>NC_060140.1:136090115-138590115 GCF_021461385.2 Schistocerca piceifrons
AAAATAATTACACAGGTAGATGCATCAAAAGGAATATTCTCTCAAAAAAATTCAGCATATTACAGGGTTAACAACACAGAACAATGCTGTCTGATGTTTTCTCTGCTCACTCACACCTTTGATGTGATTTTTGTGAGCTTTTTATTATTTCCTTATATTGAATAAGACGGTAAATCAATTTGAATAAGTCTCATAGCCAATTTATGTCTATATCAGGCTGTTCCACATCTCCCATAGGGCTAGGTAACCACAAGCATCTGTCAACTTATCTACTGGCCAGCACAGGTAGTATAGGCTAACTATAATGTGGCCCTATTGCACATGTTCTGCTCCTGTGTTAGCTACTTAGCTACCCCTAACTGTGGGAGCTTGGCCAAGGTAGTACAGTTGTGTAGGGAACACTTTGTTGATTGCCTGCCTGCCTTCTCATCAGCTGTATGCCCACCCTTGCCCACAGCTGTCCACAGGAGAGCACTTGAGCTGGAACAAACTGCACTAGATATTGTAACATCTGAAGCAATATCATGATGTTTCCATTATTATTATTATTATTATTATTTTCTTAAAGGTACCTTATTTACTTTCCATGCCAGGAGTGTAAATTCTTTATATGCATTACCAATGTACTAATGAACTATGCTGAGCACATTAATACACTGGTGTGCAAAACTTAAGAACAAAAGTAAATTTTGAATGATGAGTCACCGCCAAGAACGTAGCTTGATGAAACTTGTACAATATAAAGTACTGCTACGATATAGTACAGAAGGCAAATGAAAGAAATATGCAATGAGAAATGACACTTTTATTCAAAGACAATAATCACACTTAAGTCACCACAATTCATGATGGGCCATGGGCATAATACAATATAGGAAATGGTTCTTAATACAGTATTTGATCACCACAGATGGCAATGTATGCTCCACAACATGCTACCATGCTGGCCACAATGCTGGTAAGGAGTTCTTGTGGTAGGATGTCCTTTCCCTCCACCAACATGGTTGACAACTGTTGAATGGTCATTAACACATGTGGAAATGCCCCAGTGTGTCTCCCCAATGCATCCCACACATGCTTGATGAACTTCAAGCCAGGGGAATGGGGGGGCCAGTCCAGTCACTGAATAGTCTCTCTTACAACAGCTCCTTCACTTGCACTGTTTGATGCTGTTGCATATTGCCATCCATAAAACTGAAGTCAAGACTGAGTCCACCTCTGAAAAGATGTACATGGGGATGGAGTACAATGTTACAATAACACTGACGGGTAAGAGTATTGTGTTCAAAGAATTGGAGGTCAGTGCACACATAAAACAGTATGCCTCCCCAAACCATAATACCTGGACCACCAAAATGATAATGTTCGACTGAGCTGGACATATCCTCATATGGTAAGAGATAGGTACATGTGATACACTCAGGAACACTGTTGAATATGACAGTTTTTGTGGTCCAGCTGTTTTGGTGTGGAGAGGCATAATGTTGCAAGGGCATACTACCATCCAAATCTATGAACACTGACCAACATAATTATGAAACTGTCCTCCTTCCCCATGTATGTCTTGCAGGAGTGCAGCTCTGACTTCATTTCTAGGGTGACAATGTATGACTGAATCACACAGCACAAGTAGTGGAGCTCTTGGAATGAAACAGCAAATGGACTGGCCTGCTTATTTCTCTGACTTAAATTGCATTGAACATATGTGAGATGTGTTGGGGAAATGTATTACAGGACAACCTCATGCACAAACAACTATCCATAAATTGTCAACTGTACTGAAGGAGGAATGCAATATCCTACCACAAGAACTCCATAAAAACCTTGTGACCAGCATGAGAATATGCGGCAGTGTTTGCATTGCTGTCTGTGGTGGTCAAACACTCTATCTAGATGGCTCTGAGCACTATGGGACTTAACATCTGAGGTCATCAGTCCCCTAGAACTTAGAACTACTTAAACCTAACTAACCTAAGGAGATCACGCATATCCATGCCCAAGACAGGATTCGAACCTGCAACCATAGCAGTTGAGTGGTTCCGGACTGAAGCGCCTAGAACCGCTAGGCCACCATGGCCGGCACTCTATGTAGAACCAAGCCTTTTGTAATGTCCAGGGGGTCATCATAAATCATGGTGACTTCAGAATAATTATTGTCTTAGAAAAAAAGTGTTATTTTTATTTGTCTTATTATGTATTTTTTTCACTCACCATCTATATTATAGTGTAACAATTCTTCTTATGTATGGTTGAAGTTTCATTGAGTTATGTTAATTGTCAGTGACACTTCAAGCAAAAGTTACTTTCATCTTTAAGTTTTGCACACCAGTGTATATCTAATTGTGAAATCAGTTTACTTGTGCCATTAACTTGTTACATTGATACCTGTTACAGCTTCAACATCCAAGATCACAGCCAAATTCTGACTCCATACCTCTGAACGTAATTGATGTTGTCCATTATTGAAGTTAGCAGCTACACTATATTCTTTCTTTAATTGACCCTATTACCATGTCTGTAATGTGCATATTAAAGGCAGTAACAGTGTACTAGGACAGTGACTGCAGCAGTCCTGAAGCAATCCAATTCCATCCACCACTTTGTGCCACAGTAGTTGCTCTGTTCAGAAAACCAGGAGGACTGATTTGAGAATATTTTCCCTCACAAACGACTTATCATTTGGCATTCCCCCCCTCTCCTCTTTTTTTCCCTTGCACACTTTAAACAAAGTCTGCTTTTGCTGCTATTTGCGATTTGCAATGTACAGGAAACAGGAATCTTTCACTTCAACTTGGTGCCTCCGAGCAGCCGCAACTATTTTTGTTACATCCCATATCGAACTCATATAGTTATCGTGCCTCTGGGAGCTCCATCAGCTTGGCACCCCAAATGTTTCCTTGCATCTCTTGGGCTTTAACCTGGTCCTGAAACCCAGTAACAAACTTATCCCAATAGGATATACTTGTCAAAAATCTGAGACTGTCTGACCATCTATGTCAGATTATAAAAATAAAAGCTTGTGTAAAAAAAGAATCAAAACTGCATATATACAAAAGAGTCTACTCTCCATCAGTGCCGACCGGAGTGGCCGAGCGGTTCTAGGCGCTACAGTCTGGAACCGTGCGACCGCTACGGTCGCAGGTTCGAACCCTGCCTCAGACATGGATGTGTGTGATGTCCTTAGGTTAGTTAGGTTCAAGTAGTTCCAAGTTCTAGGGGACTGATGACTTCAGATGTTAAGTCCCATAGTGCTCAGAGCCATTTGAACCATCTCCATCAGCTTTGCAAGAGCTTTCCTTAAAGTTAGCACATGAAAGTTGGGAAGGAGTATACATACAAACTAAAGTGAATAGCAAGTTCTCCAATTTTATGTCTGAGTTTAAATTAAAATTTGAAGAAACATTCCCCAAAGTATTAATTCCCATTGGAACACCCACCAACAATACATGGATTACTAAAGGAATTAGAAAAAAGTGGTCAAACTCGTAAATACCTAAACTCCATTAAAAAGGACAATAGTGATCCATTTTTTGCACTACTACAAAAACTACAAAAGGATCTACAGGAAAGTACTCAACACCACAAAAAAATCAGCCCATGATAAGTTCATAAATTTAGCCAATAATAAAAGTAAAGCTACATGGGCTGTAGTGAAACAAGAAACAGGAACTGTGAAACAAAGAGGTACAAATACACAAATCAGGGACAAGGAAAACTTAGAAAGTAACCCAAAAGAATTAGCAAATTATGTGAATACCTACTTTAGCAGCATTGCAATGAACTTACAGACAAATTTTCCAAAAGGTGCTAATCAACCAATACAGAAGCATATAGCAAACTCAATGGTATTGCTTCCACCTACTGAGGAGGAAATATACAATATTGTAAGGTAATTAAAGAACAAAAACTCGGCAGGTTTAGATGAAATACCAATGTGTGTGCTGAAAAAATGCATAAACAGTATCAAAGCTCCACTAACAGAAATCATAAATGAATCCTTCAAAACTGGTAGCTTCACTGACTATCTGAAGCATGCCAAAATTTTACCAGTTCACAAGAAAGGTGATGTAGGAAACATTGAGAACTACAGACCAATAGCCCTATTGTCTTGCTTTTCCAAAGTGATAGAAACAATAATGAAAAACAGGATTTTGACCTATCTAAGTAAATTCAGCCTCCTCTGCAATGATCAGCATGGTATCAGACCTGGTAGAGGTACAGAATCTGCAATAGCACAACTTACAAAAACAATTTTAGAAGCACTAGATGAGAACAGCTATGTAACTGGCCTTTTCCTAGACCTGTCTAAGGCATTTGATACAGTTGACCACCAGAAGCTGTCACATAAATTAGAGGCACTAGGAATGAGGGGAGTGGTTCTCAAATGGTTTCATTCATATCTAGAAGACAGAGTACAGTCAGTAGAGATCACACATCTTGAGTGGATCAAAGTACATTGAGAAACGTATATCTGATCCACAATATATCAGTATTGGGGTCCCTCAAGGAAGTGTACTAGACTCTGTATTATTTCTGGTGTATATAAATGATTTC
Source organism: Schistocerca piceifrons (assembly GCF_021461385.2). Lineage (NCBI taxonomy): Eukaryota > Metazoa > Arthropoda > Insecta > Orthoptera > Acrididae > Schistocerca > Schistocerca piceifrons. The sequence goes on from NC_060140.1 coordinate 136,094,670, forward strand.
CCGCAACATATCAGCCATGGAGAGAAGATATTGTTTGCGAATGATGGCAAAATAGTACTCACCAGTAAGACACCAGCACAAATGTTGGAAAATTCTACTGAAGTGCTGAGGGATGTTCACAAATGGTCTCAGGAAAACAAAGTAACTCTCAACGTAAAGGAAACAAAATATGCTTTAGAATGAATAGAAAACAGAGTCCCTTAAATTTAAAACTAGATAACATCTCCATAGATGATGTACCTACAACAAAATTCTTAGGGTTGCACATTGACAGCCAAATGAAGTAGAATGAACATGCTATGAAACTCTCGAAAAAGATATCCACAACATGTTATGCACTTAGAGTCCTTGTATATGCATGCAGTAGTGAATGTTTGAGAACTGTATACTTTAGTTAAGTTCATTCAGTAATCAGTTATGGTATTATTTTCTGGGGAAACAGTGCTCAGAATTTACAAACAGTATTTAAAATGCAAAAGAGAGCAGTAAGAATTATAACAAAAAGCAGTAAGCGGGCCACTGCAGAGAACTTTTCAAAATGTTAGAAATTCTAACTGTTCCTTGTGAATTTATATTCCAAACCATAGTATACATCAAGAAAAATATAGAAAATTATAGCACAAATAGCAGTTTTCATAACTATAGTAGAAGAATAAGTCACTGTCTTCACCTAGACAGGAAGAATAAATGTAAGACTCAAAATAGCTTCTTGTATGAAGGTGTAAAACTGTATAATAAACTGCTGCAGAAAATGAAAGAAGCAGATAACATGTACCACTTTAAGAAAAATCTTAAATTGTTTTTGCAGGAACACTGCTTTTACACTATAAGTGAATTCCTTAGACAAAATGATTGTAAATAGCTTTTATTTCACAATATTTTGATAAGGAGCAAAAGTGATTGTAAATAACTTATATGTCACAATGTTTAACTACATGTAACAACAAACTGTATAAATATATGAATGTATGCAACTGACAACATCCATACATTTTTAAAATGTCCATGGATGGCTAAATAAATAAATAAAAAAGGCTCTCATTTTAGTGATAGTGCTGACCTACACTTTTCAGAGAATGTCTCCAGATCAGTACCTTCACAAATATATTTTAGTCAGGCATAGGTATGACTGATTCATGAAGCCACTTATTATTAGTAGAAATATGGTAGCAGCTGTACTGTAAACTATCCATCTAACAAACTGCAGTCTCAGAAACTTTACTTACTGCAACACATACTACAAAATTAAATTCAGAACAAAAAATATGGGCAACTGAACACAACCAACTGATCTGAGAGAAATTGTAGGGGGGGAAGCAGCAGCCAGAGCCCATGACTCACCTGTTACTGAAGGATCCAATGCTGGCAGGTCACCAATTGAAACTGGATGAGAACAGCAGTGTGAAGCATTGATGGTGTGACTGTCCACACTAGCTGATGTCATCTCTGAGGTGACACCAACTTCCGCTGACCTCCACCAACCAGTCATACCCTCACAGCTTGAATCATCATCACTGCTCAGTTCATTAGCATTTGGGACCACACCAATGACTGGCCTAGTAAAGCCGAGGTCACGATGATAGAGGCAGCTCATCCAGACTAAGAAAAATTTTTAAAAAAATCTTTCAGGAATGTTATATAGATCAATGATAACTGATTATGTTCTACATATAAAAAAAAAGATCATTGTTTCAGCTGAGATTTTTTATTCCCCTGAACTAATAGCAAATCTGCCCCCATATGCAAGTGATGTGTATGGCCTATAGTGAGTTTGGGGAACATTCATGAGCTTCCTGCTGATCACCAATGAGTCAAATATTATTAAAAGAAATATGGTGGCAGCTGTATGTGTTGTGAGCTCTCTCTTGTAATGGCATGTGGCAATCTAGGGTACATAGATGGTCATTTCTGTCAAATGTTCTGCAAACTCAGAGAGGTGATCTTAACACAGTACTGGGTCAGAAAAGGCAAAATATTACTAGTACGTAGTATGCACGTGTGTTGGCATTCAAGGGTTACTCTTTTTCATGACTATGCTGGCCACTAGAAATTTGGATCCTCCTATGTATTCAGAGAAGCTAATATCCATTATTTATCACCAAATGCCTGAGTTAGCTGTAGGCAGCTCACCATGCAGTCGTTTTGTATCAGAGTTGCTGGTATTGCTCAGTGCTATTAATGTTATGCAAATGAATCATCAACAGAATGAACAGAGTAAAGCAACTACAGGTGCTAGTGTGTCCCACAAATGAAATGAAGACCAAGGAAGGAAGAAAGAAAGCAAGGAAGATTAAGATTTAATGTATTTTTGACACTGAGGTCATTAGAGACAGAACACGAATTGGATTTACTAGGCAAGAAGTTATCAGTGAGAAAAGAATGGAAAATTCTTCCTGCAGTAGAATGTGTGATGCTTTTGAAACTTCCACAAGGGTTAAAACTGTGAGCTGGACTGGGACTCCAACACAGAACCTTGCCTTTTCTGTACAATGGTCTTACTGAATGAGCCATTCAGACGCTTTTCAGAAAGTACCCTCACAGCTTTGAGTCCACTAGCATCTCATTTTACTGAAGATGTGTACAGCAAAAGCGTGATATGCTGCAATCAATATAGCATGGATTCAGATATAATGCAGTGCAAAAATCCTGTTCAGTCTACATGTCGTGTTTCTGTGGTATCATTGACCTATGAAAGCATCAAGCTCTGAGAACAAGACCTGAAAGAGATAAGGGTAACTTAACCTCAGATTTGTCTAATTATCATTATATCAGGACAGTTATTGCTCAGGAACCTAAATAAATATCTAACAGTTAGCACCACAATGCAGCCAACAAAGTGACTACATAAAAATGCTTGACAATAATTGAAATGAGAACAAGCATAATGAGCACTGTGCATTATTTGTGCAGAGTCTTGATATCTGTGTGTTTGTTATGATGTTGTGGAAATGAAAATTATTATGTATGAGACATAAATAAGGAAGTTATTGATTGTGTGAAGAATAGTGTTACAATAACAAGTTTAGCATGTTATTGTTGGTTAAGGATCAATCACGGAATGGAGTAAGAAGTGTTGTACCCTCAGTTGACAGTGGTGTGGGATATGACAGAAAAGGAAGAACCATTGAAAATGCAGTGAACTTGATGACTGTCTTTACAGGTGGTTTTTAATAAAACAAAGGTAAAGTGTGCCTGAGCTTTCACTTGCATTTACGTAGCAATAAAGACTCAATTGCTTCTGAGAGACGAGTTTTGAGCAGCTTGAATGTAAATATTGGTAACTGATACTGTGAAAAAATAAGTAACACTAACTGAGAAGTAATGATTTCCAGAACCTCAACACTTTCTCTCCCATCCACTTCACTTGATCCTTCTAAGCACAATGAGCCACCTTCCTCAAAGTTGACTTCCAACTTGAGGATGGCTATGTTTGTACATCTGTCCACATCAAACCAACCAATCAATGACAATATCTCCATTTCAACAGCTACCAAGAAGTACCTTCCATCCCTTCCACACAGCCTAGACACTAGTAGTCATTGTTTCTGAAGTGACAAGCAGTTGCTGTCCAAATATATTGAGGGTCTCACTGAGGCCTTCACAGACTAAAATACCCTTCCTATGTTATCCAGTAACAAATCTGCCATGCATTGTCTCCTCAGTCGCTTACCATCACTTACATATCCACTGCATGACCAAATGGAGCCCCCTGCCACCTCCCCCATGTGACTCAGTACAATCCACAAATGGAGCCACTGAATGATGATGTCTGTTAAGGTTTCAACTACCTCTTGTTGTGCTCTGAAATGATAAATATTCTCCCTACTATCTTTCTCACTTGCCCCACAGTGGTAATTCGCCACCCACACAACTTACATAATATCCTCATTCATCCCCGTTCCACCCCTGCTCCCAGCCCCTTGCCCCATGACTCGTATATTTCTGCAATAGTCCTCAATGCAAGACCTGTCCCTCACATTCCACTGCTATTATGTACTCCAGTCCGGTCACAGGCATTTCTTAATCCATCAAATACAGTGCCACCCATAAAATCAGTCTTGGGATCTACCAGCCTCACTGCAACCACTGTGCCACTTCTATATGGGCACGAACACAAACAAACTCTCTGTCCACATGAATGCTGACTTCAAACTGTACACAAGAGACAGCAGAATCCCCCTGTTGCTGAGCTTACCACCCAACCAGACATGTCCAGTTACAAGAAATATTTCACAGCCTGTGCTATCTGCATTCTTCCTACCAACACCAGATTTTCTGAATTATGCAGGTGTAGTCTCCCCCTGCAAGCTACATAAATACTTAATCCCCGTAACTGACTTGGTCTCAACCTTCACTAATCCTTGTACTCCACGAGCCTACTCGCTTCCCTGTTCCCACCCCAGCTATCCACATGCTTTTTGTCACACCACTGCACTGCATAGCATTTCCCTCTTCTTGGCTTCTCCCCTGTGCCCTGTCCCCTCCCCCTAGTGCACAGTCTCTTGATGCTACACTGAGCAGTCCACTCCCCTACCTGCACCGCCTCCATGCATGTTCCCACTGGCAGTACAAATTTCCCCCACTCTAACTCATATTATCCCTCACCATCCCTGCATCAGGCCTTTTCTGTACTCCTGCTATATATCCTGCAAAGACTGCTGCTTGCCACAGATGCAGTTGCACTCGGTCATTAGTGCCCAGTGACTACAGTGGTTGTGTGTGTTGTGTGTGTTTCATTGAGTCTGCATCTCATGAAGGGCTTAGTCACTCAGTCCCTCCTCTGTGAGGTGAGTAGCAGTTTACTCTTTTCACACTATTGTCATTCCATACAAGATTTTCCATAGTTTGATTAAAACATAATCAGAGTTGTATGGCATTTACATTTGAGAATCCAAATATTCTGAAAAATTGCAGAAAGAGTGTCTGTCTCAGTAGCTGATTGGTCCACATGGCTGATTGCCATGCACAGGATCCGAGTTCAGTTTCCAGAACTGCCTTAAGAAGAAAATTGAGGAGATAATTGACTGATTAGTAGCAGTTCCAAGGCCAAGAAACCTGGCAATACGTGGGAGAGTGGTGTGCTGACAACATGACTATCCAAACTACATCTGATGATACCACTGGTGGAGGATGATATGATGGTCACAAAGAAGAAGGAGTAGCTAATGACATTCTTTTACTTCAGTTTTGTCTGCCCCCAGTAGCTGAGTGGTCAGCAAGACAAACTGTCAATCCTAAGAGCCTGGGTTCAATTCCCGGCTGAGTCAGAGATCTTCTCCACTCAGGGACTGGGTGTTGTGTTGTCCTAATCATCATCATTTCATCCCCATCGACGCGCAAGTCACTGAAGTGGCATCAAATCGAAAGACGTGCACCAGGTGAGCAGTCTACCCAACGGGAGGCCCTTGTCACACGACATAATAATACTTAACTTTTGAACATCTGCAAAATTTAAATTTCTGCTTTATGTCCACCAGTAAACAGTAAGCCTGAGCACTCATAGATAGTATCAATGTGTGTGTGTGTGTGTGTGTGTGTGTGTGTGTGTGTGTGTGTGTGTGTTGATAGCATGTGTTTTCTGTTTCTGAAGGAGGGTTTTCTTGCTTGAAAGCTGAAAGTTTAGCAGTCTTTTCATTGTCTCAGTCTGTGATGTGGGGAGCAGTAATCTGTCCTTTTCATATTGTTGTTAGTAAGCTGTAATAGAGTTTTCCACCAAATATAATATTCCATTTTCAACCCCAAATAAAAATACATAGACTATATGGAAATTGTTTTTACTACTACTTTGGTGCTCATCAGTTACGCAATTCATTCTCAATTCACCCTTGTCAATAAACACAGATACGAGTATGTGGTAAATGTATTGGCCCAAACAGTAAGAATACCAACAGCCCTGAAGAGGCTACTACAAGATGTTTGGTTATCAATTGTTGTGTATCAGCCTTAAGGGTGCACGACAAATACTACCACCTCACAGGCACTCACTGGACACATCTCTGTTCTTAGTAGCAGAGTCCAGGTGGCAGTCACAATTGTTGACCATTTTTGGCTTCCATGTCATATCATGTCACACTTGTCACCCAATAGTGTGGACAGCTGCCCTAGAGAGTGCTGTCAACCATGGACTACACAGCTTATGCCTTGTACTGGCAGAGATGGGAATTCTCCCACTATCAGGTACAAAACATTGTGCACTGGGACACTCAAATAGTTAAAGACCCAGCAGTTAGCCTGTTCAGTACCTGCAGACAGCTCAGTACAGTGCCCTGAAAACCATCATCCAACTTAGGAGTCACTATTTATGGAGTAATAGGACAACCAAGAGTGTCTGCAATATTACTATCAATTACAGTGAGAGTATCCTAGATGGCCAAGAGTCAGAAAAGTTGTTTGGATTTCATTGTATTATGTATAAGACACAAAGTGTCACCAAAGGTAACATACTCTTATTAAATGCCATTGGTTATTTCATACTGTGTTGCCACATATCTGTTCTAGCACTGTCTCATCAATGCAAGTGTTTACTACATAATTATCTGATAAAACTGCCATCTTTAATGAACCTTAACAATTTTCTGCTACTCTCCAACAATAGTCATCCAAGTTAGTTCAGAACCACAATTCATTGCTGAACACAATATGATGCCATTCATCAACAGTCCATGCTTCCCAGTCATGATACCGCTCAAAATATAAGTGTTTCTGTTGTGGTGTTAACAGCAGCCTCACACACAACGATAATTTCTTAATCTGGCTGCTGCTAATCTTCAACCAAAGGTGTGAGATGATGGAGAACGTTGCAGGAAGTCCATTACTTGTTCTCAAATGGGAGGTACAGATTTGAATGTGTTATGATGTGTTTGATGCACAATACGGTGAGCCTTCCTTGTGGTGATCTGATTTATTTGACCTGAATCTTGACAATGAATATATCTGCTCCTGCATTTCCATGCAGTCCAACATCAGGCCACTGTCACATTCTAATAGTCTACAAATCTGAATATTGTGGTATTTGACCAGCTGGCAAAATGGTGCCCAAAAATCAGGCCCCTTTAAAACTCTGTCAGGTACTAATAACAATGTCTCACATGAGTATGTGGTATCTCCATATCCTACATAGTAATCACTTGATATCTCACACTGTTCACACCCCTTGTATACCTTACTAGGCCTATAACAGTACCAAACACAAACAACATTGATGCACTCTGGTGGCCATTCTACCTGTCACAGAGAATTGCAACTTAAATAACTTACATAACTGCCAATGGTGTGTGTGTGTGTGTGTGTGTGTGTGTGTGTGTGTGTATATATATATATATATATATATATATATATATATATATACGAAGTTCACTGACATTTGAAGTAGCTTCTGGGTGCTTCTCTTTTTTTGTCTGATAGTGTATTTACTGTAAACCATTTGTAAACCTGTCCCGTTACTCTCCTGGCTGACACTGGTATGGATCAGTATACTGATGTTGACAGTAGACAATGCAGTGTTTGAAGAGTCCTCCTATGTCCCAGATAAATCATTTACATAGACCCTGAGCACAAGCAGGCCAATTATTGAACCTTGTTATACAATATTTAATTTTGTTCATTCTTATTCCAATCATGTCATTTGTTTATTTGTCCACCCCTCGTAACTGAGTGTTCAGCATGACAGAATTTTAATCCTAAGGGCCCGGGTTCCATTCCCAGCTGGGTCAGAGATTTTCTCCACTCAGGGACTGGGTGTTGTGTTGTCCTAATCCTCATCATTTCATCCCCATCGATATGCAAGTCGCCAAAGTGGTGTCAAATTGAAAGACTTGCACCCGGCGAACGGTCTACCTGATGGGAGGCCCTAGTCACACATTTATTTTTATTTATTAATGTGACTTGTTTTCAGGTGAACCCATACATGAGAGGGGAAAGTCTTTAATATCATACCATTTTAAGTTCTCAACTAGGATTTTATGATCTTGGGAAGACCAGAGGAAATGCCAACTATGTACTTGTTCTCCTTTACTTCATCCAGAATCGAGTTTGCAATCTAGTCACAGCAACTGGAGACAGTGATCATGCATGTGGGAGTTGTGCTCAGGTGAATGTGTGCATGTAACCTATTTTCGAAGAACACATTTTGGTCAAAAGCTTAAATGTATAACAGTCTTTTTGTTGCATCTGTCTGTGACTCAGTGTCTTCTCCGTATGGTAAACAGCAATCTATCCTTTCCATAAAATTGTTATTATCCCATCATGGATTTTCCATTGTCCATTGTTTGATTTCTCTGTAGAGGAGGATTTGTGGAAGATGAACTGAGGTTCTGATAAATTTTTATTCTCAACGAGGTTGTTGGATATTTATTTGTAAGCTACTTTCTTCAGAATTTTTGAGAATATGGGAAGGAAGGAGGAAGGTCTCTAATTAGATACAATTTGTCAGTTTTGACTTTTATATAAGCCCCCACCACTGCTCTGCTTCCCACTTGGGCATGATAATCAACCAGCTTTCTATTCACATGAATGGCCAGTGACAAACTATGACCAAAAGATAGCTGAACCACACAGTTGCTGAATATGCTGCCCATCACAATGTGCTTCACTTCAGTGATTGCTTCGCAGCATGCCATCTGGATCTCTCCTACCAGTACTAGCTTTTCTGCATTGCACAGGTGGGAAATATTCCTGCAATATACCTTACATTCCCATAATCCCCCTGGCCTCAACCATTGCTAGTCCCTGTCCTTTACCCACATATCCCCTTTCCTACCCCCACTCTAGCATTACACAACCTTCTATCCCAACAACACACCTAGCAGTCCTTTTCTCCTCTTCTCCTGACTTCACCTAGGAGCCCTACCGTCTCCTCATCATGTCCCTTCATGTTCCCACAAGCAACACTACACACCCACCCACCACTACCCTGTTATCCCTCTCTCCCCACAACAGCCTCCTCCTTACGCCCACAACCCATGGATTGCTTCTGTCATCAGGCATAGTCACTCACAGCTCAGCCTCAGTGGGTGGAGACAGTGGTCATGTGTGTTGAGTTGTGGTTGTGTGAATGTGTGCGTGTGTTTTCTAATTTAGAAGAAGGCCATTTGACCAAAAGCTTAAATATTCTGCAGTCTTTTTGTTGTGTCTGTCTGCAATTCAAAATTTCCTCTATATGATAATTAGCATTCTATCATTTTCACAGTGTTGTATTTACTGCATACTTCAGTATTTCAGGACATACTTTTGACTCATCAACTGATTATGAAGTTAAATCACAGAGGATGCTAACAAGTCAGTACAAGATTTTAGTACCACTGAAATATCATAATAGTCATAATAATTACTGATTTTCATTGCTGTAATGATTTTTGTGATCTCTCTAACAGATGAGTTGGTAAAACTGATATCTAATGGTGGAATACGAAATGCCTGTCTAATTGATCTGCTTGTGATGGCCCTTTATTTGTCCCTGTGTTTTGAGCTACTGTAGATAATGTTTTGAATTTAATTTCACGTATATTTCTGCTAATGGCTTCATGAGCTGAATATTAAGTGCCTTACTGCATTCATTTAGCTCCTAATGGATGATTGCCAACAAATTGTTAATATATTGTTCAGCAGGTGAGGAAATATTTGGAATTCGTTATATCTTTTTGTAAGAAACTTTCTGCCTAAAAATCTGTCCTTTTTGTAACAGATTCCAAAATTTAAAAGTGACACCGAAAGAGACATGCTGGTATTCTAGGTATGACCCAGAACCATTGGGGATATTGGTCACCATGTCTTAGGCATTCAATAGGCCACATGGGTATCTGTAGTGGTGCCAAATGCTGAAAACCTGAGGTAACACAGATGTTGCCTCAGTGTAGGTTTAGCAAACAAAGAGCTGATGAGTGCTATGAGTCCTCTGCAATTATAAACTTTGGACATGCTACAGTCAGATTAAAACATGGTGGTGAACAATTTCTGTTGTAGAGAACAGGTTTCTCAGTCTTACTGTTTGGATTGTGAACATGGACCAAACATCTGTAAGGAATAAACAAGTGAATTAAGTGCACTTACCACTTCAACAGATTGAAGGAAATTGAGAATGGCTTCAAACAGTATGAGATTTCAGTACCATGGAAATATCATAAAATGACAATTGGAGCCTTTTATCACCCACCAGACTCATCTCCTGATACAACCAAAACTTTGAGAAAAACTCATTTCACTCATATGTAAGTTTCTGAGTCATACTGTAATCATTAGTGTAGACCTTAAACATCCAACAATTAAGTGGTAAAATTACAGTTTTGTTAGTGGTGGATGTGATAAGACATTCTGTGAAACTTTACTAAATGCCTTCTCTGAAAACTACCTAGAACAGATACTTAGGAACCCCACTCATGATGGAAATATATTGGACCTAATGGCAAAAAGTACACTTGACCTCTTTGAGAAGGTCTGCATTGAAACTGGTATCAGTGACCATGAGACAATTGTGGCAACAGTGATTACCAAAGTACAAAGGACAACTAAAAAAAGCAGAAAGATATATATGTTCAGTAAACTAGATCAAAAATAAGTAATTTCATATCTGAATGAGTAACTTGAAACTTTCAGCACAGGTCAGGAGCATGTAAAGGAACTCTGGCGCAATGCTGACATAAGTTCAGTTGTGGGTAAAGCAGGTGACAGACTTCAGTTTATTGTTAGAATACTGCAGAAGTGCAATCAGTCTACAAAACAGATTGCTTACAAATCACTCATGCAACCCATCCTAGAATATTGCTCAAGTGTGGGACTTACAGCAGATAGGACTAACAGGGGATATTGAACGTGTACAGATAAGGGTAGCAAAAATGGTCACAGGTTTGTTTAATCCTTGGGAGAGTGTCATAGAGATACTGAAGGAACTGAAATGCAAGAATCTTGAAGACAGATGTAAACTGTCCTGAGAAAGTCTATTAAGAAAATGTCAAGAACCAGCTTTAAATGATTACTCTAGGGATATACTACACCTGTCTACATCATTTTTAGAGAAGACTGTGACTTAGTTGTCTTCAACACTTTGTATAATATACTATATGAATGCAATATCAGCAATAAAACATAAATTTAATCCAAAACAACCTTGTTAGACATAAATTGTAAGTAAAATTAATGGACAAAATTTTAAATCTTTCTACATAAAATTATATGTGGTGGGTTATATCCATTGCTTTTCAATATTAATGAATGATAATCACAATCAGTCATCTCATACAAATATCTGGTAGTAACAGTTGGTAGGGATGTGAAATGGAATAATCAAATAGTGGAAGATGCAGGACAGGATAACAACAGTATTATGAAAGGGATAGTTGCAACTCATCATATAGTGTAGATGCTGAGTCACAGATAAGCACAACAAAAAAACTGTCAAACAAGTAAATGCTTTCATCAGAGTTAGACAACATATACACACACACTCACACAAATGCAGCTCACAAAGACATGGCCACTGTCTCTGAATGCTGAGGCCAGTCTCACTTGGTAGCCAGAGACTGTGGTCATGTGTGTTTGAGTGGCATTTCTGTGAGTGTGTGTGTTGTATATTGTTTGACAGTCATTTTGATTAGCTTAAACGGATTGATCACATAGACCTGGTTGTAATGAAAGCAGATGGCATACTTCAATCATTGGTAAGAACACTGAGAGAGTGTATCTGCCAGGAAGTTACATATCAGAACACACTCCACTGCAGAGTGAAAATCTCATTCTGGAAACATCCCACAGGCTGTGGCTAAGCCATGTCTCCGCAATATCCTTTCTTTCAGGAGTGCTAGTTCTGCAAGTTTCGCAGGAGAGCTTCTGTAAAGTTTGGAAGGTAGGAGACGAGATACTGGCAGAAGTAAAGCTGTGAGTACTGGGCGTGAGTCGTGCTTCAGTAGCTCAGATGGTAGAGCACTAGCCTGCAGAAAACAAAGGTCCTGAGTTCGAGTCTCGGTCAGGCACATTGTTTTAATCTGCCAGGAAGTTTCATATCAGCGCACACCCTGCTGCAGAGTGAAAATCTCATTCTGGAAACATCCCCCAGGCTGTGGCTAAGCCATGTCTCTGCAATATCCTTTCTTTCAGGAGTGCTAGTTCTGCAAGTTTCGCAGGAGAGCTTCTGTAAAGTTTGGAAGGTAGGAGACAAGATACTAGCAGAAGTAAAGCTGTGAGTACCGGGTGTGAGTCGTGCTTCGGTAGCCAGTGTGCGATTTGGAGGGGGGGATTTCACCCCCTCTGCATCAGACCATCTCCTCCTCTGGTTTTAGTTTATGCATCCCAACCTGGGATGTTTATTTCCCAAGCACTGGAGTAAAACTTTACATATAATTTAAAATTGTGGAGCCGAACACTGAAAGTTTTTAATAAGCCTTACTATTAATATTATTAATATGTTTCAGTTTTCTATCATCAGAATAAGTACAACTTTTCACAAATGTGCCTCTACTTTTTGAATTCCCCTCGTTTATCTGTAACTGAATGTAGATGATTTTGTAAATAAGCTTTACCTATAATGTACTTTTAAAGATATAACTAGGGATGTCTTATCTGATAGTGCATACGCATCAATAGTGAGTTTCGGCATTAACATCTATTTATAAATGGCTGTTTAACCATGCGTAACGCCACGGACCAAGCTAGTAACATATTTAATTCTACTAATCCCCTAAGACATCCCCCCCACTGGTAAAAACACAAATCGCACCCTGTCGGTAGCTCAGATGGTACAGCACTTGCCCGCGAAAGGCAAAGGTCCCGAGTTCGAGTCTCAGTCAGGCACACAGTTTTAATCTGCCAGGAAGTTTCATATCAGCGCACACTCCACTGCAGAGTGAAAATCTCATTCTGGAAACATCCCCCAGGCTGTGACTAAGCCATGTCTCCACAATATCCTTTCTTTCAGGAGTGCTAGTTCTGCAAGTTTCGCAGGAGAGCTTCTGTAAAGTTTGGAAGGTAGGAGACAAGATACTGGCAGAAATAAAGCTGTGGGTACTGGGCGTGAGTCATGCTTCAGTAGCTCAGATGGTAGAGCACTTGCCCGCGAAAGGCAAAGGTCCCGAGTTCGAGTCTCGGTCGGGCACACAGTTTTAATCTGCCAGGAAGTTTCATATCAGCACACATTCCACTGCAGAGTGAAAATCTCATTCTGGAAACATCCTCCAGGCTGTGGCTAAGCCATGTATCTGCAATATCCTTTCTTTCAGGAGTGCTAGTTCTGCAAGTTTCGCAGGAGAGCTTCTGTAAGGTTTGGAAGGTAGGAGATGAGTTACTGGCAGAAGTAAAGCTGTGAGTACTGGGTGTGAGTTGTGCTTTGGTAGCTCAGATGGTAGAGCACTTGCCCGCGAAAGGCAAAGCTCCTGAGTTCGAGTCTCAGTCGGGCACACAGTTTTAATCTGCCAGGAAGTTTCATATCAGCGCACACTCCGCTGCAGAGTGAAAATCTCATTCTGGAAACATCCCCCAGGCTGTGGCTAAGCCATGTATCTGCAATATCCTTTCTTTCAGGAGTGCTAGTTCTGCAAGTTTCGCAGGAGAGCTTCTGTAAAATTTGGAAGGTAGGAGACGAGATACTGGCAGAAGTAAAGCTGGGAGTACCGGTCGTGAGTCATGCTTCGGTAGCTCAGATAGTAGAGCAATTGCCCGCGAAAGGCAAAGGTCCTGAGTTCAAGTCTCGGTCGGGCACACAGTTTTAATCTGCCTGGAAGTTTCATATCAGCGCACACTCTGCTGCAGAGTGAAAAACTCGTTCTGGAAACATCCCCCAGGCTGTGGGTAAGCCATGTCTTCGCAATATCCTTTCTTTCAGGAGTGCTAGTTCTGCAAGTTTCGCAGGAGAGCTTCTGTAAAGTTTGGAAGGTAGGAGACAAGATACTGGCAGAAGTAAAGCTGTGAGTACTGGGCGTGAGTCATGCTTCAGTAGCTCAGATGGTAGAGCACTTGCCCGCGAAAGGCAAAGGTCCCGAGTTCGAGTCTCGGTCGGGCACACAGTTTTAATCTGCCAGGAAGTTTCATATCAGCACACATTCCACTGCAGAGTGAAAATCTCATTCTGGAAACATCCTCCAGGCTGTGGCTAAGCCATGTATCTGCAATATCCTTTCTTTCAGGAGTGCTAGTTCTGCAAGTTTCGCAGGAGAGCTTCTGTAAGGTTTGGAAGGTAGGAGATGAGTTACTGGCAGAAGTAAAGCTGTGAGTACTGGGTGTGAGTCGTGCTTCGAGAGCTCAGATGGTAGAGCACTTGCCCGCGAAAGGCAAAGGTCCCGAGTTCGAGTCTCGGTCGGGCACACAGTTTTAATCTGCCAGGAAGTTTCATCTTTAATGATGCTCATGATGGAGAAACAACTATCAATGTTTGCAAAGGGAGACTAAAAACAAATGAGGGCTAAATACAAGAAAAAATATTCAATTCCATAATGTTGTTGTTATAATACCCAGCCACAAGACTATTTAGTGCAGCTCTCCATGCTTGCCTGTCCAGTGCAACATTTTTCATCTTTTCGCAACTACTGATTTGAAACTGCTAACTCTATTTAAGTTTTAGTCTCCCTCTTCAACTCTTACCTCCTCTTACTTCTTTCCATTATCAACTTGATTATTCCTTGATGTCTCAGAATGTATTCTATCAACAGATCTCTTTATTTACTCAACCTGTGCCATAAATTTCTTTTCTTGCTAGTTCAGTTTAGTCCCTCCTCATTAGTTATTCAGTCTGCCCATCTAATCTTCAGCAGTCTTCCACAGCACCATATTTCAAAAGCCTTCTTGCCTCAGCTGTATATTGGTCATGTTTCACTTCTGTACAGATCTATGCTTAACACCTATTTTAATAAATTTCTCTGTTTCAGAAATGCTGTTCTTGTTCATGCCAGTCTCCATTTTACAACCTCTCTACTTTGGTCATCATTAGCAAGTTTGCTACCCAGATGCCAAAACATGTAGACTAATTTTAGTGACTCATTTCATTTCCTAACCCAATTCCCACAACATACTTGATTTAATATGCCTGCATTCCATTACTTCTGTCGTACTTTTACTGATATTCAACTTATGCTTCTTTTAAAGACACTATCCATTTCATTGAACAGCTCTCACAAGTGCTTTGTTGTCTATTAGAGAATTACAATGTCCTCAAAAAATCTCAAAGTTTTTGTTTATTCTCTTCACTATTTGTGTAATGTACAAAACAAATAACACCAGGGACAGCCTACACTATAGCCACTAAAGTACTGTCTCGCTTCCTTCTGAACATCAGTTTCTGTTGCACAGCACTCATCTTTTATAGCTGCAGTCTGGTTTCTTTACAAGCTGTAAATAATCTTTTACTCCCTCTAAAAGTGTATCACAGTCAACATTTTCAAAAGTTTTTTATGAATCTATAAATACTATAAATGTAGGTTTGGCTTTACTTAACCCTTTCGTGGTTGCTGGGACACATATGTCCCACTAATTTTGGGCCTTATTTAAAACACTGGGAAGTGAGTTGCATATTTCTGCTCAGTCCTGCCATCTGTTGGCAGCTATTCTGAACTCGGAAAAAAATCGAGGCACTGAAATTCTGAGTCTATAGAAGGCTGTGACTGTTGCAGTGCGTTGTTGCATGAGTTTCAGCATCAAAACTTCAATTTCTTGTGTCTTGAGACAGTTTTCAGCGTATTCTGACTACTAAAAATGTCCTAAGTAAGTATTTTTGCTATATTCAATTTCTTAGATGTTTAAAAATGACAACTACACTTTCTAAAATATATTTTACTTCTAAAATATTTTTTTTTAGCGTAGTTACAGTCTGTGGGACACATGTGTCCCAGTAACCATTGTGTGACCCTATAGTTCCTTTATGTTAGGATGTTGTAGGACTTATATTTCAGAGAAACAGCTTTTTCTGTAACATGTTGTGCTAGTAAAAGTATGATATGTGGTTTAGAACTAAGACATATTATTGTTGCTTTATGCAGAATCTGCGAGACAGCAAGATCCTGGATTATTTATTTTCACTGCCAGATAATCCAGAAGAATCGGACATTGAAGCTGATGATGATGATCTAGAGCAGGTTTTTTCATCTCATGATTATTTGTCTACTCCAAGCACACCATTAGAAACATGGACACACAATTATATGGAACAGATTGTCAACAACGATGTGCAACTAGATTCGTAGATAGATGAAAACATCAGTGTTGCGAGTGAAAGTGGAGTGAATTTTGAGCAAGATGATGAAACTGGTGAATTTACAGATTCTCACTGGGATGATGATGTAACTGACTTTGAAGAACTAAATTTACCCTCAGTGCTCGACCCAAAACCAACAGTAAACTTCGCTTTGGCAGACTATGAACTTGTGTATTTTGAAAAATTATTTGATGATTCGATGATACAACACATCTGCTTTCAAACAAATTTGTATTGCAAACAGAAGAATAGTGCACAGTGGAGGGAACTCACAGTTCAGGAACTAAAAGCTTTTCTGGGTATGATCATAGTAATGGGAATTCATCAATTACCTGAAGCAGCCAGTTACTGGAGCTCAGACCCATATCTAAATGTAAATGCAGTATCAAATATTATGACACTTGCTCGCTATAAGAAAATAATAGCGAACCTTCACTGCAATGATAATTTGTTTCAACTGGCAACAAACGATCCTGGTTATGACAAGTTGTACAAAATCAGACCACTTATCTCAGCCAAAAACAAAAACTGTTTGAAAGTATATCACCCTTCTACTTCACTTGCAGTTGATGAGTCAATGGTTGCATTCAAATGAAGAACAAGCCTAAAACAGTACATGCCCATGAAACCTGTAAAAAGGGGTTACAAAATTTGGTGCCTTACTGATGCAAATAAACACAGGTTTTACTTCAAATTTTGATGTCTACACAGGTAAATCTGCTGCCAGTAGAGGGGAATTCAAAGATTGCCAAATATGTGAAAGAGTAGTGCTGGAACTCTGTAAACCATTTTTAATTCCAATAGAACTGTGGTTTTTGATAATTTCTTTTCAACATTTAGGCTAATGAAGGAACTGAGAAAATGGTGGCTTTATAGCTGTGGTACCATCAGAGGAAACAGAAAAGGCCTACCTCCATTTTTGGCAAATAAATTACCAAGTCTAAACTGTGGAGAGTTTACATTTGCTGTCAAATCTGGTGTTGCTGCAGTTAAGTGGCAAGATAGCAAAGCAATCTGTCTCCTTTCCACTGCACATAATCCTAAAGATGGTGTATTCATCAAAAGAAAATTGAATGATGGATCCACAATCAGCATTTCATGTTCTGAAGTAGTATATGTTTATAATAGTACTATGGGTGGAGTAGATCGTTTTGACCAGCTACGAGAAAGGTATATGGTTGGCAGGCGATCAGTAAAATGGTGGCACCGACTATTTTATTTTTTTGTTGACTTAGCCACTGTCAACTCTTATGTACTATTTTGACTGTCAAGACGAAATGAAAACCAGCTGTCATTTTGAATGAGACTAGCAAGGCAGTTGATAAATGGATTTTCATCAAGAATGAAGAAGGGCCCATCACCTGCTTTCTGTTCTAGCAAAAAAGGTGTCACTGCAGTGCCACAGGAAGTATGGCTTGTGAATGTCGGGTCTCATATTCCCAAGGAGCAAAGAACCAGGAGGCGGTGTAGGTTTTGCAGCACAAAAGACACTGAAAAACAAACAAAATATGTTTGTTCATACTGTAATGTGCCACTTTGTATTTTAGCTTGCTTTCCAAAATTTCATGCAATGTAAGTAATATTTTTTTTTTTTAGGAAATGGTTCAAGTTAAAAATTATTCAAAGGCATATTTGTAATTCTGACCCAAACAAGACTCTGTAACAGCTGAGGTACCTTAATAAATACTAAAAAATGAGTAAAAACCATGAAAGGGTTAACCTGTCTTCTAAGAAAAAGTGTAGGGTCAGTATTACCTTGTGAGTTCCTACATTGCTCTGGAACACAAACTGACATTCCCCAAGGTTGACCTCCACTAATTTTTTTCATTCTTTCATAAATAAGTGACGCAATCATGACTTATTAAACTGATGACACAGTAACATCCATATCTGTCAACACCTGCCTTCTTTCGAATAGGTCTTCTTGAAGACTGAAGGCATTTTGTCTGTCTGATATAACTTCCATGTCTGGTGGAATAGTTTTGTCATTACTGGCTCTTCTGAAGATGTCAATAATTCTGAGGGGATGCTATCTACTCCAGGGGCCTCATTTTAACTTAAGTCTGTCAATGTCCTGGCAAATTCTTCTCATAGTATTATATCTCATACCCTCTTTTCATTTCCCTTTCTGTAATGTAGTCTTCAAGTCAATTTCTTTTGTGTTGTCTTTTGTATTCTCTTTACACCTTTCAGTTTCCCCTTTTTTTTTTTTTTTTTTTTTTTTTTTTTTTTTTTTTTTTTTTTTTTTTTTTTTTTTTTTGCATAGATGTCAATTACCACCAGAGCTCTTGATATTTCTTATAGGTTGATATTTCTCCTAGTCATTTCAGACTTTTGTCAATCTCATTTATTAGACATCTGTATCAACCTTTGCCTGCTCCATTTGCTGCATTTTTCTGTTTTCTCTTTTTGTTGATTAAATTCAATATCTCACATGTTATCTACATTTATACTCCGCAAGCCACCCAACAGTGTGTGGCGGAGGGCATACCTGTCAACACTAAATTCGTGTTGTGCAGCTTCTTCATGTAACCCGTCTGCCTCTGTACTATTATTTGAGTGATGTTCATCGGTTTGGGCTTGTTCATGACGACGGGTAGCATCTTCATACATTCTTCTTGTGTATTCCAATGCGGAACGCAAGTGGTACACCATCCTGCAATGTCCAAAACATAAAAGAGCCTAGATAGCCACTGCCAACGATAGTGTAAACATAGTTCGTACATACATGTACATTGCTACCTGGGTTTCTCATTGTTCAACTTGTGTACAAGCCTATACTTCTTTTTACCCTGACAGGGAGACCTCACTGGAAGTGAGGCCATTTCCTAGGATGGCCTACGGCTGTGTGTCTGAGAAGGACTGTGTGATAACTATCGAGGCTCTAATAATTGTACCACAGTGGTCTGTATCTACCCTGTCTAAAATCAAAATATTGCTGTGCACATCGTATACCGTTTGGCATAAATACAAATTCCCTGTAGGCGTCCCTAAATTGAAGTATCAATTGCTGCAAATTTGGCTTATAAAACCACAATTCTTCTAGTACAATAACAGCAGCGGCATAGTTTATCTTATTCCCATGGAATGTTAATCCTAGATCGTCGATACGTTGCTGCGTAGTAGGAACCAGGAAGGCGAGGCATAGGTCATCAGGATAATTTCTTATGTGTTCCCAATTGGCATAAAAAAATTACAACGCGGACATGAGCTATAACAATAATCTTTATTTAGAAGGTGACAGTTCCCTTCCTTCTACAAAACGTCATATACACTCTATTTCATACAATGAATGTAACATATTTCACTTCACTTTGTACTACATCATTTTTAGCAGGTTCATTGCCTGCGATCTGTACACCGATATAAAATGGGTTTACTCCTTGAAATAATTTATTCTTACATTTACATTGATTTTCTAAATCTACCCATGACTTTACTTTACCAATTTTGGCACTGGTTTCAGGTTTACAATATGTTATGAACTTAAATGCATTACGCCTACTATATTTTCTCCAAGGTACACCAGATGATTTATCCGGTTTTAGACTAAACGGCCCCAATTTATTAGTACATGCTAATCTAACCTTTTCTAACGCACCCTGATCTTCGAATATTTTTTTGTTTGCTCTATCATCTAGTGTTAATCGCTCAACCCTTACATTAATTCTATATACGTATGTTACAATTTTATTAATTATTACAGCATCGTATTTGTTAGCAAAGAATTTAAACTCATCCGTAATATCATAGTGCTTAAGAGTATTAAAATTATGAGCATTTTCATCATATTTGTCGGTAGCACCCATTTTTCCTTATTCAAATCTGACACCATCTGTTTGCGTATATTTGGTCCGCCAGTTGCGCATTCGACCAAAATACGGCCTAGTCAGAAGAACACGACGGCGTATCCAACGCCTCGGACGTGCACGGCGATTCCGGCCCATCGTCTTCATCCGACGATATACAAATAGTCTCCGCTTCGGCCTCCACGTCCAACGTGTCCGACGCCATTTCCTCCTTGACATTTAAACAGTGAATTATATGGCAGTCAGCGTGTGTTTTGTCTTTTTGCATATTTTATCCCACACTGACTTCAATATTTCATCTCTTAAGGCATTCCATTTGTCTTCCATTGTAGTCCTTTCCCATTTCAGTCAGTTTTGCATTATTATCCCTTTAAAACTTTCAGCAGATTCTGCTGCATTCAAGCTATACAGGCACTGTTTCGTTAATTTCCCTCCTTTCTGTAATTTCCTCAGATTTAATCTGGAGTTCATAACAAATATATGGTGGTCAAAGTCCACATCTGTCCACATAAATATTTTTCAGTCTTAAATATGATTTTAAAATCTCAGTTTTACTGTTATATATTCTATCTGGAAGCATTGTTTCACCAAGTATTTTCCGCATATACAACCCTCTTTCATTGCAATTAAACCAAGTATTAGGAAAGATTAAATTATGTTCTGTACAAAATTCTACCAGGTGATATGATGTCTCAGGTGTTCTGGTCACTGTTGATTAATGGTGTGCTTCCATGTGTTTTGTCAAGTTGTTGTTTCCATTTTATGCGTAATAAACCTAGAAGCTCACCATTAATTCTACGAGGTGGTTTCCCCTTTCACCTCTTTCCCTCAATCAGTGTTCTCCAACTATTATTCTTTGTTTTCGTTTTACTACTACTGAATTATAATCTCTCATCAGAATTAAATTTTTGTCTTCTTTAACATCTGTTAAACTTCTTTCATCTCATCATATATTCTTTCAATCTCTTCTTAATCTGTAGAGTTAGCAGGCATAGATACATGTACTAGTGTGATGAGAATTGGCTTCATGTTGTGTTATATCAATACAAATATGAAAAAAAAAGATTTAAAGTATATTACAATTGCATTATTATAAATGTTCTGCTTGTACAAATTTGGGCTCTTTGGACTTCCCTCTCTTACATTTCAATTGTAGATGCTGGCAGCCAACTTCAAGCACACCAGTAGATGTCAAATAAATGAAAAAAAATCCTTCTTACTTGGTTCCACTTCAATTCAATAAAAAATACTTAATATTGTTGTTAAGTCTTCTATTATTTATACACATGTATAATACATAACACTTGTAATACTTCATACTTTAATCTATATGTCTTCACCATCCTTCTACATACAAGAGAGTGAGAAACAAAATCATGTATAAAGAAAAATGATGATTTTTTTTTCTGCACCTTACTGCGCATTCATAATTAATGTCTTTGCCCATGCTTATGGTTGATCGGTGTTTCATTTTTTGTTTTTAGTAAATTTTAACTTTACACTATCCTGGGGGGTCTTTCACCATGTACCTACACAATTGCCACCACACTGTACACTGACATGGTATGGAGATGTACAGTGTTTTTTGCTTGTACATGTTTACATTCACCGATAGGGGTCAATGCCCTTTATTTATCAGCTTCTCCTTTATTTAATGGAATGGATATGCCAGCTTATCCTATGCATGTTAAAGTTCTACATGAACATGTACATAATATGATAGTCTATTACATATTTAAATTTAGTGTACTGACAATAATTTTGAGTTTGCTTTGGCCTCACTGCCGGGGTTTGTGCTTGCACACTGGCAGGTTTGGTGGCTATACCCTAGTCGCTAACAGTCAACATTTTAGCTGCTACCATCGCACGTGTGTGCACTCATTTTATTAGTGTTGAATTCACATTGAGTGTCACACTTGCACCTGAATCTCACATACTGAAGGATTGCCATGACATTCGTCTTCATTTTGGGTTCAATGGGTGTGTGTTTATTGCTCAAAAATCTGATGGTGTGGCATAAGATCTCCATTTTTATGGCCCGGGTGTCATTATTACCTGTCATACTAAAATTTTCAGCAGAAAGAACCCTGGCCAGCAGCATCTGTTGATAAGGTAAGTACTGGCTCGAACAACTATAGTTCACTTATTAATGTATCAGGCATTTGACCCATGATACTCAGAAATTATTTCGTTGCACACATATGTTAATGTCACCACACTTGTCCATCCACTTGCTGAAAGACACATATAGCCATCCAAAACATTGTATAAATTGCTTGTCTTTGAAGTTCATTCTTTCACATAGAGTCTGGTTTCCAATGAAAATTCATAGAAGTATTGAGTTACAAAAATATACACAACATGATAGCTTATACCTATGGCTGACATTACATCCATCGCATAACATAAATTTCTTAAGCTTTAAAAATGTCATAAAATTTTTGTTAACTGTGTTCTGTTACTACATTTCATTCTTTCGTTTTAACTTATCTTTGTTCACATCACATATACAAATTGATTACATAACACATTATTATGATACAATACAAGCATGTGAGACATTTATACTTCATTTTATAGACAGGCTTTTCTCACTTATGGGAGCTCATTTCTTCCTTAGGTAAACTGGACTCTGTTACCACAGTTCTTTTTTTAGTTTTAACTTAACCTTCATTCACATCACATGCACAAATTAATTACATACACATTATTATAATACAAGCATATGATACATTTATGCTTCATTTTATAGATAGGCTTTTATCCCTTATGGGAGATCATTTCTTCTTTAGGTAGAGGAGGGAGAAAACCATTGGAAATAGGACTAAAACATTACACATTGCTGGCATAACCACACTTGGTGCAGTCTCCTTCATTTGGCAGGGAAGACTGGTTCAAGGATTTATGAGGAAATGTTACTCATACAGTCATGGACTAGTTGCCAAGGAACTTTTATTTTGTGGAAATGATGTGTATTGACTAATCATTCACATAGTATCGTGCTGTTTCATCATGTGCTAATACTGTTTACTTCAGTTCACATGTAGCAATGTGAAATATTAAGTTTTAACCATCATAGACTTATCTTTCTCGAGTACCTGGAAATGCCATTATTTATGCTTTCATGTGACGCGATAAAAATTAATTAATTTTTGTAAAATCACATGCTTAAATTTTTATGTGTACTCTGCAGCAAATAGGTACTGATAAATGTAACAGAGATATACTGTGACAATGCATATTTTTATTTTTCATTGTCTTATGACCTTTGTATAAATATCCTTATAACAAAATTGTTTACTTGAGGTGGTTCCCATTTCTTTATTTGGTACCTGTTACTCTTGACATAATTCTTTTCTTCTGCACTGTGGCAATGCACTGGTCGCTGAAAGAAAAAGACTTAAAACTAACTTAAAACTAATTGCATTATGTAGCTCGGTGGCCACTGACACATTTGGTCATTACATCCATCCACAGATATTTCCATACTTTGTTTAAATTCATAGGCGTTCATTTATTCTGTTACCTTTTATGATTATTTATCCTGCAAAGAAAATTATTTGACATTTCTTATGATTATTTATCCTGCAAAGAAAATTATTTGACATTTCTTATGGTATTTTGTCATTTCTCCTTAGCTTACACATCTCGTGTAATTTTTCATAATGCTTCCTTTTGCTTGTAAATATGTTGTATATAGCTTAGTATCTAATTAAATCTTTGTGTACATATATCAATAGGTTCCTGAGTTCTTACATAGTAGATGCAATTGCTTAGTATTTCCATTTACTTTGTGTTTAAGTTAAGTACTTGTACATATTGCATTCCTATTTGGTTGCGCCTTCTGGCAGACTGTTGTTCATGCACACAGATCAATGCCTCCTCTCCTACTATTGACGTCAGTGCATATTGTTGAATGCGGACAGCTGAGCCATAAGCTAATTTTGTTTATACTTTTGCTTTGCATGAAGCTGTGTGTTACTTCTCATTGCTGCTATTTTTATGCCTACATGAACAAAAAGAAGAATTACTTATGCCTGTACACATTACTTTATCTTAAAATACTCTCCAGAAGAAAAATTAGACTTAAGAGTTATGTATGCTATGCACAATTATCTTGTGATAGAAAGAAAAAATGCTACCTAGCCTCATTATTTGATAAAAGCTTTTATATCTTTGTGAGGGTGGAGACCCTTGCCTCTCCCGGTTTTCTCATGGGCTAATCTGTACGTCCCAGGGTATGATATTTTGGAAATTATATATGGCCCTGAATCGAGTAATTGCCACTTTTTATTCAGTTTGCCAAATTTTGTTGATTTAGGGTGCATCCATACGAGGATTCATTGCCCTTCAAAAAATTGTGAACACGTTTCAGTTTCTTATTATATATCTTCATTCTATATTTGGCACTGTTTTCTAGTGTAATCATGGCTTGTTTGATTTTGTCCTGTAGTGCCTTTTCTGTAGTGGAAACCTTTGGTATGGATGACTCCCACTCATTCGTTTGTTTTGTCTGGAACATCAGTTCATGAGGTGTGAAACCTCTTGAAGAATGTGGAAGCTTATTGACAACTTACATGAAGTGAGTTATGTATTCTACCTATCAGGTGCATTTGTGAGGGATATATGTCCTAATAAACCAGTCAAATTCTTTAAAGACTAGTTCTACTGGGCTTGCTTTTGGGTGAAACAAGCTTACTAATATGTGCTTTATGCCTTGTGAGGTCATAAATTGTTTTCACTTTCTCCCAATGAGATATGAAGCGTTATCAGTTAGTAGTACCTTTGGTTTATCTACTGTTCTCAAATAGTCTACCTCAATTCTTTTTCTGATATTTGTGGCTGTTGCATTTTTAATGGAATACATTTTGATATGTTTCAAGGAAATATTGTGTAGTGCTACTACGAACCTTACTCCTCCTTTACTTCTTTGATATGGACCAGCTTTGTCCAGGGATACTATATCTAGAGGGTTTTTTGTGAGCATTGGGTGTAGCTTGATATATTTTGACACATTGCATTGTTTTGATTTTTGACATATTGCACACTTTCTTAATACCTGTATGTAAGACTCGTCTTCTCAAGTTTGGAAAATAACGAAGTGTTGCAATTTTTTCAGTACATCTGTCTACTCCGTAATGTCTCTATACTTCATGTGTGTGTCTTATAAATTTGTTGATATAATCTTCAGGAATACACACACACCACAGATCAGATTTTTCATGTTTCCTATGAAACAAAATACACTTGTACATCTAATACCATTTACTTACCTTTCCACCTTCATCCTGCTTAAGGTTTTGCGTGACTTTACTCCATCTGCGATCTTGCTGTTGTATAATTTTCATTTGCTTATAAAACTTATGGTAATCAGACTGCTGCATTGTACCTACAATTCAACAAATTCCTTTAAACCTTGTGGTAATCTGGACACTGCATCAACAACAACATTCTTATTTCCTTTAATATAAATGATCTCAAAATTGAATTCTTGTAAATATACACATCACCTAGCTAATTTATGGTGCAATACTTTCATGTTAAAAGAAATAACAGTGACTGATGGTCACAGTAAACTCTGGTATTCTTGCCCCCAAAAAAATATTCAAACTTTTTAAATGCCCATATTACAGCTAAACCTTCCAATTCTGACACAGAGTAAGATCTTTCTGCTTCTCATCATGTACGACTAGCAAAACTGATGACCTTGGGTACTTCTTTACCTTCTTCTTCTCGCATCTGGAACAAGCATGACCCCAGGCCCTGAGAGGTCATTAGCCTGGGCTTAACTATGACCGGCTGATGTTTTCCGACAGTGTAGTGTGATTTAATTCATTACCTGGAGTAATTTCAGTTAGCTGCACAGTGTAGGTACTTCGGCAATTTGTGTCGCTGGCTGCTGTGCCATTGTTTTGCTGGCCATAGGTCATTTGCGGTACAGTGAAAGGCATGGCATTGTTGCTGCGCGATGGCCACTGCTGCGGCTGACTGTTTCTGTTCATGTTCAGCATAGGGCCTTGTGATGGTGGATTGTAATTCGCTTGTGCAATGAAATTACTCCTGTTGTTTTGAAAATTTCTTTTAAATCATTTGTTTTTTCTGTTTCTGTTACTGTAGTCATTACCCCTTGGTGTGTAATTTTGCTGTTGTGTGTACCATCCTTGGTGTGTGTTTAGATCACATTTTACTGACTGATTTACATAATTATATATTTGTTGTGCCTGATTCTCTGTTGCTCTATGGGGTACAGGTCTTTCCTCATAGATTAAGTTGATAGAATCAAGCAGTGACAAAAAATATTCAGTGTTGTGCTCTGGCATTGTGACTAATTTTTCTCTAAAGTGCAATAGTAAATGACTTTTCAAAATTTTTAACATGCTTGCCTATGATATTGGGTTCATCCAGTAGTGTGTCTTGTTCAGGTATTTTTCAATGGATTGAAAACCTTGCATCCAAGTCTTTCTTGCACTGCCTCAGACCAGTATTTGTCAAAGAAAGCTCGTTCAAATTGGATATAAGTGGTGCAACATCTAGCCACTTCAGCTGCCCATAAAAGAATGTCATCTTGTGTTCATCCCACAACAAATCTGATTTTCTGTGCTTCCGTCCAGTTGCGTGGAAATACATGACAAACAGCACTGATAAATACTGCTGCATTCGTTCTTTTACCTTCAGTAGTGAATATAGGAAACTGTCAATGTCTCAGCAAACCTTTGTCTGCAAAAATAGTTGATAAGCATGTGGCATTTTTGGTCATATTTATGTGGTTTTTGTAGCTACCTGTAATTCTGGTTGGCAATTGCTCAGCTATTGGAGTTGTGGGTATGTTTATATTTTGCACTCAACAACTGTCACTGGTACCTGCTGTGGGACTTGTGACAATTTGTGGATCAATACCGACAGGTTATGGTTTGTTCACTGAAGCCTGTGTATTATTTACATGCATATTTTGAGATGCGGTAAATTTTCTTCTAATAGATTGCAGATCCTATCTTTTGCTGCTCGTAAGTTCATGTTTACTTTGTTCACTATTTCATTTTCTTTTTTTCTGAATAGCCTTTTCTACTACATCTATGTATAACTTAAATCTGTTACCAACTTCTTTGCAATGGTACTACCCTTACCTAACTTACCTGCTTCAGTTTGACTAATGATATCACTTAGATTTTCACTGATCTTTTCTCTCTCCTTCTTAGCACATGCTGAGTCAACTTCTAATGTTGCTACCCTTAAAGTATGCTCTTCTACAGCTAGAGGTACACCTTCATAGTCTTTATTTAGCTTGTTGATGACAGTGGCTTCCTTTTTTTCTGTCAAAACCAACTGGTTTTGTGTGACTTCAGTATTTGTGTTTGCATCTGTGATTTTCTTTATCTGTTGCTCTACTAGATCATTATCGCCATTAAAAGAATCTACCTTCTGTTTTAACTCTGTAATGTTACTGTTAACTACAGAAAGTGCTTCATGCTTTACTTGTTTTTCCGTATTATTCAATTTTTTGTCGATTTCAGTGCAAACATTTTTGGCTAAGTCATCTTACATCTGTGAGACCATGTCTTGCAGATCCTTGAATACTTGTTTTTGTTCTTGTTTCATTGTATTTATATCTTGTGTGATGGACCTTGGATTGTGTGTCACATTATCAATTTTGGTATTCATATCTTGTTTCATATCACTGAAATCGGTGTTCATATTGTGTTTCATATCATCAAATTTCATGTTTATGTTAGCTAATAACTGCCATAGCTGTGCTTTAGGTGCAGTACTGTGGTTGCTTTCAACTGTACTTTCCAATTTAATGCTTGTGTTGTGGCCAATTGGTGTTTATAATGTTTTGTCAAGATTCATACTGGAATCGCTCTCCAATGTTTCATTCATGAGTGGTATGTCACTTTGGGATATGTGTGACATTGTCTTGTCAAGGTTATTCTGCTGTGGAGCATCGCTATCATTTGTCACACCTGTGACACTCATCTCTGACCCACTTAAACTTTCTGCAGTAGGCACACATGGTGCCTGAACTTCAATTGTTCAGTCGCGCAACTCTACGCCATCTTGACTGATTGCATTCTCGCTATTGCTTCCAACAATTGACATATATTTTTCTGCCATGTTGTATGAATATGAAAAAATAAAATTTTCACATGCTAATTATTACACTTGATAATTGTAATTTACGTTATGTCAAAGCCTGTTTAACGTCTGTTATGATGTGCAAATTATTGTATTGCAATTTCTTTATGTTTTACAGACAATGTGTATCACACTGAAAAATTCCTGTAAATTTTTCACAATAAAATTCAAGGAAGGGAATAATGAGGAAAAGGTTTCTATCTACATCAAAACAGATGCTACGTAGTGTAACCATGCAAGCAATTTTTGCAGCCATCCTACCTTCACTGCACTACACAAAACAGCTTATTATGGAAAATTTTACGTGATGTGTGTCCAATTCTTATTCCTTTCCAAAAATTTCTCCTCAGTTTTTGCGTTTCGCTTTACTTGCTCCTCATTGTGATTCATACAAACAGAAAATACCGACAATTAATTTTTATGACTCATAACAATGTCATAAAAATTTCTTAGTATAAAATAGTTGACAAACCCTACCCACAACTGGTGCCTTGAAGTTGTGGCACTCAGGTTGCCAGTTGTGTTATAATAATAAATAATAATAATACATATCAATGGAAAGCAATTAATTTTAAAGAAAATCCAACTGCATTATTAGAAATGTTCTGCTTGTACGAATTTAGGCTCTTCGGACTTCCTCTCTTACATTTCAATTGTAGATGCAGGCAGCTGACTTCAAGGACACCAGTGCATGTCAAATAAATGAAGAAAATCCTCCTTACTTGGTTCCACTTCACTTCAATAATAAATACTTAATTCTGTTGTTAAGTCTTCTATTATTTATAAACACACATAATACACAACACTCGTAATACTTCATACTTTAATCTATACGTCTTCACCATTCTTCTACATCCAAGAGAGTGAGAAACAAAATCATGTATGAAGAAAAATGAATGATGTTTTTTTTTTCTTCATTTGTCTGCACCTTACTGCACATTCATAATTAATTTCTTTGCTGATGCTTATGGTCGATCGGTGTTTCATTTTTTTGTTTTTAGTAAATTTTAACTTTATGATATCCTGGGGGTCTTTCACGATGTACCTACACAATGTCTATGTTGGCTATGATAATGTGTTCCCTATGCTGCTCATAGCAGCTTACTGGCATTACCATTTTCCTCTTCATTATTACCCCTATTTCTGCATTACAACTATCTGGGTTTGTATTTATAACCCTATACTTACCAGACCAAAAGCCTTGTTCTTCCTGCCACTGCACTTCAGTCATTCCCATGGTATCTAACTATCCCTTTCCCTTTTTAAATTCTCGAGCCTAGCTATCTGATTAACGGGTCTAACATAACATGCTTCTATCTGTAAAATGCCACTTTTATTCTTCTCGTTGAATGGAAAGTGGTGGGGGTTTGGAGGGGTGAGGGTTTGGAGGGGTGGGTTTTTGGAGGGGTGGGGGTTTGGAGGGAGGGGGGAGGGGGAGGGGAGGAACTGTTGGAATATTTTACTCAAGAGGATGCTGTCAACACTACAATATTTAGTAGAGCTGCATATCCACAGGGAAAGTAAGGGCTGTAGTTTCCCCTTTCTTTCAGCTGTTCACAGTAACAACATAGTAAAGTCATGTTGGCTTATGTCACAGACACAGATCAGCCAAACATCCAGACTGTTGCCCCTGCGACTACTGAAAATGCTGCCACTCTCTTGAGGATTCACAGGGTTGGCTGCTCTTTTCTATAGATACTCTTCCATTGTTGTTACACCTATGGTATGGCTAAATGTACTGTTAAGGCGTGCAAGCCACCTCATCTCTGCAAGGTCCACAATTCATTGTGGAACACTACAAGTACTTAGGTGAAGTTGTTAGGAACATTAGCAATGACATAAATTCTACATAATCACATGATATATTTATAACAAATATTCCCTTAACACCAAAGCCAAAGATCACTACTGCCAGAGAAGCATTCTTCCAGAAGTGATACTTGCAGTTGAGAGGTCACTCTTAACTATCAATATCAATTTTATCAACAAAAAGGAACATCACATACTGCAGAAAATATTTGGAACCATAGTATTTGGAAGCATTGGGTCTGCAAAAGTTCTAAATAACTGTGTCCTCTAAGGGAACGCACAATGTATGAATAACTCACAATTAACCAAGAAAATCTGCTACATCATAAATGGATCCCAATACAGCAAACTATGATGAATAGCTGCACACAGAAGGATTTCACAGAAGTTACTGTTAACTCGTTGTCGTTTACAATGACTATACACAGACAAAAGACTGACTCTCACAGGTTCATTTCCAAACAACTAATAGAAAGTAATCTGCATGGACAATACAGTAGAAAGACCACAGACCAATGGAGAGAAGGTGAACAACTTTTGGGGTAGATAAGATGAACAAGAAGACTAATGCTAACAATTGACTCTACAGGCTCTTTAAAAGGGCCAACAAAATAATAACGATAAAAAAGCTCAACCTAGCAGTTTGGTAAGTACCACTGAGGGCACAGCTGTTGATGCAAAATGGTGACTAGTGAGCAACCCATAGGATACCCAACACACCTCAATAGTTTAAGGTTCTTGTCAAGGACTGTGTACTGTTGTTTGTGTCAACATATATTTTGCTAGCTGTTTGTGCTAAGAACAGGACTATTTCTCACAACAAAAAACCTGCAGTCTTGGTTGGACCACAAGCTGAAACTACCACCCAAAAACAAAGATGGTGCCTGAGCTCCAAACACTAACACTGGTATATATAATCTGCCAATAAACTTGTTAAAAATTGAATAGTGCCCAAGTTGCAGAAGTTCTACAATCCAAACTATCAAGTATTACTGTGTATAGGCATTATGCACAAGGATACAGTAGAGCTACAGAGAGAATGAGTGAATAATGTCATTACTCACATTATTTGTATGATAAAGAGAGCTTATGGAAATACACAAAAGAAAGGAGCCTTCATTTTGTATTTTGGCTCTTTTTTATTGCCCAAACATAAAGTATGACTGCAATTGCCTACAAGTACACCTGTATCTTCCAAATTCTCTGCAGAGATTTGTGTGCCAAAAGATGAATCATATTATGAATACATGCAGTAAATGTGTTATTTCTGTGAAATGTAACAAAGCAGCACATGAGGCACATGTGGAATGTGTTGCTCCTCACCAACATGGAACAACAGTTTGAGATCACATCCTGCCTGGAAGAAGGACTGTTGTATTTATGTTACAAAGAAGAAAATACAGAAAATCAAAGTGACTAAATGTATATTATATAACATAGTTGATGCTGCCCAACTACCATATTTCCTTCATTATTTGCAGCAACGCTGAGAAAAAAACGGTAACACAAGTGATTAATGTGCCTAACAGCACCTGTTACTGCAAATTGGGCATTACAAGTGCAGCTGCACTTGTGGTTAAATGTGACATTCCCCCTGCAGTGGCTACCACTACAAGAAATAAGGAAAGGCCAATGATTGTTTTGCAGGATGTATTATCTACTAAAGTGTGTATCTCTAAACCTCTGTCACCACAACAGAAACATAACAACCATGAAGTATTATTCAAAAATGGGAGTCAAATGATCAACAGATCCGTCAGTTCATTTAATTTTCTTGATAATGATGATTGCAAGATGCATTGTGGTGACTGCACAAAAGGACCTTCAAATCAATCTACACCTCCTCTGCATTTCAAAAGGATGTCACCAAGAAAGAACCAGACAAGGAAATGCAACTCACGTTAATAAATGTCTCCCACATAAGAATAGAATGTGAATGGATGCAGAATCCATATGGAAATCTCAAGCTCTATGACCACTCTGTGTTTATAAGGAACTCTTTTCAAAATGCCTGATTCCCATAAGCTAGGAGGCCATATCCTCCAAAGGAAAGATATAATTACCAGTGACAGAGCTAACACATACCACATCACATTACCTCTCTTACTGTCATCTCGCACCTAGCAGCTGTCTTTGTGAATGCATCACATAAAGTAGTTGTTTGCAAAGTGTATATCATGCCTTATGACCTACTCGATAAAGTTTCTTGTAGGTCTCAACTGGCAACTCTCCAGCATACTTCTATTTGTCACAGATTTTAATTCACACCATCCACTTTGATGCCCCTCCCCCCACTCCCACCTAAAATAAATATATAAATAAATAAATCTAATGGTACCATTTCTAAAGGGTCTTATTGTACCAGAAAATAGCTGCCATCAGAACAAGGGTAATGGAGCATATTTTAACTCAGCTATCTCTCACCATTATCCTTTGCTGCCAACTGTATCAGACATCACTGACTGAAAGAGATCTTCTCCCTAGTCTTAGTCAATGACATCCTTGTATGGCTTCAATTTCCATACAGTAGTGATCTCAAACATGAAAGCAGTGGTCTCAAAAGGATGTCACTGTAGAGTGAACTGGCTGATGTACAGCCACCTAGTTAAGTTTAAACATAGAGGCAGTGTCCTGGAGTGGATGGATCATATATGAGTACATATATGCATACATACCCACGTATCTGCAAATATACTCTACCACTGAAGTATTAATAGAAAGATACCAACACTCATGTATTCAAGATAAAGATGGGTGACAATGCAAAGATTAAATCCTGCTTACTAGGAAATAACCTTTTGCATTGTGAGAGTAGATGCATGATGAAAAACTAAAGAGAACCAGAAAAGGTTAAGGAAAGAGTTTTAGAACACTATTTATTATCCTCATTAGCCACAAAAGTTAGGAAATCAATCAGACAGATGCTATATTGGGCATTCAACACTTTTCCTCATTTAATAAATTATAGGAATCTTTCAATTTCTCCATCTGACAGAAAGGGTTATGGTTAATTATTTCTGCAAGATAACATATGATAACAATGAGTCCACATTTGTAGTAGAGAAACGCACTGCAGAGAGAGGATTCAGTTTTAGTTCAAATAAATCAAAAGGAATGTAACTGACCCTTCTCAACATAGGATTTTGGTAATGTCTTAAGGAAAGAAATTTATGTTAACATTAAATATAAATTTAATTCTTAGCAACCCTTTCCTAAAAGTATTTGTCTTGGAGTGTAGTATTGTATGGAAATGAAACAAGGATAATATCCAATACACACATGAGGAGAACAGCACCTTTGAAATGTGGTGTTATAGAAGAAAGCTGAAGATTGATCACATAACCACTTGATGAGGTACTGGTACTGAATACGTTTAGGGCAAAACAAGCTTGATAGTATGACTAAATTAAAAGAAGGAGAAGGCTGAAAGTATACATTCAGGGTTACAAAGGAATACATAAATTGTTGATAAATCAAAATGTGGGGGTAAAGGGAGACCAAGTATGAATATAGTAAAAAGATTCAAATGGACATA
This sequence comes from Schistocerca piceifrons, assembly GCF_021461385.2. NCBI lineage: Eukaryota > Metazoa > Arthropoda > Insecta > Orthoptera > Acrididae > Schistocerca > Schistocerca piceifrons. The sequence continues at coordinate 136,128,124 of NC_060140.1, forward strand.
AACATACACCACACACACATGCAAACAGTGTGTGTGTGTGTGAGAGAGAGAGTGGGGGGAGGCAGTGAGGAGTGACTAGTGTCATTTGCTCAAACTATGGCCTGACTGGAATATTTTAAATTGAGGATAATTCGTATTTTTGTATTCTTATACACCGAACTAATGTGGGTTTATGAGAGTAGTTATGAGTTGAGATGGTCTTAAAAGTATGTAAAATGTTGAAAATCATTCTCAGAGGCAGCTATCCACTTCGGTGCAGGTGCTGGACCTAGACCTTATTTCATAAGTGTCTGTTGTCCACATAATATACTGAACCCATCATTTTGCAGGAGATGGTTCAAGCTGAGCCACAGATCAGATATATATATAGTCTAGTAAGGACTGAAAGAAAACTTTGAAAAATTGTAGTTGATGGGAACTGTCCGCTTCTCAGAGCCTCCTACTGAGGTACTCTAACACTAGGAGGATCGGAATTAATGAACTACCTTCAAGGACCAGTATCAATGATTTTTACCAGTGAAGTTTTTCTTCTTTGTTTTCAGTTTTCCTTCTCAAGTTACTTCAGTAAGATGTCATCATAGGTCAGTAGTGCATTATGCTTATTGTACACATGTGTTAGGCTTAAAAAACCTTGATTGTAGATACACAGAGGAGAGTTGAAAAGAAACATCATGTGGATACCTTTTTCTCCTTTTGTCGCTCTGTAAAGGGTCCAGGCATTGATTCCAACAAGATCTAGGATGCTGAAAAACACATGCATATGCCATCTGCAGCAGCCAAAACTGACAGTGTACAGATAAGACAACTGGTCAAGAATATCAACTCCAAACTTAGTGGCATTGTAGAAGTTCACCGTTTCAGGGAGTTTCTTCTGTGTTTGTTCATCCACAGCAACTGACTGGTGCATTGGGCTCAAGAGAAGAACATTTTTCTTGGTCTTCCCCTGACAGTATATAACTGTCGTGTCACCAGATTTCTATAAAATAACATCATACAAAGATCTGGCAGTAGACTTTCATGATGGAGGATCTTATCTTCGAGTTTTCTTTAGTGTACCCACCATGGTTGTGTTCTCCCACTTCAGTTGCTTTGCAAGATGCCTGGCTGTGAAGAAATTGTCACATGTTATATTTCTTCCTTTCAAAGTGTAAGGTTGCATAAGACATGTACCACCATGCTCTGTACAAGGTATGTTAGTGGGTCTTTCACTTTGTTTACCCAGCTAAGAAAATGTATTCATGATATACACTCCTGGAAATGGAAAAAAGAACACATTGACACCGGTGTGCCAGACCCACCATACTTGCTCCGGACACTGCGAGAGGGCTGTACAAGCAATGATCACACGCACGGCACAGCGGACACACCAGGAACCGCGGTGTTGGCCGTCGAATGGCGCTAGCTGCGCAGCATTTGTGCACCGCCGCCGTCAGTGTCAGCCAGTTTGCCGTGGCATACGGAGCTCCATCGCAGTCTTTAACACTGGTAGCATGCCGCGACAGCGTGGACGTGAACCGTATGTGCAGTTGACGGACTTTGAGCGAGGGCGTATAGTGGGCATGCGGGAGGCCGGGTGGACGTACCGCCGAATTGCTCAACACGTGGGGCGTGAGGTCTCCACAGTACATCTATGTAGTTGCCAGTGGTCGGCGGAAGGTGCACGTGCCCGTCGGCCTGGGACCGGACCGCAGCGACCCACGGATGCACGCCAAGACCGTAGGATCCTACGCAGTGCCGTAGGGGACCGCACCGCCACTTCCCAGCAAATTAGGGACACTGTTGCTCCTGGGGTATCGGCGAGGACCATTCGCAAACGTCTCCATGAAGCTGGGCTACGGTCCCGCACACCGTTAGGCCGTCTTCCGCTCACGCCCCAACATCGTGCAGCCCGCCTCCAGTGGTGTCGCGACAGGCGTGAATGGAGGGACGAATGGAGACGTGTCGTCTTCAGCGATGAGAGTCGCTTCTGCCTTGGTGCCAATGATGGTCGTACGCGTGTTTGGCGCCGTGCAGGTGAGCGCCACACTCAGGACTGCATACGACCCAGGCACACAGGGCCAACACCCGGCATCATGGTGTGGGGAGCGATCTCCTACACTGGCCGTACACCACTGGTGATCGTCGAGGGGACACTGAATAGTGCACGGTACATCCAAACCGTCATCGAACCCATCGTTCTACCATTCCTAGACCGGCAAGGGAACTTGCTGTTCCAACAGGACAATGCACGTCCGCATGTATCCCGTGCCACCCAACGTGCTCTAGAACGTGTAAGTCAACTACCCTGGCCAGCAAGATCTCCGGATCTGTCCCCCATTGAGCATGTTTGGGACTGGATGAAGCGTCGTCTCACGCGGTCTGCACGTCCAGCACGAACGCTGGTCTAACTGAGGCGCCAGGTGGCAATGGCATGGCAAGCCGTTCCACAGGACTACATCCAGCATCTCTACGATCGTCTCCATGGGAGAATAGCAGCCTGCATTGCTGCGAAAGGTGGATATACACTGTACTAGTGCCGACATTGTGCATGCTCTGTTGCCTGTGTCTATGTGCCTGTGGTTCTGTCAGTGTGATCATGTGATGTATCTGACCCCAGGAATGTGTCAATAAAGTTTCCACTTCCTGGGACAATGAATTCACGGTGTTCTTATTTCAATTTCCAGGAGTGTATTTACTACTGGCATCTGCTGCAAGCCAAAACTGCAAACCTAATTCATCTGGTTTAGTACTCAAGTATTTTAAATAGCAGCACCAAGCTTTGCATGGATAGAGCTGCTCATCTACAGTTATAAATGCACCTAGTTTATAGTTCTGGATACAGTTAGCTACAAATGAATTCCAGACTGGGGTAGCTGCTGCAAAGCCTGTGGTCTTGAGTCTTTTGGAGCGAGTGTGTTTGTCATCAAATCTTAAAAATCGAATGACTTTTATGAACTTATGTCTTCCCATAGTGTGAGAAAAAAATGCCAGCCTCCACACTTGAGACTGCAGAAGTTTCGGGGGAAAATTCTTTCCTCCATACACTCCATGTGTATATGTTATAACTATGACAGCTTCTAATTGGGCAATATCAAATACCCATGTGTCACACTGGAGAAGGTCTTGGGCTACAATTTCTGTAAAGTTCTTTATGTTCTGTAGAATATTATTGTCTATCAACACTTGCTATGCAATCAAGTAATTGCCTGTGACTGTAAGTTTCTTAGTGTTGCACTTTGGCTCAGGAGTTTCTACCAACACCTTGTCATGTCATAATCTTCCAGGTGCATGCCCTGTTGCAATTTAAGTCCACAATGTTGTGTCAGCTGCAGTGTCTCCACTTCTGACTTCCAGATGCTGAGATGGATGCAACTTATTCTATTTTTTTCCCCCTTGGCTGCAAGCAGGAATTTGTGGTGCCACTGGAACTGAATGTGTAAGCACTGGGCTATTCATATGCTATTGTACAGGTTATGAATATTTATCTTCCAACTCTGATGATTTGCCTTGTTCTGTTTTGTGGGGCTGATATTCTTTGTCATCTATATAATCTTTGTCATCTTTATCATCCAACTCATCACATTCAAAAGTATCTTCTCCTTCAGAATTTTCTCCTAGTAAACTGTTCATGTAATTAAGTAATTCTTCATCCAAACAAAAATACTGGTGCACCATAATAATGAGGAGGAGTGCTAAACTTCTGCAGACCACAACAGTGTATCGACAGAGAACAGCAACTAAAATATATCCACTCTTCCACTAAAGAAGGAGAGGGAATGGGGTCAGATCAAAGAAATAAAATAAGTGGATGAAAAAATTCATCCTTTTCAGTCATGAAACATAAAAAATATCTCACTGGTATAAATGACAGAAATGTGGTCCCAACAATGATATATAATAAGTGAAGTGTATGAAAAAATCCATTGTTGCACCTTTTCAGACATGAAAGATAAAAAATAGCTCACCAGTATGAATGACAAGCTGTGGTCCTTTAAGATAATAATGTTTATAATTCATTCAGTTTTGTAACAGATGAAAAGTCATGAAAAATAAGGACCATAAATTAAAATATAGACAATTTATTAAATGTTAAACAATGCTCACTGGACAGATTGACCGGAATGGTCCTTCTAGTGTCAAGATGTCTAAGGCTTGGAGTCCATTTATTTGTAAGCACTGCAAATTTGGTATCCATATGAGTAGGTCATGAAATATGAGAACCAGGAACAGGATTGATTCATTTATAATGCCAAATTGAGTGATTTAAAAATAGTTTCTAAAAGTGGCAACAGATACAATAAAAATTTACACACACACACACACACACACACACACACACATACACACACACATACATTCACTCATGAACAGCAATTATTGGTAAGTCATGGTTTGTGGTTTCGAGATTGGAAGACTGCATCTATCGTTAAATCTGTGATGCAGTGATACTGCAATCTAAAAGATACCACTTTCATTAATATTGTACTTTTGTAAAGAGGTTTTTGATAAATAAGGTGAATTATTCATTTACACATTTTAATCTGACATGTTATATGTCCTAGCAATCCACTAACATCAGTGATCCATGGAATATGAAAATAAATAAATCATACATTTTTTGAAGCTCTTAGTCTCTCAAATTGATAATGATGTTTATCTGCAGTCATGTGTTAATTTTTTAATATCTGTAGCATCTGATGGAATAATATTGTTAATTACAGGGCACTTTTTAAATTTTTACTATAACATATTGAATGGAAATGGCATTGGAGATGTGTAGAAGTTCTTAAAATAATGACAACAGAGAGCACAATAATGGCCATTTCTACCCATTCCTAGATCGAAAAAAAGTGTTCTGCTGAGGAGTATTTATGTCAGTTACATGTTTGATGTCAGATGGATGAGTTACAAGAAATCACTTGCAGAAAATTTCCAGATAAAGAGGGAGTAACCCAAGCAGCAACGGCTGCTACCATTGTCTTCTGTAATGTTAGTTAGACAAATTATTACACATAAAATTGTAAATTCAGTTCCTACAGAAGTATTAACAGTGATCTCTTCTAAAGACACTTGATATGATGTTATATCAGTTAAACAAACAACAGTTTACTTACCATCTAGGTCATCATTATCGTTATCCTTGAGTTTCTGTATTCTTCTGATAATTCTTGAGTATAGGGCCTGAGAATAAAATATTGCAACAGCATTATGCTACAGAAACATTAAGATCATTTGCTACATCTTGTCTTAATTTTCATCTGGCAAACCTGTTCACACTAACCTCATGGTTCGGGAGTAAATTGTTCAATCTTTGTGATTCTTCAATGCGTTCACATGTCTCAAATGCACTGATCTTGCCACTTACATCTACCATCCAATCCTGAAAATAATATTTTGTAAATATAAGAGAACAATCGATTTCAAAAGGTGAGGCTTAGATTTAGACTTAGTACTTCCATTATTTGATCCTATAGGAAACACAAAATGTATTTGCAAATTTATCGTACACAGCAGTAAGCAACTATAAATTATGTTTTTAGCTACAAGTGATCATATCTTTCATTTCCATCATTTCTTTCTTTCCACTTTTTCATTTAGGTACTGACATATTATCTTTCTGTTTGATTGTTTGGGTTAGCAATTTTAATATTAAGTATAATTTGACAAAACCAAATAAAAAAGTTCTTTGCATGACAACACAAACTACTTCATAGAAGAATTTCTGAATAGCAGCAGCCCAGAATGACTTACTTTTCCCTTGACAGTTATACCACAAATCCTCATAATTAGAATCAAGGATCTCTGATAAACAACATCCTGCTACAACAAATAGTAATCATCTTTAAATGTAACAGCAGTGCTCACTATATGGAATATCAGTGTTCAAATGAATGTAGAACTAAATGGTTCCAAATTGACTACCCAGCTTTAAAGACCACTCGGCTAGCTGCGCGGTCTAACACACTGCTTCCTGTGTGGGAATGTGTGCCAGTTCCCGGCACAAATCCGCCCATTGGATTAGTGTTGTGGTACGGTGTGCCAGCCAACCTGTGGATGGTTTTTAATGTGGCTTTGCATCTACCTCAGGAAATGCAGGCTGATTCCCCTTATTCTGCCTCAGTTAATCTGTGTCGGCAATTGCTGCAAAAACACCATTTCCACATATGCATACACCATCATTATTCTACCATGCAACCATTTGGGGTTACACTCATCTGGTACAAGACGTTCCCAGTGGAGGGTCCACTGGGTGCCGAATTGCACAATAACCCTGGGTTTGGTGTGGGGCAGTGGTGGGGTGGGTGAACTGCTGTGGCCTCTTTGTGGGGTTGTGAACCACTGAGGGCTAAGGTTGGATGAAACCTTTCCATCGTTTCTAGGTCCCCAGTTTAATACATAGATACATACTGAGTTGTATGCAGAAAATGATCAATTTTCACTCTCACATAATTCAACAAAGAAAATTCATGCCAGAGTTACAATATTTTTTGTCATTAACTTAATATGAATTGGATTCTAAACAGTTGAAATCTTCTACTTCAGTGTAGTTTCATATTCACTCAGGACTCACAAGTACAAACTGAAAACAAATTACACCACTCATAAGGGCTGTTGTGAATTATAGACACATTTTACTTAGTATCAAGTATTCTGAGATACTCAAAACACTGAGATTTTTTACTCCTTTGCATGTTTCCTGTGCTTTGAGTAGCCGGCTGCTGTGGCCGAGTGGTTCTCGTGCTTCATTCTGAAACCACGCTGCTACTACGGTTGCAGGTTCGAATCCTGCCTTGGGCATGGATGTGTGTGATGTCCTTAGGTTAGTTAGGTTTAAGTAGTTCTAAGTCTAGGGGACTGATGACCCCAGATGTTAAGTCCCATAGAGCTTGGAGCCATTTGAATTTTTTTGCTTTGGGTATCCAGTTGCTTTATCCCAAACAGGTTTTACAATTTCAATGAGTTTGTTCTCTTATCAGGACCAATTTCAAAAACAAAAAACATTGGCACCCCTCCCCCCTCCCCCCACACGCCCTTTCTTCTCTCATACATTAGTTGTCATTTCTTGGGATGTTGGGAAGAGCCATAAACATAAAATAAATCTAAATAAAATGAACCAGAAGTTTTTTCTAGGTAGCTTGTGAGAAGGAAAAATTAAAATAATCATGTAAATTTCTCTTCCTATTACAAGCAGGAACAGAAAGTGTGAAAAGTTTTTTCTTGTATTTATTTTCACTGTCTTGAAGGATTCTTAATTTTTGGACCAAATGGCAACCACAGCAGAGCAACTACTGACTATTTATTCAGGTTCAGAGCCAACAAATTTATAAGTTACTGTAGCCCAGAGGTCAACTACAGCTGGCAGATAGAATTATTACAAGGTTCATCCTGAGCAAAACTTGCAATGAAACTGACCTGAAATTTGTATCCTCTCCTTTGTAGCACTGTTCTCGATCCCTATAACTCAGAAAAACTAATTTTATGTTGGATGGTGTTTGTTCATTGATGTATACAAAACCAGACTTCAGATGACAATAACATATATTTTACTCATTGTAAAGCTCTGAAAATGTCTTCAGTTAATTTTTTAGATTCATTTTACCTGCTGTCAGACTACCTGAGTTGAGTATGGAACCTTTCAATAGAGAACACACTTTGTTACGAAATAAACCTGAACATGTGCCCGATAAGAATATGTGTCACTTATACTTTTCAAAAAGTTATTCAGCTGAAAATAGAAAAGTTCACTTTGAAAGAATAATAGTATAAGTCAAAGTACTTTGTTTTATTGCCATGAACAATGCATAAACTCATCCAGTCTTATGTTAACAATGGAGCTTCTTTCAATCATTTATCACTGCTATATTATGTTTCCACACAAATAAAATAGATAATCATTGATGACAGAAGTCTTTTCACTTACTTTCTACTGTCAAAATGCTCCTCCATGAGAATTGCTGATTCACAAATACAATACTGTTTCAGCTACAAATCTCACAATTAATCCTGTGTGCCTTTCCACAAAATAATTGAATTACTGAAACATTTTTCTTCTATGATGAAACATAACACTTTCCACTCTTAATTATCTTTCAACCACATTCTTCACATTATTTATCTGCAGCACATCTATGAGTGACTGCCCCACACTGAAGATAATGAGGACTACTGCACACACCAAGATGGCATATGACCACCACAGCTGGGGAATTGTTACCATAATACAACAACACAACACTCCTTTAGAGAACAGGCATGCTTGAACTTGGAGGTTCTGGAAGCTAGTGATGCCCATCAGTAGAATTTTGTCAACAATGCAAGAAAAAAGTCTTTTGAAAACCAAATGAAAGAAAACATAGACTCCACAGAAATTGTGATGCCGCAGTGAGATCCCAAGAAACAAACAATCAATGAACAACCCAGCAGTTGTTCTCTTCTGAGTCATTATATTGTAATACAATAAAAATGTCAGTCACACTTAACATCCTCTTGTCCCCAGACTGTAATTTCACAATTGCACAATTGCTACTCCCAGAACCAACTAGCACTGCTGTCTCAAAGACATCTCACTAACAAGTATGTGAATATTCCACCGTAGCTAAGTGGACAGCATGCCAGCTTGTCATGCCAGGGGGCCCGGGCTCTGTTCCTGGTTGGGTTAGAGATTTTCTCCACTCAGGGACTGGGTGTTTGTGTCATCTTCATCATCATCATCATCTCATCCTCATAGATGCCCAATTTGCCAAAGTGGCATCAACTCAAAAGATTTGCACCAGGTGACCAGGTCTACCTGCTGGGAGGTCCTCACCACATGACTTTTCGTGTGAATGTTATAAAACAACAATCACTCATATACATCATATTCAACTTCCTTGCTGCTAGAGATCTTCCCCTGGTACCAGCGCTCCTTCATTCCTCTTTGTTCCACAGAGGTAGGTAGACTCCAGCAGGTAGACTGTAGATGCCACACCTGTTGAGTATTACTTTCTCACAGTATGTGACCCAATGTTTAGAAACTAACTACAATCACCCATATCTTTACTCTGAGCTCTATATTTGACCTATGTGATACATGGCCTTCCATGAGTGGCATGGATCACTACAGAACTGGCTTTAACTGGCTTTAAATGATTTCTCTAGGAATATACTACAACCCCAACATGTTGCTCACATAGGAATGATGCAGATAAGATTAGAATAATATGCACACACAGAGGCATTCGAACAATCACTCTTCCCATGCTCCATACATGAATGAAACAGGAAGAAACCTTAAATGGGATGTACCCTCTACCATGCACCCCATGGTGGTTTGCAGAGTATTGATGTAGATGTAGATCCTGCTCTACACCAGTTGCTGCACATATATTTGACTTTGCTTGTTCGCTCATTTCTTGTTCCATTTATTCCTGGGATTCTGTCCATGAGTCAGTGAACCATGATCAACTTACATGTATTTGCAGTGGTAATAGTGTCTTCACTTATTCTCTTTGCTTGTGTTTCCTCTTGACCCCTGTTTCTTCTTCTTCATTCTGTTTTGTGTGATTTTTTATCATGCCTACTTTACAGTTTTCATTACTGTGCTAGGCACAAGACCACAAACTTCACTTGTAAGCCATTGCATCATACTGTGTACAATGTTTTTTCTATACACTGTACTTCAAAATACTGATTCCTTCCTAATTGCTTTTGCAAAAATTCTGAATACACTTCATCATATCTCTGGCAGTATGGACTGTTGCAAATGAAATTTAAACTCTCATCTTTCACGTTTCTAGACCAGTATTTTTCTAGGAACATCTTCTCAAGTACATTATCCATCCACTGACAAAACATCTGAATCCATGCTGAGAATGTGTGCATTCAATAAGGGGCTATCACCATCTGCACATGTACTAATTGTTTTGTCATCGGAAATCACATATGCTTACATTCTGCTTGACATGTTAAGTTCAGAACTACAAGGGCATGCTGAAAAGTAATGCCCCTGAATTTGTAATTTGAAACTCAAAGTTTTTTAAGTGAAACAAACTTAATTAACATTCTACATCTTTATCCTTCATGTCTACATATCTGAAGCCCTCTTCTGCTAGGGGGTTACGAATTGCACCATATAACATGGTGGTATGTAATGTAAAAATGTGCATGAAAAAGAAAATGCTATAATTGAGTTTTGAATTTGAAGAGTCTGTCTGCACATATAGTACCCTCTTCTTCAGCATGACAATGCTAGATCACACACAAGTGCTGAGACATTTGCAACAACCCTCACCTTGATTTCACTATTGTTGATCATCCTCTACATGGTCCCATCCAGTTTCCTTCTGTTTCGAAAACTTAAAGGACACATTTAAAGACTTCACTTTGATAGTGATGAAGCAGTGTAAGCATAGGTGAGGTTGTGACTACATCAACAAAATCAAACATTCTACAGTGATAGCATCAACAAACTGGTCCTTTGTTGGGAGAAATGTGTTCATTGTGAGGGTGAATGTGCTAAGAAATAAATATGTAGACATAAAGAATAAAGATGTTGCTGTTGTTGTTGTCTTCGGTCCTGAGACTGGTTTGATGCAGCTCTCCATGCTACTCTATCCTGTGCAAGCTTCTTCATCTCCCAGTACTTACTGCAACCTACATCCTTCTGAATCTGCTTAGTGTATTCATCTCTTGGTCTCCCTCTACGATTTTTACCCTCCACACTGCCCTTCAATGCTAAATTTGTGATCCCTTGATGCCTCAGAACATGTCCTACCAACCGGTCCCTTCTTCTTGTCAAGTCGTGCCACAAACTCCTCTTCTCCCCAGTTCTATTCAATACCTCCTCGTTAGTTATGTGATCTACTCATCTAATCTTCAGCATTCTTCTGTAGCACCACATTTTGAAAGCTTCTATTCTCTTCTTGTCTAAACTATTTATCGTCCATGTTTCACTTCCATACATGGCTACACTCCATACAAATACTTTCAGAAACGACTTCCTGACACTTAAATCTATACTCGATGTTAACAAATTTCTCTTCTTCAGAAACGCTTTCCTTGCTATTGCCAGTCTACATTTTATATCCTCTCTACTTCGACCATCATCAGTTATTTTGCTCCTCAAATAGCAAAACTCCTTTACTACTTTAAGTGTCTCATTTCCTAATCTAATTCCCTTAGCATCACCTGACTTAATTTGACTACATTCCATTATCCTCATTATGCTTTTGTTGATTTTCATCTTATATCCTCCTTTCAAGACACTGTCCATTCCGTTCAACTACTCTTCCAAGTCCTTTGCTGTCTCTGACAGAATTACGTCATTGGCGAACCTCAGCGTTTTTATTTCTTCTCCATGGACTTTAATACCTACTCCGAATTTTTCTTTTGTTTCCTTTACTGCTTGCTCAATATACAGATTGAATAACATCGGGGACAGGCTACAACCCTGTCTCACTCCCTTCCCAACCACTGCTTCCGTTTCATGCCTCTCGACTCTTATAACTGCCGTCTGGTTTCTGTACAAATTGTAAATAGCCTTTCGCTCCCTGTATTTTACCCCTGCCACCTTTAGAATTTGAAAGAGAGTATTCCAGTCAACACTGTCAAAAGCTTTCTCTAAGTCTACAAATGCTAGAAATGTAGGTATGCCTTTCCTTAATCTATTTTCTAAGATAAGTCGTAGGGTCAGTATTGCCTCACGTGTTCCAACATTTCTGCGGAATCCAAACTGATCTTCGCCAAGGTCGGCTTCTACCAGTTTTTCCATGTAGAATGTTAACAATATTTGTTTTATTTTAAAAGCTTTAAGAGTTTTCATATAAAAAATTTGAACACACTACTTTTCAGCATGCTTCACAGGTGATTGGGTTCTAATTGTGATTTCACAGGTAACAAACATTCTGACAGAATAGGCATATTATGCATATCTTCACATATGTCTGTGTTCCTCTCCTTGTCCCTCTTCAAATATCTTCACTATTTTCTCTTGACTCTCCTTAACCATTGACTCTATTCTATCTTTCCATTCTTTTAAATTCTTTAGTAATTCCTCTTTACTTTCGTTGTTTTTCTTTTGTAGTTTTCTCTTTAATTTCCCTAGATTATTTATTGCCTTTCTAGATTCCTCCACAATTTTCTCTTGATTTGTGTAAAGCTCCACTAATGTCTCTATGGTTTATTTTTTTAGATTACTTTTTGTGGCTGTCAGACGATCAGATTCAAGTATGGGAACAGCACATAGAGAAAATGCTTCATTGTGAAATTAACCTGACCAAGTGTCTAATACAAATTCGTTTATCTTATACTTTTTAAAATTTTATTCAGTGGAAAATGGGAACTGTCACATTGAAATAATAACAGTATAAGTCAAATTACTTTGTTTTAATATCTCTTTAGCACATAACACACTTTCATAACAATGCTTAAGTTCTTGTGTTTCACATTCATATTGGTGGAGTAACTTTACTAAGCTGCATTTCCACATCAATGAAACGTGTAATTACTGATCACACAAGCATTTTCATGTTCTACAGGCAATATGTTCCTCCAGAGCAATTAATGATTCACAAACATTACACTGTTTCAACTATAAATCACATAATTAATCCCACATGCCTTTCCCCAAAATTACTGAAACTTTTCTTCTATAATGCAATGTAATACTTTCCACTCTATCTTTCTAGCAAATTCTTCATACTATTTGCCTGAGACCTGGCTGCACACAACTGCTGCACATTGAAGCCCAACAATGACTCTACTGCACACCATGATGAATGACCACCACTGCTGGGGCCTTGTTGCCATTATATAGCAACACAATGCTCCCTCAGAGAAAAGTTGCATATGGCTTCAAAAGTTCTACAAGCCAGTGATAAGTAAGGAGCACAGTACTGATACATTACAACATCAAAGATAGCTGTACTACTTACATCATGTGAAGTTCAGTTATTAATTCCAGGGACCATTAGTGAAAGTCTACAGGGTAGTGGGTAGTAACTTGTTCCACTGTGGCACTATATTTATACAAAAATATTAAGTTCCCATTTATCACAACACAGTTCAAATTTAGCACAGTCCTCTAGAAACTTTTTAAAGATGATTATAGTTCAGTGGTTCATTTGACATAGTTGAGAATATGAATCACTAAATTCGACAATATTTCACTCTGATGTCAGTGATAGTTCACAGTACTTTCTGATCATATCACAGTTCAATAAAAAGAAGTCCATTAATTTATATCAAAGATATCACCCATAAGTAATTCAACACTGAAGTTCTTTAATTTCACAGTTGCTGGTATCTATAGTTTCACTTATGTAATGCACATAACACTGGTATGAGTCAACAATGAGCATTTACCGTCAGAGTGGATTGGCTATTTTGAGTGATGTCTGACTACTTACAGACTGGCATAAGAACAAACTGATATTGTGAAAAGTGCACAGACCTAATGCTCTGAAATATGTCTAAGCTGGAATTTACTGTTTTTGATTACCTATAAAAACTGACAGAATTTTGGAATACACAATATGTAGCAGGTTAAAAGTTATAAAAATATATTGACACTTTTTTCCTTCTACATTTTAAGTCCTCACATTTACAAGAACAGATGACACACGGCAAATCAAAGAGAATTACACAAAATTATTAATTAGTGAATTAATCAATTAATATATTATACCATTTTGTACAGAAAAATTAAAGTAACAAAATTATGTAGTCAAATTAAAGAATTTAACAGTGGTTTTGGAGAAATCTGAAACATGAATAGGCAATAACCAATAGCTTATTATATAAGATCATTTGTTGCAGCTAATTTAAAATTTTTTACAGAAAAATTGGAATGCTTAACTTTCAGATGAGGTAGGTTACTCATGGTTTTTCCCATGTAGCAAACAGTAATGCTAAGTTCAATTAACTGTAACTTTTAATTAACAGTGTCCTAAAGGAAACTAATCATGCAAATGAAAACAGAAGCCTTTACATGAGAACAACAAATTTAAGTAAAATTTGGTCTAAACAAGAACTTGAGATTTCCAGGTAAATGCTACATGTCGCCTAGTAAATATACTGAAAATAAGTAAAAAATTTGGGTATTTTTGGGAGAAGAAAAACATAACAAATAGAAAGAATCCACTTGCTTTGCCCCCCCCCCACCCCCTGTCCATGGGTGGTTATCGAAATTTATTTCTAGACTGTCTCAGATTGTCCCTGGAAGTAGTACCCAAAACCATACTCTATGAGGAAGTTATTACAAAACTCTGCGAGTTTTTTTAATCTCACATCGATGTAGCTATTGCTTGTTTTTAATTCTTTCATATGCATCATTACAACAATAATTTTACAAGGCTGAACTCAAGGGCATGGCTAGGAGTTGTAAATTTAATTGCACTTCTGGACCCTTATTTAAAGTTGAAATGCTTCATGGTGCAGTTATTCAGAACATTCCTGACAATGTAATCTGACAGAAGTGTTAAAGCATTGCAATCCTAATATCAATGATTACTGAAAGTGATCAAAGCTCAGGAAGTACAGGACTTCATGGAATGAGAGTTCCATGTGCTTGTTTTTGCAACATTGACCACTGAAATTTCTAAGTGGATCCAGCCTTGCATGACACATGTTGACCAAACCACACGCATCAATGTAGGCAGTGTACATGTCATACAACCAGGTTCCCTGCAAGTTCATGCACTCCAAAGTCTTGTGTTAACAGCTGTGTAACACATAACTGCAAACACTGCATTTTCTGCCAAGCAGAATGCCAATGCTGCCATAAGTCAGGACACAGACAGAAAGTGTGCCTGTGACACATCCATAAAATAATCTGTCTGCTGTAAATCTACATCTGAGAAAATGTAAAACAATATGATTTCATGTTCTGAATCCTAATGTGTTCCTCATAGCAATACCAAAAGTACACTTAAACACAAGCACAAGAACTGCAAAGCTACATGGAAAGTGCAAAACTATTTATTTAGCTCAGCACAGCAGATGAGCAAAACTCAGACAAAGGCAGTGTCCTGAAACTCAGAACTGGCATTCATAATCAGAGGACTAATAACAAACTGTTCATGTCTTTACAGATTTGAAATCAAGCTGTACCATTTCAGTCTGAGTCTGGTACTTCAGCCCCATTAATTAATCAGAGTACATACGAGCAACTGGGACACCATAAGCTACAGTAGCTGCACTATGCCTCATGGCTTACAATGGCAAAAAGAGTCTGTTCCTGGGACATGCCCTTTACATGCAAAGTATAAAAGTATGGCTACATGAGTAACATTTATGGTAGTCCAGTCTAGTGCTAATCCAATATTTCTGGTATGGATGATTTGATTTGTTTGGTTTAGATATTCAAGATAATGTGCATGCTATTGACACTCAAGTTCCTAATGCCAGAGAATTGTGCGAAAAACATGTACATATGTTCATTGGCAAATTGGGACACATGTAATGTAGCAGAATGGAACAATACATTAAATAGAGATCAATATCAGGTTAAGTAAAGACTGCAGTACCATTTCATTCTGGCTTGTCAATGTTTTAACTTATAATATTAATATCAGATGAATGTTTAGAATTAATGAGTCAACTTACTGAGAAAATCTCATCCAGTTCATGCAAATGTACTGTAAAGTGATTAGAATGTAACTAACAAATAATCCAATGTAGCTGTTTACAGAAGATATTTCATAAAGTTTTGATGTAAAAATGTGTTTATATCAAATTACTGATCATCTGGGACTTGTTGCTACAATTCATCAAAACAAACTTCATAATGTCTCATGAAAATTCATGAATTTCTATTGTTTGTTTAATTATGTACCATTTCCAGAATATGGAGAAAACATTTGTAATTGTTGTATGTTACATAAGCAGAAGTGTCGTTAACTATGGGAGGTCAGTCCTGTGTCAAATTTTCTGATGCTTAGTGTGTGTATGTCAGTGTGTAAATAAGTTTGTTAAAAATGGAAAGTGGTATCACATACATCAGTTAAATATTAGCACACATTATAACTGTTTGACTAAGTGCAACAAGGTTTAAATGAAATCATTTAATATATATTTTGACAACCTGAGTTACACCCATTAAATGAACAGCAAGATAAAAGTCAAAAGGTATTACAATGTCAGTGTACAAAAAGAGGCTTTGGAACATAACAGTAGGGCAATTTTACATTCGAAGAATTTCCAAGCACACTTAACACTCAAAGATAATGCTATACAAAAGAGCACATCCAGTACCTAAAAATTATTATTGTTTGAGTCGCTTCTGAACTCAACAGATTGTAACAAATTGGTGTCTTTAAACCCTAAACCAAGGGGTATGTCCTCTGGTAATTGCAAGAAAATCAAATAAGGAAATTTGACTCTGTCAGACTGAGAAGTGACAGCTAATGCTTAAATAGTTATTCATTTCCAAAACAGATTTAGCATATGCTTACCTTTAATTTCCTTGGATGATAAAAGGAAGAAATTTCTGATGGTCAACATACAAATCAGCTTGTATCAGTACTAGCACCTACCCTTTGGAATAACATCTGCTTCTGTGCTGTTGTAACATTTTCTCAAAAACGTGACATTGAAAGTTCTGTTCTGCTCAAATTATTTGGATGAGATCACCCCCCCCCCCCCCCCCCCCCCCGCCCCCCCCAGATAAACACCAGAACAGCATCACAAAAATTTGGAGTCTCTTTTTTTCAGATTTTAAATGACACAAGACTCAAGTGCAATCTGCAGAAATGTTCATTCTACAACACAGAAATTGAATAGTTAGGACATCTCATTGAGAGTCTTGACCAAGCATATAGAGGCCATCCAGGAATTACCATGTCCTGAAAATTTATTGGAGTTATGGGCAATTCTTAGAAAAGTTAATTATTGCATTAGATTCATTCCACACCCAGCATAAATTGTTGCACTTTTGCATCACTTCTGGTGTAAAAACAGCCCTTTCCAATGGACTGGAGAATGCAAAGACCATTTCAAAGACTGAAAAATACATTGCTCAGTCAGCTATGTCTTATTACTTATGATCTGCACAAAGTGATAGGTCTTGCAGTTGATGCATCATCACATGGAATTGGGGCAGTTTTATGTCACGAGGTTGAGAACACTGAACAACCCATTGCATTTGCATCTAAAATGTTGAATAAGACACAAGTCAACTACAGTAAGTTCAGAGTAGAACCTTTAACCATAATACATAACATTACAAAACTCCATCAGTATATGTAAGGCAAAAAATTTTTTCTCATGATTTATCATAAGCCATTAACTGTGCTCTTTCATTCAGTGACATATTTATCTGATCGTTCAGAGCAGAAGGTACAGCAGAGGTTATTAATTCTTATGAATCACAAATATGAAATTATTTATTGTCCTACAACACAGTATGCAAATGCAGACACTCTGTTTCACTTACCAATGGACTATGATCCAGAATTTGATGCATCAGAAGTTTTTGTCTACAAATTGATCAGTCTGATTCACAATCCCTAGAAGCTTTTCCCACTGATTATTGATGGATCATAGAAGGAACTGAGTGGGATTACTTGCTACAACTGCTCAAGTACTGCATTCAGATAATTTGACCTCATAACCAAAATTCAATTTCAGATGCACTAGTATGAAAATATCATGCACAGCACATCAGCCTTTCTCTCCAGAATGGTGTGATTTTATTGCATACTCCTAATGGGCAAACAAGGGTCCTGATTCCCACATTCTTGCAGCAAAATGTTTTGTCACTTTCACATAGAGGACACTGGAGAATGGTTAGCATGCCAGCATTGCACATGGCTTGGTCTTGGCAGGCAGACTGAACAGTTGAAGTTAAAATCTTGTGGGTTATTAGGCCGCGTCATGTTTCTTCTAAAATGATCGACGTTTCGACCCCTCTGCTGGGATCTTCCTCAGGATCTTCTGTGTTCTAGCAGTGTTCTAGCAGTAGTGGACGCCAGAAGATCCTGAGGAAGATCCCAGCAGAGGGGTCGAAACGTCGATCATTTTAGGAGAAACATGATGCGGCCTAATAACCTAGAAGATTTTAACATCAGTGACAATGGCCACAAAAACCTGCAGACTTATATAGACTGAACAGTTGACTGCCCACTGTCACACACGTGTGGACAGCCTTCAACCTTATTCCAAGAACTTTTCAAATGACCCCAAACTGATGGTTCTTTGCATTGCGTCCATACAGATTTTGCTGGTCCTTTCTGGAACACATGGTGGCTAATTACCATTGATGCGTACAGTAAATATCCATTTGTCATTCCTATAAATTTGGCAACCCAACCAGTGTTAGCACTATCAAAGTGCTCACTACTGTCTTTTGTTTAGAAGGTTGGCTTCAAGCAATCATTTTGGTTCTCAGTTATTGCTATTGGAATTTAACCACTTCAGCCAACAAAATGGAATTCACCATATCCAGATGGCTCCATTCTTTCCTCAGTTCAATAGTGAAGCCAAGCATTTTGTTTGCCCTTTCAAGGCTCAGATGTCCAGCCTTAATGATTCAAATTCAGGGAGAAATACTTTGTTGCTGTTTCTCAGCACCTTTTGCACTATGCTTTTTACAACACTTTGCTAGCAGACTTTACTGTATTTATTTCATCCTCAGGACTATACTTCAGACACAATATTTATAATAAAGTTATGAATGGGAAAGATTTCTATTATGTGTATAACAAATGCCACACCTAGGAATCCTGAATTGTCACTAATATGACTGGTGGAGCTCACTATACCATTTACAGTGAAACAGGAACCCAATGATGGACTTAATTTTTTAGTTTATTGCTGCTGTATATTTTCATTTTTTGACATGTTGCCTGCATCCCAGACTGCTGCCTCTGAGCAGGCTTTACTGGTGCCTGACATTTGGCTGCATGGATCAATAGGTGACTCTTCCATGGATGTTGACCCCTGACCTCCCATGATGAGGGCTGCAGCAGCTGCTGCATCCATCACTGTTCACATAATGTGAGTAATGGTCACTGAACCTGCATCAGACTTACAGTCTTCACCTTCCAGAGCAGCACCAATGCTACGCACTCCAGCAGCACCACTGCAGGACCCACCTGTGCTGCTAGGTGGACATCCTACCTCTGGTTTTATGGCAGATTTTGCTGATGGTTGGCACTATTTGCCATTGCACTGGATCTAATTCTGTCTGCTGCACTACAGCACAGGCTTCCTTCAGATTGTCATCCATACCCACACTACACAACAATGGTGCATAATTTTGGGGGTATGTGGATGAGAAAGGAACATGGTATCGACAATATATTGACCGCAAACAGCATGCTGTCCACACCCCAGCAGAAGATGGAACTCATAGATAGGGTGCCAGCTAGAGCCACCATGAGTGATGATAATTATAGGGACTATTGTATTCTTGTAGGTGGTGCTATGGATGCCACCAGAGAACTCCGCCTTTGCTTCCACCCAATGAGTCCCAAAGTATCCATCCACATGTCTTCTTAAGATGCTGCTCACTGAGTTTTGCCGTTGGATCTCAGAAGACCCACAGTGAGACATAATAAACAGTGAACAACACTACTAATCTTCAGACCATATTCAAAGCTATTATTCAGTGAGCTATGATTGATAGACATTACAGGGACAGACTCAGATCTTCAGTGTTATATATATTTCATTTTATGTGTATATTGTAAATATAAGTGATGATGTTTTATTTATGTACTAAATATTTTGAGTGTTCATAGTTAGTCAGGCCACTTTGTACCAACTGCAGACTCAACAATCCTAATCAGTGGAACCAATGACAGGAAGGTATATCAGGAACTGAGTTCAAATATAACAGCCAAACTAATGCAAAAAAATACATATAGACAATGTAGCTATATGATTTACATGATTGAAGGGGCGGTATAAATTCACTGTTGGATGGTGATTGTTGTGTTTCACTTGCTGTTCCAAAAAGTCATAGACATTTTCTATAAGATTAAGATTGGGTGGTTTAGGAGGCAGTCAAGGTATGACAGGGTGTCTGAATGTTCATCAAACCAGGAACATATGTGTGCAGCTCTATGAACATGACTATTGTAGTCCTGAAAAGCAGCCTCCCAGCGTATTCACAATTAAGATGTAGAAGCTGGGCAACACTGAATCACCAAAAATGTTCAAATAAACATTCTGATTCATGTTCACAGAATCCTGAATGACTGGGCCTAAGTCATGGTATGAAAAACTTTCAGCCTCAGCTACACCCTCCACAAATTTTGGGTTAAATGTCTTACTAGAGTGCTGGAGCATTCAGTGGTTTGCATCATCTTGAAGGGAGGCAAAACTGTGTGGACCACACTGCACAGCTCCAATCAGCCACTGTCCAGTTTTTGTGTTGTTTGTCCCACACAACACGTTCAGTTTCGTGTACCAAAGTGGGCAAAGAATTTTTACAAGGTATGTGACAAGGTATGTGACTCTCCCCATGAACCATGGACCTTGCCGTTGGTGGGGAGGCTTGTGTGCCTCAGCGATACAGATAGCTGTACCGTAGGTACAACCACAACGGAGGGGTATCTGTTGAGAGGCCAGACAAACGTGTGGTTCCTGAAGAGGGGCAGCAGCCTTTTCAGTAGTTGCAAGGGCAACAGTGTGGATGATTGACTGATCTGGCCTTGTAACAATAACCAAAACGGCCTTGCTGTGCTGGTACTGTGAACGGCTGAAAGCAAGGGGAAACTACGGCCGTAATTTTTCCCGAGGGCATGCAGCTTTTACTGTATGATTAAATGATGATGGCGTCCTCTTGGGTAAAATATTCCGGAGGTAAAATAGTCCCCCATTCGGATCTCCGGGCGGGGACTACTCAAGAGGATGTCGTTATCAGGAGAAAGAAAACTGGCGTTCTAGGGATCGGAGCGTGGAATGTCAGATCCCTTAATCGGGCAGGTAGGTTAGAAAATTTAAAAAGGGAAATGGATAGGTTAAAGTTAGATATAGTGGGAATTAGTGAAGTTCGGTGGCAGGAGGAACAAGACTTCTGGTCAGGTGACTACAGGGTTATAAACACGAAGTCAAATAGGGGTAATGCAGGAGTAGGTTTAATAATGAATAGGAAAATAGGAATGCGGGTAAGCTACTACAAACAGCATAGTGAACGCATTATTGTGGCCAAGATAGACATGAAGCCCATGCCTACTACAATAGTATAAGTTTATATGCCAACTAGCTCTGCAGATGACGAAGAAATTGAAGAAATGTATGATGAAATAAAAGAAATTATTCAGATAGTGAAGGGAGACGAAAATTAAATAGTCATGGGTGACTGGAATTCGAGTGTAGGAAAAGGGAGAGAAGGAAATGTAGTAGGTGAATATGGATTGGGGCTAAGAAATGAAAGAGGAAGCCACCTGGTAGAATTTTGCACAGAGCACAACTTAATCATAGCTAACACTTGGTTTGAGAATCATGATAGAAGGTTGTATACATGGAAGAACCCTGGAAATACTAAAAGGTATCAGATAGATTATGTAATGGTAAGACAGAGATTTAGGAACCAGGTTTTAAATTGTAAGACATTTCCAGGGGCAGATGTGGACTCTGACCACAATCTATTGGTTATGACCTGTAGATTAAAACTGAAGAAACTGCAAAAAGGTGGGAATTTAAGGAGATGGGACCTGGATAAACTGAAAGAACCAGAGGTTGTACAGAGTTTCAGGGAGAGCATAAAGGAACAATTGACAGGAATGGGGGAAAGAAATACCGTAGAAGAAGAATGGGTAGCTTTGAGGGATGAAGTAGTGAAGGCAGCAGAGGATCAAGTAGGCAAAAAGACGAGGGCTAGTAGAAATCCTTGGGTAACAGAAGAAATATTGAATTTAATTGATGAAAGGAGAAAATATAAAAATGCAGTAAATGAAGCAGGCAAAAAGGAGTACAAACGTCTCAAAAATGAGGTCGACAGGAAGTGCAAAATGGCTAAGCAGGGATGGCTAGAGGACAAATGTAAGGATGTAGAGGTTTATCTCACTAGGGGTAAGATAGATACTACCTACAGGAAAATTAAAGAGACCTTTGGAGATAAGAGAACCACTTGTATGAACATCAAGAGCTCAGATGGAAACCCAGTTCTAAGCAAAGAAGGGAAAGCAGAAAGGTGGAAGGAGTATATAGAGGGTCTATACATGGGCGATGCACTTGAGGACAATATTATGGAAATGGAAGAGGATGTAGATGAAGATGAAATGGGAGATGCGATACTGCGTGAATAGTTTGACAGAGCACTGAAAGACCTAAGTCGAAACAAGGCGCCCGGAGTAGACAACATTCCATTGGAACTACTGACGGCCTTGGGAGAGCCAGTCCTAACAAAACTCTACCATCTGGTGAGCAAGATGTATGAAACAGGCGAAATACCCTCAGACTTCAAGAAGAATATAATAATTCCAATCCCAAAGAAAGCAGGTGTTGACAGATGTGAAAATTACCGAACAATCAGTTTAATAAGTCACAGCTGCAAAATACTAACTCGAATTCTTTACAGATGAATGGAAAAACTAGTAGAAGCCGACCTTGGGGAAGATCAGTTTGGATTCCATAGAAATACTGGAACACGTGAGGCAATACTGTCCTTACGACTTATCGTAGAAGAAAGATTAAGGAAAGGCAAACCTACGTTTCTAGCATTTGTAGACTTAGAGAAAGCTTTTGACAATGTTGACTGGAATACTCTCTTTCAAATTCTAAAGGTGGCGGGGGTAAAATACAGGGAGCGAAAGGCTGTTTACAAATTGTACAGAAACCAGATGGCAGTTATAAGAGTCGAGGGATAAGAAAGGGAAGCAGTGGTTTGGAAGGGAGTAAGACAGGGTTGTAGCCTCTCCCAATGTTATTCAATCTGTATATTGAGCAAGCAGTAAAGGAAACAAAATAAAAATTCGGAGTAGGTATTAAAATCCATGGAGAAGAAATAAAAACTTTGAGGTTCGCCGATGACATTGTAATTCTGTCAGAGACAGCAAAGGACTTGGAAGAGCAGTTGAACGGAATGGATGGTGTCTTGAAGGGAGGATATAAGATGAACATCAACAAAAGCAAAATGAGGATAATGGAATGTAGTCGAATTAAGTCGGGTGATGCTGAGGGTATTAGATTAGGAAATGAGACACTTAAAATAGTAAAGGAGTTTTGCTATTTGGGGAGCAAAATAACTGATGATGGTCGAAGTAGAGAGGATATCAAATGTAGACTGGCAATGGCAAGGAAAGTGTTTCTGAAGAACAGAAATTCGTTAACATCGAGTATAGATTTAAGTGTCAGGAAGTCATTTCCGAAAGTTTTTGTATGGAGTGTAGCCATGTATGGAAGTGAAACATGGACGGTAAATAGTTTGGACAAGAAGAGAATAGAAACTTTCAAAATGTGGTGCTACAGAAGAATGCTGAAGATTAGATGGGTAGATCACATAACTAATGAGGAAGTATTGAATAGGATTGGGGAGAGGAGAAGTTTGTCGCACAACTTGACCAGAAGAAGGGATCGGTTGGTAGGACATGTTCTGAGGTATCAAGGGATCACCAATTTAGTATTGGAGGGCAGCGTGGAGGGTAAAAATCGTAGGGGGAGACCAAGAGATGAATAAACTAAGCAGATTCAGAAGGATGTAGGTTGCAGTAGGTACTGGGAGATGAAGAAGCTTGCACAGGATAGAGTAGCATGGAGAGCTGCATCAAACCAGTCTCAGGACTGAAGACCACAACAACAACAACATGTGACTCCAAATAACAATGCATGCAGCTGCCCATCAGCATTTAACTTCACTGTCCAAGTTATTAACTTCTGATATTATACTGAGGTTTATTTAAATTTTTAATCACAGTACTTCTTATAACATGAAATTGGTTTGCTCCTCATGTTTTGTCCCCACAAGCTTCATATAATTTCCTTTTCCTTCCAGTCATCTTCCTGTAAGGCTGCTGTGAAAATTACTGTTGTCTATTCATTAATTTTCTTCTAATTGTTTTCATAATGCCATTTCATTGAAATCAGATAAGTTAGTATGGCTAATTGTCATAGGGGCCATTCACTACTGGATAAACATTTATATTACTAACCAAGCATTCATCTGCAAGTATTTTGCCTTTATGTTACTGCTTTATTGTGTAATTATGGTGGGAAGATTAAGAACAGTGCTTAAATTATACGTGTAAAGTAACTGGATTGAGTGGCAATAGTAGAAGACATTGGTATTAGCTCCTGAGTTTGGAAGCCATATGCTGAGGTTAATGGGTATAGTCTGTGTTTGTTGTTGGATGTCTGGGCTTCTTAAGGCACATCATAATTATAATTTAAGACTGGATTAACATTAGCTGGTAATTTAGGATCATGTAGAGTGCTAAAACAAAAGTATTAGTGGTAAATACTGGTAATATTTTGTTCAAATGACTGACAAGGCTGTCATGTAGGTCCTACATGCAAGCAATTAATCAAATGCCAATAATGTTTAGAAATGAAGTGTACCTACATTCACCCTATTGTTAGACACATACTTCCCTTTCACTGGCTTGCTGCACAGTGGAATTGGTCGATCAGACACTCAATAATGAAAACAGCAAGTAACAAATATTTTGTAATGGGTAGGTGGCTCACTAAGGCCAGAAACATATGATTTGAATCATATTTGTGCCCATACTACCCTATTCCTCTCCCTCAGTACACAAAAAATTCACTGTTTAAAGCTAATTCATGTCACAGGGATTCAAAGATGGGCAAAAATGGGCAACACTTTTCATATTAAAGTAAAACATAAAAGAAAAAGAAAAGGAAGGAATATTAGTGTTTCACAACCCATCTACAGCCGGCTGCTGTGGCCGAGTGGTTCTAGGCCCTTCAGTCCCGAACCGCACTACTGCTATGGTTGCAGGTTCGAATCCTTCCTTGGGCATGGATGTGTGTGATGTCCTTAGGTTAGTTAGGTTTAAGTAGTTCTGTCTATGGGACTGAACCCGTCTACAATGTAACAGGGTGAGATGACATATTCTAAATACATCATTACCACACCAACTCAAGAATACAGTACCAATGGCACACATTATAAACATTACTAGATTACAACATTCAATGTTATTAACATAACTATCTATTATAGTGTTGACAACCATGTTTCCAAGAAACCACATAAAAGAAATTTCGGTTTGTACTATTAATGTCATTATGAAATTAAACAATATTGAAGACATATGACCATTACAAAGACATACAATTTGCTAGTATTTAATCCTGTAAAAAGCCAATGTTCAGTGAAAGGTATTTTGTATAAATATTACAACATATGGTCAGCATTCTTTTAGACATTGTAAATTAGCTACATTTTTAAAATTACTACAGTACATTACTAAAAATATAATTTCATGCAATTTTACAAAATATCTATATACAACTGATGGGATTATTAGTACAAAATTAACTAATTAATAACACTTGCTTGATTTTCACAAACTTAAAAATCATTAATTGTAAAGTCATAAAATTCCAATAGTGAAGTGCATGTATTGTGTTGTTAAGATGTTATTTAGTGTGGGTGACAGAAGCCACATTAATGGAAGCATTGGATGAGTATTTGTAATGTTAATTCTAAAATGGCTCTCAGCACTATGGGACTTAACATCTGAGGTCATCAGTCCCCTAGAACTTAGAACTACTTAAACCTAACTAACCTAAGGACACCACACACATCCATGCCCAAGGCAGGATTTGAACCTGTGACCGAAGCGATTGCACGGTTTTAAGACTGTAGCACCTAGAACTGCTCGGCCACACCAACAAGAATGTTGCTAAAATGTCCTGATATTGCTAAAACTGAATGCCAGAATGTTTAAATGGAAAAACTATTATCTTAAAGAGGGGCAACACCCACAAGCTGAACTGAAGATTTTAAATTAAATACTGAGGTGTGCTCATAACAGCATTGGTACTTTCACATCGGCAATGAGATCATTAGAGATGGAGCATACTTTCAGATTAAGGAAGAATGTGGAAGGAAACAGTGGCAAACAGTATGGAACAGAGCACATCAATTCTTCTGTTTTCCATACTGTTAAAATGTTTTACTGTTAGAGTGGTTGGACACTACAAAATGAGTTTGCAAGTAATTAACTTTTTATGCCTGGATTCCACAGTCATGTAAAACTTTATAAAAGACATCATATTTATGCCAGTGGCTGTAACACTTCCTTTATTTCACAATTACAATTTCGGCCTTAGGCCATTATCAACTGAAGCTGAAAAATACAGAATGTTTTTAAATTATTTAACAAAATTGTTGTGTATCTTGATTATCTGCCGATTACACAGTATAAAAATGCAATTGCGTAAGCATGTTACTTACATGTTATGGCTATTAGGCCAGGTCAACCTATTTTAGGTTGAAATGGCCTAATAGCCATAACATAGACAAACTCTTTTATAGAGTTTGCAAGTGTCACAACTTTATTGTTTGCCCACCTTACTTAGATGAGGTCTGAGTGAATGTCCTTCCGGTAGTCACAACTGCCTTGTCCTCATTTCAGTTACTCCTTCTCATCTTCTAGATAATACACTCCTGGAAATTGAAATAAGAACACTGTGAATTCATTGTCCCAGGAAGGGGAAACTTTATTGACACATTCCTGGGGTCAGATACATCACATGATCACACTGTCAGAACTACAGGCACATAGACACAGGCAACAGAGCATGCACAATGTCGGCACTAGTACAGTGTATATCCACCTTTCGCAGCAATGCAGGCTGCTATACTCCCATGGAGACGATCGTAGAGATGCTGGATGTAGTCCTGTGGAACGGCTTGCCATGCCATTTCCACCTGGCACCTCAGTTGGACCAGCGTTCGTGCTGGACGTGCAGACCGCGTGAGACGACGCTTCATCCAGTCCCAAACATGCTCAATGGGGGACAGATCCGGAGATCTTGCTGGCCAGGGTAGTTGACTTACACCTTCTAGAGCACGTTGGGTGGCACGGGATACATGCGGACGTGCATTGTCCTGTTGGAACAGCAAGTTCCCTTGCCGGTCTAGGAATGGTAGAACGATGGGTTCGATGACGGTTTGGATGTACCGTGCACTATTCAGTGTCCCCTCGACGATCACCAGTGGTGTACGGCCAGTGTAGGAGATCGCTCCCCACACCATGATGCCGGGTGTTGGCCCTGTGTGCCTCGGTCGTATGCAGTCCTGATTGTGGCGCTCACCTGCACGGCGCCAAACACGCATACGACCATCATTGGCACCAAGGCAGAAGCGACTCTCATCGCTGAAGACGACACGTCTCCATTCGTCCCTCCATTCAAGCCTGTCGCGACACCACTGGAGGCGGGCTGCACGATGTTGGGGCATGAGCGGAAGACGGCCTAACGGTGTGCGGGACCGTAGCCCAGCTTCATGGAGACGGTTGCGAATGGTCCTCGCCGATACCCCAGGAGCAACAGTGTCCCTAATTTGCTGGGAAGTGGCGGTGCGGTCCCCTACAGCACTGCGTAGGATCCTACGGTCTTGGCGTGCATCCGTGCGTCGCTGCGGTCCAGTCCCAGGTCGACGGGCACGTGCACCTTCCGCCGACCACTGGCGACAACATCGATGTACTGTGGAGACCTCACGCCCCACGTGTTGAGCAATTCGGCGGTACGTCCACCCGGCCTCCTGCATGCCCACTATACGCCCTCGCTCAAAGTCCGTCAACTGCACATACGGTTCACGTCCACGCTGTCGCGGCATGCTACCAGTGTTAAAGACTGCGATGGAGCTCCGTATGCCACGGCAAAGTGGCTGACACTGACGGCGGCGGTGCACAAATGCTGCGCAGCTAGCGCCATTCGACGGCCAACACCGCGGTTCCTGGTGTGTCCGCTGCGCCGTGCGTGTGATCATTGCTTGTACAGCCCTCTCGCAGTGTCCGGAGCAAGTATGGTGGGTCTGACACACCGGTGTCAATGTGTTCTTTTTTCCATTTCCAGGAGTGTAGTTCTTTATTCAGTTCTACCTTATAGTGCCCATGGAATCAATGTTTAGATTTTTTAAATTATGAGTTCAATGCTGCAAAAGAAGTATCAAAGTATATTCTGGGAGAAATATCCCTTGGAATACTTTCACTAAGTGCAATCATAACTTGTCCTCTGAGTTCAAATACTTCCTCATCATTGCAAGATCAGTTATTCTCTTGCCAGTATAGGGAACAAAATTGTAGACAACTCCAGACACACCAGATGCTGAGTTGCAGATAGGCACAACGAAATGACTCTCACAATTAAAGCCTTTGGCCATTAAGGCCTTCATCAACAATACACACACACACACACACACACACACACACACACACAAACACAGTTCATACACACGAGTGTGGTTTCAGTTACCTGAGACTGCAGTCATGTATTTGCATTTGGGTGAGAGAGAGAGAGAGAGAGAGAGAGAGAGAGAGAGAGAGAGAGAGAGACAGAGACAGAATGTGTGTGTGTATGTGTGTGTGTGTGTGTGTGTGTGTGTGTGTGTGTGTGTGTGTGTGTGTGTGGTGTGTGGGTGGATGGTTGGGGGTGGGGGTGGGGGTGGGCGTGGGTGGGGGTGGGGGTGGGTGGATGGGTGGGTGGGTGGGTGGGTGGGCGGGCGCATGCTTGCATATGTGTTTGCCTTAATGGCCAAAAGCTTTAATTGTAAGAGTCTTTTCCTTGTGCCTGTCTGCGACTCAGCATCTCCACTATATGCTGAGAAGCAATTTTCCTTCCCATGTATTGTTACATTCCATCCTGGATTTTCCATTGTTTGATAATTTCTATTTGTTAGAATTTTTTCATGAAATACTTTTGACAGCTAGATGGACAGTTAAGTCTAGCTGTCAAAAGCATTTCATGAAAAAATTCAACACAAATACAAATTATGTGGCTTACACCAGTCTAGCAATAAATAGCTGATAGTTTAGTCACTGATGCAATATGGGTATCTATTCCAGCTTGATGTATCTGCAGCTTGCCTAGAATAGTTCATTATGAAACTATCCATCTCTTGTATCCAATTTTCTAACCTACTATGCAATTAAGGGATCTAACACTCCATGCTCCAAACTGTAGCACATTAGATTAATTGCTTCTGATGACAATACCCTCCTGCATAGTGCTCACCTGGAGGTCTGAGTCAAGGTCTATTTTATCTCTGGAATATTTTACTGAAGAGGATGTCATCATTATTAAACCTTACAGTATAGGTACATGGCCTTGGGAAATATAATGGCTGTAGTTTCACCTTGCATCCAACTGTTCTCATTAGAAAAATAGCGTGGCCATGTTGACTGATAGTACAAGGCCATATAAATGAATCATTCAGAATGTTATCCCTGGAACTACAGAAAATACTGGTGGTACTCTTCACAAAATGTATGTCATTCTGGTCTCTTCACAGATAACACTCTACTAGTAGCAACTACAGTAAGGACACTTGTATCATTTAAACACCAAATCCACCCCACTACAGTGAGATCCATGATTCATGGGAGAAAAAAGACACTATTCTCATAACAACACATGAAGAAGGTGGAGGAAAGGGCATTTAAACATTAGAAAGAATACAAATATCTAAATTCATTATTTAAGAAGGTGGTTTTGGTCATTAGTACAGAAAGACAAGTGATTGGTGGTTATACTGGCATAAAATTTCAATCAGTGGTTGCATAAGAGCTAATACAATCTTTGGGTGCTGCCACAGGTATGGAGTTGAATATACAGGTACAAGAACTGGACTTCGTTGTGCTGACCTACATGTTGATTACTCATACCACGTTGTCTCAAGCTTCTAATATTCTATTCTCATCTGCTAATCAAATTTTTAACTTACATATATGCTGAACTCATCGCCCATTGTCTGTCTTAAGTCCCAGTAAGACAGTTCTACACTGGTGTGTGAGTACCCACACGATTTTCAAAGAACTCCCTTTACCCTCATCCAGCACTTTCCACTCCTAATAGCCACCAAAAGTTTAAATAAACACTGAGTGTACTATTATTGTAGCTGCCTTCTCTACACCCTTTACATTTTTTACTGACAGAAAAAAATCCTGAGTGATATTAAAACATTTGATATTTTGGGCAAGCATTCCTGTCCTTCTACAACCACTGCTACCAATTCTTAACCATTTCATCTGTCTCACCAACATCCAAAACATTTATATTCAATGGACATTTTGTGGAATATGGCTACTATTTTGTTCAGTATTTTCTAAGAAATGAAGTCCTCTTGAGTGACTGTCTATGTTCATTTTAACAATTATGAGTAAAAGAATTAAGCATTTACTAAAATATCTTAACAATAAGTTACTCTACAAAGCAAGCAATAATTTGTTTCTAAAAGTGAGACTTTTAACACTGCAGACAAAGTATTAAACATCAGATACAATGTTATCATTCAGTATTACATAAGAACTGCATAGATTACCGATACATCGTCCAGATGTATTTTCATTCTTCCAATCATCTCTTGTGAAAATATGTTGAGAAATTGCCATCGTTGAATACGAAACACCAATCTATAGCACAGTGATTTCATTATTCTCATCAGTCTCATCATCTTAGGCCATTCCTCTTGTTGAACAACATGGCAGTACATAGGTTGTGTCGCCTTCTTAATTTCCAACAACTTGTTCTCATAAACCTGTGAGGTACTGGATCCTTTATCTTTGCAGATGAAATCTATCACCTAGGCAAGCATGTTAATCATTGAGGTTCTTGTTATTTTAACATTGTTAATATTACAGGTTTGATAAAGCTGTAAATGCAAACATATTTGTTGCTAATTACTAAAAACAACTTGATGAATCATTGTTTCAGAGACACTTTCACTTTAATGTAGTGAATAAACAATGCCAAACTTTAGAACAGAAACTCCAAGTACCATTGAAAGATTAGATCATTTCCATAAATATGAATCCTCTTAAATTGGAAATGATCAATCACTGCAGAGACAGAAATATCCAGTAATATTTTCAGCAGCATAAAGTGTGCTGTGAGAGTGTGTTGCTAGAACTGATGACAAATCAAGAACACATACATGGATTAATGAAATGACATTTTGTTTCTTTTTAGCAGAATAAAAATTGAAATAGGCACTTCTATGAAGTTAATGTAAAAATTGGACTGGTATTTGAAATCACATGTCTTAAATTATTGAGCAGTGGGCTATCGATAGTACAGGGCATACAAATAGCATGTACTGCCAAAATACTTTGCCATTTGTTCCAATCATGTCTTCCAAAGGCCATACAGACTACTGACTCAAATCTCCAACTTGCCACTAGTTACCCTCCATACCTTAAAAACTTTTGATTGTTTAAAATATGATTTGTTTGAAATTTATTTCTATTATTACTGTCAAATACTACTATGCAGAAAATTAAACTGAATGCAAGCATTTCAAAATCTTTTAGATGTCTGCAAAATATATGGTTTTCTGCTTTAAAGAGAATTCCTGTTACTTGCTTTTGTTGATGAAATATGATATTTTCTTTAACTAGAATAATACAAAACATATAGGACAACCAGAAGTAATAGTGTGAAAAATAACTTAACGCTCTTGTCTTCATGTGAAAGGAAAGACAGATACTCGCATGTGAAAAAGCTGCAAGTTTATGATTACTGATTACCTCAGCCATATAATAGACTGAATTGAAACTATCAAGAGTAGATTTACTCTCTGAGCATTGTGTCTTAACTAACACACAGCATCATAGTTTTCCTCTGGTGGTGTGGATGTGTTAACATGCATTAGCTACCATTCCCACTAGTGCTGTAGATGTGTTTACCATGATGTATGTGCTTTGAATCTTCCTGGCAGATTAAAAATGTGTGCCAGACCAAGACTTGAACTCAGGACCTTTGCCTTTTGCGAGCAAAGGCTAGATTAGATTAGATTAATACTAGTTCCATGGATCATGAATACGATATTTCGTAATGATGTGGAAAGAGTCAAATTTTCCAATACATGACATAATTAAGTTAATTTAACAACATAATTAAGTTAATACAACAACTTTTTAATTTTTTTTTGTTTTTTTAAATTAATTTATACCTAAAAATTCCTCTATGGAGTAGAAGGAGTTGTCATTCAGAAATTCTTTTAATTTCTTCTTAAATACTTGTTGGTTATCTGTCAGACTTTTGATACTATTTGGTAAGTAACCAAAGACTTTAGTGGCAGTATAATTCACCGCTTTCTGTGCCAAAGTTAGATTTAATCTTGAATAGTGAAGATCATCCTTTCTCCTAGTATTGTAGTTATGCACACTGCTATTACTTTTGAAATGGTTTTGGTTGTTAATAACAAATTTCATAAGAGAGCATATATACTGAGAAGCTACTGTGAATATCCCTAGATCCTTAAATAAATGTCTGTAGGATGATCTTGGGTGGACTCCAGCTATTATTCTGATTACACGCTTTTGTGCAAGAAATACTTTATTCCTCAGTGATGAATTACCCCAAAATATGATGCTATATGCAAGCAATGAGTGAAAATAGGTGTAGTAAGCTAATTTACTAAGATGTTTATCACCAAAATTTGCAATGACCCTTATTGCATAAGTAGCTGAACTCAAACATTTCAGCAGATCATCAATGTGTTTCTTCCAATTTAATCTCTCATCAATGGACACACGTAAAAATTTTGAATATTCTACCTTAGCTATATGCTTTTGATTAAGGTCTATATTTATTAATGGGTCATACCATTTACTGTACGGAACTGTAGGTACTGTGACTTATCAAAATTCAGTGAGAGTTTTTTACAAGGAACCACTTAGTAATTTTCTGAAAGACATTATTGACAATTTCATCAGTTAATTCTTGTTTGTCAGGTGTGATTACTATACTTGTATCATCAGAAAAGAGAACTAACTTTGCCTCTTCATGAATATAGAATGGCAAGTCATTAATATACATTAAGAACGACAAAGGACCCAAGGCCAACCCATGTGGAACCCCATTCTTGATAGTT
The DNA here is from genome assembly GCF_021461385.2 of Schistocerca piceifrons. Classification (NCBI taxonomy): domain Eukaryota; kingdom Metazoa; phylum Arthropoda; class Insecta; order Orthoptera; family Acrididae; genus Schistocerca; species Schistocerca piceifrons. Next base: position 136,161,092 of record NC_060140.1, read on the forward strand.
CCCCAGTTTGAGGAATGTGCTGATCTTTGCATATTATGTGAACTGCTTATTTCAACTTTCTGCAATCTTCCAGTTAGGTACAAATTAAACCATTTGTGCACTGTTCCACTCATGCCACAATACTTGAGCTTGTCTAGCAGAATTTCATGATTTACACAATCAAAAGCCTTTGAGAGATCACAAAAAATCCCAATGGGTGGTGTTCAGTTATTCAGATCATTCAAAATTTGATTGGTGAAAGCATATATGGCATTTTCTGTTGAAAAACCTTTCTGGAAACCAAACTGACATTTTGTTAGTACTTCATTTTTACAGATATGTGAAGCTACTCTTGAATACATTACTTTCCCAAAAATTTTGGATAAAGCTGTTAGAAGGGAGATTGGATGGTAATTGTTGACATCAGATCTATCCCCTTTTTATGCAAAGGTATAACAATAGCATATTTCAGTCTATCAGGGAAAATGCCCTGCTCCAGAGAGCTGTTACACAGGTGGCTGAGAATCTTACTTATCTGTTGAGAACAAGCTTTTAGTATTTTGCTGGAAATGCCATCAATTCCATGTGAGTTTTTGCTTTTAAGCAAGTTTATTATTTTCCTAATTTCAGAGGGAGAAGTGGGTGAGATTTCAATTGTATCAAATTGCGTAGTTATGGCCTCTTCCATTAACAGCCTAGCATCTTCTAATGAACACCTGGATCCTACTACATCCACAACATTTAGAAAAAGATTATTAAAAATATTTTCAACTTCTGACTTTTTATTCGTAAAGTTTTCATTCAATTTGATGGTAATACTGTCTTCCTGTGCTCTTGATTGACCTGTTTCTCTTTTGATAATATTCCAAATTGCTTTAATTTTATTTTCAGAGTTGCTGATTTCAGACATGATACACATACTTCTGGATTTTTTAATAACTTTTCTTAATATAGCACAGTAGTTTTTATAATGTTTGATAGTTTCTGGGCCACTACCCTTTCTTGCTGTCAGATACATTTCCCTTTTCCGGTTACAAGATATTTTTATACCCTTAATATATGGTTTGTTATGTGGTTTCTTATGAGTATATTTAACTATTTTCTTGGGGAAGCAGTTTTCAAATGCATTTACAAAAGTGTCATGAAATAAATTATATTTTAAATTGGCATCAGGTTCACAGTACACCTCATCCCAGTCTAACTGCTGTAGGCTTTCCCTGAAATCTGCAATTGTTAAATTGTTGACTGAATGTACTACTTTGGAGGACTGTTTAGTACTGCTGAATGGAGCTATGTCATATATTGTAACTAGCTGTGCACCGTGATCAGAAAGACCATTCTCAACTGGCTGAGCATTTATCTGGTTAAACTTATCTTGGTCTATAAAGAAGTTATCTATCAGTGAGCTGCTATCCTTTACGACCCGAGTAGGAAAATCAATAACGGGTGTCAAATTGAAAGAACCGAGTAATACTTCAAGGTCATTTGTCCTATTACCCTCTTTCAGAGAATCTACATTGAGATCCCCACAAATAATAATTTGCTTCCCCCGTCTGACAGATAGCACAACAAGGAGTCCAAATTTTTCAGAAATAGATGAAAATTTCCCAATGGGGACCTATATACAGTTACAATTACGAAATGAAATGAAATGTCATGTGGCTAGGGCCTCCCGTCAGGTAGACAGTTCGCCTGGTGCAGGTCTTTCAATTTGACGCCACTTCGGCGACCTGTGCGTCGATGGGGATGAAATGATGATGATTAGGACAACACAACACCCAGTCCCTGAGCAGAGAAAATCTCCGACCCAGCCAGGAATAAATGTGCCTTTATTTAATTTAAGCTCACAGGCACATGCTTCTATATGTTTCTCTACACAAAACTTTTTTGTTTCTATACTTTTTGCACAATGATAACTTTTGACATATATGGCAACTCCTCCTTTCTCCATATTTTCTCTAATTACATGTGCAGAGAGCTTATATCCACTTATATTTACCTTATCCTTATCAGTAACAATGTGATGCTCAGACAGGCATAGTATATCTATTTCATCCTCAGCTTCTAAATCTTCTAAACAAACCAGAAGCTCATCTATTTTATTCTTTAAACTCCTAATATTTTGATGAAATATACTTACATTATTTTTAATCATACTTTTATGAGAACCTTTCCTTATTCTAACATTTGCAGTACTCTCCTGTCTGAGTTTCTCATTGTGCTTAGGCCTAGTTCCTATACCAGTGGTCACATGGTGTTCAGAAAAATGGTTCAAATGGCTCTGAGCACTATGGGACTCAACTGCTGAGGTCATTAGTCTCCTAGAACTTAGAACTAGTTAAACCTAACTAACCTAAGGGACATCACGAACACCCATGCCCAAGGCAGGATTCGAACCTGCGACCGTAGCGGTCTTGCGGTTCCAGACTGTAGCGCCTTTAACCGCACGGCCACTTTGGCTGGCATGGTGTTCAGAGAGGCAGATTATGTCAACTGGGTTGGGTGACTTTAATTCATCAATACAATTACCTAGGACTGAGATACAACTTGGTGGAGATAAAATTTCTGGTGATTGGTGAAAATTTATAATTGACAGCTGTGATTGGTGATCCAATGTGCTAGAATTGTGCTGTTTAATTTCTTTCCAGAACTGAAGATTTGTTTCAATCCTGACCTCTCGTAGAACTTGACATCTTTCTGTCTTACCTATCCTAAAAAAGGTGCTGCTCCAACACCTGTAACCACTGGTATTTTACCATTCATGGCAGTGCCTCTCCCCCCCCCCCCCCCCCCCCCCTAAATTTCCTGCTATTACCCCAGCCAGTTTACCCTTCCCTTTCCTGTTGAGATGTAGGCCATGCCTGGTATAGCCCACCTACTCAGAGAATCAACAGGAACCACACCAATATGAGCCCTCACACCTGACCCAAGCAGCCGTTCCAACTCCAAATTAACTCTCCCGACAGAAGAGTTCAAATGAGGCCAGTCATGGCATCTCAGGACAGCTACAAATTCAGCATTGGTGTGTCTCAATGCTGATGCAATCTTTACCAGGTCACACTCTATACTGTACCCAGGATCTCTGTCGATACTGTTCCCTGGCCCTCCCACAATAACCACGGTGTCTTCCCTGGTAAATCCTTTACAGAGTGAACCTAAATCCTCTGTCACCTGATCCAGACTAGCACTTGGTTTGAAAAAATTTGTGACCTGGTATTCTGGTCATAATTCCTCCTGCAGAAGTTGGCCTACACTTCTGGAATGAGAACTGCCTGACAACAAAACTTTCTTCCTTTTTGATGACTTTCCTACATTCTTTTTCAATTTCCTATTGAATGTTTGTTGTGTCCTGTCTACACCTACCTCTGCTTGAGGCTCATCGGTTTCTAACTGAAGCAACAGGTCAAACTTATTTTTGACATTCACCACAAAACTGTCAGACTTAGTTCTAGGCCTGTTCCTTCTGTTACCTGTTGCCACTTCCCACCTCTCTTTGCCCTTCTCCCTCCTTAACCTGTCCAGATCTTCCCTAGCCTGATCTAGCTCAGCCTGAAGGGCAGCAATTTTCCCCTCCTGTTCCACTATCTTCCTATCTCTGCTGCAAATCCTACATAACCACTGATGAGCCTGATCCACTTTCCCGACACCCACGCCACTGCACTCCCCCCAATGAAAAAAAAAACTACTGCATTCATCACACCAAACCCCAGAACTAACAATTCTATGGCAAGTCAGGCACTTCTCACTCATGGCAAAAATAATACTTTAGCTAGAATAAATCAATTAAATTACCGAAAATCAAAAAAGATGTTAGAAGAATTAAGCCTATTCACAAATGTATATACGCTAGTTTCTGATTTAAAATTCCGCTGTTTTTCTGAGATCTGTATTAAAACAATGAAGGTATACGCTATTTATTATATTTTTCACTCAATGGAATGAAGAAAAGGACAATTAAACGAGATACCTTAAATTTGATTCTCCAAAAACATTACGAGAATTAGGCCTATAAACAAATGTATAATGTCTGAGCTACCCAAACACAACTGATGCCCCGTCCTCACCACTTTACTTCTGCCAGTACCTCGTCTCCTGCTTTCCAAACTTCACAGAAGCTCTCCTGTGAGACTTTCTGTTTGACAGCAGAAATGTTTGAAATTTTTCAGCTCCATATCCCTAACTATGACAAGAGCCTCATAAGAAGTAAAGAGACTGTCCAGTGTTACAATGACCATAAGACATTATGGTGGAGTATATTGCTCTCACCTCCAAGCATTTGCTATAGGCATCATACAATGATGAGTACCATTGTATTCGTAATTGATCTCTGTAATCTATGTGTGCCCCTTCCAGGTTCTTTTATGGCACTCCTAACGATAGTCTCAAAACTTTTGAGGAGAATGGGCATGTATAGAATACTCGTTACAGGATTTGGCAACTTCTTTAATAGCTGTGTCAATATCAGGTCAGTAAACAAAGGAATGAACAATAACATTCATTTTAACAGTTCCTTAATGAGCTGCAAATAGATCAGTCAGGATTGGTCCCTGTGGTGATACAGAACAATACAAATTGATCAAATTGTTCTTGAGCTATTTCTTCTTTTGCTATGATTCTCTGAACAGTTTCTGTTGATTTAGATAATGGCACACTAGAGCAGTAGTCTGAATCTCTGTTGTACTCTTTCATTTTGAATTTGATGCTAAGGTAGCAGTGAGAAAGTCAATCATAGTACTTTGCCATGCATCTGATGCATGATTTTCTAGATGTAGGACTTGTGAAGGAGACATGTTAAACTCTCAGTGTACAACGACATGCAGGTATGTAACAGAAGAATTTTTGTACTACCTGTATAATTGCAATGCCTCTTTGTCAATATCAGGATATTGCTGTTTAGCAAGGGTTAATGTATGGCTGACAAAAGCTTTCAGGCATTATTGGACATCACTAAGTGAATGTGACAAAACAGCACAGAGTCCTATCTTACTTGTGTCTGTTGCTAGCAATGATAGCGGTGCAGGATGATTAAGCATCAAAACTTGTGGAATAGCCAGTGTATTCTACGTGTCACTGCAGTCTTTTCAGCACTTATTGTTCATGTAAAAGGATCTGTAAGAACTGCAACTCTCAGTGAGCTGCTTCTTGTTGCTAAATCCAGAATACCAGAATTATAATATGTAGCTTACTCTTGAGATATCTGTAATCGTCTTTTGTATATGACTTTGGTATGTCCCAAATTGCTACAATTTGCTGGTCTGATTTTTATTTGCTCTTAGAACTGTTTTGTGATCCAGAAACTGCATTGCTGAAATGATATACATATATTCGCTCTGGCTCAGGTGAAGATCTTGTGATTGCATTCTTTCTAGCATCTCATCCAGAATTACATCTACATCAATACTCTGCAACGCACTGTGTAGTGCATGGCAGAAGGTTCACCCCACTGTACCAGTTAATAGGGTTTACTCCCATTCCATTCACATATGGAGTGTGAGAAGAATTATTTAAATGCTTCTGTGTGAACTTTAATTAAACTCATGTTGTCCTCATGTTCCCTGTGGGAGTGATACACAGGCATTTTGTAATACATTTTTGTCATCATCTAAGGCTGTCTCTAGTAACTTTGTAAGAAGGCTTTCTCAGTATAATTTACATCCATGTTCAAGAATCTGCCACTTCAGTTTCTTCAGCATCAGCTTCACTACGATTCTCTCCCATGGATCATGCAAACCTGTGACCATTCATGTTGCCCATCTCCATACACGTTCTACACTCCTGGAAATTGAAATAAGAACACCGTGAATTCATTGTCCCAGGAAGGGGAAACTTAATTGACACATTCCTGGGGTCAGATACATCACATGATCACACTGACAGAACCACAGGCACATAGACACAGGCAACAGAACATGCACAATGTCGGCACTAGTACAGTGTATATCCACCTTTCGCAGCAATGCAGGCTGCTATTCTCCCATGGAGACGATCGTAGAGATGCTGGATGTAGTCCTGTGGAACGGCTTGCCATGCCATTTCCACCTGGCGCCTCAGTTGGACCAGCGTTCGTGCTGGACGTGCAGACCGTGTGAGACGACGCTTCATCCAGTCTCAAACATGCTCAATGGGGGACAGATCCGGAGATCTTGCTGGCCAGGGTAGTTGACTTACACCTTCTAGAGCACGTTGGGTGACACGGGATACATGCGGACGTGCATTGTCCTGTTGGAACAGCAAGTTCCCTTGCCGGTCTAGGAACGGTAGAACGATGGGTTCGATGACGGTTTGGATGTACCGTGCACTATTCAGTGTCCCCTCGACGATCACCAGTGGTGTACGGCCAGTGTAGGAGATCGCTCCCCACACCATGATGCCGGGTGTTGGCCCTGTGTGCCTCGGTCGTATGCAGTCCTGATTGTGGCGCTCACCTGCACGGCGCCAAACACGCATACGACCATCATTGGCACCAAGGCAGAAACGACTCTCATCGCTGAAGACGACACGTCTCCATTCGTCCCTCCATTCACGCCTGTCGCGACACCACTGGAGGCGGGCTGCACGATGTTGGGGCGTGAGCGGAAGACGGCCTAACGGTGTGCGGGACCGTAGCCCAGCTTCATGGAGACGGTTGCGAATGGTCCTCGCCGATACCCCAGGAGCAACAGTGTCCCTAATTTGCTGGGAAGTGGCGGTGCGGTCCCCTACGGCACTGCTTAGGATCCTACGGTCTTGGCGTGCATCCGTGCGTCGCTGCGGTCCGGTCCCAGGTCGACAGGCACGTGCACCTTCCGCCGACCACTGGCGACAACATCGATGTACTGTGGAGACCTCACGCCCCACGTGTTGAGCAATTCGGCGGTACGTCCACCCGGCCTCCCACATGCCCACTATACGCCCTCGCTCAAAGTCCGTCAACTGCACATACGGTTCACGTCCACGCTGTCGCGGCATGCTACCAGCGTTAAAGACTGCGATGGAGGTCCGTATGCCACGGCAAACTGGCTGACACTGACGGCGGCGGTGCACAAATGCTGCGCAGCTAGCGCCATTCGACGGCCAACACCGCGGTTCCTGGGGTGTCCGCTGTGCCGTGCGTGTGATCATTGCTTGTACAGCCCTCTCGCAGTGTCCGGAGCAAGTATGGTGGGTCTGACACACCGGTGTCAATGTGTTCTTTTTTCCATTTCCAGGAGTGTATATACCCTGTTACAGTCTGTGACAGTGTTGATGGTCTCTGGGCCAGGGAAATTCAGGAGAGAGCTTCACAGCCAGCTAATCAGTGCCCTATCAGTTTCTGTGTTCCATAATATGCAACTCTCCATCCTCCATAATATCTGAGCATTCTATGATGTTTTACATATGCAATACTATGATTGAATAATTTCTGTGATATTCTGTGACTTTTGTCATAATGGCTGAAACACCTCAACGCTGACAAGTGTTACAAAATAGGCAAGTGACCTCATTTTTAAAGTGTGCTCCTTCCTCATATGGGAGGCAGATTTAATCGAGCATTCTGGGAGGTCACCAGAATGAAGGAATGCTCTGCAGAGGCCTATGGTGATATTGGTGTACAAACTGTCATGAGAACTGTATAGGAGGCCAAGCTGTCCCAGCAGGCAGCTGAACATGTGGAATTTCAGTCTCCAGTGAAGAAACACAGCACGCCAGGTGGGTAACAGGAACAGGCAACTTTGATTGAGATGTTTTATGCCAAAATAGAATTTAATGAAAGAGTTGAGTTCCCCATGGTAGTGAAACTGTTTACTGTTATGCATGAATCTACTGAGTTTGAAGAAATTCAAATAATATTGAAGGAAATCGGATTTAAATATGTAAGATCCAATGATGGATGGAAATTTTTAATGGAGCTTAGTGCCACTGCTGCTACTAGGATGACATTTCTGAGAATAATACATCAATTCAGATGAAAAGGAACATCAAGTGCATATTATTTGGATGAGACTTGGGTAAACCAAAACCACATTAGAAATTTTACTTCTCAAACAACAGTGGGACAGGGGCCTTGAAAGTTCCAGTGGCAAAAAAAGGGAATCTTACAGTATGTCACGCTGGTTCCACTTATACCAGATTTGTGCCTGAAAATATCTGTATTCTGAGCAAAATTGACCATACTCTGATCATTATGCTGCAATGAATGGAAAAACTTTCCAAGAATGGTTTCAGAATCAACTGTTGCCTTATTTGCATCCAGGCTCTATCATTGTTATGGAAAATGCAAGCTATCACTCTGTTTTCTCCAACAGATGTCCCACACAAGAAAAAATGATATTATTTCATAGATGTGAAGTAATAATATTCCACATAATGAAACATAAACAAGAGCAGGCTCTTGGACCTCACTAAGATTTCAAAAGGCAGTGAGAGAAAATACAAAACTGATTCCATAGCTCTGCAACATGGCCATAGGGTGATACAAGTACCTTCTTATCAATGTTGTTATAAGCCCATAGAACTGGTGCATGGCACAGTGAAGAGATAGATAACAGATAAAATACTATTTTCAATTAGCAGATACTGAAAGGCTGGTCCATGAAGGAGTAGACAAAATCAACATTATTGATTGGGAAGTTAGCTTACATCACACTGACAAACTGTAAGAAGATTATGGAAAGAAACTGACGGAGATGAAATAATGGATTTTTTTTTAATTGTCAATTTGGCATCTACATTCAGTGACTTCACTTCTGAAGACAGATACAATGAAACATCCAAGTAAAAGGGTATGTGAATGGAGAGTACATTTATTTTGTTATTTCCACGGAACCTTTACTTTCTTGTCAAACATGCAACTAGCATTGAGTCTGAAAACACTGATCATGTAAATCCTGGCTTACACTTTCCCACATCATATACTGAAAACTTTGGAACAAGGTAGCCAGAGAGATGTCATATTTCCTGATTTCCATAAAGCATTTGGCTCAGAAACACAGCTTTGGTCATTATGAAAAGTATGATCCTACAGGGTATCAATCGAAATTTGTGACTGGATTGAAGATTCTTTTGATAGGGAGGATGTGGCATGTTATCTTTGATGAAGACTTCAGGTGTGCCCCAGGGTAGTTTGTTGGATCCTTACTGTTCCTGTTGTACACTAATGACCATGCAGACAATATTAATAGTAAACTCAGACTCTCTGCAGATGATGCAGTTATGTATGGTGAAGTACTGTCTGAAAGAAGCTGCATAAAAATTCAGTCAGATTAATAAGATTTCAAAGTGGTGCAAAGACTGGCAATTTGCCAGATGTTCAGAAATGTTAAATTGTACACTTTACAAAATGTAGCATCCTCTGATTATAATGTTAGTGAGCTGCAGCTGGAATTGTCAACTCTTACAAATACCTTAATACTTAGCAGGAATTTGAAATGGAATGATCACATAGGCCAAGTTGTGGGCAAAACAGATGGTAGACTTCAATTTATTGGTAGAATACTGGGGAACTGCACACAGTCTACAAAGCAGATTGCTTACAAATCACTTGTGTGACCTATCCCACAATATTGGACAAGTGTGTGGGACCCATACCAAGTGGAACTATAGTCGGCAACAGTGTTATTGACCTCTCACTGTGCATGCTGCATTGTCAACTCAGCTGAAACTGTATAGACAGTAGCTATGTCATGAATAGCTGCAACAGCAGAAGTTTAGCATGTCTCGCTACGGTCTGTTTTATCATATGCTATGAATTATTTCATGATAAATTCATTAAGTGTATCTAATAAGTATGAGATACATTTTGCAATACGGAATGTGTCTATGATCTTTTGCAGTCACAATTTACGTGAATAATAACCAGTGATACACATTCTTGCACTTCAGAATTAATTCTATAATAAATTGCATCTTACAGAATGGATTACACCTTCAAATCTAATACATACACAACAGAGCAAACAGCATTTTAAACTATGTAGTATTATAGACAGAACAGCAAGATAAGCAAAATAAAATTCCTGTTCTGTTTGGGAAATATCATCATGTTTTAGCTCAGAATATGTAATAATATTCTACAACAAATCAGTGTCAGGGATATCAGTCTGTATTTTTGGGGATCACTTCTGTGGCTCTTCTCATAAACAGGTGTGTCCTGTGCTTTCTTCCAACTACTGAGTACAGTTTTATTTGTTCATGGGTTCTATGATAGACTATAGTTAAAAGAAGGGGTAAATCACCTGCAAATTCAGTATAGAAAATGATAGGGATTCCATCAGAACCTGAATCATTGTTCAGTTTTAATGATTTCAGCTGTTTCTCAACACCACTGACACTAACACTTATTTTGCTCATTGTTTCAGTGGTCCAAGGATTAAACTGGGCTAGTGCTCCTTGGTTTTTCTTTGTAAATAACATTTGGAAATGGAGTTTACCACTGTCTCACTGGTGAATGACTGGACACTAATTTTGTTGCTGCTAACAACCTTTGGATAGGGTTTTGTGAAAGATCATTAGACAAAATTATGTTATGTTAGTCGCTGAAAGCTTCATGCATTACTCACTTGACTGCCAAATATGTGTCATTCAGTATCACTCTATCTATAACCCTATGATTTGTTTTACACCTATTATGCAGCAGTTACTTTACAGTGGATGTATACCATGGAGTGTCCCTCCCATTGCAAACTGTTTTACTAGGTGACCACTCACCTATAGTAGATTGATGCATGGAGCACTGCAATATGAAACAGAAAACAGCATTCACACTAACATTTGAGCACTAGCTCTTTTCTCAGTAACAGTATGCACATTCACACATCCAAACACATGAACACCAAAACTCACACTGTATGTGAATGCTGCTTTCTGTTATGTGACACTGTGCTCCATCCAGGAATCTCCAGTCTTGTTCTACAGGATACATATCTATCCAGTGCATGGTCAACAATTTTTTTTAAACTGTAGCTATGGTTCTTTTGCATTCTCATGTCCTGGGCTAAAGGATTCAAGTTCTTCATTGAGATACAACACTATTGCTTTTTTATCTAGTTCACTGAATATATACATCCTCCTACCTGTTTTAGCTGCCCTTTGTACTTTGGTAATCATTGTTGCCATAACTGTATCATGTTTGCTGATACCAGTTTTGACTCAACATCCTCAAATCAGTCAGGTCTTCTTGTTGGCATTAGATCTAATACATTTCCATCATGAGTGGGATTCCATATCATCTGTTCTACATAGTTTCCAGAGAAGGCATTTAGTAATGTTTCACAGCATGTCTTGTCCCACCCATCACTAACAAAACTGATATTTTCCCAACTGATTGTTGGTTTAACATCAGGTTGTCAAATGCCTCTGCAAATTATATGTCACAAAAGAAATTCCATGCATTTGGAAGATCTCATAAAATGGTTACCATATGAAATTGTCAAATAAAGGCTATGACTTCCACATCATACCTGGATCCTTCACCCATTGGCGGATTGCTATAGGTGTCAGTAACATCCAAATGGCAGAAGATATTTGTTTTTCTTTTATGATTGAATAGCTGCTTGGCTTTGGAACAGGAAGTTTATCAATTTAAAGTTGGCTTGTAGTCACTAGTAATATATACTTTACTATTTTTCTTGACAACATTATGTGCTGTAGAATCCCATTAGAAGTATTTTAACTTTTTCATAGAATTTTGATCCAAATTTTTCTCCAATTTCCTTTGCATAAGCATCTTGAAGGGCTAAAGATACTTCAAGGGCATTGTTGTTATTGTTGTTGAGGTCTTCAATCTAAAAACCAGATTGATGCAGCTCTCTATGCTGGGCTATCATGTTCAAGAATCTTCATCTATGAATAACTACTGTAATTTACACTGATTTGAACCTGCTTAATGTATTCACCTCCTGGTCTCCCTGTACAATCCCCCACACATTTGCCTCCATTACCAAACTCATGATTCATTGATGCCTCAGATGGTGCCCTATCAACTGAATCCTTCTTCTGGTCAAGTTACTTACTTTACTTTACATGATCAGGCCCAATGGACTGCACGCTGCTTTGAGAGATTGCCTCCAATTCAGCCTGTCTTCAGCTCCTTTCTACCATCCTTCCAGCAGTCCTACCCTCTGAAGGTGTTTGGATACGCAGTCACTCCATTGAGTTCTAGGTCTCCTTATGGGCCTTCTGCCGGTTGGCTTGGTGCTGAGTACAGTTTTCGACCATCAGTTGCCCTGCTTTCGAGCAACATGCCCTGCCTACTGGAGTCATTGTGTCTTCATTATAGCCACAATGTTCAGCTCTTTGTAAATATTATACAACTCTGTATTGTGACAAATCCTCCATTTTTCACTTTCATTATTGTAAACTGGTCCAAAAATCTTCTGAAGGACTTTCCTTTCAAATGTCATCAGTCTGTTCAGATCTTGCTTAGTTGTACTCCTGGTGGCACATCCATATAGTCCTGCTGGCTGTAGGAGTGTTTTGTACATGTTTATTTTGAAAGGTCTTGACAAACTTCTGGTTTGGAGAGCATTAAGGCCATGGTAACAGTGATTACCTGCTTGTAGTCTTGCCTGTATTTCCATTATACTGGATGGTTCATTTCTGAATACTGTGCCCACATATTTGAACTCCCGGATTTGACGATGAGAACCTTCAGTTGTCTGTAAGGGTGGAAGTGGTTCTTGAGTTTCACTATGTCTACAGTGTAGAATCTTGTATTCCATCTTGTCATGATTGATTTGAAGTCCAATTTTCCAGAATGTCAGCCATTTCCCCTAAATCTTCTTGCAACTCAGATAGTAGCACTATATCATTGGCATATATGAGGTACTTGATGTTCACATCCCCGGTCTGGAATTCATTAGATGACATCTCCCACATTACCTCCTCTAATGCGAGACTGAAAAGAACAGGTGAAAGTCCATCACCCTGCTGTAGTCCAGTTTTTATTCTGAATGTTTCAGACACCTATTTCCAATTTTTACCTTTGCTGTAGTATCCAACAGTCAGGCCTTCATGGGGCTTACTAGTTTCTTGGCAAAACTGAACTCTTCCAGACACCTCAGCACACTTTTCCAATTAATGCAGTCATTTGCTTTTCTGAAGTTGACAAAAAGCATATGCAGTTCTTGAGCAAACTACCACCTTTTTCCTACAATCTGAGCTAGGGCAAAGATTTGGTCAATAGTAGATTTCCAGTGACGAAATCCTCCTTGATATTCTCCAATAATCATGTCTGCCAATGGTTGGATGCGATCTAGAAGACAGTTTGAGAAGATCTTATAACAAATATTGAGCAGAGTGATACCATGGTATTTTTCACATGCCATTCAGTCATTCTTCTTGTCAAGTTACATCACATAATTCTTTTCTCCCCAATTCTTTTCAGTACTTCCTCGTTAGTTGTGTAATCTACTCGTCTAATCTTCAGCATTGTTCTGTAATATCATATTCCTTTGCTGTATGAACTGCTTATCACCCACATTTCACTTCCATGCAAGGCTATAGTCCAGATACCATCAGGGAAGACATCCAAACACTTAAATTTATGTTAGATGGTATTAATTACTAATTTGTAGAAATGCATTTCCTGTTATAACTGGTTTCAGCTTGTATCCTCTCTGGTCGTCATAAATTATTTTGTTGCCCAAAATAACAAATCTCATCTAATACTTCTAGTGTCTCATTTCCTAATCCAATTCCCTCAACACTGCCTGACTAACTTTGATTACATTCCAATACTTCTATTGATGTTCATCTTACAACCTCTTTTCAACACAATGTTAATTCCATTCAACTGCTCTTCCAAGACCTTTGGTGTCTTTGACAGAATTACAATGTCATCAGCAAAACCTCAAAGTTTTTATTTCTTCTTCCTGTACCTGTCATCCCTTTCTAAGCCCCTCTTTTGTTTCCTTACTGAAAGTATTGAATAAAACTGAGGATAGGCTACAACCCTATCTCACTCCCTTTTAATCCATTTCTTCTCATTTATGCCTTTTGACCCTTATAATTACAGTCTTGTTTCTGTAAAAGTTGTAAATAGCCTTTCACTCACTTCATTATATCCCCACTGCCCACAAATTTGAAAGAGTGTATGCGAACACTGTCGAAAGCTTTCTCTAAATCTACAAATACTATAAATATAGGCTTGCCTTTCCTTAACCTGCCTTCTAAAATCAGTCATAAGGTCAGTATTGCCTCACACATTCCTACATTTCTCTGTATCATCCCCAGTGTAGGCTTCTACCAGTTTTTCCACTCTTCTGAAAATACAGTAGAGTAGAGTAGAGTTTTATTGGTCCTGATAATCATGTAGTACACAAATAGTACATTCTGATGAAGGACAAGTTAATGTATAACAAAATATAATATTAAATTTGCATTAATGTCAGTATTTCTACATTGAATGATCACTGAGTTACAATATACAGAGCAAATATTGTACAAAAATAAAGAGTAGATATTTTAAAGCAGAAAGAGCATGTGCTGTACTGGCAGATTAATATTTATATTACAGTAACATTTACATGGTAAATTATTAAAGTTCTAGTAACATTTGTATGATACATCATGAAGGCAAAGACAGAAATCATTAGTGAACTTTCTGAAGGAACTCGTGGAGGCTATAGAAGCAGTGATGAGTCAAATATCCCTTAGCAGTTGACTTGAAATTTTCATTTATTGGTTTAATTTGAGGGGGAAGTTTATTATAAATAACTTTCCCATGTTACAGGGTTCCTTTTTTGTTCAGGGTGGTGTTGGTGGGCTCTAGATGAAAGTCTCCTTTTTGCCTGGTGTTACAGGAGTGGGTATTTCCTGGAAGAGAGTGGGATTTTCCAGTGAAGATTTTTTCACAAACACGGTTATCTCATACACACATATACATGGAAGTGGGAGGATTTCTAGCTTTTTAAAGAGTGGTCTACAGGTTTTGTTCCATTTTACACGTTCTATTATTCTTATAATTATTTTTTGTAGCCTAAAGAGCTTTTGGCTAAGAGAAGAGTTACCCCAGAAAATAATTCTATATTTCAGTTGTGAGTATATATAGGCATAAATACAGTTTTCAGAGAAACTTTGTTGCAGCATCCCTCTAATATTCTCATTAAGTAGCACATAGTGCTTAATTTTTTACAAACTTTTTCAATAAGAGTCCCACATTTAAGATTATCTTGGAACCAAACTCCTATGAACTTAATATTGTCTGCATTCTCAGGGTCTTTGTCAGATATCTGAATCTGAACAGTTTCCTCACCTTTTTTCACATTATAGAAATTTAGTGCCACTGTCTTACTTGCATTTATTACCAATTTGTTGTGACTGAACCAGTTTTCAATATTGTTCAGTGACTCTGTTGTAGACTTCTGAAGCATTTCCATTTCTTTCCCACTCACTAGCACACTTGTATTGTCAGTAAACTGGAGGATGTTCCTGCAGAATTTATTTAGGTCACTCACATATAACAGAAATAGAAGAGGTCCCAGAACTGAACCTTGTGGCACTCCATATTTAATGGTTTCGTAGTTTGAAGAGTGTTGAGTGAGTTTGATGAAATTTTGATGTTGCACTTCAACCACTTGTTTTCGACCGCTTATGTATGACTTTATCCAGTTGTTAGATGTTCCTCTAATCCCCCTGCTGCCAAGCTTAGGCAATAGTTTTGTGTGATCTATGATATCAAAAGCCTTAGAGAGACCTAGACATATTCCAATGACATTTTTGCCATTATCTAGTCTCTGAAGTACTTCACTTATTAGTTTAAAAATTGCATTTTCTGAAACCATGTTGTGCTGCGGATAGTATTTTGAGCTCTTCCAGAAAATCTACTACTCTTCTGTGAAAACATTTTTCTATGATTTTTGAGAATACAGATAGTAGAGCAATGGGCCTGTAGTTAGCCACTTCATCCTTTTTACCTATTTTAAATAGTGGTTTGAGCTTAGCTGTTTTTAGGCATGATGGGAAAATTCCGGTTTGAAACGAACTATTGTAAAGGTGAGCTAATAGTTCACTAATGAGATCTCCACATTTTTAATAACGTTGTCTGGGATGCCATCTATTCTAGTGGAATGATTCACTTTTTAAGTTCTGATAACTGACAGGACTTCTTTCTGGGTTGTTGGAAAGAGAAACAATGAAGTATGATTTATGTTGGTATTTACAGATGACACTGGGCAGTTTATATTGCAAGGTTTAATTTAAGCAATTAATTGCTCATTTATATTGCTAAAATAAGTATTGAACACATTTGCTATTCCTTTAGGATCATTAATTTCTTTGGCATTACAATTCAATTTAATATTGTAATTTTGAGGGGAAACATTGTCTGTTTGCTGTTTCACTATACTCCACACAGCTTTCATTATGTTATTGGCATTTTTTATATAGCAGACATTTGCCATTACTTTAGCTTCTTTGATCACTTTTTTAAGTACCATTTTATAATTCTTGAAATATGCAAGGAATACATTGGATATTATGGAAGACTTGGAGATCTCATATAATCTTTGTTTTTCAGCATATGACTTTTTTATACCTGTTGTCAACCGGCAATTTTTTCTCTAAGTCTACTACACTTGATTTTCTGATTTTTTGCTAGAAATAAAATGTTAAAATGATGTGCAAATATATCCATAAATATGTTGAACTTCTTATTTGTCAGAATTTTTACAACCAAGGCTTATTAAACTAATAGACTATAATTCAGTAATATTCACACCTGTCAGTACCAGCCTTATTTGTAATAGGAACTGTTATATTCTTCTTGGAGTTTGGGGTTATTTCTCTTGTCTCATATATCTTGCATACCAGGTGGGATAATTTTGTCATGGCTGTATCTCCCAGAGGTCTCAGTAATTCTGGGGGTATGTCATCTAATCCAGGATCCTTGTTCTGTCTTATGTTTTTCAGTGCTCTGTCATATACTTCTTGCAGTACAAATACCTCATCTTACTTTCATTTACTCTTTCCCTTTCTATGAAAAAAAAAGAATGTATAGCGTTGGTAGCCGGGAGACGCCTCATGGGGCAGTTCGGCTGCCGATCCACAAGTTCTTTAACACCACTACGCTGACTTGTGAGTAAATGAGGATGAAATGATGATGAAAGACACTCAACACCCAGTCATCTCAAGGCAAAGAAAATCCCTGATCCCACCGGGAATCGTACCCGGGACCTCTTGCGGGGGAAGCATGAATGCTACCGCAAGACCACAAGCTGCAGACTCTCTTTATATAATGCCTTTGTATTCACTTCCCAGTTATAGGCTTTCTATATATTTCTTTCACTATCAACTTTTCTCCTAAGGTTCTTCTATAGGTGGCATCTATCTTTTCTTAACTTATGCATAATTCTAAACCTTTGCAGTAGTCCTCTGGCCACTCCTAGTTTGCCATTTTACACTTTTTGTTCATATAATTTTTTGACTTCAGCATTCCCTCTCACTTGCTGCATATTTATATTTTCTCCTTTGTCAATTATATTCAGTACATCCTGTTTCATCTGAAGACATCTGCTAGGCCTCGTCTTTTTACCTATTTCATCTTCTGGACAGAGGCTACATCTATTCCTGGAAATGTCTTATGGTTTAAATCCTGGTTTCAAAATCACTGCTTTAGCATTATATAGCCAGTCTGGAACCTTACAGCATCTCCAGGTGATATATACAACCACATTACATGACTCTTAAACCTCTTAAACTAAGTGTTGGTGATGAATAAATTATGCTCCATACAAAATTCTCCTCTTTCATCCCTTTCCCCCAGTACATGTTCTCCAACTATTTTTCCTTTTCCTTTTTCCTATGATCAAAATTCAGTTTGAAATGCGTCGTCAATTGCAGATATAGTTGGTGTACAGTATTGTTTTATTGTGGTGAGAATTGTCTTTGTGTCTTCCACCATGATAATGCCATCACTATGCTGTTCAAAGTAGGTTGCCCACATTTTAATTTTCTTATTCATTATTAGACCTACTCCCACATTACTCTTGTTTAATTTTATATTTATAATCCTGTATTCATCTGACCAGATGTCCTGTTCCTTCTTCCACTGAACTTCACAGATTCCCACAGTATATATGGTCAACCTATCCATTTCCCTGTCTAAACTGTCTGACCAACCTACCTATTAAGAGATTAACATTCCTTACTCCTATCCATAGAATGCCACTTCTATTTTTCTTGATGACAATGTCCTCATGAATAGACCTCACCCAGAGATTCAAATAGAAGACTATGTTACCTTCAGAATATTTTAACCAAGAGGATGCCATCATCATTTAACCATGAAGCTTAGCTGCATGCCACCAGAAAAAATGATGCTTATACTTTGCCTTGGCTTTCACTCATTCATAGTACCAGAACACCATGGTCTTGTTAGCTAATGTTACAAGACCAGATTAGTCAATCATCCAGATTGTTGCCTCCTGAACTACTGAAAAGACTGCTGCCTCCCTTCAGGAACCATGGATGAATCTGTTCTCTTCACAGAAACACCTGCATTTCAATTGTACCTGTGTATGGCTCATTGGGGGCTCAATGGGCATGTGAAAAATTTGTGTAGTTCCCCATTTTGCAGTGTACACTGCCAGGAGAGCCCACTAATTTGCCTTGTACATTTTTAAAACCATCATTGTGCTGACCAATTAATTGTTCCACTCATTCCTTTTGGTTTTCAGATGAAAAAGGCTATGCAGTGGTCATTGAATGAATTTTGCTAGAAGTCAAAAATAATCCAACAAAATTAATTTCTTTGACAAATTCTGCTATCCATTCTTTGCCTAGCAAAGTGCATTAGTTTAAGTTTGGACATTATTTCCCCTATCATGTACAGAACATTACAGAATGAAAGATTAGTGGTGGGTAAATAGATTATGGTGAGCATAGAAGATTTAAAGATAGTTATACAATGAAGTGTTCTCAAGTTTACAAGTACTCTTGGCCTGCAATAAAGGACACATCTGAAATGTGTAAGCACAACAGGAAAATAAACAAATAATAGGAAAGCCTAATAACAGGTGAGAACTGTCCATTCACTTTGTTTTTCACTTTCAGATGATTGATGCAGGAAGTGGAGAAATCAAGCTTTCTCTATTCTATCAAGAAACAAGGCTCATGATCACTGCATAATGAAACAGACAGTTTAAGGTGGTTAGTAATGACAGAGTTAATGAGGTGTACAGCCTGACATAAATGGAGTTCACCACACAGTAAAGGTTGTTGCAAAATGTGATAAATCCATCCATAAATTAATTCAAATCAAGGACAATGAACAAATAAAGTCAAACTCTGAAGATCCCAATGATGCAATAATTAAAGCTTCATGGAATGTAAGAATGAGCGCAAGCTGCCATTGGCCACAGCATTTATTAGTAATGGTGCAAAACTGGCTACGTACACTTCACATGTTTGTTGTGAATTCTATGGTAACCTCTGGACAACTTTCTGACTGGGCTATCTGAGTAAATTAGATTGCTTATCAATATGATACTCAAACCTGGAGGGGAATATGAATCACCATCAGATACAAAACTAGCTCCAGCATAAATGACATGGCTTGAGGCAGTAAAAAGAATAAATAACGCACATGAAATGACCTGTCCAAAAACATCTGAATCAATAAATTCAGCTCCATCATGTAGTGCTGCCAGCTAGAATAATGTTATTTGTGTTCCAGTATTATACTATGCATCTGCTAACATAAAACTGATAATTATAGATTAAAAAAGTTCCAATCTATCATTCATTCAACATGACAACAATTTCTTTTCAGACTTGTTTAGTTTTATACCTGTGAGGAATAAAAACTGCTTCACTCACAATGAAATACAGGAATCAGACACAACATTTGGCAATAATGTTGTAAATGTCACTGCACAACAACAGTATCTGACCTTTTGACAACAGGACCTGGTGAACAAACTGCCTGCCTATAATAAGCTAAGAGGTAATTTCAGCTGAAAAGGAAAGTAAAACTGTATAGGCAGTATACTCACTTGTTGTAAACAATGTCAGTAATGAATGTGCTTGCACAGTTTGTAGGGTGGCAAAGACTGTTGTCAGGCCTTTACGTGGAAATGTGTGAGGAGAGGCTGTGAGGTGAGGGGAGGTGATTATTGAACATAATTTTGTGTATAGAGCTGGCACTACAATTTTATTGAATTAAATGGAATTATTAATATAACCACAAAACACTGGCTTTCAATAACAGAGTAACACAAAATTTTGAATACTACTTCTACATACCTGAATCAGGGCTTCTTCAATATTTTCAAAGTCATCACGTAATTGGAATATTCGAGCTTCATCTTTCATTACTTTCTTCTGTGTGTCGACTATATAAATCATCAATGTCTGAAGCATATATAGCTTTTGTGGGGTCTCACTGAAGGCTTTTGTCTCATGATAAAACCTATATGATAAAATAACTGAGTGACAATAGAGATTTTTGTACAGCACTGCAAAATTTGCACATGTACAAATGCACCAACTTAATATATACCCCAATCAGGAAATATACCCATATATACACATAAAATGATCCTTGACTCCAGCCACACGAAAATCCCCCATATGAGCCTATGTAAAGTATTTTCTGTTTAAAGTGGTCCTTTCCCACAGAAGGCACACTGCAATTCCATTAACAGTGTGTTTTTGTGAATATCAAGAGGCCTGCAGAAGCTTGCCAGCAGGTGGCAGGAGACTTATCAGACAGCACAAAGGAAAATGTGTGTTCTTATTACTACTTGACATGCGATACCTTCCTTTTAGCTGGATTACTGACTTCCAGCTGCTGACCTTGTAAGTCTTGCAACTAAAGTCAAGTGGGAATTGCTACCATCTGCATATTTATGACAAAAGTCATGGCAGGGAACAGCATATTTATTTACATGCAGTGAAGTATTTAGAGTTGCTTGCAACAGCTGTAGAAAACAAGCATTTTCTGTGACCGCGAGGTTATATATGTACATATATACAAGAAAGGACACAGTTGGAAAAAGAAAGAATTTCCAGTCTCTTGGATGGCACCTTCTTCAACCTTGCAAATCATTATTATCAAATGAAAGGATCTTAAAAAATGTTTGTGAAGTGGCAAAAAAATCTCAAAAAGTGAAATTTGGGAGATATGTGGAGACAGAAAATGTATTTGTTCTTATTACTTCTATGGACTATAGTGTCTTAGTAGGTATGACAACATGACATGAAAAGTGTGATATATTTATTGTAGATGAACTCTGACTGCTTTTCAAGCTGTTGCCTGACAAGTGTTACACTCTACAAAATAAGACAGTCTGGTAGTACCTTCTTGTGCCAGGGCTGGTGGGATGGAGAAACTAAATTCGTTTGTTTCTGGTAAAGCAGCAAACCCCCATCACTATCAAAATGTTTGTAAACTGCAAAGTGGGTACATAAATCAGTAGCAAATCTGGATGTATGGAGTGCAATATTTCATATGGCTAAAAGCATTTGACCACAAAATGATTAAAGAAACTTGTAATATTCTATTTCTTGTAGACAACTATACTGTTCATTCAAAAGATGTTTCACTGGGAAACATTAAACTTCCTTTCCTTACAATAAGACCAAGAGACGTCAGTTCATGGTTTATTCCTAAATGAAATTTGTTGCATGTAATATATTTCTTCTCCAAACAAACAACTCTGTTGATGGAATCAGCACTAGCAATACAAATAAAGAATTAAAGCCACATACTTCAGTGCAGAAAGGCGTTCACTATTCAGGAACACACATTTTCAATCATTTGCCAGTAGCAATAAAAAGCTTAAGTACTAATAAACTTCAAATTAAGAGGCACCTAAGAGATTTGTTCGAGGCCAATTTCTTCTACTGCAATAATGAATTTTTTTGTAGAACTAACTGATTTTTATATGTTAATGACATGAAATAACAGTGTTATATAAAATCTGGCTTTGCATCTCTTCAATGCTGTCATGTGATCAATGTAAGTTTTGTAAACTGTTTTCCTATTTGATGATAGCTACAACAGCCGACAAATTATCATATGCATCTCAGTGTACTGTCATTTATTTGTTTTGTAACAGCTTTGATGTTGTTGTTGTTGTGGTCTTCAGTCCTGAGACTGGTTTGATGCAGCTCTCCATGCTACTCTATCCTGTGCAAGCTTTTTCATCTCCCAGTACCTACTGCAACCTACATCCTTCTGAATCTGCTTAGTGTATTCATCTCTTGGTCTCCCTCTACGATTTTTACCCTCCACGCTGCCCTCCAATACTAAATTGGTGATCCCTTGATGCCTCAGAACATGTCCTACCAACCGATTCCTTCTTCTGGTCAAGTTGTGCCACAAACTTCTCTTCTCCCCAATCCTATTCAATACTTCCTCATTAGTTATGTGATCTACCCATCTAATCTTCAGCATTCTTCTGTAGCACCACATTTCGAAAGCTTCTATTCTCTTCTTGTCCAAACTATTTATCGTCCATGTTTCACTTCCATACATGGTTACACTCCATACGAATACTTTCAGAAATGACTTCCTGACACTTAAATCAATACTGGATGTTAATAAATTTCTCTTCTTCAGAAACGCTTTCCTTGCCATTGCCAGCCTACATTTTATATCCTCTCTACTTCGACCATCATCAGTTATTTTGCTCCCCAAATAGCGAAACTCCTTTACTACTTTAAGTGCCTCATTTCCTAATCTAATTCCCTCAGCATCACCCGACTTAATTAGACTACATTCCATTATCCTTGTTTTGCTTTTGTTGATGTTCATCTTATATCCTCCTTTCAAGACACTGTCCATTCCATTCAACTGCTCTTCCAAGTCCTTTGCTGTCTCTGACAGAATTACAATGTCACCGGCGAACCTCAAAGTTTTTATTTCTTCTCCATGGATTTTAATACCTACTCCGAATTTTTCTTTTGTTTCCTTTACTGATTGCTCAATATACAGATTGAACAACATCGGGGAGAGGCTAAAACCCTGTCTCACTCCCTTCCCAACCACTGCTTCCCTTTCATGTCCCTCGACTCTTATAACTGCCATCTGGTTTCTGTACAAAATTGTAAATAGCCTTTCGCTCCCTGTATTTTACCCCTGCCACCTTTAGAATTTGAAAGAGAGTATTCCAGTCAACATTGTCAAAAGCTTTCTCTAAGTCTACAAATGCTAGAAATGTAGGTTTTGCCTTTCCTTAATCTTTCTTCTAAGATAAGTCGTAAGGTCAGTATTGCCTCACGTGTTCCAGTGTTTCTACGGAATCCAAACTGATCTTCCCCGAGGTTGGCTTCTACTAGTTTTTCCATTCGTCTGTAAAGAATTCGTGTTAGTATTTTGCAGCTGTGACTTATTAAGCTGATAGTTTGGTAATTTTCACATCTGTCAACACCTGCTTTCTTTGGGATTGGAATTATTATATTCTTCTTGATGTCTGAGGGTATTTCGCCTGTTTCATACATCTTGCTCACCAGATGGTAGAGTTTTGTCAGGACTGGCTCTCCCACGGCCGTCAGTAGTTCCAATGTTATATTGTCTACTCCGGGGGCCTTGTTTCGACTGAGGTCTTTCAGTGCTCTGTCAAACTCTTCACGCAGTATCATATCTCCCATTTCATCTTCATCTAAATCCTCTTCTATTTCCATAATATTGTCCTCAAGTACATTGCCCTTGAATAGACCCTCTATATACTCCTTCCACCTTTCTGCTTTCCCTTCTTTGCTTAGAACTGGGTTTCCATCTGAGCTCTTGATATTCATACAAGTCGTTCTCTTATCTCCAAAGGTCTCTTTAATTTTCCTGTAGGCGGTATCTATCTTACCTCTAGTGAGATAGGCCTCTACATCCTTACATTTGTCCTCTAGCCATCCCTGCTTAGCCATTTTGCACTTCCTGTCGATCTCATTTTTGAGACGTTTGTATTCCTTTCTGCCTGTTTCACTTACTGCATTTTTATATTTTCCCCTTTCATCAATTAAATTCAATATTTCTTCTGTTACCCAAGGATTTCTACTAGCCCTCGTCTTTTTACCTACTTGATCCTCTGCTGCCTTCACTACTTCACCCCTCAAAGCTACCCATTCTTCTTCTACTGCATTTATTTCCCCCATTCCTGTCAATTGCTCCTTTATGCTCTCCCTGAATCTCTGTACAACCTCTGGTTCTTTTAGTTTATCCAGGTCCCATCTCCTTAAATTCCCACCTTTTTGCAGTTTCTTCAGTTTTAATCTACAGGTCATAACCAATAGATTGTGGTCAGAGTCCACATCTGCCCCTGGAAATGTCTTACAATTTAAAACCTGGTTCCTAAATCTCTGTCTTACCATTACATAATCTATCTGATACCTTTTAGTATCTCCAGGGTTCTTCCATGTATACAACCTTCTTTCATGATTCTTAAACCAAGTGTTAGTTATGATTATGTTGTGCTCTGTGCAAAATTTGACCAGGCGGCTTCCTCTTTCGTTTCTGTCCCCCAATCCACATTCACCTACTATGTTTCCTTCTCTCCCTTTTCCTACACTCGAATTCCAGTCACCCATGACTATTAAATTTTCGTCTCCCTTCACAATCTGAGTAATTTCTTTTATTTCATCATACATTTCTTCAATTTCTTCGTCATCTGCAGAGCTAGTTGGCATATAAACTTGTACTACTGTAGTAGGCGTGGGCTTCATATCTATCTTGGCCACAATAATGCGTTCACTATGCTGTTTGTAGTAGCTTACCCGCATTCCTATTTTCCTATTCATTATTAAACCTACTCCTGCATTACCCCTATTTGATTTTGTGTTTATAACCCTGTAGTCACCTGACCAGAAGTCTTGTTCCTCCTGCAACCGAACTTCACAAATTCCCACTATATCTAACTTCAACCTATCCATTTCCCTTTTTAAATTTTCTAACCTACCTGCCCGATTAAGGGATCTGACATTCCACGCTCCGATCCGTAGAACGCCAGTTTTCTTTCTCCTGATAACGACATCCTCTTGAGTAGTCCCCGCCCGGAGATCCGAATGGGGGACTATTTTACCTCCGGAATATTTTACCCAAGAGGACGCCATCATCATGTAATCATACAGTAAAGCTGCATGCCCTAGGGAAACATTACGGCTGTAGTTTCCCCTTGCTTTCAGCCGTTCGCAGTACCAGCACAGCAAGGCCGTTTTGGTTATTGTTACAAGGCCAGATCAGTCAAACATCCAGACTGTTGCCCTTGCAACTACTGAAAAGGCTGCTGCCCCTCTTCAGGAACCACACGTTTGTCTGGCCTCTCAACAGATACCCCTCCATTGTGGTTGCACCTACGGTACGGCTATCTGTATCGCTGAGGCACGCAAGCCTCCCCACCAACGGCAAGGTCCATGGCTCATGGGGGGGGGGGGGGACAGCTTTGATATTACATATACAGCTTTGATATTACATCTAAAATGAAAATATGATGTGACCCATTCCACTTAGGACCCATGAAAGGGATATTAGCATACCTCTTTGTTTTGTAAATATGTATTATATAGCATTGTTTTATGGTATGTTCCCCATGCTTGAGGATCTCCTCTCTATGGATCTATGGAACAAATTGTATACTTAATGAAACTGAGGAATAATAAAAATGATTCAACAGTTTTATTGTAAGCACATCTGTCAATGATATACTATGAAAAGGATAATTGCTATTCACCACATAGCAGAGATGCTAAGTTGCAGATAGTCACAACAAAAAGGCTGCCGGAAAGTGAGCTTTTGGCCAACAAGTCCCTCATTGAAAATGACCATAACCTCTGGTAGCTGAAGCCAGACTGCGAGTGCATGGTGGGAGAGGCAATCGTGTGGTGGGACTAAGGAGGAAGCTGTGATGGGGACGAGAAAGGATAGCAGGGCAGCATTACACAGGCCTCTAGCCTCTATTCCATCAACGTACTCTCAGGTCTTTTTATTTCTCTTTCTTTTCCGCCCCCCCCCCCCCCCCCTCGACCACCAAAACCCCTCTGTCTAACCACCCAACTGCACCTAGCTGCCCTACTCTCTCTCCACATTGGCCTTGTATGCTGCCAGAAGCTGCATTTATGTAACCCCCCCCCCCCCCTCCTGTAGCCTGTCATCCCACCCCCACCCCCAACCCCCCACCCCAGTCTCTGCTGGCTCCAGCTGCCAGAGACTGTGGTCATGTTTGTGAGCCGTGTGTGTGTGTGTGTGTGTGTGTGTGGGGGGGGGGGGGGGGGAGGGGGTGTCAATTTTTGATGTGTCTTTGTTGGTCAAAAGCTCATCTTCTGAAAGTTTTTTTGTTGCACCTATCTCTGACTCAGCGTCTACACTATATGGTGAGTAGCAATTACCTTTTACATAATATTGTTACATTCCACCTGAATTTTTCATTGTTTGTTCAGTGATATATATGACACATTAATATTCTGTTGTCTGTAAAGCCGCTGATCTTCTCGATGCACTGAATTTTATATTGGCTATGTCATGTGTTGTGGGGATGCAAGCCACTACATACTGTTTCCAGAATGTAGGAGATTTGGGATGAGTTTATCAGTATTCTGGATTTAGGGGGAAATTTTATGTACGTAGACTGAAGTGGCAAGTGAAAATTTGTGTCAAGGCTGCTGGGAATCAAACCCTGATGTCCTCTATACTAGACAGGTGTGTTAGCCACTAAGCCACCTTAGTACAGTGGTTCACACAACAGCAGAGATTACTGTGGCACACCTCCTTCCTTGATCTAAATCCTCACAGCCAACCCGGTCTATTTTAAACTCCCCCCTTTCTGAGGCTCTCCATGTTCTGGAGTAGCATCTCAGCATTAAAAATAAATAGGAGATCCAGCCTGAAACCTAGGTACAGGTACTTATACAAATAGATGTCACTTAATTGTGTATGTATCTGCAGCTGGATTTCAGGCTGCATACCCCATTTATGTTCAGTGCTGAGGTGCTATTCCAGAACATGGAGAACCTCAGAAATTTCGTTCATTTGTATGGGGGGGATTTAAAATAGACTGGGGTGGCAGTGAGAATTTGGTTCGAGGAGAAAATGTGACAGAGTAATCTGTGCAGTTGTGGCTAACACAGCTGTCTAGTAAGCAGGAGACCTGGGTTCAATTCCCAGCCTTGGTACAAAGTTTCATTTGCCACTTCACTCTGTATACATAATATCATATCTGTGTGAGACCAGTTAAGTCTCTGAAATTGCATCATTTCATTTAGAGGAAATGTTTTTTTGGTATACATCGCATTACCAGATAATCACTCACATACCTGTGAAGGGGCAAAGAGCAATGTTAATGATTCTGAAAATGAAAGCTGGGGGGCAGTCTGTAAAAAACTTGGTGGTGTCCACTTCCAATATTTTCATAGATAATAATGACACCTCAGATTCTTGACATGCATGAGATAACGAACATGATCAGGAACAACTGTGTTGAAGATGTTTAGAGTGTTTATTATTGGCTATTCAGTATATTCCGAAACAATTAGCCTTGTCAACATGTAAAGCACAGTTAATGCAATTAATATATCAGCTGTATGAGTAAATAAAAGTATGTATTAGTAAGAGTACAATATCAATTCGTAATACATTTATTAACATCAGTATACTGTTAATGGAATTCTTGTTTACACACATATATAAAAGCTAAATTACAATTTTATATCAGGTACGTACTTATGCATATTAATTACGTACATTTACAGTTTATTATTACTTATGGCTTGCTGAAGCAATATATCCATATATTTATTTACATGTAAGTAAACACAGGATTCTAACTGCATGATTATTACAGGCAATTTTACTGACACAAGGAAGGACCCTAAGCACAATTCTTGCAAATTGCTCTCCATGAATTCATTAACTGTGTAAAATTCTTACTGCTTTACCAAACTTTCTAAAAATTTCTTGTATTTGTGTAAGGGAGCCAAGTGAGCTGTTTTTCACAATTTGTTGAAGAATTTAAGGCTCATGTGTTTAAGGCTGTTGTGGGTGAGAGAAAGTCTTGAGTACGGTAACTCTATCGTGTGGCTATTTCTTGTATTGTGCAAATGAATACTATTTCTTAACTTAAGCTTATTTAAGTGATGAAATGCAAATCAAAACCTGTTGCTTCTGAACATCAGATTCTGCAAGCAACTAATCTGAATTTTAGACATGTTGTTGCAGAAAACATTGAATCTAAAATTTTTTGGAACATTATTCCAGGAAACAATGATCTAATAATATTATAGTTTATTTAGTAAACACAGTTGTGGTCACACATACATTGTTGCTATTTATTTGCAGAAGGTTGATTTCAATCTGTTACAGAGAGCATCATCAAATCTATGCTACTTGGTGAGAGTAGGAATGCAGATCTGATGATGATCTCTCGAATAAATTCATAAATAAAAAGAAACAACTTGTACATGACCAAGATTGTGTTTGTTAAATAAATTAACACATTGAATCATCTGATCAATAAATTAAGACATTGAATCATATGATGATGATAGCTGTAGGCTTAATTACACAGAAAACTCTGTGCTTAAACACCAGTGCAGACCGATACATCAAACACTCTTCACATTTTTTTAAAGACGTGTACTTTCTGTGCACTACAAAAGCACTTTATATTTTATTCTATGAATTATTTAAATTTCAGTTACAGCACTGCACTTATTTCTTTGCATATAATCTGGGACCCCTTTATGCAGATACATACGAGGGCTGTTCAGAAAGTAACCTCCGGTTGATTTAAAAAAAAATACACCAAGTTAAATAAAAATATTTTAATATATACATCTTACAACTACATCTTTGCACTATTTTCCTACATAGTCTCCATAGCGATTGAGGCACTTATCGTATCTCTTCACAAGCTTTGAAATTCCTTCTGCATAAAAATCACCCGCTTGTGCCTGGAGCCAGCCTGTGACCGCATCTTTGAGCTCTTCGTCGTCATCAAACCACTGTGACCCGAGCCATTTCTTCAAATGCATGAAGAGGTGATAATCACTTGGCGCCAGGTCTGGGCTGTAAGGTGGATGGTTGATAACGTCCCACTTGAAGGACTCAAGAAGGGCCGTTGTTCTGCGAGCAGAGTGAGGACGGGCGTTATGGTGCAAAAAAACGATACCGGAAGTAAGCATACCACGGCGTTTGTTTTGTATAGCCCGTCGTAACTTTTTTATTGTTTCACAGTACACGTCTTGATTAATGGTTGTACCACGTTCCATGAATTCAACCAACAACACCCCTTTGGCATCCCAAAACACCGTTGCCATCAGTTTTCTGGCAGAAAAATCTTGCGAGGCTTTTCTTGGTTTGGTAGGTGAATTTGAATGTGCCCACATCTTTGATTGTTCTTTTGTCTCAGGGTTCACATACTTAATCCAGGTTTCGTCACCGGTCACGATTCTGTTTAACAATGGTTCTCCTTCGTCCTCATAACGTGACAGAAAGTCTAATGCAGAGGCCATTCTTTGAGTTTTGTGGTGGTCGGTAAGAATTTTGGGCACCCATCGTGCACAGAACTTACGGTAACCCAATCTTGCTGTCACTATCTCGTACAAGAGAGTCTTAGAAATCTGTGGAAAACCAGTAGACAACTCCGACATTGAGAAACGTCGATTTTCACGAACTTTTGCATCAACTGTCTGAACGAGTTCGTCAGTCACCAATGATGGTCTACCACTCCTCTCTTCATCATGAACGTTTTCTCGTCCACTTTTAAATAAACGTACCCATTCACCGACAACTCCTTCACACATTACTCTTGGTCCGTACACGGCACAAAGCTCACGATGAATAGCTGCTGCAGAATATCCTTTGGCTGTAAAAAACCTTATGACAGCACGCACTTCACATTTGGCGGGGTTTTCTATTGCAGCACACATTTCAAACTGCCACAAAAACTAAACTAGCGCAGGTACGACGTTCACTCAACCACGGCTTGATGCCGACTGACCTGTTGAGAGCATGAACGCACAGATGGCGTCGCTACTCCCCCCACAACCCGCACTGTGACCAATCGGAGGTTACTTTCTGAACCGCCCTCGTATTTACATTACTTCATACAAAAACAACAGCTGTGGAGCTGAAAATCATTTCCTATTTAAGATGTTCTACCACAACAAGTACATCTTGCATTTGGTTCATTGGAGATAATCTTAGAAGATTTTACTGTACTTTCTTTACAGGAACTGTGAGATTTCTACCAGTAAGCATAATGAAGGTGAAAAGCCATCAACCCAACTTTCCTCAACTACAAGTCTTGCCCAACTGATAGGAACTTTGTAGTTCTGTGGAGCAAAGATTTTAGGGAGGAGAAAGATTCCCCTGTTACCACTAAATTCTGCAACATTGAGCAGTAGATGAATGATGGTTCATGAAGGTAAAATGTAATATATAAGCAATTTTATAGTAACAGCTGGGAACTTAAGATGGCACTTTAAATGTAGCACCTTGCAGCCACAAGCAACATGGTCTGATTTCAGGAAAGCAAATATTTTAATGAAAATCTAAGTTGCAGAAAATGTAAATGTGAGAAAATAAAATAACACAGAGCTCATGTGTCCTCTGTACTGCTCTCTGTGCATTGGCAATTTAACACATCATGTAAATTTCTTTGGTGTTTGACACTTGGTGATGGCAGTTTAACATTACATCAGTGTGAATATATTGTAAGATAGTACACCTGTCAGTTTAATCTTTTAGTCTGTAGTTCATTTCAGT
Source organism: Schistocerca piceifrons (assembly GCF_021461385.2). Classification (NCBI taxonomy): domain Eukaryota; kingdom Metazoa; phylum Arthropoda; class Insecta; order Orthoptera; family Acrididae; genus Schistocerca; species Schistocerca piceifrons. The sequence continues at coordinate 136,191,720 of NC_060140.1, forward strand.
GATCCTACAAATGTTTCCTGTGATCCAGATTCATTGTGACCCTTAGATGCCTAATATTTTAGTAGCTGTGTAATTATGGTGGAAAAGAATGCTTCCACTTGCTCCCATCTTGTCATGATATTAGGGCATTGGCCAATTCAGTATATGTTTCTGTGACGAAGTGTATCAAGAAGTTCAGTTTATCATTTCTGACATGCTGGGTATCAGTTAATTGAAATATGTTTTCAGAGGTGCAGTAGCTAAAGTTCATGTATGACTGTGGTTCTGTCAGTTTAAGGCAGTTTTGTAATAATACAATAAGTTTTCAGTAAAAGGATATTGGGTCTTGTGTGTCATATTGTAACGTTTCAGATAACAATTCTTATCATATTATGATTTTTGAATAACTTTTATTCAAAAATTTCTAAATTGAATGAAGTAATATGTTATATAACATCAAATATTTAATTGAAATGTTTATAATTATTATCTGTTATATTCACACAATATTTTGTAGATCAAATTTGAGTTGTATTACTGTACTTGATTTCCTGACAACTTTGGCAGAAATATACTTTGTAAAGCAGTTGTGTGTCAGAAATCATGATGTGAGGAAACTGTATGCCAGAGGTCAGAGAGAGTGGATGTAATCTGGAGAATAGTCACTGAACAGTGAATTTACTCAAATGGTATTGTGGTAGATGACTACAAAAGATATTAAGTAGTTTTTCTATTCTACTTCCATTTTGATAACTTCTTTTACATAATGTACAAAATGCTCATTACACTTCTGAATACAGCACAAAATTTGATTGCTGTGCCACACGCCACTGGTATCAAAAGTGTGAAGTTGCAAGCAATTCCCTGCTCCCCCCTCTGCACCTCCCCTCACATACACACAAAAAGTCCTGCTGTTTTACTGAAACTAATGACAAACATTACAGTAAAGTGAAAATGACACCAATTACTTGCTTTTTCTGGAGCGTACGAAATCACTTATAAATTCTGTGTTTCTCTCTGGCCTGCCCAACACTGGAGCAGAAAAATGGAGAGAAATAAAAGAATCAAATATAAAATATGAAGAAGAAGAGAGTAAATAAGCAATAACACAAAACAGGTGTATGCACTGTAGTTTTTTTTCATTTGGTAAGTCACTATAAATGTAATTTTATTGTATGTGGTCTTAATACTTACTTCATGAATTGGCCTTTTGGGTCTGGAGGCTGTTCTGTCTTCATAAAATGTGGAATAATATGCTTAAAAGGGTGCTCTTCAAAATTTACTTGACTGTTGTTACTTGTATGACCATCTTCAATATTGTTGTGTTTTCTTTCATCTTTATTTTTCACCAAAACTGTGAGAAAGGAAGGTAATTTATGAATTATACATTTTCAACAGTGTCATTTTAGATGGTTATTTATCACTATTTATACAGCACAATTGTGAAGTGAGAGTAGCTCATTCCCTTCATGTGCCACTGATAATTACAAAGCTAAATATCTTTTCTCTGTGAGTTAATTATCAGTTAGGAAGTTAAGAGTATAGCTATATTTTTTTGTGCATGGCTCTATATTTATCAATAAAGGAATTGCTTAGCAGTGGAAAGTCATGTAAGAAAGACTGATGAGCAACTGATCATTTGGATAATCACTTTCTGATGAGGTCTAACAACACCTAAAGATTATAGCATACACACAGCCTCTCTGTTTCCTTGTGATTTGACTTGATTGAGGGGATGGTTGAGCTCAGCTTGAGTGAGTGATCATGAAACTAAAGAGCCATGGGATGAAGAGATGGGGTAACAGCAGGGGAGGACACAGGAAAGATTATATAGCTGTGAACTATGCATGCTTGCTAATGGAGCAGTTGACACAAATCTCAGAAAACAGGATGCAGAGAGAAGTAGGGAGGACACAAACTATGGAGGTCAGTGGGGAAGCAGCCATGAAGAACATTAGAGTGATAGTTTTCATTTACACAACTGGAGAAAGCTCATTTTGGGGTACAGCAATGTTATGCTGGCCAGTGTACTCCTAATGAACAGTGTCCTTGTCCACAATTAGTGGTGGTCATTTATGCAAAATGACAAGTTGCTAAAAATAAATTATGCACCACACATTATGCTGTGCAGTAGTTGTATAAAAGTTGGTACAAAATGTGACTGATTACACAGGTGCTCTGTTTCTCATATGGTAGCCAGCAATAGCGACAACCCTGCAGTAGGAGATGGCATCCATATGTCTGTGGGTCCAGTGTATGGATTTTAGACAGGGATGTATAAACTGCAGAGCATAAAGTTTTGAAAATAGAAGCACGTTATATAGATTGAGAGGCTGGTGGACTATCACTTCAGGTGTTCTATAAAAAATAGTGAGGGGGATACTTGAAAATACAGGGCATAGCCCAGAGTAGTCATAATATTGGCGTATAATATGGCTGAGCTGTTCCAGTCCTGGGTGGTATAGTTTTATGGCAAATTAGCTAGTCTGTGAGGGTATTGTATTCATGTAGAGATATGACACAGATGATTTGCATTTGCACCAGCTTGGAAGCAGAGTATTAATATCAAAAGCACTTAGGAAGACTTTCAGCATGTGGGGGAGTTTGTTTGTTCACTATGTTTGCAACATCAACCAGTAACCAACTGACTCATAAATTCAGCAAATTTTGATGAGGAAAAAGTGACAGGTCCCAGAGGGAAACTGTGTAGGTGTATTTACCACGGTTGAAGGTTTGTATGAAGCCAACAGCAAGATGGTTCATGGAGCCAACAGTGAAATGGTTCACTCAGCCAAAGAATGTTGAGATTTTAGACTATTGGGGGTAGTACAATATTGTAATGCCTGTGTATGTATTGGGGTAGCATGTCTTTGTTCTGAAATCAGATCAGTAAAATAGTCATCAATGCTGCAAACTGAAGTAGTTTAAGCTTCAGTGTGATTAGGAAGTCTTTCTCAATGTGGTCCACGAACAGATTGGTAATCTGCCATGTAAGTAACATCTATGTAGATTCTGAATTCAAAGGAGAAGTGAGGATGTAGCTACTCACAGTTACCAGGACAAAGGAGGTGTGTTTGGAGCTAGCCAGGCATCTTGAGTATTAGTGTTTCACAATCACAAGACCACATTTACTGAGGATGCTACTGTAAAAGTAAGTGGCACCATCAGTGATTATAAGAGTACAGAACAGTAAAGGAACAGTAGTTTGAGAAGTCTGTCAAATTTGATGTTGTTTTTGTTGTAGCAGGGAACATTGTGGATAATGGATTGAAGGTGTTGGTTCATAAGTTCAGAGATCCATTAATCAGGGTACTGTAAGCAGCCACAAAGATGTAGTCCAGGTTGTAGGCTTGTGGATCTTGTAAAAAGTGTAAGTCTGGTGACGTAGTAATCAAGATGCTATCTGATGCAGGAGAGGGTACCGGGATGCTCCTGGTGATTTTGAAAGGTATTGAAAGTCACAATGTAGAAGGTATTGTTAAAAGGGTTTTGTGGTGTAAGTGTCTGAGAATGGAGGCTCTTTTCAATCAGTTATTTATGTTCTAAAAAGTGAAATGAATCAAGTCGTATACCTCCAAAGAGGAGGAGAAATTACTAAATTAATGACTAACTATAATTGATCTAGTTTTGATTACCTGAGCTAAATTTAACACAGTAATATTATCAGGTATGCTATTATTTAGAAAATAATAATAATTTATTATTATTCACATATGGGCCCAATAGGACCATGCGAGGTATAATCAATCAATGTCACTTTTAATGGTTGGCCTTTCTTTGTGTCCAAATTTGTTCCACCCTCTCAGAATGAAGTCTCTTTCTTTCATCAGACCACAGTTTTCCAGTCTGTTTTCAAATTTCCCTCTGGCCAACTTTCCAAACAAATATCTTTTGTTTGAAAGTCTTTGTATATCAATAGTAATAATAATAATAATAATAATAATAATGAACAGATACAAGCTACTGCTAAATTAATAAATAAATGATAATAGTGTTACTAATATTAGAACAATGGTTATCAACATTTGTAATGACAGAGGCCCTCACTCAAAATGACTACTGCTATCTCTCAGGCAACTAAGGTAAGTCTTTATTGATTAAATCTAGGTAATGAGATGGCCACCAACTGTTGCCTTGTACCCAGAGCAGCATGTTATATATTTTGCTTTTCATGTGTTTCTTAGTAGTGTGTTTCTTACATTTTGTGCATGTTTTTTTGTTTAAAAGATTTAATCCCACATTTTGTAAATGAAAGTGTACATTCAGTGCAGATTCAGGCCACTCGGCAGGTGTGGGCCAGGCAATAGTTAGGGCCTGACTGATTTGTGTACTTGGCTGAAACAAAGAATCCCTCACTCTTCAAAACAAACAAATGGATAACTAGCGTTAGTTATTCACTTGTTTGTTTTGGAGAGCCAGGTATTTTTTGTTTCAGTCTACTATGGAAATCAGTCAGGCCCTAACTGTTGCCTGGTCCACACATGCAGCATGCCAAGTTAGGTATTTAGATTTTACTGCATTTTCTTAGAAGTATATTTCTTAAATTCAGTGCATCTTTTTCTGTTTAAGAGGTGTAGTCTTGCACTTCCTAACTATAAGGTGTAGAGTCAAGCAGTCGGTAGCACAGTTCTCATTTCTTCTGAACAGCTATCTACATAGTTCATAAGCCTCCATTAGTAGCGCATTTATTGTATGATTATATGATAGCGGAACAAACACTGGTAGCAGTTACTTCTGTAAAATATCTGGGAGTATGCGTACGGAACGATTTGAAGTGGAATGATCATATAAAACTAATTGTTGGTAAGGCGGGTACCAGGTTGAGATTCATTGGGAGAGTGCTTAGAAAATGTAGTCCATCAACAAAGGAGGTGGCTTACAAAACACTCGTTCGACCTATACTTGAGTGTTGCTCATCAGTGTGGGATCCGTACCAGGTCGGGTTGACGGAGGAGATAGAGAAGATCCAAAGAAGAGCGGCGCGTTTCGTCACTGGGTTATTTGGTAACCGTGATAGCGTTACGGAGATGTTTAATAAACTCAAGTGGCAGACTCTGCAAGAGAGGCGCTCTGCATCGCGGTGTAGCTTGCTCGCCAGGTTTCGAGAGGGTGCGTTTCTGGATGAGGTATCGAATATATTGCTTCCCCCTACTTATACTTCCCGAGGAGATCACGAATGTAAAATTAGAGAGATTAGAGCGCGCACGGAGGCTTTCAGACAGTCGTTCTTCCCGCGAACCATACGCGACTGGAACAGGAAAGGGAGGTAATGACAGTGGCACGTAAAGTGCCCTCCGCCACACACCGTTGGGTGGCTTGCGGAGTATCAATGTAGATGTAGATGTAGATGTAGATGTAGATGTAGATCAGTAGGGTAGCAAGTTGCATATCTAGAATTCTGTCTGTGCCTTTATAGTAAGTTATTAAGTTAGTAATAGTAGGACGCATATGACGTTTGCATGCTGTGTGTGGATGCAGGGGAAGCTGGCCACAGTTTGTGAACAGCTGAATGTGCTACACTCCAAGGCTGCACAGTGGGTGCTCCACCACTACTACACTCCAAGGCAGCAGCAGTGGTGGAACACATACTGTGTTGCCTGGGGCACCTGAAGCGTCACTTGCTCCAATCAAGGGCTTTGTTGCCAAAGCACCTCACAGTGTATCTGATGCAGTGGATCTGCTCTCACAGCAGGTTGAGTGGTGGGTGGTAACACATTAATGTTGCTTGTGGTAGAGGGTCAAGGTGGAGGCTGGCCATCTGGCCTTGGCCATTCCCTCTGTGAGTGGACAGGTGGCCATTTCTCCTCCAGCAGGGTCTGAGCAGGTGCACGGGGGCAGGGGTTTGCTAGTTATTGGGAGCTTCAATGTTAGGTGTGTTAAGGAGCTCCTTAGGGCCAATATGTAATCAGGAAGTCTGGGAGGGGTGGGGTGTTTCATCTGAGATGTAGAGGAAGCCTTGCCTGTGGCCACTGAGCATTCAGGATGCAGCTGTCTGGATGCTGTGGGTCCTATTGGCATCAACAATGTCTGTTGCTCAAGTTCTGAATCTGTCTTCAGTTTGTACAGGCATCTGGTGGAAGTGGTGAAGGCGCATACCTCATTCGTGGTGTGCAAGCAGAGTTCACAATTTGTTTGGAGCCGAATGGAGGGTCTCAACCAAAGGCTTCTTTGACTCTGTAACAGTTTTGGCTGCAGATTCCTTGACCTGTGTTACCAAGTGGGGAATTGTAGGGCTCCCCTTAACAGGTCATGGGTGCACTACACAGTGGAAGCAGCTACTCAAGTAGCAATGTACAGGGTGGGCCAGATGCAGAGTAGGATTTAACATTTATATATCTTGTTTGATAATGGTTCTGTTTCTTTTGTTACAAATGTGTATCACAACTGATGCTTTGTAGCTCATGCATGATGGATTACACCAAGGAAGATAACTAAAATAGAGGAATTTTATTTTCAAAGTAACAGCTCTATTATTCTGACACAATATCACAACCATTTCCAAGTCAGACATGGACCCTCAGCAATGATGGCTCGGAAATTAATGGCAAGCTTAGAGGAAAAGAGTTCTGTGATGGATCTTCCATCTACTGGCAGCCCACATCCAGCTCACAATGAAGAGAACATTGAAAGAGTTAGGGACAATGTTGAAGAAGAACCAGAAACAGCAATGAGAAGATGTTCTATGGAGATAGGGGTGTTCCAAACGTCCTTAAGGAGAATTTTAAATCATGACTTAAAGATGTTTCTATACAAAATACAGTTAGTGCAGAAACTAAAACCCATGCACCATGAACTGCAACAAAATTTTGTCATTTGCAATTAAGAATTAGCCAGAGAAAACAATGAATTTATTCATCAACTTATCATGTCAGGTGAAGCGCATTTCCATCTGAATGGTTTCATCAATAAATAGAAGTATCAGTTCTGGGATACATCAAATTCAAGGATAATTCTTCAGCGCCAACTGCATCCTATCAAGTGCATGCTTTAGTGTGGCATGACATTACTGGAAGTTATTGGACTTTACTTCTTTGAATCTGATAATGGTGACAATTTGTCCATTACTGGTGTGAGATATCAGGATATTATTGATAATTTTTTACATCCTGCAGTAGAAAACCATCCTGAAATGTTGGTTCAGTAGGCTGGGGCAACCCACCATACAGCCAGACAGCCAGAGCCACAATGAAACTTCTGAGGCAACTGTTCGGTGAGTGGATAATTTCAAGAAATTTCCGTGTTAATTGGCCTGACATTCCCCCACCCATATGACCCTCAATTACTTCATGTGGGGATACCTTACGGAATATGTGTACATCAACAAACTGTGTTCACTTCAGTAGCACAAGAAGAAAATCCATGCAGGAATTCAAGAATTAAGCCTCAGCCCTTAACCACTACTTTGAACAATGCAATCGAAAGAGTGCAACAGTATGAGGTTTGAAATAGAAGCATTTGAGAGATGTTGTCTTCTGTAAATAATCTCCATATGTTAAACACTGACTGTATGGAATATTGATGAAACTGGATCACAACTAACAAAGTTATATACATGTTAAATTGTACTCTGCCTTCTCATCCACACTGTACTTTTGAAGTGTCCAGGTGGTTTCTTTTAGGTTAGGTGCTAGTTTTAGGTTTTGATGTTCTCTAATAAACACTTGCCAGATTACACACATATAGTGAAACCAGACTGTGTTCAAAGTAATGACACTTCCAAGGTCGTAGCCAAAGAGAGGATCCAGACCAACCCTATTACCTAAATTACACATGACCTAGTTGCCATGAAGTTGAAAGATATTTTGATTTTCAATCATATGGCAAAGAAAGGATACTCACTATTGACAGCCAGCAAGGTCAACAAAAGATCTGAGTTATCTATACAACAATAGCACTATCAGCTATTGCTTATCCTTATTCAAGCCAAGACCAGTTGTTCGCCTGGCTTGAGGTCAATTTTTTTGTTAGCTCAGTTCTTACTTGCAATTGAATATAATGTAAGTGCTACCATTTCCTGTTTTTGTGCCATGCTGTTGTGACAGTTTCTAATTATTGACAATTTTGTGACAAGAAAGAAGAGGAAACTTATTTTTATTTTTCTGCTAGCATTATGATAAATTATGACTATGTAGACTTTCCCGGTGTATTAGTATATCACATTCTTGTCGGGTTTCCAGCCGGAACAAACTGTCATCTGAGCACAATATTTCAATGGTCCACCTGGCTGCCATCATCAGGTGAGAAAAGCTATGCTGCTCTCGCTGATAACTGATACCACAGGCAAATGACTGCACTTTTATATGCATCGAAAGTACAACAACACATGTGCTTGATACAGTGCACACATGTTCAGTCACTCCTGTTGCCCCTGGCACAAAAAGAGTTGCAACACCTATGGTGGTGAATACTGTTGAAAACAATATATCATTACAAATGATTATTCATCACTGGCAGATTCAGATGACGTTGTTTCTTTATACCTGATAAAACTGGATTCCACATCTTACTTAGCAGGTATCCATTATCCCGATTAATGATGTTATCTGCTAATCTGATTTTGACAGATTCTTTTAAAACACAATCCTAGCCCCATGAAGCAGGTAGATTCCTCAGGCTGAAATTTTTTAACTTTGTGGTTTCCAGATGATTAGATAAATTTTAAGTAAGCCTGTTGTTGATTTCTGTTTGCACTTGTTTTTTATTATATCACATTCTTCTATATCACACTGACTTTAAAATCTCCACTTCCATGAAACAGAAATTTACATTGTTATTGCAAAACATAAAAACACATCAGATTCCATCAGAGGCAAGGCACCTTTTATTTATTTATTTTTATTTATTTATTTATTCATCCGTGGAACAATAAATATTGTATGGATGTCGTCAGATTACAACACATGAGCACACATTTACATTTACAATTAAACAGGTTTCTCATATTTTTAAACACGTTTCTCATATTTTGTGTAGTTTTTATAACTAGTCATACACATATTTATAATTACATAATATTTTGGTGATAATGTCATACGTTGCTAATAATCTACATCTATGTTAAATATTCTTTTACAGTATAACAGCTTTTACTTACTAAAAAGGTTTTAAGCTTTTGTCTGAAAGTGAGGGGCTCATTTATTTCTTTAATTTCTTGTGGTAATTTGTTGTACAGTTTTTTCCCATTGTAAAATATACTTTTTTGTGTCTTTGCCTTGTTCTTTCTATCTAGATGGAGGTGGTGACAAGCTCTTGTTTCATGGTCATGTATTAAGCTGTTTGTGTTGTACATGTTGAGATTTTTCTTAATGAACATTATGTTCTGAAAGATATACTCACAAGAAACAGTTAGAATTCCTAGCTTTCTAAATAATTCTAGACAGTGGCCCCTGTTGTCGCTATTTGTTATTATCCTTATGGCTCTTTTTTGTACTTTGAACACAGTTTGTATGTTACTGGCACTTGTTCCCCAAAACATGATCCCATAGCTGAGGACTGAGTGTAGATATCCGTAATATGTTATTTTAAGACAGGTATTATTGCATACCGGTGCAAGGATTCTAAGAGCATAGCATGCTGTGGATAATTTCTTTGCCAAAATGTTGACATGGTTTGTCCAATTCAGTTGGCTGTCTACATTCATCCCTAAGAATTTGGTACTTGTTACACATTCTAATTCATTATTATTAACTTTTATTCTAGTGGCATTGTGTTTTTTGTTCAATTGGAAATTAATATAGTTAGTTTTCTTTACATTTAGGGTTACTTTATTTTTTAATGACCAGTTGTGGACACCATTGAGAGCCTCGTTTGCTCTTTCTGACAGTTGTGTTGGATTCTCACCTGTTATTACTATGTTGCTGTCATCAGCAAAAAGTATTTTTTCGCCATATCTGATACTTTGTGGGAAGTCGTTAATGTATATAAGAAACAATATTGGGCCTAATACACTTCCCTGTGGGACGCATATGTTCACATTTTCTGGGTCAGACAGGTGTTTTATAAGGGAATTGTTTGAAACTTGTGATATCTCAACTTGTTGAACTCTGTTATCCAAGTATGATTTGAACCACTTCTTTGCCACACCTCTTATTCCTATTTGCCCTAATTTATGGAGTAAGATTTTGTGGTCAACTGTATCAAAGGCCTTGGACAAGTCTAAAAAGATACCACTTACATTTTCACCTTTGTCGAGTGCTTCTAAAATTACTTTAGTGAACTGTGCTATAGCATATTGTGTGCCTTTTCCGGGCCTAAAACCAAATTGGTCATTGGAAAGAAGATTATATTTATTCAGGTAATTTAGCAGTCTCTTTATGACTAGTATTTCTATTATTTTAGAAATGATAGACAGTATAGAGATTGGCCTGTAGTTCTCTACATTTTCCACATCTCCGTTTTTAAGGATAGGTATAACTTTTGCTTGTTTTAGGTACTCCGGAAAGTATCCAGATTCAAAAGACTCATTAATTATGTCTGTTAATGGGCCCTTTATGGAGTCTATACAATCTTTAATTACGCAGACTGGGATTTCATCAAGTCCTACTGAAGTTTTATTTTTTAGTTGGTGTACTACTAGTGCCACTTCCCTTTCTGTAGTTGGCAAGAGCACCATTGAGTTTGTTGGCCGGTTCTGAGTAGGTAAATCATATGTATCTGGAAATTTCTGCTGTAATTTTTTTGCAATACTACTGAAATACGAGTTTACAAAATCAGCTAACTTTTTAGGGTTACCTACTGGTACATCTTTGTTTTTAATATGTGAATTGAGGTCCTTTTTAGCATAGTTAGATGTTTCCTGTTTGACAATGTTCCAGGCTGCTTTGCTCTTGTTTTCAGCTTCAAGTAATATTTTGTTGTTTGAAAGTTTTTTTGCGGCTAGCAACACCTTTCTGTAAATTTTCCTGTACTTTTTGTAGGATTGCAGAACTTCTGGGTTAGATTGATTATTTTTTATGGAGTTGAGATATCTAAGAGTTTCTGAGGATTTTTTGATACCTGTAGTCACCCACTGATTTCTCTTTGTAGTTTTAATTTGATAAAGAGTTTTGGGAAACATCTCTTCAAATCTGAGTTTAAAAATTGACATGAACTTGATAAATTTCTGATTTGCGTTGGTTTCAGCATAGACTTCCCTCCAATCTTCATATTCTAGCTGGGATTTAAACTGATGCAGGGCTGATTTGGAAAACATTCTTTTATATGTACAAAGTTTAGGAGTAGTTTCTACATGAATGTTAGTTTTTAAGATCTGGCAGAGGTGGTCTTCTAGGCCCAGGTTTTGGACAACAATATGACATTTTTTACTATCAATATCTGTAGCTACATGATCTATAGATGAGGAGGATTCTTTCGTTTTTCTAGTTGGACAATTAACAAGGGAGGATATTCCATAACAGCTTAGAATATTCACATATATGTTGCTAGCCTTATCAGGCTTCATCATATTAATGTTTAAGTTACCACAGATAATTACATTTGCTTTTGGTCCAGAAACCTTGTCTAAGCTTTGATTCAGTTTTGAGAAGAATATATCAATGTCTCCACTAGGAGAGCGGTACACACAAAATATGACTAATTTTTTTGCTTTGCCAGGTCCTATTATTTCAACAGCGGAAAGTTCGAAATGTTTGTCCTCACCTAGATCTAAAAGATCATATCTTACTTTAAATGACATACCTTTTTTTACATAGATACATGAACCTCCACCATTCATTGAGATTCTGCTATAGTAACATGCAAGGTCAAATGAGGCTAATGCAATGAGTTCAATTTGCTTCCCTTTGCACCAGTGTTCAGTGATACACAAAATTTGGCTATCAAATTTTTCCAATTCTACTTCTAGCTGTTGTGCTTTGTTCTTTATGGCTTGAATGTTTTGGTGAAACACTATCACTGATTCAAGCTTCTCTACATATAGTTTAGCTAACATAAGATCATATTTTAATGAAGAAGTCGTGCATTCTTCTTCGCATTCCGTTTGTAAACACACAATATGACGATAGTTACAGTGCACATTTCCACAGTCACAGGTCATGTTTTTTTCCTCTAAGACATTTAAACATTGACGATGGATCCATTTCTGTGACCACGAACATAATTTAACACCATATTTCACCTTCTTACTGCATTTTACACACACAGGATTTAAAAACTCGTAATTTTCCGCAGATCGGTTTATTAGTACGTCTACACGCACCGCCATCTACCCATTCTGCAGTACTAATAATATTCCAAAGAGTTTAGAAAACAAAAGAGTTCACAAACTTTCTTGACAAAAGAAGAATCTTCACCAAATTATATCATTATGCTGTAAATGAATCCAGAAATAAATTTAATTGATCAGATCGAATAATTAATAATAGGAATTTTAAGTGTGCCAAATATTTCATAATTTCAAATATTTCTAAAAGAAAAATGATTTTAGCTGTATATACAGAGTTAGTACATATCAATTGTAACAAATTAATTTCTTTTTATACATTTTAGCCTGAAATATAATGCACTGTATACAAAATCATATGAAATTCATTTAGTGAAATAGCTGAGATAATGTTCACCTACACAAGATTTGAAAATATTCCTGATATCGGCTATTTATATTAAAGAAAGATAATGTTAGAGGAGGGAGTCACATTGCAATACCCCCACACAAAATTTGAAAACAGTGTGTTTACAATATTTTGTGAGAGATTATAAGGTTTAGCAAATGGTGTACAAAATGATGTCTAAAGTTAGAATACAGATGTATAGAAGTATCTGATACATAATATATTTCATAAAACATAAGAAAAATATCTGCTATACAAGTCATGAACTGTACATATATCTGGATATGGCATTCAGATTTTCAGATCTGTGGAACAAGTCACAAAACAATTGATACAAGATCGGTACTATCACATTGCAACACCAAACTATAGAAATAAATACAGAGACAAGGTAAATTACTAGAATTACAAATTGTAAGTTTACATCCATAAAATCAACTCTTCAAAATATTCAAAAAGGAAGAAAAAATTTCAGATCCTAAGTGCATCATGAGTCAGCTGGCTCAAAAACTTATGATGACAGGTACAGATCAGAAGAATATACTCAACTACGAGTATGAATATAGTACAAAATCAATCAGCCACATAAACCAGAGTATTTAAGGATACATTGATTCATTAAAGATTTAAATAAAGGTAAAATATTAGGGCATAAGCTTATGATGTGGGGACCAACCCATGAATCCAAACCACAGTGGGTGCAAACCAGCAAAAAATGTTTCGACACAGCAAGATGAATAAAGTACATAATCAAACGTAAGTTCAATTATATGCAAAGAGTAATTGTAAGAAGCATCTAACCTCAATAAATAGTTGTATGCTCTCCTTGAGTACACACACACACACACACACACACACACACACACACACACACACACAGTTGCAATAACCAGGGGGAACCCAAAACAGAGTTAAACATGAATCTGCTCACAACTCAAGTTCCCATCAGGTACAATATTGCAGTACTCAGGATAAATATAGACAAACAGAGTTCGAATGATGACATAATTAAGTAGCCTGAGGACTGAAATCAGTGTATGAAAGCACATCTGAATACATCTTGTTATATTGCCTATGCTAGTAAATGTCTTCAACACTATTTGCTAATTGTACATACAAACTAACCTACTTACATAGAGACCTAGAAGATTCATTTACAATTGATTAAAAAAATTACATACTGATTTAAAGTTACATAATGAATCGGAAAGTCAATCCCCCTACTTGAAAAAACATACATTTATGTGAAATAGTAATATCTTTAGCAGTCTTGGCTAACAATTTACAAATCTCAGTCACAACACTGATGTAGTTGACAGATGCTTGAGTACATTACCCAGCACCTATAATCTATTGTAAGTTGACTGGTCCAGCAGGGTACAGCCATACAGCAGCTTGAGGAATGGATCCATCCACATCTCTCAGTTTCCTCCCTAGAGTTCTCATCACATGCCTCAATCAGTAGATAATTTCCTGTCTAGCATTCCCAACAAATCCTGTAACATAGTTTTGTGTACTAAAAATGTTGTTCAATACCTTCTTCACATCACACAAGATATGATCTCCCTATTCATTTTTCAAAGCCAGTTACATGGGATTTATGTCAGATGCTATTAAAAAGTGTTTACATATGAAACATTAATAAAAAGAGCTAAAAAAAAAAACCTAACAAGGTGATACACACAGATATGCTAAAGGCTCTATTCCTACATTTTACACTACAAATTAAGGACATTGTCCCATTTCAAAATTGCAAAAGGATCTACTCATTTAGTCTTTTGCAACACACACACACACACACGCAATATATATACACACACACACACACACACACTCTCTTTAGGAATCACATTATCTTACGTACTGAATTCCAGACAAACAAAACACAATTTCATAGTCTTATAAATCTACTAATGTAGTGTGTATTTTCTTCTAGACTAGGGATCATTAAGCATCCATGTTTATAGGTCTTGTCCTCTATACTAAAAGTTAACAGTACTTGACATCTTAGATACTTGCTTTGCTTGCCAGTAGCTCTTCTTATCTTTTCACCTACCACAGGCATTTCTACAAAGTCTCTTAATTGTTCAGATATACCACAAATTGGGTTACTGGTATCAGTCAAACAGTTTTGTTCCCACTGATCAATCTTAATCTTAATGTAAGGACATCCAGAATTTGAATCATGATCTCTGTTATTAGACACTTCATGTAAAAGATCACGTTCTATTTCATCAAATGCTACATCCACACTGTTTTTGCAGGGTTTTATCAACTTAATTGGTATCATAGCATTACTTTGGTTGCTCATGTTGTCAGATAAAGATTAAACGCAATGAATGTTTTCCATAGCACAACTAACATCACTTATTACAGAAGGAACACAAAAATGTTACTTTTAAAATTCCACTTCCTAATTAGATCTTCTTTCACCTCATTTCACCAATCTGAATAAAAATTTTGACTATAATCACAGCTAACTTATTCCAGAATGCATATTTATCTATGTTATCATCCATCTGGTCCCAAACAAATTTCAAAATTTTTAACCTTTATTCTCTAGGCCTACAGATAACTGCCCTTTACTGTTTGGATCATTACTCTGCATGACATTAATGAAAACTGCTTTGACTGGACTGTTATTCCACAACTCTCACTTACATCACAATGTGATCAAAAGTATCTGGACACCTGGCTGAAAATGACTTACAAGTTCTTGGTGCACTCCATCGGTAATGCTGGAATTCAATATGGTGTTGTCCCACCCTTAGCCTTAATGACAGCTTCAACTCTTGCAGGCATACATGCAATCGGGTGCCAGAAGATGTCTTGGGGGATGGCAGCACATTCTTCATGGAGTGCTGCACCGAGTAAAGGTATCGATGTTGGTCAATGAGGCCTGGCATGAAGTTTGCATTCCAAAACATCCCATAGGTGATCTGCAGGATTCAGGTCAGGACTCTGTGCAGGCCAATCCATTATAGGGATGTTATTGTCATGTAATCACTCTACCGCAAGCTGTGCATTATGAAAAGATGCTCAATCATGTTGAAAGATGGAATCGCCATCCCCGAAATCAATGGTGGGAAGCTAGAAGGTGCTTAAAGCATCATTGTAGGCCGTGCTGTATTTAGTGCCACACAAAAACCAAGCGGGGTGGCGCAGTGGTTAGACACTGGACTCGCATTCGGGAGGACGACAGTTCAATCCCGCATCCGGCCATCCTGATTTAGGTTTTCCGTGATTTCCCTATATCGCTCCAGGCAAATGCCAGGATGGTTCCTTTGAAAGGGCATGGCCGACTTCCTTCCCCGTCCTTCCCTAATCCGATGAGACCGATGACCTCGCTGTCTGGTCTCCTTCCCCAAACCAACCAACCACCACACAAAACAACAAGGGGTGCAAGCCTCCTCCATGAAAAACACGACCACACCATAACTCCAACGCCTCATAATTCTACTGTTGGCACACACACTGGCAGATGACATTCACTGGGCATTTGCCTTACCCACACCCTGCCATCAGATTGCCACATTGAGTACCATGATACGTCATGCCACACCTTTTTTCTACTGTTCAATCATCCAATGTTTATGCTCCTTACACCAAGTGAGGTTTCATTTGACATTTACCGGCTTGATGTGTGGCTTATGAGCAGCTGCTCGACCATGAAATCCAAGTTTTCTCACCTCCCATCTAACTGTCATAGTACCTGCAGTGGATCCTGATGCAGTTTGGAACTCCTATGTAATGGTCTGGAAAGATGTCTGCCTATTACACATTACGACGTTCTTCAACTGTCAGCGGTCTCTGTCAGTCAACAAACAAGGTCGGCCTGTATGCTTTTGTTCTGTACATGTCCCTTCATGTTTCCACTTCACTATCACATTGGAAACAGTGGACCTAGGTATGTTTAGGAGTGTGGAAATCTTGTGTACAGACATATGACACAAGTGACACCCAATCACCTGACCACGTTCGAAGTCCGTGAGTTCTGCGGAGTGCCCCAATCTGCTCTCTCACAATGCCTAATCACTACTGAGGTCACCGATATGGAGTACCTGGCAGTAGGTGGCAGCACAATGCACATAATATGAAAAACATATGTTTTTGGGGGTGTTCAGATGCTTTTGATCACGTAGTGTATATCACTTACCTTATCTGTATTCACAAATAACTATGAAACTTAATTTTTCTTAAACTCTGCAAATACCTGATACTCATCATCATCATATTCTTCCAAAATTACTCCATCAACAGTATCATTAACAACAGAAGTCTCATATCTATCAACATCTCCATTCATATGCAATAAGCTACCAATCTCAGACTTATCACCCTCAGTTATTTCACAGCTCTCATTTACATCTACATCAAAAATACTCTGTACTTGGGTTCCCTGATTCCAAAACTGTGGACCTTCATTGAGGCAGACTGCCATTTCCTGAGTAGTGATGTCTATGATTGTTTCTCCTATTAAATTGCCCTTGGTTATCCCCATTATTCCTATTCTGGTGATGTTCAAAATTTCTGTCTCTATTATCATTTTGACCCTAATACGAGTTACCATTATCTCTGTTTCTATTGTTATTGTCATTGTGATCTCTATCATTCTGATTGTTATGGTACATACTTCTTTCTACTGCTCTATCCAGCCTGTCAACATATTGTAAAAATTCTTCAAAGCAATCGTCAGGCCCATGTACTAAATCCCTCTGCAACCTCTCTGGAAATCTCCTTTTCAGTGCATCAATCAATATCATTTCATAAAGTGGTTTGTCAAGATGTGTTAATTTCTTAAGATGATTCTTACAAAACTCTTTCAGAGAACTGTCCCTATTCCTATAATTAGGAACATTCAAAAATTCACTCTTAATTTCCCCTCTTCAGCTTCTGACCAAAATTTATTTAAAAATATTTTTTGGTGCTTAGATATGCCTCCCACTGACTTAAATTTAGATTTACCCAAGATAGGGCTTTGCCTTCAAGTCATCTTTTAACAAATTTAATTTTTTGATCATCACTTGTGCCTGACACTAAACTATCTCTGCAGTGGTGCGGAAAATCCACTGAATATAAATTGTCTGATGGAAAAATTTTGATTGGAGTGTTGTACCATGCAATACCATTGTTTGAATACAGATTTATGAGAATATAATTTTCCTGAACTGTTGAAATTTTTGATCTAAAATATTTACATTGGTCTGTAAACTGTTTTCAAGATTTAAATTTTTTTGATCCAAACTAATGAAGTTTTGTTGCATTTGTTCCACTGCATCCTTCTCTTGATTTGTAGACTCTGCAATGAACTCATTTTCCAAAACAATAATTTTACTTTCTAAGACATTAACTATTTCATTCACACTTTTTAATCCCTCTGACAACCCATTTTTTAGCTCCGAAACCTGAATACTAAGTTGGTCTATTTGGTATTGTACCTTGTCCATTATACTATTGTTTCCAGATTGTTCTATCTTATCTTCTTCCAATTTTGCCAAAATCCACTACAAAGTACCAGTTATTACTGTTTCTTTGCTGCGTCCACTTTCACTTGGTTCAAACATGTCCTGGCTGGCTCCTAAAGCTTTCACTTTGACATCACTCCTACCCTCATCTCTATTCATTTTGCTAGCAATCACATGAATCCACACACTCTCTCTCTCTCTCTCTCTCTCTCTCTCTCTCTCTCTCACACACACACACACACACACACACACACACACACACACACACACACACACACACACACAAATCACATTTGGTTTGTACTTAGTTTTCTTTTCAATGTCCCTCGTCATAGTTGTAAAGTCCTCTTTCAATTGATCTGGTTCATCATTGTTGTAGTATCTCGTCACTGTTGATACAACTTTGTTGGTGAGCCCGCGAGTCTTCTTTCTTCGTGTGATCAGGACTTCATATATATATATATATATATATATATATATATATATATATATCTAAAAAGAAAGATGATGAAATTTACCAAACAAAAGCGCTGGCAGGTCGATAGACACACAAACAAACACAAACATACACACAAAATTCTAGCTTTCGCAACCAATGGTTGCCTCGTCAGGAAAGAGGGAAGGAGAAGGAAAGACAAAAGGATATGGGTTTTAAGGGAGAGGGTAAGGAGTCATTCCAATCCCGGGAGCGGAAAGACTTACCTTAGGGGGAAAAAAGGACAGGTATACACTCGCACACACACACATATCCATCCACACATAAACAGACACAAGCAGACATTTGTAAAGGCAAAGAGTTTGGGCAGAGATGTCAGTCGGGGCGGATGTACAGAGGCAAAGATGAAGTTGAAAGACAGGTGAGGTATGAGCGGCAGCAAAGTGAAATTAGAAATTAGCGGAGATTGAGGCCTGGCGGATAGCGAGAAGAAAGGATATGCTGAAGGGCAAGTTCCCATCTCCGGAGTTCTGACAGGTTGGTGTTAGTGGGAAGTATCCAGATAACCCGGACAGTGTAACACTGTGCCAAGATGTGCTGGCCGTGCACCAAGGCATGTTTAGCCACAGGGTGATCCTCATTACCAACAAACACTGTCTGCCTGTGTCCATTCATGCGAATGGACAGTTTGTTGCTGGTCATTCCCACATAGAACGCTTCACAGTGTAGGCAGGTCAGTTGGTAAATCACGTGGGTGCTTTCACACGTGGCTCTGCCTTTGATCGTGTACACCTTCCGGGTTACAGGACTGGAATAGGTGGTGGTGGGAGGGTGCATGGGACAGGTTTTACACCGGGGGCGGTTACAGGGGTAGGAGCCAGAGGGTAGGGAAGGTGGTTTGGGGATTTCATAGGGATGAACTAAGAGGTTGCGAAGGTTAGGTGGACGGTGGAAAGACACTCTTGGTGGAGTGGGGAGGATTTCATGAAGGATGGATCTCATTTCAGGGCAGGATTTGAGGAAGTCGTATCCCTGCTGGAGAGCCACATTCAGAATCTGATCCAGTCCCGGAAAGTATCCTGTCACAAGTGGGGCACTTTTGGGGTTCTTCTGTGGAAGGTTCCGGGTTTGAGGAGATGAGGATGTGGCTCTGGTTATTTGCTTCTGTACCAGGTCGGGAGGGTAGTTACGGGATGCAAAAGCTGTTTTCAGGTTGTTGGTGTAATGGTTCAAGGATTCCGGACTGGAGCAGATTCGTTTGCCACGAAGACCTAGGCTGTAGGGAAGGGACCGTTTGATGTGGAATGGGTGGCAGCTGTCATAATGGAGGTACTGTTGCTTGTTGGTGGGTTTAATGTGGACGGACGTGTGAAGCTGGCCATTGGACAGGTGGAGGTCAACGTCAAGGAAAGTGGCATGGGATTTGGTGTAGGACCAGGTGAATCTGATGGAACCAAAGGAGTTAAGGCCAGTCCGGAATCCTTGAACCATTACACCAACAACCTGAAAACAGCTTTTGCATCCCGTAACTACCCTCCCGACCTGGTACAGAAGCAAATAACCAGAGCCACATCCTCATCTCCTCAAACCCGGAACCTTCCACAGAAGAACCCCAAAAGTGCCCCACTTGTGACAGGATACTTTCCGGGACTAGATCAGATTCTGAATGTGGCTCTCCAGCAGGGATACGACTTCCTCAAATTCTGCCCTGAAATGAGATCCATTCTTCATGAAATCCTCCCCACTCCACCAAGAGTGTCTTTCCGCCGTCCACCTAACCTTCGCAACCTCTTAGTTCATCCCTATGAAAGCCCCAAACCACCTTCCCTACCCTCTGGCTCCTACCCCTGTAACCGCCCCCGGTGTAAAACCTGTCCCATGCATCCTCCCACCACCACCTATTCCAGTCCTGTAACCCGGAAGGTGTACACGATCAAAGGCAGAGCCACGTGTGAAAGCACCCACGTGATTTACCAACTGACCTGCCTACACTGTGAAGCGTTCTATGTGGGAATGACCAGCAACAAACTGTCCATTCGCATGAATGGACACAGGCAGACAGTGTTTGTTGGTAATGAGGATCACCCTGTGGCTAAACATGCCTTGGTGCACGGCCAGCACATCTTGGCACAGTGTTACACTGTCCGGGTTATCTGGATACTTCCCACTAACACCAACCTGTCAGAACTCCGGAGATGGGAACTTGCCCTTCAGCATATCCTTTCTTCTCGCTATCCGCCAGGCCTCAATCTCCGCTAATTTCTAATTTCACTTTGCCGCCGCTCATACCTCACCTGTCTTTCAACTTCATCTTTGCCTCTGTACATCCGCCCCGACTGACATCTCTGCCCAAACTCTTTGCCTTTACAAATGTCTGCTTGTGTCTGTGTATGTGTGGATGGATATGTGTGTGTGTGCGAGTGTATACCTGTCCTTTTTTCCCCCTAAGGTAAGTCTTTCCGCTCCCGGGATTGGAATGACTCCTTACCCTCTCCCTTAAAACCCATATCCTTTTGTCTTTCCTTCTCCTTCCCTCTTTCCTGACGAGGCAACCATTGGTTGCGAAAGCTAGAATTTTGTGTGTATGTTTGTGTTTGTTTGTGTGTCTATCGACCTGCCAGCGCTTTTGTTTGGTAAGTTTCATCATCTTTCTTTTTAGATATATTTTTCCCACGTGGAATGTTTCCCTCTATTATATTCATATATATATATATATATATATATATATATATATATATATAATGGAAGGAAACATTCCACGTGGGAAAAATTATATATAAAAAAATTATATATAAAAACAAAGATGAGGTGACTTACCGAACAAAAGCGCTGGCAGGTCGATAGACACACAAACAAACACAAACATACACACAAAATTCAAGCTTTCGCAACAAACTGTTGCCTCATCAGGAAAGAGGTAAGGAGAGGGGAAGACGAAAGGAAGTGGGTTTTAAAGGAGAGGGTAAGGAGTCATTCCAATCCCGGGAGCGGAAAGACTTACCTTAGGGGGAAAAAAGGACAGGTATACACTCGCACACACGCACATATCCATCCACACATACAGACACAAGCAGACATATTTAAAGACAAAGAGTTTGGGCAGAGATGTCAGTCGAGGCAGAAGTGTAGAGGCAAAGAAGTTGTTGAAAGACAGGTGAGGTATGAGTGGCGGCAACTTGAAATTAGCGGAGATTGAGGCCTGGCGGATGACGAGAAGAGAGGATATACTGAAGGGCAACGAATCTGCTCCAGTCCGGAATCCCTGAATCATTACACCAACAACCTGAAAACAGCTTTCGCATCCCGCAACTACCCTCCCGACCTGGTACAGAAGCAAATAACCAGAGCCACTTCCTCGTCCCCTCAAACCCAGAATCCCCCACAGAAGAACCACAAAAGTGCCCCACTTGTGACAGGATACTTTCCGGGACTGGACCAGACTCTGAATGTGGCTCTCCAGCAGGGATACGACTTCCTCAAATCCTGCCCTGAAATGAGATCCATCCTTCATGAAATCCTCCCCACTCCGCCAAGAGTGTCTTTCCGCCGTCCACCTAACCTCCGTAACCTGTTAGTTCATCCCTATGAAATCCCCAAACCACCTTCCCTACCCTCTGGCTCCTATCCTTGTAACCGCCCCCGATGCAAAACCTGTCCCATGCACCCTCCCACCATCACCTACTCCAGTCCTGTAACCCGGAAGGTGTACACGATCAGAGGCAGAGCCACGTGTGAAAGCACCCACGTGATTTACCAACTGACCTGCCTACACTGTGATGCATTCTATGTGGGAATGACCAGCAACAAACTGTCCATTCGCATGAATGGACACAGGCAGACAGTGTTTGTTGGTAATGAGGATCACCCTGTGGCTAAACATGCCTTGGTGCACAGCCAGCACATCTTGGCACAGTGTTACACCGTCCGGGTTATCTGGATACTTCCCACCAACACCAACCTATCCGAACTCCGGAGATGGGAACTTGCCCTTCAGTATATCCTCTCTTCTCGTCATCCGCCAGGCCTCAATCTCCGCTAATTTCAAGTTGCCGCCACTCATACCTCACCTGTCTTTCAACAACTTCTTTGCCTCTACACTTCTGCCTCGACTGACATCTCTGCCCAAACTCTTTGTCTTTAAATATGTCTGCTTGTGTCTGTATGTGTGGATGGATATGTGCGTGTGTGCGAGTGTATACCTGTCCTTTTTCCCCCTAAGGTAAGTCTTTCCGCTCCCGGGATTGGAATGACTCCTTACCCTCTCCTTTAAAACCCACTTCCTTTCGTCTTCCCCTCTCCTTACCTCTTTCCTGATGAGGCAACAGTTTGTTGCGAAAGCTTGAATTTTGTGTGTATGTTTGTGTTTGTTTGTGTGTCTATCGACCTGCCAGCGCTTTTGTTCGGTAAGTCACCTCATCTTTGTTTTTTTTTATATATATATATATATATATATATATATATATATATATATATATACTGCAAATGACACAAATCACTGTCCTTTCTTCTTCTGGAATCAGAGAAAACTTTGTTATCAGTCCATTGATCCCAGATGAAGCCCACAATTGTAATCTTATGCTTCCACACATCACCAGTAAATGTTTAGCCTCTTCACAAGAATTGATGTGTTTCAAAACCATTGAGAGGTATAAGATGTACAAATAAGTTTTTTACTTATCTTCATTTTCTCGTTATTGGCTGCAGTTCATCAGGTCTAGGGTTAGATTCTTCAGGCTGAAATTTTTTAACTTTGTGGGTTCCAGATGACTAGATACATTTTAAGTAAGCCTGTTGCATGATTTCTGTTTACACTTGTTTTTTTATTATGTCTCATTCTTCTATATCACAATGACTTCACACTTTCCATTTTCGTAAGACAGAAATTTACATTGTTATTGCCAAACATACAAATGTGTCCGATTCTATCAGAGACATGCCCACTACTCTTACTCATTCTGCAATACTAACAATATTCCAAAGAGTTTAGAAAACAAAGGCGTTTACAACCTCTACTTAACAAAAGAAGAATCTTTTCTAAGTTATGTCATTATTTTGTAAATGAATCTAGAAATAAATTTAATAGTTAGTGTCAGACTGCATAATTAATAATAGGAATTTTAAGTGTGCCAGATATTTCATAATTTCAAATATTACTAAAAAAATAATAATTTTAGCTGTACATTCAGAGTTAGTACATATCAATTGTAACAAATTAATTCCTTCTCATACATTTCAGCCTGAAATATAATGAATTGTATACAAAATCACTGAAATTGTTTTAGTGAAACAGCTGAGATATTGTTCACCTATACAAGATTTGAAAAAACTCCTAGTATCGGCTATTTCTATTAAAGAAAGGTAATGTTAGAGGAGGGTGTCCCATTACAAAAGGTTGCTTAGTCACATGAAGGATCAATTTTGTAATGTGACCCATTTATTTCTCAGTGTTGTAGAGATGTTCAAATTGTCATTTAGCTGTACAGAAAACAGTCAGCCTTCCTGGTCGTATATATTTGCTTGCTCCTTATGAGTACCCTTTGATTTGTTGTGTGGCCACAGACTGGAAATTTGTCCAAATTTATGGTCTCATCCCATTGAGCAGCGTCTAGGACAGCAGAGCATATTGAGAGATCTGTGAAGAAGAATGATCCATACCAGTTGTGTCCTGATTAGAATGTGTAAAGCTCTTAACAGCTTGTTTATAGGCACAGATGGTTATAGGGAACCACAGTACACTGTGTGTACTGGAGTCCATTCATAAGAGAAAGAGCTGAGATTTATTTATTTATTTATTTATTTATTTATTTATTTCTTGTTCCATAGATCCAGTTAGTGAGTCAATCACAAGGATATGGAACGTGTCAAATTGTACAGGTTTCAATTTAAACTTACAATAAATACAAGAGCAATTCAATGGCAAATTGTACATAGTTTAAGTAAGACGTACTATAAATACAGTAACAGATACAATGTCAGCTAGATAACATAACTACCATTTGACAGAAAAAGGAGTTTCAAATAAAGGTTAAAGATAAGAGCACAAAGTTAAATCAGATATTAGGCCTACAAGAGTAAATACATGTACGGCCAATCTGTTGTTACAAAAAGTGCACTAATGCCCAAATGCACAATAAAATCAATTGAACTACTTCTAGACACAATAAGTTTAGTGATGGTATACATTTTCTTTCAGGTATTCATCCACAGTATAATAAGATTTCTCTGTCAGGTAATCTTTGAGAACTTGTTTAAATTTTGGCAGTTCTGTATGAACACATTTGATATGTAGTGGTAGAGCATTGAACAGCTTAATGCTGGAGTAGTAAACTCCTTTCTGTACCAGAGTGAGACGTTTCATTTCTAAATGTAGATTGTTTTTGTTTCTGGTGTTATAACCATGGAATTTACTGTTGTCTTGGTAGATGGAATAATTTTTGCACACAAAGGTCAGCAAGGAAAAAATATACTGTGAGGCAGTTGTTAGGATACCTATCTTCCGAAACAAGTGCCTGCAAGAGTGTCTTTGATGGACCCCACACATTATTCTGATTGCTTTTTTTTGGATGGTGAAAACTTTTTTTGCAAGTGGTTGGTTCCCCCAGAATATGATAGCATATGACATCAATGAGTGGAAGTAGCCAAAGTAGGCAACCTTAATAGTGTCAACTTCAGCCACTGAAGAAATTACCCGTAATGCAAATGTTGCCGAGCTAAGTTTTTTACATAGATGAAGAATGTGAACTGACCAATTACATTTACTGTCTATGTAAGCACCCAGGAATTTTGTGCCTTCAACTTTCTGTATTGGTTGATCTCTACATTTTACGTTAATTTCATCGGGATTACTTTGTGATGTATGGAACCTCATATAATGAGTTTTATCTGCATTGAGCGAGAGACCATTTGAGGAGAACCAATTTAAGATGTCATTAAAAACAGTATTTGTAGTTTTTTCAAGATCATGATCAATCAAATCGTCAATTAGAATTGTGGTATCATTGGCAAACAGGGTAAATTTGCTGTTTGTCTCAGAACAAAGAGGAAGATCATTAATAAAGATGAGGAAAAGCAGTGGGCCCAAAACGGAGCCTTGAGGCACACCACACGTTATTGTGCCCCATTCAGACGAGGCAGGTTCTCCAGAAGAGCCATTTAGCATTACAGTCTGCTTCCGATCCTGTAGATATGATTGTAGCCACAAGCCAACAGTACCACCTAAACCATAGTATTCTGCCTTTTTCCAAAGAATTTGGTGGTTTACACAGTCAAAGGCTTTCGTAAGATCACAAAAAATACCCACTGGAGACATTTTTTTGTTAATGGCTTCCAAAACTTGGTTGCTGAAAGAGAATATTGCCTGTTCAGTACAAAGACCGGCACGAAACCCAAACTGATTTTTGCTTAAGATACTGTGGAAGTTGAGATGGTCTACAATCCTCCTGTGCATGAGTTTTTCTAGAATTTTCGAGAAGGTAGTTAATAGGGATATTGGGCGATAGTTTGTAACAATGCTTTTATCACCTTTTTTAAAGAGAGGAATCACTACAGCCAACTTAAGTCTGTCAGGGACAATCCCATCTTGTAGGGATGCATTGTATATGTTGCATAAGACGGGACTAACAAATTTATAACAGTGTTTCAGTATTTTACTAGAAATATTGTCCACACCAGCAGAATTTTTATTTTTTAATGATCTAATTACTCTTATGACTTTGCTTACAATAACTGGAGGTAAGGATAACTGTGGGATTCTGTTGCTAATAGCTTTCTGTAGGAGGGACAATGATTCTTCCATAGAACCATTACAGCCTGTCTTCTCTGCTGCTCTCAAAAAGTGGTTATTAAATATTTCTGCAACCAACTCAGGTTTCTTTCTGATACTGTCCCCTGTATTAATCTCTACCTGAGACATGTTCCCTGTTGTCCTGCCAGTTTCCCTCTTTATTACATTCCATATAGTTTTAATTTTATTTTCTGAGCTTTCAATTTCTGATTTTATGCACATACTTTTAGATTTATTTATAACCTTCTTGAGAATGCTACAGTAAAGTTTGTAGTGTTGTCGTTTCTTTGGATCATTACAAGTCCTGAGAGAACTGTATAACATCCTCTTTGTTCTACAAGATGTTATTATCCCTGTAGTGATCCAAGACTTCTTGGCATTGCCTGTATGACTATTTCTAACTACTTTTTTTGGGAAAGATGGACTCAAATACACACATGAATTCATTTAAAAATGAATTGTACTTTTTGTTTACATCTGTTTCCCTATAAACTCGGCTCCAGTCTATCTCTTTTAGGCTATCATTGAATTTTTTAAGGCCCTGTTCATTTATTATCCTAAAAGATTTCCAAGAATGCTCGGAACTATTGCACACACTGATGTAATTGAGCCTAAGCAATTGACCAGCATGATCAGAAAGGCCAAGGATTGGATGTACAGTGATCTTATTGCATTTAGACTTATCTATAAATATATTATCTATCAGACTTTTACTGTTAGCAGTAATCCTAGTTGGGAAATCTACTATTGCCATCAGATTATAAGACTCCATTAAATGTACTAAATCAGCTTTACTATTGCTCTCATTTAGGAAATCAACATTAAAGTCGCCAGTAATTATCAAGTTCTTGGACTTTGAGTACAGTATGGATAATAAAGAATCTAAGTGCTTAAGAAATAAATTCAAATTTCCTGAGGGAGATCTATACAGTGCTAACACTACAGCTGTGAAGTCATTTACAGTAATCTCAACACCACATACTTCAATTTGTTGCTCTATACAATGGCTCTTTAAATCTAATGTATTGTAAGATATGTTGTTTTTTACATAAATTACCACTCCACCTTTTTCCATGATGGTTCTAGAGTAATGCGTTGCCTGACAGTAACCACTTAGTTGTAACCTTTCAATATCCTTCACATGATGTTCACTAAAACATAATACATCAGTATCTTTTATTCCTTGTGGTTCCTCTAACAGAACAGTAATGTCATTTACTTTATTACCAAGTCCTCCCACATTTTGGTGAAAAATTGTCATTTCTTTGGAATTAGAGACAGATCTAAACTTTTGCCTAAAAAATTATCGGTAGCTACAGACACAGTATGTTCATTACTAACAATTTCCTGAAACATTTGAGTTTGAAACCGAGTCTGACTTGATGGTTGGAGCCATTCAAGTGCGATTGGTTCCAACTTTGGGGTACATTTGTGGACTTCCTCCAATATTTTTGTTTTTAAGAGGGTACCTAATGCTTTTTTTCCTGATCTGTTCAGGTGCATACCGTGTCTTGTAAATAATTCTCGTCCAAAACTGCTTACATCTACAACACAAGTATTTTTAAAATGCTTACACAACTTTGCTAATTTAGAGTTCGTTTGTGAGATAGCCTCATTTACACAGGACTGTGGAATTAAGTCATGTCTCTTTGGAATGTTCACAACAAATACCTTAGACTGATGAAGCGCCGATATTTTCTTCCTGAGCGACTGTATGGCATCATTCCCTTCGTTGCAGGCAACGTTGTTTGAGCCACCTATTAAGATCACACACTCGTTTTTTACTTTTTCAGGATCACACCCCGCTACAACTTCTTGAAGTTTAGCACCTGGCTTCACAATTCCACAAACATCGGCAGCATTAAAACTGCTTTTCACTATATCAGCCATGCCTTTACCATGACTATCAGCGAAAATGTGAAAACGATTTGTTGGTGTTTCACTCACAGCAGACTGGATCACACCACTGCCACTTTCATTGCTGTTAACTGAACGTTGTGGTTTTGGAAGATCAAACCTAACCTTTTTCCGATAGTTTATCGGCACACTCTTCTTACGATTGTTTTCACTTTCAGTGAGACTATTACTGGAACAAAGTACATCAAAATTGTTCACATTCTCGAACCTCGAAACATTTGCTGTACACGAATTTTTAGTGCCGATTTTTTGACGCTTGTTGTGTACTACCTTCCATTCTGATGATTTATCAGCGTCATTTTGCACCAATGTAGCCATGTTCTCGTGAAAGTTTTTGTCCTTCTGTCTGTCTTGAAGCAATGGATCCATGTTTCGCTTCGACTTCAGTTCCATATTTTCGGACTTCAGGCTGTCGATTTCTATCCTTAGACTGCTGATTACACATTGTAAACTAGCAATACGCTCATTATACTTTAATAATTCACTTTTGCAACTTACACACAAATTTTTAACGGCTTCACTGTAACTTATTTTTGGAGTAAAATCGCGGATATCTACACACGCCGCCATCTTGAACCTGTGAGAGAGTTATGCTATGATGCCAGTGATAGCTGCTTTATCTACTGGCATTAGGGAGCAGATGCATGTAAACTACAGCTACCTTATATGACACATTGCAATATGGCAGTTTTGAAGGTTGCAGTAATGATAAGATTGAAGTTATAACAGGTTTTGTTAAGATAGCTATATCATTTTTAGCCCTTTCCACACTAAGAGCACCCTTCTGGGATAGCCTAAAACCTCTTAGTAGAGATACAAAAGTCTCCAAAACACTTGTCTTGAAAAGAAGCATGATATCTAGCATTGTGCTAGTGCTGGCTTCTTCACATGTGTTCTGAACCCACTTGATTCCCCTGCAACATAGGACCCAGTTTATTGGTGCACTTTCTTCCATCTTTCACCATTTCTCCTCACTGAGTTGTGGATTTAATAACATTTTGCAGAAAGACACAGAGTGTTTTAAGTTCTGTGAAACAGACTTCAATTTCTACACTTTCGAACAGTGTGTCATCGACCTGATTCCTTCAATGTGCCAAGCTTATGATGCTCAGATGATATTGGAACCTGTTTGTTTGCTAGTCCATGTTTCTCATATGATGGTGATTGTGTTGTATACAAAGATGGGACACTGGGAGAGATAATTTTATAGATCTTGTCAGAAGAGGTGATTATCTGTCTTCCACTAGGTACCTGAGTCTTAGTTGTGTGTCTTAATGGGTTGATCAGCTTTATCACAGGTGTGATTTTACTAGCACTTTTCCAGTTAGATCTACTGACATTTTCATCAGTAAGTAACTTCTGAATCTCTGTGTTTACTCTCACTGACTGCACCTTTGTCACATCAGTATATAGTGTTGCAAATATATATAACTGCTGTGTTTTGTATAACTTTTGAATTTGCCAGTTGATGTATGTTTCATGGAAATCTCAATACCAGACAACAAGACTTTTTACCACAATTAATATACCCCAGAAATGACAAACATGATTTTCTTTGTTCATGGTCTACTTTGGTACGACATCTGTTTGTCCATTATGTATCACTATGATGGACCCAAATCAGACACTCAAGAACCTTAAAGGAACAGTACTCTGAAGGTGGATGAACTCTTCTTTAATAAACTCTGAGATCTCAGGTTCAAAAATTCAAATGGCTCTAAGCACTATGGAACTAAACATCAGAGGTCATCGGTCCCCTAAGACTTAGAACTACTTAAACCTAACTAACCTAAGGACATCACACACATCCATACCTGAGGCAGGATTTGAACCTGTGACCATAGCAGCAGCACAGTTCTGGACTGAAGCACCTAGAACCCCTCAGCCACAGCAGCTGCCTGAGATCTCAGGTATGTTAAAAATTAATAAAAAGATCAATGACTTCTGAAGGTCACTTTTGGCCCTCATAAAGTGAGGGACACTATTTTGAAATTTTCAAAATTTGATCAATGTATCTGACCCTTACAATACAGCTTAGATTAATGATATCCACACTTAAGGAAACTATACATAAAGGGCAGTTAGTACTTTCAAGTACTTCACCAACAGTTCAGTGGCAATGAAAGCAGCTTGTCTGCCCAAGTTTTAGACAGATTTTTTAGAGTTCGGTGCATGATGTACGGAAAGCAAAGGACTTCATATGCAGATCCACAGATGTTCAACATGTGGGAAATGGGATGGAGATAATCACATTTAAAGTCAGCCCTATAACCAGTTGCTGTGATGACACTGGCAAGATTCATGTGCCTTCAGATGGCAGACCCTGATGATACGCTGGTGTACAACCTACTCGTTATCCAACAGTTACTGGCATTTCATTGTAGTGATGATGATTATGATGATGATGATGATGATGATGATGGATATGTGGCACTCAACAGAAAGGTCATTAGTGCTGTTATTGAATATCAACACAGACATCTCATGGTCTGAATGACATCTGTTCTTGCAAGTGAAACCCAACCAAGAATGAATATTTGCAGTATTCTTTGAATGCCTGGCTAGGCTGATACTTCAGTCATTTTGAGAAATGTCTTAAAACGTTGCATAGCCTGTTATACAGCTGGCTGACCACTAAAAAAAGAAAGAAAGAGAGAAAGAAAGAAAGAAAAGGGCATGGGCCAAAGAAGTCATCCACTAAGAGCTGCCTGACTTTATCTGCCCAAAACTTTAGACAGGAAACCTGACACTTCATAAAGTTTTAAAATATGTGGTTACATAGTGCCCATTATCAGCTAGAATGGTGGGCAGATCTCCAACCAAGCAGGGGATTAGCCTTGTGACAGTGCGTGATATGCAAGTACTTAAAAAATACTGTATCAAAAGTGGTATTCCATGATCTTCAAATATTGGTGGATCATGCTGTTGGAGAAAGAAACTGTGTGTCAGTGATCAATGCCAAATTCTTAGGCTTGAAATGTGACTACCTCAGAAAGAAACAGTGTCTGATATCCTGAGTTAGTGTAGCACCTGAAACAGGTCCTTTTTCCATTTATTGTGTGTCTTTTTAAGATTTTGGCATTGTCACTTCATTCTGAATAACTAGTTAACATTTTTGATACTAATAAGATGGTTTTTTTGGTTTTTTTCCAAAGTTATTTTTCATAATTACAGAATTTAATATTGAGAGATATTAAGCAAGTGCTGGGTACTTTGTTGTGCTAATCAATATAAAATCATGATTTTTACTGGAAGAATAATGTTAATAGTAAAAACCCAAACTGCATACAATTGTATTTAATGTATGATTACTGCATATATCTGGATATTTCACAGAGCACAATATAAATAGGAAATTTTATAAAAGAAATGTAATATATAACTGATATGAAAAAGATCACATACATGCCTCAGAAATAAAAAAAGGGTCATAAAATTAATGACTTTAAACAATAATATTAAATTAAATAAGGCTTTGCTTGTAACTGAATTTATAACAAAGCAGAAAATATAGTCATTATTAAAACTAGTATATTTTATTGTGACTTTGACTGCAAGGGTCAGGTTAAGTCTCAGTATCAGTTTGTCTCAGTTGGGGGATGAGTATTGTATCAGTCATACTTTGGCTCACACACAGTTCAAATCTTTGCTAATGTAATGGATGATTGGATGTGATCAGATAAATTACAAATACGAAAAGTGTCTCATTTGTATATCACACCCATAGACCATTTGTTGTGTTACTATTTCAAAAGATAAATAATACTCTTTTTGCAATAGTCTATGTGATAGTGAGATGTTCATTCCCATCTATGCATGCAGTATAATTAAATTTTCACAACTGCAGTGGAACATAAGCACCAAGCAAAAAAAAGTTAGAGGTCTTTCTTAAATATTGCATAATTTAATGAAAGCAGGTAAAAGGAACATTCCAATCCTACCAGCCCTACCATTGGTGTGGTTGGCATGGGTTCAACATGCCTGCGTAGTTGATGTGATTGACTGTAGTTTGTTGTTTACCACCTCCAGTAAATCATCTTCCCATTAGTGCCGGATCCTTCTGTGTAACAATAAGATGACAGTATGCAGAGGGAGAGAATGCTGAATGACAGTTCCTGCTCTACATGCTTATTTGACTGTGTTATATGCCCATTCCCAATGTGTCCCAGTACACAGCTGAAAGCCACCAATTTACCTTGTTTTAGGTGGTTGTAACATATATTGAAGGGTCTGAATTATTTTTTTGTACTGCAAACATTTGTTGTACAAACCAAAGGCACTGACACTCAGATCAGATGAGAAATTTTCTACTGTGATAACCTCTCACTACTCTGCAGCTTTCATGACTCACTATCAAAATCATAATTTATTAGTTGTTCCAGGAGTTGGACTCCTATGCTGGCTGTCATCTTGTTGTTGAGTAAAAAACATATGCAACTCTGGGGGAGGAGTGAAAGTGTATGAGAGATAATATGCTGTGGTCAGTGATGCCAACTATCTGACTGTGGTGTACCTCATACCATTCACTCTGATGGGATGAAGTCATCATGACATGCCTCTGAACAGGACACTGACTACTACTGTATGGCTTCCTGCTCTGCTGGGAGAACCATGCAGTGTTGTCTGTGGCATACCAAACACCATGTTTCATCAGAATACATTTTTTATGTGGAACAGAGGGCAGCGGCTCTCATAAGTGGGGATCTGACCTCTGTCATACATTTCAGCGAAACAAATATTACAAAACTTTTAAAATTTTGTGAATCATCTAAACTCAAGCCAAAGGTCTTAGGTGCAGTACTGTGGATGGCCCATTCTTTATTGTGAAATGGGCAGCTACCCACATACACTGATGAACTGAAACAGTATGACTACTTGTTATGGCATATATTATTCTGATGTAACCAGACACAACACAATTTTTTTTATTTCCCTCAAAATATTTTGAAATGGGAATGAGTTCTAATGAATATCCTAAAGTATTATAACAATGAAAACAATGAATTTTTGAAAATATAATGTAACTGGATAAGTAAAAAATCTACTCATCATGCACTGGCAGAACACACACATAAAAGAAGGCTATAATTAGGCAAGCTTTCACAGCGAGGGTCTCCTTCTTCAGGCAGAAAGATTGAAGGGAAAGGAAGAGGGATGAAGAAAATGGACTGGAGGGGTCTTGGAAAATGGGCAGATTTCAGAAAAGTCACCCAGAAAAGTGGGTCAGGGGAGGCTTACTGATTGGGATGAGAAGGAAAGACTGATTGTTGGGGACTGCACCAGATAAGATTTGAAAACCTGAGAGCTTAAAGCTAGGAGGCAGGCTAATATACAAGACAGGGGTTACCATCAAAACATCATGTATGAGTTAATAAGAGTGAAAAGCTAAGTGCATTATACATAACAGAAGTGGGAGGGGGACGGCAAAAAATAGACAAGTAAGAAAATGAAATATGTAGAGTGAAAAAGGAGTAGTTGCTGTCAAGAAATGCTAAGGTGGGAGAAATTAATGTAAATTAAGGCCAGGTGGGTTGCAAGAAATAAGGACATATTGCAGCAGTAGTGCCCACTTGCGGAGTTCTGAGAAACTGATGTTGAGGGGAAGAATCCACCTGGCACATGTTGTGAAACAGGCACCAAGGTCATGATTGTCATGTTGTAGACCATGCTCAGCAACAAGATATTGTGTGTTGCCAGTATACACCATCTGCCTATGAACATTTATCCTAACTGATAATTTGGTGGTAGTCACACTGATGTAAAAGGCCCAACAGTGTTTACATAACACATATACCAACTGTTACATAAACACTTTAATGTAATACCTGGTATATGTGTTATGTAAACACTGTTGGGTCTATTATATCAGTGTGACTACCACCAGACTATCACTTAGGATGAATGGCCATGGGCAGATGGTGTATACTCGCAACACACAATATCCTGTTTCAGAGTATGCTCTACAACATGACAATCATGACCTTGGCGCCTGTTTCACCACTCGCACCACGTGGATTCTTCCCCTCAACATCAGTTTCTCAGAACTCTGCAGGTGGGAACTAGTGCTTGGTTCTTGCTACCTACCTGGCCTTAATTTATATTAATTTCTCCCTCCTCAGCATATACTGACACCAACTACTCCTTTCTTCACTCTGTTCTAGCTTTCTACATCTTTCATTTTCTTACCAATCTGTTTTCTACCATCCCCCTCCCATCTCTGTTGCATACAATGCACTTAGATTTTCACTATTATCAACTCAAACACAATGTTTTAGCAGCCTTTCCGTCTCACCTGCCTGGTAAGTCTCCACTGACCTGCAGTTCTGGGTGACTTTTCTGAAATCTACCACTTTCGTAGACCTCCCCTGTCCTTTCCCTTCACCCTTCTTCCTTCCCCTTCTACCATTCTGCATGAAGAAAGAGCCTTTGGCTCCAAAGGCTTGCCTAATTATAACCTTCTAAAATATTATAAATAAGATTCTAAAATTATTTTTTTATATGTAACCACATGGGCATGTGGTTACACATGGGCACGTAACTAATGAGGAGGTATTGAACAGGATTTGGGAGAAGAGAAGTTTGTGGCACAACTTGACTAGAAGAAGGGATCGGTTGGTAGGGCATGTTTTGAGGCATCAAGGGATCACAAATTTAGCATTGGAGGGCAGCATGGAGGGTAAAAATCGTAGAGGGAGACCAAGAGATGAATACACTAAGCAGATTCAGAAGGATGTAGGTTGCAGTAAGTACTGGGAGATGAAGAAGCTTACACAGGATAGAGTAGCATGGAGAGCTGCATCAAACCAGTCTCAGGACTGAAGACCACAACAACAACAACATGGGCATGTATTTTTGAAAATGCTTTTACTTGGTGATGGATGGACTCTATGAAAAATGTGATGAAACAGTGCAAGTGACAAGGTAATAATAATCACCAGCAGAGAGCAGCAATTGAACCAGGGAGAATTAATCTTGGAAATAAGGTTTTAATTTCATGCAGAATGACAATGGATTCAAGGAATTTTTATAAGTTGATTTGTTCAGAAAAAATACATTATAAATACACTATAATGCAGCTGGATAGATAAAAAAATCTACTCACTAAGTGACAGCAGAACATACATATAAAAAAGGTTATACATATACAAATACACTGCTTGACAATTGCTAAGAAACAGAGACATTGTTAGATAGGAATAATCAAAGGCAATGATGGATTACATGAAATACAGTACTGACTTAAAAGAGATGGAGTGGTAAATATATAATAAAAAGTGGCACAGATTTCACCACATGGGAAATCAGGATAACAGACATGAATAACGTTCATGTTTGACACAGATCAGACTTGCGGCATAAAGGTCGATACCAGACTAATGCCCATTTTGTACCTGTTATTCATGCTGGCTACCAAACAGCTGAGGAGTCCTTGGGGTGGTCCCACTCCTCTCTCAAGGCAGTTTCCTGTTCTTGCAGGGTTCAGGAAGGATGTGTTTATTGAAAAACATGTCTACAAAGAGCATCCCAGGCATGTTCTATATGCTTTAGGTCCAGGGAATATTCAGACCGTTCAATATGTTCAATATCTTCACTTTCCAGTGCATCTGACACCTCAGCAGTACTGTGCAGTCAAGCGTTGTCAGTGATAAACAGAAAATTGGAACCTACTGCAACATAGGGACATGATTCAGAATAATGTAACTGCAATGTAACTTTAATGTTACATCATGCAAAGTTGTGAAGATATGCAGCGGTATTTGGCCTTTGCAAATAATGCCTGCCCACTCTATAAAGCCTACGCCATGCCCCAATGGTACTCATGAACATTCTGTGCTGTGTAACATAGTTCCCTCTCTCTCCATACTAACTAGTGGCCAGAACCATTTGCTACAACGAAGCAGGATTTCTCAGAAAATGGCAATCTGGGCCACAAATGAAGACACCGGACAACCTACTCCTTACACCAATGAACTCCTTTTTGGTGATGGCATGGTGGAAGTGGGATGCATTTAACAGTCTTCTGAGCATAGAAACCAATCTGATTCAATCACAGTGAAAAGATTGTGGCAGAGATGTGTGTACCGCTAATGGCTGCAAGGTCTGCAGTGATCTACCTAGGAATGAGAGATCTGATTCTTTTCACCACCATGCAGAGTGTTCATGCACAGGTTTCACAGCAGTTAACACATCTCACCCTCTACATTCCATTTTACTGCCATTGGTTGGGTATCCATCAGCAGTTGCCATTTGTTCCACAACTGTTGACAGTTGTTTCTTAGTAAGTGTCAGTTGTTCCTTAGCAGTTTTCAAGCAGTGTGTAAGTGTGTAGTGATTGTAGTTTGGTTTTCTTCCAGATGGACTTTGAAAAAGACTGAAAAAATTGTATGTAAAAAAAAAAGATAACTGGTAATGTTATGCAAAGTGTGAAAATTGTACCATAGGTTTATTTTGTTTGCTTACATGTGAATCCATTTTTCTACAGTCACAAATAAATGTAAAATCATGTGCATTAATTTTTGTTTTAATACAGGCCCATCTAGCAACTAATTTTAATTACACCTGAAAACACTGCAACAATTTTCATACCGATGCACTTTAAGTCTGATGAATCAAATCTAAGTATGCTGTAAAACAGTCCCAAGAAGTACGACATCGCCTTTAAGCAACAATCAAACTGCTTATTTATGATTGAAAATTTAAGCAGATTCTAGTGCCACATCGATTTGATATATTGCATGCACCAGTAGGAACAGTGTTGATTTGGTGTTTCTGTCCAACAATTGCTTTAAGTCTAATAATAGATTTCTGGATGTCATGTGAGAAAAGTGCAGGTTGAGTTCTGCCTGACCAAAGTATTCAGATCCATGCCAGCTGGCTGAGAAGATGTCATTCTGTTTGAGATAATGCATTGCATTTCAGCCCAGAACATGTTTTATGGAATAAAACAAAAGGATGTCAGTTGTATTGGATGGTTGTTTCTTGGATCATATCTATTAATGGGGCTAATGGTCCCCTCTCCCCTGAATCAACCAACCAACCATCATATCTGATACCCTTCTTGTTGATATGAGGGGTCTGTGCTTTCTTCAAACTACTGGATGAGTTCTTTTTCAGGGTTTCTATGGTATATTATAATGAAAAGAGGGCTAAATACAATGAAAATTCTGTATAGAATCTGATAGGAGTTCCATCATCATGCCTTGGGGTCTCGTTCAATTTTAAATATTTCAGCTATTTCTCAATACCATAAACATAAATATCTGTATTACTCATCTTTTCAGTGGTGTGAGAATGGCACTATTACCACTCTTCCTTTGTATAGGAACTACTACAAGTTGTATCAACACTTCTGCTTTTACTTTGCTACCTCAGTTTCAGTTCATGTATAATCCATGAGTTTTTGGACACATTAAATACTTTGCATTTTGTCGGGACTTTTTCAATAAAATTCTACAATGGTAGCCATTGAAAGCTTCACATATAGCCCTTATGAAAGCTCTATCTATGGTCAATGCTTTGTTTTTGCAGTAGCTATTATTTCTTTAGAGTTTGGAAGTACCTTTACAGGCACTGTATCTCATGGAGGGTACCTCCTATTATGAACTGTTCTACTTGAATCCCCACAACTAAACTGACTGACACAATCACATCCCAGATAACATGAACAAAAAGAGCTTTCTCTTGCTAGCAGGTGAGATAAATACTGATAGCCTATTAGGATCTCAGATATTCTACCCTGTATCAGACTGTGGGAAGGAATGGACTTCAATGTTACTTGCAAGGAGCCACTGATTGGTGTGGATATTGAGGAAAGTTGGTAGAAACTGCAACACAACTAAATAGAAGATTTAGGAAATATAGCATAAAGATGTATTCTGAAATACGTGCACAACAATGTACTCTTACTGAAGGCAGCATCCACTAACATAAACACATTCACCTATCATCATGTGCACTGTCTGATGTGTCTGCTGCTGGTGGGCACAACCATATGGCCCAGGTATTTGGAACAAACAAAAGTTTATTGTACAACAATTTCCACAGAATATTCTCCACAATGAAACAAAAGAAAGGATGGTTCTTCAATAATTGAAATACAGTGGATGCTAGTTCTTCAGTAAGTCAGACAAAATAAATGATGGTCCATAAATAACATAGCCACTCAAATTTCCAGGCCCACAAAGTAAATAAATAAGTTCCAAGATACTTGAAAGAAATACAAACACTTCAGTGAGCATGATATTAAAGTCTTAAGAGTTTTACATTAAAGATAGTGAATTAAGTTTCTGTAGTTACAGGCTCTTTAATGAGTAGAGTCTTGAACTCTAGGTTAAAATGGAAAAATAAGTTTCTCACTTCAAGTTTAAAATCAGAGTCTGAATTCAAGCTACAGTCAAGAAGAGTAAGCACTTAACAACTCTTATGGTGTACTTTACTGAAGAAGTTTTGAGAGCCAACATAAGCAAATATCTGAGTCCAACAAGGACAGAAACTTCCAGTCTAATACTACCTTGTCAGCTAGAAGGACAACAGTACAGTTATATCTAGTCGCAATGGGCACACTGCTGATCACTTAAGAGTACCAACTGAGGAATCAGTATGCTTTCCAAAAGTTAATGGCACAGTTCTCAATGTGGCATAGTGGAGATCTCCACAGTGCTGGCTGTGACAGAACTGCTCTCCGGAGCTCATGCATTGGTCTAAGTGGCCACTTCACAGATGGATATATATGAGCCTATTTTTTCCATGTGACATGACAGATGCATGAAAAAGTGTGGTTGGTTTGCCAGTGACCTCTGCTGTTGTCATTTATGCTGCACGATAACCACACCAGAATGCTGTTGGAGGCCTCTGCCAATCTGGCTGCAGAGTTACAGAGTTCTGAAGATCTATGTCACCTGCAATGTAAGGGCTGAGCCCACTGAAACCTGTGAAACAAATAAGTTGTACGTAGTGCCATCGGTACCTGATGTCTAGGGTATGACAGCAATATCTAGTCACATTAATGTGACCATATGTTAAAAGCTTCAATAATCACCTTTTGCAGCATGGACCACTGTGACACACACAGGAAGAGTGTCAATGAGGTTGTGGAAGGTACCAACAGGTATAAGAAGCCTTGCTAACTCCAGTGCTATGGCCAGCTGCACTAGATTTCATGGCTGAAGATCTATGGCACAAACAGCCCAGTATAGGTGGTCCCACAGATTCTTGATTGTGTTGAAATATGAGGAGTTTGATGGCCAAGGAATTGCAGTAAAATCACCCTGGTGTTCCTTGAACCACACAAGCACACTGCAAGCTGTGTGACACATTGCATTGTCCTGCTGATAGATGTCATTGTGCTGAGGAAAAACAAA
Organism: Schistocerca piceifrons; assembly: GCF_021461385.2. NCBI lineage: Eukaryota > Metazoa > Arthropoda > Insecta > Orthoptera > Acrididae > Schistocerca > Schistocerca piceifrons. The sequence goes on from NC_060140.1 coordinate 136,231,208, forward strand.
CTGCATGTAGTCAAGACAGTTTTTCCTTCTCATCCTGTCTGGCAAGTCTCCCCTGATCTGGGGTTATGGGTGACTTTTCTGAATGTTACCCCTTTTCTTAAAGCTCTCCAGTTCCTTTCCCTTCAACCCTCTAGCTTCCCCTTCAGTTCTTCTGCCAGAAGAAGAAGCCCCTGGGTCTGAAAGCTTGGGTTGGGTTGTTTGGGGAAGGAGACCAGACAGCGAGGTCATCGGTCTCATCGGATTAGGGAAGGAAGTCGGCCGTGCCATTTCAAAGGAACCATCCCGGCATTTGCCTGGAGTGATTTAGGGAAATCACGGAAAACCTAAATCAGGATGGCCAGACGCGGGATTGAACCGTCGTCCTCCCGAATGCGAGTCCAGTGTCTAACCACTGCGCCACCTCGCTCGCTGAAAGCTTGCATAAGTAAAATCTTTTTTATATGTGTGCTCTCTTGTTGCAGTTAGGTGAGTAGATTTTTTTATCTATCCAATTACATTATATTGTGAAAACTGTTTTTAGGGGTGGGCATGGTCCCCAAGGACAGATGCATACTTGTGTTGATCCATTGTGCCTTCCAAAATGACAAGATCACCAAGGGAATACCACAAAAATATTCCCATACCATAATTCTCCCTCATCTGTTTACTTTCAGATGTTTCATGCCATACACACCAATTTCTATCTGTACACTGGCGTTTAGAATGCGATTCATCCGAGAACGCATCCTGTCATCACTCAGTGGACTTCCAGTGTGTGTGCAAATTCCAGCCTCCATCTTCAATGAATGGTAGTCATCATGGGTGCATAAACCAGGCACCTGCTCCAGAGGTCCATATGCAGCAACATTTGCTGAATATTTGTTGAGGAGACACATTGTTGGTAGCCCCTTCATTGATCTGGTCAGTCACTTGCTCAACAGTAGCAGGTCTATTTCGCTGTACACATCTCTGCAGCTATTGTTCACCCCTGTCATCTATGGCCCATGGTAAACCTCAGCACTGGTTCTGGATAGCACTATTTTGCTATAAATGGGAAACTTTAACCACAATGGTACCTGCCATCTGTGAGTGGTTATGGCACATTGATGTTGAATATAGGTGGTGGACAAATTAATGTGATTGGACTGGGTAGAATGAGCATTGAACTAGAACTACACAAGTTTGACTGAGAACGCACTGGGGAGAGAATGCTGAACCACGCTAACTAGCTTTAAGCAACAAAGGGTGGTGGCAGACTTTGATTAAACTTTCCACATGGCTGGTAATGCTGCTCTCCCGTTGCATTCTGAAATGCTCATGATTGCCAAATGACCAAACTGACGATTGAATAAGATCAACATTACTAAACTGCGCCCATAGTAACGAAGTTAAATTTTACTGCAGTATGGCTGTGCATGCCTGTAGCCAAGATGCTGTTGTGGGCGAGACAAAAGCTAATGCTCCTCCCAAGATGTTGCAGAATGGTCTGATGCAATAGTGGCCAGAGGTTTTGTTAGCTGGCCACCACATCACAATATTGTGACTATGGCTGAAAAAAGTAGTTCTGCACCATAGAACTGGATGCTTCCTTTTTTCCTCATATATTTTGTAACCTGGTACAGCCTCAGTCATTGGAACGTAGGGCTTTTCTGAATCCATATGCACCTCAAGACTGACAAGACGCTCTGTTTAAAATTGAATCTTTTTAACAACCACAGCCATACTGAATAAATTATTAATTCCTCTCAAAATGATGGAAGCCAAAATCTAATAACAGATTTCAGTTCCTCTGTATGTAGGGAATTATTATTATAAGATTTTTTCTGTAATTATTGTGATGCTTTAATAAGCAGTTGAATTTTTATGTACTTTGAAATAAAACAGATATGCAAATTATGGATATAGTAGTGGTCTATTTCTCATCAAAAGATCCCAAATTCATCACCTGATTTAATATTCAGCTCCTCAACTTGCCTTCATTTTAAGCCTTATGGGGCTACCCATCTGCTTGCCATGGCATATGGCATTCTTTGAAGGGAGCATAATACGATGTGTTACATAGTCTATCTGCTACTTGGTCAACTATTCTCATACACTTCAGAAACAATTTCTCTACAGGTCCCTGACCAGAGGCAATGTTTCAAAGCCCCTCAATGACATATGACCCTTTACATTTTTATCTGGGTTACTTAATATGTAATTCTTTCTACATGTGTTAGTTGCCTTTTGCACTTTGATAATCATTGTTACTACACCTGCATCTTGGTCAGCAACTCCAGATCCAAAGTGGACATCATCAAAGAGGTCTATTTGATGTTATTACATTTATTTCTGTGATGAGTGAACTTCTGGACTATCTTTTCTGAGTAATTTTCATAGACAGCATTTAGGATTGTAAATCAGGCTGCCCTGTCACATGCAATACTTACAAATCTGTAATTAATATATCAAATGTTGGATGAATAAAGGCTCCTCCAGAGTCAACAGTATCATTGAGGAATGTACATAGTAGCAAGATGAAGTTTTCTTCAAAGTTTTGATATCATCTGCAGTTGAATCTTGTGATCAATAAAAGGACTCAAACCTGTATCACAAGTCAAGAGAGTCAAAGTCTAGCTTGTTAAAACCTCTGAAGTTCCTGGTTCAAGCCTTTCACATGACTCAGAATAAAGGGTGGATAATCAGTTCTTACAGGTGAAGTTAGTCATGCTGACAGTTTCAATTTCAGCTGGAGACAGCACCTGAAACCTATTGATAAGGGGGTGAGTTAGTACTTAAGAGTTCTCCCTTGTCTACATCTACATCTATGTCCATACTCTGCAAATTACTGTGAAGCGCATGTCAGAGAGTATGTTACATTGTACCAGTTATTATGGTTTCTTGCTGTTCCGCTCATGTATGGAGTGTGGGAAGAATGATTGTTTGAATGCCTCAGTGTGTGCTTAATTATTCTAATCTTGTCCTCATGATCCCTAAGTCAGTGATATGTAATGGGGTGCTGTATATTCCTAGTGTCGCCATTTAAAGCTGGTTCTTGAAATTTTGTTAGTCGGCATTTTTGGGGTAGTTTATGTCCATCTTCAAGAGTCTGCCAGTTCAGTTTCTTCAGTGTCACTGTAACACTCTCCCATGGGTCAAACAAACCTGTGACCATTCATGCTGCCCTTCTCTGTATATGTTTCTATCCCCTGTTGGTCCTATTTGTATGTGTCCCACACACTTGAGCAGTATTCTAGAATGGGTTGCATAAGTGATTGTAAGCAATCTCCGTTGCAGACTGATTGCATTTCCCCAGTATTCTACCCATAAACTGAAATCTACTACATGCTTCACCCACAACTGAGCCAATATCATCATTCCATTTCATATCCCTGCAAAGTGTTACAAGAAGGTATTTCTATGAGCTGGCCAATTACAACTGTGACTCATTGACATTATAGTCATAGGACAGTACATTTTTTTGTTTTGTGGCATACACAATTTTACATTTCTGAACATTTAAAACAAGTTGCCAGTCTCTGGATGACTCTGACATCTTATCAAGCTCTGACTAAAATTTATGCAGCTTCTTGCTGACAGTACTTCAAAATAGATAACTACATCATCTGTAAAAAGTTGGAGGTTATTTTTAATATTGTCTACAAGGTCATTAATATACTACATGAAAAGTAAGAGCCCCAATGCACTTCCTTGAGGCACACCTGAAGTTACTTCTGCATCTTATGGTGATTTTTCATTTGAGATAAAATGCTGTGTCTTCCCTACCAAAAAGTCCTCAGTCCAGTCACAAATTTCACTTTGCTTAACATTCTGCAACAAATTGATGTCAAAGATATCAGACAGCAGTTTTGTGGATCATTTCTACTACCCTTCTTGTAGATGGGCATTAACTGTGCTTTTTTCCAACTACTGGCCACAGTTTTTTGTTTGAGGGATCTATGATAGTTTGTAGTTAGAAAAGGGGCTATCTCAGCTGCAAATTTAGTACAGAATCTGACAGGGATTCCATCAAGCCCTGGAACTTTGTTCAGTTTTAACAACTTCATCTGTGTCTCAGCACCACTGACACTAATTCCACTCATATTTTCAATGATATGAGGATTAAATCAGGGCAATTCTCCTGAGTTTTCCTTTGTAAAGGACCATTTGAAAACATAGTTAAGCATTTCAGGTTTTTCTTTGTTATCCTCACCTTCATTCCTGCCTTGTTCACTTGTGCCATTAACAGCCTTTATATATGACCAGAATTTCTTTGGGTTTTGTGAAAGATCATTTGACAGTACTTCAAACCTTCTGATAAGGGAGGTGACACCCTTAAATTCTGTCTAGGGGTGGATTAGAGGAATCAACTACGTAGATTCCAATTTCCAATTTGTATCTTCACATTTGTCGGTACCCATAATGTAACTCCTGCTCAGGGGACACCGCCTTAACATAGCACTGTCCGTGTGGGCAAGGAGGTTTGCGTGCTCTGGATCCGGAGGGCTAAGTCAGAGGTAGCTTAGCTACCAGAAGGGTCACCCAAGCTGGACAGACCAAAGGGGAGGAGGCAGACAAAGTGTTTCCCACAATGGCTTATCTCTCCCCCTTTCCTATCCGAAACCTGTCCCCACCATGTCCTTTTCCTGTCATATCCTGTTGTTTGTATAAGACCTCAATGGCAGTGACAGCAGAGAAGGAGTCTTTTGGAATGGTGAAGCTGGCGGAAGAGGCACCTTTCCTCTTTGGGTACAAAAAGAGTACAAATAGTGACTGTACCCCAGAGGGGCAGCTACAGGCAGCATCTGATGCATAGTGAGTGGCTGATTTTAGGCTGGCCATCCTACTGTCTATGTGGAAAGTAAAGGGGAAACTACCACATTACATTCCTAGGTAGTGCACGGTATGTCTCTCCATGTGAAAGATTCTGGAGTTAAAACTTCCACTCATTTGGATCTCCAGGAGGGGAAGACATTGAGAGTAGACATATTTCAAAGGAAGAAAGGGACAGTGAAGGAGGGGAAGATAAGGATTGTAACATGGAATGTGAGGACACTACTGCAAGCAGGAAAGCTAGAGGACACAAAACAGGAAATGGAAAGGAACAGGTTACTTTCAGTTTGTGAAAAATCAGATGGGGAGAGAATGGCAAGATAGAAAGTGGAGATTATAAGCTCTTTTACTCAGGGGAAATCAAGAGTGGTGAAAATGGAGTAGGAATATTGATAGGGTAAAAGCTGAAGAATAAGGTAATGAAGGTACAATATATTGATGGAAGACTGATAATGACACGACTGAAGGGTAGTTCAAAAGATTTGGTGTTAATACAGGTATATATACCAACCAGCGAGCATAGAAGTGAGGAAGTGGAAGAATATTATGAGCAAATACAAGAACTCACCGAGAAAAAAAAAAATAGAACTGCCTGCATTATCATCATGGGGGATTGGAATGCAGTGGTGGGTGAAGGAAGAGCTGAAGATACAGTAGGAAAATTTGGATTAGGAATAAGAAATGAGAGAGGTGAATGACAAATTAGTTTCTGTAAAGGAAATTCATTAGCAGTGGGTAACACAATATTTGTACACAAAAAAAGGAGACGTTACACATGGATATCAAATTTGAATAGGGAAATAGACTACATCATGATACAGAAAAGGTTTAGGAACTGTTTGAAGAATGCCAAATCTTATCCAGGAATGGATATAAATTCAGACCTAACCTAGTAGTGGGAGAAATACAAGAGCAAAGTTGAAAAAAGTCTGGAGAGGTAAAGCAAAAAAAGACTAAACACAGAAAGACTCAAAGAGGTAGGAAAGGCATCAGATTTGGAAAACAGATTTATGGAAAAATGGGAAAGAGGTAGTGTTGATGAAAGTGTTAATGACAAATGGATAAAAATGAGGGAAGGACTCATGTACTCTGCCAAAGAAGTACTAGGAATTAGAGTATCACAAAGCACCTGGAAAGAATGGATAACAGAAAACATGCTGAAAAAGATGGAAGAGCGGAAAAAGTGGAAAATTGTAGAAACTGAAGAAGGCAGAAAAAGATACAAGAAACTGAATAATGAATTAAGAAGAGAAACTGAAGAAGCAAGGGAAAAATGCATGAAACAGAAATGTGACGAAATATAGAAAATGGAGAAAGGGGGATGAAATACAAAGTGAAATTAACACTGGAGAGAGGCAATATGTGCCAGAAGATGGAAAGGGATTCATCATCATTTTGGAAGCAGAAGTAGAAAAGGTGCTGAAGGAGATGAAGAATAGGAAGGCATGTCGAATAGATGATTTGCCAGCAGAACTGTTGAAGAGTCTGGGAAACAAGGCAAGAAAAGAAACAGTCTACCTCTGTAATGAGATATATGATAAAGGGGAATGGCCTGAGGACTTCCTTGGAACAGTTATGATGAGAAAAAGATAAACACTAAAAAATGTGAAGAGCGTAGGACCATCAGTCTAATTTCTCATGCAGCTAAAGTCTTGCTGAGAGTGTTGAATAGAAAGCTATGTGGCAAGATGCATAGGAGGATTGGAGAGGAGAAGTCTGGATTTAAAAAAGGAAAAGGAATAAGAGATGCCATTGGCCTGTTAAGAACTATAGGGGAAAGATATATGGAAAAGGTAGAGAAATCTTTGCTATTTTCATAGATTAGAAAAGGCTTTTGACAGAGTTCAGTGGAACAAGCTGATGGATATTTTGAAGAGAAAAGTAGTAGACTGGAAAGAGAGATGACTGATACAAAATCTTTATTTACACCAGAAAGTAAGGATAAGGATTGGAAATGAAATGTCAGAAGGAAGCAGCATTGGACGAGGTGTTAGACAAGGTTGTTGCCTTTCCTCACTGTTGTTTAACGCATATCTTGAAAAGATTATTGCAAAAGGCTTAGATGGGAAAAGAGGAATATGTATTGGTGGGAAGAGAATAGAAGTATAAGATTTGCTGATGACATGGTATTAGTGGCATAAAGTGATCGGACAATGAATAACATGCTGAAAGATCTGAATGAAGTTTGTGTGGAATATAGGAAGCAAATAAACACAGCAAAAACAAAGAGTATGGTCATCAGTACAAGACACAGACTGTCCAATATTAAAATAGGACAATCTACCACTAGCCAAGTAGGTGCATTTAAATATCTTGGAAGCAAAATAACTGAAGACTTGAGATGTCACCAGGAGGTGAAAACTCGAACTGCCATAGTGAAGGAGGCATTCAACAGAAAGAGGAGACTCTTATGTGTAAAATTAGATAAAAGTCAAAGGAAAAGGCTCGTCAAATGTTTTGTCTGGTGTGTCGCACTATATGGGGCAGAAACATGGATCCTGAGATGAGAGAATGAAGAAATGTTAGAAGCATTTGAGATGTGGATGTGGAGGAGAATAGAGAGAATAAGCTGGATGGAGAGAGTGAGTAATGAAAGAGTATTGGAAAGGGTTGGTGAGAGAAGATGTCTGCTGAAAGTTGTAAGAGAAAGGAAAAAGAACTGGTTGTGACATTCATTGAGAAGGGAGTGCTTGTCAGCAGATGGATTGGAAGGATTGGTTTGTGGGGGAAGACTGAGAGGAAAAAGGAGATACAAGATGATAGATGACATAAAGGGAGGAGGAAGAGGATGGCAGAAGACCGGACAGCCTGGAGAACTACTATGTGAAAACCTGTCTTTTGGCAGAACACTGATGGCGACAATGATGATGATGATAATGTAACTATGTTGATGGATTTTTTTATAGGAGCGAATAAAATAGACTGCTAATAAATACACAAAGCTGTAGACAGTACTGTGAGACAATGCCAACAGCTCTCAAAACAAATGTGCTGTAAGTGTAAGGAGGTTAGTCGTAGTGATTAACTACTTCCATTTTAATATCTAATAAAGAGATAATCTTTAATTTGAAATGATAAATAATTTTAAGAGAATCATAGGGAAGAGTTTAATCACCAATAACAACGCAATATTCAATAACATAATAGCACCTGCTGAAAATATTCTGACTTCGGTAGGGTGCTCTACTAGTATATGATAATCATTTTTGGCAGCCAGCACCTTTTATTCCCACTTTCAAATAGCACTTTTTCTGGTAAGCTAGTGCTTCAGTCTTCAGTTGGTGCTTCAGTCTTCAGATATCAGCTTGGCCACCACAATCACCTAGATGTGTCATGAGCAATGAAAGCCCTTTCAATCTCAGTGAAATATTTTAAAGAGACAGGAACTTGTGTGGTAGAGATATATTTTGTCATTCACTTCTGGAGGAATACTCCTTCCTATACTTTCATTTTGACTGTAATATGTAGCTCCTAAAAAGATCTTTCTTGGATATTTCACAAACCAGTAGAGTTGATAAACTGTTCATTTACAATGAAATTAATAAGCATTCTGTATCCATATGAAAAGAGGGTGACTATGAATGTGGTTCTATACAAAAGAAGTGAAGCACTAATAACATTCATTTCCTTAAAAAATTTGCCTCATTTAATGAGACAGTTAAATACATATTCCTTCACATAGTGCTCAAATTTCTGAAAGGCTTTCTTTCCAGAGTATACTTCCCAAATAAAACCATTATTTAGGGTTTAACTTACAAAAAGTTTTGTCATCATGAATCCATATCTGCTAAAATCACATTCTGAAAACAGATGCAGAAGAGGAATAAATTTATTTCAAATCACACAAACGCTAAAATGGTTAGAGAAGGAATCCATCTTATGGTAATTTGAAGAGGGTGGCGAAGAAAAGTGTCATGATCCATGGTAGGAGTGATCCTCATATTCACTTTAAGTGATTTAGATAATTTGCAGTAAATACAAATTACAATGGGGGATGCAATTTTGAATCCAGCTCCTTTTAATTGAGACTTCACTGTGCTACTCCACTTAATGGAAAGCTTGCAGCGGTGTGATGCTATATTCACATTTTGCTGATCATCCAGATCTTAACCATTCCCAATATCATAACTTGATATTCATGTATTAATGGGCTAGTGATTGCAAATCATTATATCAACTCACCTCCTCACATAAATTTTAAAGTTAATCTACTTAAATATAAAAACACAGCCTATGAGGTATTTGCTGTGCCAAACAAACACCATAGACTACTTACATTTTTCTTTAGTATCATCTGTTTGATCTTTTCTGCATCTTCGATTTAAGTAACTATATTTCAAATGTATATCCTGAAAATGAAATATTACCACAGAATTACTCCAGAGGAATACTAAGCCCTTGCAGTGTTACAATATACAAGTGGCTGATTCTTACTTCAGAAACATGTTTGCACCAACCTCATCATCTGGGAGGTACTGGTCACATGTTTTTGATGACTTATCTTCACCATCAAAGTAGCACAGCCATTCCTGCAATCAAACAATCATTGTACACACCAGAACACAACAAATTTAAAATTGGAAGCATGAATGTGTTCTTGGCACACCACACGTTTCTTGCTTATTACTACAGCTAATGCCAAAGACACTTACAAAAGTTACTGTACAAACTAAAAGGAAATTGTGAATTAAATTGCCAGGTTCATTTTTCATTTATTTGTGCATTTGTTTGTTTACATTAGTGACATCAATACTAAAAATTATTTTAGAACCATATTAAAATCTTATTTGCTAGATTGCTTATTGAACCCCACAGAAGAACTTGCCAAAATTTAGAACAGGAGCAGTGTCAGATTTGGCATGTTTCCTCTTTAGCACACTGGTTGGCATGTATCTTTTTTGCATAAAACGCATACAGTTTATACATCTTAAAGTACATTAAAGATTATATTTTATTTACCAAACTGAAATTTGGTATGGAATATCTTCACAGATGAATATTGGACATCCCCAACAGTCACATGCTAAATGAAGTAAGTAATCATTAATACAGCTTAAAATGTACAAACAATATGACTTTTATTAAGTATATACTACCTACAGAACACTCAATATTAAAGATTTTTTTGTCTGTTTGGATATATAATAAGGGGAAGGGTACAGTTTTAGGTAATCAGTGACAACTGACACAAGAGAGAATATAGTTTGAACACTGAAATTTTAACCATTAAGTACTACTCACATATTATTTGTGATTATGTTAGGTAACAAATGGTTCCTGTAATTGTCCATAACATATCTTCTATAATTTTATCTACTTTTTATAATGAACACTGGTGACAGAAAAGCCTATGAAAGAGGAAGAAGAAAGAGTATTTGGCTTTTCTTCCATATGTGGTAAGTGTTTCTTCACAAATTGCCAGAATAATGAAGAAGTATCAGGTGGATGTGTTCATCCATTAACTTCTGTTATATCTTTAAGTACACTTCAAAGTTATATGGGGTTATATGTTTTATTTCATATGTTCATGATATTTATCTTGTTCACAAAAAAATTTCAAAACTACTCTGCAGCATAGTCACTGAGTTCCATTAAGGCCTTAAGCTGACAATATCTTCATAAACCCAATATGATGTCTCATTCATTCTTTGATGCTTTTAAAAGTCATGGGATTAAAACCAAATCTCTCTGTTGGTACTATCATCTGACGTGGTAGTTATACCTGATTTTGTTCTGTAGGAAAAGTATTTGAAGTAAGGAATTGATGTGCTGCACACTGAACTTTGGGACAAGATGGGACAGAACTAACACATAGAAAGATTTCAGTAAGTATTGTACACAAGAAGTGAAATGTCATACAATTACATCCTACCTTGATACCAATTTAAAAAATAATTATGTGAAAAAGAAAATTTGCTAAATTTGAGGGTTGGCTTGTTTGTTTGTGTAATAACCATATTTTTTTGTGTCACCAAGTCAGAAAATGCAACACTAATTTCTACTGTACAACAACACAGATGAGATATGTTCTTGGATCTCTGATGCAAATATACTCAACTCTTTGATTGCAAATGATCTAATGGTACAGTTTCTTTATTATTAATGATGTTTGTTGTCATGTCACAAATTTACAAAATGTGAAATTAATTTCTATTAAACAAATGCACAAGTGATATTTAAATCATGGGGATGTCACAATACTTCCTGCAACATAGAAGTTCTATGTAAACATTATAATTTTTCTTTCGCTTGAAAATTCTTTTATGTTATGGCTTATTATTACTACTTAACTGCAATGTGTATTCATTATATTTATGTCCATGTAGTTCAGCAAAACAACAATTATATTCCTTTTCATACCACAAAATTATCTTTATATGTTGTTGTTGTGGTCTTCAGTCCTGAGACTGGTTTGATGCAGCTCTCCATGCTACTCTATCCTGTGCAAGCTTCTTCATCTCCCAGTACCTACTGCAGCGTACATCCTTCTGAATCTGCTTAGTGTATTCATCTCTTGGTCTCCCTCTACAATTTTTACCCTCCACGCTGCCCTCCAGTACTAAATTGGTGATCCCTTGATGCCTCAGAACATGTTCTACCAACTGATCTCTTCTTCTAGTCAAGTTGTCCCACAAACTCCTCCCCAGTTCTGTTCAATACCTCCTCATTAGTTATGTGATCTACCCATCTAATCTTCAGCATTCTTCTGTAGCACCACATTTTGAAAGCTTCTATTCTCTTCTTGTCCAAACTATTTATCATCAATGTTTCACTTCCATACATGGCTACACTCCATACAAATACTTTCAGAAACGACTTCCTGACACTTAAATCAATACTCGATGTTAACAAATTTCTCTTCTTCAGAAACACTTTCCATGCCATTGCCAATCTACATTTTATATCCTCTCTACTTCAACCATCATCAGTTATTTTGCTCCCCAAATATCAAAACTCCTTTACTAGTTTAAGTGTCTCATTTCCTAATCTAATTCCCTCAGCGTCGCCTGACTTAATTCGACTACATTCTATTATCCTCATTTTGCTTTTGTTGATGTTATCTTATACCCTTCTTTCAAGACACTGTCCATTCTGTTCAACTGCTCATACAAGTCCTTTGCTGTCACTGACAGAATTATAATGTCATTGGCAAACCTCAAAGTTTTTATTTCTTCTCCATGGATTTTAATACCTACTCCAAACTTTTCTTTTGTTTCCTTTACTGCTTGCTCAATATACAGATTTAATAGCATCAAGGAGAAGCTACAACCCTGTCTCACTCCCTTCCCAACCACTGCTTCCCTTTCATGTCCTTCGACTCTTATAACTGCCATCTGCTTTCTGTACAAATTGTAAATAGTGTTTCGCTCCCCGTATTTTACCCCTGCCACCTTCAGCATTTGAAAGAGAGTATTCCAGTCAACATTGTCAAAAGCTTTCTCTAAGTCTACAAATGCTAGAAACGTAGATTTGCCTTTCCTTAATCTTTCTTCTAAGATATGTCGTAGGGTCAGTATTGCCTCACGTGTCCCAACATTTCTAACGGAATCCAAACTGATCTTCCCCGAGGTCGGCTTCTACCGGTTTTTCCATTTGTCTGTAAAGAATTTGTGTTATTATTTTGCAGCTGTGACTTATTAAACTGATAGTTTGGTAATTTTCACATCTGTCAACAACTATATATTACCAGTACGCAATGTGTATATCATAAACATATGCATACTGATCATTATCTTCATGCAACCAGCTTTCATTCACAACATCAATGCATGGGGATCTTGCAAATGTTGGTGAAGAGAGCCTATGCCATTTCTGGCACAGAAAATTTGATACATGAACTGGACCATCTTAAAATTGCTTTTTAGCAGAAGGGTTATACCGACCAGCAAATATCTCATGCTCTGCAGTTTGGATCACCAGGGAAACCATCAGAGGATACTTGTAAATCTGTTGTATTTTTACCTTTTGCTTGGAATATATTCTCAAAAATTTTGAGAATTTTAAGAAGATATTACATCAAAAGTGTATTTATGCCAACAGCTAGGGTTAGATCCCTTCTTGTATCAGTAAAGTATGTTTTTGGACTAAGAAAACAAGGATTATACAAAATTCCTTGTCAATGTGGGATTGTTTATATTTTCCAAAATATCCTTACTATTCATGACTGATGTGTAGAACACCATTGTCACAATCGTTTTTCCAGCCAGACAAATCTGCAGTGGCAGAACACTGCCTTAATGAGAGGCATAAGATATGGTGTAATGAGATGCAAATGATCACTCCTGCTACCCACTGCTGGAAATATGTTTTAAAATAATCTATTGAAATATGATAAAGAACAATGGTCTTCATTTTGACAGGAAGATTCTTTTAGTTAGTGTTCTACTAGCAATAAATCCTTTTGCCTATTTCTTCCACTAGTGCACTACTAGTTCACTTGCACTTGAAGGCAGCAGTGCTGCCATTTGTGCCTGTGAAGTGGGCCAATCACAGTGAATAAAGGAGCTACCAGTTCTGTTGGAAACTCAGTTGAGATATATTGTGCATCAGCATACTTACCTAAAGATGATGGCCAGTTGATCCATTGAAATATTGTGTCAAGATGACTGCATTATCTGGCTGCATATCTGGGAAGATTATCAGCTGATGAAGTCATCTGTATTGTGATGTGCAGCATGTTTGGCAGCTTGATGGTCTACCACAGTTTGGCAGTAGCTGTTCACTAAAGTAATTGCAGCATTCCCATCCTCTTTTACCTACAACTCACTGACTATTCTTTATTCATTAATATTTTTATACTTTATTCTTCTCTGCACTATCTAAGTCTAAAACAAATAACAGCTGCCCTATGTTGCACAGTTAGAACACCTGCTATTTTAATGGCCCACCACACTAAACAGTGCCATATTACAACTCCCTATTTTCATGTCAGCAATTCCAGTGCAATTTTCAACGTATTCTCCTCTACCAACTCATACTGCCTGAGTACACTCTTAACTGAAGACGAGTGTGTATTTATGCTCTCATTGTACAATTGCATATGTTTATTTATGGTCATTTGTGTTTCTTACTGTTGCACTCATCAATTTGTGATTGAATTTATTTATTTATAGGTGTATCCACTACTTCCTGCTTCTTTAAAACATTTTCTGAAATTCCTAGATACCATTATACACTTTGACCATAGATTTCCCCTTCCTTAATTTGGATCCTTTTTTTAAAAAAAATTCAATGCTCATTTTGTCCCTTGACCGTCAAGCCAGGAATCTCTGCTCATTCTACCTTTGCCAACTCCAAAAACTCTCATTTGCACTTGCAAAACTCAAATCACACACCCTCTTTCTAAAATTCTATCTGGCACATGGTATTCCACCTAATGGGTTTACCATAAAAATTTGCATCTCAAGAATCTTCATATTTTCTATTTCCATCAGTGTGGCACTTCATAACCATACAATACAAAATCCAACTATGCTTGACAGCTTCTACTCCTTTTGTTGGATGATTTACTCTGTAATCCCATCTTCCTGAATGCCATCACTGCAATAGAAACTCTTGCCCTTCAACAGTTGGAACAGCATTCCCAGCAGCACCTGAGGAAGCTATCCCAGCTACTCCTATCTTAAGCCCACATAGGATTATCTACAGCCAAGAAAATGCTTACCCCTCTGATCTAACACTAATGTCTACCCCTCACAGCGCCCTTACCATGACTTTCTGACTTACTCTGCCTTCCACATCTTCAAAAACTTTCCCCACCCTCCATAAAACACACTACTCTTGAACACCCATCCTATAAAACTGCTGTCAATCTTTCAACCAAAGCTCTAACCTCTGCAGAAGTTTCAGTACTATCTTAATTCCCCCCTCCTCCTCTTATCACCAAACCTCATTTCAACCACACTGTACTTGTAAAGCACCATCTTTCCTTTACTTATTCTTTACAGTGGAAACATTTCTTCACCATGCATGCTACTAACAACAGCCAACCAAAACCCCACACAGAACCTTGTTTAAAACAGTTCTGACTTCCCTCCAAATTTCATTCTCCTAACCTTCCACCCAGCCATCCCTTGGCAACTTTTCAGAAATTCCTCTCTTCTAACTTGGCCTCACTTTCTTTTCGTAAACCACCTCCCAATGCATGCAACATCACTGCTATGGTACACACTGCTATCAAGAACCTGAAAAACAGTCCAGATCCCAACATCCTTCCTGGAGGCGAAGGTTTCACCACAGTGGTTGTGAATCATAGTGACTATGTGGCTGAGGGTCTCCACCAACTTTCCAGCACTTCTGCGTACACACCTTACAACCATGATTCCATCTCAGATGCCCAAAATGACCTCAAGCAGCTCCTCAAGGTCTTATGTCCACCCAAAAATCTGACATGTGATTCCATATCCCTCCTCACGCCCACAACCCCTCACACTCCTACCTTTTACCTACTCTCCAAACTCCACAGACCCACCACCACAAGTCAGTCTACTGTTTGTTCCATTGTGGCTGGGTACAATGCTTCCACACACAGAATGAACCTCTTGCTTTGTTGACCAACACTGCAAAATTATTGTCAATAGTCTTCCATACTGCAACCAAGAGACTGCTCACTTCCTTCACCACCTCACCACGGTTCCTGTTCCATTACCACTGGACACCTTGCTGGTCACTGTGGATGTGTCATTCTTGTAAGCCAACAGCCTTCATGTCCACGGTCTTGCGGCCACAGAACACTACCTTTCCCAACATCCTCCTGATACCATACCCACCACCTCTTTCCAAGTCCTCCTAGCCAACCACATCCTGACCCACAATTATTATGTTTTTTTAAGGCCAAATCTCCAAACAAATCCATGGTACCTTACTGTGCAGCTTATCTGGAGGAATCCTTCCTATCCAGTCAACACTTAAAACCCCTTTGTCTGGTTCAGGTTCATTGATTTCATTTTCATGATCTGGGCTCATGACAATGACAACCTTTGCTCTACTCTTCCTAACCTCAACACCCATTCCTAAATCCTCTTCACTTGGTCCTTCTCAAGTCATTGAGCCACTTTTATTAGACATCAACCTTGACCTCACTGATCGTTCCATATACTTGTCTGTCAATATCAAGCACACCAACTACCAGCAGTATCTCCACTTTGACTGCTGTCACCTGTTCCATGGCAGAAAGTCTCTTCCTTACAGCCTCACCATCCATGAATGCCACATCCATAGTGGAAAGCAGGAGTTGATGAACTATACTGATAACCTTACCAGAGTGTTTACTGACAGACAATTCTCCATCCAGCTCATCCATAAACAGATCTCCTGTGCCATCTGCTGTTTCAACACCAGTAAACCTATTAATCAGTCACCATCCAGCACTCCTCTGTTCACCCAGTATCACCCTGAACTTGAAAAGCTCAATCACATCCTCCACCAGTGCTTTGATTACCTGTCACTGTGTCCTGAGCTAAAGGATAACTTACCCAAAATCTTACCCACATTCCACAAAGCAGTGTTCAGACGCCCACACAACCTACAGAATATCCTTGTTGGACTCTATTCCAATTCTATTCCCAATCCTGCACCCCATGTGTCATTCGCTTGTGGTTGTTCCAGGTGTGAAATCTTCTCCATACACCACCTACTACCAAAGGCCAGTCACAGGCACTTCCTATAAAGTAAAAGTCACAGCCACATGTGAGAGCATCCATATTTTATATCAGCTATGCTACAATTACAGCGTGGTATTCTACATGGGTATGACAAGTAACCAACTGTTTGCTCACATGAATGGCCATTGTCAACCTGTGGCAAACTGCAAAATACAAACAGTTGCTGAACATGTGACACAAATGACTTTTAACAACTACTTCACTATGTGGACCATTTGGATACTCCTTTCCAGCACAAGTTTCTCTGAGCTACACAGATGGGAATTGCCTCTCCAGCATGCTCTGTGGTCTTGCAATTACCCATGGCCTAAATCTCTGCTAACCTGTGCCCTCTGCCTCACCTAACCTTTTACCTTCTCTCTTCTATCCACACTACTCCTTCTCTGTACTGATCATAGACTGCATTCTCCCCTGCCACTCTTCCTCCCTCTCCCCCCCCCCCCCCACCCACCACCATACCCTCATGCAGGCATTCTCTCTCTTTCTCTCTTCCTCTCTAGCCCCTCATCACCTCTCCTCTCCCTACTTCATTCCCTCTCCTCTACCCCCTTTTCAACCTCTCTCTGTTGTCTCTCCCCTCCCTTTCTGCCTCTTCATCTTCACCTTCCCTCTTTCTCCCTCTCTTTTGCCCTGTCACTCTCCTCCTACACTTCTTTTTGCACCACCCTCAGTACCCTTTTTGTCTTATTGCATGATTGTGGAGTCACCTGTCCAATGACTTGCCTCTTTAACGCTACATCCTCCTTCCATTCTTTGGTATCCTTCCCCACCTTCATCAGCTCAGGGCTCAGGCGGCTGCTTTCAGTAATCAAATATGAATAAGCAGCCTTGCTGAGGTCTTGGGAGTGTGCATTTGGATGTCTGTGTGGTTGTATACTTTTGTCAGAAACGATTAGTGCTCAAAAGGTATTTTGAATGCTGTCTCCTGTTATGTATCTTGGCTGTGCTCCACACATTGATCCACTATATGTGAGTGGTTGCCTTTCCCTTATTTTACATACTGCTGCATGAAGGAATTTCCATTACTGTTAAAAATCAATCATAATATTACATTCTCCATAATTTCAGAAATATTGTAGACATGCAAAATCGAAGATCAGTTTTAAATAAGCACAAAAATTCCCTTAAGATGAGATATTTACACATAAATTCACAGTTGTTTTAAAATTTGTAAAAATCCTGCATATTTTGGTTTTCTAATATGTCAGACCATGTTGTGGAAAGAATAATGCAATCAAATATGGTTGTTACTGGATTAACATACTTCCAACTAATTTAATATACAATGTAAAAACTCTTTAGAGTTAAAACTGACATAAATTAAAATAGCACTAGCCTTTAGATAGTTTAATACTACTACAAAGTACTTTGTTCTTGTGGCCTCACATTCCTTAAATAGGTGGGGAGAGACATGACTGTTGTAATAAAATCATTATGACACAGATAAAAATTGCACAATTTACCTTGCTAGTCTTCATAAAAAATTCCAGTGTTTCATGTTCTCCCTTTGAAAAAAATCCTATAATGCGTTTGGCATGGAGCAGTATTTCATCAATATATTCTTTCAATTTTTTAATTGCTTTGATCATAACTGGGCATTCTTCATATTGCAAAACTCGGTGGAACAGTGGTTTAACCATTACCATGAATAGCAAGAATAAGGCCTCATAATATCTCCAATGAGCCCCTCTGTCTTCGACAATGAACTGGACCAGCTGAGGAAGTACAAATGTATTACCAACAATCAAACTCAAGTAATATCTTTATGAAGAATTTATGTCTGAAATAATTAAACTGTATTTTATACACAATTCTTCCATCTATATTCATTATTGGAATTACTGTTATTTTGCCAGTGTTGATATTACAGTTCCAAAATATTATGCAAGAGACACATTCACATTAACTTTTCCATTACACCTTCAACAGATGATTCGATATTTTTAGGCTTGCAAAAGGCTTTTGACACCATTTCTCACACATGCCTCTAATTAATCTACAGGCTTATGAAGTGTGGCAGTGATACATTTCTGTGCTCATGTGACATGAGATTAGTGGTTCTCACAGTGACCACCCTGATATACATTTTTATCCTTTCCATAATTTGTTAGGTCTATGCTTTCAGTTATCTGCCTTTACTGAATGCTCTTGTAATTTGATATTCTAAATAAAAGTTAATTCTATTTGTTCTTAAGCTATGTGCAATAATTTATGTGGACAAACTACGAGGCCATGTAATTGGTGAACCTAAGAAATTTGAGCCTTTGCAAAAAAGGCATTTTCAACAAATTGCAGAAATACACACAAATTCAACAAACAAATGCAACAAGTTATTCCAAACCATCATTCACAAGATTAATAAACTATGTGATGATGTACAGATTTTGGAGCTTGCTCCCTTGGCAATTCTGGATATGAACTACATGCAGTACAACAAACACAGCATTAATTCTGCAACACACACACTTCACAGCACAGTAAACATTTTTGTTTGACACAGAAGAGGAAGTTAAGCCAGACTTAAGCAATATACTACCTCAGATTGGTTTGAAACTACATATAACAACAAGTTCTGTAGTAGAGTCATTGCCACAGTTCAAAGCAATAAGCTATTAGTCTGCTAGATCCAGCAGTTCATCCATACTGTGCCTGTAATTTGGCCTTTGCAATTTACACCCACCCAACTGCAAACCTGGTTCATAGTAATGGGGGGACATATTTTGACAAAACAAGTAATCAATGACCACAAGAAATTTACTTTGGTGACAAGCAGTTTGTGCCACCAAACAGAGCTTTGGCACTGGGTGTTGCAGTGCACCCACACCAGACATAACTTACAAAAATCTGAAAACCAAGTTGATTCCTCACTGTGTAAAATGCAAAAACAGCTGTTTGACTGTACAACCATCATGATGTGATGCCTGCTGAGAATTTCTTAGGAAATCTGAAACTTGTGAAGTACAGTGGAGGCACTGGTAGCATAGATGTGCATGCAGCAGCAACAACGAAGTACCAATAGTCAAACTCAGGACCAGTTCAAGCAGGAGTCATCACCATGGAAATGACAATGTCAGTGGAACAACACCAATGGAGTATGCTTGTATCACTAACATTTCATCCAACATCCTGCACAGTGTACTTCACAGTGGTTACTCAAACAGCCAGTACATCCATGGAAGCAGTGCAGTATCTACACAATATGCTCAACAGCCATTTCTAAACACATATTCCACTGCATCAGAAAGCCTTTACAAAGCAGACAGGCACAACATTCCTGATAGACACTGGCTTTAACATCAGCACATTGCCTGCCAGCTATACACCACAAAATGAATTGAATGTTCAATCATGGTTGAAAGTGGGTAACAACACCATGATCAACACTTACAGCCTTAAAGTGTTCATCTTTCAGTTGGTCATTTATAGTTGCTGATGTCAATGAACTTATTTTGGGTGCTGACTTCCTTGCATACTTTGTGCTAGCAGTTGATCAGCATGAAGCATGATTACTAAACACAGTCAAGAAGTGTGCAATACAAGGGACCACAGATTACCCTGTTTCTGGTGCATTACACAGAATTGCCAATGTGTATGCCTCTGAGGAAGACATTCGCACCTCATTCACATAACTTGTTTCACTACATGCATGCAGAGCTGCACCAGATCACAATTCCATGATGCTGATCAGTACCAAGTCACAGCCTGTGGCTGCATCTGTACCACAGCCGGCAACTTTGATGCTGTCATAGCATCCGACCCACACACGAGCCAGTTGCCAGATAGACGAAGACATTCTGGATGTTCCACACTATAGGGAAGAGTGTGTGTGTGTGTGTGTGTGTGTGTGTGTGTGTGTGTGTGTGTGTATGTGTGTGGCAGGTGATCCCTCTGATGTGAACCTTTAGCTTTGCCTTTGTTCTTAAGTTCTATGCTTTCAGTTATCTGCCCTCACTGAATGCACTTGTATTTTAATGTTCATGAATTAAAGTTAATTCTGTACACTCAGAAGCTATGTGAAATTATTTACCTGGATAAACTAAGAGACCACAGGAGTACCACCTCAAATATGTGACTGGATTTGTGATTTACTGTCAGAAAGGTCACAGTTTATAGTAATTGACAAGAAGTCATCTAATGAAACTGAAATAATATCTGGGGTTACCTAAGGAAACACTATAGGCCCTCTGCTGCTCTTAATAACCCTCTGCTGCTCTTAATAAATATAAATGGTTTTGGAGACAATTTAAGTAGCTCTCTTATGTAGTTTGCCTATGATGTTGCCATTTACTGTCTAATAAAGCATCAGAAGATTAAAAAAATTACAAAATGGTTTGACAAGACAGCTACATAGTGCAGATAGTGTCAACTGACCCCCAACAATAAAGTTTGTAGTCTTCCACATGAGTTCCAAAAAATCTGTTACATTTTGGCTACATAATAAACCACACAAAATTTGAAGGTTGTTGACTCAAATAAATACCAAGAGATTGCAATTACAAGCAACTTAAATTGGAACCATCACATGGAAAATGTTGTGGGCAAGGAAAACCAAAGACTGCATTTTAGGGCAGTACACTTAGGAGATGTAACAAATCTACTAGAATGCTTATACTATGCTTGTTTGTTCTCTTCTAGAGTACAGCTGTATGGTGTGGGATCCTTGTCAGATAAGATTCCAGGAGGACATCAAAAAAGTTCAAAGAAGGGCAGCTCATTTTTTACTATCACAGAATACGGGAAGAGTGTCATGGATATGATAAAGTAGTTGGGGAGCCAATCAATAAAACAAAGGTGTTTTTCATTGTGGTGAGATCTTTTTGTGAAGTTGCAATTGCATACTTTATTGTCAAAATGCCAAAATATTTTCTTGATACTCACCTACACAGTGAGAAATGATCATCATAATAAAATAAGGACCTCAGATGTGCTCATTTTTCCTATGTTCTATTCAAGAATGCAACAGTAGAGAAACAGTATGAAACTGAAACTTTAATTAAACGACATATTTTTGCTCTGTAATGTGGTATATGGTATAATATGCATTTATGAAGAGTGTGTTTAAAAAGTTTTTCTTTACAATGAGTCAGCAACAATTAAGAGGCAGCTGTGATAAGGTGTGGCTAACATCTGAGATCAAAGTACATAAGACAGAAATCCCTATTTAATGCGGAGAAATAACTATACTCAGGGGTTAAAAATTGACTGCAGTTGATATTGCAGAATTTTTCAGCATTTCATCAAAAAGGCAAAATCCATGTACTGTCCACAATTAATTCACAAACTCAAAATCCAAGGGAAGGACAATTTGGAATATTAATAGGCATGAGACAAATATATCAGTCAGACGATTTATATTGAAATCCCTGATAACAGTAGCACTGAGGCAGATAATATTCAACTCAAATCATAAGCTACTAAATTCAGTGGCTTCTTCCAAACACACACATGCACACATTAATGCATGCACAAGCATGTGTGACCTGTGTGCATGGGCGCACACACACACACACACACACACACACACACACACACACACACACACAACTCTGGTTTTGTGAAATCAACAGTAAGGGAGGTCACAAAACCAATTAAGTCATTGAAAACCAGCAATTCTTCTAATTGTGATGGTATTTCAATTAATGTACCAAAATATTTTTCTGACTTGGTAGTGGCCCTTTGAGTTACCTTTATAAACAGTCAACCTGTATTTCTTGGAAGACAGAAGTATGTGATACCAATGACCATTTATAAAAGTGAAGATAAGCAACTTATATCTAATTATAGACACATCTCATTCCTTTTTGTGTGTAGTCAAAAATCTTTTAGAAAGTAGTTTACAGTGGAGTATTGAAACATCTTCCTGGAAATAACCTCTTAACAACAGAAGTTTTAGTTTTTAGAAAGGCTTCTCTACTGAGAAAACAATGTATTTGTTTATTTTGGTCCCAGAATCTTACGTTATACAATATGCAAAAGACAGGTCATGTTATGTTCATAGAAATAAAAAAAAATTGGAAGAGGAATATGGTAAGGTACAATAACAAGTTGTAATAATAAAATTATTTATTACAGATAAACAAAAATTATGTAATATATGTGTCAGATTTCTAAATTGATTAATACTGTAATATTCAAGTTATACGAATTATGCTTCCAAGGTTTTTGAGTGCATTGCTGGATCCAATTGTTGAAGATCCACAACGTTTTGGTGAACAACTGTTCCCCTGTTATCATGTGATGCTCATGGAATGAAGTGTCAGTTGCATGCTAGTGGTATTTATATCTTCTGGTACGGAGTTCAGGCCTTGCTGGCCTCATGAGAGGGGGAGGGGGGGGGGGGGGGAGGAGGTCTGTTGTATCCATGTCCTTTGATATATGAACCTGAAATCAAAGCTAATTGTTCATTACTGCATTTACAATTGAGTGATTTTAGAATTTACTAAAGGACTTTGATTTTAAATATTCAAAATGAAACAAACTTTTGCATTGTTGTCATCAAACATATTTTTATGAAGTTGGCCCTTTTTATTTTCATTGTTTCTGTTGTTAATTAATAAGTAACATGAATGGAGAATGTGTAATTTATACTTCTATTGAAAGAGTGTTTAAAGAAATTCTGAATGAATCTGATTTAGATAAAAGTGTCACGGATGATAATACGGAAGAACTGGAACTGTTTAACTGTTTGAGAATGAAGACAATCCAACCCACCAGCTGCTGATGACACCAGCTACGATAAATTCATTGCCAAAAGTGGACATGAGTATGTTATGAAGCCATTCTGAGAATATCGTCATTCTGTATGAAATATAGTGTGGGAAAGAAGAGGGCTAAGACAACAAGGAAAAACTGAGCCTTCACAAGAGACTATATTGCTCTGTTTTACACCTCATGTTATGAATCTAATAAAACTACACTGAACTGAAGAGGCTTCACAACTAGGTATTCAACATAGTGATGAATATGAGTTATTTTGTTATGTAGCACTCTTACTAATCATGAGTTCAAATCCTGACAAGATACCTGTCAAAGATTTGCAGTCTATGCATCATGGCCGACAAGTGTACTATGAACCCATGAGTCAGACCTAGTTTTTCAAACTGACTAAAATACTGAGATTTGACGATAAGAACACAAGAGAAATTCATTGCCAGTCTAAAGAGTTTTATCCGATGAGGGAAATTTTTGAAAGTTCAAATTCTTCCATTTTCATTGCATTTCATTCACAACCTATGCACCCCAGTAGATGAGCTGTTGTCTTTGTTCCATGATCACTGCCCATTCAAGGCATTTCTAAAAGAAAAATCTGGAAAATACAGCATTCTAATTAGAATTCTGTCTGATTCTGAGACTAGATATGTCATCAGCATGAATGTCTATAAAGGAAAGTCTGGAAATGCACAGCATCTAAATGGACCAATGGATATTGTAAAGAGACTAATAAAATCCAATGAGAAATCAGGCTGTATTGTTGCCACAGGTCAGTACTACATTTCAGCGGAGCTTGCTGAGACTCTGTGGAATGATTATCTCCTCGCACCTGTTCACACCCTGTGGATGAGCAGCTGAAGACTACAACTGGCTGCAATGTATGCTCATCCATCTTTGCACATATACTGGCTCTCAGACAAAGAAGCCACCAGTTACTCTTGCATCAACTCTAGTCCTTGAGAAACTAAACTGACTGCTGTTGCTGCTTTCAAATTATCATGCAGAATGTTGATTAATAAAGACTCATAAAAAGACTAGCCTAAATCTTTATTATAATTCTACAAATGGAGGTGTGGAGCCGGCCGTAGTGGCCAAGCGGTTCTAGGCGCTTCAGTCCGGAACCGCGCTGCTGCTACGGTTGCAGGTTCGAATCCTGCCTCGGGCATGGATGTGTGTGATGTCCTTAGGTGAGTTAGGTTTAAGTAGTTCTAAGTCTAGGGGACTGATGACCTCAGATGTTAAGTCCCATAGTGCTCAGAACCATTTGAACCATTTTTGGAGGTGTGGATGGACATCACATACCAGATGGCAAGACATTACAGTGTGAAGAGGATAACAAGAAGATGGCTTATGTCCCTCTTCTACATACTCATTAATATAGTAGCAATAAACACACATTTAATCTCCCTTCTCAATTTTCCAAATTGTAGAAAGACTTTGCAGAATCATGGAAGAATTATCTCATTAATTTAGGTCTTGAACTAACAAGGTCTCATGTAGATAAATGGACGCAAAATTTGTATGGGTTTAAAAAGCAAGTAATAATGGTAATGGAAAGCATCATTCAACAGAAGCCTAGCTGCATTCTGGAACCTTCACCATCAATGGCAGAGCCAGAAATATGTGGATGGTGCCACCTGTGCTGCCAAAAAGCCACATCAAAAAAGATCAAGTACAACACAATGGGAAAATAAACTGTTACCTGTTCTCAGTGCTGCTAACATGTCTGTGGAAAACACAGCAAGAAGTAAGCATTGCGTGAAAAATGTGTTTCACAATGAGACAGTAAAATCTATTTACTTCATGTAGTGGACTGAAATTAATTAGTTATTTTTGTAAGAGAAATGTATTTAATGATTTGTTGATTTTGTTACTATTATAATTTAATTTTTTCCTATCCGGTACACAAAAGTAATGTCTATGGAGTTCTAATTGTTCCCAGTGGCATCAGAAGTAGATAAACTTGCACTATGACAAATTAAATTGGCACTTTCTTTCTGGGCATCTGTGCCCCCACCCCCCGAAATTGGTATTACATGACCTTGATAATGCTAGGATTAATCTATTTAGATGATATAGTTGTAATGCCTAAAATACAGAAAGAAAGCATTGTGATACACTAGATCAGTTATTAACTCATTTTGCATTCTCAAGCAATCATTACAAAACTATTATAAATCAGAGTTTGGAAGAACTAAAATGGTTAAGGCAGATTGTTAACACTCCATATTGATTAGACGTGATCAACTTATGCCGAGAAACAACATGTAAAAAATAATTAAAACATTTGTTAGGTATGATAAGCCTTTCCAGGAAGTACTTAGTAAAATCAGTGTTAAGCATACTTCACCAGCTAACACTTAAGGGGGGTGGGGTGATGCGGGAGGGGGGGGGGGGGAGGCAACAGAGTGTAAGTGGACTTTGGAATGCAGAACAAAATTTGAAGATTAAAAAGTTTAGCAAATACTCCCTTACTCTTCCAAACAGACTCCTGCTACTCATTTCATTTATCACCAAATAAATGCCTCTCACTGTGGTCTGTGTTGTCAGATTTTTCAAGCCATAGATAACAACAATACCACAGGACATTGCCCCATTAGCAATGGAAGCTGCCTGTTACCTCATCATAAGAGAAACTGTGAAATAACTGGTATCAAATAGTACAGTCATTTTATCATCATAATCATTATCATTGCAATATCCAGTGTACTGTTTACAAGCCTCTTTCACTTTTTTCTGTCCATGTATAACCTGTTACAGATAACATAATCCATTGTCCTTGATTTGGCAGTGGGTATTCCTTGATAATGTCCAGCCAACAGATTCTGTGTCTTCCTATGGGGCATTTTCCTTCCATTTCACTTCCAAATTTATAAGGGCTGTTTTTGCACTCTCAAACCTCATTATTATTATGTATTATGCATTTGCTGATTCTGTGTAAAAGGCGTGCTTCATTCCAGCTGTCTTCCTCACCTCCTCATTCCTTCTTACAGGGTTTACTCCATAAGCCTTTAGCAGTCCTCAGCCATATTTGAGGAATTTAAATACATATTAGCTGTAAATATGTAAAACGTTAGTATAGATCAGTCACAGTGGATAATTATTTCTATTGTGAAGTACGTGATCACATAGCAGACATACTCAATTGGCTCTTTTATTACAAGAATTTTTCTGTTGTTTATGTGAAAGGCCATGACAATGTGGTACCAGATACATTATCTCATTTCTTATTAGGGTTACCAGCTGAACAGGACGTAAAGGTAAGAGGACACTTTGCTGGGTTTTTTTCCTGAAAATTAATAAATACAGGACATACATCAAATGTTTTGAATCATTTATCTCATCCCCAATGTGAAGATGATTCATTCAAAGTCTATACATAACAACAACAAAACAATTATGCTAGAAAAAATGAACATTGAAATTATACAATGAGTTCTTTTCCATAAGAATAACATAATATTAATATAAAAATCCAAATACCTCTTAAACATTGTGCAGCTGTAGATGAAATGGATCAATAAATCAACAGCAAATAGATGTTTATTTTGCATACTTACAAATAGTACTGAAGTGCTAATTTTGCTACAGAGAAGTGTGTATAGCATATGCAAAAATATTATTACTTTAAGAAATATTTCAAATAGTAAGGAAAATACTAAGAATTGGGACACATATTAGAAAGTGAAAGTACTTACTTCAAGTAGTCATACTAGTATATACCTCATAATATCAGTATTGTTTTCCAGGTACCACCCACAAGCAAAGCCAGTTGTTGGAATCAGGTGTGAACTAAGTAGCCTCTGCAAAATCTGTTGCCCAAATAAGAATTCTAGGTGGGTAGAAATGACTAAAGAATGTGAGAGATTGCTAAGTGAATTGCACCATTCAGTTACGAAATTGGCCCCTATGCAGGTAGTAGGACGACAGCATGAAGGACACTCACTACCAAAATAAGTAGACTGACATCTAGATGTACTTGGAACAGAAATGAGACAACAAATATAAAAAAGAATATTTAGTTGAGGAGGGAGAGAAACAGATGGAAACATGGAAACATGGGACCTCTGTGTAGTGCAAAGTGGGAGACTTAGTTCTTGTTTAAAGTCACAGGAATAGTATTGAAAACAATAAAGTAATTGAAAGATTCCATCCATTATATTAAGGACATTTTGCAGTTACCAGAAAGCCAACCTGAAAGCAATGGTGCTAGCCAGTCTCACTACTGGAAATAGCAAGGGAATGTTTAGCATACTATGGTCACAGGTTCGAATCCTGCCTCGGGCATGGATGTGTGTGATGTCCTTAGGTTTGTTAGGTTTAAGTAGTTCCAAGTCTAAAGGACTGATAACCTCAGATGTTAAGTCCCATAGTGCTTAGAGCCATCTGAACCATTTTTTGTTTAGCATATGATATACAGTTGTTTGTGAATCAGTAGATTCAGATTCAGATGGACAAAAGTATAAAGACTAGAGAACCAGACTCAAAGTTTTGGGCATTGAACTATCCTCATAATCTTCAAACCCTGATTGGACACTTGAAAGGAATAAATGTTTGACAAAGTAATTATTTGAGATGATATTTTCACAAAAATTTCACAGATAATCACATTTGTACTATCTATTAACTATGGTGCATTGTTAGAGAAGAAAACAGAATCGTAATTGCAGTGTGAAGAGCAGGAAAGCTGAAAAGAGAAGTGGAGGTTTCCTGCCCTGAAATGAGATCCATCCTTCATAAAATCCTCCCCAC
Organism: Schistocerca piceifrons; assembly: GCF_021461385.2. Taxonomy (NCBI): domain Eukaryota; kingdom Metazoa; phylum Arthropoda; class Insecta; order Orthoptera; family Acrididae; genus Schistocerca; species Schistocerca piceifrons. Next base: position 136,259,125 of record NC_060140.1, read on the forward strand.
TCCACCAAGAGTGTCTTTCCGCTGTCCTCCTAACCTTCGTAACCTCTTAGTTCATTCCTATGAAATCCCCAAACCACCTTCCCTACCCTCTGACTCCTACCCTTGTAACTGCCCCCGCTGTAAAACCTGTCCCATACACCCTCCCACCACCACCTATTCCAGTCCTGTAACCCGGAAGGTGTACACGATCAAAGACAGAGCCACGTTTCAAAGCACCCACGTGATTTACCAACTGACCTGCCTACACTGTGAAGCTTTCTATGTGGAAATGACCAGCAACAAACTGTCCATTTGCATGAATGGACACAGGCAGACAGTGTTTGTTGGTAATGAGGATCACCGTGTGGCTAAACATGCCTTGGTGCATGGCCAGCACATCTTGGCACAGTGTTACACTGTCTGGGTTATCTGGATACTTCCCACTAACACCAACCTGTCAGAACTCCGGAGATGGGAACTTGCCCTTCAGTATATCCTCTCTTCTCGTTATCCGCCAGGCCTCAACCTCTGCTAATTTCAAGTTGCCGCCGCTCATACCTCACCTGTCTTTCAACAACATCTTTGCCTCTGTACTTCCGCCTCGACTGACATCTCTGCCCAAACTCTTTGCCTTTACAAATGTCTGCCTGTGTCTGTGTTTATGCGTATGGGTATGTGTGTGTGTGCGAGTGCATACCTGTCCTTTTTTCCCCCTAAGGTAAGTCTTTCCGCACCCGGGATTGGAATGACTCCTTACCCTCTCCCTTAAAACCCGCATCCCTTCGTCTTTCCCTCTCCTTCCCTCTTTCCTGACGAAGCAACCGTTTGTTGTGAAAGCTTGAATTTTGTGTGTATGTTTGTGTTTGTTTGTGTGTCTATCGACCTGCCAGCGCTTTTGTTTGGTAAGTCTCATCATCTTTCTTTTTAGATATATTTTTCCCACGTGGAATGTTTCCCTCTATTATATATATATATATATATATATATATATATATATATATATATACAAACAAAGATGAGGTGACTTACCGAACAAAAGCGCTGGCAGGTCGATAGACACACAAACAAACACAAACATACACACAAAATTCAAGCTTTCGCAACACACTGTTGCCTCATCAGGAAAGAGCGAAGGAGAGGGGAAGACGAAAGGAAGTGGGTTTTAAGGGAGAGGGTAAGGAGTCATTCCAATCCCGGGAGCGGAAAGACTTACCTTTGGGGGAAAAAAGGACAGGTATACACTCGCACACACGCACATATCCATCCACACATACAGACACAAGCAGACATATTTCTGCTTGTGTCTGTATGTGTGGATGGATATGTGCGTGTGTGCGAGTGTATACCTGTCCTTTTTTCCCCCTAAGGTAAGTCTTTCCGCTCCCGGGATTGGAATGACTCCTTACCCTCTCCCTTAAAACCCACTTCCTTTCGTCTTCCCCTCTCCTTCCCTCTTTCCTGATGAGGCAACAGTTTGTTGCCAAAGCTTGAATTTTGTGTGTATGTTTGTGTTTGTTTGTGTGTCTATCGACCTGCCAGCGCTTTTGTTTGGTAAGTCTCATCATCTTTCTCTTTAGATATATTTTTCCCACGTGGAATGTTTCCCTCTATTTTATATATATAAATTCAAGCTTTCGCAACAAATGGTTGCTTCGTCAGGAAAGAGGGAAGGAGAGGGAAAGACGAAAGGATGTGGGTTTTAAGGGAGAGGGTAAGGAGTCATTCCTATCCCGGGAGTGGAAAGACTTACCTTAGGGGGAAAAAGGACAGATATACACTCGCATACACACACACACACACACACACACACACACACACACACACACACACACACACATATCCGTCCCCACATACCAGACACAAGCAGACATTTGTAGAGGCAAAGAGTTTGGGCAGAGATATATATATATATATATATATATATATATAAAAAACAAAGATGAGGTGACTTACCGAACGAAAGCGCTGGCAGGTCGATAGACACACAAACATACACACAAAATTCAAGCTTTTGCAACACACTGTTGCCTCATCAGGAAAGAGGGAAGGAGAGGGGAAGACGAAAGGAAGTGGGTTTTAAGGGAGAGGGTAAGGAGTCATTCCAATCCCGGGAGCGGAAAGACTTACCTTTGGGGGAAAAAAGGACAGGTATACACTCGCACACACGCACATATCCATCCACACATACAGACACAAGCAGACAGGTTTCCTTCTATTATATATATATTATATATATATATATATAATATATATATATATATATATACAAACAAAGATGAGGTGACTTACCGAACAAAAGCGCTGGCAGGTCGATAGACACACAAACATACACACAAAATTCAAGCTTTGGCAACAAACTGTTGCCTCATCAGGAAAGAGGGAAGGAGAGGGGAAGACGAAAGGAAGTGGGTTTTAAGGGAGAGGGTAAGGAGTCATTCCAATCCCGGGAGCGGAAAGACTTACCTTAGGGGGAAAAAAGGACAGGTATACACTCGCACACAAGCACATAGCCATCCACACATACAGACACAAGCAGACACATGGGAAATATGTCTGCTTGTGTCTGTATGTGTGGATGGATATGTGCTTGTGTGCGAGTGTATACCTGTCCTTTTTTTCCCCTAAGGTAAGTCTTTCCGCTCCCGGGATTGGAATGACTCCTTACCCTCTCCCTTAAAACCCACTTCCTTTCGTCTTCCCCTCTCCTTCCCTCTTTCCTGATGAGGCAACAGTTTGTTGCGAAAGCTTGAATTTTGTGTGTATGTTTGTGTTTGTTTGTGTGTCTATCGACCTGCCAGCGCTTTTGTTCGGTAAGTCACCTCATCTTTGTTTTTTCGCACACACACACACACATATCCATCCGCGCATACACAGACACAAGCAGACATTTACATATATATATATATCTGTGTGTGTGTGTGTGTGTGTGTGTGTGTGTGTGTGTGTGTGTGTGTGTGTGTGTGTGTGTTTGGGTTCACCATCTAGAGAACACAATCATAGAATGAATAATAACATGAGGTGTAGAGGTGAGCAGGTTAATGACAGTTAAGCACAGATGTAATTTTAAAAGTTTTTTAAAAGTCATAAGTTCTCAAGTTAAGAATCTCAAATTTAAGGATATGCACAACATACACACATCAAAAAAATTTTTGCATCACTTCAGTTCCAAGAGTTTGAACCTGTAAAGAAAATTGGAATTGAGATCAATATAAACATCATTTCCGCACCCTTTTATTGCTCATGAAAACCACACATTGCATGTTGTACCACCATACAGTGAGACCTTCAGAGGTGGTGGTCCATATTGCTGTACACACTGGTACCTCTAATACCCTGTAGCATGTCGTCTTGCATTAATGCATGCCTGTATTCATTGTGGCATACTATCCACAAGTTCATCAAGGCACTGTTGGTCCAGATTGTCCCACTCCTCAAAGGCGATTTGACGTAGATCCCTCAGAGTGGTTGGTGGGTCATTTTGTCCATAAATAGCCCTTTCCAATCTATCCCAGGCATGTTTGATAGGGTTCATGTCTGAAGAACATCCTGGCTGCTTTAGTTGAGCGATGTCATTATCCTGAAGGAAGTCATTCATAAGATGTGCATGATGGGGGTGTGAATTGTCATCCCTCAATATGAATGCCTCACCAATATACTACCAATATGGTTGCACTATTTGCTGGAGGATGGCATTCATGTTTCATACTTCAGTTACAGCGCCTTCCATAATCACCAGTGGCATACGTCAGCCCCACGTAATGCCAACCCAAAACAGCAGGGAACCTCCACCTTGCTGCACTTGCTGGGCAGTGTGTCTAAGACATTCAGCCTGACCAGGTTGCCTCCAAAAACATCTCTGATGATTGTCTAGTTGAAATCATATGCGACACTCATCGATGAAGAGAATGTGATGCCAATCCTGAGCGGTCCATTTGGCATGTTGTTGGGCCCATCTGTACCACGCTGCATGGTGTGATGGTTGCAAAGATGGATCTTGCCATGGATGTCAGGACCGAAGTATCACATCATGCAGCCTATTGTGCACAGATTGAGTCATAACACAACGTCCTGTGGCTGCACAAAAAGCATTATTCAACATGATGGCATTGCTGTCAGGGTTTCTCCGAGCCATAACCAGTAGGTAGCGGTCAACCACTGCAGTAGTAGCCCTTGCGTGGCCTGAGTGAGGCCTGTCATCGACAGTTCCTTTGTCACTGTATCTCCTCCATGACCGCACAAAATCATTTGTGTCACTCCGAGACACTGGACGCTTCACTTGTTGAGAGCTTCCTGCACAAAGTAACAATGCGTACATGATCAAACCATGGTACTGACTGTCTAGGACATGGTTGAACTATAGACAACATGAGCTGTGTACCTACTTCCTGGTGAAATGACTGTAACTGATAGGCTGTTGGACCCCTCTGTCTAATTGGAGCTGCTCATGTATGCTTGTTTACATCTTTGGGCATCTGAACAGTCAAAGAGACTCTGTCTGTGATACAATATCCACAGTCAACATTTCTCTTCAGGAGTCCTGGGAACTGCGATGATGCAAAACTTTTTTTGATGTGTGTATATTTTAGTTTTTTATAGAGGAGGATTGATGCAAGAAGTGCAGAAATCAACCACTGACTGAAATTACAGGACAATGGAAAGCAGAATGAATTCATTCAATTCCATCCTGTAGTGATAGTAAATAGGTAATTAGTCCTGAATTTTCAACTTTGTATGTCTACTAAGTTAAAATTGATAATGATGGGCAATAAAAATGTATTCTTTCTCTGAAGAGATGTCCACATTGATTCCCATCAAGGACCTGAAAATCTTACACTATTTTTTTCATTAAACACACAAAACAAATGATTACTACAGCACTACAATACCGTTTCATCGTGGGAGCTGATGAAGTTATTGTCTGCCTAAAATTTTATGGTTTCAGTATGGAAAGAAAATCATAATACACAGACAGTGTATTCATGTTTCAAACTACTTCAGCAATAAAGATGCTTGCATAGTTCAAGTGATATGAGTGACAACAATGAGGAATCTTCAGGAGCTCTCCGAAAAAATTGGAAAACAGAATTCCTGCTATTGCCATGAGCTTATTAAATTACATGCAATTTATACAATTCATTCAACCAGGAAATTAACTTACTGACAAAGAGACTATGAATATTGTACACACCTGTTTACAGATTTCTTCAATATTTTGAAGTTCATAATGTACCCTCCTAAGTTGAGACTTTTCTTGCTGTAATTTAAGTGCTGCATTCTTTACATATGAAGCTAGTGAACAGACAGCTTCCCTCTTGTACTCTTGTGACCTGCTGGTGAATGAAGTCTGTGTCAATAAAGATTTTGACACATTATTGCAGAGCACATACAAAAGTGTCACAGGTACACACAGATTAAAATAACAATGAAATCAATGAGACAACTGAATGAGAGAACCTTCTTTCAGAAGCTCCATGAACTGACTGATTTGTCCAGTTTGTAAGATTTGTGTAGTGTTTTGCAGAAAAATCAGCAGGGAGTAAAGAAGGCCCATGTTCCCACTTAATGCTTCTGTCATGCACACAATATCTGAAAGTGAGAGACTGATCAACAGGATGATACAATAAAGTATGTTCTCCACTAACAGAGTGCAACCTGTTCCTTGTGGCACAGAGTCAGTGTGAACCCCTTGTACACTGAAGTGACAGAAGTCATGGGATACCACCGAATATCATGCCAGACCCTCTTTTTGCTTGCTGTAGTTGCAGCAACTCAGTGTGGCAAGGACTCAACAAGTCAGTGGAGTACCCTACAGACATAGTGAGTCATGCTGCCTCTATAACCATTCATAAATGCAAAAGCGTTGCTGATGCTGGACTTTGTGCATGAGCTGGCCTCTCGATTATGTCCCATAAATGTTCACTTAGATTCATGATGGACAATAAGGGTGGCCAAATCATTTGTTCAAATTGTCCAGAATGTTCTTCAAACCAATCACAAATAATTGTCACCATATGAGCACCGACTTGCATTCGGGAGGACGATGTTTCAATCCCACGTCCAGCCATCCTGATTTAGGTTTTCCATGATTTCCCTAAATCGTTCCAGGCAAATGCCGGGATGGTTCCTTTGAAAGGGCACGGCCGACTTCCTTCCCCGTCCTTCCCTAATCCAATGAGACCGATGACCTCGCTGTCTGGTGTCCTTCCCCAAACAACCCAACCCAACCATATGAGCAATGATAATGTTACACTAGTGTGAACTGACCTGGTGACGTGGTACATTGTCATCCTAAAAATTCCATCATTTTGGGACATGAAATACAAGGGTCATCCAGAAAGTAAGTTCCATTTCTATTTCTATCCGTGGCAGCACTATGATCGCAGTTCCGAGCATGCACGGCAGTTACTTTGACTCAAGGAGAAGACATGTACGCCATTTTCAGATTGCTGCTGCCAACGTGCGCACTGTAGTGCTTCTTTATAATGTCAGCAGTAATTGAAAATGCCGCCACGTTTGAAATCAGATCTGTGATTTGTTTTCTAAATGGAAAGAAAGTTAAGCCAAAGGAAATTCATCGGCAAACCTGCACGGTTTATGACAACATACTATGAGAGATTCAACGGTTAGAAGATGTGTCAAGACTGTTCAATGAAGGACATGATCAAGTGCATGATGAAGAATGAAGTGGACACCTGTCTGTGGTTGCTGATGAATTGGTTCACGCAACTGAAGAGAAGATTAAGCACAACCATAAGTTTACACTTAGTGCCCTTGCTATGGAAGTTCTGCAAATCTCAAAATTACTGATTCACAAAATTGTTACTGAAAAACTGAAATTTCGAACATTTTGCTCACATTGGGTACCTATAATTCTTACTGAAGAACACTTTGCTCACATTGGGTACCCATAATTCTTACTGAACAACACAAAAAACAATGGATGGGCAGTGCTCTTCAGTTTTTGACATGCTACAATGAAGAGTTACTGAAAAACTAAAATATCGAAAACTTTGCTCACATTGAGTACCCATAATTCTTACTGAACAACACAAAAAACAATGGATGGGCAGTGCACTTCAGTTTTTGACATGCTATAATGAAGAAGCAATGGTTTTCTTTCTTGGATTGTCACAGGGGATGAAACTTGAGTATCGTACAACACCCCTGAAACAAAACGGCAATCAATGGAATGGAGGCACACTTCATTCCCAACGAAGGTTAAACCTAAGCAAATCTTGACACCTCAAAAAGTCATGTGCACCATTTTTTTGGACAGAAAAGGCATTTTGCTGATTGATTTCTTACCACGAGGCCAAACAATCAATGCACATCATTACTGCGAGACCATCAAGAAATTGCGCTGCACAATACAGAACAAGTACCAAGGATTACTGTCTAAAGGTGGTGTTTTTTTCCACAATAATGCCTGACCTTACACGGTGAATGTGACCAAACAACGCTTATGGGAATTTCACTGGGACACATTTGATCATCCTCCATACAGCTCTGACCTCGATCCTAGAAACTTTCGTCTCTTCTTACACCTAAAATCTGTTCTTGGTGGACAATACTTCAACAATGATGATGAGCTGAAAGAACATGTTAACACATGGTTGAATACACAGGCAGCAACCTTCTATGAAGAAGGCATACAAAAACTTGTGCCACACTATGACAAGTGCCTACAAAATTTCTTGGAAGCTATGTAGAAAAGTAGTTTAACAGTTGTAGATTTTTGAACAACAAATATTTTTTCTGTATCTGTACATGTTTGTTTCATATAACCAAACAGAACTTACTTTATGGATGACCCTCATACATGAATGGATGCAAATAGTTTCATAGTAGCTGAACATAACCATTTCCAGTAAATGATCCATTCAGTTGGACCAGAGGACCCAGTTCATTCCATATAAATATTACCATTACGAGGCCACCACTAGCTTGCACAGAGTCTTGTGGGTGCATAGTTTCTTGGAGTATGCACCACACTCAAACTCTACCATCCACTTTTAGCAATTGAAATCAGGGCTTGTCTGACCAGGTCAGAGTTTTTCAGTCATCTATGGCCCAACTGAAATGGTTGCAAGCCCAGGAGAGGCACTGCTGGTGATATGCTGTTAGCAGAGGCACTCGTGTCAATCATCTGCTGCCATAGCCCATTAACACCAGATTTCACAAAACTGATCTAATGGATATGGTCTATGTAGTCCCATATTGATTTCTGTGGTTATTTCACACAGTGTTGCTAATCTCTTAACATTGACAACTCTATGTAAATGTCACTGCCCTCAGTCATTAAGTGAAGGCCGTTGAAATTTGGTATTCTTGGCACACTCTTGACACAGTGGATCCCAGAATATTGAATTCCTTAACGATTTCCAAAATGAAATTTCCCATGTGTCTAGCTCCAACTACCATACCATGTTCAAAGTCAGTTAATTTCTGCTCTGCGGCCATAGTCACATGAGAAACCTTTTCACATGAATCACCTGAGTACAACTGAGAGCTCCACCAATGTACTGCCCTTTTATACCTTCTGTAAATGATACTACTACTATCTGGCTATCTGTTATGTGGATATCACTATCCAATGACTTTTGTTAACTTAGTGTATATAATAGATTGCTGTCCATTAAAATTGCAACATCATCAAGGCAGCATGCAATAGATGTCAAATTGACACCAAATATACTGCATGCTTGGAGATGGAATAGATTAGCATTTCAGCACAACCACACAAAGTAAGAAGGAGTAGCACTGTCTACATTCTGTATATAAGGAAAAATTATGCAGTGAGTTTTTAGTCCAAAAATCACATTCAAACATCGACTGGTTCAACAGCAGTGTGTAATGCGTTGTGTAAGAAGAAGAAACATCTACCGGGCCACGTCATGATCTATCAAGACTGCAGTTTATCATTCTATTGATCAGGATTTCACAATTGTCAAATGAATATAACTAATAGGTTCAAGAGGCACATAATCCATCCATGCCATGCAGGATCTCAACAACACCATGAGACTAATGCCTGAGAAACTTCCCACCTCCACAGTTTAGATAATCTGGTGTTTGTGGGAAGGATCCATATGGCACATGCTGTGAAGCAGCCATTGAAATGAAGGATATCATGTTTGGCAACATGTTCGGCAACAGGCTGGTCCACTTCTTTCTTGGCCACAGTTCGTCATTGGCCATTTTCAATGAAACAACTAAATTACATTCTCCGCCAGGGTTTCGATTACCTCTCGTCATGGCCTGAAATGAGAAATGTCCTGCCCACTATCCTCCTGACCCCTCCTACAGTGGTATTCCACCATCCACTGAACCTACACAATATGCTTGTCCATCCATACACAACTCCTGCTCCCAACCCCTTACCTCATGGCTCAAACTCCTGTAATAGACCTAGATGCAAAACCTGTCCCATACATCCTCCTACCACCACCTACTCCAGTCCGGTCACTAACATCACCTATCCCATCAAAGGCAGTCATGTAACACAGTCAGGCAGTGAAACCAGTCACGTCATTTACAAGCTAGACTGCAACCACTGTGCTGCATTCTGTGTAGGCATGAAAACAAACAAGCTCTCTGTCCACATGAACAGTCACCGACAAACTGTGGCCAAGAAACAAGTGGATCACTCTGTTGGCAAACATGCTGCCAAACATGATATCCTTGATTTCAATGACTGCTTCACAGCCTGTGCTATATGGATCCTTCCACCAACACCAGCTTTTCTGAATTGTGCAGGTGGGAACTTTCCCTGCAATACATCCTATGTTCCCATAACCCTGATGGCCTCAACCTTCTTTGGTCACTGTCCTCACCCATCCAGCCCCTCCCTATTCCCATTCCAGAACTACACAGTTATCATTTCACCACCACACCTAGTCTTTTTGTTTCTTTTTATTTCTCTCCTCTTCCACCACTTCCCCACCCCCTCCACACCTCTTCCCAGCCCTCCATCTAAACTGCTGCACTTCACTGTGTCTCCCATCCCCAATATCGCTTCCCTTCCCCACACCAGCCCCCTCCTTACCCCACCCAGTTGCCACTGCTGCTGCTGCTCGCAGTGTGGGTTTAGTTGCCTGACGTTATGTGTGTGTGTGTGTGTGTGTGTGTGTGTGTGTGTGTGTGTGTGTGTGTGAGTGAGTGAGTGTGTATGTGTGAGTGTCTATTGTTAGCAAAGGCCTTAATGGCCAAAAGCTATAATTGTGAGAATCTTCTTGTTGTGCCTATCTGCGACTCAGCATCTCCTATATGGTAACAACTTTCCTTCTCTAATATTGTTACATTCCATCCTGGATTTTCCATTGTTTGATTAATGTCTGAGAAGACATATATATTGTTTGCTTGATTGTGCAGGATCATACAGTATTATCATGTATGAGTCAGGAAATAGGCTCGTTTACATCAAGACAAGTATCCACATAGGCAGTGCAATGGTGTGTGGATCACTACAGGCTATTAGGGGGCAGAGATATTTGCAGCAGAGGTAGGTATGTATACAATGGTGAGCTCAGTGACATCACCAGACATTTGAGTGCCACCATGTTGTCTTTTCAGACAAGTCCCACAGCCTCCGTGCAGCATCATAATGGACATATCCAAGTGCGATTAACTTTGTTATGCTCATACAGGTCCACCACCTAGTGTAATGGTGTGGGATGCCATTGAGTTCACAACATGATCACATCTGGTTCACAAAGCTGGTAATTTGGGCAGTCATCATATTTCTACCATTTTAAGGATTTTAAGGCCAGTAGCTGTACCTTATCTGCATGGTCTCTGAGATGTTACCTTTGAACAAGATAATGCAAGAATGTGTGTTGCCTGTGCTGTTGTAACCACCATCATTACAAACTGTATTCGACTATTGCCTGGTCCTCCAGATCTCCCAACCACTGAAAGCATCTAGTTGTGGGTTCCTGAGAGGCTGTTAAGCCACCAATCTCAACCATTATGTTTGATGAACACAAAGTTGGAACAACATGGAATCACATGCCATTATCTACTATTCAACTTGATGCTTGATCAGATTAGGGCCATTGTTGCTACCACAACTGGCAGCTCTGTGTATTAAATTTTGCAACCTGTATGCCTCTACATCATCTAACAATTTAGTTGTGTGTTCTCCCCACTACACTGTACATACACAATAAGTAAAAATGTTGTTATTTTCAATTCTTCCTGTTTTTGCAATTTTAGTGTCCAGCAGTGCATTTAGAGTAGGCATGTATTTATGATAGCATGGGGTACATCCACTCCTCTCCCCCCCCCCCCCCCCCCCCCCCCCCACTATTGCTCTTCCTCACCACAACATATGAGAATGATGATAGGAAAGCAAAACAGGAATAAGAATTCTTGCTTTACTTAAAGAGGGCATGGAAGGTCACGACCTAGAAGCATGTGACATGCCACTGTGTAACCTTTCTCTTGCTCACATCCAACCAAAGAAGTAATTTTAATCATGAAGTAAGTTCCTCATTAAGTAAAATGCTCATATAGTCTGGAGTAATCTAGAATGTGTCTAGCACTGGACAAAAAGAGAGAGAGTGAAATCAAAGTAAAAATGTAAGTGACATGAAGCAGTAGACTTAAGCATAGAACACAGTTATGGAATTAAGCTTCTTCATTGAATTCACTATAAATTTCACACTGTTAAAAGTGGAGTTACTACTTACTTCCCGAGTGATATTTGGCATTCTTGCTGAGTCAGATCTCCACCACTGTTCTTCCTCTTAGATTCATCCTCTTTATTTTCACCTAAAACAGTTAGAAAAGAAAATAATGTGTTAGTGTTTTTTATGTTATTATCAGATACATGAGTATTAAGGTAGATTTTCCTCTACTATACACATACTACACAACTGTTCACAGAGAACACATTCTGCCCTTTTTCACTTATCATAATTATTACAATAAATACTTCTCCTCTCATAACTTCAAATTGAGTTAAGAACTTAGGTATACACATGTATTTTTAAGTTAGTTATAGCGATGGATGTGATGCAGCTTTGTGACTGTCTTGCCAATATGAAAGGGGTACAAGAGAGAGATAATTCATCAATATACATGTGCCTTGAGAAAATTTTCAAGATCATCTAAAACTGAGCAAACTGTGTGTGGTGTGGAATAAGTGGCAGTTTCCAAAGGGAAACTTTTGTAGATGATAAGGGGCTTTAGAGTGAATGGATCTCTGTACCAAAAGTGAGCTAGATGTGGATGTTAAACTGGTAGATGATAAACTGGTACAATGGGAAACACACTATTGCTACGCACTTTACAGGGCTTTTCAGAGTACAGATTTAGATGTACATTTAACAGATGGAACCATGTTAATGGCCTATTACAGTAGTGGACAGCAGCAGCCCATAACTCAATGAGCTATGGAGTAGTAGCAAAAGAAACCAGAGGTACTCATCTTTATTTGCCATTGACCATTAACACAACGGAATAGGCTTTATGTCTTATACGTACGTAATACTGATATGTTTAGTTCTATACACTCTAAGTTTTAACACATTTCTTATATTTTATTACATGCTCAATGACAGATATTTATACTTAATTATATACACAATTACAAGGGTTTATATTGAATTACCTACACAACTAAAAATATTTAGCCACATATTTTAAATGTTAACATATGTTCACATTTTTTTCATCAAAAAATTCTGTAACATTATAAAATAGATTTTCAGCCAGCCAGCTGTACAGTTTTCTTTGAAGTAGTTTAGAAAGCATGGACCATGCTGAGGGTTGTTGAAGATTATTAGGGAGCTGACTGTGGGTGAATGGGCTGTTTTTACTAGTCTGTGTCCCGGAATATCCTTTTTCATTTTTCCTCTAGTGTTGTGTTGGTGTAAATCTCCTCTAATATGAAATTCTTTCATATTTGCTATAATGTATGGTGATGAGACATATGTATACAAATTTACAGTTGCAACAATATGAGAGAAGGAAAGTTGCTACTCACCATACAGCGGAGATGCTGAGTCGTGATAGCCACAATCGCGACTCAGCATCTCCGCTGTATGGTGAGTAGCAACTTTCCTTCTCTCATATTGCTACATTCCATCCTGGATTTTCCATTGTTTCATTTAATTTACAATTGCAATTATATTGAGTTTTCTAAACAGAGGTCAGTTATGATCTCTCAGTCCAGTCCTACTCATACCTCTTACAACTCTTTTGTATCTTCAGTATATCAGCTATATGTGTGGAGTAGCCCCATATTAGCAGTTCATAAGAAATGAGGGACTGGAGTAGTCCAAAATATGTCTGTCTTAAATAGTCATGAGTAACTAAATATCTTGTTTCCACATTAGGTATGTTACCCTTGATATTCTTTTGAAAATCTGACTGATGTATTCTCTGCAACTCAATTTGGAGTCAATATGGAATCCTAAAAGTTTAACTGTTCTAATTTCTATATCATTAGATAGTCCTGACAGAAAATTCTAAGTATTTTCAGGATTACACTGTGGTATGTTAGAGGAGAACCATTTTACTGCAGCATTTACTGATTCTAGTGACATTTTTGTAATGCTGATGTGTCCTGGTGAGTTGCAATTATTGTTGTGTCATTTGCATAGCAGACCACAGATTGAGAGACATGATATGGCAAACCACTGATGGCAATTACGAAAAAGAATGGTTCAAGCACTGAGCCCTGTGGTATCCATGTCTCTACAGTTTTAATAAGAGAATGTCTGTTTCTCACTTAAACATATTGTTTTCTGTGCCTTAAGTATGAAACAATTCTTTTTAGTTCTATAGTTTGTACTCCATAATATTCAAGTTCCTCAATCAATATTTTGTAAGGGATACAGTCAAAGCCTTACTTAGGTCACATAAAACCAGTGAGGCTTTATCCCTATTTTTAAAAGCAGTGATTATCTGGTTTACAATGTCAGGAACTGCTGAGGTGGTGTTATTTCCTTGTCTGTAACCAAACTTTTTGTTTGAAAGGGGATTATTTTCTTCAAAATACTCACTTAGTTGATTATATACAAGAGTTTCAAATATTTTGAAAATTGCAGGAGCTATTGAAACTGGGTGATAATTTTGGGGTAGATTTTTATCTCCTTTTTTAAAAATTTGTATAACTTTTGAAATTCTGAACTGAAAGCATTTGTTAAAAATGAAGGCTAAAGGTTCACAGATAAAATGAGTAGTTTTCTTGATAATGTAATTGGATAGCCGGTAATTATCCATAGTTTTATAGTTGGTGAATTTTTTTACTGCTTTTATTACACCTGTGACTGTGATAATTTTCTACTGAAAACACAGTTTCACAGGCAGCTGCTTACAAAGTCATTCACTTACAGATGTGTTGGTCAAGTTTATTCTGTTTCCAATTTCTTTCACTGAAGTCACAAAGAACTCATTCAGTTGCTCAGGTTCAAGTGATACTTCCATGTGTGACAGGGGGGAGTGTTCTTGGGTAAAATGTAATTGTCGTGTGACTAGGGCCTCCCTGCGGGTAGACCGTTTGACGGGTGCAAATCTTCCAATTTGACACCACTTTGGCAACTTGTGCAGCGATGGAGATGAAATTATGATGATTGACTAGGGCCTCCCTGCAGGTAGACCATTTGCTGGGTTCAAGTCTTCCAATTTGACACCACTTCGGCAACTTGTGCAGCGATGGCGATGAAATTATGATGATTAGGACAACACAACACCCAGTCCCTGAGCAGAGAAAATCTCTGATCCAGCCGGGAATCGAACCCGAGCCCTTAGGATTGACATTCTGTCACGCTGACCACTCAGCTACCAGGGGCAGACAGTGTCGTTGTGTGATAATCTGCCATGCAGCTTTGCACTTGTTTGGTGCAGTTTCTGTAAACCTTTCATATGCTAATTTTTTCTCATTAAGCAGCTTAGTTTTATGAAAAAAATATACTTGAGATACTTCCTATAATCTATATCAGCTTGTATAGTCTTACTCGCATAGTTCTTTTTATTGCATTTCGCAATAACAACATTTGTTCCCTAATTTTTTCAAGCTCTTTAGTATACCAATTTGTTAACTTTGTTTCAGGCTGACATTTAAACTTAGTTTTTCTTATGGGTGAACAAGTATACCAAACTTCAATACATTTGCCGAAGAACGTGTCAAACACAGTTTCAGCATTAGTTCATCCACTCTGTGTTTCATACAAAAAGTCCTATTTAATATAATGGGTGTGGACACACAATGAATTGTATCCAGAGACCTCAGTTATAACAGAACTAACAGTAATTTTAACAGCACTTATATATACTTAAAAAAATAAAAAATAAAAATAAAAAAAAAAAAAAACGATCTGAAGGCTATTGTACAAACAGCACTACCAGTGACTAAATACCACTGCAAACAATCTCTGAAAAGCACCCCCTCCCTTGTGTTCAAGATCATCTAAGGTAAAAATCCATGAAAATGAAATGGCTCGCAAGTTAGGGAAAAACCTATAACCACAGGCAGTGATGATAGGATGTGAAACATATATTTTATAATCCAATTCAAGGAAGCATTAATAAACAATTGGGACTGTGAATGCAAAAGACCTAGTTCCACAAGAGGACATCACCATAGTGATGTACACCCATAATGTCCATGTTACATTTCTATACAAGGCTACACTTCACATAATTCCTTTTTTGGGAAGATGTTCTAACATTTAAATTTATAGTATTGAACATTATACTACTTTTCCTTTTCTAGAATTCTTACTAATCTAAGTATGCATTTTACATCCTCCTTACTTCTGCCAACATCAATTATTTTGCTCTACATTCATTAGATCTACAATGATCATAAGTGTAGGGAGTGCCTTTTCACAATAAACCTGTCAAGGCAAGTCCAAAGGTCAGTACTGCCCCAGGTCCTCCTATATTTCTCCAGAATCCAAAGTGATTTTCCATTTGCTTAGCTTCTTCCAGTCTTTCCATACTTCTTTAAATAATTCATGTTAGTATTTTGCAGTCATAACTTATTAAAAATGATGGACCCATAATATTAACATCTGTTCATGCCTGTCTTCTATGAGACTGGGATTATTACATTCTTCTTGAAGGCTCTGGGTATTTAGTCTGTATGATAGATCAGATAAAATAATTTTTTCACATTTGGTTTTTAGCAGTCGTTCTAATTCTAAGGGAACATAATCTACTACATTCACCTTGTTCGGAATTAGATGCTCTGCGGAATGCTTTTTGTAATATCACCTCTTCCATCACCTGTCCATCTAATACAACTTCATTTCCATAATACTATCCTCAGGTTACTTTCCTCTGCATGGACTTTCTATTCATTCTTTCCATCTTTCAGCTTTCCCTTCTTTGCTTAGTATTGTCTTGCATCCAGAGCTCTTGCTACTCACAAAGTTTTTTCTTTATTTCTCCAAAAGTTTTCTGTTTCCTATGCAGTACTCCTACCTTTCCCATAGTCGTGAATACTTCTTCAGTGTTGCATTTTTCCTCTAACCTTTCTTACTTTGCCATTTTACACTTCTGGTAAATTTAATTTTTTTAACATATTTATTTCCTTTTGCCTGCTTCGTGTGCTGCATTTTTATATTATATCATTTCATCAATTATTTTCGGTATCACATGTGTAAGCCAAGGATTTCTAGACATTTGTCTTTCTGTCAATTCAGTCTACAGCTACCTTCAATATTCCATCTCTCAAAGAATCCTAATGCTCCCTTTGAAACTCTCAGCAACCTATTATTTTTTCAGTTTATCCTCACCTTCTACCTTTCTGCAATTTACATAGTTTTATTCTGCAGTTCATAATCAATAAATTATGGGTCCATACCGCCCCAGAAATATTTTGCAACTTAAAATACAGATTTGAAAAAACTGTGACAACATTACATCTCTGTAAAATATGATGGCTGGAGTTTCCTCTTGCTTTTGGCTGTTCGACAGTACCAACATGAGATGGCCATGTTAGCTATTTACAAGGCCAGACCAGTGAATCATCCGCACTATTGTAATCCTTCTTGTGTTTTCACCTCTCTTTCATGTAGCCAACCTTCTGTGATTCTCAAACGAAGTGTTAGCAATGTTTAAATTACCATTATATAATCTACCATACACCTTTCACTGCCTCCACATCTTCCCATGTCTACAAACTACTTTCATGGCACTTAAAAACAAGTGTTAGTATTGATTAAATTGTGATCAGTGCAAAATACTACTAGAGGACTTCCCCTTTTGTTCCATTACCCCAGCCCATGTTATCCTCTTATTTTTCCTTCCTTTCCTTTACTTAATATTGAATTCCAGTCCTCCATCACAACAAGTTACATATTTTTCTCCCAAAGTGACAATAATTTCTTTTACCTCATTTACGTTTGCAATTTACCCATTATATGCAGAATACTAGGCATATATACTTGTCCTCTTGTGATGAGTCTTGGCTTTATGTTTCTCTTGGCTATAACAGTGCTTTCATTATACTGCTCATAAGAGTTCACCTGTGTCCTTATCACTAATATGTATTACATCTAACTTCAATCACTCAGTTCCACTTGTCAAATTTCCTAATTCACATAACCAAGAAATGGACCTAACATTCAGTGCTACAACCTATAGAATGTCAAATATGTTGTTTTCTTATAACAATGTCCTCTTGAGTAGTCTCACCCAGAGCCCTGAATGAAGGACCATTTTTCTTCCAGAATATTTTATTCAAGGTGAAGCCATTGTCATTAAACATGCAACAGGACTGCATGTCTTTGAAAATATGACTTATGGAATAAAAAAAGGCAGTTCAACAGTACCAATATGGGAAAATTTTGTTGGCTATTTTATTTTTTCCAAAGTGCATGTAGGTCTACTGTACAGATGACATACGTTTGGGTAAAATATTGAGGAGGTAATGTAGCCCTAAGTTTGGATCTCTGGATGGTGATTACTCAGGAAATGTTGTCAGCAGAAAAACAAACCTGGCACTCTACATATCAAACCGTGGAATGTTAGCTCCCTTAATGAGGTAGGCAGGTTAGAGGATTTAAAAAGGGATATGGATAGGTTGAAGTTAAATACACTCCTGGAAATTGAAATAAGAACACCGTGAATTCATTGTCCCAGGAAGGGGAAACTTTATTGACACATTCCTGGGGTCAGATACATCACATGATCACACTGACAGAACCACAGGCACATAGACACAGGCAACAGAGCATGCACAATGTCGGCACTAGTACAGTGTATATCCAGCAATGCAGGCTGCTATTCTCCCATGGAGACGATCGTAGAGATGCTGGATGTAGCCCTGTGGAATGGCTTGCCATGCCATTTCCACCTGGCACCTCAGTTGGACCAGCGTTCATCCAGTCCCAAACATGCTCAATGGGGGACAGATCCGGAGATCTTGCTGGCCAGGGTAGTTGACTTACACCTTCTAGAGCACGTTGGGTGGCACGGGATACATGCGGACGTGCATTGTCCTGTTGGAACAGCAAGTTCCCTTGCCGGTCTAGGAATGGTAGAACGATGGGTTCGATGACGGTTTGGATGTACCGTGCACTATTCAGTGTCCCCTCGACGATCACCAGTGGTGTACGGCCAGTGTAGGAGATCGCTCCCCACACCATGATGCCGGGTGTTGGCCCTGTGTGCCTCGGTCGTATACAGTCCTGATTGTGGCGCTCACCTGCACGGTGCCAAACACGCATACGACCATCATTGGCACCAAGGCAGAAGCGACTCTCATCGCTGAAGACAACACGTCTCCATTCGTCCCTCCATTCACGCCTGTCGCGACACCACTGGAGGCGGGCTGCACGATGTTGGGGCGTGAGCGGAAGACGGCCTAACGGTGTGCGGGACCGTAGCCAAGCTTCATGGAGACGGTTGCGAATGGTCCTCGCCGATACCCCAGGAGCAACAGTGTCCCTAATTTGCTGGGAAGTGGCGGTGCGGTCCCCTACGGCACTGCGTAGGATCCTACAGTCTTGGCGTGCATCTGTGCATCGCTGTGGTCCGGTCCCAGGTCGACGGGCACGTGCACCTTCCGCCGACCACTGGCGACAACATCGATGTACTGTGGAGACCTCATGCCCCACGTGTTGAGCAATTCGGCGGTACGTCCACCCGGCCTCCCGCATGCCCACTATACGCCCTCGCTCAAAGTCCGTCAACTGCACATACGGTTCACGTCCACGCTGTCGCGGCATGCTACCAGTGTTAAAGACTGCGATGGAGCTCCATATGCCACGGCAAACTGGCTGACACTGACGGCGGCGGTGCACAAATGCTGCGCAGCTAGCGCCATTCGACGGCCAACACCGCGGTTCCTGGTGTGTCCGCTGTGCCGTGCGTGTGATCATTGCTTGTACAGCCCTCTCGCAGTGTCCGGAGCAAGTATGGTGGGTCTGACACACCGGTGTCAATGTGTTCTTTTTTCCATTTCCAGGAATGTATAAAGAGAAAAAGAGAACAGTAAAGTACAGTAGCAGGATGAACTGGACTTCTGGTCAAGTCAGTACAATGTTATAAACACAAAATCAGATAGAATAACACAGGAGTATGCCTAATAATTAATAAGAAAATAGGAATGTGGGTAAGCTACTATGAAGAACATAATGAACATAGCCAAACAATGGAAAATCCAGGATGGAATAATGACAATATTATGAAAAGGATAAACTGCTACTCACCATATAGTGGAGATGTAGAGTTACAGACAGGCCCAACAGAAAGACTCCCAAAGTAGTACACTTTCAGCCAAAGGCCTTCTTCTGAAGTAGGCACCCCCCCCCCCCCCCCACACACACACACACACACAACAATATTCAAGAAACACAACTCACACACATGACCACTGTCTCTGGCTGCTGAGGCTTCAGTGGCTAAAAGTTTACTTGTTTAGCAGTCTTTTTGCTGTGCCTGTCTGTGACTCAGGATATCCACTATATGGTGAGTAGAAATCCATCCTTTTAATAATATGATTATTATTATAGCCTACATAGAAATGAAGGCAGCCAAAATAAACATGAAGCCACACACACACCACAGTAATACAAGTTTATATGCTGACAAGCTACTCAGATGAGGAAGAGATTGAGAAGACAGGTAAGGCCCTTTAAAAACTCTCAAATAACACAGAAGGTACTGAATTTAATTAACAAAATGAGAACATATAAAAATAAAGCAACTGAAAGAGACTACACATATCTAAACAATGAGAGTGACAGAAAGTACAAAAGACTGGGCAAAACAAATATAAGACTGTACAAGCATATATAACTAGAGGAAAGATAGGTGCTGCATGTATAACAATTAAAGAAATCTTTGGAGAAAAGAGAAGTAGCTCTATGAATATTGATAGCTCAGATAGCAGGCCAATAGTAAGCAAAGAAGGGGAAGCTGAAATGTGGAAGAAATATGTAGAGGTACTGTATAAGGAAAACAAACCAGAGGACAATATTAGAGAAGAGGAGGTAGGTGAAGAAGATGAAATGGAAGATAAGTTACTGTAAGAAAAATCTGACAGAACACTGGAAGATCTAAGTGGATACAAGGACCCTTCAATAGATGACTTTCCCTCATAATTCATGAGATCCTTGGAGTGATGACAAATTTTTTCAGTCTGGTGTGCAGGGTATATGAGACTGGTGAAATATCATCTGACTCCAGGAAGACTGTAATAATTCCAATGCCAAGGAAAGTAGATGTGAATACTGTTGAATCATCAGTTTAATATGTCATGGTTGCAAAACATGGACATGAATTATTTACAGAAAGATGGAGAAACTGATGGAAGCTGACCTCAGGGAAGATAACCTTGGGTTCTGGGGAAATGCAGAAATACACAAGGCAGTCCTAACCCAGTGGCATAACCTGCCAGGAGGATGGACTGGAGGAGGACAAACCTACATTTGTAGAATTTGTAGATTCAGATAAAGTTTTGACAAAGTTGACTGCACTACACTCTTTGAAATTTTGAAGGTAGCAGGGATAAAAGACAGGGCTAAGAGTTGAAGAGCATGAAAGGGAAGCTATGATTGAGAAGGGAGTGAATAGTGTATCTCCAATCTTATTCAGTCTGTGCACTGACCATGGAGAAATTTTGTAAGAGAATTAAAGTTCAGGAAGAAAAAATTAAAGCTTTAAGGTTTTCCAACGAATATGTAGTTCAGGAATTTGGGAAAGTGATTGAACAGAATGGATAGCATCCTGAAAAGAGATTTTAAGACGAACATCTAACAAAGTAAACAAGGTTAATGGAATGTAGCTAAGTTAAGTCAGATGACAATGAGGGAACTGATCAGCAAATGCAACACTAAACGTAACAGATGAATTTGGGCAGCAAAAAACTGTTGTCAGCCAAAGTAGAGAGGATATGAAATGCAGATAGGAAATAACAAAAAAAAGTATTTCTGAAAAGAAGTGCTTTGTTAACATTTAATATCTGTTTATGTGGTAGGAAGTCTTAACTGAAGGTATTTGTGTGAAACATATGGAAGTAAAACATGGACAATAAGCAGTTCAGAGAAGAAGAGAACAGAATCTTTTGAAATATTGTGCTAGAGAAGAATGTTGAAGATTACATGGATAGATTGAATAACTAATGATACAATACTTAAACACATTGGACAAAAAAGGATTTATGGCACAACTGGACTAAAGGAAGGAGTTAGTTTGTGGTGAAACAAGTGTTGTATCTCTGTGAGACATACAGAGGTGAGAGAGTTATTAACTTTGATGATCAGAAGTCAGGATGATAGATCATTTTATTTGAAACTTCCCATAGAGATCAGCTCTGGATTCTTAGTAGTGCAGTTTCAGATAGCAACATTATTATTATGATAAAATATTATTTTATATTGTGCATGTGAACTTTTGCTGAATTATAGTCATAGTTCCTGAACCCACTGAGTAAATAGTAAGTATGAACATTTTCTTTCAGTGAGCACAAGAATAACATGGACTTTTAGACTGGAGATTAGAATCAGTATGTTCTCCATCTCCTTCTGGCTGACCACAAAAATAGTTTTCAGGCTCTTGATGATGACAGAGATTTATACCCTGATTCACCTGCTGCTCCACAGGTCAACTCAGAGCTGCATCAAACCTGGTTTGGACTGAAAACCACAAATACACGACAGTCATTATGCATGATTTGTACACTTCCTGTTTCATTCACATACTGAGATTGGGAAGAAAAATTATTTAAATGCCTCTGTGTGAGTTGTAATTAATCTAATCTTGTCCTTGTGGTGCTTATATGAGCAATAAGTAGGGGGTTGTGGTATATTCCTAGAATCATCATTTCAACGTGGTTGTTGAAACTTTGTAAGTCCGTCCCTAGTAGCTGAGTGGTCATCATGATGGAATGTCATACCTAACAGCCCAGGTTCGATTCCTGACTGGGTAGGAGATTTTCTTCGCTCAGGGACTAGGTGTTGTGTTGTCCTTATCATCATCCTTTCATCCCCATCGACACGCAAGTCGCCGAAGTGGCGTCAACTCGAAAGACTTGCACCAGGCAAATGGTCTACCCTATGGGAGATCCTAGCCATATGGCATTTCCATTTTCAGCCCTAGCCACATGGCATTTCCATTTTCAGTGAAGTACAAAAATACAAAAATGATAAATATACTGCTCACTTAGTTTAGTCAATGAAACAAAACAGTCTACTTACGAATGGAGTCTGAGTCACTTTTCCTACGGCTCCATACACCAGAGAGTTTCCTGAAATATTCCTGAAAAAAAATAAAAAAAATATTATCTAATTATTCAACAGAAAGACTAAACTCACACAGTATTTTGATACAACAGTGGTTGACTTTCCATTTAACAGAATATTTGTTGTTTGCTCTGACAATTGTGCAAATTTTGTAAAACATAATACCACAGAGTGTTTGAAAACAAAACCATTACCTGTCTGCATGGTATTTCACGAGACACACTGCTTGTTCCTATAACTAAACCCAAAGAAGTCTAAAAAATTTACTAAAGAAGCCTCTCCCCCTGCCCTGGCTCCCTGTCATCCTATTGCCTGAGTGACAACTTGCTCTTTTCTTTTCTCTGCGAGGAAGAAACTAACAGTTCTGGAAGATGACTAAATAATTTTTACACTTTTGTACACTGCCTGACAAACAAAGTGAAGCACTCAGAAGGGAGTATAAAACAAAATGAATCTTAATGAGTTGAGAAGGTATGTGATGTTATTTCAGTGATTACAAAATTGAGTCAAATTTACAAAGAACTTGGGAAGGATGAGCCCACGTAACAGTATGATGGTGGGCCCCCCTCTGGCCTGGAAGAATGCACTGATTTGGTAGGGAAGTATGTCATAAAGCTGTTGAATCCTCCCCTGATGCAAGCTAGCCCAAAACTATTGTCTGTTGCAGCTGGTTCTTGATAGCCTGGGTACTGTCACTGGGACAGAGTTGACGTCTGAGTTAGTCCTGTCCATGTTCTATTGGGGTCATGTCTGTGCATCTTGCTGACGTCAACAGTGCCTCAACATCATGCAGATAGTTCAAAGAGACACGTACCACATGTGGCTGAACATTGTTGTGTTAAAAAATGATTAAACAGTACTATCACATGAGAGGTAGCATATGAGGCCACAGGATGTCCGTGACATATCACTGTGCATCAGAATTCCCCGAGTCACTACCAGATGTCACCTGAAGTCTCACTCGAATGTCTCCCACACCGTGGTGCTAGGAGTAACACCAGTGTGCCGCACCAGGTCACTCCTTTACCCGTCAATGATGGTCATCTGTGGTAGTTTAGAACTGTGATTCATTGCTCAACACAATACAAAAGCATCCATCATCATCCATGCTTAATCGATGGAATAAAGCAATCAGGCTTGTAGGCTTCTTTTGGTGTTCTCCGGACATAATTCCACCCTGATGTAGGAAATAATGAAAATGTTGACTCATTGGACCATATGACATGTTTCTATTGATCAGCTGTCCAGGATTTATGTCCTGACACCATGTATTATGCTCGTTTGTGTTAGTTGTCCCCACTAATGGTTTAATGCATGAATATTCACTTTGTGGAGATCTCAGTGGACAGTGTCAATAAATAATTTTTCTCAGATGGCAGGCAAAGATGTAAAGGGGTTACAAAGTGTATGGTGCACATTACGGGTGACTGCCCCTCATGGTGGTCAGAAGTGGTCAACCGGAACCTTTATGAGGAGTATGCCTGTGCTCACATTCCCATGCACTCCAAAACTAGACTACAGTGACATCCAATTCAGCCAAAAATCTGGATACTGCCTCATCAGCCTGCCAAGTGGAGACCCACAATGAGGCCCCTTTCAAACTCTGACAGATGTTGACAATGCTGTCTCAAATGAGCCTGCAGCAGCTCCATGTGCTTCACAGTGATAACTCAGCACGTGATGCTGTTTGCACATCTTATATACCCTAACAAGACTGGCAACAACACTAAACATAAACAGTTCTAATGCACTCTGGTGGTTGTTCTGCATGTCACAGAAAATTATCAGTCAGACTATAAGTAACACAAGACCACATTTGCCTCCATTTGCCTTATACAACTCTGTGTTCACAAGTAAATTCAAACCACTCAGCTGGGTCGTTTCCCAAGAAACACATCCAGTTTTACTACAAAACACACTAACTAAAAATTAGAAAGTTTGGTGTAAGAAGAAAGTGTCTCTGAGCACTGGCTTCTCCTTTGGACAGATGATAACTGAAACTGGTCACCAACAAAAGAAAGAAAAGACACTGTGTTTTAGATTGTTACTTTTTTATTTCATTTCATGCCATCTAAGCACCACATCTTGATAACTATTTGTTTTTCTTTTTCTTCATCTTCCTCTAAAACTCTTTCATTTTCTCAGAATAAGCTCTTCCACTCTCATCTAGCCATTTGACTCCCATTGTTTTTCTGTATGTTTTATATTCCTGGAAGCCTTTGAATTTCTTGGCTTCTAGTCTGAATTTGGCTCTGTTGAGTAAGGTCTCCTATTCAGTCTGCGTTTCCACTAAGCCCTTTTTCTTCTTGCCTTGCCACCCATTTTCTTTGACTATTTTTGTGTTTTGAAGAATGTATCTTCCTTCATTCTCTCTTGATGTCCATAGTGTGTAACACATCTTTTCTTGATCCCATCTGTTATTTTAGATCAGAGTGAACATATTTCATTATTTGGTCTCAAAAACTAATTGCCAACTTCATTCTTTGTTGGATAACACTTTTTTCAAGATTCTTCTTTATATCTTCTCCAAATTTTCTAATGCCATTTTGCAACCAAATAAAAGCAGTGTTTTCAACCAATAAAGAGCTTATGATTTTACAGTTTATGATGCCTTTAATTAACATCTTTAAAAAACATTTTAATTGTAAAAATTTGTCATTTTCATTTGTACTGTGTTCATTTTTTTTCTTTTCTGAGTTTGATTGCTTTTTCTTCACTTTTTATGTTTATATTTTCACCCACATATTTAAATTTTTAAAATTTTTGGTGAGTTTTCATCACAGTTTTCGTTGGTAATTTATTCGTCTTTTCAAATGGTAATTGTAGATCTGTCTTTCAAGCTGTTTACCTCAGAAGTTCTAGTCACTTATTTGTATTCTTTAAGATTTGATCCATTACTATAAGATTGTCTGTAAAAGCCAATCTTTTATCCCCTATTTTCCAATCTCTTATAACTTTTTCCTGCACACAACTGAATAGTAGTGATGACAAACTGTCTCCTTGTCTGACTCCTGATGTAATTTGGAAGAGAATAGAAATTTCTCCTAGAAATTTTACTGTGTTTATAAGAGTTTGTTTAATTATTTCCATGAGTTTTCCTACCTACTGCAAATTGCTTCAAGATTTTGAGGAGGGAGTGTCTGCCACATGGCTTTTTATTCTCATATAAAGTAATAAATTGCTAAGATTCCAACATGCTGCCAAAATTGTAAAAATAATTTCAACTAAAGTAATATTAGCATCATCTGTACACAACAAACAGAGCTTCATGCTGTTCTTTTATACTAAGTCCATTCTCCTGCCTTGCCTTGCTTTATTTTGGACATGTTTGCTAAGCCACTCAACTTTTTTCTGGCAGTCTGCACTAAGCACAATAAGAATATCATAAAAATTGTAGTTAGTTATTGTTGCATGTTCCATGGATCATTTTAGATGATAGATCATAATGATGTGGAATGAGTCATTTTACATTCTGAGTGAAAATTAATTTATGCTTACAATTACATTCTGAACATTTTATGTTATTTCTATTTTTATCATTTTTCATTCTTTTATGCATTACAAAAAAGAAGATGTACCTTTTACACATTACAGCAATAGAAATCCTCATGCAGAATAGAAGGAGGTGTCGAGGGGAAGTTTTCTCAGTTTGTTTTCAAATTTTGCTTTGATATCTGCCAGACCTGGGTAAGCAATCAAAAATTTTTGTGACAGCATTGTGAAATCCTTTTTTTGCTAAAGACAACCTTAATGCCAAGTTCTGACTATCATTTTTCCTTCTGGTATTGTAATTATGCATACTATTGTTCATTTTGAATTGTAGTGTATTATTTACAACAAACTTCATGAAGGAATAAATATACTGTTAAGCAGTAGTCAGATGGCCCAGCTACTTAAACAGATGTCTACAAGAAGATCATGAGTGAGGACCACATATTATTCTTACAGCACATTTTTGTGCAACATTATTCCATATGACATTACTGAATGAAGACATTTGTTACTTCCACATTATGTGTTACACTTATCATTGGTGTAGTAGCCCTAGATGTCCAGAACTAAATATGTTACGTCTTTTTAAATAGAGGGTGAGACCATTCACATAAAACCAGTCAATGACACTTTCAACAACTTTGTTTATCACTTCTTCTGTTTCTGTACATATGTTTGGGCTGATTAAAGTACTATTGTCATCTGCGAAAGAAGCTAATTCTGCTTGTTGTGTATTAGAAAGAAGGTTGTTTATGCATATGAGGACCTAAGACTGAGCCTTAGGGAGCACCATACATGATTTCTCACCGGTCAGTATTATTTCCCTGGACTATACTTATGGAATTACTAAGTACAACTGACTGCATTATTTTGGTTAGGTATGATATTAGCCATTGACCTCAATTTACCGAGCAGAATACTCTGTTTAACACAGTCGAATGCCTTATAGAGGTCACAGAAAATACCAGTTGGCGCTATTTTATTATTTAATGCTTTTAAAATTTGGTGTGTGATCATGTAAATGGCATTCTCAGTAGAGCAATTACTAAGTACAAGTTGCTGTGTTCTTTTGGTTATGTATGACATTATCCATCGATATCACTTTTCCGAGGAGAATACTGTGAGTCACAAAATGAAATGCCTCAAGAGGTTCCAGAAAATACCAACTGACATTATTTTATTATTTAATGCTTGAAACATATGGTGAGTGAACATGTAAATCACATTCTCAGTAGAGTAACAATTCTGAAAGTCAAACTGTGATTTGCTAAGAATATTATTGTAGCTAAGGTGAGATACTATTCTAGAATACACCATATTCTAAAAAAATTTGGAGAATGATGTCAACAGTGTAACAGGTCAGTAGTTACTGACAAATCTCTTATCATCTTTCTTAGAGGCATTTAACAGTGGCATATTTCAGTCTCTCAGGAAAAATGCCTTGAGTTAATCATGCATTATATATTTCAGCTAAGACTGGGATTATTACATGGTAACATATTTTTAGAACTCTATTGGAAATGCCATCAAGACCGGATGAGATTTTATTATTGAGAGAATGAATAATTTTCTTAAATTCAGATGATTAAGTTGGTGATACATTCGTATAATTGAAATTTATGAGAGTCACATTTTCAATACACTACTGTGATTTTGCTCTTCAACTATTTGTCCCTATACTTTCTACTATATTTAAGAAATGATTTTTAAATGCATTTGCTACATGTGAATCATCATTTATAGCCTTTCCATTCAGTTCCAAAGTGATGTCTTGTTCTGTGGCTGTTGTCCTATCTCTCTTTTCCCTACATTCCATATAGCCTTAAGTCTGCTGTTAGAAGCACTGGATTCTGGCATTATGTGCAGGTCTCTTGATTTTTATTAACCTTTCTTAAGAATTTTGAGTAGTTTTTGAAGGGTACAAGCACACAACAATTTGCTGTTTTGTTTCCTTCCTCACAGTTGGTTTCTACAAAAACCAGAAAGTTGTTTTTCTGCTTTATTGTCATTTGACTGTAATACTACTAGTGAATTTGAATTTACAACAACATTAAAGAAGGCTCAAGGTCAGAGAGGAGGAAGAGGAGATTGAGGGAGGGGGGGGGGGGGGAGGAAATGCATGTAGAGAGGGGGAACGAGGAGATGGATAGAGAGATGAGAAGTAAAGAGATGGTGGGAGGAGGAGGAGATGTACAAAAGAGGGCGAGGAGATGATGGATAGAGAGAGGAAGCAGAAGGAGATTGGGACATATGTTCAGTTCCCATACATATTTAGCAACTGTGAAACAGTGAAGGGTTTGCTACTTAATATACAAAGCCTAAGGCGAGTTCCACTGAGGCAATTTTGAGGCAATATGTGGCATTTGGCAAGAAGTATTTCAAGCGGAGAAACTTCCTGTGAAACGTGGCAAGTAACAATGACACATGCCACACATTCGGCCAGTCGCCAGTGGCCCACTTTACAACAAAGATACAGCGTGTCATACGATGTTGCCATTATCCAAATGGTAGTGAATGAGTAGGGCAGAAAATGGTTATCATGGAGTGGAATATATAGAAAGCAACCTCACTTACTGAAGTCTATCATATTTCACTGGAGTTCAGGAACAATAAAAGTGCTTCATATGAATACACAAATATGAAAAATAACAAATTAACAATACTTGCTAACAAGTATGAATGTTCAGTAGATGAAATAAAAAGAAAACTAAGAATTGCAGGTCTGATTTTCATTGGAAATATAAAAGGTTTATTAAACTGAAGAGTGGTTCATCTAAAAAAAGACAAATGGTTTGCTTATAATCTCCTCACATTTTTGTTAGAGTTGGCATTCCAATATAAACTTTTACAATTGCAGAAAAATATGAGATAGGTGAATCAGCATTTCTAACTTATTATTTTCAACAGAATAATTTAAATAGTGATGGATCCAGAGATAGGACATGTGCTAGACCCCTATTCACACACACACACACACACACACACACACACACACACACACACACACACACACACACACACAGTAGAACTTTCTTTATATGTTTTTGCAGCAGTATGATAAAATAAATGTACATGTGACATTTACAGCTTAGCCTATGTGAAATTAATATATGCTTTATTTACAGCTTGCATACAAAAGTATGCTAGGAAATAAAACTCAATTTCCCAACTTAGATTCTAGTAAATAAAAATTTAAAAAACTTTGCTTGAATTGACCTTCCACTTTCGATACTTGTGTGTGATTAAAAGAAATTAAGTCATAAAATAGTAACACAGCCAAACACATTTATTTTACTTTCGTAGAGTTTTGTCTGTTAGTATTTATCTTCTCAAAATACTTTTGCTTCTCTTTACACAAAATACCTAACGAATTCACACCGGGTGCCTTCTGCATCATTTTTGTGGTATGCGCCATAAATTCGGCAACCTGTGTCATCTTTGACTACTGTCCTCCATGATCATAGAATAACAGTGCCATCTCGTGTATCAATATCTACAGTTGCGTACAGTGCATAGAGATTTCTTGAATTATTGCTTTTCTTTTAAAAAAATTGCATAGATATATATACACTTGTGTACGTGATATTTCTGCATTTTCAATATTTTCCATTTGGGGTTTTCGAACACACAGAACACTGTTGCTAATAATACGGATGTATTTTCCATTGCACTTCATGTACATGCTTTTCTGTAACTGCATATTCTATCCTTACAACTTTTTTTATGTTCTGGATGAGGCTTCACACTGTGTACCTGTAAGAGAAATGTGCCATCAGCGGCTGTAATGTAGCTTCACTTCCAGGGAGAGATTGAGGAGTTGGTAATATGAGTTCTTTTTGGTAAAATGAAGTTTGGCAAAACACTCCTTTGTCGCATATTCTCCCTTCACAAGGAATATTCCCATAAAAGGAACAATAGCAGCATATGCAATCCCCATAAAAACAATGCTGCAGGATTGTTTGGAATAATAGAACAAGCTGCCAGTGTTCTTTGGGCCTCTGCTTTCCACCCACGCCTCCAGTACTGTGGGTAGTACCAGGTTTTCTCAAAATGATTAGCCTTGTGGAATCTGCTACATAAATAAAGACAGCACATTCTTATTTTATGGAAACGAATTAGCACTATTTAGTATTTCTTCCCTTTTTAGGAAAAGACAATTTGGTGTCTGATACACCTGTGAGTCGGCTTACTACCTTACCAAGTCCCTGCCAACAGATACGATCTGTTGATTTTATGTAATGAAGGAAGTGTAAAACAATTTCTTTCTCCCAGGAATATAGCTAAGAGATGTAATGTCCAGATTCTAACGTGAAGAACAATCATATGCTGTATTACAATGAGCAATGGAAAGCGATGAATGCCCAACTTGTCGGTAACGAACTGCGTGATTCCCAGCCTAAAGCAAGGACTGCTGTGAAACATCTTGTCAGTAACATACTGTTCGAAGCAGGTGTAGGAAGGTACGACGATGATGGGCCATACCGTAACTTGGGGTGAATTGGTACAGAAAGTGAAATTTTTACTGAAAATTAATATCAAAATATTGTACTATAATTCTGAAATTTTAAATACAGCATCTCTAGTCCTTCCTACAGCAATGTGTTACATGAATGAAAATGCTGTACCATAACCCTGCTTCAAATTTTGATCTGAATTGTGTTCCAAATCGCCCCAAGACTTGGGGTGATTTGGAACACTGCATATTTTGAGCAGTAGTTGCATTTGAAACATGTGGTGAGGTGAACTGGAACATGTGAAACACATCTAACAAGCATTTTACTAAGAAAAATGCATTTATACTACCTCAACTTTGTATTAATTATTGCCAATTAATATTTTTTATATTAGTGACCAGCTTTATTAACCATTAAATCTCTGAGCTTACAAATGCTTTTCTAAGAAAATTATTTTACAAAAAACAAACCATATCATTCATTACTTAATACAACACTTTAAATTACATGATGTCAATGCCTTCAAGAGTTTTAAATATCATTCTACCTCTTCGGAAATCAGCTCCTTGCACCTTCATCACAACTTGTGCTTTTGACACCACACACATGTCTACAACATCAGGCACAAATGTATTCTTGTTTCTCATTAATTTTCTTCCTCATGAAAATAACTTGAATGTCGTCATGCAGCTCCATAGCCTCAATCCTTCCTACGTATAATTTTAAATGATTAGAGTCTGTAACAGGAAACTTAACCAAGACAAAATCGTTTTTGGCCGATGTCATTGGAGGTGCCTCATAAGGTCCAGATCCATATTCCTCTTCAGTTGTTTTCTCAGATATTATAGTTTCTTGCTCCAAAACTTTGGGATCATCAGCTTCCTTCTCCTTGCTGTCTTCTCCAATATCTTCTGAAATTTCTGTCTGTGACGTGACACTTTTCCCAGGGAGAACTTCCAGTTTTCTACCACGAGCTTTTTTGGGTTGGAAATTAACAGATCCATAACGAACATCTTTCAAGTGTTCCACAAAGGCTTCAGACCATACCATCATTTGGTCACCTGTTTCATTTTCCAAACTACTAAAAGGTAAGAGAGAGAGAAATTTTCCTGGACTGAAAGGTATGATACCAGAAGCACAAAATCCTGCAATAACATTGTCTCTAATTTTCTCACCCATGTAGTGAAATGTCGCCTTCAGCGTCTTAGGGAAGTCGCTTTTTGGAAGAACACCCCTATTGCCTTTCTTCCAATCAGTCAAAGCTTTTCGCCAAGCTATCTTCATTGGGCGAAAGAATGCCACGTCTAGAGGCTCGCAGATGTGTGTTGCATTTGGCGGGAGCAACACGAACTTAATATTCTCCTTCTCACATTGGGAGACAAGGAAATGTGGCTTGAGAGATTGTCTCCTGTCAGAACTTTGACCCCCTCAAGCCTTCTAAGATACGGTAAAGCTACTGTCTGAAACCAATCTTCAAATATACTGAGGTCAAACCATCCACTTTGGTTTATGTTGTAGGCTGTACCATTCACTCCACCTTCCGTCTAGGTTGGATACAGATGAGTGGCCTTGTAAACTACATAAGGTTGCAGAAGATGTCCATCTCCTGCAGCAGCTATCATTACAGATGTGCTTGTTTTGGATGAGTCTATGATTCTATGAGGATGCTCACATCCCCTCTTGACAAACACTCTAATAGCACCAGGATCATCGGAGAAGTTGGTCTCACCATAGTTGTCCATGTGGCTAGGTGGAACACCTCTCACAGTCTCCTCCAAATTTTTGAAATAACTTGCTATGACATCTCTGTTCACTTGAGCTCTAGCTCTCTTTACATTTTTGCTCAAACGGACAGTAAGATTGTGGTGACGTGAAAGCAGATTTTTCACCCACTCATATCCAGGCCTATTGTCTTCAAACCTCTTTTCCACTCTTCCCCTTCGGTCCAAGTAGCTCTTTACAATATCCCTTATCTCACTTGTCGTTAATGGCTGACCCCATTCTACACATTTAAATAATCCACTGACTAATGTCTTCTCCTCTTCTAAGCTCAAAACAGTTTGTCGACCTATTTTCAAAGGATTTTTGTTATTTAATTTCCTTGAAAGTGTACTAGGTGGTAAACCATATTTTTTGGATGCATTCCTGAGTAATAATTTACATGCCTTGACATCACTGACAGCTTTCTGCAGGTTTGTCTCGCTGTAATTGGTAGCCAGCTGGCCCAATCTTCTTTTTGTATACCCGTGGCATGTTCCAATTCACCCTGAAAAAATATGATTTTCTACCTTTATGCCTGCAGCTAGTGAATAACATAACCAAACCTAACCTAACTTTTCAATCATCATCACTGATAATTGTCCTCCACGTTCCAATCTCAGAGAACTGTATTATTATTACCAGAGTAGCTGTGCAACAGTTTGTTTCCAGAGTTTTAGAAAAAAGGTAAAGTTTACACTTACATACATTATTTTCTTAAAAATCACATACCTCTTTGACACATACAATTTTTATATCACTGGAACAACTAATATCTGTGGTGACTCTAGAGGGTGGCTTCCATTAGTTACACCAAAGTATCACTCCAAACCAAAGATGATTTGTTGTAACGGATACCATGTTCCATTTCACCCCAGTAGTTCCAAATCACCCCAAGTGACGGTACACTTCACATCATGGGAGTACGAGCTATAAGTGATGATGAAGAACAACCAAGTGGTTATGAGTTTACAGAACTTAACAAAATATTTGACACTTTAATAAACAAATCAAAAGTTTACCATGTCATTATGTATAGGTCAATGTCTGTTTAACATGTACTTTTATTGAATACATAAATAACAACTACTTTTTATGTGAAAATGTTTGGGATTAAAATTCTGAAGAGATGCATAAACGATACTTAACTGTCTCCAGTAGCCAGGTATCTCAAAGTCAATTATATTCACACTTGAACTGATATCACATCATGAGCACAGATTACGACAGTTGGTGTCAGCTTTTGCCACCAAAGGAATGAGCTTCTCGACTAAGTAGTCAAAATCCTGCCTACTCATAGGAGTCAAATTTTTGAACAACCATCATTTGGAATAAGTTTTTCGAAAAATTCCTTATGATTTTCAGTACTTTTAACAAATAAATCTCTGATCCACCAACAAGGCATCTTCCGATTTCTTCTTTTAATGCCATTTGCGAGGATCAAATAAGCAGAAACTACCACTGCTTCCAATGACATGACGCTCATTATTGGCAAACTGGTACAGAAGAACGTGAAATGCTTTTGCCTCGTGCTATAAGCAGCAGCAACAAGAAGCCATACTTAGAATTGCCAACAGATTCTTGGGGTGACATTTTACTTGTGATACAGTATGAAGAAGCATGCTAACAACTAGCAACGAAATAACGCGCGTAGCATGCTATATGTTGCTTATTGCCTCAGTGGAAACGTATCTATCCTTGGTGCATACCTGAAGTTACTTCTACATCTGTCCATTACTTCCATCCAAGATATCATGGTATGTTCTTCCTGCAAAGAAATTCACAATCCAGTAATTTGATGCCACATACATTGGTATTTTCGATAGTGAGCGTAGCTGCAGTACCGAGTGAAATACTTTTCAGAAGTCAGCAAGTAATGCACCTAACTGAATGCTTTCATCCATGGCTTTCGTTATGTCAATTGAGAAAAGCACGAGTTGTGTTTTGGGAGACCGATGTTTTCGAAATCTATGCCGGTTAGCATGGAGGATTTCATTTTGTTCGAGATACTTCAACATGTTCTAGCTCAGAATATGTTCTAGGATCCTACATGAGATGAACATCAATGAGAATGGACGGTAATCTTGTGAGTTACTTCTATTACTCTTCTTTAGGCAGGTGCAGCCTGTGACTTTTGCTACCCACTGGGCACAGCTTTTGGTTCTTGTGATATACGTTATACTATTGAAGTGGAAATGTTCGACATTACTCTTTCGGCCAGGTGTTGTCACATAAGGTAAGCTGACACAAAATGGTTAGTGTTTTTCGTGCATACACTGTCAATAACCGGTCTTGATAGTGCTCCCAACTATGCTGTTCTTGTTGACAGGTTTGTTCCGTGGCAAATGGAATGGAGAAAATAACTGAATTCAGTGCCGAAATGCTGAAATAAATATTAACTTTAAAAAGGTGGAGTAGTGGATCAAAATATGTCCATAATCCACAGTTGGGCGAGCTAGCAAAAACACACAGACATATGTACAGTTATTAGAGTGTCACCTTGTCACTGCCATTTCAACCCAGTGGAATTGTATGGACTCAAATTTAAGGTTAAGTTACAGAAAAAAAACTATACTGTATGCAGTCGAGTAACTCAGCATCTAAGCTGTTAGGGAAGTGACCCCTGAAGACTGGAGGGCAGTGCTTCATGGAAACATCTTGGCAGGACGTGTGACGTATTTACCTTTAGATATCGTGTAGTTGATACAACAAAAGGGGCTTGACTGCCCCCAGATCTCACCAGCTCGGTGTAAGATATACGCCATGCACGCCCTGACAGAATATACCTACGTCCCTTTGCGCCCACAGGCGAGGCAACTCTGCAGCAACCTCGAATTCGCTATTGTACACTACTGGCCATTAAAATTGCTACACCAAGAAGAAATGTAGATGATAAACAGGTATTCATTGGACAAATATATTACACTCGAACTGACATGCGATTACATTTTCATGCAATTTGGGTGCATAGATCCCGAGAAATTAGTACCCATAATAACCACCTCTAGCAGTAATAACGGCCTTGGCACACCTGGGCATTGAGTCAAACAGAGCTTGGATGGCGTGTACAGGTACAGCTGCCCAAGCAGCTTCAACACGATATCACAGTTCATCAAGAGTAGTAACTGGCGCATTGTGACAAGCCAGTTGCTCGGCCACCATTGACCAGACGTTTTCAATTGGTAAGAGATATGGAGAATCTGTTGGCCAGGGCAGCAGTCGAACATTTTCTGTATCCAGAAAGGCCCGTACAGGACCTGCAACATGCGGTCGTGCATTATCCTGCTGAAATGTAGGGTTTCGCAGGGATCGAATGAAGAGTAGAGCCACGGGTCGTAACATATCTGAAATGTAACGTCCACTGTTCAAAGTGCCGTCAATGTGAACAAGAGATGACCGAGACATGTAACCAATGGTTCCCCATACCATCACGCCGGGTGATATGCCAGTATGGTGATGAGGAATACACGCTTCCAATGTGCGTTCACCGCGATGTCGCCAAACACGGATGCGACCATCATGATGCTGTAAACAGAACCTGGATTCATCCGAAAAAATGATGTTTCGCCATTTGTGCACCCAGGTTCGTCGTTGAGTACACCATCGCAGGCGCTCCTGTCTGTGATGCAGCGTCAAGGGTAACCGCAGCCATGGTCTCTGAACTCATAGTCCATGCTGCTGCAAATGTCATCAAACTGTTCGTGCAGATGGTTGTTGTCTTGCAAACGCTCCCATCTGTTGACTCAGAGATCGAGACGTGGCTGCACGACCCATTACAGCCATGTGGATAAGATGCCTGTCATCTCAACTGCTAGTGATACGAGGCCGTTGGGATCCAGCACGGCGTTCCGTATTACCCTCCTGAACCCACTGATTCCATATTCTGGTAACAGTCACTGGATCTCGACCAACGCGAGCAGCAATGTCGCGATACGATAAACCGCAATCGTGATAGGCTACAATCCGACCTTTATCAAAGTCGGAAACGTGATGGTACACGTTTCTCCTTCTTACGCGAGGCATCACAACAACGTTTCACCAGGCAACGCCGGTCAACTGCTGTTTGTGTATGAGAAAACGGTTGGTAACTTCCCTCATGTGAGCATGTTTAGGTGTGAATGCTCTGAAAAGCTAATCATTTGCATATCACAGCTTCTTCTTCCTGTTGGTCAAATTTCGCGTCTGTAGCACGTCATCTTCGTGGTGTAGTAATTTTAATGGCCAGTAGTGTGTGTCGCCTGGTAAGCGGTTCTCTGTTGAGATGTGGCGAAGGGGCGCGGGCTCACACTGTAAAACTGAAGCTAAGAAGGCATTTACAATTTGCCTTGAAAATGAACGCTCACTACGAAGGTCTCTTTTGACTATATGTGTATGGTGTCTGTTCTTTCGGATACACATACACTCGAACTCATGTGGGAATAGGCCTTGCCAGCAGCATTGAGATTAGTGGGCAAGGAGCACTACTTTCGTAGTGTCTGGAGTAAGTTGAGAATGTGGGTTTCAGAGGGTTAGCTGCCTCCGGTAATTAAAAAAAAAAATAAAAATGGATCAACGCTGAACTTGAGCAAGTGTCGTAGGACGTCCACTCTGGACAAATACAACGATCAGCTACGAACAAAATGAGATTAAGAAAAAAAAGAGGGTTAACTGCCCGCTGTAACAAGAAAATTGAGTGACTGGATCAACAATGAACTTCGACGGGTGACAGGGAACATCCGCCCCGAATAAATGCAACGAACAACAACAAACAAAATGAGATTAGAAAAAAAACGTGGCTTAGGGGTCAGGTCGCCTGCCTACTAAGCATCAGATCATGGGTTCGAATCCCGGTCGAGCACACATTTTCAGCTCTCCCCGTTGATTTCTACCAATGTTCCGTACACAGCTGATGTTCGTAATTCATCGAAATTTCATTTTTTTTTAACATCTGCATTTTGTCCTCTGCTGTTAAAACAGAAGTGCAGGAACGATCGCTGACTGAGATACACGCTGTCAGTATGAAATGAAAGGTGGTGTTAGCAGATGCAGGAGTGGAGGTGATGGATGAGTCGACAGGACACAGGACACCCGCTCTCAGTTGGCGACATGCAGTGGGGCCTTGGAGGAATTTCGGATGCAGTAAAGTCGGCCTGTGGACTTCCTTTCCTTTCGTGAGAATTGTGGGCAGAACAAAATGCTGAACAAGCACGAACAACGATCTGAGTGGGTAGAAGAAGGAAATGAGTTAGCCAGTTAGGTATAAGGCCACGACCAGGGAGAGCCAAGGCCGTCGCCCGCCCGTTACAAACTAGCACATGGGCGCCGTTGGACAGAGCTCTGGAGAACGCAAAGACATCGCCTGAAGGTGCAGCTGTGTTCGAGGCGGCAAAGGAGGCAGACAGTTTAACGTTGGCGTCTGATATAAAATCTCAGCATAGGAACCACGCAGCCAACCGGTTACAAATAACTGTTTGGTACATTGACTTCGGTTTCGACACCTCTAAGTATGTCTTCATCAGAATGAAATTTTAAGAAAACGCTAAGTTAGATATGCTAAAGTGAAAAATTAAAATCAAACAAATTCAAGCCTTTGGCGTGTATGCCTTGCTAGGAACATCATCTGATGTCTGCTAAAATACAACTGGGGCATTTGCAACGAACTATTTTGGCCACTTAGAACGAATTCAGTAAATCTATAATACATATTGTGAAAAAAATTATTAAAATTGGTATAAATGTGGTCATAGTTGGCTGAAACGCACTAAGGTTACAGAAACTAGACTTCCAAAACCTTATTTTAGTTGTTGACGCTGCAGTATAATAGACACATTCAGGTTCTTAGGTACCAAGGATCTCGACTTACAGAGATGGTTGTGCTTACTATGGAAAACATGTTTCAGAGGTGACCTTATGATGGTTAGAATTGCGAATTACCAGTGCTAGTCGAAAGAGGGTGATGTTGCAGGTTAAACCGTTCATATCGGAATAAATAAGTAAGCGCGAAATACACCCAAAAATAAACAAATGCAAGTAAAATCCATCATTTTCTGACCTACAATGACCCAAAACGAATTTTATTGAGTCTTGTCTTGTGTTACTCGGCTGAAAAAACACTTTTCATCAGCTGTCGAACCCTACTCATAATGCTACAGTGAAAGTGTACAGAATGAAATGCTAACAGTGCAGCATAGAGGGAAGACGGGCTGGCGAGCAAGATTCATTTGCCCTGCTTGGCTGGGGCACAGCTTGGCTTGGATAGGAGCAAAGAAGCCTGTCCATTCTGCTGATAACGTGCAGCAGTTGGCCTGAATGATTAATAGGCACGCATGGACAGGTTAAAAGCTGAATGCGTACACGTCTGGATCATAACGATGTGTGAATTCTCAAGTAATTTCGATCAAATTTAGTCTCGGTGACTGTACTTGTCAGAAAGTCTTGATGCTACTCAGAGCTGAGAGTCGTATCTCAGCCACTGTTGTAAATATACGAAGAACATTCAATAAGTAAAGCAACACTTTTTTTCCTCTGCTAACTTCGGTAAAAAATGCAGAATTTGTTGTGGGACATAGTGGAATATTCCCGATTCAGCCCCTATAGTTTCATGAAGAAGCTTCGATAGGTGCTGGCCGCCATACGTGGCCTTCAAAATGGCGTTTGTAACGAAGGGGCGTTCCACGCAGAGAAAACCAGAGCATCGCAGATATTCATACGCGTTTGTAGAACGTCTGTGGAGACCTGGCAGTGAGCAAAGGCACAGTGAGTCATTGGACAAGGCTTCTGTCATCATCGCAACAAGGTCGCGCAAATGTGTCCGACCCCCGGGGCGCCGATCGACCGCACACAGCTATGACTGCTACAATTTTGGAACGTGCAGACACTCTCATTCTAGGTGTGGACGGATAACAATGAAACACCTCGCTGCTCCAGTGGCTGTCTCTGTTGGTCGTGCTGACACACTCGCCCACCAGTTGGGGTATTCAAAGCCGTGTGTGCCTATTGGTTTCCTTGCCGCCTAACGGAAGACCATAAAGAGCAACAAAGGGCCATCTGTGCGGAACTGCTTGCGTGTTAAGATGCGGATGGCAGAAAGTTTTTGTGGAACATCGTCACAGGCGATGAAACACGGATTCATTACCATGAACCGTAAAAAGGCAATCCACGGAGTGGCATCAGACCATCTCACCTCTGACCGTATTCTGGGACTCTGAATAGGTTATCCTGTTTGATGTTCTCCCTCACTGTGCCTCGATAATCTCTGAAGTGTATTGTGTTACTCTTCAGGAAACTGAAGAATCAATTTCAGCGCGTCTGTCACCACAAAAATGCAAACGAACTTCTCCTTCTTCATGACAAGCCAAGACCTCACCCAAATCGGCACACCTAAGAGAAGTTCACATAACTTTATTGGATTGTTGTTAATCATCCATTCTACAGTCTGGATCTCATACCTTTCCATCTTCCATCTCTTTGAACTAACGAAGGATGCACTCCGCGGGTAATCGTGAATGATGGGGAAGTTATTGATGCAGCAGGACGTTGGCTCCGACATTAAACAGTAGCTGAGGGCAAACAGGCCCTGCCAGAAAGGTTGTGTAAGGCTGTTGCACTGAACGGAGATAATGTTGAAAAAGAGAGTTTTGTAGCCAAAAGAGAGGGGAATAATGTGGTGTTCGAATTCCGAGTATAACAATCCTGTTTTCAGAAAAAAAAGTGTTTAATACCTATTGAACGCCCTTGTATATATCATGCAAACAACTGACAAATGTTCAAGTGTTTCAGAGGTTGTTGCTTCTGGTTCGTTTTAATTACACGTAATGAAATAAGCTTCCAGACCAGGGATCGTCTAGTAATTTTTGCTGGGATCCGATATTTTTGAAAATTATTATCGAGGTCCAGAACAAAACCCTCACTTTCCTTACTAATTTTTTGTTTTAATTTTCGCTAGAAAATAATAAGGAACACACAATAGATAGGCATATTTGTATTCATAAATCCAGGAAAAAGGTCGTATTCCTTGCTAACATTTTATTTTAATTTTCACTCACAAAATATGAAATGCAACAGGCATATTTGTATTGAAAAATCGAATGGAGAATTTCCTTTGCGGTCTCGAACCAGTTTCTTAAAGTTAGGTTCACGTAGGGAGCAGCTTACGCGAATATTGTCTTCAAAGTTGGCGGCCGTTAATCTTGAGCAATAGATGTTTTGAGAAAAAATCCAATGTTGAAAATGAAATTTCACAAACGTATATGGAGCCAAACATAACAGTCAGGTTTATCGCAATTTTTTTGCATTTTTCGTATTTTTCCGAAACATGTTTAATCCAAAATTCTTCGGTGGATGCAGTTTCATACGTTTGCAAGGAAATGTCTTCCTGCACGTCTGTTACCTCGAAGTGGAGTCAAGGCTTTGAAAGGTAGAACTACTTCACAGCCACAGCCGTCCATTCTGCCTCTGCAGAAACTTCAAAAGGCAATTTTAAGAATCGCGACAGCTTCCCTATTTCTGGAAAGTCTTGGAACCTTCCTGCGAATTCCTTCTTAATATCGGATATAAGATCTGAGCGCACTGAAGTGTCTATTTCAGAATTATTTTTATATTCAAAACGTTTTGGAAAATGAATAAATTCTTGACTTGTACTGTTGTTTTCAAAGATGTCCAGCTTGCGATGGAAAGAAGACACACTTTGTATCAGATTACATACTAATTTCCTTGTAGCTCGGTGCCAAGAGCATTCAAATGTTTCAGAATGTCTTTCACGAATCCACTATTACCGTACTGCGTTTGTTTGCTAGGAACTCCAAATGTTTTCTTGCTTCTTATGAATCCAAATTTCTGGGAAGGATGTTACTTCTTTCATTTACCAAAAACGTTCAATTACTTGACCTTTACTTGGCCAACAAACGTTGTTGTACAGCAGTAAGTCAGAATGCGCCAAAACATACGCAGGAAGAACCTCTTTGAACTGTCTGTGCTGAGGAGCAGAACGAGACCTAATACAATTAATCAAGTTCATCAATCTGTCCATTACTTCTTTCAGACTCATACTCAGGTTTTCCACAAAGGGCTTCCTGATGAATTATGCAGTAATAAGATAGTAGTCCAGGATTCTGATCCTCGATTCTCTTTATCAGTCCTTTTCCTTTGCCGATGATCTCTGGGGCCCGTCAGTTGAAGGAGACACCATTTTATCGTAACTAATGTTTGATTTTGACATGAAGTCATCAAAAGCCTTGAATAAACCTTCTCCGCGAGTCTTGTCTTTCAACGGCAATATTGTGAGCAATTCTTACCTAAATTATTTACTTTCAATATCCAAAAATCGCACGAAAATGGACATCTGCTCTTCATTGACAACCTCGCATGATTCATCTGGTGCTATGGCGTAGCAAGGCGCTTTCTGCAGAAGTTCGAATAAACTACTTTTTTTGTCAGCAGTCAAAATTTCGGTTCTTCCTTTATTACTTATTATTATTATAAACACGGTGTTAAAATGAATACGCCTTCTCTGATTTAACAGAGGTTTCGGAGGTTGTCGGACCCTGAAATCGATTTGTAAAATTTCCTTGTTCATTAAATAGAATTCTTCTGTTGCAGCTTTTACGTGGAACGACATGACACGCTGCGCCGACCGGCAGCTCGCTTCCTTGCGCCCCCGCCCTTCAGCGCATTCACAGCATAGCAACTGTGTTTAATCTACATTAAATTAACCGTTAAGGATGCTAATTATTCAGCAACTAATTGTAGGTTACTAGAAAAAACAATAAGGATGGCGCTCAAACTATTTGGTATCTACAGAAAAATATTTCTTTTTAATAATTTGAGTGAGTAACTTATATTTTCAAAACATTTTTAGCGAGTAAGATTTTGACCTTTCGCGGACCGGAGCGCGGTCCGCCAGTTGGCAACCGATGTTCTAGACCAGGGCTTCCCAACGTGTGGTCCGTGGACCTCTTAGGGGTCTGCCGGCTCTTTCTAGGGGGTCCGCGGCCACCCTTCACCAAATCGTGTAAAATAGTGAGTAAAATTATTAAATAAAAATGTGACAATCACATTTATCACTATTTTTTCTTTTCGTGTGAAAAACGTGTACCTTTACTTCAGGTCGTATTCCTAAGCAGCCTTTGCGGTTGCTAAGTGAGAACGCATACACAGTTTAATGCGGGAGAATGCGGCTTCTCTGATCGATTGTTTCGCAGCAATACGAGGATCGTTTGTGCCCCGGCTCACGGCGGTAGATGCGCTGAAACCTTTTACGCATGCGCGGAGCGAGCTTTGTCAACCAATCGCAGCACGTTTGCGGCCCCAGGCATCATTAAATGTTAAACTTGCTTTGTCAGT
Organism: Schistocerca piceifrons; assembly: GCF_021461385.2. Taxonomy (NCBI): domain Eukaryota; kingdom Metazoa; phylum Arthropoda; class Insecta; order Orthoptera; family Acrididae; genus Schistocerca; species Schistocerca piceifrons. Next base: position 136,301,828 of record NC_060140.1, read on the forward strand.
GCACTACCTATTTCATAAGTCGATTTTTGACCTTCAAGTTGTTTTCATTCATCTCTAAACCAAAGACTATTGATACTTCGCTGGGGAGGGGGAGGTCATTGGGAACATGGAACTTGCATTAAGAAGCTTTCAGTTCCCATGGGTTTCGCTCTGAAATTTAAAGTTACTGTGCTCTTGACTGACTAGGGGTCCGCCATGGATTTTTCACTGAAGTTGAAAAGGTTGGGAAGCCCTGTTCTAGACAATACATGTTATGTCGATATAAAAATATCAGAACAGTGACCGAAACGCAAATTAATTTTTCAGGCTATTCGCAATATTCTTTCTATTTTCTAAATGTCTTTGCATAAGTACATGGGACTGGTCTATATATTGCTTCGGCTACATTTTATTTTACGAAAACAATTAGCTGGCAGTCGTTGTGAAACCAAAAGTGCTGCATGCCAACAGATCTTCTCCTAGAGCATTTCGTATAAAAAGACCGTCTAAAGTTAGGACGTATACCAGTACATTAACAGAGTTACAAAATATAACAATTAATAAAGTACAGGGTGATTCAAAAAGAATACCACAACTTTGGGAATTTAAAACTCTGCAACGACAAAAAGCAGAGCTAAGCACTATCTGTCGGCGAATTAAGGGAGCTATAAAGTTTCATTTAGTTGTACATTTGTTCGCTTGAGGCGCTGTTGACTAGGCGTCAGCGTCAGTTGATGCTAAGATGGCGACCGCTCAACAGAAAGCATTTTGTGTTATTGAGTACGGCAGAAGTGAATCGACGACAGTTGTTCAGCGTGCATTTCGAACGAAGTATGGTGTTAAACCTCCTGATAGGTGGTGTATTAAACGTTGGTATAAACAGTTTACAGAGAATGGGTGTTTGTGCAAAAGGAAAAGTTCTGGATGGCCGAGAACGAGTGATGAAAATGTAGCACGCATCCACCAAGCATTTGTTCGCAGCCCAGGAAAATCGACTCGCAGAGCTAGCAGAGAGCTGCAAATTCCACAATCAACTGTATGGAGAGTCCTACGAAAAAGGTTAGTTATGAAACCTTATCGTCTGAAATTGGTTCAAGCACTGTCTGCAGCTGATAAGAAGCCTCCAAGAAGCCCTGATCTTACCCCCTGCGATTTTTTCTTATGGGCGTATGTTAAGGATATGGTGTTTCGGCCACCTCTCCCAGCCACCATTGATGATTTGAAACGAGAAATAACAGCAGCTATCCAAACTGTTATGCCTGATATGCTACAGAGAGTGTGGAACGAGTTGGAGTATCGGGTTGATATTGCTCGAGTGTCTAGAGGGGGCCATATTGAACATCTCTGAACTTGTTTTTGAGTGAAAAAAACCTTTTTAAATACTCTTTGTAATGATGTATAACAGAAGGTTATATTATGTTTCTTTCATTAAATACACATTTTTAAAGTTGTGGTATTCTTTTTGAATCATCCTGTATAATACACACTTAACTCTTGCAATACCAAGACATTTTCGTTAATGTGCATTACAGGTTGGAGGGGGGGGGGGTCGGTTTCCTTAAGGTACACCGCCAAAAAATTAAAAAAAATAAAATTCGTAAGTTGTTATTGAATTATATTAATAACATACTTTTTAAAGAACTACTCGTGTGTAAGTAGGGCCCTGAACCTGAAAATACCTTTTAGCACACTCTTAGCAATTTCAAGGCACTTTCAATAACGTATACTACGACTTCATGACCACGACAAGAAAAGTTTAAAAATGCAAGTTTATTTCGTCGCTGTTGACTTTTACTTTCAACATAATTTTTAAAGAGATATTGATGTGTAAGGCCCTGAACCTGAAAATATTCAATACAACGTTCATTGAGGAAAGTGAGATCTGATACGGATACATAAATTTTTAGGTTAAGTTTAACTGGAAAATAAAAACATGTATGGAATTTGGTAGAAGAATTTATGAAAAACAACAAATATTTTTTCAAAATTTTAAAATGTAAAGTAACTGACTAGATTACAATATTTTCAAGAAGTAGGCATAAAGTAACGCCCCGCCCACCTGAGCCCCCTTGGCCTTATGAGGGTTAAACACCAGCGACGCGGACATTTACTTCTATTCAGTCAAGGAATTCTTTGAAAATGTGAGATACAAAGGACTTGAAACAATGAAGATCAGAGTCTATTACTGCAAGTAGAACAAGTTATTTTGTGAATAAAGTTAAAAATAATGTATTCACTTCAGTATTAGTGATAAATTTTCTGTACGTGACGTAAGACTACGTCTATGTGTGTGTGTCTGTGTGTTCTTCCACAACGTGATAGGAGTGATAAAAGTCCGGTACCATAGTCTGGACAGATTTTTGAGTGAATAAATAACTGAATTTAGTTTCTTTTACAGCGTTCTCGTTCTGAAGTCAACTGAGCTGTACCGGTATGACGAGGCCTTGCTGTTGTGAAGTTCCCCATTACTGTGAATGTCGGACTCTGCCACAGAGAGTTCATCAGCCACCCCTGTTAATATGTGCGAAGCTAGGTGCTAAAGCGGGACATAAGCACATTTTTCCCTCTTTCAAAGAGGATGATTCTTTTCATATGCGAATGAAGCATGACTTGATATTAATAATATTTTATACGAATTACATTGTACAACATAGTGACGCGAGGTAATTGCGTGAAGATGCTCCAAAGCTGTCGTAGCCTGTGGCAGTAGTTCATCGTAGACTGCTCAAAGTGACCGCAAAAAGGCGCCTATTATTCACATTTTCTACAAGGATCGTTGGACAGATATGCGTTTTATGAATACCAGTTAGTCCCAGATTCTTTAAACAATCGAGCTCCATGTAAAAAACAGCTTCAAACGTCTGATTACTTTACAAATTTTTGATGGTAAGCATGAAAGCGAGAAAATGTCCAGGAAAGGTTTGATATTACGTTTACAATTTGTCAGACGTTGTTAAGTGATCTCCTTGTCAAACTCTGGATGAGTATAGTCTGGGAAATTTGTGCTTCGTTTTAAGCAAAAGCTTATTATTATATGTGGATACTGTCCGCAAAATGTGATGCGAATACATTTAGCAGTAAAAAATAATAATACTCTACTGGCCATTAAAATTGCTACACCAAGAAGAAATGCAGATGATAAACGGGTATTCATTGGACAAATATATTATACTAGAACTGATATGTGATTACTTTTTCAAGCAATTTGGGTGCATAGAGCATGATAAATCAGTACCCAGAACAACCACCTCTGGCCGTAATAACGGCCTTGATACGCCTGGGTATTGAGTCAAACAGAGCTTGGATGGCTTGTACAGGTACAGCTGCCCATGCAGCTTCAACACGATACCACAGTTCATCAAGAGTATTGACTGGCGTATTGTGACGAGCCAGTTGCTCGGCCACCATTGACCAGACGTTTTCAATTGGTGAGAGATCTGAAGACTGTGCTGGCCAGGACAGCAGTCGAACATTTTCTGTATCCAGAAAGGCCCGTACAGGACCTACAACATGCGGTCGTGTATTATCCTGCTGAAATGTAGGGTTTCGCAGGGATCGAATGAAGGGTAAAGCCACGGGTCGTAACACATCTGAAATGTAAGGTCCACTGTTCAAAGTGCCTTCAATGCGAACAAGAGGTGACCGAGACGTGTAACCAATGGCACCCCATACCATCACGCCGGGTAATACGCCAGTATGACGATGACGAATACACGCTTCCAATGTGCGTTCACCGCGATGTCGCCAAACATGGATGCGACCATCATGATGCTGTAAACAGAACCTGGATTCATCCGAAAAAATGACGTTTTGCCATTTGTGCACCCATGTTCGTCGTTGAGTACACCATCGCAGGCGCTCCTGTCTGTGATGCAGTGTCAAGGGTAACCGCAGCCATTGTTTCCGAGCGGATAGTCCATGCTGCTGCAAATGTCGTCGAACTGTTCAGGCAGATGGTTGTTGTCTTGCAAACGCCCCCATCTGACTCAGGGATCGAGACGTGGCTGCACGATCCGTTACAGCCATGTGGATAAGATGCCTGTCATCTCGACTGCTAGTGATACGAGGCCGTTGGGATCCAGCACGGCGTTCCGTATTACCCTCCTAAACCCACCGATGCCATATTCTGGTAACAGTCATTGCATCTCGACCAACGCGAGCAGCAATATCGCGATAGGATAAACCGCAATCGCGATAGGCTACAATCCGACCTTTATCAAAGTCGGAAACGTGATGGTAGGCATTTCTCCTCCTTACACGAGGCATCACAACAACGTTTCACCAGGCAGCGCCGGTCAACTGCTGTTTGTGTATGAGAAATTTTTGCGAAATTTTGAAATTATGTATAGTTTGTTGGAAATCGCCAGGTGGTCTTATTCTGAAATACTGGATGACTCATCTTCAAGGCCGAATCGAGAAAATTTTCCCTCAGAAGTGACTTATTATTTGGCATCCCTTCCACCATCCTTTCCCGAAGGTACATTATTCGCAATCGTGTCAGTTTTCGCTACAGACTACAATACGTCCTGTATAATAAACTTACAATTGTGGCGCCTCTGGAGGCCCAAGCGGAGACTTTTGCTTAGTGGGCCTAAAATCGGCCCTGACCGCCGTCATGGCAGTCGGCACGCTGTGAGTTATTCTGCCTCTACACGTATACGATGTCTGTTCAAAAAATCCCAGAACATTCGTTATTTCGCGCCAACGGTGTGTTGGAGCAATATGCAGCTGGCATCCCTGCACGTGCCCGTGTTCATCACTGTGTAACGGCTGGAAGTTTCACTGTTGTATGTCTGTTAGTTGTTGTTCAGTGCTGTATTGAGCAAGATGTGTCGCACAGTTTGCGAATTTCGAGAATCAGACCTAGAGGAGCAACACATCTGCATTAAGCATTGCTTGAAACTCAAGACAAACTTTACAGAGACACACCAAATGATGCAGGAAGCCTACGGTGATGAGTGTTTAAGCAGTACTCGGTGTTACGAATGGTTTGCACGGTTTAAAAACGGCCGGACTTCAGTTAAGGATGACCCTCGTTCGGGAGGCCCTTCGACGTCTGCTGACGAGGCTCTCGTCAGCAGGAACGTCAACGAAATTGTGCGTGACAGTCGAAGACTGACTGTCCGAGAGATTGCAGAAGAATGTAACATTTCAATTGGACCTTGTCATGAAATCTTGACACAACATTTTGGAATGCTTCGGGCTGCTGCCAAGTTCGTCCCACGGCTGATGAGTCAAGACAGAAAGACCTTCGCCTGTGATAAGCCTTTGTATCACGCAAATGAGAACGAAATGTTCCTTAAGAGAATCATTGGTGATGAGACGTCGCTCTGCGGTTATGATGTTGAGACCAAGTGGGTCTGGAAAGATTCCCCAAGACCACAAAAAGCTCGTCAGGTCTAGTTAGGTTAAATGTCAAAGCCATCCTGATAGTTTCCTTTCACTTTGAAAGATTAGTTCATAATGAATTCATGCCACAGGGACAAATCATTATTCGAGGGTACTATCGGGACGTGTTGCGACGACTGCGTGAAATGTGCAAGGGAAACGGTCTGAAATGTGACGAGACAATCCATGGTTCTTCCATCACGATAACGCACCCGCACATTTATCCTTGTTGGTGCATGACTGTTGCACAAAAAACGGAATCGCTGTGTTCCTCCGTACTCTCCAGACCTGGCCCCTGCGGACTTTTTTTACTTCTAAAGTTTAAAACTCCGGTGAAAGCAGGAAAATTTGCAATGATAGACGAAATAAAAGAAGATTCGCAGACGGCACTTCGTATGATCCAGCAAGAAGGGTACCAAGATTGCTTCTGTAAGTGGAAACGGCGTTGGGTCCGGTGTATCAATTGTGGAGGAGAGTATTTCGAAGGAGACCATGCACAGTAAGCAAAAGGTAAATGCAGAAAAATTTTGTGGACCAAGTCCCGGAATTTTTTGAGCAGACTTCGTAACAGTTTCTAAGTGTAATACTGGTTGTATAGTGTTAAACTTTGAACATAAGATTATATATCTGAATGAGTACATTATGACAGCATTTTAAATTTGTAAATGTAGCCAATTACTATATGACATACTGAAAACCAAATTTTTGTTGTCCTTGCAAGCTGTTAGGTGGATCGTCTGCAACTGTGACTGTGCATCATGAACCATGAACTGGGTTAGCTATTTAGTAATATAGAGATAACATTCGTTAATTTATGAAATTGTGGAACACGTTCAGTGCTCGTATACTATGACATCTTTTAGACATAAAATGTCATCTGCAGGAATCATCAAGTATCTTGTGAATCTCAGGTTGCTCTGTCCGTCTAAGAGACATAGAAGTCGTGGACAGTGGTGACCAAATTTATTTAATGCCAAATTAACAGAAGGCATTACACAAATGAGCCAGATGGTACTGGCAGTGGTTCGGAATTTCTGTGAAGCTATTTGTAAATCATGCTATTGTACGACGTGATTATAATTAAAGTGCAGCTACTAGCAGAGGTCCAGTATCGGCTGTAATTATCGTATGGCAGCTAAACTTGGTAGACATTCTAATGTGTTAATGTAGTACCGATTTAAGCTGAAAAAAATGTCTTCCAATTTTGGTCGCCAGGTGCAAATCTGGCGCTTTACACAATTTCTTATGACGGTATGACATCTACGCTATCTGACAAGCCATAACGTGAGTGAACAGTATGGCCATCGAGAAGACAGACTTTGCGCTGTTAGCGACACTCTTTTACGTTTTACAGCAATTACAGAGCTGCGCTGTCATAGTATCGCCAACAGAAAGGTCTGAGAGAGGCCCGATGTCATTAAATGGTTCAAAGAAGATGGTAATGAAATTTGAAACCACGGGTGAGCTTGGCGTGGTAACAGGGACAGGTACGCGTCTTTCCCGGTGGAAACTACACACATCAAAAAAAGTTTTGCATCACCCAGTTCCCATAACTGCTGAAGATCGAAGTTGATTGTGGATATTGTATCACAGACACAGTCCCTTTGACTGTTCAGAGATGTGACTAAATCCGCCCAAAGATGTAAACAACCATGCATAAATAGGTCTATTAGACGGAGGGGGTCAGATAGCCGATCAGTTCCAGTCATTCCTCCAGGAAGGAGGTACACAGCTCGTGTCGTCTGTAGTTCAACCATGCCTAGACAGTCAATACCGCGGGTCGGTCGCGTCCGCATTGTTACTATGGGCCAGGAAGGGCTCTCAACAAGGGACGCATCCAGGCGTCTCGGAGTGAACCAAGGCGATGTTGTTCGGACATGGAGGGGAAACGGAGAGACAGAAACTGTCGATGGCATGCCTCGTCAGGCCGCCCAAGGGCTACTACTGCAGTGAATGGCCGCTACCTACGGATTATGGCTCGGAGGAACCATGACAGCAACGTCACCATGTTGCATAATGTTCTTCGTGCAGCCACTGGACGTCGTGTTACGACTCAAACTGTGCACAATAGGCTGCATGACGCGCAACTTCACTCCCGACGTCCAATGCGAGCTCCATCTTTGCAACCACGACACTATGCAGTGCGGTACAGATGGGCCCTGCTACATGTCGAATGGTCTGGTCAGGATTGGCATCACGCTCTCTTCACTGATGAGTGTCGCATATGCCTTCAACCAGACAATCACTGGAGACGTGTTTGGAGGCAAACCGGTCAGGCTGAACGCCTTAGACACACTGTCCAGCGAGTGCAGCAAGGTGAAGGTTCCTTGATGTTTTGATTATGTGCGGCCGACGTACGCCGATGATGCCCATGGAAGGCACCGTAACGGCTGTGCGATGTTTGAATGCCATCCTCCGACCGATAATGCAACCACATCGTCAGCAAACTGGCGAGGCATTTGTCTTCATGGATGACAGTTCGCGCTTTCATAGTGCACATTTTGTGAATGACTTCCTTCAGGATAATGACATCGCTCGACAAGAGTGGCATACATGTTCTCCAGGCATGAAGCCTATCGAACATGCCTGGAATAGATTGGAAAGGGCTGTTTTCGGACGAGGTGACCCACCAACCACTCTGAGGGATCTACGCTGCATCGCCGTTGAGGAATGAGACAGTCTGGACCAACAGTGTCTTGATGTACTTGTGAATAGTATGCCACAACGAATACAGGCATGCATCAATGCAAGAGGACATGCCACTGAGTATTAGAGGTACCAGTGTGTACAGAAATCTGGACCACCACCTCTGAAGGTCGCGCTGTATGGTGGTACAAAATGTAATGTGTAGTTTTCATGAGTAACAAAAACTGCGGAAATGTTGTTTATGTTGATCACTGTTCTAGTTTTCTGTAGAGGTTCCGGAACTCTCGGAACCGAGGTGATGCAAAAGTTTTTTTGATGTGTGTATTTACGAGGTTGCTGATGCTGTAACTGACTTTGCAGCACGTGGCCTCGATAGTGCTAGCGCGTCGTGCAGTGTCAGAATTGTCCATCCCATGGCCAACAGTGTGGAAAGTCTTGGCATTTTGTTTTACACTGGTACCCGTACAAGATGTAGACGGTGCAGCAACTAAAACCTTACGATCTGCAGCAATGTTCTGAATTTGCTCTTTAATTTCTGGCACGGATCGAAGTTGCCTTTATGTGGCTGGGGCTCATTTTGCGCTATAGAGTGCAGTGATCACAAGGAACAGCAGAATTTCGAATAGTGTTAAACTGCGTGTTGTGCATGAAGAGCCATTGAACTTGCTGTAAGTGTGGATTTGCAAGCACCTTTCTTCTCGGTCCATTCTTCTTTGAAGAGAATAAACCCAGAAGGTCTGTCAGATACACCGTGATGTCTGCACGTTATCAAGATCAATTTGTTCAGCATGTGATACCTGCTCTGAAAGATTGCACCTCTGTGGAAACTCTGTTTTCGTGGAAAATGGGGGAACACCTCATGTCGCTGGCCCAGTTAAAGATCTGTTTAATGTAACCTTCCATGAACGTGTTATCTTCAGAGGTTTACCAGATGTATGGCCGGAATCCAAGTGACTTTTGGCTCTGGGGATATCTGAAAGATCGCATTTACCAGGGACTCTTTCAGTCTCTGTCTGATCTGAAGGCCAGTATACAGGAACAGATTGCCCATATTCCACCAGTACTGCTGCGAGTAACTGTTGATCAAGTCGACGTCTCCAGTGCTCATACTGAACAAATTGTGTTAGCGATGGTTAATAATAAAATCAACATTATGTTTTTGTCACCTGTTTGACCTTTTCTGCCCACGTCCCGTTCCTAATCATTTGCATATGGAAACATATCTATACGTTCTTCTTGCCAGATTTGCACCTGGTGGCCTAAATCGGAAATACTTTTCCAGCGTAAATCGATTTCGTATTAATTCATTAGAACACCTGCCAAATTTCGCTGCCATACGATAATTACAGTCCACACTGGAGCCCTGTGAGTAACTGCACTTTAATTAATAACACCCGATATATAGAGAAGCTGCAACGCCAAAGGATCCAGGCCGGTTTAATGTGGAACGACCTCATAAGAATAGTTGCAGGAAAGGAAAGTGCCAGAATCCTAAAGAAGTATAATTCGTCTACGAAAAAGTTAGCTTGCAAAACTCTCGCTCGACCAATTCTTGAGAATTGCTCGTCCGTGTGCATTCTTACCACACTGGGTTATATGATGGGTTAAACAAGATACAAAGAACATTAACCCGTCCCGTCCTGGTTTCGTTCAGCACATAGAAGTCGCAGGCGCTACCGACAGGGATTGTTTGTCATGGAGACGTTAACCGTCAAACTTCCTAGAGCGTACGGTACATAAACAATCAAGTGACACAACTGCTTCAAGTACTACATATATGGGCACGACCACAATGCTGGAATCAGAGAAATGACTGACGTTTCTATGCTACAATCTCGATGGCGATGGGAAAGGAGGCAAATAACGCAAAATGCACTTTCCGTTCCACACAAAGAAATTTGCAGCATGTGCTTCTAAATCTGCAATTCACAGTTAAGTGCCTGGCAGGGGGTTCATCGAACCATTTTCAGGCTATGTCTCTGCCGTTCCATTCTAGAACGACGCACAGGAAAAATTAACACATAAATCTTTACTAGCTGGCCACGATTTCTCTATTTTATTAAAATGATAATTTCTCGCTATTTATGCGAGCGCAAACAGAACATTTTCCCCTTCGCATGTGAAAAGTTGGAGATAGAAATTTCTTCAATAAATCTCACAGAAACGGAAAACATCTTTTCTTTAATGATTGCCACCCCAACTCACATATCGTATCCGTGACACACTCTTCCCTATTAACGAGTATACAAAACAAGCTACATTTCTTTGAACTTTTTCGATGTTCGTCTTCAGTCCTATCTGGTGCGGATTCCACACCACGCAGCAATACTCTAGAAGAGGACACGTAAGTGTAGTGTAGGCATTCTCCTTGGCAGACCTCTTGCATGTTCTAAGTGTCCTGATATTTAATCGCAGTCTTTGGTTAGCTTTCCCCACAGCATCATCTACGTGATCGTTCCAGTTTAAATTATTCATTTAATTGTATTGTATTGTATGTTAATCGGGGGCCTAGAAACGACGGAGAGCTCCGTCCCCGCCGCAGCTGCAGTGGTCCAAAGCCCCACGACGACTACCGCAGCCAACTTCACCACTCTGCCGCCCTACACCGAACCATTCTTTCAGCGTTATCGTGTGGTTCGGCCCCCACTGAACCCCCCCCCCCCCCCCCCCCCCCTCCCCGCAGGGAACGTCTCGCACCAGACGACTGTAACCCCTATGTTTGCGTGGTAGAGTAATGGTGGTGTACGCGTACGTGGAGAACTTGTTTGCGCAGCAATTGCCGACGTGTAGCTGAGGCGAAATAAGGGGAACCAGCCTGCATTTGCCGAGGCAGACAGAAAACCTCCTAAAAACCATCCACAGACTGGCCGTCTCACCGGAACTCGACACAAGTCCGCCGGGCGGATCCGTGCCGGGGACGAGGCGCTCCTTCCCAATCCGGAAAGCCGTGCGTTAGACTGCACAGCTAACAGAGCGAGCAAATTATTCATAGTTGTAATCCCTAAGAATTTAGATGAATTGAAAGCCACCACATCTGTGAACCAAAATTTAGCGCATTCCTTTTACTACTCATGTGGATGACTTTACACTTTTCATTATTTATGGTAGATTGTTGATTCTCGCACCATAAAGACATTCTGTATAAATCACTTTGTAATTGATTTTGATCATCTGAAGACTTTATGAGACGGTAAATAGCCGTATTGCCTAAGAGAATTTCTCAGATTGTCTTCTCAATCGTTTATAACATTTCCTTTGGGAACGCTACATATCACCTGCTTTACGAGGCGACAGCCTCTCAGTTACAGCGAACTGTGACCTTAATGACAGGAAATCACGAATCAAGTCGCACAACTTAGACGATTCTCCGTACGCGCGCAATTTGATTAGGAGTATCTTGTGAGGAACGGTGCCGAAAGCCTTCTAGAAATCTAGAAAAATGGACTCAATGTCAGATCCCATGTCGATATGACTCATTGTTTCGTGTGAATAAAGAGGCAGGTGAGTCTCACAAGAGCACAAGAGCCATACTTTCTGAATACATGCTACTTGTCAATAAATCGGTTTCTTCGACGTAATTCACAATGCTCGAAAACAGTATATGTTCCAAAATTCTACTGCAAATCGACGTTAGTGATATGGGTCTGTAATTCAGCGTATCATTTCTATTTTCCTTCTTGAGTACAGATGTAACCTGCGCAACTTTCCAGTCTTTGAGCAAGGACCTTTCGTCAAGAAAGCCTGTAGATATACAGAAATATTAGTGTGTAGGACCATCGGGTAAAAACGTGCCCCAAGTTCTGATGAACTGGAGATGGATTTGTTTCCATCCTTCCTGAAACGTGATGAGCAGTGAACCTATAATTTTTGGAATACTGATGTCCATACGAACGACTTTGAAATTCATCCTTAAAGAAATCAACGGGACATGGAAAAGGTGCGTCTAGAAAATTTACCCCCTTTTGTACAAACCAACAGCTGTAATATAGTGCTTATAGGAGAAAGGTGGATGTAGGTGCGCGATTCCAAACTTTTCGCAAATCATGAGGAGCAAGCTATTTGCTAAATTGTTTTGTTAAACCTATGAGTTCAGTTTTAAAAAGTCTACCAGGCAGATGACTGGAGTGAGTGCTTTCTACAGTGTTAACTACTTTGCATGACCATTACCTCTTCGTCCTCTTCTTCTTCTTCGTCCTCCTGTGACGATCGGAGGCAGCAGCAGAGGCGTCGGACACAGTCAAGACGCCGCCTCTGTTTTACCGGGACCCACCGCATGCGCAGAAACTTGACTTCCTCCTCCTCACCCCGCTTTCGGTTTGTCTCTTCCTCCTCCCTTTCTAGATGGCCCTCCTCTTCCAGATTTAGGTGATCCAGTTCTTTCAGATCCAAGTGATCGTTGTCTTCCCTCTGCTCCTCCGCCTGCTGCGGTTGCCGGAAGCAGTTGATAAAGCAGGGGGCGCTGCCGCCCCCTTCTCGCCTCACATTACGGCTTCGTCCTTTACCTGCCCGCTTCCGTAAGCGCCATCCCATAACGACCGCCGTACCAAAAAATTTTTCTAGCCCTTACCACCGCAGACTATCTCAGCAGATGTACTGCTGGATTCTGATTGCTCTTATTACCGCAGACCATCTGCCGCTTGTTATAGTCGCGGCTCGAGGTAGTTGCCCGGCAACGGAATTTCGTTGCCCATCATTAAAGGTCTTCTTGTCTTCTTTTTAAATAATCACTAATTACAAGCCGTGACTACTCGTGTTTATGTGAAGACATGAGAACTCGTTTTAGGATGGAGAAGTCACTCCACAGGCTCGAAAACATGCATTCTAAATCCAGACAGGGTATTATTAGTCGTAGCAGATCGCAGAAAGGCGACGTTAATATAGTGTTAGTTAACTGTAGAAGTATCCATGGAAAAGGTCTGAACTAGCATCGCTTATAAACGGTAAAAATGTTCACATAATACTAGAAGCTGAAAGCTGGCTTAGATCAGATATCAGTAGCAATGAAGTTCTTAACTCTGACTGGAATGTGCACTGAAGAGCCAAAGAAACTGGTACACCTGCCTAATATCGTGTGTCACCCCAAGCACGCGGAAGTGCCGCAACAAGACGTGGTATGGACTCGATTAGCGTCTGATGTGGTACTGGATGGAATTGACACCATTAATCCTGCAGGGCCGTCTATAGATCAATAAGAGTACGAGGGGTTGGAGGTCTCTCCTGAACAGCATGTTGCTAGACATCACAGACATGTTCAATAATGTTCATATCTGGTGTGTTTGGTGGCAATAATGTTCATATCTGGTGTGTTTGGTGGCCACTGTTTAAACTTAGAAGGTGCTCCTGGAGACAGTCTGTACCAATTCTGGACATGTGAGGTGCCGAATTGTCCTGCTCGAATTTCCCAAGTCCGTTGGAATGCACAATGGACATGAATGGATGCAGGTGATCTGACAGGACGCTTGAGTACGTGTCACCTGTCAGAGTCTTATCTAGACGTATCATGGGTCCCATATCGCTCCAATTGCACACGCCCCACACCATTACAGAGCCTCCACCAGCTTGAACAATCTTCTGCTGACATGCAGGGTCCATGGATTCTTGAGGTTGTTTCCATACCCGTACACGTCCATGCGCTCGATACAATTAGAAACGAGACTCGTCCGACCAGGCAACACGTTTCAAGTGGTCAACAGGCCAATGTAGATGTTGACGGGCCCAGGCGAGGAGTAAAGCTTTGTGTCATGTAGTCATTAAGGGTACACGACTGGGCCTTCGGCCCCGAAAGCCCTATCGATGATGTTTGTTGAATGATTCGCACACTGACACTTGTTGATGGCCCAGCATTGAAATCTGCGGCAATTTGCGGAATTGTTGCACTTCTGTCACGTAGAAATATTCTCTTCAGACCGCCGTAGGCCCCGTTCTTTTTCCGGCCACAGCGATGTAGGAGAGTTGATGTTTTAACGGATTCTTGATATTCATGGTAGACCCGTGAAATGGCCGTACTGGAAAATCCCCACTTCATCGCTACCTCGGAGATGCTGTGTCCCATCGTTCGTGCGCCGACTATAACACCACGTTCAAACACACTTAAATTTTGACAACCTGCGATTGTAGCAGCAATAACCGATCTGACAACTGCGCCAGACACTTGTTGTCTTATGTGGGCGTTGTCGATCGCAGCGCCGTATTCTGCCTGTTCATCTATCTCTGTATTTGAATATGCATGTCTATATGAGTTTCTTCGGCATTTCAGTGTATATCACAAAGAAAGATTGGACGCTGGTAATGGAACCCTGTGTATATCAGTAAAAAATACGATAGTATCTAGTGAGCCTTATACTCAGAACGCGAAATAATGTGGCTGGAGATAAGTGTTAAGGATGGATCAAGCTTTGACAACGGATGCTTTTATAGTTCCCTGCCTCAGCAACAGTAGTGGCGGAACATCTGAGGGAAATATAGGAGCTTATTTCGCTTAAATTTTCTGGTCATGCAGTAGTTCTGGATGGAGAAGGTTTTGTTCTACCAGCTATAGACTGTTAGGCTCAAGAGATTAGTTTGGGGAAAAAGGACAGAGAATTTCTGAGTGTTTTATCCTAAAATTGCCTCGAGCTGTTAATCAGTTAGTCAGCTAACCGACTCGTGAAGATAACATCTTATACTTGAACTTTTCGACTCAGTTAGCGTAGAATAGGAAATTAGTTCAAAAAATGGTTCAAATGGCTCTGAGCACTATGGGACTTAACATCTGTATGCGACCGTAGCAGTCGCGCGGTTCCGGACTGAGCGCCTAGAACCGCTAGACCACCGCGGCCGCCCAGGAAATTAGTGATCACATGGCGTAGAATATGGAATAAGTGATCATACGGCCTGGATATAGCTGCAGATAGGAATACCAAGAAAGGTAGGAAGATCTTTCATTACCTGAATGAGATTTCATATTGCCTGACGATGTAATCATCAGTTGGCAAAGTTCAAGTTCATTGTAAAATACGTTTTATACAGATACGTGCCGAGGGATGGGAAAGACCATCTGCGGTTCGAAAACCGTGTTAGATAGCTGCTAAAAAAACAGCAAATATGAAAGTAGCCAAAGTCTCAGGAACAAAAGCTAAACGATGGGAAAGGAAGGTTTATCTACCGACGTGACACCATATCCTAAGGAATTTTGGTCTTATGTTAAATAAGGAAATGGATCGAAGTCATTTGCCTCCACACACACTGCCATAGTGGTATTGAAACAGAACTAACGCAGGAAAGGCCGAAATACTAAACGCCTTTTTCCAAAACCGTTTCTCAGAGGAAGATCGCACTATAGTTCCTCCTTTAAATCACCGCACTAGCAACAAAATGACAGTGCCGAAAGAAGTGACCAAAGGATAGAAAAGCAACTGAAACTGCTCAACACGGGAAAGGCCACTGTGCCCGACATGATAATTATTCAAACCGAGTATGGGAAATAACTTGTCCCTCTTCTAACAGCAGCATACCGTACGTCTCTAGAGGACTGAACCGTTCCTGATTATTGGCAAAAAGTGCAGGTCATTCCCGTTTTCAAGAAGTGTTTTTCGAGCACACGCACAAAGTTATGGACCCATATCTCTGGTGGCTACCTGTTGTAGAATTCCGGAACTTGTTTTACACTCTCGTATTATGACGTTTATGGAGACCGAAAAATCTCCTCTGCAAAGATCAACATGGGTTCCGTAAAAAAAAAAAAAAAAAAACTATCATGTGAAGCCCAGCTCTCTGTTCGTCCATGAGACTCAAAAAGCAGTGATTACAGGCGTCCAGGTCGATGCCATGTTCGGGAACTTCCGAAAGGCGTTCGATACAATTCTGCACTGCGTTCGAACGAACAAAATTCGAGCGCACGGAATATCAGACCGACTGTATGGTCGGATAATGGACTGAAGAGTTTCTAGCAAACAGAACACAGCATGTCATTCTGAACAGAGAGAACGATTGTTATATGCAGATGCTAGATCGGATCCTCAGGAAACGTAGTCCATCCACAAAGGATGCTGTTTACAAAACAGTCATTCGACCAGTACTTGAATACTGCTCGTCACTCTGCGATCCGCACGAGACTGGATCCAAAGAACAGAAGCACGTTTCGTTACCAGTTCATTTAGCAAGCGCGAAACTGCCACAGGGATGCTAAGTCAAGTAACTTTCCCACTGTCCACGACTCTCCCGCACACAAAACAATTCTCCAGGCGTACGTTCCCAGAATTTTATTCCTCGCATTTATTCAGTAAACTAGATAAAAAATCAAAAGTGTCATATCTAAATTAGAAACTTGAACTTTCAGCACAGGGCAGGAGCATTTAGATCAAGTTCAAAAGAATAGTTGACCATGTACTGGCTAAATATGTAGCCAGTAGAACAGTTCACGGTGTACAGTCACTGCAAAGGAACTTCTAAATAAACAGAGACTACTGCATACAGGCGTAATACAAAGTGTGGGGCTATAGACAGAGAGATGCTGAATGAAACGCATTTGATCGTCAAGATAGCGATGCTTGATACCTCCAATGACTACCGTAGCAGAATATTGTCAAAAGATCTTTCGCAGACCCCAAAGAAATTCTGGTCATATGTAAAGGCTATTAGTGGCACCAACGTTAGTGTCCAGTCCATAAAGAATGAGACAGCAAAGCAAAGACAGGGTTGTAACGCAAAAACTGAAATGTGTAACTCCGTTTTCAAAAGTTCCTTCACTTAGGGAAACACAGGGGAATTGCCCAAATTTAATTCTCGTACCACTGAACAGATGAGTGAAATCAGTATTAGTGTCAGTGATGTTGAGAAACGGTTGAAATAATTAAAATTGAACAAAGCTCCAAGAGCCGATGGCATTCTTATCAGATTCTATGATGAATTTGCGGCCGAGTAAGCCGCTGTTCTAACTATAATCCATCGTAGATTCCTCAAACAAAAAACCGTACCCAGTTCCTGGAAAAAAGCATGGGTCCGACCCGCGTACAAGAAAGATAGTAGAAGTGATCCACAAAACTACCGTTTAATATCTTTGATATCGAATTATTGTAGAACCTTAGAACATATTCTGAGCTCAAACATAATGAGGTTTCTGGAACAGAAAGACCTCCTCAGTGCCAACCAGCATGGATTCCGAAAATATCGATCACGTGAAATCCAATTCACACTTTTCTCACATGACATACGAGGGGCGTTTGAAAAGTCTGTGCAAAAATAAAAACTACTTACATGATTGGGGTAAACCATTTTTATTTTTCAACATAGTCTCCTTTTAGACTTATACACTCTGTTCAACGCTGTCTTAATTGGTTGATCCCTTCTGAATAATAGGAATTGTCCAAGTCTGCATAATAGATAATAGTTGCTGCAATCACCTACTCGTTTGAATAAAATTTTTGTCCCGCCTGCCATTTCTTCAAATTTGGGGAACAAATAGTAGTCCGAGGGAGCCAAGTCTGGAGAATAGGGGGGGATGTGAAACGAGTTGGAATCTTATTTCCATTAATTTTGCGACCACAACTGCTGAGGTGTGTGCTGGTGCATTGTTGTGATGGAAAAGGCCTTTTTTGCAGTCCAATCGCCAGTGTTTTTCTTGCAGATCGGTTTTCAAACGGTCCAATAACAATGAATAATATTCACCTGTAATAGCTTTACCCTTTTCCAGATAGTCGGTAAGGATTATCCCTTGGGAATGCAAAAAGACAGTCGCCATAACCTTTCCGACCGAAGGAATGGTCTTCCCCTTGTTTTGGTGCAGATTCTCCATGCACCCATTGTTTAGATAGTTGTTTGGTCTCAGGAGTATAGTAATGTATCCCTGTTTCATCCACAGTGACGAAATGGCGTTTAAAGTCCTGTGGATTCTTCCTGAACAGCTGCAAACGATCGTTACAACACTTCACATGATTCCGTTTTTGGTAAAGCGTGAGCAATTGCAGAACCCATCTTGTGGATAGCTTTCTCATGTCCAAATGATTATGCTGAATATTATGTACCTGTTCATTCGAGATGCCCACAGCACTAGCAATCTCACGCACCTTAAGTGTTCTGTCATCCATCACCATCATGGATTTTATCTACGATTTCTGGAGTCGTAACCTCCAAAGGGCGTCCAGAACATTCAGCATCACTTGTACCCATATGGCCACTCCGAAAATTTTGAAACCACTCACAAGCTGTTCTAATCGAAGGTGCAGGGTCACCGTAATGTTTATCTAGCTTCTCTTTAGTCTCCTGAGGCGTTTTTCCTTTCGTAAAGTAATGTTTAATTACCAGACGAAATTCTTTTTCGTTCATTTTTAACAATCACTCGATCAAACTGATATGTGTTATGTAGCAACATGTCCTATCGACGAGGGAAGATCGGAAAATTTCGGGAGATTCACATAGAATTTCAGGAGGACGGGAA
Organism: Schistocerca piceifrons; assembly: GCF_021461385.2. Lineage (NCBI taxonomy): Eukaryota > Metazoa > Arthropoda > Insecta > Orthoptera > Acrididae > Schistocerca > Schistocerca piceifrons. The sequence goes on from NC_060140.1 coordinate 136,320,255, forward strand.
ATTAAAGACACACAAAATTTCGTATTTTCTGGAGTAATTAAATTCTGGAGGACCTTCTGAAATTTCGGAGGACCTGGAAACTCCACTCCCCCGCCAGGGGCACAGGCACATAAGGGGCACAAAAACTGACCAGAAAAAAAGAAGGCTAAAAATTAACCAGGAGAGACATGTGAGTTTTCCTACCTCAGTGTTCCTATCTTCTGTTTACGAGGAGAAGCCTTTCCTTTGGCCTGCGACTGTAAACTCACAGTGTCATTTCTACAGTACGATTCCATCCAGTTAGCATTACAGAGAAACGACTACTGCTGAAGAAACATCTATCACCAACATGATTTGTGTGGCAACAGTGCGCTTGGTTCACACAGCTGCCGCTTACACAGTTCACTGACGTTCAACAATGGAGTTCTTTTTACAATTTTGCTACGGTATTGTAGGATCACAAAGGATGGTGTGCCAGTGCTGAAGCAAATAGGTGTGTTATTTTACTGAAAGCTTCCAATTTTTGCCAATTACTGTAGACTCGAATGAAAAGCGATCGTGGAGGAAGCAAACAGAATTTGGTATTTCAGTTGCCCCCTCCAGCATGGATTTGCCATCTGTCCCAATGTATCGGGATCACACCGTTCTGGACCTTCTTGTTGCGACATCCCAAGACCAAATTTTGTTCCGATTCAGCTGCATACTGTTACGGGTGTGGCTCAAGTACTAAAATAGCGACATGTCCTAGCATAACGTGAAAATGCAGCCTTAGTTAGTTTTATTTATGTCAACAGGTTTATGGAGAAGAATAATGTCTCGATAATTGAAGAAAGAAATATATTAACTGACACTTAAAGAAGTCTCAATGAAATGAAGACGGGCAATTTTTGTTAGCATGCAAACCAAGATAAATCTGAACAAATTAAGGAATGAGAACTCTAACCAAGAAATAATTAATTTGATTTCAAAATTTGAGGCAGAAGCAATGGTTTTCTATGCCGATTCAGTTAATTCAAATGTGGCACCCTCGTAGCATAAACTCGGCTCTTGAGGAAACCCCACGCCAAAAAGTACAGGGGCGTGAGGTCGGTGGACCGAGCAGTCCACATGCGATCTGCAGCTCTTCGTATCCACCTGTTAGGAAAGGTCTCGTTCAGGTAGTGGACAGTGCTTGCATAGTGGGGTGGTACCCCATCTTGTTGATTCATGACAGAGCAAGAATACCATCCGGTTGCAACTGTGGCTCCAAGAACAACTGCAGAATGCCCAGGTAGATTGCTCCAGTAATTGTCTTTTTGGCCCATAGATCTTATCTTTCATGAGACCAAGCCACACATTGCCTTTGGGAGAGTCCCTTTGCCTTTCGATGCATTCATGGAGCTGCTCCTCTGCCCATATCTAGCAACTGTGTTTGTTGACGACACTGCAAGCAATGGAACAAAGGAGTGTTCAGTGCACTAAGTTAGTGCGGGTTGCCTGCATCAGGGGCAGGTATGCACTCAGGGGCAAACCTATTGTTTTCCTTTGATTGACAGGTACTTAACCTATTGTTCTGCTAAAAGGATCCTTCTTTTTGATTGACAGGCACTTAACATATTGTTCCCCCACCTCCTCCCACTCCTCTCCCCCCTCATGAAACCTCCAACCCACCCCTCCCCCTCGCTGCTACAGGTACACTTTCATGTCTGAGTTATTGGAATAGCTCCTGTCACTTTTATCAGTTTGATTGACTACTTAATTAAATTTATCAATTAATTAACCTATCCCCCTCCTGTATACCACCCTCCCCTCCCACCCTCACCACCAGAAACTGGCGGAAAAAAAGAATGAGTTGGTCAGTCATTTGGAGGGAAATCGATTACTGTGCATGGAATATTGTTTAAACAATTTAGACAATGTGTGTAATATTGTTTATTTTAACAGTTTAGTGGATTCTAGGCAGTGTATGGATATGTATAAATTGGTAGCTCTTTGGTGGAGAGGAAGTATCTCATAACAGGAAATTCAAGGACACATTGTTTATTTATAAAATATTCAATTTGTGGGGGTTGGATTTCTCTTGTCATCATTCTCTGCTGTTTGGAAACATGTAGGTCTCGTAAGAAGTAATTACATGGAGCAAAAATGTTGCATAACCTCTTGTTTGCCACTGTACTCTGGGTGTCTTAACCCAATGTTCAGCCCTTTGTCAGCACCTAACCAATTGTTCTGTTATGTGGTTTTCCATGCCACCCCCATTTCCTTAAACTATTGTACCTCCTTTGATACCAAATTAAGTACTTAGTTATGCCTTCCTACCATTTTATGGTACACTTTTCGAATTTCACATGCTTCTAAACGCCATTTCTGGCGCATTCTTCTTCATTACCCACCCTTTTAAACTATTGCACTGCATTTTACATAAAAATTATGCAAATTAACCTACTGCTCTGCACCTAACCTGCTGCTGCTCCATGTCACCCACTCACACACAACGTCCCCTTAACTACTGTACTGCTAACACCACATAGATATAAAAAATTTATGCAAATTAGTTGAATTGATATTCTTCACATGTATGGGGTAGTTTTTTTTAATTTGCAGCATCCTATTGGTCGGTGAAATCGATGGAACATAGATTAAACAAAAGATTGCTAGTAAAAAACACATCCCGCCACTCGACGGCCAATGCTGACGATTCCAAACACTTAACCAGGAATCACAATGCATCGGCTGTCCCCACGAAGTGACGACGCAATCGTCAGCTGCCAAGTGATGCGTAGGTATTAGTTTGGATTCCGCAAGGATGAAGCGGCAGCATGTCTTTCATACTTGACACCTGTCAAAATATGTGTTCACCTAGGTACTGTTGCTGGTATGACGACGCATAGCTGTGGTGTGGGTCCAGCGCCAAGAGAGATGTTCCAATGCTTCCCAGAATAGCACAGGGTGCTTTGTTCCTAGCGATCCTAATGGAACAGCCCATTCATCACTGAATTTACCCGTCAAACTGCCACTGCTGCCAGAATGGGAGCACTGTCTGCCATTGTTTCTGCAGACGAGACTTTCAGTGGCAAAATTATTTTGTACAGATTGCTACATTGCACTGACAGTTAAACCCCACAAAAGTTGTCCACAGATCATCAAATACATACAAGACTCACATGAATATTGGGAGCCAAGAACATATTTACCAGTGGAACTACAATTAAATATTACAATTACTGCTGCAGTCTGACACCGATCGATGTACAGGTAATGTGTCCTCTTGACGGCTGTGCACCTAGAACGAATCTCAGTATTTATAGTTAAGTACCTGTCAATCAAAGGTGAACAATAGGTTTGTCCCTGGGTGTATACCTGCCCCTGATGTAGGCAACCTACACAAACAAAATGCACTGAGGTTGCCCTTGTTCCACTACTGCCACAGACATGAAATGTCGTCTCGTCACTGGACATAACATGATTCATCAGGTCCTCCTTGGCTACAGCCTCCAACAGATCATGACACATGGCTGCTTGTGCCGCATGGTCTTCATCCTCTAGCTGGTGAAGCACCTGGGTATGATATGCCTTCTTTTTAAGGGTGTAATAAGCACTTTCCACACTGTGGATTTTGACATGGATAGTTCACGACTCAGCTGGTGGGTAGTTGCCGTTGGACTTCTTTTGATAGCTTCCCTCACTCACTGTACAGATTGTGGGCTAACCAGTGGTCACTCAGTGCGTCTCTCATCAGTTACAGATCCTGTACACTGGAATTTGTTGACGAGCTTCCAAATGGCAAGTCTTGTAGGGGCATCCTTCTGATACTCTCAAACAGTCTCTGGACCTCAGCATAGGTTTCACCACATAAATGATGTTCCAGAATTGTGATTCTTTCAGCAGTAGTTAACATTGTTATGTCTCTTCACGGTACCTGTAACAGAAATAATCCACATGTACGTTTTCCGCAAACTGGATAATTACTTTATGGGCATCCTGTATCTGAAGAGACCCACTGTGTTAGCTGACAGCACTTATGCGCTGCTTCCTGGACTTGGGTAGGCGTGCCGGCACCGGATTGAATCTGTCCTATGGATTAATGATGAGGGCAGGTGTGCCGGCCAGCCTGGTTGTGTTGTTTAGGTGGTTTTCCATGTCCCACTAGGTGAATATCAGGCTTGTCGCCATGTCTCACCTCAGTTACATGACTCACAGACATCGGAATATGTTCGCACTGTTCCATGGATTACACTAGATGCAGACAGCTGGGGTGCACTTCTTCCACCCCAGGGGGTACGGGATGGTGGAAGGAAGGGCATTCGGCCTGCCCTTAACATTAACGTTGCCAAATTCGTCTCTAACCATGCCGACCCTGTGCAACCATGGGATAAAGGCATAAACCATAGAATAGAATGTATCTGAAGAGGTTTTTAGAAACTAAGTGTGATTCTAAAGAATGGAAGTCTAAACTCTGTGGAAGAAAGTTGGATTTACTCTCTTAAGGAAACTGGAAAACCTGATTGCAAACGCCAACTGTTAAAATTATGTGAGTGTTTTCTATTCCCACACACAATGCCACTGTGTAAAGAGTATTTTCGCTGATGTCAGCCCAGTGTACTGATAAAAAATACTGCTGCCATGGACTGTGGAATCAATCTTGCAGTGCCAGTTTAACTACAAGCTAACTTGCATGGAGTTTTTCAAATATGCAAAAGGAAAAAAAAAAAAGGTTGCTGAAAAAGGTGAAATCTTCCAAAAAGTGTGGTGTAACAGCTACTTCTGTCACAACATGTTCCAAGTAATTGTGTTCTAAATAAAAAGTAATTATCTTAAATAATTTTTTTTCATTTCTACACCTCTATCTTGGAGTGTTCTTATGAGGTCACAGCTAGATACGGCAACTCTACTCCAGCCAGAACCTTTGCTGCTCTATAAAGTTTCAGTTGATATGAACTACTGTCTAAATAAAAAATAATTCAGCAATAAGCCTTCTAGACTGATTAAAATTATTATAGGAGTTGTTAGTCATAGTACCTATGACAGCTGTACTTGTTCATCTACACTGAACCCTTGTATAAACAAAAGTACATCCTGCCATTGTTCATTGATTGCAATGGTCAAGCATCTGATGTAGCCAGACCACTGAAAGCTGGCCTTACTTATGTATCAGCTGTTTGTTATTATTCTAGTGCAAACTCTCTTGACTCATGCCAAACATAAAAAATCTTCAAATTTGTTGCTAATCACTTTGTTAAATGCTTAACCCATATAATTCTTGTATGAAATCTCACTCAACTGTCCACTTCGCTGTGCCTCATTTTTATGAAGCTCCCTTCAAGATGAAAATTTGTTGTATATGCGTAAAATTTTTGGGGGAGGGAGGTTGCACATTTAAGTCAGTTCCACCAGGGGTGCAGGACATCTACAGTACAGTTTTGCATCAAAAAATTCAACTTTTACCAAAAAAGCACTTCTACAGTCATATATTTTGATAGAGGGAAGATTTCATTTTAACCAGCCAAGGATACATCAGAGGGGGTAAAGGGTTATGAATGCCAGTCAGTTTTTTCATAGAAGCTTTTACAAGGTATATTAAAAAGAACAGATGTTTTTGTTTTTTTTGGAGAGAATTTTATTTATTTGTCTACATGAATATTATCCCATTCAAAATAAACCCCATTAGATATTAGCTATACCATACACTTGTGCCAGCCCTTTTTCCAATCCCTAGAACACTTCTGGAACATGATCCTTGGAATAGCTGCTGGCTCTCTCAGCTATGCAACGAAGTGTGAGGTTGGGCATTATTGTGATGCAAAAGTCATTAACATGGCACAAATAAAAGTTTTTTTTTCAGGTTGCTTTACCCAAATGGAGTCAAAGTTGGAAGTATTGATTATTCAGTCTTGTTGCAAGAACTCATGGTGCACTGTGCCATTAAAAGTGAACACAGTGATCATAACATAAACATTTAACTACATTTGTCAAGCCTTTTTCAGTCATGATAATCTACAATGCTTGAAATTAAACTACAAGTATTTGTACAATGGCTTTGCAATATCAGTGCACCTGTAGAAATGTTATCAGTAATATGGCACAGTTGGTTGCCATAACTTTTTTTTGTAAATTGTGAGAAGGGGAGTAGATAAGTTATATGAAACAATAAGGGACTTCAGCATAGCTGTGGAGTTGGTATTCCAAGGGCTGGCCTGAAATCATTATTCAACCGTCTGATATTAGTTACCTTTCCTTGCCCCCCTCCTCCCATATTACTTACCTTCATTGGACTTTCATGTCATAAACATAGTAATCTTTCTCTGTAGATGAATGTTAGCATTCACACATTTCACCCAATGGACCTAGGTTTGGTTACTGGTAACAGTACCAATTTAAACTAACGGGGCTGTCACTGAACTGACATCAGATGAAAATATGAACATTGCGCTGTGAGCCACATGAGATTTAGTTTTTACTTATCTGCAAACATTACAATAAAATGTGTTATTATACACTCAGAGTCTGCAAACAAGGCATTTTCAAGGAAACTGCAATAATGTGTTTATGAAACACTACTGGCTTCAGAATGAAATATTGCTCTAGTTAGTAAAAATGTGTTTGAAAAGTAAACTTTTGATAAAGTCCCCATTTAATTGGATCAAATTTCAAACATTGACTATCTTGCACAAAGATAGGAATGTGGTACACATATGATGGGACAGAGACACATTTTGCTGCTGGTATATGACAACATCTAATGTCACAATATGGTCCAAGAAACATAGGTCCAGCACACTCTGTAACTTCACCACCAATGTCACCTGACCTCAATCCTCTGAACTTTTGTCTGGGGACATCTCTAAAGTGAAATGCACAGCACTAGCATTGATCTGCCTGGAGAATTGGAACAGCTGATTGTATAGTATTGTCAAGATTTATGAAGTGATCCAGGGTGTCTGATAGAATGCATTAGTCACTGCAGAGATGTGGTAGTAGAGGGTTTGAATGTGAGAATGATATGCAGAACATCTCCTTTAACAAGTATGAATGTACAGTAAATCGTAACACATAATGTGCTTGAATAGTATTATAATTCTTGTAAAAGTAAGCCATTTGTAAAATTTGAGCCTAATTAATGAGAACTTGATCAAAAAGTTTACATTTCAAATGCATTTATACCAGCTAGGACAATATTTGATACTGAAGTCAGTGGCAGCTTGTAACCGTATATTTGCAATTCTCTTGTATATGGCTTGTTTGCAGACCCATATTCAGTGGAATATTTTTGATTGTATTTCATATTTTCATCTGTGTCAGTTTTTGCTACTAATCATGGATACTGTTAACAAATTTGAAAAAATGGACAACCTGGTAGAGGGAGGAAACGAATTGATTTGACCTCAGTAGAAGCAGTGGCCACAGCAATGCAGGAGGAGACAAGTGGTGGTGTGCAAACATGTAGTGCATGGAGAATTGCCCAAACGTTGGATATACCCATGAACAGAGTACATAAAATCCTACGAAAGATCCTTCTTTGCTATCCATTCAAAATTACACATGTGCACGAGTTGCTTCCTATTGACTTGCCAGCAAGAAAGACCTTTGCATTAGGATTTCTTGCTTGCATGTAAGTGGACAATGATTGGCCATGGAAGAGTCTTCTGGACAGATGAAGTCCACTTCCGTCTAACAGGATATGTCAATACACAGAATTGTTGAGTACGGGAAATGGAAAATCCACACGCAAATCAACCAGTACCACTTCATCCTGAAAAGATCACTGTGTGGTGTGGGTTTACAGCATCATTTATCATAGGGCCATATTTTTTCGAAGAGACAGGTGCTTCTGGTCCTCTTACCTGTACCGTCACTGGCAAGCGCATAAGTCTTTCACCCAATCATGCCATTCCAGCTCTCCAACAGCATGAATGTGTGGATGGGATCATTTTTATGCAAGATGGTGTACCTCCGCACATTGCAAATCCAGTCAAGCAGTTGCTGAAGAGCCATTTCAGAAGTGCCAGAATTACTATCTGCCATTTCCCTACAGCCTGGCTGTCCCAATCACCTAATATTAATCCATGTGAATTCTGGCTGTGGAGCTATCTGAAAGACATTGAGTTCAGTGTTCTGAATGCAAACTTAGCTGCATTGAAGGCACATATTGCACAACACATTCTGAATGTGACCCTGGAAACACTTCAATCAGTTGTGGAATATGTTGTTTCTTGATTTTAACATGTTGCAGAAATCAGTGGACAGCATATTGAACACATTTTGCGCCAATCACATGGAAATCAATAGTACAATTTGACTTTGATTGATGCTTTATTTGCAATTTTTGGCCTCAGGACAATTAAAAACTGATGTGATTGATGCTTATTATGCAGTTTTTGGCCTCAGGACAATTAAAAACCAATTTTAGCCATCCATGCCATGGTAGATGGGCTTTCATAACTAACAGTATCAGACCTGCACACCCATGCACACTGAGTAATATAGTTTGTTTAATGTCAAACATATGTCTTAGACATTGTTGTATGATTCATTTGTCATTTGTAGTCGACCACTATTAAATTATGATGCTTACAGTGCCATATATTGCTACATTTGTAACTATTTATTTTTCTGCTTCCATATGTTTTTCCACTTCTCCAAAAATATTCTGTCGCAAAATGATGCCATTCTGTCAGTGGCGTTATTTCCACAGTGGTTTGAAAGTTTACTTTAATCATAATCACCCCATATTTCAAAATTCTTCCCTCATCTCACAACTATTGAATTTATGTGTAGTAAATCTAATAGTATATTTAACAAGAAGTTCTGTCTGCTGTATGACACTTGTCATACATGGTGATAGTGTTATTTGCAATTTTGCAGTACAACCATAAAAGACAGAAATGTGGGGTTAGGGATGGCTCTAAGGACAGCCAACTTTGCTCATGTTTCTCTGGTACCTGTTGGGACTATCAACAGATGGGGTTTCACTAGGCATGACCTAGACCTAAACAGGACTGGGGAGGGAATATTGGTACAGCTGATTCATGAAAGTATAGTGGCTGATCTTGGGCCACACATGGACAAATACCTGTTGTCATAGGTAGGTCTTTTTTTAGGATAAATACAGACAACAGGTTTCCCTGCCTAAAGAGTATTTCCAGCACTTTAAAATATACTGGAACAATCACTCACAAGACAAATTTTAACACATCAAACATCACATATACCAGATGTCACAAAGAAAAACAAACCATTGGAAAGAGTAACTTGGGGCATTTCACAGACTTGACAATCCTCCATCAAAACATACAATCAATAAAAAATAAAATACAACTATTAATAGTTGAGCTCCAATCTTTGAACTGCACAGTAGTTTGTATTACTGAGCACTGGTGTAGAGACACAGAAATACAAGAAATAGTATTATCACTGTATGAAAAGGCATACTCTTGCTGCAGAACTACTTCAAGGGGTGGAGGATCATGCATTTATATCTGAAAAGGAACACAGTTCAAATCAAGACATGGTGGAGAGAAACACAGCTATTGAATTAACAGGGCTTGATATCACCAAGAAATTAATCATTCTGTGGATGCATAGATCTCCCAGTGGTAGTGTGGACACTTTTTTCTATAAGTTAAGAGAAGTTCTAGATAAAGTCTCAAGTACAAAGGTCAACATAATTCTGTGTGGGGACATTAACATCAACACTACCATCATAAATGAATCCAGCAGCACCTTCTTAAACATCTTTCAAAGTTTTGGCATGATCCTATTGGTCAATAGTGCAACGAGGGTTACCACAATGACAATGTGGCCACAAATATGGACAGGGAAGAATGTGATGTAGCTGTAAAAGATCTCAGACTATCAGGCCATCTCTGTCAAATAACAACAGTAAAGTCAGGCATCGAATCATTCCCTAAACCACGTGCTTATAAACGACATCTATCTGAAATCAAAATAAAAGATTTTTCAAAAGAACTAGAAAAATGAAGCTGGGATGAAATGTATAAGGAAACCAATGTGCATATGAAATTCTCTAAATTCTCCACATTGTTTAAACTGAACTTTGAAAAGGCATTTCCAAAAGTATGCATGTCAGGTATCAACATCTCACAAAAACAGATGAATAACAGCAGATATTAAGAAGTCCTCCCAAACACTTAAACACCTCAGTTCCATGAAAAAGATTTGCAATTATCCAGAATTCTTAAATTTCTATCATATATACAAAAAGATCTATAGGAAGGTGCTGATTGCTGCAAAAAATTCATTTAATGACAAAATAATATATAATGCAGAGGATAAAAGCAAAGCAGTCTGGGATGTTATGAAAAAGGAAATGGGAAGAGGCAAACAAACACACAATAACATACTGCTGAAGGAGGAGGATAAAGTAATAGATGATCCACAGCACTTAGCAAACTATGTAAATGAGCATTTTTCAAGTATTGCAGAGAAGTTACAGCAAAAATTCCCCCAAAGAAATATGACACCTGTAACTAATGTTGTACTAAATACTATGATGTTACTTCCAACCACAGAGAATGAAGTCAGTAAAACAATTCAAAAACCAAAAAAATAAAAAGTCTGTATGCTTAGATGAAGAACCAATGTGTGTACTGAACAATGTATAGGGATTATACAAGGCCCCTTAACAAATATAATAAATGAATCCTTCACATCAGGGACATTTCCAGAGCAGTTAAAACAGGAAAGAGTTGTACCTTTGCTTAAGAAAGGTAATGCAGAAGACATAGAAAATTACCAGCCCAGCATCCTCAAAAATAATAGAAGCAATTATGAAAGACAGATTAATTAATTACCTGAATAAATACAATTGCTTAAGCGAATCACAGTTTGGTTTCCGAAGTGGCAAGAATACGGAGTCAGCCATAGTAGGATTCACAAAAGTTGTATTTGATGCTCTTGATAGGGATGAGTGTGTCACAGGCATATTTTTGGATCTTTCAAAGGCATTTGATACAGTCGACCACAAGATTCTATTCGAAAAATTAGAAGCATTAGGAATAAGAGGGGTAGCTAACGACTGATTTCGATCATACCTAACAGATAGGATACAAAGAGTAGAGATAAGACATACTTCAAATAGAGCTAAACATTTAGTAAAACATTTATCAGAATCAAAATACATTAGTATAGGGGTTCCGCAGGGTACCATATTAGAACCAATACTGTTCCTGATATACATCAATAACGTTTCCAGTAGTGTTACTCATGGTGAAAAAATCCTCTTCAGTGATGACAGCAATATTATAGTCACCGAGAAAAAAAGAGAACTCCTTGCTGAGAAAGCAAATGAAACTCTCCAGGAAGTTTATGATTGGTCAATAAGTAATAAAGTGACATTGAACTTAAAGAAAACCAATGCATGAATTTCAGTTTGAAGAGGAAAAATTACAATGTTAAATTAAATATAGATGGCACCTCTATAAACTGTGTAACTAATGCAAAATTTCCAGGAATGAATATTGATTCTCAGTTGAAGTGGTGTGATCACACAAAGATACTTGCAGCAAACAGAATGTCATCAGCATGTTATGTCCTTAGAATCCTATCATTAGTGTGTAACAGCAGCGTCTTTTAGTTACATATTATTCATATGTACTCTCAATTATCTGCTGTGGAATTCTTTTTTGGGAAACAAATGCACAAAATATGAACACAATTTTCAAACTCCAGAGAGGAGCCATAAGAATAATAGCCAAAACTACTAGTAAAGATCGTTGTAAAGATATATTCAGAAATCTGGGGATTTTAACTGCTCCACGTGAATACATTTACCAGTCAGTTGCACACATCAAAAATAACATTGGTAATTACTGCACAAACAGCTCTGTCCATGACCATGCAACATGAGCTGGATTCAACTTACATTTACCAAGAAAAAATAAACATAAAACTCAAAACAGCATTTTCTACCAAGGAATAAAACTGTACAATAAATTACCAAAAGAGATTAAAGAAATTGCCAAAATACACTCATTCAAAGAGGCAGCTAAAAAGTACCTGTTATGCAATACATTTTATACATTCAAGGATTACTTATTTAAAACAGAGTAGGGGTTTGATAAAGAATGTTATACAATTAAAGAGTAATAATAATGATTATAAAATATCCAACATTCCACATAACACTTTCACTTTATGTGTTTCGTTTTCCTTTCTGAAAATACTTACCCCCAAGCTATGCATAGCACAATACTAACACCTCTCCCTCTTTCTGAGCTTAACATCTCACTCATTATGGAGGGATGCTGACTCAGTCTAGGTAGTGAATGAAGTGTTATGAAACAATGTGTGTATAGCTTGTGCAGTGACTGATAGTGAGATATGATTGAACAATGCGGCATTACATTATTTAATAAGTTGTTTGTAAAAAAAGTATTGTACACCAGGAGTAAATCTAATGATTGTCTCTAACTAGAAGTCTGTAAATATATGTGTATATGAATTAGCTTATTTTAGATTGATCTAAATTTGTAAACACTTTGACATGTCCTAAATCCTTGTAAAAACAGATCTACAGATGAATAAAACTACTACTACTGCTACTACTACTACTGACTGCTGAAGGATTTGATTGAAACAATAATGTCTCGCTTTCTGTTAAGTCTGGGAATAACCAACATGGAGGTGGTGAGAGGCTATTCCTGTTTTGTTTTTTCATAGTTTGTTTTATTTGTTTGTTTTGATTCATTTCTTTGGTTGTTTGGTTTTGGATATTATGTTTGACACCTTGTTTGTTATTTTATGTTATGTAAGTTGTGATGCATTATCTTTGATAGTCAGTGCAATAATGAGGGGCTGCTGTATTATCCATTGCAGATAAGTGCTGCATACACATACACATTGTGTACCATACAGTCTGATTATTGCAATATTATTGCACAATTTACAGCATGTATCACAATTTTTAAAGCAATAATGAACAGGAGGTCTGAATTTATCATGTTTTTCTGTGATGTATCTGCTCTTGAACCATGCATACCTAACATGTTCACAACTTTAGAGGATGGAGGTGCAAATTTACATCATAGCCACATGGTAGGAGTACATCACAGAAATGTTTCAGGAAATTTTTTCACAGTCTGAATGAGTTAACAACAAGTGGCTGGATTATCATACATTATAGGTACTTATTTGCTTATTCCATATACACTCCTGGAAATGGAAAAAAGAACACATTGACACCGATGTGTCAGACCCACCATACTTGCTCCGGACACTGCGAGAGGGCTGTACAAGCAATGATCACACGCACGGCACAGCGGACACACCAGGAACCGCGGTGTTGGCTGTTGAATGGCGCTAGCTGCGCAGCATTTGTGCACCGCCGCCGTCAGTGTCAGCCAGTTTGCCGTGGCATACGGAGCTCCATCGCAGTCTTTAACATGGGTAGCATGCCGCGACAGCGTGGACGTGAACCATATGTGCAGTTGACGGACTTTGAGCGAGGGCGTATAGTGGGCATGCGGGAGGCCGGGTGGACGTACCGCCAAATTGCTCAACACGTGGGGCGTGAGGTCTCCACAGTACATCGATGTTGTCGCCAGTGGTCGGCGGAAGGTGCACGTGCCCGTCGACCTGGGACTGGACCGCAGCGACGCACGGATGCACGCCAAGACCGTAGGATCCTACGCAGTGCCGTAGGGGACCGCACTGCCACTTCCCAGCAAATTAGGGACACTGTTGCTCCTGGGGTATCGGCGAGGACCATTCGCAACCGTCTCCATGAAGCTGGGCTACGGTCCCGCACACCGTTAGGCCGTCTTCCGCTCATGCCCCAACATCGTGCAGCCCGCCTCCAGTGGTGTCGCGACAGGCGTGAATGGAGGGACGAATGGAGACGTGTCGTCTTCAGCGATGAGAGTCGCTTCTGCCTTGGTGCCAATGATGGTCGTATTCGTGTTTGGCGCCATGCGGGTGAGCGCCACAATCAGGACTGCATACGACCGAGGCACACAGGGCCAACACCCGGCATCATGGTGTGGGGAGCGATCTCCTACACTGGCCGTACACCACTGGTGATCGTCGAGGGGACACTGAATAGTGCACGGTACATCCAAACCGTCATCAAACCCATCGTTCTACCATTCCTATACCGGCAAGGGAACTTGCTGTTCCAAGAGGACAATGCACGTCCGCATGTATCCCGTGCCATCCAACGTGCTCTAGAAGGTGTAAGTCAACTACCCTGGCCAGCAAGATCTCCGGATCTGTCCCCCATTGAGCATGTTTGGGACTGGATGAAGCGTTGTCTCACGCGGTCTGCACGTCCAGCACGAACGCTGGTCCAACTGAGGCGCCAGGTGGAAATGGCATGGCAAGCCATTCCACAGGACTACATCCAGCATCTCTACGATCGTCTCCATGGGAGAATAGCAGCCTGCATTGCTGCGAAAGGTGGATATACACTGTACTAGTGCCGACATTGTGCATGCTCTGTTGCCTGTGTCTATGTGCCTGTGGTTCTGTCAGTGTGATCATGTGATGTATCTGACCCCAGGAATGTGTCAATAAAGTTTCCCCTTCCTGGGACAATGAATTCACAATGTTCTTATTTCAATTTCCAGGAGTGTATTTGTGTTAGATCACCAGAAGAGGGTATCACAGGAAAGACCAGTCTATGCTATAAATTATTACAAAGGCTGTGGTAGCTATGAGCATATGGGAAGCAATAATATGAACCTATTCTGGCCACATGTATATTGCAAACTATATTGCGACTATGGAGGGAGGGTGGGAATGAGAGAATGATGCACTCAGTCCTCAGTCTACTCAAGACCTCCACATATGCATGCATGGCCACCTTGTGTTTACGTCAATACACGTCATGCAGCAGGGTAGGTATGGACATAAAATTGTTTGGCAGAAACATGATGATGACAAAATGTTGGACAGCTGAACGGTAGGATAGGTATGCATTAATATATATGCATGCACAACATATGTGTGCCTACAGGTGCATATATTGTCATTTGGTAATCACCTATCCCATAAACAGGTGGTCAGAATTTGTAGACAATGTTGGACTGAAATCAAATAGTGCATACAGAGTGTAACAGATTGAGTTTATATATGTTTATTCCAAATACAGTATGATGAACCCAAAGAATATATTACACCTATTCAAAAGCTTCGATCATCTGCAGTATGATACTGACTCTATCATTAAAGTGAAGAAACATTGTTCACAATTCATTTAGCAAATCTGATTAAAGAGTCCATCAACACTTGATGTATTTGTACAGTTACAGTACTTTGACCTATGATGACGAAAGTCTATTTCCTGAGGCTGTTGCAGTGGAAGAGGTTTTGAAGAAGATTATGAGGATGTTGTGGAAGACAGTAAGAAGAATGAAACAGTAATAGATTTGGAATATAAAAAAAGGCAGTTGTGTTTTGTCGTGGAAAGAAGAGGACTAAGAGATTAAACACAGTCCAACATTATTTTAGAAAGGTTAAGGATACAAAATCACTATATAGATGGGAAGCACAAGTCACTGAAGGTGAGGCACACTGTGAGAAATTATTACAGATTTCCAAATATGTATTGGAACAATTCCAGAAGGTATGCACATAAATCACTACCTATTCATGACTTGGACCTGAAACAATGGAATCTGAGAGTGAGATGTGAAATCACTTTGTCATGCCACTTGTTTACAACATCTACAAAATGGGTTCACCATTTTAATTATCCAGACTTATTTACAGTAAGATTACTAAATTTGTTACTCAAAAACAATTAACCAATAAAGAACAATTAGTAGGGTGAGTTAATGCGTTTGTGGCAGATGTAAAATCGAATATTGTATTGTATTGTATTGTATTTATTGGTCCAGTAAATCTTACATGTACAGTACAGCACATCAGATATTGGACAGGTCGAAGTATATCTTGCACACTTTAGAAACTAGAAAATTATGTTCACAAAATTTTACAGCACTTCATATACTGGGCAAGTCAATGTGTAAGTTATAATTAAACCACATTAGAAACTTGAGGTTTACAACTGAATACATGTATAAGCCAATATTAATGATTACAGTATTTGCATGATCCTCACTTAAGCTCTAAGGATTTTTGAGGAACTCTTCTACACTATGAATTGACATGTACACTAGAGAATTACATTCACAGAATTTTACTTCATATACTGGGCAAGTCGGTATACAACTTATACTTGAACCCCATTAGAAACTTGAGAATTACATCTGAATGTATTTATAGGCCAGTATTAATGGTTACAGTATTTGCATAATCATCACTTAGACTCTTGAGGATTTTGGAGGAACTCTTCCACGCTATAAAAGCAATGTGTCAACAGATATTCTTTTAATGCTGCTTTAAAATTTTTTACCTCAGTCTTTACTTTAATTTCTCTTGGCAATTTACTGTAGATAATTTTTCCATGGTGTAATGTTCCTTTTTGGCACAAACTGGTTTTTGTATGGAGTACATGAAAGTCAGTTTTCTGTCTTGTATTATGATGATGAACATTTTCATTTTTGGGGAGGATACTAGGATTTGTTATTGTATATTTCTTTATAAACTTTGCACTTTCAAATAGGAAAATACATGGAAGGGGAAGAATCCCCATCCTTTTAAATAATGGTCTACATGGTTTGTTCCTTTTTATTCCAGCCATGATTCTCACTATTCTTTTTTGCATCCTGAAGAGTTTTAGGCAGGATGGCGAGTTATCCCAGAAAGTGATCCCATATTTTAGGACAGAATGAGTATTAGAATAGTAAACTGTCATTAGACAGTCCTTATAACAACAGTTTTCTAGCACTCTCATTAAATAACACATGGTACTTAGCTTCTTTAATATGTTGTCAATGTGAGTTTCCCATCTAAGATTGTCCTGTAGCCAGACCCCCAGAAATTTTGTATCAGGCACACTTGCAATATCTGTGTCTGTCATCTGAATTCTTATATCCTCTTCAGTGTTTCTCTTGACATTATGAAAATTTAATGCTACTGTTTTACTTTTATTTATTATTAGTTTTGTTTTGGTTGAACCAGTTTACAACATTTGTAAATGCCTCAGACAGTCTTGTCTGTAGTATCTCTGCAGTCTTCCGACTGACTAATATGCTTGTGTCATCTGCAAACTGGATAGTGCTATGGTACTGGTTGGTTGATGTTAGGTCATTTATATATATAAAAAATAGGATGGGGCCCAGTACCGAGCCCTACGGTACTCCATATTTTTACTGCTTTATAATCAGAATAGTGTCTTGTTGATTTATTTTCTTTGTGAAAATGTATTTATACTACTTGCTTGCGGTCAGTAAGGTATGATCTAAGCCAGTTGTTAGGCATACCTCTGATACCAATTCTTTCAAGCTTCTGCAGCAATAGGGTGTGTTCTATGATGTCGAAAGCCTTAGACAGATCAAGGCATATGCCAGTTACTTTTTGTCCACTATCAATTTTTTCGAGTACTTCACCCAGAAATTCATATATTGCTGTTTCTGTTGATCGGCCTTTCCGGAAGCCATGTTGGGTTGTGGATAATATTTTGCACTTTTCTAGAAAATCTAGCAACCTCTTATGAAAAATTTTTTCTAGTATTTTCGAAAATGTAGATAGCAAGGCAATAGGTCTATAATTGGCTATGTCTTCTTTCTTACCCTTTTTGAACAGTGGTTTCAGTTTCACTGTCTTTAAGCAGGAAGGAAAGACTCCATTTGTTAATGAACTGTTGAAAATGTGGGCTAATAGTATTGCAATGAGGTCACCCACATTTTTAATGACATAATCTGGAATCTCATCCACACCTGTTGAACATTTTGTTTTTAACTCTCTAATTGATAGTAGGAAATAGGGAGTTGCAGTTTCTATTTTGATTTGATGGTGTTGTAGCAGGATCTTTATTTGAAGAATTTATGTCAGAGAGTAATTTTTCACTAATATTTGCAAAGTATGTATTAAAAGCATTGGCTACTTCTTCGGGATTTGTAATTTTTTTGCCACCTTGGATTACACGGGGATTTACATTTTGGGAGGTCTCTACTTGTTCTCTGACTATCTTCCACATGGCTTTCATTTTGTTCCCGGCCATTTTTATATGGTGATCATTTGTTGTTTTTCTAGCTTCTTTTATGACTTTGTGAAGCACTGTCTTATAATTTTTGAAATACACCAGAAATTCTTCTGTAATATTTTGTGTTTTTGAGATTTCATAAAGTCCCCTCTTTTCAGCACATGATATTCTAATGCCTTTCGTCAGCCATGTAACATTCTTTTTCTAGTTTTTAATGTTTGGTTTTTAACTGGAAAAGAAATATTGAAGTAATGGGAGAATATTTCCATGAACATGTCAAACTTTTTACATGTGTCCTAATGGTTGTCTATATCATTCCATGTTTCTTTTTTTAGTAAGTGCCTGAAGTGTTCTAGATTGTGCTTGCTAAAATTTCTACCTTTTCTTGTCATTTGTTGTTCAGTATTTCCTGCAGTCTCTACTGGGAATTCAATAAACTGTGCATAATGATCACTGAAACCTGTATTCATATTGTCAGATTTGTATAAATATTTATCTGTATTTATTAGTATCTGATCTATAGCACTGCTTGACAATTTGGTGACTCTGGTGGGGGATTTGATAATTGTATGTACACTCCTGGAAATTGAAATAAGAACACCGTGAATTCATTGTCCCAGGAAGGGGAAACTTTATTGACACATTCCTGGGGTCAGATACATCACATGATCACACTGACAGAACCACAGGCACATAGACAAAGGCAACAGAGCATGCACAATGTCGGCACTAGTACAGTGTATATCCACCTTTTGCAGCAATGCAGGCTGCTATTCTCCCATGGAGACGATCGTAGAGATGCTGGATGTAGTCCTGTGGAACGGCTTGCCATGCCATTTCCACCTGGCGCCTCAGTTGGACCAGCGTTCGTGGTGGACGTGCAGACCGCGTGAGACGACGCTTCATCCAGTCCCAAACATGCTCAATGGGGGACAGATCCGGAGATCTTGCTGGCCAGGGTAGTTGACTTACACCTTCTAGAGCACGTTGGATGGCACGGGATACATGCGGACGTGCATTGTCCTGTTGGAACAGCAAGTTCCCTTGCCGGTCTAGGAATGGTAGAACGATGGGTTCGATGACGGTTTGGATGTACCGTGCACTATTCAGTGTCCCCTCGACGATCACCAGTGGTGTACGGCCAGTGTAGGAGATCGCTTCCCACACCATGACGCCAGGTGTTGGCCCTGTGTGCCTCGGTCGTATGCAGTCCTGATTGTGGCGCTCACCTGCACGGCGCCAAACACGCATACGACCATCATTGGCACCAAGGCAGAAGCGACTCTCATCGCTGAAGACGACACGTCTCCATTCGTCCCTCCATTCACGCCTGTCGTGACACCACTGGAGGCGGGCTGCACGATGTTGGGGCGTGAGCGGAAGACGGCCTAACGGTGTGCGGGACCGTAGTCCAGCTTCATGGAGACAGTTGCGAATGGTCCTCGCCGATACCCCAGGAGCAACAGTGTCCCTAATTTGCTGGGAAGTGGCGGTGCGGTCCCCTACGGCACTGCGGTGGGTCCTACGGTCTTGGCGTGCATCCGTGCGTCGCTGCGGTCCGGTCCCAGGTCGACGGGCACGTGCACCTTCCGCCGACCACTGGCGACAACATCGATGTACTGTGGAGACCTCACGCCCCACGTGTTGAGCAATTCGGTGGTACGTCCACCCGGCCTCCCGCATGCCCACTATACGCCCTCGCTCAAAGTCCGTCAACTGCACATACGGTTCACGTCCACGCTGTCGTGGCATGCTACCAGTGTTAAAGACTGCGATGGAGCTCCGTATGCCACGGCAAACTGGCCGACACTGACGGTGGCGGTGCACAAAAGCTGCGCAGCTAGCACCATTCGACGGCCAACACCGCGGTTCCTGGTGTGTCCGCTGTGCCGTGCATGTGATCATTGCTTGTACAGCCCTCTCGCAGTGTCCGGAGCAAGTATGGTGGGTCTGACACACCGGTGTCAATGTGTTCTTTTTTCCATTTCCAGGAGTGTATATTGTAGGTTTTTAATAAGGCCTCAAGGTTTAATCTGCCTTTTGAGTTCTTGTTGAAATCTATATTAAAGTCACCACATATGATGGTTGTTTTACTAACTATTTTTATACTGTTAAGTTCCTTCTCAAGAATTTCAATGAAAGTAGTTACGTTTCCATCTGGGCTTCTATATATGTAAATAACAACTATATTTGAATTTGTCAGTTGCATAGCAGAAATTTCAAAGTTTTGCTCTTCCCCTAGCTGGTTACTGAACTTTAAATTATCGTGTTTGACGTCCTAACATATATGCATGTTCCTCCATGCATGGAGGTTTTCCTATAAAAAAAAGATGAAAGGGTAAAGCCCTCTATCCTTGTGTGATGTAACATATTTTCTGATTACCAGTGCTCACTAGCACATATAACTGACACTTCTTTTAGTTCAACTGGTAACAATATTTCTATCTCACTAACTTTATTTGATAAGGATTGTACATTTTGGTGCAGGAGCATAAATTTTGACGATGACTTATTTACTAGGTTGTTTTGGCCTACCTTATATTCGACAGCTGCACATGACTTATCATTTTTAACACTTTTACAATTGAATTCATTAAGAGATGACAATGTTTACAATTTGGACCAATCTGGAGTTAATTTGGAGACAATGCGGGTCAAACCCTATCCTTTAAAGGAACACTAAAAATTGAATGCCTCACTCAAATAAATTTGTTAACCCGTAACTACACGATACAGCCAATCCTATCTGAAAGTGGTATTTTACAATCCCTTTTGCTCATAGTTCTGTAGGAAACAGTTGGCCACTCTGAACCCATTGTTCAACAACCTATGTACAAAGCCAATAATATTTTTGCATTTGGTTTAAGATCTGGTAAATTAACATCATATCTCACTATTAAATGTTTGCTGATGTTTACCTACCTACTGTTGGTGAACATCTGTTCTGTGATTGGATTCCTGGACAGGACAAATGGAAAAGAAATTTAACAACGTACAAAAAGGTAATAAGGACATACAATGTATGACAATTCCTGCTCGAACAACTGGCGTAATCCTGCAACTCGATGTTTACACATTCAGACCATGGAAGAATTTCCTGAACCAGTTCTCTGATGTAATCCTACAATGTGGCTATGATGTAAATTTGCACCTGAGGAATAAAATCCTGAAAATTCAGTCTTTGATTCATAATCAGTTTCATCCCCTAAATTTGTGAACATGTTTAGGTATGCATGGTTCATGAGTGTATACATCACAGAAAAACCTGATAAATGTGAACCTCCTGTTAATTATTGCTTTAAAAATTGTGACACATGCTGTAAATTGTGCAATATATTGCAATAATCAGATGTGTGTGGTGCATGATGTGTATGTGTATGCAGCATTTCTTTGCAATGACTAATACAACACCTAAACACTGTAAAATAACAAAGTAGATTTCAAACATAAAATTGAAAACCAAACAACCAAAGAAATAAAACAAAACAAACAACAAACAAACAAACAAATAAAACAAAGTTATTTCAATTAAATCCTTTAAGAGCCCGTCTTTTATGATTGCACTTGCACTGTGAAACTGCAAACAACACAAGCGTCTTACAGTGGACAGAGCATGCGTATAGGGGTACTTTCAACTTATATGTGAGTTCTGTGACTTCAGGATGTAACTTAATCACATATGGTTCAATTGCTTGTTAAATATACTATTAGATTTACTGCACACAAGCTTTTTACCGCTTCAAAAATTTTGATGTGAAGGGACGATTTCAAGATATTCTCCATTTAAAGATATGATTGCATAGTTGTAAAGTACAGTAGCAACCATGGAAATAACATTTGAACATTTTTATTATACCTCCTACTGTTTTGACCATACATGCTCAGAAAGATAGCAAAGACATTTTCTTTGGGAGGGTTTCACCACTTCAATGGTCATAGGGGCACAAGTAAAAAAATATGTGTCTTATATTTTGACCTAGGCTACATCATATTCGAAGTGTATTGGAACTGGTGAGTGGCACTTGGGTAGTGTTACCTGTGAGAGGCAACAAAGACAGTGATACAGGAATAGAACATTACTAGATCTCATTATCAGAAGTAGATTTTATACAAGTGATCTGCATCTGTTTGAAGCTCTGAAAGCTGTTGTCATGCAGTGACCACTTGGAATGTTTACAGTCATAGAAAAAAATTCCCCTCACGCCTGCCATGAAATGTGGGTCTCGCCATTGGTGGGTTGGCTTGCGCACCTCAGTGATACAGGTAGCCACACCTTAGGTGTAACAACAATTGAGGGAAGTCTCTTGAGAGGTTAAACATACATGTGACTCCTGAAGGGGAACAGCAAACTTTTCAGTAGCTGCAAGTGCAACAGTGTGGATGACTGATTGTGATTAAATTATGATGACACTCTCTTGGATAAAATATTCCATAGGTAGAATAGTTCCCCCATTCTGATCTCCAGACAGGGACTAATCAGGAAGATTTCATCATCAGGAGAAACAAAATTGGCATTCTCCGTATTGAGCATGGAATGTTAGATCCCTTAATCAAGCAGGTAGATTAGAAAATTTAAAAAGGTAAATGGATATGTGGAAGGTACATAGAGTGTTAATTAGTGAAGTTCAGAGACAGATGAAAGAGGATTTCTTGTCAGGCGAAAACAAGGTTTTAAATGTAAAGTGGGTTTATAATGGATAAGAAACTAGAAATGCAGGAAAGCTACTAGGAAAAGCTCATTGAATGAATTATCATAGCCGAGATAGACACAAAGCCTGCACCTATGAGAGTAATGCAAGTTTATATGCCTACTAGCTCTGAAGATGATGAAGAGATTGAAGAAATGTATGATGAGATAGAAGAAAATATTCAGATAGTTAAGGGGGATGAAAATTTAATTATGATAAGGGAACGGAATTTCATAGTAGCTGTAGGAAGAGAAGGAAAACTAGTGGGTGAATACAGACTGGGGAAAAAGAATGAAAGAAAAATCTGCATGGCAGAATTTTCCACAGAGCATAATTTAATCATCATTAACATATGGTTTATGAATTATGAAAGAAGGTTGTATACGTGCAACAGATCTGAAGGCACTGAAAGCTTCCAGATTGACTATATAATGGTAAGACAGAGATTTTAAATAGTAAGACGTTTCCAGGGGCAGATGTGGACTCTAACCACTATTTATTAGCTATGAGATGTAGATTAAAACTGAAGAAATTGCAAAAATGTGGGAAATCAAGGAGATGGGACCTAGATAAGTTGAAAGAATAAGTTGTCAAGAGTGTCAGAGGGAGCATTAGGTAATAGTTGACTAGAACAGGGGAGGCAGCAGAAGATCAAATAGGTAAAATGAAAAGGCCTAGTAGGAATCCTTCGAAAACACAGGAGACATTGAATTTAAACAGTAAAAGGAGAAAATATAGAAATAGGCTACAACAAATGAAGCAGGCAAAAAGGAATACAAATGTATACAAAATGAGATTGAGAAGAAGTGCAAAATGGGTAAACAGGAATGGCTAGAGCACAAATGTAAGGATTTAGAAGTATATTTCATTAAAAAACTAAACTTTGTGTTCTGCCTTATGGCAGGCCTTGTCATGGAAGAGCCTCGTCAGAGGGGTCCACTGCATGAGTGTCTTGGGAAGTGATTCCAGTGGTGGTTCCCCATTGCCTTCCACTGATGATAATGATATTTCATTAAGGGAAATGTAGAAATTGCCTACAGGAGAATTAAAGAGGCATTTGGAGGAAAGAGATATAGCTGTATGAATATCAAGAACTTAGATGGAAAACCAGTGCTAAGCAAAGAAGGGAAAGCTGAAAGATGGAAAGACTATATAGAGGGGCTATACAAAGGAGATGAACTTGAAGGCAATAGTACAGAAATGGAAGAGGATGTAGATGAAGATGAGATGGGAGATATGATACCGAAAGAAGAATTTGACAGAGCACTGAAAGACCTGAGTTGAAACAAATGGAGATTTTGTTAGAACTGCTGACAGCTTTGGAAGACCCAGCCATGACAAAACTCCTCCATGCGGTGTGCAAGATGTGTGAGACAGTTGCAATATCCTCATACTTCACACAAAATGTAATAATACCAATTCCAAAGAAAGCAGTTGTTGATAGGTGTGAAAATTACCAAACTATCAGTTTCATAAGCCATTGTTGCAAAATACTAAAACAAGCGCTTTACAGAAGAACGGAAAAACTGGTAGATCAGTTTCAAATCCGGAGAAATGTGGGAACAGTTTAAGGAACCATTTGCACTCGAGCACAGACAATATTTAATTTAGTTAACTTAGATTATATGTATCGATTTTTTAAGACAAGAGAATGCAAAATAAAGCAATTAACACCACTCTCTTGTCACAGCCAGTAGGCATCAGCACACTCTTATGTCATTCGTTGTCTTAGAAGGACATAATATTTTGTGCGGCTCCACGGTTAGCCATATTGATATTTATTAGCAGAGAAGAGGAGCAGAATTAACAAGTCGCTCTCATTTGTGAATGGTCTGCAATTATTTACCTATAATTTTTTGTAAGAGTCAGTTATATCGTAATGTACATGTTAAAATGAATATATGTTTTATTTAATTGTATGCTTTTCTTTGTTTTAGTAGTTTTAGTCACTCCATTTTCATGATTGAAGCTGAGGTCAGATAGCAGACTTTGTCTACAAAAAAAAAAATGTAATGAGCCCTGGCTACATTCCGTACATCTTTGGATGTGCGAAGCTCGATAAATTCACGGCGTAAATTTTAATCTCTCAATTACTTATCCAAAACAAAATAACAAAGAATTATTATTATTATTATTATTATTATTATTGTCATTATTATTATTACATATTATTATTATTTTATTTTTTATTTGTTAAAACATGTAAGGCAATACTGTTGCTACAACTTCTCTTAGAAGATAGGTTATGGAAAGGCATTTATAGCATTTTTAAACTTAGAGAAAGCTTTTGACAATGTTTACTGGAATACTCTGAAATTGAGAAGGTAGCAGGGGTAAAATACAGGGAGCAAAAGACTATTTACAACTTGTACAGAAACCAGAGGGCAGTTACAGGAGTCAAGAAGGATGAAAGGGAAGCAATGGTTGAGAAGGGAGTGAGACATGGTTGTAGCCTATTCCCAATGTTATTCAATCTGTACATTGAGTGAGCAGTAAAGGAAACCAAAGAAAAATTTGGAGTAGGAATTACAGTTCAGGGGCAAGAAATAAAAAGTCTGAGGTTTGCTGACGACATTGTAATTCTGCCAGAGACAGCAGAGACCTTGGAAAAGCAGTCGAATGGAATGGACAATGTCTTGAAAGGAGCATATAAAATGAATATCAAGAAAAACAAAAATTAGGGTAATGAAATTAAATCAAGTGATGCTGAGGGAATTAGATTAGGAAGCAAGACACTTAAAACAGTAGATGAGGTTTGTTATTTGGGCAGCAAAATAACTGATGATGGTAAAAGTAGAAAGGATATAAAATGTAGACTGGCAATGGCAAGAAAAACATACCTGGAGAAGAAAAATTTGTTAACATGAGATGTAGACTTAAGTGTTAGGAAGTCTTTCCGGAGGGTATTTGTCTGGAGTGTAGCAATGTATGGAAGCAAAACATGTACAATGAATAGTTTAGACAGAAAAGAAGAGAAGATTTTGAGACGAAGTGCTACAGAAGAATGGTGAAGATTAGATGGGTAGATCATGTAGTTTATGACAAGCTACTGAATGGAATTGGGGAGACAAGAAATTTGTGGTACAACATGACTAAACGTGGGATTGGTTCATAGGACCCATTCTGAGACATCAAGGGATCACCAGTTTAGTATTGGAGGCAAAGTATGAGGGGTAAAAAGTTTTGAGCGAGAGCAAGAGATGAATACAGTAAACAGATTCAGAAGGGTGCAGGTTGCAGTATTTATTCAGAGATGAAGAGGGTTGCACAGCATAGATTAGCATGGAGAACTGCATCAAACTAGTCTTCAGACTGAAGACAACAGAAAAATGCAAAATATCACTTCAATTTGTTGGAAAAGTACATTATTTACATTTTATTAGTTCCTTCTAAGTTGAAGGAGGACTGCTGCTAATGGTATCATCTTGTTGTCAAACAGTTTTACCAGCTTAACTAAAACTAATAATAAAATACCCCAATACAGGTGAAATAAATACCTAATTCGTGAAAAATTTTTTCATAATTCTTAAATCTGGGACAAATAAGTGTCCTGAATTACCATAAAAAAGTGCTACAGAAGAATGGTGAAGATTAGATGGGTAGATCATGTAATTTATGACAAGCTACTGAATGGAATTGGGGAGACAAGAAATTTGCTGTACAACATGACTAAAAGTGGGATTGGTTGATAGAACCCACTCTGAGACATCAAGGGATCGCCAGTTTAGTATTGGAGGCAAAGTATGAGGGGTAAAAATTTTTGAGCAAGAGCAAGAGATGAATCTCTATGACTGTCATACTACACACTGAGGGAGGCATATTGGATTATTTAACAATTAATCATTCTCAAAGTATCAACATCATATATGATTCTTTATTCTAAATGTAAACTTTGTCTGATTATTATGTAAAAATATTATACACTCAGCAAACATTTCATTCACATCCAAAAATATATACAAGTCTATTGTTGGTGCCAAGGACTTGATACATAATTCTGTTTTTTGAAACTTTATCAGATGATTCAAAGGATGCTACTGTAATAACCAAATAACCATCTTGCCTCATAGAAAATGAGTTTATTGGCAAATGCTGGGATGCTTTCTTCACCATCCTTCCCTATCCAATGGGACCTATGATCTTGCTGTTTGGTCCCTTCCACTAAATCAACCAACCAGCAAACCATCACCTCCTGCTAATATTTGTAAAGTAATATTTCTGACTTATTGGAAGTTCTGGGGATTATTGCTTCTAAAAGATTATATTCTTTGATAAACTTCACGATCTTTTTGAATAGAACTGTTCTCCATTCAGATGTCAGTTTAATTCCATCTGTACTATCTTTATATTTTGCTTCTAGTTTCAACACTGCTCTGAAATTCACAAGATGTTTCTGTTGAGTAGAGATATACAAGGGAGTAGTAGAGAAATACAAGGAAGAATGCAAAGAAATATTAAAATAATGCCATTTAGTGAAAAATAATACTTTAATAATAAATACACAATAATTAGGAACAATTATTACATATGCATTATGAACAACAGAGTACAAAATATAAATGGCAAGTCAAGTTGATGGGTAGGCCATAATATCAATTAACAGCTGTTTGAAACTCACAGACAGCTGTTGGATAAGCTCAATATTATCAGAAGCCATTCTTAAGATGTGCAACAACGCTATATTTATCATACACTATAATTTAAAAACCAAGTATTTTACTCTCTTAGTCTCAACAGTCAGTTAGTTAAATGAGCTTCATGTCTGTACCAGTTTCTAAATTGATCATGAGCCGTAGAAGGATTATATCTCAATTAAGGATGATGCTTAATTTTTAGCAGCTTGATTAAAATAGTTGTGTATTCATAAAAAACACTGTACTACCTACATTTTTACAAAGAGGACAGAAAATATAGGAGGCATATTTGGGCATACAGAGTTCCTTCTCACAACATAAATTCTAAATATAAATCAACAATTTGTACATTTTGTGTAGAACAATTATTTATTAAAAACCAGAGCATAATTAATGGAAAAGATAACTCCGTCCAACCAGGCCTCAGAAGGACCAGTGGTACTGACCGACCTACATGTCATTCTCAGTCAACAGGCGTCACTGCATGCTGATATGGAGGGGCTTGTCATCAGCACACTGCTTTCCCAACTGTTGTCAGTTATCATGACTGGAGCCACCACTTCTCAGTCAAGTAGCTCCTCAATTGACCGCACAAGGGCTAAGTGCAACCCGCTTGCCAACAGCACTCAGCAGACGGGGATGGTCATCCAAGTGCTAGTCAATTCTGAAAGTGCTTAACTTTGATGATCCGATAGGAACCAGTTTTATCAATGTAGCAATACATTGACTGATGGAAAAAAATGCATAACAGAAAATTTACTTGGCTCAAATAACTGAGTTTTAGTGATGTAATGCTCCTATAGATACAGTACATTGGATTGTTAGCATAACTGTAAAATATTTTGAAGACACAAATTTTTCAACAGTAGAATACCAGAACAAGACCTTTTTGCCAAAAACACATATAACTTTCCTTCTTACGAAAGTCTAATGCTGCCAAAATGAGCAGCCTGACAAGAAAAGAAAAGAAAAGGTATGAAAATCATGAATATTACCTGACATTACTGGCTGCCTTGTATGAAAATCTTACTGGAGATATTTAAACATTAAATTTTAATCTTTGGAAAATATCAGTCTGTGTTAATGGGAATCTCAATATAGAAATCTTACATAATTATTTTTAGAGATATTAATACTGCTTCATGAACCATCAATATGTTTTTCAAAAATCATATTGTACATACAGTGATGAGGAGGAACCTTTAATGATGATGCTATTCAGTAAACTACAAAATACTCAATATACAATTCAGTAGTAAGGGTGAAATAAATTACTGTGAGCTACATTTACTAAAATAACATATTATTTGAAATATGAACATAACAAAGAACTCATGAAAGTAAATTAGTTGTAAAAGCAGGGGGACAGAAACACAGAAACACAATACAGTGTAAGACTGAAAGGGGAGTACAAATTTGTAGTGACACAACCAACAAAAGAGAGAGAGGAAAACAAATGTGAGAAAAGAATGAACGTGCTACAGTTCAGTTCAGATAGTGTGCGAATAACTGGTGATTTGTATCACTACCTTGTTTTCTGCCATTCTTTAAGCTCTATTTTACCTCCTTCCTTATCTCTTTCCCAATTTTTCCCTCCTCCCTCTCTATCAATCTGGTTCCCTCTCCCTCTTTTCCTCCTCCTCATACTCTCGCCACTCACCACCTCATATTTTATTCTGTTTATTTTTACACTAATTTTTTATGATCTGTTTAAGTGAATCAGTGCATCTTTAGGTATTTTAAATTTGAATAATTAGTGTTAAGACTTCATTATTACAATGAAGTCTGAATAACTTTGGATCTCAGCTACGACAATAAATGATGCTCTGTCCCAGAGTGGCTCTGGGTGTGAGTTTACCCCTGCTATTTCTCCAACCCTTTCACAACTATTCTTTTCACCTATTTCTTTTGGTGCCCATTGAAGGGTACTCAGGTTCTAAAACCTTCAAATTCATTATCACTGGCTGTCTAACACCACTGTTAGGTGGGCTCACTTATACTAATTTCAGCACTTGGAAATTACAAGGTGATTTTATTTTTTGGTTCTAAATAGAGTTTAAATATTAAGGAACATAGTTGCACATCTTACATAAATAATTCACTATATACTGAAAGGAAAAGTCCATTATGGAGTCAGCAGGTCTTAATTCTCATTGTATACAAAATTTTAATAACTGGAACATCTTCAACTCTCCCCTTTTTCAAGTAAAAATTGTTAGGAAACACTATGATAAAGTTTTCAAATTTTCTAAATTCTGTAGTAAAATATTTAATTTAATTTTCATACTTCATCAGCTTCATTCTATCTTCTTGCTGTAAGGTCACTTGTCAGTATCTTATAATGTCAATTTTTATTTCACATCAACTATATGTGTCGCTATAAATAAAGCTGAGGTGCACTACTGTTTCAGAGTCTTGATACATAAATAATAATAATAATAATAGCTATAAAGTTTCTTGATGAAAGTAGCAAAATATGCAACACATTGACAAAAAACACATACTTCGTTTTACAGATGAACTAGAGTGACATTAATCAAGTAAATATATACAAAATTTGTTCATAGGTTGAACATAGAAAGAAATGTCTCTCATTGGTACATTTCAGCAGTAACTGACAACAGAGCAGTTTAAAGTTATTTTGTTTGCAAAGTGCACATTATTTTAATCAGCTGACAGCATTATTAAGTATGCTGTAATCACCAAAATTGGTCCAAGTGTGGTCCCAAAATCGAGGATCTGCTCGAGGATCATATGGAAGGTTTCCCGGAGGCACTGCTGTTGCATTTATAGTTTTTAGAATTGACTCTAAGCGCTGCACAATTTCAGGGTGTCTGAAAAGTAATCAGAGAAAATGAAAAATTATTTCAAAATGCTATGAGCAATCTGAATCTCAGTTTTCAGTTTACCTTCATTAATAAATGTTTAAGTTTCCAGCCACCAAATATGTGGACTATGTGTAATTACATAAGGTGTAATGTCATATCCCTCCTCTGATGACATAAATCATTCCAGTTAGTAATCCAATTTGGACTTTTAAACTTTTTCTCATTAATTATCAGTATCTCATTCCGTAATAAGAGGGCTCACTTGAGACATAATTCCACTGTTGGTGTAACATTCAGATGTCACAAGAACATGAAGACAGAAGAAGGTGGAGGTCAAAATTTATTTGAGTCTATGAACAATAAGAAAATGGAGGGTAGGATCATGCCTGATTCCCTTAATTTGCACTGCTAAAAGTGTTGTAAGCAGTCATTTTATTGTTATTTTAAATGAGGTCATGTTTGTGTTCTGTTTATGTAATTAGTGTTTCATTTTCTTCATTAATTTTAATCATCTTATGTCATTGCAGTTGTAAATGTTTCTGTTTAACAAGGTATGAGTGACATTAACCCTGCTCCATTATTACTGGCAAAAAATAACGTGGCATATGGATAAAAGTAACAGGGATGTGATATAGTTGGGAACCTTACATATACTGTATCCTGCATGTTTGGATTTGTTAAAGTAGAATAATTTTTAGAATGAGTTTTGTGAATTACAGGATGAAGTTTTTTATGCTGTTCTAATCATACCATGACAATCAATGTTGGACATTGGATGCCAGTTACTCACTTTAGTCTGTTATGTCTCTTCCAGTCCTTATTTGTAAATTTTTTACCTCAAAAGTAATGCATGCAAGTTTTATTTAATTTTCAAGGCTGGGATGTAAATACATAGCGAGTAAAATAGACATAAGTAATCATATTGACTGTGATATGTTCATTATTGTTATCATGCTTCTAGTTTATTTCTCACTACTGCACCAAAATATTGTTTGATTTGATATATTAAGTATTCATGCAAGTATATGGAGTGCCACATGAATGTTTTTGTACTTTCCAATTAAAATTATAAACAAAGTATAGGTCAGTCCATTGAAATTTCTGTAACAGAAGATCAAGTTGATTTCATGCTAGGCAAGTTAGTAATGCTTCCACAAGCTGTGAGAGGTGTAATTGAATTGGGGAAAAATCTGCCTATTCCAGTAGATACATTATCAGATATTGTTAGCAATATATTTATCTTTTATTTTATTTAATTATTTAAATGTCAAGTTCTGTAGGACCAAATTGAGGAGCAAATCTCCAAGGTCATGGAACGTGTCAGTACATGAACTTACAACATAAAAAGTAATAACAGATAAAAATAAATATTCATGAACCAGAAAGAAAATCAGTCCATAAGTTTAAGCAAACACTATCAGCAATACAATGAGAATCATCTTAATTTTTCAAGGAACTCCTCGACAGAATAGAAGGAGTGACCCATGAGGAAACTCTTCAGTTTCAATTTGAAAGCGCGTGGATTACTGCTAAGATTTTTGAATTCGAGTGGCAGCTTATTGAAAATGGATGCAGCAGTATACTGCACACCTTTTTGCACAAGAGTTAAGGAAGTCCGATCCAAATGGAGGTTTGATTTCTGCCGAGTATTAACCAAGTGAAAGCTGCTTATTGTTGGAAATAAACTAGTATTGGTAACAAGAAACGACAATAAGGAATATACATATTGAGAGGCCAATGTCAGAATACCCAGACTCGTGAAAAGAGGTCGACAAGAGGTTTTTGAACTCACACCACTTATTGCCCAAACCGCCCATTTCTGAGCCAAAAATATCCTTCTAGAATGGGAAGAGTTACCCCAAAACATAATACCATATGACATAAGTGAATGAAAATAAGCAAAGTAGACTAATTTGTGTGTTGAAATATCACTCTCTTTCGATACCGTTCGAATAGTGAAAATGGCAGTATTAAGTCTTTGAACAAGATCCTGAACGTGGGCTTTCCACGACAGCTTACTATCTATCTGAACACCTAGGAATTTGAACTGTTCAGTTTCACTAATCATATGCCTGTTCTGTGAGATTAAAACATCAGGTTTTGTTGAATTGTGTGTTAGGAACTGTAAAAACTGAGTCTTACTGTGATTTAACGTTAGTTTATTTTCTACAAGCCATGAACTGAGGTCATGTACTGCTCTACTTGAAACCGAGTTAATGTTGCTTGCAACATCCTTTACTACCAAGCTAGTGTCATCAGCAAACAGAAATATTTTAGAGTTACCCATAATACTAGAGGGCTTATCATTTACATAAATAACGAACAGGAGCAGCCCCATTGTCCCCTGGGGCATCCCCCACTTGACAGTACCCCACTCAGATCCCACATCACAGCCGTTATCAACATTATGAATAATGATCTTTTGCTGCCTGTTGCTAAAGTAAGAGGTGAACCAATTGTGAGGTACTCCCCTTATTCCGTAATGGTCAAACTTCTGGAGCAATATTGTGTGATCAACACAGTCAAATGCCTTTGTTAAATAAAAAAAAATATGCTAAGCATTCGAAACTTTTTGTTTAGCCCATCCAGTACCTCACAGAGAAAAGAGAATATAGCATTTTCAGTTGTCAAATGACTTCTAAGGCCGAACTGTACATTTGATAGCAAATCGTGTGATATAAAATAATCAATTAACCTTACATACACAGCCTTTTCGATAACTTTTGCAAACACTGATGGCATAGAAATAGGTCTAAAATTATCTACATTATCCATTTCTCCCTTTTTATAAAGCAGCTTTACTACTGAGTACTTTAATCGCTCAGGAAACTGACCATTCCTAAAGGAAAAATTACAAATATGGCTAAATACAGGGCTAACATGTGCAGCACAGTACTTTAATATTCTACTAGACACTCCATCATAACCATCAGAGTCCTTAGTCTTCAGTGATTTGATTATTGTCTCAATCTCCTTCTTGCCTGTATCACGGAGGAGTAGTTCAGACGTCAATTTCGGAAAGGCATTTGCTAAGAAATTTATGTGATTTACTGTAGATACTAAATTTTTATTTAATTCACCAGCAATGCTCAGAAAATGGTTGTTAAATACTGTACATATATCTGATTTATCAGTAACAGAAATATTATTACTGCAAATTGACTTTATATTGTCAACCTTGTGCTGCTGACCAGATACTTCCTTCACAACTGACCATATGGCTTTAATTTTATCCTGTGAATTAGCTATTCTATTTGCATACCACATACTTTTTGCCTTGCTAATAACATTTTAAGCACCTTACAATACTGTTTGTAATTGGGCTACTGTAGCTTGATTGTGACTACTTCTAACATTTTGATATAATTCCCGCTTTGTTCTACATGATATCCTTATCCCACTAGTCAACCCACCGGGCTGTCCATTACTGCTAGTACCCCATTTAGAATGTTCTAATGGAAAGCAACTCTCAACGAGCATGAGAAATGTGTTATGGAAAGCATTGTATTTATCATCTACATTATCGGCACTATAAACATCTTGCCACTCTTGTTCCTTGACAAGTTTTGAAAAACTCTCTATTGCTGTTGGATTAACTTTCCTACATAGTTTGTAATTAAATATGACATTGGTTAGAGTACAAAAACCTTTTAGTGTTAAAATTTGTGCATCTTGGTCTGAAAGGCCATTCACCCTTTTACTAACAGAATGCCCATCTAGTAATGAAGAATGAATAAAAATATTGTCTATGACTGTGCTACTCTTCCCCTGCACCCTAGTTGGAAAAAACACAGTTTGCATCAGATCATATGAATTTAGGAGATCTACCAACATCCTTTTTCTTGCACAATCATGTACAAAATTAATATTGAAGTCACCACATAGAACTACTTTCTGGTACTTCCTTCAAAGTGAATCAAGAACCTTCTCTAGCTTAAGCAAAAATGCTCTGAAGTCAGAGTCAGGGGACCTATAAACAACATCTGCTAACCAAGAAGCAAAATTAGAAGCATTGTCAGAAATGGTTAGTAAGCTATTTGCTAATGAAGATGCAAAATTAGAGGCAGTGTCGGTGGCAGTTGAGAAAATAACAGCTGACAATGAAGACATGACCAATAGGGTGGCTATTTTAACCCAAGAGGGATAAAATTATTTAGCCAAAAGGAGGGAAAAATTGGAAGCAGAATCATCTGAAGTGGCCAGTTTATCCAAAAATGAAAATGAAATACTGATTGAAAATTTTAAAATTCAAGAGAAAGCTATTAATAACCAGCTTGAAAGTGAATTATAGAAAATGATCACAAATTTGTCAATTGATTTATAAGAAATTTGACATATGGAATAACCAATAGGCCCAAACTCCTCTAGAATGACACGAAACACAAGAGAAGGAACTGACGGCAAATCTTGATTTATTGAGTGGTTATCATCAAAGTGCAGCTTCTCATGGAGGGCCAGTGTGGGCTGCAATTATCATATAGCAGCAAAACTTGGTAGATACGCAAATTTATTAATATGGAACTGATGTTGGCCACCAGGTGCAAATCTGGCACTATACAAAATTCTGTTGATGTATCCAGTGCTCATATCGAACAAATTGTGTTAGTGGTGGTTAGTAATAAAGTCAAAATTATGCCTTTCTCACTTGCCTGACTTTTCTGCCCACATTCTGTTCCTAATACACTCCTGGAAATTGAGATAAGAACACCGTGAATTCATTGTCCCAGGAAGGGGAAACTTTATTGACACATTCCTGGGGTCATATACATCACATGATCACACTGACAGAACCACAGGCACATAGACACAGGCAACAGAGCATGCACAATGTCGGCACTAGTACAGTGTATATCCACCTTTCGCAGCAATGCAGGCTGCTATTCTCCCATGGAGACGATCGTAGAGATGCTGGATGTAGTCCTGTGGAACGGCTTGCCATGCCATTTCCACCTGGCGCCTCAGTTGGACCAGCGTTCGTGCTGGACGTGCAGACCGCGTGAGACGACGCTTCATCCAGTCCCAAACATGCTCAATGGGGGACAGATCCGGAGATCTTGCTGGCCAGGGTAGTTGACTTACACCTTCTAGAGCACGTTGGGTGGCACGGGATACATGTGGACGTGCATTGTCCTGTTGGAACAGCAAGTTCCCTTGCCGGTCTAGGAATGGTAGAACGATGGGTTCGATGACGGTTTGGATGTACCGTGCACTATTCAGTGTCCCCTCGACGATCACCAGTGGTGTACGGCCAGTGTAGGAGATCGCTCCCCACACCATGACGCCGGGTGTTGGCCCAGTGTGCCTCGGTCGTATGCAGTCCTGATTGTGGCGCTCACCTGCACGGCGCCAAACACGCATACGACCATCATTGGCACCAAGGCAGAAGCGACTCTCATCGCTGAAGACGACACGTCTCCATTCGTCCCTCCATTCACGCCTGTCGCGACACCACTGGAGGCGGGCTGCACGATGTTGGGGCGTGAGCGGAAGACGGCCTAACGGTGTGCAGGACCGTAGCCCAGCTTCATGGAGACGGTTGCGAATGGTCCTCGCCGATACCCCAGGAGCAACAGTGTCCCTAATTTGCTGGGAAGTAGCGGTGTGGTCCCCTACGGCACTGCGTAGGGTCCTACGGTCTTGGCGTGCATCTGTGCGTCGCTGCGGTGCGGTCCCAGGTCGACGGGCACGTGCACCTTCCGCCGACCACTGGCGACAACATCGATGTACTGTGGAGACCTCACGCCCCACATGTTGAGCAATTCGGCGGTACGTCCACCCGGCCTCCCGCATGCCCACTATACGCCCTCGCTCAAAGTCCGTCAACTGCACATACGGTTCACGTCCACGCTGTCGTGGCATGCTACCAGTGTTAAAGACTGCGATGGAGCTCCGTATGCCATGGCAAACTGGCCGACACTGACGGCGGCGGTGCACAAATGCTGCGCAGCTAGCGCCATTCGACGGCCAACACCGCAGTTCCTGGTGTGTCCGCTGTGCCGTGCGTGTGATCATTGCTTGTACAACCCTCTCGCAGTGTCCGGAGCAAGTATGGTGGGTCTGACACACCGGTGTCAATGTGTTCTTTTTTCCATTTCCAGGAGTGTACATTACATACGGAAACATTTCTATATGTCTGTCTTGCATTCACAGCACCAGATTTATACCTGGAGGCCAAAATTAGAACTAATTTTTTTCAAACATAAGTGGATTTTGCATTAACGCATTAGAATATCTACCAAGTTTTGCTGCCATAAGATAACTACATACATATGCAAGTTTAGATTTGAATAGGTTTGCAAGTTAATGCGGCCTGTGAATTACATATATTTTTGTTTGGAATTATGTGCATTCTTATTTGTTATAGTTGATGTATGTTTCAGCTGGTAGGATGTTGAATCAGGTCTTTTGTTCACTAAGGCAGACTGGAGATGTCATAATGATAAACCATAAGTTATGGTTTCCATAAAACAACTTAGTTGAATTTGATGTGGATCTCCTGTTGTGTATATCAAGGTATGTGGACCAGGGTATGTATAGATTCATTTAGAACATTTTGGTTCTAGTACAGTTTTGTTTTTACATTTTGAACGAATGTGATTGTGGTCTGATAGCCTGACAAAATGCAAACTTATTTCTGAGTTAGCAATAGGCATCCTATAAAAATGCAAAGTTATTTCTGAGTTAGCAATAATCATATAGTAAATTTTGTTGCTACTCAGTAGGAAGGGAATGATATAATCATATATCTCATTGCATTGATGTGCAGTACTTAACTGCATGGGATTACCACTACACTGACTTGCTGTAAAGCCCGTCTCACACGGAGCAAGATTCGCTGTAAGTTTCCTTGCTGGCTCGCGCGGCGGCTGCCTTGCGGGCTCCATCGTCTGCTAGCGGGCTACCTTGCTGGGAACCTTGTAAGATTTCCAGGATAGGTCCGGTGCTATTTTTCTTGCAAGGTTCCCTGCGTGCTACCTGCGTTGGCCAATCAGGAGGCGTTTCGTTTGTGACGTCAGACGCGGAAAGCTTGGGCAGGAAGCCTTTGTTGATAGTCGCTTTTATGCTGTCGTGAGGTGCGGTAGGAAGTTCTTATAATTATTAAATAATGGCACCGCAGTGATCCAAGGAAGCGATTGAAGCATTGATATGTACTTATAGGGAAGTACTGTGTGTGTACGTAGTGAAAAGCGCAAACTATTGTAATAAACACTTGCGTGCAGAGGCAGTCGAAAGAGTTGCAAATACCAATACATCCATTCGTATAAAATTTGCAAAGGATGTACGATCTTCTATCCTATAAAATAAAGTAGTATATAACAGTCATTATTGGTATATTTATAAAATCAAACAGTAATGAAATAGTGATACTTTTCAAACAAAAGTAGGTGTTATGCGAATTAACCTCAACTCTCTATGAAGCATGGAGAGCACACCTTTTCCAGCGTTTCTCCTCTTAATTCAGTTTTTCGTCTATTCTTTCTTTCTTCTTCTCTCATTAGCATGCATTTCTGCAGTGTTTAGCACCAAAACAGCTAATAACGCCAGTTTGCTCTGAACATCTGTACCTGAAGCAGCCATCTTCGTTCGATACAACATGCTGCCGATCTTGCACCGTGGGAGAGCTTCGGCATGGAAGATAGCCGGCTCCCTTCCCTGCAAGCTGGCAGGCATGCACGCCATCTCGCAAACTTGCGGCAAACCTTGCTCCGTGTGAGAGGGGCTTAAGTGTTGGACAGAGTGTTGGATATTGCACTATAGTGGTGCCAGTTATGCTATATGTGACCATACGGTGCAGAGCTCACACACATTTCACACAATGCATTAAATCTGCTGGTGAATTTTAAGCAGTAACAATGATGACATGGTAGACAGTTATTGTTGGCATGGGGAAACGCTGTGTGCGGTGACCAATAATGATACTGAAGTGAACTGCTAATTCTTGTACAATGGAAGACAGTTCATGTAAAAAATTTAAAAAAAAAGTAAAATAAAGAGTGAGAATGGCATGTGAACACAAGGTAAGCAGATACATTGCTTGGGAGAAGTGACTGACTGCTTTCCGACAGATAGCACCCCGATCTGCATTTCATTGCAAGATGTTTCAGGTGTGAATTTTCATATATGCAGGAAGAGCTTAAGTCGTGATAAGATGAATCGTTAACAATTGCATCTGGATAATTTAAACACTAGATATGATTATAGATTTTTGTTTCACTATTTATTTTGTCTTAATCCATATGATCTAAATTTTTACATAATGTAATGTCAGGAGAGGCTCTATATGTATATTAACATCTTAATGAATACTAATGCACCTGCAGAAACATATGGTTGATTTGTTATTGCATATTCATAAACTTTGTGTTCTGATGTTACACATGACTGACTAAAGAGATGTATGCCTTGAAATAGCATTCTGAACTCCAAAAAGACCATAGACAAAATCCTGTACTAAAAGTATTATATCCTGATTTTCTGGCTCCTGATGATTGATGCCACCCTCATTTCTGGTTTTCAGAAATGTTTTCCCAGCAACTAGCAGTCACAATGGCAGGGTGAAGAAATATTAGTCCATCCTCAAAAAATATAACACCACAGCAGAAGCTCATTCCAATCACCAGAGCTCCTAAAGAACTAATATGAGCACACAGTAATTTGCTCAGAGAAGGATATTAAAAGCTGTATAATAACAGAATTTATCTATACCTTACTACTTTATCCTTTCATATATAAACATGGCACACATCTTTTCATGTTGTGTTGTATGATTTTCAAACAAATCTTCTCCTCTTTTTTTCCATTATTGTTAAGTTTATGCGCATATGTACACAAGGATATGTAATTGTACATTAATTGCCATACAGTTAAATAGAAATATACAACAGATTTACATTCAAAATCCTGTTAACGGCTACTCAGTCTGGAGAAAAACATTGCTTTGTAACATTGGAGATATTCTCACACTTCCAAATTTTGGAGATAACTAAATGATTGATGGCAACAAACTAAACAACTAGTCTGCACCACCATAGGTGGACTTTGAATGGTGTATCTCAGTTCTGTGGCCTATATATTTTCATTCAGTTTTGTAGTTTACATTTTTGCGATTTTGCGCATTATGTATCAATATCTTTTTCTGTAGTAGGAGAGCTGCTTCAAGACATTGGTTCTATTTTTGATATAAAATTGCTTTTAACAGGACCATGAAATGAGGCTCCCCATTAATTTAAAGCAGCAGCAAGTAGTGGAGTGCCTATCTTTCAATTCACTCCCCCAGCCTGCATCACTGTGGCCTTTTAGTTTTGCATTACCTTCTCTATGGTATCTTAATTTGTGGTTTGAAGTCCCTCTTAGATATTGGAATATCCTTTTCACAGCTTTCCAGTGCTTTTCCTTTGGTTCTCTGCAATATCTGTTAACTGTGTTGCTGGCAAAAGCAATGTCAGGTTATGGTGTTTGAGACAAATATAACAAACTCCCTACTGCTTCTAAATATGGAACATTCTTACCGCATTCCACATCTCAGTCATTTATATTTAACTTCACTCCTACTTCCATTGGAGTAGTTATGGGTTTACAATCACTCATGTCAAATTTCTTTAAGATTTTTTCTGTATATGATGATTGATTTATTCTCAATTCTTGTCCCTCTTCATCCTTAGTGATCTGCATGCCTAAATATTGTTTAAATTCTCCAGAATAATGCATCTTAAACTTGACTTGCAGCTGTTTCTTAAAAATTCTCATTTGGCTTTCAATTTCAGTCAGGATAAAGAAGTCATCCACCCATATTGCCATTATTATCATCACGCCTTCTCTCCCCCTTATATAGTATATTCTGGGATCTGACATAGACTGCTTCATATTCATATTTATTAGTTTTACGTAGAAATTGATTCCAGAGATGTCCACTCTGTTTATGTCCATAAATACTTTTTCATAAATGACAAATCTTTTCCCCTTTCCAATCTGGTTTTCATGAATGCTCTTCGTGGAATGACATACATTTCCCCCTCCAGTTTTCCATTTAAATATCCTGTTTTTACATCCTTATGATGAATTGTTAAATTTTGTTTTGCTGCCAAGGCTAAAAGACATCTCAATGACGCACACTTGACTACAGGTGGAAAAGTTTCTTTGTAACTGATCCCTTGTTTTTGCAAATGTCCTTTTATTACAAGTCATGCTTTATATCTTGGTGATGAATTTTTGGGGCTCTTCAAAGTGAATACCCATCTTACCTGTAATGGTTTCTTATCTACTGGCATATTTACCCATTCAAAGGTTTCATTCTGAGATAAAGATTCCAATTCCTTTTCCATTGCTTCTTTCCATTCTTGACTGTTTGGGACACTCATTGCTTCTTCTGCTGTTGATGGCTCATCATTAAAAGACTGGGCTGCATACATCTCAAAATCCAGATATTATTTTGGTTTTGGTACTTGAGAAGAACACCTTTCATTGTTCTCTTCATTTTGTTCATCCTCAAACTCATTGTCATCATAAATAGTCTCCATTTGACTTTGACTGTCCTCTTCCTGTTCTTAATTTTCTCTTTCTTCACATAAGGTTTCACCCTCAGAACTAGGTGCAGTTAACTTAGTAGTCTTGCCCTCTTCAGAGTCCTTACTATTTTCAAAGAATACTACATATCTACTGGTAACTATCATTTTATTCAATGGATCCCTCTGAATTCTCACAGTTTCCTACAAAAATATACTTTTTAGCTTTTGGGTCGCATTTTCCTCTCAGCTGTTTTGGAATGTGCACCATTGCATCTCATCCAAAAACCTTTATATTGATTTGGTGAGGTTTCCTTCCTACCCATATCTCATATGGTGTTTTGTTCCTTAATGCTTTTTTAGGTTGTCTATTGTTCAAATATACAGCCATTGATACTGCTTCTGCCCAAAAATCTTTTGATAATCCAGCATCAGTTATCATGCTTCTTGCTTTTTCAGCTATGGTCCAATTACCCCTCTCAGCAACTACAATTTGAGATGGCCTGCAACTTATGGTAATTTGATGCCTGATTCCCATTTTGCCAGGAGTATCTTCAATTTATGGTTAATATATTCTCTCCTGTTATCAGACCTGATGGTCTTAGTCTTCCTTCCCATCCACCTTTATACCGTACTATGATATTCCTCAAAAATGTCACTCACTTGGTCTTTGGAACCAAGAAAATAAAGATGAGTATATCATGAATAGTCACCAATAAACATAAGAAAATAATAACTCCCACCTATGGATTCACACTCCGTCAGGCCACATACATCTGTATGGATTAACTGTAAGACCTCTGCAGATTTACTTTTACTAGTCTTAAAAAGTAGCCTCACTTGTTTTCCTTTTATGCATATCTCACAAGGGTCCTTGGCTACATTATAATTCTGTATTCCCTTTTCCATATCCATTAATAAAGACATACTCTTTCTATTTAGGTGTCCAAGTTTGCGGTGCCATAAAACACCTTCCACTCAGTATATATTTCTATGTTTACTGTCAATGATATGCATCTTAAAAATACCCATTTTGTTACTTGCTGTAGTTATAACTTCACCATTTTCATTGATTGCTCTTGCTCTGTGCATGTCAAAAGTGACTGTATTTCCCTTCTTGACAATTTCCCCTGCAGACAGTAGGTTAATCACAACATTTTTTACATAATGAACATCATGTGCTGTAACCATATTGAGTTCACCATTTACACATACATGTATGTCTAGTTTCCCAGCCAAAGAACACTGGAGCTTGCTACCATCAACAGTAGATGTTCCCATATGAGTCTTATCTTTAACATAATAAAGAAGAGATTTGTCTTTAACAATATGCCCAGATGCACCTGATTCTAAAATCCATTCCAGTTGATAATTACCCACATCTCCAAAAGAATAAAAACATGAGAGCACCTCATCATTATTATTGGTCCCTCTCTCTGGGCTATCAGCAACATACCTCTTTTGCTGCATGTCTGACCTGGGATTTACTTTTTCTCTGCATTGAGA
Organism: Schistocerca piceifrons; assembly: GCF_021461385.2. Taxonomy (NCBI): domain Eukaryota; kingdom Metazoa; phylum Arthropoda; class Insecta; order Orthoptera; family Acrididae; genus Schistocerca; species Schistocerca piceifrons. The sequence goes on from NC_060140.1 coordinate 136,362,435, forward strand.
TGCAGTACACCCCTTCTTCTGACATCTATAGCACCTCACTGATTTCTTCCTTTTGTGTTTTGAATAAAGAGCAGATGCAGTTTCCTTCTCCAACACCTGACAGCTTGAAGTACTCTTTACATCCTGTAGGATTGTTACTTTAACTCTGTCACCCATGATCGGTATACCTATGCTTTTCCAGTCCCAAAATCATAGGCGCATACATTTCGGGCAGTCCTGCCAACAGTAATGTTCCTATCCATTCATCAGTGATCTCAAACCCATTGTTTCTCAGTCAGTTTGACATGACTATTATTTTGTTGATGTATTCGTCTACACTCTTGCATATGTCCAGCTGAGTAGTAATTAACTCACCTAATAATCCTACGGTCCTTGTAAGACCTCATCCTCAAAAGCACTTTGTAATTTGTCCTAGAATTCTTTCTCTGTCACAGCTTTTTTCAACATGAACATAATTCATTGAGTCAACCAGTAATATCAACTTTGATTTTGCTTTCCTATCCTCACTTGAATAATACTGATCTGTGGATTTCATTGTCCCATCCACCACATCCCATAGGTAGTCCAAACGTAAATACGCTTCTACAGCAAATTTCAATAATGCATAATTTTCGTGACCCATAAGCCTTTCAATCTGCAGGATTTGTGCCACACTCATTTTAACTGTCTTCACATAAAGAATAATAGTGAAGAATAATACAAAAGACTAGCATTCATCTTGTAATGATAACTCATACTTCACGCAAGTGCACTACTTGGAACTTTTCCAATACTGTCTCACTACTGTGTTATGGATTTACTTATACTAAATGCATCACTGGGCCCTTAAACTATTAGAGTCAACACAGTTGAATAAGTAATAGTGTGTAAAAGACATTCAGTGCCATTAACTTTATCTGCACTTTCGGGTACAATACACTGAACAGAACAACCAAGGAACATTATGTTACACACATAAAACTCAGAGCATACAATAGCATTAGAGAGGTCTATTATATTTCATACAATGCACTTTGCTGCCATCTTACATGAAATACATTGTTCACACAATTACGGCAGAAACAGTTGCAGTGTGTTCAATAGTAGATCATGAGGTAAGTATCCTGACAGGGTCCCACAGAGCAAGGAAACAACAGATACACAAATCAAGGGGATCTAAGTCCATCCAGAAACCTAATAGCAAAAAACATGAGAATGAAGTTCTTCATGGTGTTAATGGGAGCTGCAGATCTTTGTAAGGCATCATTCAATGAAATGTTATAATGAAAGATTTAGAGCATATGCATTTGCAGTTTGTAGGAATGTGAAAAGATCTGGTCCAAAATGTGAAAGAACTCTGGAAAGAAACTAATAAAAAGTTTGATAAACAGATGAAAGTAATGCTAGAAGAAATAAACAATGTGTGTCATAATTTCACACAGAAAACATATGAAACAAAGGAAAGGTAGTAGTGACAATGTGAGCATATTTCAGTGTAAAAAAGAGAGCAGTAGATAACTGCAAAAGTGTGAGTGAGATTCAGAGAAAGAGTACTGACAATGCACATCAAATTGACAAGGCCCCTGCACTAATTAATATTACGTGGGGTAGGGTGAAAAGAAAAACCAAAAGGAGATTCTTGTGACACAGATGATAAGCTCACTGGACAAAATATTAGTCATTCCCTCGAAAAAGAACAGGGGTGCAATGTAGCAATTAGGTGGCATTACTTGGTATCAGCATGATGTTTCCAGTGGTTAATTTTTTGGCCATGTGCCTAGGTTATGTCTGGAAGTAACAGAAGCCCTTCAAGTAATGTCTGCAGTAGATATTCTGTTGCCAAGATATGGACATTTTAGTTAGTTAGTTCCCTAGGTCATTTGAACAATCCTTTTATCTAAAGGCTGTGGAAAAATCCAGTTTACAGGATTAAATACATTATTAGATTAAGGTTAACATTAATGAACACATTGTCATTTTATTCCTACTCGTGCAATTACACCAATTACATTCAAAAACAAGTTTTTTAGTTATTTATTTATTTATTTATTTTTAACTGGCTACCAGTTTTTAAGAAAAAATTCATCAATGGAACAGAACAAGTTGTCTAGGAGTAATGAGTTTTAAAAAAATAAATTTAAAACTTGCTTCACTAATTGTCAAACATTTTATTTTACTGAGCAAATGATCAAAAATTTTTATTGCTGCATATTGACCTCCTCTATGAGCCACTGTTATCTTTAACAATGTGTAAATATGATCATTTCTCCCTCTAGTGTATCAGGTATGTACGTCCTGGTTCTTCTCAAATTGTGATGGATTATTTATATCAAATTTCACTAGCAAAAACACATATTCTGACAGCACAGTTAGAATCCCCATCTCATTGAAAGGTTGCCTACATGACATCCATAGGTGAATACCACATATTTTTACTCCTAATAGAAATGCCATCCTAAATGGATTCTTCAGAGAGTTAGAGGCATACTTTAGATTTAAAGGAGGGAAATAAGATGTTGCTGATTGCGAGGATGTTGCATGGGTTATAAGGGAAAAAGGTGCATGGTTCACAATCTCATGCAGAGCAGAAGGTCCACCAAGGATTTAGAGGGCATTTCTTTGGAACATACTGGACCATCTTGCTGCAGACAACTGTAAATTTTTCATAGACGTGTGAAATACAGTTGAAACAGGCTACCTTTGCCTCAAATTGAGCCACTTTTGTGGGGCATTGAGATTGTAATGTTTCTGATCTCGAATGAATTAATGTCACGAGGTCACTTTTTCTGATAGCAGTACAGCATGCACCTTTATATGTGCAACAGATAAACCAGTTGAATGAAGTACTTAGATCATTGGATGATGTGGAGCAGGCAGGAGTTTAGTATTTATGAAAGTACAAGCCATTAACTTGCAATAAAAGATATAAAAGCAGATTTCAGGGTTATGAATATTGATACATAACTACTGCAAAAGACTTGGTCAATGTGTAAGATGGATATGCAGCTAATGGTATAAATTTCTGGAAATATATGCAGCTAATGGTATAAATTTCAGGAAATATAAATGATATATTTACACTTTAAATTATAAAAGGTGTTATTCTTACCTGTCAGCCAAATTTCGTTTCTCACAAGGATCTGACTGTATATTAAAAAGACAAGGAGCTTCTAAAGGTTTGCAGTTAATGGTTACATTGGATGTAGAACCACTAGGATTGCATGTAACTAGAGCACTTGTCCTAACAGTTAGCACTTCTGTTCGAGTAGTCAAATAGCCTCCTCTATATAACACTCTGCCTGCTTTGGAGCCAAGCACCTGACCAACATCATAGGCTGCTGGGGCATTTTCTCTTCCTGATGGTCCATACCAACCATCCCATGCACCATCATATGTTGTGCCTAGAAATCAGAAGCAACATACTTTTTAGGATGTGTTTTAAAAGTTTAAACTTAAAAACATGTACTCTACTTATCGCTTCTTGTTTATAAATCGAATTTTCCATTAACTTTCAGAAGAGGAGAACCATTTTAATATAAGAGGAGAAAGTATTTCTGTAACTACCTTACTTACGGATTTAGTTCACATAATTTAGCACATGATGAGTCTAATTTCATAGCAATCAAACAATACTGAAAATTATGGAGCAGCAGAATAATCTATGTCATGTATACTTATATAAAATGTGTGTATGTATGCATAAGCATATACTCCACATCTTCTCCTAAATCTCTGGATTGAATTCAACTCAATTTGGTACAAGTAACACTTACTGTCTGGAAGTAAGCACCGAGAGGATAAGAACCACCTGGCTCCCATTTGGGTGGGAGTGACAGGAGCTGGACACTGAGAGGAGGAGCTGGACAGAAAGAAGGGGAGGGGGAGATGGGCAGACAGGGAGGAGGGAGGAAGATGTGGACAGAGAGGGAGGGAGGAGGAGATGAATAGAGAGAAAGGGGTGGAAGAGAAGGACAGAGAGATGGAGGAAGAGGAGGTGGACAGAGAGGGAGAGAAGAAGAGATAACAGAAACATGGGGGAGGAGGAGATGGACAGAGAGAGGTGAGAGGGGGAGGTGGACCAAAAGAGGGGAAGAGATGGACAAAGAGAGGGGGAAATGGGGAGGAGATGGAGGGAGGGGGAGGGGAAGATGTAGGAGGCAGTTGGAATGTGGAGAAAGGTAGTGGACAGGTGTAAAAGGAAGAGGTTGTGAGGAGGCAGGTGGAAGAGGGACAGTGTGTGTGTGTGTGTGTGTGTGTGTGTGTGTGTGTGTGTGTGTGTGTGTGTGTGTGTGTTTGTGTGTGAAGGTGGGGTGGGGCACAAAAATAGTGCCATATCAACCCATCTCTTAACACATGAAGCGATTTTTACCAAACTTGGTGCACATATCACTTGCAACATAGAAAAAAATTACTGTGACATTAAGATATCCACAGCACCAGTGTGGTTGAGGGTGTGAATGAAAAGATGTGACACAAAATCATAACTCAAAAAGCCTGGAGAAATTCCAACAAAATTTGGTATTTAGATGACTCATTTTTTGTATATAAGTAGTGTGGGAGTAAGATAATCCTACTACCCAAAGGAGATGGGGATGAGAAGGGGAATCATTGCCATGAAATTTAATTTTATACTCATAGTGTTAGTGCAGAATCCCTTAGTAATGAGGTGCATTTCACCTGTGAAACAAATAATGTGCCAGAACAACAGGCTAATATAAACAGTAGCATTACTTTCTGTGAATTTTCAATTTATTCATAAAGGTTATCAACAGAAAATATTTTGATAACAGATGTTGTAACCTCCACTTAAGTTATTATTCAGTTTATAATGCATTGGCACTTCAAAAGCTTAAGCTTTTTGCCTAACAGCATTACTTTTAAAGCAGTACAGCACTTATGTTTCTCAATTGTATACTAACAGCCAGTTACTGAAATGGGAAACAACTAATGCAGCACTGAAAACTATACATTTTTTAAAATTAATTTTGTAACTTTTATTCTGTGAAACAAGGTTAACTTCTGTATGAGACACACTATATGTTGTGTAATGAAGCTAACCATTATGTGCCAGATAATCTATAATATGTACTACCAACCTTGCTGTGTTTTGACTTGTTTTGAATTGAGCTTAGTAAGTACAGACTTCACTTATCCATTACATTCTCTGTTCTCAGGTGTATTTGACTCCTTGTTTATTGTGTTATTGATGACATGAACTATTCTACTACTAAATGTGGACATCACACATCTCAAGTGGTCCACTCTCTCCCTGGACTTAAATCTGATGTGGCATTCTCAGCCAAAGTATTGTAGCACTAACACTGTCACCACAAGCCAGTGATCAACCAGAGGGCTCTTGTCTGTCAATAGTAGGAATTACCATGATCCTTGCTGAACATCCTGATATTCAAGATGGTGAGACTTTGCATTTTGTGCTGCCATAGAAATGTATCACATTCCATGTGTTATTCTGTATGCCACTGGCAGGGTAACACTATTCACAGCAAGTGCAGCCTATCTCTGAGCATCAGATATACTTTGCATCTGTGTCACTATGTCAAGTGTAACAATATTGCTAATGCATATTTTTGTATGTACAACATTTCTGTTCCTCATGTGGCCTTATGGACATTGTCAGTCTTGTAGCTTATGGGAATGAGTGTGTTTTTAAAAGATTTAAAATATAGTTTAATATTTCTAGTCCAACTATTCATTTGCATAAAAATTATTTGGCCAATTTTTGATTAACTTTTTTAACAGATTCTATTTATTAATATTATTTAATGGATTATATACATCTCATTGTTATGAAGAATCTTCAAGGAAATGGAAAAGCCAAAGTATACATTAACAAATGAGAAGACAGTAATACAGATGTTTATTTACAACCACTGATAGTACTTGTCACTCAGTCATTATCTATGTGCTTTTACCTTTCACAAGTTTCCAGTCACCATCTGTCAATGCAGCATTTCCATAAATATCATCTATGTTATGCAACACCTGTGTCCTGTTGGATGGAGTATCATCAGATAGAGATTCCCAGACATTAATACCATCAATGTCTCCCAGATTCCTAAATCAAAGCGAGACACAATATTAATTACTTGCTGCTCTTTTAGTGTTGTTATATGGTATGAAAACTGTCCACCAGGAACATTTACAATAATTAAATAGGAATCAAGTTAGACACTGCTGAAGTTGGAGCAAGGCTGAGAGATTTCTTAATTAAAAGCAATGTTGAACCTCCAACATTCAGAGCTTTAGGCAGTTTCTTCACCAGAAGAATGTGGAAAGTAGAAGGAAACAGAAAGAATGAATAAGATGCAGAGACAGAAAGTACAGGAAAGGAGTCAAGAGTAACAATGCGCTAAAAGCAAGGATTCAAATTCCAGTGGATATTAGTGAGCAGTCATAAGGACATAGATGAGATTTAAAAGTAAATTAATTTTCTGTACTTAGATTTAATATAGATGAATTATTTCATGTATGAAATGACTTTTGATTGTATGTATGTATGAAATGACTCTTTGATAGTGTGCCAGATATTGTATAACACATATGTATAACTGTCTAAAAATTACTTACTATCAAAATTGGCCAATCACAGAATGAATAAAGTGTATGGTTGTACAGCCTACTATGGATCATCCTAAAATATTGATCAGGTGTGCAAGACCCACACCAAAGAATACTAATTGGGGAAATTGAAAATATACAGAGAAGGACAGGTTCGTTTGATCTGAGGGAGAGTGTCACAGAGATTTTGAAGAAACTGAACTGGTAGATCCTTGAAGACAGTCATAAACTATCCCAAAAAAGCCTGCTTACAAAGATTCATGAACAGGCTTTAAATGATGACTCTATGAATATCCTACAACCCCCGATGTATCACTCCCGTAGGGTTCATGAGGACAAGATTAGATTAATTACAGCACATATGGAGGCATTTAAATGATCATTCTTCTCACACACAATACATGAATGGAGTGGGAAAAATCCTAAAACTGGTACAATGATACATACCCTCTGCCATACACTCCACAATGCTTTGCAGAGTGTAAATGTAGAAGTAGTCACCCAACATCTAATGCTGTTCATGCCCCTTATGTACCCAGCAGGTCTGGTAACAACATTAAATAGTAACAACACTAATGCACTCTTGTGGCTGTTTTACACGTCACAGTGAAAAATAATGTTAGTATATTGCATCGTAATATCAGAGGATTAAAAAATAGATGATCTTATTTGTTTAGAAGATTTAGAAATTGAGGGTGGCATAGATGTACTATACCTGTCTGCACATCGTATAATCTCAGATATGGAACAGGTAAATGTAGGAGTATATATGCTTTCAGCACATGAGAGCAGAGACACTATGGAGAGAGAAAGAGTGCCCATATATGTTAAAATTTATCATAGTGAGAAAATTTTAGAAAATAAAAATTATTGTGTAGAGCACATTTTAATGTAGATTTTGTGAAAGAGTCTGGTAGAAAGGTTGACCTTGAAGTATTACTTTGTTCTTTCAATGTGACATCAGTCATTGATTTTCATACTCGGGCAGTACAGCAAAGCAGCACATTAATAGATAATATTTTTATAGACCAAGATAAATTTAATCAAATATAAACTTTTTTTGTCTGATCATGATGCACAGCTAGTTACAGTACATGACATAGCTCTGTACAGTAATACCAAACAGGATTCCAAAATTGTGCTTTCAATTAATTATCTAAAAATTGCAAATTTTAGTGAAACCTTGCAACAGTTAGACTGGCATGAGGTGTACAAGGGACATGTTGCTAATTTAAATTTTAATCTGTTTCATTATAGCTTTGTGAGTATATTTGAAAACTGTTTCCCTAAGAAAACAGTCAGATGTAATTGTGAGAAACCATCTAAAAAGCCATGGAGTATTAAAGAGATAAAAAGATCATGTAAACAGAAAATGGAACTGTATCTTATAGCTAGAAGAAGTAATGATCCAGAAACAGTCAAACATTATAAAAACTCCTGCACTGTATTAAGAAAAGTTATTAAAAAGTCCAGAAGTACGTGAATTATGTATGAGATTAGCATCTCTGATCATAAAATTAAAACAATTTGGAATATTGTTAAAAGGGAAACAGGGCAACTTAGAGCACATCAAGACAGCATTTCTGTCAAACTTAATGAAAAGTTTATTAACAAAAAGTCAGAAGTAGAAAATATTTTTAGTAAGCATTTTGTAAGTGTCACAGGATCCAGCTATTCATTATAAAATGCAAGACTGTATATGGCAGAGGCAATACCTATACAGTTTGATAGAATTTAAATTCAACCCACCTCTTCTACTGAAATTAGGAAAATAATAAATTCACTCAAAAGTAACTACTCACATGGAACTGATGGCGTTTCCAGCAGAGTACTAAAAGCTTTACCCAACAGATAAGTCAGATTTTCAGAGCTGCTACATATAGCAGCTCACTGCAACAGGACATTTTTTCCAGACTGACTGAAATATACTAGTGTTAAACCATTGCATAAAAAAGGAGATAGGTCTGTTGCTAACAACTACCATCCAATCTCACCTCTGACAGTTTCATCCAAAATTCTTGAAAAAGTAATGTATTCAAGAGTAGCTTCACATTTGTAAAAATGAACTACTAACAAAATGTCAGTTTTGTTTTCAGAAAGGCTTTTCAACAGAAAATGTTATATATGCTTTCACTGATCAAATATTAAATGCTCTGAATAACTGAATGTCACCCTTTAGGATATTTGGTGATCTCTCAAAGGCTTTTGACTGTGTGAATCATGAAATAATTCTAGATAAGCTTAAGTCTTGTGGTGTGAGTGGGACAGTGCACAAATAGTTTAATCTATATATATCTGGAAGAATGCAGAAGGGTGAAATTAACAGCCTGCAAAAGTCAGCAGAGCCCTTTAACTGGGGAGGTATCAAGAATGGTGTCCACCAGGTTCAGTCTTGGGCCCTTATTGTTATCAATTAAAGTTTAACTTTCAAACTACTGTAGAAATAACACCACTGGTCAGAAGGACATCAAATTGTGACAGAATAATATCAGAGGCGCAGAAAATGTATGGTGGAAGAAAAATAAACAGTTACAAAATGTAGCAATAGTTGGCACTGTAAGCATCATAATTTAATAGTGGTCAACTACAAATGACAAATGAATCATTCAACAATGCCTAAGGTGTACATTTGACATTAAACAAGCTGTAATACTCAGTGTGCATGAGCGTACAGGTGTGATGCTTTAAGTTACGTAAGCCCATCCACCACTGCAAGGTCATATCACTATGAATGGCAAAATTCGGTTTCTAATTGTCCTGAGGCCAAAAGCCCCATAAAAAGCATCAATCACATTGGTTTTTAATTGTCCTGAGTCCAAAAATTTCATAAAAAGCATCAGTCAAAATCAATCAAATTAGAGTATTAATTTCCATGTAACTGGCACAAAACATGTTCAATATGCTGTCCACCATTTTTTGCGACAAGTTGAAATTGAGAACCTGGCTGAAGTGTTTCTGGTGTCATGTTCAGAATGTGTTGTGCAATACATATCTTTAGTGCAGCTAAGTTTGCAATTGTAACACTGAATTGTAACATGATCAGGTGATCGGGATGGCAAGGCTATAGGGAAATGGTGGCTGATAATTCTAGCATTTCCAAAATGGCACTTCAGCAGCTGCTTAACTGGATTTGCAGTGCGCAGTGTGCAGTGCACAGTGTGCAGTGTGCAGTGTGTGAGCAAGAAATTCTAAAGTAAAGGTCTCTCTTGCTGGCAGGTCAACAGGAAGCAACTTGTGCACATGGGTAATTTTGAATGGATAGCAAAGAAGGATGTTTCGTAGGATTTTATGCACCTTGTTCATGGGTATGTCCAATGTTCAGGCAATTCTCCATGCACTACATGTTTGCACACCACCACTTGTCTCCTCCTGCATTGCTGTGGCCATTGCTTCCACTGAGGTCAAATTAATTCATTTTCTCGCTCTACCAGGTTGCCTGCCTTTTCAAATTTCTGAATCATTTTCTCCAGACCAATGGCAGTCATTGGACTAACGCCTGTTTACAAACCCTTCAGTGTTGGTACTTCTGCAGAGCAATATGTGCACAGTCATCATTCCTGCAATACTGCTGTACAAGCAGAGGGCAATCCTGCATTGAGACAGTCACGGTGAACATCGCAGATGTGAAAGGAGGAAAAGCTGTGTCCCCAGTATGGGTATTCCAACTTCAATGGGTCATGTGCATGACAGATGTTTTCATTTATGTATTCTGACACATACAGCACCATTTATTGATCAACTTTTACACTATTTTTTTTCTTCTGCCATACATTTTCTGCCTTCTCTGATGATATTCCATTGCAATTTGACATCAGTCTGACAAGTGGTGTTATTTCTACAGTGTGTTGGAAGTTTAAATTTAATTACAATCATTCTGTGTATCAATGACTTGCCCCTCTGTATTTTTGAAGATGCAAAGATAGTACTTTTTGCTGATGATGCAAGTGTAGTAATCATATCTAACAAACAAAAATTAGCTGAGGAGATTGTAATTTTTTTTCAGAAAATTATCCAATGCTACTCCGCAAATTGGCTCTAATTTAATTTTGAGAGAATACAGTATATGCTATTCTGTATAGTAACTAGCATAACACCATTGATAAATATAGATTTTTAACAGATATCTGTTGCTAAGGCAGAATATTAAAAATTTCTGTGTGTGTGCACTGAGAAGAAGGTGAATTGGAAGAAACACACTGATGATCTGGTTGAAATGGTTAGGTTCAGCTACTTATGTTATTAGGGTTATTGCAAATTTTGGTCATAAAAATATCAGTAGATTAGTCTACTATGCCTGTTTTCATTCACTGCTTTCATATGCCATCATATTTTGGGGTAATTCACCATTAAGAGAAAAAGTATTCAATGCACAAAACATGTCATCAGAATAAGAGTAGAGCCCACCCAAGATCACCTGCCAGACATTTATTTAAGGAACTCAGGATATTCACAGTATGAAATTGGTTATTAATAGGCCTTCCCAATTCAAAAATAATAGCAACGTGCAAAGGTACAACACTAGAAGAAAGTATGTTCTTCACTGTTATGTGTTAAATCTGACTTTGGCACAGAAAGGGATGAATTATGCTGCCACAAAAGTCTTTGATCATTTGCCAAATAGCATTCAAAGTCTGACAGATAGTCAACCACTAGTTAAAAACAAATTAAAAGAATTTTTGAATGACAACTTCATCTATTCAGTAGAAGATTTTTAGATATGAAGTAGTAACAGTATATATGTAAAGGAAACTTATGTTAAACTGACATGTTCCACATCATCACGAAGTGTCATATTCATGATCTGTTTAACAAGTATTAATATCAAGTCTTCTAATCGTTTACAACCTTATTGATGGCATATGTGTGTGTGTACAAAGTTACATTGAGAGCTAACCATCTTAGTCAGATGTCTTCTTGGTGTTTGACTTTTGTTGTCAGGCAGTGTATGTTAATTACAGAAAGTCTGGTATCAGTTTTGGTTTTTCAATTGGAACTATAGTAATTTCTGTTGCTAGTGTCATAGTTCTAAAACAGGCAAATTCAACGGGCTTTCACTCTTCAAAATTCAATTACTAGTTTCAGACTAATTACAATATTTAGTATTTAGGATTTATCTTTTCTGAACAAGAGTCTGAGTGCTGTTGTATGTGGAAGTATGTGACTTGACATCAAAATGTGGAAATACGTAATGAGAAAACAAAATGTTTCACTATTGTGATACAGGTGCAAAAGGGGCAGATGGAAAATGTAGATCTCATTCTGTCTGTGTCATCTATTATAGAGAACAGCTCCCATGTTTGAAGTTCTTACATCTTTACATGACAAGAGATGCCAAAATAATTCACTGATAGGCTGCTAGGACCATAACAGGTAAATGTTGCCACAGTGGTGATGTAACAGAGATGTTTACTCATCTATAATGGGAGTCACTTGACAAAAGATGCAGTGTTCTCATGAAACCTGTTAGGTAAATTTTAAGAACTGGTACTGAAGAGAGATTACACTATAAATTGTGGTCTGTCATTGTATATCTTGTCTAGTGACAATAATAACAGATAATGCCACATATTGAGGTATACAGAAAGGCATTTTCCTCTTGTTCCATACACAAATGGAATTAGACAGTGAGTGTCTAATAGTGATGAATAATTCACTCCACTGGCTTGAGGAGTGAATATATAGATTTAATATTTTATAGAAAAAAGTGTTTGATATGGTCATTCTGAAAGTCTTAAGGATGCTATGCAAATTTCTACTTTCATAGAAGTTTTCCTTTACACATTTTCAAAGCACTCTCCCTAAAGTTTTACATACTGATGGATTCTCTCAGATAACTTAATGAAAAGTCCACAATATGCTTTCATGATGAGTTGTTTAAGAACATTTTACATGCTAGAACAGTCAGAAAGAGAAAAATATCACATAGGACCTAATGGAGATTGTGAGATTGGTTTACTTCCATGTCCATTGTGTTTCACTATGAAATTCCTCAACAGGTGTCCGAGTTTTGGCTGTTCATAAAAAATGTGCACTGCTGCAGTGGAACAAGGTTCTGTACTAGCCTGGAAACTCTGAAAAATCTCAGTAATGCAAACTTCATCATGACTGTCTGTGGATGACCTGTCTTGCTCTTCTGTGTTTGTGGTTGTTTTCAAACTGTTTGGCTTAGCCCAACTGCAGGTAAGATAGGGTGCCATAGACTAGAGTTTTACAAATATCAATCTTCTTATTCTTCTGCCAATACATTAATGGATGTTGACGACTACATGATGCATCTTTATTATATGAACTACAGTATGAAGTAGTTGATCTGCACTTTGTAATTCTGTTCAATGCTTTATGTTATCTAACTAAGAATTGTTTTCTTTAGCCTCATTCTTCCCTTCTGTTATCAACTTCAGAAACATGTATTTGATGTCCTGCAAGATATGTCCTAGATATGCAGTTTTTCTTCTTCTAAACATTGTTTACATTTTTTGCTGTTTGTATGTTCTTCAGAATACTTCATTGTTAGATATTCTTGCTGTTCATGTTATTTTAAGCATTCTGTAGTAAATCCACAATTCAAAGGGCTTGATATTGCTTACTGTTGTCACATTCAGTGTCCATTCTTCAGAACCATATAGAAGTACAGACCAAATATAGCATTTTATAAATTGAACTCTTTGATTTAGATCTAGGTCTGTACTTGTGAGAATTTTCTTAATTTTATGAAGGCATTACAAGTGTTCTCCATGTGATATTTCATCTCCATGTCTGGTCTCCAATCTTTTACAGAGCCATGTTCCAACAGACTTAAACCTGACTATTCTTTGTATTAAGGAGCATTGAATTGTAGATTTGCATTTGTAAAGAAGTCAGGCTGTTGCATGACAATAATAAAATGTGTTTTTTGGTATTAATATTGAGACTTACATTACTGCTGTAACCTCCTACTATGTTGGTGAGTTGTTGAAGTTCATCTAAATTACCAGCAGTCATTGGTGTATCATCAGCATAGTAAATGTTGTTGGAGAAAAACTCCATTAACCTTTATACCTTTTTCTGTGTCACCAGGGACTTCCTGAAAAATACTCTCTGAGTACAAACTGAATAATAGGGTGACAGAATGCATCTTTGTTGAACCTCTTTACAGGTATTAACTAAGTTCATGAACTCATTATCAAACTTAACCTGCTCTGTCTGATGCTGATACAAGTTCTCTATACAGTGGATGTCTTTCTGATCTATATCTATTCGTTTAAGAATTTTCATAACTTTATGGTGTTGCCTCCATCAAAGGCTTATTCAAATCAATAAAAAAGGCACACATTTTCGTCCTGATCATAGCAGTTTTGGGCTAGAACTTGTAGTGCAACTCTTACTTTCCTTGTACCTAAACCTTCTCTAATCCCAATCTGTGTCTCCTCAATGAATTTCTTACATTTTTCAAATAACTTTTGATGGATGATTTTTCAGAAATATTTTCAAAGAATGGCTCACAAGACTAATGAGTCTATGATCTTTACATTTTCTTGCATTCTTCATTTTTGAAGAGGGAACTAATAATAGCCTCTAGGCAGGGTAATGAGCTGTATCATAAATTTTGTTAAAAATTTTGTGTAAGGCTCTGATAACCTCTTTGTCAAGTTTTCAAATCAATAAAAAAGGCCTACATTTTTATCCTTATGATAGCAGTTTTGGGCTAGAACTTGTAGTGTGACTGTTACTTTCCTTGTACCTAAACCTTCTCTAAACCCAATCTGTGTCTCCCCAATGAATTTTTCATATTTTTCAAATAATCTTTGATGGATGATTAACGAGTTTCATTGGAATTTCTTTAGATTCTATTGCTATATTTGTTCTAAATTTTCTATGACTTTCTCAATTTCTTTTTTCATAACTGGAAGTTGTAACATGGCACAATGGGACCATGCATTCTGTTGTGTCTAGACAAGACAGCCTAGACACAATGAGAGGAAGCCGAAAGGCACATGCTTAAACTCACACAGGCTGGCGTGAGGTCTGAAACAGGATACGTAATGAATGCTATAAAGAAAAGTACATAGCTGCTGGAATACTTAACTTTAATCCACAATTGGTGAACATTGGTCTTGTTGATACAGTATTATCATCTCAATATAACTTGGTGATGGCGCCTTGCTAGGTCGTAGCAATTGACTTAGCTGAAGGCTATGCTAACTATCGTCTCGGCAAATGAGAGCGTATTTGTCAGTGTGGCGTCACCAGCAAAGTCAGCTGTACAACTGGGGCGAGTGCTAGTACGTCTCTCTAGACCTGCCGTGTGGTGGCGCTCAGTCTGCGATCACTGACAGTGGCGACACGCGGGTCCGACGTATACTACTGGACCGCGGCTGATTTAAAAGCTACCACCTAGCAAGTGTGGTGTCTGGCGGTGACACCACACATTCTATGTCTACTGATTCTGGAATACTTAATAGTGGAATACTTCTCACTGCAATGATCAATACTAATGTTGCATATTATACTAATTTACTGTGAACACCAAATCGTTGTTTGTGTTTGTAACTGTTACTGAATTGACTGTAATTAGCTTGATATGTTACATTTAGATAATTTTGTACCATAAAGGCAATTTAATTATGAAATTAATTGATTACAAAAAATCTAAAAACTTCAAAGTACATTTATTTCTAGACTCAACGCTCCACAGTTTTGCTTTGTCACAGTTATTTGTTCTATGAGAAGCATTTAATACAAGAATATTTAAAGTAAGTTACCATCCTTTGACTCACCATAATTTCCTAATATTTTCTTTACTAATAAACTTAATTTTATGTAATTTTTGGTGTTTCATTCACACAACAAACATGATAGCAACTTTAAAATATTGTTTATCTCATTCTGCAATTTTCAGCATGAGTGACATGTATAAATTCATAAAATTTTAATTTTACTTTTACAAAAATTCTTATATAACAACACTAAATTCATGCAATGACCATGAAGAACAGAACAAAGAGATTAGGATAAGTATGAAGACATAGAGACAGTCATTTTTCCCTTGCTCTATTTGTGAGTGCAACAGGAAAAAAAAAAGATTGATAGTGATACAGGGTACCCTCCACCATGCACCATACAGTGGCTTGCGGAGTATACATGTAGCTGTAGATGCCAATTGTGACTGTGACTGTTAAATTATTATACAGGGTGAGGCATCTAAGTCAAAACACCCCTGGTATCTCCCCAACCATAATAGATACAAAGACGCTGTTTGGACAGTGAATTGTAGGGACAGGGACTACTTTAATATATCACATTTCATGTTTGTGCTATTTTTCATTACAGAGATATGAGGCCATCTTTGGTTTTTTAAAATGGAACCCTCTGTTGAATTTTAGCATAACATGATGGGCTTCAGTTTGAAATATGTGTACATCATAATATTTAGGTGAATAGTTTTTGAGACACAGATATGTTCTTGGATCGTGTTCATCCTTCGTAGCGGCGTTGTCCAATGTGACTTTTCCTGTTGTGTAGAGTACATGGCAGACATCGTGAGTCCGTTCTTACACAAACACACTCATATACCCGACAATAGTAATACGTACTGTGATATTTTGCGTAAAAATTAACTGATGATGTCACGCAAATATTATTGAGTTATTTGACAACTGTGATACCAAAATAGTAGACAACATACAGTATTAAAATACCACAAAATGTTAATACATTTTAAGTAACAGAAATACAAATGTAAATGAGGAGGCCCTTATTGATCACAATTATTTCATACGTATTTGTTTTTTGTTTGACAATATTTACTATTGATCACAATACAAAGTAAATACACATGAAGATGCAAAATACGTACTATACATGATGCAAAACTTTACTGAAGCATATGCTCAAAATGCTTCCCCTCTGCTGTAATGCACACTTGTGGTCGCCGTTCAAATGATTTGTGAATGGCTGCGAGGGTGTCACGTGAGATATCAGCTCATGCTTTGATGATATGTTGCTTCATATAGTCTGTCATAGGTGGTATTTGAGCATTCACTTTATGTTTGATTGCTCCCCACAGAAAAAAATCAAGAGGGGGCAAATCAGGAGACCGGGCTGGCTGCTTCACTTCAGCACGTCGTCCTATCCAACAATCCGGGAACTTTTCATTTAACAGTGCTGTAGCCATACGGGAAGAGTGGGAAGGACAGCCATCATGTTGGAACCACATGCACTGACACATAATTAGTGGTACTTCTACCAGCAAAATGGGCAGAACATTTTGCAGGAGCTGTGCATAGTTATTGCCATTTAGTATACCTGGAATGACGTACGGCCCCACAATGACATTTCTGACGATGCTGCACCACATGTTAACACTCCACGGTTGCTGACGCTGTACCTGTCGGAGCCAATGAGAGTTCTCTATTGACCAGTGATGCATATTATGCAAATTCACATTAGCGTGGTTGGTGAAAGTCGCTTCATCAGTAAAAAGCACCCATCGAAAAAACATTGGATCATCTTGTAGGCGCTGCAGAGCAAACTGGCAGAATTCCTGGCGCCATTTGAAATCCACACCAGAGAGTGCTTGATACAATGAGAGGTGAAACTGGTGAAATCTATGCCGGTGCAATATGCGTAGAACACTTCTCTTACTTATAACACATTCCGAGGCAATAAGCCATGACAAAACAGTAGGGTCATTATGGTCAATATGCACCAACACTAGAATGCCCTCTTCATGTACCTTGCCAGTTGCCTTCTCCTCTGTATGGTGTTCCATGATCCTGACTCAAGTAGTTTCTTGCAAATACATGCAAGAAGCTGGCGCATAGGAAGCTCACGATCAGGATACAGCTCTCCATACCGCTTTATTGCTCTAACATTTCTTCTGCTTTCACCATGCACTATAAGCATATCTAACTTTTCTTCATTGGTGTATATGTCTGCTCCAAGAAACTGTGATGGAAATGAGATGTCTCATTGCCCCAGCAGCACATTTATACCCTTCTCTGCAGCTACCTCATGGGTCACCTTGCGGCGTTATCAAGAAGCCGGAAAACAACACCTTCCCTGTTATATTCCTCAGTGGTTGACAGGAAAGGTCACATTGGACAACGCCACTTTGAAGGATGAACACAATACAAGAACATATCTGTGTCTCAAAAACTATTTGTCTAAATATTATGATACACACATATTTGAAACCGTCTTTTTAAGCCCATCATGTTATGCTAAAATTTAACATAGGGTTCCATTTAAAAAGAAAACAACAAAGATGGCTTCATATCTCTGAAAAAGAAAATAGCACAAACATGAAATGTGATGTATTTAAGTAGCCCCTGTCCCTGTAATTCACTTTTCAAACAGCATCTTTGTATCTATTATGGTTGGGGAGATACGAGGTGTGTTATGACTTAGCTGCCTCACCCTGTATAAGCTACAAGGCAGAATCCATGTTGCCTCAGTCTTGTCCCAGTTTTTGTAAGTCATTCTTGTCCCAGTTTTTTTACCAGTTGAATTCTTGAATATATTGGATGATTTCAGTCAGATGTGTTGAGCTGTTTATTACATATTTAGTCAGGTTACAAAGACAAAAGTTTTGAGATGCTTGGATGAAGAACTGCAGGCAACAAATTTTGTTAAACAACTAACTGATTTTGGAATAACTGATGTACACTCAGTGTTCAAGATCAACTGCAGCCTTGAAGTTAAGGAAACATGACAAGTTCACATTTCAACCAGTGGTCAGAACTGGGATCCATCTGAAAATATTAAAACTGGCATTTTAACAAATTTTTAATTTCAGAGCTGCATCCATCATAATAACCTTGTTCTATTGTGGCAAGATCAAAGGAAGCAGTTACGGATGTAAAATGCTACATTACTAGCTGAGGAAACAAATCCACAAAGGACAAGGAAAGAAACAAAGTTTGTAACTGAATTTAACCTGGACCTCATCATCACAGAGAACAAAAGTTAAGTACTCTGTTTTACACATATTATTCTTATACCTTGGTACTGACTGTAGAGTTTAGCTCATGTGAAATTTCTTTTCTTTTTTCTCTTTCATTTTATGTTGTTCAAAACTGAAAATCAATCAAGCACCAATTCTGGACAGTGAAATAGTAAATAATGTAGAATTTGATTAAAGATTCAGTGGGAATGTGAGTAATATCTGTAGTCCATCTCTAGGATGCAATAACTGTAGTCTGAAAAGTTTATGAAATTCACAAATGAAAAATTTGGGAAACAGACTTGTGGACAAGGATCTTCTGTAGATTGAGTGGGTACACCTCTATTCCAATCTTGCTTCCAATCCTGCACCCTGTGGATAAGACCCTTGTGGTGAGCCCAGGTGCAAGTCTGTCCCACGAACCCATGCACTGCCTCCTACTGCAGTCAAGTTGCAGGCATTTCCTACCCATTAAAAGGCATGGCTATGTGTGAAAGCAGGTATGTTATATATCAGCTATGCTGTAATTACTGCACAACATTCTGTTTGGGCATAGTGATAAACAACCATCTACTCATGTGAACGGTCACTGCTAACCTGCGGCAAGCTACAAACTTCACCATCAAGTTGCTGAACATACACACCACAACAGAAATTATTTCAGAAGCTGTTTCATTATGTGGGCCGTTTACCTTCCTCTCATTTTCTCTCCTCCCTCCCTCGCTCCCACTCTCCCCCTTCTCCCTCTATCTCTTATTTCTGTACCCTCTGAACTCCTTTCAGCTTGCTATGCAGCCACTGAGTCATCTGTAGAAAGACCTGCCTTGCCTTATCTTGCTGCTGCCTCCTTGTCTTGTATATTCTTCTCCACCCCTGACCACCTCCATTAGCCCAAGCAACTGCTTTCAGTGATTGATAATAAATAATTAGTCTCATCATGACTGTGGGAATGTGCATTTGGGTGACTGTGTAGCTGTGTGTGGGAATGTGTGTACTGTTACTAGAAAAACCACAAGTGCTCAAAAGCTAGTGTGAATACTGTTTTCTGTTACATGTTTCTATGCTTCACACAATAGTCAGCTATAAGTGAGTGGTTGCCTTTCCCATATTTTGTGTGTTGTTCTGTCCAGGAAGAACTGCTTAATAAGTACTGTTGTATTAGTAAATAGTGTGATGATAAACTGCTGGAATGGAATATAGATAAAATGGCAGGAAACTTTTACTCTTTCTCACAATGAGAGAGTGTAATGAAAATATATTAGAAGCTTGATTGAATTTTCACTTCATCTACATCTACATGATTACTCTGCAATTCACATTTAAGTGCTTGGCAGAGGGTTCATCGAACCACAATCATACTATCTCTCTACCATTCCACTCCTGAACAGCACACGCGAAAAACAAACACCTAAAGCTTTCTGTTTATTGAAAGGAGTATTTTCAGTGATTAAAGCTTTGTGGGCAGAGGACAAAAACAGACAAGTTAAAAACAGTAAAAGCTGTGACAGTAATAAAAACTTCATTCGTTAGTCTCCCTTGTATGAGCTTACATAATAAAAATAATCATCTAAAGCAAATACACATGTCTGCAAGATGGCATCAGCAGGAAAAATACAGTGACACTTTGCTCTCATTAAAAAAGCAAGAAATAAACATTTCTTTGTGGAGAGAATGTGAATAGTAAGTATTGAAAGGTGTTTTGTGTGTCACGTGTAACTACTGGCTACACAAAAAGTGCATGAAAGTAAACCTAAAATTCATCAATGATGATTTTCTGTCGACATGCTATGGCTGTTTAAATGATGAAATGGCTCACCTTGTAAGTGCAGGGAATTCAGAAAACAAGAAATAACACTGAGGCATTAAAATAAAAAATATTGACTATAACAAAAGAAAATGATAGATTAATATGAGAAAAGCAGTCCTGTGTTGTGTGTGTGTGTGTGTGTGTGTGTGTGTGTGTGTGTGTGTGTGTGTGTGTGTGTGTAAAATCCATCAAACAGAAAAACAACATGACCACAAAAATATGAATGCACGTACAAACTTCAAAAACAGCAACACGTCCAGTGTTTCCAATGATGATTTCATGAAAAACTCAACAAGACAAACATCTGTAGATAAATATAAATGGAAGATGGTGACATACAGTAAAAGACAAGACAAGACCACAACTATGCAAGGGAGTGAAAATTGGTTTCTAATAATTGGTGACTCATTGCTGAAAAATATCACTGTTTCCAACTGCAAAATTGATGGGCAACTGAGAATTACAATGCAACAAACATTTTAAAAATATGGTAAATGAAAAACAAGCAGTTAAAAGACTGGTTTCAGAAAACAAACATATTAAGAGAGGTGTCTGTATACTCGATGGAATAACAAAATAAGAAACAGAGTCATTTGGCAGAAAGTGTCTATGCATGATCCTGGCTGATACTTATTGGTATCAGAAAAGAAGTTCAGTGAGTCTCCAAAATAAATTGTGCCATCAAAAAACAATGTGATAATCTTCAAGGTTTTCATAGTCCCAAACTAGTTTCTATGTGAAAACTCCTAGGAAAGGATGGCATGCCTTTAAAAAGACTGAGGTCTCCAACTCAAACGCCCAGCAGAATTTTTACAAATGTCTTCTTAATCAAGGAAGCAAGGAAAACTAATATGGCCTGATGGGAGTGGAAAAGCAAATACCCTTGGTGAAAAGGCAAAATTATAAGCACCACACAAAAAGGAGGCACTACAGAATATGGCTCACAAAATGTAAGGCAGTAAAAGAAAAATTATATAAAACTACTGCATCAGAATATTTAATACAGTGATAACAAGAAAATAGAACCAGATATACTATGCATTAGTGAATATGGGCTAACTGAAAGTCAAGTAAATAACCTGACAATAAAGAACTCTATCTTATCCAGTTATACCTGTAGATCTGGCATAAAGGTGGTGGATTGTTTATGTATATTAAAACAGGAAATCTACTGCAGCCTATGAACAGTAAAGGTGTAAGATTACATATAGCTGAAGAATAAGACTTTGAAATTACTGGTATAGTGACAGATGACTTTACATTGTATTGTGTGTACAGATCACAAGTGGCAAGATTAACATCTTTCTGAAAAAAAAAAATCAAACTTGCTAGTAGTGAATGTAAAGGGAAACATTGATATGTGTGAAGACTTCATGATAAGAATTGTTATTACAGATTAACATGGAGACAACATTATCTGCTCCAAGAAGAGCAACTTCTCAAAGTCAGACTCTTATTGACAACATCATTGCTAATATCAGTAGGTGTAACTATGAGTCACATGTAGTCAATTCTTATACTACGTCATTAAATGATGTAGTATCCGAACAAAAATAAACAACCAAACAAATCAGGATCATCAATGAGCAAAATAGTTACATCTTTAGAAGAGTGTAGGGGTTGTTTGGGGGAAGAGACCAAACAGCGAGGTCATCAGTCTCATCGGATTAGGGAAGGATGGGGAAGGAAGTCGGCCATGCCCTTTCAAAGGAATCATCCCAGCATTTGCCTGGAGCGATTTAGGGGAATCACGGAAAACCTAAATCAGGATGGCCGGACGTGGGATTGAACCATCGTCCTCCCGAATGCGAGTCCAGTGTGCTACCACTGCGCCACCTCGCTCGGTTTTAGAAGAATATTAAGTGGAGAAATCTGTAATGAAACCCTACAACTGTAGAATGTAAATGAAAAGTATGAAGTATTTATTATAACAGTTAAAAGTAGTCTTAATGTAACATTCCCTGAAGTAAAGAGACAAGAAAATCCATCTCCTTGAAGCCAATAACATAAGATGAAGTGAAGGATACCATACAGAAAGTGAAATCCAAGAAATCAACTGGAGATGTTGAAATATCAGATCAAATAATAAAGCTGATAAATGAACAAATAATCACATCATTATTGGACAAAGCAAACTGTTCATTCAGAGATGAAAATTTTCCAAACAAGCCAAAGGTAAGCAAAGTAATGCCAGTGCACAAGAAATGGGATAAGAATAATCCCAACAACTATAGGCCAGTTTCACTTGTATCAGGTTTCTCAGAAATTCTGGAAAAGCTTATGTATAATACTTTAGTTGATTAACTGAAGGTAATTTTCTTGTGCTGTCACAGCATTATTTCAGAAAGGGTATATCTACAGAATCAGCAACTGGCAGTGTGGCAGATTACATTATACAGTACTTAGATGAGGAAAAAAAATCGCATTGGAAATGTTTCTGGATCTGTCCAAAGTGTCAGGACCACTGATCACGAAATACTCATACAAAAATTGGAAAACTGTGGCATTTGATGACAAGCAGGAGAGAGGATACTGTTATACTTATGCAACAATAAACAGTACGTATCAACAGGGAATGAACAATGAATTTACTTTTTCTTAAGAATTTACTTTATTTACTAGCGATTCATCAAGAACATTAACACATTTAATCACACTATGTGAGTGTGGAAGTAGTTGCCAGGGCTCACAGCAACCTCTGAAAGACTACACAGGTGCAAATCTGCAACACACCAGATTACCTTAAAGCAAAAGTTTTAACAATTCACACAAGCACACACACTATGCACCCCATAGGAGGGATGGAAATGATACAAAACACTAAAATTAAAAGATTAACTTGCCACTGAAGGTGCAACTTGACTTTAATTTCTAAGAAAAGTCTTACGGTGGAAGGGTGGCAACTTTATATACTAAAATGACCATTTAAATAAAAGCCCATGAAATGCAATCTTACATAAAATTATACAAGGTTGGCCAAACATTCTCTACAGTACACATATACTGCCTCTCAACATGATAGGCAAGATAAAAACATACTTCAGGAATTAGGCCATTACACTTCAAGCAATAAATCTGTTAACACACCGAATCTGACAAATATGACAGAGGCAGCTATTAACGTACGGCAGATTGATAGGGAGATTACCGAACAACCCGAACCGCAGGTTGCTCTAACCCACCCCTACTCCACAAGGGGAAAAACAGACCACCCAATTCATAAATAACCACCTTCCTGTGGGTAGGTAAACGGAGAAGAATGGTGGGATGACCACAAAGCAAAACGGCTGGTGACCTCACCAAGAAAACAAGTAGAAGTTAACAAGAGTAAATCAAACAACATATCAACAATCACTTAACTTCTAATAAACTGCGATTTCTTGAGAAGACCTGGCGTAGCACCCCCAAATCACTCTCCCAAACTGTCCGCTGCCAGCCGCTTCAACGGACGCAGGATGGCGCGCCGATCTCCCGTCTCACAGCGTCACAGCTTGCACTGGCCAGACTGATGTCGTGGGTTGACTCCTGTTGCTCTCGTGACGGCCACGAAGTTACTACCCTTCGCTATACGGCCCACTGGACTCACGTGGTGACCTCACATGCGCCGACACTCAAGGTAGACAAGTCATCTTGTGTCTCTGTGCACGACCGACCAACCGATCGATCCAACCGCCAATGACCATTGCCTGAGCAACTCGAGCAGACTGGAGGCCTAAATTGCAGACTCAGATGCAGGAACTAAGCCCCCGACCGGGCGACCACTCGTTGAGTTCTCTCACTGCTCTACAAATTCGGACGAGAGACAGACTGGCAAGCTGGGGACGAGAGACTGACCCCAGACTGACTCCAGACTCACCCAGACTGACCAACTGGCGAGCTCATAGCGCCCCTTAAATGCACGTGAACAGGCAACCTTTCCCCTTTCCCACTAGAGGGAGACACCAAAGCTGCGATTGCCACAGCGGCCCCACCACCAGAAACGGAGGGCGACTGCTTCACACAACGCACTGTGATGTGCTCTTCTAAACAGCAATTTTTACCACGGCTCAGGGAACACATACCAGTCAGAAACCAGAGCCATCAAATATGGATTGCCACAGGGATCAGTAATGGTTCCATTAATATTTAATCTGTTGGTTAATGACATGGCTGTTGAAGAGAAAGAGAAGAAAATGTTGTATGCAGGTGACATGACAATATCGAACAGTGACCAAAATAAGGAACAGCTTGAGAAAAGAGCATACATTTCTGCTAACTTCATAGCCCAAGGGCTCTTGGAAAATGGACTGGTTATAAACATAAAAAACAACATTTTGAAACAAATAAATGGCTGTATACATGGATTTATAGGTGAATGACACAAGGCTGCAAGCAGTAGAATCCACTAGAATCCTAGGTATTGCCTCAGAAATGAGCTGAAATGGAAACAGCATGGACTCAGGTCCATCATATTCATAATGAAGCAGCTACCGCAGTGTGCAGAAAAACAGATTGTGTGCACAGGAACATTTTAAGAATAACCATGCAGAATATGCCAGAATGAGATTTTCACTTGGCAGTGGAGTGTGTGCTGATATGAAATGTCCTGGCAGATTAAAACTGTGTGCCAGACCGAGACTCAAACTTGGGACCTTCCAGAATATGCTTCAAAAATCTAGGACTCTTAACTTTTACATCATTGCTCATATAAAAAGCAACAGTACACCTCAAAAATTATGTGCAGACTGTATTACAAATGCTAGTGTACACACCGACAACACACTGGAAGAATGATGTACAAAGCATACCCCACCAGCTGACAGTGTTTGAGAAAGGACCCCAGTACTCAGGTATCACATTATTAATAAGACTGTCTAAAAACCTACATGATAGTGTACATGATCCCAAATTTCCAAACTCAAAGACTATGTTGTGAAAAAGGAACTTTACAGTGTAGGGGTAGTTATCACATTCTATTTATAATCAAAGATGTTAGAATATAGTCAAAATGTTTAAGAAACACATGGTAATGATTATTTTTTGTTTATGGCATGCCCTGTATTACATGTACATTACTGTACACCAAGTAATCATACAGCATCAAACAAAATTCAGTTCAATTCAATTCACCACTAAAATTTACTACTCAAGTACCAATGAGTCCGAACAGTCAGTATGTGCAAAACTGCTGTTAACTTCTCATCAGTGGCATGATAGATTATGTGAAAATATGTTATTATTGTTAAACCCATGATAACTGTGATTCTGCTGAGTCCTAGTTTTTAACAGTTTGTCCTGAAATTTTGGGTGTTATTTTGATAATGCACTGATTTGATCAAAAATAATATCGGATCAGAACCGTTCATAAAAGATGAGCCTAACCACACTACAGTGAACAAAGCAGATGAAGACTCATGAAAACCATGAGTGCTTAAAAATCCAACTGCTCCCCCCTCCCCCTCTTCTCCTTGTTTTAGGACTGACCTATCTAATTTGAAAGCCCTATTTCTATGTGGTATAAAGAATATTTTGTTTCTTCTTTTAATCTTATAACTTGGTAACTACTCAAAAATTCTGTTACTTATTCATTCAAATTTCAGAACACAAGCTTTTCACAAATGCCCTGATACTATGAAAAGCTCTTGGGTTTGTGGGCAGGTGGTAGGATTAAGGTACCATGACATTTCAATGAATGTTATGCTCATAATTTTCCAGTGATCTCTTAATGGTACAACTCAGCAGGAAACTGAGATTTTCACCAATAGTAAATGCTCAGAAAGTCTAAATTTACATGTCTAACATTATTGTCTTTTAATCATTCTTTTTCTCTACTCAGTTACATATAGTTTTATTACAGAAAACATGTTAGTTACCATAGAGAAATATTTCAAGCATAAAATTGGGTTTCTGGAAATTTATTGGCCCGATTTCATAACACATGGGGATAAAAGGGTGCACTGAAAAGTTAGCTTACAACAAAACTACCCAGTACAAAATGCATATAAAGAATATACTGCTACTGGTTTATCAAAATAACTTCATCATCAAAAGCGTGAAAGTGTTGCTTACAGTTCCTGCCTTTTATGCTGTTATTAAAAATGTAATAGCTCTGTATTTCAACATTGTGTAAAACTGTTCCTATGCAAGTCTGTAAACAGTCACTATGAACAATGCCACAGGTAGTCAACAGTCAGACATATCTGAGTTCAATAAGTTGCCTGTATTCAGTCAGGGAGAAACTGTCACTCAGACTTCTTTGTACATTGATAACAGAACTTCTTATATGTAAATCATCACTAAAGTATTCTGTGACAATGTGCTTTAACTGAAGTGTAACTTTATTCATTTTCACTTTATTATCGAAAACTGTTTACTCCATTTACTGGACTGGAGAGATGATTTTATTCACTGCTGATATCCCTGCATGATTTTAAGCATATGGGAAGTGCTAGATCATTTCTACCATTTGTGTTCCACCAGGCTCTTCCATTATCATAATAATATTGTCTGAAGTAACTTACAAAAAGTTTCTGTGCTATTGTCTGTTCCTGGATCATGTAATGAAACCCATATTAATTACTATAACATCTCCTTCAGTGACTTTTCACTATTCACAACTTGCTTCTCTTTTTGTACATAAATCACAACTCAGACATTGTTAATAATGGCAGTATAGCTATTTATGAAGATGATACAACACTATTCATAGATAATGACACAGAAAATCTGGAAATAAAAGTCAATTTGGATGTAAATAATGCTGTCCAGAGGTTTCACAGGTTTAACAGTGTAGCAGCTCTTCAGTAACAAGTTGAGCAAAGTATATTTATTTAAAGTGCACTTGTGGCAACTAATCTTTTGTATGGCTATCCATATATCTATGATGAGAGATCCTTTTGGGTACCTTCCAACCATTTATCATTAGTGATGAGGATGTAACATTTGGCTCCTCAGAACACTGAAATTGCCAACTTCCATCACAACATATTTGATTTGACCCATATAACGTATATTGTTTATTGATCAAATAAACATAAGTAAATAAATGAAAATAAATAAAATAGATAGAAACTTACGAAACATCTCCTCCTGCAGCTGCATACAGAGTAGGCAACCAATCAGTGATGTGCATCATGTGAGTTGACACACGTTTAGGCTTGGAGAGTAGTGGACTCCATATGAGGCCAGCTCCTCTTACTCCACCTTCCCATAATGTATTCTTTACCTAAAATGAATAATGACTGAGTCATACTTTTAAATGATTTATTGTGGTTACTTTAATTTACTGATTGAGAGTAATTATTTCTGCATATGCTGCCTTTTATTTCTATCTATATACTTTGACATTTTTCAAATGTGTGCATCATTCTCTGACACCTTCAGGATGGGAGATAAGCACCCTCTTACATACTGAAAACTAGCCTAATAATAAGACTACATACTGTTGTTGTAGTCTTTAATCTGAAGCCTGGTTTGATACTGATCCTTACGGTTTGATGCTGATCCTCACACTAGTTGACCCTGTGCCTGCCTCTTCCTCTCTGCAGATCTGTTGCAGCCTACATTGTTTTGAACCTGCTTACCACATGAAAGCCTTAATCTCCTACTACAGTTTTTATTCTCAACACCTCCTTCCATTATCACATTAAACATTCATTGATGCCACAGGATGCATCCTATCAATGTACCCTTTTAATAATCAAATGGTACTTAATCTCCTACTACAGTTTTTATTCTCAACACCTCCTTCCATTATCACATTAAACATTCATTGATGCCACAGGATGCATCCTATCAATGTACCCTTTTAATAATCAAATGGTACTTCATTATTAGTTAAATGAAATATCCAAATTCAGTTCAGCATTCTTCTGTAACACAACATTTCAAAATACCTGTTCTCTACTTGTCTGTAACATTTACTGTCCACATTTCATTGCTATACAATGCTACAGTCCAGGTAAGTACTTTCTAAAAATACACCCGGCTTTCTTTCTTGTGGAAAACTGGCTGAAAACTTGCAGTTTTTCGTTTGGTCACTCTGTTTTCAAAACATTACATCGTAGCTTTCATTTTCTGTTTCTAGAGTGTCATTTGTTTTAAAATTATTTTATCTATCCATGATGGATATATTGCTGATGAAAATGATAGTGTGATAAAGTAGTGTAGCCATCTGAACACGGACCTAATGGCCTGAAACTATTCATGGAATTGAAATAAAGCTTTTATGAATATAGAGCAGTGAGTAAAAATTGGTACCAAGGCTGGGAATCAAACTGGGACCTCCAACTTACTAGGCAGGTGGATTAGCAAGTAAGCCAACTTGGCACAGCAGTTCACACAACTGCATGGATTACCCTGACATGCCTCTCTCCTTGATTTAAAGTGGATGCCCACTGTATGATCCCTTACGCACTCTCTTCTTAACTTGTTCCAGCTTGATTTCTGTACAAGTTGTAGATACACTTTCTGTGTATTTATTTTTTATCTCAGTGACCTGCAGAATTTCAAAGAGTGTTTCCAGCTATATTTATCAAAACTTGTTGTAAATAGAAAAAAATTATAAATTTGGTTTTTTTTTTTTCATATTCACCATAACCTTTATGATAGACAAGTTAATTTTATCCATAATGGATGCTGGTGGAATGGTAGTGGATTTTCTTCAATATTACCCTTTAAGATTGATATGTTGTATGGTCAGTACTGCTTCTTGTGTTCCATTATACAGGCAGCCACAAATGTAATAATTCAAACACTACTTGGGGTGCAAAGGGACTACTTTATTACCAATTTATGAGGAAGGAGTAATTGGAGTTGTTTTGATAGAAGCACAAATAAAAAACCTCTTGAAACACTTTTCAGTTCCAAATTTTTTAAAGCAGTGGGAGCAAGAGGCAACTGGAATCAAGTGAAAAAATGTGTACAGTAAAGATGTGCAACTGAAGAGAATGAAAAATTACACTGAATGTTATGTCAGAATAGATACAAGATCTATGCAGAGAACTGGATTCATTTTCATTTGTACTTAGTGACTCTATTCCTCTGTGTTGATGCTTTTGCTGTGGTCTTCAGTCTTAATATTGGTTTGATGCAGCACTCCACACTAGTTCATCTTGTTCAAGCTTCTTGATCTATTCATAATTATGCAATGCACATCCATTTGAACCTTTTAACTCTAATAACCTTAGTCTCTGTCTACAACTTTCACCCCCCCCCCCCCCCCAACACACACAGACTTCTTGCTGTTACTTCATGGACAATTTCAATTCAGCACCTCATATTAGATTTCTGATCTACTCATTTATTCTTTATGATTCTTTTTCATTTGCAAAGCTTCTATTCTCTTCTTGTCTGAATTGTGTATTGGACATGTTTCAGATCCATACAAGGCTGCAGTCCAGATGAATACTTTCAGAACAGACTTCATAACACTTAAATGTAGTGTTAACAAATGGCTCTTTTGCAGAACTGCTTTTCTTAAAAAGTTCTCCTGGTGTCTCATTCCTGAAGCTAATTACCTCAGAATCACTTGATATAATTTAACTACATTCCATTGCCTTTGTTTTACTTTTATTGATGTTCATCTTATAACTTCTTTTCATCATGCCATCCATTCAGCTGAACTGTTCTTCAGAGTCCTTTGACATCACCATGCCCCAAATTATTTATTCTTCCTCTACATTAGTTCTCTCCCAAATTTCTCCTTGTTTGACATGAAAGACATTGTGGGGACTCCAATGAAGTAACATCTCTGACCATCTGACCATGGACCACACACTGAGTACTATGATGTCTGTGGACTTAAGTTGGGTTTAGGCCTTGCTGCCATTTTGATGTGCCTTGTACTGTGCACTACTAACAAAGTATCATTACAGTGAAACCATCTCTTACATAATTGGGATAGCAGTCCCTGTCACATCATAGTCCACTCTTCCTACCACAGTGACACCACCAAATGCACTACACATGTAAACATTACCATTAATGTTTCCGAACATTGCTCCAATGCTGACAACAGTTAACCAACAATGCAGTGCAACTTTGTTGTTACACTATACACTAGTACTCAGGAAATGGCTTACCTGAACGTAGAATACTTAATTGAAATATTCATTGCTGTGCAACAATGTTCCCAACACTCTCCATGAAATAACCATGTAAGTGCTCTGAGTCAATGCAGTGTTGGACAGCTCCATGCTATGTAAATAGATGGGCAGTTTAAGTCCAGTGTCTCAGCCACGCCAGATCAATTCTGTGCAATCTACCTGGAGCACGTGATTCAACCAGTTGAATGGTGTTTGGACAGTTTAGTTCATGCTACAGTTTGGCATCATCGACACTATGTTAACAAAATCATCAACAATGGCAGCCATTTGCTTCACTGCATTCCCAATACAGTGTGTGGCAGCAAGAAATGAAGACAACACAATTTCACCCAACTGCCACCAAAGGAGATAGCACCCCATCCCCACCACAGTGGCCAGTCATGATGGCTTCACTCAACCTGATCAAGCCAACACACTCTTTCCACAGGGTGCTAGCCTCAAGCCAGCCAAAACAAACATGAGTCAATTCAGTGTGATCACTGCTGATTGAGCCATTTCCCTCTCACCACAAGGTGTTAGCTTCATGCCAGCCAAAACAAACATCACCTTGTGCTCCAACACATCACACCAGGTGTGATTGTTCTGGCTTCACATACAATTTTGTGTGGAACTACAGGCCGCTGTGTACACTACATCAATGAGTTGTGTGACTTGCATTGAACCACAAGCAAATCCCAAAATGGCCTTCTACATGATGGCACAGCACAACCCCTGGCACACCAGATTCAAGCAGCAACAACTACTACATCATATTGCACTTTGTGTGACCTTGAAACTTCCTGGCAGATTAAAACTGTGTGCCCGACCGAGACTCGAACTCGGGACCTTTGCCTTTCGCGGGCAAGTGCTCTACCATCTGAGCTACTGAAGCACGACTCACAGCCGGTACTCACAGCTCTACTTCTGCCAGTATCTCATCTCCTACCTTCATTGTGTGACCTTGGTTAAGCTACTCCTGTGATAACATCGCAAATTCTCCAAGAAACAGTCCAACTGTGTCTCACTTGAGTGCTAACCATGACAGGACCAGTGAGGTGCATCTGTGCAAATGCCTCTTCAAGAAAGGGCCTGATTATATCTCACACACATGCCTGCCATGACATGATTGGTTGCATGCATCTACATACACTGACACCTGCCGACCACCACATCCTACAGCCCTTTGCACTCCTGGCAGGGTGCTCTGTGGTGACATCTCTGACTAGGGACCGCCGACTGAATAGTGTGATATGTGTGGACTTCAGTCAAGTTTAGACCTCACTACCATTCAGATGTGTCTCATACTGAATGCTATTAATAAAGTATCATTGTACCAAAACTGTCTCATATGTCATTGGGACATCAGTTCCCAGAATACCACGGAATATATTCTAAGATTCTTCAATTTGAGACACAAAGTCTGTGTAACAGCAAATCGTACTAATCTCTAAGTAGATTGTTGTCAATGAGCCATCATTCAACCATAATCATTCTCATTAATCAAGAATAATATGAGAATCCAGATTTTTATCCTTAAATGCCAATAAATAAACTTCTCAGTGTGACTTGGAGCTAAAAAGATGTAAATTTTGGGTGAAGTGGAAAATACCCAGTCACAACATAAGAACAACTGTTAGAATGACTATAAAATCATTTCCCAAAACACAGAACTAAAATTCAGCCACAAGGGTTATTACATAGTTGCCTCTAGATATAAGACAGAAAGTTCAGAATGTACATACCTCTGAACATAGATTATAGAAATGTTTTGCAGTTTATTTTGTAAGTTTCCTGAATTTTTGAATACACTTATTAATAGTGACATTAGCATCTGACTGGGCTCAAGAGTTCTCAATACATCAGAGGTCTATACAGTACCACATGAAATTTGACTCATTTATCTTGATTGCAAGTGATATTTGAGAAACTGTGAAAGAGGCACAAAAACAAGCTATAACTTTACATAAAAACTGAAAATCTAGTGAAACACTTGTGAAATAGCATAGAATACTATACAAATTCCAGTTGCATTTTAAAATTTGCAACAAGATTTCTCAAACTACAAATAGGGTGGACCATTTTAATCCGTAATGGGAAATAACTTGGGATGGAGATGAGACTATAGCAAAATTCTTTAGACAAAAATTGTAGGTAGCAAAGAGGGTCATGCATTGCTACTAACGGTCGTGACCTTGAGCGTGATTTTCAAGGTGATTTGGAGGTTAAAGTGATTTCTTAAAAATGGGAACCATAATATTTGATTCAAGATTTGAAAAGATATGCAAAATTTACATATAAAATAATACATTATTCAAGGTAACAGCTAGTCCAGTGAAGGTCAAATAAGCAAATATGTTTTTAGTTCTAGTAGGGTTTGTTTTAGAATAGATTTCTTGAGCTCTGATGTAAACTAGTCAAGCATTTTGTGTCATGTGTATCCACAGCTTTGCTTATTACTACTAACTGGTATGAACCTCATCTGTTTTATAAATCAAACTTAATTTCATTTTATTTGTGAGTACATAAGAGACTTACTGATGGATAGAATGCAATTAAAAATGCAAGAGCTTTTAACTGGTTGTGGATTTATTGACTGTGGTATGCAGCTAAAGTTACTACACATACCAGCATAAATAGCAGAGATATGGTAACATAAGATATTGTGATTTAATCTATGCAGAATGTGTTAGTGTTAATGGTTACAGGAAGTACTCTGTATATTCTTCCAAGAGGTCTTTTGTTTTGAAGTACTTTGTAATGAAGTTATGTATTATTACATTTTTTCCACAATGAGTGTATATGTAGAATGGGGACCTTTTTTCTGGCACAGACCTGCTTTTCTTCCTTTTCCTCAAAATAAAATGGTAAACAGAGGGTTGTGTCTTATGCCATTTTAGAACAGAGGGAGCAGTTGAGAAGTACAGGTTATTTTAGTTAGGCTCTAATTTTCTATGGTTCATAATTACCACCTCTCACTGGGATGTAGACAAGTAAGTTTTACAACAATAATAAACATTATCAGTTAAAAATATGGTAACTTTCTGATCATTTACATGATTATCTTAAGCATTTGTTTTGTTGCTATATATTGTAACTTGTTACTGGTTGCAAAAAAATGCAAACATTATTCAGAATCTCTAAAGGTGAAGAAGGTAACTTTGGAATAACAAGAATTAAACTTAAGTTCAACAGGGAAATTGGCACACAGTAGTGGTCTTCATTACTGATATTTGTGCAGAATTGTGTGTTTGAATGCAACACATGGTAGTCCTCTCACTGATCTGTACACATTCCTTATTGAAAAGTATGTTAACATGACATAGTGCAATGAGTCAATCATTCATCCATTGAGTTTCAAACACGTCATGAAGAAGGACTTCCAGTAATGTGCAATGAGTCAAAGTAAAACCAGTAAAGAGAAACATATGTTAAGAGGTACAGTAATAATTAACAATCATTGAATTATAGTAGACTATATATGGTTACTCAGGCTAAATTTCACACAGTAAAGTTAGCAGGATGTCTGTTACTTTGAAAGCAGCTATTCTTCCTCTATTCACTTACACACTGGCTATCATCTCCAACTGCTAGTTTATTATCTGCATGAACAGATCACAAGGTATCTCAGAACAACAACAGTTGTCTAACTGCAGTGGGAGTATTTCTTCATCCAGTGTACAAGGACATGTTTGCAGTTAACATGTATTTTAAATCCTTGAATCTAGGTAATCATGTTATTTGTAAAAAAGAGTGGGAAATGGTTTTAGTTTTCTTTAGAATTTATAGGGATTTCCCATATCTTGCCTTATGCCTGAATCCCTGTCTGAATCCTAGACAAGAAGGAGGAGATTATAGGTACATGCAAACTATTATTCCATTTTGTGTTGCAGTTATGCAAATCACAATTCACTGAAACTACTTTTTAATATTAGGGAAAAATAGCGTTAAGCAGAAAAAGTATTTGGAAATGAGTCTAAGAGAACAAAATTGTTTGAAGAGGTCTCTTGCAGATGTTCACTTGCCTACTTTAAAAAGTATTGTTACTGCTTTCATTTGTGAATGAATACTTTCTTTAGATTAGTTGTGTCACCACAGATGATGCTTCTTTAAGCAACTAGTGTATGGAAGTGTGTAAAATAAGTCATTTGCCTGCTTTTAAAATCAACAAAATGAGAGATAATATATATATATATATATATATATATTTTCTGGAACTCTGCCTCCTCCTTGAACACTAATTCAGTTGGAATTGTGATTTATGAAACAAACACATAAACACAAGTCTACTAACATGTAGATTAGCTGGCTTATTATTCTGTCCATTTTGATTGAAAATAAAGCTAAATACCACTTACACCTCTTAATGGCCAGTTTGATGCTGCATTGCCATTGAATCCAGCTGCTGGACCACCATTGTCTGTTGAGAATATGATGATTGAATTGTTAAGCATTTCTGCTTTGGAGAGAGCATCTACTATCTCTCCCACAGAATCGTCCAGTTTTGAGAGGATTCCTATAACATGTTTAAATAAGGGATTATTAGAAGTACTATATTTGTTTACACAGATGCAGCATACTTTTTAATGTTTAATTATTTTATTTTATTTTATTTATTTATTTATTGCAGCCAACATTTGGAATTTACAGAACAAATTAGAGAATATGATCCCTTTTGTTTAATGTTTTGCAGGGAGGGTTAAGATTTCACTAGTCAGGACTGAAGTTTTACAGAGAGCTCTGACATATGTGTGTGGAACTTCTGATATATTCATTAAATGTAAGGTACATATTTTTCTGTATTATGTAATCATGTGAATTACACAAAACACACACACATGTATTATATGTACTAGGCTGGAACAGAAAATTACCTAGGTTATGTAATCAGAGTGCTCCTCTAACTGGTCTTTGCAACAAGAATTCAACCTCTCTGGTTTAGTACTTACTGTCTTATGGGCCAAATGTTAGACTATATGTCTAAAAGTCAAGTGGTCTATCCATTTTTTGTTTTCCGTTACTTAGTGCTTCTTTAACCTCTGGCTATGATTTATATATTTTAAAACATTCTAAGTCATTTAGTGGTTTGGAGTTTGTGTTAAGCTTGTAGGCTCCTTAGAGCATGTGTTGAAACCAATCTGTGGACGGAGGACAGCTACACCTTACAAAAATATTCTTTATAAAGGCTCCTTCCCTATTCCATCTGAAAACAGTTAGATGTAATAAAGAGAAATACTGAATTGTCATTTCAGTACTACCTTGCAGTTTTCATCTCAGTGCTTTCGCTAACTTTTATTTAGTTATTTTTCTGGCATTTTTCTGACATTTCAGCAGTGTGAGTGAATGGGTTCTCAAAGATTCATGTGGCAGAATGGAGTTGAGCCCATGGCTACAGGTTATATGTATTCTTGACATTAAAATCCATCGGAGGCATTTCCCTGGTCATTGCTGCTGTAGCTCTTCCATTGTTACTGAAATGGTAACTCATTGCAGCAAAGGATTCCAGGATCCATTGATCTTTACGATTTCTTCTTTCTTGTGACAATTATTGTCATGTTAATGAATTTCACTGGCTTCCCAGCTCTTCTTCACAGTGAAAACCTACATGTCAGCAAATATTATTATGTGGTTGGTTTCATACAGTGTATGATGGGTTATGCCTGATTTATCCAGCTGTCCCAACCTGAAGTTTGATGATCCTAGTATTGTTGACTTATCAGGTCAGTACAACATCAACTTTTCCACGTATACACAGTTTGCAGCATACTCTTCTGGTGTGTCACTTGGCCAAGTGTTTCACGTCATGATAATTCTTGTTTAACTGATAGAATATCCACAGTTCCTGAGAACACATTCCAAGCATTGCATTTTGCAACCATGTTGCTGAAGGTCACATTTTCGTCTTGTGTGCATTACAAGCATATTAATCATGACTGTTTTCTGTAGATAAAAGATCTATGCATCAAACACCAGCAGGAGAACACAAATATAAAGTTAGAGAAAAGTGCAAGCTTTCAGAGCCAGTGGCTCCCCCTTCTGGCAGAAGGGTTGAGGGGGGATGAAGACAGATGAAGGAAAGAGACTGGTGAGGTTTAGGAAATTGGGAGAGATTGAAAGAAACACCCAGAGCCTTGAGTCAAGGGAGGCTTACCAGATGGTATTAGAAGGAAAGACTGATTGCCCTGACCCAGAGTTCTGGGCAGCTTTTC
Source organism: Schistocerca piceifrons (assembly GCF_021461385.2). NCBI lineage: Eukaryota > Metazoa > Arthropoda > Insecta > Orthoptera > Acrididae > Schistocerca > Schistocerca piceifrons. The sequence continues at coordinate 136,398,993 of NC_060140.1, forward strand.
CAAACTATCTGGATTTCCTAAATCCCACCTGTCCTTTTTCTTCATCTCTCTTCCTTCCCTTCAACCCTTCTTCCAGAACAATGAGTTACTGTCTCCAAAAGGTTGCACTATTCTTCTTTAACCTTTGTATGTGTTTTCTCATGCTGCCACTTGGTGAGTAGATTTTTTTTATGTATCCAATTATGTTATACAGGGTGTATCAAAAAGAATCATCCAATTTCAAAAAATCTTAACTACTATGATATTTGAGGTATGTGCATGACAGTGTACTGTCGAAAAGTGCAAACTCTTGAGTTTTACATGGTTCCTACTAGGTAGTAGCACTGAGCATCCACTTCAGTTCTAGTAAAAATGGTGTCAAGGCAACAGAAAACATTTTGTGATCTACATTTTGTGTAATGCAGCTCAGTAATAACTGTGCAGTTTGTCTTTCTTTCTATGTATGGTGTGGGTCCTCCTACAGCACAGAGCATTAGATGATGGCATGAACAATAATGAGAGACAGATTGTTTGTGTAAAGGCAAATAACTGGGCCATACTTGAGTGTCTGACACAGACATTGGTTGCATCCACCATACTTTCACAAGGAGTCTGCAGAACCTGTTCACCATGCAGTTTGACAGCTCAATGTTGCTCGACAGCTCAACATTCTCCCGATATCCATCTGGCATGTTTTGCATCGACTTTTATTCATGAAACCAAATGAAATTCAGCTACTGCAAGCTCTTCCTGAAAGTGACAAACAACAACCTGTGGAGCTCTGTAATTTCATTCTTGGCTGAATGGAGGGTGACAATTATCTTCAACACTTAGTGTTTAGTGACAAGGTAACATTCCATTTAAATGAATAGGTAAACTGTCATAATGTGAGAATATGGGGTATGGCACAGCCACATGAAGTTGTACAACATGAGAGGGACTCTCCAAAATTTAATATGGTTTGTGTGTTTCATAGGAAAAGGTGCATGGTCCATTTTTCCTTGCTGAGAACACTTTCGACAAAGCACATATCTGAATATACTTGAGAACTTTATTTTCCTACAGTTAGAGACTAATTCAAACCACTTCATTTGCCAAAGGATTGGGGCACCATCACACTGGCATCTGGAAGTGCATGAATTTTTAAATCAAAGGATTACTGAATGATGGATTGGTCACGTTGGACCAAATGATTCAGCCTTATATTACTGGACTCCAAGATCACAGGGCCTGACTGTATGTGATTATTTCTTGTGGGAGCTATAAAAGACTTTTTATGTGCCTCTGTTCCCAACAACAATGAATGAACTCAGACACTGCATATCAGCAGTTATGGAAGCTGTAACTCAAGAAATGCTTGCTGCAGTGTGGGAACAATCTGAATGTCACATTGGTAATCGAACACCTATGAAAAGATATGAAAAAAAAAACTTTTGAGTTTTACGTTCATCAAAAAATAAAATTCATTGTATATGGTTATTAGTTTCAGAAATATAGATGAATTGGATGTTTCTCTTTGATGCATCCTGTATTTTCAAAATTTTCATTGATATACCTATTTTGTGAAATGCGTGGTGATTTGAAAGTTTGTGCTGGTATTTGTGCATGTTGCCAGTTTTATACATTTTGTGAACTAGGTTCTCACCATTTCTCATAAACACCTGGGATGTAATTGGTGAGAGAAGTGTGTAATGAAATACCTGATACCAGATTGTTATAGGAGTAGGTGATAACACATTTCAAGTGATGTATATGACACACTGTAAATTTTGCCACGTTGTGTTACTTTTGAATTTTTTTTTATTTTTTTTTTTTTTATTTTTTTTGCCACACATATTTTTATTTAGGAACATTTATAGTAGCTAAATGGCTGCAAAGTTCATCATCTCATTTCATATGCACAATTATGAAATCATACAAATCAAAGATTCCAATATAATGGAAGGAAACATTCCACGTGGGAAAAATTATATATAAAAACAAAGATGAGGTGACTTACCGAACAAAAGCGCTGGCAGGTTGATAGACACACAAACAAACACAAACATACACACAAAATTCAAGCTTTCGCAACAAACTGTTGCCTCATCAGGAAAGAGGGAAGGAGAGGGGAAGACGAAAGGAAGTGGGTTTTAAGGGAGAGGGTAAGGAGTCATTCCAATCCCGGGAGCGGAAAGACTTACCTTAGGGGGAAAAAAGGACAGGTATACACTCGCACACACGCACATATCCATCCACACATACAGACACAAGCATTCCTTTCGTCTTCCCCTCTCCTTCCCTCTTTCCTGATGAGGCAACAGTTTGTTGTGAAAGCTTGAATTTTGTGTGTATGTTTGTGTTTGTTTGTGTGTCTATCGACCTGCCAGCGCTTTTGTTCGGTAAGTCACCTCATCTTTGTTTTTATATATAAAATCAAAGATTCCTGTATACATATTTCCGTTCAGTTAAGAAATTCTTTTATGCAGTGATATTTTTGTATATAATAAGTAAATACACCAGACAGAAATTTCTGGAAAATTGCATAATCAGTTAGCCAAAATATAAACATTTCAAACATTCATAATTTTTAACATGATTATCAAGTCATATTTAAGTATTTCAATACTGTGACATCTGTAAGTGGAAGTAACAAAATTGGTTAATTTATTTATTGATGATTTTTATATCTCTTATGTCAGTGAATTTACGTACAGGAAAGTTATGTTTAACAGAAAGTATTATTTCAGATATTTTATTTGTTTATATAGAATATGTTGCCACATTTAAAATTTGCTAAATATTCATTGCTGAATTATTTATCTTCAATTGTTACTTGTTTGCATCATGACCAGTGCCAAGATTGTACTAGAAGAAGTAATGGAAGTAGATGATGTGTATCAGTCACATAGCAGATTTTCAACCATATATGTACTAGTTTTCAATGAGTGACTGTACACTTTTGGTGATGTGTTTGCTAATCAAAAGTATAAGTTTACATGACAGGAAAGATGGTGTATCTTTCCATAGTTCGAATTATGATCTAAACCTCTTGCCAGCCCAAGCAATCAGCTGCTTAGTATTCAACAAATTTGATGTTCTCCTCCTGCTATAACGTCACATTCTAAAATAATTATCTTAAATTAATGGCACTTTTGCCAATGTACATTTAGCTGTAGGTGGAAGGGTATATCAGACACCACATCAGGAAAGGATAGCTGTTAATCCTTTTCTATCTCCATAACAAATTTAATTGGGGATGGAGAACTTCCAGGTGTCTTATGAAGTTATTAAGCTATTGCTCTACATTGTCATTGTGTTGTTGATATACCTGCTCCATGTCTTAAGATTACAAGGTGCCAAATCCAGCACATGCCATTCAAAATGACCCATGAAGGAATTCTCACCATCAGATGCCTTCCAGCTGTTCATATGAACAGCAAGATTGAAATCTCCCACTGTTTTCTGTTCCTTATCTGCACAAATAACTACATGTTGTAGTGCATGGTGCCCTTAGTCCAGTGGTTGCCAATTTATTTATGGAGCATTTTAAAATACAGATGATGGTCTTGGAACCTCGTATAAGGTGTGGTACAAGTACGCTGATGACATCACTGTGTGGAGCCATGGTGAGGAACAGCTTGATGACTTTTAAGACATCTGAACAGCCTCAAAGCTGACATTAAATTTACTATTGAGGTAGAAAAGGATCAACAGCTGCTCTTTATAGATGTATTGGATACAAGGAATGATGAGAATTGGCCACAGTGTGTATTGAAAATCATAATCCAATACAGAAATGAGGTATGATTATGTTTGTAATGTGCACTTGGATAACTGTTGCAGTTCTTTTCTTGATTCCTGAATCTTTGTTTTACCAAAATATAGTCTATTTGAAGGCTCATTCCTAGCATAAAATTCTATTAATCTTTCTTCCCTCTCAGTTTACTCAGCAAGATTGAAATCTCCCACTGTTTTCTGTTCCTTATCTGCACAAATAACTACATATTGCTAACCCCTTATGATTTAATTCTCATCTCAATGTGATATTCATTGACATTATTATATACTTTTTCAATCTAACATTCATCCACATCTGTGGTTCTTATCTGTTTTTGTATGATTGCAGAATCTGTTCTTTCTGTTTGCTGCGTATAACACTTTACTGTATTACCTGCTTCCCTATTCACTATTATTATTGCTCCTGTTCTTCCATTATTTGACTACTTATGAATAAAGCCATCATCCTCAGTTTATGAATTCCATCACATCTGTCACATCTCACTGGTTCCAGAATGCCTGTTTACACTGTTTCCATTGCTACCTTTAGAGTTTTCCACACTGGGTTAGTGATACAACATTGTACATGGTCACCCTAATTATTAGCATTATCATTTTGTCTAATAGCTCTTCCCTATAGACATCATCCTGTAAACCAAATGGGGACTAGCTTATCTGTGAAAAAGTGATCAAGAAATTTTAGCAGAGAGCTATATGTAGTAGGAAAAGAGAATGTGGTGGTTTTCTATTGCCTTCCACATCACAGCACTGCAGCCATTAAAGTTACACCATCCATGCCAGATAGCATCATAGTTGCTTTACCATATCCTTGTTTTCTCTCAGCTGTAAGTACTAGAGAAATTGTTTACTTCCTACAGGATGAAGCTTCTCTGAATACCAATCCCAGCATTTCCTCTCTCTGATTTGATGATATTTGAACCATAGAAATGAAGTTTCAAAGGGGAATGGAAAGCTGAAACAGGCTAGATCACATGCACAATGAATAAACCAAAAGACAAATAGCCTTCTGAAAATCAGAAAAATACAAGCAAAAATGATTCAACCATATCCTTTGAATGGACAGTAAGGAGCTACCAACATAAACTACTGACCATAGACCTAAAGGCAAAGACATTACGAAAGTCCAAGGAATAGGTGAGCTGATGGATCCAAACAGGTCTCACCCATGTACTAGATGATGGCAATGGATTTAGATATTTTGAGTGCAGGGAGGGGGAAAGGTGCCATCAATAGTTTGACTGATTTGGTGCAGCCCACCCATCACAATTTTCTCTCATGCTCTTTCTTTTTCTAATTAGTTTTTACACATATTCCTTTCCTCATCAATTCTGCAAATAACTTCTTTGTTTCTTGTCTTATCAGATCACTTAATAAATGACATCTTTCTATAGCACTTCTCTTCTCTTTGCCTGTGCTAATCTGCTTCTCATCTCGTCCTTGTTTCACCTGTCATGCATTATTTTACTTCCACAGTAGCATAATTCCTCCACTTTGTGCATTATGCAGTCCCCAGTTTTTTATGTTGAGACTAATATCATTTCTGCTACTCCTCAGTACATTGGTCTTACTTTAGTTTAATCTCAAACTATATTCTGTACTCAGAAGACTTGATTTCACTCAGTGGGTCCTTTAATCCTTTCACAATTTCATGGAGGATAGTGATATCATAAGCCAATCTTATCACCGATATCCTTTCACAGTGAATTTTTGTTAAACTTCCGAACCATCACTACATCTTCAATACATACACTGACAGTGATTGAAAGTGTTACACTATGAATACCCTGACCAAAGGTTAGCAAACTGATATTCCAGGAGCCATGCTTGTGGGATATGTGGATAAAATTTCATCCTTATGTGAGCTTATTTTCAATACAAAAAAGGTCATCTCTATTGATGAAGAAATATGTGTGTGTGATGGCTGCTGAATTGTGTAACATGGCACACAAAGAAACAACATTATGCGATTACTGTTATCAGGACTGATTATCAACATGATCCTTTAGTTGCATGTTGTACACATATAGCACAAATAACTGCTAATTTACTCATTTCTATTTTGCAATACCTGTGTTTGAATTGGTAGTTTTATGGAAGTACGTGTTATTAGGTGCCTACAAACAGGTCACAAAATTTCTATAAATTACAGGCCGGTGGTGTGTTGCTGCAGAGCTGGCATTCGATAGTGCCCAGTTTTTTGTCTTGCGTTGGGTGTCGTTCAAGGGAATTTGGTTGACAAGACAGCAATGTGAGTTCACTGACATGTTCCTGAAACCACTGCAATACGATTACTGCCTTGTTATGTTGACAGTTATCCTGCTGGAAGACGCCATCCTCTTGGGAGAAGACATTAAGCATGAAGTGATATAAGTGTTGGCAATAATGTTTACATGCTCCACAGCTGTCATAGTTCCTTCAGTTACTGCCCAGACTCCATGGAAGCCCATTTGAATGTCCCTCATAGAGTAATAATGCCACCACCGGCCTCTATCTCTGGTGCACTGCAGATTTCCAGCAGTCATTAGCCTGGATGATGGCCTATCCAGAAATGACCATCGAGCTAGTGTAACAAGAAACATAAGCCATTTGACCAGATGGATTTCATTGCTCCACTTTTCAGACTCAATGATCCCATTGCCCACTGCAATTATAACTGGGAATGTTGTTAGGTCAACATGGGAACACATGCAGTCGCTGCTGCAGAGCCCCTAGTTCAACTATGTGCGCTGAACACTGTGCTCTGAAACACTTGTGCCTGCATCAGAACTGTACTCCGTCGGCAAATTTGCTGCAGATCGTCACCTACCTAGCTTTTTGGAGAGGGAAAACCTTCAAGCTCCATGTTCTGTGCTGAGGCATGGACTTCCAAGACATTTCCACTTACGTGTGGCTTCATTATCCTTCAACTGCTTTCCACAGATGCTTGCATCAGTAACATATGAACAGCTAATGAAATTTGCTGTTTCAAAACGTTTCTTTTCAGGTGCCAGGCCATAACCTGTCCTTTGTCAAAGTCACTTATGTCAGCTGATTTCCCAATTTGCAGCCTATATTGTCACCAGAATGATTCCCCATTCACCTACGGTCTGCTTAAATGCATTCCTTAGACTGTCATGTCCCCACAGAATCATCAGGCAGCATTAAATCTTGCTGTAGAGAGTGGTCAGAATGTTGTCGCTCATCAGTGTAAGTCTCTGCCTGTGCGGGAATCGGAGCAACTGTGCAAGTACAGGATGTGGCACATGGTAACATATGGAGGTTTGGGTTGTTCAAGAAGGCATGTTCAGATAGCTGAATAGGCTAAGGTGACTGCTGGCATAAAGAGCAAAATCTGGGTTCAAGTACCAGTGTAGCACAAATTTTCATATGTCACTGATAAATTGTGCAGCTGATGTCTAATCATATTTTCGACTGTGAATACATTTCATCTTTGTTTCCACTTGCATGTGAACCTTATATCTTCTTTAGGGTCATATAAGCATCATTTTGTTTTTTTATTAATTAATTTATTAATTTTGATACATGTTCACTTTGATACAACATTCTACAAAAACCATTTCATCATTAGTTACTGGAATCAGGCATTATTATTATTTGGTTATCTTAAAAATGTTGAATTATAATATTTTAAAGTAGACAGGGACATTTAGCAAATGCTAGTAAAAAGTCATAACAAATAAAACACAATTAAGAAATATTGTTAAGTGGTTGTCTGACTATGTTAATTCATAGATCTTCATGTTAAAAAAGTCATCTAACCCACACTGTAATTATGTCAAAGATTTCTATGATCTTGTAAAAAGTTACACTATACGAAACTTCTAATTGCAACTTCAGTTCTGTAAATGACATAATAGTGCTATGTAAAACTTTAATTGTTCAAACATTACAACCAGACTGCACATGGGAAGCTTTTTGTGAGCAGTTTTTATGGGGAGCCTTTGGTAGACACTTCACTCTTAGTTTTGTGCAATATGATAAAATGAAATATACAGTTCAATAAGAAATGAGTAATTGAAGAATGACTTGAAAGTCTGGTATTCTTTTAAAGCAATAAACAAAAAGTTAAACAGAATCTGGAGTTGCATTACTGATCATTGAAGAATGTACCTAGGCAACAGTTAATTCAGTCCCCAAAAATAAGTAAATTTCATAAAATAAATCAGTTTCAATTCTGATTTACCATAGAATTGTCTTAACTCTTGGTGATGTATTTTGAGTTCATACAATCAGATCACCAACAAATATCAAATTTTAGCTGCATGCTAAATTTGAATGGTACATTATAAATGGAACTTTTTAGGTAAAATGACACATATACATGTGTAGCTCATCACCATATTTTGGATTTTGAGGAAGGTCAGATCATTGGTATGAGAGTTTTGAGAACAGCATACCAGAAGGCTGCATACACAATTGGCTATAGCGCAATGGCAGTAGAAGGTGTAGTTATGAGATGGAGCAGGTTGGCTGAGGTGGCTGAGTGGTTCTAGGCGCTACAGTATTTAACCACGCGACTGCTATGGTCGCAGGTTCGAATCTTGCCTCGGGCATGGATGTGTGTGATATCCTTACGTTAGTTAGGTTTAAGTAGTTCTAAGTTCTAGGGGACTGATGACCTCAGAAGTTAAATCCCATAGTGCTCAGAGCCATTTTGAACCATTTTTTTGACTTCGAGCAAAAGAGTGGGGCAAGAATAGGTCCTAGCAGAAGCTCATATGTTTGTTCAGCTGGCTCTGACGAGTTGACTGATGACAACAGATGAAATCTGGACAGGAGTTGCTGGCACAGTGTCTGCTGATACTGAGCGAAACATATTACCAGAAGCTGGATTGAGATCTCGAGTTACCACATGTCATTTACTGCTGACACTGTATCACACACAACAGAGGCTTGCATGGTACTCACCCAGAGTCATCTGGTACATTGAATGTGATGCTATGGTGGTCAGTGGTGAATCTCACCTCTCATTCTGATGGTCAGAATGATATCAGTGAGTCCTTAGATGATCTGGTGAAGGATTACGGGATGCAGTGATTCTCGAACACATACCTCTCCAACTTCTGGTATCATAGTGAGAGTTATTATTTGATATGACAACAGAATAGCTTTGGTAATTGTTAAAAGGAGGTTGAATGCTCCTAGTATGTGACAAGAATGGTGAAGCTTGTTGCATACCTTTCATAACCAGGTAACCAAATGGCACATTCAATTAGGACAGTGCAGGGCCCACACCACAATTCACACTACAAATGCCTTGAGGAATGCAGGATCCTTGACTAATTTAAATGGTCTCCTGAATTGTTACCCTTAGGGCATGTCTGGAATGTGACAGGATGACATATACTTCTATATTAGTCTCCAGCAAGATTCTTCATGGAATGACAGAGGGTGTGTTTCAGGAATGGCAAGCGATTCCTCAAGATGATATTTGGAGATTGTGTGTTTCTCTGCCACAATGCAAACGAGTGTATTTGTGCCTGTATACATCACACCTCATACTGATGATGATGATGGACATCAGTTCAAAATGTTATGAAAGATTAATGATTTAGTATCCATCATACAATAAACATCACGGCAAAATTTGATAAATATGGGATTGGTGTTTTGTTGGATAGCACTTTCCATTTCCCTCAGTGCAGGATCAACAGTAGTGGAATCAGCCTTCTTATTTTCCTCAAATCCTGTGCGTATTGAGCATATCTCTCTCAGTCTTCCACTCTTATACGAGTTCAGTAAGAATAGACTTCATATTGCTGATCATTGTTATCATTGACCTGAGGAACAGTAACAAATTTAAGGGTTTACCTGCAAATCGCCTTCTGTTGTAGTCAGCTATGTTGTCGAACTTCATGATGGTTTTGTCAGGTGCAGGGAGTAGGTTGTAAGCATTGCCTGAGTGGACAGCAGCATGGGCCACATACAGAAAGAGGGGCCGTGATGCGTTGTGGCTCTGTATGAGCCGCACCGCCTCCGAGGTGAACACATCCGTCGAGTACTGGCCGTGCAAGTCCCATGCTGGCTCCATGCCACGTCTCATGTCTAGTCCCCAGTACTCCTGAGGAAGGCAGTACACTCAATAGAGATGAGTAAATCATAACAAGGTGGAAAAGATAGGTTCAAACTACTACAAGAAATATAAGAAATAATGAATCCACCTTGACAGTTTAATTTCCCTTTCACATTCCATCAAGCTCAACATGTTTTAGGTCTCATGCCCATTTTCAAGAACGTTTGAGGGGATTGCTGCAGTGTATATGTGACATAGGGCGTCTCTGATGCGGGTATATAGGCACCGAAATGTAGGAAAGGGATGATTGTGGCATTGGGGTCCTTGTGGTGTGCATGCGGCAAATGCAGAGATGTGAATTATGGTGACATTATTACCAATGCTTCAAAACAGTACTAACGTGCTGTTATTCGAAGGATGAACACCGGTAGTTATGCATCGGAGAACGAAGAATGTGTATAGCCAGCATGTCTGTCGAAAACCACCACTGAGGAATGGTGCACCAAGTTCTGGGCTGGTCGCATTTCGACACAAGACGCTGGTCGATCTGGGAGACCAGCCTCATCAATTACAGAGAAATAAAAGACACTCGAGAACCCTTCCTATTACACAGACAGTTACGAACTTCATGCAATAGGACACAGTGTTTTACCAAACGGGTGTCTTCAACCTGGTGCATCGGTGAAATGATTGCCTCAACGGTCACGTTTTCCTGATTGGCATAACGATTCTCGACTGTACGGCCTTCATACGGAAACTTTTTGATCGCTCCTTATTCATTATGCGTACCATATGATGATTCACAGGTTTTTCCCATATTTGGGTTCATATTTCTTTTAAAATATGCTTTGTCAAGCAGGACTAAACAATTGTTAAATACCATTGTTGTAATTTAGTTTTTATGTTTTCGATTGTAGCTTCTGAAGGTGCGCTCATAAGACCAGTGAAAAAATGCTCCTATCGAAGCACAAAAAATGCGAATACGTTCGTGTTTATTTAAAAGACTCTGACTGAAAACTAGTTTACCAGCGCCTCATTGTACTTCCCTCAGGAACTTTAAAAATTTCCACAAAAATTTTACTACGCAAACATATTTGTGCTCTTTTTAACATGCAGCTCACTCCCACCCAGCAGTCTATCGGTGCAAGTCGCTCATACCCATCCACTCCCAGTTATCCTTCCTTACTCACTCATTCAGTCCAAGCCATTGTCATTACCTCTTTGTGTCTCTCTGTTATTGTCTCTGTCACTGCTACAGTCCTCTTTGTTCTGTCCTACTACTACAGGCTCCTCTCTTTGCCATCGTCTCACTCGTGCTGGCTCTTAATGCTAACATTTCATTCCTTCCTTCCTACTCCTTCTGTCTCACTATCTTTCTCTTCCTTGCTGTCATTGTCATCTAGTCATTCTCTCATTATCACTGACTCTCACCCACTTTCTCTTTCTCCTTATACTTCCCCCCTCCCCCCCCCCTCCCCCCACACACAACACTGTCTGTTTTATTCTGTTCCTAACACTGTTCTTGTTCTGTCACTGTCTATTACTTTCCACTGCCACTGCGTCCCTCTCTTCCTCTCACACTGCAATTGTCTCTTTCGCTCTTTCCATAACACAATCACTGTCTACTACCTTCTAGTATTTATCACTTTTCCGTCTCTTTCCCGCTGCCACCATCTTCTTCTCTCTCAGTATAAAAATCGGCGAGTATGTCCACATGCTGAAGTTTTTGGGAAAACTTTTAAAGTGCTGAGCAAGGTAGAATGAGGCAGATAGTACCCCACTTTTCACTTCGAGTGTTTTAAATAAACAGGAACATATTCGTACTTTTTGTGCACTGATTCGACCATTTATTCACTGCTTCCCTTCTTTTCGCTGCTGCAGCAGGACGTGCAATTCATATGAAAAGAAGTGTAGTGGTCAGTAAAATTTAGATACTTTACTTACGTGAAACGGAAATAACCTCAGTCCGGATTGTATGTGAAAGAAACCAATATTATGAATACATCGGAAAAATTACAGCCATTTGCTGTGCATAGCCATTTCGGAATCCGCCGCTGGAGTTTTTTATCCAAAAAAGAAGTTTTTACGGTGTTTCTCGATAACGGATGAAGATTTTTGAAAACAGAATATACCGTTAAAATCTGAGCAATTTTCTACGGTTATTGTTATTCAGATTTCGCCTCGTAGCGGATATTAATTGTAGACATAGAGTACCTTTGAACCTCTATATCTTGAAAACGGATAAAGATAGCAACAAAATTTTCAAGGTTGTTCGAGATCCGTATCTTAGGAATACGTCGTACAAATTTCAGGCATTTACTGTGCGTAGCTCATCATCGGATGGGTTTTGGTCTGCTGTTGACGGCGAAAACATAGTAAAAAAACCTTTTTTATATGGTTTTACGAGGAACCGCCTCCATAAGTCCCATCAAGCGCATAAAGTACAAACAGAACCAAATGCTTGCTCCATCTGTCGAAGCAGGAGGAAGTGTGTAATATTCATAGATTGACCCTGTACCGTAGTACAGTCACATTATGTACATGTTGGGTGTACAAATGGTCCAAGGGCTACCCAAAACATGTCTTTACACCTATTTATCACCAATGGAGCCCGGAAAATCCGGTGCAAACCGATTTTGCGATTGTGTCTTATATACAGGGTGTTTCACTAAATGTGTTTGCCTCTATGTTACGAAGTAATAGGCGACGGAAATATTTATTGCGGTAAGTCACCATAAGAAACGTTACACTGTCTGCGGGGTTATGAACATAGTTTATTGTGTTATTAAATCCAATTACTGCAAAAAGATACAATTTTTTTAAATGGAACAATAGTTGTTTTTATCATGCACTGGAATCAGTAACAGCAGCTGTGTATACATTAAATTACATTCCTATCACCTTTAGTTTGGGAACTACAATCCTTCAAAGTTTCAGGGGCAGATACCACTCGCTGTTCATAATACATAGCTGTGTGGTGGGTGATGGATGTTCTGGCGGTGGGAAGTTGATTTAAATGAGATGTTCAAATGTGTGTCCATTTTCCTGAATGCACAATACAATGCGCCTTCTAAAGGATCTGCGGACGAGATGTAACATCACCGCTGTCATGGAGCAACATGCGTCCTCGATGCGTCGTTTTAGATCATCTGGGGATGTGGGCTCAGTGACATAAACATGATCATTTAGATATCCCCACAAAAAGAAATTTAATGGTCTAAATCGGGCGAAATTGCGGGCGACGAATGAGGACCATGGCGCCCCAACCACCTTTCTGCAAACCTGTTGTTTAGTTCTTCCACAACAGCACGAGCAGAATGGGCTGGGTGACCATCGTGCTCCATCCACATATGGACTCTCGTGTGTAGACACACATGTTCAAGAAGACCAGCCAAACTGTCGACTATAAACGCGCGATACAACTCACCTGTCAGTGTGCCTGGGAAATAGTGTGGACCGATGATTTCATCCCCAAGGATTTAACACCATACATTAATAGACCACCTAAGTTGACGGTCGACAGGTCGTACCCACCGAGGACTGTCTGCGGCCCAGTAGTGCACGTTATGGCGATTCACTGCACCATAATTTGTGAACGTGGACTCATCATAGAACATAACACCTTGTAGCCGGCCGCAATGGCCGAGCGGTTCTAGGCGCTACAGTCTAGAACCGCGAGACCGCTACGGTCGCAGGTTCGAATCCTGCCTCGGGCATGGATGTGTGTGATGTCCTTAGTTTAAGTTGAAGGGTTGTAGCTCCCAAACTAAAAGTGATAGGAATGTAATTTAAATTGATGTATACACAGCTGGTGGTACTGATTCCAATGCATGCTAGAAACAACTATTGTTCCATTTAAAAAATTGTATCTTTTTGCTGTAACTCTTTGGATAATAACACAATACACTGTGTTTTAGCTCCGAAGACAGTGTAACGTTTCTTATGGTGACCTACCGCAATAAATATTTCCGTCGCCTATTACTTCGTAACTTACGGAGGCAAACACATTTACTGAAACACCCTGCATATACAGGGTGGTCCAATGATTGTAACCGGGCCAAATATCTCACGAAATAAGCGTCAAACGAAAAAACTACAAAGAACGAAACTCCTCTAGCTTGAAGGGGGAAACCAGATGGCGCTAGGGTTGGCCCACTAGATGGCGCTGTCATAGGTCAAACGGATATGAACTGAGTTTTTTGAAAACAGGAACTCCCATTTTTTATTACTTATTCGTGTAATAAGTAAAGAAATATGAAGGTTTTAGTTGGGCCACTTTTTTCACTTTGTGATAGATGGCGCTGTAATAGTCACAAACATATGGCTCACAATTTTAGACGAACAGTTGGTAACAGGTAAGTTTTTTAAATTAAGATACAAAACGTAGGTACGTTTGAACATTTTATTTCGGTTGTTCCAATGCGATACATGTACCTTTGTGAACTTGTAATTTCTGAGAACGCATGCTGTGACAGCATGATTACCTGTAATGCAATAAATGCTCAAAATTATTTCCGTCAACCTCAATGCATTTGGCATACGTGTAACGACATTCCTCTCAACAGCGAGTAGTTCGCCTTCCGTAATGTTCGCACATGCATTGACAATGCGCTGACGCATGTTGTCAGGCGTTGTCGGTGGATCAAGATAGCAAATATCCTTCAACTTTCTCCACAGAAAGAAATACGGGGTCTGCAGCTCGTGGTTCCCGGGTTCGATTCCCGGCGGGGTCAGGGATTTTCTCTGCCTCGTGATGACTGAGTGTTGTGTGATGTTCTTAGGTTAGTTAGGTTTAAGTAGTTCTAAGTTCTAGGGGGCTGATGACCATAGATGTTAAGTCCCATAGTGCTCAGAGCCATTTGAAGAAATCCAGGGACGTCAGATCCGGCCGTGGTGTGGTGCTTCGACGACCAATCCACCTGTCACGAAATACGCTATTCAATACCGCTTCAACCGCACGCGAGCTATGTGCCGGACATCCATCATGTTGGAAGTACATCGCCATTCTGTCATGCAGTGAAACATCTTGTAGTAACATCGGTAGAACATTACGTAGGAAATCAGCATACATTGTACCATTTAGATTGCCATCGATAAAATGGGGGCCAATTATCCTCCTCCCATAATGCCGCTCCATACATTAACTCACCAAGGTCGGTGCCACTTGTCGCAGCCATCGTCGATTTCTCGTTGCCCAATAGTGCATATTATGCCGGGTTACGTTACCGCTGTTGGTGAATGACGCTTCGTCGCTAAATAGAACGCGTGCAAAAAATCTGTCATCGTCCCGTAATTTCTCTTGTGCCCAGTGGCAGAACTGTACACGACGTTCAAAGTCGTCGCCATGCAATTCCTGGTGCACAGAAATATGGTACGAGTGCAATCGATGTTCATGTAGCATTCTCAACACCGACGTTTGTGAGATTCCCGATTCTCGCTCAATTTATCTGTTACTGATGTACGGAGTAACCGTGACAGCAGCTGAAACACCTACTTGGGCATCATCATTTGTTGCAGGTCGTGGTCGTGACGTTTCACATGTGGCTGAACACTTCCTGTTTCCTGAAATAACGTAACTATTCGGCGAACGGTCCGGACGCTTGGATGATGTCGTCCAGGATACCGAGCAGCACACATAGCACACGCCCGTTGGGCATTTTGATCACAATAGCCATACATCAACACGATACCGACCTTTTCCGCAATTGGTAAACGGTCCATTTTAACACGGGTAATGTATCGCGAAACAAATACCGTCATGTTACGTGATACCACGTACTTACTTACGTTTGTGACTATTACAGCGCCATCTATAACAAAGCGTGCCACACGAATATGTAAAAAAAATATGGGGGTTCCTATTTTAAAAAAACGCAGTTGAAATCCGTATGACCTATGGCAGCGCCATCTAGCGGACCAACCATAGCGCCATCTGGTTTCCCCCTTCAAGGTTTTCGAGTTTCGTCCTTTGTAGTTTTTTCGTTTGATGCTTATTTCGTGAGATATTTGGCCCGGTCACGATCAATGGACCACCCTGTATATATCGGCTTTTAAAGCTAGCGGACACGTTGCAGAGTTTGGACAACGGGATTAGTGGATCTTTCCTCGACCTTCTCTGACGGGGCACAGTTTACAGGACACAGCACATGCCTGGCAACAGTTGGAGTCGGCGCACCTGTTCGACGGCGGTGTGGTCGTTGTAGTCGTGGTGGCCCGTCCAGAAGCCTAGGTGCGACTCGAAGCCGCGGTAGGTGGGCGTGTAGACGCGGCGGTAGTGGCCCAGGTGCCACTTGCCCACGATGTGCGTGCGGTAGCCCAGGCCCTGCAGGTACTGCGGCAGCAGGCGCTCCGACAGCGGCAGCCCGCGCGGCTCCGCGCCGAACAGCACCGTGTGCTGCATGCCTGCAAGACACGGCGCGTCTCAGCTCTCACCACACCCGGCTCCTGGACTATTGCAATGCTTATCTCTTTCAAATTGGGTTCTAGATCTTGTACGCTATTGAGATATCTAAAACAGAAATGTACATTGTATTGCTAATTTCAAAAGTTCTGCACAAGATAAGACAGAACTGAAGAAACTAATTTATTTTACAAAATATCTTTACAGGCTCAGATGGAAGCCCAGTTCTAAGCAAAGAAGGGAAAGCAGAAAGGTGGAAGGAAGATATACAGGGTGTTCCAAAAAGGTACGGCCAAACTTTCAGGAAACATTCCTCACACACAAATAAATAAAAGATGTTATGTCGACATTTGTCCGGAAACGCTTAATTTCCATGATAGAGCTCATTTTAGTTTCGTCAGTATGTACTGTACTCCCTCGATTCACCGCCAGTTGGCCCAATTGAAGGAAGGTAATGTTGACTTCGGTGCTTGTGTTGACATGCGACTCATTGCTCTACAGTACTAGCATCAAGCACATCAGTATGTAGCATCAACAGGTTAGTGTTCATCACGAACGTGCTTTTGCTGTCAGTGCAATGTTTACAAATGCGGAGTTGGCAGATGCCCATTTGATGCATGGATTAGCACGGGGCAATAGCCGTGGCGCGGTACGTTTGTATCGAGACAGATTTCCAGAACCAAGGTGTCCCGACAGGAAGTTCGAACCAATTGATCGGCGCCTTAGGGAGCACGGAACATTCCAGCCTATGACTCGCGACTGGGGAAGACCTAGAACGACGAGGACACCTGCAATGGACGAGGCAATTCTTCGTGCAGTTGACGATAACCCTAATGTCAGCGTCAGAGAAGTTGCTGCTGTACAAGGTAACGTTGACCACGTCACTGTATGGAGAGTGCTACGGGAGAACCAGTTGTTTCCGTACCATGTACAGCCTGTGCAGGCACTATCAGCAGCTGATTGGCCTCCCCGGGTGCACTTCTGCGAATGGTTCATCCAACAATGTGTCAATCCTCATTTCAGTGCAAATGTTCTCTTTACGGATGAGGCTTCATTCCAACGTGATCAAATTGTAAATTTTCACAATCAACATGTGTGGGCTGACGAACATCCGCACGCAATTGTGCAATCACATCATCAACACAGATTTTCTGTGAACATTTGGGCAGGCATTGTTGGTGATGTCTTGATTGGGCTCCATGTTCTTCCACCTACGCTCAATGGAGCACGTTATCACGATTTCATACGGGATACTCTACCTGTGCTGCTAGAACATGTGCCTTTACAAGTACGACACAACATGTGGTTCATGCACGATGGAGCTCCTGCACATTTCAGTCGAAGTGTTCGTACGCTTCTCAACAACAGATTCGGTGACCGATCGATTGGTAGAGGCGGACCAATTCCATGGCCTCCACGCTCTCCTGACCTCAACCCTCTTGACTTTCATTTATGGGGGCATTTGAAAGCTCTTGTCTACGCAACCCCTGTACCAAATGTAGAGACTCTTCGTGCTCGTATTGTGGACGGCTGTGATACAACGCCATTCTCCAGGGCTGCATCAGCGCATCAGGGATTCCATGCGACGGAGGGTGGATGCATGTATCCTCGCAAACGGAGGACATTTTGAACATTTCCTGTAACAAAGTGTTTGAAGTCACGCTGGTACGTTCTGTTGCTGTGTGTTTCCATTCAATGATTAACGTGATTTGAAGAGAAGTAATAAAATGAGCTCTAACATGGAAAGTAAGCGTTCCCGGACACATGTCCACATAACATATTTTCTTTCTTTGTGTGTGAGGAATGTTTCCTGAAAGTTTGGCCGTACCTTTTTGTAACACCCTATAGGGGGTTTATACAAGGGCGATGTACTTGAGGACAATATTACGTAAATGGAAGAGGATGTAGATGATGATGAAATGGAAGATATGGTACTGCGTGAAGAGTTTGACAGAGCACTGAAAGGCCTAAGTCGAAACAGGAGCAGACAACATTCCATTACAAATACTGACGGCCTTGGGAGAGACAGCCATGATAAAACTCTACAATCTGATGAGCAAGATGTATGAGAGAGGCGAAATATCCTCAGACTTCAAGAAGAATATAATAATTCCAATCACAAAGAAAGCAGGTGTTGACAGATGTGAAAATTACCGAACTATGAGTTTAATAAGTCACGACTACAAAATACTAACGCGAATTCCCTACAGACGAATGGAAAAACTGGTAGAAGCTGACCTCGGGGAAGATCACTTTGGATTCCGTAGAAATATTGGAACACGTGAGGCAATACTGCCCCTGCGCCTTATCTTAGAAGATAGCTTAAGGAAAGGCAAACCTACGTTTCTAGCATTTGTGGACTTAGAGAAAGCTTTTGACAATGTTGAGTGGAATGCTCTCTTTCAAATTCTGAAGGTGGCAGGGGTAAAATACAGGGAGCGAAAGGCAATTTACAGAAATCAGATGGCAGTTGTAAGAGTCGAGGGTCATGAAAGGGAAGCAGTGGTTGGGAAGGCAGTGAGACAGGGTTGTAGCCTATCCCCAATGTTATTCAATCTGTATATTGAGCAAGCAGTGAAGGAAACAAAAGAAAAATTCGGATTAGGTATTAAAATCCATGGAGAAAAAAATAAAAACTCTGAGGTTTGCCGATGACATTGTAATTCTGTCAGAGACAGCAAAGGACTTGGAAGAGCAGCTGAACGAAATTATTAGTGTCTCGAATGGAGGATAGTGGAATGTAGTAGAACTAAGTCGGGTGATGCTGAAGGAATTAGATTAGGAAATGAGACACTTAAAGTAGTAAAGGAGTTTTGCTACTTAGGGGAGCAAAATAACTGATGACGATAGAAGTAGAGAGGATGTAAAATGTAGACTGGCAATGGCAAGAAAAACGTTTCTGAAAAAGAGAAATTTGTTAACATCGAGTATAGATTAGAGTGTCAGAAAGTTGTTTCTGAAAGTATTTGTATGGAGTGTAGCCATGTATGGAAGTGAAACATGGACGATAAATAGTTTGGACAAGAAGAGAATAGAAGCTTTGGAAATATGGTGCTACGGAAGAATGCTGAAGATTAGATGCGTAGATCACATAATTAATGAGGATGTACTAAATAGAATTGGGGAGAAGAGGAATTTGTGGCTCAACTTGACTAGAAGAAGGGATCCGTTGGTAGGACATGTTCTGAGACATCAAGGGATCACCAATTTAGTATTGGAGGGCAGCGTGGAAGGTAAAAGTCGTAGAGGGAGACCAAGAGATGAATACACTAATCAGATTCAGAAAGCTGTAGGTTGCAGTAGGCTCCCTGCCGCCGTTGGATAAGCAGCTGCAGCAGCAAGTCGTATACTCCTAGCACACTCATTTGTTACATAGTTTAATTCTCAATTTCTTTGCGTGTTTTTGGTACTTGCATTGTTTAATTCATAAATTTCGGGCGTATTATAGTATTTGAGAGTTGTAGCATCGCGTTTTAGTACCTGAATAGTGTAAATTCGCGTAGTCGTTTGTCTTCTGCTTTTGTTTTGAACGGCCAGTGTCGGTTGGTCACAGTCAGTGTGCTCCCTGCCGCCGTTGGATAAGCAGCTGCAGCAGCAAGTCGTATACTCCTAGCTCACTCATTTGTTACATAGTTTAATTCTTAATTTCTTTGCGTGTTTTTGGTACTTGAATTGTTTAATTCATAAAGTTCTGGCGTATTATAGTATTTGAGAGTTGTAGCATCGCGTTTTAGTACCTGAATAGTGTAAATTCGCGTAGTCTCCTTCCGCCGCTGAGCAGTGTCAGCAGTGCGCAAGTAGCAGCATTACTGCATTTACTAGGCAATCTTGTATTTTAATAACCGTTTAAATTTTGTCGATTTGTTTGCGCTCTCTATAGATTAGTTCAGACGTTCTTTGCAAAACAGTTTTTAGCATGGATAGGGACTGCAACTGCTGTGTTCGGATGCAGGCTGAGTTGGCATCCCTTCGCTCCCAGCTTCAGGCAGTGTTGGCTTCGGTCACACAGCTTGAGGCTGTTGCCAATGGGCATCACTGTGGGGGGTCCGGATGGGGGTTTGTCGGGGACGGCCAGCTCGTCCCACGCATCCCCCGATCGGACTACGACTGTGGTTGCCCGGGATACTGCCCGCATTGAGGCTGATCCCTCACCTGTGGTACAGTGGGAGGTCGTCTGAAGGTGTGGCAGGAGGCGAAAGACATTCCGAAGGGCTGAACGGAAGGCCTCTCCAGTTTGTCTGACGAACCGGTTTCAGGCTCTGTCTCAGGCTGATACTGATCTTCGGCCTGACATGGCTACTTGTCCTGTTCCAGAGGTTGCTCCTCAGTCTGCAAGATCTGGGCGGTCGCAGAGGGTGGGCTTACTGGTAGTTGGAAGCTCCAACGTCAGGCGCGTGATGGGGCCCCTTAGGGAAATGGCAGCAAGAGAGGGGAAGAAAACCAATGTGCACTCCGTGTGCATATCGGGGGGAGTCATTCCAGATGTGGAAAGGGTCCTTCCGGATGCCATGAAGGGTACAGGGTGCACCCATCTGCAGGTGGTCGCTCATGTCGGCACCAATGATGTGTGTCGCTATGGATCGGAGGAAATCCTCTCTGGCTTCCGGCGGCTATCTGATTTGGTGAAGACTGCCAGTCTCGCTAGCGGGATGAAAGCAGAGCTCACCATCTGCAGCATCGTCGACAGGACTGACTGCAGACCTTTGGTACAGAGCCGAGTGGAGGGTCTGAATCAGAGGCTGAGACGGTTCTGCGACCGTGTGGGCTGCAGATTCCTCGACTTGCGCCATAGGGTGGTGGGGTTTCGGGTTCCGCTGGATAGGTCAGGAGTCCACTACACGCAACAAGCGGCTACACGGGTAGCAGGGGTTGTGTGGCGTGGGCTGGGCGGTTTTTTAGGTTAGATGGCCTTGGGCAACAGCCTCAACAGATGCGGGGCAAAGTCAGGACATGCGGGGACCAAGCAGCAATCGGTATTGTAATTGACAACTGTCGAAGCTGCGTTGGTAAAGTACCAGAACTTCAAGCGCTGATAGAAAGCACCGAAGCTGAAATCGTTATAGGTATAGAAAGCTGGCTTAAGCCAGAGATAAATTCTGCCGAAATTTTTACAAAGGCACAGACGGTGTTTAGAAAGGATAGATTGCATGTGACCGGTGGTGGAGTGTTCGTCGCTGTTAGTAGTAGTTTATCCTGTAGTGAAGTAGAAGTGGATAGTTCCTGTGAATTATTATGGGTGGAGGTTACACTCAACAACCGAGCTAGATTAATAATTGGCTCCTTTTACCGACCTCCCGACTCAGCAGCATTAGTGGCAGAACAACTGAGAGAAAATTTGGAATACATTTCACATAAATTTTCTCATCATGTTATAGTCTTAGGTGGAGATTTCAATTTACCAGATATAGACTGGGACACTCAGATGTTTAGGACGGGTGGTAGAGACAGAGCATCGAGTGACATTATACTGAGTGCACTATCCGAAAATTACCTCGAGCAATTAAACAGAGAACCGACTCGTGGAGATAACATCTTGGACCTACTGATAACAAACAGACCCGAACTTTTCGACTCTTTAAGTGCAGAACAGGTAATCAGTGATCATAAGGCCGTTGCAGCATCCCTGAATATGGAAGTTAATAGGAATATAAAAAAAGGGAGGAAGGTTTGTCTGTTTAGCAAGAGTAATAGAAGGCAGATTTCAGACTACCTAACAGATCAAAACGAAAATTTTTGTTCCGACACTGACAATGTTGAGTGTTTATGGAAAAAGTTCAAGGCAATCGCAAAATGCGTTTTAGACCGGTACGTGCCGAGTAAAACTGTGAGGGACGGGAAAAACCCACCGTGGTACAACAACAAAGTTAGGAAACTACTGCGAAAGCAAAGAGAGCTTCACTCCAAGTTTAAACGCAGCCAAAACCTCTCAGACAAACAGAAGCTAAACGATGTCAAAGTTAGCGTAAGGAGGGATATGCGTGAAGCGTTCAGTGAATTCGAAAGTAAAATTCTATGTACCGACTTGACAGAAAATCCTAGGAAGTTCTGGTCTTACGTTAAATCAGTAAATGGCTCGAAACAGCATATCCAGACACTCCGGGATGATGATGGCATTGAAACAGAGGATGACACGCGTAAAGCTGAAATACTAAACACCTCTTTCCAAAGCTGTTTCACAGAGGAAGACCGCACTGCAGTTCCTTCTCTAAATCCTCGCACAAACGAAAAAATGGCTGACATTGAAATAAGTGTCCAAGGAATAGAAAAGCAACTGGAATCACTCAATAGAGGAAAGTCCACTGGACCTGACGGGATACCAGTTCGATTCTACACAGAGTACGCGAAAGAACTTGCCCCCCTTCTAACAGCCGTGTACCGCAAGTCTCTAGAGGAACGGAGGGTTCCAAATGATTGGAAAAGAGCACAGGTAGTCCCAGTCTTCAAGAAGGGTCGTCGAGCAGATGCGCAAAACTATAGACCTATATCTCTGACGTCGATCTGTTGTAGAATTTTAGAACATGTTTTTTGCTCGAGTATCATGTCGTTTTTGGAAACCCAGAATCTACTATGTAGGAATCAACATGGATTCCGGAAACAGCGATCGTGTGAGACCCAACTCGCCTTATTTGTTCATGAGACCCAGAAAATATTAGATACAGGCTCCCAGGTAGGTGCTATTTTTCTTGACTTCCGGAAGGCGTTCGATACAGTTCCGCACTGTCG
The DNA here is from genome assembly GCF_021461385.2 of Schistocerca piceifrons. Taxonomy (NCBI): domain Eukaryota; kingdom Metazoa; phylum Arthropoda; class Insecta; order Orthoptera; family Acrididae; genus Schistocerca; species Schistocerca piceifrons. The sequence goes on from NC_060140.1 coordinate 136,421,888, forward strand.
CCTGATAAACAAAGTAAGAGCCTACGGAATATCAGACCAGCTGTGTGGCTGGATTGAAGAGTTTTTAGCAAACAGAACACAGCATGTTGTTATCAATGGAGAGACGTCTACAGACGTTAAAGTAACGTCTGGCGTGCCACAGGGGAGTGTTATGGGACCATTGCTTTTCACAATATATATAAATGACCTAGTAGATAGTGTCGGAAGTTCCATGCGGCTTTTCGCGGATGATGCTGTAGTATACAGAGAAGTTGCAGCATTAGAAAATTGTAGCGAAATGCAGGAAGATCTGCAGCGGATAGGCACTTGGTGCAGGGAGTGGCAACTGTCCCTTAACATAGACAAATGTAATGTATTGCGAATACATAGAAAGAAGGATCCTTTATTGTATGATTATATGATAGCGGAACAAACACTGGTAGCAGTTACTTCTGTAAAATATCTGGGAGTATGCGTGCGGAACGATTTGAAGTGGAATGATCATACAAAATTAATTGTTGGTAAGGCGGCTACCAGGTTGAGATTCATTGGGAGAGTGCTTAGAAAATGTAGTCCATCAACAAAGGAGGTGGCTTACAAAACACTCGTTCGACCTATACTTGAGCATTGCTCATCAGTGTGGGATCCGTACCAGATCGGTTTGACGGAGGAGATAGAGAAGATCCAAAGAAGAGCGGCGCGTTTCGTCACAGGGTTATTTGGTAACCGTGATACCGTTACGGAGATGTTTAATAAACTCAAGTGGCAGACTCTGCAAGAGAGGCGCTCTGCATCGCGGTGTAGCTTGCTGTCCAGGTTTCGAGAGGGTGCGTTTCTGGATGAGGTATGGAATATATTGCTTCCCCCTACTTATACCTCCCGAGGAGATCACGAATGTAACATTAGAGAGATTAGATAGCGCACGGAGGCTTTCAGACAGTCGTTCTTCCCGCGAACCACACGCGACTGGAACAGGAAAGGGAGGTAATGACAGTGGCACGTAAAGTGCCCTCCGCCACACACCGTTGGGTGGCTTGCGGAGTATAAATGTAGATGTAGATGTACTTGGAGATGAAGTAGCAACCACAGGATAGAGTAGCATGGAGGGCTGCATCAAACTAGTCTCTGGACTGAAGATCACAACAACAACATTTAGTAGTGATTGGGATACAATGGACGATCAGCTCATCACTATTCACACTAACCGACGCTTGAGGTCGTGTAAGAAGCGACACCACGGGACAAGAGTGATTTCAAGTGAAGAATCACACCGTAACTTGGTGACACGTGGCCCGTGGTTTCCATACTAGGGAAGGCTGCGAATTTTATCGATCTGAACTAACCTTGACGTAGGGCTACGCTACAGATCAGTCTGTCATCACAACCAGTATTTCAGGAGGGAGTGGTGGGGAGGGGGAGGGGATGGAGGAGAAATATCACACTCTAGCCAAACGTTTACATCATCTTTTCTGCGTTTCATAACGAACTACTAAATCATTTCTAGAAACGGCACTTTGTGTTTGGAGTTGGTTGTTTACTGTGCGGCAACTGGCTTTCGTGTGCAGTGTAAACATGAACTGTGTTGAATCTATTTTAAATGCTAACAGAAAACCAGGGGCAGCGTGGAGGGTAAAAATCGTAGAGGGAGACCAAGAGATGAATACACTGAGCAGATTCAGAAGGATGTAGGTTGCAGTAGGTACTGGGAGATGAAGAAGCTTGCACAGGATAGAGTAGCATGGCGAGCTGCATCAAAAAAGTTTCTGGATTGAAGACCACAACAACAACATCTTTACAGGCCTTAAATACGGGGTGCGCCAAATAAAAGTGGCCCGGAGAACAGAGTTTCAGGGTACAAGGAAACACAGCAGAGGATTGGAAATTCGATACTAACCTGATTATACCAGATGTTGAAACCGATCATCATTTTTCTCTTGGCCTTTTTGTGCCTTGGTCAGCATGTTGCAGAAAGCTGATCGATGGTGGGCTGCTGGAATTGCTGCAGTCTCATCCGAGATGCAGATGCTAGCCAGTCATCAGGTTGCGTTGTTGCATTTGACAACGAACGGCACCCGTGCAGTGTCCTCAATACGTCGCAAGTGCAATTCGGGGTGAGAAGAGTGCTCTGTGTAGTCGTGAGTGCAATATGTTGGAGCCAAGTGAATTCGAACGTGGACAAATTGTTGGAGCTCTTATCGTGGGTGCTTCCGTAGCCAACGTATCCAAAGTGTTTCGTGTTTCAAGAGGCACCGTATGGAACATGTATACCACATGCAACGAAAGTGGAAAAACAGTGAAATAAAACAACCATTTTGTTTTACTTTCCTGTTTTGAAAGTTCCGTAGTTCCAATGGTATCTAATAAGTGATTTCGCGTAATACATTAAATCTCATAAAATTTATTATTCCATTTGGTTACTAGTAGGTCATGCTTGTCCTAAATATGTTCGCAATATTTTGCATTTACAAATTAAGCCATAACTAAGAAAATTTAGGATAGCATTGTTATTTTTCAGTATTTTGTTCAAATGGCTCTGAGCACTATGGGACTTAACATCTATGGTCATCAGTCCCCTAGAACTTAGAACTACTTAAACCTAACTAACCTAAGGACATCACACAACACCCAGCCATCACGAGGCAGAGAAAATCCCTGACCCCGCCGGGAATCGAACCCGGGAACCCGGGCGTGGGAAGCGAGAACGCTAACGCACGACCACGAGATGCGGGCAGTATTTTGTATAACATGATGTACATCCCATGTAAAAGTCTTTAAAAGTCTTTTCTATTGTACATGACAGTTTCGGCATAAAATAAGCCAGATTTTGTGGATAGTTACTCATAAAACTGTTAAACTTTTAATTGTTAATTTAATAAATATACACTGTAGTTTTGTTGACTAGATTGTTAACAAACGTATAAATAGGAGGAGCACAAGACTCAAGAATGGACAGTTGGAGACGGTTTTGAGACGCAACCACTGTGTCGCACGTTTGTGCAATAATGTAATTGTTGTAATACAGTATTGTGATTATATAACCTGTTATGTGGAGTGGGCTCCCACTTAGAAGAAAAAAATGGTTCTGAGCACTACGCGACTTAACTTCTGAGGTCATCAGTCGCCTAGAACTTAGAACTAATTAAACCTAACTAACCTAAGGACAGCACACACATCCATGCCCGAGGCAGGATTCGAAACTGCGACCGTAGCGGTCGCTCGGCTCCAGACTGTAGCGCCTAGAACCGCACGGCCACTCCGGCCGGCCACTAAGAAGAGATGGTGCAACTTGTCATAAATAAACCACTATAAAAACGACATGGCACCTGGATTGTTTCATGGAATTCACGTAACTTGATCCAGTTAGTAAATGAAATGGACCGAGGCAACGACTACTTCAGCAGCAGCAGGAAGCAGATTACTCCGAGTTACATCGAACTAAGATACGTATAAGAAATCAACTGAATTATATAAATGTCACTGCAGAACTAATTACTACAGTGTAATGTTTTGGAAACAGTTCTAGCAGCAAACATTTGCACTTGTCTCAAAGTAATTCTTTGAGTGGTGGAGGCCAATGTGATCAGTAAGAAACACCCCCATGATCACACTTTTCTTGATGTCTATGGAACACAAGAACAACAACCAATTTTTGAGGTTTTTGTTTAAATCAAATAACCTCTATTCGATGTTGAAAATTTTCGCCCCAGCAAAATTTCACTGTCGTCCCCATGTAACAATTAATTTCGTTACAACAGATAAATCGCAACACGGACGGAAGTGTTTATTGGCTGATGATGGATGGCGGTCATTGAAAAGGACTGCAACGATAAATAAGAGAATGGCAGCTGCAAATGTCACTGCAGAACTGAATGTCACACTCGCGAACCCTGTCAATACCAAAACAAGGCGAAGGGAGCCCCCTAAGCTGGAAATTTCAGGGAGAGCCAGAATTCCAGAACCACAGTTCAGTGATGGAACTGCTCATAACATGAAAACGTGGCACCGAAGCCATAAACGTTCACTGTGGAGCAATAGAAGAAACCCGTTCGATTGAATGAGTCTTGTTTCACATTGTTTCCATCTTCTGGCAGTGTTTACGTCCCATGAGTGAAATATGGCGGGAGTTCGGTGATGATTTGGGCATTCATATCGTGGTATTGCATGGGCCACACGGGTACTCTGCAAGGTCGCATTACTGCCAAAGATTATGTGACCATTCTGAGTGATCAGGCTCATCCCATAGTACGGTGTTTGTTCCCCAGTGGTAATGCTTTGTACAAAGACGACAGACCCCTGTTCATACAGTCCGCATTGATCAGGAGCACGAGGATGACGTATCTCCCCTGGCCGCCGCAGTAACCATTTCTCAATATTATGAAGCCTTTGTTGTCTGCTGTGGAGATCGCTGTTCACCTCCATCATTCTTATCTGAAATTACCACCATTTTATAGGAAGAATGGTGTAAGAGTCCGGTATTTATCCTTTCCGAGACGATTAGAAGCTGTTTTGAATGCCAACGGGTTTCCTACACCCTTTTAGCCAGGGAAATATGTCATGTTTTTGATGTATCCTTACTTTTGTCCAATCATTGTAGGGAAATGCATATTTACAGAATCAAAACCTAGAGTTGTCACAGGTTTTTTTTTACCACACATTTTTAACAAATAGGGTGATAAGTAAAGTAGACATTTTTGTGTTATCAGTTCACACTACACCTTAAGTTTAATCATAAGCGATACAGATAAATGAAAATATCCTATGAACACCATTAAAAACTACACATTTTCCCTGTACTATTAATAAAATTAACAATCACTTTATAAATGGGATGTCTGTAACAAATAAAATATAAGAAGCTCATTGAGGGAGGTGGTATCTCATATTCACCAGTGTCGCCGGCCGGTGTGGCCGTGCGGTTCTAAGCGCGTCAGTTTGGAACTGCGCGACCGCTACGGTCGCAGGTTCGAATCCTGCCTCGGGCATGAATGTGTGTGATGTCCTTAGGTTAGTTAGGTTTAAGTAGTTCTAAGTTCTAGAGGACTGATGACCTCAGTAGTTAAGTCCCATAGTGCTCAGAGTTTTTGAACCAGTGTCTACAAACACTGCCATCTTTTACAGACAAATTTGGGACACGAAAACAAGCTATGATTTACGTCAGCTTGTGATTCAGAATCACATTCACATACAGGAGAACCGTAAATGTTGATTCCCTGCAGATGCAGAGGAAAAGAGACATGGTTAATCCGAAGTCGAATGATGGTGGAAATCGCTGATCGGTTAAAATGAGCCACTTTAAATTGAGGACAGTTCCTATATGTGCCGCTTAGGTCGCTGAAACCTCAACTTCCTCTCTGTTGCGGATGCCAGCATGGGAATGCACCCACAGCAGACAGAATGTCTGACGCTTTCGTTTACAGCGAACATGTTTCAGTACCACATTCAATATATAACGACTGCTTATTTCTTAGCACCTGGTGGTGCTGAATGTTTTTATCGAGACTGTGAGTACGACACGATTTATATCTTTAAGATGGCAGCTGAAGATACAAATTTGAGGCTGTAAAAATTGCCACTCGTTCCACCGTTGAAACTGAAGTGGTGTTAGGTAGCTTGAAGGTTTTACTGACTTCGGTCTGAGGGATTTCTTCAATGATCAGAGGATAAATCAATGTTTGACACCTGCTGGCGATTAAGACTGCAAACGCCATGAAAGCGACATGCTGCATAATTCCAACTGGCATGAAGTGAATTATGTACTTGGATAAATAGCTAAGAGTGACGCCATTTACATTATGTATGTAACAAAAGATTAAGCAACAAATTTCTCATTCAGTATTCTCATTTGAATGTTGTTTCTTTACGAGAAATTTACGTCTCCATCTCCATCTAAATACATACTGCGCAAGACATCACTCTGTCCCTAGCGGAAGGTATCTTGCGCAACTACTGATCTTTCACTTTCCTGATCCTCTCGCAACTGGAGCGATGGAGAAACAACTGTCTTTGTGTTCCGCTTGACCCCCGATTTCTCGTACCTTGATTTCACCACCCCAATGTGAGACATACGTTGGCGGCGGTATAATCGTTTTGCGCTCACCCGCACATGCTAGTTCTCTAAATTCTCTCAATACTGTTTCCTTCCAGTGTTCCCATGTGAGTTCACGGAGCATTTCCGTAATACTCGCATTATCATCAAACCTATCAGTAACAAAGCTAGCAGCACACTTCTGAATTGTTTCGATGTCTCTCTTTGATCCGACTTTAAGGGTATCTTAAACATTCAAGCAGATATCAAGAATGGGTTTCACTAGTGTTCTGTATGCGGTCTCCCATATAGATGAGCTACATTTTCCTATTCGACCATTCGCCTTGCCTACTACCGACTTACGTGCTTGTTCAACTTCACATCGCTTTGCAACATTACTCCTAGATATTTAATCGACGTGACTCTGAAGCAAGACACCACTAATACTGTACCCGAACATTACAAAATTGTTTTTCCTACTCATGAACTTACATTTTTTTCGCATTTAGACAAAGCCGTCATTCATCGCACCAAGCAGAAGTTCTGCCAAAATCATCTTGCATCCTCCTGCAGTCATTCAAAGACAGCATTTTCCGTACACTATTGCGTCATCAGTACCTGGTGGAGGTTCGAGTCCTCCCTCGGGCATGGGTGTGTGTGTTTGTTCTTAGGATGATTTAGGTTAAGTAGTGTGTAAGCTTAGGGACTGATGACCTTAGCAGTTAAGTCCCATAATATTTCACACACATTTGAACACATTTTGAACTCGTCATCAGTAAACAGTTGTTGATATGCTGCTCTCCTATCCATCAGATAGATGTAGCGGTCCTATCACACTTCCCAATGTGCGGTTCTGAGGACACCTTTGTCTCCGACGAGCACTCGCCGTATAGGATGACGTACTGCGTTCCCCTAGTAAAAAGTCCTCAAGCCATTAACATATCTGAAAATCTATTTCGCACGCTCGTTGACAAACTGGACTGTGTCACTGTCTCAAATGCTTGTAAAAAATATAGGAATATGTAATCTGCCTTTTGCCCCAGATCCATGGGTCACAGAATATCGTAACAGAAAAGGGCAAATCAGTTTCGCACGAGAGACGCTTTCTAAATCCGTGTTCATTTTGCATAGGAAATTTTCCCTCTCAAGGTTCAAATGGCTCTAAGCACTATGGGACTTAACCTCTGAGGTCATCAGTCCCCTACACTTAGAAGTACTTAAACCTAACTAACCTGAGGACATCACACACATCCATGTCCGAGGCAGGATTCGAACCTGCGACCGCAGCAGCAGCGCGGTTCCGGACAGAAGCGCATAGAACCGCTCGGCCACAGTGGCCGGCCCCTATCAAGGAAAATTATTATACACTGATGGGAATAAAAGCAAATCCAAAAAGTAATTAATGTAGACTAATGAAATTTCGGAAATACATTTCTCTAGGTAAGATATTTAAGTGAGTAACATTGTAAGATCGCAATTTAAAGCAAGTGCGAGATGAGCCATTGCAAGTGTGAAATGCTGGGACATTCGTAACCGGTGTAGTTGCCTAAATGTTGAATGCAAGCATGCAAATGTGCTTGCATCGTGTCGTATAGGTGACGGACGTCAGTTTATGGGATGGAGTTCCGTGTCTGTTGCACTTGGTCAGTCAACAGTCAGTTAATGCTGTTTGTGGAAGACGCTGGAGTTATCGTCCGATGATGTCCCACATACACTTGACTGATATGGTGATCGAGGAGGCCAAGGCAACATGTTGACACTTTGTAGAGCACGTCGGGTTACGACAACAGTATGTGGGCGAGCGTTATCCTGTTGGAATGCTGTTCACGAATGGCAGTACAACAGATTGAATCACCACATCGACGTGGAAATATGCATTCATGGTGCACGAGACAGCAACGAGGGCGCTCCTGCTTTCATACGAACAGACAGAGGCCCACAACTGGCCTTCTAACCAACACACGGCCACCACGGGCGCCGAGGCAGAGCAGCTTTTATCAGAAAACACAACAGACCTCCACTCTGCCTTCCAATCAGCTCTTGCTTCAAATCACTTAAGTCGCAAACGGTGGTGATTTGGGGTCAGTTGAATGCACGCTACAGGCCGTCTGACTCGGAGCTGTCCTTGAAGTAACAGATTTGTAAATGTTCGTTGTGTCACTGTGGTGTCAACTGCTGCCAAAATTGCTGCTGCAAACGTAGTGCGATGCACCACAGCCGTACGCCGAACACGTCGAGCTTCCCTCCCGGTAGTGCCACACGGACGTCCGCAGCCCGGACTTCTTGCAACCGTACATTCTCGTGACCTCCGCTGTCAGCAATCATGTAGAGTGGCTCCATTCCTGCCATGTCTTTTCTGCAATATCATAGAAGAAACATCCAGCTTCTCGTAGCCCTATTACACGACCTCGCTGAAACTCAGTGACATGTTGACAATGGTTTATTTCTCGCCTTAAAGACATTCTTGACCTAAATCAACTCACCACGTCCATTCTCAAAGGTAGTAACTCTACCGACCGTTACAGCGTGTATTTAAAGCAAACGTGATCTGTATCGTCACAGTGGCGTTACTAGCGCCACTCTTATGCCACTAGACATCATCTTTCAAATATAGAACCACATCTGCCTATTTTCATTTATGTCATCCGACTCCTTCTAGGCGATGTGATTTTTTTTTTTCCATCAGTGTATGTCAACTTGCAATATGCTCAAGAATTCTGCAGCAAAGCGACTTTAAGAAAATCAACTAACGACAATTTTGAAGTAAACATCCTGGCTCATGTTCACGGTTTTTTGCTCGAGTATCATGTCGTTTTTGGAAACCCAGAATCTACTATGTAGGAATCAACATGGATTCCGGAAACAGCGATCGTGTGAGACGCAACTCGCTTTATTTGTTCATGAGACCCAGAAAATATTAGATACAGGCTCCCAGGTAGATGCTATTTTTCTTGACTTCCGGAAGGCGTTCGATACAGTTCCGCACTGTCGCCTGATAAACAAAGTAAGAGCCTACGGAATATCAGACCAGCTGTGTGGCTGGATTGAAGAGTTTTTAGCAAACAGAACACAGCATGTTGTTATCAATGGAGAGACGTCTACAGACGTTAAAGTAACCTCTGGCGTGCCACAGGAGAGTGTTATGGGACCATTGCTTTTCACAATATATATAAGTGACCTAGTAGACATTGTCGGAAGTTCCATGCGGCTTTTCGCGGATGATGCTGTAGTATACAGAGAAGTTGCAGCATTAGAAAATTGTAGCGAAATGCAGGAAGATCTGCAGCGGATAGGCACTTGGTGCAGGGAGTGGCAACTGTCCCTTAACATAGACAAATGTAATGTATTGCGAATACATAGAAAGAAGGATCCTTTATTGTATGATTATATGATAGCGGAACAAACACTGGTAGCAGTTACTTCTGTAAAATATCTGGGAGTATGCGTGCGGAACGATTTGAAGTGGAATGATCATATAAAATTAATTGTTGGGAAGGCGGGTACCACGTTGAGATTCATTGGGAGAGTGCTTAGAAAATGTAGTCCATCAACAAAGGAGGTGGCTTACAAAACACTCGTTCGACCTATACTTGAGTATTGCTCATCAGTGTGGGATCCGTACCAGATCGGTTTGACGGAGGAGATAGATAAGATCCAAAGAAGAGCGGCGCGTTTCGTCACAGGGTTATTTGGTAACCGTGATAGCGTTACGGAGATGTTTAATAAACTCAAGTGGCAGACTCTGCAAGAGAGGCGCTCTGCATCGCGGTGTAGCTTGCTCGCCAGGTTTCGAGAGGGTGCGTTTCTGGATGAGGTATCCAATATATTGCTTCCCCCTACTTATACCTCCCGAGGAGATGACGAATGTAAAATTAGAGAGATTAGAGCGCGCACGGAGGCTTTCAGACAGTCGTTCTTCCCGCGAACCATACGCGACTGGAACAGGAAAGGGAGGTAATGACAGTGGCACGTAAAGTGCCCTCCGCCACACACCGTTGGGTGGCTTGCGGAGTATAAATGTAGATGTAGATGTAGAAAATGAATGAATGGGCACGTGTCATGGTCCGAAAGCCACACATAAAACACCCAATAACCACATACAGCCTGAACGACACCCCCTCCACACCTAACGGGTTAAACGCCTCACCGGGCCGGGAGCGCACTCGACGCCTTACATAATTTGAAGAGAGGAAAAATGGTGGCTCTTCGGACCGCAGTACACACGTGTACGGCTACTGTTGAGTTTCTGTGTTGTTTGGCCCACTGAAGACGAGCAGTTTCATACTGAGGCGAAAAAAGTCATGGGATACCTCCTCATATCGTGTCGGACCTCCTTTTGCCCTGCGTAATCAGCAAATCGACGTGGCATGGACTCAAGAAGTCGTTGGACATCCCCTGCAGGAACATTAATCCATGTTGCCTCTATAGCCGTCCATAACAATGAAAGAGTTGCCGGTGCAGGATTTTGTGTACGAACTGACCTCTCGATTACATCCCATAAATTTTCAGTGGGAGTCATGTTGGGCGATCTGGTTAGCCAGATCATTCGATCGAACTGTCCAGAATATCCTTCCTACCCATCGCGAACAATTGTGGCCCGATGACTAGACGCATTGTCATCCATAAAAATTCCATGGTTGTTTGGGTACACGAAGTCCACGAATGGCTGAAAATGGTGTCCAAGTAGTCGAACATAACTATTTGTAGTCAATGATCGGTTCAGTTGCACTGAAAGTCCCGGTCAGTTCCACGTAAACACGGCCCACACCATTATGGAGCTACCACCAACGTGCACACTGCCTTGTTGACTTGGGTCCATGAGTTCGTGAAGTGGGCGCTGCACTCGAATCTTACCACCAGCTCTTACCAACTGAAATAGGGATTTTCCAGGAGCCCTGAAGTAGCAACCGAGTGGCACATGTACATTGCTTCACTAACATGACGTACTTCAACGGTACCAGTTCTACACTATATACAGCGCTCCAAAGCGACCAGTATACTCATTTAAGGGGGTAAGTGCTTGGATGCAGATGTAGAGGTGGCTCACCCGTATGGATGGGGTGCTTGCCGGTCATGAGCGCGCTGCGCGACGGCGTGCAGATGGCCGTGACGTAGTAGCGGTTCAGGATGACCCCGGCGTACGCCAGCGCGTCGATGTTCGGCGTCGGGATCTGGTTCGAACCGTGGAAGCCCACGTCATTGAACCCCTGTCAAAGAAAGATTTCTCTGTAGCACAAAACACTGTTATTACAGTAACGTGTTCCTTAAAGCACACAAAAACAGAACACTGTCACTTTTTAAGTAACGGACTGGCAGCACCAAAGATTGCGGTTGGTCACAACAATTGTTGATGCAGTTGAACTATCAGTTAGTTAAATAAAGATAATCGCAAATATATTGCTCACAGGCCTAATTTTGAGTAAATGAGCTGGTAAAAGTGGAATACATGGAAAGAAACTCGCCTTCTAAATACAGTTAGCTTAAAATCATGTATTTTATATTAAGTGAAAAGAAATTGGAAAAAAGTTGCTAACATATGGTGAAGAACTAGCTACAAAACTATCTGTGACTAGCTGACTCGCCGAACTCTGTTCTGCCTTAAAGCCAATAAATAATCAGAGTTTGGATGTTAAGTTCAATTTTTTTATTAGGAAATACAATTAAAAAATTAAGTATTTTAATGATTCTTTATTCTTTATGTTTTCTGGTGCATAGCTTCCACTCTTCAATTAAGTACCTTGTGATACACGACATTTTTTGTTTTATTATCAGACGCAAGAATAAACAACGCAGATGGTCTTCCGACCCGTGAACATGCGACATATAACTGACCGTGTGAAAAACATGGACATTGAAGATTTAAACCACAAACTTTCAAGACATTTTACATTGTTTGGTTTTGTTTTACAATAAAAGACCAATTTCACTGCTTATTACAAGGAAACGATTAGAAGTTGTTTGTGTAGATAAAATTGGACAAATGACTGGCAAAAGATTTTAAATAATTTGTCTTCACCCATTTATAATTATCAGTGATCGGATTACGTAGTGCAATTTGGAGTGAATGACCTCAAACATTATGCTTAATATGGATAAGACGCGGGACTCTTATTTTTCAAGAGTATATTTTTTTTATGTGACAATATTTACAGTTACTCTTAGATATGGGAAAATTCTTTTTCAAAATAAAACATATTGTCATTTTCAACCAACCGTAACATAAGACTGCTCTCACCGGCCTGCGCCCGTGTCGCGCTGCATGTTTCGAGCAGCCGTTGGCCCGATCTGGACATGACACCATCGACCTTGTTTAACAATAAACGGGATTCATCCGACCGAGCGACACGATTCCATTGATCTGCGGTCCAATTTAGATGATCCCTTGCCCACTGTAATCATAACTGACCACGTTGGTGGGTCCACATGGGAACATGTAGGCGTTCTCCGCTACGTAACACCATGTTCAACACAGTGCTCCAAAACACTTGTGTCTGCTCCAGCACTGCACTCTGTCGTCAGACCAGCCACGGACCGCCACCTATCCTGCTTTAGAGAGCGGGTAAGCCTCCGAACCCTGTTCCGTCATGAGGTATGGACGTCCAACTCCTTGACGCCTAGTCGTGGTTTCAGCATTCTTCAACCAATTTCCATAGATGCTCAAGACAGTAGCACACGAACAGCCGATCAGCTTCGCCGTTCCCGAGATACTCACTTCCAGTCTCTGTGCGCGATAATCTGGCTTTTATCAAAGTCGCTTAAATCAGCGGATTTCCGCATTTGCACCACTTATTGTCGCTAGAATGATTCCCCGTTCGTCTCTGCTCCACAGACATACTTCTATCACCGCTTCACGTACCTTGAGCGCCACCAGGCAGCGTACAAACTAGCGGTGGACAGTGGTCATAATGTTTTGGCGCATCAGTGTAAGGATGTATTATCAAATTATTTGCATAGAGAGCAGTAGTAAGGCTATGGGGCTTCCGGCTCTGTTTATAAGCTTAGTGCCTTACGATTCTTAGTACGATCTCCATGACATCACACTCCTGGGTTGCCTAGATGCAGGGGCAGGACTGCGAGAGTGACGGCAGGATGGGAGTTGGAGCACACACACACACACACATACACACACGCGCACACACACACACACACACACAAACACACACACACACATTTTTGTTCTCCCCATCGCAGCCCACTATTTTATCACAGTAAAAAATGAAAAACAGCCGATCTGCACGAAAACTGTAGCTGCCGTCTTGGTCTAGTAGTTTGATCTCTCTACCCAAAGTGTCCGTCTTGCTCTCAAAACAGTTTTGTGACAACATTATTGTTGCAAGTGGACTGCCAAGAACAATTAGAGAAGGGATGGTCTGTAATGTTAAAGGAGGAAATTTGTGATGCATTTGATAGTTATCTGTGTGCATCCCTGCCAGACACAATATCAAGAACCGATGAAATACTGAGCTGTGATTGGAAGAATAAAATGTGTGTGTGTGTGTGTGTGTGTGTGTGTGTGTGTGTGTGTGTGTGTGTGTATGTGTGTTCATGAATTCGCCAGCTGCCATCCTGCCGCTACACTCGCCGCACTCCTACTTTACCTAAGCAATTTGGAAATTTCCGGTAAGGTCTTATGGGACCAAACTGCTGAGGTCATCGGTCCCTAAGCTTACACACTACTTAATCTAACTTAAACTAACTTACGGTAAGGACAACACACAAACACCCATGCCCGAGGGAGGACTCGAACCTCCGACGTGGGGACCCGCGCGAACTGTGACAAGACCGCGCGGCCTTTACCTAGGCCACCAGGGCGTGTGCACAGAGACAGTACTAACGATGGAACGGCATTAAGGATGTAAACTGTGAGCCACAAACCTCATAGACATACTACTCATAGCTTTTTTTATAACATCTTTTCTCATTATCCTGTGTGAATGAATTTTTGTTGTTGTTTTTAAGATAATTGTAACGTGAAACTGTAATTTTTAACATTCAATTGTCAGTCTAAATATTTTCTTCAAATTTCATGTAATTTGTGACTTTTAAAATGAATTACTAAACACTGAGCAAATGATTTTTTTAAAGTAATATCCACTATAATACATGTAAGTGATAACAAGTAATACATTTTTAGAATGAATTTGCAGTCTGCAGCGGAGTGTGCCATTTCCCTGACAGATAGGTGTGCTGGATTAGGAGACGTACCTGGAACCTTTGCCTTTCTTGGGCAAATTCGTGACTGACTGGGCTACCTAGGCATGACTTACGCCATTACCACCGCCGAAGATTCCGGGTTGTGTCGCGGTCTAACACATTTTTAATTTGCCAGGAAATTTCAAAGTTATAGTTTCTAAAATACACTAGCGATTTCTTTAGTACCCTCATTGGTGTAATAGCCAGTTCTGCTGAAACAAGTAGTAGTAGAGGTCACCGGTGTATTATTAGTAGTGGTAAAGGAGGTAGTCAGTTGGTACAGATCTCAGTATGTGAACGGTGTGTACACTAATAATGACTAAATGTAGTACATTACTGAAAGGAATCTTCCGGTTTATTTTGTGAAGAGAAAATTCCAAAGATGAGTATTTGCAGCAACGAAAAATCTGCTTAAAAGAATTGAAGAAGTAAAAAACATTTAACAACTACTGCTTTATCTACGAGGGAAAGTAATGTCTCCGAATTTTTTATGTGAAAACTCTTGAAGCATTTTAAATAAAACAAACGTTAACATTCTACATCCTTATTCTCCATGGCTATATATCCGCAGTCCTCTGCCGCTAGAGGACTCAAAATTGCAGCGTGTAATAATGCTGTATGTAAATGTGTCGGTGCATGAGAAACAACGTGCTGTAGTCGAGTTTTGAATTCGAATTCTGAGAGCTCGTCCACACACGGAGCACTCTCTGCTTCTGCCAGATGCTACAATCCGATGCCTTGGGTTCACTGTCATCGATCATTCTTCATCCAGTCCAGACTTGGCCCCATCCGATTTTCATCTGTTTCCGGAACTTAAAGAACACCTTCGAGAACTTCGCTTTGGTAATGATGTAGCGGTGCAAGTAGAGGTGAGATTGAGGCTTCGTCAACAAAGTCAGACATTTTATAGTGATGCTATCAATAAACTCGTATCTCGTTGAGAGGAATGTATTTGTCGCAAGGGTGACTGTTGATAAATACATATGTAGAAATGAAGAGTAAAGACGTAGAACGGTAATAACGTTTGTCTTATTTAAAAAGGCTTTAAGAGTTTTCACATAAAAAATTCGGAGCCGTTACTTTTCAGCACTCCCTCGCATACAAGCTAAGCACTGAGATAAATATGTCTTTTAGTTCATATTATATTTTGGAAAAAAAGATCGCCTTGAACTATATGCAACATTTCGCGAAGTGAACTAAGATGTGCATATTTAATTTGTTAAACTACAAACTCAGTTACATGAGTTTTATTGCGACATTAAGTGGTGGGAAGTTACGAGCTGAATTATCGTTGGGGAATATCATCCCGATGCTCGAATGCGTCCATTTATGCAGATCTTTTGTTCAATGACTCCGTTTACACAGCTTCAAAGAAAGGTTTGAATTAAAAGCTTCTTCGACGTCACTGTCGTTTGAAACGTGACATTTACTCAGTTTCAGAAAGGAAATACATGAAAACAAGCGTAATCTTTCTAAGGAACCATTCTGAATTAAAAACCTGGTAAATCAAAGATAGGCAGTGTAAATATGTAACGTGTATAAAAGTTACAAGTCAGTTCAATCATTCATCGTCCCTGAAATGCAACTTCATATACCTCTTACGTATATACACAATTTCTGAAAGGATCCGATTAAGAGTCACTCTTTACTAATCCGTTGCGAAACAGTGAATGGAAACAGACAAAACAGAAATGGACTGGAACGTGTCATGAAGTGCAAGAACTGTAAGTTTTTACCGTCAGAAGTAACTCAAGGAGAGTCAATTCAAAAGAATATTTGTACCCTCAGCTTGGAATTAGAATGGGTAAAGAGATGAAAAATTGGCAAACGTAAACTATTTGACACAGGAAAAGTCCCACGCTGAAGAATCTTAATAAAATCTTGGGAATAAGTCAGGGCCAGCAAAAAAGCAAAAATAAGTATGTGATTCACTTGGTGATAAAAGTACCAGAGTAATGTCACGCATGACGAATAGCAAAGAAACATAAAAATATGATAAAAGAATCATATGATCGTAGTAACGTTAAATGCGCGCCATACTGATTTCTTAAGCCTGCCAACAGCCTCCGTTGTTATCATCGATTCCAGGTTGTCTCTCCAGGATTCAGTTGTCACGAATGTTGTGGAAATACATCTAGCGACAGGACTGTTAATCACACTGACAGCTGTTACATCGATAGACCCTGAAACTCGACACTCTCCTTAATTCATACGCAAAAGGAAAACATCGTAACGTGGTTACGTCATTTGACGACACGAACCGACTTTCACAACAGAACATCACTCTTTCACACTCACTCCGCTTTCATGCAAGGCATTGTGTTTGTCTTACGCGAAAAGGTTTCAAAAAAGCTTTGCCATCATTAACACGTTTTTAATTCTATTCTTTTTCTCTTCTCGTATGTCACCAAACATACTATATGGCTTTCACAATATACAGTGCTCTCAAATTTATTATGTTTATGTTGTTAAATTACTAGATTGCAGCTTAAGAAAACATAAGAAAAACGCCATGTTTTCATTTTGCGATAGGAGGTACAAAAAATATTGTCAAAATTTCAAAACTGACAAGCCCTTCTTCATTTGTAAGAGAGGTAGAGTGAAGTCAAAAAGATGTGTAATTTTTACTCCAACTTTTAAAACCGGTGTTTGGCCAACTCAGTCATTTGCCGATGAGAAGCTGTAGTGAGAAGATTGGAAGAGAAGCAGGTTCCCTCCAGCATGACAATATATCTTTGATGAATATAGAAAACACACGTTGTTTTGTTATGCAGACTGATCGGACAGAATGTTCTCGAAAACTAAGCCGACCGTAAAGGAAGGATCAATAAAAATTAAGATGCAGTACCATGCCATTATTGGACGACTAGAGAGTAGGTATCAAACGAGATTTGATACTCTTCAGCCTACAGATGAGCTACAGGGCTGGTGGCGTATGATGCTGCTGTGGGCAGGAAAGACATAACTCCAGAAAGCTGTAGTGAAAAGCAAGAATACATGAAAAGGAACTACGACTGGTGCACAGACTGGCAGCTGACGATCAAAACAAACAAATGTAAAGTAATGCGTATAAATAGACCGAAAGGCATATGATGCTATTGGCAACCAATCACTGAAAACCGAAATAAATATACAACATCCAGGGGTGCTAAGGGAACGTAATTGATGAACAAAAGAAGTGGCTTATTCGATCTATTTGCCTGTTTGAGATCGATATCAGGTAGGATTAAAAGAGCATATAGAGAAAATTCACAGAAGAGCTAAGCATATTGTTGCAGCTTAATTAGTAAGCGCGAGAGGGTTCCAGGTTTGCTCATGAATCTCTGTGGCAGACGCAACAAGAGAAGCATTTTGCAGGAGGGAGTAATTTACTGTAAACATTTCCACTACGTACGCTCCACGTAGATTCAGGCAACATATTATTTCCTCCCAAATGCAGCTCGCGAAATGACCGAAACGGGAAAATCAGAGAATTTTGAGGTTTACTGAGAGTCGCTCTTTACACACACCATTCGCAATTTGGGCAGCGAAGTGAGGAAATTATAATGAAACCAGAAGTATTTTCCGGCACATAACATAATGAAATTTACTGAGTGTAGAATTGAATGTAAAAATATTCGGAGGATAAGTAATCTGAAATGAATAACCTTAGATCACACTGCCTGTATCGCTAGAGCTACTGAGGATAGCTTCGCCTAGGTTCTTATTCTATGCGCTCCGCCTTTTAGACATTTTCGGAACAATGACGGGTTTTACTCCAGTTAGGAAGCGCAGTTTACCGAACACTGAGTGATGGCGGAGGCGACCGCAGGGGCAGCAGTAGGGTACTAGCGGCTGTCTTCACAAATGTGTCAGATATCGACCCAGCGTCGTCTCGAACTGAAGCTCCCAGACACTGGAGCTGGAATACGACGGCTGTGCACCACAGGTGTAATAGACATAAATATGTGACAGTAAGTACCACTATTCAGGTCGAGTGATCTAAAACCTGTATCCTATTTATTTCGTGAACAATTCAAGACACTGAAATGACGTTTTCAGTAAAGTGTAATAGGCACACGAGAGCGTAATTTTGTTGCATGGGTTGTATTCTTAAATCTTGCATCAACTGAGATATTGGAGCAAGTATGTATGGAATGATGTACTTTTCAGTGGGTTTCTAAAACTCTTGAAAACAGGAGTTAACATGACTGTAATTACAGTAATGTTTCTCTAACTTAAATTCGGCTAAGTTACATTCTGCATAAATGAATAACATTTCTAGCATCTTATCGTTGCTATACATAGTATTCACAAAAATCTTCAAATAAAGGCAGTTGATTATATGACCTGTGTGCATTTTCATTCTGTTTCCTTCTACACTCATGCTCATAAATAAAGGATAATTGCAGAATGTGGCGCCACACAACGTAAAACTACACAAAACTGGCGCTAATGGCATAGGCACATAGGGAACACACACGACACAAATTTGTAAGTCCACGGTATTGGTAATAAGTTGAGAAAACCGTCCCGAAACACATGTGCTACAAAACGCCACTGATTCCTGCGCGTGTATCCCTACATCAATATGGGATATGATCACCATGCACACGTACACAGGCCGCACAACGGGTTGGCATACTCTGGATCAGATCGTCGAGCAGCTGCTGGGTTATAGCCTCCCACTGTTGCACCAGTGCCTGTCGGAGCTCCTGAAGTGTCCTAGGGGGTTGAAGAAGTGCAGCGATACGTCGACCGAGAGCACCCCAGACGTGCTCGATGGGGTTTATGTCTGGAGAACAGGCAGGCCACTCCATTCGCCTGATATCTTCTGTTTCAAGGTACTCCTCCACCATGGCAGCTCGGTGGTGCCGTGCATTATCATCCATCAGGAGGAAGGTTGGGACCCACTGTACCCCTGAAAAGGCGGACATACTGGTGCAAAATGACGTTCCGATACACCTTACCTGTTACAGTTCCTATGTCAAAGACATGCAGGGGGTGTACGTGCACCAGTCATAATCCCACTCCAGAACATCAAACCACGACCTCCATATAGGTCCCTTTCAAGGAATTTAAGGGGTTGATATCTGCTTCCTGGTTCACGCCAGATGAAAACCCGGTGAGAACCACTGTTCAGACTGTACCTGGGCTCGTCCATGGACATAACCTTGGACCACTGTTACAATGAAGACGAACTGTGTTCTTGACACCAGGCTTTACGGGTTCTCTTGTGACCAGGGGTCAGTGGAATGCACCTTGCAAGTCTCCGGGCGAATAAACCATGTCTGTTCAGTCGTCTGTAGACTGTGTGTCTGGAGACAACTGTTCCAGTGGCTGCGGTAAGGTCGCGAGCAAGGCTACCAGCAGTACTCCGTGGCCGTCTGCAGGCACTGATGGTGAGATATCGGTCTTCTTGCGGTGGACGTCCTGTACTGTAGCGCCTGGACACGTTTCCTGTCTGCTGGAGTCGTTGCCTTAATCTTGAGATCAAACTTTGTGGCACACGGAGGGCCCGTGCTACGACCTGCTGTGTTTGACCAGCCTCCAGTCGCCCTAATATTCTACCCCTCATAACGTCATCAATATGTGTTCTTTGAGCCATTTTCGACACACAGTCACCATTAGCACATCTGAAAATGTCTGCACATTTACTCGCTGCACCGTACTCTGACATGCACCAACACACCTCTGCGTATGTGGACTGCTGCCAGCGCCACCGTGCGACGACCGCAGGTCAAATGCACCGCATGGTCGCCCCCCTCCCTCCCCCCCGAGGTGATTTAAGCCCGCAAACCGCCCACCATGGCGTTGTTTCACCATCTATCAGCATTATCCTTAATTTATGAGCATGAGTGTATGTTGTCCGTCCCAGCAAGTGGAGTTACGCCGTGTTCCTGCACTGTGAGCTAGTCAAAGTCATTTTTATGTTACGGTTATAATACATTATGTTTAGGTGACTGGTACACTCAGGGTCAGTTTAATGCCCAGTCAACACAAGCGGCCACTGTTTTAAATGTCTTACCTTACCAAAAGATACCTCTCATTCAGAAATTCTAAAGTCAAAGGTTGAAGTGACAACCAGACGACTATTCAGCTTAGTGTATAGAATCTGTGAGTCTGAAGACATACCATCCGACTTTCGGAAAAACATCATCCACACAATCCCGAAGATAGCAACGGCAGGTAAGTACGAGAACTGCACCCAAGTTTCTGACAGGAATAGTATGCAGAAGAATGTAAAAGGAAATTGACGTGTTAGGTGACGATCTGCTTCGCTTTAGAAGAAAGTAGAGGCACCAGCATATTGAGGAAAGCAAGGCTTAAAGTTTCGCAGGAAGACCAGTATTAAGCGTCCTGACGATAACGAGGTCATTAGAGACAGAGCACAAGCTCGGACAGATTGCGTTAAGGATGGGGACGAAACCATCCTGAAATTTGAAATTTGCCAGGAGCGATTTAGGGAAATAAAAGAAAACCTAAATGAGGTAGCCGTTCGCGGATGTAAACCGTCGTCCTCCCGAATGAGAGTCCAGTGTGATAACCACTGCGACACTTCCATCTCCACTTCTGCCAGGCGCCGTGCAAGGCTTAAGAAAAGTTAAAACACGTTCATAGGATTTGTAGTCATAGAAAAAGTATTCGACAGTGGAAAATTGTGAAAGATGTTTGAAATATGTAGGAAATAGGTGTATGTTATTGGAAAGAGAGCACTAATGTACAATATGTTGAATAACTAAGAGCAAATTTGAGAATGGAAGACTCGGATTAGAAAAGGTATAAGAAAGGGGCGTAATGTTTTTTTATCCACTATTCAATCTGTACATCGAAGAAGCAGTTATGGAAACAAAAGATAGGTTTAGGAGTGGCACTAAAATTCGGGATGGAGAAATATCAATGATAGGATTCGCTGATGGCCTTGCTATTTTCTGTCAAAACGAGGAAGAATTACGAAATATACTGAATGGAATAAACAGTCTATTCGGCGCAGAATATGGGTTCAGAGTAAAACTGACGAAATTAATGAGGAGTAGCAGAAATGAGATTAGCGATGCACTTAATATCAAACTACAAAGTAAATGAAATGAAGGAATTCTGGTATCCTGGAAGCAAAATAACACGTGACGGATGAGGCAAAGAAAATCTAGAAAACGGACTGGCACAGGCAAAGAGATCGTCTCTGGCCAAAAGAAGTCTATTAGTATCAACCATCGGTCTTATTTGAGGAAGAAATATCTGCTAATGCACGTTTGGAGAAAAGCATTGTACGGTAGTAGTGAGTAATGGTCTGTGGGAAAACCGGGAAAGAGCAGAGCCGAAGAGTTTGACATGTAGTGCTACAGAAGTACGAGGGGCAGTGAAATGCAAACCAGGCACAAGTCACAAAAGTAATCACTATATGCGTTGAGACATTTACCCCACGGGGTAGACGAGACGATCAGTTCTTGTTTCGTTGAACGCGGTCGGCCACGGATCCACAAACGCACCCACTCTTGCACAACCGCATCCGAATCAAACCAACGTCCACGCATGTCTTTCTTCTGATCGCCCAAGATGTGAAAATCATACGGTGAAATATCTGGGCCGTATGGAGGATGTTGCAGTGTTTGCCAACCAAATCACTAAAGCATAAGCCTCGTCCGATTGTGGTTCCACGCCCGAGAACTTGGGTCTATAAATCGGACGAGTCTGTGTAGCGGGTGGACGTGGAATGCAGGCCACGTCTGCTACCCAGCCGTATGAAGGATAGTCGGGTCGTAGGCGCTAGCTGTACGACACTACAGCTGCGTAACAGCTCGACGACCACACTAAACTAAGCCGCTAACAACCAACGTCATAACCCAACAACTGCGTGCACCTGTGTTGTGGCACTATACCGTTCCCCTACCACAGCAGTGACAATATCGAAACGTAACAGAGGGGGCCACCTGTCACGCGGTTGTGTGTTATGGTGGGTGTTCTGTTTTCATTTGACTGGCTCTTGTGTGATAAAACTTAGTTGGGTTGATGAGGTAAAAAATGAACAGGTTCTCCGCAGAATCGGCAAAGAGAGGAACATGTGGAAAACATGAGAAAGAGGTGACAGGGTGGTAGAACCCGTGTCGAGGCATCAAGGAATGACTTCCATGGTTCTGGAGGGAGCCGAGGATGGCAAAACCTACATGAGGAGACTAAGATGAAGAGGTCGGCACGCAAGAGGAATTCGTCACGGGCCGCATCAAACGAGTCGGAAGGGAAGAAAAAGGGAAAGCCGAGTAGCGTCCGACACAGGGAGGAGACGCCAAATAATTTGTCGTTTGTTTGGAGAAATGTTCTCGGACCGGTCCTGGCTTTCTCAACAGGTCCTGAGGAGAGGAGATGCATCATCAAATAAATACTGTAGCCTGCTTATTGTGACATAGCTATCTGTCTACCAGCACGTCACCTCAATACGACTTTGCCAGTGTAATGGGGAAGGCCACTACACAAATAAATAATCCAAGTACCAAAACTATATTTATTAGAAAACTGACACAAGCCATAGAACTCTGGTATAACCGAACACAAATAACTTTCTGAAACCGGTAACTTCCAGTAATTAAGTCAACAACTTGACAATGCAGCTGAAGTCTGATAGTTCCTCTTACAAGTCCGTATCTACCAAGTTGTATTCTGAGATGGCGTCCTGGAGGTGCAACGTACTGGTGGTGGTACTGCTCACTGATAAAACCCGCAGGAGGTAGCTCCTGGTTTCTGGGAGTGGACTCCAGCCGTAGACTTCCGTGAACTCGATGTACAGTCGTGGACAAAACGAGCGAGACCCCTCGCCTTTTCGTTATGCTGATCCGCACAGCTTTAAAGTCTGCTACACAGCATAACAGGCAAGGCGACGAAGTGCTACCAACATACTACGCACAGTCGTGAAATTGAAAAACTATCCGATCTTTGTCAGACTGTTTTCAGTCATGTGTAAGACTATATTAATGCCGATTAGTGTGTTAAACACAACTCGTAAATATAAGATATAAATGAATGAAGAAACGCTAATTAGTACGAACTGTACTAATAAAAATAAATTTCAGCTTATCGAGATAACATAACTGTTTTCGTAAGATAAAGTACCGCAGATTGTTGCGAATATCAAAATATTATGTGCATTCGGCCGCGAAGCGGCCTATGTCGACGTTCAGACCAGTCATACTGGATTACCGTTGTTGACCTACCATGAAAGTGTGCGAATTTAGTAATGCCTGAAGATTCATAGCGAAATTCAGTTAAAAAATTTTCAGTGCCACACTTAAGTCAATTCAGTTATTGACATAAGGGGAAAAAGTAGGCAATAACAAGTATGAAATTCTAAAAAAGTTTCATATTGACATCCACAGGGCGCTGGTACAGAATAAAGGTAGCGATAAAACGTATTGGGGGCGTGAGAATTTCTTAACGTTTTTTTAATGGTAGTCTATCTGCATCATACGACGAGTGACGGTCTTACTGCTAACATTGAGACCCAAAGTCTGCTGAATTTGTCGTGCGTTGATAAATGGGTGCTCCTCACTGAAACGGCATATCTGCCGATCCTGAGCTGCTGTTGTTTTGCGGCGGCGGCCATGAGATGTTCCTTTCAGGTTACCACCCTCTTCCTTTCGTTTAATCCACCTGGCTACCGCCGACTTGTGAAGACCCATAGTTCTTGCTATATAGCCATTTGAAAATCCCTCTGCATGGAGTGCTATTATAGCGCCCTTTTCTGCCTCAGCCAGATGGGCCATTTAGCGTTGACTAAATGATTCGTCGCGGTTGACATCTGCTACGAAAACAGCGCTAGTAGGAAACAGACTGCCTCTTCCACGACTGCAGCCACAACGCGATGGCCAAGTATGCGTAACACGGAAATCGTTTGCATAAACGAGAGATGGCAAGCCCGTACCCATGTCATTACATAGTGGAGCAACTTAGAATCTGTAATTTTCCGCAGAAGGGACTGGTCCGCTCTTGTAATGTCTTATCCTGATAAATATTACATGAAATGAAATGTTTACGTTTTGCATATACGGCAGGCCTAACACAAGAAACATTTCTGAAATATCTGAGGCAACCTAAAGAACACTTTTAGTTGTAGAAGGTTGCCTTATAAGAAGGAAAACGTGTTTATCCTCGCTCGCCGTCTTTCAAAGTAGCGCAGTTTACTCTGAGGCATACATAGTTTTCACCGGGCGTAAGAAGCGACTCGACTAATGAGGGGAACTCGACAGGTGCCATACGCTGATTGGCCGGGAACTTTGCTCAGTGATGGAGAGGCCACAATAAGCGAACCTGTGTTTCGGCTTATATGCAGACACTCAACCGTTTGAGTGTAAACGTGATCAAACGATCTGAGTTGCTGGCAAATACAGTATATTCTCACTAGACAGTATATGTTATCATTATACATTAGGTGAATAGGGTTTCACAGGGTGCGGTGGCCGAGCTGTTCTAGGCGCTTCAGTCATGAACCACGCGGCTGCTTGCGCCGTCAGTTCGAATCCTTCCCCGAGCACGGATGTGTGTTAGGTTAGGTAGGTTTAAGTAGTTCTAGGGGACTCAGCAGTTTGGTCGCATAGTTCTTAGAGCCATTTCTTGACCTTCCGCGTAAATTTTCTTTACATAAACAGCTGTATCTTTGACATAGAAGCTCATTTTTTTCACCACCATGGGACCGTATACCGCAGGAAGTGCGACAAATTTCTTCTTATTATGTCTACCCGTACTCGAGGTAAACGGGTTTTAAGGGTTGGGTAGGCAGACAGACGGTCAAGAAAGTGAGACTAGCAGGGTCCCAATTTTACCGATTTAGGTGACGAAATCCTAACAACGAAAATAGCTACGACAGCCACTGATGATGAGGGCCGCATAAATAGTTCGCCCTGCTCTTTATTCGAAATGTTCTAGTTGCAGTCGATACATCAGCATATTAATCGTAGCTACGCTTTCGATCCATATCACGTTTACTGGAATGCAGAAAAAATCCATTTGCGTATACACGTGGTAATTCAGATCCCAGTATTAATGCCATCGTGTTTTAAAAGTGCGAGCATTCCAATTGTTAGCTAGCTTAAGAATCACTTCGGCTAATGAACGTTTTCTGGCTGTGGCGAGTCTAATGGAGAACTCGAAACATTGTAGAATACGTTTGGCAGCTATGTCGCCGTTTATTTCCTGGGGTGGTACAAAATTATCCTACTAAATTTACTCGCTAATAACAGTATTTTGTTATTTCGATAAACATCCCGAATGACTGTCACATAAACGATGACATAAAGGTAGAAAATTCATGTTTTTGAGTCCAGAAAGCTCTATGCAACAGAAACTGCAGATCATTTTGCCATTTTCATTGCGAAACTGCAGGCTTATTCATATCTGGGGTGATAATAAAGGGCTGTTTGCCTGGGTTGTCTGCTAGCGTAGTGAAAGCTGTTTAATACTGCAGGGGAGGTCTGGTTTGTTTTCGGTTCTAATCTCGATGGAGGCAGATAGACTATCATTAAAGCAGTTTTAAGAAATTCTCGCGTCCCCAATACGTTTTATTACTACCTTTATTCCGGCGCCCTGTGGATGTCAATATGAAACATTTGTAGACTTTCATACTTGTTATTGCTTACTATCTACTTCTGTCAATAATTGAATTGACTTAAGTGTGACACTGAAAATTTTTTAACTGAATTTCGTTATGAATCTTCACGCATTGCTAAATTTGCACACTTTCATGGTAGGTCAGCAACGGTAATCCAGTATGACTGGTCTGAACGTTGACACAGACCGTTTCGCAGCCGAATGCGCATAATATTTTGCTAATTCGTAGCACTCTGGGATACTTTGTCTTACTAAAACAGTTACGTTAGCTCGATAAGCTGAAATTTATTTTTATTAGTACAGTTCATACTAATTAGCGTTTCTTCTTTCATTTATGTCTTATATTTACGTGTTGTGCTTAACACACTAATCGGCATTAATACAGTCTTACACATGACTGAAAACAGTCTGACAAAGATCGGATAGTTTTTCAATTTCACGTCTGTGCGTAGTATGTTGGTAGCACTTCGTCGCCTTGCTTGTTATACTGTCTAGCAGACTTTAATGCTGTGCGGATCAGCATAACGAAAAGGCGAGGGGTCTCGCTCGTTTTGTCTACGCATGTACTTGCTGTGGGCTGAACTTAGAATGACAGTAGAGGCCCGATGGCGCTGGTTATGTTATCACACGAAGGAGTACTCTCGATATGCATGACTAGCTGCCACTGTCCGTGATGACAGGCTGCTTGCTCATTGCCTCTCCACGTAACATGATGTCTGGCAGTAAACTGGCGTATGCGGAAGGCGTGGTAATGCAGTTCCAGCGGTTGCGGTGCCCTCTTGAGGCGGCGGTCGCTGTGAGGCTTGAAGAATGGACGCGCCTGCTGATTATGCAACCAGTGACACCGCGCTGTACAAAGGGATGTCGTCTACTAGATGGCGGAGGATGTAGAACTGCTATTTCAAAAAGACGTACTGCTGCTCATATCTTCGTAAAGAGAAAAAATTTCAAGAAAGGAAATCATGCCGGTTAGCGTCCACATGGTACCCAAACGACAGCTGCTTCACACATTTTTTATCTTGCTTCTGGACAAAATGTTATTTGGGGTGGTCAAGACAAATCGAACATCTGTATATTGCAAGCTCTCAATTATCAGGTTGCGGAGTATGACCCTTGTCATCTTCCAGCAGTAAAAAGTGAGTTACGTGAGTAATAGAGTGTTCTAAGCGAAAATATTCGATCTAAGTATAACATAATACTTCAGGTTTCGTCTTTTATTTCTTCAAAAATCACCGAACCGTGCACGGATAATAAAAAAAATCGGACTATCTGCTAACGGGTAACCTGGAGGATGCTGTTGATATGTGGTCACCATGAGATAAGGAACCAGTGGACCGAAATGAATGTATAATTTCTTATTGGCGTAAGTAACTAACAACTTACGTACATAGTATCTGTATAATGACGACAGGCTCAATGCTTTTATAACAAAGATGTATACAACTGTGGTGCACTCCTGAAACGTCACTGCTGATTGTTGTTCAAGTAGGCAGGCTGCTAGAACTCTACAAACTAATTCCTCTTCAGTTCCTTCTCGAGTTTTATACACCAAAGAGTTCAAATAAACGGCTACTCAGAAATTAACGCTGAACAACCTCAGAAATGTTCTCGGTTGAGTTCGGGTTCAACTGTACAGCAGCTACTGGTAACATGGCCGCACAAATTAAAAACTGAATCGATATTATTCCCGAAATGTACGAGGCTCAAAAGCTGAACGCACACTGTTGTTCCGATGTAGCCTTTTCTTTGGACATTAATCCAGTGCAGCTCAGCTCCGTAGCCATGTTTTTTTCTTTGTCGCCATTTACGAGTCAGAAGTATATCAATGAACTGAGTATTTGGATAAAGTACTTTCAGTATTTATGAAATTGTGTTTGTAACTCCTAGATAATTGTTTAGCACGCAATGTATAAGCACTGATTTACTAGTGAACATACCCTTCTGCTGATAGGCCATTATTGTAGTTATAAGACTCTTAGCAAACGAAAACGAAAGGGTAACGTTCTGTCAACTGCAGCACGGAATGTTAGACTTTAGAACGTGAATCTGGAATGGGAATGCAAAGGTTCAGTCTAGATAAAGGGTAGTTAGTGTAGTGAAATGGATGGATGGTAAGGATTTCTGGTCACAGGAATATAGGACAAAACCAGCAGAGAATGGTATAACGGCAGCGGGATTCGTTGTGAACAGGAGGGCAGGGCAGAGAATAAGTTGCTGAGGAAAGTTCAATGATAAGATTGTTCCCATCAGAAGCGACAGCAAACCAATGGGACGGGATGTATGCCGATGTCACAAGCAGAAGATGAAGAGAAAGACAAAGTACATGAGGATATTGAAAGGATAATTCAATATGCAAAATTAGATGATAATCATAGGCGACTGGAACGCTGCAGCAGGGGAAACTTAACAAGAAAGTGTTGCGGGAGAATATGGGCTTAGTAGTAGGAATAAGAGTGGAGAAAAACTAATTGACTCTGCAACATATTTCAGCTGTAGCAGCGAATACGCTGTTTGAACATCACAAGAGCAGAAACTGTATTTGAAAAAGGCCCGGAGACACGAGAACATTCCAATGATTCCATCCTGCTCAGACAGAGCTTCAGCAGTTTGATACTGGATTGTAAAGCGAATCCACGAGCAGACACAGATACAGATCACATTTTAGTGACGATGAAGAGCAGACTAAGAAAATCGTGTGGAAGGATGTGGTAAGAGATGGGAGACTGAACTACGGAGACACGATGAGATGTTTGAAGTTATTTAAATTGTAGGTACTGCGGCAGTGAATGCCATATGGGGCAGCTGAGTTGAAGAGGAATGGACATCCCTTAAAAGGGAAATCAAAGAAGTTGAACAGACAAACATAGGTACGTGGAAAGTAACTGTGAAGACAACTTGGGTAACGGATGAAATATTTCACCTTATCGAGGAAAGAAAGAAGTACAAAAGTGAGGGCAGGAAAGAAATAAGAACAAAAGAGGTCGGGGAAAGACAGGATACTGCAATATAAGGGACTAAGGAATGAAACAAATAAGAAGGGCAGAGAAGCTAAGGCGAAGAGGTTGCAGGAAAAATGTAAACAGCTCGAAAACAAAATGGTCGTGCGAAGGACTAATCAAACACATAAAAAAGTCAAGATAGCCTTCGGTAAAATTAAAAGTAAGAACGGTAACACGAAGAATGCATTAGGAATTCCATTATTAAACGCAGAGAAGAGAGCGGATAGGTGGAAGGAGTATATTGAAGGTCTCTATGAGGAGGCGGACTTATTTCATGACGTGATAGAAGAAGAAATTTAAGTCGAAATGGAAGACATAGCGAACGCGGTATTAGAGTGACAGTTTAACAAATATTTGGAAGACGTGGGATGAAATAAGGTAGAAGTGATAGATAACGATCCTACGGAACTTCTAAAATCATTGGGAGAAGTGGCAACAAAATGACTTTTCGAGTTGATGCGTAGAATATATGAGACAGTAGAAATACCATCAGATTTTCTGAAAATATAACCCATACAGTCTCGAAAAATAGCAAGAAAAGATAAGTGCGAGAATTACCGCACAATCAGGTTTACAGCCCATGCATTAAAGTTGCTGACAGGAATAATGTACAGAAGAATGGAAAAGAAAACTGAGAATCTGTTAGATGAGGATCAGTTTGGCTTTAGGAAAGGTTAAGGCAGCGCGGAGGGAGTTCTGACCCTGCGCTTAGTAATGGAAGCAAGGCTTAAGAAAATCAAGACAGCCTCATGGGATAAGTCGACCTAGAAAAAGCGGTTAGCAATACGAAATGCCGTGAAATGTCCGAAATTATGAGAAAAATTGGAGTAAATTATATGTACAAGAAGCCAGAGGAAACACAAACAGCGGAAGACCAAGACCGAAGTGCCCATATTAACAAGGAGTAAGATAGGGATGCTGTATTTAGCCCCCACTGTTCAATCTATACATCTAAGAAGGAATGACGGAAGTAAAAGCAAAAGTAAGATTAAAATTTATGGGGAAGTGATGTCAATAGTAATAGTCATCTGGTGACATTGTTATCCTCAAAGAAAGTGACGAATAATTACGGAACCTGTTGAATAAAATCAACAATCTGATGAATACAGAATCTCGATACAGAGTAAACCAAAGAAAGAAGAAAGCAACGGGTAGTAGCATAAAAGAGAGCAACGACATATTAACATGAAAACTGGTGACCACTAGGTCGACGAAGTTAAGGAATTCTGCTTCTTTGGAAGCAAAATAACGCATGACGGACGACGGAACGAGGATATAAAGAAGTGGACTCATACAGGCATAGAAAGCGTTCTTGGCGAAAAGGAGACTACTAGTATCAAACTAGGCCTTAATTTGAGGATGAAATTTCTGAAAATGAACGTTTGGAGAACAACAATGTATAGTAATGAATCATAGACTGTGGGGAAATCGTAAAATAATAGCTTAGAAGCGTTTCGGATGTGGCGGTATAGAAGGATGTTGAAAATTATATGGGCTGACTGACAAGGGATGAAGAGCTTTTCCACGGAATAGGCGAAGAAAGGAAGATAGGAAGAACACTGACAAGAAGAAGGGACAGAATAATAGGGCATGTGTTAAGGCATCATGGAATAACTTCGATGGTACTACAGGAATCCGTAGAGGGTAAAAACTGTATGGGAAGACAGAGATTGTAATACATTCAATAAATAATTGAGGGCGCAAGTTACAAGTGCTGTTCTGAGATGAAGATGTTGGCACAAGAGAGGAATATGTGACGGGTCGCATCAAATCAGTCAGTAGACTGATGACTCAGTACATAAATAAATAAGGAAAATAGAACGAAACAGAAAAGTCCCTCATATTTAGCGTTAGTTACCTGAGGTTTCATTTTTAATTAATAAACTCATACAGTCAAATTCTGTCTCGAGGGCAGTTGAAAACACAATTTCTGTTTGTCTGATCATATTACGAAAATATTTAAGACTACAGTCAGTCACTTTCTGTCCACTAGACAGTCTTAGAGTACACTTTTGTAAAATGAGTCACATGCTTTACACTATAAAAACACTTTCTTGTAACAGTAACGATACGATGCTTGTATGTTGCGGTCGTTCATTCGCATAACATACACTTAGAAGTACCGTGACTGAAGTATTACTTTATCAAAATAATTGATTTTTCCTGTAATGTTCAGTAGGAACCTGTTTTTCACGAAACATTTGCATAAATATTTGTCAGTCAAGAACCATCTAATGTAAAACTAATAGCTAAGGAAAATCAGCGATATAAAATCAGCCTGTGGCTGAAACGAAACACATGTATGAATTTGTTCATCTCTTTGTTGCTCTGCCTCGGTCTGCCCTTGAGGACAGACGCATATTGTAAGTGTTTACATGTTTACTGGCTTTGTTCTAAGAATTAAGTATGAAACAGATGTAAAAAACCCTTTGTTATTGTTCTTATCATAATTCTCCTAGTGTAGATATTTACTTGTTTGTGCACCAATTAACGCTGGTTCACATCGCTTTGACTGAAATTACGAACTCGGCAGATCATTGTAAAGAGAGGTAATGGCGGAACGGGCATTGCGTTCAGTCATTAATTTGTTATGATTTATTTGTTACCGCTAGTAGCAAATCGCGGGCCAGAGACTAGATGCCTATCATTTTAATCTGTCTTGCGCTTAATATGCGCAACACATTATTGTGAATGATCAGTGACACGGTGGGCTTCGATCGCGTCAGATGTAGGCTCCACTACATAATACTGGTGGATGGTCATTGATAAAAACTGCATCAGGCATTTGTTAGTAACATACCTATATCTTTTGCTGAGCATACTACGTGGCAAATACCACGCAGAACAGCAGTGTCTTAGTCAACCCATTATCCAACCATCCAAACGATGTGTTGGTCTCTCTGGCGATGGTTGCATTTGCTTGACAAAGAATTTCAATAGTTCAATTGTCATTAAATTAACCTGTTCGTCTCACTTGAGAACCTTACGCTACATCAGAACTATAATTAACTTATACACGGAGATAGAGGAGTAACGCGTTATGACTCACACAGGTAGTGCGTAATCGGCAACAAAATTAAGAACGCGGTGAGGAGGCGCTGCTGCATTCAAAGGTGTAAAAGCGTAACTTCGAAAGTTTCAGAGGTAAGTAGGCTATACCCGAACCGCAGTATGCTCACAAAGATGTGACGATTTAATACATTTTCGTCGCCGGAATCTCATCAAGTTAGTTACTCTTATACTGACGCACTCTGATTCCTGATATTGTTAATAGAACGCGTCACAATGCACATCCGAATGGCTGCTGCTTTTCGTATCACGCGCATTCTTCTCAGAAACGGACAGTACTTAGTTAAGTGTCTTCTGCTGCGCAAATAATTTCGCCCCTAAGGATTTGGAACTCCATGAGCACACAAGGTCTGCCCAGAGTGTATGTGAGCAGCTCCATCGCCGCTCCTGCCGCTGACACTCGATAGCCCAGTGACTGCCATGTGTTTGGTGTGATGACGAGACGAGTCCCAGCAAAGTCGTGTTATACGTTCTCCACCTTTGACACGTTTCTCATGCTCGTTGTTGATAGCTTCCTTACTTTTGGTTTCATTGCTATTACAGCCGAAAATCAACTTTTACAGCTGCAAGTTGTAAACAGTGGTTTCCTTTGAGACACGGCCCCAATAGTAAGATGCAGGGGTAACTATTTGTGTCTCACTATGCATTATTCTGAGTCGCTTGACAGTCTAACCAAGTGGTTAAAAAAATGAAAAAATTTTGATGGATTTTGAATCGTTAGGATTTTGTTCACATACCCTCCAAAGGAGTTTCCTGATAAATTGTTTTTAGGACATTTATCTTATTCAACATCATGTATTTGTCACTCATGCCCGAATTTGCTGTTATGCTAAGATCTTACGTTCAACATTTCTTTGTCGCTTAGTTCTGTTACTTAGAATCACAGTTAATAGCGATTTGATGCAGGCGCCTTGGACAGGTAACTGTGTACTTGGGAGGCGTCCGTCACACGCATATCCAAAGGACCGGACACTTGTCACACACAGAGTCATGAATGGCTCTGTCGGCACTTTGCATAAAATGACAACCCTGCTAATATATTTTCAACCAGAGCTATAGATTCTTCTGAAATATAGTTACAACTCTTTTTGGGCACCTTAGTTCTAAATCTTCTACGGATGAAAGTCCATGTCATGGTTTCTGTCCAAACGGTAGCCCATGATGGTACAAGTTTAACAGTGCAAAAGTATCAGGAGTAGGCCTATATTATTCGCCTGAGCATAGGTTTACAGCAGCTGTACTTTTTTCTTAGAGATTTGGACAGGCCTGAGCTACTGAAGAAGTGATTGCATAGGTGAACACAAATTCCAAATGATAGCTTCAACATCTTGATTTGAGATATACCAAAAACTGTGTTTGTAGGTATATGCAGACATTAGTCCAAGATGCTGTTTTGACATCTAGCTGTGGAAATATTGTCAACTATTGAGTATTACAAAAATGAAGGGAAAGGTCTTCGCCATTCTGATAACTGTAGAGTGTAAAATGCAGACAGAACTGTGACTGTAATGGTAAAAGAATGCAAGTCAGTTAATTATATGTTGCAAAACAAAGCAGAAAAACACGCTAGAGGCAGAAGAAGACGAAACATGCATCAGGCTGCTTTTAATCAGTGTTCAAACTCAGCTCATTTTGTTTAAAAGCGATTTCCCAGATGTAAAGTTTTTTACTCGAAAAATACCTTTTTCTGAAAAACTATTCAAGATAATTCATTGACATTTAGTATGCCTGTAGAGAACAACCATTTTCAACTATGTAACCTGATATTAGGTGAAGTTGTATGATTTGCTTCTAAATAAATTTGTAAATGATAAAAAGTGACAAAAATTTGGATCCTTTAAGTAAAACACGTGTTTCTGTTTTATGTGATGTGAAAGACAAAGATCTTTGACTGGGCTGGCAAAATGCATTGACAGAATTACTCGATAGCAATTCATCGTTGCTGCCAGTTTTCACGACCAGGGCGCTGTAGCTTCGTTTGCTTTACGGGGCGGCAGCGACTGTTTCTGGTGCACGCGGTTTTGTTTTTCCTTGGCGCGTAAAACAGCCGTCGCTCACGATGTCAATCAGTTCCGGTGCGATTAGCAAACAGCATGACCACCTGGAGATAGCGGCCGTATGGGCCGCTGAAGTACTATGTCTGTATCAGGGGTTCCCTCACCTTTTGTCCCTGCGTAATGCTTGACAGTTTTTGATATTTGGGCGTCCTGTTATAAATTGTGCACTTTTGAACGAAACCAGTAGTGTGGGAGGGAAGGGCGGAAGATTGAGTGACGACAACCACAAGGGTGAGGAATGGTACGGGGGGGACAACACAAAGACAGTTTTGCGTCCTGACGATCAGCTAGTAAGTATGGTAAAAATGTGACATACACACTTAATAAACTTTGGTGGAAGTACTTTTCTAGAGTAGTTAATGTTCACGTGTGGTACTTATTTTTTAGCAAATAATATGAAATTAAATTAAGCCACTTCTGATACAAATATTCACTTCGTAAGAAACGAATGGCATTTACAATACTTATTAACCTTTTACATGAGAAGTAATATAAACCAACTGCGCAAGACAGTTATAAACTGGACATGGTTTAAAGTAAATTAGAGCAAAGGCATGGTTTGTTGTATCACTATGTCGTTTAACGAAACGCCCCACAAAGAGAAAGTAACAACATTCACTGCGTAATGGCTAGTGCAACGCGGCACATTAAAACACCGCATAAGTTGGCAGCAGTTGCAAAAAGACACTATAACTTTGGAATAATCACCGAAAAGACCCGATCGAAATATCACCAAAGGCAAAACAAGCTGAATCATTCCCAGCCAAGGAAGCTACGACTAACGAAAAGAGTTATGGGGGCGGTACAATCCGACCTTTCTGTGTCCTTTGTAGGCCTACTGTTCGAAACAAATATTCCGCAGTAAATCCATTTTCTTTAACGTTATGCAGATGCTACTTTTGTCAATCAGTTTTCTATCACTTCACTTTAAAAATAAGGCAAAGCAAGGGAATAATACACTACAGCCCATTAAAATGGCTACACCAAGAAGAAATGCAGATGAAAAACGGGTATTCATTGGACAAATATGTTATACTAGAGTTGACATGTGATTACATTTTCACGCAATTTGGGTGCATAGATCCTGAGAAATCAGTACCCAGAACAACCACCTCTGGCCGCAATAACGGTCATGATACTCCTGGGCATTGAGTCAAACACAGCTTGGATGGCGTGTACAGGTACAGCTGCCCGTGCAGCTTCAACACGATACCACAGTTCATCAAGAGTAGTGACTGGCGGATTGTGACGAGCCAGTTGCTCGGCCACCATTGACCAGACGTTTTCAATTGGCGAGAGATCTGGAGAATGTGCTGGCCAGGGCAGCAGTCTGTATCCAGAACCTGCAACATGCGGTCGTGCATTATCCTGCTGAAATGCAGGGATCGAATGAAGGGTAGAGCCAAGCGCCGTAACACATCTGAAATGTAACGTCCACTGTTCAAAGTGCCGTCAATGTGAACAAGAAGTGACCGAGACGTGTAACCAATGGCACCCCTACCATCACGCCGGGTGATACGCCAGTATGGCGATGACGAATACACGCTTGCAATGTGCGTTCACCGTGATGTCGCCAAACACGCATGCGTCCATCATGATGCTGTAAACAGAACCTGGATTCATCCAAAAAAAATGACGTTTTGCCATTCGTGCACCCAGGTTCGTCGTTGAGTACACCATCGCAGGCGCTCCTGTCTGTGATGCAGCGTCAAGGATAGCCGCAGCCATGGTGTCCGAGATGGTAGGCCATGCTGCTGCAAACGTCGTTGAACTGTTTGCGCAGATGGTTGTTGTCTTGCAAACGTCCCCATCTGTTGGCTGAGGGATCGAGACGGCGCTGCACGATCCGTTACAGCCATGCAGATAAGATGCCTGCCATCGCGACTGCTAGTGATACGAGGCCCTTGGGATCCAGCACGGCGTTCCGTATTACCCTCCTGAACCCACCGATTCCATATTCTGTTAACAGTCATTGGATCTCGACCAACGTGAGCAGCAATGTCGAGATACGATAAACCGCAATCGCTTTAGGCTACAATCGGACCTTTATCAAAGTCGGAAACGTGATGGTACGCATTTCTCCTCCTTACACGAGGCATCACAACAACGCTTCACCAGGCAACGCCGGTCAGCCACTGTTTGTGTATGAGAAGTTGGTTGGAAACTTTCCTCATGTCAGCACGTTGTAGGTGTCGCCAACGGCGCCAACCTTGTGTGAATTCTCTGAAAAGCTAATCATTTGCATAACACAGCATCTTCTTCCTGTCGGTTAAATTTCGCGTCTGTAGCACGTCAAATTCGCGGTGTAGCAATTTTAATGGCCAGTAGTGTATCATTTATATCGGTACGTGTTTTGTTTACTTGTGTGCGCACCACATGAAATGTCTCGTACTACCGGTGGTAAGTGTACAACCGTCTGGGAACGCCTGGTCCAGATAATTTTATGATCCGGCTGCAGACCCGACAAGAAGGTCATCAGTTAATATGCCGTGAAACTCTACATAGCTCCAAATTTACATATTCAATATATAAAAAATTATGCTTCACTGAAACTTTTTAGGGGAGGGTGCTGTGTTCAAACCCATCCGCCTCGGTTCTGCAAGTGACCAGTGTAGTGACACTGCTGTGGACTCACCAGGTCGTCGGCCATGATGAAGATGATGTGCGGCCGGGAGTCAGCGTCGTCTGCGGTGGGGGAAGCGCTGGCGGGCATGACGGCCAGCGGGTAGATGACCAGCAGCGCCGCCACCCACAGCACCAAACCCAGGCACGCCCACGGCCGCATCCTGCGCCCTGCAACACCACACCACACCGTCACACCTCAGTCTGCGCTGCGATAGCACTTACTGCTTGTGCCTAGTACAGTCCAACAGCTATCCACTGAGTTATAAGGACATCAATAAGCTACCTACTTGACTAGCAGAGGGGTGGGTGACTGTCCGGGTCTGTCGAGTGCTGTTGGCAGTTGGGGAGCTATCTGAGTGAGAGTTAGCGGCTCTGATCACGAAAACTGACAACGGCCTGGAGAGCAGCGGTCTGACCAAATGCTCCTCCAGTCCACATCCAGTGACGTCGATCGACTAAGGATGACCCGACGGTCGGTCGGTACCGCTGTATCTTCCGAGGCCTGTTTAGTTGGAGTTTTAGTTTTAGTAAGCTACCTAGAAAGGGCGTACAACAGTGTAGATTGGTGGAAGGTTTGGAATTCAGCGAAATATCGATATGAGCTATATGGAAATATGAGTAATATACACAATCCCGTCACGTTAACGTGACCACCGTCTAGGTTCGACGTCAACGTGCAATAAACACCCACAGACGGCGGGTGGCGAAACTAGTAGTGGAGGCTATAGAAATTATGTTGTGGAGACGTGGAAAACAGTGCAGTCGTTGTCGTAATGAGGAAACGGAGCAAGTTATCTACAGTCCAAAAGGGCGTGATCATTGCCTTTCGGGAAAAGGGTAGAAGCATTTCTGAATGCCGCTGTTGTTCAAGTATACCGTGCATGGCAAAATGGCTCTACCTAAAATCGGTGCTGTGGCAACTGTGGAACACCAAGGGGTAGATAAACAAGGACGACCGACGGCTGCGGAGACGTGTAGAGGCGAACAGGTGTGGAACTGTTAAGCAACTGATCGCCCAGTTGAGCCTAGGGGCTACCAAAAACGTCTCCTTATAGACCGTTCGGTGAATGTTGCTGTGTATGGGCCTCCGCAGCAGGCGCCTGGTTCACGCACACATACTGGCTGCTATTCATCAGTGATAAAGGCTGGAATTTACGGTCGCAGGTTCACATCCTGCCTCGGGCATGGATGTTTGTGATGTCCTTAGGTTAGTTAGGTTTAAGTAGTTCTGAGTTCTAGGGGACTGATGATCTCAGATGTTAAGTCCCGTAGGGCTCAGAGCTATTTTTTTTTTTTTTTTTTTTTTTTTTTTGTAAGCGCTACTCTGTGACGAAGATGTTGGCACAGGAGGGGAAATAGTGACGGGCGAGATCAAACCAGGCAGCAAAGAAATTTGATGGAACCCCCCCCCCCCCCTCTCCCAAAAAAAGAAAGAAAGCTCTTTTGTGGAGACAACGTTTTGTGAAATGCCACTTGGATCTTTGAAGGTAACTAGTGACTCGGATATCTACATGAATTGAATATGTAATAAGGAAACGTGGTTCTGCCTTGAGAAAACACAATTTTTCTTGTTTTTCTACCCATTCACGGTTCAGAGAAGTTCCTCCATCTTCAGAGGGTTTTATTTTATTGTCTCTTATTATTACGTATTGGTGTTCACAAGTTTGTTTGATATTTGCAGGACAGCTGCAGTTATTGCCTTCCAATACACCATATTATGTAGCTCTCGCGTTTTCGTGATACATCTACCTGGTGTTAGAGTGGAGCTGCCTAACATACATTTGCACGCTGTGAGTGTTAGGAGAAATAAGTGTTGTACTAGAACATAGTAATTATAACTGTGCTCCAAATACCAAACAGACTTGTGAGCACCAGTATGTAATAATCTTCTTCTTCTTTTACTGCTTCCTTTGTCCCACAAGTTCGCAGAGTCGGTAGGGTTACAATCGGATTTGGCATAGTTAACTTGAAGGGGTGGCTGGATGTCCATCCTGCCACCACCCCAAACCCCCTGGGATGGAATCAGTGCACCCCAACTGTCAGCGTCTAATGTAAATCACGAAAGAGTGCGAACATGTTGCAGATGTCTGCGCGGTGTGTATCTGAGACGAGACGTGGGTAGCAGGGGGATGTGGAAAACCGCCTAAAAACTACATCCAGGCTGTCCGGCCACCGGGCCTAG
The DNA here is from genome assembly GCF_021461385.2 of Schistocerca piceifrons. Taxonomy (NCBI): domain Eukaryota; kingdom Metazoa; phylum Arthropoda; class Insecta; order Orthoptera; family Acrididae; genus Schistocerca; species Schistocerca piceifrons. The sequence continues at coordinate 136,460,591 of NC_060140.1, forward strand.
TCGTTAATCCGCCGCGCGGAGTCGATCTAGGGCTGGCGCGCCTACCTGAGTCCAGGAAACAATGCATCAGCACCCTCGGCTAACCTGGCGGGTACTAGTGCGTAATAAGAGATAATAAAATAAAACCCACTGAAGACAGAGAAACTTCACGGAAAAATGAATGGCTAGAAAAATAATGTTTGAAGGCAGAACCACATTTTCTAATAACATAATAGATAGAAAATACGGATAAGGAAAAGAACTTCGACCACAAAATTAAGTGAATAATTGACAGACGTGAAATCTATAACAGGGAAATTTAAATAATAGCATTTCTGAATTATTGAAGCATGAGAAAACGCACAGAGAAAACAAGTAAACAGTTAACCTTGAAGAACGTGATGTTGGAAACTGAACTGATTAACAAGATGCGTGATGGTTAATGCACGGAAGAAAAGGCGACAATTTAACGGGAGGATATTTACTAAAAGTACTTAAATGTCTGAAAGAGCAGTCAACTGTAAGTTACGTAAACTTGCCAATTTCATATAACAGTTGTGTCAGGGAAATGGTATTAATTACAAAAACGTGTGCAATGATAAACTTTCAAACGTAACTTAGAAGTGTGATTTAAACTACAGTCAAAAGATAGTGACATATTTAAGCTAGCTGCAGTATAATAAATAATGTCGTAAAGCGCCAAGCATTGTTGATTTTACCTGTTATTCAAGTATCACTCATTCAACAGTTCAGTTTACGACTCCGTGTTCTGTGGGTCACAGCTCTATTTAAGTTCATTACCTTCCTCGTTTTCGGTGTGTATATAATAAGTTAATTTTCTTGTTTTACAACCCCTGAAATTTGTCTCCTTTAGAGTTGATGTTTTTTCTCGTCTTACCAACCGATGTCAAAACATACTAAAATTTTCATATAGTAAGTATTCGCATGGACTGAACATTAATCGCCTGAGAGACAAGTACTACTGTCGTTTTCAAACTCCTACACTCTGCGACTGCCCGACCGTTACGGTGGCATGATCTGTGTTGAAATTCATGTTAAGTCGTGAGTTAGACGTTAGGCATAGTCGTAGATGTGTTTGCTAGTTTGCGTGGCTGTGTTGTGAGCTATTCAGCTTTAAAATAGAAGGTGAAACTGAGTCAAGCCGGATCACACGTGATGACCAGCGTAGTATACTATGTGATCAAAAGTATACTGACACCCCCAAACACATAGTTTCTCATATTAGGTGGATTGTGCTGTCACCTACTGCCAGGTACTCCATATCAGCGACCTCAGTAGTCATTAGACATCGTGAGAGACCAGAATGGGGCGCTCCGCGGAATTCACGGACTTCGAACGTGGTAAGGTGATTGGGTGCAGCTTGTGTCATACGTCTGTATGCGTGATTTCCACACTCCTAAACATCCCCAGGTCCACTGTTTCCGATGTGATAGTGAAGTTGAATATGAAGGGACAAGTACAGCACAAAAGCGTACAGACCGATCTCGTCTGTTGACTGACAGTTGAAGAGGGTCGTAATGTGTAATAGGCAGACACCTGTCCAGACCATCACACAGGAATTCCAAACTACATCAGGATCCACTGCAAGTACTATGACAGTTAGACAGGAGGTGAGAAAACTTGGATTTCATGGTCGATCGGCTGCTCATAAGCCACACATCACGCAGGTAAATTCCAAACGACGCCTCGCTTTGTGTAAGAAGCGTAAACATTGGACGATTGAACAGTAGAAAAACGTTGTGTGGGTGACGAATCACGGAACACAATGTGGCGATCCGATGTCAGGATGTGGGTATGGCAAATGCTAAGTGAACGTCATCTGCCAGCGTTTGTAGTGCCAACAGTAAAATTCGGAGGCGATGGTGTTAAGGTGTGGTCTTGTTTTTGTGGGTTTGTGGGTTTCTGAACGAGTTATAGTGTATTATCTTAATGAATTTTATCATACAGTAATCCATTTGAGGCACTGAGCATATGAGGACCTAAAGCACATCACCACCGATGCTACAATAATACCATTTATACATGCTTCCGAAATCTGTTGATCATATGGTGAATCAGGTTTGCCTGCGCTGTGGGCCTACATTGTATATATAAAAATTCACCAAAAGCTGTATTACTGGTTTCTCTGATATTCATTTAAATGTGGGTGCGACGGCAGTGTACTTTAGGCCCTAGTGGATCTCAACGCCTCATTTGTATTCTTGTCAAGTGATCATGTTGCTAGACATTACTACTTGAGGTTAATCATTTGTACAAACGACACTTTATTTTGGAGTTGGTTGTTTATTGTGAGGGAATTGGCTTTTGTGTGCAGTGTAAACAGGGACTGTGCTGAATCTATTTTAAATGCTAACAGAAAAGTAAAGCTGTGAGGACGGGTCGTGAGTCGTGCTTGGGTAGCTCACTCGGTAGAGCGCTTACCCGCGAAAGACAAGAGTTCGCGAGTTCGGGTCTATGTCCGGCACACAGCTTTAATCTGCCAGCAAGTTCCATACCAACGCAAACTCCGCTGCAGAGTAAAAATCTCATTCTGGGAACAGAGAAGTAAATTACCAGGAACAGTTAGCCGCAAAGGTACCACGGCCTCCGAGAACAGATCTTTTGAGAGAGTGACGAAATCAAATAAGCATGAATACAAACGGACATTTAACAAAAAAATGTACAGTTAGCACAAGTTGTTATGTGAGTGCAGCGGAAAAACACGAAAACTCCCACTTACACGAAAATGCGAAATGGAGAGTAGCGAAAGCTTACATATTACGCTACTGCCCATTAAAATTGCTACACCAAGAAGAAATGCAGATGATAAAGGGGTATTCATTGGAGAAATATATTATACTAGAACTGACATTACATTACATTTTCACCCAATTTTGGCGCATAGATCCTAAGAAATCAGTACCTAGAACAACCACCTCTGGCCGTAATAACTGCCTTGATACGCCTGGGTGTTGTGTCAAACAGAGCTTGGATGGCGTGTACAGGTACAGCTGCCCATGCAGCTTCAACACGATACCACAGTTCATCAAGAGTAGTGACTGGCGTATTGTGACGAGCCAGTTGCTCGGCCACCATTGACCAGACGTTTTCAATTGTTGAGATATCTGGAGAATGTACTGGCCATGGCAGCAGTTGAACATTTTCTGTATCCAGAAAGGCCCGTACAGGACCTGGAACATGCGGTCGTGCATTATCCTGCTGAAATGTAGGGTTTCGCAGGGATCGAATGAAGGGTAGAGCCACGGGTATAACACATCTGAAATGTAACGTCTACTTTTCAAAGCGCTGTCAAGCGAAGAAGAGGTGACCGAGACGTGTAACCAATGCCAACCCATACCATCACGCTGGGTGATACGCCAGTATGGCGATGACGAATGCACGATTCCATTGTGCGTTCACCACGATGTCATCAAACACGGATGCGACCATCATGATGCTGTAAACAGAACCTGGATTCTTCCGAAAAAAATGACGTTTTGCCATTCGTGCGCCCAGGTTCGTCGTTGAGTACACCATTGCAGGGGCTCCTGTCTGTGATGCAGCGTCAAGGGTAACCACAGCCACGGTCTCCGAGCTGATAGTCCATGCTGCTGCAAACGTCGTCGAACTGTTCGTGCAGATGGTTGTTGTCTTGCAAACGTTCCCATCTGTTGACTCAGGGATCCAGACGTGACTGCACGATCCGTAACAGCCATGCGGATAAGATGCCTGTCATCGTGACTGCTAGTGATACGAGGCCGTTGGGATCCAGCACGGCGTTCCTTATTACCCTCCTGAACCCACCGATTCCATATTCTGTTAACAGTCATTGGATCTCGACCAACGCGAGCAGCAATGTCGAGATACGATAAACCGCAATCAGACGGCCGTGGTGGCCGTGCGGTTCTAGGCGCTGCAGTCCGGAACCGCAGGACTGCTACGGTCGCAGGTTCGAATCCTGCCTCGGGCATGGATGTGTTTGATGTCCTTAGGTTAGTTAGGGGACTGATGACCTAAGATGTTAAGTCCCATAGTACTCAGAGCCATTTTTGATAAACCGCAATCGCTATAGGCTACAATCTGACCTTTATCAAAGCCGGAAACGTGATGGTACGCATTTCTCCTCCTTAAACGAGGCATCACAACAACGTTTCGCCAGGCAACGCCAATCAAATGCTGCTTGTGTATGAGAAATCGGTTGGAAACTTTCCTCATGTCAGCACGTTGTAGGTGTCGCCACCTGCGCCAACTTTGTGTGAATGCTCTGAAAAGCTAAACATTTGCATATCACAGCATCTTCTTCCTGTCGCTTAAATTTCGCGTCTGTAGTAAGTCATCTTCGTGCTGTAGCAATTTTAATGGCCAGTAGTACACATATTATTTCGTTATTGCCCTATACTCTACTTAATTGTGAGAAAACAACAAAATTCCACAAAAAGAATTCTTTCTTTAGTTAATAACCTACGCATCTTATTATTATTATTAATGGCAGTGACAGTAGTTGTATATACTTGTTGATTAGCATAACTGTTATACAGCAGAGACTATTAATTTCACACTTTCAAATTTATCTGAATCAAAAAATTTGTGTGCCCCCAGAACGTATACTCACAAGCCGCCACTGTTAAATTGACAAGCAGTGTATGTTGCGGAGAAGAACTACTCACTGGCATGCTAATGGGAGATACTTTTACCTTATGCTCGGCTCACAGCGCTTTTGTGGTGTCGGCTCACGCAGCTGCGGAGAAAGCGAACGGTGCACGCAGCAGAGGCACGCACTGTCGCCCCAGTGACCCCTACACAACGGTGCGTGCCGAGCTGCCGGTTTCAGGGTCACGCACAATGTCGCCAGCACTCGGCACCTACCTTATGGCAACAGGATCCGCTCACTGGCAATTCTTCAAGTTCCCGTGCTACCCTCTCCGAGAAAGTATTTTTCACTGTCGTTCAACTAAAGAACGCCAAATGACTTCTGCTGTTTCATTGTCTCGGTATGTGTTTAGAGATGTCGTAAAGCCGTTACCTACAGGGTGTCCAACAAAGGACTCCCTGATTTTGAAATTAAATAATACGAAAACAAAGATCGACGAACTAAAGGAACGATACGTTTACAGTGAAAGAAGTAAGAAATGTATATATAAGTTTCGAAGCTGCAGTTATAAAAGCTGCTAAGAGATGGCACTGTACGCTGTACAGCTCGTATCAACCTACATTAATAGATTCGTCCGCTGCAAGCTGTCTTTGCAGTCACATCACAACCTTTTCGAGCTGGCCATCGCTCTCACAAGTGAACCTCCCCATCGCACCCCCCTCAGATTTAGTTATAAGTTGGCACAGCGGATAGGCCTTGAAACACTGAACACAGATCAATCGAGAAAACAGGAAGAAGTTGTGTGGAACTATGAAAAAAATAAGCAAAATATACAAACTGAGTAGTCCATGCGCAGCATATGCAACATCAAGGAGAATGTGGGCTCAGGAGCGCCGTGGTCCCGTGGCTAGCGTGAGCAGCTGCGGAACGAGAGGTCCTTGGTTCAAGTCTTCCCTGTAGTGAAAAGTTTACCTTCTTTATTTTCGCAAAGTTATGATCCGTCCGTTCGTTCACTGACGTCTCTGTTCACTGTAATAAGTTTAGTGTCTGTGTTTTGCGACCGCACCGCAAAACCGTGCGATTAGTAGACGAAAGGACGTGCCTCTCCAATGGGAACCGAAAACATTTGATCGCAAGGTCATAGGTCAACCGATTCCTCCACAGGAAATCACGTCTGATATATTCTATACGACACTGGTGACGGCACTGTGCGTCACATGACAGGAATCTGCTGTCGACCAACCTAACTTGTACACTTGGCGAATGGGTGGAAGGGTTCTTCTACCTTGCTCGATTTAGGTTTTCTTGTGGATGTGATAATCACTCCCAAAAAAGTGATGAAAACATAAGAGTTTGTCACATAAACTGCAACAAATGAATGCAACAGTTTCGATGTTTGTTTAGTTGTAGCGTCCCCATACTACGGCGCAGTTACCTCGCATCGGACGGACGGACGGACGGACAGATAATAATTGTCTGGAATTAAAAAATTAAAACTTTTCACTCGAGGGAAGACTTGAACCAAGGACCTCTCGTTCCGCAGCGGCTCACGCTAACCACGGGACCACGGCGCTCCTGAGGCTACTCTCTCCTTGATGTTCAATATCTTGCGCATGGACTACACAGTTTGTATATTTCGCTTATTTTTTCATAGTTCCACACAACTTCTTCCTGTTTTCTCGATTGATCTGTGTTCAGTGTTTCAAGGCCTATCCACTGTGCCGACTTATAACTAAATCTGAGGGGGGTGCGATGGGGAGGTTCCCTTGTCAGTAGAGAGGTGGCGCAAACAGACAGTGAAATTTGCGCTTGACGTCTTTTAGTGTCTCAACAGAAATAGATTCTTTTGCTGCACAGATTGAAGATTCAAGCTCGTCCAGCGTGGTGGAATAGTTCCGGAAGGCAATGTCTTTCAATGTAACCCCAACAAGTAGTCAAAGGGAGTCATATCGTGTGAATATGGAGACCAGTCCATGACTATGTCAGTAGATTTAGGTTAACATAACGAATTTCCCGTAGTATTCACTGAGAAACACCGGTGCGATCTGGTCAGTTCCCATCCTACATTAGCCACTCGGTACCACGCCGACACTTGCTGTGTAGCGACATATTGTCCCATCATAGCTAAGTAATGGAGTTCGCTGGTTGTCAAATTTCGCATGAAAAAATACCGATAGTGTTGCACACCGCAGCCCAAACGTTTGGCGAATGCACACAAAGGAAGACTTTAGGCCGGTCACTGTGGCCGAGCGGCTCTAGGCAATTCAGTTCGGAAACGCGCTGCTGCTACGGTCGAAGGTTCGAATCCTGCCCCGGGAATGGATGTGTGTGATGTCCTTAGGTTATTTAGGTTTAAGTAGTTCTAAGTCTAGGGAACTGATGACCTCAGATGTTGTCCCATAGTGCTTAGAGGTATTTGAACCACTTTTTTGAAGATTTTAAGAACTCGAAAATCTCCAGTTTTGTTTATTCGCGAATCTATTCAGGTGGAGGCGTGAACCACGAGCAGACAACATCAAATATCACTATCAGTCACTGTGAGAATCTGGGTGTCAAAGTGTGCCCTTTGTCGCAGAATTGGCACAGGTATGATACGGTGACGTCGAATTTTGAATGAAAACTATAGACTCCTTCTCAGCATTGAACGCGTTCTGGAAGCTTCAAACCAGTCTCTGCTAAAATTCTTCAGACAGTTTTTCCCAGATTTTGTTGAATAAGTTCAGAAAGTATAGCGTCATTTTCGGGCCTGAGGGCACTTTCCCCACTAGATCATAATCACATTATCCATCCGTTCGAATTTGGCGAAGGGATTGTGAGTAGTTTTCGCATCAGATCCTTTTGAAACATAAAATCATGTTTAAAAACTGCGCATTGTTGTTGTAATAGTGTGTTCTAACCCGTTATATTCCAATACCTGAAACACACTTTATATGGTATGAAATTTTTGTTCGGTATGCTAACCTCGTTCACATTTCAACGGTTGGTATGTTACCTCTAGGATTCGAAGTACTATTTATAAAAGCTACGTATTGTGATTACAGCGCCATCTGTTAGCAGTTTTTGTGACTGCTACTCTGTATAAATTGTTATAGCTTTCAAATAAGTGTACTGTTTTTTACATTCCTCTATAGATTTTGTTACATTTCTCTATCGATCTTTGTTTTCATGTTACGAAAGTTGCATCTTTACACAAAACAGATACATGTTTTAAAGTTTGACTGTCCTTCACAGCCGGCCGGAGTGGCCGAACGGTTCCAGGCGCTACAGTCTGGAACCGCGCGACCGCTACGGTCGCAGGTTCGAATCCTGCCTCCGGCATGGATGTGTCCTTAGGTTAGTTAGGTTTAAGTAGTTCTAAGTTCTATGGGACTGATGACCACTGCAGTTAAGTCCCATAGTGCTCAGAGGCATTTTTTAACTGTCCTTCACAGTAGTCACAGCATTGTGTATAACCCGCTGTCAGCGATTTGGAAGTCATAGTATACACTTAGCAGCGCCAGTTGTGTTGATATGCGGGTGGAGCGCTCGGTTGCCCGACGAATCTCTGTAACAGTTCTGAAGCGAAGGCCTGTAATGATCCCCGCAGTCTAGGGACGAACTTGAGGTCATAAGGGCTATGTCTGGGAAGTGTGGAGCACTTCCCAGATCTATCTAACGAACAAATCAGTCAGCGCCATATGCGTCTGAGCATTGTTCTGCAAAATGGTGGGTAGATCCAGCACATTGTCGTCGCTTCTAACTTCGATTTGGATGTAGACAGTGAAGTGCTGTGCCACGCACCACACTCTCTGTATTTGAGCCCTTATGACTTTAGGTTGGTTCCTAAATCGAAAGAAGATCTTCTTGTCATTCGCTTCAGAATTGTTGCAGAGATTCGTCGGACCATAGACCGTCCCACTCTAGCTATCAACACAACTGCCTGTGCTAAGGGTATCCTACGACTTGCACATCGGTGGCAATGGGTTGTACACAGTGTTGGTGACTATTTCGAAGGACAACGCAGCGCGGTTTGTGGCTGGACAATTCTGTTGGGAAAGAGAATAGTTGTCCCCGAGGAAAGCTTTGCACGAACATACACCACTGAATCATAGACTAGTCTATAGTACTGTTGTACAAGTCAGTTTGACGAGATAGTGTAACGACATCGTGCAGATGTGATTGTGATGACAGCTTAAGCGGAAATGCTAAGTAAAAAAAAAAAAGTAAAGCTGTCAAGACGAAAAATTAAACTATTTACGTGTGCATTTATACTCCCTGTCAATAGGATACGTTTGTTACATTATATCCTCCCCTCCCTTTTCCGAATGGTACTTGGGGAGTACCGACTGCCTGTGAGCCGCAGTATCAGCTCTAATTTCTTTGATTTTCGCTCGTAGTCATTTCACTTGATGTATGTATGAGGAAATAAAATGTTGCTTCACTCTTCTTGGGGCGTAGTATCTCTGTGGTGCACGATGTCATTGGAGTTTGTTGAGCATCCGTGCGCCTGTCTCGTACTGAGCCGTTATGAAATACAAGGGGCGTTTGAAAAGTCCGTGTAAAGTCCGAGAGATGGCACCACCGGCGCGTATCGAGGTCATGTTTAGTTAGTAGCATCTTTGGAAAGAGCGCACACCAAGTTTCAACCATATTGGTCTATTTCTCTGTGTTTGGCATTCGTGTGAATCAAGCGAGTCGAGTGATTGTCAAAAAACGGACGAAAAAGAATTTCGTGTGGTGATTAAACATTACTTTATGAAAGGCAAAACGCCTCAGGAGACTAAAGAGAAGCTTGATAAACATTACTGTGACTCTGCACCTTCGATTAGAACAGTTTATAAGTGGTTTCAAAATTTTCTAAGTGGCCATATGGGCACAAGTGATGCTGAACGTTCTGCACGCCTTGTAGAGGTTACGACTCCAGAAATCGTTGATAAAATCCATGATATGGTGATGAATGACAGAACAATTAAGGTGTGTGAGATTTCTAGTGCTGTGGACATTTCGAATAAACGGGCACATAATATTTTGCATAAACATTTCGACATGAGAAAGTTATCCGCAAGATGGTTTACGCGATTTCTCACGCTTGACCAAAAGCGGAATCGTGTGAAGTGTTGCAAGGATGGTTTGCAGCTGTTCAGGAAGAATCTGCAGGACTTTAAGCATCGTTTCGTCACTGTGGATGAAACATGGATACATTACTATACTCCTGAGACCAAAGAACAATCTAAATATTGGGTTACAAAGGGCGAATCTTCACCAAAAAAGGCGAAGACCACTCCTTCGGCCGGAAAGGTTATGGCGACTGTCTTTTGGGATTCGCAAGGGATAATCCTCATCGACTATTTGGAAAAGGGTAAAACTATTACAGGTGCATATTATTCAACGTTATTGGACCATGTGAAAACTGAGCTGCAAGAAAAACGCAGGCGATTGGACCACAAAAAAGTCCTTTTCCACCATGACAATGCACCAGCACACACCTCAGCAGTTGTGGTCACAAAATTAATGGAAATAGGATTCCAACAAGTTCCACATCCCCCCCCGTTCTCCAGACTTGGCTCCCTCGGACTACTATTTCTTCCCCAATTTGAAGAAATGGCTGGTAGGACAAAGATTTCATTCAAATGAGGATGTGATTGCAACAACTAATAGCTACACTCCTGGAAATTGAAATAAGAACACCGTGAATTCATTGTCCCAGGAAGGGGAAACTTTATTGACACATTCTTGGGGTCAGATACATCACATGATCACACTGACAGAACCACAGGCACATAGACACAGGCAACAGAGCATGCACAATGTCGGCACTAGTACAGTGTATATCCACCTTTCGCAGCAATGCAGGCTGCTATTCTACCATGGAGACGATCGTAGAGATGCTGGATGTAGTCCTGTGGAACGGCTTGCCATGCCATTTCCACCTGGCGCCTCAGTTGGACCAGCGTTCGTGCTGGACGTGCAGACCGCGTGAGACGACGCTTCATCCAGTCCCAAACATGCTCAATGGGGGACAGATCCGGAGATCTTGCTGGCCAGGGTAGTTGACTTACACCTTCTAGAGCACGTTGGGTGGCACGGGATACATGCGGACGTGCATTGTCCTGTTGGAACAGCAAGTTCCCTTGCCGGTCAGCCCGCATCTCGTGGTCGTGCGGTAGCGTTCTCGCTTCCCACGCCCGGGTTCCCGGGTTCGATTCCCGGCGGGGTCAGGGATTTTCTCTGCCTCGTGATGGCTGGGTGTTGTGTGCTGTCCTTAGGTTAGTTAGGTTTAAGTAGTTCTAAGTTCTAGGGGACTTATGACCACAGCAGTTGAGTCCCATAGTGCTCAGAGCCATTTGAACCATTTGAACCTTGCCGGTCTAGGAATGGTAGAACGATGGGTTCGATGAAGGTTTGGATGTACCGTGCACTATTCAGTGTCCCCTCGACGATCACCAGTGGTGTACGGCCAGTGTAGGAGATCGCTCCCCACACCATGATGCCGGGTGTTGGCCCTGTGTGCCTCGGTCGTATGCAGTCCTGAATGTGGCGCTCACCTGCACGGCGCCAAACACGCATACGACCATCATTGGCACCAAGGCAGAAGCGACTCCCATCGCTGAAGACGACACGTCTCCATTCGTCCCTCCATTCACGCCTGTCGCGACACCACTGGAGGCGGGCTGCACGATGTTGGAGCGTGAGCGGAAGACGGCCTAACGGTGTGCGGGACCGTAGCCCAGCTTCATGGAGACGGTTGCGAATGGTCCTCGCCGATACCCCAGGAGCAACAGTGTCCCTAATTTGCTGGGAAGTGGCGGTGCGGTCCCCTACGGCACTGCGCAGGATCCTACGGTCTTGGCGTGCATCCGTGCGTCGCTGCGGTCCGGTCCCAGGTCGACGGGCACGTGCGCCTTCCGCCGACCACTGGCGACAACATCGATGTACTGTGGAGACCTCACGCCCCACGTGTTGAGCAATTCGGCGGTACGTCCACCCGGCCTCCCGCATTCCCACTATACGCCCTCGCTCAAAGTCCGTCAACTGCACATACGGTTCACGTCCACGCTGTCGCGGCATGCTACCAGTGTTAAAGACTGCGATGGAGCTCCGTATGCCACGGCAAACTGGCTGACACTGACGGCGGCGGTGCACAAATGCTGCGCAGCTAGCGCCATTCGACGGCCAACACCGCGGTTGCTGGTGTGTCCGCTGTGCCGTGCGTGTGATCATTGCTTGTACAGCCCTCTCGCAGTGTCCGGAGCAAGTATGGTGGGTCTGACACACCGGTGTCAATGTGTTCTTTTTTCCATTTCCAGGAGTGTATTTTGGAGGCTTGGGCAGTTCCTATTATTCGGAAGGGATCAACAAATTAGAACAGCGTTGGACGAAGTGTATAAGTCTAAAAGCAGACTATGTCGAAAAATAAAAAAAGGTTTTCCCCGAACATGTAAGTAGTTTTTATTTTTGAACGGACTTTTCAAGCGCCCCTTTACATGAAATCTATGAGGAGTTGCAATATGGACAACCGTCAGCTGTGTAACGGAATGACGACAGAGAACATACGTGCCGGACCGGGACTTGAACCCGGATTTTTACTTGAAAGTCGCTGCCATATCGACTTTTAATTAAAATGTCTCCTCTGTACGGGAATACACATAATGGAGGTAGGAGTACAGGTTGCAGACACATGGTTGACTACATGTAGAAGTTTGGGTCTGACCTCGAGCTGTGCTCGGATAGTCAAATGGTAAGCATCCACTCACGATAAGCGGGAAATCCGGTTTCGAGTCCCGGTCCGGCACGAATGTTCTCTGTCGTCATTCCGTCACACAGTTTACAGTTGTCCATATTGGCAGCTGCGGATGCATTTCATCTTTTTTACGGAGTTTCCGATGTTATCCTACGCATCATTTATACACACTGAAAGCCAAAACTAATATAAAAGCCGTCCGCCGGGAGATTGACTGCTGGCTGTTGGCGTTGCGGGCACGTGACGCGGTGGGAGAAGTGTATAAGCACAGCACAGGGGACGGGGGAAACGTTCTTGGGTCCATAGGGGCCACAGATTGGGAAATCGACTGGCAGAAGCGATTTTGACAATGGCCACGTTGTTATGGCCTGTTCTTGGGCACGAGCATCTAGCAAATGGCGAAGGTGGCCAACTGTTTGCGTGCTACTGTTGAAACGTTTCTACTGCTTGGTTCAGAGGTCATACGAAAGGAAGACAACGCTGTCAGGGTCAGTTCATTAAAATGTATCTGTTTATGGGGGTGTGGGGGTGGTCGTATTAAAGTATCTATCCTGGTAGGGTAAGCGAAGTAAAACGCTATCCCTTTTTTGGAGTAAGGTTCACATAACAGAACTGTTAAAAGAAAATCTCCTCTTATACAGGGTGGTGCATTTATCGTGACCAGGCTAAATATCTCACGAAATAAGCGTCAAACGAAAAAACTACAAAGAACGAAACTTGTCTAGCTTGAAGGGGGAAACCAGATGGCGCTATGGTTGGCCTGCTACATGGCGCAGCCATAGGTCAAACGGATATAAACTGCGTTTTTTTTTAAATAGGAACCCTCATTTTTATTACATATTCGTAAAGAAATATGAATGTTTTAGTTGGACCACATTTTTGCTTTGTGATAGATGGCGCTGTAATAGTCACAAACATATGGCTCACAATTTTAGGCGAACAGTTGGTAACAGGAAGGGTTTTTTAAATTAAAATACAGAACGTAGGTACGTTTGAACATTTTATTTCGGTTGTTCCAATGTGATACATGTAGCTTTGTGAACTTACCATTTCTGAGAACGCATGCTGTTACAGCGTGATTACCTGTAAATACCACATTAATGTAGTAAATGCTCAAAATGATGTCCGTCAACCTCAGTGCACTTGGCAATACGTGTAACGACATTCCTCTCAACAGCGACTAGTTCGCCTTCCGTAATGTTCGCACATGCACTGACAATGCGCTGACGCAGGCGTTGTCGGTGGATCACGATAGTAATTATCCTTCAACTTTCCCCACAGAAAGAAATCCAGGGACGTCAGATCCGGTGAACGTGCGGGCCATGGTATGGTGGTTCGACGACCAATCCACCTTTCATGAAATATGCTATTCAATACCGCTTCAACCGCACGCGAGCTATGTGCCGGACATCCATCATGTTGGAAGTACATCGTCATTCTGTCATGCAGTGAAACATCTCGCAGTAACAACGATAGAACATTATGTAGGAAATCAACATACATTGCACCATTTAGATTGTCATCAATAAAATGGATCAACATACATTGCACCATTTAGATTGTCATCGATAAAATGGGGGCCAATTATCCTTCCTCCCATAATGCCGCACCATACATTAACCCGCCATGGTCGCTGATGTTCCACTTGTCGCACCCATCGTCGTAATTCCGTTGCCCAATAGTGCATATTATGCCGGTTTACGTTACCGCTGTTGGTGAATGACTCTTCGTCGCTAAATAGAACGCGTACAAAATATCTGCCATCGTCCCGTAATTTCTCTTGTGCTCAGCGGCTGAACTGTACACTACTTTCAAAGTCGTCGCCATCCAATTCCTGGTGCATAGAAATATGGTACCGGTGCAATCGATGTTGATGTAGCATTCTCAACACCGACGTTTTTGAGATTCACGATTCTCGCGCAATTTGTCTGCTACTGATGTGCGGATAAACCGCGACAGCAGCTAAAACACCTACTTGGGCATCATCATTTGTTGCAGGTCGTGGTTGACGTTTCACATGTGGCTGAACACTTCCCATTTCCTTAAATAACGTAACTATCCGGCTAACGGTCCGGACACTTGGATGATGTCGTCCAGGATACCGAGCAGCATACATAGCACACGCCCGTTGGGCATTTTGATCACAATAGCCATACATCAACACGATACCGACCATTTCCGCAATTGGTAAACGGTCCATTTTAACACGGGTAATGTATCGCGAAGCAAATACCGTCCGCACTGGCGGAATGTTACGTGATGCCACAAACTTATACGTTTGTGACTATTACAGTGCCATCTATCACAAAGCGAAAAGAGTGGTCCAACTAAGACATTCCTATTTCTTTACGTACTACACGAATATGTAATAAAAATGGGGCTTCCTATTTTTAAAAAAACGCAGTTGATATCCGTTTGATCTATGGCAGCGCCATCTAGCGGGACAACCATAACGCCATCTGGTTACCCTTTTCAAGCTAGACGAGTTTCGTTCTTTGTAGTTTTTTCGTTTGATGCTTATTTCGTGAGATATTTGGCCTGGTCGCTATCAGTGGACCACGCTGAATAAAGGATGGCTTACGGTCCTTGTTACTAAATTTTCGTTGTTCATGCAGTAAAACATCAACACCAGACATGAGATTTCAATTTATTGCTTCTTCAGTACTGACCTCTATTCGCAACGCAGTTCGCAGAGAGTATCCACATACACCACTGAATGTACCTGCAAAATCGTATCATTGTACTGCAGTTCAGGAGATAGGATGTTATAGAGGCACGCTGCTGGATTTTTACAGGCAGGTCCGAACAACACACAGGCATTACGGAGATGTTTCGGGAACCTAAATAGGAATCTCTGGATGGAAAGCGACATTCTTCACGAGAAACAATGTTGAGAAAATTTAGAGAATCGACATTTGAAGCTGGCTGTAGAACGATTCTACTGCCGCCAACGTACATTTCGCGCAAAGACCGAGAAGACGCGATAACAGAAATTAGGACTCTTACGGAGGTATATAGACAGTCGTTTTCCCCTCGGTCTATTTGCGAGTGGAACAGGAGAGGAAACGAGTAATAGTGGTGTAGGACATTCTCCGTCGCACCGCATACTGTGGCTTGCCGACTATGTATGAGGATGTAGATGTATATGTGGACGCTTGGAAAACTAGCTTCTGCTCAAAATAACGCAAAAAAACTTTAACAGTAGGCATGACGTTTTAATTTATCGCTTCTTTATTACTAACACTATTCGCAAGACACTTTGCAGACGGTACCTACATTTATCATTGAATGTACCTGTAAAATTGTATCATTGTACGAGACGCAGTTCCGAGATATGCCATAAAGATTGAGATTCGTGAAAAAGTCTGATGTTCCATAATGAAACCACTAGTCGACTTCCAGCAAGCTTTAAGCATAATTTCAAACCTAATCTAAACTTTTTCTCGCTTCATGCTTAACGTAAAATCTTTAAGGTATTAACTTATTTGCAAAGTAATGAGATGTTTGAAGCTATTTTATACACGGGCGTTCGTTTCTTTAAAGCTCGGTTAAGTCAGTACCGCCATTAGACTGTTGTTTATTTGCAGCGTTACATTTACACTTACATGATCATGATTTCGGCTTCAAAGTGCCATTACCAAGTGTTTTAAGTGTTATACAGTGCCTAAGATGGCATATTGTCGTATTTAAAATACACTATTAGACGCATTGTCTAAGGGTCGATATTTCTGGTAAAGCCTAGGTAGTAAAGGCAGTAGCCGGCCTCGGTGGCCGAGCGGTTCTCGGCACTTCAGTCCGGAACCGCGCGACTGCTACTGTCGCAGGCTCGAATCCTGCCTCGGGCATGGATGTGTGTGATGTCCTTAGGTTAGTTAGGTTTAAGTAGTCCTAAGTTCTAGGGGACTGATGACCTCAGATGTTAAGTCCCATAGTGCTCAGAGCCATTTGAACCATTGAGTAGCACTTAAAACACTTGATAATGGCACTTTGAAGACTAAATCATGATTGTGTAAGTGTAGATGTAACACTGCAAATAAACAACAGTCTAATGGCGGTACTGACTTTAAAGAAATATGTTATGATTGTGGCCCTGCAGTATGAAAACATTAAGTTTCTTTAAAGATTCGACGGTTTACTCGTAAGATAATTGTTGGGAAAAGGTACAATAAATTAACTATCTTACTATGCACTTAAGAAACTGGCGAACGATTATTACAGAAATAGGGAGAATAATTTATTTGCTTGCTGGGAAACACAATGTCGCTTTCGAGAACCAGCCTAAACGGGTACAGCAAACGAGAGCGCTTTGCCCGCAAGTTGTCCACAGAACGGCTGTCAATAGCCTTCTCGTGTAGCGCCTTATCCGATCCGAGAAAAACGACCAAAGGGGAAAAAAAGGGGAAGGAAAACGACACGTCGGGCAGCTACGGCTACTCAGCTGCTGAGAAGGCTTTCAGGACGCTGTGCTGGAAAGGGCCCAGCCCGATGGCTGTCGCGGACGCAGATGGCGCCAGTGGACCGGAACAGCTTCGCACTTCGCCGGCGGAGATCGGCGACTGAGATGGGCGCCTCTGCCCGACCACTCAGGGAAGCCGCCAGGGGTCTGCGTCAGCTGCGAGGGAAAGGCACCAGATGCTGCCCATTAGTTTCCGACATATTTCTAAGTAAACACCGTTGTTGTTTTGTTTGTTATGGTATTCGATTTGTACGGCACCGGACCGGAGAGGAGCAAAGAGGCCTGGCGAGACGTCGCGCAGGCTGCTGCTCGTACGTCTATACTGAGGCGACAGCAGTCATCTGACAGCGATATGATCGTATACAGATGGCAGTAGCATCGCGTATATAAGGTACAAAGAGGCAGTGCATTGTAATTTGTGCTCAGGTGCCCATGTGAAAAGAAGCTGGAGTTAGATGCGTGAGACATTCAGAAATCGTTAGGGAATTCAGTATTACAAGATCCACGTTGTCAAGAGTGAGCCGAGGATACCAAATTTCAGGCATTACCTCTCACAACGGACAACGCAATCGTCGACGGCCTTCACTTAACAACCGAAAGTAGCAGCATTCGTGTAGAGTTGTCAGTGCTAACAGACAAGCAACACTGCGTTGAACCTTGAATTTATTTTCAAAATCTTTTCTTAAATAATTTACTTCATTTACTAGCGATTTATCAAGAACATTAACACATTTAATCACTCTAGGTGAGCGTGGAAGTAGTTGCCAGAGACTAACTGATGAAAATGAAATTACCTTTAACAAATGGAAATTTTATTCATAAAAGCCTTTTCAAAACAGATTTAAAATTTACAAGCAGAAAAGCACCCTCGAAATATCAAGTTACAATTTTATTTAGAGGCAGAAAGAACAATACTGACAGTATGAGCTTTCGGGCTGAGAAGCTTGCCGCTCCCTTTCAACACGGCCGTAGTCACGACCGCTCACAACAACTTCTGAAAGACTACACTGGTACAAATCTGCAACACAGCAGATTACTTTAAACTAAAAATTTTAACAACTCACACAAACACATTAACTATGCACCCCGTGAGAGGGATGGAAATGGCACAAACACACACACTAAGAAATTATTTGCCACCGAAAGTGCAATTTGTTTTTAAAAGGTCTCTTACGGTGGAAGACTGGCAACTTTATAAAAATGACTATTTAAATAAAACCAATGAAATTCACACTTAAATAAAATGTACGACATGCTCTACATTACACATATACCGCCTCGCAAGATGATAGGCAAGATAAAAACATATTTCAGGAATTCGGCCTTTACACCTCAATTCTATAAATTCGTTAACACCGAATCCGACAAACAAGACAGAGGCAGCTATTAACATATGGCAGATAGACAGGGGGATTACTGAACAACCCGAACTGCAGATTGCTCTAACCCTCCCCAACTCCACAAGGGAAAAACGGACCACCCAATTCACAAATAACCACCTTCCCGTGGGTCGGCAAACGGAGACGAATGGTGGGATGACCCCAAAACAAAGCGGCTGCTGACCTCACCAGGAAAACAAGTAGAATTTATCAAGTAAATTAAACAACATATCTCCAATCACTTAACTTCTAATAAACTGCGATTTCTGGCGAAGACCTGGCGCAGCACCCCCAACGCTCTCCCGAACCGTCCGCTGCCAGCCGCTTCAACGGACGCAGGAAGGCGCGCTGATCTCCCGTCTCACGGTGTCGCAGCTCGCCCCGGCCTGCCCGATGTCGTGGTTTCACTCCTGTTGCTCTCGTATCAACCGCGAAGCCACTACCCCTTTCTATATGGCGCGGCCCACTGGACTCACGTGGGGACCTCTCATGCACCGACGCTCAAGGCGGACAAGTCATCTCGTGTCTCAGTGCGCGACCGACCAACCGACCGATCCAGCCGCCAATGACCGTTGCCCGAAGCACCTCGAGAAGACTGGAGGTCTAACGCGCACACTCAGATGTAGGAGCTCAGCCCCGACCGGGCGACCACTAGCTGTTCTGTTACTGGCGGAGTGGCAAGACTCATTTTCTGGCTTAAAGTTTGATCCAAACGACAGACATACTTGCAGTCCGACGACAGACAGACACTAACTGCCGCACAAATGCGAAGGAGAGACAGTGCAGCAACTGGTGACGCGAGACTGACCTAGCCTCACTCTGACTGACCCACTGCCGAGTTTTTTTTTTTCTCTATATTGATTTTCAATTCCCCCCGAAGGGGGCGGGCTGGCAGCAGCTTACTACGCTGCTCTACAGCCTACAGACTTTTTTTTTAAAAAAAGGAAGAAGAAAGAAACAAGAAAAAACAGGCGATAAAATGGTGATTTAAAGTGGAAAATAGCGTAAAAATGCGGAAAGTTAAAACAGAAAGCAAAAGGAGACGGCGATGTTGATAAAATACACAGGAATCAGACAAGTAACATAGAAAAAACATGGTGACAGTCTGGTTTCTGTTCGCAAGTGATAAAAAGCACACCCAGCGACAGTATGATGGCTGTTCGCTACACTTCCCAAAAGACACAACACGGAGCATGCACTGGAAGAACACACTGTAAAACACTGCACGAAAAAGGCGGCACAAAGGTGGCACTCCCGATTCAAGGCAGATGGGGGGGGGGGGACCTGGAGTAGGGGGAAAAACAAGGAGGGAGGAGAGGAAAAAACGAAAAGGGGGGGGGGGGGAGAAAACCAAGGAGGGAGAGGACTAAGAAAGGGGGAGAAGGGCAGACGCGAGACAGAATGAGAGGAGGCAGAGGAGGGAAATGTAAAAGGACTCGGAGGAAAGAAGGGGGCAAAGAGAGGGGAGGTGTGGAAGAAAGAGGATGGAAGGGGGGAGAGGGAGCCCGGGAAAAGGACAGAGGAAAGGAGGGGGAGTGAGGATCAGAGTTGATATGAGGGATAAATGGAGGGAGAGGGGGCATCATCCGGTCATCCGGGAGGGGGAGTTGATGGAAGCCACCTTGGGAAAGGAGATGTAGGGTGTAGAGATGGAGGGTAGGGGGGACACAACGGTGAAGACGTGGAAGGGGGCGGGGATCAGAGAGGACAGGAGCAACCAGGGGGTGAGGGGGTTCAAGACGGCGGGAGGTGTAGAGGATGCAGATATGTTCGAGGAATAGGAGCAGATGAGGGAAAGGAATGAGATCATAGAGGATCCGCGTGGGGGACGCACTGCCTAGCTGATAGCGCCCCTTAAATGCACGTGAACAGGCAACCTTTCCACTTTCCCACCAGAGGGAGACACCAAAGCTGCGATTGCGACAGCGGCGCAACCACCAGAAACGGAGGGCGACTGCTTCACACAGCGCACTGCGGCGCGCTCTTCAAAACAGCAATTTTTTTTTACTACGGATCGTGCATGAAATAACGGCATAAATCAATGTGGATGGTGAACGTATCCTTTGGGACAGGATAGCGAAATTTGGCGTCAATGGGCTATGGCAGCAGACGACCGACGCGAGTGCCTTGGCCAACAGCACGACATCGCCTGTAGAGCCTAATCTGGTTTCGTGACAGTATCGGTTGGACCCTACACTGTTGGAAAACGGTGACCTGGTCAGATGAGTCCAGATTTCAGACCTGATGGTAGGTTTCGAGTGTGGAGCAGGCCGCAAGAAGCCATGACCTAAGTTGTCAATAAAGCATCGTTTAAGCTGGTAGTGGCTCCACAATGGAGTGGGTCGTGTTTACATGGAACAGACTGGGTTCTCTGGTCCAATTGAACCGATCATTGGCTGGAAATGGTTACGTTCGGCTACTTGGAGACCATCTGCAACCATTCATGGACTTCATGTTTCCAAACATGTCACCATGCCACAGTTGTTCGCGATTGCTTTTAAGAATATTCTGGGCAATTCGAACGAATGATTTAACCACCCACATCGCCCGGCACGAATCCTATAGCACATTTACTGGAAATCATTGAGAGATCAGTTCATGCACCAAATCGTGCACCGGCAACACTTTAGCAGTTATGGACGACTATAGAGGCAGCACGGCTCAATATTTCTGCAGGGGACTTCCAGCGGCGTGATGAGTCCATGCCACGTCGATTGCTACGCTATGCAGGGCAGAGTTCTCACACGATCTTAGGGGGGATCCCACGGCTTTTGCCGCCTCAGTGTGCATCTAGATCCATGCTCTGCAAACCGCTGTCAACCATGGTATCACAACCAATTCTGTATGGAGCGCGGGAAGAATAACAGCTGAAATAGCTCTGTGCGTGCTGTAACGACACTAATCTTGTCGTCGCGCTCCCTGCGGGAGCGATAGGCGCTGAAGATTCTTCACTTAACACAGATTCTTGAAATTTAGAAGTAGGTTTTGGTGAGACTGTTTGCGTCTACCTTCAAGACTCCACCAATTCAGCTTCTCAACATTTCCGTAAAGCTTTCCCATGACTAAAAAACGAACCTGGGATCATTCCTATCGTCCTTCTTTGAATACGTTCACTGTACCCTGTTAGTCCTATTTGGTGCCGTACTCTGTAGTATTATTCGAAGATGTGACGCAAATATTATTTCGGACGGTCACCTACCTTTCGTGAGCCTGAGGCTACGTTGTCTTTCCATTTCATATCCCTACTCTTATTCTCTGGTAGTTATAAGAGGTGGTTGATTATAATTATCAGCCGTTGATACTATAGTCATAGGTTACGACGAAGGTTGTCCAGAAAGTTCCGATCGGTTGCGAAATGGAAACCACAGTTAAAATCAGAAATGTTTTGTTTGCAACAGTTATCTACATCTTCCAACTACTTCCCTAAATAGTCGCCGAACCGACTGATACATTTGTCGTAATGCTGTAAGAACTTTCCAATACCCTCGTCATAGAAGGCATCCTCCTGTGCTTTCCACCAATTCTCTACGCAGGACTGCAGTTCGTTGTCTGTGCGAACATGTTGGCCTCATAGCCGGTGGTTCATGTGAGCAGAGATGATAATCGGAGGGGGACAGTTTCGGTCTAACTGGTAGGTGATCTAACATTTCCCATCGAAAACGCTGCAGGAGCGTCTTCGTTGCCCCTGCAGCGTGCGGCCCAGAATTGTCACGGAGAACGAAGTGCCTGGCAGTTATGTTCATTTGTGTACAAGAAAATAGCACGATAGCAATTATCACAAGAAGCGTTAAGTCGTTTTATATAAATTACGAAGACTGCTGTCTTACTATTCACATGGAATATATAAAGATGGCTGACAAGAGGACAGTGTCCTCTTAAAAGATGCACTGACGCACTTTTAAAATGAGCTGCCACTTGAAAATGGCTTAATGGAACGAAATTGCGATTGTGCTGAGTAAATACAATTAGGTTACACTCCAAGCGGAAAGCGTTTTGTTTTCTAACATATGGTTATTAGTATCAGTGGTGTGGAGAAACAGCTGAAATTGTTAAAACTGAACGAGGCATCAGGGCCTGAAGAAATATCGATCAGTTTCTATACAGAATGTGCGACTGAGTAAGCCTCATTGTTACCAATGAAATATCACAGATAGCTTGAAGAATACATTGTGCTCAGTAGTTAGCATGAAGTACAGGTTACTCTCATCTACAAGAAGGGCAGCAGAAGCGATCTATAAACCTATATTTCAATATCCTTGACATCTATGTGTTGTACAGTCTTCGGACTTATTCTGAAACGAAACGTAATGAGGTATAACCTCCTCCATTCCAACCAGGATCTATTCTGAAAACATCAGTCATGCGAAACACAGCTCGCCCTTTCTCTTATGACAAAAGGATCATGGCAGTTAACTGGATGCTGTAATTCTTGCATCGGAAAAACATTTTCACAACACCTGTTAACGAAAGTACATTCATACACGTTATAAAACGAGATTTGTTAATGGACTGATGATTTCATGATTGGTAAGTCTCATCGATAGAGAGAGAAAGTAAAGTGAGACACATCCCAGGAAAGTGAGTTGGGACCCTCGTTGTTCACTTTATATATTAACGGCCTAGCAGACGATATCAATAGTAACGTCATACTTTTTGCAGATAATGTAGTTCTCAATAATAAAATACTATCTGAAAAGAAGCTACAAAAATATTGTCACGTCTTAATAACATAGGTCTAAAAGGAGATATTGAACTTATAAAAATAAGGGCAGCACGAATAGTGGGCGGTTTGTTTCATCCACGGAATAGTGTCACAGAGATGCTAAAAAACATGAATCGGCAAAATCCAGAATCTGGATGCGAGCATCCCACAGCAGCCTATTTACAAAGTTTAAAGAACCGATATGAAGTGAGCAACATACTACAGCCTTCTGCGTATCACCTGCGTAGGAACAGAAAATACAAAATTAGACTAATTACACCAGGTATAGAGGTATTTAAGCAAATATTCTTCCTACGTTGCCTATATAAACGGAATGGGAAGAACCTTAAATATGTGGTACAACGTGAAGTGCCCTCTGCTGTGTACCTCACAGTAGTTCGCAATGTATATACATTTAGATGTAAATCTCACTATGACGTGGAACAAGTTAAGCCGTGTAGAAAAATGATACATCTTCACAGAGTCACATGGCTATATGTTGATCTTTTAGACGTAATACTTAATGTGCGTTTAAACCAGTGAAATATTCTGTAGCTATACTATCACCGTCGGGTAAAAATACAACACGCTCAAGGAGTGTGTTCAGGGGCGCCAGGGTATAATTTGGGCATACTGAGGGGTCACAGTGTTAGCGATTCATTTGTCACGGCGAGCAGATGGAGCTGAGAAGTCCTACCTGGATCCGCTTTGTTTTGACTGCAGGCAGTAAATGTTCTGAGTCTACGGATGGTCAGTGTTTGCAGCATTCATTGTAGTGTACAACCACGCCTCGCCGATGAGTACGCACTCCTGCTGATCAGATTCAGCCATTTGAACGGCGTCGCAAAGTGGGATCGCGGGAGGCTGGTTGGACATATCGACAGACTGATGCGCATGTAGGGCACAACTTATCGGTGGTGTGTCTTTGCTTTCAACACTGATCAGTTGAACAACCCCACACTACAGACCAGGTTCTGCACGTCCACTCAGTACAGACGAACGTCAAGATCGACGCATTATGGCCGGCCGGTGTGGCCGAGCGGTTCTAGGCACTTCAGTCTGGATCCGTGCGACCGCTACGGTCGCAGGTTCGAATCCTGCCTCGGGCATGGATGTGTGTCATATCCCTAGGTTAGTTAGGTTTAAGTAGTTCTAAGTTCTAGGGGACTGATGACCTCAGATGTTAAGTCCCATAGTGCTCAGAGCCATTTGACGCATTATGAGAGCAACAGTGGCCGACCGATCGACATCCAGGGAAGAGATCTGCCTTGCACAAGAACAAGAGCGCCTGTGGTCAGACTGCCAGTAACACCAAGACACCACCAATCATGGCTACTCTGATGTCGTGAAAGAGCCCTTCTGGAGTGGAAAGACACTCTTGTCTTCGGTGATCAGAGCAGGATCTATCTGTATGTGGGTGACTGACGCACACGTGTATGCGTAGACCTCGCATCAGCCTCAACTCACGATCACAACTGGTGTTTCTGCACGGTAAAGTAGCCAGTTCACACTAGATTACACAGTGCTGCTGTCATTTCTTCAACAGGAAAGTGATGTGGCTTTTCAGCAGGACAATGCACGTCTACATACTAGTGCTACGACACAACGTAGTGCTGGTGTACTATACAACAACAACCCTGGCCAACTGAACACGTACAGGACATGGTGAAGCGGCAACTTACTCATCCTGCAACAACCCATCTATCTATCTATCTATCTATCTATCTATCTACATCCATACTCCGCAAGCCACCTGACGGTGTGTGGCGGAGGGCACTTTGAGTACCTCTATCGGTTCTCCCTTCTATTCCAGTCTCGTATTGTTCGTGGAAAGAAAGATTTTCGGTATGCCTCTGTGTGGGCTCTAATCTCTCAGATTTTATCCTCATGGTCTCTTCACGAGATATACGTAGGAGGGAGCAATATACTGCTTGACTCCTCGGTGAAGGTATGTTCTCGAAACTTCAACAAAAGCCCGTACCGAGCTACTGAGCGTCTCTCCTGCAGAGTCTTCCACTGGAGTTTATCTATCATCTCCGTAACGCTTTCGCGATTACTAAATGATCCTGTAACAAAGAGCGCTGCTCTCCGTTGGATCTTCTCTATCCTTTCTATCAACCCTATCTGGTACGGATCCCACACTGGCGAACAAGTGTACTGTAACCTACTTCCTTTGTTTTCGGATTGCATTTCCTTAGGATTCTTCCAATGCATCTCAGTCTGGCATCTGCTTTACCGACGATCAAATTTATATGATCATCCCATTTTAAATCACTCCTAATGCCAACTCCCAGATAATTTATGGAATTAACTGCTTCCAGTTGCTGACCTGCTATATTGTAGCTAAATGATAAAGGATCTTTCTTTCTATGTATTCGCAGCACATTACACTTGTCTACATTGAGATTCAATTGACATTCCCTGCACCATGCGTCAATTCGTTGCAGATCCTTGTGGCGTTCGCTGTTTTATTCAGTGGTTTGGTATTTAACTAATTTGTAAATGGAAATGATACTCTTATTTTACTACATTGAGTAATTACTAAATAACTTTTCTCCCGGCTAAAGATTTGATCAAGTTGCTAAAGAACTCCAAGTTAACTTCGTGTTAAAGTGTTGTCTGTATGTTGTGTAAGTGTTACTAAATCACAGTTCATACAACAGATTCCTTACAACTATTGATTGAGATGGAAGCAGTTATCTTCAGCAAAATGATCGTTAAAACCACCGAATATCAGCCGCGCACAACACTGACGTATGTTGCCTGAAACAATATTCTTCGCAACTCGTGCGTAATTAATTTCGACTCCATACATCAGCTAGAAAAGTTTTGTTATAACGATCGTGCTATGAGCACTGTTTTTAAAGAACCAATCTGATTCGAATTATTTTCATTAAAATGAGTTCGGGACCACCGGTGCACATTTATTTTTACACACTTGTATCACCTTCGGCATTTATGTCTGCAGAGTTGTGTAATTTGAATTTGCCGCTGAGATAATTATTTAGATGGCGGCAGACAATTGATAGAGACTTTCTATTGTTAGACCAAATAAGTATTTTAACTGCTTATTAAACTTTACAGAAACTTTACTTTCTATTGTGCACTATTTAGACTTCATCAAGCAAGCGTTTGATTTGTTTCTAAGGAAAACACAGACAAAAACGCGATACAAATCGCTATCATCAATGGCTGCGCTCCTTGCAGCGGAAAGAAACAATTAACACAGATAATGCTTACTGAGAGAGGAATTACAGTTACAAACAATTATTCACTCATGTTTATAATAATAATGAACTCTATTTTCAAGTAATAATTAACAAATAATTACAATTTCTTAACAGACCTCCGTTTGATATGCGCCTTGCGTGCTGAACCTACAAAAGCCATCCAACAAAAGGTAAAAACAAAGGAAGACAAACGCAGATCATAAAAGGAATTTACAATTATCATTGTCTTTGTATGATACACATCGATACGTCTAATTACATCATAGAATATTATGTAAATAATTAATATTTATCAGTTTTCACTGTTTTTTCATATGTCGAATACTGTTAGAGGCATAAATTTCCTCTCGTCGCACTGTAGCCAAATACTTATCACGTGGATGTTACATCCTCCTGCATTTCAGTACAATTTTCCATTGTTACAACTTCTCTATATACCACAGATCACTTCCGATGTTATCCACAAGGTCATTTATGTATATTGTGAATAACAACGGTCCTTGGACACTCCCCTGCGGCACACCTGAAATCACTCTTACTTCGGAAGACTTCTCTCCATTGAGAATTGCTGAATTACAACAAAAGGTGCGAGGCGCTTGAGACAATCTATCACAGGATGCCATTCGGCAGTTTACGATCGTTTGAGTGCGAGAATATACGCCTGAGCTGCCGCCCGAGGGCAGTACTCTGCGTATTGATGGGACTCTTTGGACGCCCTTTACTGAGACATGCGTGCTTCATTTGGTCTGAATTCATCACAGTGTTGATTGCTGAGGTACCTGTCATGCCACATGTCAATAAAGTGTAGATGTCCTTGTGATACTGCATTTTTTCCGGCAGTGTAATTCGCGTTTCATTTTAAATTATGAACAATGCAGGTAATTTTATTAATAATTTTTAAATCAAAACTAGTACTGTTTACAGATTCATAATGGGGTAATAGATTGAGGATCTGATGGCTATAGGCTGCACTTGTTCTAGGTATTTTTGCTTATCTGTCTTGAGGAAATTGCACAATAAGAATCTCATCCACGGAATCAGATTCGACTTTTTAGCATCACTAGAGGTTATAAAAATTGTGATTAAATAACAGTCATATCAATATTATGTATCTGAAAACAGTTTCCTTAAAGCAGAAAAACAGAAATACGCACGACAGCTACAGACCAAGAGAACCGGCGAAATAATTTTCGCTGCTCTTTATTTATGAAGTTCGAGTTGCAGTCGGTGCATATGACATTATTCGTAGCTACACTGTAGGCCCAAATCATAGTTACTGAAATTCCAATAAGACTCCTTAGCTTATACAAAGTATTTACGCTCCCGGTCAGCGCAGTGACTACCAGCAATACCGCATCTGCAAAGGCGAGCTTCCCCATTGCCAGCCAACTCAAGATTCACATCGGCCAAGCAGCCGTGCTGGCCTTATGTGATGATCGGTTTACTTCCTAGTTTGGCTCAAGATGATCCCGATAAATTCACTCGATCATTTCTTGTCATTTTGATTAAATATTCTGAATTAGCCTCACTTGAGAGACGACAAAGAGGTAGCAAATTTAGGTTTATGGGTTCTGCAAGCTCGTTCCAACGAAAACTGCAGCTTACTTGGCCATTTACTTTGTGTAGGCTCTGTATTCGCCATTATTGGGAAAGGAAGAGAGTATTACCTCGAGCAGTTGTATGTCAGTATAGCGGTAAAGTGTTGACCTTTAAGCCGGAAAAGTGAGTTAGTCATCGATTCTAATCTCGCTGGAGTCAAGATTTTTTACTTTTTCTGTGAAAGAGCGACTAGCAGTCATATCGACAATCAGTAAAGAAATCGTAAGACAAATTCTCCATCACAAGTTTTGACGCTATCTTGATTCTGTACCCCGTACGACAAACTTGCTGAATTGCACACTTGTTGGTACCTGCTTTTTCTGCTTCTGTCAGTTGCACTGACGTAATGGTGGCACTGAATGACTTGTTAGCTGAAATTTTGTTATGTATCGTCCCCTACCGCTATGTTTACGTACTTCTGTGGTAGTCTTGTAACACTACTTCGGTATGACTGTAGACTGAACGTACACACAGACCGTTTCGAAGCCAAAATTGCGTATTATCCTGCTAATGCGTGACAATTTCAGAGACTTTGTTTTGTTAAAAACGAACTTTCTCGCAATTTTATCATGATAAGCTGTAATTTATTTGTTATTACTACAGTGCATGCTAAATAGCGTTTTTTCGTTAGTTTATCGAACACATCAGATCAACATAAGTGATAAATAATCAGCAGTAGTCTAGTCTCCCACATTATCTAAAACAGTCTGAAAGTGTTCGGATAGTTTTTCGATTTCGTGTCTACAGTATAACGTTACATATCCCTTATTACCAAAATGTTCGTAGATGTACAGAAAGTAAATATCCTACGTTGAACTAACTGTTCTAGTGTTGTCAACGTTTATATAATATCGTAAAGACAGAAACATTGTATTAATTGATTAACGTTACTTATATTGCTGTGGCTGCATCGTTGTCTCGGGTGTCGTTTACTGTTTATGCTTTCCAATTAATAGGTCCAACGCTTTTTGTTTCAGTAAATATAGCTGAAATATTGTTGCTTTTTAACATCATCAGTATTTATTCATAAATTTTTGACACTTCCTACTACACCTCTAGTTAAGTAAATGCATTGTGCAACATTTCAACGCAACACAACGAACTTGATCGTTACATTGACCAATCTTGACAACAACTGAAACTATTATAGCACGTTTGGCTTCCAGATTCTTCTAGAACAGGGTGTAGTTCAAATGAATTTTATTATGACTGTCTTAGTTGATATTACTTTTCAGGTATAATTTAAATAATGTTTTCTGAAAATAATTATTTATATAAAGATTTATGCCCCTAATAATTAATAATGAAGTTGCGAATTTTGACATTATAAAAACTATCGGCTTTCTGCCTTTGTATAGTTGCCGATTGAATTATCGTCAGTAAAATTAAAAACGAAAACATAAATTTTGTTTGCATGAAAACTAAAGCGTAACAATATTAGTGCTTTATGACTCATTTAAGTCAACAATTGTGATTATTAATTTTCACGGTTCAAGATCGATGTTGCTAAATGGACCAATATGAAAAATAAAATTATACAATCAGAAATGTAGTGTTTTGATGATCATATATATTCATATTTAAGTATCAAAATTGAGTGAAGTCACATTGGAATGTATACGGAATCGAACATTTCAATTGAAGCAGGCAAGATTCATTAC
This sequence comes from Schistocerca piceifrons, assembly GCF_021461385.2. Classification (NCBI taxonomy): domain Eukaryota; kingdom Metazoa; phylum Arthropoda; class Insecta; order Orthoptera; family Acrididae; genus Schistocerca; species Schistocerca piceifrons. Next base: position 136,489,908 of record NC_060140.1, read on the forward strand.
CGTACACAATATGTTGGTAGCACGTTATGCTCTGTTAAAAGACAGTAAAGCTGTGCAGCTCTATATAACGATGAGGCGAGGGGACTCACAAATTCTGTCACCGAATGTGTAACTTGCGTAATGAACACTACGGGAAATTCAGTGAACTTTGAGCTCATACACAGTCTTACCGCAAGTCGTCCTTCTCCTACACTATTTATGAATGGAAAAGAGAAGATGGGGGGAGAAATTATTACTCTAGGAATATATCACGACCCCCTACATATCGGTCACATAAGAATCCTGAGGATAAGGTCAGATTAATTGCTACACACGCAGAGGCATTCAGATAATCATTCTCCTCGCGCTCCATACGTGGACTGGACAGGAAGAAACCGTAATAACTGGTACAGTGGGAGGTACCCTCTGGCATGCACCTCACGGTCGTTTATTGAGTATCGATGCAGATGTAGATACACAGCAAGACCGACAAATGTTGCTAAACTGCACAAAATAAATAAGAAGGGATTGAGATACGTCTGGTGTATGGTTTTTTGCTTTACAAATGCCGGAAGCTTTCTCTAAATATACAAATGCTCTAAATGTAGGTTGATCTTTCTGTAGCTTATATTTTAAGGTACGTCGTAGAATCAGTATTACCTCCTGTGTTCCTACATTTCACTGGAACCCCAACTGATCTTCCGCAAGGTATGCTTCTACGAGATTTTTTATTCTTCTGTAAATTATTCGTGTCAGTACTTTGCAAACCATGATATAATCACACCTTTCAGCACTCGTCTTCTTTGGAATAGGAATTATTTCACTGTTCCTGAATGTGATAGTATTTCGTCTCTCTCAAATGTTACTTATGCCATGTGAAATAGTTTCGTCATGGATGTTCCCTCAAGGATCTCAATAATTCTCAAGGAGCGTCGTTTATTCCAGGTACCGTGTTTCGATACATGTTTTTCAATGTTCTGTCAAATTCTTCTCGCACTACTGTACTTCCCATCTCCTCTGCTTCTACTTTCTTCCCCCTTTTCAAAACACTGTCTTCAAATATGTTTCCTCTATATCCCTTATATAGAGGGTGTTCGAGGAGAAATGGTCAATTTTCGGGGATATGAATGAAACGATAATTCGTAGTAAAAGAAATCTAGTAAGGATTGGCTGTATAATGCACACTTTAAGAGCTATGAGCAACTGTTCAGTAGAAGAGATGTATTTTACAGCAGCGAAGATGAACAAGTGTTCATACATCAAGGGGTATGCATTCTAGAACCCATGTTTAGTGGACTTTTTTTCTTGTTTTGATCAATACTCCGACCTATGAAAATATGGAAAGCAGAGTGTCTGCAGTGGAAGAGATTTGTTTCACAGTATCGAAGACGTAGAAGTGCTCACTGTTATAGCTCTTAAGGTATATATTTTTGAGTCCACGTTTACTAGACATTTTTGTTTTTAAAGATCGTTCTTGTCATATTCCTGAATATTGGCCCTTACTCCTGGGACACCTTATGTATTCCTTCCACCTTTCAGCTGTAGTGTGTTGTCATCAGAGTTATTGATACTCATGCAGCTTCTTATCCTTTCTCCAAAGATTACTAAAATTTTCCTATGCAGCACCTCTCTTTTGCATAGTCATGCATGCTTTTACACCTTTCATTTGTTTCCTACCCATTCCTGCTTTTCCATTTTGCAGTTTCTGTCAGTCTTATATTTCCATTCTTCTGCGTTCCCTTTTGCCTCTTTCAGATGCTGCATCTTCATATTTTATCATTTCATCAAGTTATTTTAATAGCTCGTGCGATGTCCAAGGATTTCTACCGGGCTTTGTCTTTCCGCCTGTTTGATTCTCTGCTGCCTTCAGTGTATCATGTCTCCAAAATTAACTGTTGGTCGTCTATTGTGCCCCCTTTCCATGTTTCAGCCAATAGTTGTTTAGCCTTTCCTTCGAACCTCTCAATTTCTATTGCTTTCACCTTTTTCAGATTTCGTCTCCTTTACCTTCTACTTTACCGCTATTTCTAGGGTTTTAATTTGCGTTGCATAACCAATAAATTATGGACAAATTCCGCAACTTCCCCTAGAAATGTTTCACAGTTTAAAATCTGGTTTCTAGATCTCTGTATTAATATTATGTAATCAATCTGAAATATTACAGTGTCCCTAAGTTTCAGCCATGAATACAGTCTTCTTTCATGGATTTTAAACTGTTTTTCAGCAATAATTAAAATGTGTTCTGTGCCGAAGTCTGCTAGGTGGCGTCCTCTTTCATTTGTTTCTTCCAGACATGCCCTCCTACACAATTTTTCGTTCTTTTCCTTTTTCGACTATCATATTCTAGCCCCACATCATAATTAAAGTTTAGTTTCCCTTAACGATCTTAATAGTTCCTTTTAACTCATCTAACGTTTTTCGTTCTCGTCATCTGCGGAACTAGTAGCCATATAAACTCGCAGTACACTGGTGGGTGGTGTTGGCTTCTTGTCCACAGTGGAATGTTGTTTATGCAGCTCTCATTAATCAGGATCTCCGGCTGTTCGGGATCGTTTCTTTTGTGGAGTACAGTATTTGATACTCTTGACGTAAGACCTAATCCGCTTAAAGGTTCCACTAAATCTTGCTACGACAACGCACAATGCCTCCGCTGTGCTGGTGGAGGCACGGACAGCCAGCCCCTCACCTGGGGGTGGGCCCTCGCTGTGACGTCACAGGTATTTCTAGCTGTGATCGCTGCGCTTGGGTGCCTACGTCAACCCCCGGGAACTCACGCCCTGTTCTTCTTTTTCTCTGTCACGCGCGCCCATGGAAATATATATCTCGGTTATGGCCCTCGCTGTTCGCTGCCGGACAGCTGTTAACGTCGGAACTTACAGGGCCGAGTTCGCAGAAGGGATGACGCAGCACTCGCCGGAGGGCGACAAATGAAGCCGTGTTGTCATTGCCTTGTCAAGATCGTTGCTTTCTTTTGCGAATAAAGGTGTCTAGAGCGTTTCGGCTGCTGACATCATCAGATCAAAACAAAGCTATCGTAAAACACAAGTTCAGTGTCTGTTGAAACAGAACACTCTTAGGCAACTGTTTTATTGCAGCTGACATTTTACTCTGTATTACTATTTCTGTATTTTGATATGGTGTGAATGGGAAAAACGTCGTTACACACAATTTCTGTATCGTTCCACTCTCGAACAGCGCATGGTAAAAACGAACGGTTAAATCTTTCCCCGCGAATTCTAATCCTCTTACTTCATTTGAATGATCATTTCTCCTCATGTAGGTGGGCTACAAAAAAGTGGCTACGCATTTGTAACAGAAAGCCGGTGATTAAAATTTCGTGAAAAGATGTCGCCGCTACGGAAAACGACATTAAAACTTCGTGAAATGATCTCGCCGCTACGGAAAACGACTATGTTTTAATTATTGACATCGTAACTCGCGTATCAAATCCGCAACATTTTCTCCCCTATTTCGGGATAATACAAAACGAGATGCCCTTAACTCTTTCGATGTCGTCAGTCAGTCTCTTTGAAGATCCCATACCGCGCAGCAGTACTCGAGAACAGGACGGACAAGCGCAGTGTAGGCACTCTCTTTACTGGATTTCTTAAATCTTCTAAGTGTAAAACGCACTCTTTTGTTCGCCTTCCCCTTAACATGATCTATATGATCGTTCCAATTTACATTGTTCGTAATTGTTATCCCCAGGTATTTAACTGAATTGACAGCTTTAAGATTTGTGTGTTTTGTCGTGTAACAGAAATTTAACGGCCTCCCACTTTCCATTATTAAGGATCAGTTGCTACTTTTCACACCGTACAGATATCTTTTCTAAATCATTTCACAATTGATTTTGATCTCGAGATGATTTTACTGGACTATAAGTGACAACATCATCTGCAAGCGATCTAAGGTAGATGGTCAGATTGTCTCCTAAATATTATATATACACCAAGAACAACAGAGGACCTATAACACTTCCTTGGGGAAAGACAAATCAAACTTAACCTATTAATTTGTTACCTACAACATGCAGTTTTTTTGGAAATTTGTGGTAAGGACTATGGGACCAAACTGTTGATGTCATGGGTCCCTAGGCTTACGCACTACTTAATCTAACATAAACTAACTTACGCTAAGGACAACACACACACTCATGACCGAGGGAGCACTCGAACCTCCGACGGGGGGAGCCGCGCGAACCGTAAGAGGACGCCATAGACCGCGCGGCTACAACATACAAGCTCAATGCAATCTGACTGCTATACATTGACAACATGACCTCCAATAACTAACACAAGAAAATGGAAATGAATTACAAGAAATCCTAACAATAATATAAACCCAAGACATATGAAACTACCTCCAACTCTGTTAACTGGCTAAACTCATTTCAGTCACGAATCCCGATATTGGAAACCCCGTTCTGTTTCATAAGTCACTTACCTCACAGAAAACCTTCATTACAACGAACTACAGCAATTACAGCAAGTAGCAACAACAGCCAGCTAAATAAAAACATTCTGACTACTGTAGACTCTACTAGGAAGCATACCGTTGGCAAAAGAAAGATTTTGTTGAAGAGAAAACAATGTATTTGGAAAATTTTACCTTATTCATGTGACATCCATTTTCAAAAATTATGTAGTTGTCAATTATTCCACTGCCCAAACATTATAAACGATGCATCATCATACATTTCTTGGCATATTTTCTTATAAACACATCATTTCATCTCACTTTACAATACATGTCCTACCAACACAGACCAACATATGGGTAAAGCTGTCCTCAGAAACTTGAACTGGATTCAACAATGTTTTACAAACCATGATCGTACCGGAGATCACAAGCCCTTGCATTTTTCGAACTACACTTATCCAGCCAGTTACAGGAGGGGACCTACTGTTTATCGTGCTCTCGAAATCAAGGTGGATGACAATTAAGAACCAAAATAATTACTTTCGCGTAAAACAAAAAGTTGAAAAAAGTATTTCTTCATCCGTGCTATCTATTTGCATTTTGCGGTGAAGGTTTTTCCTAGTACGACACAAATTTAATGTTTCGTGGGATGATCAGTTGCTAAAATATCATGATACAGCCAGATATCTGTGCGTCAACTTCAACAGATCTCTCATCTACAGCAACCACTGTAAGCATCCAGCCAAGAAAGTAGCAGAAATAAATAATAATAAAACTGGTGTGCAGAAAATATGGCGCAAATCCTCTTGTCAGAACAGCGGCCAATGGCTTGGATTTCTCTGCAGCCGAGTATGCCTATCCAGTGCGGAACAACTTTGCCCACACAAAAAATGTACGTCGGTTTTCAATAAATAATGCAACACATTTTTTCTCGGCCATTTTCGGTTGAAAAAACGCGGAATTTTTTATGGGACATCGTGGAATATACCCGCTTCAGCCTCTATAGTTTCATGAAGTTCCGATAGTTGGCGGCGTTATACGTAGCCCTAAAAATGGCGTCTGTAACGGAGGTGCATTCCAAGCAGAGAGCTGTCACTGACTTTCTTTTGGCAGAAAACCAGAGTATCACAGAAGTCCACAGGAGTTTGCTGAATGTCTAAGGAGAACTGGCAGTAATCGAAAGCGTGATGAGTCGTTGGGTGACACTCCTGTCTTCATCGCAACAAGGTTACGAAAACCTGTCCACCTCTTCACACAAATCTGCGCGCCGGACAGGAGTTCACAAAACTTCATTGGACTATTGTTCTTCGTGTGCCCTACATCCCGGATCTCACACCTTCCGTTTGGGCAATGAGATGCAATTCCCGGGAAGCAGTACATAAGTGTGAGATTTTCACTCTTCAGCGGAGTGTGCGCTGATATGAAACTTCCTGGCAGATTAAAACTATGTGCCGGACCGAGACTAGAACTCGGGACCATTGCCTTTCGCGGGCAAGTGCTCTAGCAACTGAGCTACCCAAGTACGACTCACGACCCGTCCTCACAGCTTCACTTCTGCCAGTATCTCGTCTCTTACCTTCCAAACTTCACAGAAGCTCTTCTGCGAACGGGTCGTGAGTCGTGCTTGGGTAGCTCAGTTGGTAGAGCACTTGCCCGCGAAAGGCAAAGGTCCCGAGTTCGAGTCTTGGTCCGGCACACAGTTTTAATCTGCCAGGATGTTTCAGTACGTAAGGGTGATGGGGCGGATATTGATGCAACAAGACGTTGGCCGCGACATGCACCAGTAGAGTGGTACGACGCGAGCATACGGGCCCTCCCAGTAAGGTGGCGTAGGACCGTCGCATTGAACAAGGATTATGCTGAAAAATATGGCTTTGTAGCCAAAAGAGTGGAGAATAATACGGCATATCGGAGTCCTGAATAAAACGAACCTACTTGTGTTGCATTAGTTCAATAGTCTGAACATGGCTGCGCTTCGGCAACGGTAAGAGATCAGTAAATGAATCCAAAGGAACCAGGCAATTGCAACGAGAGGTTGTTTTATTCAACCTTTTACCATGATTTCGGCGAATGTACACCCGTCTTCTTAGAAACACATGTAACATAACTGCAGATTGGAAATTGAAATAATAACTTCAGATTGCTTCATCATTTCGTTTTCCAATGTGATATTTTGTTGCATAACTTTCTGAAGAAGACGGGTTTATATCCGTCGCCGGTCGAAGTGGCCGTGCGGTTAAAGGCGCTGCAGTCTGGAACCGCAAGACCGCTACGGTCGCAGGTTCGAATCCTGCCTCGGGCATGGATGTTTGTGATGTCCTTAGGTTAGTTAGGTTTAACTAGTTCTAAGTTCTAGGGGACTAATGACCTCAGCAGTTGAGTCCCATAGTGCTCAGAGACATTTGAACCATTTTTTATCCGTCGCAACCTTGGTAAAGCGATGAATAAAACCACCTTTTGTTGCATCTGGTTTACTGCCTTGGATTCATTTTCTGTTGCCGGGCGTTGTGGCCGAGCGTTTCTAGGCGCTACAGTCTGGAACCGCGCGACCACTACCGTCGCAGGTTCGAATCCTGCCTCGGGCATGGTTGTGTGTGATGTCCTTAGGTTAGTTAGGTTTAAGTAGTTCTATGTTCTAAGGGACTGATGACCTCAGAAGTTAAGTCCCATAGTGCTCAGAGCCATTTGAACCATTTACTGTTGTATTACTTATTGAACGGTCCTCTAAGTGTGACTCTCAACGAAACATGACGCAAAATAGCTAGTCTATGAAGACCGCGTATTTGGACAAACTGGCGGAGGCACTTCTGCTTCTATAATCCTACGAGTAGCGAATTCACACAGTGGGAATTTCAAGGAACAGGTGCGCTGTAGGGAGCAGAGGACACGTTCGTTGAACCACAACGGTTAAAATCAAGGACTCTCTTGTCACAGCCAAATATATAACCTCCAAGCTCGGAGCCACTTGAAGAGGATGTGCTGACTATTATTAAACTTCCATTGGAGACTTGTAGAGGGCTCAGTCGCCTAGGAGCAGATGTGGCGCGCGTGAAGACCAGCTTAACAAGATGGTGAAGTATATCCTCTACATGAGTGAAGATAGAAGCTTGGGGTCAGTTTTAGCTTACGCACAGGACTATAAACTTTTTATTTTCAAAATAACCATCCGAACACACAAGGTACTGCTGATGCGCCAAAACAACCACCTGCTTGATAGGATGTTGGTTCACATTTGGAACGGAATACGACGACGGCCTTGCATGGCATGGATTCAGCAAGTCCTCCGTAGGTTTCTGGAGGAGTCTGGCACCAGGTGTCTATGCACTGGTCACGCATTTCCCATAAATTACATGCCGGTGGTCTGTGGGCTTGGAGATCGCGACCTATGGCGTCCCACACGTGTTCCACAGGGTTAAGATCAGGCGAATTTGATGACCAAGATGTCAACATAAGTTCGCTATCATCTCCCCAAACCATGTAACGCGATTCTGGCCCTATCACACCGACAGTTATCCTGCTTGGATACGGTATCGCCTTCGTGGAAGACAATAAGCAGGAAGGGATACAAGGGCTCAGCAGTAATTGTACACGTAGTCCACAGCTGTCATGCTCCTTTCGATTACCATCACAGGTCCCATGAAAGCCCGGCTGGACCTCCCCTACAGCATATGCTTGGTCCCACCGGCATGCGTTGCCACACGGTGCATGTTTCGAGCTCCCGTTCGTCTCAGTGGCGACGTGTACGGTCACGGCCGTCGACCTGCTATAACAACAAATGTGACTCATCCGACCAGGGGTCGCGATTGCATTCACCCACGCTGTAATATCGACAGGTCCGTGCTCACTGAAATAGTAATTGACGGTGTCATTGTATGAACTTGAGAAGACGTAGACGTCGTCTGCTAAGAGCGTTCAGCGCCTTGTCGCCACTCGTGGTTTCACCGTCATTCAATCACTTTCCGCAGAACGTCGCCACAGTAGTACGCCAATAGCCGGCCAACATCACCGTTTCCGAAACGTTTGTTCCTCAGCTCCGGGACGTAACAATCTGCCCTTTGTCAAATACGTTTACGTCAGAGGATTTTCCCACTAGCAATCCGTATCGTCGCAATAATGATTCCGCATTCATCTCTGCTCCGCTTTTGTCCTTAAAGCGCGTCGTGTCCTCATGCCAAGAAGCGCCATTATGTCTCGAGGTGGACAGCGTATCTTTTACATGTATGCAGGCAAGCCTGCGCTACATTTTACAGTTACATTTCAGATCAAAGTTTTCATTTAATTTTCGCAAATGCTGAATGTGCACTCCACCGGACGTACGACAAACATCTAGACGACATCAAAATTCGTCATTCAACATCTACATCTACATCTGTATTCTCCGAAGAACTCTGAAGCGCATAGCGGAGGGTACGTCTCATTGCACTAGTTATTAGGGGTTTTTCCTGTTCGATTCACGTATACAGTGCGAGAAGCATGATTGTTTAAATGCCTCTGGGTCTGCTGCAGTTATTCTAATCTTGTGCTCACAATCCCTACGGCAGCGATCTACACGGGATGTAGTATACTTATAGAGTTATCATTTAGAGCTGGTTCTTGAAAGTTTGTTAGTGGGCTTTCTCGGGATAGTTTTCACCTATCTTTAAGAGTTTGCAGTTCAGTTCTTTCAATATTTCTGTAACACTCTACCGTAGGGCAAACAAACCTGTGACCCTTCTCTGTATACATTCAATATCCCCTGTTAGTCCTATTTGCCACGGGTCCCATACACTTCAGCAATATTCTAGGACTGGTAGCACAAGTGATTTGCGAGCAATCTCTTTTGCACTCTGACTGCATTTCTTAATATTCGACCAATGAACCGAATCTGCTACCTGCTTTGCCCACTGCCTTTTGGGCTTTTGGATGCGTCTCTAATTCTTTCCTTATTACTTTCTTTCAGATTTTGTTCTCGTTATTGCAGCCTTTCACAGATCTTAGAAATTTCATTTTTGATGCTGCTATTTACCTTACAGCATCATTTCCCAGCTTCCAATTTTCCGTCCTATAATATAAATGGGAATTGCCACAATTTAATAAATTTCAGTTGTGTCTCTATCCTTGTTTCAGCGTTACGTCTTCTCCTTGTTGTGCGATATATACACTGGTAAGTATTAGATTTTTTTCTGTATATCCATATTTGATCATATGATATGCCACATTCTATCTACCTGAAATAAACTACCTCTTCTACTGGTTTATTAAAAACGGTTCAAACGGCTCTAAGCATTATGGGACTTAACATCTGAGGTCATCAGTCCTCTAGACTTAGATCTAATTAAGCCTAACTAACCTAAAGACACCCACATCCATGCCAGAGGCAGGATTCGAACCTGCGACAGTAGCAGCAGCGTGGTTCCAGACTGAAGCGCCTAGAACCGCTGGGCCACAGCGGCCGGCTATTGGTTTATTATTGAGGACTATTTTTTTTCTTACTGGATAAATACCTAAAATTGCAATGGTTTTAGTTTTATTTCTAGACATAGTCTGACTGTAGCTTGCGCATATCTCATTTAATTTATGTAATGTCATTTGTAATTTATTTTGGCTGTCGTATGTGATAACTTGATCATCTCCGAATAGCACCGTCTTAATATACAATCTCCTCCCAGTATTTATGCTTGATGGTGTTCTATAACTTTTTCATCCCCTGATCATGTCGTCTTCGTAGATATTGCACAATTTTTGTAACAAGCTACACTCTTGTTTTACGTCTTGATCTGTTTCTTCTTCATATGTTATCTCTTTACTCAAGTCGGTTCTAATTACGGTGTTCATATACAGGCTGTTTGCAACTTGGATAAAATGTTTTTTATTTCCATTACTGCGAGTAGTTTATCTGTATAAATTCTGTCCTTTTTCCTGATATTTCCAATTTAAATTCTCGTCTCTTTTGCATTATATGCTTCATCGTCTATGCATTATCTTTCCTTTCGGAAACCTGCTTGTTACTCCATTAAAATTACATCCGAGATTTTCGCAGATTTTCATTTATTACTTTTCCGTAGATTTTGTAAGTAATATTCGCTACACCCCTGTAGTTGGATGTATTACTTTTTTCGCCTTTCTTATACACTGACGGAAAAAAATTACAACACCATGAAGGAGTTGTGCGACATAAACTAAAGTTCGTAGGCGTGTTTCCACATCTGAAAGATGATGTCTGTTCAAATTTCGCACCAGTCGCATAAAAGTGTCATAGTAGCGTCACTATGAGGATACAGATCAGGTTTGCTTTAAACACACGTTGTGACAGTCGTGAGCCATAGTTACCGTTGAAATTGGACATGGTGTGTTTATGTCAGTCAAGGCGCCATAATCAGTACCTGAGTTTGAACGAGGTCGTGTAATAAGCCTACGAGAAGGCGGATGTTCCTTCTGCGAAGTTGCAAAAAGACGTTGTAGGAAAGTAGCCACTGTACATGATTCCTGGCAGAGGTGGTCACGAGAATGCACTGTTGCAAGAACACGAGGCTCCTGACGATCACATGACACTGCCGAAAGGGAAGACCATCGTGTCCGCTGTACGCCTGTAGAGCAATTTGTGCAGCGGTTCGCACCACAGTGAGACAACGAATTGTTACAAATCGGTTACTGCAAGGACAGCTCCGAGCCAGACGCGCCGAAGCGTGGAGTCCACTGACTCCAAACCACCGTCATTTGTGACCTGAGTGGTGTCAAGAGAGAGCTCATTGGAGGGCAGGGTGAAGGTCTGTTGTGTTTTCTGACGAAAGTTGGTTCTGTGACAGTGGAGGCCAGGTGAGCACCTACAAACAAACCATCTGCGTGTTAGGCATACTGGACCTACACCTGGAGCTGTGGTCTGGGCTGCGATTTCTTGTGACAGGAGGAGCACTTTCGTGGTCATCCCACACGCGCTGACGGCAAATTTGTGCGTCAGTCTGGTGATCCGACCTGTTTTACTGCCATTCGTGAACAACAGTCCACGGGTGCTTTGCAACAGGACAACTCTCGCTCACATGTCACTGTTGTAAGCCAACATGTTCCTCAGAGTTTCGACATGCAGCCTTGGCCTGCTCGATCACCATTTCTGTCTCCAGTCGAGCACATATGAGACGTCATCGGAAGACAACTCCAGCGTCATCCGCCACCAGCATTAACCGTCCCTGTATTCACCAGCCGCATGCAACAGGCGTGAAAATCCATCCCACTAACTGACGCCCGGCACCGGCAACACAATGAATGCACATTTGCGTTTAACATTCTGGCCGTTACACCGGTTATTAATGTATTAGCATTTCACAGTTAGAATGGCATAGCTCGCGCTTATACATCTTGCAATGTTAATCACTTACAAATGTTACCTACAGAAATGTATTCCAGAAATACTCATTACTCTCCATTAATTATTTTTTGTGTTGCAATTTTCTATTTTCCATTCCTCCGGTATCTCATACTTTACCCAGCACATGGTGAAGAGATGAAGTATTCTCTGTTCTAAGAGAATTCCTCCGTGTTTCATCTATTCGGAATTTTTTTCACTTAGTCGTGCTGATTTTCGGTTTTTCTTTAAAAAAATTGTCTTCAGTTCCGTCAGATCTATGTCAGTACTCTTGAAGAAAACCGCACCTCACAGCTGTAATTGAGTAGCAGTTGTTGAAACGGAGAACGTAAAACGTGTTACGCATGTGGACCAATCGGGTGAAATCATTTGTATATAATCGTGTAACGACACGTAATTAAACTGAATTAGATGTATCCTTCTGAAGCGCAGTATTTTTTTCATGTGTTATAGTATATATAAGAAATAACTTTGAGAGTAAATGCATTAAAGTATTGAGACAACGAAGGTTTTTATACCTAAAAGCGTTGTCTCCTGCGTACATTGGATTAGTGGATTGTGTTTCGCTTTAATAATGTGGCTTCTGCAGCCTGTGTACATGGAAAATTTATCTCAAGAGCTGGCTTGTTATGCAATAGAAGGTGAGACTGATAATCTGAAGTATTACCACATAAAAGCAACTGCCACTCCTCGTACTCGTTATCGCGAGACAGTGTTTATATCAACAGAAAAGTATGGCACGTGTTAGCGACTCGAAGCGAAGATTTCAGTTTTGCGCACAATATTTCGAGGACTGGGGCAGTGGTCTTCTTCTTCTTCTTCAGATGACACCAGCGATTGTTTTACATTTTATCGCTGCCTGAGTAAGATGTGCTGGGTCGTTGGAATAGAGTCCTGATTATTTGATGTTACTGCTCAGTCCCGGTACGTTCTTAGAAAATACATCTGGTAAATAGTACGAGTGCGGCAAAGTCTAGCTGCACATTGATGACAATTTCACTCCGTAGCGTTGTCCAGAGTCGAATCGTCTCAGATCTGTTGAATTACTCTCTTCTTGGACGTCATGCCATTAATGTAAAGAAACTGTTGAATGTGAGGTCCGCCAGTTATGCAAAACGCCGTTTTTTCTCAGTACTCAAACATGTTTCGGTACCACTGTGCCATCGTAAGTGGGTTTTCGTTTTTATTTATTCTTTATATTCGGTGTGCATGAATTTTCTGGATCACTTGTGTGTTAATTACTACAGGTAGCTTGACATGTTTTCGTGCGGCAAGCACTTCCATTCTCCGCATCATTCTGAGGTGTTGTGATGCACACGTAACTATAACATGTATTTTCCACAAATAACGTAGTAAAACACTTTTCACTTCACCAAAACACAGTGTGATTCTGTGACTTGGACACCTCTGATTTAATGTAACTACATTAATTAAATCATTTTTAAGGAAAATGTAGCCTTTTACAGATATTTACAGACGTTGAAATCCCGCGTCTTTTGCACTAGTCACTATGATATGTGATGTAATCCAAATGATGCCGCGTGAACTATGCTGATCGCTACACGTCAGGCGTGTTGTGTCAGTAACACGAAACAGTTCGGTGCGAGCCGTGTTATTCGTGGAGGTATGTACCGTCTATGCAACTAAATGAAGCCAGTTTGTTTAATTGCCATACGCGTTTCGCTTCTTTTATTTGGGAAGCATCGTCAGGGACCCGTAATAGATGTTTCCTTATAAATACAATAAACGTATTATATGGTAGATATAATGTGCTCCTATATTAGAATTTGTCGTGTCTTTCTCTTGTTTTTACGCTAAAATCAACTTTTGTAGCATAAAGTTCGCCGACACTTGTCACATCGCGCATGTTACTTGCACTTTTCATTTTTGTGATCAACATATGTGTGTTTTCGGTGTGTAGTGTTGCCAACTGTTGTTGTGTGTTTGTATTTTGTTTGCGTTGTGTTGTGGTTTAATATTTTTATTTGTTGTGTGTGTGTGTGTGTGTGTGTGTGTGTGTGTGTATTTCCTGTGCGTAATTCAAAAATGGCTCTGAGCACTATGGGACTTAACAGCTATGGTCATCAGTCCCCTAGAACTTAGAACTACTTAAACCTAACTAACCTAAGGACAGCACACAACACCCAGCCATCACGAGGCAGAGAAAATCCCTGACCCCGCCGGGAATCGAACCCGGGAACCCGGGCGTGGGAAGCGAGAACGCTACCGCACGACCACGAGATGCGGGCTGTGCGTAATTGTGTAATTCTTTGCTGAGAGGGTGATTTTTTTTTTTTTTTTTTTGATATTGCGTTTGTGTGTATGTGTGTATTTTGTTACGTGTAAATGTGAAAGGAGATTAGGAGATTCATTAATTATTTATCCTGGTTACATTTCGGTTTGTTATTGTTTTGGTGGCTAGCATGATCAGAGAGTTATTGCTTATATGGATTTCGTCGTGGAGTACTTTCTTTTCCATTGCAATGGCTCTTTGTATGTGAAAGTTTTCTTGCAATGTCAGGAGCTTTTTCTCGTGATTATTTACCCTGATAACTGTCATATCACATTTCATGTTTGACGGTTCATGTCCATGTTTTATCAGGTGTTCGGCGAAGTAGAATGGCTATTTTCATATTTCCAACTTCTTATATGATTTTTATATCTGGTTTTGAAGTTCTTGCTTGTCATCACCAGATATACTGATTTACATTCTTGGCACTCTAGCTGGTATGTACCTGCTCCTTGGTATTTATCTAGTGTGTCTGTTGTTTGTAAATGTGACTGGAGTGTGTTTCTTGTTCTGTAAGCTATGTGTAATCCCTGTTTCTTTAGTATATTTGCTATCCTGTGTGTTGCTTTGTGTTTGTATGTAAGAGTGTACCATTTTTTCTGTTATTCACCTCATGAGTGCTATTGTTTTGTGTTTCTCTGTGTGCTGTAGTGTCTGTGGGGTTCTTTAGTCTTTTTGTTCTCTGCTTGTTTTCATTTTTCTTTAGTTGTGTGTTTTTTTTTAATTTTAACCTAAAACCAGGAGAAAGACACGACGAAATGTAATGTAGCAGCATATTATATCTACCACATAATACGTTTATTGTATGTATAAAAGTAAAAGAAGCGAGACGCGTATGTAACTAAACAAACTGACTTCATTTAATAGCATAGATGGTACATACCTCCACGAATTTATAACAACTAAGGGAAAGACGGAAAACAGAAAAAAAATGACGAGAACCTTGTTACGCCACTATTAACTTTGTCTTCCAGTAAATGTTAGTATCATAAGCATTTATTAACGAGTCTGTCAACAGTTGCAATTCTTATATTTGGCGGCTAGTTTCAAAACCTTAAAGGCTTATTTTCAGGCCTGACCTACTAAGGCTGCACTGGAAGTGCCTGATCTTAATAATCATTCTCAGTACACTACGTTTGAAAATGAACCTGTAAGGTTTGAAACTAGTCGCCAATTATAAGTAAGGCAACTGTTGACAGATTCGTTAATCAACGATTTATGAAATCTAAAACAGTTGCTGGTCCCTATAAACTAAATGTCAGTATTATTTGGAATGTACACAAATCTGAGAACTGGACACGTATCTACATTTGCATCTACATCGAAATCAGGGGTTCTCAAACTTTTTCTCTTACGGAACACTTTGAGAATCCTGGCACTTTGATGGAAGAACTTGTCTGTTTTGAATGCTAATAAAATTTAAAAAATATGCTAAACTTGTTTTATTCTGTGATCAATTTTAATTTTTAATTAATAACACAGAAATAATAATAAAATTTAAAAGATAATTAGTATTTTAGAAACGTCGACAAAAAAGCCATGTTATTAGAGGTTTTTTGCGGAGCACTTATTCAGTCCTCCAAAACACCAGTATTCCGCGGTACACAGTTTGCCAAACCCCGATGTAAACCTATGTTCCACAAGCCATCTTGTGGTGAGAGACGGCGGGTATTCTGTGTAACACTAACATTTCGCTCCTCTCCCGTTCCAGTCGCCAACTGTCCAAGGAACAACAATTATCAAAATATTATGGCGTGTCGGAAGTATGTTGTGTGGAACTGAAAACTAACTGAAATATAACCTACCTCCAAAAGACACTCCAGTCTGCAGGAGTCAAGTCAGCTTGCGATCCACAAAAATGCAATCTTCCTCTTAGGGATGGAAGACAGCACATGAATCAGTCATATCAAAGCTAGTCGGACACACCAGACTAGAGGCTATTCTGGGAACCGAAAAACTTGCTACCAATATTTATATGAGGAGAAGTAGAAGAGACCTGTTTGTGCGACCTGTGATTTTGTTCGCGGCCTACACTCTTTGAGGAACCACACTCTGGTCAGGCCTCTGACTGTACTCCAGATGGAGGACAGCGTCGCAAAGATGCGATGGCGTCAGCGGCGCATCGTTCCGTGGGGGGGCATTCCGCAGCCGTCACGTACGGACATTGTGTGAACCTGACACGTCAAGTGTGTGGGCGACTGCATATCAAATGATTCTGAAGCTATCTGACAAAGACAAGCGGAGAGAGTCATCGATAAATTCGCCAGAGTTCATTTTAATTACAAAAAAGTGTGAGAGGACTTTCGGAGTATTGTAGGGTGATGATGGACGAAATGACATCTGCTGTAGTGGTGTGCTAGTAATAAGGCGGGTGCGTGACGCGTTCTGCGCGGACGGAGACGAAGAATACTTCGCGGCGGCGCCTCGTGCTTCTTCCTTCGCTCTCTCTCTAACCCACTACATTAATGTAATAAATTCAAAGATCAGTGAATGATTTCCCACAAAAAATACTTCCGACAAATCATAGTATATGGTTAGGGTCAGGAAACAATTAAAAAATTGTATCTTTTATGCTTTCTGTTCACGTCACCTCCACGGTTACCAAAATAGAATGATCGGTGATGAGAGCCAGGCAGCAGGGCGCGAGAGACAGAGCGTCAACACATTTAAATAAAAAAGTATTTGATCATTTATTTCAACGTAATTCATAATGTAGCTCCAGCAATTAATCTTTTAAAACCAACCAAAAATCATATTCAATGCTAGAAGTACGGTTATTTATTTGAATACAGAAATATTGAAAATACTTCATTTTTATAAATATGCTTTTTATTCAGCACTAGCATGCGTGGTTTGTCTCTAAAATACACTGAACAACCAAAGGAACTGGTACACCTACCTAATACCGTGTAGGGCCCCCGCGAGCAACTCGACTAATGTCTGAAGTAGTGCCGGAGGGAACTGACACCATGAATCCAGCAGGGCTGTCCATAAATCCGTAACAGTACCAGGGGGTGGAGATCTCATCTGAACAGAACGTCGCAAGGCATCCAAGATATGTTCAATAATGTTCATGTCCGGGGAGTTTGGTGGCCAACGGAAGTGTTTAAACTCAGAAGAGTGTTCCGTGGAGCCGGCCGGAGTGGCCGAGCGGTTCTGGGCGCTACAGTCTGGAACCGCACGACCGCTACGGTCGCAGGTTCGAATCCTGCCTCGGGCATGGATGTGTGTGATGTCCTTAGGTTAGTTAGGTTTAAGTGGTTCTAAGTTCTAGGGGACTGATGACCTCAGAAG
This sequence comes from Schistocerca piceifrons, assembly GCF_021461385.2. Taxonomy (NCBI): domain Eukaryota; kingdom Metazoa; phylum Arthropoda; class Insecta; order Orthoptera; family Acrididae; genus Schistocerca; species Schistocerca piceifrons. The sequence goes on from NC_060140.1 coordinate 136,507,232, forward strand.
TTAAGTCCCATAGTGCTCAAAGCCATTTGAACCATTTTTTTGTTCCTGGAGCCACTCTATAGCAATTTTGGGCGTGTGGGAGTTTCGCACTGTCCTGCTAGAATTGCGCAAGTCCGTCGGAATGCACATGAATGGATGCAGGTGGTCAGACAGGGTGCTTACGTACGTGTCACCCGTCAGAGTCGTATCTAGACGTGTACAGGGCACCATATCACTTCAACTGCACACGCCCCACACCATTACAGAGCCTCCACCAGCTGACATGCAGGATCCATGGATTCGTGAGGTTGTCTCCATACCCGGACACATCCACCTACCCAGCATTGAAATCTGCAGCAATTTGCGGAAGAGTCGCTCTCTCGTCACGTTGAACGATTCTCTTCAGTAGTCGCTGGGCCTGCTCTTGCAGGATCTTTTTTCGGCCGCACCAATGTCGGATATTTGATGTTTTCCCGGATTCCAGATATTCACGGTACACTAGTGAAATGATCGTACGGGAAAATGTCCACCTCAACGCCACCTCTGAGATGCTGTGTCCCATCGCTCGTGTGCCGTCTATAACACCACGTTCAAACTCACTTAAATCTTGATAACTTGCCATTGTAGCAGGAGTAATCGATCTAACAACTGCCCCAGACACTTTTTGTCCTACACAGGCATTCCAGACCGCAGGGCCGTATTCTGCTTGTTTACATGTCTCTGTACTTGAATACGCATGTCTATACCAGTGTCTTTGGCGCTTCAGTGTAGTTAAGATCGTAAGTCATCACGGATAAACGAAAAGGCTAAAAGAGTATGTAAGTTATATCGCTCAAACCCATTGACTGAAAGGAAACGTTCATAAAACTCAAAGTTTTAAACATGGCTGCTTGGTCCAGTGACCATTTCTAAATTAAAATTGAAACAAATGAGCCCTCGGTCACTATTATTTTTAGTCTTATTGACCAGGTTTCAACACTTCTAAGAGTGCTTTCATCAGAATTAAACCAAAATGCCCTATAACATAGATACAAATTTATCATTGAATCCAACCCAAAAAAATATTTCTCTATTCCTTTCGTGGGGCCCATCTCCTATCAGATCCAACGCCTTCTTCGTAATAAATAAACTGCAACGTTACATTTTCTACCAACAATAATTTGAAAAAAAAAATCATTCATAATTTAAAATCTATTCGTTCCCCTTTAGAAAGTCCTGGCGTCTATAAGATTGTCTGCGATACCTGCTCTTCTTACTACATAGGACAGACAGGAGGTGCCTTTACAACCAGATATAAAGAACACCTTTTAAGAAAAAATTGCACTAGTCCCCAAAATTTTTCTTTTGCCGACCATCTTCTGATAACAGGTCAAGCGCCTAAAGCTATTTGCGATATCTACATTTTGCACAAAGAGAAGAAAGGACGTAAATTAGACATTCTGGAAGAATTAGAGATTTTTAAACATCTTTCTGGAAATGGTAGTCTCATGCATAATGAACAGCTGGAGTTGCGCAATAAAAATTTCTTCAACGGTATAAAGCCGTTACTTGACATTTAATTTCGGGTCTCCTGGTGCAGTTTACCGAAATGTTTTTTTCCTATCTAAGTTAACTCATTATTTTTCGTTCATTATATGGTTTATTGGCTGTATTTCATGTTATATCGCTTTCTGCAAGCTGTGTCATTCAGCCCTTCCTGTATTTTCTATAATGACGTTTTCATGCTTCAAACTGTACTTCTAAGCTCTGATGCAGACAAAATGTTACTTTATCTGTCGCTGTTAAACAAAATATTGCTTTTTACATTATGCACTGAACAATATTCATTATAATTTTCGTCTGTTTACACCTGAATGTTAAGCAGCCAATTTGTACCTGCGGCTACCAGATGGCAGTGTCGATGCAATGTCATGTTCACCTGCCCACACTTGTTAACGCGGGCGCCTCAGTCCGTTGCAACCTGTGTCTGTAGAGGTACGAGCAGCCCATAGTCGCTCGCCTTCACGCATTCGTTTTTATATATTTTGTGACTAAAGCCCTTCTGGCCTGTTAATTATTTTGTGTGTGACATGTATGTAGTGCCTCTGTCTTTTATTGTTAGTCAGTACTTACACTTTTTATATAAAAATGTCTTTTGCTATAAATTTGTAGCTACGTTATAGGCCATTTTGTTTTAATTCTGATGAAGGTACTCTTAGAAGTGTTGAAACCTGGTCAATAAGACTAAAAATAATCGTGACCGAGGGCTCATTTGTTTCAATTTTAATTCATAAAACTGCCGTAACTGTCACAAAGTTGTGTCAGTCGGTTGTCTTATGCAAAGTAAAACCACTCAAACCCGCAGAGTGAGTGAAAAACACTCGCGTAGTTGATACGGCCGCAGACACTAGTTTCATTCGGTTGTTTCGTTCGACTGAAAAAAAAACCAACTGAATGAAAAAAAACGACTGTCCAATCTGTTGTTAAAACCGGTCAGTTGTCCCATCACTTCTGTAGAACAATCTATCCCGCATGCAGCGTGTTCATTTTAATTGAAGACATTGAAATATCCGGAAAACTACACATCGGTTCAAAAAACGAAGTTGTAAAGTTGTACTACCAATTTGTTGGTCTCGAAGGGGGACATCCAACGATTACTCGACCCGCCACACCACCCTGTTCAGTAGGGGGGAGGGGGGGGGGGGGAACTTTGAAATCTTCAATAGGAACGCCTGTTTTTTATTGCTGATCACGATTCTACAGAAAAATATACATACCTTTTGTCTGAAGCATTTTCTTCGTTTCGCCACAGACGACGCTGTAATCGGAGGAATAGAAATGGGTACACAATCGTAATTTACGACATGCTACAAGCTCCTTGGTTATCCAATGACACGTGGGACCCCACCTCCATGTTGCGAGTATAGAGCACGCCAGTACTTCATAACTTCTAATTGGAAACCACAATCAAAAAGTGTAGTCCTCTGACAAATCGAACAGGGGAATACTCGACGCGCCACTGAGGCCGTGTAGCGAAGTACGACGAACTACAACACCAGTGCACTGTGACCAAGCTCACATATCGTACAGACGCAGAACAGATGACGGCTCTAAGCATTACAATACTAGCGCAGCGTTTATCGCCTGCACACCTACTTACCTATCATTTGGAGAACAGACGTGCAAGCGGGCGATGAATGTTACAACCACACATGAAAATTTGGAATGATCCTGATTTACGGAGAATGTAGGAGAAATGTCGAGGTTGCTGTAGCCTTGTACGCCGAGCCGTTTCCAGAGAAAGCTAGCTCTCGTTCGTTCTTTTACCAGATTGTGAATATGTCTGATACCAGCTTACAGACCGGCAGAACGAAGCAAACGTGTTATGGGGTAGCTAATGAAGTACTTGTAATGGCGGTAGTGCACCACAAACCACGGCATATTCGTAAGTAGTACTGTCACAATACTGCATCGTCATAAGTATCATGCATACCACGTGTCAGTGCATCAAGAACTTCATATCGCCGATTTCCGCAACCGGTAGTGCTTTGTGAATGTGCACGTCAACAGATGCAAACGACCCCCACGTTCTTTACCGAAGTACTATTTTCCGATGAATCTACATTCACAAACTAAGACAGCGTTAACTGGCATAACATGCATTATTGGTGTGCAGACAATCTCCACTGGTTAAGGTAAGTTGACCGTCAACGTCCTTGGTCGGTTAACGTGTTGTGTGGCATCATAGGAAACAAACTTATTGATCCGTTTTTTATCGACGGCACGTTGTATGGACGCAAATGTCGAACGTTTTTGGAGCAGGAACTATTGGTACTAATGCAGAATGTTCCTCTGGACGTTCGACAACGTGTGTGGTTTCAGCGCATTAAGCAATTGAAGCATGGGAGGTATTAAACCGTGTTTAAGACTGCTCGGTTGATCGGCAGAGGTGGCCCTATTAATTGGCCCGCCGGCTTTCTTCCTATGGGGATGTTTAAAAGATAAGGTGTACCAGCAGGTGCCAGCAGGCCGTGAAGACGCGGTCAACCGCATCAGAAACGCCTGTGCTCACATTCCTGCAGCTATGCATCTGTCCTGACTATGGTCGTTTGAAAAGCGGATCACTAAGTGTATTGAAATTGGTGGTGCTCTGTTTGAACACTTGCACTAACTGGAAAAGAAGACAGCGTTCGCCTCGAGCCACGACCACAGTGGTGCGTCGAGTAGTTCCCTGTCGGAGGAACACAGCGTCGCGAATGGGATTTTCAATTAGAAGTTACGAAATACTGGCGTGTCGTACCCTCGCAACATGGAAGTGGAGTCCCACGTGCCATTGGTTATTCACGGGCCATTGAGTATCATTTCGTAATTTACGACTGTGTACCCATTCCTATTCCTCCGATTACAAAGAAAATGCTTCAGTCAAAACGTATGTAGATTTTTCGGTATAATCGTAATCTGCAGTAAAGAACAAGGGGTTCCTATTGAATATTTCAAAGTTGCCGCCCCCGCCAGTCACGCACTGGATGGGTTGGGGATCGAGTGTGGTATCACCGGATGTCCCCCTCCGAGACGAACAAACTAAAGCTATGGCTTTTATTGATCTGATGAGTAGTCTTCGAAATATTTGTGTGTTCATTTTAACTGAAGTTAAAATGAACATCCTGTATAATCGTAAGACTTTCGCTGTCGCTTGTTAGCGTAATACTTGATGTTCAAATGGCTCTAAGCACTACGGGACTTAACATATGAGGTCATCAGTCCCATACACTTAGAACTACTTAAAACTATCTAACCTAAGGACATCACACACAGCCAAGCCCGAGGCAGGATTCGAACCTGCGATCGTAGCAGCAGCGGTTCCAGACTGAAGCGACTAGAACCGCTCGGTCATATCGGCCGGCAATACTTGATGTGTGTGCCTTATGTTACCCATAACGAACACTACAGTGCTGATTATCTTCACCATACTTAAACTAGCACGTAAGTTAACGCTAAATGTTCTTTAGTGTGCTAACTATAAGTTGGCCATTCAAGTCCCTAGACGTGGATCAGCAGAAGTCGGAGGTCATCGACCTATAGTCATTTGTATTTGGTTGCAGCTAGCTTTATCTGGTAGACAGTACTATGTGAGGTAGCCAATGCTGTCTTCTGTGTTACTGTTTTGTACTTCTCCCTACTGCATAGTGTTTCTTTCTTTGTGATTAGTGTATAAAATTGTTGCAGTTGGGATATTTATTAAACACGTCAATACATTCATCGATTTCAGCTGCCATTATGAGCACCATATCAGCGATTTTTGCTTAATTGTATGACTTTTCCTTTCGCGGAAGCGTGGACCACAGATAAAAGTGCCTACAATGTAGGAGGCAACCTGGGCTTGTTCTCCCTAAGCGGGTCTTCAACAGCTCGTGGCGGTCTTTGTGGATCTTGGGCTTGCTTCCTCTATTACCCACCATTTACGCACCAAACGTTCAAGCAACTTGCAACCTACAGACCGTATACATTCCCTGAAGCCTGAAGTACAAGCAACAAGCAGACGCAATAGAATGACGCTATTGGTTGGAGCGTCACGCTGCGTATCGCCCAGCGACTCCAGAGTTGTTTCTTTTCTTTTTTCTTTTCTTTTTTTGTTCCGTAGTTTTGGGGAGAAATATTTTAATGGGGATCTTTTCGGGATACGGAATCCTTGTGAAAATTTGGGGAAGGGAATTTCGGTACTGAGGAAGTTGGGAAATTTCTTATCTGCGTAGCCTTACTACTTATGCCACTCTGAAAATTTACTTCAGACAAAAAAACTTAGTTTTCTAGATATTTACTAGATGTTACTCTATTCACATCAATCGATATACCTTCCCTTTTGTGGAGGACGTTAGGCTCGCCGCTGTAATGCCAACCCGTGACGTCACAATGACGTGTATATGCCCAGTTTTGACAGTTGGGGATGTCTATCGACTTTCGCGGTCGTATCAAGTTCCTAGATAACACCAGATTGGATTCCGTCGTTCTAGTTGAAGCTTATAGTTTATGAGCTTTATAACGTATCTCCCATGTGTACATGTTGTTTCAAATATTGAGGCTCTCCCGAAAAGGAGTCGGTATTCGTAAGGTTTTTTATATTTACACGTAAGTTGATGACAGATGTCGGTTAAGAGCCTTCAGGAGGTGTTAGTTAAATAGACAGGCACGTGTTTTATGTGTTTACAGCCGCGTAGTGGATAGATGTGTCGAGTTGTGAAGTGAGCTAGGTATTGCAGCCCCGTGTGCGGTGTTCGGCACCGAAGTACGAGTGGTTCGATATTTTTAGAATTCCATTCATATCATTGATTTATTTATTGATTTGCAAAATCAAGTCTATAAAATTTGGTAACATCTAGATATGAAAAATATGAACAAGATGAAAGGTGGTGGGTACTGCAGACGACATTGATAAAGATAGTTTACGTGAAAAGATCTGTACAATAAATAAAACTTTGGAACAATTACAAAGTGAAGCTTATGCGTCCACAAACTCGTTTTCCTGGAAAACATTTTTAAACGGAGAAGAACCACCTAACATAAAAATAAAATAAAAAAGGATTATGGCGGTTCCATACAGCAAAGCTTATATCTTCAGTCTCCAGTCACATGATTCACTTATGCTCTGACGCTAGAAACAAACTGAATAGCGATGTGGTGAAAGGAGAATTATGCATTTGTCATAATCTGAAGTTTTCAGGATGGAACGTCTTTTACAAAAAATTAAAGGTAACTAAAATTTGTTCAAAGAAGGTGTAACTAGCAATAATAAATATATTTTTAATTTTTTGTTATGTTCACCCTCAACTCAGCAAATACTTTCGCCAGACTCTGTTCTGTAATTTTTTCAGTTTAATCGGGCAACCCTACAAGTAATATGTAAGTAGTGCGCTAATAATAACCAATAAAACAGTGAAAACAAACCTCAAGAAATCAAAGGTGACACCAAAATTGGTTCAAATGGCCCTAAGCACTATGGGACTTAACATCTGAGGTCATCAGTCCCCTAGACTTAGAACTACTTAAACCTAACTAACCTAAGGACATCACACACATCCATGCCCGAGGCAGGATTCGAACCTGCGACCGTAGCGGCAGCACGGTTCCAGACTGAAGCGCCTAGAACCGCTCGGCCACATCGGCCGGCAAGGTGACACCCCTAGAATAGGCTTTTTATTTGTGTGGTCAGGTATTGCTTTTGGTTACAAATTAAAAAGATTTGTTTATGTACTAAATTTTTGGTATGTACGGTAATTTTACGATTCTGAACACATACTTCCATCCAACAACCTGCCATCACTAATAATAAGTAATATTGTAAAGGATCAGTTCGGTTTAAGATATTTGGGTAAAAGTTGCCGAAATGATATCGTTTTGGTTATTTTTTTGTCTGTTATGGGTGGATTTTGAAAACCCGGTCTGGAAACGCTAGTATCGCCAGTCCATCAGTCTTCTTCCGTGCAGGTTCGAATCCTGCCTCGGGCATGGGTGTGTGTGATGTCCTTAGGTTAGGTTTAAGTAGTTCTAAGTCTAGGGGACTGATGACCTCAGATGTTAAGTTACGTAGTGCTCAGAGCCATTTGAACCATCTTCCGTGCACACCAGTACAATAGTGCAGGAGCCCCAGTCCTAAAATCCACACTTAATTGACGACATGGTGCAGGGGCGGCCACATTGCGTCTTGGAAGAAGCAATGACAGCACTGTACACGCGCAAGCTTCTTGTCGCCTTGATGAAGCTGTGCACTGCAACTAGCAGTCAGTCACTCCCGTAGCAGCGAGTAACCTGAAAGCTGCTCTTCATGAAGAAACGTTAAGTAAAATTGTGTACCTAATCATCTCCCACCATGGTGTGCTAATTGACAATAGCGGTTTCTCTGTGGCCCCTTAGAAAAAAGTAATTTACACAGTGATTATAAACAGTGTCTACTAAAGGAATGAGTAAAGACGTCCTCTTCAAATGAAAATATTTACAGAGAAGTGCTGTAAGAAGTATAACACACAAAGCGATAGTCGCGTACGCCAGTAAAGCACTAAAGTTCATGATCCAGTGTGTGTGTGTTTTTATTATTAGGTTCCCATTGTGCACCTTGTAACGAAACAGGCTGTATTGGGTCATGTGCAGTACCCGATACAGTAGGTTTCGTAGCATGCGATACACGCTAAAACAGATATGAGTAGTGTATAAGGACACTTAGTGAGTAAGGTCACTTAGTGGAACAGTGTGAAATAGTTGTAATGAAAATGTCAAACTGTGTCACAGACAAGTTAATGTATGTTCTTAATCAGCAAAGTAATGTACACTTAAGGTAAGTCATAATCACTTTGATATGAATTCCGGTATGTTTTGAAGAGAAAAAACAAGTTATGTAATCAGTGTTAATAGTGTATATATATGTTGTAACCTTCTTCACTCAGGTTTGTAATTATAATTCAATTAGCAAAATTCATTGTTTACCATAATGCAAATTAACTGTGTGAACCACTGATTTCGGAAAAGCTTAATATTTATGTATCTTTCCCAGTCAGGACAACAAATTCTTACGGAAAACACCAACTAAAAATCTGTAATTAAACTCGTAAGTAATGTTCCTGGAACATTCAATAGAGAAATTCAGTGCATTGTCCACATATTGCGAAAACTAGAGAATATTCGTTTAAGCTGGAGACATAACCTGATTCAGAAAGATAATTTGTATCATAAATAATGTTAGACGAACAATTCATTAATACGTTTACAACACGATTTAAAGATTCCGCCTTTTAGCCTTCAAATGTTGGAAAAAGTCATTTTGAACGTTTGAATTGTAATTTTGATGTAGGACTGTTACCAGCTCAAAATTGTTTCATAAAATCGCATAATTAATTAAATTACGTAAAGATATTCGAGAATGTTCTAGACTGAATACTAAGAACTTAATTGTTAACTATATGCATGTTTCAAAATTGCACTTGTAAAAGGTCGTTAATTTCGGGAATATGAATTATCATTGTACTCGTTTTAATTTCTACTAAAACTCTGTAATGGCAGTTTTTGCGGGGTTAACTTATTACAATTGTAACACCAAACATGAAATAACATAACAATGTCAAAGAACGTAATTGTTAAAAGATGTATAAATACACCTTGTCCAAAGCCTTTGAGGGCGTGTGGTTGGAGGACTAGTTGGTGGGGGGGGGGGGGGGGGGGGGTTTGGTGCCTGTCAAGTTGGGACAGTCAGCCGTTGTATATATATATATATATATATATATAAACAAACAACTGTCGTCAACAGATTAATTGGTATACTTCTGGTAGTGACCCAAGACTTTCTGCAGCGATGTTATCACTTCTAAAAATGTAAAAACATGATACAAGCTGTACTACGTTAAACCTGAATTGATGGGATTGCTACGTTAGATTTGGCAATAGAGCTGATGTGAGAAGTTAAGTTAGATTTGACGTTCGAGCTGGGCTTCTGGACCTGGTTACTTTTTAAATGGGATAGTTACGTTTTAACGTCCACTGATTCCTCTTCCCGTGGTCAGAAGATGCAGCGAAAACTAGGTTGAGACGTACAGCACTAAACAGGGGAAGTATTCAATACATGGCAATAAGAAGTTCCTAGACATTTGCCCTTGCTCTCCGTATATGGCTATACAATACATAGTCCTTTTCTCGCTATCCGCCTACAATACATGAACCAATATTACTCCTGCAATCAATTTCCAATTAAAAAAACCACTGGCACGCGCAGGTGCTCCTCTAACTTTGTTTACGAAACATAGACATAAAGCTAGCTTGCATATGTCGTAAACGCTAACGATTCTGTAATATCCCCTTGGTGTACATCCGAAATTACTTTTAATAATGAAGATTTCACTTCGATAAGAATAACGTTATGAGCTCTGTACGTCGGAACGTTTTAAATCCAGCCACAGGTTATTCCTGCTGTTCGCTAATCACGTGCTTTGTTTACTATGCGGAAGTGGGAAACTGCACTGAAAACCTTCTGTAAATAAGGGAACAGGCATCAACCTGGGCACCCCTTTCTATTAACTAGACCAAGTAGGCGAACGGAGCAAGTTGGGATTCACAAGACGTCTGTTTGCGGAATCCATCTTTATTCCTATACAGGAAATTTTGGTCGTTTAAAATTATCACCTCACGAGAGCATAAAACATGTTCCATAATTCGACAACTATTTGATGCTAGCGATATAGGTCTATAATTACGTGCAGCTTCAATTTTGCGACAGCGCTGTTTGAAAACGGGCATGGCAGCCCCTTTTTGCAGTTACTTGGAACCATTTACTTGCTCCGGCAAACTACGGTAAATTGTTTTTTGAATGGGTGCAAGTTCTTTTGCATAATTCATGTAGCATCGTAGCGGCCTCTCACGTGGTCCAGTTGCGCCTCGTCTGTCGAGCGATTTGTGCTAAATTTTTTGTTCCACGAACTCATTTCCCATATATTTCGCTGAATTTTCCTTTCTGCGAACTCTTTTCTCAATATCTGTCATTTTCGCCGTTCTTGCAATTGTGCTTCTCCACAGTGTTTCAAAAAGAGCCGGCCGATATCATATAGGATTGGAATTGACTTTAACTATATGACTGAAAAGTTTTTATTTTCAGAAGAACCATCTTATTTTAAAGGGGTCTCTTTTAAATGTTTGCACTACACAATCTTGTGATACTTTTAAAATTACGCTTAGAGTCAAAGTTTTCGTTTACTTCTGGCAGATGCTTAATTTACCCTCTTACAGGCGCATGACAAACGTCCACAGAATAATCAGACTCGTCCCATACTTTTGCGAGCATGTCTGGCGTTATTGCATTCACTGCTGCTACTGCTATGCGATGTTGCAGTTCACCCAAGGTTGTTGAAAGGGCGGCACATAGATTAACTCTTATCAGAAACGCCACAGAAAGATTGCACGCACTGTAAGAGCAGGCAACGTTGGAGAACAATGCTGCATTGCGAGATCCCCACACCCCCGATAAAAGCTTTGTACTGTAGAAGGGGCAGTACCCTAATCTGTACGAAAATCACAAAAAAATGGCTGTGAGCACTATGGGACTTAACTGCTGAGGTCATCAGTCCTCTAGAACGTAGAACTACTTAAACCTAACTAACCTAAGGACATCACACACATCCATGCCCGAGGCAGGGTGCGAACCTGCGACCGTAGCGGTCGCGCGGTTCCAGACTGTAGCGCCTAGAACCGCTCGGCCATACGGCCGGCCGAAAATCACACAGTACAGTTGAAACTGAATCGCAGCTGTCGAGAGGGAGAACGCAAAACACCCACCGATGACCACGTCTTGCAGAGCGCAGTAGGGCAAACGAACAGGAGGTGGCAAAAATTTGGAAACACCCAAAACACAATATATTGCCATGCCTAATACGGTGTAGGAATACCGCTGGCATTCATAGCAGCTTCCAGTTGTCTCGGGATAGAAAAATATAGGTCCTGTATGGTTTTTCATGGAATCTTATACTATTCCTCCTGCAGCCCAAATCATCACAGAACTTGCAATATTTTTCACTTAAAAGTTGGAACAGTCTGAAACAGGACACATCCAACCAAATGGCTTTATTCCGTTGCTCCATAGTGCTGGGTTGGTGGCTCCGACAACACGTTTCCTGTTACAAGGCTTATATCACTGAAGAATGGTTTTGGAAATCCATCTTGCTCTGCAATTCGCAGCTTAGGGAGTTCCATTCTGTATGGTTTTCAACGGAATTTTGTACCTCTCCGCCTGCTGCCCAGATCATCACAGAACCTCCGCTACGTTTCACTAAGAAGCTAGAAACAGTGTGAAACGAGACTCATCCAACCAAATAATTTTATTCCGTTGCTACATAGTGCTGGGTTGATGGCTATGAAAACACGTTTCCTGTTACAAGGATTAATATCACTGAAGATTGGTTTTGGAATTTCATCTCACCCTGCAATTCCCAGCCTCTGAAGTTCCCTTCGTCTTGATTTGATGCTGATAGAGATCGCTAATGCGACGTTCAGTTCTGTAGTGACCTTTGCAGCTGTCGTCCTTTTTTTCGTCACAATCCTGTCCAACTAACGTCTGTGACGATCACTCAGTACACTCTTTCGTCCGCGTTCTGACTTAGCGGACGACGTTTGTACGCGTTTCCTGTATGTGGTGTAAATTTTCGCTACTGTGCCTCTTGAAGCCCCAACCACTTCGGATACCTTGGTTACGGAAGCATACATTATGGGAGCACCAGCAATTTGCCCACGTTCGAATTCACGTATCTTCGACCCTATGCACCGAGCAAGGTGGCGCAGTGGTTAGCACAATGGACTCGCATTCGGGAGGAGGACTGTTCAAACTCGCGACCGGTCATCCTGATTTTGGTTTTCCGTGATTTCCCTAAATCACTTCAGACAAACGCCGGGATGGTTCCTTTGAAAGGGCACGGCCGGCTTTCTTCCCCATCTTTCCCATTTCCGATGGGACCGATGACCTCGCTGTTTGGTCCCTACCACTAAATCAACCAACCAACCAACCAACCTCCGACACAGTGCACTCAGAACTACCCAGAACGCTGTTCTGACCACGACTGACGCTTGCAACGTGTTGAGGACACTGCTCACTTCCGTTCGTGGTCAAGTGCAACCGCGCAATTTGTAGGCTTTGCTAGCAATTTGTCTCAGATATTTATATTTATTCACAAACCTCAATGCCTCTCCTTGCACTCATAATTAAATACTATCCATCATATCCGTTACGGATAATATTGCATTGGCTAGAATCTGAATTGATGTTCAAGGGTGTTTTTCTCGCGATGTTTCCAGATTGTAGACCAAGCAACGTATATGATGGCGCACGCATGATGGGGTATGGCTTAACAGTCCACACGTTATGTAATTACACTCATACCCATAAATTAAGGATAATGGTGATACATGGTGAAACAACGCTCTGGTGGGCGGTTTGCGGATTTAAATCACCTCGGGGTGTGACAGTGCGGTGCATTTGACCTGAGGTCGTCGCACGGTGGCGCTGGCAGCAGTCCACATATGCAGAGGTGTGTTGGTGCATGTCAGAGTACGGTGCAGCGAGTAAGTGTGCAGACGTTTTCAGACGTGCTAATGGTGACTGTGTGTTGAAAATGGCTCAAAGAACACATATCGATGACGTTATGAGGGGAAGAATACTAGGGAGGCTGGTCAACCACAGCAGGTCGTAGCCCGGACCCTCCGTGTGCCACAAAGTGTGATCTCAAGACTATGACAGTGATTCCAGCAGACGAAAACCGTGTCCAGGCGCTACAGTACGGGACGCCCACAGTGTACGACTCCGCAAGAAGACCGATATCTCACCAACAGTGACCGCAGACGGTCACGGAGTACTGCAGGTAGCCTTGGTCGGGACCTTAGCTCAGCCACTGGAAGAGTTGTCTCCAGACACACAGTCTACAGACTACTGAACGGACATGGTTTATTCCCCCGGAGACCTGCAAGGTGCATTCCACTATTCCCTGGTCACAGAAGAGCCCGTAAAGCCTGGTGTCAAGAACACGGTACATGGTCTTTGGAACAGTGGTCCCAGGTTATGTTCACAGACGACTCCAGGTATAGTCTGAACAGTCACTCTCGTCGGGTTTTCATCTGGTGTGAACCAGGAACTAGATACCAAACCCTTAATGTCCTTGAAAGGGGCCTGTATGGTGGTCATGGTTTGATGGTGTGGGGTGGCATCATGATTGGTGCACGTACACCTCAGCATGGCTTTGACAGAGGAACTGTAGCAGGTCAGATGTACCGGGACATCATTTTGCACCAGTACGTCCGTCTTGTCAGGGGTGCAGTGGGTCCCACTTCCTCCTGATGGATGATAACGCACGGTCCTACGAGCTGTCATCGTGTAGGAGTACCTTGAAACAGAAGATATCAGGCGAAAGGAGTGGCCAGCTTGTTCTCCAGACCTAACCCCCATCGAGCACGTCTGGGATGTTCTCGGTCGACGTATCACTGCGCGTCTTCAAACCCCCTATGACACTTCAGGAGCTCCGACAGGCACTGGTGCAAGAATGGGAGGCTATACTCCAGCAGATGCTCGACCACCTGATCCGGAGTATGCCAACCCGATGTGCGGCCTGTGTACGTGTGCATGGTGATCATATCCCATATTGATGTCGGGGTACATGCGCAGAAAACACTGGCGTTTTGTAGCACATGTATTTCGGGACGGTACCGTGGACTTACAGATCTGTGTCGTGTGTGTTCGCTATGTGCCAACGCTGTTAGCGCCAGTTTTGTGTAGTGCCACGTTGTGTGGCACCACATTCTGCAATTATCCTTAATTTAAGAGCATGAGTATAGTTTTAAGAATGCAAAGAATTTTCATCACCATGAAATGAAATGTCGTGTGACGAGGGCCTCCCGTCGGGTAGACCGTTCGCCTGGTGCAAGTCTTTCGATTTGACGCCACTTCGGCGACTTGCGCGTCGATGGGGATGAAATGATGATGAGTAGGACAACACAACACCCAGTCCCTGAGCGGAGAAAATCTCCGACCCAGCCGGGAATCGAACCCGGGCCCTTTGGATTGACAGTTTGTCGCGCTGACCACTCAGCTACCGGGGGCGGACTTCATCACCATAAAATACTATAACTGAACAATTAACTGCATCCTGAAAATAGCATTAGTATATTATACAGCACTTAAATATCCATTACTCGTAATATTCACAAGCGCTGCACAAAACGCAACCTCATGTGTCACAACACCAAAAAAAGAAGAAAATACCTGAAACTGCTTATGGTGGTCTCTAGTGCACATTCTGTCATACGATTCTAAAATCGTTCACCATTTTGAAACGCCGACCAGGAAACGTCATGTTCTCGTAGGAACACTGTCCTCCCTGTACAATACACTCCCTCATAAACGAGAGCCTGCTGAAAATTGAAGCCTGATGATTCTTTATGTGAAAACTCATAAAGCTTTTTAAGTAAAACAAATCTTATTAACATTGTACATCTTTATTATTCATGTCTACACATTTATTTCTCAATTTCGTCACCCTGATGACGAACACACCTTGCCCAGTGAGAGATCAGTTTGTCGATGCCGCCATTGCACACTGTTTGTTGACAGAACCACAGTCTCATCTTTTCTTGTACTGCTTCATTATTATCAAAGTGAAGTTCTCGAAGATGGTCTTCAACTTCTTTAATCAGATGAAAATCGGATGGCTCCAAGGTGGGTCTGTCTGTATGGGGAATGATCGATGACAGTGAGCCTAGGGCGTCCGATTTCTGCAGATGTCGCAGCGCTTGTGTGTCGTCTGACGTTGTCTGGCTGACGGAGGTGGTGCTCCACCTGCGGTTAGAAACGTCCGCGCCATACACGCTATAAAGGATGTCTCCTTTTTATTTGACTACTCCTAATAAATAAATATCATTAACGAATGAGAGCTTCGAAGGAATGCAGGCGTAATGATTCCGTCGGTGTAGCCATCATTCCATCTGCTGTCAAGTAGCACGGAACAAGAATAACTAAAAAACGACGGCCGTAACACAAGTGTGTGAAACTGTTGAAAATCGAAGCTGACAGTGGTCGGTATTTTGTAGCTTTCCATTTTACTATACAAGGCTTACGATCTAGCTACACCTATTTCATACCCCAATGGAGTGCATGAGTACTCGCAAGAGTGTAAGAAAATAGGAGAACAGAATGGAAAATTGAAGGTAGATTAGGAGAGGACTAGTTTGATTCAGGAGAAGCAGGAGCACTAGCGATTAATGGAAGAGGACAGATTTACGAAAAACAGGAAAATATATATTGCATACGTAGATACGTGGAAGGCTTTTGATAACAACTAATGGA
The DNA here is from genome assembly GCF_021461385.2 of Schistocerca piceifrons. Classification (NCBI taxonomy): domain Eukaryota; kingdom Metazoa; phylum Arthropoda; class Insecta; order Orthoptera; family Acrididae; genus Schistocerca; species Schistocerca piceifrons. The sequence goes on from NC_060140.1 coordinate 136,523,043, forward strand.
ATAAAATCAATTCCATTCTTAGGAATGGGAGGGGTAAAGGGGTTAACCTCTCTGTTTATGCGAAACAGTCTGGCTGACGGAACGATTCAAAGAAGAAAATCAGGAAACGTGTAACTGATGTTAAGTTTGTAAATTGACGAAGCAGTGATGTGAGTGAGAAAATATCTCGTTGTTGGAGTTGTTTGTCGATGACAGAAAATCAGCGTTATACGTTACGCTCATGATAAAGGAGTAGTCAAGATAAATGAACAGGAATTGTGTCGTGTGCTTCATGAAACAGAACGTGTGCCAGCTAACTGCTGCAATAAACATTTAAACAAGAAGCAGCAGGTGGATATGCTGGATGGCTAACTAGAGTAATAAAATCGAAAAGGTGGACCTGGAAGTACAATAGACACCGAAAGGAGATAGAAAAAGACGTTGTAGTTGGGATAGCAGAAGGAAAAAAGAGTTTTATATAAAAATACTAATATCTAAAAATATAAATCTGGAGACTAGGAAAAGTTTCATGAAAGTTTATCTTTGGAGTGCAACTCTATGTATGCGAAAGATGGACAGTGGAGAGGGCAGAGATTACACGAACAAAAAAGTTTAAAATGTGTTATAGCACTATGTTGAAGCCAACATGCACTGATCGACTAAGAAATGAAAAAACTTCCTGGCAGATTAAAACTGTGTGCCGGACCGAGACTCGATCTCGGGACCTTTGCCTTTCGCGGGCAAGTTCTCTACCAACTGAGCTACCCAAGGACGACTCACGCACCGTCCTCACAGCCTTAATTCCGACAGTACCTCGTCTCCTACCTTCCAAGAAATGAAGACTTCAGCAACGATTTTTCTTCTTTGGGGCCAGCAGCATTATATATGTGAGATAATGACAGGATTATTAGAAAAATGCAGCACAATAGCTGCTTATGATAATTGGTGTTTATTCACCATGGACTGTTTTGGCGTTTATCAGCATTGTCAAGCACCTGTGAATACAATTGTGATGAGGACGTGTATAAAAGTGAATGTCATTTATTAAAGTGACTGACTGATGATCATAGCTGTTAAGTCCCATAGTGCTCAGAGCCATTTTATTAAAGTGACTGTTTCACTTACGTCTAGGCTGACGTCGTTAGTAAACTATCTTACAAGTGTCACTGCTTTGATAAGATAGTAATTTATGTATTTACATTGTCGTCCTTGGTTGCCTAGCGGTTCTAGGCGCTACATTCTGGTACCGCGTGGCCGCTACGGTCGCAGGTTCGAATCCTGCCTCGGGCATGGGTGTGTGTGATGTCCTTAGGTTAGTTAGGTTTAAGTAGTTCTACGTTCTAGGGGACTGATGACCTCAGAAGTTAAGTCCCATGGTGCTCAGAGCCATTTGAACCATTTTTGTATTTATATCGAAATATGTTTACAGTGGTTTGACAGTTCAACTCTTACGACGCTATATGTGTACAAAGCTTATGCAGACGAACAGCGATATTATTTTCTTAACTAGAATTTGTTACGATTGTCTTCGGCTGTTGCAAATATTACTTCAGATTTATCCATTTTAGTGTTCTAAAAGTTCAATAAAGTTTTTGAGGTAGTACTTGAGGCTAAATTAGGTACATTCGTTTAGTATTTATCGTGGGTATTTTCTTGTGTGTATATGGATTTCCAATCATTCAAGAACGTTCACTGCAAATCCTTTTGGTATGCTGCGCAGAATCTTGAGTGTATTTTCGACTGTATCAGCAATGTGGTTCAGAATTTTCAAATGTAGAAAGAAACTCGAGTGATTATTTTCGCTGTCTCTTTTGTGTTCCTTATATCCGACGTTAAAATTAATTAACCTCTACAACGATTCAACTAGAAGAAGTAGCCAATAAAAAAACAAAACAAAAATAAGAGATTCGTGGTTAGGATCATATTACGACATGAGTCATTGCTGAAAACGGTATCTGAAGGGATGGTGGAAGGAAAGAATCACAATGACAGGCAAGGATAGAGAATGAGCAAAATGAAAATAGCCCAGAAAATATTTCATGCACCTAAAGATGGACAACTCTGCTTGCATCAGCCGCACCCCGGGTCGGATTCTGTTAAGTTGCGTTGCCTACCTTAGGGAGCACGAAATATTTTCTGGACCAGTTTTCTAATGTCATCATGCACATGGTAGATCGTACGTGATGAGGGATAAGGTTAACGTGGAAACAGTCACTGGCAAACGAAGAAAATTTGAGAGCTGCATCTAACCAAATTCAGGGTTGCCGACCTAGACTGTCTATGAAGCTGTTACAGTATATTGGTTCTCACACTCTGTGTTCGAACGGAGTCTGAAACCATGCTAAGCAGACAGCAGGGCACCGAGCGGTAGTTTACCGGCACAACCGCTGCGTTCAGCGGGCGGTCTACATGTCAGGGATTATCACGAATGCTTGTCATTTCACTGCCAACCAACACACAAAGTACGTGTAGGCGTGCTGAGAGATAACGCCTCCAAATTTTTTGTGTGAAAACTGTCAAAGCTTTTTAAATAATAGAAACATTACTAACAACTTTATTCTTCATGTCTGTACATTTATTTCTCGACAGCCACCCCGGGGACGAACACATTTAACCCAACGAAAGACCAGCTTCTTGATACCGTTGCTGTACAATGTCTGACTTTATTGAAGGAGTCACAACCTCACCTCTGTTTGCACCACGTAATCACTATCAAAGTGAATTCCTCTGTGGTGTTTTTTAAGTTCTGGAAACAGATGAAAATCGGATGGGACCAAGTCGGGATTGTATGGATGGTGATCGGAGCCCAAGGAGTCCTACTGTTAGAGATGTCGCAGTACTAGTACGTGGCCTGGCATTGTCATGCTGAAAGGTAGGATGCTCCATTTATGGACGAACTCTTCGAATTCGGAACACGATTACAGCACGTTTTTTGTGAAGCACCGAAATAGTTACGTTACACACCGCCACCTTACGCGCTGTAATTCGGAGCCCTTTAGTGACAGAGGGCTGCAAATATGTACACATGAACGATAAAGATGTTGAATATTAATAACGTTTGTTTTTATAAAAAGATTTCAGTGTCTTCACATAAAAATTCGGAGACATTACTTTTCAGCACGCTTGTAAATTTGTGTTGCTGTCGTCTCCTCCTTTAACTTTACATCTATCAACTCGTTCTTGTGTCCTCAAACTTCGCCTGAAAAATTGTACGATAACCTGGGCGCTTAATATTCGTTCAGAGGAAGGGGAAAGTGTTGAACCTAGCCATCCCTTTAATAGAAGATAGACATATTTCCATATTCCATTTTGAAATGATAGCATTCAGTGTATGTATACCGCAGTCTTTTTCTAAAATTACAAAAATTATTCCGGAAGAGAAAGGTTTATCCAAATGTGAAAAACTGTTACAAGGCACATGGTCATACCTACAAACGAATAATCTATTCAAATTTAAAAGTTGTTTCAGTACAACTCTACTACACTTCAGTAATCAATAAGTGATATCAGATTAACAAGAAGTGTTACTAGAAATCAATTACAAGTTAAAAACAATCTGAAATTCAAGTTAGACAGGTAACACAAATTCCTGTTTTCAAGACAGGGAAAATTGGTAGGAAGTTAAAACAACTAAGTTCATTTGGAAACATCACGTGTTTCATGGTAGCAGACTTTCTTCCGTTTGAAGGTATAAGATGGTCCACGACTATGAAATATAGGTTAACCGCCCACACATTATGTGACTAGTTTTGAAAATTTACAGAATTTTATTCACCATAGAGCTCTGTAACTGAAGAATAAATAATATCCTCCATACAGTTTGTGTATATTATACAGCAGTGAAATATGTATAGCTCGTAATATTTACAAACGATGCACAAAACACATCCTCACCCCTCACAACAACAAAAACAGTAGAAAATGCCAGAATCCGGTTATGGCGGTTTGTACAACGCATTTCTGCATGTGATTCTAACATCAGGCATTAGACAGAAATGCGTCCAGGAAACGTCATATGTTCCTAGGTACACTACCCTTCCGGCACAACACTATCACCTACTGAATCTACTTGTTGAGTACATGCAGAGTAAACATTGACAAATAAAGACCTAAGTGCTATAAACAGTTAATTTTTAAGCAATCTAAAGTAAGTCGCTGTCTCTAACGAAGCGCAGGTGATAATCGGCACCAGCCGTGGTGTAAAGCGTTGAAATAAGTCACTCCATTCCCTGAGACGTAATTTATTGCACGTATCACGAAAACACTCTTTGCTTAAAGACGATTATTAAAGAAGTAGCGTTGCACTCTACCAAAACTGTGGTTCGGTAGTTTTGGTACAGTACATAAATGACCTACTAAATGATACGAGCACCGGTAGAATTCGTAGCTTTGGTAGGGAACGCAACATTAACGAATGAAACTTCCTGGCAGATTAAAACTGTGTGCCCGACCGAGACTCGAACTCGGGACCTATGCCTTTCGCGGGCAAGTGCTCTACCAACTGAGCTACCGAAGCACGACTCACGTCCGGTACTCACAGTTTCACTTCTGCCAGTATCTCGGCTCCTACCTTCCAAACTTTACAGAAGCTCTCCAGCGAACCTTGCAGAACTAGCACTCCTGAAAGAAAGGGTATTGCGGAGACATGGCTTAGCCACAGCCTGGGGGATGTTTCCAGAATGAAATTTTTACTCTGCAGTGGAGTGTGCGGTGATATGAAACTTCCTGGCAGATTAAAACTGTGTGCCCGACCGTGACTCGAACTCGGGCACACAGTTTTAATCTGCCAGGAAGTTTCATATCAGCGCACACTCCGCTGCAGAGTGAAAATTTCAGCATTAACGAATGTGTGAGAATGAAACTGGGAGCCGACGAAATGTCTTTGTATTTTGTTTGATTGTTTTGCGTATAATTAGAAATACATATCGTTCAGTGTTAGGGCACCGAATATTTTATATCCATATAAAATATAAACTGCATTTTATAAGTAAAAAAATTAGTTAATCGCGTAACTACTGCGCATTTACGTAAGAAAAGTAATTCATTTTGATGCACTTACAGATTACATGCACAAACATAGAAAAGCTATATGATTACTGTTATTTTGTTCTCCATCATTATCAAAGGAAAGAGTTCCCTGTTATTATTGATACGTGCGAAATTTGTTGACGAACAACAGAAACATGTTTGATATAAGATCGACGAAGTATTGAAGCGGTGTATATGTCACTGTTTTGCTTTTATGTCAATTTTAACTTCCTTTTAGGAAATTGCGTTTTCTAACGCTATATAATAAATACATACGAGTAGTCTTATTTTTGCTGCTGCAACATTCCTCTGTTTTACGTTACGAATCAACAGTTTTCGAATAAAATCAGAATTAAACATTAACAATTTCAATTTTGCTGTAAATATTGTTATTGTTAAGTAACAGACAGAAGAATAACTATGTAGAACAAAAATGTTCCGTTGGTTATGCGGTCTTTTACATATCGTCATTCAATTTCTAGACAGTTTAACCCTCCAGGAGACTGATCGCCTACGCAAACAGAGGGATCGAAATGAGGTAACGCCCGACAGTTATGCAACACACCTGACGTGGAGATAACGCGGTTACAATGTTAACTGACCAAAGCTACTAAAAAAAAACTACCGTAATTTATGCTTACTTATGACAGTCTACGGAAGCGTACGACAGTTTACAGCTCTATTTATAAGTAATTTCTCTAGTGGTCTGGGGACATTAAGGAAGGCAGATGTCTTGTACTGCTATTAAATAGCGGCTCGCCTCAGCATAGAGGCTAGGTATGCAGGAGAGCTTCTGCGGAGTTTGGAAGGCAGGAGACGAGGTACTGGCGGAATTAAAGCAGTGAGGACGGGGCCTGGTTCGTGCTTGGGTAGCTCAGTTGGGAGAGCACTTGCCCGCAAAAGGCAAAGGTCCCGAGTTCGAGTCTCGGTCGGGCACACAGTTTTAATCTGCCAGGAAGTTTCTTGTTTCCGGTTGCCGGCGGAATCATGATTGTAGCCAGATGTGCACCTCTTCGTGCCAAGCGAATCGACGACAACGATTATCGTTTTTGAGCGAATCAAAATGTGGAAATCGCATGACGGAAGAACGGGATTGTGTGGGTGAAGTGCAAGGGCTTCCCAGCGAAATTTCTGCAGCGTACTGGGAACAACCTTGGCAACAAGTGGAAATCCCTTACACACCTTCCATACGGTCCCGATCTCTACCCACACGATTTCCATATTTTAGGTGCACCGAAAAAAAGACATTCGTGGACCTTGATTTGTTCTGGACGAAGAGGTGCACGCCAGGATATAATCATGCTTCCTCGGGCTATCGCAAACATTTTTCGATGAAGGTTCAAAATGGTTCAAATGGCTCTGAGCACTATGAGACTTAACTTCTGAGGTAATCAGTCCCCTAGAACTTAGAACTACTTAAACCTAACTAGCCTAAGGACATCACACACATCCGTGCCAGAGGCAAGATTCGAACCTGCGACCGTAGCGGTCGCGTGGTTCGAGACTGTAGCGCCTAGAACCGCCCGGCTACTCTGGCTGGCTTCGATGAAGGCATTGACCGTGTTGTCTCATAGTGGGACAAATGAACTGACAGTTACGGCGATTACTTTTGAAATAATAAGGAATTTACTTCCTTCTTTCTATTTATCTCGTTTTTATTTGACTGCCCCTTATACACTGAAGCGCCAAAGAAACAGGCATAGGCTTCCGTATTTGATTATAGAGATATGTATACAGGCAGTATCCGGCGCTGCGGTCGGCAACGCCTATGTAAGAAAAACAAGTGTCCGGCGCAGTTGTTAGATTGGTTACTGGTGCTGTAATGGCGTTATTGCTGTGTCCAACCACTTACTTGAGTTTGAACGTGCTGTTATAGTCGGCGTACGAGTGATCGGACATAGCATCTCAGAGGTAGCGATGAAGTGGGGATTTTCCCGAACGACCATTTCACAAGTGCAACGTGAATATCAGGAATCTGGTAAACCATCAAACGTCGGAAATCGCTGCGGCCGGAAAAAGTTCCTGCAAGAACGGAACCAATGACAACTCAAGATAATCTTTGAAATTGCTGCAGATTTCAGTGCTGGGCCATCAACAAGTGTCAGCGTGCGAACCATTCAACGAAACATTATTGATCCGGGCCTTCAGAGCCGAAGGCCCACTCGTGTACCCTTGATGACTACACGACACAAATCTTTATGCCATGCCTCGGCCCATCAACACCGACATTGGACTGTTGATGACTGGACACATGTTGCCTGGTCGGACGAGTCTCGTTTCAAATTGTATCGAGCAGATGGACGTGTACGAGTGTGGAGATAACCTCATAAATCCATGGACCCTGCGGACAGTAAGGAACTGTTCAAGCTAGTGGAGGCTCTGGGATGGTTTGGGGCGTGTGCATTTGGAGTGATATGGGAACCCTGATACTTCTAGACACGACTCTGACAAGTGACACGTACGTAAACATCCTGTCTGATCACCTGCATCCATTCGTGTCCATTGTGCATTCCGACGGACTTGGCCCTTTCCAGAAGGACAATGCGACACCCCACCCGTCTAGAATTGCTACAGTGTGGCTTCAGAAACACCCTTATGAGCTTAAATACTTCCGCTGGCCACAGAACTCCCCAGACATGAACATTATTGAAGTATCTGGGATGCCTTGCAGCGTTCTGTTCAGAAGAGATCTCCACCCCTCGTATTCTTACGGATTTGTGGACAGCCCAGCAGCATTCATGGTGTCAGTTCCCTCCAGCACTTCTTCAGACATTAGTCGAGTCCATGTACCGTCGTGTTTCGGCAATTCTGCGTGCTCGAGGGGTCCCTACACGACATTAGGAAAGTGTACCAGTCTCTTTGGCTTTTCAGTGTAGCATATATGGCTCACTGTGGGAAGGTCACCAGTGCAGTTACTTGTTGCACGTATTCGAACAGGTGACTACTGCCTCTCTCCAAATGAGTTTCTCCTAGGAATGTGGAGCCACTTACCCAATGTGAGTGACGTCACTGCAGGTTCTGGCGGGTTGTCAGTGTCAGATTCAGGGACTAGCGAGCACCTGCTGTCAGCTTCAGGCACCGGCGAGCAGCTGGAGTCAGCTTCCGGTTCCGGTGCGGCCGTGGATCCCTGAAACAAACAGTCCGACATCAGAAGCTGCGGGCCAGTGCCTGGCTCACCGCGCGGCTCACAGCAGCTCTGCTATCTGCAGGCCACGGTGTAGGGATGCGAAAAATACACCAAATTATAACCGATACCGATATTTTGGTTTTGAATAACTGGTATTTTTTGGTATTTATTTGGTCTCTGTTATAATAGGTGTCATATTTTATGCTAATAATTGAGTAAAAAATCGAAATATCAATTAGCCATAGCAGTAGTGCTAAAATTATTCGTTTCTAAGTAAACGTTGTTCAAAAAGGACGTAATCTTATTCGTAAAGTTTGCGTTGATTTGAAATTTGCGTTAAATTAGAAAATGGGAACAATTATCAGTGATGTTTTAAAAACAATTCCGACAGAAACGAACAACAAACACATGGCATAAGAATTGGTATAGCACTGCTTGTTGCTGTTGGCGTGTGTCTTGGCTTAAGGTACGCCTGCACGTGGAATGTTCAAGACTTGTCCCCGCGTGGTCTATACGTTAGTTTCTCGCTGTCTTCGCCGGACATTCGTAGTATTACAGAATGGCACCAGCCCCAGTTTGGAAATATTTTTACTAAGTGACTTAACAGTGAAGCACAACGCCCCATTTGCTTTAAAAGCTTAGAGATCTGACTTCTGTCAAATAATACAGGAGGAAGGAAATTATGGGAACAGTAATAAATCAAACCCTTAACAATTCATTTATAGTATACACTGAAAATATAAAACCACTGATCTGTTGCGTGTGTCTAGATAATACGCCTTTATTTGCTCGCAGCCCTTGAAAAAGGACAAATTAACCCGAAAAACAGATTTCTTCAGTCTCAGTTTCCACGCTTTATCGCCGACTGTTCGTAAAGCCCAAATATACCCCCTGCGGGTCCGGGGTAAGAATAGGCCCGAGGTATTCCTGCCTGTCGTAAGAGGCGACTAAAAGGAGTTTCAACCTTTTCGGCCTTCCATGTAATGGTCCCCCTTGGGGTTTGACCTCCATTTTTCAAAATTCTACAGAAGTACGAGCCTTTTGGGGAAGGACACCTTACATGGTGTACCACTGGTCCTAAGTGCACTAAGACCTTGGCACTCAGCATTGCACCGGCGTTGTAACCTTACCCACTATTCCTCAAATTGGGCCTCAACGCCTGATGGGTTGTCCAAGTTACGCCCATAGTGCATCTCCATCTGCACCAGCGATCATGATGGACTTTCCATGGCACCAGAAATCCAGCACGGTAGCCAGCCCGTTGTGGTGGGGTCGTCATGTACCCTCTAGGTTGTAGCCCCCTGACAACACAGGGATCGTACTGCCGATACCTGAGCTGCACCCTCCCCACGTCGGCCAAGGAGTAGATGCCCGTCTCCTTGGGGCATCAGGACTCCCGGCAATGGTCATCCTGCCAGGTGGCCCTTGCTGCGGCTGGGTGGCGCCCGTGGGGAGAGCCCCTGGTCGGAGTGGGTGGTATCGGGGCGGACGTTTCGCAGATGAAACGTCAACATGTATCTGGTCGCTCTGCGGCCTAGTCTTTCAAAAGAAAAGGTACCGTTTCTAGTTCTGGTTCTCCTGCCCTTTCCCCCTTGGCCACTCCATGGGAGGAGGGACAGGCCCGCCGGCTTGGGGCGAAGTACTTCCCCGCTATTTGGTCTGTTCTCGAACCGTTGGGGGGACGTTCGCCACCTCCAAGCCCATGTTCTTTGTTCAGCACATTGAGGACGTCTTCGGGGAAATCGAGGCTCTCAGCAAGATGCGTTCAGGGTCTGTCCTTATCAAGACCACCTCCGCCACACAGTCGGCGGCGCTCCAGGCGTGCGACCGCCTAGGGGACATCCCAGTATCCATTGTCCCACATCTGGCACTAAATAGGACGCAGGGGGTTATTTTTCATCGTGACCTCCTGCTGCAATCTGATGAGGAGCTCAGGGCCAACCTGGAGCTCCGAGGCGTGCATTTCGTCCGGCGAGTCCAGCGCGGCCCCAAAGACCGTCGCATCGACACCGGGGCCTTTATCCTCGCCTTCAAGGGGGACGATCTCCCGGAGAAGGTGAAGGTGATGTGCTACCGGTGTGACGTGCGACCTTACGTCCCGCCTCCTATGCGCTGTTTTAGGTGTTTGCGCTTTGGGCACATGTCATCACGGTGTGAGGCTGAGCCCCTTTGTGGCGATTGTGGACGTCCTCTTCGTGAGGAACATACATGCACCCCACCACCTCGGTGCGTTAATTGTCCTGGCGTCCACTCGCCTAGATCCTCAGACTGCCCCGCATATCAGAAGGAGAAAAAGATACAAGAAATCAAAACTTTGGATCGGCTCTTTTATTCTGAGGCCCGGAAGAAGTATGACCGCCTCCATCCCGTGCCATTGACCACCTCGTTTGCCTCAGTTGTGTCCACTCCTTCCGCGGTATCCTCACCCCTATCCTGTCCCCCCTCCACCTCCTCCACCCATCAGGGGGCTCTGCCTCCGCCTCCCAAATCCCTCCCTTCCAAATCCTCCTCCCCCGTGGCCCCCACCCCCTCTGCCCCAGGGGCCACCCTTCCTCCTCCTCCTCCCCCCACGCCACCTGAGAAGCGATCCTCTTCTCAGGCGTCCATCGGGGAAACGTTCCGGACCCCAGCTTCCGAGGTCCGGCGTTCCAAAACGGACCCCGCGCGTGAGGACCTTCTTCGGGTCCAGCCCACCATCCCTGTGCCTCCTCGGCCTTCCAAGAAGGCCTCCAAGAAGAAGTCTCTATCCCCCTCTCCACCCCGGCGCGTTTCGTCTGACGCTCCATCCGTGAGTCGCTGCTCCCGGCCGTCCTCAGTTTCGCCGGGACGCTCTGCTGCCAGGCGCTCCGCCGGCCTTTCGTCGGCAAATGATGCGGCCCGTCCTACACAACCAGGGACAGCGGCCGCAGCTGGCGACGAGTCGATGGAACCGGATCCGCCTCCCGTCGGTTGTAGCGTAGTTCCCTCGCAACCTGGCCCTCCGCGGCCGTCGAGGTGACCAGCTCTTCCCCCATCTCGTTCCACCAACCTTTTGACTAGCGATGGCGTTGTTTCATTGGAACATACGAGGTATCCGATCTAATCGGGAGGAATTACAACTGCTCCTCCGCCTGCACTGTCCGCTCGTCCTTGGTCTCCAGGAAACCAAGTTGCGCCCGACTGACCGTATTGCCTTTACCCACTATACCTCGGAGCGGTATGACCTCACCCCTGTGGACGGTATCCCAGCTCATGGTGGGGTCATGTTGCTCGTTCGGGACGATGTTTATTACCATCCCATCCCATTGACCACCCCACTCCAAGCAATAGCTGTCCGCATTACTCTTTCTGCTTTTACTTTTTCAGTTTGTACCATCTACACTCCACCATCATCTGCTGTTAGTCGGGCTGACATGATGCACCTGATCGTTCAGCTTCCCCCGCCGTTTTTATTGTTTGGCGACTTCAATGCCCATCATCCCCTTTGGGGCTCTCCTGCATCCTGTCAGAGAGGCTCCCTCTTGGCAGATGTCTTCAACCATCTCAATCTTGTCTGCCTCAATACCGGCGCCCCGACTTTCCTCTCGGACTCTACTCATACCTACTCCCACTTGGACCTCTCGATCTCTTCTGCCACTCTTGCCCGTCGGTTCGAGTGGTATGTCCTTTCTGACACCTATTCGAGCGACCACTTCCCCTGTGTCGTTCGTCTCCTGCACCAGCCCCATCCCCACGTCCTTCGAGCTGGAACATACTGAAAGCTGACTGGGGACTTTACTCCTCCCTGGCGACCTTTCCGGACCACGATTTTCCCAGTTGTGACAGTCAGGTCGAATACCTCACGGCTGTTATCATCAATGCTGCCGAACGTTCCATTCCTTGTACTACTTCTTCTTCACGTCGCGTTTCCGTCCCCTGGTGGAACGAGGCTTGTAGGGACGCTATCCGTGCTCGACGACGTGCTTTACGCACCTTTCGCCGCCATCCTACGTTGGCGAATTGTATAGAATACAAACGACTCCGAGCGCAATGCCGTAGAGTCATCAAAGACAGCAAAAAAGCTTGTTGGGCCTCTTTCACCAGCTCCTTTAACAGTTTCACTCCCTCTTCTGTCGTTTGGGGTAGCCTGCGCCGGCTGTCGGGCATTGCGGCCCACTCCTCGGTACCTGGCCTGACCTCAGGTAATGAGGTCCTTGTTGATCCTGTGGCTGTCTCCAACGCCTTTGGCCGCTTTTTCGCGGAGGTTTCAAGCTCCGCCCATTACCATCCTGCCTTCCTTCCCAGGAAAGAGGCAGAAGAGGCTCGGCGACCTTCCTTCCACTCGCTGAATCTGGAAACTTATAATGCCCCCTTTACTATGCGGGAACTCGAACGTGCGCTTGCACTGTCCCGGTCCTCTGCTCCGGGGCCAGATGCCATTCACGTTCAGATGCTGGCACACCTTTCTCCGGCGGGCAAAAGCTTCCTTCTTCGTACCTACAATCGCGTCTGGACCGAAGGTCAAGTCCCCATGCGTTGGCGTGACGCCGTTGTTGTTCCTATACCCAAACCTGGGAAGGATAGACACCTTCCTTCTAGTTACCGCCCCATTTCTCTTACAAGCTGTGTCTGTAAGGTGATGGAGCGCATGGTTAATGCTCGGTTAGTCTGGATTCTTGAATCTCGACGACTACTTACTAATGTCCAATGCGGCTTTCGTCGCCGCCGCTCCGCTGTTGACCACCTTGTGACCCTGTCGACATTCATCATGAACAACTTTTTGCGAAGGCGCCAAACGGTAGCCGTGTTCTTCGACTTGGAGAAGGCTTATGATACCTGTTGGAGAGGAGGTATCCTCCGCACTATGCACAGGTGGGGCCTACGCGGTCGCCTGCCCCATTTTATTGATTCCTTTTTAACGGATCGAAAGTTTAGGGTACGTGTGGGTTCCGTATTGTCCGACGTCTTCCTCCAGGAGAACGGAGTGCCTCAGGGCTCCGTCTTGAGCGTAGCCCTTTTTGCCATAGCGATCAATCCAATTATGGATTGCATTCCACCTAATGTCTCAGGCTCCCTCTTTGTCGATGACTTCGCGATCTACTGCAGTGCCCAGAGAACATGCCTCCTGGAGCGCTGCCTTCAGCGTTGTCTAGACAGCCTCTACTCATGGAGCGTGGCAAATGGCTTCCGGTTCTCTGAAGAGAAGACAGTTTGTATCAACTTTTGGCGATATAAAGCGTTCCTTCCGCCATCCTTACATCTCGGTCCCGTTTTTCTCCCATTCGTGGACACAACTAAGTTTTTAGGGCTCACGTTGGACAGGAAACTGTGTTGGTCTCCACATGTCTCTTATTTGGCGGCCCGTTGTACACGTTCCCTTAATGTCCTAAGAGTTCTTAGCGGTTCATCTTGGGGAGCGGATCGCACTGTCCTGCTTCGCTTGTATCGGTCCATAGTCCGATCGAAGCTGGATTATGGGAGCTTCGTCTACTCGTCCGCTCGGCCGTCCCTCTTACGCCGCCTCAACTCCATCCACCATCGGGGGATACGTCTTGCGACCGGAGCCTTCTACACTAGTCCTGTGGAGAGTCTTTATGCTGAAGCTGCCGAATTACCATTGACTTACCGGCGCGACGTACTGCTGTGTCTGTATGCCTGCCGGTTGTTGTCTATGCCCGACCACCCCTCTTACGAGTCCTTCGCCGATTCTCTCGACCGTCAGTACGGGTTGTATGTGTCTGCCCTGCTGCCACCCGGAGTCCGCTTCCGTCGCCTGCTTCGACAATTGGATTTTGCCCTCCCTACCACCTTCAGAGAGGGTGAGAGCCCGACACCACTTGGCTCCAGGCTCCGGTTCCTATTTATCTCGACCTCAGCTCACTCCCGAAGGAGGGTACTCCGGCTGCAGTGTATTGCTCACGGTTTGTCGAAATTCGTGCTCGACTTGCCGGTCACACCTTTATTTACACCGATGGCTCCAAAACTGACGATGGTGTCGGCTGTGCCTTTGTCGTCGGGGCCGCCACCTTTAAATACCGGCTCCTCGACCAATGTTCCAGCTTTACGGCCGAGCTTTTTGCTCTCCATCAGGCCGTTCAGTATGCCCGCCGCCACCGCCATTCATCGTATGTACTCTGCTCTGACTCGCTCAGTGCTCTTCAGAGCCTTGGAGCTCCCTATCCGGTCCAGCCCTTGATTCGATGGATACAGCAGTCCCTCCATTCTTTCGCTAATAATGATGGTTCTGTCAGCTTTCTGTGGGTTCCCGGACATGTAGGAGTGCCTGGGAATGAGGCTGCGGATGCTGCAGCCAAGGCTGCAGTCCTCCTGCCTCGGCCAGCCTCCCATTGTGTCCCGTCATCTGACGCTTGTGGGGATGTCTGTAAGAGGCTTGTGTCGTTGTGGTGGGATGCTTGGTCATCCCTCCAAGGAAACAAGCTCCGGGCAGTAAAACCGCTCCCAACTGCTTGGACAACATCCTCCCGACCATCTCGGCGCGAGGAGGTCCTTCTGACCAGGTTGCGGATTGGGCATCGCCGGTTTAGCCACCGCTACCTGCTCTCCGGTGATCCAGCCCCGCAGTGCCCTTGTGGTCAGGCATTAACAGTGCGCCATGTTTTATTGTCGTGTCCCCGTTTTAATCAATTTCGTGTTATCCTGTCCCTGCCATCTACTTTACCGGATGTTTTAGCTGATGACGCTCGAGCAGCTGCTCGTATTCTGCGTTTTATAACTTTAACTGGCTTGTCCAAAGACATTTAACCTTTTTACTTATTTTATCTGCATCTTTGTCAGGTGCTTCTGGTGTCCCCCCATCCCCTTGAGTTTTAGCAGATTCCATTTGCTCTAACACCAGTGACTGGGCGCTAATGACCTCAGCAGTTGAGCGCCCTTAAACCCTACAAAAAAAAAAAAAAAAAAAAAGCCCAAATAGTGGTAGGATCGCCGATCACAACATAATTTTTGAACAGAGTATAAAATAATTAGAATGAATCGGAGAAATAATGAGTGAGTGGACGGACTAGGTTTTCTTTTACGTTCCTATTTGATTTAATAATTTGACTCTATATATTTTGAAACTGAGAGAGTTAAAATTTTTCAATCTTTGTTCGATTTCTACGTTTATTACAGGAAATAGTAGGAAGAAAAAAACCGAAAATCGGCTATTTCAGAAACCTGTTATTTTAAGCTGTTTTAACAGTCAGGTTAAACTTGCGTGAAAAAACGGATATATAAGCGAAAACCGTTTGTTTCGGCGATAGCGGCCATCCCTGCCATGGTGACGGTCGAGCGTGCGTGGGAGTGCCAGCGTGCAGCGCCGCCCACGCTTTGAGTAGCCGCCACATCGACACAACACAGGCAACGGCCGTCAAATAGCTGTGTGCTCAACGCTGCGTCATGTGCGTTGTACGAGCTGTTTCAATAAGACTTGTTTTTAAGATATAGAACGCTAGACACCGTGGACAATACCGCTCTTACATTCACGATTTTTTTTTTTTTTTTTTTACAAACTGCAAAGAGGTTTCCGGAGCGTATATGTAGGTATAGTCTTAGGTACACTACTGGCCATTAAAATTGCTACACAACGCTTTTCAGGAAATGATTTCCACTGTGAACTGCGTTTTCTCCTGTGTATTAGGCCATTTTTACGTATAATTTTTGCTGTGTGAGATTCTGCTTTAATCTATTGACCTTAAGTTTTCTTATGACCCGTTTGTGCAGAGTTTTAAAGTCAACAGAACAAAGCAGAACCTCACACATGGAAAACATTACGTAAGAATGGCATAGCACACAGAGAAAAACGCACGTGACAATAGGAACCAAATCCCAAAACCTGTCGTGTAAAATCTAAATAAGAAAAATCGTGACTGATAGCAGGAAAGTTATTTATAAGCAAACCCATTGTTTTCACAGTCGCAGGCTTCCACAAACCATTTACAATGGATCGAACCAGATTAAAAAGAACGCAAAATCTCCGACACAGTCCAAATACTCGAAACTTAGTGCAGACTTCAGTGTGAAACGCTTTCAGAAGTTTCCACAACGGAACTCCGTCTCGAAATCTGTAGGAAAATCCACAATAATTCTGGTCGTTCGTAAAGTGTACCAGCAGCAAGACAAAATCAGTATCTTCACTTTGTGATAGCAATGCCAAATGTTACTCTATCAGTGTCACTAAAGCAGAGTTACCAAACACGGTTTTCCAAAAATTCTTCGCAAAGAAGATGAAATACATGAAGCACCTTAAGTGAAAAAGCTTGACTGTATACCAGTTAGGTTCCTTTTCGAGCATTCTGATGCGATAGCTTCATTTTTAGCAACAATATACAAATGTTCGCTCGACGAAAGAACAATACCTGAAGACTGGAAAGTTGCACAGATTACAACAATAAACAAATAACGAATTAAAAGTAATCCGCTGTATTATAAACCCATATAATTGACATTGATTTTTAGTAGGATTTTGGAATATACACTGTGTTCTAACATTACGAAATACCTCCAAGACACTTAACCAGCTCGGATCAGAAAATGTCGGTCTTTATACACACGAAGTAATGTGTTATCGACAGAGGCTCTCAAGATGATTCCAAATCTCTGGATTCCCAGAACACTGTCGACGCCGTTACTCAAAGTGGCGTCTAATCTAATCGCCTGCCACGGATTATCTTTAAGGTTATGCGACTGGATTCGTGATCACTGTCAGGAAGGTCACAGTTCGCGATGACTGACGGAATGTCATGAAACCAAAGTCATGTTTGGCGTTCCCCAAGCAAGTGTTATAGACCTTCTGCTGTATTCAAATTCTGTAAACAATCAGTGAGAGAATTTTGGCAGTACTCTTAGATTATTTGGAGACGACGCTGTCGTTGATTGACTAATAAAGTCTTCAGAAGGTCAAAACGAATTAAAAAGCGAGAAGAAACCTGTGTGGTGCGAAAAGTGGAATGAATCAATGATAACTGTCATGCCCTCCACATGAGATCTACTCACATTGTAAATCACACAAATTTAAAGTTTGCCATTTCAACCAAATACACTACTGGGCATTAAAATTGCTACTCCAAGAAGAAATGCAGATGATAAATGGGTATTCATTGTACAAATATATTATACTAGAACTGACATGTGATTACGTTTTCACGCAATTTGGGTGCATAGATCCTGCGAAATCAGTACCCAGGACAACCACCTCTGGCCGTAATAAGGGCCTTGATACACCTGGACATTGAGTCAGAGCTTGGATGGCGTGTACAGGTACAGCCAGTTACTCGGCCACCATTGACCTGACGTTTTCAGTTGGTGAGAGATCTGGAGAATGTGCTGGCCAGGGCAGCAGTCGAACATTTTCTGTATCCAGAAAGGCTCGTACAGGACCTGCAACATGCGGTCGTACATTATCCTGCTGAAATGTAGGGTTTCACAGGGATCGAATGAAGGGTAGAGCCACAGGTCGCAACACATCTGAAATATAACTTCCACTGTTCAAAGTGCCGTCAATGCGAACAAGAGGTGACCGAGACGTGTAACCAATGGCACCCCATACCATCAAGCCGGATGATACGCCGGTATGGCGATGACGAATACACGCTTCCAATGTGCGTTCACCGCGATGTCGCCAAACACGGATGCGAGCATCATGCTGCTGTAAACAGAACCTGGATTCATCCGAAAAAATGACATTTTGCCATTCGTGCACCCAGGTTCTTCGTTGAGTACACCATCACAGGCGCTCCTGTCTGTGATACAGCGTCAGGGGTAACCTCAGCCATGGCCTCCGAGCTGATAGTCCATGCTGCTGCAAACGTCGTCGAACTGTTCGTGCAGATGGTTGTTGTCTTGCAAACGTCCCCATCTGTTAGCTCGGGGATCGAGACGTGGCTGCACGATCCGTTACAGCTATGCGGATAAGATGCCTGTCATCGCGACTGCTAGTGATACGAGGCCGTTGGAATCCAGCACGGCGTTCCGTATTACCTTCCTGAACCCACCGATTCCATATTCTGCTAACAGTCACTGGATCTCAACCAACGCGAGAAGCAATGTCGCGATACGATAAACCGCAATCGCGATAGGCTACTATCCGACCTTTATCAAAGTCGGGAACGTGATGGTACGCATTTCTCCTCCTTACACGAGGCATCACAACAACGTTTCACCACGCAACGCCGGTCAACTGCATTTTGTGTATTAGAAATCGGTTGGAAGCCGCCGGCGCCAACCTCGTGTGAATGCTCTGAAAAACTAATCATTTGCATATCACAGAATCTTCTTCCTGACGGTTAAATTTCGCGTCTGTAGCACGTCATCTTTATGGTGTAGCAATTTTAATGGCCAGTAGTGTACCTAAGACTATACCTACATATACATTCCGGAAACCTCTTTGCAGTTTGTGGCGTACAGTGCCTCGTCCACCACTGTCTGATCCCCCTCCGCTATTCCAGTCGCGAATAGTTGACGGGAATACCGATAGCTGACACGTCTCCGTGCGACCTCGAATCTTTTTCATTTTCTCTTCATGCTCTTTTTGCGACATATGCGAAGAAAGAAGCAATATATTTGTTGACTCCTTTAGGAATGTACGCTATTGGAGCCCACACCGCATTTCGCAACGCCTCTTTTGCATCGTCTGCCACTGGAGTTGACTAATGATCTCCGTAACGATTTCGTACTTACTAAATGAACCTGAAACGAAAAGCGCCGCTCTTCTTTGGATACTATTATCTCTGTCAATCTGACGTGATACGGATTCCATACTGACGAGCAATATTCAAGTACTGGTCGAACGAGGTTTTGTAAACTACCTCCTTTGTTGATGTACTACACTTCCTGAGGATTCCTTCAATGAATCGCAGTCTAGCATCTGTCTACCCTGCAATTAGCTTTCTGTTGTTTTTGTTCACAGCTCCGTACGCAGATTCCTAGATATTTTATGCAAGTAACTGCTTCCAGTGATGTAATCGCATAATCTTACAATAACGAGCCTTTCTGTCTACGTATGTACAATGCGTAACATATGTTCAGGATCAATTATTACTCCCTCCACAAGCGTCGATCCACTGCAGGTGCTCCTGCATTTCGCTACAATGTACATTGAAGTGCCAAAGAAACTGGTATAGGCATGCGTATTCAAATAGAGAGATATGTAAACAGACAGAATACGGTGCTGCGGTCGACTTATATAAGACAACAGGTGTCTGGAGCAGTTGTTAGATTGGTTACTGCTGCTGCAGTGGCAGGTTATCAAGATTTGAGTGAGTTTGAACGTGGTGTTATAGTCGGGCATGAGCGATGGGACACAGCATCTCCGAGGTAGCGATGAGGTGGAGATTTTCCTGTACGACCATTACACGAGTGTACCGTGGCTATAAGGAATCCGGTAAAACATCAAATTTAAATATCTTCAACATTTCGCGGCCCTGTTAGAAACTGTATAAATGTTAATTTTAATTTTAATAATCTACTGCCTCAGTTGCACCGTTTACCTAGAATTTACCTAGGTTTCAGTCGGGATAACCCAGCCTTCTTCAGAATAACAGTAACTACCGTTTGTCCATAGTGGACATCGTCAAGCTAAAACTACAAATCCATAAATTATCGTCAGACAGTAAAAACTTATCTGAAACTGCCTCGGCCAATCTTCGCGACCGCTATGCGGCAGCCACGAGTGCTGTACTGGAACTCAGTACTGTAAGTTTTTACAGTCTGACTATAATTTATGGATTTGTAGTTTTATTTTGACGATGTCCACTATGGACAGGCGGTAGTTACTGTTATTCTGAAGAAGGTTAGGCTATGCCGACTGAAACCTAGGTAAATTCTAGGTAAACGGTGCAACTGAGGCTGTTGATTATTAAAATTAAAATTAAAAACATCAAATCTCCGACATCGCTGCGGCCTGAAAAAGATCCTGCAAGAACGGGACCAACGACGACTGAAGAGAATCGTTCAACGTGACAGGAGTGCAACCCTTGCGCAAACTGCTGCAGATTTCAGTGCTGCGTCATGAACAAGTGTCAGGGTGCGAAGTACTCAACGAAAAATTATCGGTATGGGCTTTCGGAGCCGAAGGCCGACTCGTGTACCCTTGATGACTACGCAACACAAAGCTTTCTGCCTAACCTGGGCCCACGAATACCGACATTCGACTGTTGATGACTGGAAATATGTTGGTTGGTCGGACGAGTGTCGTTTCAAATTGCATCGAGCAGATGGACGTGTACGAGTGTGGAGAGAACCTCAGTGAATCCATGGATCCTGCATGTTATCAAGGGGCTGTTCAAGTTGGTGGAGGCTCTGTAATGGCGAGGGGCGTGTGCAGTCGAAGTGATATGGGACCCCTGATACTTCTAGATACGGCTGTGACAGGTGACACGTACGTAAGCATCCTGTCTGATCACCTGCATCCATTCATGTCCATTGTGTATTTCGACTGACTTGGGCTATTCCAGCAGGCCAATGCGACACTCCACATGTCCAGAATTGCTACAGAGTGGCTCCAGGAACACTTCCTGAGTATAAACTCTTCCGCTGCCCACCAAACTCCCCAGCCCTGAACGTTATTGAACATATCTGAGGTGCCTTGCAACGTGCTATTCAGAGGAGATAGCCACCCCGTCGTTCTCTTGCGGATTGATGCACAGGCCAGGGAGGATTCATGTTGTCAATTCCCTCCAGGACTACTTCAGACATTAGTCGAGTCCATGCCATGTCGTGTTAGGGCACTTCTACCTGCTCGCGGGGGCCCTTCACGATATTAGGCAGGTATACCAGTTTCTTTGGCTCTTCAGTCTACTAGTGTTGAGATTTCTCTATATACAATATCAGCCATGGAAAGCCTCACGGAACTTCCGACGTCATCTAATAAGTCACTTACACATATTATGAAAAGTAATGGTCCTATAACACTTCCTGGGGGCATGCCTGAAGTTACTTTTACGTCTGAAGACCTCTCTCTGTTGAGAGAGAGATGCAGTGTTCTGTTTGCTAAAAACCCTTCAGTCCAATCACACAGGTAGTATGATATTCAATACAGTCGTATTTTGTTCATTAAGCGGTAATGAGGAACTGTATCGAATGCCTTACGGCTCAGGGAGCACGACACCTAGCTGGGCGCCCGTATTTTCTGCTTTATCTTTTGCGACGGGCAGAGCAAGCTGGGTTTCACGTGATCATTGTTTTCGGAACCCGCATGGATTCCCACAGAGGAGATTTTCGATCTCCAGAAATGTCGTAATACGCGAGCACAAAATATGTTCCAAAGTTTTACAACAGACTGGTGTCTGAGATATAGGGATATAGTTTTATGCGTCTGTTTGACGACGTTTCTTGAAAACTGGGGTGACCTTTGGTTTTTTTTCCAATCATCAGGAAAACTTCTCTACTCCAGAGACCTACGGTATCCTGCTACTAGAAGTGAGGCAAGTTCCTTCTCATACTCTTTGTGGAATCATATTCGTATCGCAACAGGGCCAATGCGTTTGCCTCTGTTGAGCGATTTCTGTTGCTGTTCTATCCCTTGGTCACTTATTTCGATATCAATCATTTTGTGGTCCGTGCGACCATGTAAAGGATACACTGATGAGCCAAAACCTTATGACCACATGCTTAATAGCTTGCTTATCCGTCTTTGGAACGAAATACGTTACTGATTCTGCGCATCAGGGACCCGACAGTTTTTTGGTATGTTTGTGGAAGTATGTGGCATTAGATGTCTACATCTACATGCACGTACATACTCCGCAAGCCACCTGACGGTGTGTGGCGGAGGGTAACTTGAGTACCTCTATCAGTTCTCCATTCTATTCCAGTCTCGTACTGTTCGTGGAAAGAAAGATTGTCGGTATGCCTCTGTGTGGGCTCTAATCTCTCTGATTTTATCCTCATGGTCTCTTCACGACATTTACGTAGGAGGGAGCAATATACTGCTTGACTCCTCCGTGAAGGTATGTTCTCGAAACTTCAACAAAAGCCAGTACCGAGCTACTGAGCGTCTCTCCTGCAGAGTCGTCCACTGGAGTTTATCTATCATCTCCGTAACGCTTTCGCGATTATTAAATGATCCTGTAACGAAACGCGCTGCTCTCCGTTGGATCTTCTCTATCTCTTCCATCAACCCTATCTGGTACGGATCCCACACTGGTGAGCAATATTCAAGCAGTGGGTGAACAAGTCTACTTTAACCTACTTCCTTTGTTTTCGGATTGCATTTTCTTAGGATTTTTCCAATGAATCTCAGTCTGGCATCTGCTTTACCGACGATCAACTTCATATGATAATTCCGTTATAAATCACTCCTAATGCCTACTCCCAGATAATTTATGGAATTAACTGCCTCCAGATGTTGACCTGCTATATTGTAGCTAAATGATAAAGGATCTTTCTTTCTATGTGTTCGCAGCACATTACACTTGTCTACATTGAGACTCAATTGCCATTCCCTGCACCATGCGTCAATTCGCTGCAGATCCTCCTGCATTTCAGTACAATTTTCCATTGTTACAACCTCCCAATATACCACAGCATCATCCGTAAAAAGCCTCAGTGAACTTCTGATGTTATCCGCAAGGTCATTTATGTATATTGTGAATAGCAACGATCCTACGACACTCCCCTGCGGCACACCTGAAATCACTCTTACTTCAGAAGACTTCTCTCCATTGAGAATGACATGCTGCGTTCTGTTATCTAAGAACTCTTCAATCCAATCACACAATTGGTCTGATAGTCCATATTCTCTACTCACATGTCACGCCGGCTGCCCAGTAGTTCTAGGCGCTTCAGTCCGGAACCGCGCTGCTGCTACAGTAGCGGGTTCGAATGCTGCCTCGGGCATGGATGTGTGTGTGGTGTCCTTAGGTTAGTCAGGTTTAAGTAGTTCTAAGTCTAGGGGACTGATGATTTAAGATGTTAAGTCCCATAGTGCTTAGAGCTATTTGAACCATCGCATATCACGTGATTCGCGTAAATAGCGGGCAGCTGATTTGCGTATGTGGTGTTGGCACCCTATAGCGACCCAGATGGATTCCACAGGATTGACATCAAGTGAAATTGGTCGCCGAGGTATCAACGTGAGTTCACTATAATTCTCCTCAAACCATTGTAGCACAGTTCTGGCTCCGAGACATGGACTATTACACTGTTGAAAGATGACATCGCCGTCGAGAAAGAAGTCAAGCACGAAGAGATTCAGGTGGTTCCCAGCTGTCAGCGTATCTTCGATTACTACCACAGGTCCCACGCAAGTTCAGGAGAATGTCTCCCAAAGCATAAAGCCACTGAACCCCACGTTCTGTGAAAAGTCGTGGATGTCAAACCATTTTGCGCCTAGTGGTAGTTTCGCTGTCCTTCTACCTCTTTCCGTAGATACTCACGACCTTAGCACGAGAACATTCGACCAGCTTCGCCGCTTCCGAGGTACTCGTTCGCAGGCTTTGCGTACTAATAATCTGTCCTTTGTCAAAGTCACTTATGTTAATGGATTTCCGCATTTGCAAACCATATCTTCGCTGGGGTGATCTTCAGTCCGTGTCTGGTCGGCTTGCACATGTTTGTTACCGCGTCACGTGCCCGCAACGACGCCACCAAGCGGCATTCAGCGTCGCGGTGGGCACTGGTCGTAATGTTTTGGCCGACCGATGTATACTACAGTTCTAGCATTCTGCGTGGTGTCTGTTTGTTCTGAGTCGTGTCTCCCTACGACTTTCGCGCAACGACGCTCTGAGCGTGTTTTTTTAGGGAATTGACTTGTTTGAACCTGGGACCTGTTGCTGGTAAGGAGACGCCAGACCACACATGACATGTACAGTTCAGAAGAGTTCAGTGAGACTAGCGATGATATAATCAAATACTTAATGTTTTCAGCGTCAGCTCCACTGCAGTCCCTGTAAAAGAATCTTAATACTAACTAGATTTAGTGGAAGGGGTTCAAGGCTTTCCTTTTTTTAGTTAGCTGGTAAAATAACGTCCAAAAAGGCAGTTAAGTTTACCATTTGAATTTTTATTCTACTCACAAAACATTGTTTATAATTTGCACTATTGATAAAAGAAATATTTTAATACAGGATGATAAAAACCAACTGCGTTCAACAAAAACGTGAACGAATATTCCCTGAATAGGTTTCCAACTTCTATAATCGATCGAAGGATGACCTATGCCATCTTGTTTGTTGTTGTGGTCTTCAGTCCTGAGACTGGTTTGATGCAGCTCTCCATGCTAATCTATCCTGTGCAAGCTCCTTCATCTCCCAGTACCTACTGCAACCTACATCCCTCTGAATCTGCTTAGTGTATTCATCTCTTGGTCTCCCTCTACGATTGTTAGCCTTGATGCCTGAGGACATGTCCTACCAACCGATCCCTTCTTCAAGTCAAGTTGTACCACAAACTTCTCTTCTCCCCAATCCTGTTCAGTACCTCCTCATTAGTTATGTGGTCTACCCACCTAATCTTCAACATTCTTCTGTAGCACCACATTTCGAAAGCTTCTATTCTCTTCTTGACCAAACTATTTATTGTCCATGTTTCACTTCCATACATGGCTAAACTCCATACAAATACTTTCAGAAACGACTTCCTAACACTTCGTGTGTGTAATTTTCATTACGTTCAATAAAGAATTGTTGGATAAAAAAATGCGGTGCATTACTTTCTGGGCAACCCTCGTACAATCCGAACATCGTTTGCCGAGTTCTTCGCATCAAAACCATGTCATCCCAACCTCGTAGAATTGAAAAGTTACCTCAGCCTTGGCAGACTGTTGTAAATAGCGAAAGATAATATATTATTGATGACTAAAGTCTCTATTATGTGTATCTGTTGTGTTTGCTAAACCTATAGGAAATCACTACGGACTTATGAACCAACGTAATACATATGGAAAAAGTGGGAACAGTCGAGACAGTATTGAGGCAAATAATGAATGAGAACAAAAAAACCTCAATTTTTAGTCAGAAAAGGCAGAAAGAAGGTTAGCGTTTAACATCCAGTCGACGACCACCTCACTAACAGAAGAAGCGTGACCACGGATTGGAGAAGGAAGGGCAAGGATATCGGCAGTGTTCTTTCTAAGAACCAACCTGTTACACCTTTTCGAGTGAGCAGCATTTTGAACGTCAAATAAATGGTAACAATGGACAATCCATGATCAATGAATAGTCGCCACCTGTCAAGTTCTTCTGCTTTCTGAACGGTGGCACGGCGGGACTCCGCTAGAATCTAGTGTTGGCAGTTGGATGGAATGTGTGGATTATGGTCTTGAGTAGCGGCGTACTCATGTGGACTGCACCGAGTGATCGTGCATGGCGTTACGCCAGCGCCCGCGTGTGCCAGGTATGAACTGCAGTCAGACGAGTGTAAGAGCCGCTGAAGACACTCGGCGTCCGTGACATGTTTTCCTAACCGACCCACTCCAGGCAGCAAGTTTGCTCTGGTATGTGGAAAGTGTTTCCACCATTTGGCGAGAAGTGCGACATTTCTATAGTATGCAGTTGTAAGTAGAAACCATTCGGATATCCATGCGCCATATGCCTGCCATAACCTCCGTGGTTACGGACGCTAAGTACGTTGGGTCATTAATCCAAACATATTCTCACCAAACCTGCGCTTGTCCTTCGGTTCTGATTCGTCAAACCAATAGACTAACGATACAGAGTTTTCACAATTCCTATTAAAGACTTCTAGGGATTATAGAGGGGACTCACGAGGAAAATACGGCAAGTGTCATAAGCCGAATTTCCGTGAACTTTACTCAATGGAAGAGGAGCCAAAATAAGCGAACACGTGTCGCCGGCCGCAGTGGCCGAGCAGTTCTCAGAGCTTCAGTCTGGAACCGCGTGACCGCTACGGTCGCAGGTTCGAATACTGCCTCCGGTATGGATGTGTGTGATGTCCTTCGGTTAGTTAGGTTTAAGTAGTAATAAGTTCTAGGGGACTGATGACCTCAGATGTTAAGCCCCATAGTGCTCAGAGCCAGTTGAACCATTTTTGAACACGTGTCTCGGCTTATTCGACCGTGTCTCACAAAACGACGGTCAAGGTTCTCAAGTTACTTTATGTACCTTTAAGAGAGTAAGCAGTTCAGTTGAGATGGTGGCACAGTGTCTGGCGTCGCGACATCAACATTCAGTGTCCTGTGTTCGAAACCCGATTATTATTTTTATTTTTGCTTTTGTATTTGTCTACCACATATCCGTACAAGATTACTACACGAACGTTCTCCAACGTTTATTAATTTTCAGTGTTGTCCTTATTCGTCTATCGTATGTCTGGTGAATGAATTTTTTTTAAAAAGATGAAAATACACTAAACGAATGACAAAATTATTTGAAACTGCTTTCGATGAAATTCCTATAGTGTACCTTGATTCATAATCAATTGTAAGCCCCAGTTTTCAGTAAAGTGATCCGTTGTGCTCGGTTCGCTGCGAAATTATTTCCAATATTAGAAATCTTCAGCGATATTAAAGACGTTTCTTTCCTGGGCGAGATTCGTTCGAAGAAATGTCCATATTTCAAACCTGCCTTTGTGCGATGCTTATGGTGTTCGGAATTTCTGTTTCCAATGTTTCTACGATCGGAATCACACAAGAGAATGCAATAAACCTTCCTGTAGAATAAACATAAGAATAAAATATAAGAATTGATATAAGAATGACATATAAGAATGTTGTTGTTGTGGTCTTCAGTCCTGAGACTGGTTTGATGCAGCTCTCCACGCTACTCTATCCTGTGCAAGCATCTTCATCTCCCAGTACGTACTACAGCCTACATCCCTCTGAATCTGCTTAGTGTATTCATCTCTTGATCTCCCTCTACGATTTTTACCCTCCACGCTGCCCTCCAATACTAAATTTGTGATCCCTTGATGCCTCAGAACATGTCCTACCAACCGATCCCTTCTTCTAGTCAAGTTGTGCCACAAACTCCTCTTCTCCCCAATCCTATTCAGTACCTCCTCATTAGTTATGTGATCTACCCATCTAATCTTCAGCATTCTTCTGCAGCACCACATTTCGAAATATTCTATTCTCTTCTTGTCCAAACTAGTTATCGTCCATGTTTCACTTCCATACATGGCTACACTCCATACATATACTTTCAGAAACGACTTCCTGACACTTAAATGTACACTATATGTTAACAAATTTCTCTTCTTCAGAAACGCTTTCCTTGCCATTGCCAGTCTACATTTTATATCCTCTCTACTTCGACCATCATCAGTTATTTTGCTCCCCAAATAGCAAAACTCCTTTACTACTTTAAGTGTCTCATTTTCTAATCTAATTCCCTCAGCATCACCTGACTTAATTCGACTACATTCCATTATCCTCGTTTTGCTTTTGTTGATGTTCATCTTATATCCTCCTTTCAAGACACTGTCCATTCCGTTCAACTGCTCTTCCAAGTCCTTTGCTGTCTCTGACAGAATTATAATGTCATCGGCGAACCTCAAAGTTTTTATTTCTTCTCCATGGATTTTAATATCTACTCCGAATTTTTGTTTTGTTTCCCTTACTGCTTGCTCAATATACAGATTGAACAACATCGGGGAGAGACTACAACCCTGTCTCACTCCCTTCCCAACCACTGCTTCTCTTTCATGTCCCTCGACTCTTATAACTGCCATCTGGTTTCTGTACAAATTGTAAATATCATTTCGCTCCCTGTATTTTACCCCTGCCACCATCAGAATTTGAAAGAGAGTATTCCAGTCAACGTTGTGAAAAGCTTTCTCTAGGTGTAAAAATGCTAGAAACGTAGGTTTGCCTTTCCTTAATCTATCGTCAAAGATAAGTCGTAGGATCAGTATTGCCTCACGTGTCCCAACATTTCTACGGAATTCAAACTGATCTTCCTCGACGTCGGCTTCTACCAGTTTTTCCATTCGTCTGTAAATAATTCGTAAATAATTCGTGTTATTATTTTGCAGCCATGGCTTATTAAACTGATAGTTCGGTGATTTTGACATCTGTCAACAGCTGCTTTCTTTGGGACTGGAATTATTACATTCTTCTTGAGGTCTGAGGGTATTTCGCCTGTCTCACACATTTTGCTCACCAGATGGTAGAGTTTTGCCAGGACTGGCTCTCCCGAGGCTGTCAGTAGTTCTGATGGAATGTTGTCTACTCCCGGAGCCTTATAAGAATATGATAATTCAAAAATTTTGTAACCCCTGAAAATATTATACACACATATATATTATATAATAAATGTACGACACTTACTACGAAACCTAGTTGTAAGTTTAGAATTAATGAAACGTCTTGTATCCCCTAACTTGATAAGAAACATTCGTGTAGTAAACTTCTGCGGACATGAGTAGATAAATGAAGATAAAAATAAATAAAAAATCGGGTTTCGAACACGGGGCACATAACTGAGAGGCTTCGACGCTAGCCATTACGTCACCAATTGGGATGAGATTATGGCGTGCTTAAAGGCATCTCACTTAGGTCGAAAACTTTGACGTTTTTACAGAAACGGTCGAGTATCTACGGGTAAACTGACACACGAGTTCGCTTATTTTGACTCCTCCTCCACTGAGCGAAGTTTCTGGGAAATTGGATTATGCCACCTGTTGTGTTCACCCCTCATTATTGGATAAAGTTCTGACAAGCAACCCATGTCTTGAAGTGTACCGTTCGGACATAAAAGAAGTTTGAAGATCGGATCACTTTCAGATCTCCATTTCACGCTGCACACACAGCGGAGCCGGCCGCGGTGGTCTAGCGGTTCTAGGCGCGCAGTCCGGAACCGCGCGACTGCTACGGTCGCAGGTTCGAATCCTGCCTCGGGCATGGATGTGTGTGATGTCCTTAGGTTAGTTAGGTTTAAGTAGTTCTAATTTCTAGGGGACTGATGAGCACAGTAGTTAAGTCCCATAGTGCTCAGAGCCATTTGAACACAGCGGAGAGAGTGAGTGCTCTACGGGAGCCCGTGTCGTGGGCAGTGTTTCGAATACTCGTCATCGGATTCCCTTCTACGTGATGAAGGACGTCCTCTTCACAGGTCACACAAATACTCAAGAATCAATGACGTCGATATGCAGTAGAATTTTGCAACACATAACAAGTTCGAAAATTATGAATTGCCTCGAAAAAAAAAAACAAGAGATCTATTGACACATAGTCTGCGGTGATTCAAAAAATATCGTTCGTATGAAACACAACTAGCTCTTTATTCGCACGAAGTAAGGAGTGCTATCGTCGGAACATCTCAAACTGATTCCACATTTTAGAGTTCCAGAAGGCTTTTGACACGGTTCCTCACAGGAGATTTCTAATCAAACCGCGTGCCTGCGGAGTATCGTCCCAGTTGCGCAACTGGATTCGTGGTTTCCTAAGGTCGTATACAAAAATGGTTCATATGGCTCTGAGCACTATGCGACTTAACTTCTGAGATCATCAGTCGCCTAGAACTTAGAACTAATTAAACCTAACTAACCTAAGGACATCACACACATCCATGCCCGAGGCAGGATTCGAACCTGCGACCGTAGCGGTCGCGCGGTTCCAGACTGTAGCGCCTAGAACCGCTCGGCCACTCTGGCCGGCAAGCGTCATTGTCAAGCACATTATTGTTACCATGTTGTTGTACATAGAGCAAAGTTCAGAATACGATCATAAAAGGTGTTTATATAGTGTGAATCCTTTCGTAAAATGACGGAAGATGGCTACTTCTTACTTGTAATTAAGAGTGATCCGAAAATGAAATGAAATACAGATGTTACACACGACGCTTAGTCGAAATTAACTAATCGCATGATTATACAAACTGTTGTGGATTGGCAAGAGAGCCAACCCACTATGAGAGGAACCCGAAAGGCACGCGTTTTAGCTCACGCAGGCTGGCGTGATGTCTGGAACAGGACAAGGAAGTTAGACTTAACTTTAATCCGTAAATGGTGAACATCGCTCTTGACGGTACATGTTTTACAGCATCAATAGTAACTGGTAATGGCGCTTTGCTAGGTCGTAGCAACCCCTCTGCGGGTCCGGGGTAAGAATAGGCACGAGGTATTCCTGCCTGTCGTAAGAGGCGACTAAAAGGAGTTTAGACCGTTTCGGCATTCCATGTGATGGTCCCCCTTGGGGTTTGACCTCCTTTTTTCAAAATTCTACAGAAGTACGAACCTTTTGGGGAAGGACGCCTTACGTGGTGTATCATTGGTCCTCAGTGCACTAAGACCTTCGCACTCAGCATTGTAACGGCGTTGTAACCACACCCACTATTCCTCCAATTGGGCCTAAACGCCTGATGGGTTGCACACGTTCCGCCCATAGTGCGTCCCCATCTGCACCTACGATCATGATGGACTTTCCATGGCACCCGAAATCCAGCACGGTAGCCAGCCCGTTGTGGTGGGGTCGTCATGTACCCTCTAGGTTATAGCCCCCTGACAACACAGGGATCGTACTGCTGATACCTGAGCTGCACCCTCCCCAAGTCAGCCAAGGAGTAGGTGCCCGTCTCCTTGGGGCATCAGGACTCCCGGCAATGGTCATCCTGCCAGGTGGCCCTTGCTGAGGCTGGGTGGCGCCTGTGGGGAGAGCCCCTGGTCGGAGTGGGTGGTATCGGGGCGGACGTTTTGCAGATGAAACGTCAACATGAATCAGGTCGCTCTGCGGCCGAGTCTTTTAAAAAGAAAGGTACTGTTTCTGGTTCTGGTTCTCCTGCCCTTTCCCCCTTGGCCACTCCCTGGGAGGAAGGACAGGCCCGCCGGCTTGGGGCGAAGTACTTCCCCCGCTATTTAGTCTGTTCTCGGACCGATGGGGGGACGTTCGCCACCTCCAAGCCCATGTTCTTTGTCCAGCACATTGAGGACATCTTCGGGGAAATCGAGGCTCTCAGTAAAATGCATTCGGGGTCCGTTCTTATAAAGACCGCCTCCGCCACACAGTCGGCGGCGCTCCAGGCGTGCGACCGACTAGGGGACGTTCCAGTGTCCATTGTCCCGCATCTGGCACTGAATAGGACGCAGGGGGTTATTTTTCATCGTGACCTCCTGCTGCAATCTGATGAGGAGCTCAGGGCCAACCTGGAGCGCCGAGGCGTGCATTTCGTCCGGCGGGTTCAGCGCGGCCCCAAAGACTGTCGCATCGACACCGGAGCCTTTATCCTCGCCTTCGAGGGGGACGTTCTCCCAGAGAAGGTAAAGGTGATGTGCTACCGGTGCGACATGCGACCTTACGTCCCGCCTCCTATGTGCTGCTTTTGGTGTTTGCGCTTTGGGCACATGTCGTCACGGTGTGAGGCTGAGCCTCTTTGTGGCGATTGTGGACGTCCTCTTCATGAGGAACATACATGCACCCCACCACCTTGGTGCATCAATTTTTCTGGCATCCACTTGCCTAGATCTTTAGACTGCCCCACGTATCAGAAGGAGAAGAAGATTCATGAATTAAAAACTTTGAATTGTTTCTCTTATTCTGAGGCCAGGAAGAAGTATGACCGCCTCCATCCCGTGACGATGACAACTTCGTTTGCCTCAGTCGTGTCCACTCCTTCCACAGTATCCTCACCCCTATCCTGTCCCCCCTCCGCCTCCTCACCCCATCCAGGGTCTATGCCTCCGCCTCCCAAATCCCTCCCTTCCAAATCCTCCTCCCTCGCGGCCCCTGCCCCCTCTGCCCCAGGGGCCACCCGTCCTCCTCCTCCCCCACCGCTGCCTGAGAAGCGATCCTCTTCTCAGGCGTCCGTTGGGGAAACGTTCCGGACCTCGGCTTCCGAGGTCCGGCGTTCCAAAACGGACCCCGCGCGTGAGGACCTCGGATCCAGCCCACCATCCAGCGACTAAAAGGAGTCCATCCCCCTCACGGGGGTAGTTAGTGCCTGCGTCCGGAGACGGACGGTTCCACGACCTATCATCGTGGTCTTTTTGGTTTTTCACTTCTCGTTTCTTCCTTCCTTTTGTTGGTTCCTTTCTTTGCTCTTCTCCACCTCACTGTCTTCCTTACTCTTTCCCTTGACTTCTCCTTGCCTTCTCATTGCCTTCTTCTCCTTGCCTTTTCATTGCCTTCTTCTCATTGCTTTCTCATTGCCTTCTTCTCCTTGCCTTCTCTGGTCTCCGCCTCGGCGTTTGAGACAGTCTGTCCTCTTTCTCCCTCTCTCTCTTCTTTTTCCTCTTCTTCCTTCCTCCCTGTGCGTGCCTGAAGGCCGACCCACGCGTTCGCATGCGTAGCCGGTGACGGGGTAACCCGTAAGTCTCCGCCCTGGGTAGACATGTAAGGCACGCGCGTACCCCCTGGTACAGGCCAGGCCCGGGGAGGGGTGATTGCCTGAGCTGATACCTTCTGATCATGCCGATTGGTCCCTCCGTCTGTTTCTCGGGAGGTGCGACCTGAGGTGTAAACATTCACCTAAGGCGGGAGTGCCCTCTGAGCGGGTCCCCACAAGGAAGGAGCGCGCCATCGGAGACGCTGGCAATCATGGGGGATTCCTCCGCAATGGATTCTACTCCATCTCTTTCGACTTCGACCCAAAAACGGAAACGTGACCAGCCAACAGTGACAAAAGTACTACCGCCTGCCCCACAGTTCCTCGTAGTTTCTCGATCTGAGGACGGAAAGGATTTTTCCTCTGTCAACCCTTTCGTTATTCAGAAGGGCGTAGATGCCATAGCCGGATCTGTCAAATCTTGTACCAGGTTGCGTAACGGCACCTTATTACTAGAAACTGAGAGTGCCTTTCAGGCACAAAAACTGCTTCGGGCCACCCTCCTGTACACGTTCCCTGTCCGGGTGGAGGCCCACCGAACTTTGAATTCGTCTCGAGGTGTAGTCTATACTAGCTCCCTCGACGGATTGACTAACGAGGAGCTTCAATCATTCCTCGCTGAGCAGGGCGTGACGGCTGTCCATAGGGTCATGAAAAAGGTCAACAATGACCTTGTACCGACCCGGACAATTTTCTTGACCTTCGATAGTGTTAAGCTGCCATCGCGCATCAAGGCGGGCTACGAGGTTATTTCTGTTCGCCCCTATGTCCCGACACCTACGCGCTGCTACCAGTGTCAGCGTTTCAATCACACTCGACAGTCTTGTTCCAATGCGGCTAAATGTGTCACTTGTGGCAGGGATGCCCATGAGGGTGACTGTCCACCTCCGTCTCTTCGTTGTGTGAACTGTCAGGGTGACCATGCCGCATCCTCCCGTGACTGTCCTGTCTATAAGGAAGAACGCTGTATCCAAGAAATTCGGGTCAAAGAGAAAGTGTCCACCTCGGCTGCTCGCAAGCTATTGGCTAGTAGGAAGCCCACGTTGCTCCCAGCGGGGAAATACAGTACTGTCCTCGCCTCTCCTCGGACTACCCGGGAGGTAGCAACCCAGACATGCGATCTGACCTTCAGCACCACGGTCGTCCGTTCGGCCAGTGCTAAGATCGCGCGGTCGACGTCTCCTCTTCCTCCCATCACCCCACAGACACGAGCACCTTCCTCAGCTTCTGCTAAGACGAAGACATCGAAGTCAGATGCACGGGCCTTCAAGAAGGAACCATCCCGTGCAGACTTCCTCCGTACCTCGACCTCCCAGCCTTCGACCGGTACTTCCACTACACGTCCTTCCAAAAAGGCGCATAGGAAGCACAGTTCTCCTTCTCCGCCACGGCGCATTTCTTCTCCTGCGCCACCCAGCGGTTGCCGCCCCAGGCCGTCATCCGTTTCGCCTGGCCGCACCGCTGGTAGCCGTACATCTGGCCGTTCACTGGCGGAGGAAGCTCCCCCTCCCGGCCATCCTCCCGAGATGGCCGATGACCCTATAGACCCGATGGACGATGACTGTCCGCCTACTGATAGCGGCGGCAGTGCTCGCTCGAAGCCAGGCCCTAAGCGGCCTTCGAGGTGACCACTTCTCTCATCTTCCTTTTCTTACGATGGCACTTATTCACTGGAATATTCGCAGCATTCGCTCCAACCGAGAGGACTTGAAGTTGCTGCTCCGCTTGCACCGTCCGCTCGTCGTAGCCCTCCAGGAAACGAAGCTACGCCCATGTGATCACATTGCCTTGGCACACTACACCTCTGTGCGTTTTGACCTTCCCCCTGTGGTAGGTATCCCAGCTCATGGAGGGGTTATGTTGCTGGTCCGGGATGATATTTACTACGATCCCATCACGTTGCACACCGGCCTGCAGGCAGTTGCCATCCGCATTACTCTCCCCACTTTTACGTTTTCCTTTTGTACCGTTTACACTCCATCGTCATCTGCCGTTACCAGGGCAGACGTGATGCAACTTATTGCTCAGCTACCTGCACCATTTTTGTTAACTGGAGACTTCAATGCCCACCACCCCCTTTGGGGCTCTCCAGCATCCTGCCCGAGGGGCTCCTTGTTAGCAGACCTTTTCAACCAGCTCGATCTTGTCTGCCTCAATACTGGCGCCCCTACTTTTCTTTCGGACACATCTCACACCTATTCCCATTTAGACCTCTCTATATGTACTCCCCAACTTGCACGCCGGTTTGAGTGGTATGCACTTTCTGATACATATTCGAGCGACCACTTCCCGTGTGTTATCCATCTCCTGCAGCATACCCCCTCTCCGTGCTTCTCTAATTGGACCATCTCCAAGGCCGACTGGGGGCTCTTCTCTTCCAGGGCGACCTTTCAGGATCAAACCTTTACAAGCTGCGATCGTCAGGTCGCACACCTCACGGAAGTCATTCTCGCTGCTGCTGAATATTCCATCCCTCACCCTCCTTCTTCTCCACGTCGCGTACCGGTCCCCTGGTGGACCGCAGCATGTAGAGACGCTTTACGTGCTCGTCGACGTGCTTTACGCACATTTAAACGCCACCCTACAGTGGCGAATTGTATCAATTATAAACGATTACGTGCTCAGTGTCGTCGTATTATCACAGAAAGCAAGAAAGCCAGCTGGGCTGCTTTCACAAGCACCTTCAACAGTTTTACTCCTTCTTCTGTTGTCTGGGGTAGCCTGCGCCGGCTATCTGGCACTAAGGTCCACTCACCAGTTTCTGGCTTGAAGGTCGCGAATGACGTCCTTGTGGCCCCTGAGGCTGTCTCCAATGCCTTCGACCGCTTTTTCGCAGAGGTTTCGAGCTCCGCTCATTACCACCCTGCCTTCCTCCCCCGCAAACAGGCAGAGGAGGCTAGGCCACCTAACTTCCGCTCCTCGAATTGTGAAAGCTATAATGCCCCATTCACCATGCGGGAACTCGAAAACGCACTTGGCCGATCACGGTCCTCTGCTCCAGGGCCAGATTCTATTCATATTCAGATGCTGAAGAACCTTTCTCCTGCGGGTAAAGGTTTTCTTCTTCGTACATACAATCGCATCTGGATTGAGGGACATGTTCCCGCATGCTGGCGCGAGTCTATTGTTGTCCCGATTCCTAAGCCGGGGAAGGACAAGCACTTGCCTTCCAGTTATCGACCTATCTCGCTTACCAGCTGTGTCTGTAAAGTGATGGAGCGAATGGTTAACTCTCGATTGGTTTGGCTGCTCGAGTCTCGACGCCTACTTACCAATGTACAATGTGGATTTCGTAGGCGGCGCTCTGCTGTTGACCATCTGGTTACCTTGTCGACCTTCATTATGAATAACTTCTTGCGGAAGCGCCCGACCGCGGCTGTGTTCTTTGATTTGGAGAAGGCTTACGACACCTGTTGGAAGGCGGGCATTCTCCGCACCATGCATACATGGGGCCTTCGCGGTCGCCTCCCTCTTTTTATTCGTTCCTTTTTAATGGATCGACAGTTTAGGGTACGTGTGGGTTCTGTCCTGTCCGACACCTTTCGCCAGGAGAATGGGGTGCCACAGGGCTCAGTTTTGAGCGTCGCTCTCTTCGCCATCGCGATCAGTCCAATAATGGATTGCCTCCCAGCTGATGTATCAGGCTCCCTTTTCGTGGACGATTTTACCATCTATTGCAGCGCGCAGTGTACACGTGTCCTGGAGCGCTGTCTTCAGCGTTCTCTTGACCGTCTTTACTCCTGGAGTGTCGCCAATGGCTTCCGTTTTTCTGCCGAGAAGACGGTCTGTATTAACTTCTGGCGCTACAAAGAGTTTCTCCCACCGTCCTTACGACTCGGTCCCGTTGCTCTCCCAATCGTGGAGACAACCAAATTTTTAGGCCTTACATTTGACAGGAAACTTAGCTGGTCTCCACATGTGTCATATTTGGCCGCCCGTTGTACCCGTTCTTTAAATGTCCTCCGTGTTCTCAGTGGTCTGTCGTGGGGAGCGGATCGAACCGTCCTACTTCGTCTATATCGGTCGATCGTCCGCTCCAAGCTGGATTATGGGAGCTTCGTATACTCCTCTGCACGGCCATCCATCTTACGCCGCCTCAACTCCATACAACATCGGGGTTTACGACTTGCGATCGGAGCATTTTATACCAGTCCCGTAGAGAGTCTTCATGCTGACACTGGCGAATTGCCACTCACCTACCGGCGCGATATCCTGCTTTGTCGGTATGCCTGTCGGCTACTGGCAATGCCCGACCACCCGTCTTATCGTTCCTTTTTTGATGACTCTCTCGACAGTCAATACGGGTTGTATGTCTCTGCCCTGCTACCCCCTGGAGTTCGCTTTCGTCGCCTCCTTCAACACCTTAATTTTTCACTCCCTGCAACCTTTCGAGTGGGCGAGAGCCGCACGCCACCTTGGCACCAGGCTCAGGTCCGCGTTCACCTTGACCTCAGCTCGCTCCCAAAAGAAGTCACCCCCGGTTCGGTCTACCACTCCCGTTTTTTGGAACTTCGTTCAAAGTTCATCGACATGACTTTCATTTATACAGATGGCTCTAAGACCAATGACGGGGTCAGGTGTTCCTTTATTGTCAAGGCACAAAGTTTCAAATACCGGCTCCATGGCCATTGTTCGGTCTTCACAGCTGAGCTCTTTGCCCTCTACCAGGCTGTTCTTTACATCTGCCGCCACCGACATTCTGCTTATGTCATCTGCTCAGATTCCCTGAGCGCCATCCAGAGCCTCAGTAATCCGTACCCGGTTCACCCTTTCGTACACCGGATCCAACGCTCTCTTCAGCAGCTGGTGGACGTCGGTTCTCCAGTTAGCTTTATGTGGGTTCCTGGCCATGTCGGTATCCCTGGGAACGAAGCTGCAGATGCCGCGGCCAAGGCTGCGGTCCTCCAGCCTCGGACAGCTTCTTGTTGCGTCCCTTCGTCCGATTTTAGCAGGGTGATTTGTCGGCGCATCTTATCTCTGTGGCATGCCGATTGGGCTGCACTTACCGACAACAAGCTTCGGGCCTTACAACCTCTTCCCGTGGCTTGGACGTCCTCCTCACGCCCTTCTCGGCGGGAGGAGGTCGTTTTAGCCCGGCTAAGAATTGGACACTGCCGGTTCAGCCATGGCCATCTGCTGACGGCTGCGCCGGCGCCGTTCTGCCCATGTGGGCACTTGCTGACGGTTAGACACATTTTAATGTCCTGTCCAGATCTTAACACACTGCGCCTCGATCTTAACCTGCCAAATACTTTCGATGCCATTTTAGCGGATGACCCACGAGCAGCTGCTCGTGTTCTTCGTTTTATCAATTTGACAAACCACGCTAAGGACATTTGATGATGCTGTTTTTTAATCCTGTGCCTGTCAGTCTGTCTTTTATCGTGTTTTCCCTTTTAGTTGTTGTCAACTTGTGCCTCGCGGTGCATTCTTAGAGTAGTCAGGGCGCTAATGACCATTGAAGTTGTGCGCCCTAAAACCACAAAAAAAAAACACTCCATTGTCATCTGCAGTTAGCCAGGCTGACATGATGCACCTGATTGTTCAGCTTCCCCCGCCGTTTTTATTGTTTGGCGACTTCAATGCCCATCATCCCCTTTGGGGCTCTCCTGCATCCTGTCAGAGAGGCTCCCTCTTGGCAGATGTCTTCAACCATCTCAATCTTGTCTGCCTCAATACTGGCGCCCCGACTTTCCTCTCGGACTCCACTCATACCTACTCCCACTTGGACCTCTCGATCTGTTCTACCACTCTTGCCCGTCGGTTCGAGTGGTATGTCCTTTCTGACACCTATTCGAGCAACCACTTCCCCTGTGTCGTTCGTCTCCTACACCACACCCCATCCCCACATCCTTCGAGCTGGAACATACCGAAAGCTGACTGGGGACTTTACTCCTCCCTGGCGACCTTTCCGGATCACGATTTTCTCAGTTGTGACAGTCAGGTCGAATACCTCACGGCTATTATCATCAATCCTGCCGAACCTTCCATTCCTCGTACTACCTCTTCTTCACGTCGCGTTTCCGTCCCCTGGTGGAATGAGGCTTGTAGAGACGCTATCCGTGCTCGACGACGTGCTTTAAGCACCTTTCGCCGCCATCCTACGTTGGCGAATTGTATTGGATACAAACGACTCCGAGCGCAATGTCGTAGAGTCATCAAAGACAGCAAAAAAGCTTGTTGGGCCTCTTTCACCAGCTCCTTTAACAGTTTTACTCCCTCTTCTGTCGTCTGGGGTGGCCTGCGCCGGCTGTCGGGCATTAAGGCCCACTCCTCGGTACCTGGCCTGACTTCAGGTAATGAGGTCCTTGTCGATCATGTGGATGTCTCCAACGCCTTCGGCCGCTTTTTCTCGGAGGTTTCAAGCTCCGCCCATTACCACCCTGCCTTCCTTCCCAGGAAAGAGGCAGAATAGGCTCGGCGACATTCTTTCCACTCGCTGAATCTGGAACATTATAATGCCCCCTTTACTATGCAGGAACTCGAACGTGCACTTGCACTGTCCCGGTCCTCTGCTCCGGGGCCAGATGCCATTCACGTTCAGATGCTGGCACACCTTTCTCCGGCAGGCAAAAGCTTCCTTCTTTGTACCTACAATCGCATCTGGACCGAAGGTCAAGTCCCCATGCGTTGGCGTGATGCCGTCGTTGTTCCTATACCCAAACCCGGGAAGGATAGACACCTTCCTTCTAGTTACCGCCCCATTTCTCTTACAAGCTGTGTCTGTAAGGTGATGGAGCACATGGTTAACGCTCGGTTAGTTTGGATTCTTGCATCTCGACGGCTACTTACCAATTTTCAATGTGGCTTCCGTCGCCGCCGCTCTGCTGTTGACCACCTTGTGACCTTGTCAACATTCATCATGAACAAATTTTTGCGAAAGCGCCAAACGGTAGCCATGTTCTTCGATTTGGAGAAGGCTTATGATACCTGTTGGAGAGGAGGTATCCTCCGCACTATGCACAGGTGGGGTCTACACGGTCGCCTGCAACTTTTTATTGATTCCTTTTTAACAGACCGAAAGTTTAGGGTACGTGTGGGTTTCGCCTTGTCCGACGTCTTCCTCCAGGAGAACGGAGTGCCTCTGGGCTCCGTCTTGAGCGTAGCTCTTTTTGCCATCGCGATCAATCCTATTATGGATTGCATTCCACCTAATGTCTCAGGCTCTCTTTTTGTCGATGACTTCGCGATCTACTGCAGTGCCCAGGGACATGCCTCCTGGAGCGCTGCCTTCAGCGTTGTCTAGACAGCCTCTACTCATGGAGTGTGGCAAATGGCTTCCGGTTCTCTGAAGAGAAGACGGTTTGCATCAACTTTTGGCGATATAAAGCGTTCCTTCCCCCATCCTTTATATTTCGGTCCCGTTTTTCTCCCATTCGTGGAAACAACTAAGTTTCTAGGGCTCACACTGGACAGGAAACTTTGTTGGTCTCCACACATCTCTTATTTGGCTGCCCGTTGTACACGTTCCCTTAATGTCCTCAGAGTTCTTAGTGATTCATCTTGGGGAGCGGATCGCACTGTCCTGCTTCGCTTGTATCGGTCCATAGTCTGATCGAAGCTGGATTATGGGAGGCTCGTCTATTCGTCTGCTCGGCCATCCCTCTTACGCCGTCTCAACTCCATCCACCATAGGGCGTTACGTCTTGCGACCGGAGCCTTCTACACTAGTCCCGTCGAGAGTCTTTATGCTGAAGCTGCCGAATTACCATTGACCTACCGGCGCGACGTACTGCTTTGTTGGAATGCCTGCCGGCTGTTGTCAATGCCCGACCACCCCCCTTATCAGTCCTCCTTCGCCGATTCTCTCGACCGTCAGTATGGGTTGTATGTGTCTGCCCTGCTGCCCCCTGGAGTTCGCTTTCGTCGCCTGCTTCGACAATTGGAGTTTGCCCTCCCTACCACCTTCAGAGAGGCTGAGAGCCCGACTCCACCTTGGCTCCAGGCTCCGGTTCATATTAATCTCGACCTCAGCTCGCTCCCGAAGGAGGGTACTCCGGCTGCAGTGTATTGCTCACGGTTTGTCGGACTTCGTGCGCGACTTGCCGGTCACACCTTTATTTACACCGATGGCTCCAAAACTGACGACGGTGTCGGCTGTGCCTTTGTCGTCGGGGCCGTCACCTTTAAATACCGGCTCCTCGACCAATGTTCCAGCTTTACGGCCGAGCTTTTTGCTCTCCATCAGGCCATTGAGTATGCCCGCCGCCACCGCCATTCATCGTATGTACTCTGCTCTGATTCACTCAGTGCTC
Organism: Schistocerca piceifrons; assembly: GCF_021461385.2. NCBI lineage: Eukaryota > Metazoa > Arthropoda > Insecta > Orthoptera > Acrididae > Schistocerca > Schistocerca piceifrons. The sequence continues at coordinate 136,563,605 of NC_060140.1, forward strand.
TTCAGAGCCTTGGAGCTCCATATCCGGTCCATCCCTTGGTGCAACGGATCCAGCAGTCCCTCCATTCTTTTGCTGATGGTGGCTCTCCTGTCAGCTTTCTGTGGGTTCCCGGCCATGTAGGAGTGCCTGGGAATGAGGCTGCTGATGCTGCAGCCAAAGCTGCAGTCCTCCTGCCTCGGCCAGCCTCCCGTTGTGTTCCGTCATCTGATGTTAGTTTGTAAGAGGCTTGTGTCGTTGTGGTGGGATGCTTGGTCCTCACTTCAAGGAAACAAGCTCCGGGCAGTAAAACCGTTCCCAACTGCTTGGGCTACCTCCTCCCGACCATCTCGGCGAGAAGAGGTCCTTCTGACCAGGTTGCGGATTGGGCATTGCCGGTTTAGCCACCGCTACCTGCTCTCCGGTGACCCAGCCCCGCAGTGCCCTTGTGGTCATGTATTAACAGTGCGCCATGTTTTATTGTCGTGTCCCCGTTTTAGTCAATCTCTTGTTGTCCTGTCTCTGCCATCTACTTTACAGGATATTTTAGCTGATGACGCTCGAGCAGCTGCTCGTGTTCTTCGTTTTATTACTTTGACTGGCTTATCCAAAGACATCTAACTCTTTCACTTATTTTATCTGCATCTTTGTAAGAACTTTCTGGTGTCCCCCTCCCCCTTGAGTTTTACTAGATTCTATGTGCTCTAACAATTGTAACTGGGCGCTAATGACCTCAGTAGTTGAGCGCCCTTAAACCCCACAAAAAAAAAGGTCGTAGCAAATGACGTAGCTGAAGGCTATGCTAACTATCGTCTCGGCAAATGAGAGCGTATTTTGTCAGTGAACCATCGCTAGCAAAGTCGGCTGTACAACTGGGGCGTGTGCTAGGAAGTCTCTCTAGACCTGCCGTGTGGCGGCGCTCGGTCTGCAATCACTGATAGTGGCGACACGCGGGTCCGACGTATACTAACGGACCGCGGCCGATTTAAAGGCTACCACCTAGCAAGTGTGGTGTCTGGCGGTGACACCACACAAACATCGCATTACAGCCTACTACGGACCATGTTCACGTTTATTAGATAGGAAGAAATGATCATCACAGAAGGGTAAGAGAAAACGGAGTCCGTAAGCAAAGATTTAATTTTCCCACGCGCTGTTAGAAAGTCGAACAATAGAGCAACAGCCTGAAGTTCGCTCTATGAGCCCTCCGCGAGGCACTTAAGTGTAAATTACCGAGTAGTCATGTAAATATAGAAGTAGGCGTAGTGTGTGCAGCGAGCTCTGTCAACCCTGCTGGCTGCGCGAGTGCGAGTTTCCCGGAGCCGGTGTTCGCTATTGTGGTCAGACGAAAGTGGTTTGCGATGTCACTATGACAACAGGGACTGACAACGATTTGCGCTTCTCAGTTTGTGTGTGAACCGTGAAGCGGTAGATATGAAAGCAGTTCGATAGTCAAATTTATTTTATGTTCAAAATATACGTTTCCGGACATGGGTTCCTTATCAGAACATTTTCAACTAATTGTAAGCCCACTCTGCCACCCCTAGATGCATCTAATTCGATTTGTGTTTACAGTTTTTCGTGCCCGTTGCCACTGACGATAAAATCATCTGAGTCGTTAGATCACGTCATATTTATCCGCAAAGTTTTTGAGTGTTCGACTTTTCAGTCTCTATGCTCAGGTTTTCATCAGGATTCCATTGGATGATGGCAGAACACTGTCGGAAGAAAGTCTCGTTCACATGTAAAACACTATTTCCCGTCTTTCTCTGAGAAGTGGAGTAATATTACACAAACAAAGTCCACGGAACAATCGAAATTTAGAAGAATGAGTATGAATAAAGGTGACAGGTACAGAACTCCGCCTTCGTGAATGTCCGCTATCAGGGTAAACATCCAGCCAGGGCGAGCAAGAACATATAGAACTGTCAGGAAACAACCGGTAAGTCACAAGAACAACAATATTTTGGATTCCCCTGTGATTCAGTACTATCCAACCACGACATTATTCCACTTGGCCTCCCTTGGCCATATCCATTTTTTCGACTGTCGCATATACTCTGTGAGTCCGAGTTGCTTTATGGGATGTTGTCTGGTCGTTAGAACAGCAGAACGTATTCTGATGGGCTTGAGGTACACAGCTAAACACTCACGAACCCACCGAAGCGCTTTTATTTCCAGGTGCAATAATATTGTGGTCGACCAATATTTGATTTTCGTATTTATCCAGTGACGACAGAGCATGAACAGCAGCCTGAACAGTTTGATCCAGCTACTTCACTTCACCAAATAAATGCAGGAAAACAGCCGTTTATAAGTGAGCGCGACACCGTCTTTAGACAGTGTACAGCCATCCAGGAACACCAGTGGAATCTTCAAGAAGATTCGAGCATGGAAATCGAAACATCGAACACTGAAGTTAGTCTGAAGAGGAATATGACGGGGCCTAACGGCCCAGAACATCTTATCAATAGACAACTAGTTATTTTCATCTAAAAGAGTCATAGCACGACTCACAACGTTAACCGAATCGGCCTATATTGGCCATAATCAGAACTAAAAAAGAAATAGAGAGAAAGAAAAAGGTGTACTACTATTTGCACAAACCAGGCGTGGTGACTTTGGGAAACACCGTGACTGTCTTGAGAATTCGTTTTATTACATTTTGCGAAGTCTGCTTATATTATTATGGACTTCAGACCGAAGGCCAGTTTGACGCAGCTCTTCATGCTTGTCGATCTTCTCAAGCTCTTGCATTTCTACGTAACTGCTGCAACCAATATCCATTGGAACCCACTTACTGTATTAGAGCCTTGCGCTCCCTCTACAGTCTACAATATTTACCATTCACACTTGCCTCCATTACCAAGTTGATTATCAAATCACGCCTCGGGATGTGTCCGTTCATCCGATCCCTTCTTTTAGTCAGGTTGCACCATAAATTTCTCTTTTTCCAGTCCCTTTTTCCCCAATAGGATGCCGTCATCAGCAAGAAGTGAGACTTCGTTAAGTTATATAGAAGAGCTGCAATCCTAAAACGATACGACTAATAACGGTTGTAGTTTCACTCGCTGTCAATAATTAACAGTTCAAACATAGCAATGCCATGTTCACTAATATAACAAGATCACATCCGTCAATCATTGAGAATGTTGCCGCTGCAAATACTGAAAGGCATACTGTCCTTCTTCAAGAACCCCAGGTTTGTCCGGACTCTCCACAGATATCCCTTCGTTGTGGTTGCACCTACAGTATGATTATCTGTATCGTCGAGGCATACAAGCTACCTCGCACAGGCAAGGCCATGGTTCATAGGGGTGTCTGCGTATAGAGGAAAAAATAAATAATTGTAAAATGTAAACTTTCAGGGCCGGAAATGTCACAATTAATAAAATGTTTCGGGGTATTGCGCTGCAGTCAAATGGATTTCGCATTTAAACTCAACGTTTTGTCGCCGTCTACGGACGATATTTTTAAGAGGGATCGTGGCTTCTTCTAGTGTCCGATTTACAACATGGTTCGCTACTGACTGCAGCAAAATTCCGTTTCCGTGCAGTGGCGTGACGTCACATGTTTTGAATACCCTAGCGCAATTGGCCTTTGTCGACTGCTGTCGTCCGCTGTTGCTATCACCCTTGGTGAAAGACTGGTACACATCTTCTTCAGTACCAGAATCCAGATGTCATTCAATTTCACGCCCTCCTCCCACCTGTTGAAATTCCTGGGATGTTTTACAGTCTCTGTCGCCTCTCTGTGTAACCTTTCATGGTATCCGCTTAAGGGGAGGTTTACTACCTTTTGGTTCAAAAAATCAATATTTTTTTAAATTGCACTTTTGGATCCAAAAGTTTTTAGAATTCACTCCTGAAACGGTTTTTTTGAATACAGGACGGAAATGTTTGTTATTCGCGGTTGAACAAAAAAATGCACCTGCCTGAAATCGGCCTTTTTCACGCACCATTTTTTTCGGAAATTTCGACTTTGTAGTCGCGAAAAACTATTCTATGTGCTTGCCCATGACTAAAACTGATAAAGTGATCAAGGAGCTTACGACGCACTACGGCTTGGCAATCTGACGGCATTCCAGTACGGTGGAACAGATGAAGAAGGCACTTTGGGAAAAGTTTTTCCACAAGTGTTCGACGGATGAACACCCACAACACCAAAATTGTCCGGCTGGGGAAACTAGTTGGTGCAAGCGGCGCATTGCAGACGCTACCGGTCATCTGGATGATTATCTACACGACCAGCCGCTCTCAAAGAATGACAAAAAGTGATTCACCCGATCTACGAGGCCCTTTCGGAGGACGCGTTATTGTACTGGTGCTTGGGAGGAAACACACAAAATTCAAACGGATGTTTGAACGCGTGTGTTTGGAAGTTAGCCCCCAAGCATTTGCATTATGGTGCGAAGACTGTGGAGATTGCGACTTTCCTGGCAGTGAGCAGCTTCAACGAAGGGTATTCAGCAATTCTGAAGACCATGACAACGATGGACGTCACCCTGGGACTCTATTCGACGCAGTTCGCCAAGCATTCGGACGACCATCGGATTCAAGCAGCCGAAAACCGCTTCTCACCGGCCGTACGAGAGGCTCTGGAGCAGCGCAGGATGGCCCAGATCGAACAGAACGCCCTCTATGAGGAAGGACTAGTTTATGGACCCGGAACAGCAGATTGAACGTAAGTTGCATAATATTGCATTTATATGTAGTTAAAACTTCAAATGCGTTTTCTCGAAATGACTTTTTTTATTTCGCGGTATGGTAACTTCAAATCTACTGAACCGATTGGCATGGCTCTTTGTTTCCGACGAAGCTAACTAAATTGTCTAGGAGTTTTACCACTTTTATTCCGATCCATCGACTATAAATATTTTTACTTGGCCGAAGAAGTCGAAAAATCGATGAAAAACCCTATTTTTTCAAATAGCCGCCATTTTGTTTCCTACGGTCCAAATAACTTAAGCGAGGTACAACTCCTGAGGAATCTTATATACTTCTCTAACGCCAACTCAATTTTGATTTCAGAATAGTCGGCTGACCCGTGACATACCGCGCGTGGAAGTCTACATCGAAATTTTGTTTCGTTCCGACGGCACTTCCGCCTTGTTCTTCGACATTTCCGATCGAAAAAATTCCAGATTGTAGAGGAAATAACAATAAACATTGACAAAATTTGACATTGATATCTGTAACATATCCAGAGAAAAAAATTCTTAAAGAACATGCTTTTTTCGGGCCAAAGACAGTAAACCTCTCCTTAAGGCTGCCAGTGCTTAAATCTTATCAAAATGAATATGGTGATCTCCTGCCTGCAAAACATGTTCCACAACAGCTGACCTGAAATCTTCCCTCTTCTGAAATTGCCCTTGTGCTCCTCTAGTTGTTTTTTGACCAATCTTTTTGTAGTACCCACGTATACTTCTCCACAGTTACATGGAATCCTATAAATTCCTGCTTTTTTCCAACGTTTGGTGAGCATCCTTGGCCAATTTTAGGTGATCTAGTATCTTCAGGGTGCGTTTGTAGATTCTCCGATCTTTCGTTTTTTTCAAGATTTTTGCTATGCTGAACTCGTGATCTGAGGATTCGTACAAACTTGCTTATGTATACAGATAGTTCATCTAAAGGTTTTGCTGGGTGAGTCTGCTATGACATAAATGGCCATATTTTGTAACTACATTCATTTAGAAGCTTAAATTTTTTACACCGCCAAGTGACCGTAGATCTTAGTATTCGAACATTTAAGATAAGACTACGAAGTCCCATTCTCCTTCAAAGGTTGAAGTCTGTGCCTTCGATTTCGCCTCAAGATCGGCACGATAAAAACTTAATGTGTCGCGGGAATCCCAGCTGCTAAGAAATACTCAGATACGTCGATATTCCACCGTTATCGTTGACTCTCAGCTCGAGAACCAATGTGAATCTATAGTCAAGAATGTTGTAGCAAGAAATAATACGCGCTCCCTAAGGCCTTCCCGGCATAATACTTGGTTGAAAGTACCTCGGCCGTTGCGTCGGACGTATTTCTTCGAGGCGTCTGGTCCTCATTCTCAGGTTTTGTCCCATCTGAAGGTAACGAGCAGCTGCCCACAGAAATATTTTACAGTTTCCACGACACACACAACAACCGAATAACTTTCAAACAAAAAAAATAATACCTATAGAAAAATTGTGTGTAGCAAATGCGGTGCGAACTTGTTTGTTCTCAGAACATCAGTGGACTGGCCGGCCGCTGTGACCGAGCGGTTCTAGGTACTTCAGTCCGGAACCGCGCTGCTGATACGGTCGCAGGTTCGAATCCTGCCTCGGGCATGGATGTGTGTGATGCCCTTAGGTTAGTTAGGTTTAAGTAGTTCTAAGTCGATGGGACTGATGACCTCAAATGTTAAGTCCCATAGTGCTTAGAACCATTTAAACCATCAGTGGACTGTATTTTGCTGGAGCCTGAGCAATCTGGAGCAGATCTAATCACGCGCCGAAGTAGATGCCGTTCTTAATGAAACATGGAGCTTAACGAGAATGTCATGTCAGTTACTGAGCAGAGGACATACGGTGGTAGCGCAATGACCTAAATCAACGTGGACACTTAAGTCACAATTGGCAACCATTTCAAGTACATGAGTTTATTGCCGTTAAAATTCTATCGAAGACTGGGGGAATATTCTATCGACTACAGGTGTGGTACTAGTGAAGACCAAAATAGAGCTTGAAGGATGACGACGACAGATTTTATGGTTGCGGTCACGTCCAAGTGATGCACCACACTTTGTTGTAGCCTATTTCTCCGCTGCAGTCCATCCTTGATCATCAAATAATTTTGTAAGTGATGTAGCCACGAAATAAGCCAAAGAACTGCGAAAGTTGTTGATTTTCAGAAATGAGAAAGAAAAGGAAGGCACTAATAAAATTCTCTCGGAATTCCAGTCGCGTCAGGCGGATTAAATCCCTCGAGATTTCGACCGAGCACTCCTCGGCCACTCTCGAGTACTGACAGTCATGTTGTTGCTGCTACCGCCTGTGACCCAACTGTCCCCAGCCCACCGCCGTATAAGATAATGTTTTGGTTGCAAGACCGCCGCGGCACCTTCTACCTTCCGATGGCCGCGTCCCAAAAGTGCTGATCTGCAGATCGCTCGCTTCATTGAGGATGTTTGCAGAAATTTTGATCTCGATCATTTCTTGGTGGACTTGACAAAGGGTAGGTTGTTACGGTCCGGTGTCTGGGAACGAGAATCTTGGAAAAGGTGAAGATGGTCAGTTGTTCGCGTGTTACTGTCGTGAGCATTTTTGGTAAGTGATTTCAGGACGGTGAATCCACGAAAAGGCGACAAGATGTTGGACGTCCAAGTTTCAGCACAGAACATGCAGGTCGGAGGCTGGCCCGTTCTGTGGCGAAGGTCTTCCAGAGGATGTAAATTGTTACACATTTGGGTACAAACATTCCTGTTGAACTCACAGACTTCATTCATGACTATATCTATTTATCAATCTTGCCCTTTAACACAAGATTAAGAATTCACCACAAGTATAAAACTTGTTGGAAAAGTCCTAGCTGTAGATGTCTTGAATTCGTCAAATTTGCTGGCTGCTTGAATTCATGTAAATAGATTTGCAGCTGTTATAGTAAATCCATCTGTCTGATCTTCACTGCGTCATGATGGTTACTGACGGATTTATGTATTGAAGGTTTTAAAGAGATTCAGTATAACCCCCGAGGAAATGAGTTATTGTTTCCGTTTTTGTTTTACGTAAGAGAACGTGTGTTTAGCTATCCTGTTGGCCTTGACATTTAAGCTCACAGAGTGGAGGCAAACAAATAAAGGAATAACAATGCTACGAATCGAAGATACGTTCTCGAGTCCAGCCGGGTGTAAATTTATTAAGTACTCGTATTTGTGTATGACAGAACTGGTAGACAAACGCTGACATGTTAGTTAACAGTCGAATTGGTAAAATCTAGTTTAAATTTGATAATCGCAGGAGAGTTGCGCTCGAAGTAACAACACACACACGTTTGTACCATAAAAAGAATCTAGCTAAATACGTACTTAGTAAAGTAACAGCAGAGGGAAAAGGAAGGTCTTCTTATTCGGAGAATAGTGCCTAGCAAAGATTTTTACTTTAGTTTCGAAAGAGAACATATAGTCAGAGAAATATATATCAACGGACGCATTCTTCAGAGAGAGGTGCTTGTAACCCACAATTTTCATAGATCTCAGACATTCTTCCAAAAAATCACAGGAACGTGAACGGGTCGGCACTATCTATTCTAGTCTCCCGTAGAATGCTCTGGTGTTGTAGCAGAATATCACAGAGAGATATTAAATTATATTTTAAAACTAGCTGAAAGCTTGAGGATCGTAGGATCGTACAACGTTTAATTCGGAAAATGTAAAAAAACCGTCAAGTAGCAAACAAAAACTGTAAAACTGACAAATTGCAACGAATTACGCATCAGGCAAAATGACAGATTTCTGCAAAATTGGTACGTCATTGGAAATATAACCTTTATTGAAAGACCACATCACAGTTTACAAGACGATCACCTCGGATTCGCACAGCCGGTAATTCGGGCAACAGTCGTTACATTTTTGGCGTGTTAACCTCTATATCTGCCACCAACCACATGTTACCCGTGCTATAGTGACCTACACGGATACAGACAACGTAGCACTGTTGCCCTGGCAGTCACGTTCTACACATCTCTCATCCGCTAAAACTTCTGGTCATGGGTCGCCGGGAAACTGGCACGCATGGGAAGACACACCTGTCATCCGATCTCAGGCTGAATGTCCTCCCCAGTTAGAGACAATGTGGCAACTCTGTGTACCACATTTTGCAGTTTGTGTAACCCCAAATGAGTTACAAATTTGAAATTATGTGTGAAATCTTATGGGACTTAACTGCTAAGGTCATCAGTCCCTAAGCTTACACACTATTTAACCTAAATTATCCTAAGGACAAACACACACACCCAATGCCCGAAGGAGGACATGAACCTCCGCCGGGACTAGCCGCACAGTCCATGACTGCAGCGCCTTAGACCGTTTCAAATTCAATCATGTATTCTTTCTACAAGGCAAAATTTCTTCATTTAGTGTCTTTACTGGTATTGCAGCTTTAATACCTACATTTTTATAAGTAGTCTACGTAAAGGACGTGTCCTGTCAAACAGTGAAAAAGACCAACAGTTGGTGCTATGTGCACCATATCAAGATTATCCCTGACATTTGGAAGAAGCAATATTTTGCCTTCCATTAGCAGTTGGAGGCATTTCTGCCTCCCCCTAAATTCATAATACATTCTCTGACGGAGATGCGATAATATTTTCGGGTTCCAAGTATTTCATTTGCTTTATGTGATCAGCTTATATTCACTTTTATGTAAATGCAGATCAAGAGGCAAAATCTCAAACACTGTTTACAAAGCCTCAGATAATTTTGTAACAAATACATCCGATGAACGTAGAATGTCTCGTCGCGTTTACACCATAAATGATTTTTCTTTCGCCAGTATCAATCTACTTGCCCCTACGCTCGCAGCTCTTTATAGTGCATCTCATCATGACAGAGATGAGTAATTCAGAGAGGCAGACTGAACCTTCGTTGTGCAGTGATATCAATTTTGATCCGAGTCAAATCTTTCTGTGTCTATGAAAATTTGAACTCCATCCAGGTGCATCACATTAGACTAACAACTCTGTCTTGTACTGGTACGAAATACTCTCACCAACGCACTGCACAGTACGCACGGGACGTATTAAAAAATTAAGGCAGGTTTTCATATGTTTAATGTTGTTGGCAGCTCAGAGTAATGTTGAACGAATACAATGCCATCTATTAAGTGCCGACGAAATCACACACTTTATTGTTTTCATCACTAGTGCTTCGAATGTGGGTGAAAGTAAAACACGATGTCTACGAAAATCATTGCTCCGCCATTTCAGAACTACGTGGTGTAATTCCATTTCTGTATGCAGAAAAATCTAAAGCTACTCAAATTCATCAGTAGTGTTTGGTTTTGAGCTACAGTAACGAATGAAAGGAAGGTTAAACAATGGCGTGGATACTTCTTTTTAAAAGTGGCCGCACATTATGAAGACAAGAATGGCGAACCGTAGAGGTCGCAGAGGACCACAAATCGAACTGATCTGCACTTGACAATCTGTGCTCTGTCTGAGGAATTTTCTCAATTTGGTCGCACCGCTATTTACATGACTGTCACGGAAAAGCTCACATACTGCAAACAGGAAAGTATATCGATCAACATAACGAAAGAACGTAAAGTGTACGAGCTTTTGTGGAACGCTATCTACAGCATAGAAATGATTTGTTTTCCTACTCTGTAAAGGGCGAGGAGGTGTGGATATCCTACATAAATGCAGAATTAAAAAATAGACAGCGCAGTGGAGCCATTCAAATTCGACAAACCTAAAAAAAAGGCAATCTTTCTCCTTACTCGAATCAAGCAATGATGGGCACTTACAGGAACAATTACAGCTGACGCGAGAGCACCAAAATGAGCCGTAGGATACAAAATCGACGGCGCCGTACCAAGAATAGGATTCAGAATTTCCACTGGACGCTTTTAAAGCATGCAATCTACAGTCCAGAATTCGCATACAGCAACAAGTATTTGGTCTTGAAATTGAGGATTTTGGTAAGCAACGATTTGGAGGTGTGAAGAGGTACTCGCCTAAACACCACCTTTGTTAACTGATTCAGTTCGAAGTTGAGGTATTTTATGCACAGAGTTGAAGAACCAAATGCAGCGTCACGAAAAGTGCTTGAAGGCAGACAACTATTACATGGAAAACTGAAATAGTATATAAAGAAGCCAAGAGCACTAATAAAAACTTTTGTCTAACGAATACACACTGATGAGCGAAAGTAATATGATCAGCTTTGGAACACAACGCAGCAGCGATTCTGCGTGGTGGGGTTTCGACAAGTCCTGGGTAGGTTTTTCGAGGTACATGGCACAAGATGTCTACGTACAGGTCACACAATTTCCGTAAATTACGGACCAATGGTTTGTGCGCACGGAGCTGGCGTCAGATAGCGTCCAGGATGTGGTCTATCGGGTTCCGATCATGCGAAATTGGTAACCGAGAGAACAACGTCGGTTCACTAGCATGTGGTGCGTTTCTTGACTTGACAGCTACAGGGTGACGCACGAAATGTGTTACCATTTTGTTTTTGAATATAAACTTTATTGTCAATACAATCTGAAAGGAACATATGCTACAATGAAGAGCCGTCCATGGACATTTGTTCTAACTCAGCACATGCTCAATATGTCCACCATTTAGTTTCCTGACTTCCTTCAAAAGAACACTGAAGTTAGTGATTACCCTACGGCACATGTCTTCCGTAATTTCACTGCAAGCTTGAAGAATAAGTCTTCTGAGCTCCATTAAATCACGTGGATGTTTCGGGAACATTTTTTCCTTTAGGTACCCCCAAAGAAAAAAGTCACATGGATTGAGGTCTGGACTATTGGGGGTCCAATTTTGTCCGTCATTGAAGCGACCTGGAAACCTGAGTGAAATGATCCGCATGTCGAAATGCTCGTGTAAAAACTCCAACACAGTGTTTGCAGTATGTGGCCTTGCTCCATCATACATGAACCACTGCGTGTTGAAGGGCAAGGCAGTGGCCAGAAGCTGGGAATGAAGCTATTGCAAAGCATACTCAAATAACGCTCGCTGTTCACAGTTCATTCAAAGAAACAGGGTCCAGTAAGTCCATGACTGGAAATTGCTGCCCACGCTGTAATCCTCGGAGCATAATGTTGTCGTTCATGAAGCACTTGTGGGTTTTCAGTGGCCCAAAAGCGTACGTTTTGTTTGTTAACCACACCATCTAAATGAAAATGCGCCTCGTCTGAAAACCAAACGTTGTTGAGAGTTTTTTCCCTATCCTCCGCCGACTGAGCAAAGGGTAATCTCTGCTGCTTGTGTTCTTCAGTGAGCTTCTGTGCACAGGTCATTTGTATGGGTACATATGGAGGTCACTTTTAAGAATGCGTTGAACGGAGCGTCTGGATATTCCCAGTTGCACTGCTGCCTTTCTACACGATTTCCCGGGACTTCCCTGTACAGCAACTCGTACCGCTTCAATATTCTCCGGCGAACAAACAGGCTTAGGCCGAGGTCGCTTCGCTTCCAATACTGTTCCTTGCTGTACAAATTTATCGTAAAACCTGTGGATGGTCTTCTTGCAAGGGACCCATCGCGTGTTAAACTGTTGTCGAAAACGCCTCTGAGTCACAACAAGGCTTTATGTTTCATGAAAAAGTAACACAATTGCCGATAGTTGCTGTGTCGTCAGTCTTCCATTGTCAGCCATTGCTGCTTACTAGTCTCCTAGCGGTAGTATTGTGAATTACACGTCATTTCGTAACTCATTTGTTTTTCCAGGCTCTGCTGGTACTGCTGTAGAGATCCTAGCGGGATATCTAATGTGCGTCGTAAATTGTAAAAGAAACGATTGGTAACACATTTCGTGCGCCACCCTGTAGGAAAGCCATCGCTGACGAGGAAGATCCAAGCATGACGCGACGAGGTGGTCCGCAATGACGTTCTCGTAAGCTGTACTGCCTACTCTTATCGCCACGGGTCCCATAGAACCCAATGTGCATGACCCTACATAACACAATACTGCCCCCACCGGCACGCGTCGTTGCGGTGCATATTACCGAAACGTTCGCCTGCTGTCACAAGAAAAGTGATTCATCCGGCCAGATGACTTGTGTCTATTGATCCTCGAACCTCGGTAAACGTGGTCCCACTGCAGTCGTAACTGATGATGTCGCTGGGCCAACATGGGTGCACGTAGGGATCGTCTGTTGTGGAGCCCAGTGTTGAACAGTGTGCGTGGAACGGTGTGTTCCGAAACACTCTGGGCCAACATGGGTGCACATAGGGATCGTCTGTTGTGGAGCCCAGTGTTGAACAGTGTGCGTGGAACGGTGTGTTCCGAAACACTCGGGCCAACATGGGTGCACGTATGGATTGTCTGTTGTAGGGCCCAGTGTTGAACAGTGTGCGCGGAACGGTGTGTTCCGAAACACTCTGGGCCAACATGGGTGCACGTAGGGATCGTCTGTTGCGGAGCCCAGTGTTGAACAGTGTGCGCGGAACGGTGTGTTCCGAAACACTCTGGGCCAACATGGGTGCACGTAGGGATCGTCTGTTGTGGAGCCCAGTGTTGAACAGTGTGCGTGGAACGGTGTGTTCCGAAACACTCGGGCCAACATGGGTGCACGTAGGGATCGTCTGTTGCGGAGCCCAGTGTTGAACAGTGTGCGCGGAACGGTGTGTTCCGAAACACTCTGCGCCAACATGGGTGCACGTAGGGATCGTCTGTTGTGGAGCCCAGTGTTGAACAGTGCGCGTGGAACGGTGTGTTCCGAAACACTCGGGCCAACATGGGTGCACGTAGGGATCGTCTGTTGTAGGGCCCAGTGTTGAACAGTGTGCGCGGAACGGTGTGTTCCGAAACACTCTGGGCCAACATGGGTGCACGTAGGGATCGTCTGTTGCGGAGCCCAGTGTTGAACAGTGTGCGCGGAACGGTGTGTTCCGAAACACTCTGGGCCAACATGGGTGCACGTAGGGATCGTCTATTGCGGAGCCCAGTGTTGAACAGTGTGCCCGGAACGGTGTGTTCCGAAAGACTCTGGGCCAACATGGGTGCACGTAGGGATCGTCTGTTGTCGAGCCCAGTGTTGAACAGTGTGCGCGGAACAGTGTGTTCCGAAACACTCGGGCCAGCACCAGCACTGTAGCCTGTCGTCAGCTCTGCTACAGGTTTAAAATGGTTCAAATAGCTCTGAGGACTATGGGACTTAACACCTGAGGTCATCAGTCCTCTAGAACTTAAATACTTAAACCTAACTTCGACCCTGCGACTGTAGTGGCACGTGGTTCCAGACGTAAGCGCCTAGAACCGTTCGGTCATGGCGGCCGGCCTGCTACAGGTCGCCAGCTATCCGGCATCACTGAGCGGGGGAGCCCCCGACCCCCACGGTGTGTGACGAGGCGTGGATGTCCAACACCTTGTCACCAACTCGTGGTTTCGTCGTCCTTCAGCCACTTTTAGGATCGTGCTCTACCAAAACTAATTGTGGTGCAGTACATAACAGACGTAGTAAATGATAGGATGAGCGGTAGTGTTGGTACCGTTTATAGAGAAAGAAACAGAAATGAACGTGAGGCAGAGAAACTGGGTTTGGACGACTTCTCTTTGTTTTTTATGTACTGGCTTACTAGTTTTGCACATAATTAGAACCGCACATTGTTCAGCGTTATTCCATTGTGTATTGTCTATCCTTACAAAATATAAACTGTTTTTACAAGCAGTAAAATTTGGAAAAAGCATTTTTGTGCCTTCAGCTGCACAATTTTGTGGTTATTCCAGACCGGTTTTGATTGTTACAGTCGTCTACGAAGAGAAAAATAGTGTACATCAGTGGATCAACCATACATTTCCGGTAGAGAATAAACATAAAAATGTACACCTGATGGCAGAAAAACGCTTTTTCTAAATTATTTAACAGCTGTAGACAATCAAATAGGAAAAGCTCTAACAAAAATTAGTTGACCACATATGTTTTGCGCTTTTATGTGACTAAAGCAAATACTGCTTTTGATGTACGTTCACACACACACACACACACACACACACACATATATATATATACACTCCTGGAAATTGAAATAAGAACACCGTGAATTCATTGTCCCAGGAAGGGGAAACTTTATTGACACGTTCCTGGGGTCAGATACATCACATGATCACACTGACAGAACCACAGGCACATAGACACAGGCAACAGAGCATGCACAATGTCGGCACTAGTACAGTGTATATCCACCTTTCGCAGCAATACAGGCTGCTATTCTCCCATGGAGACGATCGTAGAGATGCTGGATGTAGTCCTGTGGAACGGCTTGCCATGCCATTTCCACCTGGCGCCTCAGTTGGACCAGCGTTCGTGCTGGACGTGCAGACCGCGTGAGACGACGCTTCATCCAGTCCCAAACATGTTCAATGGGGGACAGATCCGGAGATCTTGCTGGCCAGGGTAGTTGACTTACACCTTCTAGAGCACGTTGGGTGGCACGGGATACATGCGGACGTGCATTGTCCTGTTGGAACAGCAAGTTCCCTTGCCGGTCTAGGAATGGTAGAACGATGGGTTCCATGACGGTTTGGATGTACCGTGCACTATTCAGTGTCCCCTCGACGATCACCAGTGGTGTACGGCCAGTGTAGGAGATCGCTCCCCACACCATGATGCCGGGTGTTGGCCCTGTGTGCCTCGGTCGTATGCAGTCCTGATTGTGGCGCTCACCTGCACGGCGCCAAACACGCATACGACCATCATTGGCACCAAGGCAGAAGCGACTCTCATCGCTGAAGACGACACGTCTCCATTCGTCCCTCCATTCACGCCTGTCGCGACACCACTGGAGGCGGGCTGCACGATGTTGGGGCGTGAGCGGAAGACGGCCTAACGGTGTGCGGGACCGTAGCCCAGCTTCATGGAGACGGTTGCGAATGGTCCTCGCCGATACCCCAGGAGCAACAGTGTCCCTAATTTGCTGGGAAGTGGCGGTGCGGTCCCCTACGGCACTGCGTAGGATCCTACGGTCGTGGCGTGCATCCGTGCGTCGCTGCGGTCCGGTCCCAGGTCGACGGGCACGTGCACCTTCCGCCGACCACTGGCGACAACATCGATGTACTGTGGAGACCTCACGCCCCACGTGTTGAGCAATTCGGCGGTACGTCCACCCGGCCTCCCGCATGCCTACTATACGCCCTCGCTCAAAGTCCGTCAACTGCACATACGGTTCACGTCCACGCTGTCGTGGCATGCTACCAGTGTTAAAGCCTGCGATGGAGCTCCGTATGCCACGGCAAACTGGCCGACACTGACGGCGGCGGTGCACAAATGCTGCGCAGCTAGCGCCATTCGACGGCCAACACCGCGGTTCCTGGTGTGTCCGCTGTGCCGTGCGTGTGATCATTGCTTGTACAGCCCTCTCGCAGTGTCCGGAGCAAGTATGGTGGGTCTGACACACCGGTGTCAATGTGTTCTTTTTTCCATTTCCAGGAGTGTATATATAATTGTTGTTCTTTTTTGCTCAATAGAACGTTCTTCATCCTCATCAAAGGGAAGAGTTTCCTGCTCTTACTGATAAATGAGAAAGATAGCAGAAACATGTTTTATATATATTCGACGAAATATCGAAGCGATGTTTAGTATATTTTTGTTTTGTATCTTTTTTAGTTTGCCTTTTTTATTAGAAAATTGCGTTTTCCAGCGCTATGTGATAAATCTTTACTTTTTTAATTTTAACTACTACATCCCTTTCTTTCACGGTACAAATTATCGGAGAAACACTGAAACATTGACGACTTTCATTTCGCTATAAATACTGTCTGTTTTTCAGTAACAGGCAACAGGATAACTATATAGAAGAAATATGTTCCGTAGTTAACGCAGCCATGCATGCAGAGCCTATCTTCGCTCTTTCCAGACACATCAGCGCTTCCGGTGTATAGGGGAATCTTGTAAGACACTGGTCGCAAACGCAAGCAAAGTTATCGAAATGATAACGCGGTTACGATCTTAAGTGACCAAAGTTAATGGGAAAACTAAAGTAGTCTACGCTTACTTACGATAGGCTGCCGTAGCCTATGATAGTTTTACAACTCGAGTCACTTTTCATAGACACTAACGACAGTAGCCCGCGAAAAGTCAAGACGCTTGTACCCAGGTGCTGGGACATAGGTATCTGCCTTTTGTAAAAGCCACTCACGTCAGTGGACTTCCCCATATGCGGCCCGTAAAGTCACCAGAATGCGTCCGCATTCGTCTCTGCTCCGCTTATACATGGTGGTCAGCAACAGTACGGAAATGTTGAAAGGGTGTTGCAGATTAGGTGTGCTGAGAAATAACTGTTAAGAAAAAAATTCAATGCGTTGGTCCGCTTCCTAATTAATTAGCATTAAGGCTAACTGATCAGGCCGTTGCGCGCGAAAATTCAAGCGGCCCGTCCCATACAAAAAGTGTCAGTTGTTCTCACTGCGTAGATGACAGCGCACGAGGCTGTTCAGCCTTTGGATCGGATTCGATCCTTACTACCGTCCCATCTCCAATTTTTGTATCGCTCCCTTCTTCGGTTTTGGGAAACCAAACTAAGAACACGTTTGGCGACACCTTCTGTGGCGAACCGCGAGAATTTTACGTTAGTCTGAGTGGCTAACTTCAGTGCTAATTAACACGGAAACGGGACAATGTAGACTGTTTCTCACCACCCTGCACATTTTCCTTATCGCTCCTTATCGTGTCTCGTGCCTGCAATCATTATCGCTGTAGAAAGTGGTCATGCTTGGATAATCAGTGTTTTTTTTGCATGGTCAAAGTACTTCTTACTTTCCTCTGATTCACGGCAGAGATGCGGGCGATACGGCTCCAGAAATTTGCCCTTTAGCGTAGCAGACCATCGGCTGGCCTCCGTCCCACGGCACAGTCATAACAAGTTCCGCCAGCTGCCAAGAAAGAGCCGTAACTCAGTGCGGTGTCATAATTTTGAGATTCTGAGCAGGCCGACGCAGCTTCAGAGGACACCATGGCGGTGTCATGATGCAAGCAGCGTTAACCGCATTCCAGATACCGAAGCGGTAAAAACGCGCCGCATTGAGGGAAAGCGTTAGTTAACCGTCACTGCACCTGCTGGGCTCAGATAGACGTGGCGGTGGCTGCGACTTCTCCAGCATCTGTCCGCTCAGAGGTGACATCGTGCTGACAGAGGCGCTGTTTTGCATGAAGCAACGCCATCTACACCGGTGTGCAAAACGTGAAGACGAAAGTGTGTCTCACGTGTCGTGTCATTGTCTAGTAATATGGTTCTATGAAACTTGGACCTTAAATAGAAACAACTGGAGCCAAAGAAACTGATACATCTGCCTAAAATCGTCTACAGCCCCCGAGAGCACGCCGAAGTGCCGCAACACGACGTGGCATGCACTCAACTAACGTCTGAAGTAGTGCTGGAAGGAATTTCCACAATGAACCATGCAGGGTTGTCCATAATCCGAAAGAGTACGAGGGGTAGAGATCTCTTCTGAACAGCACGTTGCGAGGCATCACAGATACGCTCAATAATGTTCATATCTGGGAGTCTGGTGGCCATCGGAAGTGTTTACATTCAGAATAGTGAAACTTCCTGGCAGATTAAAACTGTGTGCCCGACCAAGACTCGAACTCGGGACCTTGGCCTTTCGCAGGCAAGTGCTCTACCATCTGAGCTACCGAAGCACGACTCACGCCCGGTACTCACAGCCTTACTTCTGCCAGTATCTCGTATCCTACCTTCCAAACTTTACAGAAACTCTCCTGCGAACCTTGCAGAACTAGCACTCCTGAAAGAAAGGATATAGCGGAGACATGGCTTAGCCACAGCCTGGGGGATGTTTCCAGAATGAGATTTTCGCTCTGCAGCGGAGTGTGCGCTGATATGAAACTTCCTGGCAGATTAAAACTGTGTGCCCGACCAAGACTCGAACTCGGGACCTTTGCCTTTTGCGGGCAGAGTAAAAACCTCATTCTGGAAACATCCCCCAGGCTATGGCTAAGCCATGTCTCCGCTATATCCTTTCTTTCAGGAGTGCTAGTTCTGCAAGGCTCGCAGGAGAACTTCTGTAAAGTTTGGAAGGTAGGAGACGAGATACTGGCAGAAGTAATGCTGTGAGTACCGGGCGTGAGTTGTTCTTCGGTAGCTCAGATGGTAGAGCACTTGCCCGCGAAAGGCAAAGGTCCCGAGTTCAAGTCTTGGTCGGGCACACAGTTTTAATCTGCCAGGAAGTTGCATGTCAGCGCACACTCCGCTGCAGAGTGAAAATCTCATTCTGGATTCAGAATAGTTTTCCTGGAGCCACTCTGTAGCAATTCTGGGCGTGTGGGGTGTCACATTGTCCTGCTGGAATTGCACAAGTCCATCGGAATGGACGATGGGCATGAATGGCTGCAGGCGATGAGACATGTTGCTTACGTACGTGTCACCTGTCAGAATCGTATCTAGACGTATCTGGGGTCCCATATTACTCCAACTGCACACGCCCCACACCATTGCAGAGCCTCCACCAGCAGTCCGCTGTGGATATGCAGGATCCACGGATTCATGAAGTTATCTCCATACCCGTACACGTCCATCCGCTCGGAACCATTTGAAATCAGACTCGTCCGACCAGACAACATGTTTCCAGTAATGAACAGTGGAAGGTCGGTGGTGACAGGCCTTCGGCTCCGAAAGCCCATGTCGATGACGTTACGTTGAATGGTTCGCTCGCTGATACTTGTTGACGGCCTAGCATTGAAATCTGCAGCAATTTGCGGAAGGGTTGCACTTCTGTCACATTGAACGATTCTCTTCACTTGTCGTTGGTCCGGTTCCCGCAGGATCTTTTTCCGGCCTTAGCGATGGAGATTTGATGTTTTGCCGGATTCCTGACAGTCACGGTACACTCGTGAAATGGTAGTACGGGAAAATCCCCAGTTCATCGCTACCTCGGAGATGCCGTGGGTCACATCGCTCGTGCGCCGACTATAGCACCACGTTCAAACTCAATTAAATCTAATAACCTGCCATTGTAGGAGCGGTAACCAATCTAACAACTGCGCCAGACACTTATATAGGCGTTGGTGAACGCAGCGCCGTACTCTGCTTGAGTTTGAATACGCAGGCGTATACCACTTTCTTTGTCGCTTCAGTGTAGTACAGAAGGTGACTGAAAGAAATACGCAATGAGACGAACAGAAATGACACTTTTATTCAAAGATAATAATTAAAGCGAAGTTACGGCGATTTGGGATGGTCCCCTCGATCTCACAACAGCTGGGACACGGTTCTTAATAGGGTGTGTGATCACCGCGGACGGAAAAATATGTTCTGCAACGGCCTCCCATGGTGGCCACTAGGTTGATAAGGAGTTTTTGTGGTAGAACGTTCCATTCCTACACCTGCGCTGTTGACAAGTGCTGTACGGTCATTGGTACATGTGAAAGTTCTGCAATACATTTCTCCAACGCATCCCAAGGTGCTCCATTAGATTTAATTCGGGGGACCTTACAAAATAGTCCATTCGCCGAATATCCCACCGTCCCAAGGGCTCCTCTACCTGCGCAGCTCGATGCGGTAGCTGATTGTCATCCAGACAAATGGTTTCAGGACCGAATGCTCCTCTGTAAAGACGCACATGGGGAAGAAGTGCAGCATCACAATAAAGTTGATCGGTGTTGCCGACATTAGCTTGCGCATTGCCTTGTTGACAACTTGGGTCCGTGGTTTCGTGGAGTCTGCGCCACACTCGAACCCTATCAACAGCTCTTATAAACTGAAATCGGGACTCTTCCGACCAGGCCACGGTTTGTCAGTAGTCTAGGGTCCAACCGATATGGTCACGAGCCCTGAGAGGCGATCAAGTGCTGTTAGCAAAGGGACTCTAGTCGGTCGTCTGCTACCGTAGCACTTTAACGCCAAATGTCGCCCATTGTCCTAACGGATACTTCGTCGTACGTCCACGCTGGTTTCTGCGGTTACTTCACGTAGGATTCTTGTCTGTTAGCACTGACAAATCTAAGCAAACGCTGCTGCTCTCGGTTGTCAAGTGAAAGACGTCGGCGACTGCGCTGTCCGTGGTGAGAGGTAATGCCTAAAATGTGGTATTCTCGACACGCTCTTGACACAGCGGATCGTGGAATACTGAATTCCGTAAGGATTTCCGAAATGGAATGTCCCATGTGTCTAGCTGGAACTACCATTCAGCGTTCAAAGTCTGTTAATTCCCGTCTTGTGGGCATAATCACGTCGAAAACCATTGCACATGATTCACCTGAGTAGAAATGACTTCCCCGCCAATGAACTGTCCTTTTATGCCTTGTGTACACCATACTATCGCCATCTGTGTATGTGCATACCACTATTCCATGACTTTTGTCACAGTTTATTGCAATTGTCGTTTATCTAGGTTACACGTGGCAACAATAATTGAAGTTGTCCGTGCGGATTATCACAGTGTTGGCTTGAATGTTATTGCTTGACCGTTTTTCCCAAAACTGTCCTGTAACTGATGTAACACCAGAGGTAAAAAGACAGATTGGTATAATCGATCCCCACTGATAAATAACACGTGTATCAGTACCACACATTGATTGCCAGTAAATTAACGTAGATTAATGAACTGCATGGTTCACTTAGATAAGAGGCCACTATGGAGGTATACTGAGATGAGCTGCAAGTGATGGAGCGCACAACAGGTCACCCAGGTAGACAGGGAAAGCCGCCGCCGAGAGTACTGAAATCACAACGCAGATGTGATCTCCCGTAACGCAGGCCACCGACAGTGTGTTTTGAACAGACCTGAATATGGAAGGAGGAGAAGTGTTGTTTTTGGCGAAGCCCCGAAAAACGGGATTGTAAACATAACAGAGAAAGCAGAGATTCTTCGAAATGTACCAACTGCAACAGATAACGTCAGAAAGTGGAGCGAGGACCCGTGACTTGGCCACTTTTGAAGGTGAGAGATGCCAGCGAATTCAGGCACTACAGAAACGAAACGTGTAACACAATTTGAGAACAGCCAGGACTGCCTAACATAAATAAGTTAGAAGTTTGAGCTGTGCCGACGAGGTTAGAGCTGTGCCGACGAGGTTCTGCCTGATAGAGACAGAAAGAGAGCTGACACTTTGTCAGCGCCGTGTTGGGAGCACATTATTTGTTAGCTGCCTGAAACAGGAGACAGGAAAGAGGACTAGCTTCTATTAAGACATATTTTTTACTGGTCGGCCATCGGAATATCCATAGCTCAGCCAATAGAAATTCTGTGACGAACAAGAAACAGCAAAACACGAATCTCTTGTAGGTAGCAGATGATACAAAATCACTTCACCGCCCGACTTCTTTTGCGCACCGCATCAGCTGAGCATGTTTGCAGCCTGGCGCCTCTCCAACCACATGAGTGGAGGACTTAACAAAATTTTTCGGCTGATCTGAACTTAGTTGCAGAAGCAACCAATGACTGATTCTGCAGCCAGTTAAGCTTCCACCTACAGATTAACATGGTGAGACCTAGCCGCAACAGGGAGACGAGCCGTAGGGGAAGTCAAAACACTTTAAAGATTTTCAGTAACTTTAAATTTAATGCGGAAAACTTCCTTGCATATTTTACGATCAGTATGCATTCAACTTTTGACACAGATGCAAACGTATACCCTTCTCTAGCGCTATCTGCCTTTTAATATGTACATTTTGGCAATCACTGTACGATTTCGCGAATGTAATTGTTTTGTACTGATACGCGATTATTAGAATCAGACTCCAGATTCTTTAACCAGACTAGCCAAAGTATTAGGTTAACATTGTCAATGTACTGTCAGACGATTTATCAAGCACTTTTAATGTAATGAACTGAATTAATTGTGCTTCTTGTTCAATTTCGTAGATACCGATTTCGTTATTCATTATTTTGGAGGGGAATATTTAATTATGTCCTATTAACAGGGCCACTTTGCTTACCTTTAGACAAAATCCCGACCCGTACTCTACAATTTGCAGTGTTCTGCAGAGCATAAATACGTTGCTGACGCCTGCAAGAGACATCCTCTTCTTCCTGGTCTTCAACAACTGTTGCAAATTCACTCTAACTGCCTGATTTTATTTGTAGCTGTCGAACGGGAACGCTTTCCCTTTTTCGTTTGAGGCAATAGAGGAGACTTACGTAATTAGCGAAAGCTGCCACAGAGGGATATGAAGGCTGTTCTAGGACATATGTTGTGAAGCCATAGTGCAATCGTATCACGAATCAGTACGTAGATTATGACGCACCAGTTGTCGATGTCTGTGATTTATTTAATTAAAACATGCTTCTCGACAGAACCATATCATCATCATGTTCTATAAAAAAGATAAACTAATCATTATGCCGCACTATTTCACATACTAACATACATTTAATGGATATGCGTCTAGATTGTCGATTGTAGTATTACATACCTTAAAAGTATTGCGCCACTAGGCACAGTCCAAATGATTGAGTAGCACTTGTTCGGAAGGATCACAGACAGTTTGAATATATTGCATTCAAAAGAAAATATTTGCAGGAAAGAAAAATATTTACCGGTTTCAGAGATGATCAAGTTCTTCTAAGATACCGTGATTCTTTTGGATCAAATTGTGAGGAAGTGCACTAAGGAAAAAAAAAATTCACACCACGAAGGTTTTATCTAAATGACACGGAAACAGTAGCTGTGATGTAAATGTACAGACAAACAAATCATTAAAGGTTCAGGAAAAATGGATTTATTAAAGAAAAAGAGCTTCACAAGATGATCAAGTGAGTAACTCGTTGGGCTACCTTTGACCCTTATGCAAGCAGTTCCTCGGCTTGGACTTGACTGACAGAGTTGCTGCATGCCCTCCTGAGGGATATCGTCCCAAATTCTGTCTAATTGGCGCGTCAGATTGTCAAAACCCCGAGATGAATGGAGGGCCCAGCCGACAATGTTCCAAACCTCAATTAGGGAGAGATCCGGTGACCTCGATGGCCAAAGCAGGGTTTGGCAAACAGTAGAAATTCTCGCCCTGTGCGGCTGTCTGGGCAGGCACAAGTCCAGGATGGCTTGCCATGAAGAGCTACAAACCAGGGAGTGGAATATCGTCAACGTACCGCCGTACTATAAGACTGTCGCGGATGACGACCAAATGGGTCCTGCTGTGAAAATAAGTGGAACACAAGACCATTACTCCTGATTGACGGGCCGTATGGCTGGCGACACTTAGGTTGGTAGCCCATCGCTGTCTGGGGTATCTGCGGATAAGACTTCACTGGTGATCGGGGCTCAGTTCGAAGCGGGACTCATCATTGAAGTTGATTCTACTCCAGTCAGTAAGATTCCAGGCCGAAGACGTGTTTGGTCGTGTGTCAACGAGCGGTTTGACACCAACCTGTCTGTTGCCAGCCTTACGGCTCCACAACCAAGAGTGATGGTCTCGGGTGCCATTTCTTTTCATTGGAACGTCGACGATATTCTACGATCCCGTCATTGCAAGCCATCTTCAGCTTACATTTCTGCAAGTTAATGCCCGCCCGCAAAACACTACCTCGGCCAGTGATGTGGCCAGATCTCTCCGTAATTGAGATCGTTTGGAGGTTACGGCCAGGGCCCTACAATCAGCTCAGGATTTCAGTGATTAACGCATCAGTTGACAGAATTTGGGACGATAACGCTGTGTAGAGCATTCAACAACTCTGTCAATCAATGCAAAGCTGGGTAATTGCTTGCATAAGGGTGTGAGGTGGACTAACGAGTTATTGACTTGCTCATTTTGTGAAGCTCTTTCTCTGAAAATGTAATAATTTGTTTGTCTGTACATTTATCGATTTCCGTCCCATTCGAAAATTTCTTCAAAAATGGTTCAAATGGCTCTGAGCACTATGGGACTCAACATCTGAGGTCATCAGTCCCCTAGAACTTAGAACTACTTAAACCTAACTAACCTAAGGACATCACACACATCCATGCCCGAGGCAGGATTCGAACCTGTGACCGTAGCGCTCGCGTGGTTCCAAACTGCAGTGCCTAGAACCGCTCGGCCACAACGGCCGGCGAAAATTTCTTCGCGGTACGTCTTGATTTTTCTTAGAGTGTACGTCATTTGGTGAAGACATCATGACAGTTTGATCCAAAAGAATTACGGTATCTTAAACGAACTTGTTCATCTCTGAAAGCGGCAAATATTTCTCTTTTCCGAAAATTCGACAGTGACCAATTTATTTTTTTTTGTTTTGAATGGAATGTAATCAAGCTGTCTGTGATGTTTCCTAACGAGGGCTGCTCATTCTTTTGCATTGTGCCTAAAGAAATAATACTTTTAAGGTGCGTAATACTACAATCGACAACTTAGACACTCATCTATTAAACGTACACCATTTATGGTAGTATGTAAAACAATGCGGCATAATGATTCTTGTTTATCGCACATACGGAGATTGAGTTTCACTATTATACATTTTCGTTTTGTCGCAAAACAAATTACCAATGCGCACTACGTGTTTTGACTCCTTCTAACGCATGTAAACGAACGCTACATTTTCTGGTATTGGACTCAGACACGTTGACGACCAGTGGCGGGTGAGGACAGCGGCAGGTGAAGTAAGTGACCACCATATGTCGTAAGCTGTGTTATCAGCTATGCAAAACAGAGAAAGCAGCGCGCCCTCGGCAGAATATTTGGGCTGCTGGCAGCGTGGCTGCACACGCGCGGGCAGTATGCAGAATTATGGGGGCGGGGTCGTGGATCCTGGGGATGAAAGCTACAGACAGTGGTTGGGTGGGCAGGACGTGCCCCGGTGAGCGCACATTCTCACACAGTCATTCCCTTCGTGTGGTTGCGAGAACAGGGACTTGTGGAGTATCAAATGAAGGTTGCAACTAAACTGAGGATTGCTCGGTAGGGTGGAAGCAGTAGGTTATCTTGTATGGAAAATTATCAATATATGCGTAAGTTACATTCAGGTGTGTCCGAAGAAAGTGTGTTGGGATCCATACTGTTCATATTCTACACCACGCCCCGCTCCAGCCACGCTCATGCCAGCACTCCGAGCGCAGGGGCGAGTGTTGTTGGTGGTGGTGGTGGTGACGGGGGGGGGGGGAGAGGGAGGAAGAGGACAATGAAGGCTGCTGCAGCCGGAAGCTGCTTAAGCTGGTCAGCCGCCTTGTCAGACAGCAAGCAGCTTACTGACGGTTCCACTTGCGTTAAATTAGATTTACTTCCTGCGTTAGGAGTGCTATGGCGTCTACGGACTTGTCCAAAACAGAAAGTGGAGAAGCTCCTTATTCAATGCCGAATGGGAAGTGCCTTCTTACTCCTTTTATCGTTTAAAGGCGAAGCAAAGGGCTTAATATGCTGCCGCACTGTTCTGAGCAGGAAAAATATTTACTGAAACGTCATTACAACACCAACCATAAAGACGATACGATGCAATTGTTTTCTGAAGAACGACAGTAAATGATAGCTTAACTGAACGTCGCCATTAGTGAATAAATCTTAGTTAATTGTAAGTAGAATCGTCAAAATCTTTTATTGTTGACATCACAAATTATTTGAATTCTTTAAGTGTCTGAATCTGGCACACAAAACCGATGCTATCAAACAAAAATTAATCCAGTGGAAAAAAAAAACAGTTTCAGGTTCTTGCCATAAAACTTTTCTCACATCTCAAGGCAGTCTTTCGGACACCAGACATGACTGAATACGTTTCAGTAACTGCTTACTCTTTGAGAGTTGCTTTTCGCTAGAACGTTCTAAACGTGGTACTTGCAGTAATAGGCAGCCTTGGTGGCTGGGTAGTGGGATAAGGATATCATGTAGAACAAAGCGGGAATTACATCAAAATGTTAAAGGTAGTCACAATCAAGCCCATTACAAACAGTATTGTAAGGTGCTTAAAAAGGTTATTAGGAAGGCAAATAGTATGTGGTATGCAAATAGAATAGCTAATTAACAGGATAAAATTATAACCATATGGTCAGTGGTCAAGAAAGTGTCTCATCAGTAGCACAAGGTCGACGATATAAAGTCAGTTCGCAGTAAAAATATTTCTGTTACTGATAAACCAGATATATATGTACAGTGTTTAACAATCATTTTCTGAGCATTGCTGGTGAATTAAATAAAAATTTAGTTTCTACATGGAATTATATAACTTTCCGAGATTGATGTCTGAAATACTCCTCTATGATACAGACAAGAGGGAGATTGAGTCAATAATTAAATCACTGAAGACTAAGGACTGTCATGGTTATGGTGGAGTGCCTAGCAGAATATGTGCTGCACATGTTAGCACTGTATTTAGCCATATTTGTAATTTTTCCTTTGGAAATAGTTTCCTGAGCGATTAAAGTACTCAGTAGCAAAGCCGCTTTATAAAAAGGGAGAAAGGGATAATGTAGATAATTTTAGACCTATTTCTATGCCATCAGTGTTTGCTAAAGTTGTTGAAAAGGCTGTGTATGTAAGGATAATTGATCATTTAATATCACAAGATTTGCTATCAAATGAACAGATCGGCTTTAGAAGTCGTTTAACAACTGAAAATGCTATATTCTCTTTTCTCTGTGAGGTACTGGATGGGTTAAATAAAAGGTTTCGAACGTTAGGTATATTGTTTGATTTAACTAAGGAATTTGATTGTGTTGATCACAAAATATTGCTTCAGGAATTGGACCATCACAGAATATGGGGAGTGGCTCACAGTTGGTTCACTTCTTACTTTAGCAACAGACAGCAAAATGTCATGACTCACAATGTTGAGAATGGCTGTGATGTGGGGTCTGAGTGGGATACAGTCAAGTCGGGGTTGCCCAAGGGATCAGTGTTGGGACAACTCCTGTTCCTTATTTATATAAATGATATGCCCTCTAGTATTAAGGGTAACTCTAAAATATTTCTGTTTACTGATGACACTAGCTTGGTAGTAAAGAATGTTGTGTGCAACATTGGCTCGGTTTCAAATAGTGGAGTTAATGACCTAAGTTCATGGCTTGTAGAAAATAAACTAACGCTAATCCACAGTAAGACTCAGTTTTTACACACAATTCAACAAAACCGGACGTTCTAATTTCACAGAATGGGCATACGATTAGTGAAACTGAATAATTCAAATTTCTAGGTGTTCAGGATCTTGTTCAAAGACGTGATGCTGCCATTTTTACTATTCGAATGCTGTGAGAAGTGAGTGATCGTTCGACACGAAAGTTAATCGACTTTGCTTATTTTCATTCGCTTATGTCTTATGATATTATATTTTGGGGTAACTCTTCCCATTCTCAGAGGATATTTTTGGCTCAGAAACGGGCGATTCGGGCAATAAATGATGTGTGTTCACGAACCTACTGTCGACGCCAGTTTACGAGTCTGGGTATTTTGATATTGGCCTTTCAATATATATATTCCTTACTGTCATTTCCTGTTAACAATATTAGCTTATTCCCAAGAAGAAGCAGCTTTCACTCAGGTAATACTCGGCAGAAATCCAACCTGCACATGGATCGGACTTCCTTAACTGTTGTGCAGAAAGGTGTGCAGTATAGCCTTGCGTCCATTTTCAATAAGCTGCCACAAGAACTCAAAAATCTTAGCAGTAATCCATGGGCTTTCAAATCAGAACTGAAGAGTTTCCTCATGGGTCACTCCTTCTATTCTGTCGAGGAGTTCCATGAAAAATTGAGCTGATTCTTGTTGTGTTGTTGATTGCATTTACTAAAATTTATGGACTGACATTTTTGGGTTTATAAACATTGATTTTTATCTCTTATTGATTTTATGTTGTAATTTCATGTACTGACACGTTCCGTGACCTTGGAGATTTGCTCCTCAATTTGGTCCTACGGAACTTCATGTGTAAATAAATAATTAAATAAAAGCATTTCATCACGAGTGCCAAAAGAAATCTCAAGACATTGGATTACTCAGGTTGGATTTCATTCAATTTGTCAGACCATTTTTGCTTTTCGTCGCTAATGTAACCAATTAGTTTTGACTTGAGGTGATAGATGTACTGTGGAGCACCCATCTCAATGACCTGTTTGACCAGTCCAGGAATTTAAGAGGCTTTTGTTAAACTTTACCCCAAGAGCAATACCCTCGATTGCACAGGCATTGCGCTGAAGTCATTTCAATGTTTCATGTTTGGTTCAACAATTTGTGTGAACTTTTTTTCACTTATGAAACTGACGAAATCTCTACAATGTTCGGGTTTAATAGATTATAATCTGTGTAACTCCATGTGTTTGACTATATCACGAACCTTTGTTCCAGAATCGTTACATATTGAAAATCCGAAAGGCTATAAGTTCATAAACATAACTACGTAATGTTAAATGCCTGCATGCAATATTTTTGTAGTTCTGCTCATCGTAGTACAACTGCTTAATGTATTTACTTACTCCAGTAATCAAAATAATTACTTTGGCAGGAAAATATACAGTTGAAAATAGACACGCACGGTAAACGCCTGCTTAGAAAAGTATGCTGTGATATTCGTCAGTATATGACGACAGTCTGTACCTGATAAAAAGTTAGTTAGTTACGTGTTCCATTAATCCATCTCGCAGTAACCGTTATGATGTGGAACGTGTCAAGTGCATAAGAAATGCTCATGTGAATCAAGGTCGTTTTGTCTTAAGTCTAAAAGTTTTATCTACACCATTCCCTTAAATCGCACAAACTGCATATATTATCCCTACAGATTTATTTAGTCTTATTCAAGACTTCATCTAATGTATAGAAGGAGTTGTCAAGGAAATATGGTTTCAATTTATTTTTGAAACTATTACTGCTCTCTGTCAGACATTTTATTTCATAAGGGAATTTATCGAAAAGCTTTGTAGCAGCGTATTTTACCCCAGTCTGTGCCGAAAAATCGGTTAAGTAGAGTATAGTCTTTCTTTCTTCTGGTATAATAATGAAATATGTCACTGTCGTTTTTAAACTGGTCCATGTTGTTGCAAACAAATTTCAATACTGAGGAAATGTACTGTGAGGCAGTTGTAAGAATTCCTAACCTTTTAATCAGCTGCCTACAAGATGTGCGACTATGAGCCCCACACATTATTCTAACCACTTTCTTCCGAGCAGCGAATATTTTTTTTCCCAAGTTTTCTACATCTACATCTACATTTATACTCCGCAAGCCACCCAACGGTGTGTGGCGGAGGGCACTTTACGGGCCACTGTCATTACCTCCCTTTCCTGTTCCAGTCGCGTATGGTTCGCGGGAAGAACGCCTTTCTGAAAGCCTCCGTGCGCGCTCTAATCTCTCTAATTTTACATTCGTGATCTCCTCGGGAGGTATAAGTAGGGGGGAGCAATATATTCGATACCTCATCCAGAAACGCACCCTCTCGAAACCTGGACAGCAAGCTACACCGCGATGCAGAGCGCCTCTCTTGCAGAGTCTGCCACTTGAGTTTGCTAAACATCTCCGTAACGCTATCACGGTTACCAAATAACCCTGTGAGGAAACGCGCCGCTCTTATTTGGATCTTCTCTATCTCCTCCGTCAACCCGATCTGGTACGGATCCCACACTGATGAGCAATACTCAAGTATAGGTCGAACGAGTGTTTTGTAAGCCACCTCCTTTGTTGATGGACTACATTTTCTAAGGACTCTCCCAATGAATCTCAACCTGGTACCCGCCTTACCAACAATTAATTTTATATGATCATTCCACTTCAAATCGTCCCGCACGCATACTCCCAGATATTTTACACAAGTAACTGCTACCAGTGTTTGTTCCGCTATCATATAATCATACAATAAAGGATCCTTCTTTGTATGTATTCGCAATACATTACAGTTGTCTATGTTAAGGGTCAGTTGCCACTCTCTGCACCAAGTGCCTATCCGCTGCAGATCTTCCTGCATTTCGCTACAATTTTCTAATGCTGCAACTTCTCTGTATACTACAGCATCATCCGTGAAAAGCCGCATGGAACTTCCGACACTATCTACTAGGTCATTTATATATATTGTGAAAAGCAATGGTCCCAAAACACTCCCCTGTGGCAAGCCAGAGGTTACTTTAACGTCTGTAGACGTCTCTCCATTGATAACAACATGCTGTGTCCTGTTTGCTAAGAACTCCTCAATCCAGCCACACAGCTGGTCTGATATTCCGTAGGCTCTTACTTTGCGTATTAGGCGAAAGTGCGGAACTGTGTCGAACGCCTTCCGGAAGTCAAGAAAAATAGCATCTACCTGGGAGCCTGTATCTAATATTTTCTGTGTCTCATGAACAAATAAAGCGAGTTGGGTCTCACACGATCGCTGTTTCCGGAATCCATGTTGATTCCTACATAGTAGATTCTGGGTTTCCAGAAACGACATGATACGCGAGCAAAAAACATGGTCTAAAATTCTACAACAGATCGACGTCAGAGATATAGATCTATAGTTTTGCGCATCTGCTCGACGACCCTTCTTGAAGACTAGGATTACCTGTGCTCTTTTCCAATCACTTGGAACCTTCCGTTCCTCTAGAGACTTGCGGTACACGGCTGTTAGAAGGGGGGCAAGTTCTTTCGCGTACTCTGTGTAGAATCGAATTGGTATCCCGTCAGGTCCAGTGGACTTTTCTCTGTTGAGTGATTCCAGTTGCTTTTCTATTCCTTGGACACTTATTTCGATGTCAGCCATTTTTTCGTTTGTGCGAGGATTTAGAGAAGGAACTGCAGTGTGGTCTTCCTCTGTGAAACAGCTTTGGAAAAAGGTGTTTAGTATTTCAGCTTTACGCATGTCATCCTCTGTTTTAATGCCTTCATCATCCCGGAGTGTCTGGATATTCTGTTTCGAGCCACTTACTGATTTAACGTAAGACCAGAACTTCCTAGGATTTTCTGTCAAGTCGGTACATAGAATTTTACTTTCGAATTCACTGAACGCTTCTCGCATAGCCCTCCTTACGCTAACTTTGATATCGTTTAGCTTCTGTTTGTCTGAGAGGTTTTGGCTGCGTTTAAACTTGGAGTGAAGCTCTCTTTGCTTTCGCAGTAGTTTCCTAACTTTGTTGTTGTACCACGGTGGGTTTTTCCCGTCCCTCACAGTTTTACTCGGCACATACCTGTCTAAAACGCATTTTACGATTGCCTTGAACTTTTTCCATAAACACTCAACAGTGTCAGTGTCGAAACAGAAATTTTCGTTTTGATCTGTTAGGTAGTCTGAAATCTGCCTTCTATTACTCTTGCTAAACAGATAAACCTTCCTCCCTTTTTTTATATTCCTATTAACTTCCATATTCAGGGATGCTGCAACGCCCTTATGATCACTGATTCCCTGTTCTGCACATACAGAGTCGAAAAGTTCGGGTCTGTTTGTTATCAGTAGGTCCAAGATGTTATCTCCATGAGTCGGTTCTCTCTTTAATTGCTCCAGGTAATTTTCGGATAGTGCATTCAGTATAATGTCACTCGATGCTCTGTCCCTACCACCCGTCCTAAACATCTGAGTGTCCCAGTCTATATCTGGTAAATTGAAATCTCCACCTAAGACTATAACATGCTGAGAAAATTTATGTGAAATGTATTCCAAATTTTCTCTCAGTTGTTCTGCCACTAATGCTGCTGAGTCAGGAGGTCGGTAAAGGGAGTCAATTATTAACCTAGCTCGGTTGTTGAGTGTAACCTCTACCCATAATAATTCACAGGAACTATCCACTTCTACTTCACTACAGGATAAACTACTACTATAGTTGAATTCTTTTATCTTGGCGGCTCGCGCATGCCCGCCCAGACGCTGGAGATTGCTGCATTGCCAGTTGCACACGACGCACGCGCCAATAGAAGCAGCGCCATAGTATAGCATAGTTCGCAAGCTTATGTTTAGGAGGGTGCGCGCAGTTCATGAAGTAAAGCCACCACGCCCGCATTAACCCTTTCGCTGCTACAGAGACGTGCTCCCTGCATTCCGCGCTGTGCGCGATTTTGTCATCACTGCACTGCTCGCCTGTGCAGACACATCGTGCTCGGACTGCTTTGACACACTTATCATTCGATTCCACAAAAACTATTTGGTCCAAAAATTAGATTTTTACACATCTTCTTGACTGATACCTTCCCCCCATAAATGACTTAATTTTGTTTCGATGTTCAACGCAGTTATTATGCAGCATTAAACGTAGTAAACCATTGCACGAAATTTTGAAGAGTTTGCAGAGGTAAAAGTCCATAGAGTATACTTTCCGTATGGTCGATTTTAGTTGCCACAATGTTGAGAATGAAATGTGGACAAGATACCTAAATTTCATATACAATTTACTGTATAACAATATCTCATTTAATTTAAGTACCACATAGGTGTCGTATGTAATATTGAGAAATATTCCGTCTTTCGCGACTGTAACAAAAGTTTTATTTACACTGAGCACGTTTGGCTTTATTTTAAAGCACTTCAATCAATCAAAAGGAAGTAGACAAAATACATTAAACAAAACTGTGGACTTACAAAAACATTAGGACTTGAATATACCGTCTATCAGTGAAGTGCTCTGAGCTATGTCAAATATAATTTTTGTGTGTGGCACACACAAACATCATTTATTTGCTGAAACACTGATCAGCCAACACAAACGTTGAATATTGTGTTACCGCAGCACAAAACTACGAAAGGTGACTTTGCAATGGAGGAGACAAAAAACTGTACACTGAAGATGCTTCAAAAGAGAGAAACGCGTCTGGTCTAAATAAGTCGCTTATTACAGTTGCAGAAGAGGAATATATTTCAGTACCATTGGTAAAACTGCGACTGTGGAACAAAAACAAGAAAGAGAACATGAGTACCATTGTGTATGTGCCATACCTTTCATTGAATGAAGTGCTTTAAAAAAAGGCAAACGCGTCCGGTGTAAATAAAACTTTTATTACAGTCGCGAAAGGCGGAATATTTCTCAATATTACATACGACACCTATGTGGTACTTAAATTAAATGAGATATTGTTATACAGTAAATTGTATATGAAATTTAGGTATCTTGTCCACATTTCATTCTCAACATTGTGGCAACTAAAATCGACCATACGGAAAGTATACGCTGTGGACTTCTACCTCTGCGTTGAACATCGAAACAAAATTAAGTCATTTATGGGGGAAGGTATCAGTCAAGAAGACGTGTAAAAATCAAATTTTTGGGCCAAATACTTTTTGTGAAATCGCATGGTAAGTGTGTCAAAGCAGTCGGAACACCATGTGTCTGCACCGGCGAGCAATGCAGTGATGACAAAATCGCGCACAGCGCGGAATGCGGGGAGCACGTGTCTGTAGCAGGGAAAGGGTTAATGAAGAGACAAAGCACTAGAAGTTTCAAGAAATTGCATTCAAACGAATATAATTGGTGAAGTAAGGCACTTCGATATTGTTTTTAAATAATTAAAATACTAAGCACCGGACAAGGTTTGAATTCATAACCTTTTGCATAGAAGCCCAACACCTTAACCATTACGCTAACGCAGCTCGTCTTATTATGGTATGCCATGAGGTCTTTAACACGTCACGCAAAATATTGACAAACACTGTTGGTATGAGTATGAATTACTCACGCTTCGTCGAAGTACAATAGGAAATAAACAAGTACCGCTGTTCTTTATTGCGAAAAAGCGGTTCGTGAGATTGATACAAACACCTTTCCTTGCTATCGCCTGAATTAGGAGTCTTATTGCTTGTTTGGTTTAATTAATTAATAGAATATGAAGCAGTTGGTATAAAGAATACTTTTTCCAAACTTTCTATAAAAGAAAGTCTGCTATCAAGACATTGCTTTTGTTCTATTACTTTATTTATGACAACGTTTCTAAAACTGAAGATACTCGTTCATGCTCTGCACTGCAGTCGAGACATGGCAACGTCGTTCCCTGTTCATTGGTTGACTGTGTTTTGTGACGTCAGATGCGCAGAACGAACCTAAACTCGGCCGCCAACATAAATGACGCGCACTTTAACAGTGACGAACACTCCACCACCGGTTGCATGCAATCTATCCTTTCTAAACACCGTCTGTACCTTTGTAAAAATTTCAGCAGTATTTATCTCTGGCTTCAGCCAGCTTTCTGTACCTATAACGATTTCAGCTTTGGTGCTTTCTATCAGCGCTTGAAGTTCCGGTACTTTACCAATGCAGCTTCGACAGTTTACAATTACAATACCGATTGCTGCTTGGACCCCGCATGTCCTGACTTTGCCCCGCACCCGTTGAGGCTGTTGCCCTTTCTGTACTTGCCCAAGGCCATCTAACCTAAAAAACCGCCCAGCCCACGCCACACAACCCCTGCTACCCGTGTAGCCACTTGTTGCGTGTAGTGGACTCCTGACCTATCCAGTGGAACCCGAAACCCCACCACCCTATGGCGCAAGTCGAGGAATCTGCAGCCCACACGGTCGCAGAACCGTCTCAGCCTCTGATTCAGACCCTCTGTACCAAAGGTCCGCAGTCAGTCCTGTCGACGATGCTGCAAATGGTGAGCTCTGCTTTCATCCCGCTAGCGAGACTGGCAGTCTTCACCAAATCAGATAGCCGCCGGAAGCCAGAGAGGATTTCCTCCGATCCATAGCGACACACATCATTGGTGCCGACATGAGCGACCACCTGCAGATGGGTGCACCCTGTACCCTTCATGGCATCCGGAAGGACCCTTTCCACATCTGGAATGACTCCCCCCAGTATGCACACGGAGTGCACATTGGTTTTCTTCCCTCTCTTGCTGCCATATCCCTAAGGGGCCCCATTACGCGCCTGACGTTGGAGCTCCCAACTACCAGTAAACCCACCCTCTGCGACCGCCCGGATCTTGCAGACTGAGGGACAATCTCTGGAACAGGGCAAGCAGCCATGTCAGGCCGAAGATCAGTATCAGCCTGAGACAGAGCCTGAAACCAGTTCGTCAGACAAACTTGAGAGTCTTTCTGTTCAGCCCTCCGGAATGTCTTACGCCCCCTGCCACACCTTGAGACGACCTCCCACTCTACCACAGGTGAGGGATCAGCCTCAATGCAGGCAGTATCCCGGGCAACCACAGTCGTAGTCCGATCGGGGGATGCGTCGGACAAGCTGGCCGTCCCCGACAAACCCCCATCCGGACCCCCACAGTGATTCCCATTGGCAACAGCCTTAAGCTGTGTGACCGAAGCCAACACTGCCTGAAGCTGGGAGCGAAGGGATGCCAACTCAGCCTGCATCCGAACACAGCAGCAGTGTTGAGTTACCCCAAAATATTACTCCATATGACATCAGAGTGTGGAAGTATGCGGAGTATGTTCTTACTAATTTCTATATCCTCAAAATTGTCAATTATTCTGATTGCAATAGTTGCTGAACCTAGTCGCTTTAGGAGATCCAAAATAGAAATTTTCCATTTAAGATTTTCATCTATACATACATCCAGAAACTGTATATGTTCTACCCTGGCTATTGAAGGAACTGTACTGCTTGCAGCAGAAAATTAGATATACTGAGCTTTTTCAAAGTTCAGAGCAAGCCCATTCGCAGAAAAGCAATTAATAACTTTTCCAAAGACATTATTTGTATCATTTTCTATTGTAGTTTCTTTTACTGGATTAATAACGATGCTTGTATCAGGAGCAAACAATGTCTGTTTAGCTTCTTGTTTTACATAAGAAAGGAGGTCATTCACATGTACCAAGAACAGAAGGAGACCTATGATCGAACCTTGTGGAATGCAATTTCACCCCAGTTAAATGAAGTGGCAATCTTCCTTATACCACTTAAACCATGTCAATAAAACTTTTTGCTTCCTGTTCTATAGATACGACTTAAACCAGTCATATGCTGTTTCATTTACAGCACAGAAGCGTAATTTCTGTAACATAATGTCATGGTTCACACAATCATCTGCTTTGGAGAAGTCACAGAAAATTCCTGTTGGTGACATTTTACTATTTAAAGAGTCTGTTGTGTGGACAGTGAAATTGTCTCAAAGGAAAAGCATGTTTGCAGTCCGAACTGTGATTTACTACGTATCCCATTATTGTTGAGATGACTAACCACTCTTGAGTACATAACTTTCTCGACGATTTTTGAAAACGTTGTAAGCGAGAATACTGGGTAGTAATTATTGACACCTGTGGTGTCCCCTTTTTTGTGGAGAGGCTTGGCAATGGCTTATTTTAACATGTCTGGAAAAATACCTTGGGTTAGTGATACAAATTATGTTATGTCTTCAGCACGCTAGAAATAATTAATATTGAAAACTTGTTTTGTTTGTGATCCACGTTGCTGAGAAATGTAAAATATAAAAGCAAGTCGTATACAGTATGAGTATTTAAATGCGGCGCGTTCGCTGCTTTCCCCTCTTCCCCCTCCTGGGGCTCCGAAAGCGCGGCGTGGCGGTGGGGAAAATGTGAAGCGATGCTGACTGCTTTGGCTCTCAGGGTCGTGGCACAGTCCGCAAGCCGAAATCTTTGCCACCCCTGAAGTACACCATGTGATCAAGAGTATCCGGTGGTCATCCATATGGGACGTGTCTACCATCCGCCCTTATGGCGTCTTAGCGTTTTCTTAAGCCCAGTAAGAGGGTCACACCCTAACCACAAAAAAAAACACCCCCACACCGTAACTCCGCCTCTGCCGTACTTCACTGCTGGTGGTACACACGTGGTAGGTAACATTCTCCAGGGATTCGTCAAACCCAAACCCTCCCATCAGAAGGGCATAGTGTGATTCATCGTACCAATACTCATTGCCAGAATTCGAAAGTAAAATTCTATGTACCGACTTGACAGAAAATCCTAGGAAGTTCTGGCCTTGCGTTAAATCAGTAAGTGGATCTAAACAGCATATCGAGACACTCTGGGATGATAATGGCATTGAAACAGAGGATGACACGCGTAAAGCTGAAATACTAAACACCTTTTTTCCAAAGCTGTTTCACAGAGAAAGACCGCACTAAAGTACCTTCTCTAAATCCTCGCACGAACCAAAAAATGGCTGACATCGAAATAGGTGTCCAAGGAATAGAAAAGCAATTGAAATCAATCAACAGAGGAAAGTACACTGGACCTGACGGGATACCAATTCGATTCTACACAGAGTGCGCGAAAGAACTTGCCCCCCTTCTAACAGCCGTGTACCGCAAGTCTCTAGAGGAACGGAAGGTTCCAAATGATTGGAAAAGAGCACAGGTAGTTCCAGTTTTTAAGAAGGGTCGTCGAGCAGACGCGCAAAACTATAGGTCTATATCTATGACATCGATCTGTTGTAGAATTTTAGAACATGTTTTTTGCTCGCGTATCATGTCATTTCTGGAAACCCAGAATCTACTCTGTAGGAATCAACATGGATTCCGGAAACAGCGATCGTGTGAGACCCAACTCGCTTTATTTGTTCATGAGACCCAGAAAATATTAGATACAGGCTCCCAGGTAGATGCCATTTTCCTTGACTTCCGGAAGGCGTTCGATACAGTTCCGCACTTTCGCCTAATAAACAAAGTAAGAGCCTACGGAATATCAGACCAGCTGTGTGGCTGGATTGAGGAGTTCTTAGCGAACAGGACACAGCATGTTGTTATCAATGGAGAGACGTCTACAGACGTTAAAGTAACCTCTGGCGTGCCACAGGGGAGTGTTATGGGACCATTGCTTTTCACAATATATATAAATGACCTAGTAGATAGTGTCGGAAGTTCCATGCGGCTTTTCGCGGATGATGCTGTAGTATACAGAGAAGTTGCAGCATTAGAAAATTGTAGCGAAATGCAAGATGATCTGCAGAGGATAGGCACTTGGTGCAGGGAGTGGCAACTGACCCTTAACATAGACAAATGTAATGTATTGCGAATACATACAAAGAAGGATCCGTTATTGTATGATTATATGATAGCGGAACAAACACTGGTAGCAGTTACTTGCGTAAAATATCTGGTAGTATGCGCGCGGAACGATTTGAAGTGGAATGATCATATAAAATTAATTGTTGGTAAGGCGGGTACCAGGTTGAGATTCATTGGGAGAGTCCTTAGAAAATGTAGTCCATCAACAAAGGAGGTGGCTTACAAAACACTCGTTCGACCTATACTTGAGTATTGCTCATCAGTGTGGGATCCGTACCAGGTCGGGTTTACAGAGAAGATAGAGAAGATCCAAAGAAGAGCGGCGCGTTTCGTCACAGGGTTGTTTGGTAAGCGTGATAGCATTACGGAGATG
Source organism: Schistocerca piceifrons (assembly GCF_021461385.2). Classification (NCBI taxonomy): domain Eukaryota; kingdom Metazoa; phylum Arthropoda; class Insecta; order Orthoptera; family Acrididae; genus Schistocerca; species Schistocerca piceifrons. Next base: position 136,602,373 of record NC_060140.1, read on the forward strand.
TTTAATAAACTCAAGTGGCAGACTCTGCAAGAGAGGCGCTCTGCATCGCGGTGTAGCTTGCTGTCCAGGTTTCGAGAGGATGTGTTTCTGGATGAGGTATCGAATATATTGCTTCCCCATACTTATACCTCCCGAGGAGATCACGAATGTAAAATTAGATAGATTCGAGCGCGCACGGAGGGTTTCCGGCAGTCGTTCTTCCCGCGAACCATACGTGACTGGAACAGGAAAGGGAGGTAATGACAGTGGCACGTAAAGTGCCATCCGCCACACACTGTTGGGTGGCTTGCGGAGCATAAATGTAGGTGTAGATGTAGACATTCACTGCCAGTGGCGTCATTCTTTAGATCAAGAAAGCCATCACTTACCAGTGACTACAGAAAAGTGTGGCTAATGAGGAACTGCTCGACCATTATACCACATTCTTTTCAACTCGTTACGCAGTCATTGTGCAAGCTCGACTGCTGGTAGCATTTTGGAACTCACGAGTGATTGCTTCCGTCGATTTCATGGGATTATTTTACAAGCACCCATCGCAATGCTCTACAGTCTTTGCTCTTTGGTAAATCAGATCTGCCTGGTCTTGCTTTAGCTGTGGTTCTTATTCGCCTTTCCACTTCACAATCACGTCGCCAATAGTTGTCCTTGGCAGCTTCAGAACTGTTGACTTGTCCACGAGGGATTTGTTAGGTGTGATGCGATGACTAACCCATGCTCGAAGTCAATGAGCTCTCCTTATTGACCCAACCTGCTGTTACAGCTTCCCTGCTGAGAACACCGTAAACCACGCCTCATTTTACACTGTCGGGTCCGCGTCTCGTGACATCTATCAGTCAATTCCGCGTTACATATGTTCAAAAAAATGGCTCTAAGCACTATGGGACTTAATCATATGAGGTCATCAGTTCCCTAGAACTAGAACTACTTTAACCTACCTATCCTAAGGACATCACACACATCCACGCCCGAGGCGGGATTCGAACATGTTACCGTAGCAGCAGCGCGGTTCTGGACTGAAGCGCCTAGAACCGTTCGGCCACAGCGGCCGTCTACATAGTGTCGTCCGGATAGTTTCGATCAGATACAGTATGTCGGAAAAGTCTAGGGTTCATCTGTACTTTGAATAACGAACTCGGTTCTCCTCCGGGAAGACACAACACCAGAGAAGAGATTGTATCCTAAAAGTGTTGTCATTTATTCTAAATTCACTCTAGACAGTAATATGTCACTAAATAACACGACGAATAAATAATTGAAATGTATGCACAAAAAATTGACATTTCACAGATCGTTAGTTGCTGGTCGTGGAGCGGAGACCTTGCAGACAGTATTAATAATAACCTTACACTTTCTGCAGATGGTGCGATTATTTAGTAATGATGTACTACCTGAAAAATGTTGCACAAATATTCAGGTGTTGGTAAGATTTCAAAGTGGTGCAAAGATTGGAACCTTTCTTTAAATTTTCATGGATATAAAACTGCTCATTTCAGAAAAGGTGAAAACTTTGTATCCTATGACTGTAATAACAACGAATCACAATTTGAATCAGTGAACTCATACACATACCTGGGTGCAACAATATCTATGGGTATGATATAGGACAAACATAAAGCCTCAGTTGTAGCTGAAGCAGTTGGCAGACCGCCGTTCATTTACAGAACACTACGGAAACACAATCAGTCTAAAAAGCAAAGCGCTTACAAAATACTCGTGCAACTCGTCCCAGAATGTTGCCCAAGTATGTGCAACACGTACCAAATAGGACTAATAGAGGAAATTGAACATATACAACGAACAAACGATTACATGTTTATTTAACCCTTGGGAGAGTGCACGGAGATGCTGAAACAACTGAATCGGCAGACGCCTCAAAGGATACCCAATGTAACCCGAGATATACTACTACAGGGCTATTACAAATGATTGAAGCGATTTCATAAATTCACTGTAGCTCCATTCATTGACATATGGTCACGACACACTACAGATACGTAGAAAAACTAATAAAGTTTTGTTCGGCTGAAGCCGCACTTCAGGTTTCTGCCGCCAGAGCGCTCGAGAGCACAGTGAGACAAAATGCCAACAGGAGCCGAGAAATCGTATGTCGTGCTTGAAATGCACTCACATCAGTCAGTCATAACAGTGCAACGACACTTCAGGACGAAGTTCAACAAAGATCCACCGTTTGCTAACTCCATTCGGCGATGGTATGCGCAGTTTAAAGCTTCTGGATGCCTCTGTAAGGGGAAATCAACGGGTCGGCCTGCAGTGAGCGAAGAAACGGCTGAACGCGTACGGGCAAGATTCACGCATAGCCCGCGGAAGTCGACGAATAAAGCAAGCAGGGAGCTAAACGTACCACAGTTGACGGTTTGGAAAATCTTACGGAAAAGGCTAAAGCAGAAACCTTACCGTTTACAATTGCTACAAGCCCTGACACCCGATGACAAAGTCAAACGATTTGAATTTTCGGCGCGGTTGCAACAGCTCATGGAAGAGGATGCGTTCGGTGCGAAACTTCTTTTCAATGATGAAGCAACATTTTTTCTTAATGTGAAGTGAACAGACACAATGTGCGAATCTGGGCGGTAGAGAATCCTCACGCATTCGTGCAGCAAATTCGCAATTCACCAAAAGTTAACGTGTTTTGTGCAATCTCACGGTTTAAAGTTTACGGCCCCTTTTCCTTCTGCGAAAAAAACGTTACAGGACACGTGTATCCGGACATGCTGGAAAATTGGCGCATGCCACAACTGGAGACCGACAGCACCGACTTCATCTTTCAACAGGATGGTGCTCCACCGCACTTCCATCATGATGTTCGGCATTTCTTAAACAGGAGATTGGAAAACCGATGGATCGGTCGTGGTGGAGATCATGATCAGCAATTCATGTCATGGCCTCCACGCTCTCCCGACTTAACCCCATGCGATTCCTTTCTGTGGGGTTATGTGAAAGATTCAGTGTTTAAACCTCCTCTACCAAGAAACGTGCCAGAACTGCGAGCTCGCATCAACGATGCTTTCGAACTCATTGATGGGGACATGCTGCGCCGAGTGTGGGAGGAACTTGATTATCGGCTTGATGTCTGCCGAATCACTAAAGGGGCACATATCGAACATTTGTGAATGCCTAAAAAAACTTTTTGAGTTTTTGTATGTGTGTGCAAAGCATTGTGAAAATATCTCAAATAATAAAGATATTGTAGAGCTGTGACATCGCTTCAATCATTTGTAATAACCCTGTATTAAAGTATTCAAAAAACAGCTTTAAATGACGTCTCTGGGAATATAGTGCAACCCGCTACTTATCGCTTCTGCAGGGATCCCGAGGACAAGTTTAGACTAATTGCAGCGCGCAAAGAGGCGTTTAAGAAATTATACTCTCTCTCTCCATAATCGAATGAAAACAGAAGACCTAATAACTGGTACAACGAGAAGTAGCCTGTGGCATGCACTTCACGGTGGTTTGTAGAGAATTTATGTAGATGTAGTTGTAGAAGGCCTATACGGTTACTGCTGCGTTTACATGCTAAGGCAAGAGGACATGGAGAGGGAGAGTAGGTGAAACACACAAAATACACTGCCACAAAAAAAAAAAATGTACCTGGACAGACGACATCGATTTTGATCCAGTGAGGGCACATGCCACCCTGGAGGATAGCAGATCTACTGATACTGGTTTCAGCGTCGTCCGGCAACAGACAGCGTAGTGTCATAGCTACTAGACCGCCATCTGTGTCTACCCTTTAATAGGGAATGCTCACAGCCACAAGCCTCATTGTGAAGATGAACGTATGAAGCAAGCAAGCACCCTTGCCATGGCGACGCACTCGTGCTTCTTACAGTCAATTCAACGAGTTTGAAAGGAGTCAAATTGAGGTCTTCCGAGTGGCGGGATGATCCTTTCGAAGAATTGCCATAGAAGCTGAACGTTGTTGCGTCAGTTGTGCAACAGTGCTGCTATCAGAATGAGATTTTCACTCTGCAGCGGAGTGTGCGCTGATATGAAACTTCCTGGCAGATTAAAACCGTGTGCCGGACCGAGACTCGAACTGGGGACCTTTACCTTTCGCACGCAAGTGCTCTACCATCTGAGCTACCCAAACACGACTCACGCCCCGTTCTCACAGCTTCACTTCTGCCGGTACCTCGTCTCCTACCTTGCAAACTTTACAGAAGCTCTCCTACGAACTGGCAGAAGTGAAGCTGTGAGGACGGGGCGTGAGTTGTGCTTGGGTAGCTCAGGTGGTAGAGCACTTGCCCGGGAAAGGCAAAGGTCCAGAGTTCGAGTCTCGGTTCGGCACACAATCTGCCAGGAAGTTTCAGTGCTGCTACCAACAGTCACGTGAACATTCTCACACCCGTAGACGTTCGTGCAGCATAGACGCCCATCAGGAGCGTCTTATTGTGAGGGTTGCAGTCGCTAATCGTACAGCTACCTCAGCACAGACAAGAGGGCTTTCGAGGCCAGACGTCTCAACACGAACTGTTGCGAACCGATTATTAGCAGTGGTATTACTTACACCCTCACGTCTAGGCCATCTTCCACTCAGGTCACAGCATTACGGCTCGACGGGTGTCATCAGAGGATCACTTGGTTCAAAATGGTTCAAATGGCTCTGAGCACTATGGGACTTAACTTCTGAGGTCATCAGTTCCATAGAACTTAGAACTACTTAAACCTAACTAACCTAAGGACATCACACACATCCACGTCCGAGGCAGGATTCGAACCTGCGACCGTAGCGGTCGCGCAGTTCCAGACTGTAGCGCCTAGAACCGCTCTGCCCCCCCCGCCCAGCGGATCACTTGGAATGGCGTGCCTAGTCTTCAGTGATGAAAGCGAATTCTGTCTGCAGCAAGTGATGTTCGTTTGCTTGTACGCTGTAGACCTGCTCAGCACTCTCTTGAAGAGTGCATTCATCCAAGACACACTGGTCCACCCCAGGGGTTACTGTCTGAGGTGCGATCTACAACTTTTGTCCACCTTTAGTGTTTCTGGACGGGACGTTAACCAGCGACCAGTACGTACAGAATGTTGTTAGACCCGTCCTTTCCTGCAACAAGAAGGTGATGTGTTGATCCAGCAGGATAATAATTTCCCATGCACTGACCGTGAAACTTAACATGCTCTGCAAGACGTGCAGAGACCTCCTTCGCCAGCACGCCCTCCAGACTAGACTCCAACCGAACACATGTGGTATATGATGGGACGAGAGCTTACTCGTGCGATCAGATAAGCAACAGTTTTTACAGAACTACGTGAACAGGTCGAGCAGGCTTGGCATAGCGTATCCCAGGACAGTATTCGCCATCTGTACGATCGACTGAATGTCAGACTCAGCGCCTGTATTGCCGCCTGTGGAGGCTACGACACGTACTAATATGCGTGTTACAGCATGGATCGATACCTGATACCTCAAAACCGCTTGTGCTATTGGTCCGCAAATCTAATCACTTCTTGTACTCCATACGAATTGTGCAAAAATAAATATCTTTTGTGGTTGTAAGAAGCTGCAACAACTGTGACCGTAAAGTGTGATACGGATGTTATAAACAGTGATATTTAAGACTGTTTCTGTGCGTGCTTGGACCTCGCAATTAACAGCGTGTACGGCTGTGAAAATGAACGCGTCGTTGCCACGGACCCTCGGGTTGTTGGAATACGGTTTGCCTGTGCCTGTGACGTAGCACTTGATTACCGCCGCCAACGGTTCAGCACGCGTAGAACCGGTCTTAAAATCATCCTTTACAAATTCCGCATCACACTGTACGGTCGAAGTGATTGTAACTTCTTGCCACTACTAAAGAGACTTTCAAAACGAACTCATTTTTTTTGTTACATGCTTAGACTATGCTGACAAGGGAACCTCCCCATCGTACCCCCCTCAGATTTAGTTATAAGTTGGCACAGTGGATAGGCCTTGAAAAACTGAACACAGATCAATCGAGAAAACAGGAAGAAGTTGTGTGGAACTATGAAAAAGATAAGCAAAATATACAAACTGAGTAGTCCGTGTGCAAGATAGGCAATATCAAGGATGCTGTGAGCTCAGGAGCGCCGTGGTCCCGTGCTTAGCGTGAGCAAAATAAGCAAAATATACGAACTGAGTTGTCCATGCGCAAGATACGCCACATCAAGGAAAGTGTGCCTCAGGAGCGCCGTGGTCCCTTGGTTAGCGTGAGAAACTGCGGTACAAGAGGTCCTTGGTTCAAGACTTCCCTCGGGTGAAAAGTTTACTTTCTTTATTTTCGCAAAGTTATGATCTGTCCGTTCGTTCATTGACGTCTCTATTCACTGTAATAAGTTTAGCGTCTGTGTTTTGCGACCGCATTGCAAAACCGTGCGATTAGTAGGCGAAAGGACGTGCCTCTCCAATGGGAACCGAAAACATTTGATCGCAATGTCATAGGTCAACCGATTCCTCCACAGGAGGAGGAGGAGGAGGAGGAGATTAGTGTTTAACGTCCCGTCGACAACGAGGTCATTAGAGACGGAGAGCCGGCCGAAGTGGCCGTGCGGTTAAAGGCGCTGCAGTCTGGAACCGCAAGACCGCTACGGTCGCAGGTTCGAATCCTGCCTCGGGCATGGATGTTTGTGATGTCCTTAGGTTAGTTAGGTTTAACTAGTTCTAAGTTCTAGGGGACTAATGACCTCAGCAGTTGAGTCCCATAGTGCTCAGAGCCATGTGTGTGTGTGAGAGACGGAGAGCAAGCTCGGGTGAGGGAAGGATGGGGAAGGAAATCGGCCGTGCCCTTTCAAAGGAACCATCCCGGCATTTGCCTGTAGCGATTTAGGGAAATCACGGAAAACCTAAATCAGGATGGCCGGAGACGGGATTGAACCGTCGGCCTCCCGAATGCGAGTCCAGTGTGCTAACCACTGCGCCATCTCGCTCGGTCCCTCCACAGGAAAACACGTCTGATATATTCTATACGACAGTGGTGACAGCATGTGTCTCACACGACAGGAATATGTTGTCGACCCACCTAACTTGTACACTTGGCGAATGGGTAAAAAGATTCTTCTGTCTTGCCCGTTTTAGGTTTTCTTGTGGATGTGATAATCACTCCCAAAAAAGTGATGAAAACATAAGAGTTTGTCACATAAACTGCAACAAATGAATGCAACAGTTTCACATTCGCACAGTTTTCCCTGTGCTCTGTCAAAACATATGTTTTTAACGTTTTCAAATTTTTCCGTGTGTAGACCGTCAAATCCTGCAGATGTCCAAGCAAATCTGAACATGTCCTGGAATTTTGGAGAGCGAAGTTGATTATGTGTGAGTGCCTGAACTTTGATAACTGTCCGAAAGTAAAAAATTAAACTTTACACTCGGGGGAAGACTTGAACCAGTGACCTCTCGTTCCACAGCTGCTCACGCTAAGCACGGGACCACGACGCTCCTGAGCTCACAGCATCCTTGATATTGCCTATCTTGCACACGGACTACTCAGTTTGTATATTTTGCTAATCTTTTTCATAGTTCCACACAACTTCTTCCTGTTTTCTCGATTCATCTGTGTTCAGTTTTTCAAGGCCTATCCACTATGTCAACTTATAACTAAATTTGAGAGGGGTGCGATGGGGAGGTTCCCTTGTGAGAAAAAGTTGCTTTAGAAAAACCGTAAGAACTTTTTTGTGGGTGACTGAAAAATTCTGTGACTTGAGATTTCCACTACCAGTATACGTTCTTATAACCTATTACAATTTCATTAACATCGGACAAATACATTTCAAGCTATAGAGTTTTGAAGTGGGCACTTCGTAACGAAAACGGCGAAAACCGGAAAATCCTTACTACAACCTAAAATAAAAAAATATAATTTGACCTTAAAAACCAAATTACTATATATAGCCTAAAGCAGAATAAAACGAGAAAAATGTTGGTATAACTCATTTTGCAACAGACATATTGATTCGCTTGTAATTAAACTTGAGTTCTCCATAATACAAAATCCAATAGAAATGTGTGTTATTTCGGACATATTACTTGTTGCAGTGGACTTATTTCAGTGCTCGATTGCGGCTAAGGACGTAATTTCTATTTTGTCACATAGTCGTTGCTTGTATTTTGGGGGGGGGGACAGTCGAGAGTGGGAGCTTCAGGAAAGATTCTCGCGAGAAGGAGTGCGCTGCAGAGCACGAGCTGCAGCCGGCAGCAGGCCAGCTGTTTGTAAACAAGCGCGGCCGCCGTCTCCCTGACAACCGGCGACCTTGACGGCCGGCGCCGGCTGGCCTTGGCCCCGTGCCCTGCGCAGCGCCGCGTGCACGCGGTCGCAGCGCAAGCGCGCGACGTCCTCTTTCTCACGAGAACCGATCCTGTACATCCCCCGCAACCTGCAGCCTACTGTGAGGCGGAATACCGTACTTAGTTTGTGTGGAAGTCTATCATGTGATGACGTGTTCCATTCCGTGTGACTGTTTCTCTGCATACACAGGCCGCCCGACGGGAAAGGTGGCTGATTTTATATTCGAATAACTACGAGGCGTGTTTTTTAAGCAAGTACATCTACATCTACATCGATATACATACTCCGTAATCCACCATACGGTGCGTGGCGGAGGGTACCTCGTACCACAACTAGCATCTTCTCTCCCTGTTCCACTCCCAAACAGAACGAGGGAAAAATGACTGCCTATATGCCTCTGCACGAGTCCTAATCTCTCTTATCTTATCTTTGTGGTCTTTCCGCGAAATGTAAGTCAGCGGCAGTAAAATTGTACTACAGTCAGCCTCAAATGCTGGTTCTCGAAATTTCCTCAGTAGCCATTCACGAAAGGACGCCTCCTTTCCTCCTAAGACTCCCACCCGAGTTCCTGAAGCATTCCCGTAACACTCGCGTGATGATCAAACCTACCAGTAACAAATCTAGCAGCCCGCCTCTGAATTGCTTTTATGTCCTCCCTCAATCCGACCTGGTAGGGTTCCCAAACGCTCGAGCAGTACTCAAGAATAGGTAGTATTAGTGTTTCATAAGCGGCCTCCTTTACAGATGAACCACATTTTCCCAAAATTCTACCAACGCACCGAAGACGACTATCCGCCTTCCCCACAACTGCCATTACATGCTTGTCCCACTTTATTTCGCTCTGCAGTGTTACGCCCAAATATTTAATCGACGTGACTGTGTCAAGCGCTACACAACTAATGGAGTATTCAAACATTACGGGATCCTTTTTCCTATTCATCTGCATTATGTTTAGCTATATTTAGAGTTAGCTGTCATTCTTTACACCAATCACAAATCCTGTCCAAGTCATCTTGTATCCTCCTACAGTGACTCAACGACGACACCTTCCCGTACACCACAGCATCATCAGCAAACAGCCGCAAATTGCTATCCACCCTATCCAAAAGATCATTTATGTAGACAGAAAACAACAGCGGACATATCACACTTCGCTGCGGCACTCCAGATGATACCCTCACCTCCGATGAACACTCACCATCGAGGATAACGAACTGGGTTCTATTACTTAAGAAGTCTTCGAGCCACTCACATATTTGGGAGCGTAGGCCTACCGTTTTGAAACTAAAAAAAGACGTGCTAAGATATCTCAAATTTTATTTTTACATGAAAGCCTGTACCTTAATATACGCACTCACGCCATTACAGTCTGATTCTTCCTTGTTTACGTTGTGTACTGACTGTTTAAGATGTCTCCGATAATCGTGAGTCCCGCCGACTGTGAAGTACGGGCTGTTATAAGATTTCGCAGTGCTAAAGGCCTAAAAGCGATCGATATTCATCGAGAGATCTATGCAGTTTACGGAGAAAACATTAGGAGTGATGGAATAGTAAGAAAGTGGGTGAGATCATTTACAGATGGCCGCACAAATGTGCATAGTGAACAACGGAGTGGGTGTCCTCCGGTCGTTAATGAAAGTTTGGTGCAGGAAGTGGACAATAAGGTGAGAGAAAACAGACGCTTTACGATTTCCTCCTTGCGGGATGACTTTCCTAATGTTTTTGTATGGCATTGTGACCGAGCACTTGAATTACCGAAAATTGTGCGCACGTTGGGTACCGATAATGTTGACGGATGTGCACAAAACCAAACGTTCAGACAGTCCATTGACTTTCCTTGAGCGGTACCACAACGACGCTGATGATTTCTTAAGCCAAATTGTTACTGGCGATGAAACATGGGTGGCCTACGTCACACCAGAATCAAAGCAACAGTCCATGGAAGTTGAGCAAGGTCATCGTTTTGCTGCAAGACAGTGCCCGTCCGCATGTGGCGAATCAGACCAGAGATCTTATCACATCTTTTCGATGGGATCTAGATCATCCTCCGTACAGCCGCGATCTTGCGCCCAGTGACTACCATCTGTTCCTGCACTTGAAGAAACACCTGGGCGGTCACCGTCTCAAGACGATGACGTAGTCAAAACAGTGGTGATGCAATGGTTAACAAGTCAGGCAGCAGACTTCTATGAGGAGGGTATTCAAAAACTGGTACAACGTTATGACAAGTGCCTCAATATTGACGAAAATTATGTAGAAAAGTAGATTAAGGTACAGGCTTTCACGCAAAAATAAAATTATTGAGGTATCTTAGCACGTCTTTTTTTAATTCCAAAAAACTTACCTAAATAAACACGCATCGTACTAATGCCATTTGCGAAGGGCGACAATGAATTAACCAGCATGGTATTTCGACTACCTTCCGTTTTATATTTAACAGCTCTGGAATCACAGACTGCTCGTAATAACCCAAACTTTAAAAGCATGTTTCCAACTTCACAATGGACAAACGAGCGAACATCAAGTTCTCTTTTAAATTGGGTGGAAGTGCTACAGACGCTTTTCAAATAATACAGACTGTTTATGATAGTGAATTAATGAGTGGTGAAAATGTTTTTAAGCGGATGCAAGGACTCATGATGGTAGAAAGAGCATTGAAGACGTTCCGCGTAAGCATAATCGACAGTTAGAACCGAAGAAAATGTTCAAAAAGAGTCTGAAATTCTTCGAAATGGTCGTTGTACAAGTACCACATTAATTGAGGAGTTCACTAGAATTCCTAAAACAACTGTGCATCGACAACATCTGCAAACTTGGGCGAAGAGAATTGGTGTTGTCACTTTGTGTTCCACCCACTCACTGACGATCAAAACGATTTCAAATCGGAACAGTGTAAACATGAAAAGATCGCCCGCCAGGAACCCAGACTTTGTCTTGCATCGTAACACTAACATGTTTTCAGTGCGAGCCACTTTGTAGCCCGGAATGGGAAGGTCCACAATCTCCGAGACCGAAAAAGTGCTAACACAGACTAGCCATATCGAGACACTGCTCACTGTTTTGTTTGATTCAGAAGGGATTATCCGTAAAGAATCCGTTCCAGAAGATCAAACTGCAAATGCAGAGTACTAATAGGCTGTTTTATCTTTTATGGGCACGATTTGTCCAGGTTCGACCTGAATACCAGAATGAAGGAACGTTGTGTTCATTGGGTGAGAATGTTTGGTGCTCGTACACCCTCTCAATCGTCTGGTTTGTGCGACTTCTCCTTATTTCCAAAACTGAAAACGCCAGAGAAAGGGAAGCGTTTCGATGCGACTTCAGATATTTAGAAAGCTTGTAATGTTATGTGAGTCTCACTGCCCTTTTTTTAACTAATTTGTACCTGATTTTATTCTGAGGAGCTCAGTAATGTATGTAAATACCGTAAATGTAAATTTGATTCAAAAAGTACTGGACGTGATGTGAAGGCAGCTGGAGAGCAAGAAACACTTTAGCGAGCAGTCCCCGCAACGATAGTAGTTGTGACTCTTTTTTGAGTATGGACTCTAAAAAAAGACGGTTTGTTAAAGGAAAAGGGGGGACTATTAATCTGTATCCTGTAGAAAGAGGACGTGTTGCTAGGCCGTCGCTCAGAACGTATTTGTACATTTAATGGAAGTTGCTATTTCAGTGATAAAACCGAGTAAAGTGTGTGTAAGAGTTGCCAAACACTTATGTATACAAATTTTCTGGAAGTGAAGAATAGAAATATCTTGTATTTGGAAAAGGAAGTGAACTTCACTGTCGTCGCCGGCTATCAATCGATAGAATTGTAAGTGTACAAAGTTCACTAAAATACAGGAAAGGAAATGCGTTCTCTATAGTGTTCATTCAGTATTTGACAACCTCTCATCATTTCTTAATTGCAGTAATTGTATTATGTTCTTGTATAATAGTATGGAGCCGAACTCCACTGACCAATTTTGATGCAACAGGACGTGTAGTTTGAAGGAAGTTAGTGCCAAGCAATCTCCTTTTCTCACGAAAACCAGATTGCTGTTTGATCTTATTTACTTACAGCAGTGGTCCCTTAGGTATGAAAAGCTACGAAACATTGGGCTCACAGTTATCCGTAATACGGCCAAGTAACCAACAGAGTCGTATTTTAAATCTTAACCAACAATAACTTCCTCCAAATTATAATACGTCACCAGCTGGTGCACAGGCTGATCATTTAAAAAGGCAGCAACCAAAATTCAGGTACCAGTTACAACTTAAAGTCTCAATAAAAAATCGATCTCTCTCTCGCCAGACACATATATAAATACTCATATTATTAAGATAAAAGCCATTTTACAAGCTACGACCATGATACTGCAGGCAGTTTCTAAGGAGATCAGAATTGTTCCGAACAATTTTTCCAATGCTTCCAGTTGTGTGTTGACTTGCAGGGAACATATTTCGAATAAAAAGTCATATAAATAAGAAGTAAATTACGTCTTGTGTTTTATTTCACGTCAGTCACCTTTCCTGTGGGACTGACTGCGTACGACATGCTGGACATGTTGTGCTCGCACGAATTCCTCGGCGCTTGTGGTTGCTCTGGATCATTCGGGAATTCCGTGCTTGAATAACGCGTTCGTCCAGTTACCCGATCGATCCTCAGTTTCTTGCTGCATGATCATACGAAACTAGATTCCAGTATGTTCCGAATGTGAAAGATGGTGCTCGTAGTAATAGTGCTTGGGGAAGATTTTCATTAGCAACAAATGAGGTAGTAAATGCTGTTCGTTACGTCTACTGTTGTCTGTGCCCAGCTTCGCTGTCTTTCAGTTGGACTAAAACACACCTGAATTTAGGAGTAAAGCCTCTGCAGGCAGTACTTTATTGGTTGCTGACAGATGCGCTTATATACAATGAGGGCAACGCAGTCGTTTCGGCATCATGCATACGTTTTTGGTGTAAACTATCTGAAAAATTAAGCTAAAATAGTTGTTTCTATGATTTATGCTGCCAAAGATCCTATTCCACTTAACGAAGAAAAGTGGTGACGTTATACAAAATTTTCAAGCAAAAAACAGAGTAAGTAGAACAGCCTACTTAAGGGGAGCTTTACTATCTTTGTCCCGAAAAAAAGCATATTCTTTGAGAATTTTTTCCTCGGGATATGTTACAGATATCAATCTCAAATTTGGTCAAAATGTTTATTAATATTTCCTCTACAAACTGGAATTTTTTCGACGGGAAATGTCGAAGAGCAGAGGTGGAAGTGCCGTCGGGACGAAACAAAATTTCGATGTAGACCTCCATGCGCGGAATGTCAAAGGTCAGCCGGCTCGTCTGAAATCAAAATTGAGTTGACGTTAGCGAAGTATATAAGATTCTTTAGGAGTTGTACCTCGCTTAAGTTATCTGGACCATAGGAAACATAATGGCGGCCATTTTTAAAAAATAGGGTTTTTTCATAGAATTTTCGACTTCGTCGGCCAAGTAAAAATATCTATAGTTAATGGATCGGAATAAAAGTGGTGGAATTCCTAGACAATTTAGTTAGCTTCGTCGGAAACAAAGAATCACGCCAATCGGTTCAGTACATTTGAAGTTACCATACCGCGAGATAAAAAAAAGTCATTTCGAGAAAAACGCGTTTGAAGTTTTGACTACATGTAAAAGCAATGTTATGCAACGAACGTTCAATCTGCTGTTCCGAGTCCATAAACTAGTCTTTCCTCTTCCTCATAGAGGGCGTTCTGTTCGATCTGAGCCATCCTGCACTCCAGAGCCGCTTGTAATGCCGGTGACAAGCGGTTTTCGGCCGCTTGAATCCGGTGGTCGTCCGAATGCTTGGCGAACTGCGTCGAATAGTCCCAGGGTGACATCCATTGTTGTCATGGTTTTCAGAATTGCTGAATACCCATCGTTGAAGCTGATCAGTCCCAGGAAAGTCGCAATCTCCACAGTCTTCGCACCAGAATGCAAACGCTTGGGGGCTTACTTCCAAACACACGCGTTCACACCTTCATTTGAATTTTGTGTGTTTCTTCCCATGCACCGGTACAATAACTTTTCCTCCGAAAGAAAAAAAAACTGGTGCGTGAAAAAGGCTGATTTCAGGCAGGTGCATTTTTTTGTTCAGTCGCGAATTACAAACATTTCCGGTCCGTATTCGGAAAAACCGTTTCAGGGGTGGATTCTAAACACTTTTATGGATCCAAAAATGCAATTTAAAAAATCGATTTTTTGAACCAAAGGATAGTAAACCTCCCCTTAAAGTGCTACAGTCTATAGTTATGTAGTACGAATGACACGCAAATACGTGCAGAAAAGATGGTCACTGAAAAATTTAACGGTCAGAGCAACGATACTGAAAGCTAACTCACAATATTTTTGGAGGCATTCAAAGATATAATACACTCCTGGAAATTGAAATAAGAACACCGTGAATTCATTGTCCCAGGATGGGGAAACTTTATTGACACATTCCTGGGGTCAGATACATCACATGATCACACTGACAGAACCACAGGCACATAGACACAGGCAAAAGAGCATGCACAATGTCGGCACTAGTACAGTGTATATCCACCTTTCGCAGCAATGCAGACTGCTCTTCTCCCATGGAGACGATCGTAGAGATGCTGGATGTAGTCCTGTGGAACGGCTTGCCATGCCATTTCCACCTGGCGCCTCAGTTGGATCAGCGTTCGTGCTGGACGTGCAGACCGCGTGAGACGACGCTTCATCCAGTCCGAAACATGCTCAATGGGGGACAGATCCGGAGATCTTGCTGGCCAGGGTAGTTGACTTACACCTTCTAGAGCACGTTGGGTGTCACGGGATACATGCGGACGTGCATTGTCCTGTTGGAACAGCAAGTTCCCTTGCCGGTCTAGGAATGGTAGAACGATGGGTTCGATGACGGTTTGGATGTACCGTGCACTATTCAGTGTCCCCTCGACGATCACCAGTGGTGTACGGCCAGTGTAGGAGATCGCTCCCCACACCATGATGCCGGGTGTTGGCCCTATGTGCCTCGGTCGTATGCAGTCCTGATTGTGGCGCTCACCTGCACGGCGCCAAACACGCATACGACCATCATTGGCACCAAGGCAGAAGCGACTCTCATCGCTGAAGACGACACGTCTCCATTCGTCCCTCCATTCACGCCTGTCGCGACACCACTGGAGGCGGGCTGCACGATGTTGGGGCGTGAGCGGAAGACGGCCTAACGGTGTGTGGGACCGTAGCCCAGCTTCATGAAGACGGTTGCGAATGGTCCTCGCCGATACCCCAGGAGCAACAGTGTCCCTAGTTTGCTGGGAAGTGGCGGTGCGGTCCCGTACGGCACTGCGTAGGATCCTACGGTCTTGGCGTGCATCCGTGCGTCGTTGCGGTCCAGTCCCAGGTCGACGGGCACGTGCACCTTCCGCCGACCACTGGCGATAACATCGATGTACTGTGGAGACCTCACGCCCCACGTGTTGAGCAATTCGGCGGTACGTCCACCCGGCCTCCCGCATGCCCACTATACGCCCTCGCTCAAAGTCCGTCAACTGCACATACGGTTCACGTCCACGCTGTCGCGGCATGCTACCAGTGTTAAAGACTGCGATGGAGCTCCGTATACCACGGCAAACTGGCTGACACTGACGGCGGCGGTGCACAAATGCTGCGCAGCTAGCGCCATTCGACGGCCAACACCGCGCCATTCGACGGCCAACACCGCGGTTCCTGGTGTGTCCGCTGTGCCGTGCGTGTGATCATTGTTTGTACAGCCCTCTCGCAGTGTCCGGAGCAAGTATGGTGGGTCTGACACATCGGTGTCAATGTGTTCTTTTTTCCATTTCCAGGAGTGTAGATGTTTTCGAAGATGAGAAATATCCGACGATTCAACTTGTTTTGTTGTGGATGCAAAAACTGGAAGGTCACTACACCGTTTCTGTTAAACATTGTAGTCCAAGCAGTTTGCTTAATACACGTTGCGTGCGCAGCAGATTTAACTTGCTGCGGATTGTTCAGAACGCTGGCTTATGGATGTATAGTACAATGTTCGTGTGTTTTGATAGCTCTAAGTAATATGAGCGTAGGAAGAACGTTGTCTCTCTGCCACAGAGAAGAGAGCTGCAATTCGGATGCTGTACATAACAGAGGCAAAAGTGTGGCCGCCATCCCGAGCACTAGAACTAAACAGTTCATTCATTCTGGGAGTCGAGAATCTCGGCGAATTTTGCCTGTTATCGACATTGATGCTGGCAAGTTATTGATGGCAGGGATGCTGAGATTTTCGAAAAGTTTTTGATTTCATGTCTGTGACTTATGAGGTAACGGGCGAGTTGTGGCGCCCTGGAAATATTCTATGTTCGGAGTTGGGGCGGCCGCACAGGACGCTCGTCAAAGACGCGGCTCGTTGGCAACTGCATGACGTCGCACAATAGCTGAACCATGTGGTTGCTAGCCGACCGAGTGGCCTAAATTGATATAAATTACAGGCATGTAACTTGAATAGTGCACGAGTTATTGGAGGTCAAAGTGGCCAAGTACTAGCTCTCACGTGAGGCAATAGGCACTCCACAGTTACACGAAAAAACGGTAGCAGCATGCTTATAAATACAGGGCTATTACAAATGATTGAAGCGATTTCATAAATTCACTGTAGCTCCATTCATTGACATGTGGTCACGACACACTACAGATACGTAGAAAAACTCATAAAGTTTTGTTCGCTGAAGTCGCACTTCAGGTTTCTGCCGCCAGAGCGCTCGAGAGCGCAGTGAGACAAAATGGCGACAGGAGCCGAGAAAGCGTATATCGTGCTTGAAATGCGCTCACATCAGTCAGTCATAACAGTGCAACGACACTTCAGGACGAAGTTCAACAAAGATCCACCAACTGCTAACTCCATTCGGCGATGGTATGCGCAGTTTAAAGCTTCTGGATGCCTCTGTAAGGGGAAATCAACGGGTCGGCCTGCAGTGAGCGAAGAAACGGTTGAACGCGTGCGGGCAAGTTTCACGCTTAGCCCGCGGAAGTCGACGAATAAAGCAAGCAGGGAGCTAAACGTACCACAGCCGACGGTTTGGAAAATCTTACGGTAAAGGCTAAAGCATAAGCCTTACCGTTTACAGTTGCTACAAGCCCTGACACCCGATGACAAAGTCAAACGCTTTGAATTTTCGGCGCGGTTGCAATAGCTCATGGAAGAGGATGCGTTCAGTGCGAAACTTGTTTTCAGTGATGAAGCAACATTTTTTCTTAATGGTGAAGTGAACAGACACAATGTGCGAATCTGGGCGGTAGAGAATCCTCACGCATTCGTGCAGCAAATTCGCAATTCACCAAAAGTTAACGTGTTTTGTGCAATCTCACGGTTTAAAGTTTACGGCCCATTTTTCTTCTGCGAAAAAAACATTACAGGACACGTGTATCTGGACATGCTGGAAAATTGGCTCATGCCACAACTGGAGACCGACAGCGCCGACTTCATCTTTCAACAGGATGGTGCTCCACCGCACTTCCATCACGATGTTCGGCATTTCTTAAACAGGAGATTGGAAAACCGATGGATCGGTCGTGGTGGAGATCATGATCAGCAATTCGTGTCATGGCCTCCACGCTCTCCCGACTTAACCCCATGCGATTTCTTTCTGTGGGGTTATGTGAAAGATTCAGTGTTTAAACCTCCTCTACCAAGAAACGTGCCAGAAGTGTGAGCTCGCATCAACGATGCTTTCGAACTCATTGATGGGGACATGCTGCGCCGAGTGTGGGAGGAACTTGATTATCGGCTTGATGTCTGCCGAATCACTAAAGGGGCACATATCGAACATTTGTGAATGCCTAAAAAAACTTTTTGAGTTTTTGTATGTGTGTGCAAAGCATTGTGAAAATATCTCAAATAATAAAGTTATTGTAGAGCTGTGAAATCGCTTCAATCATTTGTAATAACCCTGTATACAGGGTGAGTCGCGTAAGACGTAACACCCGCTTTATTCCGGGGGCGATTGCACGTACAGGCATGCGGTTTTCGGCGAATCATAGAGGACTATGGGACACATACGTTGGTACATGCACAATAATCACGTTTATATTGACCGAGATAATGAGGCAAGTACATGTTTTTTAAATGGGACGCTATACTTTTTTTACCATCATTCGAACGCTCTGGAAAAGACGCGTATAGTGATGTAACGCATGTTGCCATTGTGATTCAAACTTTGCTTAAAAGAGGGCGGATGAGGATTTACCTACGTAGCGTAGGCGGCTCAAGCTGCATAGAGCACGGCAACTCGGCCTGCGGGTCGCGCAAGGTGTGTTTACAGTCTGCAGTCGCTTCCGACCGCCTCGACCTTCAATCGTACAATATTTCCCAGCGTCTTTTAAGCGAAGTGAGTGGGTGTTGTGTGCTGTCCTTAGGTTAGTTAGGTTTAAGTAGTTCTAAGTTCTAGGGGACTGATGACCATAGATGTTAAGTCCCATAGTGCTCAGAGCCATTTTTTAAGCGAAGTTTGAATCACAATGGCAACATGCGTTACATCACTATACGCCGTCTTTTCCAGAGCGTTCGAATGATGGTACAAATAGCGTCCCATTAAAAAAACATGTACTTGCCTCATTATCTCGGTCAATATAAACGTTTTGATTATTGTGCATGTACCAAAGTATGTGCCTCATAGTCGGCTATGATTCGCCGAACACCGCTTGTCGATACGTGCAATCGCCCCCGGAATAATGGGGGTGTTACGTCTTACGCGGGTCACCCTGTATTTATTCATCTATGTCTTTGTTTATATCCGATATATACTATTCATGAAGAAATTGGACAATTATGTACTGTGTTTTAGAAAGCACAGAGACATTAGGCTACTGGCTTACTTCTGTTCTATTCCTTTGATATATGTTTATTTAATTTGTTTATGTATTTGCCGGCCGAAGTGGCCGCGCGGTTCTGGCGCTGCAGTCTGGAACCGCGAGACCGCTACGGTCGCAGGTTCGAATCCTGCCTCGGGCATGGATGTGTGTGATGTCCTTAGGTTAGTTAGGTTTAAGTAGTTCTAAGTTCTAGGGGACTAATGACCTCAGCAGTTGAGTCCCATAGTGCTCAGAGCCATTTGAACCATTTTGTTTATGTATTTAATAATGTGTGTTAGAGCGTGTTTATGGTGCAGCCATAGGACTATTTATTTAATTTCAGGTTATTTAAATGTAAATCCAGTATTTGGAATGTGTTTCAAAATGTCTGTGAGTGTGCGTTGGCTTGGAGAGATGACGGGAGCGCTATCGCCAATCACAGCGCTCGTTACTAAGGGAGGCGACTGACGGAATGAATGGGGGGGGAGTTCAAACAGTACACCGCGACGGACGCACAGTCGCGAAAAAGACTTGGAGAGTGGAGCAGTTTTGCGCTTGGTAGCGGCAGATAGAAATATTTCGTAGTGCCGACTTGTGCACTTGTGAGATTTCCGTGGCCTCTGCAGTGAAGACGTAGTATGCGTTTAGAAGTGAATATCTCGCGAGCTATGTTGCTGTTCATAACTAATTACGTGAAGTAGGAATCTATTGTTTTCCTGTTATTCAACTTTTATTTTATTTAATTGCTGGACCATCGACTCCAATAAGTGTTTTGCAGTAATAAACGGCATTCTAAAAGGTACTTCTGCTATCGTACTCATCATTTAGAGTTAAGATAGTACCGGCAGATTTTATTTAATTGCAATCTTTCATTTATAAATTACTATGTTGCATTCAAAATTCACAATTGCCGAGTGATAGGAACCTTCGACCATTCGATTCATGTGTCTATTCATATTGTATACTGTAGACTCAGCAGTATTTAGCTTGTAATGCGGCAACTACGTATCCCAGCCCCTAGACAACGAAACCAGCCAAAACTTTTAATATTTCAACTCTGAGTCAGAGGGTACGTAGTTGAGGGCCACACCATCATTTCATTTTGTTATTGGATAGCCCGAAAACTGGATAGCAAACGACAAAAGAAATAATTTTTTCGTGTGATACAATTACATATTAACAATTTTCTGATTTTTTTCCTTGACTTTCGCTATGAAATTTTTCTTCTTAGCAAACTTCATGTTTCTTCATCAACAGAAAGTACCCTATATGTTTTTATGAGCGAGTTTTTGAGTATAAAGTTATGTGGTACCATTTGATTGCATTGAGTCAGAGGCCTACATTTATTACTGCACCAAGGGACAGTAGACCTGCGTATGCGACACAAATTTCAACTTGATATGTCTACCCGATCCCGAGAAAAAGGTTGTTAACAGCCAGACAGACAGACGTATAATAAAGTGATCCTGTAAGGCTTAGTCTTTACCGGCACAAAACTCAAAAAACGGACTAAAATGTAGTGTGGCAGCCAATGTCACTTACATGATATTGACAATGTAAAGTGAATAATATTTATCTCGTGTCCCCTGACAATCTATTTGGCAATATTGCCCAGAAATATTCTTCTTCTGCTTCTCTCCATATTTCCAACATAATGGAAGACATATGAAGTTTTTTTCATTTATGTTTGATTGTTTTAATTGAGTGATGGGAATAGCTAGTGGTTCCTTCAGGCTGCTACCCTCTCAGCTTTTAATGAGATTTTTTCTTCCTCACTTGCCTTTTCCCACAGAAATTTTGTGGCATTGCATGTACTCACATGCGCCTGATTATGGAGAACGGTCCCAGAACTCATGGGTATCTGTAGAAATTTATCCACGGGGAATGGGTGTGAAGGGAGTGTGGTGGTCATGAGAGAGAGAGAACTAGACTAAAATTGCCGATTTTTATAGACATTTTTTCTCACTGCAGTCGATCCTGTTGCTAGGTCATATTGTACGCCAAGTTAAGAACAAACTTGTAAGTACATTTTGGACAGTAACTAACGCATTTGACGTAGACGCTTTTGAGATTTATGGTTTCCAAATTAACCCTTTCAGACTTTCTGGCTATAATTTGTATGTTAACATTTACTGAATCTTAGCTGCAACAGAAGTATTTTTTACCCAATGGAAACCTGAGGTATAGATTTGTGCATGTTCATCATGGGCAAGTACTACCAGCTGTTGGGCATCACTATGCAAATATCACCAGGTCAGTGACCACCAGAATACACAGATGTGGTTAGTTCGCGACATCCCATTATATAATTAAAAATTGTTATTGTTATTTTCCATGCTAATTACTGAATGATCGTTTTACTACTTATTACAACAGAGAATATTTCGTAATTATTTATTTCAGTCCATAAAATGAAACCAAGTGTACAAAGTATGTTTCTAAAACGGGTGCATATTTTTATGCGAGGGTTGGAACTTCAATAGTGGCAACTATTTGTTTACAGCTCGTACAAAATAGATACGTGTTACAAAGGTTTACTGACCTTCAAAGTAGTCACCAGAATTGTGTATAACCCGTTGCCAACGATGTGGAAGTCGTAGGATACTCTTAGCAATCCCAGTTGTGTTGACAGTTCGAGTGGCGCGGTCTATTGCCCGACGAATTTGTAGCAGTTCTGAAGCGAATGCCGTGAAGTGTCCTTCAGTTTAGAAATCGAGTTGCAACTTACGTGAGCTTACGTCAGGGGAGTGCAGTGGGTGATATAGCACTTAGCAGCCCCATCAGTCAAACAAATGAGTAACAGCTTGCACTGTACGTGCTTGTGCATTATTCTGCAAAATGATTCTCAGGTCCTGCAGAAAAAGTCATCACTTCTGTCTCTATGCTGTTCACTTTTGGAACACAACCTAACATCGTGTAAATCTTGCAACTAAAGACCTTTACCACACAAAGAAAAATTTTTCTTCCTCCAGAGAAAATTCTGGTCTGAAAAGGTTAAAGACTATGTGAACATAGAGTCAACTGCGGTTCCATTCAGAGAACCTGAAACGATATTTTTGTAATATAAGCAACGGTTTGAACCCACATTAGCTAGTGCAACAGTTACCAAGTCCACGTGCACTTAAAGCAATGTACAGTGCCTAATTTTTGTAGAGCACTTTCAGCGTCTACCACCGCGTGTGATAAAACTGTAAGTAGGCTGTTCATGTTTTCTCTATGTAAGTAGGCTGTTTATGTTTTCTCTATGTAAGTAGGCTGTTTAGGTTTTTTTATTGGTAACGCCACCTCTGTATGAAAATCACTGGCTGTGCTGTGTGCACTCTGTGGCTGCTTTGCATTGTTGTAATACTCGCCATTGTAGTGTTAGGCAGCTGGCTGTGAACAGCGCGTAGCGTTGGCAGTTGGAGGTGAGCCGCCAGCAATGGTGGATGTGGGGAGAGAGATGGCGGAGTTTTGAAATTTGTCATGAACTGCTATATTTATATATGATGATATCAAGGTAAATACATTGTTTGTTCTCTATTAATATCTTTCATTTGCTAACTATCCCTATCAGTAGTTAGTGCCTTCCATAGTTTGAATCTTTTATTTAGCTGGCAGTAGTGGCGCTCGTTGTATTGCAGTAGCTTGAGCAGCGAAGATTTTTGTGAGGTAAGTGATTTGTGAAAGGTATAGTTTAATGTTAGTCAGGGCCATTCTTTTGTAGGGAATTTTGAAAGTCAGATTGCGTTGCGCTAACAAAATATTGTGTGTCAGTTTAAGCACAGTCATGTATAATTGTTCAAAAGGGGACGTTGCATATGTCGACCCTTAGCCGAGGATATCTCACTGGAATCTTCTGATTTTTTTCTTGTAGTTTGTGTAATTAGTGTAGATTTTGTTTATTGCTAGCGCGTAATTGTAGAGAAAATCTCCTTTGTAGTTGCAGACTTTCATTGTTGTACAGTAAAACAGTTGTGGCATGCATGTAGATTTGCACCAAGTATTTCGCAGCTGCAATTAACTAGATATTATTTTCAGTGCTATGTTAATGTGTTCTCTTATTTTTGATCTTCAAATTGTGTTTTTCTGTGTTGTCGTGTGAAATACTGTGACAATAATGGCGTGTGAAAAACGTAATACTAGGCTCCAAAGTAAACTGAGAAATGACAGTGAAAATGAAAGCAGTGTGTTAGCGCCACCGAGTAATGAATTAACTGATGTTCAAAGTAGTAATTTGGTAATTGTGCATAGGGAAATGGAGCGGGCTGCAAACAATGGTGTAGACAGTGAAACAGGTAGTGAACAGGGAAGCATTATCGATCGATCGGTCGGCAACAGCTCGCCTCAGAAATCCGAAATGACAGGACACAATTTCGCAAATACTGTAGATTCAGGTTTTGGGTCATCACCTTTTTCTCAAATAAGTCAAGACACATTTTCTGCTTGTCAAAATGTGAATGTTGCCGGTGCAAATGCACTGCCGAAAAGCGTAGAGAAACAGATTCCAGACACTAATACATTATTATTGCAATTAATGCAACAAATGGAACAAAATCAGAGACAAATGGGACAAAATCTTAAAAAGTTAGACACAGTGGAACAAAATCTTAAAAAGTTAGACACAATGGAACAACATCAGAGACAAACACAGCAACAGTTAGACACAATGGAACAAAATCTTAAAAAGTTAGACTCATTGGAACAAACACTTGAACAAACACGTGAAGATTTAACTGCTGAGTTACATCACATTGAATCGAAATGTCAAAAAGTCTGTAATGACGTAAAAACACAAATTTGTGAGCATTTCCAACCTATTTTTTCGCGTCATGAAAATGCACTACAGAATCACGAAGCAGCCATAAAAGAACTGCAAACTATTGTTCATGAAAATCATGAGACCTTGCAAGCAAAATTTGACTCAGTTGCATCTACCGATACGGTTATGCAACTTGCAAAAACTCAGGAAAACTTAAAGGTCACAGTAGACACGATTTCAACACAAATGGACACTCTGAAACTTGGTTCAGAAAAACATACAGAGGAAATGATTTCACTATCGGATAAAGTAGCCGAACTTTCAGATCAGTTCACTAACTTATCTACAAAGGTAGATGATGATCTGAATGACACAACACCTGTAGCCTTCATGGACACTGAAGAGTATGAACAAATTAGAAAATTCAAACAAAATCAAAATCAAATCAATACACAGTACAAAAGAGAAATCCGGGAAGTGCAAGATCAGTTGGCACAAGTAGTACAAGAATTACGTATTTCAGAGGACACTCGCGCCCCAATACGGGAAGAGGGACATACAAATACGGAACAGACACAAAATAACAACACAGGGCACTTCGGAAATTGTGAAAGAAGTTGGCAAGGTACGCCGAATTTTGAGATGGAACCACCGAAACGACGTGACAATGACCGACATGCGACTTGCCGACATGATGATTTTGACTATAAGCTGTTCATTACTACACGTAAATTCAAAACATTTAAGAATTCCGGCAACGACATTCATCCACAAGCGTGGCTCCATCAATTCTCTCATTGTTTTCCTCCCAACTGGTCATTGGAGCACAGGTTAGAATTTATGTGTGGCTATTTAGAGAATGAACCAGCTGTAAGAATGCGATCGGTAATTCACGATTGCCACAGTGAAGGAGAGTTTTACCATGCCTTCCTCTCAGCATATTGGTCTCAAGCTACACAAGACCGTGTAAAACATAGCATCATGATGATGAAACACTTTGAACAATCTGAATTTTCCAGTCTTGTCAAATATTTTGAAGACATGTTGCATAAGAATCAATATCTTTCAAACCCATACAGCCCCTCAGAACTCATCCGCATTTGCTTAATCAAATTACCTGAACATTTGCGACATATTATTTTGGCAGGACGTTGCAAAGACGACATTGAAGCATTTCAGGGACTCCTACAAGAATTAGAAATTGACACAGACAGTCGCGGGATGCGAAAACAGGAAAACAATCACTACAGGTCACATCCGTCACAATTCCGTGACGACAGAAACAATAACTGGCCACGACAAGCCTATTCTTACAACGCAAATCGTGACCAAAACAGACACCACCCATATGACAACCATTGGCAGAGTAATAGTTACAGAGAAAGATCACATTTCCGTAGTAATGAATATGACAGAGATAACCATAGAAACAGACAATATGGTAATCAGAACTATTATTATCAAGGGAGACAGAATAATTTCAGACGCAACAGTTCAGCGCGCAGTTACGATTCAGGGAGAAATTCACCACCACATGACCGACACGAAAGAAACTGTGTAAACTACCGACAAAACGACAGACCTGAATTCCATCAGAACTGGCGAGCTTTAAACAGAGCTGGGCCCTCTCGGCAAGGCGAATTTGTGGAAGTTAGGCCTCCTAATCCCAGTAATGACGCGCGGCAACAAAGAGACAGACAATGACTCGCACCGCAGGCATACACGTGCGCCGGCTGGCTCCGAGAAAAATAACATTATATCTGGTACTGCTAATGAGATTTTAATGCAACTTTTGGTTTACTTGAAAATACATTATGGATTCAAGGTGCTTTCTGAGAGATACCAGGTGACACAGTGGTTAGTTTATTTGACAGCTACACGATGTTATCACGACGCTACTAATGAGTGACAATTCACAATGTTGCTTTTGCAGTGTATCTGTTTTATATCTGCACAGTTTTTCTGTATTATTCTGGAAAGTAAAACATGTTTTAATAGTAACTTTTGTGGTATAGCAACAATGAGACAGCCTTTTTTTGTGGCATAACAATACGTTACTGTACAGTACTTTCTTCATCACGCCAATAAGCATAATAACTACGATATCTATACGCAAAGCATTTCACTTTTGTTTATCATGTGGTAAGTACATTGACTTCTGCAGAACTTAGCTTTCGGAGGACGATAACTACGACACTTCCACACAGATTATGTTGCAACAAGACGCACATTTAGCGCTACAGTACACGTATTTGAGTGATTAATTTTGTACTTAAAACATTTATTTTTAAAGATTTTTGAATTACAAAGAACGTTTTCCGTGATACATTTCATTCCATTGCTGTAATCTGTAACACCTGAGGGTATAATTACATTAATCCTCAGGGGGGTACACGCCTACTTTGTGTACCATGTGTTTGGCAAGCACAAGGAACCCTAGCTAATATGGTATTTGCTTATACAACTTTACACATCGGTACCATATTTCTCTAGCACACAAATTACACAGCTATCTGATCATTTAACTGAGCGAGACAAACATTTATTTTACTATATCAGTGACAGATGTTTACGTAATTACACAGTTGGATAACTTCACACTTATGAAACTGTATTTTGTCTGTACTTTGTAAACTGTTCATATTTTTTCGGAATCATTGTGATACTATGAGAGCTTTGAATGATATATTTGGTATGGATTCATGATTTTTAAAGTACGTTTGAGGTAGATGACACTATTGAAATGAGCAGAGAATTTTTTTTAGGTTTTGAAATTATTACAGAAAGCTACGACGTTTTTGAGATTTGACTGAGGTGTTATGATGTTATTATTACGACGACGATGTGTACTATGCTGTTGAGATATGTTTATGATCAATAAGATGATGCTACCGTATATGAGGAATAAGAAGTATGTTGGAAACCAAGAATCGTACTTTAAGAGTTATGAAATGTGCGTAAATGCGTGACTGTATCACAATGCTGACGAATATTTTATTTGGACACTTATATTTATAGGATTTTCTTTCTACAGATTTGCAACGCTAATTCTTGACCTGTGAAATATTTTTATATGAGACTGCCACTGTAGCGGAAACTGTTGTCGTAAATATTTCCGTAAGAAAATTAAGTGACCACCTGCACGTAATGCGTCGTGGGCACCCAGCTGTGTCAGACGCCTAGAGAAAAAGCCATTAGCGCGTGCCTTTCAGAGCACAAAAAAAAAAGGGATGCCATTATCCTGGCCATTGTCATTCCTTTAGAGAAAGCATCGCAAATCCGACACGCTGATTACTTGGAAACATATCGTACTTTCTGATATTTACTGAAATGCCTAATGAAATGACAAGAAATAGTTTGTCTACACACCTGACTATGACTACTGTCTTTCTAGATGAGAGATTTTTTTACTACTTATGAAATGCCACATGACTATTGAACGATGTTCTTATGCTTTGCTTTGTACATAGCTGCTTATTTCATTTGATATCTAGTTTCTAGCTGCACTGCAGCATTGGTTAAAATAAAATCTTATAGATGTACTAATATAAATATTTTCTGTCTACAGATCGAGTAAATAATAATTTTTTAAAAAAATGAGGGAGCACAAAATGACATTTACCTTCACAGGAACTGCATTCATAATTTTCTTTTCAAGTAATTGGTAACTTTTTGGTAGAATAACTTCTTGTGGTGCACCACTTTAATTACATAGACATTAAGATGTGATTATACATTTCCCTTATCTGCATTGTTGTTTTTACTGTAATATTTTTTCTGCTTGAGCTATGTCATGTTTAGATATAAGCTGCTGTTTGCCAGGCATAGTGCTACTGAATTTTAAATTGTGTTACTCTGTTAAGCTACTTTTACTACTGACTTATTTTTCTTGTTACTGTACATTGGCTCATATTAGTTGTAATGTTGCATTGCTTGGTAAATTATATTTACTGTAGCTTGCTTTGCAATTTTCCATTTTTTTGCATTGCTGTTTGTGTTAATTTGTTATGTGCTGCTGCATTGCCTCGTCCCTTAGTTTAGTATCTGAGCTCAGTAGATTTAAGTTAGCTTAAGAGGAGACAATATAAGAAACTAACTATTATAAATTTATAAGAAATGCATTGAGAAGCTATCAGAAAATGGTCTGGCAAAATAAAAAGGATACTGTACAGTGGAGAAATACTATTATTGACAGAGGATGTGAACAGAATACAGAAAGCAGAGAGAAAAACTGTTTTTGACAGAGGATGTGAACAGAATACAGAAAGCAGAGAGAAAAACTGTTTTTGATAGAGGATGTGAACAAAATACAGAAGGCAGGCTTCGATAGGACTTTTGGGAATAATGATGAATGAAGGGAGATCTCCAAGAAGCAAAGAAAGTTTTGTTTGCAAAATACTGCAATGAAACAAACCCTGTCCTTTCCTTTTGTGTTATCCCACTATGTGTTTGGGTACCCTTGTGTATATATGTTCTTCCTGTCTTTATATGTTTACCTCATCAGACTTATGTTGTAGAATTTTTCTCATACTCAGATACATGAACTATGATGAGGAATACTGTTATCCTCAAATATAATTTGCATTAATAATATGTTATTTACTTTGTAAAGATGTTAGACATTATTAATTCTGTTTTGTTTTAATGCTCATGTGTAAAGTTGATGTTTCAAAAGTTATTCTGATCTTTTATGTATTTACTTATGTCATAATTCCTGTAACACTGATGTATATGTTATTTCTATTCTTTTGTAAAGCCCCTATTACTACAAATGTTATCTATATTGTTATGTTTTTAATGATGTATTGTGTACCTTTGTTATTGTATTCTTATGTTATAAAATTGTAATTGTCACCAGTTCATGATATTATTAACTTGTTAGTTACATTTCACTGCACACGTTTCTGTTGGTCATAGTATATGGACAATATGCGAGAAGTAGGGACTGTTAGTGTTTGCACGTGCGTTAATAATTCAGCAAGGGACTGGATAACAGCATTGCTGGTTCTAAGGACATTTCAAACAAATTTTTTTGTGAGTGCACGAGTGGTGGTTCATGGACTTGCTATATTGTCCACAAGACTCTTCGATGGTGATTGTGCACCTGCACAGTCGCAACAGATGGCTGCTGGCCATTTCTACAAGGACTACAGTGGGTCTACACCTTTGCTGACTCACCAGTACCATTATTTCTACAAGGCCTGCAGTGGGTCTGCACCTCTGGTGGCCCACCAATACCGTAATCTCTACCAGGACTACAGTGGGTCTGTTCTGTGATGACCTACCTACCAATATTCTTCAAAACGTCGAATGACTCTGCTGTGGCCCATTACCTGTCTGCATGTCAAGAGTCAGCACTGTCTTTCCGTTGGAAGGACAACACTACTTCTTCAAGACTGCATGGAAATCCACTACTTCCGTGTGCATTTTCTTTTACTGCTCAGACTTTGAGAAAAACTCTGCATTTTTACTGTGATGAACAATGTGGACTGTCTTTATGGACTGTGAGAAATTTTTAGCTTTTGACCAACATTGTATCAATAAGTGTGTGCATTTGATTTCTTTGTTATTGTAATTATGAAAATTTTTTTTCAAATCTGTATTGGCCACTGCCCAATCCAATTTGTAAAAATTTTTGTGGGGAGCATGGGGGCTATGTAAGTAGGCTGTTCATGTTTTCTCTATGTAAGTAGGCTGTTTAGGTTTTCTCTATGTAAGTAGGCTGTTTAGGTTTTCTCTATGTAAGTAGGCTGTTTAGGTTTTTTTATTGGTAACGCCACCTCTGTATGAAAATCACTGGCTGTGCTGTGTGCACTCTGTGGCTGCTTTGCATTGTTGTAATACTCGCCATTGTAGTGTTAGGCAGCTGGCTGTGAACAGCGCGTAGCGTTGGCAGTTGGAGGTGAGCCGCCAGCAATGGTGGATGTGGGGAGAGAGATGGCGGAGTTTTGAAATTTGTCATGAACTGCTATATTTATATATGATGATATCAAGGTAAATACATTGTTTGTTCTCTATTAATATCTTTCATTTGCTAACTATCCCTATCAGTAGTTAGTGCCTTCCATAGTTTGAATCTTTTATTTAGCTGGCAGTAGTGGCGCTCGCTGTATTGCAGTAGCTTGAGCAGCGAAGATTTTTGTGAGGTAAGTGATTTGTGAAAGGTATAGTTTAATGTTAGTCAGGGCCATTCTTTTGTAGGGAATTTTGAAAGTCAGATTGCGTTGCGCTAACAAAATATTGTGTGTCAGTTTAAGCACAGTCATGTAGAATTGTTCAAAAGGGGACGTTGCAAAACTATAGGGGAAGTAGACAGACTGCAAAGTGTAGGGTTAATATCGCTATAGTGCGTTTAAAATTAGTTACGATTTTTGACAGTTCGGTACGGTGCTAGTGGAGGGAGGCGTAGCTGCCAGTACGAACACAAGCGCCAGTGAAAACTCCAGAATGAAATATTCATAAATCCCTCGCATCTCATCAACAGTCTGAGATATCGAAAGATGCTTTTGGTAAATAATATTAAGCAAAGTGGAGAGTATTTTTCCATATGATTAATATGCGAAACTTCTATATCTACCGCGATATTTTAGGAACAAGTTTTTTTTTTCAATGAAATAACGTAGTGTTTAAGAAGCATCGATAGCTGGTGAAATGAGAATTGCTGTGCGTTTTGCACCAATATAAAACAAGAAGCTCCACATTTATTTTTATACTGAGAATGGGCTTCTTCAAAGCTACTGACCTGTTTTCTCCCCAGTAGCTAGTTTAATAATAGACTGTTTCAGGATTCTGTCACAGTTTCAACTGCATTAGAAGGTTAGTGAGACGATATTTGTAAACTCTGCTGTATTTTGGCGAAAGATGCAGGACTTTAACTTGGGAACAAGGTAAGTTACGTATCACTTAAAACTCGTCATAGTCTTTCATGAACCCAGGTGTCCTCTACTATCTTCTTGGTATGGCTGACTCGAGACCAGACCTGTGGCGTAACATTTCCAATGGCTTCTTTTGTCAGCACTTCAATCTCACCGAGAGTAAATTTCTTATTGCATGATACGGAGGAAGCCTGATCCAACTATGCCTTTTAGCGTTAGCCATTTCGTGGAGCTGGTAGCGTGTAGTTTTTGGCTTGTGCAGAACTAAAAGTTCCACTAACTCCCGCTCATACATGTTAGGTTCAGCTTTATACGGCGGAACATTTCTTTGTACCCAGAGCAAAATATCCGCTTTCCCCCGCTGCATTATTTAAGCTTTACCCGTCATAACGGACAGGTATGGCGCATTGTCCATTAGTATTAAAGAATTCGGAGGAATATTTTGCTGCAGAACATTATCTTCACAGCCTGCGAACGTGTTCTTGGACGACCACTTTTAATGGGAATATCATGTTGAGTCGTGCTGCACTGTTATTGTTAATGCAACACCATCACAAAACATTTGTTCACAACACCTGATCGTTGTAGAACACCTCAACGCCAGAAAATACCACTTTATAACGAGAGCTAACGAACGTAGATGGATCTAATGTGCGACCCCACATGGCACTGTTTATCCACGTCGTGGCAAGAGGGGTGCTTTACCTAACGAACTGCTGACGGTGTGGTAGGGAAAGTGGGCTCGGTGTTGGTGTTAGCTGGGCAACGGCGCCGTGTCCCCTCTGATGAGCCAAACGTTTAAAGGCGCAGCTGATTTTAAACGTACTATTGTGTCTTCTAACCAGTGGCCAATGTCATTGGTAGTAGTAGAGACGCCGGTTGGGTCACTCTGTGACAATTTTATGTCCATCATTAATGCCCAAGCTAACGTAAATCTGTACCCAGAGGGACTGTTGCCAAAACTAGCAGGGGGCCATTACTTTCCTAAAAGAGATTTCACTGACGCCTATTTTGCTTACCTATATGTAATTATGCTGAACAGTGTTTAGCGGTTAATACGCCATTAGGCATGTACCGTTATAACACGCTGCCACTTGGGCTCACAAAGTCTCTCACAATATTTCAGATACCTTGAGCATCTCATACAAAGTATCTCTCAATTGTGTTAATTTTTTACATGACTTACTAATTACTGGGCTCATATGAGAGCTAGGACCTGAAAATTTACAGGTGTTGTCTGAGCATCTTCAACCACACAGTCTGCATTGTCACCTTCACAAATGTAGTTTCTTTGGGCAAAGAGTAAAGTACCTAGATCATATACGCCCACACAGCGTTCTCTGGACACAATCAATAAATTATCAACCTCAAAGAACGGCAATCGTTCCTGACAAAGTTAATTGCTACGTGAAATTTATTGCCAATGTGTCACAGACTTCCTGATGCTTAATCAACTGCATAAAAAGGTGTTACATTTATGTTGTCAGAGGCAAGCCAGAAAACTTCCTTGCAGTTTAAAAATTTCGGTAGGTCAACCCCTTTTAAACAACTTTCTCTCTGGACAAATGCTTAACGCTGGCCGTTGATACATCAAATCGCGGCATCGCTGCAGTGCTGTCATACAGACACGCTGTCCGCACAGAACACCCAACCGGGTTTGCATCAACATTGAATGCGCCACAGCAAAATTACTCTTCAGCGCAGAAAGAGGCGTTTGTTATCATATACAGCGTAAAAAAGTATCACATATATCTACAGGGGAACAAGTTTCATCTGATAACTGATCATAAGCCGCACTCGAAACATCGTGATAAGAAGGCGCATCGGCTGCAACGGTGAGAGTTGTTTGTTATTAACTGTAACTGCGAGCCGGCCGGGGTGGCCGAGCGGTTCTAGGCGCTACAGTCTTGAACCGCGCGACCGTTACGGTCGCAGGTTCGAATCCCTTCTCGGGCATGGATGTGTGTGATGTCCTTAGGTTAGGTTTAACTAGTTCTAAGTTCTAGGGGACTGATGACCTCAGAAGTAAAGTCCCATAGTGTTCAGAGCCATTTGAACCATTTGTAACTGCGAAATCCACTACCGTCCCACGGAACAGCACAAATTCGGAAACACTTTTCTGATTGATTTGCTGCCCTGAAGCAGGGTTTGACAGGCACAAAGTACTTTGCTTTGCCCTAGGCGCCAATCAGTGACACACCCTAACGATTTCCCAATTATGGCGTACAAAGTAGCAACATAAACAGACCGTGGTCCACTGCTGGCTAGGGTACGGATTACCACCCAGCGGGTTTGGTTGGAGCTCCAGCCAAACGCCGCAGAGCCAGCATAAGACACATATTTTTCATTATGACACATGCTTAACGCTACTGATGGTATGTTATTGTTAGCCATAGACGAAACTGAATGCTGGGTGCTTATTCCCCACTCTACACGCCCCCTCCCCCTCCATACTGAAGCTTCTCCACACTGCACGCAAGGAAATACGCAGAATGGAGGCAACAGAGCAGCGTTGTATACAGTATCCTTGATGTTGATGACGCCATGGAACACATGGCCTGGAACTGCACCCACCGACAGCCTCGGCGCAGTGTCTCAAGCTTTAACTAGGCCCTGAGAACCACTTACAAAGCGGAACAACGTGGTTGCTAACTTCCCATATATGGCACGGGTTACTCCACCACCACAGCGCTACCATCCATGCCCCCTCCATTGCATATTTGTATGAGGGGCGTTCAATAAGTAATGCAACACATTTTTTTCTGATAGCGGTTTGGCATAATTCAAGATTCGAATACACCGTTTTATTCCTTACTCTTTTAACTACGGAACACTATTTTAAACACTATCTCCGTTCAAAAAATGTGTGTGAAATCTTATGGGACTTAACTGCTAAGGTCATCAGTCCCTAAGCTTTCACACTTCTTAACCTAAATCATCCTAAGGACAAACACACACACCCATGCCCGAGGGAGGACTCGAACCTCCGCCGGGACCAGCCGCACAGTCCATACTGCAACGCCTGAGACCGCTCGGCTAATCCCGCGCGGCTATCTCCGTTCAGTGCGACGGCCTTACGCCACCTTGCTGGCTGCGCCTGTATCCCGACATGGTACCGCTAAGATGGAAGGGACGAAGATCCTGGCTGTAGGGTGGGCTAACAAGAACGGTTCAGTGGAGTTTTATGAGCTCCTCTCGGGTGCGCAGACTTGTGTGAGGCATTGCGTTGCCATGGAGAAGAAGATTTTCGTTTCTGTTTTTGTGGCGACGAACACGCTGAAGTCGTTTCTTCAGTTTCATGAGGGTAGCATTTCAAAGTTTCACCATGAGGGAGGGCGTCAAACAGAGTGCCAGAAGATCCTCGCCATGACTTTACCGGTCAGGTGTGTGGCTTTGAACTTTTCCTTCGGAGGAGAGATGGTGTGGTACCACTTCATGGAGAGACCTCGTTACGATGATGACAGACGCCTCGCCCAAAGAGTCAACCTGCTTTTGTTCACTGCCAGGTCTCCATAGGCGTCCTGCAAGCGCCTATGAATATCTGCGACGCTCTGGTTTTCCGCCAAACGAAACTCAGTGACAGCTCTCTGCTTGGACCGCACCTCCGTTATAGGCTGAAATAATAGTTAATTAAATCAAGACCCTAAGCTGTCGACAAGCGTTGATATGTATATATGAACGGGGACAGTTGAAAATGTGTGCCCCGACCGGGACTCGAACCCAGGATGTCCTGCTTACATGGCAGACGCTCCATCCAGCTGAGCCACCGAGGGGACAGAGGATAGTGCGACTGCAGGGATTTATCCCTTGCACGCTCCCCGCGAGACCCACATTTGCAGATACTACAAAGGCGTGCCCGTTGCGCTGCCGTATTTGACCACGAATGACACCTGTGCAGTTTCCTCAGTGTGTTACAAGTGGCAGTCGTGATAAGTGTAGTTGTGAGTGCAGGAGAATGTGTGTAAACTGGTGGTGCTCGAATGGTGGGTGCTTCTGAAACCAAGTAGCAGAAGTTTTTGATGTATCGAAGATCTTATGCCGCATACAGTGGAAGCGGAGAAACATCACCCACTAAGTCACAACGCACACTAAAGTGTGTGTCGATTCATCGAGACAGACGGTCACTGAAGAAGACTGTGACGAAAAATAAGGGGACGGTAGATGAAAAACTCACACGAAGCGACGAACAATTCTAAAACAACACATCAACGATGTAAATGCCCGTAACAGGGAAACCTGGTCCCGAAGTCATAAAACCTGGACCTTGAAGCAATGAAAGAAACTAGTTTGGTCGGATGAGTTTTATTTCATGCTGTTTCCAACCTCTGGCTGAGTTTACGTTCCAAGAGTGAAACAAGGCAGGGGTTCAATGATGATTTTGGCAGCCATAACCTCGTGCTTCATAGGCCATATGGTTAATCTGCAAGGTCACTTTAGTACAAAGGACTGTATGACCGTTTTTGCTGATTAAGTTCATACCACAGTACAATGTTTGTTCCCCATTGGTGGCATTGTATTCCAAAACGATAGAGCCCCATGTTCATACAGCTCACGTCGTCCAGGGGTGATTTTGTGAGTAAGAGGATGAATTGTCGCACCTCCCCTGGCCACTAGGGGCACCAGATCTCAGCATTATTGAGCCTTTGTGGTCTACTTTGGAGAGATTGGTGCGTGAGCGTTATGTATCTCGATCATCGTTACCTATTTTGCAGGAACAATGGCATAAGATTCCCTTGAAAACCAAACCAGCCCTCATTCTGTGGCAACCGGAAGCTGTTTTGAAGGCCATTGGTTTTCCTACACTGTATTAGGCACGGTAATGTGTTGTGTTTTTGGTGTTTCCGTATTTTCGTCCGCTCACTACAATTTCAAATTCAAAAACGTTCAAATGTGTGTGAAATCTTATGGGACTTAACTGCTAAGGTCATCAGTCCCTAAGCTTACACACTCCTTAACCTAAATTATCCTAAGGACAAACACACACACCCGTGCCCGAGGGAGGACTCGAACCTCCGCTGGGACCAGCCGCACAGTCCATGACTGCAGCGCCTGAGACCGCTCGGCTAATCCTGCGCGGCCCTCACTACAATTTCACGTGCGTGTCAACATTATCCGCCGAAACTGTAGCGTTGCGCTCTTACTTGTCACTTACGCTGTGGCGTCTGTCTCGTATATCAGTAAATAATAGTGGGAGCACTTTTTACAAGATGGTGATTGTACATTTGGCATTTCGTGGGGTGCCAATATTATTCTTAATTTATGGCCAATTTTAAAAAATGGTTTAAATGTCTCTGAGCAATATGGGACTTAACATCTGAGGTCACCAGTCCCCTAGAATTTAGAACTTCTTAAATCTAACCGACCTAAGGACATCACACACATCCATGCCCGAGGCAGAATTCGAACCTGCGACCGTAGCAATCGCTCGGTTCCGGACTGAAGCGCCTAGGACCGCTCGGCCAGTCCTGCAAAACACGTTAATGACTTAAATTCAGTCACTTGAAAATGATGTAAAAGGCCGAAACATGGGTCGTAACTAAATAAACAATACAGTCAAATGGCTGTGTTCATTTAAAAAAACTGTAGTGAGGACAGCGATTGCAATACTTCCAGCAAATAATTGAGGATACTTGAGATGAAGGGCTTTTACTGGAGAGGAATTCGTGGCATGCGCATCAACCAGAAATCTGATGACCTCTCCCTTCCAAAAAATGTATCTTCAGAAATTTATGAAATCTGTTGACAAGGTTTGAGTTCAGCGTGAGATCTAGCAGTTGCACTCACTTCCATGGGGTTGTGAAGAATGTGCCATAGGACAAACCGCTGTCTTATATAGGATGACAAGGAAATGCTGTAATTGAAGATCAGTGTGTTTCGGATACCGAGCCTGAGGGCTCCGAACGGCCGGGTCCGACTCTTCGACGCTTAATTTTCTGTGGCGAGCGCGCACTGTGGTGCGTGACTCGTACACTGCGTGTCCCAGGCGGAAGCAGGCGCACAGTACTGTGCTGTCCTACGCTACGACTCATCTGGCGCTGCTGCACAGAAAGAAATCTGTGACTCACACAAAAGCACGCGCTGCGCTAGCGTTGCTTGCGTCCCAGTGCGCGCCTGGCCTAATTCTGTCAATAGACTACCGCTCCCCTACTTTCCAGACGTCAAAGAAGCTACCTGCATACCTCGTTAGACTGGCACACGTTTCTTCGTGGAGTGCCAGACCAGCGAGGTATGTAGCGGAGCTCCTTTAGGTAGAGGTACTGGTAGAAGTAAAACTGCGAGACGCCGTCGCGAGTAGCACCCTAGGTACCTCAGTCATTAGGGCGTACTTAATTCATTACATAATAAATTACAAGCTGAAGGTATTTTTTTTGATCTGTCAACGACTTTTGACTGTATGATCCACAAAATCGATTTGAATGAATTACACTGCGTGAAAAAATTAATATATTATTAAATAAAAAAGAACTACAAATTACACAAACATGAAGTCGTAGAAAGAAAAATCATTCGAAAAATACTTGGACCACCAAAAAATACAGAGGTATGGAAATTAAGAAGCAATGAAGAAGTTTATCGCAACATAGAAAACATAAATGAAACACTACGAAAAAGGCGACTGCTCTTTTTTGGACACTTATTCAGAATGAACAGCAACAGGTTAACCAAACAGATTTTTAAATATCTTTGGGACAAGAAGTCAACAATAGCCTGGATTCAAGAAGTTAGGAAACATTTGGAAAGAAAGAACATAAGTGAAAAAGGTGCAACAGAAAGAGAGAGTTTCAAGAGGTGATTATTAAAACTGGAAGGATTACAAGGCAGGAGGGAGGAGAAGACGGGGTCAAAATGGTCCGTGGAGAGAAAAAGGATACATAGTGAAAAGATGAAAGAATACTGCAGGAAAAAGAAAGAACAAGAAAGAAGGAAGCACTGAAATTGGTGCGTGGTCCTTAGATGACCCAAACGAAGAAAGAAAGAAGAAAAAAGAAGCAACAAGAGCACATGTAACTTTGTCAGCGGGTATGTAAATGATTAGAATTGTAACTCTATGTGACAGGCGAATTGTTCAAAAAAATGGTTCAAATGGCTCTGAGCACTATGGGACTTAACATCTGTGGTCATCAGTCTCCTAGAACTTAGAACTACTTAAACCTAACCAACCTAAGTACATCACACACATCCATGCCCGAGGCAGGATTCGAACCTGCGACCGTAGCAGTCGCGCGGTTCCGGACTGAGCGCCTAGAAACGCTAGGCCACCGCGGCCGGCACAGGTGAATTGTGTTTAATGTTGTTACCAGTTCTGGTAAGGTATATAAGGGCCGTGAACAGCGTCAGATATTGAGTGATCACAGAGAAGAAAAACGGATACGCCGCATACTCGTGTGGGACAGTGTTACCAACAGATGAAGAGTTTGTAAGGGACTCTAATGTGTGGCCGCCTGATCGAATGGTGCAATATCCGGATTTCTGGTCATTCAGGTGTGAAAGTGGCTCCATGTTGGAGTGTATGTGAGTGTGAGGGCGGAGATACTCGTCGCCAAGGTTCTGATCGGCCACGGCAGACTACCACAAGGCAGGATCACCGTACTGTACAGCAGGCCTGCCATCTCAGAACAAATCATAGACGTCATGCAACATTCTGTCATACCGCACACTGAAGACTAACGGTAGTCGGGACAGGGAAATGCCGTCACATGCACAGATTGCCTTTGACATCACAACATAAACGAGTGTTTTTGGAGTGACGTTGTGGCCAGGAGGCATGGACTGCTCGTGTAAGGAGTCGCATTGAATTTAGCGATGAACCGTGGTTCTGCCCTACCCTGGAGGACCATCTTCGGCAAGCATGGAGGCGACTTGGGGAGAGATCCCATTCTTTCACCGTTGTAGAGAGGCACGGCGATGGCGCGGGTGGCCATAGGATATGACTTTAGGTCATGACTTGTAGTTGAGGGTACCACAGTGGTACGTCACACACAACCTGCGTCATATGTCACCCCTCATACAATAGCACTTCGGTGCGATTTTTCAACAGGACAATTCTCATCCACTCATGGAACTGTCTACGTGATACTGAGGTACTCCTGAGACCAGGAAGATCCACATATCTCTCCCCAATAGGACATGTGTGCGACCTGATCAGACATCAACTTCGTCCCAACGCCGGTATCCACGATGTAAAGAACCAGTTACAAAAGTAGTGTGCCAGCTTCCATCAGAAGAAGATGCAACGGCTTTGACACCCTTCCCAACCGAATCAATGCATGCAACTAGACCAGAAGGCGTGAAGTATCATACTGACAGGTGACCTCATGCTGCCAAGTTCGTTGTAGATTTGACTCGATTTCGTAATTACTGAAATAACATCACATACCCTGTCAACCCGTGAAATTTCATTCTGTTTGCTGCTCCGCTTGTGGGTGCCTCACTCTTTTCGTCAGACATTGTAGAATACTATTGTGTCACTACGTGTGCCACAAAATGGTTCAAGCCATGTCGCACAAATAGGAAACAAAGGGTGTCAGTACAAGAGACCAATGGACAAAGATATCATAGTCACACTCGGAAGTAGTTACGTGTGCTATCTCACAAGGGACCACTTCCAGGTGTAAATTAATAACCTCCCATCAGTTACACTACCAGAGATAAGTTGGGTCTATTTTAGGATTACAGCTTTTTCAGACATAAATTAAATTAATAACCTATCACCAGGTATGAAACTTCCCGGTGCAGCACTTGCCTGTGAAAGCAAAGGCCTCGAGTTGGAGTCTCGGTCTGGCACAAAGTTTCAATGTGCCAGCAAGTTTCGTATCAGCGCATACATCGCAGCAGCGTGAAAATTTCATTCTGGAAACACCTCCCAGGCTGTGGCTAAGCCATGTGCCCGCAACGTCCTTTCTTCTAGAAGTGTAGTTTTACAAGTTCCGCAGGAGAGCTTCTGTGAAGTTTACAAGGTGGGAGACGAGGTACTGGCGGAAGTAAAGCTGTGAGAGCGGGTCGCTAGTCGTGCTTGGGTAGATCAGTCGGCAGAGCACTTGCCCGAGAAAGGCAAAAGTCCCTTGTTTGCAGGTGATAAAAGTATCGCAATAAATAGCAAATGGAGCATAGCTTTAGAAAGGGCTACAAATGAAATTCTCTTGGACATTAATAAATGGCGAGGGAATTAGATAGGGAAACGAGACACTAATGGCCAAAGTAGAGAGGATATAAAATGTAGACTGGCAATGACATGAAAAGTGTTTCTGAAGAAGAGAAATTTATTTACATCGAAGATAAATTTGTCAGGAAGCCTTTTCCGAAACTATTATTATGGAGTGAAGCCATGTATGGAAATGAAACATGAAGGATAAACAGTTTAGACAAGAAGAGAATAGAAGCTCTTGAAATGTGATGCTACAGAAAAATGCTGAAGATTAGATGGGTAGATTACGCAACTAATAAAGAGTTACTGAGTAGGATGGGGGAGCGAAGAAATTTGTGACACAACCTGACTACAAGAAGGATCTGTAGGCAGGACACATTCTGAAACATTACGATACCATCAACTTAGTACTGGAGGGAAGCGTTAGGGTAAAAAGTGTAGAGGGAGAGCGAGAGATGAATGCAGTAAGCAGATTCAAATGGCTGTAGGCTACAGTCGTTTTTAGGAGATGAAGCGGCTTGTACAGGATAGAGCAGCGTGGAGAGCGGCATCAGACCAGTCTTCGGACTGTAGACCACAACATCAACACATAAATAATGTAACCCTCTCCCAACAATCAGCTCCGTATTAAGCAAGAACAATCTGCATAAAGACTGAAAGGCACTTCTGTTACTCCAAAAAGGGCTTCACTGTTCAGCAATACACATGTTCGATTACTTGCCAGCAACCATAAAAAACTTACCTACAAATAAAGTTCAGTTTAGCAGGAATCTGAAAGGCTCACTTGTGACTAACTCCTTGTACTTCAATCAAGAATTTCTAAACGTAACCAGTTGATGTATGCACTGATACTATCATTATTATTACTATATTTTTTTATTAAACATGAAAAACTCTGAAATATTCCACGTCCACGAGGATCTCGTCAATGCGGATCTAATCTAATCCAACCGAATGCCATATCGGCACACAGTTTCATCCTTTCAGGAAGGTACGTGTTTGATTAACCCAGGAGTGTCTTAACAGTTGATGAATTTTGATCGCAAAATATCTGTCATCGATTTTACGCCGTGGGAGACGAGAGAAAGAAGAGACGGATAAGACAGCACCTCCGTCAACTAAAATAGCAATTTCGTCGATCGCTCTAAGATAACGAATCAGCTGCCTCGTTTTCAGTCGTTCGCCGCGGCCATTGACTTCCGGCGTGTTTCCCCTATCTCTTGGTGGGTGCCACGCACTAGCGAGCTCCACACTTTCTGTGATAAGAGCGCCAACAGATAGTCCCTTCGAGCAGCGAGGGCCTGTTTCTATTTGCGCAGCGTTACCGCCTTCACTCTTTCATTTAAGGCATCGATCAATATGTTGTATTAAATTTATCAAAGTCTTGTTGAGTTCGCTGGGAGACAGTAACATCGTGTAATAGAATAGATAAAAAATCTACTAACTAGGCGGCGACAGAACCACACATAAAAGACTTTTGTGATTGGCAAGCTTTCGGAGCCAGTGGCTCCTTCTTCAGGCAAGGCAAGGAAGAAGGGTGAAGGAAAAGGACTGGATGGGTCTAGGAAATGAACTGCGGGTCAAGAGAAACTTACCGTACGGTATGAGCAGGATATATCGCTCAAGGAGTAGGTTACCAGCTGCTCCTTATTAAAGTAAGTGGAAGAAATGAGGTTAAAACATCTAAAACAGAAAAGACAGTGTCACTTAAAGTGACAATAAATAAATGTTCTATTAAACGGAGATATTACAAGAAGAAGGCTAAAATAGGGAGAGTCGAGAATGTGGATGGATGATCACTTACAAGAAACATGGACATCCACCCACGCTGTTAACAGATTAAAAACTACTTCCTAACATTTCAGTCAGCAAGTCGGACATTTCACAGGACCTTAAAATTTTTGCCACATTCGTCTCGTTTTCGTTTGAAGTAAACGGCAAATCTGCAGGTAATTTAGCAGCTGCCCTTTTACCTGAAAATAAGTCAAATTAAACGTGGAGAACTACGATCTGCACCCTATAAGTACTACACATTGGATGGTCCTTTCGCTGGACCAACAGTCCAAACGTCATAGGACTATGTCCTCGTCTCGTCGGGTACGGCTGGAAGGAAGTCACGGCCGCATTGTTGTTACTAGATACAGCTTATCGTCTGTAATTTTTATCCATTCTTCATACACTCCGAGCAGCGGAAAAAAAGACGCAGCAGGAAGCAACTTCCCGAATTGGACGGAGATCGAGGGATGTGATTTACATGTGCAGGCAAACAAACGATTACGGTTTCAGAACAATTCGATAATTTATTCAAGAAGAACAGCTCTACAAACAGAGCAAATCAATAACTTCTTGGTCCGTCTCTGGCCATTCGGCATGGCATTAATTAACGGAGTTCTGGAAGGCCTCCTGAGCGATATCTTGGCAAATTCTGTCTAACTGGCGGCTTAGATCGTCAAAACCCTCGGAGATGGTTGGAGGGCCCTACCCACAGTGTTCCAGACGTCCTCACCTCAGTTGGGGAGAGATCTGGCGTCCTTGCTGGTCAAGGTAGGATTTGGCAAATACGAAGACAAGCAGTTGAATCTCTCATCGTGTGCAGGCGGACATTATTCTGTTGAAATGTAAAGCCTGAAGGGAAACGAAAAAGAGGCGTTGAATACTGTCGGCGTACCGTCGTGTTTTGCCGCGGATGTCAACGAAAGTGGTCCTGTTATGAAAATAAATGTCACTTGAGGCCATCACTTTTAGTTGTTGACAGGGGCGACAGGTTATGCCACCGCTGTCCTGGGCGTTTCCATCATACACGCCTTCTGCTTGGTATCTCATTGACTGGACTAGGTCTGCAGTGATGAATCCCGCTTCGAAATGAGCCCCAATGACCAGTGAAGACGCGTTTGGAGACGCTCCAGGTAGCACTCGGATACCAAACTGATGGTCGCCAACCATACGACCTGACAACGAGGAGTCATTGTCTGGGGTCCCATTTCTTTTCATAGCAGGACTTCTTTGGTCGTGTCCTCAGGGGCGCCCTTATAGCACAGCGGTACGTCACAGGTATTTTACGCGCCATCTTGTTGCCCTTCATGACAGGCCACCCAAGGCTTACACTTCAGCAAGATAATGGCCGC
Source organism: Schistocerca piceifrons (assembly GCF_021461385.2). Classification (NCBI taxonomy): domain Eukaryota; kingdom Metazoa; phylum Arthropoda; class Insecta; order Orthoptera; family Acrididae; genus Schistocerca; species Schistocerca piceifrons. The sequence goes on from NC_060140.1 coordinate 136,645,347, forward strand.
CCGCACGAGGCGATAGTTCGCACTGCTCGTGCTTGCCAAACCCTACCTTTGCTAGAAAGGCTGTCGGATCTCTCCCCAAATGAAAACCTTTGAACATTATTCACAGGGCCCTCCAACCATCTCGAGATTTTGACGACGTAATGCGCCAATTGAACAAAATTTGGCTGGATAGTCCTCAGGAGGGCATCCCACAACTTTATGAGTAAATCACAAGTCGAATAACTGCTTGCATAATGGCCAGAGGTGAATCAAGACGTTATTGGCTTGCTCAGTTTGTGAAGCTGTTTTTCTTGAATAAATCATCCAATTGTTCTGATACTGTAATCGTTTGTTTGTCTGCACATGTACGTCACACCTACCGATTTCCGTCCCATTCGGGTAATTCCTTCTTGGTGCATCGCATTTTTTGTCTTAGAGTGTACTAAATGAGAAACGATAAGAACTGTTGAGTTAAATTTAAAGCCCACTTCCTACTATATGGATGATTTTGTGTCACCCACATAACTTTTTTACCATGAAAGTCTGTCAGAGAATTGTGGATGATTTAAGAAAAATTCTTGTTCTAGGTTCTGTATAAATACGCCAGTAAAGAAAGCATGCAAGGATGCTAGCCATTGCGGGATCAATGTTCCGCCTATAAGACAAGGCGAGAGCAGAGATTGTAAGCTATTTATTTTCTCCCCTTATAATAAGGAGAAGCACAAAGAGCGCACAGAGGTGGTGAAGACAATGGAGCACAAGGGACAGGAACTTATATCACATGCATACGGTGGAAAATGCTACTAGGTACCTAGCCCCACGCTGAGAAACTTCATAGATCTTAACAGTTTAAATTATTAGATCTTATTTATTCAATATTACTACTTTTTTGACTATTTAATCCCCTTTCCAATTCAAATGGTCCCCTAAATTTATTCCATCTCGAGTCGAAAGATGTGTCTCGCATGAAATAATGATTTAGCTCTAAAACGTATGGGGAAAAATAATGAACATTGGTTTACTCACTGTGAATTCAACAGCCAAATAATTACTGTAGCATTATAGCAAATAAAAATACAGACAATATTGAACAGGTTAACTAACAATGAAGTTACTTCCATTACAAAGTAGCGTCAACAGATCCATAACTATATCATTTCTCACGTATCTTACCAGTTTTCAAGCAGCGATACACATAATCGTTCACATAAGAACTCATGGGAGATAGAAGAATCTGATTAAATATGCTTAGATAACGACATATTGCAAAGATAAGACTGATGTTTCTGCATTCCCCATTGAATATTGCTGGTTATCGGCTTCTGTGGTTGAAAAATATTTCTAAGGCGTATGAAGTCCCTGACTGTGATCGATATGGAAAGAGGCACCAAGGCAAAGTGCGCAGAGCTGCAGGTGTCGAAAGTGAGGCAGCAGGCCAGGCCAGGCCAGGCCACACCCTGCACGCATCGCCGTCTGCATAGAAGTGCCAGGGTCGGGCGCGGGTACGTGCTAGCTCGTATTGTTCAGCGCCTGTCTCAAATCAGCACGACTGAGCGCACTGAAAATTGTGCAGTGACTCGTTGGCCAGACTGCTCTACAATATAGATTATGTACTGACATAAGTCATGGGACGGCGATATGCATATACACAAGGTACAAAAGAGCAGTGCATTGGTGGAACTGTCACCTGTAATTAGTTGATACATGTGCAAGGTTTTCGAAGTGATTATAGCCGCAAGATGGGAATCAACAAACTTTGAACGCCGAATGGTAGTTGGAACTAGACGCATGCGACATTCCATTTCGTAAATCGTTAGGGAATTCAACGTTCCAACATCCGCAATGTCAACACTGTGCCGGAAGTACCAAATTTCCGGTACTACCTCTCACCACGAACAACGCAGTGCGGCAGTAACCGACGGTCTTCACTTGATGGCCGAGAACAGTCGCGTATGGATAGAGTTGTCAGTTACAACAGACAAGGAACACTGTGTGAAATAACCGCAGAAATGAATGTGCGACGTACGACGAACGTATCCGTTAGAAAGGTGCGGCGAAATTTGGCGTTAATGGGGTATGGGAGCAAACGGCCGACGCGAGTGCCTTTATTAACAGCACATCGCCTCTCCTACGCTTGTGACCATATCGCTTGGTTCCTAGACGACTGGAAAACCGTGGCCAGACAGGTTCCTATTTCAGTTGGTAATAGTTGATGGTAGTGTTCGAGTGTAACACATACCCCGTGAAGCCATGGACCCCAAGATGTCAACTGTGCAAGCCGGCTCCATAACGTTTTGGGCTGTGTCTACGTGGAATGGACTGGATTCTCTGTCCCAACTGAACCGGTCATTGACTGGAAAAGATTATGTTCGGCTACCTGGACATAATTTGCAGCCATTTATAGACTCCATGTTCCCAAACAACTATGGAATTTTTATGGATGACAGTGCACCATGTCACAGGCTCAGTATAGTTCGTAATTGGTTTCAAGAATATTCTGGACAATTAGAGCGAATGATTTCGCCGCCCAAATTGCCCGACGTGAATTCCAACAAACATTTACAGGAGTTAGTAGTGAGGTCAGTTCATGGAAAAAAAAACATGCGTCTGCAACACTTTTGTAGTTATGGACGGCTGTAGATGCAGCATGGCTGAATATTTGTTGCGTGGGACTTTCAAGGACTTTTTGAATCCGTGCCACGTCGAGGTGCTGGACTACGCCGGGCAACAGGAGGTTCGACACGGTATCAGAAGGTACCCTATGACTTTCATCACCTCAGTGTATAATTAATGTCGCGGACATACAACGTAATTTGCATTCAACTTGATGCAAAATAATGATATTCACTCTCAAAATCTGCAGTTTTTGTATCTACATGGAAGTATTATATCTAAAAAAGTAACAAAATTAATATAAATGATGTTACGCTATTTTTGCCAGTGTGAAACAGGATAAATGAAGTTTTGGTTTCTTTTACAGAAGAATTAACTTCGGTGATTATCTCACGAATATTTGTTTTTTAGAAACTTATTCATTACTTGCTTCATTTGACTGAGTCACCAGAAAGTACTGTTTAGCTTTCGTATATCTGAGGATCAATGGTGCAAGACACTGAAGTCACGAAAGATGTAAAGTAGGATTACCCACTGTCAGCACTGATATTTTGAATTGCGGAGAAGAGGCATAAAATACCTGAAGAATTAACTGAATGAGTCCAGCTGTTCTACCACGATCCTAGAGTCCAGTGCTATCTGCTGCTGAGGCGTCAGGTGACATCCTGCTTCTGTGTGTGTCTACCAGGATTTCGTTATTCCTCTTCATCATAATAATGAACGCGGCCGCCAGAGAACTTCAGAAATTAGCACATTGGAAAACACTGTATCCTGACGTTGTTCTGTTGGCTGCTGAATACAAGAACGACATTCAACGACGAGTCCGAGCATGGACCGGTGCAAAAATTGACGAGGTTCTGGACTTTGGCTGCACTCGATAGTTATCTTTGGACTCAGTGTAAGCAGTCTGGTGGGATTCTGCGAAACACTTTGCGGGAGCCCACTTTAGACATGCTATCTAAACTTGACAGCCCGAGCAGCCGATGTGGAGGCTGCGTGGTGGCGAAATGCGGTATCAGGCAACGAGGCGAGGCCAGCAAGCGATAAGGGGCTGCGTGGGGCGGATGTCGGGGGCGGCAAGGAGAGCTGCTGGCCCCAGCCGCGCAGCTCTGACGTCCCGTGCAGCAGGCACAGTTGACAGTACGGACAGGCGCCGAACAACCAGTCGCGTCGAATGCGGCCACTTTTAATATCACGCGGGCTCTATATGGAATTTGCGTGTCAATTGTTGACGCTGAGGACACAGCGGTTGATGAGACGTCTTAAAAGCAAAAAGTTTCTCATAGTGCTGCACAATCATTGTAAGACGTATATCCAACTAAGCAACTACTAGGAAAGGTAAAGAATGTACTTCTGCAACATGAGGGAGATATGTACGAGGGGTGTACAATAAGTACGGCAACACGTTTTCGTCTGAAAGCAAGCTGATTTTATGTAGAATCCCAGTACATCATACACTACCGGCCATTAAAATTGCTACACCAGGAAGATGACGTGCTACAGACGCGAAATTTAACCGACAGGAAGAAGATACTGTGATATGCAAATGATTAGCTTTTCAGAGCATTCACACTAGGCTCGCGCCGGTGGCGACACCTACAAAGTGCTGACATGAGGAAAGTTTCCGACCGATTTGTCATACACAAACAGCAGTTGATCGGCGTTGCGTCGTGAAACGTTGTTGTGATGCCGTGTGTAAGGAGCAGGAATGTGTACCATCACGTTTCCGACTTTGATAAAGGTCGGATTGTAGCCTAAAGCGATTGCAGTTTATCGTATCGCGACATTGCTGCTCGCGTGGTCGAGATCCAATGACTGTTAGCAGAATATGGAATCGGTGGGTTCAGGAGGGTAATACGTAACGCCGTGCTGGATCCCAACGACCTCATATCACTAGCAGTCGAGATGACAGGAATCTTATCCGCATGGCTGTAACGGATCGTGCAGCAACGTTTCGATCCCTGAGTCAACAGATAGGGACGTTTGCAAGACAACAACCACCTGCACGAACAGTTCGACGACGTTTGCAGCAGCATGGACTATCAGCTCGGAGACCATGGCTGCGTTTACCCTTGACGCTGCTTCACAGACAGGAGCGCCTGCGACGGTGTACTCAACGACGAATCTGGGTGCACGAATGGCAAAACGTCATTTTTTCGGATGACTCCAGGTTCTTATTACGGCATCATGATGGTCGCATCCGTGTTCGGCGACATCGCGGTGAACGCACATTGGAAGCGTGTATTCGTCATCTCCATACTGGCGTATCACCCGGCGTGATGGTATGGGGTGCCATTGGTTACACGTCTCGGTCATCTCTTGTTCGCATTGACGGCACTTTGAACAGTGGACGTTACATTTCAGATCTGTTAGACCCGTGGCTCTACCCTTCATTTGATCCTTGCGAAACCCTACATTTCAGCAGGATAATGCACGACCGCATGTTGCAGGTCCTGTACGGGCCTTTCTGGATACAGAAAATGTTCGACTGCTGCCCTGGCCAGCACATTCTCCAGATCTCTCACCAATTGAAAACGTCTGGTCAATGATGGCCGAGCAACTGGCTCGTCACAATACGCCAGTCTCTACTCTTGGTGAACTGTGGTATCGTGTTGAAGCTGCATGGGCAGCAGTACCTGTACACGCCATCCAAGCTCTGCTTGACTCAATGTCCAGGCGTATCAAGGCCGTTGTTACGGCCAGAGGTGGTGCTGATTTCTCAGAATCTATGCACCCATATTGCGTGAAAATGTAATGACATGTCAGTTCTAGTATAATATATCTGTCCAATGAATACCCGTTTATCATATGCTTTTCTTGTTGGTGTAGCAATTTTAATGGCCAGTAGTGTATTATACGCTACTCTTTTTGGCTACAAAACCCTATTTTTCAACATAATTTCCAGTCAGTGCCACGTCTTTACGCCACGTCACTGGCAGGGCTGGTAACAGCCGACTGATCGGCATCGGAGCCAACGTCATCCTGCATCAATAACCTCACAATCATCCGCGCACTGCTTCCCGTGAAGCGCATCCTTCATAGGGGCAAACAGACGGAAGTCGGAAGGTGCGAAATCCGGGCTGTAGGGTGGACGAGGAAGACGAGTCCAGTGAAGTTTTGTGAGGTCCTTTCGGGTGCTCAGACTTGTGTGAAACCTTGTGTTGTCATGGAGAAGGAGAAGTTCGCTTGCGTTTTCTTCAATTACCTGAGGGCAAGCACAATACACTTCAGAGTTGATTGTTGCACCATGAAGGAGGATATCAACAGAGTAGCCCCTAGAGATTCACTGAAGACCGTCGCCAAGACTTTATGGCTGATGATGCGGCTTTAAAGGTTTACTTTCGACGAGAGGTGGTGCGGCGCCACTCCATGGATTGCTGTTTTGTTTTCAGCTCGAAGTGATGAACCCATGTTTCATCTCCTGCGTCGATGCTCGACAAAAATTGTCATGATCAGCCTCGTAAGGCGCAAGCAATTCCGCACATACAGTCCTTCGTTGCTCTTTATGGTCTTCTGTTAGGCGGCGAGGAAGCCCAACTAGAGCACGGGTGTTGTCAGTACTATCAACAGAGACGACTATTTGTGCAGCGATGTGTTTGTCATCCGTCGGTTACCTCAAATGAGAGTGTCCGCACGTCCTAACTTGGCAGGAGTCACAGCTGTGTGCGGCCGGCCTTCACATGGGAGGTGCGACAGGTTTGCACGACCTTGTTGCGATGATGGCACACGCCTCGCCCAGCGACTCACAGCGCTTTTGTTCACTCTCATGTCTCCGCAGACACTCTGCGAGCGTCTATGAATATTTGCGATGCTCTGGTTTTGCGCCAAAAGAAACTCATTTACTGCTCTCTGCTTGTAACGCGCAGATGCCAGAATGTTACAGATGCCATTTTGAAGGTTACGTACAGCGCCGCCACCTATCGGAACTTCACGCAACTATAGGGGCTGAAGCGGGAATTTTCCACGATGTTTCATAACAATCCCGCAATTTTAAAATCGAAACTGGCTGAATTACAATAGGTTGTATTTTTTATTGAACTCCTCTCGCATAATTCAGATAGGAAGCAGTGCAAGAGGGGGATCTATGGTAACAAGTAAGCAGCACAGGAGGGCTGCATGGAACATAGCTTGATAAAATGTGACATTCCCTGCAGATTTTCATCTCTATGTTAGTCAGGGAGATAAGAAACAGTAGAGTGTGTGCCAGTGGGAGACGACAAGCTCTAGTGTCGCCAACTGCTGCGCCGTTCCTTGTCTCGTAAGAGAGGGTGAAGTATTACTCACCTGCCTCCAATTAGGATACTGTCCACTAGTGCATAGCTTCATATTCCTGTGACAAGACCATCCAGCTGTGATGTCTCTGGCTTATAAATCACAGAACTACACCTTTTAATTGAGTGTATTTCATATCTTGACGGAGGGTGAAAGTAACTGAGGACTTGCCGCCTATTTTAGTTGACGAGAAGACGAGTGTCGTGACGATTTTAAATATCTGTGTAGTGACTGGACCCTGAGCCGTGGCGGGACTGGTGCCAGGGCTATCTTTGGTTAGGCACTATCGATTCCCTCTGACAGAAGTTTGTCTTTGGAGCCTGGACCGGCTCAGGATATAGCGGGCAGTACGGAGTGGTAAGGAACAACAACTTTGGGCACGGCACGCGGAAGTGCGCGTTTTAGCGAGACGTTGGAGAGACGACAGCGAGCACGGTATGCCTGAGTACGGGCGGCAGTTGGCGCTCGATCGTACTGGAGTCAGTAACAGCGGGCCGGCTCTGTGGCTTCTTGGCAACCTCATGAAGCTGTGCATGTGCTCGCTTCCGTCAAGGATCACGCTGTTACTATCGGACTAAGCAATGTCTGGCGTCTTCACCACATCTATCCAGCAGCTGGCATCAAGTTAAGTAATTCAAGTCCTACCAACGATTAGTGAAATATAATGATGATTGCTCTTGAGGCAGCAAAGTGTTGCAAGGACTGTGATGTGATACTTATTAAGTGTGTGCTTCGCTTCTTAATAATATTGGTCTTACTTCAGCTGGCCCACATAAGGTACTCCACGTGATGCTTGGATTTCAATGAGCCAGTTTCGTTTGCATCATTAGTGTACGTGGTTCTGCTTAAAGGAATGACAGTTTTATTATTGTTAATTTTATCGAAGTAGTTTTCTGTATAAGTTTGAGTATTAAGGTGAAGGAAGGTTTGTTTGGTGCCCTGTTGCCGCTTCTGATTTATGTTTCAGAGATCGGAAGCAATGGGCAACCGAAGTGCAGAGCCTCGCCCTTTAAATTACTAGTTGGCGTACGGGCGGTGGACTTCGCCTGAGCTCGCGTGTGCTGTTTGGTTTCGATTTCGGCGTTCTGAACGGGGTGGGAGTACAAACGAAATCCACATCTTAATTCGAAGATAAGTACTCAGTCGCCTCCACCGTTCGTGGCCAAGCCGCGGCTTCACAATCTCGGGCCTCAGTTATTGTACAAGCTGCAGTTTTTTTAAACTTGTCGTGGCTCTGCAAGGTTGCCGGTTAAATGTTTTAAATATTTGTCTTAAGAATTTTGAGGGATTTTTGGAATGTGTCTTAATGGAAACCGGTTTTTTTTTTTTTCTTTTTCAATTGTGGTGCAATTCAGCCTTAGTGGCGTATGTCAATTTTGATGGGGAAATAATTGGGTTATTACTGATCTAACTGTCTATAACCTGGGAAAGTTGTTTGGTAATATTCGCTTGTGGTTTCATATAACAAGCAGTTTGTAAAATTTGCCTGAGTGGCGGTTTTTTAAATGTCTTCAAAGAGATTAATTCATTTGTGGTTTTATAACAAGCAGTTTGTAAAGTTTGCCTGAGTGGCGTTTCTTAATGAAATTATCTGATTTGTGATTGTAATTCTCTTAATGATTTATCTATGATGCAAATAAATGTGTTGAAATCAAATGGTCACTGTGTGGATCAAGTCCTTCCACTCCCTTTATATTAAAGGTTAAGGAATTTGCAGTTCAAAAGAAATAACGTATCAGACCCCAGACTAAATTTCTAGGATGGATGTTGTGTGTGTGGCTGATTCACGCATTTTTAGTCTATTGATCACCCCCCCCCCCTTCCCCCCCACTATTGTATGTTGTATAATTTTGAATCTTCCCATTCAAATTCACTTTTTAATTGAAAGTTGTAAAACTACGAAACCCCGAAGTATTGCAAACCCAATGAAATACCCCACATATGATACTACTGAACACAAATGATCGAATGACGATGCATCCACAACAAAATGCCAGAGCTGGAAGCATTCTTAAAAGCAGTAGAGATGGACAAATTTTTTCATCAGCCTTCTGACTGGTTTGATGTCTGTCGTGTTCTGTCGTCCTGGACTTTCACTTTTCAATGTTTTCCACGTGTTCCTCTTCTCATCCATTCTGCGGAGAACACCTTGATTCCCCATCCTGGCAGTCCACCTCATTTTCAATATCCTTCTATAGCACCACATCTCGAAAGCTTCGATTCTCTTCTTTCCCCGATCCCCGCATTCCACGATTCACTTCCACACATTCATGTGCTTAAAACATACATTCTCACAAATTTTCCTCCAGCCCAGGTCGAAGTTTGATACTATTGGACTTGTTTTGCCAAGGAACGTCCTCTTCGTCGGTGCCGGTCTGCTTTTTATGTCCACCTTGCTACGCCCATCATCTTTTATTTTGCTCCCAGGATGGCCATCTCATTGCTTTCGTCTTTCTTCGTATTTCAGTTCTTACTGTAGACTATTTTTCATTATTTTCTCCATCATTTTTAGCGAGGATAGCAATGTCATCAGCGAATCTTATCATAGAAATAGTTTTACCCTGAATTTTATTCCCACCCCTGGAGTTTTATATTTGTTTCGTCTTTGGTTCTTCGATGCACAGATTGAATAGCAGCAGCGAAAGCTCCCATCTCTCTCTTACACCGTCCATAGTCCAAGCTCTTCGTCCTGCGATTGTCATTTTTATTGGTCGCTTTTAGTTTTGTAACATACTGTATATTATCAGTATTTCCCTGCAGCTTACACCTACTTTTCTCTGAATTCCTAACGTCTTGCACCATTTCATATTTTCGAATGCTTCTTCTAGGTTGAAAAATCCTTTGAATGTGTCTTGTTTTTATTTTGTCAAGCTTCCATTATCAATCGCACCGTCATAACTTCCACTATTGAGCCTTTTCCTTCCTTAAAGTGACACTGATCATCATCTAATACATCGTTAGTTTTCTGTTCTATTCTTCTGTACATTATTCTTGGATGCATGAGCTGTTCAGTTTAACATCCGATATTTTTTGCCCTTACTTGATCATGCTATCTTCGGGAATGTTTGCATGACATTTTCTCGAAAGTCTGATGATATATCTACTGTCTCAAAAATCCTGCTCATCAACGTAAACAGTCGTTTGGTTGCTATTGCCCCAGTGACACCAGAAGTTTGGACGGAATGTTACCTGCGCCGCCTTAGGCTGCGGTGACAGTGGCACAAATACCGGTTGATTTTACCGACGAGCGACATCACCGAGCGAGGTGGCGCAGTGGTTAGCACAGTGGACCAGCATTCGGGAGGACGATGGTTCAAACCCGTGTCCGGCCATCCAAATTTAGGTTTTCCGTGATTTCCGTAAATCTCTCCAGGCACATGCAGGGATGGCTGCTTCGAAATGGCACGGCAGATTTCCTTCCCCATCCTTGACACCATCCGAGCTTGTGCTCCGTCTCTAACGACCTCGATGTCGACGGGACGTTAAACCCAATCTTACGACCGATATCGGCTGAAGACGGCCGACCTTTTCAAATTAGTACGCCAGTACATGCGTCGTCACAACGTAACCGATCTCATTGCCCGAACGTACAGATTTCGGGTGACATCGGACGTAATGTCCAACATGACACGAGAAACTGATAAGATTAGTCCGAGAAGGCGTTTATGGAATCCTGAGCATAAAAAATATCATAATTGGCATATCATTCGGAATCTATGGACTGAAATCGAGAGTTTATTGGAAGCCAAAAGTAGGCATAATCATATCGGAAATTTGAAGTGTGGATCACAACCTCGAAAAGTAATTTTTTCAAGGACAAGGATGGCGTATCTTATGCTTAAAGTTACTGTAGCAGATCTTTCTGGGTTGTGGTAGGTAGCTGTTAGCTGTCATGAAATTATTATTACTGCTTACTCACCAGAATTTTGGTGATTCTGTTACACGAAGTGGTTTGAAAATATGGTGGACGTATGTGTTTCCACTTTTCAGTGCTTTAGGTATTCACAGTATCTTATTCTAAAGTTTATGTTTGTCTTTCACTCGTATGCTGAATGACAGTCACTGAAGGTTAATTGATATGTCTGCTCAACTTCAAATAAATTGATCAAAACAGATTAGGAGTAAGCCCCTACTTTTAGACATATGATTCGAGATCAATTGAAAAAATCCGATGGTCAGATTTAAGACACAGTTCTGGTTCAAGTGAAACTAGAAGTAACACTTCCATATTTCACATCTGGCGATTGGTTGCACTATCGGTCGGAGGATAGCATTCGTACAGCCGTTACGGCGTCTTCGATAACCACCAGCTGCGTACCTCGGCCTCACATAACGCCACCCCAAAACAGCAGGGAACCTCCACCGAGGTGGCGCAGGGGTTAGCACACTGGACTCGCATTCGGCAGGACGACGGTTCAATCCCGTCTCCGGCCATCCTGATTTAGGTTTTCCGTGATTTCCCTAAATCGCTTCAGGCAAATGCCGGGATGGTTCCTTTGAAAGGGCACGGCCGATTTCCTTCCCCATCCTTCCCTCACCCGAGCTTGCGCTCCGTCTCTAATGACCTCGTTGTCGACGGGACGTTAAACACTAACCACCACCACCACCACCACCTCTACCTTGTTGCACTCGCTGGATAGTATGTCTAAGGCGTTCAGCCTGACCGGGTTGCCTCCAGACACGTTTCCGACGATTATCTGGTTGAAGATATATGCGGCACTCATCGGTGAAGAGAACATGATGCCAATCCTGAGCGATCCATTCGGCATGTTGTTGGGCCCGTCGATACCGCGCTGCATGGCGTCGTGGTTCCAAAGATGGACCTTGCCATGGTCATCAGGAGTGAAACTGCGCATCATGCAGCCTATTGCACACAGTTTGAGTCGTAACACGACGTCCTGTGACTACACGAAAAGCATTATTCGGTGGCGTTGCAGTCAGGGTTCCTCCGACCTATAACCCATAGCTAGCGGTCATCCACTGCAGCAGCCAGTAGTAGCCCTTGGGCAGCCTGAGCGGGGCGTGTCATCGACTGTTCCTGTCTCTCTGTATGTCCTCCATGTGCGATCAAGGTCGCTATGGTTCACTCCGAGACGCCTGCACACTTCCCTTGTTGAGAGCCCTCCCTGGCACAAAGTAACAATGCGGACGCGATAGAACCTCGATATTTACCGTCTAGGCATGGCTGAACTACAGACAACACGAGCCGTGTAGCTACTTCCTGGTGGAACTGGTCGGCTGTCGGACCCCCTCCGTCTAATAGGCGCTGCTCATGCATGGTTGTTTACATCTTTGGGCGGGTTAAGTGACATCTCTAAACAGTGAATGGTACTGTGTCTGTGATACAATATCCATAGTCAACGTCTATCTTCAGGAATGCTGGGAACCGGGATGATGAAAAACTTTTTTTGATGTGTACACTAGTATCAAACATAGGCCTTTTGAGGAAGAAATTTATGAGAATGTGTGTTTGGCACACAGTATTTTATTGTTGTGAAACACAGAGCGTGGGAAAACCGGATCAGAAGGGAATCGAAGCATTTGAAATGTGGTTCTACAGACGGATGTTGAAAATTAGAAGGACTGATAAGGTAAGGAAAGAGGAGGTTCTGCCCTGAATCGGAGAGGAAAGGAGTATGTGGAAAACGCTGATAAGAAGAAGGGACAGTATGACAGGACATCTGTTAAGACACCAGGGAATGACCTCCATGGTTCTAGAGGGAGCGGTAGAGGGCAAAAACTACGTAGGAAGACAGAGATTGGAATACATCCAGCTAATAATTGAGACCGTAAGATTCAAGTGCTACACTGAGATGAAGAGGTTGGCACAGGAGAGGAATTCGTGGCGGGCCGCATCAAACCAGTCAGAAGACTGATGAATCAAAAAAAGAAAAAATGAAATGAACTAAGATTGCACTGATTCATTTTTCAATAATATAGCGCACCTTCATATTTCCAAAAATGTATAAGGGATTAACTGAATCTGAATTTTGTTTATAATGGAAGCAGTTCAACTCCGTGACTTCCTCTATTGGCTGCAGAATAATAACGGCTACCAGTGACAATGAAAGTGATTTTATGTATCACACGAGCAGTTTCGGGTTTGTGCCCAATAACACGTGGTTTAACGCGATGACAATGAAATAGACACAAATGAATAGCTAAGCGATGTGTGTTTTGTAAAATATTCTAGTGCTTACATACTGCTGGTGTACCTATCTATTTTTCCCATTACATTCATCATACATTAACAAAAATATTTAGTTTTTTACTGATAACTGTATATTTGTCACTACGCTAATAAGTGCTGCTTCCATATTATGTATTTGATAACTTCAGAGCACATGAACTCACAACACCCAATTTCTTTGCATTGAAAAAGAGAGATTATGCTCAAAGATCTTAGGTCAAGAAGTACAGAGATCTTAAAAACAGAGATACATAACAGAATGTGTCATTGCCGCATCACTGGATAAGCCATTCTGCGGCCACTGACCTGGCGCTACTCGAGTGACCGTCGAGATCGCTGGACTTGATGCCTTGCGATTTTTCCTTGTAGAGTTACAGCAAAGATAGCGTTTATGTTTCGCACCTACCACTGAACGCCGAAGTCATGCGATAGTGCATCGCAGCAGCTGTTCTTACCGTTGCTCCTGATACACGGGGTAAGGTATGGAGAGAATTAGTGTACCAGTTAGGTGTTTGATGTGTGACCAAAGGTGGACACGTAAAACAGTTGCAAACATCATAAAAGAACTGTGAGAGTTCGTCTTACACATACTGAAACATTTGTTACGTTGATCTTCGCCTTTTATTTCTGCCGATGTGTTGAAATTTTTTATGGAGCTTATTTGCTATAGTAGCCCGCTTTTAAGAACCCGTGGGGGGGGGGGGGGGGGGGTGGAGGCTATAGTGTCCCATGTGACGCTCCTGCTAGAAGCGCCACTTTGCTAGTGTGCACTTCGCGGAGTGTGTGCAATACTTAACTTTGATTTACGAGTTAGTTTACATATCGTGAGGGTATGTAGCCGTGTTCATTGCCTTCAAATGCCAGGGACACATACCAGATGGGAGTAACAGGAGATACTGAACTTAAATACAGGGAGGCGATACGAGTGATCACAAATTTGAGTCAAGGAAGAGCGTCACAGACATAGTTTGAAAACCTGAACCGGCAAACGATATTAGGCGCAAAATTATCCCACGAAATTTCAAGAACCTAAACTAAATGATGAATCTAGGGAAATTCTTCAACAGTCTACGTATCGCCCTCATAAGGATTGTGAAGACAAAATTATACAAATCACAGTGCGCACGCCGGTCGGAGTGGCCGTGCGGTTCTAGGCGCTACAATCTGGAGCCGAGCGACCGCTACGGTCGCACGTTCGAATCCTGCGTCGGGCATGGATGTGTGTCATGTCCTTAGGTTGGTTAGGTTTAATTAGTTCTAAGTTCTAGGCGACTGATGACCTCAGAAGTTGAGTCGCATAGTGCTCAGAGCCATTTGAACCACAGTACGCACGGACACATTTAACGCTTTCGTGGTTGATAGGATACATATGTCCCACTAATGTAATATGCACTTGCGAGCATTGGGGCGTCTGTATCTCATTTCCGTCTAGTGCTAGCATTTAGCGAGATGCTTGCGGAACTTGAAGCAATATGCTGTGTGATCAGATGGGGCGGCGTGTGTTTATAGGCACGAAGATCAGATCGAATCACTATCTTCTCCATGCCAAGAATGTCTGAAATAACTGTGTTTTCTTATGCGTCATAGACATTGTTTTGAAATATTCCTACACACTTCAGTAATATTATTGGTTTGTACATAATTTTAATCTAGTGGTATGTAGACGCCATAGAAAACCTCATAGAATGCAGAAAACATTGCTGTATGTTACGTTAAAGCCATCTTCAAATTTATGTTGAAAACTTGTGTGAGATACTTCATGGTTTTCATTGCCAGCAGAATAAATGTGTTTTGGTACCGATTTGCTGTAATGTTTTCCATAATTGCCAACCAGTTAAAATCATTTAAAAATAAAAAATTAACTCTGAAAAACCTAAATTCACATGATAACGTGGACGCAGTTTGGTTCAGAGGACACGTGCGTCCCACTTCACTGATCTTCAAAATCGGTCAGCTTAAAATGTTTTTGGTTGTGAAAGTGTATTATTTTTCACAAAGGAAGGCAGTTTTGTGACCTTAAATTTTTCTAATATAGGGAAAATAAATTTTAATTGTGAAAGGGTTAAGCAGTCATTCTTCTGACGCTTTTGGGATGGCAAGAAACACCTATCATGTGGTGTCATGCTAACAAAGGAATCTCCCCATCGCACCCCCGTCAGATTTAGTTATAAGTTGGCACAGTGGATAGGCCTTGAAAACTGAAAACAGATCAATCGAGAAAACAGGAAGAAGTTGTGTGGAACTATGAAAAAAATAAGCAAAATATACAAACTGAGTAGTCCATGCGGAAGATAAGCAACATCAAGGATAGTGTGAGCTCAGGAGCGCCGTAATTCCGTGGTTAGCGTGAGGAGCTGCGGAACGAGAGGTCCTTGGTTCAAGTCTGCCCTCGAGTGAAAGGTTTCCTTTCTTTATTTTCGCAAAGTTATGATCTGTCCGTTCGTTCATTGACGTCTCTATTCACTGTAATAAGTTTAGTGTCTGTGTTTTGCGACCGCACCGCAAAACCGCGCGATTAGTAGACGAAAGGACGTGCCTCTCCAATGGGAACCCAAAACATTTGATCGCAAGGTCGTAGGTCAACCGATTCCTCCACAGGAAAACACGTCTCATATATACTATACGACACTGGTGACGGCATGTGCGTCACATGACAGGAATATGTTGTCGACCCACCTAACTTGGACACTTGGCGAATGGGTAAAAAGATTCTTCTATCTTGCCCAGTTTAGGTTTTCTTGTGGATGTGATAATAACTCCCAAAAAAGTGATCAAAACATAAGAGTTTGTCACATAAACTGCAACAAATGAATGCAACACTTTCACAGTCGCACAGTTTTCCCTGTGCTCTGTCAAAACATATGTTTTTAACGTTTTCATCCAACGTCCCCATATTACAGCGCAGTTACATCGCATCGGACGGACGGACAGACAGATAATAATTGTCTGAAAATAAAAAATTAAACTTTTCAATCAAGGGAAGACTTGAACCAAGGACATCTCGTTCCGCAGCTGCTCACGCTAACCACGGAACCACGGCGCTCCTGAGCTTACACTGTCGTTGATGTTGCCTAGCTTGCATATGGACTACTCAGTTTGTATATTTTGCTTATTTTTTTCATAGTTCCACACAACTTCTTCCTGTTGTCTCGATTGATCTGTGTTCAGTTTTTCATGGCCTATCCACTGTGACAACTTATAACTAAATCTGAAGAGGGTGCGATGGGGAGGTTCCCTTGTAAGTACCCACTGCCATACACTTCCCAATGGTTTGCAGAGTATGTGTGTAGATGTAGACCGTGGGTAGCATACAGCAAACACGACAACCATTACGTTGAGAAGTGACAACAGTAGGCTCAAGAGCATATAATATTTTCTAGGGAGAGTCAGAAGCTGAAACAGTGGGCTAATGTGGCGCTTCCTCAAGCGCTGCCAAGCAGAAGCTGCAGGGTGTGATCTGAGTCGGAGTACAGTGGCGACGCCACAACTTACTTGCCGTCTCTCTCGGTCCAGAACGCCGACACACCCGTCTTCTAGCTTGTGCACCACCGTACGCCTCACAAGCCAGGTTCCCACGTGGGGACCACCGCACCCAGGCCCACTGGCCACGAGCAGCAAGCAGTGTGTCGTCACGTAACGCACGACGGTCTCCTCCAATAGAGACCAATTGCAGCTAACGCCGGCAATAAGCGGGAGCTGGCCTGTTCGGTGCGCTGCTGTGCTTGGTAGCCGCACGATTCTCTTGTCTGTTATCCATAGCACGCTGCATACAAGGTGCATTCAAGTTCTAAGGCCTCCGATTTTTTTTCTAATTAACTACTCACCCGAAATCGATGAAACTGGCGTTACTTCTCGACGTAATCGCCCTGCAGACGTACACATTTTTCACAATGCTGACGCCATGATTCCATGGCAGCGGCGAAGGCTTATTTAGGAGTCTGTTTTGACCACTGGAAAATCGCTGTGGCAATAGCAGCACGGCTGGTGAATGTGTGGCCACGGAGAGTGTCTTTCATTGTTGGAAAAAGCCAAAAGTCACTAGGAGCCAGGTCAGGTGAGTAGGGAGCATGAGGAATCACTTCAAAGTTGTTATCACGAAGAAACTGTTGCGTAACGTTAGCTCGATGTGCGGGTGCGTTGTCTTGGTGAAACAGCACACGCGCAGCCCTTCCCGGACGTTTTTGTTGCAGTGCAGGAAGGAATTTGTTCTTCAAAACATTTTCGTAGGATGCACCTGTTACCGTAGTGCCCCTTGGAACGCAATGGGTAAGGATTAGGCCCTCGCTGTCCCAGATTATGGACACCATCATTTTTTCAGCACTGGCGGTTACCCGAATTTTTTTTGGTGGCAGTGAATCTGTGTGCTTCCATTGAGCTGACTGGCGCTTTGTTTCTGGATTGAAAAATGGCATCCACGTCTCATCCATTGTACAACCGACGAAAAGAAAGTCCCATTCGTGCTGTCATTGTGCTGTCAACATTGCTTGGCAACATGCCACACGGGCAGCCATGTGGCCGTCCGTCAGCATTCGTGGCACCCACCTGGATGACACCTTTCGCATTTTCAAGTCGTCATGCAGGATTGTGTGCACAGAACCCACAGAAATGCCAACTCTGGAGGCGATCTGTTCGACAGTCATTCGGCGATCCCCCAAAACAATTCTCTCCACTTTCTCGATCATGTCGTCAGACCGGCTTGTGCGAGCCCGAGGTTGTTTCGGTTTGTTATCACACGATGTTCTGCCTTTGTTAAACTGTCGTACCCACGAACGCACTTTCGACACATCCATAACTCCATCACCACATGTCTCCTTCAACTGTCGATGAATTTCAATTGGTTTCACACCACGCAAATTCAGAAAACGAATGATTGCACACTGTTCAAGTAAGGAAAACGTCGCCATTTTAAGTATTTAAAACAGTTCTCATTCTCGCCGCTGGCGGTAAAATTCCATCTGCCGTACGGTGCTGCCATCTCTGGGACGTATTGACAATGAACACGGCCTCATTTTAAAACAATGCGCATGTTTCTATCTCTTTCCAGTCTGGAGAAAAAAAATCGGTGGTCTTAGAACTTGAATGCACCTCGTACAGTGATCAAAAGTATTCAGACACCCCTATGTAACGCAGAATTTACCATTACATGTCACGAGTGGCGGACCCGCCAGTATAAAAGGAAGGAAGATTGGCGTTAACGTCCCGTCGACATCGAGGTCATTAGAGGTGGACCATTGTAAATGAAGGCGAGGAATAAGGTGTTGTCAGCAGAAAAACAGCAATGGAAAAATGGGTCGATCAGAAGAGCTCAGTGAATTCTAACGTGGACTGGTCATTTCAGGTCACATGAGTAACAAGCCCATCAGGGGATTTCAACCCTTCTAAAGAAGTCCAAGTCGACTATTGGTAAAGTAATTGTGCAGTGGAAACACGAAGGAACAACCATGACCTGGCAGACCTCGAGTACTGACGGACAGTCGAGAATTTCTGGGGCTGGTTGTAAAAACTCCTATGAAATCAGTGGAAAGAATCACTTGTAAATGCTACCACCAGTCCAGCCAGTAAAATCACTGTGCGTATAGAGTTTTAAAAATGGGGTACAGTGGTCGAGCAACTCCTCATAAGCTACACATTTCCGTCGTCAGTGCTGAGTGATACTTGAGGTGGCGTAAATAGCAACACCACTGGACATAAATGGCTCGAAACGAGTGTTTTGGGGGTGATGAACCACGCTGTACCCTGTGGCAATCCGATGAAAGGGTTTGGGTTTGGCGAATGGTTGGAGAACGTTAGCCCCCATCACGTGCAGTACTAACATTGAAGCGCAGTGTGGCTACGGTTTGGCGGTTTCTCGAGGTTAGTGTGTGGTCCACTTATTGCGCTTAACTAAACTCTAAGTGCGGAAGAATCTGACCACATTTTACACCACTGCGTACTACATATAGAAGAGGAACAGTTCGGAGATGGTCGTTGTTTATATCAGCATGACAATGCATGCTGTTCGTTGTATCTGGTCGGGGCGGACGTCGCAAGACAACTGCTTCAGTTCGTCGTTGATCCTTTACTTCAGTTTTTTTATTACAGAGGACAGCTATTCCTCTGACCGAACACGCTGAGTTACCGTGCCGGCTAATACATGGTAGGGTAGCTAGAAAATCTGCAATGAAAAACCAAAGGCACATTCTAGATATAAAAAGTAAGTGATGTGAAGTGGAAAGATAAGGATTTCTAGTCAGATGAATACAGCAGCATAAAAGGGTAATTGGGAGTAGTATTCATTATGAATAGTCAGGTAGCGCAGAAACTGACTTACAGGGAACAGTTTATTGATCAGGTTCGACAGCAAACCAACGACGACAACAATAGTTCACGTATACAAGCAAATGTCGCATTCAGAAGATGAATACATAAACAAAATAGGATACTGGACGGGTAATTCGGAATGCAAATGAAGAACATTATCTAATGTGCGTGGAGAACTGAAATGCTGTTGTAGTAGAAGAATGAGGTACGGCAGAATACGGAGTTCGTAGTAGGAATGAAAGGGGAGTCAGAATAACTGAGTTCTGTAACGCATTTCATTTAATACTAGCAAGTACTCCGTTCAAGGATTTCAAGAGGAGGGATTCTCCGAAAAGACGTAGTCACTCTGGAAGATTGCAACTGGATTACATCATGGTCCGACGGAGATTCCGAAAGCAGATACTGGATTGTATGGTGACCTAGTAGCATATACAGACTAAGATCACAGTTAGTAATGATGAAGAGTGAATTGAAATTTGAGAAAATCGTCCGGAACAACCATTCTGGAAGGAAGTGGTATAATGAAATACTACGGAGACGCGCTTGAACTTCGCTTAAAATGAGGACTCTGCCTTGAGAAATAACACGGTAGGCAGTTCATTTGAAGAGGAGTGGACACTAAAAACAGGTAATTGCGATGAAATCTTGGGTAACAGAAGAAATACTTCAATTGATCGACGAAAGAAGGAAGTGCAAGACAGAACACCTTTCAGCCGTCTAAATTTCCAAATTATTATTTTATTGGACTACCAGTTTCGGCGATATATTACGCCATCTTCAGGCCCCCTGACCGACGTGTAGGAAAATTCCCACCTTTGGTACAGTCAAAATATGAGCCAGCATTCAAAGAATGGTACCTGTAGATTTTTGAGACGGCGATCACTTCAAACATCACCTGTCGACAGGCAGGAATGAAATAAACACGAACTGCAGAGAAAGCAAGGAAGAATGGCTGGAGGAAAAGAGCAAAGCAATCGAAAAAAAGAAATGATCGTCGGATCTAGCACAAGGAAAAGTCAGAACAGCCTTCAGTGAAATGAAAAGCAGGAGCCGCAACATTAAGAGTGTAATGGGAATCCCAGTGTTAAACACAGAGGAGAGAGAGAGAACAAGTGTAAACAGTACACTGATGGCCTGTGTGAGGGCCAATGTGACGTGATGGAAGAACAAATTGGAGTTGATATGGAAAAGACAGGGGATCAAGTATTAGAATCAGACTGATTTTTTTCATTTTGAGAAGACCGAAGGAGTGTTTTGTTTTACTTCCAAAAACATTCAACAGCTAAGATCGCATAACTATCCGTATTTATTTATTTAAAACAACCGGTTTCGACAGTTCCTGTCATTTTCAAGTATTAAGGATTTTTTTTTTTGTTATGTAACATGTTCATTTTACGTTTGGCATCACCCCAAGTTGTCAGAACTATGGAAGACTTGAGATGAAATAAGGCAGAACGGTAGATTTATTTCCACTGGAATTTCTAAACTCGCTGAGGGAAGTGGTAAACGGACATATTTAACTTGGCATGTAGAGTGTATGAGACAGGCGACATACAATCAGCCTTTCGAAGGAAGATCATCCATACGATTCCGAAAAAAGAAAGAACAGATAAGTGCGAGAACTGCCGCGTAATCAGCTTGACAGCTCAGGCATCCGAGTTGCTGACAAGAATAATGAGCAGAAGCATAGAGAAGAAAACTGAGGATCTGTTAAGTGACGATCAGTTCGTCTTTAGCCAAGGTAAAGTCACCAGAGAGGCAGTCCTGACTTTGGCTTTGGCAATGGAACCAAAATTCTTAAGGTGGCAGGAGTAAAATACAGGGAGTGCTGTATAGGGGCAGAAAAGGGAAGAAATGGTTGAGAAGAAAGTGAGACACGGTTGTAGCCTATCCTCGATGTTATTCAATCTATATATTGAGTAACCAGTAAAGGAAACAAAAGAAAAATTGGGAGTAGGAATTAAAGTCCAGGGAGAAGATACAAAAACTTTGAGGTTTGCCGATGACATCGTAATTCTGTCAGAGACATCAAAGGACTTGGAAAAGCAGTTGAGCGGAATGCACAGTGTCTTGAGAGAAGGATGAAAGATGAGAACAACAAAAGAAAAATGAGGATAAAGGAATGAGTCAAATCAGGTGATGCTAAGGAAATTGGATTAGGAAATGAGACACTTAAAGTAATAGATGAGTTTTGCTATTTGGGCATCGAAATGACTGATGATGGTTGAAGTAGAGGGAATATAAAATGTAGACTGGTAATGGCAAGGAAAGCGTTTCTGAAAAAGAGAAATTTGTTAACATCGAGTATAGATACAGTGTCAGGAAGTCTTTTCTGAAGGTATTTGTATGGAGTGTAGCCATGTATGGAAGTTAAACATGGACGATAAACAATTTAGAGAAGAAGAGAATAGAATCTTTGAAATGCGGTGCTGCAGAAGAATGCTGAAGATTAGATGGGTACATCACGCAACTATGAGGAGGTACTGAATAGAACTGGGAATAAGAGGAATTTGTGGCACAACGTGAGTAGAAGAAGGGATTGGTTGGTGGGACACATAATGAAGCTTCAAGGTTGGTTGGGTTGTTTGGGTTGTTTGGGGAACGAGACCAGACAGCGAGGTCACCGGTCTCATCGGATTAGGGAAGGATGGGGAAGGAAGTCGGCCGTACCCCTTCAGAGGAACCATCCCGGCATTTGCCTGGAGTGATTTAGGGAAATCACGGTAAACTTAAATCAGGATAGCCGGACGCGGGATTGAACCGTCGTGCTCCCGAATGCGAGTCCAGTGAAGCATGAAGGGATCAGCAATTAAGTAGTAGAGGAAAGTGTGGAGGGTAAAAATCGTAGAGGGAAACCAAGAGATGTCGTGCACAGGATAATGTAGAATGTAGAGCTGCATCAAACCAGTCTTTTGACTGAAGACACCACCACCACTACCCTCAAAAACAACAACAATGAAACCAATATCGAAGAAAAATCAAGACACGTTCATAGGATTTGTCGGCCTGGAGAAAGCGTTTGACAATGCAAAATAGTACAGGATGTTCGAAATTCTGAGCGAAATGGTAGTAAGCTACAGGAAAAGGCGGGTAAAATAGTATATGTACAAGAACCAAGAGGGAAAAATGATTGGATACCAAGAACGAAGTGTTCGGATTGAAAAGGTGTAAGACGAGGCAGATAGTCTTTCGCCCTACAGTTCGATCTACAGATAGGTCAAGGAATGACGAAAATAAAAGAAAGATTCAAGGGTGGAATTAAAATTCAGGGGGAAAGAAGACCATTGATACCCTTTCACCCTGAATTTGGTGTTCTTCTTTGCGCTATCAGATAACATTATATCTGGTGACATTGCTACCCTTAGTGAAGGTGGAGAAAAATTCCAGAGTATGTTGAATGGAACGAACAGTCTATTGGGTATAGACTATCGATTGACAGTAGACCGAAGAAGGACGAAAATGAGAATTCGGAGGTGCTTAACATCAAAATTGGTGATCACGAAGTAGACGAAGTTAAGGAATTCTCCTATCTTTGGAGAAAAATAACCCATGACTGACGAATCAAGTGGGAGGTAAGAAGTAGACTAGAACAAGCAAAGAGGGCATTCATTACTGGCCAAGAGAAGTCTACTGGTATGAAGTGTGCGGCTTAATTTGAAGAAGGAATTTCTTAGAATGTACATTTGGTGCAGATCATTGTTTGATAGTGAATCATGGCCTATGGGAAAACGAACGCCGCGCGGGATTAGCCGAGCGATCTAAGGCGCTGCAGTCGTGGACCCATAAGATTTAACACACATTTGAACTTTTTTGGAAAACGAACAAAAAAAAACAAAAAAAAGAGTGAGAGAAGTGGAGCGTTTGAGATGTGGTGCTACAATGTTAAAAATTTGGTGGACTGATGTGGTAAGGAATAAGGAGGGTCTCCGCACAATCGGCGAAAAGAGAAAGACATGGAAAGCACTGACAAGAAGAATGAACTACCTGATAGGGCTTGTATTAAGACATCAGGGAATAATTTCCATGATATTAGAGGAAGCTGTAGAGGGTAAGAGCTGTAGGGAAAGACAGAGACTAGGATACATCTAAAATGTAATCGAGGACCTAGGATGCAAGTGCTAGACTGAGCTGAAATGGTTGGTGCAAGAGATAAATTCGTGGTGGGCCGCATCAAACCAGTCAGAAGACTGATGACTCCGCATACTTGTGACTAGATAGTGTACGTTCTATATGTTGCGTTTTACCTTACTGCGCTATGAGATCTGCGTTGTCATTACAGTTCACTTGGACGCTGGAACTTATTTAACGTATCAGTGCCGAAACTTTACTCAAACGCTACGGGGACGAACACTTTTCCATGTGTACTTTGCCTTATCTGTGTGTGTCCAGAATCAGCTGTTAGTAGGTCATGTGAACAGAGCCTGTATGTATCGTTCAACTTTAAAATGGTCCTATAGAAAAAACAGTATCTGCGGTTTGCACAAGACTGTTGATATAATGACACTTCATGATCGATATGGCGACGAACAGAAATCTGATTCAGAGACTTGATCGCGAAGCTAAGTTTTCCTTTTCCCCTGCTTGTGATAAAAGAGATCTAAGTATCGCAGTGGTAAGAGAATGGAATCGTAGTCAGAAGGATGCCAGTTCAAATCCCCGTCTGAACATCCAGACTAAGGTTTCCCGTCCTTCCTCGTTTTTTATCCTCTTGAGTG
Source organism: Schistocerca piceifrons (assembly GCF_021461385.2). Taxonomy (NCBI): domain Eukaryota; kingdom Metazoa; phylum Arthropoda; class Insecta; order Orthoptera; family Acrididae; genus Schistocerca; species Schistocerca piceifrons. Next base: position 136,669,416 of record NC_060140.1, read on the forward strand.
ACCACGGCCGTTTTTCTTTACAACACTACCCCAAACTGAGCATATGCTCCGTCTCTAATAATCTTGTCGTCGACGGACGTTAAACTCTAATCTTACTTCATTTTTGCTTGTGAGAGTTGCGAAAGAAACATCCGCATATGAAATCGGTCAATGCCCCGCATACGAAACCGGTCAATGCCCGAGTCGATTTCGCAATATGATGTAATACCGCCATTCTTGATGGAGGGAACTCCGTATTGACGAGGCAGAACAGGTAACTGCACGCTTAAAATTTTTTAGATAATGGATTTCAACATCGTTTTTATCCAGGAGAGGCGAGATAGATGACCCACGAATGTTACATCACTGTCATAAGGCATAATGTTATTTGATAACATAAACAATAACACCGTATACGAATACTGCACGGAAGATTTACCCTTAAAACTTCCATTTAATTCTTTCTAACGTACTCCGAATATCGGAAATGAATTGCGATATTACTTCAGAAATACGTGTGACTCAAAATTTTTGGTCTAATGAGTGAGTTAAATAAAAGATATTGCTTATATCAACTATATTTCAAGATTAACGGCGATCATCTGTAACGCGCAATGCCTTGTGGACATTTAAGAGTGACGGCAAGAAGGTGGCTTTGTATCCTCCGTATGGGTCAATGAGGGACAAGACAATTTCTTTTAAAAATATTAGAGCAACTCCAGATATAATGAGTATGGTATTTTCAACAATTAATCATAGTGATTACAACTTTATTAGCTGTTGGCTCAAAAGGATGCATTCCTGTGAGTTATACCTCCTCTCTTTCACTTTTCTTCTGAATTCTTCTAGGAGGACTTATCGTTCGAAGGCTGTTCGCAGTCGATGTGGTATTATATATGACAGATGCAACACCACAAACCTGTAGCGTAATGCAGGAAGACTTACGGAGTGTGGAAGCTTGGAGTGTGGAATGGCAGTTGAGCCGCCTTAATGTATTATAAATAAATGTGACGCGTTGCCCATAAATAGGCAGGAAGACCCATTACTATTCGATTAAACGCCGATATATCTCTGGAAAGAGTGACAACAGCTAGGAGCAACTGCCTGGAGCGACATACAGTGGAATGACCACTTAAAACTAGTTGCTTTTCGCGGCTTGTTTAATTAATGGTGTGCTTGGAAGTGTTCTGCCGAATCGTTGTTTCCGTTTCATGCACACTATTCCGACGACCACCAGAAGACGGCTGGGTTGCTCGTCGAAATATTATGCTCATAATGGAATCAACCATTCGGCAACAGAGCCTAAAGCATACCGTTAATAAAACTAGTTGTAGGTAAAGTGGGTTATAGGCGTGGACTAATTGGAAGAATCGTTAGGAAACGTAATTCATCCGGCAAGTAAGGGCCATTCAGAACACTCGTACAATCGACTCTGAATATTAGTCGGCAGTCTGGGACTCTCTGCAGGTAGGATTAACAGGGGAGTAAGGAATATCCAAAGGCAGAAGTTACAAGAGAGCCGTTGTGCTTGACGCACACCTTTGAAATTCCGAGAGCGTACGTTACAAGAAGTGCTGCTCAGCATATTACTTCCTCCCACATAAATTACGCGAAATGAACACAAGTTCAAATGGCTCTGAGCACTTTGGGACTTAACATCTGTGATCAGTCCCCTAGAACTTAGAACTACTTAAACCTAACTAACCTAAGGACTTCACGCACATCCATGCCCGAGGCAGGATTCGAACCTGCGACCGGAGCGGTCACGCGGTTCCAGACTGAAGCGCCTAGAACCGCACGGCCACACCGGCTGACTATGAACACAAGTGAAAGAATCAGTAAAGTTATCTGTAAGATCATGCGGAGACTTCGCAATCACTATTCGCGAATGGAACAGGAAAAGAGGGTAATATAGTGATATTAGAAATACTCTTCGACACACACCTATACCGTGGGAAACAGTTTGACCGTTTAGTACACATCTTTCACTCTGACAAAGTTAAATAGTCTTCACTTAGAACCTCAGCGAAGTGAAGTATACTACCACACGTATCACCGAATGTCACCGATTTCTGAATCTAACTTTAGGATGATGATTATCATTTAAATGAGTCCAAGGTATTCCCTAACGGGACAGAAACCTACCAATCACTGCTAAGTGAGCAGAAATTACGTCCAAAATGCGGTGGTCTTTCACGACGTGGCGTCCTTGATGTACGTACAACCAGTCCATGAAATATCGGGATGGAATAGATTACTAACTTCCTACGGACACATGCTACACATAGGACAGAAATGGTTCGTAACAGTCTCCTGAACACATAATGACTAATCCTTTCAGGGTGGAGTTCACTTCTACATCCTGTATTGCTATAATAATGGTTGGACTGTCTGTAGGAAGCGTAGTGAGTAGGCTAATGTTTGTAGTTTTCCCCTACAATTTACAGTTTATTTTTTGTGTCACATACATGTCAACGTGAACCCTGAATAAACTGAGGGAACCATTTTATGAGGAAATAGAGTGGAAACCGTAAAAGTACGAGAATAAGCAGTAAATTGTGTAAAACTTTTGAACTATCCAAAGGTTAAAATTTACAAAATTTTACAAGTGGGTAGGGCTACGTAACGGCTGTTTGCAGTGTCTGTATGTGAAATTAATTCTTATCTATTGCTTTCGTGTGCTAAAATGTCTGCATCACCCCTTTGTGCTCCTCTCTGTGACATGTTTACCTACCGCTTGTAGCTGGTCATCGTCAGGTGAGGTGAAGTACCACCTCTGTTTATCCTACTGAAGAACCTGTCGTCTTTGGGACTAAGAGCAGTCGATATAACGGTCAATAGCATTTACCTTGTCATTATGGTTAATACACTGGCTATTGTACGGAACACCGACTACCTACATAACTACCCTTCTTCAAACTGTTGGAAAAGCGTTTTCAGTTTCACTTAACTGTGTATACCGCATAAATATCACATTCTGAAAAAAAAAAATAAATGCAAGAATTGTCTTCACTGACATAATTAGTCACAAAAAAGTAAAATGATGGGAACTCTCCCTCCGGAAAGTATTGGATGCACAACTGTAACAACAAAGCGGAGAGGCCGCTCTTTAGCAACAACACCATGGACTTGTTGGCTTCAAGTAAATCCTGTAACCAATAGTAACCACACAGACGTGCTGTACACTTTAAGACAAAAAAAGAAAAAAATCGACCTACGCACCACTAAGAATTATCCGAATGGAACGGAAATCGGTAAATGTGATGTATATGTAAAGACAAACAAACGATTACAATTTCAGAAAAAATGGGTGATTTATTCAAGAGAAAGAGCTTACACATATTGAGGACGTCAGTAACGTATTGGTCCACCTCTGGCTCTTATGCAAGGAGTTATTTGGCCTGGCATTAATTGACAGAGTTGGATGTCCTCCTGAGGGGTATCGTGCCAAATTATGACCAATTGGCGCGTTAAATCGTCGAAATCTCGAGCTGGTTGGAGGACACAGCCTACAATGCTCCAAACGTTCTCAGCTCTTGAGAGATCCGGAGACCTTACTGGCCAAGGTAGGGTTTGGCAAGCGCGAAGACAAGCAGTAGAAACTCTCGCCGTGTACAGGCGGGCATTATCTTGCTGAAGTGTAACCGCAGGGCAGCTTGCCATTAAGGGCAGCAAAACGGGGCGTACAATATCATCGGCGTACCGCGGTACTGATGCCGCAAATTATAACCAAAGGGCTTCTGCAATGAAAAGGAATGGCTCCCCAGGCGGTCAGTCCTGGTTGTCTGGCCGCATGGTGGGCCACAGTCAGGTTGATATACCACCGCTGTCTGTGGCGTTTCCAGACTCGCCTTCAGCCTGGAATCTTATTGAGTGAGTAGAATTGTCTCCAGTGATAGTATTGCCCCGATGACCAGTGGTCGGCTGAAAGTGTCAGCCGTGGTCAGAACAGTGTTCGTTGTATGCCGGAGCTAAGCGATTTCGAGTGAGCAAATTGTTGACTCTCGTTTGTTGAGCGCTTTTCTAATCAAGGGAGCCGAAGTGTTGGTGTTTCGAGAGGGACCGTGTCGAAGATTTATATCGCATACAGGGAAAGCGGAAAAACATCATGTGCTGAGTCACAACGCGAACGAAAGTGGCTGCTGAGTGATCGTGATGGAGGGTCATCGACGAGGATTGTGACGAAAAATAAGACAACTGCAAAAGTCACTGCAGAACTGCATATCGCACACGTGAACCCTGTCAGGATCAAAAAACACGAAGGAGTCTCCATAAGCAGGTAACTGCAGGGAGAACTGGAATTTCAAAATCACTCATCAGTGATACAAACGGCCCTAACAGGATAACGCGGAGCCGAAGCCACAAAGCCTGGACTATGGAGCAAAGCAAGGATGCAATTCGGTCAGTTGAATCTTGTTCGACTCTGTTTCCAACTGCTGGACGAGTTTAAGTCCTAAAAGTGAAACATAGCGGCGATTCGATGATGATTTGGTAGCCACATCGTGGTATTCTACAGACCCGATGCTTACTCTGCGAGATCGCATTAATGCCAAGGGCTGTGTGACCATTTTGGCTGATCAGATACATACCATGGTACAGTGTTTGTTCTCTAATGGTTTGGCTGTGTTCCAAGGCGGCAGGGCCTCTGTTCTTACTGCTTACATCGTCCAGGACTGGTTTTGTGAGCACGACGATGAATTGTCGCATCTGCACTTGTCGCCACAGTCACCAGGTCACAATATAATGCAGCCTTTGCGGTCTACTTTGGAGACAAGGTTGCGTGATCGTTACCTGAACTTATATTTTGCCACTATTTTGCCGCAAGGATAGCATAAGATTCCCTTGAAAACCATACGGTGCCTCATTCCAAGACGACTGGACGCTGTTTTGAACGCCAGCTGTTTTCGTGCACTGTATTAATCATGTTAATGGATTGTGATTTTGGCGTTTCTGTATTTTTGTTCGCCTTCTGCGTATTCCCAAACGCCTAAGCCGGTAAACTGTCCGACTAACAGGTTGGCTACTAACGTCTCTAGGGGGCAACAAAAATTTGATTTCAGTAGGAGTTACTGAGGGAATATAGAAATTTAGAATATTGTCATAGTTTACTCATTACACTTACGTTAAAGGCTTAGAACCGTAAGTCAAGAATTACGAACAGAAACTGTGTATATGTCTGGAGAGAAACTTTGCATATAATTTCAAATTTTTTCTGACTTTTGCCCGCTGACGTTCTCTATAAAATAATGAAAGGAAATCTTTTTTCGCTTACTACATTTTCGCTGTTCATGCAGTAAAACTGCAGCATCAAGCATGACGTTTTAAGTTATTACTTCTTTGCTACTAACTCCATTCGTAACACTGTTTTCGGACAGTATCGAAATGTACTAGTTAACATAGCTGCAAAATTATATCATTTCATATCATATATGACGTTTTATACACGGGCCTTCGATTCTTCACTGAATTGTGGGTGGTGATTTAATGATGTGATGCTAATACTGAAGCTCGCTCAAATGTGAAAATCTGAGTTTGATTTCAGCCACAAATGAGATAATTTGTTCGCTCAGCGCTTAATGACAGGGATCTGTTTTATTCCACCTGTCACGCGACATTTGAAGTTGCCCCTCAAGTTCAGATCGACAGAGACACTCTTTATGGTCTAAAACAGCGGTCGTCAAACTTCTCCCTCAAGAGCCAATACTGACATCTTGGGATGGCATCTCTGGCCGCATATGTACTGACCCTATTATTAAGTCGTAACGCGGATAAGTTAGTATGTTATGAATTCCCAACAGACTAGCTATAATAATGGCTCAATAAGTTGGCCGCCGGCTCCAAGGACTGATCGTCAAAGGTTGGCATCATTGGAATCAGCTCGTGTCTACTGTTCTCTGTTTCATATTGCTTGCCAGCGACCCCACACTTGTGACACTTTAGTTTCCTGACCATGAGTTGCGGCGTTATCCGTGTGAGCGTATAATTTAACTGATTCATAACAGTAAGTCTGTTATGAAGCATGACACATTCACAAATGTTTACTAAATGTTTTGAGTGTCTTTTTTTTCTTCTGCTCATAGCGTTGTATTATAACAACCTTAATTTAGTTCCATATTCCTTGCCACAAATCTGCAGTCATGGACTGAGCGGCTGGTCCCGGCGGAGGTTCGAGTCCTCCCTCGGGCATGGATGTGCGTGTTTGTCCTTAGGATAATTTAGGTTAAGTAGTGTGTAAGCTCAGGGACTTATGAACTTATCAGCTAACTCCACATAAGATTTCAGACACATTTGAACATTCATTTGCCACAAACATGTGCCGCATTTGAAGATGATCGTCTCTATAATGAGCATTCATGATTTCTCGTTACTTCCATGTATAATTTGTATCATAACAGCTGCTTGGTACGTTCGCGTACGTCCTTGAGTTGCCAGTACTGGAAGACAAACTACAAAACATTCCTCCTTGTCATATCCTCCGAAGCCACAGTAGCTTTGCTATTTGCCCTTCAGCCCCTGAGGTAAGCGGCCAACTTTACTCAGCTCACGGCCGAATTAACCACTGTCAATTAAAATTTATCTCAGCTTGAAATATTACTGTATCTGTTAGTACAGTAAAACTCCGGTTAACCGAACTACAGTGCTGGAGGGGGGAGGGGTTGGGGAAGCCGTTTCGGATAACAATTTTTTCGTTTAACCCATGAACATCTAACATGTACTACATTATTTTGTACTGTAGTGACAGTACGTACCTTTGAAAATTTTTGAAGATCCAACGAATTCGAAAATCTTTTTGTGGACTGCGCCTATATTTTTTCATTAAAGTTAAATTTAAATTTTCAGCACACGAATTTCTTTTAAAAAAAACAGCAATTTTTGTTTGTTTCTTGTGTCGCTCCACAAGTTTTTGAGCAGCGACGTCCCGCTATCGTTTCATTAGAAATACGTCAGCCGGCTTTGTTAAAAAATCTGTATTGTTAACAAATATTAGGGCAACCTACAACAATAACAACACTCGTACTGTAAGCCACACTCAGGATGTTTTCAAAGAGAAATTCTTGATGTAGGCTTGCCTTTAGTGCTCGAAAACCTTAGTCAGCTGTCACTCCGTCACCCACGTTATCTACTTTGTGCTCTTTGATCGGGTTAGCATTTGACAGCAACAGTGTTTCTACTATTTAGTTGTCCGTGGCTTCTTGCAAGTCGTCCGCGACAACCCATTCTTCCACCTAGGACGTATCCATGTCTTGACTTGTCATACAGTTTTCTCCAGCACCTTAAAGAGTTTCTGCTTTCATGTTATTCCAGGCTTGCGCACACCAATAAATCACTTGTTTCATTTATGCCGCTTTCAGCGCATCGTTCATGTTTTTGTTCTGCATGTTACTATCTTGAGGGATTGTTCTCAAAAACAGCTATCGGTAGCGCCCTGTAAATGTCGCTGTTACCTCCTGATCCAGTGTTTCAATTGAAGAGACGCGCAGAAAAACGGGCTAACTCTCAAATGTAAAACCTCAGAGATGAGTGTTGCCATCTGTTGCTGGGTACGGGAACTATCAACATTGACATTGGTCTCACCCCTAAATATCACATCAGAACATTTAAGGATAAGACTAGTGTCAGTTGCCGGCCGGGGTGACCGAGCGGTTCTAGGCGCTTCAGTGTGGAACCGCGCGACCCCTACGGTCGCAGGTTCGAATCCTGCCTTGGGCATGGACGTTTGTGATGTCCTTAGGTTAGTTAGGTTTAAGTAGTTCTACGTTCTAGGGGACTGATGACCAAAGATGTTAAGTCCCATAGTGCTCAGAGCCATTTGAACTAATGTCAGTTTTGATAGTTCTCGTACCCAGCAACAGATGGCAACACTTATCTATTTTTACATTAGAGGATTATCCAGGTTTTCCACGAATATCCTCAATTAGAATGGTAACATTTGGGGGAAGGAATGCACAACATTATCGCCACCTTTCAGCTCGCAAGGATGCGTAGGCGCTCTGTCACTTAATAAGGGGGCTTTTTAAGCAGACCTTTCTCAATTAAAAATTTTTCAGCTTCCGTTACAAACTGATCACCAAACAAGACAAGACGTCCAGGAACTTTTTTGGACTCTATAAAAAACTTTTGGTGTGACTTGGGCAACATCCTCCAAGGCTAGAGGTTTCTTGGACTTCCCAATGCATTCTGTGTGTGCCAGAAGGGTTTAATGCCAAAAGAACAGTTATCCGTTCGTTTATCATTTTCTGTCCTGGGGCAGATATTCCTTTTGAAGATGCTAAGAATATTGTTAGCAACATCTTGAAATTAACTCCCGCTTCATCGGTGTTATAAATGCGATCCTTTGTATAGCTTTGGGTGTACTCTTCAAGCTTTGTTTTGAAAGCATCAACTGCGTCTGGGTCTGCAGATAGCGTTTCTCCACATACATTGATTTGCCGAATGCCGTATCAGTTTTCGCATCAGAACGTGAAGGAAAATCTTTTCCTCCCTTATTTAACGACTCAGCCACCATTTAAGCTTTTTCTTCCAGTATTGGTCGTCAAAGGCAAGCCTTTTTATAGCTGATAGGTGAACTTCGCCCACTATTTCTAAGTCGAAAGGTTTCAGTGTTTTTCTATGACGATTTTTTACAGTTTGCTCTGGAAATTTAGATATTCACTAGACCAATTCTGAAACAGTAGTAACGTCAACTCCGTAATTAGCTGCGACCGTTTTCAATAAACTTCCTTTTCCAGTTACATTGATAGCAGCTTATAAATTAGCTTTTAATCGACACATCACAAAAATACGGACGCAACGGACAGAAACAGCTTAATTTCGGATTTTCGGAGGAGTTTCGGGTAAACCGAAAAAAATGGTTCAAATGGCTCTGAGCACTATGGGACTTAACATCGGAGATCATCAGTCCCCTAGACTTAGAACTACTTAATCCTAACTAACCTAAGGACATCACTCACATCCATGCCCGAGGCAGGATTCGAACCTGCGGCCGTAGCAGCAGCGCGGTTCCGGACTCAAGATCCTAGGACCGCTCGGCCACAACGGTCGGCTCGGGTAAACCGAATTTTGGTTGACCCGAGTGCGGTTAACCGTCGTTTTACGGTTTTTTTTATTGTTACTGAACATTAAACCTATGGAGATGCTCTTAACCTTAGTTGACGGTTTTGGATTCGGCAGTTATTGCTAATTGCATATTACTGTTAAGTTCGCAACCACTGGTCTAAACTCCACAGTTTTTGCGTTTCGTTTGCCGAGAGAAGACGAGCGAAGAAGACGGGCCAGTTTGACAAAATGCAAGGAAAGTGCATGCGGCCCACTCACCGTTGGCGACGGCTGGGAACGCGTCATGCGGCGCCGGGTCGGCTGTGGCGCTGCCGCCGGTTTTGACGGCACAGCACGGAACTACTGCTGCCGCTGCGCTTGCTGGTGGCACGGCCGTCACGCGCCAAACTGGCGCTTTGCCTCTGAGCCGACTCAATAAAGCGTCGCGTGGGCGACGCTGGCACTGGAGGGGGCTGGGGCAGGGCGGGGAGAATGTAGGGGGTTGGGAGGGGAAGCCGTCTGCAGACGCGGCGCGTGGAGGAGGTCGCGCCGCGCCGCTCGAATGTATGTATGCACAGCTAGATACGAGAGGGGGCTGAAGAGCTCCAGTTCTGCATCGAAAACACAGAGCTCTTCGACCACACAGTTATCCGACATATCTCCCCCCCCCCCCCCCTCCCCCAAGCCACTGCCCCTTATTGAAGTACTAGCTATACAGGGTGTTACAAAAAGATACGGCAAAACTTTCAGGAAACATTCCTCACACACAAATAAAGAAAAGATGTTATGTGGGCATGTGTGCGGAAACACTTAATTTCCATGTTAGAGCACATTTTAGTTTCGTCAGTATGTACTGTACTTCCTCGATTCACCGCCAGTTGGCCCAATTGAAGGAACGTAATGTTGACTTCGGTGCTTGTGTTGACATGCGACTCATTGCTCTACAGTACTAGCATCAAGCACATCAGTACGTAGCATCAACAGGTTAGTGTTCATCATGAACGTGATTTTGCAGTCAGTGCATTGTTTACAAATGCGGAGTTGGCAGACGCCCATTTGATGTATGGATTAGCACGGGGCAATAGCCGTGGCGTGGTACGTTTGTATCGAGACAGATTTCCAGAACGAAGGCGTCCCGACAGGAAGACGTTCGAAGTAATTGATTGGCGTCTTAGGGAGTACGGAACATTCCAGCCTATGACTCGCGACTGAGGAAGGCCTAGAATGACGAGGACACCTGCAAAGGACGAGGCAATTCTTCGTGCAGTTGACGATATCCCTAATGTCAGTGTCAGAGAAGTTGCTGCTGTACAAGGTAACATTGACCACGTCACTGAATGGAGAGTGCTACGGGAGAACTAGTTGTTTCCGTACCATGTACAGCGAGTGCAGGCACTATCAGCAGCTGATTGGCCTCCACGGGTACACTTCTGCGAATGGTTCATCCAATAATGTGTCAATCCACATTTCAGTGCAAATGTTCTCTTTACGGATGAGGCTTCATTCCAACGTTATCAAATTGTAAATTTTCACAGTCAACATGTGTGGGCTGACGAGAATCGGCACGCAATTGTGCAATCACGTCATCAACACAGATTTTCTGTGAACGTTTGGGCAGGCATTGTTGGTGATGTCTTGATGTGCCTTTACAAGTACGACACGACATGTGGTTCATGCACGATGGAGCTCCTGCATGTTTCAGTCGAAGTGTTCGTACGCTTCTCAACAACAGATTCGGTGAACGATGGATTGGTAGAGGCGGACCAATTCCATGGCCTCCACGCTCTCCTGACCTCAACCCTCTTGACTTTCATTTATGGGACCATTTGAAAGCTCTTGTCTACGTAACCCCGGTACCAAATGTAGAGACTCTTCGTGCTCGTATTGTGGACGGCTGTGATACAATACGCCATTCTCCAGGGCTGCATCAGCGCATCAGGGATTCCATGCGACGGAGGGTCGATGCATGTATCCTCGCTAACGGAGGACGTCTTGAACATTTCCTGTAACAAAGTGTTTGAAGTCACGCTGGTACGTTCTGTTGCTGTATGTTTCCATTCCATGATTAATGTGATTTGAAGAGAAGTAATAAAATGAGCTCTAACATGGAAAGTAAGCGTTTCCGGACAAATGTCCACATAACATATTTTCTTTCTTTGTGTGTGAGGAATGTTTCCTGAAAGTTTGACCGTACCTTTTTGTAACACCTTGTATATACCACAGTGTTACCTGACATTAAACAGTTCTTTAGAAAGAAACGTAAATGCCGAAACTCACTATCCATGCGTATGCGCCATCACAAGAGTTACCTCTTCGAGATATTGATGTGTGAGCCACTTGAGGCCCAGCATACTCCACGATATAGGAAAAACCCATATTCTGGGACGACGGAAGAAGTTGACAGAATTCATGTTGCTCAAAATTCACTCGTCTACTTAAGGGAAAAAATTTTAAGCGACCGAAAGGCAAATTACGAAATATGCCAGGAAAGGGAGTACATACGAGGTGCGACAATAAAGTAACGAGACTAATTTTCTTTGCAGGATGTGGCAACCCTGTAGGCTTGCGTAGGCACAATATCTTTGACCTTGGTCTATAAGCTGCTTCTAGTCCAAGCGGCACATTGATGCAACTGCTCAGTCGTGGGTTGTGCTGTAATAAGTTAACACTTACGACAATTTTGTAAGGCCTGTGTGTTATAGGCAACTATTAATATCACCATTGTTCGCGTTGATGTTGTAACCTGTATGTGTCCTTAAGATCCAATGGTGGTGGCCTTCGTTTCTCCGAAACCAGTAATCATGGAATAAAAAGAATTCCTGCAATCTTGGCTACCAGTTTATTGTTTTACAAGTTAACACATGTTTGTGTCTCTCGTCACGGAAATGGAACCGCATAATATTGCTCAACTTTTTGCGTTAAATTGGGTAAAAACGCGACAACTTACAGTAAGCGTCAGAAGGCTTTTGGATAGGAGGTTATGTCAAGAGCTCAAGTTTTTCGTTACCATAAAATGTGTAGTGTAGGCAGAACGAACGTTGGAGATGAAGACCGTAGTGCACGACCATCAACCTCACGGACGGATGTCAACTTGGTCAGGGTGCGTCAACTCGTACGATCTGATCGAAGAAAATGATTGCATAAGGACTGAACATCAATCGAGAAACGGTTCGTCTAATAACAACTGAAGGTCTTGGTATGAGAAAGGTTTGTGGAAAAATGGTCTTCAAAAATCTCACACCACAACAGCGAGAAACACGGAAAAATGGGGAAGCCGATCTGTTAGAGGAAACAGAAATCAACCCAGAATTGTTGAGCTGTGTTATCACTGGTGATGAATGTTGCTTTTTTCAGTACGATCCAGAGACAAGACGCCAAAGTTCGCAATGGTACTCAAAGGGATCACCCAGACCAAAAAAAAGCTCGCATGTCAAAGTCATAAGTGAAATGCATGCCTGTGTGCTTCTTTGATTCCAAGGGAATTGTTCATAAAGAGTGGGTGCCTCCTGGACAAACAGATAACCAATATTACTACAAAGAAATTTTAGAAAGACTTCATAAAAGAGTTCTTCGTGTCCGTGCCAACATTGCTGATAATTGGATTGTGCATCACGATAATGCGCCATCCCATACTGCTCTGTCAGTACAGCAATTTTTAACCTCAAAGCAAATTTCAGTACTACCACAGCCACCTTATTCACCAGATATCGCTCCGTGCGACTTTTTTTTGTTCCCAAGAGTCAAAACGGCGCTCAAGGGACACCATTTTCAAACAACACATGATGTCCAAAAAGCTGTGACGAGGGTCTTGGAGGATATTACAGAAGATGAGTTCCAGAAATGTTACCATCAATGGCTGAGGCGCTGGAAAAAGTGTGTGCAATCAGAAGGGAACTACACTACTGGCCATTAAAACTGCTACACCAAGAAGAAATGCAGATGATAAACGGGTATTCATTGGACAAATATATTATACTAGAACTGACATGTGATTACATTTTCACGCAATTTGGGTGCATAGATCATGAGAAACCAGTACCCAGAACAACCACCTCTGACCGTAACAACGGCCTTGATACTCCTGATCATTGGGTCAAACAGAGCTTGGATGGCGTCTGCAGGTACAGCTGCCCATGAAGCTTCAACACGATACCACAGGTCATCAAGAGTAGTGACTGGCGTATTGTGACGAGCCAGTTGCTCGGCCACCATTGACCAACCGTTTTCAATTGGAGAATGTGCTGGCCAGGACAACAGTCGAACATTCTCTGTATCCAGAAAGGCCCGTACAGGACCTGCAACATGCGGTAGTTCATTATCCTGCTGAAATGTAGGGTTTTTCAGGGTAGAGCAACGGGTCGTAACACATCTGAAATGTAACGTCCACTGTTCAAACTGCCGTCAATGCGAACAAGAGGTGACAGAGACGTGTAACCAATGGCACCCCATACCATCACGCCGAGTGCTACGCTAGTACGGCAATGACGAATACACGCTTCCAATGTGCGTTCACGGCCGGCCGGTGTGGCCAAGCAGTTCTAGGTGCTTCAGTCTGGAACTGCGCGACCGCTATGATCGCAGGTTCGAATCCTGCCTCGGGCATGGATGTGTGTAATGTCCTTAGGTTAGTTAGGTTTAAGTAGTTCTAAGTTCTAGGGGACTGATGACCTCAGATGTTAAGTCCCATAGTGCTCACCGCGATGTTGCCAAACACGGATGCGACCATCATGATGCCGTAAACAGAATCTGGATTCATCCGAAAAAAATGACGTTTTGCCATCCATGCACCCAGGTTCGTCGTTGAGTACACCATCGCAGGCACTCCTGTCTGTATGCAGCGTTAAGGGTAACCGCAGCCATGGTCTCCGAGCTGATAGTCCGTGCTGCTGCAAACATGCAGACGGTTGTTGTCTTGCAAACGTTCCCATCTGTTGACTCAGGGATCGAGACGTGGCTGCACGATCCGTTACAGCCATGCGGATAAGATGCCTGTCATCTCGACTGCTAGTGATACAAGGCCGTTGGGATCCAGCACGGCGTTCCGTATCACCCTCCTGAACCCACCGATTCCATATTCTGCTAACAGTCATTGGATCTCGACCAACGCGATAAGTAATGCCGCGATACGATAAACCGCAATCGCGATAGGCTACAATCCGACCTTTATCAAAGTTGGAAACGTGATGGTACGCATTTCTCCTCCTTACACGGGGCATCACAACAACGTTTCACCAGGCAAAGCTGGTCAACTGCTGTTTGTGTGTGAGAAATCGTTTGGGAAGTTTCCTCATATCAGCACGTTGTAGGTGTCACCACCGGCGCCAACCTTGTGTGAATGCTCTGAAAAGCAAATCATTTGCATATCACAGCATCTTCTTCCTGTCGGTTAAATTTCGCGCCTGTAGCACGTCATCTTCGTGGTGTAGCAAGTTTAAAGGCCGGTAGTGTAGTTTGAAGGAGACAGCACTATACTTGAATAAACAACATTTTTTTCCACATTAGTCTCACTACTTTATTGTCGCACCTCGTAATTTCGCGACTTTTTGCGACATGCCTATCACAGAAGGATGGTGCGTGTGTATCATAATAAAATGCTGCCATACTAAAAGCCTAACAGGTTCTATATGTAAAGGCACGACGTCTTTTTATCGTACTGCAGTTAATTGACACCGTTGTAGTGGGTCTCCAAGCGTTAAAATGCAAGAGTTTGTATGGATCATGGATTAAATACTTTGATGATTGTGTGAGAGTTGTATTCACTACGGGAAGAGCAAAAGATTAGTGTTCAGCGTCTCGTCGAGAACGAGGTCGTTAGAGACAGAGAACAAGCTCGGATTAGGGAAGGATGGAGGAGGAGGTCGACCGCACCCTTTCGAAGGAGCCATCCCGGCATTCACCTTAAACGATTCAGGGAAATCACGGAAAATCTAAATCTGGGCGGCCGCATGCGGGTCTGAATCGTCGTCCTCCCGAATGCGAGGCCAGTGTGCTTACCACTGCGCCACCTCACTCGACAGTCTTTACGCTGAACTTATCATGTAGGACATATTACACAGTAAAAGAATTTTCACAAATATGATACAGTTCACAAGTCAAAGAATAAGTAGCTTCATCTGAGAGTAACTATTGTTCGCCGGCCGTTGTGGCCGGCCGGTTCTAGGCGCTTCAGTCCGGAGCCGCGCTGCTGCTACGGTCGCAGGTTCGAATCCGGCCTTGGGCATGGATGTGTGTGATGTCTTTAGGTTATTTAGGTTTAAGTAGTTCTAAGGGAACTGATGACCTCAGATGTTAAGTCCCATAATGCTTAGAGCCATTTTCCAGCTATTGTTCGACATTTCCCGTTATATTCTTCAAATCAATAATATCTTGTAAAAAAACACTTTTAGAAGTAGCCCAGGGTATACGCTAATTTCATTTCAAATTTTCTCCAAATCCGTCCGCCGTTTCAGCGTAAAGCAGTAACAAACAATCACTCAACCTCTCGCATTTACACTGAAGTTCCAAAGAAACTGGTATAGGAATGCATATTCAGATACACAGATATGTAAAGAGGCAGAATACGGCGCTGCGGTCGGCAAGGCCTATACAAGACAAGTGTCAGGCAAAGTTGTTAGATCTGTTACTATTGCTACAGTGGCACCTTATCAAGATATAAGTGAGTTTGAACGTGGTGTTATAACTGGCGGACGAGTGATGGGACACAACATATCCGAGGTAGCGATGAAATAGAGATTTTCCCGTACGACCATTTAACGATTGTACTGTGAATATGAGGAATCCGGTAAAACACCAAATCTCCGATATCGCTGCGGCCGGAAAAAGATCCTGCAAGAACGGGACTAACGACGACTGAAGAGAATCATTCAACGTGACAAAGTGCAACATTTCTGCAAATTGCTGCAGATTTCAATGCTCGGCCATTAACAAGTGTCAGTGTGCGAACCATTCAACGAAATATCATCGACATGGGCTTTCGGAGTCGTGACTGCACGAAACAAAGATTTACGCCTCGCATGGACCCGACATTGGGCTGTTAATGACTGGAAATATGTTGTCTGGTCGGACGAGTCTTGTTTCAAATTATATCGAGCGGATGGACGTGTACGGGTATGGAGACAACCTCATGAATCCATGGTCCCTGCATGTCAGCAGGGGACTATTCAAACTAGTGGAGGCTCTGTAATGGTATGGGATGCGTGCAGTTGAAGTGATATGGGGCCCCTGATACGTCTAGATACGACTCTGACAGGTGACACGTACGTAAGCATCCTGTCTGATCACCTGGATCCATCCATGTCCATAGTGCATTCCTAAGGATTTGGGAAATTCCAGCTGGACAATGCGACACCGCACACGTCCAGAATTACTACAAAGTGGCTCCAGGATGGCTCTTCTGAGTTTAAACAAACTCCGCAGACATGAACTTGATTGAGCGTATCTGGGATGCCTTGGAATGTGCTGCTCTCAAGATATCTCCATGACCTCGTACTCTTACGGATTTACGGACAGCCCTCCAGGATTCATGGTGTCTGTTCCCTCCAGCACTACTTCAGACGTTATTCGAGTCCATGTCACGTCGTGTTGTGGGACTTCTGCGTGCTCGCGGGGGCCCTACACGATATTAGGCAGCCCGCATCTCGTGGTCGTGCGGTAGCGTTCTCGCTTCCCACGCCCGGGTTCCCGGGTTCGATTCCCGGCGGGGTCAGGGATTTTCTCTACCTCGTGATGGCTGGGTGTTGTGTGCTGTCCTTAGGTTAGTTAGGTTTAAGTAGTTCTAAGTTCTAGGGGACTTATGACCACAGCAGTTGAGTCCCATAGTGCTCAGAGCCATTTGAACCATTTGATATTAGGCAGGTGTAACAGTTGCTTTGGCTTTTCAGTATATAATGTAGCTGCTCACTATTCTTCGATATACACTACTGGCCATTAAAATTGCTACACCATGAAGATGACGTGCTACAGACGAAAACGTTAACCGACAGAAAGAAGATGCTGTGATATGCAAATGATTAGCATAGATGGGGACGTTTGCAAGACAACAACCATCTGCACGAACTGTTCGATGACGTTTGCAGCAGCATGGACTGTCAGCTCGGAGACCATGGCTGCGGTTATCCTTCACGCTGCATCACAGACAGGAGCGCCTGCGATGGTGTACTCAACGACGAACCAGGGTGCACGAATGACAAAACGTCATTTTTTCGGATGAATAAAGCTTCTGTTTACAGCATCATAATGGTCGCATCCGTGTTTGGCGACATCGCGGTGAACGTACATTGGAAGCGTGTATTCGTCATCGCCATACTGGCGTATCACCCGGCGTAATCGTATCGGGTGCCATTGGTTACACGTCTCGGTTACCTCTTGTTCGCATTGACGGCACTTTGAACAGTGGACATTACGCTTCAGATGAGTTGCGACCCGTGGTTCTACCCTTCATTCGATCCCTGCGAAACCCTACATTTCAGCAGGATAATGCACGACAGCATGTTGCAGGTTCTGTACGGGACTTTCTGGATACAGAAAATGTTCGACTGTTGTCCTGGCCAGCACATTCTCCAATTGAAAACGGTTGGTCAATGGTGGCCGAGCAAGTGGCTCGTCACAATACGCCAGTCACTACTCTTGATGAACTGTGGTATCGTGTTGAAGTTGCATGGCAAGCTGTACTTGAACACATCCCAGCTCTGTTTGATTCAATGCCCAGGCATATCAAGGCCATTATTACGGCCAGAGGTGGTTGTTCTGGATACTGATTTCTCAGGATCTATGTACCCAAATTGCGTGAAAATTTAATCACGTGTCAGTTCTAGTATAACATATTTGTTCAATGATTACCCGTTTATCATCTGCATTCCTTCTTGGTGTAGCAATTTTAATGACCAGTAGTGTAACTGAATTAATAGATTCGTGTCTAATCCAAACAGCAAATCATTGTTATTTGGTAAACACTTAAGTTTGACAACCATTAAATCACAACGAATAAACAACGGCGGTGAACTTCTTACCCCTCTCAACTATCGTCATTGTAATACGTTGCCACAGTTCCCCTCCCCCCCCCCCCCCACCCCCCACCCTCTTTTTTTTTTTTTAAATGTGGGACAAGCAGGTACTATCGTGTGGCGACTCTCTGTGGCTGTTATTTCTTCTCTTCTTCTCTTCCGACCCTAAAAATCTT
This sequence comes from Schistocerca piceifrons, assembly GCF_021461385.2. Taxonomy (NCBI): domain Eukaryota; kingdom Metazoa; phylum Arthropoda; class Insecta; order Orthoptera; family Acrididae; genus Schistocerca; species Schistocerca piceifrons. The sequence goes on from NC_060140.1 coordinate 136,687,609, forward strand.
CTTCTGCTACCCTAGTGCGCCTGGAACTTATGGACATGTAGGATTAAAGCGACGTCCAGTTCGGGATAACACCTCTCTGTGCTGTTCTGTTGTTGATCGCGGTATCTCACCGGGTACCGTAGCCGGTCCCATGGCCTTCTTTGCTATTCCCGTGGCTGCGGTTGACGGGCTGCCGAAATGTGTAGGGGCGTCGAGGTACGACTTTTCTTCCTGCCCGCGTTCTGTCTTCCGCTTGGTCTGTGTGCTCAACTGACAGCTCGTCCTCTTCTTCTGACACTACTTTTCTCCTCGCTCGTAAAGACTGGTGTACTGTCAGATGTTAATATCTCTCCACTTTGTCGATTCTTCGTGGTTCCGAGTGTTGCAGGCTGCACTGAATCCTCCTCCTGCGCTACATATGCTGGTTTTTAGTTTCTCTGCAGTTACTGTCGTGGCCTTGTCTTCTTGATTTTAGACAAAACCGCCGTGCCCGAGTGGTTCCAGGCCCTTCAGTCCGGAACCACGCAGCTGCTACGTTCGCAGTTACGAATCCTGCCTCGGGCATGGATGTGTGTGATGTCCTTAGGTTAGTTAGGTTTATGTAGTTCTAAGTCTACAGGTTCCATGCTGATTTCTCTCCAAACGACTAACGTGGCTATGGTCACAGCATTGAACTTCTTCTGACAAGAGAACCTCCCCATCGCACCTCCCCTCAGATTTAGTTATAAGTTGGCACAGTGGATAGGCCTTGAAAAACTGAACACAGATCAATCGGGAAAACAGGAAGAAGTTGTGTGCAACTATGAAAAAAATAAGCAAAATATACAAACTGAGAAGTCCATGTGCAAGATAGGCAACATCAAGGATGCTGTGAGCTCAGGAGCGCCGTAATTCCGTGGTTAGCGTGAGGAGCTGCGGAACGAGAGGTCCTTGGTTCCCTCGACTGAAAATTTTACTTTCTTTATTTTTGCAAAGTTATGATCTGTCCGTTCGTTCATTGACGACTCTGTTCACTGTAATAAGTTTAGTGTCTGTGTTTTGCGACCGCACCGCAAAACCGTGCGATTAGTAGACGAAAGGACGTGCCTCTCCAATGGGAACCGAAAACATTTGATCGCAAGGTCATAGGTCAACCGATTCCTCCACAGGAAAACACGTCTGATATATTCTGTACGACACTGGTGACGGCATGTGCGTCACATGACAGGAATATGTTGTCGACCCACCTAACTTGTACATGTGACGAATGGGTAAAAAGATTCTTCTACCTTTCGATGTTTGTTTAGGTGTAGCGTCCCCATACTACGGCGCAGTTACCTCGCATCGTACGGACTGACAGATAATAATTGTCTGAAAATAAAAAATTAAAGTTTTCACTCGAGGTAAGACCTGAACCAAGGACCTCTCGTTCCGCAGCTGCTCACGCTAACCACGGGACCACGGCTCTCCTGAGCATACACGTACCTTGATGTCGCATATCATGCACATGGACTAAGCAGTTTGAATATTTTGCTTATTTTTTTCATAGTTCCACACAACTTCTTGTTTTCTCGATTGATCTGTGTTCAGTTTTTCAAGGACTATCCACTGCGCCAACTTATAACTAAATCTGAGGGGGGTGCGATGGGGAGGTTCCCTTGTGAGACTCAAGTAATTTCTTTCCGTTGCACCACTGCCGTTAGAAGTACACCTCAGATGTTGAGTCCCATAGTGCTTAGAGCAATTTGAACCCACATATGGCGAGGACAGTGGTGGTTTCACTGCATCTACTCGTAACCATGCATGTGAACACTGATGAAGATCTTTATGAATAAATATAAGTGTTGTACCGTGACGTAGAGGAGCCTGTGGGCGAAGTCTTTGCACTGAACATTGTAAGTTTTGTGAGAACTCATGTAGCACCCTGTCTGAAGGGGTCGTTGTATTTCGTTGCTCTATTAAATCGGCGGGAATACGTATCTGCTGGCCAATAGCCAATTGACTTGTTGGTAAGTCGATATTTGTTTGATCAGCTGTTCGTAGCCCAACCAGCACTACCGATAAAGCCGACACTTCAGTGCAGCTTTAAGAGTTCTGTGGAGTCTCTCTACCATACCATTGCTGGCAGGAAGATAACTTGCAGTTCGCAAATGGAATATTCCTTATCATCTCGTAAGCTCTGAAAAAGTTCACACTCAAACTCATGTCCCCGGTAGGTTGTCACCTTGGTTGGGACTCCATCTGGAAAACTTCCTTGCCACCGTCTCTGCCGGGATGTCCGTAATCGGTAGCTTCAGGTCAACGTGCAGAGCGGTCAATCATTGCAAGTTGGTATCTATATCATCCCGACAAGGGCTTTGGTCCCACAATGTATACATGTATATGGATAAAACTTGTGCTGAAATACTGATATTAACAATGGGTGCCAAAACATGCCGTCCGACCTTACATTGCTGACACTGTAAAATTTTTGCCAGCTGTCGAGAATCCTTGTCTGCGTTCCGTCAAATAACATGCTGATAACCGAGCGTGCCGACGAGGGAATTCCTGGATGTGAAAGGTCGTGAACAGAGACGAATCTGACTGTGAGCTGTGCCGCACCACAATGTCGTTTGCGCGGCTGGTTTTATAAATTTCTTTCAATTCATAACTCGAATTTTTGTCGTCCTCTCTGCAGTTCTTCGTCCACTTTTTGTGCCGACGCAATAGCTCGCCATGAAATTCCTTGAATCACTGTACACGCTCTTGATAGTCCGCTACAATGCCCTCATAACCATTGATGTGACAGTTGTCTGTAGTAATTTGTCCTATGAATTCCAAATGTCTGATGCGACGTGGGGAATTCTCTTGGTGGATCCTCTCTAAGACATTGACTAGTAGGCGGTGGTCTGTATTAATAGAGAAGGGTCTTTCCTCTAAATCTGTAAGGAAATATTTTACCGCTTCGTACGTTGCCAGTAATTCCCTGTCGATAGCTGACTACAGAGTTTGAGCTGGCGTGAGCTTTCTTGAAAAGAATGCCAATGCTACCAGCTGCTGCATTGCTGCACCAATGGCGCTCTGGCTTTCGTCAACGATTGTAATATGACTTGGATGACACAACAGAGTAGCCGATACCAAATAATCCTTGAGTTTAGAGAAATCACTTATCATCTGCTGAGACCACAGCTCCTAACGTTTACCATTGGTATGTTTCCCTGTAGCACTGTGTTAAGCGGCTCTTGACTCTCATCGACATATGGTAAGTGATGTCTGTAAAAAATTATCACTCCCAAGAAACGATGTAACTCTTGATATGCTTCTGGTTGGCGCATATTTACTATTGCTTGTACACGCTCTGGAATGGTCTTACACCTTCTGCCGTTCTTTGTACCCCAGAAATTTGATCTTCCTTTTTCCTAATGTACATTTATTTGACTTTAAAAGAATGGCAAATTTTTGTAAACGATCGAAATGTTTTTTATGTGTTTCCTCGTCTCGAGGAAACACCAAAATATCATCGATATAGACGAAACAAAAATTTAATCTATGTAAGCCCTCGTCTGTGAATCGCTGCCATGTTTGCGCAGCATTTCGTTGCTCAAATGGCATAAACTGAAATTCAAATAGCCCAAAAGGAGTTATAACCGCTGTTTTTGGGATATCGCAGGGAGTCATCATGACCTGGGTGTACACCTTATCAGAATCTTTGGCACTGAATACCACTGCCCCCTGTAACATACCAGTAAAGTCCCGAATGTTTGGGACTGCGTAACAGTCTGGCATTTTCCTGGCGTCTAACGCCCTGAAATCACCACGAGGACTATAGGTACCATCATTCTTACTCGCCAGGTGTAGAAGGGATCCTCAGGGGCTGTCCGAACGAGGTAAAATCCCTGTGTCTAACCATCTATCGAAGTGTTGTTTGGCTGCTGCGTACTTCTCTGGTGCAAGGCGGTGGGTGCGGGCGGAGACTGGCGGACCAGGTACAGTTCTGATGTAGTGCATAGTTGAGTGCTGACTCTGCTTCCGTCATGTCGTCGGAGTGACTAACTCCAGGTAGTCATGCATTATCTGTAGAAATCTGTCGTATTCCTTAGTTATTGTTGTTTGAAATCCCACCAGTTTGGTTCCAGAACTCTCGTGTGAGAAATCGCTAGTAATTAGTTGTTGTTATGTATATCAATTAGTAACTTGACACGTTCTAGTTTGTCCGTCCCTGAAATGGGACTACAACCACGACGAAATTCCATGTTCCCTGAATCTCTGGGCTTAGTGTCATGGACGTTCGAGTTATTTCGAACGTCCGTATCTTTGTCTCGTTCACTGCTTTCAGTGTAATCATTTGTCTGGGTTGCATCATCGCAATACACTGTTGCGACATAATGCTAATATCTGATTCGCTGTTGACAAGATATTCTTTCCCATTCGAAGTGTCCTTGACAAAAATACACCTGTCTTTGGTGCTGCTGACTTGTGGATTAGCACTTCGCGCTGCAGACAAGTTGTGCTGCTCCTGTCTCTTATTGAGATATGTGGGGCGATAAAATCGTTATTTTTTGGCGGACGATAACGCACCTTGTCGACCCTCTTGGCGTTTGGATTCCCGCATGGTTGTTCACTCTTATTAGCCCGTAAACCTATCTTGCTGTGATACCAGCGCCACTCCACCGAATTTTCCCTTCTCGAACGTCGCCTGTGGTCGTACCGTTGAGAAAACCATGTCTCCCTTGGACGCCAACTAGCGATGAGTTAGTCTTCCAGTATCGTAGAGCTGTAGGTTTCTCAAGGCTCCACGCAATTTGTACTCTTCTTCGTTTTTAGTCTATACGCGCAGCTTCCACCTTCCTCTCTTCTGTGTTGTCCTCTTGAGGTATAGCTTTGGATTCCTCCTTAACTGCGGCACATTTCCTTAATGATGTAGCCGCTTTTTTGCCAATTCTGGTAGCGACAAGTTCTCATGGGCTGTCAGTAGTAATCCGATACTTATTGGAAGACGGTTGAACCAAATAGTACGTAATGTTTCGTCCGGAAATAGACTATGTCCTGCAAAGTTGCGTAGATGTTGCAATAATTCCGACGGAGTAAATCTCCGATTGCTTCCTCAAACAAAACACACTTCACGCGTTGTTCCTTGGGCAATACTAAGCGGTTCATGACTTTTTCTTTGAAAACTTCATACGATTGCTCATGAACTGGCTTTATTATGAGATCTCGTGCTACCTTTTCTAGCTCTTGATCTAGCATAGTTTGTCAGTGCCGCTCTTCACAGCCACTCGTTATTCTCCGATATAACTGAATTAATAGATTCGTGTCGAACCCAAACACCAAATATTAATTATTACTCTGAGAAACTCTCGTGACTGACAATTCGCAATTTTTCACAAACACAACTTTTACTGGTGTAAGTTCACAAGGTTGATGACTGAACGGACAAACGAAAGGTAACAATAATGAAAAATTCTCCTAATTGCTGCAAACAAAAGTCCACTTCCAATTTTCCACAAAAGTTCGTGGTAACACACTCACACACTAGTAACAGTCCAATTCCGAGATGAAGACGTATTCTTCGACGGTCGCAGTAAACGAGGTTGGCATCCGGCGTGAACTGAACTTCGGCTCGTAGCCCCTATATAGGTGTCTCCAGCCAATCAGGTTTTGGCGTAGTGATACTTCCTGCAGGCCGTGGCTCGAGCTCCCCCTGCAGGAAGTAGTGCGCGGAATGTCTGTTTCCATTATCTTGTATGTAAATAGCCGGTGTTTACCATGGTGCTTTTGGTACGCCTTGGGCATAGACAACCTCGTCCTTTGTGGTGTAATAAGGGTTGCCGGCCCTCGTGGGCTACCTTGGCTTCGACATAACGAACTCTAATCTATGACAACCAGTGAATTGTAAGGAATAAACAACAGCAGTGAATTTCTTAGCCATCTCAACTATTGTCTCTAGACTATTGTCATTGTAATAAGTCGCCACAACAATATATATGTGGGATTTCTAATGTTTTTGCATCTCTCTTAGTCCTTTGAGAGAGATGACAGGCGGTCAAATCAGTTCTCAGTTGCACGTATCATGGGTGTCTAACCAGAGATTCTATGTAGTGCTGCTGCTTCAGTTGCTGGAACGAGAGCGCAACGTCGGTACTAGAGAAGTCTAGTGGTCGAATTCGATTTATTGGGAGATTTATAGGAAAGTGTGGCTCATATACAAAGCAGACCGCGTATTGAACATTTGTACGATATGTATTCGAGCACGGCTCGAGTGTTTGGGATCTCCACCATCTCGGTTTACAGGAATCCATCGAAGTAATTCAGATGAGTGCTGCTAAATTTTTACTGCTATGTTCGACCGTGAGTATTACGTAATTGCTTCATGAACTCAAATGGGAATCCATGGAGAGAAGACGACGTCTTTCCGCTAAACACCAAAGACAAACATTAGAGAACCGGCACCTGCGGCTGATTGCAAAACGATTCTACTGCTAGAAAACTAACATCTCAAAAGCTTTGCTTCTCTTGTTTCCGTTTTCCCCACAGTCCACGTTTCACTACCATGCAATGCTGTGTTCCAAACTTAAGTTCTCAGAAATTTCGTCCTCAGATTAAGAACTATGTTTGATGGTAGTAGACTTCTCTTGGTTAGCCAGGAATGCCCTTTTCGCCAGTGATAGTCTGCTTTTTACGTGCTCCTCGCTCCGTCCGTCATGGGTTATTTTACTGCCAACGTAGCATGATTCCTTAACTTCATCTACTTCGTGATCACCAATTCTGATGTTAAGTTTCACGTAGTTCTTAATTCTGCTAGTTCTCATTTCTTTCGTCTTTCTTCGAGTTACTGTCAAACAATATTCTGTACTCATTAGACTGTTCATCAATCCAGAAAATCCTACAATTCTTCTTCACTTTCACTGAGGACAGCAATGTCGCCAGTGAATCTTATCACTGACATCTTTTCATCTTGCATTTTAATCCCACTCTTGAGCCTTTTTTTATTTCCGTCATTGCTTCTTCGATGTATAGATTGAACAATAGGGGCGAAAAATTACATCTCTTTCGTACACCCTTTTTAATTTGAGCACTTCGTTCTTGGTCATCTACTCTTATTATTCCCTCTTGGCTGTTGTACATATTATATATGACCTGTCTCTCCCTATAGCTTACCCCTACTTTTTTCAGAATTTCGAACATCTTGCACCATTTTCCACTATCGAACGCTTTTTCCAGGACGACAAATCCGATGACGTGTCTTGGTTTTCCTTTAGTCTTGCTTACATTATCAACCGCAACGTCAGAACTGCCTCTCTGGTGACTTTACCTTTTCTAAATCCAAACTGCTCGTCATCTAACACATCCTCAACTTTATTTTCCGTTCTTCTGTCTGTTATTCTTGTCAGCAACTTGGATGCATGATCTGCTAAGCTGATTGTGCGATAACTCTCGTACATGTCGGGTCTTGCAATCTTCGAATTTGTGTGGATAATGATTTTTACGGAGTCAGGTGGTATATCACCATACTCATGCATTCTACTCACCAATGTGAGTAGTCGTTTTGTTTTCACTTCCTCCAGAGTCTTCCAAAGCTTTTTTTTAAATTCTGATTCTAATACCAGATCCCTTGTCTCTTCCATATCGACTCTTATTCCTTCTGCTATTACGTCATCAAGCAAGTCCTCCCCCTCCTAGGGGACTCCAGTTACATATTTTCACCTATGCGCTCTTTCCTCTGCACTTAACAGGGGAATTCCCATTGTACTCTTAGTATTACCGCCCTGGTTTTAGTTTCAGAAAAGGCTGCTTTTCTATATGCTAAATCAGTCTATCCGACCATCATTCCTTTTTCTACTTCTTTATATACTTCTTACAGCCATTTCGGCTTTGCTTCCCTGCACTTCGTGCTTATTTCATTTCTAAGTGCCGTGTGTTTCTGTATTCCAACATTTTTGTACTTCCTTGTTTCATCGATCAACTGAAGTATTTCTTCTGTTACCCATGGTTTCTTCGTAGTTACTTTCTTTGTATCTACGGTTTTCTTTCCATCTTCTGTGACTGCCCATTTTAGAGATGCCCATTCATCATCAACTGGACTACCTACTGACCTATTCCTTATCTCAGTACCTACAGCCTCAGTACCTACAGCCTCAGAGAACTACAAGTGTATTTGTTCATTCCTAGTACTTCCGTACCCCAATTCTTTGCTCACAGATTTTTCCTTACTAGTCTCTTAAATTTAAGCCTACTGTTCATCACTACCAAATTGCGATGTGAGACTATATCTGCTCCTGGGTACGCCTTACAGTCGAATATCTGATTTCGGAGCCTCTGCTTGACGAATCTCTGCCTAACCATGATGTAATCTAACTGAAATCTTTCCGTATCTCCCAGCGTTTTCCAATACGCTTCTTCCTCTTGTGATTCTTGAACAGAGTATTCGCTATTACTAGCTGAAATTTATTGCAGAACTCAAATAGACTTTCTCCTCTCTCACTCCTAGAGCCAAGCCCATATGCTCCCCTGAACCTCCTCCTACATCTTCCCCTGCAACCGCATTCCACTCCCCCATGACTACTAGATTTTCGTCTCCCTTTACGTCCTGAATTGTCGTTCAGTATCCTCATATACTTTATCTCTTGGTCTTCTGCTTGCGACACAGACATGTATATATGAACTAGTGTTGTCGGTGTTGGTTCGCTGTTGATTCTATTGGGAGCAGCCCTATCTCTGAACCATTCACTCTGCCCTACCTTCCTATTCATAACGAATCCTGTTCCTGCTGTACCATTTTCTGTTGCTGTTGATATTACCCGGTACTCTTCTGACCAGAACTCCTTGTCTTCCCTCAATTTCGCTTCATTGTATCTAGATTAACCTGTAGCATCTCCCTTTTCAGATTTTCTAGCTTTCCTATCACATTCAGACTTCTAACATTCCACGCCCCGACTCGAACATTATCTTTTCGTTGGTTATTCAATCTTTTTCTCATGACCTCACCGACCCCTCAACCACTCCCCCCCACTTCCCCCCCCCCTCAACCACTCCCCCCCACTTCCCCCCCCCCCCCTTGGCAGTCCCCACCCGGAGTTCCGAATAGGGGACTAGTCCGGAGAACATTTTGATTGTTAATCAAAGGCGCTGCTCCTAGATCGCAGCTGCAATATGTCACGTAAGGACTGCGAAGTTAAGATAACAGATATTCGGGGGTTGTTGGTTTTTGGAGGAGGAGACCAGACAGTGAGGTCATCGGTCTCATCGGAATAGGGAAGGACGGGGAAGGAAGTCGGCCGTACTCTCTCAAAGGAACCATCCCGGCATTTACCTGGAGCGATTTAGGGAAATCACGGAAAACCTAAATCAGGATGGCCGGACGCGGGATTGAACCGTCGTCCTCCAGAATGCGAGTCCAGTGTGCTAGGCACTGCGCCACCTCGCTCGGTCAGAAATTCGGGCTCTTACGGAGGGGTGAATACTAAGCGCAAACAACACATAGGCCCTTCAATTTGGCAGACACCACTTTAAGCGCGAGGTAGGTGTTTTTTCCTGCAGCAAAACGGTGTTTTTAGCTAAATTAGCACTATGATTCCTCTTAGTCACCTCCTAGAGATACTCACAGAGATTGGCTTAATACTCTGCGATTACCCTACAGCCCTGAGATAAGCAATCCACAAGCACAGTATTGCTTTTGTCCCAGAAAACGGACGCCAGAACTTTTACGACCGATTCCCAGGTGTTGGCCCACTGCGGCACCATTATTTGGAAGGTTCCATGGTTTCGGGGTCGGGTCAAGTTTCATTCTCAGTCACTAACATAGATATGAACTCCTTTGTAGCTTCAATAGTGGCCGAAACAACGGAGGATGCTTTAACTCTTCCTTTCTTCTGTCCACTGTTCAAGCGTCTAGGCAGCCAGCTCACTACAGGCTCATTCGCATATTGGATATTGTAATAATGAAACATACACGCTCCCAGGAGATGTCCACTATATCGGCTTGTTGTCGGATGTTCACCTGTCCGTAGGAAATACACTACTGGCCGTTAAAATTGCTACACCACGAAGACGACGTGCTACAGATGCGAAATTTAACCGACAGGAAGAAGATGCTGTGATATGAAAATGATTAGCTTTTCAGAGCATTCACACAAGGTTGTCACCAGTGGCGACACCTACAACGTGCTGACATGAGGAAAGTTTCCAATCGATTTCTCATACACAAATAGCAGTTGACCGGCGTTTCCTAGTGAAATGTTGTTGTGATGCCTCGGGTAAGGAGGAGAAATGAGTACTATCACGTTTCCGACTTTGATAAAGATCGGATTGTAGCCTATCGCGATTGCGGTTTATCGTATCGCGACATTGCTGCTCGCGTTAGTTGAGATCCAATGACTGTTAGCAGAATATGGAATCGGTGGGCTCAGGAGGGTAATACGGAACGCCGTGCTGGATCGCAACGGCCTCGTAACACTAGCAGTCGAGATGACAGGCATCTTATGCGCATGGCTGTAACGGATCGTGCAGCCACGTCTCGATCCCTGAGTCAAAAGATAGGGACGTTTGCAAGACAACAACCATCTGCACGAACAGTTCGACGACGTTTCCAGCACATTGATTATCAGCTCGAAGACCATTGGTGCGGTTGTCCTTGACGCTGCATCACAGACAGGAGCGCCTGCGTTGGTGTACTCAACGACGAACCTGGGTGCACGAATGGCAAAACGTCATTTTTTCAGATGAATCCAGGTTCTGTTTACAGCACCATGATGATCGCATCCGTGTTTGCCGACATCACGGTGTAAGCACATTGGAAGCGCGTATTCGTCATCGCCATACTGGCGTATCACCCGGCGTGATTGTATGGGGTGCCATTGGTTACACGTCTCGGTCACCTCTTGTTAGCATTGACGGTACTCTGAACAGTGGACGTTACATTTCAGATGTGTTACGACCCGTGGCTCAACCCTTCATTCGATCCCTACGAAACCCTACATTTCAGCAGGATAATGCACGACCGTATGTTGCAGGTCTTGTACGGGCCTTTCTGGGTACAGAAAATGTTAGACTGCTGCCCTGGCCAGCACATTCTCCAGATCTCTCACCAATTGAAAACGTCTGGTCAATGGTGGTCGAGCAAGTGGCTCGTCACAATACGCCAGTCACTACTCTTGATGAACTGTGGTATCGTGTTGAAGCTGCATGGGCAGCTGTACCTGTACACGCCATCCAAGCTCTGTTTGACTCAATGCCCAGGCGTATCAAGGCCGTTATTATGGCCAGAGGTAGTTGTTCTGGGTACTGATTTCTCAGGATCTATGCACCGAAATTGCGTAAAAATATAATCACATGTCAGTTCTAGTATAATGTATTTGTCCAATAAATACCCGTTTATCATCTGCATTTCTTCTTGGTGTAAGAATTTTAATGGCCAGTAGTGTAGCTTACGACCAACATCGATTATTGTTGGATCTTTTGACGTGGCTGTGCCAATTGCAGGATTCATGTTCAACTGTGCAATGCCTCCAAATCCATTCGTAGAAATTCCGAAAAAAAATATTTTATTGTTTTTAAGAGTGTACGTTGACTTGTAATAATTTTCAAATAATTTCTCTGTTTTGCTAAGCTATCATTTATTTGATTTCGCCGTTTTTGATACTTACATTGCACTATAGGAGAAATACAAAGGAGTGCTGAGAAGCAATTTTTTATGTGAAAACTCTTAAAGCTTTTTAAAGAAAACAAACGTTATTAACATTCCACATCTTTATTCTTCGTCTGACGATATCATTTTCTCAACACAGTCTCCCTGGCAACGAACACATTCCTCCCAACGAGAGACCGGTTTGTTGATACGGTTTTCTTTATGTTTTGCAAACAGATGAAAATCGGACGGGACTATGTCGGGACTGTATGGAAGATGATCGGTAACAGAACTCAAGGGGTCGGATTGTCGGATTGTTGCAGACGTCGCAGCGCTCGTGTGTGGTCAGGCATTGTCGTTGTGAAGGAGAGGGTGCTGCATGTGTGGACGAACTCCTCGAATTCAAAACTCGATACTCCTCGAATTCAAAACTCGATTACAGCACGCTGTTTCTCAAGCACCGACATTGCGTTACACACTCCCATGTTACATGCTACAATTCGAAGCAATCTGGTGGCAGAGGACTGCAAATGTGTAGACATTGATAATAAAAACGTAGAATGTTAGTAACGTACGTTTTTTTTAAAAAGTTTAACAGTTTAAAAAAATTTAAGGCACTACTTTTCATCTTGCCCTAGTAGTAGACAAAGCAAAATGTGATATAATGTCCTTTTGCCTTTTTTGAAGACTTCTCCCCCACAGCGACAGTTTTACAACAAATAGGATTCATGTCGTCTTTTGTGGCCCTATGTAGTCTAATGTTGACCACACGTGTTTTCATTTATTAATGAAGGAAATAAATTTACTGTAAGAGTCTACGATCATTATGAATATTTCGTAAATCGCTAAATAAATTTCTTTATTTATTACGCCATTTCGGCTACTGCAGTCACCAAATATCTGAAATTAAGATTAAATGGACATAAAAAGCTACAGGCGTTTGTTATACAACATCAAGTTACAAAAATTGAACTTTAAATATATTTTAGGGAGTTCAACCACCAAAATCTTCGAACTTGTTAAACAAGGTGCAGTGTCAATATTAAACCTATGCATAATCTATATTCTAGGTAGCATGTTATTTTATGTCATTTTATTTCTTTTTACTTCCATTTCATACTCATAAAAAGACAGACATTGCTTAATGACAAAAATATGAAGTCAAATTATAAAATACGATTAGTATGATTGTAGTTGCATACTCATGACATTAACTTTTCGGATGGCAGCAATTAGTCCATGAGGAGTACACACAAATTCGATAGCAAGTATGCATTGAATCTGTTAGTAATACCTATACTACAGACGGATGAGCATTAGTAGTTATTACATTTTGCGTTTTGCGATTATAAACGTAGTACATGCCGTTATAATTATGTGTGATCAGTAAATACAGAACTATGTCCTGTGAACTAAAACTATCCAAACAGTACATTAAAATAAGTAGACTTGTAAAACACACTATGAAAAAAAAACAGTTTGATTATTAAATTCAAGTATTTTGGAAGACAGCTCCATCACGCGAAATAGACAGCAACTTGCTTCCCGATGTAGGTCGTTTGCCGCGCATCCAGGAGATGCTCCGCTACCCCAGCTGACGCGAGGCAAGATGTAGCCTAGTCAACAGCAAGGGAGCCAGCCAGTCACACTAGCAATTCTCAAAAAAATGTCAAAAAACCAGTTAGGGCTAAATTCACTCTGTCCGTTTACGATTGATTGGGAACAAAAATTTCTGGGTCCTCCAGTGCGTTTAAGGTATGTCCCTTTGGAGCTCTATGCGCCACTGCCGTGCTCTCAATTACCTGTCGTAAGTCGTGCTTCCTTATTAAGTGCTACGTCATTGTGCTACCGCTCCCAATGTAGGAGTGCTCTCTACACACTGTCATGAACTTCCTCCCTGTTTGTTCTGTATAAAATTTACCATAGTCGTTGCAGTTAATTTTATACACTTCTGAGCCTATGCTAACGTTAGCTTTCTTGAAGTAGTAAACAGTGCTTCAGAAGACCAGTTGTTAAGTGTTAACACTGAATATCTTGTATTATTCTGATGTATCAGTGGTCGAGTACTTTTTCTGTATTTTGATTTCCTGTACATCTTGATGATTCCTGCACCTTTTTTCACGACCTATTTTCATAATTATTTGAAGATGTTTCTCAGTCTTGGCATCCTCCGACAGTAACTTCAGGATTCTGTATAACATAAACCTGAGGAAGACATACTTATACCTTTAGTGATGACATAATTTCCTATTTATGATCGCGTCAGTGTTGTTTGGTTTCCCGTGAATTCCTATTTTATTATTAGTAATATCAGTAATAACGTGGTTCAAAAAGGTTATCCTTTTATCTTTTTTTGACTCCACCATGAAGTAATTTTCGGATGCATGGCACTGATATTCCTCTTGACTTCTTGTATTACATCGGCATTACATCTGTGTAATAAAATAATGTCATCGACATATCTCTTGTAATATATAATTGTTCTATGTCCTGGTTCACTTAAAAGAATCTGTTCTTCAAGTCGCTTATAAAAATCTCTGCTATTGTTTCAGGTAAACTACCAGCCATTACTAATCCATCTGTCTGCTCATACATTCATTACTGATGTGTCGACAGAAGTGCCGACACAGTGAGATTTGAGGGGACCGCAATGCACGCTATAAACACACGAAGGATGGCGTGAGGTCTGAAACAGGATACGTAATGAATGCTATAAAGAAAAGTACGTAGCTTTTGGAATACTTAACTTTAATCCATCCTTGTTGTATATCGCTGTTGACGATACATGCTTTATACGATAAGTATCAATTGCTATGTAAGGCTAATGGCGCCGTGCTAGGTCGTAGCCATGGACTTAGCTGAAGGCTATTCTAACTATCTGCTCGGCAAATGAGCGAGGCTTCGTCAGTGTGCATCGCTAGCTACGTCGTCCGTACAACTGGGCGAGTGCTAGTCCGTCTCTCGAGACCTGCCGTGTGGTGGCGCTCGGTCTGCGATCACTGACAGTGGCGACACGCGGGTCCGACATGTACTAATGGACCGCGGCCGATTTAAAGCTACCACCTAGCAAGTGTGGTGTCTGGCGGTGACACCACAATTACACTTAAAGCAATTAAAAGACAGCACCAATTCCAGAGGTTCTGTTACTTCCACACATTCGTCTTTACTAATCTTCTGACACTTCAGTAAACTTTCTGTAATTATTCGATAAGAATTGTTAATGAGTTTATTTGTACAGAAGTTTATGATATGACATGAAGCCAGCATTGTCCTTTCTGGGATTTCAGTTTCATTTACAAAAGTCTCCAAGTAGTGGCAGTTCTCAACATTAAAGAATTCTTGGAACATATGCACCACTTTTATTTTCGTGTTGCATTCGTCACTTAATTTAAAATCTGGAGATGAGCAATTGATTTACTATCAATCTAACTGTTATGTAACTTAATTTGTGAACACAATTGCAGTAAAGACAGAGGCAAAGTTTTAAATGTCTTTTTAACGCTGTCATCTTCAATTAAGAAGTAGGATGCCTCAGTTTTCTCTTTTATTTCAGCCTGGAATGAGTCAACTGAATTTCTCTTTATGTTTGTGATTGGATTACCTCTGAAAAATTCCTCAGTCTTGCGGATGTTGTCTTCATCGTGCGCGATTAGAACCACATCCCCTTTGTCTGGTTTGGTGGTAATATCTTTACCCTGTTCGAGCTTCCCATTCTTTTCAGCTAACTCATGTTGACTAGAGTAGGGGTTTAAAGCCAATTCTGGGACAGTTTAAATTTATTCGAGATGGCCCTGTCCCCTGTTGAAGACGTGAGAACGTCACACTTTTGACATCAAATTATTTAATTAAATTCATCAATTAATAACCCTCTCCCCCCACCCTGCCTCCTCTGCACCAACACCACTCCCACTCCCCTCCCATTCCCTATACCCCTCCCACAAAAAATTGCTGGGAAAAATCGCTCAGTCTGTGCTCAGTAGTTGATAAGGGAGTATCTTTATATATTTTTCTTTATTTTGGGTGCTATCCCATTGTAAATTGACACGAAAAGCTCAGTCTGTGCTGACTGTTAATGTGGAAGGACGTAAGGTGGGCTTTTATTTATTTAACATTTTTGAGTGTTATCCTGTTGGAAAATTCTTCCTAAATTTTTTCTTGTGCGTGTGCTCACTTTGACATGTCGGAGCCAATTGGCCTGGTTGACAATACCACCAACAGAGGAAGCTCGAAATTGCTGCATCGTGGATGAAAAAAAATGGCAGGAAGCAATGCCAACACTGCATCCTGCCACTTGGTCATGGTATCAAGGATATAAGGCGAGCACAGCAGCTCACTGCTCTTAGTCAGTGGAAGAATCATGAGACGTCAACAGCAGCAGAAACTGAAGTCATCTGTGCCCCCAGCAGAATAGGAAAAAAAGTGGAGGAGTAAGTACTAATTACATGTCTTTGCTATTGTTTCTTCCCCTCCTTTATCCAGCTCCATTTCTTTGTCCCACAAGTAACGGTTCTTCTTCATTGTTCAGCAGCTTAATTGAACTCCAGCATGTGGGACCTGCAACAGCGGTAACTGCCTAAACTTGTTGGGACATGCAGCGACCTCCATCTTGTCAGAACCTGCAGCTGGAGCGACGACCTTTAGCACATGGCGCATATGGTCAGCATGTTGGCGCAGGACAAGGAGCTGCTTGTCCTTGCCACTCATCGGACTCGCAGAAGTGCTCTGTGGGTCTCATGTAGCATGGCGGAGGCCAGTACTGGACTCCAGCATACACACCATCCATTGAACTGTGGAACATTCCAATGATATTGCGGGGACATAGATGTAGTGGATTAGAAGATACCAGTTGCTCCCTGTGCACTACTGCTGTTCACTTCCACATGTAGTTTAATTGTTAGTTTGTCAAAGTCTGTGAATATAGGCATTGAAGCAGCCGACAATGGCTGGCACGTGGTGATGTAGATCTAAAATTCGATGAGAGTGTCAAAGTGTAGTTCATTGAGCTTGAATGGAAGAACTCTGTTGTGCGATACCCAACATCAGTGAGTGGATGACTGACTGCATGTCCCCAGGACATTCACTGTGCTGGCTTGACACTATCTATCACATCAGTGTACGATGGTGCAGCACTCAGGGTGAAATCTGAGGAGTAATCCATTTATTTAAAGCACTCCACTGCAATGAACTTATCTAGATTGAGAATGGTGATATCTCTTGTGTTAGAGAGAGTGGAGCGATGGCTACCGTGTATTCAAGCCGCATACAATGAATTTGTGAACTATCTTCGTGTGTATAGTGTACATATAGATGATTTAGAACAGTGCTTTAATTCATGTTGATTGCTGTGCCAAAATCGGCTCCAGGAGGTATCGTGTCCATCCACGCTAAACTAATAGACGGAATACCCATGTTTTGTGATGCCCACAACAGTTTGAGGGGAATACATGCTGATTTTGTGCATACTAGAAACCGTTATTTGCTAAATAATGTGAAAAATAAACCAGTGGAGCTTTTGATGACGATGTAGTGCATTACATGTATGATTGCTGAATAGAAATGTATATTGTCACAAACTGAGTGTTTTTTTCCTTATCTCCCATTATAATGCTATCAGTTGTAATTATTTACTGCATAATCGCCGACAATATCTTCAGTACGATTCCTAGTATCTGCAACAGCAAGATTCCTCAATTACTTCATCCTCACGTTGTGCTGTGCAATGAAAGTAAATATCTACAGAATACTGGGCACTTACCATGAGAACAGTACAACTTCTTTGTCATTACAGCCAATGTCTTCTTCTTCTTCTTCTTCTTCTTCAGTCATCGTCAAACTGAATGATAGATGAAACTTCCCTGTGTTTATATACGTAGCTATGAAAAGATGAGGGTGGACTAATTCTCTTTGATCAGAATGTAGTCATTGTAGCTCTGTTGGTAAAAGTTATTGCACTACAGCGGCTACACATATTACTACAAGTGTTTTTCTTTCTATGAAAGCCCATTGCACACCAATACCTGATGTGGTTGGTATCATGGCGGTCTGGGTGAAGCAGCTGGTCCTGTGATGGTATGGAAGACCAGAAGAAGAAGAAGAAGAAGAAGAAGAATGGGATAGTCCTTCCTGATAACATACAGGCGATAACTATGGCTCCATGCAACTGTAGCAAGACACATCTTCTCATGTTGTTGCTAACACACCTACATGGAGTTTGCCTTGAGCATGTATGCGTATTTTCAAAATTGCTATTTCAGCCCAAATACTAACTACTAAAGGACAAATTGCGGCGTGTCGATGGTCTGATGTATACAGCATTCTGAGAAAAGTAAAGCCAAACACTGTGTTCATATTCGACGATGTTGCCATTGAAAAATGGGATCAAATTCGAAGATATTTCTGTTTTGGTCGAGTATTTTGCTCGAGTCAGACATATTCCAGGATCTCAAAACAGTTGGTACAAACCTCTTTATAACCTTCAAACAAGACAAGCTGAATTTAAAGCAAATTTACTAGCAGATGTAGGAACTGATATGTCATCCAACGAATTCATAAATATATGTGGCGGTTGCTGGAATCACACACAGTTCTGGCTTCTTGTTATTCATAAAACAAGAAAACTGAATGATGGTAGATATACACAAAACGTCCAAGAGATTCTGTATACATAACTATGATCAGAGATGACTACATCAGTATACATCACACCATGGACTAGTTCGCATGCATGTTGAGTACTCGATCTGAGAGGTTGGGTCTACATGGACAGAAGATTTGCTTGCACATGTATGGAAAAATTTTGGGTCTCAAACGTAAAGTTGGGAATGTATGCAAGGGACTACTGATGTATTGTCAGACCCTTTTGAGATTTATGACTATGTTAAATGATACTGCTAATGTAACTGAAAAGAAAGTAAATGACCTAACTGTAAATATCGATGCATTGAAAACAGTGTATATAAGATGTACCCCACACAGAACTCTGCTCAGTATATAACAAGATGTCGATTAAACATTAAGTCATCGAGGCAAGGAGGACCACTGAAGAGAAATTATGGCTGCTAAGGTTATCACATTTGGAGCAGGAGCAGACGCTAAGAGATAGTGTATGAATGCGTGGTATCTGTTCCTATGAAAGAACAAACACCACGCAGATCCTACACTATATGCAAATGGAAGGGGGATCATTGCTGTCAGCTGCAGCGGGATATTAAACGGAATCAGCGGCGACAAGTGAAAATGTGTACTGGATTAGGATTCGAACTCGGAATCTCCCGTTTACTAGGCAGGTGTGGTAACCATTGCGCTATCCGGGACTCAGCGTTGTCGAGACTGCATGGACTATCTCCGTATGCTTCACTTTGTGTGCATCAGATGTGTGGCACACTGAGATATTCCGTGCAGTTGCGACAGTTCTGTGTCCCAGATGGTGCAGTGGTTACTGCACTTGCCTAGTTAGCAGGAGATCCCGGGGTGGAATCCACAAATTTTCGCTTGTCGCCTTTGATTCCGCTTAATGTGCCGCTGCAGCTGACAGTTACTAAGAGAAACCTGTAAGTCTGCCACTGACTCTCTTGGTCAGCTCTAGGCAAAATTACATGATGACAATGATGCCATTGCCGATTTCATTAAACGTTGCAACGATGCTATGACAGACAGAATATACGGTGTCAGCAAGGTAAAACCATACATGCTGGGTTCGCAGCCTATAAGTTTAACAGATAAAATAATACAGATGCGTGATAGGGAATTACAAAGAACACCAGGCCTACTGAACCCTATTTCCCTAAGACCTTCAAAAAGTGTAAGTCATTAATCAAAAGATCTAGAAATGTATAGTCAAATATTAAAATTGACAGAGGTACATAAGAAAGCAAATGGAGTACCAAAAAGCCAAAGGAGAACGAAAAATAAAACCACTATAAAGCCGATATTAGTTGCTGAACATAGCAGCAGCGGTGATAGTATTGACATTCAACATAATTGAGTGAAGTTTGGTTTTGGATCTGATTGGCGCCCAACGGCGAGGTCATCACCGCCCTTACACTTATGAAAACAAACGAATATGGAGATGAAGTAAAAGTGTTGTACACGCATGCACTCGAAATGACCACGCAGATGTCTGTATCACATGCCCTCTCACATGCACTAAAACCAATTAGGAGGGGAAGACAGCTAATCAAGAAATTAAAACACAGAGAAAACAAAACACAGAAGAACTAAAAGAAAAGCACTGGGAAATGTGACTGGTTGACCACTTACAAAAACTTGGGTGAGCCAGCTACCCTTTGACACATTAACAACATCTCCCTAAAATCTTGTTA
Organism: Schistocerca piceifrons; assembly: GCF_021461385.2. Lineage (NCBI taxonomy): Eukaryota > Metazoa > Arthropoda > Insecta > Orthoptera > Acrididae > Schistocerca > Schistocerca piceifrons. The sequence goes on from NC_060140.1 coordinate 136,707,490, forward strand.
AAAACGTTGGACAGTTCACAAAACTTTAAAACACAAACACATTCGATTGATCATCACATAAAACAGACGGCAGATCCGCCGGCAAATCCGCCGCTGTTCGCCAAATAAAATGCAGTCCAATAAAATGCGACGCACCGTGATATGCACGCCACAAGCACCACATATTGGAGGATCCTCTCGCTGGAGTAAGAATCCCTGTGTCATAGGACTGTGGCCTGTGTGAAGACGAGTAAGGACCTCGACCCGCCGATGTAGGTGGAAGGAAGTACTCCACGGTTGAGTTGTGGGCTTGTCGACACGGAGCTTGTTATTGGCCACTTCCAGCCATTCGTCTTCCCATCGACAGATGACTTTGTAAGCGAGGTGATAGCATGCAAGGGGGTAGCACATCGAAATACCAGAGGATCACGACACACCTCCTTGGCTGCTCGATCCGCCCTTTTATTCCCCGCAATTCCAATGTGCCCCGTTACCCAGCAGAATGACACCTCCGTCCCCAATCGTTTTGGCTGTAGGAGGGCATTCTGGATATTCTGGGTTACCGTATCTGCTGGGTGCAAAGGTTGCAGAGAGTAAAGGGCACTCACAGAATCTGAGCAGACGAGAAATCTAACACCGGGAGAACGTGTCATCTGATCCAGTGCTCACAAGATCGCATATAATTCTGTGTCGAAGACAGTAAATTCTGGAGGCAGTCTCACCTTGACACGATCCAGGAAAAAGACAGAGCAACCAACAGAGTCCCCCTGCTTAGACCCACCTGTAAAAATAGCTACATGATCATGGTACTCAGGTAAAAATCAGAGAATATCGCATTAAAAACGGAAGCAGCAGTGCTGTCTCTCCTGTACCACGCCAAATCTAAAATCTGGGCCTCTCCAGTAACCAAGGCGGCAGACGGTTAAAACTCTGGATTTGGGATCATACTGGCTCCACAGCGCGAGACTCTAGCACACAATGCTTGCGGATCCCAAATGGCATCACGGCATTCGGACAGTTGGAAAAATGGCGTACCAGAGGTGTGCGGGTGAAGTTGGAGCTGCAAGAAACTTTCATGCCTGATGCACCGTGAGGAGCTGGCGCCGGATGGTGCGTTGCCCCCGCCTCAGCACAGATGACACGTATGGGACTGGTCCAATAAGCACCCTGGCCAGCCGAAACTCCTCATGATGGAAAGCGTCAATGATCCGCAAGGAAGAGAGCCTCGCTGACCCTTACACCGTGCAACCATAGTCCAGCTGCGTACACACAAAAGCCCTGTCCGCTCCCGAAGACCTGTGGCTAAGGCACTTGCCTTCAGTGTTCTGACTTTCAGGTCTCGCAGCTGTGGTAACCACGATAATCGGGAGTCAAAAATGAAGCCCAGAAACCGCACTGTGTCACTAAAATGTAGGATGGTGACCGCATATTCAAGGCAGGCAAATTAAAATGACGACGAGAACGATTAAAATGAACAAACACACACACACTTATCTGCAGAAAACAGGAAATACATATTTCCAGCCCACTCATCTAACCTCCGCACTGTAAGTTGCAACTGATGGCTCGCCGTTGCAACACTGGAGAAGAAACAGAAAACAGCAAAATCGTCCACAAATAAGGAGCACTGTACAGGACTCCTTATTGTAGATGTGGTACTCTCGATGGCTATGACAAAGAGGGTAACACTTAAAACACTGCCTTGAGGAACACCATTCTCCTGCTCAGATCGATCAGACAGCGTATCACCAACTCGGGTCCTAAAAAACAGCTGAGACAGGAAAGACCGTATGAAGATGGGGAGGTGGCCACGAAAGCCCCATTGATGCAGTTGTGCGCTAATACAGTGTCTCCAAGTAGTATTGTATTCCTTACTTATATCGAAGAATATGCCAATACAGTGATGCTTACGGAGGAAAGCCTGCTGAATAGCCGCCTCTCATAGGGTCAGATTTCGGCAGTGGACTAAAATCTTCTGAATCCACACTGAGAGCGGCTAAGGAGTTGCCTGGTCTCTAACAACCAGACCAGACGATGGTTAACCATTCGCTCAAGGGTCTTTCCTACACAGCTTGTCAAGGCGATGCTCCGATAACTACTGGAACATGTGCAGTCCTTTCCTGGTTTGAGGAGAGGGATCAGAATTGCTCCCTCCACGAGTTGGGGAAGTTCCCTGTCTGCCATATCAGATTAAAACATTCGAGGAGGATTTCCTTTGATGCTGATGGCAAATGTCGAAGCATGCAGTACCGGATTTGGTCGTGATTGGGTGCAGTGTCACGGATCCCAGTCAGTGCTGATTCGAGCTCCAACATGGAGAAAGGGGAGTTGTAGGCCTCAGAACTGTTGGACCTGAAGTCCAACATTCCTCTCTCTACAGTCGCATGAATAGTGACGAAACGCCGGATCCTGGTTTGAGTTGGCAGTAGTTTCTGCAAAATGTTCGGCCAGCGTCTGAGCAATGCCTGTGGGTGTTGATTGGAGCAGGCAAAGTCATTAAAATGTTTTCATAAGGTGTCCAGCAAACACCACTGTGAAGTGGTCATGAATAACTTGAGGAAGGACCACTTGGACTCATGAACTTTTGCATTTCTGTGTTCTTCACTTATCTCTAGCCACCACTGGTTATGGTAGATAGCTATGACAAATGTTTCTTCTTTAATTCTGTTAGAGGCAGTGTTTTGAATTCCAAGAGGAACTTTAATGAATTTAGCAGATGATGAAACACGTTTTATCACCAACTTGTTTTCATTCAGTGGTTTAAATAAATGGTTCATTCTTGTCCCAGGAATGGTAGAACCAGTCTCATATCGTTTTTGTAACATGTTTGTGAACTTTTTTTATCTCCTCTGTTGTAACATAAAAGGTATCTATTCTTGGAACATGAGTTTTGGCAAATGTAAACAGATCTTTTGGACTTAAAATAAGACTGTCATATGGACGCTGTAAACTTGGTCTTGTTACTTAACGTTTAATAGCACCACCAACTCCATCATATGCATTTTTGCCATGACTAGTGGCAAAAAAATTCCATTCTGCAGTTACTCCATGATCTTGCTTGTGGCGGCACAAATTTAAAAAGTTCTTTACGTTTTTATATTGTGCAAAACTGCCATCACCGAAGTACATAATATGCTGGATGTGTGGTAATTGTTCCAGTATATAAGTGAGAACACTTTTCTGGAAAACATAGAATGTGTTTGTATCATGCTGCAAAAAGTCACTTATACAACACAATGACATTGACTTAATGCAATCATCTGTTTTAAAGCACACCACAAAAGCATGAAGGGTGACTTTAATGTTCTTCCAGTGAAATCCTTGTGCAGCATACTGAAGCAAACAGTTACAGTTCTCTGCAAAATCCACTACAGTTTGGAAGTTTTTGCATGAGATACTCAACAAATTCATCGGTTGTCTTCATTAATGTCTCCAGTGTAGGTCGATCAGTTTGCATCCATTGTATGAATACATCATTTTCACAACCTTGTAAGGACTCCAGCTCCATTAAAAAATTGCGCGTCTCATATTCGTCAGGACACCGAGAACATCAATGCAGCATGCAATCCTCGTTTTCCAGATTGCACATAAGTTTCTTTAGAAGTTCAGTGTACGGTTCTTTCACATGTGCAGCATGCATTAACAGCTTCACGTTTTGGTGATATGTGCATACACATACGTTATTCATTCCACGACTATTTACAATAACACATTCTTTTGGCCTAAGTTCACAAAATATAGTAAAACCAATTTTATCTTCAGGGTATTTTTCTCTGAAAGCTAAGTATACATCTTTCAGATTATGTAAAACTAGTCTTGCCATTTTCTGAAGGGACAGACAGAAGGTCTTTTTTTTTTTGTTTTAGCAGAAATGCGACTTATATCATCTTCACAGTAAAAATTCTGGACACGTTTTTCCACATCCTTAAGTATTCTGTTTCCCACTTTATAACTTCCTTTTGACAAAATACCATCTCCTTTTAGCAATACCCTCTATTTCTTTACCATGTATTCGGTAGTGTTAAAAAAATTTGGATTTTTTTCTTTACTTCATGAAGCTGGTGATAAGGTAATTATTTGTAGTTTTTCTTTAACAGAACTTCTGCTGAATTTCTCTTTAAGTTTTCGCATTAAAATATTACAATCTGTACATTCTGCACTGCCAGTTTCTTCAGGCACATTTTTCACTGAAACATGTAGCACTTCTGATGCTGTTTGCTGGAATTTTAAAGCTAAGCGACGACACTTGGATCGAATGTATTCTGGACGCCTGTCTTGTGCTCCCTTGGTAACCTTCAATGGCGAAATTTCAAGTAATTCACAATTTTCATTAAGTTTTTGAAGAGCTGTAGATGGATGTGTTGTATTTTCTTCATCTTCAACTTCACATTCATCCATCTCTGGAAGGCTATCCCCCATAGTAGATAAAATGTCCTTATGGCTTGGTTGCTGGGATAAGTCCAAGGATTTTATATTTCCTTGCCGTGGTTAAAGAAATAGGTTTCAAAGATTTCTTAGCAGTCTTTTTATCATGCTTGTTAAAAGGGTCACAGCAAATTCTTTGTCTGTCTTCAAAAGGTCCCAAATATGGCCTTTTGTGAGAAGAACAAACGCTCTCAATATTTTCACATGTGCTTCTTAGCTTCAATAATTCAATATCAGGTTGATTCAGGCTTGACATATCTATTAAATCAAAGTCTTCACTGCTACTACTTTTCTCTGACACACAACTGCTGACACAAAACCTAAAGAACATTTGTTTACATTGCGATTTTTAAACAACTGTCTATATTGCAGAAAAGAACTGGATGGTTTGAAACTTTTTCTTGTTCTGTAATTAGTCAAGAATGTACTATGAAGAATCTGTAAGGGGGAAATGAGAAAGAGTTAATGACCACTTTATTAAGTGACCTATAATATTCACATTATGGAATAACTTTGTATTACAGTCAGACCCCTCAGTATGGAACCCCTCCACATGTAAAACCCCTCAATATGATATTCTAAAACCCCTCAACTTGATAGTGTGACTTATTTTATGACAGTCAATCAGATGCTACTATAGGAGCATAGTAAGATTCATAATACATAAAACCTCCAATTGTGGAATTGAATTATGGTTGTTATAATTTGTTTTATTTATTTTATTTGAATTATCATATATAAGTAATAAATTTTAAATAAACAAAGAAAATATTTTTTGTTTAGATTCTGTGAAAATATGTCAACCACTTATAACCTTAAAAATGTAATACTGATAATATCTTAACTGCCTTTAAAATGAAATACCTAAAAATTAACTTTCAACTGTCAACAACAAAATCAATGACAAAAAAGTTAATAATTGTTTGTTTATTACTCGGTTATACATTGTTAAAATTCAGTGGATTAATGATTGGTTTGAAAGTAATATATATTTCAAGTATATAAATTACATTTAATAAATAAATTAATATACAAATCTCAATTTTTTAATTTAAAATTAAACTGATTATATCATATAGTGAATAAATAATAATTTAAAGAGTAATAACTAATTATAAAAAACCTTCAAAATGGAGTTATAAATATGACTAAATTTTAATTTAACGTATTTTTAAATGAATTATCATTTATCATAATATAATTTTCTATGAAACAAAATTAATTATTAATAAATATTAATAATATTTATATGAATATATCATTAGTTCTAATGATAATCAATATTAAAAAACATGTGAAAAAACAATGTTAAATAAAATATGTGATATTTTTTCACTCATTATAATATTTGATAAATAAAATTCACTAAAACATCTGATAACCAGCCACAATTAAACAAAGCATATACTGCAATAACCGTTTGTATGTTATAATATGATTGGGTGGTCTAGTATCACTTCATAAAAATTGTACAACATCAGAGGGCACTGTAATACATTTAAAAAATGCAACCCAATGTGTGTATGGAAGTTAAATTAAGTCTCCCTGGTTATATGCTACAGTGCAACTATGCTTATATTGCATAAATTCTTTCTCTTTTTAATTTCAATTGTTCCTTTTCACTGTCTCATATTGAGGGGCTCTATTTCCCGAACGTTATCATATTGAGGGGTTCGACTGTACCTTCAAATAACTTACCAGTCAGAGTGGCTGATTATGTAAGAAGCACAAAATCAAGACAAAAAAAGTCCTTCAATTATATATAAAGTACATGGACACACAAAAACATAACACACACAGCCTGTGTTGCATGTGAGTGTTCCTGGAAGACTGAATTTTTCATTGTTGTTTCATGAATTGTTGATTAGCTATTTGAAGCAATTAATTATTACAGCATTATTGAAAGGTATAAGATCTAACAATAGAGGATGAACACCCTTCTGATTGTTTTGATATTGAAAAGTATGGCAGTAGGAATTATTTGAAACAAAAATTCTGTTGGTTAAACTTGTGACTCTGCTGAAAAAAAATCCTGCTGTCTTCTTTTACTTTCCAATGACACCAAATTGAATAAAATTGATTCATAAATAAAAAAGTTATAGTGGTTACAAACTTACAAAGCACTTCGGTTCTCAACGCCAATTGGTAGAAGGGGCCCACATTTCAAAATGATTTCCTATTTACAATTTTGGTCAAAACATTCCAGAAAAAATATTTAACCCTAAATCATTATGTACATTCTTACACCAAATTTTCAGAAAAATCTGTGACATAAAGGCAACAGTCACTGGGTGATTTCGCATGAAATTACCCCAAGGCTTCCTTAATAGCCTCAAAGTACACCTCATGACTTGTCGAAGCGAAAGAAATCTCCTTCTTGCGTATATCATTAAGCATACCAGCTAACTGCGCGAAGTTGGGGACGAACATATGAAAGAAATTTGCCATGGCAATAAACGTAGACACTACCTTCTTACTAGTGGGTGCAGGAAACCTATGTAAACTCTTAGTGCGATCCTGGTCTATGAGAACTGCACTGGCAGAAACTAAATGCCCTAAGAAGAAAATTTTTCCGACGCACAAACGTAATCATTGATGGTTTGTGACGTTCCCCAAGTGTTAGCGTATTTCGTGACTGTGTGTTTTCGCGCAGTAGCGCTGAGACGATTTTATTGCTGCTTAATAGACACTGCGATTATAATGAAACATCTCTGTAAATTTATATATGTTAAATGAACCGAACCGGCAACCTTTTGATCTCTCTCTTCTTAATCAGCCATTGTCCGGTACGCTCGCAGTTAAGTAGAGATTCTGTTATTTGTGCTCATTTTGCGAATTATAATAATTATTATTTTTTAATTTCGTTGTGTTTGTAATTAAGAATAATCATACATTTTTCCTCAGCTTTTTTTATGAATTTGAAAAGTAAATGTGGCTTACTTTGTGTCGGAATGTCTGTTGGTGAATGATCGCGTATTAACGGCGCCAGTCAGCATAATACGTTTGGTTTTCTTTCAGAAATAGAATCTGAATCTAAAATTTCACTTTTACCAAAACGACGTCTCATAGCTTTTAGACGTAAATCACGTCCCGAAATTATACTCGCCAATAGACAGCCCCAGTAGAGACGCCTAGCTAAAAAATATGGTGGTAATTTCAAAATTTCAGTATTAAAAAAATAATTTCAAAACAAAATAATAATAATTTTGAAATCGCCTGAGACGTGCGCGGCTCGCGGTCATGACGTTTATTGCTTGTCATCTTGCTTTTATGGTTCTGTCGCCTCGTTCTCATTCAAATTTTTGGTGTCACTATGTTTCTGGTTTGCTTACCCGTGAGTGGCAGCAGCAGCGCTTATCGATAAGTGCACTGTCATACTATCTCTGGAGCGACCGTTAGTATTTCCGGGTCGTCGTCTGTCGGGATTTCAGTCGGGGACGGAACGCCAGTGAGGCGCCGACAGCCAGTACTTGCCACACACATGAACTGTCCGACGGAAGGAGATTGGAGCAGGAACGACCGTCGGTTGGTCGTTCGGTTCGTCGTCTCATTGGGCGACGTGTATTTGGTCTTTTGACCGTTTCTGGGCCTCATCTTGCCGGACGTGGGCCCGTTCCTTCCTCGTGCAGAGATGTCGTCACCGGTGGGCAAGAGTTACCTCTGCATGGGTGGGTCAGAGCCAGTGTGCCTGGGTCGCCGTGTCTCCGAGTTCCAAACCGACACCGGAGTCGGGTTGGAGCTACAGTGATCTCCGGACAGCCGAGACTCGCCTGACCGTTGCCGACACTCATAACTTGAAAGGGGACGACCTTGGTTGGTCTTTCGGTTGGTCGTCTCATCGGACCGCTTATGGAATTATGGAAACTCTGTGTGTGTGTGTGTGTGTGTGTGTGTGTGTGTGTGTGTGTGTGTGACTTGTCACTTCTCCTTGTTGTTCCACGGTGACTGGTTTTAGGATTGTCGGAGTTCTTGGTGCAAGTGTTTACCTGGAACTGTGTGTAGCTTCTGTTATTTCCGCTGAGCAGATGAATGCTGTCTGCATACTGGAATAGCCAGTAGGTCGGTTGCGACAGAGGGGAATTGAGTAAGTTGTTGGTTGGCTCGTCAGCCACCACCCCTAGGTCGTGCTACCACCCAATTATTTAGTGTTATGCTTGGCTGCCTGTCTCACCTAAACTGTTGTTAGAGTTTCCTCCCCAGGCCGACACTTGGAGCACTTCTGAGCACCATTGTTCTGTTGTTTGGGATTGTGATTTTCTTTGGTCTCAAGTACTGTACGAGGCCTTCAGCCGTGTATTAATTTAGTTTGTTTTAATATTCAGTATGTGGCCTTCAGCCGAATCTTACGTGAAATATTTTAAGATAAGGCCTGAAGCAAAAAAAAAAAAAAAAAAAAAAAAAACATCATTTAAAAATTTTCTCTCTATCTTAATTTATTATTCAGGCCTTAAGCCTTGAGTTGTTCTATGTTCAGTATATGGCCTTCAGTTGAACTTTATGTGAACTATTTTAAGATACGACCTTCAGCCGTCAAAGAAAAAAAATCATTTGAAATTTCAAAATTTTCCTCTCTATCTTAATTTGTTTTCCAGGCCTTAAGCCTTGAGGTGTTCTATGTTCAGTGTATGACCCTCAGCCGAACCTTATGTGAAATGTTTTAAGATTAGGCCTTCAGCCTACTTAAATTAAAATTTGAAAGGTCTTTGTCTAAAATCTTTTAAAATTGCCTTACTGGAGTTCTACTTATCCAGGCCTTAAGCCCTCATTTCTATTTTGTAACTAAGGCCATCAGCCATGTGTATTCCTTAACGCAATTTTAATAACCTGTGTTTGGATTTCAGCCATATTGTTTTTGAATTCTTTTAACGGCATGTGTGATTAAGTGTTTTTAGCAAATAAAGTTTGTATGTTTTTGCAACTAGCAGCAACTGATTCGGGCCCCTTTCCACAACCTGATACGCTCTGTCCTGCGAACCAGATTTCACCGCCAAATTAAGAATGGTGCCCTTAGTACAGGACTTATTTATGTATGTATAGATGTATGTATAGGTATTGTTGTAAATTTGGTATATAAATTTTTTTGTATATAACTGTTACATGAAAGACCACTACAACGAGATACGAGACGATTTCAACGAACTGGATAATACGAGACGTGGAGCACGAACCTTAAAAGAAAAAAGAAAAAAAAAACACGACTCGAGACGTTGCTGAAGCGCAGTAAGAAAGGTGGTAAGGACATTACTGTTTTACTTTGCCCTGAGGAACATTAAAATGGCTACACCGCCCGGAGTAGAATCAGATGTAGACAGTGACCAGAAAAATGACAAGTCACGAAATTCAGAATAACGAATTATCGGCGGATGAAAATGCACCTACGGCCGAACGTACTTACGAACCTACCAAGAGTGAATCAGTAACTACTAATTTCGCGAAACTGTTCACATTTTTCAGAGAACAGATGCAAGGTTTACATCGCGGTTTGTTCATGGACAAAATACACATTTTATCGAAGTTCAGAAAAATGAAACTGATAGTTTAGAAGCAAAACTGGGAAATGTGAATAACAATGTAGATGCAAAACTGCAAAATGTGACTGAAAATTTAAATGCAAAACTACAAACTGCAGCAACTGAAATCAAAAATAGTATGAGTGGTAGTTTAGAAGCATAACTACGAAATGTGACTGACAGTTTAGATGCAAAACTTCAAAATCAGACTGATAGATTAAATAGTAAACTTCAAACTGCGACCACTGAAATTAAGAATAATATAAAAACATTACTAAACGAAAATTTGGATGCCATAGCCCATCAGATACAAGAAAATGTCGCCACACAAATTCGTGACGACCTTGATAGAAAATTCAGTAAAACTGAAACTAACTTCAAAACCATTATTGATGAATTTGACGAAATGCGAAAAACATACAAGCATTTGCCCGAAGCTGTCAAAGATGTAAGCAAGCAGGTCCGGCAAGTTAATGCAGCACAAAGTACATTAGAAAATTCTGTGCAGCAAATAGCTATACAGGTACAGGCACTCGCTATCGAATAGGAGAAATCTGTAGAAGCGAAGTTTGTAGAGAAGGGCAATCAGTTTACTCTTGACTTTGTAAATTAATTGAACATGAAAGACGACCAATTTCAAGAATGTTTACGGAACGAACTGCTTGTAACAGTAAAGAAAGCGACAAACGAAGCTTTGTCTGCAGCAAACATGTTAGATGAAAACACCGATCAGGTTTCTGGATGGAAACAGACACTTACACAAAAAGTAGACACGTTAAAAAGGAAGCTGGCGGCGATAAAGAACGCAGCAGTCGAGGCTGATTTACGTGTCAATAAGTTGCCAGAGGCGCAGACTGCGACATCTCGAGCAGCAGCACTTATCAGCTGTTAGGCAACAATGCCCAGTTTGCAACCCGTTCACATAGCTTGTGAACAGGGGGCGGTCGGTTCTCTTTCTAATATTCTTGATAAAGAGAGTTTACGAAAATACAGACAAGTCAAAGTTTTACACCTGATCGTAAAATAACACACCCTGTCATTTTTATCAAAAGCTTCCATGGTGTACTACCAAAGTCATGGAACGATAAATACAGATTGTCACTACCCATATTCAAGGTGATGGAGCCTTATGGATAAGTGAAGTAATAGATTATTACCAAACTTATGAGGAATTCGGGAAAGCTTTTCTAAATAAGTCTTGGTCAGCAAAAACACTAGAACTCTTAAGGCGTGAGGTATATAATCCCTAGATGTACAATAGTAAAGCAGGTACGCTGCGTAAATATTTTGAGAAGTATATAAAGACTAAATATTGGGATGAACCAATGTCCACACAAGAAGTCATATGGCTTTTAAAATCAAAGTTACCATTATCAATAAAAGAAAAACTACTTCATGTACTATATTCAGATGTAGAACTTTTCATGTCAACGCTTGATTCTATTGACCTGTTGCATGAAGAAGCGAAATTGAACGGGGCAGTAATGCTCAAGTGTCGAGTAGCGACAATAATAACTATTACCAATATCACAATAAAAACGGCAATGGTAACAAAAATGAGAATAGTTTGCCTCAGTCTTACAATGGTAATAATAACCTAGGACCAAAGGATGGAAGAAATTCTCCCCCTTTTAATAAGAGGCGTAGGCAAGACAACAGGTATCATCCAGGGTACAGTAATTACAATGGTAATGACAGTAATCAACCAAACCGCTGGCAACCCATACCACAGCAGTCAAACAGTAATTGGCGTCCTCACACAGGAACCAATACACAATAGGCTGTCGCTCCTGCACCACCGAACTGTGCCGCTGAACACAATAGTTCTGGACAAAACTGCAGGCAACAGCCACCAGTAAGAATTACAGAAGCCGTGGGCAAAACTACACCCAGCAGTATCGTGAGAGCGTGTATTTAATAAGATATAATCAAGGTAAAAAATCTGAGTGATGAACTTTGCGAAGAAAGCCATTTGTATGAACTAACAGAAAGGGAAACAATCCAAGCTTCATTTCACGCAGTAGTAGGTGGAATACAAACCACACTTACTGTTGACACCAACGCGGCTAGAAATTGTATGGCTTTAGAATTCTATAATAAGATTCATGAACTTCAGATATCACATACGTTGCCGGTACACAACTGTACGATCATTGGTGCGTTTGGGAGTAAGTCAAAGGGAGTACGTATGCAGACTCATGTATTATTAGAGGCAGGTAATGGAGCTATAGAGAACACATTCCTGGTTTATCAGTGAGCTGCATATGAGGAGTAGATTTCTTACAAGAAAGGGATGCAGTAATTGACCTTTCTTATGGCAAACGTGTGTTAAAAGTGAATGGGAAGGGGATATCCCTACCACTCATTAAAAGGAAGCCGGTTCACAGTAACTTATGCCAAGAAGTCCGAATCAAGTACACAAAACCAGAGGTAATTTTATGTGACAATCAATTTCCTATGTTACCAGATCAAACACAGCCCAGTCAACAGAAATTTGATGTACAGTCCTGCAGACAGGAAAAACAAAGCAAAGTTTATGAATCAGTTTATTTAAACACTGTACAACAAAACGAACTGATTAACCCTTTAAACAGATATATCTGTTTTTATAATGAGATTTTCACTCTGCAGCGGAGTGTGCGCTGATATGAAACTTCCTTTTTTTTTTTTTTTGCATTTTGTACGTTGTTGATCGTTGTGTTTGGTAATTGCGGACGCCACATAACTTCCGTTCAAGTTCGTTTGTTGATCCTTCCACTCAGTTTTTTTTTTTTTTTATTACAGAGGCCAACCGGCTCTCTGAGCGAACACGCTGAGCTACCGTGCCGGCATCCAACTGAGCTATCCAAGCACGACGCACGCCCCGTCCTCACAGCTTTACTTCCGCCAGTACCTCGTCTCCTACCTTCCAAACTTTACAGAAGCTCTCCTGCGAACGTTGCAGAAGTAGGACTCCTGAAAGAAAGGATATTGCGGAGACATGGCTTAGCCACAGCCTGAGGGATGTTTCCAGAATGAGATTTTCACTCTGCAAGGTTCGCAGGAGAGCTTCTGTAAAGTTTGGAAAGTAGGAGACGACGTGCTGACAGAAGTAAAGCTGTGAGGACGGGGCGTGAGCCGTGCTTGGATAGCTCCGTTGGACAGTCTGCCTTCGGCAGTGACACAGTGCGGACTGTGTTGCCTCCGGCCGCGTTGTGGTGCGCGCGCCTGTTTGTTTACGCCGGAGCAGCTTCGCGTTTGCGGTGTTGAGAGTCTACAACGAGATGGCACACTCGTACAGAAAAACGACTTTGAAGTTCAGTTTTGCGAACGACTATACACGACCAAAGGCACACGAGATTGAACGTTTTCTAAGAGAAGAGGTAAAAATCGATCCACAGGCAATCGTGGGAATCCATTTATCGATTGTTTCAAGCGTCATCTATGTCAAGCTTATTGACGAGGCTGCTTGCGAAAGACTTCTACAACGATCACCGAACGGGTATCGTTTCTGTCATGCCGACGGAAATGTTGGTGTGGTTACGATCGATCACGCGGGAATAGGGATACGCACTATATGGGTCTTGTAACTTACGTTTGAGGTCCCGTCTGAAATTGTGACCGTCGCCTTTCGACCATACGGTACAGTTCTATCCCATGTGGCCGAAAAACGGACGAGTTTTACCACATACCCTGTCCTAAATGGGGTGAGACAAATACGAATAGAACTGCGAAAGCACGTCCCCTCTTATTTGTACATAGGAGATTGTCGAGAGATTATAATCTACGATGGACAACCTCGCACTTGCTCGGGGTGCGGGAAAGGAGGTCACGTCCGCTCGGAATGCCTCCAGCGACGTTTAGTGCAAACTCCACGGGATGACGTTCAGGCACCACAACAAATGACTGTATTACCGTTGACCTTTGTGGATGCCCTATGAGGAGACGTGAGAGAGATTACCGAAGGGCACCAGCAGCTGCGCCCTATAGAGAACATGGACACCAACGGACTGGAACTCCGACCACGGGTTCCACCACAGCAGACACAGGACACCAATACAAGAGGTGCAGCTGACGGTCGCTCCAGGCTCAACCGTGTGGCTGCCAGTAATTCCACCGAGAGCGTGATAGGCCAGGCCCAAGAAGGAGGATACGCAACCCAAACAGCCGATGCGGAAGCAAGGCTACGGAAACAGCGTTCACCGAAGAGAAGAAAGAAGCGTCGACTGACTTCTGCTGACGATAGCCACAGTCGCAAGGGGACAGTGGACGTCAACGACAGTATCCACCTGCGACCAGTAGATTCAACAGATGCCGAGATGACGGTGCAGGAATTGCACAGCGACGATAACTTGAATTCTCCTTCTGGTGACCGGAAGGCAGAAGTGGAGATGACAATTGTCCAACATCAGAGCGGTGACAACGTTGCCTACCATCCTTCGGCCAGTTCCAGACATATGCTGGGGGGGACTGGGCGCAAGAAATGGACCTACAGGAACAGAATGAAGATACGAACGCGACGATTGAGGATAGTCTTGGCCAGATGCCGGGAGGGGCCGGGGAATGTTGAACAACTTAGTGTGGTGAGGAGCTGCAGGGGTGCAGATAGACGACAGCAGTCCTGTTTCCAACACCATCGCTTGATGACACCCCCCTACAACTGATGAACACACACCAGGCGTACCGCATTGCAACGAAAAACATTAATGGCATCCGGACATGGCTTAAAATTCAAATGTTGAAAGATATGTTACACGCTGCGGACGTGGATATTGTACTCCTACAAGAAGTGCGTTTCACATCGCCGCCGGAGTTCTACGGCTACGAAACACATTATTCAGTGCACGATGAGAGTGGATGCGGTGTAACGATCCTCACCCGGGAAGGAATAGGACTGGAGGAAGTCATGTCTCTCCCTTCGGCAGGTGGAATAGCGATCACTGTCGACGGCTTCGTTTTATCAATTTAGACGCGCCATCTGGCTCCACAAAACGAAGAGAAAGGGCGACCTTTTACACTGAAGAGATAGCACCGTGGTTCACTGGACGCTATGATAACTATGTAGTGAGCGGCGACTTTAATTGTGTCGTCGACCAAAAGGAGTAAGTACCTCATTATGTGCCATGCATGGAATTGCATACTTTGATTACCGAAATGGCGCTTCTGGATACCTGGAACTGCAGCATGGCGACAGAACAGGTTATACGTATGTACTTGGTAGAGTGTATGTGACACAAGCCCTACGGACGGCGATACTGGATGCCGCAATCTGGCCAGCGGCTTTTACGGATCATATGGCGTACATCTGTACGATTTCACTGAGTCAGAAGATATGACGGAGTAAGGGTCCCTGGAAAATGAATAGTGCCTTTTACGTGACACTGCATGTCGCCGGTCGATAGAGGAGGTCTGGGAGACCTGCGTTCGCCGCCAACGAGCATACACCTCGGTTCTCCAGTGGTGGATCAAATGCGCAAAACCAACGTTACGGAGAACGTTGATACGATACGGGCAGGACAAATCGCAGTGGAACCGCACGACGGCGGATTTTTATTTTACAGCCCTGATGGAGCTGATGACCCAACAACCATCGCCGGAAAGGCACACGGCAATGCGCAGGATAAAAGCCAAGTTATTACAGCTGACGAAACTAAAAATGGAAGGGATAATAGTCTGGGCGAGATTGGCGGACACAGTTGCTGCCGAAGCCCCTTCCATGAACCACGTAGTACGTGAACGCCAACGACGACAAAGGACATTGATCAGGGAACTAATCTCTGAAACTGGCCAACAAGTTGTGAACGAGTGCGATATTGCGCAGTTGTTAGCTGACTATTTCCGCCAGTTATATGGACCTGTACAAGTGAACCGCGAGACACTACATGATGTCATCTCCGAAATGCCAGGTAAAGGACCACCACTGGATGTAGAGACTTTCCTCACAACGATAACGGAGGATGAGCTGACAGACGCAATTGCCAGGAGTGCTCCGAACAAGTCCCCAGGATAGGACGGCTTCCCAATTGAATTTTACCGCGCCTTTGCATACCTCATGGGACGGACGTGGATTCAGATGTACAAAGAACTGCTGTTACCGCAGACTGAGATACCTGTCGAATTCACGAAGGGTATCATGATCCCAATACCCAAACCACGCGGTGGCAGAAGGCCATGAGATCATAGACCACTCACTCTCTTGAACTGCAACTATAAGATTTTCGCGCGCATCCTTAGGGCTCGCCTGCGCTCTTCAATTTCTGATAGACTCCTCATAGATCAAACATGCCTCGACGGTAAGAGTAACGTACATACGGCGCTCGGTGACTACCGAGATATCATCACATTAGCAGCGGCATGCCGAGTGCGTGGGGCACTAGTCGCTATTGACTTCGATCATGCGTTCGACAGAGTGGATCATATCTTTTTGCACGCAGTGATGGGCAGATTGGGAATCCCACAGGCCTTCATTCTAGTAATCATGCGACTGTTACACGGCGTGCGATCAAAGGTCTCGGTGAATGGGCGGGCCACTGACTACATTGTTATTTCAAGGTCAGTTCCTCATGGTTGCCCCCTTTCGATATTTTTGTATGCAATGGCTTTCGAACCCTGTCTATATGGTCTCCGAAGACGGTTGGAGGGAGTGCCGTTGCCACAACTGACCTTTCATTGCCGCGCTTATGCTGATGATGTGATGCTGATGGCAAGGACGGGCGACGAAGTTCGTACGGCGTTGGCATGGATACAGCTATACGGGATGGCGGCGGGAAGCGTGCTTAATCTACAGAAGTCACGCTGCATGAATGTCGGTCGAGGATTACAACCGGGGGAGGAAGGCCCGCTCATGTTAGTAACACCATAAAATGTCTAGGTGTTAGGTTCCACACGGACGTGCAGCGGACATACTGAAGCTGACGCGGACAATGGTGCTGTTACAGAAATTAAGAGCTTTGGATATGATTCAGAGGGTGACGTATGTTAACGTATACCTACACCGAGACTCACTCACGTAGCGCATGTCCTGCGTTTAACGCGCACAATGGCATCACGTATACAAGCAACTTTCGGAACGTACGTGAGTGTGGGACACCTGTTTAAGATCCAATACACAACGCTTACGTTACCACCTGGAGAGGGTGGACTTGGTCTGGTGAACGATTTTATGACAGTGGCGCGGTCAGTTTCACAATATCTGTGACATATCAAGTTTTTTTTTTGTTTTTTTTTTTTTTTTTTGAGCTTAGCTATGTCAGAGAATCCTTCCCAACAACACGACTACCGACGACGCGAGATGTATACCTACTCTTACTGCGCTGGTGCCCTAGGAATACCCTGGAAAAGAAGTACCCAGACAAGAAATGGCGACAGATAAGGCGCGTTATACGGAAAGTTTACCTCCCAACATCGGTACGCTCAACATGGTATGTGGTGATAAAAAGGAAGTTCGCAACGAATCAACTGCGGCACGCGATTCATCTGGCAGACACTCCATTATGTTTAGGCTGCGCAACAGTGGACACTGATGAACATCGTTTAGCATGTAGTGGGACGGCTCCGGGGTGGCACTTGGCACGACAGATATTGCCGTTCCTGTTACGCTCCGCCCCTCACAAAATTTCATCAGACACACTTTTTTTTCCCCAAGAATCTTATTTTCAGGTCCAAAAAACCAATGCAGTGATATGGGTACGGGGAATGGTTGTGGGCTACGTTTATAACGAATCGGCAAAGAACAAAATGGATTTTTGGCATTTTCTACTGGATGGACACACGAAGCTGCAACAGCATAAGAAATATAGGCAAGACTTTGCTAATTACCTGCGACTTACATTTACCGACCCGCCGGCCAGATAGGGTGTGAAGGGTGAGAGATGAGATAGACGAAGAAGCCGAGATAGACATCGATCATACTTATGGACCCTTAGTTACTTTCGAGAAGACGACCCAGTCGTACACCAACGTCTGGAGAACGGGTCGATAGATGGCTCTCTTGCTCTATCGAACGTCGGGTCGTGAGCAGGTGTCGCCCTCGGCACGAATTTCATTTCATTGCTAGAGGAGAATGTTTTTTTTTTTTTTTTTTTTTTTTTTGCACTATCCGCGATGTCTTCATGTCTTTTTCATTTGGACGTTTTCAGTTTTGTTAATTTCCTTACTTAATTAATTTTGTAAGTAGCCACTATTTGTCAACATTTGGACATTGTAGACACTATTTATGCGGTAGTATAACAAAATGTATGTCAGCAAAGGTTGTAAGCCTGCCCCCCCCCCCCTCCCCGCAAAAAAATGTTGGTAGAGCACTTGCCCGCGAAAGGCAAAGGTCCCGAGTTCGAGTCTCGGTCCGGCACACAGTTTTAATCTGCCAGGAAGTTTCATATCTGTTTTTGGTGAAAAGCCCGGTATAATTAAAGGATATGTGTATACAATGCAAATAAAGCCTCACGAAACATTTTGCCACTCTACTTGTTCTGTCCCATGAGCCAACAGAGGAGCTGTATCAAATGAAACCCGTCGCATGTTACAAGATATAAAGAAATATTTTACTGAGAAAACATTTCCTAGAGTGGATGTACCTATGTAAGTATTATGAGAATTTGTAAACATGTTAGTATGTAAGACTTTTCATTGTGTACATAGTAGTCTTAAGACAAATTTATATTCTTCACGTGCATAAGTAGATCTTAAATAAACCTTTTGCTGAACAACAAACTTTCACATTAGTAGTAGAAGTTCAGAAATAAACTTTTAGTTAAAATCGTTTCATTAATATTATGAAGAAAAAAGTAGCAAGAATCTTATTTTGATGTAATCTTAGTACCATTCTCATGGATGCAATTATTACATTTCTTTTGCTATGCAATTCTAAGTAAAGAAAGTAAGGCAGAGGCCATGCATATGATAAAGTTTTTCTATTAGTAGATTTTAAGTTTTGTTGGGATGCAACGATTAGTAGGATAAAATAATTCTCTGTTTATGCCTAGCATGTAGTTTGCAAACATAAACAGCAAGCTCCTGTCGGTCGTGTTTTTAAAATGAAATGATAGAACAACTGAGATTTTACTCCGGTAGTAGTGGAATGGCAACATTGTGCCATAAGCAGATTCGTATTCTGCACTAACTCTCGCGACTAATTTAAACGGTGCACACCAGTTTGTGTGAGGTAAAAACAGTCAGTGTTGTCCTTAGCTCCAGTCGTAATGAATAAACTCGTATTACATACTGACAAAACACTGTAAAGCTAGGCTTCAGTACCGTAAACAGCCACAGAACGAAATTAATGTCACGAAGAATTGTAAGAGGAAAAAGTTAGAAACTTATGGAACATTAACACTATGTAAATGATACAGTAGGTACCAACAACAGAGTACATAAGCTGTGGGATTTTTCTTTGAGCACATTTGTAAGTAATACGAGACGGACCTACATGGCCTGAGTAATAAATTGTCAATGACAAAACGAACAGTCAGTGGTGAAGTAGAGCACGTAAATTTGCATTTTACGGGAGGAAAAAGAAATATGTGTTATCAAGAGACGCATGATACTGCAATTTCGACTGGTGAAATAAATACATACACTTTGCACTAACGTCGATTGGACGGCACTATTAGTGGCAAGTGAACGTAATTTGTGTACTCACCAGGAAGACAGCATTAAAGTGATGTGATTATCTGCTGAAGTGGAACACAGTGAAGTGTTGTGACTTGAAACTCAGGCAGTGTGTATCGCGCGTAGACTGTGGAACAGACTGTAGCGCTGGAACTTTATGGATGTGACACGCCGACGCGAAGCTAAGCGCTTAAGAAACGAAAACTTTGATAAACAATTTGCAAACATGTGTAATGTAAGGTATTCTGCGAACACTAATGAATGTGCGGAAACCGAAACTAACATGAACGTGTTTGTGCAGTAATGGTGTTGATGTCAACTGACACCAAAGTGCATGAACAAAAACCATACATTAGACCTTTTGTATCACAACGCAAACATGTATACAATATATCCCACAGCTATCACCGACCAAACTGATGTAAATTAGTGTTGCAAGTGATTATCCTGAGCTGACTCGATCCTGTCGAGCACAACCGCTACAGAACTCCGCATTCTTCTTGCTCCATCGCAGACAACGCACGTCGTCGTGGCTCAGACGTATACAGATTTGTCAACATCGAGAGCACGCCGCCGTGACCGCTCTACACCACGGAGAATGCTGCAGCACGCCAGACTGTACCAACAATGCGTCGCCTTTACAACCGTCGTGCAAGAATGAATAATGTTCAACTGAGTGATTATTATAAACTGTCAAAATGGCTAAAAATTACTACCTTAATATTTTTTCTTACGATGTAATTTGTTCATCGTGATTAATTGTACTAAATGATATGATTTTGTCAGTGTATAATGTTTTTAAATACTATGAGAAAGTAACTGGATGCCTATGCCTTTCCTATCGTTTCGCCAGGTTCCGACAGGATCGCAACCGAATGGGAAGGCAGATTAAATTCCTGGCAAAGCCAACACAGGCTCCAGCTCAATCGAATAAATTGAAATAAATAAATAAAACAGACAGTCTAAAGACTAAAAGTTAATGAAGTTATGTAAATTTTTAATTTCTTAAAGACTTGAAAAACTTTTAAAAATTTAGGAGTCTGTACAATGTTCCCCAAGTGTTAGCGGATCTCATGACCGTGTTTCCGCGCAGTAGCGCTGAGACCATTTTATTGCTGCTTAATAGGCACTGTGATTATAATAAAGCCTGTCTGTGAATTTCTCTATGTTAAATGATCCAGACCGGCAACCTTTTGTTATTTCTCTTCTTAATCAGCCATTGTCCGGTACGCTCGCAGTTAAGTAGAGATTCTGTTATTGTGCTAATTATTTAATTTCATTGTGTTTGTGATTAAGAATAATAACACCTTTTTCCTCAGCTTTTTTAAGAATTTGAAAAGTAAATGTGATTTACTTTGTGTGGAGATGTATGTTGGTGAATGATCGCGTATTAGCGGCACCAATCAGTATAATACGTTTGGTTTGCTTTCAAAAATAAAACCTGCATCTAAAATTTCACTTCTAGCAAAACGAAGTCCGATAGCTTTTAGGCGTAAATCACGTCCCAAAATTATATTCACCAACAGACAATCCCGGTAGAGAAGTCTAGCTAAAAAATTTGGTGGTAATTTAATTCCAAAATTTTAATATCGAAAAAAAATAATTTCAAAGCAAAATAATAAAAATAATACTTTTAAAACCGCCACCACAGGCTTGACCATCAATCCTCCCTTCTTCAAACGCTCCAGAATTGCCTCCAGGTGCCTCAAAACCTCAACGAAAGTGGTGTTATAAACCACTACATCATCCATACAACAGCAGCACCTGTGGACAAACCAGAAGGGACTCTATTAAATTCGAGTCCATACAAAATGCAGTTATATGCTTAGAATCTTCTGATAACGGGACTTGATAATGTGCTTGGTTTAGATCAAGAATGGGGGAAAAACTTGGGCCCAGAAAACCACGTGGAGCAGTTACAGGCATGGACTCCAACGCAACCTTTTGGTTTACTAACCTATAGTCCACCACAGACGGAACTCCTCACTTTTGCTTTTTGGGCACAAGGAATGTGGGAGATGGATAGGGTGAGGTAGATGTCCTGATCACTCCGTCACATAACATCTCCCTAATTAGTCCAGGTAAGGTGGAAATCTGTTAGGGGCTTGCCTGATCGGCAACTCATCCACAAAGTAATGTAGCTTGTAATGTAGCTTGTTTATTACCCCCAATACATCGACACCTGAGGCAACTGAAAAAAAGTTGCAACAGCTGAACAGGCTCACCCAGGCTCAAGTGCTCCACTCAGATTTGGTCGAGGGAAGCAACAGTCTACAGACCTCAAAGGCGAATTTTCTGGCAGACCAAAACTTAAAGTACACCATTCTATCCCTTAATTGAGCAACAGCCCGGTCTTGGGTATAAAACCGCACCCTGCAATAAGATTAACGGCTGAGCCCTGCACCACTAGCAGATTAATTAGCTATGAACCTTGAATTCTCGCACCTGCCCATGCAACTGCTGGAGGACCATTCTACATGACCCTCCCGTTCTGTAGGGTGTTTGTTGCTGGATCTCTCCTTCCGTTGCACCGGGCTATCATGCACAGTTTTAAACCTGGTGACACGGAAAATAGTTCTTGGGCCTGTCGCTTTTGAGACAAACGTCTTTGGACAACTCAGGAACCACCGGAACGTCCATGATTATGCTCCTGTCATTACGCTGTTGGTCTGTGAAACTTAACCAGTCGATTCCGGAAACCAATGCACCTAACCCAACAAGGGTAGAATCATTTTCGGCAACGCCCATGCGCGAGCGGTCGAATGGCCTCATAACTTCCAATATATGATTAATTGTTTGAGTCTCAGTAAGAGACTGCACTCCGGATCTGTTCAGTAGATTTGGCCAAGGTCTCGTGAATCCCCTGAACTCGCCAAAAATGTTTTCGCTCAAGTTCATTCCTAACACGACGTGAAAGCTTAAATTCAATAATCCGCTTATGTAGACTCTTCAGCACCCCCTCGTCTTGCAAAACTTCGGAAAAGAGACGATTTAATACACCACGCATTGGTGGATACAACAGCTGCAGAACGATTTCATGTGACGTTGCCAGGGAATTAGCATGAAATTCGAGTTTAACAGTAAACCAAAAAACAAACTTGACCTTACTCGGCCTTCACACGGAAAACTACTTAATGCCCTGGAGCAAAAGATCCATCGGGTGAGGCAATTTCCAAAAAAACACACCCCGCTAGTTCTCAAAATGCGCTTACCACCTGACTATAGCCTGGAAGCATTATACCTGTAGGTGCGGAAAAAACTTCCTGCTCCCCGCTGACCGTACGCAGATCTTATAGAATAAAAATATTCACACCAACCTTGAATTTTGCAACTGCTGGGCGAGCTTTACCTGATCACTACAATTAACATGTTGGATATTACTTAAACGATTCTCCCTTTGACACAATTGGCCACGAAGTCTAGACACCTGTTTTCGGATTGGCTAACTGTTCTCTAGAAAGTCAACGTTTTGGTCTAAGGCCGACAGAGAGGCAACGTACTCACCTATAGCGGCACCAACCTCCCCAACGGTGTCATCGTTAAGGACCACGTGACTGCCGATACCCGAGTATAATCGTTTCATCAGTTCAGAGACACTTCCCTCGTAAGACAACTATCTAATTTTAATTCTCATCGATGTTCCTGAAAATACAAGCAGTATGCGTAATAAGCATGAGCTCAAATAACAAAAACAAAATAGTGAATGACGTTTCAGGGAAAACTCGTCCCCCAAAAAAATCACGCTCTGAACGACCATTGAAACGGAAGATCCAGGCTTTCAACCTTAACTTGGAAAAATAAACCAGACAAATCGACGAAGGACTGGTCCAATGTACAGTTAGATATCATTCACCATTGCACAAAACTATATTAACTTTAAAACACTGACAAATCCCAATGAGGGATTGAACAAGTGAGGGCTCTTATTAAGGCCCAATATACAGAATTTTAAAAAAGCGGTACAGACTCTCTGTAATGGTACTCAAATTTTTGAGGTATAAGATAGTCTCTACATCTTATAAAGATTGGCTTAAGGTGAAGCAATTATCTAGAGCCGGTAATTCCGGACTCAAAGCAGTCGGTACCAGGGCTGTTTTTAAATACTGAAGTTTCCGGCCGCACGAGCTTTTTTTTTTTTTCAAAAAAAAAACTTAAATAATAGTAGTTATATAAACACAAAACCTCTGACCAAAGCCAGCTAAAGGTTTTAGGTAAGGATACTTGAAAAAGTATGTCACAGTGCCCCAATAAACTATAATCAAGTGATACGTTGTGATTTAAGCTTAAATTCGACTCAGTGGCCGATTGTCAGATAAATGAAAAAATCATTTAAAACGTAACAGTAATGTACAAACTTCTTTTAAGTAGCTATGTCACCATGGAACACCAAACATTTACAAAAAAACAAACACAAAAAAACCACACACACAGACTTAGATTTAAAACTAAACTCGCCATAACGGCGGTTTCTATGTAATTTCAAGGTCATAAATTGAACCACGCTTGCTGTTTTTTTAAGTACAAAGGAACAAAAAATGGTTCAAATGGCTCTGAGCACTATGGGACTTAACATCTGAGGTCATCAGTCCCCTAGAACTTAGAACTACATAAACCTAACTAACTTAAGGACATCACACACATCCATACCCGAGGCAGGATTCGAATCTGCGACCGTAGCGGTAGCGCGGTTCCAGACTTAAGCGCCTAGAACCGCTCGGCCACCCCGGTCGGCACAAAGGAACAGTTAGAGAAATGCCAAACTCCTGTCCAATGGTCGGCTATAGACTTTAAGTGGCAATATTTCAAAGGGTACGGCATAAGCTTTAAAGTTGCGATCGGTACAGGGGCCGATGAGTTGAATACAATACGATCTATCTGTAATTGAAATAAGTAACGCTTTTAGACACTGAGGACATTAACCCATTTATATTTGGAACAGAGTTGTAACCCAAGTTTTAATGTAAATTAGACAAAGGCGTCGACTAACTGAATAAAACCACGTTAGAAACAAGTAACACCTCCAAAAGAATCAGGGCATGCCACACTTAAATTGCGACTAGTGCAACAGTATTAATCTTTAAATTGAATCGGGACAGTGGCTGTTTAGTTAAGTCAGGCATTACTAATGACTGCTTAAGAAAATAAGTGAATACCTATAAAGCCTCAGTACATGCCACACTTAAATTACAAACAGAGCAAAAGTTCAGGTTTTTAGACTAAATCGACGCGGTGGCCTTTTAGTTAATACAGTCAGTCTCTACTAAGAACCTCCTACGGAACCTAGTGAACAGTTCTAAAGCCTCAGTATATGTCACACATAAATTATTAAGAGAACAACAGTTCTAATTTTCAACTTACATTCGGTACAGTTTTAAGCAAGTAACTATTAGAATTTGCTCAAGGTGAGCTAGAGAGTTTAAAGTTAGCGCTGCTATCCAGCCGAATAACAACCTTCACGAAAACAGTAGATACAGTTTACACTTTAAAAATATGTGTTTCAGAGCCGCACAGCTGCCCTGCGGAGGAGCGCCACATCGGTGTCCTTTTCAAAAGCCACCAGGTCGGCTGTTGGCTCCAATAGGACCAAAACAAGCAATTAGCAGCCACACTCGTGGCACCAAAACATGAGGTTTGGAGGACAAGAATGGCGGGAATGCGACGAGGCCACACTCTTACACACTGAATAAGGCGGTTTCCGCTACTTGGAGAAATCAACCGACGCTTCCACGAAACCAATGGCTCCGAATAAACAATCCGAATCGGTCGGACACTACTGAAGCCTCACATTCGCATTCTTACACGTTCGCTGCCGAACCAGAAACAACTATCAGGCAAAACACAATCGCGAAAATCGTAAGCTCAAGTGCACATACACCAACACGCGCTCCCGGTAGCAGAGGAAAATTCACTTCAAGACGCCTCAGGGTCACGCCTCCACTTCCCGCCGGGACCTCAGACGGCCTCCGTCCAAACGCCTCTCCCTCTTCAGACCGCCACACAGTCGCAGCACCCGCTGACGTAGCAGCGGTTTCTACGAAACTTGTTGTGGGTTGGCAGGAGAACCAACACCGGGTACTAGAGGAAGCCGAAAGGCACGCGTTTTAGCTCACGCAGGCTGGCGTGAGGTCTGGAACAGGACAAGGAAATTAGACTTTAGAAAAACGGACGTAGCTGGTGGAATACTTAACTTTAATCCATTAATGATGAGCGTCGCTCTTGACTGTACATGATTCAGTATCAATAGTAACTGGTAATGGCGCCTTGCTCGGTCGTAGCAAATGACGTAGCTGAAGGCTATGCTAACTATCGTCTCGGCAAATGAGAGCGTATTTTGTCGGTTGTACAACTGCGGCGAGTGCTAGAAAGTCTCTCTAGACCTGCCGTGTGGCGGCGCTCGGTCTGCAATCACTGATAGTGGCGACACGCGGGTCCGACGTATACTAACGGACTGTGGCCGATTTAAAGGCTACCACCTAGCAAGTGTGGTGTCTGGCGGTGACACCACAAAACTCAATGTGAAGCCGGCCACTAGGGATGACGAGGCGGACAATGCAAAGGCGAACTAACTGACACGGATCAAACAGTACCCGAAATTTCACAGTTGTGTGTATTCAGTACACCCTGTAGTGCAAAATGTGCCTCGTCACTCCATAGAATTCTCCTTGGTCTCCAATCGATCAGTGGCAGAAACCAAGGAACAAATTCAGTACTTAGCTGCGGATCATGAGGTTTCCGTTGTAGCACCGCCTGGATCTTGGACGTGTATCAGTGTAATACAGACCGCAATATTTCATTATTATAACTAATAATATTATTAAATTATTATAATTAATAATATTTAATTATTTCAGCAGAATAAAAACGTTTACTTGTTATTCAATTTTAAATATGGAATTTTTCTACCAAAGTGACGGAACGACGTATAAACAGGCTGTGAGCGAACATGTAGGTGCTATTCTGTCATTCTGTGCAACGGATTAATCTGAGATGTACCCTTTACCCTGTGGCTCCTGCAAGATGCAATTTCCATCCCCACACTCCTACAGATGTGAGACAGACACTCCTAACGTTCTAAAGAGAAATGCCTGAAAAACTTTCAGCAATAAATATCTTCTGGAGCCATCCGCTGTAAGGAAATGACACAAAAATTCACAAAATTTCTTACGTAACTAGTGGGATACTTGGGTACTGGAGTAGTGCTAGTTAGTGTAAGAAAAACATGAAACTAACGAAAATTATTATTTTTTTGCAAAAATTCTGAGAAATCACAATGGCACTTTTAGTTATGAACTGAACAAGTTATTTTCAGGTTCTTTCCTGAATGTGAAGTTATCTCTTAAGGACAGGATTCGCTAATGAAATTTCTATACAAAGTTTAAGATTGTTATTGACTTAGCAGAATCGATGAGAGCCGTGCCTACTCGACTTGAATAATTATCCGTTAGAATGTTGCTAGGTACAGTCAAGGCTGTCGTGTGTGAAATGAAGTGTAATGTTGTGGAGGAAATATTGGCCTTGCAAGAGCTGTAGCACACAATACCGTAAGCTGTGATGACTGCTGTCTGCGCCGCTCGCTGCTGACAAATAAGATAACTCTCGTTCTATCTGGATTGACCTTCGCCAATCAAACTCTCCCTATGCCTTGATGAAGTCAAGGACACCTATTCGCCCCTAGTCTAACTATTGGCATGGTACACCAGTCAGATAACCAGTGCACCGCGATGCCACTCAAAAATTCGCTCGCAGACGTTTAACTATAACTGTCTGTTCACACCGCACAATAAGTGTGGCGGCCAACACAGTGAACAACGCTAAATCGCAAGGACTCAATATAGAGTTGCACTCCAATTCGCTCTCGACAGAGGTGCTCTCCCAGTGAAGTACTGAGGAGAGACTTGTTCCTCGCTCTTTGTGTAGACATACGAGCGCACATGCTTTTGTTACGTGTTCTCGCTCCAAGAGCGACAGCAGAACGGCCCCTCTCCACACCAGACGTGAAGGGGTATATCTTTTGGTCTCTTCCATTATTCCTTCAGCTCAAGGCGTCAGGAATATCGTCTGCCAATCAGCATTGCTCTTCTAAAACGGGAGAATGACGTTTTGTTTAAGGCGACCAATCTGGAAATCTGTAGCACCGGCATTTGGCGTTTTCTGTCTCCCTGTGAAAACCTCTGAAACTGCATGCTATGTTTGTAAAGAGTGCGTAGGCTGGGCGCTTCCACACAATGTAGCGGAATTTGCTTTTAAGCCGAACACGGGGTCATTCTCCCTTTCACTTGGGCAAACGCTGTCTGCTCTAAGGGCAGTCGCCGGCCGATATAAATATGTTGGCTCGTCCTCTGAAGGGACCGGCCCCCTGGCGTGTGGTTTGCCTCTCCCTAACTAAAAGCTTTTGTGACTGTCGTGTCTTGAATGTGTGTGTGTATGCCAGCCTCAAGTATTTCAGTCTCGGTGTGCACTTACGAATTATTTGTTATTTGCATATCATTTACATGAATTCATACAACATTGACTTTATCTTATCGAGTTTGGGTTCGAATGAAGCGTCTTGATGTGCGGAATATGAATGTGAGGGCGGAATATGTAAGCAATGAAGGTCAGGAGACCACGACGTCTTACAAGGCCACAGAAATTTTCGCACTGTTGACCATGGGATGGACAATTCTCACGACACTGTATGATCACCAGTGGCATGTGTTGCGTGGTCAATTACAGCAACAGCAATCTCAAAAGTAACTTCCACCGGGATAGAACGCCTTCTTCCTGCAGGTGTCACACCAATCTCTCCCATGTTTTCAAATTTCATTGTCATCTTTAAACCATCTAATGACATTGAGCCTCTCGACAGACCTTTCAGTCGGCGATACTCTCTTAGTGCAGCACTGTATTTGTGCCGTTCACACGAAATTGTGCACGGTCTCTCTTCTCGGTACCTATATTGTTCACTCGCGTTGTTGTTGTTGTTGTTGTTGTGGTCTTCAGACCAGAGACTGGTTTGATGCAGCTCTCCATGCTGCTCTATCCTGTGCAAGCTGCTTCATCTCCCAGTACGTACTGCAGCCTACATCCTTCTGAATCCGCTTAGTGTATTTATCTCTTGTTCTCCCTCTAATATTTTTACCCTCCACGCTGCCCTCCAATACTAAATTGGTGATCCCTTGGTGCCTCAACACATGTCCTACCAACCGATCCCTTCTTCTAGCCAATTTGTGCCAGAAATTTCTCTTCTCCCCAATCCTATTCAGTACTTCTTCATTAGTTATGTGATCTACCCATCTAATCTTCAGCATTCTTCTGTAGCACCACACTTCGAAAGATTCTATTCTCTTCCTGTCCAAACTATTTATCATCTACGTTTCACTTCCATATATGGCTACACTCTATACAAATACTTTCAGAAACGGCCGCCTGACAATTAAATCTATACTCGATGTTAACAAATTTCTCTTCTTCAGAAACGCTTTCCTTGCCATTGCCAGTCTACGTTTTATATCCTCTCTACTTCGACCATCATCATTTATTTTACTCCCCAAATAGAAAAACTCCTTTACTACTTTTAAGTGTCTCATTTCCTAATCTAATTCCCTCAGCATCACCCGACTTCATTCGACTATATTCCATTATCCTCGTTTTTCTTTTGTTGATGATATCCTCCTTTCAAGACAATGTCCATTCCGTTCAGCTGCTATTCCAGGTCCTGTGCTGTCTCTGACAGACTTACAATGTCATCGGCGAACCTCGAAGTTTTAATTTCTTCTCCATGGATTTTAATTCCTGCTCCGAATTTTTCTTTTGTTTCCTTCACTGCTTGCTCAGTATATAGATTGAATAACATCAGGGATAGGCTTCAACCCTGTCTCACTCCCTTCCCAACCACTCCTTCCCTTTCATGCCCCTCGACTCCTATAACTGCCATCTGGTTTATGTACAAATTGTAAATAGTCTTTCGCTCCCTGTATTTTACCCCTGCCACCTTTATAATTTGAAAGAGAGTATTCCAGTCAACATTTTCAAAAGCTTTCTCTAAGTCTACAAATGCTAGAAACGTAGGTTTGCGTTTCCTTAATCTAGCTTCTAAGATAAGTCGTAGGGTCAGTATTGCCTCACGTGTTCCAATATTTCTACGGAATCCAAACTGATCTTCCCCGAGGTCGGCGTTATGGTTTGTCAAATGACAATTTGGATGTCATACAGGCATAGCGCCAGATTTGTACCTGGTGGACAAAATTGGATCTACTTTTTTTCAGCGTAAATCGGTTGCACATTAACGCATTAGCATATCTATCAAGCCTAGATGCCATACGATAACTACAGTCCACACCGGACCTTCGTGCGTAGCTGCACTTCAATTGCAGTCATCCAGTAGATACAGTCAGTTCTTAGAATAAATGTAACAATTAGAATAGTGGAGGTAAGAAACGACAAATTAATGAATAACAGCTCACATTAGTCAACATAACTTACAACTTAACTGTGCTCATGAAACACACGACACGCCATTAGATACAGACGGAGGAAACCTGAACATTGGCACAAAACAGATATGGCACCTAGACTAGACAATCAAAAATCTAACGAAATAGTACAAAACGCAGCCAAACAACTGCAGCTGAAGTTTTTCACTGGTGCGGTTTTCGTTAAACTAGAAAGAGATTGCTACGGTTAAGAAAGAAATAGAAATGTAAGAACAAGACGTTTTCGCCCAAAAATACAACAGATGAAAACATCAAAATCATTAATTACAGAACACAACTGAGAATAAAATTTATCGAAGCAAAATAATCAGAACCGGTTGCAAGGAGCCCAGTTCGGCCGCTGCTCGCCAGTTCTGTAAATGGAGAGAGATGTGATTTGCGCATTTTCTTGGCACTCACTGTCTCAGATTTCCGAATTTTCGTTATGCACAACGCTTCTGTTGTACCGCCAGTCACTGAAGAACAGAATCTTCGCATTACCCTATCACGGTTATGAAATAAACCTGTGACGAAACACCAACAAGAAAACTTTCCCAAGAAATACACTCCGATTTTGATTGGCGTTGAGTACAACCGCTTAAAAGAGTGAAACACCAGTTTTAAAAAAAACCGGTAACAGATATAGAAAACACTTCAAATAAAAGCTCTATGATATTTAATGCACATTACTCGTACAACGGTACAACTGGATTTGTCGAAAAATCTTTTTTTTTTCAAAAACCCCTTCCCCTCACTATTTTGTTTCTAATTTCCACATTTGACTAATAGCAAAACATGCAGTGTCGTTAACACCAGATTTATTCATATATGATGAAGTGGTATTCCAAAGACCCATTTGTCAGCAGTAAGCCTATGGCTGAAGCTTATTTCTGACAAATACGTCTCTGGATTAGCACTTTATCATATATGATTGAACTTGTTATTAACGATACTATAAGTTTTGCTATTAGTCAAATGTCTGAAGGAGAAACAAAATAGTTGGGGAGGGGATTACGAGAAAAATGGCTTTTCCGACGAGTTTCAGTGCACCGTTGCAATGTGCATTAAAAACCATAGACCTTTTATTTGAGTTTTTAAATATCTGTTACCATTTCAACGATACTCATCCAGAAATATTCAACTCAATTTTTTCAACCGTGTGTTCCACCACTTAACGGCCCTATGGACAAGTATAAAAAAAAATTATGTCTTGTTTTGCTCTACGCTACAAGATATTCAAAGCCAATCATAACCGAAGTGTATCCGTTGGGTAGGTTTATTTGTAAGCAACGTGACGTGGTGGTAAATACTGCAGTAGTATTCCGGGGACACCAATCTATATACCTGGCCAATCTTACATACTTACGTTTCGCATGCTTTATGAAATCAAACAATTGTCTTTACGATCTTTCCCCACTCCAAGTTTCTGCTCTGTCTCAAATGATCTAGTCTCCGATGATAGGTTACATTCACGTTATCTGCCAATGGCAGGCTAGGACTAGTTATGCCCTCCCATACCACTTTAATTTGTGGTTTTCTATATTCCATCACTTAGTAGCACAGATTGTTGAGGCGAGAGACTATAGCTCTTGGATGCCAGTTGTCCATTTGAAGTAGGCTTCCTTTCACTGTTCTGTGACTTACAGATGTGTTGCGTGTCTTTAGCACCTTCCATTTACATTTTCGTCCATCTACTTGTCTTATCCTCTGTACGTGCTTAGCTCAGATGAAATGTATAAATCATATTTGTTAGGTACGTAATTCGGTTGTCAAAACTAGAAAGGACAATATTTACCTACACGTTAATTACACATATACTATTCATATTAATTCTTTCGGTTGGATGTCATTATGAAGTTTCTTACATCAACATTTTAACCTAAAATAAAAACCTGTAAAAAAACCAAAGAACATTTCGATCGAGTAAACGTTTTTATCTACACACTTACACTTTAATCTGTATCAGGCTTACGAGTCTGTGATTAAAGTCAGGTGGGTTCCAACACATGCGTCAGTCTGGTCATCATTGTCAATGGGTCTTCGACCTTCAGTTTCCCCCCCTCTCTTTCAGTTGTTCATGACCTATTGACGTCATGCTGCAAGTGCGCGCTGGCAATGAGCTGCCTTTTCTGGCTACTCTCTGAGCGCTAACTGCCTGGCTCGTGTTGACTTGATTCAGCATTTCGTTTCCATGCTGTCACAGGCATTTTGTGAGGTTGGGTGCGACGTACAAACTAAATAATATAAAAAATAAAATAGCTTACTTTATGCAATAGGTTCAACATTAATTAAAGAAATATTTGGTGCAATGTCTGCAAAATGACATTGTATCCAATTACATTGGATTGGTATGAGATATTGTAACGGTTTACTGTGGTACTTCATTTATAGAATTTTGATGAGGGATGGGTCCACAGTTTTAGTGTAATTACTGAGTAATATCATTCCGCATTTCTTTGTTAAAATATTATTTACTCCGATTGAATTTTCGACACATAGGCATTATGGGATGTTGATATACGTCTCAAAAGGTTTCGTAGGTTCTCATTAATCATGATTTATTTAATTCTGTCTTACTAGCCCTTTGAAAGTTAATAGTTTCCCCCTTAATTTCACGAATCATTAACAGAATTTTCGGACTTTAATGTACGTGTATGGAGACTGCAGTTTTGTACAAGAAGAGGAGGGGGTATACATTCTTTCCACATCCCAAGAAAAATGTTCTCACCACCCTCATTTGCGTATAACAACTCTTTTGAGGAGAAAATGCAATTCACATTAAAATAATAACAGTTTCTTCCTTTATCTCTCTCTTTCTAGTTATTCCTTCTGCCAAATCTAACATTTATCTCTTGTGAGTCAGCTGATTCCTTGAAAAGGTCTACACATAAATTTACCGTAAATACTATGCCTTGCAAAATAAACTCCAATAGCACTTGCCTGATAAGTTTATTCTTACCACAACAAACTGCTATCACTTTAAAACTGATCTTACCCTTTTCTTCTTCTTTTTCCTGGCCTTTACCTCCTATCATCATGGGGTCAGGATGTTTGTGACAGAGGATGGCCGGATACCAGCTGGTGAAACGCTGGAATCAATTAATTTCACACTTAAAATTCAGAATAATGGGACATTCAAATATAGGTACAACTGCGGATGCCTTGGGTAACCGAAAAAATATTTCAATTGATCGACGAAAGAGGAAGGCATAAAAATGTTCACGGAAAGGTAGGAATGCAGCAGAAATGAAATAAATATGAACTGCAGAGAAGCCAAGGCAAAATGATTGCAAAGAAAAAGGCGAAGTAGTCTAAAAAGAAACGAGTGTCAGAGAACTGATTTCCCGTACAGAAAAGGCAGTACAGCCTTCGGTGAAATTAAAAGCAAAGGCTTCAACATTAATAGCGCGAGAGAAATTTCACTGCTAAGCGGATGAAGAGATAGTGCGAGGGTAATCCCAAAATTAAGGTCTCCAATTTTTTTTATAAGTACATAGACCTGTTTATTTCTACAATGGTTTACATCAGTTTACAGCTTGAACATTTAGCTATTTTTCGACATAATCACCATTTCTGTGGATGCATTTTTGTATACGCTGTGGTAGTTTTTGTATGCTCATGTCATATCAGCTCGCCGCCATGCTGTTCAGAAAGTTATGAACCTCTTCTTTCACCTCGTCGTCGGAGCTGAATCGTTTTCCGGCCAGATGTTCTTTTAACCTAGGGAGTAGGTGATAATAATCACTGGGCGCCAAATCAGGACTATAGGGTGGGTGGGTGGGTGATTATGTTCCACTGAAACTGTTGCAGGAGAGCTATGGTTTGCCGAGCGATGTGTGGGCGAGCGTTGTCATGGAGAATGTGCACGCCCTTGCTCAATATTCCTCTTCTCCGGTTCTGAATTGCCCGATTTAGTTTTTTCAGAGTCTCACAGTACCTGTCAGCGTTAGTTGTGGTCACAGCGATTAATTTTGGGATTACCCTCGCAGAATCAGTGAATAGATGGAGAGAGAACGTTGAAGGTGTCTACGAGGACAAGTAACTCCTGATAACAGGATGGAAGAAGGAATGTAAGTCGATATGGAAGACATACGGTACCCAGTATTACTGTCAGACAGAGATTTGGAAAACTTGCTATCAAATTAAACGGGAGGTATATCAAATATTCCTTTAGGATTTCTAATATAATTGAGGAAAGCGGCAATCAAACGAGTGTTCAAGTCACTCTGTAAAATGAGTCTGGAGACATACCATCACACATTCGGAAAAAAATCATCCACACAATTCCGAAAATATCAAGCGTAGGTTAGTACCAGAACTATCACACAATGCGCTTGTCAGGTCACGCATAGAAGTAGCTCACAAAAATGACGAGCAGAAGAAAGGAAAAAAACTGGGGCTCTTTTAGATGACAATGACATTAGTGTCACGAAAATTGAAGGCACCAGAGACTCACCTCGGGATATGTTGCCCGCAGAAAGCAACGAAACGTCAGGAAGGAGAAGAAGTTTTATATACGGACCACGGCAATTCAGCCCGGAGGTCTTAATTAATGAAGACGCCGGCCGGAAAAGCTTACATGTTATCACCAGAGAGATAGTTTTGACATTTAGCTTGATGGTGGAAACAAGACATAACAAAAAGACGCGCTCATAGGATTCGTCGAGCTATGAAAACCGTTCAACAATGCAAAATGGTGTAAGGCGTTCGAAATTCTGAGAAATATAGGAGTATACCCTGTGGAATACCTTTGGGACGAGTCATAAACTCGCCTTTATGAGGTCTTGAACTCTGCTAGGGACATTTAGAGACAGGTGTCTGAATGTTTGTAGAGGAGTAGCATCCTATTCTTGCTAAACCAGAGAAGGTAGTGACGCTAGTCGAGCGAAGTTGACCTTCTAACTCATCGCAAGTTTCTGTCGGGACTCTGTGAGGGGCATTCCATTTCAGGAATGTTGTTTTCCGTAAGTAACGGCCTCAGAGATGCTGCTTTACGATATGATACATTGTCGTGCTGATATAATCAGTAATCATCTTCGATATGTTCCTCCACTGTATGCAGCACACAATGTTGTAAAACGTGTTCATATCCTTCCGCAATTAGCGTCTTCTTAAGCGCAATTAGGACACCATTCCCTAACTACACCCATACCACAACACTATCGCCTCCATACTTCACTGTTGACACTACACTTGATGGCAAGTAACTTTATCCAGGTAGGTGCCACAGAGTATAGGATGATTCTCTCGAAATCACTTGTTTCCAGTCATTTACTGTCCAATGGCGTCGCGCTTTACATCACCTCAAGCGTCGCTTAGTGTTAGCACTGACTGAACAAATGTATGGTTTAGTAATTGCTCGACCACTGTACCCCACTTTTTAACTCACAATCACTGTACTAGCAGAACTGCTAGTTCAGATGGTTCAAATCGCTCTGAGCACTATGGGACTTGACATCTGAGGTCATCAGTCCCCTATAACTTAGAACTACTTAAACCTAACTAACCTAAGGACATCACACACATCCATGCCCGAGGCAGGATTCGAGCCTGCGACCGTAGCAGTCGCGCGGATCCGGACGGAAGCGCCTAGTACTGCTCGGCCACAGTGGCCGGCCAGAACTGCTAGGAGCACTGTGCATCTCACGAGTGATTCCTTCCGCTGATTTCATGCAGTTTTTTACAACCACGTTCCACAATATCTCAGTTACTCATTTTAAAGTTTATTTGTGTTAATATTTGCTGTAAAGGTAACTTGTTAGTTGAGTTTCATTAATTTCAATTTTTTTCTGTGTTATTGACTCGAGTGGTATGTTATTCGTAAGTGTGCTTACGTCGTTCATCCAAGCCCCACGCCCCAGTAGTGTGTTTACATTTCGCGGTGTGCAGTTCCAGCTGTAGCGGCTATAAAGCTAAGTACTGACAAAGCTGTTTGGCACTGTTATTAAATTTAATAGTTTTCAACGGTGTTTCGTGTTGTTTGTGTGAAATAACGATTTAATAAACTTCTGGAAATGTTCAATCGTTGTGTTTTTAAGAGTTTTCTGTGCGTTGAACTAAACTAAACTAAACTCCTCCCGAACAGACCGTGAAGGCCCATCGGTACCGACCAGCCGCCATGTCATCCTCGGCCCACAGGCGTCACTGGATGCGGATATGGAGGGGCATGTGGTCGGCACACCGCTCTCCAGGCCGTATGTCAGTTTCCGAGGCCGGAGGCGCCACTTCTCAGTCAAGTAGCTCCTCAGTTTGCCTCACAAGGGCTGAGTGCACCCAGCTTGCCAACAGCGCTGGGCAGACCAGATGGTCACCCATCCAAGTGCTAGCCCAGCCCGACAGCGCTTAACTTCGGTGGTCTGACGGGAACCGGTGTTATCACTGCGGCAAGGCCGTTGGCTCTGTGCGTTGAAGTCGTTAAGAAAATTCGTGGTTTAGTTTTCAGCAGACGTTTCTTATTGTTTATAGTGAAATATTTCTGTAAAATTTTCATTCACTGTTTCAACTTCGTTGAGTATTCCAGTCTCCGGTCGAATTTTTGGTTTTAGCTAATACATTTTGTGAAGTTTTGTTGGTATTGGTTTTAGTTAAAGTTTAGTAGTATTAAAAACTGTTGCTTTCTTAGTAGAGAGAAAATTTCGAGACCACTATTGTTAGCTCTAAACACATCAAAAAATGTTTTGCATCACCCCGGTTCCCAGAACTTCTAAAGGTAGACGTTGACTGTGGATATTGTATCATACACACAGTCGCTTTGACCAGAGAGGCCACTCAACCCGGCCAAAGATGTAAACAACCATGCACAAGCAGGCCTATTAGACGGAGGGGGTACGACAGCCGATCAGTTCCAGTCGTTCCACCAGGAAGGAGGTACACGCCTCGTGTTGTCTGTAGTTCAACCATGCCTATACGGTCAAAACCGCGGTTCGGTCGCGTCCGCCTTGTTACTTTGTGCCAGGAAGGGCTCTGAACAATTGAAATGTTCAGGCGTCTCGTGGTGAAACAAAGCGATGTTGATGGGACATGGAGGAGATACAAAGAGACAGGAACTGTAGATAACGTGCCTCGCTCAGACCGCCCAAGGGCTACTACTGCAGTGGATGACCGCTACCTATGGATCATGGCTCAGAGGAACCCTTGCAGCAACGGCAGCATCTTGAATAATGCTTTTCGTTCAGCCACAGGAGCCAGCCGAGGTGGCCGAGCGGTTCTAGGCGCTACGGTCTGGAACGGCGCGACCGCTACGGTCGCAGGTTCGAATCCTGCCTCGGGCATGGATGTGTGTGATGTCCTTAGGTTAGTTAAGTTTAAGTAGTTCTTATTTCTAGAGGACTGATGACCTCAGATGTTAAGTCCCATAGTGCTCAGAGCCAGTCAGCCACAGGACGTCGTGTTACGACTCCAACTGTGCGCAATAGGTTTCATGATGCGGAACTTCACTCCCGACGTCCATGGCGAGGTCCGTCTTTGCAACCACGACACCATGCAACGCGGCGCAAATGGGCCCAACAACATGCCGAATGGACCGCTCAGGATTGGCTACACGTTCTCTTCAACCAGATAATCGTCGGGGACGTGTTTGGAGGCAACCTGGTCACGCTGAACGTCTTAGTCACAATGTCCAGCGAGTGCAACAAGGTGAAGGTTCCCTGCTGTTTTGGAGTGGCATTATGTGCGGCCGACGTACGCCGCTGGTGGTCATGGAAGAAGCCGTAACGCCTGTACGATACGTGAATGCCATCCTTCAACCGATAGTGCAACCATATTGGCAGCATATTGGCGAGGCATTCGTCTTCATGGACGACAATTCGCTCCCCCATCGTTCACATCTTGTGAATGACTTCCTTCAGGATAACTACATCGCTCCAGTAGAGTGGCCAGGATGTTCTCCAGACATGAACCCTATCGAACATGCCTCGGATAGATTGAAAAGGGCTGTTTATGGACGACGTGACTCACCAACCACTCCGAGGGATCTACGCCGAATCGCCGTTGATAAGTGGGACAATCTGGACCACCAGTGCCTTGATGAACTTGAGGATAGTATGGCACGACGAACACAAGCATGCATCAATGAAATAGGACGTGCTACTGGGTATTAGAGGTACTGGTGTGTACAGCAGTCTTGACCATCACCTCGGAAGGTCTCGCTGTATGATGGTACGACATGCAGTGTGTGATTTTCATGAGCAATAAATGGGGCGGAAGTGATGTTTGTGTTGACCTCTATCCCAATTTTCTGTACAGGTTCCAGAACTCGCGGAACCAAGGTGATGCAAAACTTTTTTTTATGTGTGTGTAAATAGTTCTATTGGTGTAACTGAACTTAGGCAACGTACACATTTAGATGTTTGCAGTAACTGTAAAATTTTACCATGAATGAGAAGTGTGGGTTCTGTCGTAGGTTTATGAATAGTGGGTTACAGTGTGGGAATCATTCAAAGTATTTTCATCGGGAGGGGGGGGGGGGGTGGAGGCGGGGGGAATGCAGAGGGGAAGCCAGTGGGCATTCTAGCGAGATTCTCTCCTGGGAATGGAGAATTTGTGGTAGAAATAATACAGGAGCAGGAGAGGGAGCGTAAGATCTGTTCGTTTCAGGTGCAGTTACAATACGCATAGGAGGAACTAGATAGGAAGAGGAGGTGAAGAGTATTCGGGAATGAGAACGGCAGCTGGCAAGAAGGCAGGAGTTATTCGGACAGTATTCAGTTGGAGGTATTCAGACTGTTGCACTTTGCGTATATGCAATAGATTTGACCAACTGTCAGAGATTGTAGAGGAGCCTCTTGTAGCTGTAGGTGTAGGAAACATGCAGCAGTCCTCAGCAGTTAGGACGCCTAAGTCAGTTGCAAAGTCTAACAGAAAGAAGAAGGTTCTTTTGCTTGGTAGTTCACATGGTAGAGGTGTGGGCCAGCAGTTGCATGAAGTGCTTGGGAGTGAGTACCAGGTCACCAGCATTGCGAAGCCTAGTGCAGGGTTGGCTCAAGGACTGACAGCATAGGGGAGTTATGTGAGAATTTTACGGAGGAGGATCAGGTAGTGATAGTGGGTGGAGCAGGGCGTAGTCTTGACCGGGACGGGGAATATGTAGATGGTGACCTGGTAAAGGTAGGCACTGGTGGCACTAATGAGCATTTCGTGCAACTGTTTCAGCGTCATGATCGTCCTCATCTTAATGCGCGTTAACAAGGGGCTGGAGAAGGCACTGATGGCTCAGACTGCAGTGGTGCGAGTCTATCAGTAGATCGAATTTCACTAGGCATGGCCTGCACCTCCATAGTTATAGGAAGAGGAGGCTGGAAAGGCTTGTAGGTGACAGTGTAGTGGGTGGTGGTGGGATCACTCATGGAAAAATTCCCGTAGTAGTTGGTGTTAGAGCTGCACCTTTTTTAGAATGAGGTCAGCTGATAGGTATACCTACTTAGAGGAAGTCCCTCTAAGGACTCACCTTCAGAGGACGTCATGTTTCCAACCAGAGAAGGAATTAGCATATTTCATCAAAATCTAAGAGGTATTAGAGATGAAGCTAGTGAACTGCTTATAGATGTTGACTGTGAAATTATTGGTATATTGGAGCACCATTTAAATAATTTGACACTTCAGAGGCTTCCCTTACCAGGATACAGATTAGCTGGCTGTTTATTTAAGAGTTCCTTGCCGGGTGGGCAAGTGGCCATGTATGTAGAAAACAATATTTCATTTGAGTCCATAGACGTAACACGGCACTGTACTGAACAGATATTTGAATGTTGTGTAGGGGCATTTGAATTTAGTGAAACTAAACTTCTAATTTTTGTTGTTTGTTGGTCCACTAACTCTGACTTCAGAGCATTTCTGCTCTAGCTAGAGAGGGTTCTTTATTTACTTTATAGAAAGTACTGCAAATTAATTATATATGGTGACTTCAATATTAATTTTGTATATGATTTTGCAAGAAAAAGAATGTTGGTAGATCTCCTAAATCCATATGGTCTGATGTAGACTAGGATGTAGGGCAACAGTAACACTGCCATAGACAATATTTTTATTCATTCTTCGTTACTAGATGGGTATTTTGTTAGTAAAAGTTTGAATGGCCCTTCAGACCATGATGCACAAATTTTAACACTAAAAGGCTTTTGTACTTAAACGAATGTTACTTATAATTACGAATTATGTAGGAAAGACAATCCAACGGCAATGCAGAGTTTTTCAAATCTCGTCAAGGAACAAAAGTGGCAGGATGTATAATGCTTTCCTTAACGCATTTCTCATGCTCTTTGAGAGTTGCTTTCCATTAGAACGTTCTAAACGGGGTACTAGAAGTAAAAGGCAGCCTGGGTGGCTGACTAGTGGGGTAAGGGTATCATATAGAACAAAGAATGAATTATATCAAAATGTTATAAGTAGTCACAATCAAGCCACAGTAGCCCATTACAAACGGTACTGTAAGGTGCTTAAAAATGTTATTAGGAAGGCAAAGAGTATAGGGTGCGCAAATAGAAGAGCTAATTCACAGGATAAAATTAAAACCATATGGTCAATTGTGAAGGTCAGCAGCACAAGATCAACAATAAAAAGTCAGTTGGTAGGAAAAATATTTCTGTTACTGATAAATCATATATATGTACAGTATTTAACAATCATTTTCTGAGCATTGTTGGTGAATTAAATAACAATTTAGTTTCTACAGCGAATCATATAACTCTCTTGGCAAATGCCTTACCGAGCTTGATGTCTGAAATACTCCTTTGCGATACGGACAAGAGGGAGAGTGATTCAGTAATTAAATCACTGAAGACTCACGACTGTCGTGGATGTGATGGAGTGCCAGCAGAATATTAAGTACTTTGCTGCACATGTGAGCACTGTACTCAGCCATTTTTGTAATTTTTCCTTTAGGAATGGTCAGTGTCCTGAACGATAAAAGTACTCAGTAGTAAAGCTGTTTTATAAAAAGGGAGGAAGAGATAACGTAGACAATTTTAGACCTATTTCTGTGCCATTAGTGTTTGCTGAAGTTATTGAAAAGGCTGTGTATGTAAGGATAATTGATAATTTTATATCACACAATTTGCTACCAAGTGTACAGTTCGGCTTTAGAAGTCGTTTAACAACTGAAAATGCTATATTCTCTTTTTCTGTGAGATACTGGATGGGTTAAACAAAAGGTTCCGCAGGCTCGACAATTTTTTGTAACTAAGTCATTTGATAGTGTTGATCACAAAATATTGCTCCAGAAGTTGGACCATTAGAGAATACAGGGAATAGTTCACAATTGGTTCACATCTTACTTCAACAACAGACAGCAAAAGGTCACTATTCACAGTGTTGAGAATGGCTGTGATGTGGGGTGTGAGTGGGGTACAGTCAAATGGGGGATGCTCCAGGGATCAGCTTTGGGGCCACTCCTGTTCCTTATTTATATAAATGATATGCCTCTAGTATTACGAGTAACTAAAATATTTCTGTTTGCTGGTGACACTAGCCTGGTAGTAAAGGACGTTGTGTGCAACATTGGCTCGGTTTCAAATAGTGCAATTCAAGTGTGTTTCAATGTGCCTCGTTTAGTTGTTATCGCTTACTGTTTTAATTCTGAGTACATATCGCCATTTGCACAGCCGCAGTGCCGTAACCTGGTGCCCTCTTGCACCTCGTGGTTTACCTAGCGTATATGAGCGCACTGAAGTAGCAGTTTTTCGTAGTCCTTCTCACGACCAACATTCCCATACTCCAAGTTTAAATTATATGTAACACCCTTTGGACTCGTGAATGTATGAGCAAGGAACAAGCTCTCAAAGTT
Source organism: Schistocerca piceifrons (assembly GCF_021461385.2). NCBI lineage: Eukaryota > Metazoa > Arthropoda > Insecta > Orthoptera > Acrididae > Schistocerca > Schistocerca piceifrons. Next base: position 136,749,222 of record NC_060140.1, read on the forward strand.
TTTTTGCTATGAAATGATATGGATTAGATCTGACACTTTGTTCGATTTTGCGCTTTCTTGTTAACATTTGGTGTTTTAAAAAAAAGATATATTTAATTATTTATTATATTGCTTATACCAGGAAATCTAATAAATGCATTAAAAAATCTGACAATGGAATAAATGCCTCAAAAAACAAATAGAACCTGTTTGTCAGCGACTACTAAACTTTCTTAAATCCAGTCAATCATATTAATAATAACGGTCGTATACATCTACCGATAGTTTCAGGCCGACATATGTTTAATCTTGTGTTTTGTGTCTGTAAATGTAATGGCAGACTGTAGCGCATTTTTCATTTCTTCTGAACAGCCAGCTACACAGCTCATTAAGCCATCAGCCTCGGAAGGATTGGAAGTTGCATATGTAGCTTTCTGTATGCTTTTATAGTCTACTTCTCCAATTAGTCTTGCTAGAATGGGTAGAACGTACGCATGCTGTATGCAGCAGACCAACACCGACAACGATAGTTCAGATATACATGCCGACGTCGCAAGCTGAAGATGAACAGATAGAGAAAGTGTATGAGGATATTGAAAGGGTAATGCAGTATGTAAAGGGGGACGAAAATCTAATAGTCATGGGCGACTGGAATGCAGTTGTAGGGGAAGGAGTAGAAGAAAAGGTTAAAGGAGAATATGGGCTTGGGACAAGGAATGAAAGAGGAGAAAGACTAATTGAGTTCTGTAACAAGTTTCAGCTAGTAATAGCGAATATCCCGTTCAAGAATCACAAGAGGAGGAGGTATATTTGGAAAAGGCCGGGAGATGCGGGGAGATTTCAATTAGATTACATCATGGTCAGACAGAGATTCCCAAATCAGATACTGGATTGTAAGGCGTACCCAGGAGCAGATATAGACTCAGATCACAATACAGTAGTGATGAAGAGTAGGCTGAACTTCAAGACATTAGTCAGGAAGAATCAATACGCAAAGAAGTGGGATACGGAAGTACTAAGGAATGGCGAGATACGTTTGAAGTTCTCTAACGCTATAGATACAGCAATAAGGAATAGCGCAGTAGGCAGTACAGTTGAAGAGGAATGGACATCTCTAAAAAGGGCCATCACAGAAGTTGGGAAGGAAAACATAGGTACAAAGAAGATAGCTGCAAAGAAACCATGGGTAACAGAAGAAATACTTCAGTTGATTGATGAAAGGAGGAAGTACAAACATGTTCCGGGAAAATCAGGAATGCATAAATACAAGTCGCTGAGGAATGTATATAAATAGGAAGTGCAGGGAAGCTCTGACGAAATGGCTGCAGGAAAAATGTAAAGGCATCGAAAAAGATATGATTGTCATAAAAACAGACTCAGCATACAGGAAAGTCAAAACAACCTTTGGTGACATTAAAAGCAACGGTGGTAACATTAAGAGTGCAACGGGAATTCCACTGTTAAATGCAGAGGAGAGAGCAGATAGGTGGAAAGAATACATTGAAAGCCTCAATGAGGGTAAAGATTTATCTGATGTGATAGAAGAAGAAACAGGAGTTGATTTAGAAGGGATAGGGGATCCAGTATTAGAATCGGAATTTAAAAGAGCTTTCGAGGACTTACGGTCAAATAAGGCAGAAGGGATAGATAACATTCCACCAGAATTTCTAAAATCATTGGGGGAGGTGGCAACAAAACGACTATTCACGTTGGTGTGTAGAATATATAAGTCTGTCGATATACCGTCTGACTTTCGGAAAAGCATCATCCACACAATTCCGAAGACGGCAAGAGCTGACAAGTGCGAGAATTATCGCACAATCAGCTTAACAGCTCATGCATCGAAGCTGCTTACAAGAATAATATACAGAAGAATGGAAAAGAAAATTGAGAATGCGCTAGGTGGCGATCAGTTTGGCTTTGGGAAAAGTAAAGGGACGAGAGAGGCAATTCTGACGTTACGGCTAATAATGGAAGCAAGGCTAAAGAAAAATCAAGACACTTTCATAGTATTTGTCGACCTGGAAAAAGCGTTCGACAATATAAAATGGTGACTGATGACCACAGATGTAAAGTCCCATAGTGCTCAGAGCCATTTGAGCCAATATAAAATGGTGCAAGCTGTTCGAGATTCTGAAAAAAATAGGGGTAAGCTATAGGGAGAGACGGGTCATATACAATATGTACAACAACCAAGTGGGAGTAATAAGAGTGGACGATCAAGAACGAAGTGCTCGTATTAAGAAGGGTGTAAGACAAGGCTGTAGCCTTTCGCCCCTACTCTTCAATCTGTACATCGAGGAAGCAATGATGGAAATAAAAGAAAGGTTCAGGAGTGGAATTAAAATACAAGGTGAAAGGATATGAATGATATGATTCGCTGATGATATTGCTATCCTGAGTGAAAGTGAAGAAGAATTAAATGATCTGCTGAACGGAATGAACAGTCTAATGAGTACACAGTATGGTTTGAGAGTAAACCGGAGAAAGACGAAGGTAATGAGAAGTAGCAGAAATGAGAACAGCGAGAAACTTAACATCAGGATTGATGGTCACGAAGTCAATGAAGTTAAGGAATTCTGCTACCTAGGCAGTAAAATAACCAATGACGGACGGAGCAAGGAGAACATCAAAAGCAGACTCGCTATGGCAAAAAAGGCATTTCTGGCCGCGAGAGGTCTACTAATATCAAATACCGGCCTTAATTTGAGGAAGAAATTTCTGACGATGTACGTCTGGAGTACAGCATTGTATGGTAGTGAAATATGGACTGTGGGAAAACCGGAACAGAAGAGAGTCGAAGCATTTGACATGTGGTGCTATAGACGAATATTGAAAATTAGGTGGACTGATAAGGTAAGGAATGAGGAGGTTCTACGCAGAATCGGAGAGGAAAGGAATATGTGGAAAACACTGATAAGGAAAAGGGAGAGGATGATAGGACATCTGCTAAGACATGAGGGAATGACTTCCACGGTACTAGAGGGAGCTGTAGAGGGCAAAAACTGTAGAGGAAGACAGAGATTGGAATACGCCAAGCAAATAATTGAGGACGTAGGTTGCAAGTGCTACCCTGAGATGAAGAGGTTAGCACAGGAAAGGAATTCGTGGCGGGCCGCATCAAACCAGTCAGTAGATTGATGACCAAAAATAAAAAAAGGATTCAGGTCAGGATCCTGTCCTGGCCAGTCCATTACAATGATGTTATTGTCGTGTAATGGAGGAGGAGCTGGCCACAGTTCGCGAATAGTTGAATGCGCTTTTGGCTATGGTCAGCCTTTCAGGCCGCTGCTGTCGCCGTCGCATGGGGTACGGTACGTGTTGCCCACGGGTTCTGCTGCCGCGGCTGCTCACAGTGTACCAGACGTGGAGGCTGGTAAAGCGTTCACGTCGCTTGAGGTGGAAGGCCAATGTGGAGGCTGGCCGTCTAACCTCGCCTATTCACCCTGTGTAGGTGGTCTTTGCCTCTGCAGGGTCCGAGCGGGCACACGTGGGCAGAGGATCGCTAGTTATCAAGAGCTCCAACATTATGCGGTTTATGGAGCCCCTTTGGGACATAGCGTTGAGGGCTGGAAAGAAAGCCAATGTGCACTCGGTATGTCTGCCAGCGGCCTCATCCGACATGTGAAGGCAATCTTGAAAGTTATCTAAATAAATAAAATTAAGACTGTAGTACTGTTTTTGATTGTACAATCTGATTTGTAATAACAGATGAACTGTCGCAATGTGAAAGCAGAACTGCATTGTAATAATAATTAATTATCGTAACGTAAGGGTAAGTCTTTCATACTGAAGAACTTAACAATCCGACTGCAAGAATTTTGAACAGTACAACTGCCTGAATAATGAACTTTAACATAAAACCTACGATAATTAGATTTTCGAAACTGATCCCAGATCCCAGAACTAAAGTTGATAGAGAAAACACAATATCTAACTGTCTCTGAATGACATAAGTTAACCCTGATTGAATAAAAAAAGAAAAGTATCAAAATATTTCGTCCTTACCTCTATTTGCGCAATTCTAGATAACGCGTTGCAGTATTGCTCTGTGTTGCGCGCCGCTATGCCAAAGCTGCAAATTACTGTATCTACACAGGGACACTCGTGAGGTGCAACGAGTTCTCTGTCAGTTGCAAATCGAAGTATACTTTTAGAAAAACCTTGTGGTGTCACCGCCAGACACCACACTTGATAGGTGGTAGCTTTAAATCGGCCGCGGTCCATTAGTACATGTCGGACCCGCGTGTCGCCACTGTCAGTAATTGCAGACCGAGCGCCACCACACGGCAGGTCTAGAGAGACGTCCTGGCACTCGCCCCAGTTGGACGGACGACTTAGCTAGCGATGCAACACTGACGAAGCCTCGTTTATTTGCAGAGAAGATAGTTAGAATAGCCTTCAGCTAAGTCAATGGCTACGACCTAGCAAGGCGCCATAGCAATTGATAGTTATCGTATGAAGCATGTCTCATCAAGAACGATGTATACAAATGATGGATTAAAGTTAAGTATTCCAGCAGCTACGTACTTTTCTTTATAGCATTCATTACGTATCCTGTTTCAGACCTCACGCCATCCTGCGTGAGTTTAAGCGCGTGCCTTTCGGTTACCCTTCACTGTGGACTGGCTGTCTTGTCAGTCCACAACAAACCTGATCAACGAAAACATTGTAATGGATAGGTATGTAAAAAAATGAAATATGGGCATAAATGACAACACTAAGTTTTTTTGCATACTGTGAAAAACAGCTCAAGGCTGATTATAAATTTAATGAACGTCTTAACATCCAAACAACAGACTCTCCTATCCTTCAAATCTAGCAACTCTCAGTACAATAACCAAGTTAGTCCAATGGCGCAGGAATAATGAAGAAAATAACATCAATATAATATTTCCTCTGACATTCTACTTCTGGTATACACTTAGTTCCATTAAACTTCCTCCTTCACAAATCAGTTTCCATTACAATCTTGATATAATCATGTTCATTAAACACACTGATAAATTGAGACTTAACAATTGGAATATAACATTAACATTGCTTCCTCACTCTAACACAGATTAACTTTATTTGCACACCGCGCCCTCGCCTAATCTGTTATACAGCTTTACAGTATCGCTGCTCACTCACTATCGATTCAGATACCAAAATTGTACATGATACCTATCAACCTTGCCTGTGGCTATCGAGCGTGCCGGGTGCAGCCGTCTGCAACTTGTGGCTCATATCAGCACTGGCAACGCCTATCAGGTGAGTTCTGAGGCCATCCTCAGTTCATATAGACAGCTGACTGAGATGCTGAAGACAACTGGCCTCACGTGCGCGGTGCAAGCAGAGCTCGCAATTTGCATCGTTGTTTCCAGAGTTGATCAGGGGCCTTTGCTTTGGAGCTAAGTGGTGGATCTCAACCAAAGACTTCGTTGACGGTGACGGCCTGGGCTTTAGATTTCTGAATCTGTATTATCTGGTGGAGAATTGTACGACTCCGTTTAGTAGGTCAGGGGTGCACTACACAAAGGAAGCAGATTCTCGGGTAGCAAAGTACTTGTCGAGTGAACATAGGGTTTTCTTAGGCTAGGCGGTAGTTTGTGGTACTCTGATGAATACTCGCAAGTCGATGCACAGATAGCTAACTCAGACAGCATTAAGAGCAAAGACATTTCGATTTATAAAATTTTGTCAGTAAATAGTCGATGTACTCGAAACAAAGTTCCCAAATTTACTGCCCTTCAGAAAGGTCTCGCTCGAAAATTATTCTTGGGATCGAGAGCTGGCTGAAACCTGAAGCAAAAAGCTCTGAGGAACTTAGCAAGTTTTCGAACGTGTATCGGAAAGACAAATTAACGTCATAGAAGGGGGAGCGTTCACTGCAGTTGACAAAAATATTGTCTTTGGTACATCCGTAACGATTCTTCCCCGGGCAGATATCACCCACGCAAAGTGTTTAGATCTCCCGCCGACAGCATGTGCGCCCTTTGCCTGGGGAAGTGTCTTAAGGCTGCGCGCAGACGGAAAGGAGAGTTGTGTCCGGTGTTTAGCTGTCGAGCATAGAGCAGAATGCTGGCGGCCGAGAGCGCCGCCACCGTCCTTACTGGTCACGTGACGACCGCTAGTTCCGAGGCGGATGATCAGCAGGAAGGCAAGCTTGTAACCGCCGCTGACCGGAAGAGGTATTTGAGAGCGCAGCGTGCTGTTGTTGACCCTGCGGGTCGTGGTAGGGGGCACGATAGCCGGACGGTGCCGAGGGATGTCGTCTTAATCCCGTCTCCGCCGTCTGATTAACAATGTCGGTTATAACTGTATGTGTTAAGTTGGCACGAGGCATGGGCACACTGTTGGATTACACAAATAGCTGAGATGCTTTGCCTTAGCCGCGAGTGACAGAAACGACGTCATTTCTCAGAATATGTGCCACTGAAACGTTATTTGTAAGGCTGGGTAGAGACAACGTAGGTGCACATTCAGAAACTATTGCGTTTGTTGTTAATCCTATTTCTTTGGGCACTTGTTTTCCATATATTATTAATGATTAACGATTCTCATTTTCCCACGGAGCGGCGAGCTGAGTAGATAAATTTAGACAACATAGTCTTTGGAGAGCAGCGACATGATGCTATACTGAAGTTAAAATCAACAGCCGAGATCGCAATAATATTTCTTTATTTATCGATTTCGGCTTGTGTAGAAGCCATCTTCAGAATTGTTGGCCCCCTATTGTTGGTACTGGCGACTCCTTAGTTTTCTTGTGAGTGTACGATCGTGGTATGACGAGAAAACCGAGGAGCCGCCATCACCAGCAACAAGGGGCCGAAAATTCTGAATATGGCTTTTACATAAGCCGAAACCGATAAGTAAACAAATATTATTGCGATCTCGACTGTTCACTTTAAAAAGAGCTGAGTAGAACTTGTATTTCAAAATACAAGAGCCGTTATAATTTATTAATATTTTGAATCTCAGAACCTGTACAAATTTTTAATGGTTGATACTTATGATTCTAAGCAAATGTTTGTCAAGTACCAGTGTGTAAACAGACTTGGTTGTTTGTTAAGTAAATGTTATAGAGAGGGGCTCAGTGGCTTACCTATCAAGGGTCCTTGTATCGAAGTTTTAACCTGCTCCGTGGTCAAATAATCCCGTTCCTAATATCGAATGTGCCAGTCTCTACTGACGTCGAAACTGAGTGTCACATGCAAATTATCTGGTCGCGTATTGTAGGTCTAGGTGAAATTAAGTTAATTTTTGGATGCTTTTATCGGCCACTCGATTCAGCTGTTACAGTTCTAGAGTTATTCAAAGAATACTTATGGTCATTAGGGCGTAAATACGCAGATCATGAAGTACTAGTTGGAGGCGATTTTAACCCACCGAGTGTAGACTCGGACGTCTCTGGATTCATTGCAGGGAGTACACATACACAATCATTCAAAGTTATTTTTAACACGTTTTCCGAAAACTGTCTTGAGCAGCTAGTTTGGTTGCCCACACGCAATGGAAATACAGCGACACAGAGGCCAGACGCTGATGGCGTCAGTATAGAGTCGTGTATTGGTGACCATGACGTCTTCATAATGACTATGGTTACAAAAGTTAATAAATCAGTCAAAAAAGCTAGAAGAGAGTTTCTGTCAGAAAGAGCAGATAAACTGTCGTTAGCATCTCCCTTAGACTATGAACTGACATCATTTAGTACAAGTACGATGGACGTATACAAATTAGGGGCAAATTTTAAACAGATTGTAAATCGTGGTTTGGAGAGTCTATATGTCTAGTAAGTGGATTAAGGACGGAAAAAATTCACCGTGGTTTAATAACGAAAATCGGAAAATGTGAAGGAAGTAAAGGCTGTTGCACTCTCGGTTCAAAAGAGAACGCGCAAATGACGATAGGTAAAGTTTAGTAGAGACTGGTGCGCCTGTGAAAAGATCTATGCACGAAGCATAAAACAACTGCCACCTCATACCTTAGCATAAGATCTGGCCGAGAACCTGAGAAAATTCTTGTCCTATGTGAAATCGCTAAGCATATCTAACGCTTCGATCAAGTCATTTTTTGACCAGCCTAGTGTGACAGCACACGACAGCAAAAGGAAAGGCGAATTTCGCATTTGAGAAAAAGGTTCACGCCATATAGAAGGCGATGGAGACGCCGTTCAAAACAGACAGTATATAAGACTATTGAAGATGTTGAAATGTCAACGACCGCCGCCGACAAGAAGAAGAATACAATTAAATCTGTTGCCGCACACGCATTGCTAGATGGACCTTCTGTGTTTTGTGGGTGCAGATTGAATTTCAGCATTGATTTGAATGACACATTTTCACATGGTAATGGCTGGTTAACAGTAGCAATTGTACGTGGTGGGAGTGGTGTCCCAAACGTGTCTGGATTGGAAAGCTTCGTCGACAGAGACATCATAGCCTACAAAACATATCATGTTACCGAAAATGCTAATAAAGACTTCGGCAAATCATCATATATGTCCCCTTCACCTTTTGTCCTGTATACCCGTAAGAGAGCTAAAATCGTTTGACCAACGAACAGACCCCATTATGGACGACGTAGTAGTAAAAGCAAGCCTGGCGTAGAGAAACAGCTGAAAAAGTTGAAAACAAGTACATCACTAGGTCTGGAAGAAATCATAATCCGGTTTTTCGAAGAGTATTCAACGGTACCGAACTCTTGCTTGTATTTATCGGGAATTTCTCGCCCACCCAAACGACTGGAAAAAGACGCAGGTGACGCCTGTATATAAGAAAGATAAAACAAGGGACTCGCAAAATTACAGACAATATTCTTAATGTCGATTTTCTGCAGACTTCTTGAACATATTGTGAGCTCGAATATAATACATTCCCCACAGACAGAAAATCTTATGACCGCGAAGCAAGAAGGATGAAAGGCAACAGGCACGTTCCATATTTCTACATTTCCGAAAAGCATTTGACATGGTGCCCTTCAGCAGACTGTTGACGAAGGTACGAGCATATGGAATAGGTTTCCTGGTATGTTAGTGGCTCGAAAATTTCTCAAGTGGTAGAACCCAACATGTTGTCCTTAACGGCGAGTGTTCATCAAAGACAAGGGTATAACAATGAGTGCCCCAGGGCGAACAGGATGGGCAGCAATGTGTAATTGTTTGCAGATGATGCTGTTGTGTACGGGAAGGTGTCGAAGTTGAGTAACTATAGGAGGATATAAGATGGCTTAGACGAAACTTCTAGTTGTTATGAATGGCAGCTGGCTCTAAATGTAGAAAAATATAAGTTAATGCGGATGAATAGGAAAACAAACAACGCAATGTTCGGATATAGGATTAACAGTATCCTGCTTGACACATTCATGTCGTTTAAATATCTGGGCGTAGCTTTGCCCCGGCCGGGGTGGCCGTGCGGTTCTAGGCGCTACAGTCTGGAACCGCGTGATGCTACGGCCGCAGGTTCGAATCCTGCCTCGGGCATGAATGTGTATGATGTCCTTAGGTTAGTTAGGTTTAAGTAATTATTAGTTCTAGGGGGACTGATGACCTTAGAAGTTAAGTCCCATAGTGCTCAGAGCCATTTGAACCATTTTTCGTAGCGTTACAAAGCTAGATGAAACGGCACGGATGTGTGCGGATTGTGAGATGGAAGGCGAATGGTCGACTTCAGTTTATTAGCAAGATTTGTAGAAAGTATGGCTCATCTGTAAACGAGACCCGGTATAGGGCGCTAGTGCGACCTATTTTTGAGTAGTGCTCGAGTGTTTGGAATCCACAGGAGGTCACATTAAAGGAAGACGTAGAAGTAATTCAGATGCGGTCTGCTAGATTTGTTACCGGTAGGTTTGAACAATATCCAAGTATTACGGAGATGTTTCGGAAACTCAAATAGGAATCTCTGGATGGAAGGCGGCGTTCTTTTCGTAAAACACTGTTGTGAAAATTTAGAGAACCGGCATCTGAAGCTGACTGCGGAACGATTCTACTGAAGCCAATATACAGTCTGCGTAGGGTTTCACGAAAATGATATAAGAGAAATTCGGAGTCATACGGAGACATACAGACAGTCGTTTTTGACTCGCGAGTGGAAAAGGAAAGCAAATAGCTAATAGTGATACAGGATACCTTCCGCCACGCACCTTTGGCGGCTTACGGAGTATGCGCTAGTACTGATACAAATCGACTTGTGAATCGACGACCATAATTTTTTGGTTTGTACTTTAGTGGAAGTAGAAGATAAACACGGGATAAATCAGTTTTAGAAAAAAATCGTCGACCTACTAGGCGTTCCATAAGATCCTCACTATGTGAAGCGAGAAAAAATCAATATCCTTCGACCGTGACTACACTGAAGTCACATAAAGTCATGGGATAACTACATGCACTGGTGGCTGTAGTATCGCGTACACGAAGTATAAAAGTGAAGAGCATTAGCAGAGCTGTCACAGGATAGCGATATGAGCACATACAGGGTGGTCCATTGATAGTGACTGGGCCAAATATCTCACGAAATAAGCGTCAAACGAAAAAACAACGAAGAACGAAACTTGTCTAGCTTGAAGGGGGAAACCAGATGGCGCTATGGTTGGCCCGCTAGATGACGCTGCCATAGGTCAAAAGGATATCAACTGCGTTTTTTTAAAATAGGAACCCCCATTTCTATTACAGATTCGTGTAGTACGTAAAGAAATATGAATGTTTTAGTTGGACCACTTTTTTCGCTTTGTGATAGATGGTGCTGTAATATTCACAAACATATGGCTCACAATTTTAGACGAACAGTTGGTAACAGGAAGGTTTTTTAAATTAAAATACAGAACGTAGGTACGTTTGAACATTTTATTTCGGTTGTTCCAATGAGATACATGTATCTCTGTGTACTTATCATTTCTGAGAACGCATGCTGTTACAGCGTGATTACCTGTAAATACCACATTAATGTAATAAATGCTCAAAATGATGTCCGTCAACCTCAATACATTTGGCAATACGTGTAACGACATTCCTCTCAACAGAGAGTAGTTCGCCTTCCGTAATGTTCGCACATGCATTGACAATGCGCAGCTACATGTTGTCAGGCATTGTCGGTGGATCACGATAGCAAATTTCCTTCAACGTTCCCCACAGACGTCAGATCCGGTGAACGTGCGGGCCACGGTATGGTACTTCGACGACCAATCCACCTGTCATGAAATTTGTTATTCAATACCGCTTCAACCGCACGCGATCTATGTGCCGGACATCCATCATGTTGGAAGTACATCGACATTCTGTCATGCAGTGAAACATCTTGTAGTATCATCGGTAGAACATTACGTAGGAAATCAGCATACGTTGCACCATTTAGATTGCCATCGATAAAATGGGGGCCAATTATCCTTCCTCCCATAATCCTGCACCATATTTCTCTTGTGCCCAGTGGCAGAACTGTACACGACGTTCAAAGTCGTCGCCATGCAATTCCTGGTGTATAGAAATATGGTACGGGTGCAATCGATGTAGATGTAGCATTCTCAACACCGACGTTTTTTGAGATTCCCGATTCTCACGCAATTTGTCTGCTACTGATGTGCGGATTAGCCGCAACAGCAGCTAAAACACCTACTTGGGCATCATCATTTGTTGCAGGTCGTGGTTGACGTTTCACATGTGGCTGGACGCTTCCTGTTTCCTTAAATAACGTAATTATCCGGCGAACGGTCCAGACACTTGGATGATGTCGTCCAGGATACCGAGCAGCATACATAGCACACGCTCGTTGGGCATTTTGATCACAATAGCAATACATAATACGAAATCGACCTTTTCCACAACTGGTAAACGGTCCATTTTAACACGGGTAATGTATCACGAAGCAAATACCGTCCGCACTGGCGGAATGTTACGTGATACCACGCACTTATACGTTTGTGACTATTACAGCGCCATCTATTATAAAGCGAAAAAAGAGGTCCAACTAAAACATTCATATTTATTTACGTACTACACGAAAATGTAATAAAAATGGGGGTTCCAGCGGGCCAACCATAGCGCCCTTTCTCCCTTCAAGCTAGACGAGTTTCGTTCTTTGTAGTTTTTTCGTTTGATGCTTATTTCGTGAGATATTTGGCCCAATCACTATCAATGGACCACCCTGTATAGATGACAGTAGTATAGCGTGCACAAGCTATAAAAGTGCAGTGCATTGGCGGAGATGTCATTTGTACTCAGGTGATTCATGTGAAACGGTTTTGCATGCGATTACAGCCACATGACCGGAATTAACAAACTTTACGCCCGGATTAGTAGTTGGAGCTAGACGCATGGGACAAATGGTTCAAATGGCTCTAAACACTATGGGACTTAACATCTGAGGTCATCAGTCCCCTAGACGTAAAACTACTTAAACTTAACCAACCTAGGGACATCACACACATTCATGCCCAAGGCAGGATTCGAACCTGCGACTGCAGCAGCAGCGCGGTTCCGAACTGAGCGCCTAGAACCGCATGGGACATTTCATGTCAGAAGTCGTTCGGGAATTCCATATTCTGGGATCCACAGTGTCGGGAGGGGATGGAGGGTTTTCGACTTTTTAGCTTACCTGGACCACTATGGAAGAAGACGAATATTTTTCGGCTGCACGTAATATCCTTAACACTAACAGGTGGGCCAAAAATAGTGACAGTCGGAGGTATATAATTAACACATTTAAGTAATTTAGAATTCATTGATATATGATTCTTTATTCTAAAAAAAGCAAGATGAGATTAATTTGATATTTTATATATGAAGACTTCATTAACAATTTTATGTTTAATTAATTACAAATCATAGTATTAATGTCGTATTTATTTTTGAGATTGAGAACGTAAAGGATCAGTACCAGGTTCGATCGAAGACATTGCAATTATCAGCGTGTTTTCAAGTCGTTGACCTGAGATTTTTATTCTGTTTTTACACGCTCTTTAAAATGAGTGTTCACAAACGTACGGGCTTCCATACAAAGACAATATAGTATGTAACGCATGACTTTGCTGCAAGGTATATTTGTCTCTGGGCATGTATGACTTGCAAGACTCCAACAAAAATACAGGATCAGATTTTTCTTTTATTTAGAAGGTAGATTGCAAGTCTACGCATTCCATCTGAAAATCTTCAGGGAACGTGTCTCTATTGTTTGTAGAAGGTGTGGCATAAATACAAAAATTTTGATTACTTTTTCGAAAATCATGAAATCAATTTTCAAATTTTTGCATCAGATCGAAAAGTATGGCTGCGTATTTCGTCTCGTCTGTAGGATTATGTTTCAATTTATCATAACTTTACATTAATGGTTTTTTTTTATTTACTGATCACGGGACAGATGCTCACTTTTTGGGCTGCATTGATATTTGCAGCGTGTTGGACACCGCTGGTGAAGAGTGTGCTGAGAATACCAAGTTAAAGGCATTAGCTCTCACCACAGGCAACACAGAGGCCGACGTCCTTCACTTAACAACCGAGAGCAGCAGCGTTGCATAGAGTTGTCAGTGCTAACAGACAAGCAACACTGCGTGAAATAACCGTAGAAATCAACGTGGGGCGTACAACAAACGTACCAGTTAGGACAGTGCGGCGAAATTTGGTTTTAATGGGCTATGGCACCAGACGACTGAAGCTAGTGGCTTTGCTAACAGCACGACATCTCCCGCTGCATCTCATCTGGTCTGGACCCTACACAACAGGTTCAGTTGGTAAGAACTTATGGTAGGGTACCAATGTAGCCCAGAACCCACGAATCCATAGATCCAAGTTGTCACCATGGCACTGTGTAAGCTGGTGGTGACTCCATAACAGTGTGGGCTGTGTTTACATGGAATTGAATGGGCCCTCTGGTCCAACTGAACGAACCGTTAACTGGAAATGCTTATGTTCGGCTACCTGGAGACCATATGCAGCCATGCATGGACTTCAGGTTCCCAGACAACTACCGAATTTTAATGGATGACAATGCGCCATGTCACCTGGCCACAATTCTTCACAATTGGTATGAAGTACATTCTAGACTTCGAGCGAATGATTCGGCCGCCCATCGGTCATTTAATGGACGTAATCGAGAGAGCAGTTCGTCCACACAATCCTGCGTCGGCAACACTTTTGCAAATTTGGACGTATATAGAGGCAGTGTGGCTAAACATTTCTGCAGGGGATTTTCAACAACTCCTTGAGTTCACGCCATGTCGAACTACTGCACAACGCCGGGCAGGAGGTGGTCCGATCCGATATTAGACGGTATCTGACGAATTTTGTCATCTCAGTGTGTAGGCAGTACACGACATTTATTTATGTTGTCAACTGTCCTCTCTCGCACCCAGCATGGAGCTACGGCTGGTGTTCCTGCATGTTCTGTTTTATTGCATTGTATAAGTTTCTTTTATTTTACAGGGAAACAATAACATAGATTCTATTTGTATGCAGTACCTTACATATTCCTTTTTAGGAGAAATAAGATTGATAAGCTGCAGTATAGCATGTAATTTATTTTATTTGTATATCTTCTGTCGTAATTTAGCCCTATTTAATAGTAATTGTTGGAAATGCATATTTCAATAGATTCTTATTAGATATCCGACACTTCATTGTCGGAAGGGTATAAGTCTAGGATAGATTAAAGAATATTCTGAAAACTAGTTTGGTATTTCGGTTTTCAAGCATGTACAGGTAAAGTCCTTGAACACTACAATAAGTCTGGGAAAAATGCTAAAAATAATACTTAATTACTGAAAGGCGAAAATTACTTTAATTATCTCAAAAGTTAAATTCATTGATTTATCCCTTTTGCAATATCGAATTCATTACTCTTTTATGTCTAACAATGGTAGTAATATTGAGATAATCTTATCGTAGTGTTACAATGTATAGTTAACAGCATACTTTAAGTGTATTTGATACTGATACTTAGAAACATCTTATTTAGCGTCATATCAAATATGTATTGCATAAGGTCAGTATCATGCTGGACATCCGTAAGCCTACGATTATTATACGCCTCATTTAGCTTGGCCCTATTCTAAGAGCTAAGGAATCAGTGAAATCCGGATAACTTCAGGCTGATACGATGTTGTCTCTTAGGGTGGTGCCTGCCCTGCGGGAAAATGACGGGACCTGTTTCCCTTTAGTCCTCTCCTCCCCCCCGCAGCAGCCTGAAGCTAGGCTACCAACGCTTACATTCTCTTCCTGGATGCCTGCGAAAAGGCGAATTCATCTTTCGCGTATAGGACCTGTCTCAGAGAGGCACTCAATGGGAGCATAATACGAAAACAATGTAGCAAGAATGTATTATTATAGAAGCATGATTGAGTTCTTTTTGAAGCATGCGCAATGACTTGCAAAATTATTAACTCGTGACATTCGCAACTAAGTTTTGAGACATATTCAGTCTCTGAGCGAGTGTGGTATGACAACTGCCATTCTCTGTTATCAGCAGATGAGCTATATATGGCACTATGTTCAGCTCAGCCATAGAAAGACGTTCTCAATGTCTTGAGGATGCCAGCAGGAAAAGGTTGGAAATGTGCGAATATTCCTGGTGCCATGTACCGTATGTTAGCGCTCATTTACACTTTACTGAAAGGGCACAAGGCGCACGCTAAAGTGGTTAGACCCACAGCAGAGCGAACATCAGCACTGCACGCACAGAGAACAAAATCATGGCCTCAAGTACACAAAGGAAATCGGCAATTCTTACTTTATTATAAATTGCTTTATACGTTGTAGGAGTGAACGTACGAAAGTAAGAAAACCGTCATTAAGGGCACAAAAAAAGATGAATGAGCAGACGGCAGAGGAGAGTAGGTAAGCTTGACATTTCTTCGAAAAGAACTTCTTTTAGAGGACGTACCAATGAAGTACTGTAACAAAAAGTTTTTATTAAATATACGTAAACATACATTCACTAATGTATAAAATCGATTGTGTTTATTCATAAAGCCACTATTACTTGCATGTTACACGCGCTGCTTTTATGCGTTAAACGTGAGCCAAAAAAAAAAGCCTCTCAAACAACCACACTTTTCATATGAAAATATAACCTGTCAATACCGCTTTTCTTTGACATTTATCCTTCTCGGAAGTAACGTGAATGCTGTGTCTTCATTTTCGTTTCAATTTCGTCCACTGTTTTCTACGGCCTGCACTCTTTTTAAGACCAGCGTGCTTCAATTATCATTATTTTACATTTGCTCGTCTTATGACAGTCTCTACTTCAGATGTCAAAAAGATATGACCTCAGTTCAATTAGAACACTCACGTGTATTTTGCACGAAGTTGCCATATACCGGCTTCTTTTTAGCCGAAACGTCTATGTCGGCACAAAACCCGTGGACGATATAGGTGCAGACGGACGTCCCACTTGAAAGCACTGATTGAAAGGTGTCTGTTACTCAACAGTTTCATTCCCTCGCAGTATAGTTCGTCTTTACGTGTGTCACAGTGCTTCTATTTCCTATAACCTATGAGATCTTGCTCTAACCAGTTTCGATGTACTGAAAAGTTCTTCAGCAACCTCTTCGCTTGACCACTGTGACACAAGTCTTTGGCGAGTCGATTTTGTTTCCGGTCAAAAGTATTTGTTTGCAGGTACAGAAACTTTCTCGTTTGAAAGTATACCTTCTAATATCGTGACGGACCTTCTTTGCCCGGCATAGCGCAGCATCTCGAAATGGGATGGACTCAACAAGTCGTTGGAAGTCCCCTGCAGAACTCTTGAGCCATACTGCCTCTATAATCGTCCATAACTGCGGAAGTGTTGCTAGTGCAGGATGTTGTGCACGCACTGACCTCTCGATTACAGCCCATAAATGTTCGATGAGATTCATGTCGGACGGTCTGGGTGGACAAATCGTTCACTCGAACTGTCCAAAATGTTCTTCAAACTAGTCGCAAATAATTGTGGCCTGGTGATATGACCGTTGTTTGGGAACATGAGGTTCATGAATGGCTCCAAATGGTATCCAAGTAGGCAAAGATAACCATGTCCAGTCAATGACTGGTTCAGCTCGACCAGAGGACCTAATCCATTCCATGCAAACTCAGCCCACACTATTATGGAGACACCACCAGCTTGCACAGTTCCTTGTTGACAGCTTAGGTCCTTAGCTTCGTGGGGTCTGCGTCACACTGGAACCCTACCATCTGCTGTTACCAAATGAAATTGGGACTCTTCTGAACAGGCCACAATTTTAAAGTCCTCTAGGATTCAACTGATGTGGTCACGAGCCCAGGATAGGTCCTGCAGGTGACGTAGTGTTGTTAGAAAAGGCACTCGAATCGGTCATGTGTTGGCACAGCCCGTTAACCCCAAATTTCGCCGTTCTGTCCTAACGGATGCGTTCGTCACATATTATGCAGTTTTTCAAGTAGTGTTGCTTCTGTGCTAGCACCGACAGTTCTACACAAACGCCATTGCTCTCGGTCGTTAAGTGAAGGCCTTTGATCGCTGCGTACTCCATGGTGGGAACAACTGCTAGAAATGTGGTCTTCTTGGCACATTCTTGCCACTGCGGATCTAGGAATACTGAATTCCCTTACGAGTTCCGAAATGGATTGTCCCATGCAACTATCTCCAACTGCTATTTCATGTTCAAAGTCTGTTAATTCCCGTCGTGTGGCCATAATCACGTCAGAAACCTTTTTTGCATGAATCTCCTGAGTGCAAGTGATTGCCCTTTCGTACCTTGTTAACACGATACTGGCGCCATCTGTTCATGTGCATATCGCTGTCCTATGACTTTTGTCGTCCCTGTGTACTTGGTCACTTCTTGTCTGGACTTGGTGTGGTAAAGCTGTAAGCTGTAGAGACACTGTATTTCTGATTTTGGGAAGTAAGCTGCTTTTGTCTTGACAAAGTCCATTCCACTGAACAGACATTGGTCTGCATAAGGAACTAGGTGGAACCAACTCAATTTATTTACTGTGATGATTTGTTTCCACACACTACAATAGGTGCTCGAAGGTTACTATCAATAACTACTTGGAAGGTGGTTATCGCATCACTAATTGCCTTATTTAATTCTGCAGAATTATAAATCAATAACGTTAACTTATCGAGGTGTGTAAGATCAATTTAACCATAAGCGTGTCTGTGGAGTAAGTAAGGTAATTATGGACAAGATCTCCCATTCAAGTCTTCGCAATAAAACTTTACTTTAGTGTCAGAAACGTCGATCAGTTACAGCTTAAGATTGGAGGAAGCATCTTCCAGAAAGTCCGGAAGCTCCTACTCAGACACGTGTGCTTTAGCGATTGAGCAAAATCCTCTGCATTCGATAAGCTGTTAACGCGGGATAAATAGTCGACTACTATGCTATCAATTCCTGAAAAGTCAGTGCTGAATTGAGTGATAAATTCCAACTAATTGTATTTCCGGTGAGAGCAGTTATCATTATTCTATCGAAAGGCATAGACGAGCGTTTTGTGTTCAGTGAAAATCGTAAACTCTCTTGCCTCCAACAGTAAGTGAAAGTACTTAATTGCTTTGTACACAGCAAGAAGTTCACAATCGTACACACTCCATTAAATGACAACATCATCAAGGTAATTAAAAACATAAGTCGCCCAGGATATGGTCTAACGAACGAGACAAAACCGCCGCCCAAGTCGACAAGCCGAACGGCACATTGTTGTATTCATAGAGGTTCCAATCAGTGCAGAATGCGGTGACATGTTTAGTCACCGTCGTAAGAGTTGTTGTTGTTGTGGTCTTCAGTCCTGAGACTGGTTTGATGCAGCTCTCCATGCTACTCTATCCTGTGCAAGCTTCATCTCCCAGTACCTACTGCAACCTACGTCCTTCTGAATCTGCTTAGTGTATTGATCTCTTGGTCTCCCTCTACGATTTTTACCCTCCACGCTGCCCTCCAATGCCAAATTTGTGATCCCTTGATGCCTCAAAACATGTCCTACCAACCGATCCCTTCTTCTAGTCAAGTTGTGCCACAAACTTCTCTTCTCCCCAATCCTATTCAATACCTCCTCATTAGTTACGTGATCTACCCACCTTATCTTCAGCATTCTTCTGTAGCACCACATTTCGAAAGCTTCTATTCTCTTCTTGTCCAAACTGGTTATCGTCCATGTTTCACTTCCATACATGGTTACACTCCATACAAATACTTTCAGAAACGACTTCCTGACACTTAGATCTATACTCGATGTTAACAAATTTCTCTTCTTCAGAAACGATTTCCTTGCCATTGCCAGTCTACATTTTATATCCTCTCTACTTCGACCATCATCAGTTATTTTACTCCCTAAATAGCAAAACTCCTTTACTACTTTAAGTGTCTCATTTCCTAATCTAATCCCCTCAGCATCACCCGATTTAATTTGACTGCATTCCATTATCCTCGTTTTGCTTTTGTTGATGTTCATCTTATATCCTCCTTTCAAGACACTGTCCATTCCGTTCAACTGCTCTTCCAAGTCCTTTGCTGTCTCTGACAGAATTACAATGTCAATGGCGAACCTCAAAGTTTTTATTTCTTCTCCATGGATTTTAATACCTACTCCGAATTTTTCTTTTGTTTCCTTTACTGCTTGCTCAATATACAGATTGAATAACATCGGGGAGAGGCTACAACCCTGTCTCACTCCTTTCCCAACCACTGCTTCCCTTTCATGCCCCTCAACTCTTATAACTGCCAACTGGCCAATAGCTGCGATTGCCGATAAGCACCTCACCGACAAAACAGCAACACAGTTCAAAATCAATAGAAAGAATCACGCAAAAACATCTCTCGCAAATTTGCACGGAAACGAACGAAACTTACTGGTGTGAATGAACCGCAGGTAATTCCGTCTTGTTCACTTAAAAAGAGTACAGCTGGCTAAGTGTCGCTACAATTTTATTTAATGTCTCTGCCTACTGAGTGCCTGCACACTCGCTAAACGGCAACGCTCACCCAGAAGAAACTGGGATGGTTCAAGCCGATATCACTATTCGCAAATGGGTACGCTTTTCGGAAACTTGTAGCCTTTTTGAACTGAAAGAATTGCTTGGATGGTCAATCCGGATCACACCCGACTACAGAAACACACGAGAAGCTCACAACCTTGCATGTCAAGAATGCTGCTGGCCATCATCCCGATTTTCCCCGTTCCCAAAATGCTCCATGATATTATTTAAAAGACCTTTCGGCCAATTAGGAGAATAATGTAGTAATTTTCATTGGCCATTTCCTGCTGCCACTAGCAGCGCTTCTCTAAGGCGCTGCTACTTTTTGGCAGGAGATTCTCTGTAAGGGATGTTGGCAACACCGGCCGTCATAGGGAATGTTACCGCCCTGTATGCCAAACATGTAGGTTCCGACCACAGTCCATTTAGGAGGATTAGGTAAAGACTAGCCCAAGAGCTCGAGCCCGAAGAAGGCCTCCTCCACCAGAACCAGACCCTGTCCTAGAGCCACGGGAATAACATACAGACATGGTCAGGAAATGAGATGTTTCATGTTATCATGCTAACTTTGTAGTTTTTATGTATTTACTTTCGTGACACTGAGCAGTTCTTCGATCACTTCACTGATGCCATGCGCTCATACATGATTAGCACTGTGAGGCTGCGCAATACAGAACACCGCAGTAGGTAGATCTTAGGGGAAAATCTCGCGCCGCCTCCCACATTACCAGCCTTCAATGAAAAAGCAGAAGCTCGGAACACACATTAGCGTCTCGTTAAAATGCATTTTTAGGCGTTTATAAGGTGCGACGAAAAAGTTTCCGCTTGAAGGCGTCGCTACAGCATATGTGCAATGTAGCGCGACCCCGACACGGGTGTATAAGCAGCAAAATGTAGGCAAGGGTGTAAGGTGGCAGAATAAGTGAAAGTCAGTTTCGCACCTTACATAAGAGTTTTACACATTGTAACGGTAAGGTGAATGTGGCACCTAACTTACAGCAGTAATGAGCAGATTTGCCTATAAGTATGTAATGCAAAAGGGATGACACATAATCGATGGTATTAACACACTGCCCCTATATAATGCATGTCAATGAGCAGAAGGTGAAACAAGCAGCTAGAGGAAACGTTTTCTGTGGAAGTGAGGGCGGGCAGAAGCACAGGCTGCACCATGGGAGGCACCACGAAAACCTCTTAGGGGCCGACTCATGGCGGGAGTCAGCAACTGGACAGGTGATGCATACTGGAGAGCAAGTAATGGGCCACCAGAAGTAGGACAGAAAGGAGCTTTAAAAAACTACATTTTGAAATTCCAAATGGATACAAACAAATCCAGTGACGCAGTTGATCATGTGAACAGCGAATGGTACACTTGTGATGTACGCTTAGGTGTCTGGAGTGGGCACAAAACGTCCGACTGGCGGAAACTAACTAGGAAGGAGTAAAGTGCCGAGATTTCGATGCAGTTCAATGGCAGGGCCCTTGCGATTGGCAGAGAGTGTTTCCAAAAAATAAGAGGAACGCTCTTATTGGTCGAAAAAAGCCGTGACGTGTAGAACGAAAGAACGTAGGTTGGTTCAAATGGCTCTGAGCACTATGGGACTCAACTTCTGAGGTCATTAGTCCCCTAGAACTTAGAACTAGTTAAACCTAACTAACCTAAGGACATCACAAACATCCATGCCCGAGGCAGGATTCGAACCTGCGACCGTAGCGGTCTTGCGGTTCCAGACTGCAGCGCCTTTAACCGCACGGCCACTTCGGCCGGCAGAACGTAGGTGGGGAGACAGTGCGGCTATGAGAAAGGCAAGACCGAAATTTTCGTGGACTCTTGATATGGCGTCAAGTGCAGAGCCGGGCGCATAACGCTCTGTACGACTCAGAGGAGAAATTTGTGAGAACACTGCGTTCATTGCAGCTGACATTCAGCTAGATATTAGCTGAAGCGTCGTTAAGCTCCAACTGTGAAGAAACGAACCAGCCAGTTAGTTAATTGTCCTTGTGAGGACTGAGAGGGCATTTTAATATGCACACTGCTCCAGCCATACGCGTGCATATCGCCGTATTCCAAGACTAACGATGAGTACATGTTTTCTTGCATCATGAGAAACATAGGGAGAGTTTCTGCTGGAAAAATCAGCAAAGGCTTAATTAGTTTTTAAAGGAACTTCAGTGGGCGAGAGCAGCCATGCAGACGACAGCTCTTCGCAGCTAAGGTAAATACCACGAGCAGACGTGTGATCTTGTTGGTTCACCAGCTTGCATCCACTGTAAACTCGAGCGACCTTGGGTAATCTGTTGCTCAACATGTCACAAAACTAACCATCTTCTGTAGACTTGATTGCCATCCTAAATAGTACCTAAATTTGAACTGGAAGCGGATGATTTATCATAGTACTGGCCAACATCATGACGTAGTCGTAAGAATAATTTTGTAAAGAATCTTCTAGTTAAAATTTACTATTGTTATGTTTAGGATTATTTCACTTACTGAGGACGAGATGTGTTTGCTTGGCAACTGTCGTCACATTATCACATTATGAACTGTGTAAATGCGTGTATTTCTGTGATAAGATTGTAACATTAAAACAAAATTATTCACAGCTTACACAGTTGTTGTTCTGATCTCCAAACCATACAAGGGAATAGTGTGGATTCGTGTCTTTCCGACGTACATGCGGTAAATGCGTAAACGTGAGCTATGGCGACGTTATTAAGAAATGCGTCCAAACAGAACCGACTCGCTGTTATTCTTTTCTTGACTCCCGGAGAACAGACACTACTAGACATCTATCGGTGAATGGGAAATGTGTGTGTGAAGCAAAGTGTCTGTCGAAAACCAACGTTGTGGAATGGTATGCCAAGTTCCGTGCTGGCTGTGATTCGACACAAGACGCCGGCCCATCTGGGAGGCCCGAAGTTACGCCAACTCAAGTGGGAGATAATGAGCATCCGTCTTAGAGTCCTGAGCCCTCCCCATCCGATTACTACGCCTTCGGCCCCTTAAAATCGAACGAGTATGGGAGGCAGGTAGTCAGTTGACTTCTTCATGCAGCGAGACACGGTGTTTCCCAAAGGGGTATCTTCAATCTGGCGCGCCGGTCCGGTAATTGCCGCAGTGCTCACGGCGAATCTGGCTGACTGGCATATCGTTTGTGGTTTGCACGGCCTTCGAATGGAAACTTTCCGATCGCTTCTTATAAAGTAAATAACCTGGCTTCGCAACTCTATTTTCATTTTTTTCACATGCCGAGTCCTTTAGTAAGTTCCTGTAGTTTGTCCCACAGGCACCATACGATACACTTCGTGTCATTTTCTGTGTTTCAGATTGCTGCCACACTCAGCGACCTAAAGTTTTGACAATGAAATTGTGTGACGAAGTGTGGTTCTGCTGTCTTTGTGAGGAGATGGGCTCAAATGGCTCTGAGCACTATGGGACTTAACTTCTGAGGTTATCAGTCCCCTAGAAATTAGAACTACTTAAACCTAACTAACCTAAGGACATCACACACATCCATGCCCGAGGGAGGATTCGAACCTGCGACCGTAGCGGTCGCGCGGTTCCAGACTGTAGCTCCTAGAACCGCTCGGCCACCCCGGCCGGCGTGAGGAGATGATTAAGTGATTAATAACAGTAATGGTACTTACATTTTAACACGTTCACACCGGGGCTGATAAATTTTTGAGTATCGAGTGACACAACATTCTCATTATATTGCGGCTAAAATTACATTTTACCTCACTGATCGCTACATGTCGGTACCATTCCGATCACTTTGTTCAGATTGCTGCAAACCTGAGCTGTCTAATAATCGTGACACTATAGAAGCGTGGCGTTGTTGGTTTCACTGTGTGTACGAGTGACTTTGATGAATAATAGTATTATTATGAATTTTTATTAGAATTTAAATACTAGTTGCCCTCTACTCACTGCATTGTATTACAACAGCCTTAATTAACTATTCATTGCTACAAACATGAAAACGACCATGTCTGTAATCTGCATTCACGAATCCATGTCCCTTCAGTGTCAAAATTTATACAACAGCAGCTGATCGGTACTAGCCGTGCACGCCCACGAGTAGCCGGTAATTGAAGACAAGCAATAAAAAATCTCCTCTCACATGTTCTAATTCGGCAAGGGCAACGCTGCTGATCCCTCTGCCGCTGAGTTAGGCGCCCGACTTTACTCAGTTCACGGCCAAATTCACCAGCGTCAATTAAAATTAAGCCCATCTTAAATAAAACTACAGTATTTGTGTCTATTTTTATTTGTTACTGAGCAGAAAGCTGCACTCTTAAGAAGCTCTTAACGCTGGTTGACGTTTCTGGATCCGGCTGTTAGCTACTGGATGCATTTTATCATAAAATGCTCCTAAAATATCGCGAACTGCACGAATGCTCGACATAGGCCGCATGCGGCCCACGGGCCGCAGTTTGACGACCAATGAAGTGAAATGTCGGGTGACTAGGAACTCCTGTCGAGTGGACGGATCGCTTGGTGCAAGTCTTTTTAGTTGACGTCGCTTTTTTTGTTTTCTTTTTCTTTTTTTTTCTTTTTTTTATTTTTTTTTTTTTAGAAAGTTACCTCTTCCACTTCAGGCGTTGGCCCCTGTCACCCATACCACCCCCAAAAACCTATCTAGCCTAAAAACAAAAACAAAGCTAGTGCCACCGCCACTTTCATCCTGAAGCTAACTAGGACGGCCGTTCGCCGCCACTTCAGGTTCCGCCAACGAACAAAAATTAAATATGCCTCTGAACTTTGTATAAAAAAATAAAATAAAAGAAGAAAGGAAAGGGTATAATACTTTATTAAATTTTATTTGTTGTTCATTTTGTTCTTATTTTGTTCTTGTGTATTTATTTGGATTTGAAAGCAGGTCTCCTGCCCACGTTTTTTTTTTTTTTTTTTTTTTTTTTTCCAATGTGCGAACAGTCACAGTTAACCAAGCCTGGAAAACTAAAACAGAATGAAGACGCCATCGAAGATATGAGACATAAAGAGCATGAAAAGAAAGCTACCACGTCGTAGTGAGGCTTCCCAGCGACTGCGCCCACTGACAAGATTGTTCAATATATGGTCGTTTGCAGTTCGTTCTGACCTCATCTGCCACTGCCTGGAACATTCCAGCTACACGGCGGGCTGTGAAAGGCACTCCATAGGTAGTTTGCGAAGCACTGTCGATATCTGGTATGCCCGGAAATAGCATGATGTCTTTCTTGCAAATAGAGCCAGAAGTCATGGAAATCCTTGTGTCCGTCACGACAGAGGTAATGGACGGCATGTCCACGTATACAGGTGACAGAGTTGGTTCGAGTCTTGGGGTAAAATGTCTCATCCGGAAACAATAACGTGCGTGCAGATATATGCTCCGGCCCAACTCGCAAGAGATAAGCCAGCATCTGCCGCACTAGGTGCCTCGCTTCGGCGACTTGCGTGTCGGTGAGGATGATATGATCATGAAGAGAACACAGCACCCCGTTCTCGACCGGAGAAAATTTGTGACCCCACCGGGAATCGAACCCGGGCCCCTCGCATGGCACTCTACCGCGCTGGCCATTCAGCATTGGAGGCGGACAACGACCATTGTTTTAATGCAATAGTCGTGGTTTAAAGGGTTTTGTGTATAACAGATTTAGCTGGTTGCTTAAATTGGTGCAACCCGCAATACAGATGTGTTGGAGGTAGCGAAGCACTCGTAAAAGGGGAAACTCTTGTTAGGGAAACTGAAAGAGCTAGAAGATGCTGGAAATAGAACATTCGATCCAATGATGCGTTTTCTTACTCGCTGCACAGATAAATCTGTGGGAGTGTCCATGTCCTTCGTAGCTATCGAGCCTCGTGCGGCTAACGACTGCACCAGCATCTCAAAGAGTGTCAGATATGTCAACAATCTTTCAACAATCTCGGCCTATGGCAAGATGAAAGCAGAGACAGTCGCAAACAGGAATTGAAAGGAAAGGTGCTGGGTCAACGCCTTCTACATTAGAGAGCACATCGTGGGCTGCAGAGGCATCTAAGCTGACTGATATAGCGTTGCCCATGTCATTGTCTCCATTCCATTTACATTTTCTAAGACAAAGAAGTTGACAAAAGATTGCTGCAGCAGACTATGTAACAACTGCAGGAACCAAATACTGGCAGGATGCCTTCCACAAGACAAGAGCTCAATGTGGGCCACCCAATCGTCATGCACTTGGAGGAAGCCTCCTAGATGCTGAATACCATGCAGAAGATCCAAAAGTCACATTCGCTGGCGTTAACTGTGGATGGCTGGATGATGGGGGTCCCAGTGTGATTAATTTCATAATAATCATCCGGATCCAGAATTTTACGAGAGCAAAAGGGATGTTGTCGGTGAGTTATGCAGTGAAAAGTTCGTTGTTGCTCTAACAGGCAAGGCTCGAAATATTCTGGTTGCAGGAGACATTTTGCATTGTCGATATCTGCATATCGCCAGCAAAGACTACGCAGCGCTCAGCATCAACCTACTGGTATAAGATGTTGTGGCTCTAGAGGTGCTTCACGAACTTACTACTTTGAAGTGCAGCCATGTTCCCACGCAATATTGGAGAATATGAGGAAAGACAAACACTGCTCATCAACTGTCACACTCAAACTTCCATCTCAGACGCGATGCGGTACTAGAGTACGACACATGCAGAAACTGAAAGAAGTTCAAAAATGGTTCAAATGGCCCTAAGCACTATGGGACTTAACTTCTGAGGTCATCAGTCCCCTAGACTTAGAAACTACTTAAACCTAACTAACCTAAGGACATCACACACATCCATGCCCGAGGCAGGATTCGAAACTGCGACCGTAGCGGTCGCGTAGTTCCAGACTGAAGCGCCCAGAACCGCTCGGCCACGACGGCCGGCCTGAAAGAAGTAACTTAAAACTATGCATCAGCCTATAAAGCGAGCAGAAGCAGAGTACTGCTTTCTCCAAAGCACATTAAAGTTATTCTGTGATTTCAGCTAATGTAGAGGCAGTGCTGAAGGAGAGGAAAATATTTTATTCAGAAGATGAATTAGTTGTAAAAGTTTTTGTGAAACGTAGGAAAAAGTTACATGCAAAACGATCCACGCTATAACAAATCATCAGGACTACGGCATAGGGGAGGTGGCCTTGCAGCATATGAGGAAAAGCAAGCAACGGATTATGTAGCAATATTAAATAATTTTTTCAACTTGATACGAAATTATTGTGGCAAATCTAGCGAAATTTCGCGGAGGTGTTGCTTTTATTTGAAATGGTTGTCTCTGGACTGCTAATCATGCGTCTCCAGCGAACTAGAGGCTGCAGTAGGGACAAAAAAACTGATACCACTGTAGTGCAACCTCAGAAACAATTCTAACCCTTCAAAGAACAGGTTTCTCTCTTCGGTTGAGGACTCCCTGTGACGTCCCCCTATATATTGCAAACTCAGTCGATACATTCCTGAATTTCTTTGATATATAAAGTGATCTTTCTGTTCAAGGTTTTTGTTTGCTGCAGTTATGACTTCCAGCTCAAGTGTCAAACTGTTGCCCGAAATAAAGGAAACAACCTGCGTAAATAAACTTTTGGATTTAAAATAATTACTTTATGCAATAACTGTAAATTCTGGGTTTGAAATGTAGAATATAAACCCCAGAAATAATTTTTTTCTTATGATATTATAAGATGAACATCAACAAACAATAAATAAAAAAATAACAAAAGCAAAACGAGGATAATGGAATGTAGTCGAATTAAGTCGGGTGATGCTGAGGGAATTAGATAAGGAAGTGAGATGCTTACAGTAGTAAAGGAGTTTTGCTATTTGGGGAGCAAAATAACTGATGATGGTCGAAGTAGAGAGGATATAAAATGTAGACTGGCAATGGCAAGGCAAGCGTTTCTGAAGAAGAGAAATTTGTTAACATCGAGTATAGATTTAAGTGTCAGGAAGTCGTTTCTGAAAGTATATGTATGGAGTGTAGCCGATGTAATATTATTGGGATTTCCATAGTATGAAAGCTGTGAGTACCCTTGGAAAGGCATTCACCTATCTTTATATTAAGCGATAAACTTATGAGATGAGACCTATTCTTTGAAAGACATTTGTTTTATATAATTTACGTAACTGTAAAGATGCGCATCTAGCGCGGACGCTAATACATCGATTGCGTAGTCAAAGAAACATTTTAACAGAAGCTGAACTGACGTTCCGCTTCGATCTAAATAAAAGATGACAGTAAAAAAAAAAAACTTTGGTAGATCTTCAGATTTTAATGTACTTCTGCTTGTAATGTGAAAACGTAAAAGAAGGTCGACTTTAAGCTAGACAAGTGAGCGGTCTTGCCAGCGTGCAGACAACATTATTAATTAATAAAGTTCAAGTAATTTATGTTCGAAACTGTAAATCGGCAAGTTATTGTATGAAGGTGTTGAACAGTGCAAGAATTGTCTTCAACGAAGGAGAAAAGTAATGACTGTAATTTGTGACAAAAACGTAAACCAGGGAGACAGTACAGGGCAGGCTGACATCTGATCGCACCATACAGTTAGAAAAGTACTTATGTAAGTTATATTGTTTATAAATAACCCCTAATTTGCTAGTGAGAATTGTTTGAATGTATTTAGTATTTACCAGATTTCTTATTCTGTTCTTTTCCTTAATACTTTTTTAACCTCCATGCCATATTATTTTTATAAATGTCAAACAGCCTTTACTACAGCAGAGAATACTGCGGCAT
This sequence comes from Schistocerca piceifrons, assembly GCF_021461385.2. Lineage (NCBI taxonomy): Eukaryota > Metazoa > Arthropoda > Insecta > Orthoptera > Acrididae > Schistocerca > Schistocerca piceifrons. Next base: position 136,777,826 of record NC_060140.1, read on the forward strand.
CCTGGTCGTGTACTGAAGGCCGCCCCTTGCCTTCTATGCAACTCATAGCTGCCCCATTTATTAATGATTTCATTTGCAAATGCAATTTTTTTACGGGTGTTCATTGTTAAAGGTCCTTTAGGTAATTATAAAATTCATACTGATTACGTAAAGAAATCCGGGTTGTTCTTTTCCAAATAATAGAAGTCTTTGCGTAATCAAAAACTAGCCTCCTTCTGACAACGATCGGGAGCCGACCAGACGACGGACGTCTTCGACGGCTTTCGTGTCTCCTGTGGCAAAGCTGTGCCAAACTGGGAACACGACATTCTAGTATGAAACACAGATTCAAATTGAAAGAATTGAAATATATTTAAACTAATTTTTTATCATACTAGACCATGTATGGAAGTGAAACATGGACAATAACTAGTTTGGACAAGAAGAGAATAGAAGCTTCCGAATTGTGGTGCTACAGAAGAATGCTGAAGATTAGATGGGTAGATCACATAGCTAATGAGGAGGTACTGAATAGGATTGGGGAGAAGAGGAGTTTGTGGCACAACTTGACTAGAAGAAGGGATCGGTTGGTAGGACATGTTCTGAGGCATCAGGGGATCACCAATTTAGTATTTGAGGTCAGCGTGGAGGGTAAAAATGGTAGAGGGAGACCAAGAGATGAATACACTAAGCAGATTCAGAGGGATGTAGGCTGCAGTACGTACTGGGAGATGAAGAAGCTTGCACAGGATAGAGTAGCGTGGAGAGCTGCATCAAACCAGTCTCAGGACTGAAGACCACAACAACAACAACGATATTATACTGTTCCCAGTCCATCAAATTGTACCTTTTTCTGTTTTAAACCGTACTTACCGAATCTTTTAAAAGAATGGTGCATATCAAGTCCCAAAAAACGCATCTAATAGTTGTTGTACAGGATGTAACAAAAATGTACGACTCATCCCTCACATGTAGACGAAGAAATTATGTTATAAGAACATGGTCTGGATACGCTTGTTTCCATGTTACAATCCATTTTCTCTAGCTCATTAATCGTGGGAAACACACACGAACAGAACGCACTAGCATTCCATATGCAGCTCTTTCTCACATAGTAGTGATTCTCGGATGCGCTCATATACCCCTGAAGTACTGCATATGGTTTCACAACCTTCGATAATACGGGAACGGAGGCTGTGAACATCTTGTTCTGCGGTGCCGTACACAAGAGCCAGTGTGCTTAGGTCCGGAGAGCGTGGAGGTAAGGAAATTGGTCCCTCTCTACCCATCCATCTGTCGGCGGATCTGTTATTTAGAAGCGGACGGACATTAGCATAAAACGAGGAGGTGTTCCATCGTACATGAAGTACATGTTATGTCGCACAGCTAAAGGCACATCTGCTAACAAATCATGTGGAACACACTCTACGAGATTATGAAAATTTTCTCCGTTGAGCTTGGGTGAAAGAAAGTGACGCCCTACCTGTCAACAGCAATGCCGGTCCAAAAATTGACAGAAACTCTTTGTTGATGACTTGCTTCAACATTTCCGCGAGGACTGACGTCTGCCCATACACGCCGACTCTCTGATATCGCTGAAACTGCGCCGTTGCACTAAAATTATGGTTGACACAGTGTTGAATAAATCATTCGCAGAAGAGTACCCGCGCAGGAAAATCAGCTGCTCATAGCACCTGTACACGCTGTAAATAGTAAGGACACAGCTGATCTTCGTGTAACAGTCGCCAGAAAATCATGTGGTCAACACTCAGTGTTGCAGCTACGCCTCTTCTACTGACAATAGGGTCGTCGTCAACTGCATGAAGAATTGTCGCGGTGTCCTCGTCCTTCTAAGCCCCCAGATCGCGGATATCAGGCTTCAGTGCCCCATGTTCCCTAAGTCGACCCAAGAGTGCGTATGCCACATGATTCTAACGTTCCCTTCGTGTGTGTTTTCCGTGATTAATGAGTTGGAGAAAATGATGTGTAGCATGGAAACAAAGCGTTTCCAGACCCATGTCTGAAATCTAGATTACCAGGATCAGGTTCAAAATGGTTCAAATGGCTCTGAGCTCTATGGGACTTAACTTCGGAGGTCATCAATCCCCTAGAATTTAGAACTACTTAAACCTAACTAACCTAAGGACATCACACACATCCATACCCGATGCAGGATTCGAACCTGCGACCGTAGCGGTCGCGCGGTTCCAAACTGTAACCCAGGATCAGGGAAATGACAAGGGAAGGACTAGACCCCATTAACTAACATCATTCAACCTTCGACAACAGCATTTATTTTTATATATTTTTTTGCGTAATAATAAATCCCCTTTGAAAAACAGTTAAGAAAATCAAAGCTGATTTGAGATTACAAAGATGAAGGCGTTCAAAATGGTGAATAAGACAGCCATAGAATTACAATAATAATTAATAATAATATTTTAACTAAAGTTCAGTCCTGATCACAACACGTATGTCTGAATAACATAGGTGAGCGGTTTCGGTTATATTTATATACCCTTCTACAGACCCATGGCTTCCTTGGAGGATGGTAGGCGGAGCTCTCCTCCGCTGCTACAAAGTCAGTTGACTTTCTATCGGCTAAGGAGAGCTCCGCCTACTATCCTCCAAGTAAGCCATGGGTCTGAAGATTGTTATATAAATATAACCGAAACCGGTCACCTATATTATTGAGACATGTGTTATGATCAAGACTCAACTTTAGTTAAAATACACTCCTGGAAATTGAAATAAGAACACCGTGAATTCATTGTCCCAGGAAGGGGAAACTTTATTGACACATTCCGGGGGTCAGATACATCACATGATCACACTGACAGAACCACAGGCACATAGACACAGGCAACAGAGCATGCACAATGTCGGCACTAGTACAGTGTATATCCACCTTTCGCAGCAATGCAGGCTGCTATTCTCCCATGGAGACGATCGTAGAGATGCTGGATGTAGTCCTGTGGAACGGCTTGCCATGCCATTTCCACCTGGCGCCTCAGTTGGACCAGCGTTCGTGCTGGACGTGCAGACCGCGTGAGACGCCGCTTCATCCAGTCCCAAACATGCTCAATGGGGGACAGATCCGGAGATCTTGCTGGCCAGGGTAGTTGACTTACACCTTCTAGAGCACGTTGTGTGGCACGGGATACATGCGGACGTGCATTGTCCTGTTGGAACAGCAAGTTCCCTTGCCGGTCTAGGAATGGTAGAACGATGGGTTCGATGACGGTTTGGATGTACCGTGCACTATTCAGTGTCCCCTCGACGATCACCAGTGGTGTACGGCCAGTGTAGGAGATCGCTCCCCACACCATGATGCCGGGTGTTGGCCCTGTGTGCCTCGGTCGTATGCAGTCCTGATTGTGGCGCTCACCTGCACGGCGCCAAACACGCATACGACCATCATTGGCACCAAGGCAGAAGCGACTCTCATCGCTGAAGACGACACGTCTCCATTCGTCCCTCCATTCACGCCTTTCGCGACACCACTGGAGGCGGGCTGCACGATGTTGGGGCGTGAGCGGAAGACGGCCTAACGGTGTGCGGGACCGTAGCCCAGCTTCATGGAGACGGTTGCGAATGGTCCTCGCCGATACCCCAGGAGCAACAGTGTCCCTAATTTGCTGGGAAGTGGCGGTGCGGTCCCCTACGGCACTGCGTAGGATCCAACGGTCTTGGCGTGCATCCGTGCGTCGCTGCGGTCCGGTCCCAGGTCGACGGGCACGTGCACCTTCCGCCGACCACTGGCGACAACATCGATGTACTGTGGAGACCTCACGCCCCACGTGTTGAGCAATTCGGCGGTACGTCCACCTGGCCTCCCGCATGCCCACTATACGCCCTCGCTCAAAGTCCGTCAACTGCACATACGGTTCACGTCCACGCTGTCGCGGCATGCTACCAGTGTTAAAGACTGCGATGGAGCTCCGTATGCCACGGCAAACTGGTTGACACTGACGGCGGCGGTGCACAAATGCTGCGCAGCTAGCGCCATTCGACGGCCAACACCGCGGTTCCTGGTGTGTCCGCTGTGCCGTGCGTGTGATCATTGCTTGTACAGCCCTCTCCCAGTGTCCGGAGCAAGTATGGTGGGTCTGACACACCGGTGTCAATGTGTTCTTTTTTCCATTTCCAGGAGTGTATAATACTCTATTGATCACCGTTTCCAAAAATGTTTACCAAAATTGCAATTAATAATAATCTCAAACCAGTCCAAGAAATAAGATGTTAACAATATTGACCCTTTTAAAATTTTTAAATTGAACTTTTTTAAATAAACCAGCCAATTAAAATAATTAAAACAGTTCTGGATAAATCTCTCCAAAACATTAGGCAGACCCGCAGAAATGTTAATATTGGAAGTTTACAATAAACCTTAGAACAATGTTGCAATAAGTATTAAACATTACAGGGAAATCTTCTTGTGCGGAGTCTGTTAATCAAAGGCCTCTTGGTCGACAGCAAAATTTCATTTGCTGTGCAGGTCAGATAACGTAAGATACTCAGTTTGAGCACAGACAGCCAGAACGCGTGACTGCAAACAGTGCTAGGAAACGCTCGAGGAAATGCAGTGCATACGGCTGCAACTAAGCCAGGCCCACGTGGAGAGAAGCCGTCGACACGAAACACTCTTCCAGAAACTTAGCAAGAGCTGTCAACAAACAGGAAAGGTAAGTGACTAGATTATACTACAAGTAAAGCTATACTTGTGCAGAAAATTGGAATAGAGAACAACATTAAACATCATTTCCGCTCTTTTTATTGCTCATAAAAGCCACACATTGCATGTTGTACCACCATGCAGCGAGACCTTCACAGGTGGTGGTTCAGATTGCTGTACACACCGGTACCTCTAATACCGTAGCACGTACTCTTGCATTGATGCATGCCTGTATTCGTCGTGGCATACTATCCACAACTTCATCATGGCACTGTTAGATCAGATTTTCCCACTCCTCAACGGCGTTCCGGTGTAGATCCCTCAGAGTGGTTGGTGGGTCAAGTCGTCCTAGCCCAGGCATGTTCGATAGGGTTCATGTCTGGAAAACATGCTGGCCACTATAGTCGAGCGATGTCGTTATCGTGACGGAAGTTATTCACAAGAAGTGCATGAAGGACGCGCGAATTGTCGCCCATGAAGACGAATGCATCGCCAGTAAGCTGCAGATATGGCAGATATGGCTGCACTATCGGTCGGAGGATGGCACTCACGTATCAAAAAGCCGTTACGGCGCCTTCCATGACTACCAGCGGCGTACGTCGGCCCCACATAATGCCCTCCCTAAACAGCAGGGAACCCCACCTTGCTGCACTCGCTGGGCAGTGAGTGTAAGGCGTTCAGCCTGACCGGGTTGCCTCGAAACACGTATCGGGCGATTGTCTGGTTGAAGGCATATGCGACCCTCATCGGTGAGGGGAACGTGAAGCCAATCCTGAGCGGTCGATTCGGCATGGTGTAGGGCCCCTTCTGTGCCGCGCCGCATGGTGCCGTGGTTGCAGGATCTCGCCATGGACGTCGGGAGTGAAGTGGGCATCATGCAGCCTACAGCGCACAGTTTGAGTCCTAACACGACGTGCTGTGGCTGCACGAAAAGCATTACTCAACATGGTGGCGTTGCTGTTAGGGTTCGTTCAAGCCATAATCCTTAGGTAGCGGCCATCCACTGCAGTAGTAGCCCTTGGCCGACCTGAGCGAGACATGTCATCGATAGTTAGTGTCTCTCTGTATCTCCTCCATGTCCGAACAACACTGCTTTGGTTCACTCCGAGATGCCTGGAAACTTCCCATTTTGAGAGCCCTTCCTGGCACAAAGTAACAATGCGGACGCAATCGAACAACTGTATTGACCGTCTAGGCATCATTGAACTACAGACAACACGAGCCGTGTACCTCCTTCCTGGTGGAATGACTGGAACTGATCGGCTGTAGAACCCCTCCGTGTAATAGGCGCTGTTCATGCATGGGTGTTTACATCTTTGGGAGGATTCTGTGACATCTCTGATCAGTCAAAGGGACTGTGTCTGTGATACAATGTCCACAGTCAACGTCTATCTCCAGGAGTTCTGGGAACCGGCGTAATGCAAAACTTTTTTTGATTTGTGTAGTTTAACCGTGATCGTACGTATAGAACGTTTCCAAAAAGTTCATACGCCCTAGGAAATTAGCTTCGCTAACAGAGAACTACAGAAAGAAAGCTGTAATTTCTTCCAGGAAGGTATAAAACAGCTCGCTCGGGGCTTATCATTAACTGGAACTCAAAAAGGTCTGGAAAATAGTGATACCAGAGCCCAGCTGCTTCTAAAACATCAAACCTTGGAGCAGCTGGATTTCTTGATAAGAGTTTTAAAACCAACACTTCTTTTTAACTAGATAAGGCATAGCCTCCTGATATAGCTATGCGTGACACCTGGGAAAATTAGACAACCATAGCAACATTAACCGTAGCAGATTATTCGAGATAAAACGCTGTCCAGCAGATTAAAACAAGTTACTTCAAAAGCACACAGAGCAAACACGGCAACACACTATACCAGCTTGCGGGGAGGGGAATCGGTGCACAGAGCTGAACAACTAGTTGCCCACAACGTAAGCGAATCAGACCTTCGCCTTCCGCCCAGTCCTGGCGAAGAATATCTACATCTACATCTACATCCACACTCCGCAAGCCACCCGACGGTGCGTGGCGAAGGGTACCTTGAGTACCTCTATCGGTTCTCCCTTCTATTCCAGTCTCGTATTGTTCGTGGAAAGGAGGATTGTCGGTATGCCTCTGTGTGGGCTCTAATCTCTCTGATTTTATCCTCATGATCTCTTCGCGAGATATACGTAGGAGGGAGAAATATACTGCTTGACTCCTCGGTGAAGGTATGTTCTCGAAACTTCACCAAAATCCCGTGCCGAGCTACTGAGCGTCTCTCCTGCAGAGTCTTCCACTGGAGGTTATCTCCGTAACGCTTTCGCGATTACTAAATGATGCTGTAACGAAGCGCGCTGCTCTCCGTTGGATCTTCTCTATCTCTTCTATCAACCCTATCTGGTACGGATCCCACACTGCTGAGCGGTATTCAAGCAGTGGGCGAACAAGCGTACTGTAACCTACTTCCTTTGTTTTCGGATTGCATTTCCTTAGGATTCTTCTAATGAATCTCAGTCTAGCATCTGCTTTACCGACGATCAACTTTATATGATCATTTCATTTTAAATCACTCCTAATGCGTAGTCCCAGATAATTTATGGAATTAACTGCTTCCAGTTGCTGACCTTCTTTCCATGTATTCGCAGCACATTACACTTGTCTACATTGAGATTCAATTGCCATTCCCTGCACCATGCGTCAATTCGCTGCAGATCCCCCTGCATTTCAGTACAATTTTCCATTGTTACAACCTCTCGATATACCACAGCATCATCCGCAAAAAGCCTCAGTGAACTTCCGATGTCATCCACAAGGTCATTTACGTATATTGTGAATAGCAACGGTCCTACGACACTCCCCTGCGGCACACCTGAAATCACTCTTACTTCGGAAGACTTCTCTCCATTGAGAATAACATGCTGCGTTCTGTTATCTAGGAACTCTTCAATCCAATCACACAATTGGTCTGATAGTCCATATGCTCTTACTTTGTTCATTAAACGACTGTGGGGAACTGTATCGAACGCCTTGCTGAAGTCAAGAAACACGGCATCTACCTGTGAATCCGTGTCTATGGCCCTCTGAATCTCGTGGACGAATAGCGCGAACTGGGTTTCTCACGATCGTCTTTTTCGAAACCCATGCTGATTCCTACAGAGTAGATTTCTAGTCTCCAGAAAAGTCATTATACTCTAACATAATACGTGTTCCAAAATTCTACAACTGATCGACGTTAGAGATATAGGTCTATAGTTCTGCACATTAGTTCGACGTCCCTTCTTGAAAACGGGGATGACCTGTGCCCTTTTCCAATCCTTTGGAACACTACGCTCATCTAGAGACCTACGGTACATCGCTGAAGGAAGGGGGGCAACTTCCTTCGCGTACTCTGTGTAAAATCGAACTGGTATCTCATCAGGTCCAGCGGCCTTTCCTCTTTTGAGCGATTTTAATTGTTTCTCTATCCCTCTGTCGTCTGTTTCGATATCTAGTGAACGACGTCCCGGAAACGACGTCATTCCGAACACTGTTGCTGCCCCCGGCTTCACATTGTGCTAAAACTACCCGTCAACTGCCTGCGGAGCACTCTTCGGAGGCCTCTCTCCCTGTTGACGTGACTCTAGCGGGCACTTTCGAAGACTAGACGAGGGAGCGATAACTGCACAAGGAAGTCATCCCAATGTTCGGACGACATAACTTTTTCGTCCAACCGTGAGGAACGTGTCCTGCAACCTGTGCTGTACATTTTTGTTACACCTGAATGGAGGAGCATAGGATAGAATGAAGTGGAGGGGTCAAACTGGGTAACTACAGATCTGTGTGAATAGTGCTACCATCGGTCTGATACCACTCGGTGAGTCGCAGAGAACAGTAATTAGGGGACGCCTGTTCCCTTACGTTCTACACCTTTTAAAGCTTTTGCTTAAATTTTTTCCTGATATTGGCGCTTCTTGGAGCAGTGTTTTGAAGTGAAACATTACCTGATAACAAATAGGTAAGTAATTATTTCAATGAAGCGTGTTTTTCGGTGTGTTTCAATATTTGTATGACACACATAACGCGAATGCTAACTTTCCAATACCTTGTTTTGGTCAGTTGAACGCTGCGGGGCGAAACTGCGTACACCATGTGGGGTAAAACCTGGCCGACTTTGTTTCGCTTCGCGCTTTAAAGAAAAAGGCAAGCACCACAAGGATAGCTTTCAGAAGGTAAGACACTCTAAGATGACTTGTAAATTATCGATTGCAGCGATCAGTCGTTCTTTTTAAATTTTTTTGCCGAAATCTAAATCTTCACATAAAATTTAAAAAGGACGAATTATCGCTGCAATATATAATTTACAAGTCAATATAATAGTCGCTGAGCGCAACACCTTTCTGAATGGAAGGTAAACTTATTCTAAGATGACGCCCCTAAAGAGAATGTACTCCAGGACAAAGTTTCTTAATATTCTGCAATGGCAAAACTTCCAGATCACAGGATGAATTAGTAGCTGTTTCTCGGATTTCGGAAATGACATTGTCCAGACTGGTTGCGGTTGCTGGAACTTCTGGTGCGCCATCGTCATTCTCTAGGTCATCAAAGATTCTAACGCCTCGTTGATTTGGCAAAAACTGCAAGGAAAATCGCCAGTAGGAACAAGGGCAAAACAATAATACTCACCTCCTTTCGATACAAAAATGATTTGGATGTTGAAAAAAAGGTTGAAAAGAGATAGAAGAAAAGAGAAATTCAAAATAAAAGCTTTTTATGGGGAAAATGAAGAGTCAATCCGTTAAGAAGTCGGAGAAGCTGAATACCACAATTGGAAGGACTAGACTAGCAAAATAAAATGTTATTCGACTTCATCAGGCGAAGAAGATCCAGACGAAGCACGCATATTTTGTAATGGGCTGTATACAGATTCATTATCGAACAAGGGATGGGTCCAGTGACTATCTTGTCGCGCTGGGCTCATCAACAATGTTCCAAGCTGAAGAAGAACGTGATTACTGCGGTTACTGTTCTTAAAATCGGGTGTTTTCGTTTTTCATAAGGACCAGTTACTGAGAACTTCGCCTATATTAGTGTAATATTCTGAAAATTTGAAATCCTTTGTTGAAAACCAGCTGTGCTTGAAATAAATTAATGGTATCCCTTGATAGCAATTTTAAGGACTTCTGCACGTTTTCACTTATTTTGCAGTAGAATAAAACTTTTTCTTGTTTTAAAGTGTTACCATTCATTTAAATGAGGAGTCTACCCCATTTTACTTCGCAGGTGGATCGAAACATGGTATTTTTTTCCTAATGAGATTGTTATTTCTTATGCTCGTATGCTTTCTTTTAAGGTGATACCGGACTAGTCTTACGTTTTTGAATATGTAAGAGATCTGACTAAACTAATTTTGGAAACTAAGTGATCACTGAATATAATTTATATGAATTAAAAGTTAAGGTATTCGGTTATATTCTAGACTCCGCTACTTGCGGAACATGTTTTCGCAGGGAAATTTTTGGTTTTGACTTGCTGGAGAACCCACCATAGACAATTGCTCTAGCTCCAAGCGTTTTTAATCTTTTGTCTTCGGAGAAGAAGTGCCTGCGTGAATCCAAGTCTTCGTTCGGATGACGAGGACGTGGAGGCGGTGGAAGAGTTAATATGCAAGATACCACAGAAATTATTCCAGAATGAAATTAGGAAATTTGTCACGAGATGGACCATCTGCATAGAGTTTTCCCAATTAAAAGGATCTATAAATAACAGCCTTTACATTTTGACTTCCTGTCGTATTGTAATTAGCGAGTCAACAAACTTTGGCTGTTCGTTATGTTATGGCTTTTTCTGCTCACCTGCGGCCCCATGATTTATCTTGCTTAATCACTGTTACAGCTAACTACTTGATTCACGCTTGTATGTAGGACAAACTACAATTTTCCAAGGCTACGCGGGATAGAATCCGCTTTAATTTTTTGCTTGATGTGGTGACGCCGATAAGTGTAGCAAACACACTATCTCTAAGTGACCTTGTAGTCGAGAGGTTGCTTATCTTCCTTTCTTCTGTAATCTTTCTTACCTATTGGATATACCAGCCGCAAATCAGATATAAACATGTCTGCTCCACTTTTCAATTTCGTTTTAGATATTGAATGAAATTGCCACTTATCTACGCACGAAAACCTAAGTAGTTATAATAAGAACTACAAGGGCCTATAATTTATTTATCTCTCTCACTGAAGTGTTCAAGGTGCTACCGCTGAATAGCTTGGTACCAAAGAGTGATAATTAACTGATTTCCAAACACGCAGGCTTCAGGCCCGAAAGTAAATGCCCAGCACAAGAAATTAACTTGATACGTTGAATAGGAGATGGTTTTGAGGTAGGAAATAGAACTACAATATTATTTATTGCTCTGTTATCTATATATTGTCCAGTGTCGCATGATCTTCAACAAAATATGCAAAATGATATGTCTGTGACTATACAACAATACAGCCTCTCTTCTAGCCAGCCGCAGCCACTTTGCTAGCCTACCTAAGATTCTACTGGTACAGTGTATGGAATTTTGTTGCTACGCAATAAGAAAATGGTAGAAACTGGAAAGCTTTTCTGATCAATAATTACGCAACAAGGAACTAAGATGTTTATGTACGCTATTCTTCATCTGGTGGCCAAGAAAAACCAGATTCCAGAAGTAGATAAAAACTTACCTATGCCATACAAATTTTCTAGCAGCAATTCTAGTAGTGAAAGTTACTTAGGGCTAAACCGAGAAAAAAAGTCTAGATCAACGTCTTTAATAAACACTAGACAAAGTAACAGAGAGCTCAGAATAAGGTGGTAGGACACCGACCGTGACAGCCAGAAACACCGCCATCCGAAGTTTTACTGTCTGTAGAGCGCGCGCAAAATAACTTGGCCCTTACCTGCAGAGACGGCACATCAGCGAAGGGGATAATGGTAGTGATGGGTGTTCTATTGTGTTCGATCACCCCGTCGAAGGGGAAGTGTAGTTTGTCAGCTGAGGCTGTCGCATAAACTCGCATCTCACTAAACTTAGCTGCAAGTGATGATGATGATGATGAGGTCCCATACTCCGAGGAGCGCAGGGGACGATGCGGGAGACCCGCACCGCCGACTAGGCAAGGTCCTAGCCGAGATGGTTTGCCATTGCCTTCCTCCGCCGTAGTGGCGATGAATGACGATGATGAAGACGACACAACAACACCCAGTCATCAACCAGCTGCAAGCAGCAATTCTAAAATGATCGCATTCGCAAGTTACACTCATGAGCGGAAACATTATGACCGCCTGCTTAATAGCGTGTTAGTCTGATTTTTGAACGAAATACGGCACTGATTCTGCGTATCAGGGATCCGACAGTTTGTTGGTAGGTTTGTGGAGATATGTGGCATTAGATATCTACCCACAGGTCATGTAATTCGCGTTAATAAAGGTCCGCTGATTTGCGTACGCGGTGGTGGCACGCGATAGAGACCCAGAACGGTTCCATAGCATTTACATCAGGCCAATTTGGCTACCAAGACATCAACATGATTTCACCATAATACTCCTGAAACAACTGTAGCATTATACCCTTGAAAGATTAACATTGCCATCGGGGAAGACATCAATCATGAAGGGGTGCAGGTGGTTCGCAGCTGTAAAAGTCCCATGCAAGAACCGGAGAATGTCTCCCATAGCATAATCCTGCGACCGTGTTGCGATGCACGTTTCGAGCCGCCGTTCACCTCGATAACGGCGTTTGTGGAGACGATCATCGATCTAGCGTAGAAGAATGTGTTTCACCCGAAGAGCTGACACGTTTCCATTGACCGACGGTCGAACCCCGATGGCCCCGTGCTCACTGTAATCGTAAATGACGATGCCCTTGGGACAATATGTGAACACGTTCTACAATGTTCTACAATGTACGATGAAAGGCGTGATCCGAAACACTTTTGCGTGCGTCAACAGTGTGCTCTTTCGGCAGAGATGCCGAAGATCAATATCTGTCCTACTTTGTAGGGCAGACAAGCCTCCGAACCCCACGTTCTGTGAAGAATCGTGTACTTACGAGCATTTAGCGCCTTTTGGTAGTTTCAGTATCCATATATCTTTTTCCGTGGATGCTCACGACAGTAGCACATGAACATTTGACCAGCTTCGTCGTTTTAGAGATACTCGTCCACAGGTTGTCCGAAATAATAATCTGCCCTTTGTCAAAGTCGCTTATCAAAATGGATTTCTCCACTTGCAGCCCACGTCTTTGCTAGGGTGATCTCTCGTCCGTGTATGCTTCGCTTAGATGCTTTTTTTACTGCGTCATATACCCGCAACGCCACAAGGCGGCATCCAATATCTGAGCCGGGAAGTGTAATAACGTCATGGCTTATCAGTGTACGTGAGTACGACAGACAATACGACAAAAGTAGACGTTCAAACTAAATATTTTTTTATTAAACGCAAAAGAAACAGTTGCAAAACCAAAGCAAAACAGATAAAAAACAGCTGCAAAAATGTAGCGTAGCAGACAACGTCGCTAATTATGATACTGACAAGGTAAAATAATGAACATATTTCACGTGGAAATTATGCGTTAGCGTCGTGAGTAGAATCAGGTCCAAATCCGCATGGAAGGTCGTTCAAGATGCAAGACTTTTAGCACTGACAGAACGTTTATTACAAACATCAGTGTACAACCAGAACAGAACTGACCTTCTTAACGGAGAGAACTACTACTTACGCAGACATCGAATATTCCAGAATATTTTAGTATTTATCCATCTTCAACAACTGTAGTTGTACATGTCGAAATAATCCGTAACCAGTGGCATGAAACAAATTTAATTTCTTAACAGGTTTCAGGCACTTATAACTATTGCATTATTTGCGAGTGTCAACAATACGATGCATGCAGCCCATTGCATGCATCCTACTGCTGACACTCGCAAGTAATATGATAGTTATAATCTCCTGAAAAACAAAAACAAAACAAAAAATGGAAATGAGCGTTTGGCGTCATTGGCCGGGAGGCCCCTTACGAGGCCGGTCCGGCCGCCTTGGTGAAGGTCTTATTACATTCGACGGCACATTGAGCGACCTACGCGCCAGATGGGGATGAAATGCTGATGAAGAAAACACAACACCCAGTCCTTAAGCGGAGAAAATCCCCGACCCAACCGGGAATCGAACCCGGGCCCCATAGGACGGCAGTCCGTCACGCTTACTCTCTTTTTTTTATCGTTGTGTTTGGTCGTTGCGGGCGTCACAGTGACATCCGTTCAAGTTGGTTTGTTGATCCTTCCACTCAGTTTTTTTATTACAGAGGCCAACCGGCTCCCTGACCGAACATGCTGAGCTACCGTGCCGGCTCCCCGACCGGGACTCGAACCCAGGATCTCCTGCTTACATGGCAGACGCTCTATCCATCTTTTTCTTTACCTCGTTTTGTTCTATATTGTTCGTTGAATTTGATCGATGCGGATGTCCGACGACACCCGTTTAGGTTCTTTGTTGATCCGTTCACTCAAGTTTTTTATTACAAAGGGCAGCTAACCCTCTGGCCAAGCACGCTGAGTTACCGCGCCGGCGACCATTCAGCTATTGTTGCCGACAGTCTCCCGAAAAAGGGCCCGAAGTACCTGAAACGAGTTAAGAAATTAAATTTCTTTCACGCGTCAGGTTGTTGATTACTTCGACATAATCCAGGACATACAAATATTACAAACATGAGAACTTTCGAGAGCCTTCCAGAAATGACAGATGCTAAATAAAAATTAAGTGCTAGGAGCCAGGTTTGAAATGGCAGCCGACAGATTGCCGCCAGCTAGCGACGCTAAGCGCAACTCCAAACTCAAAAGAGCTAGTGCAGCAGCCTGGATCTTCATTGTGTCAACGGTCCTCTGTAGAGTACCGCTGACGTATACTCGCGTTTTGGTCTTGTCGCCATATCCTTTTTAGTACGAAGAGCTTCGGAGGCGACATCCCCCGCCGAAGGTCCATGATCGTCGAGCAAATCTTCGATTTCCTCGAATGAGAAGCCACATCGTCGATCTACGCCTCAGGACTGTAGCAGTGTTTTGTGGACGGCGTCTCTGCGCTTTTGTCTTCTTGACGAAGAGTCATAATGCTCAACTTCGCATGTGACTTCCTACAAGCGACGAAGACCACGATACGGCCCTAAGTAGCACCTCAATAACATTTTTGATGGTGCCACTTTTCACATTGGCTTAAAAATTCGTACCATGTCTTGTAGACTGTATCCCACTGATCGGTACTTGGTGTTATAGCGTTCTCGGTATTTCTCCTTGTTCTCCAGGGTCCGTATGCAAACAATTTGTCTTGCTTCTCCAGTCATGGTGATGAGGCGCTTCATATGGACATCCTGAGTATCGTCTCGTAAACGGGAATAGTGTATACACCATATTGCGGCCTCAGGACCATGTAGCAGAAAGAATGTTGTCAATCCTGTTCTGTCTTGCTTCGCTGTGTCGTATGCGAATGTCACGACGGGCGATATTGTATCCCAATCTCTGTCTTCAACGTCAGCTTACATAGAGAGCATAGTTGCCAACAACTCATAAAGCGTTCTGTGAGGCCATTCGTCTGTGGATGATAGGCATTTGTCGTTCTATGGTTTATTTCTCACTGTGAAATTACGTCTGTTACTAGTCTCGACTGGCAAACTTTTCTACAACCATAGATCATCACAGGAGGTGCTCCATGATTCGATATAATGTCTTCTAAAAGAAGTCGGCACAGTTTTTGCGGCAGCCTAGCAGCAGAGATAGTCAGTACAGGCTATTCTCCACCGATTTCTGTCTGTCAACTGAGGGAACCCTCCCAAGAGAACGTTTCAAATTCAGTGTAATGGCGGCGCTGCTGCAGGCGGAATTGGTGGCAGATGTCCCGGAGGTAACTGGGACATGTGTTCCCATCGCTCGGATTCCTTATGGTGACTCACGTAGTGTTTAAGGGGTCAGCAGGGCCTTGGTCAATATTTGCTTCTGATTCTGAGTCTTTATGATGTCCAGGTGATTAAATGTAGGAGCATACTTTAGCATATCTGTCAAAGGATTCTTTCAAAAGGAGTCTGCGACTTTTTGTTTGTGTTCACTTCTGTAGACCACTGTATCATCCTACTCCTAAAGCCTCGGTACCTACCCAAAATCGACCTACCGAACTCTTCAGGCTAGGCAGCCAACTTAGAGGTCCGTCACAGTGGTGAATCGTTTGCCAAACAATTGCGACTGTGACATTTTGACGGCTCAAACAACTGTAAGGTATTCTGTTTAGGTTGTAGTGTAGTTCATAGACTTGGAGATACTCTGGTATCTGTCTCACAGATTGACCACGACCTAGAACTGCGTGCAATCGCTAACCAGAGGCCACTGCCTAGCAAAATCATTACAGAAAAGGAATAGGGATAGGAACAGACAGACAGTCAATGCTCCTGCGCCCGCGCCCGCGCCCCCCGATTAATCCTCTCCGCTGTCATACCGTTCGCGTTGGCAACAATTAAATTAAACAACGCAAGCTTTTAGTCGCACGTCCATTGTTTCAGTTTAGGTTTCTATTTACTTGTACACAGTTGAACGTGTACGTTTACGATGTGTAGTGTGTAACGTGTTATGCGTCATGTCGCCCGAAAAAAGAAACGTCGTTTCGTGGATAGCAGACCATGCTGGAACATTTACACGTGACACGAATGTTTTATTATGTCAAGTTTGTGAGAAAAATGTTTCGCGCAAAAAAAAAAAAAGTTTCAAATACACCAGTATGTCAAGACAAGTCTTCATTTCGCAGGAATGCAGAAGAAAGGACCACGACAACAACTTCTGACAACAGCAATTTGCAGTGTTAGTGATTTGTCCAAAGGTAACCAAAAAAAGTTGGTTTGACATGGTTCTATGTGCATCATTCATTGCAAGCACAAACCTCATCCTCAAAGGCTTCCTGCGCAAATATTGCTTAAATAAAAATATACCAGATGAATCAGCACTGCGTAAAAATTACATACCGACAATTTACGTAAATTTTCTGGAAGAAATACGCAATGAACTCAAGGACAGCATTATCTGGATTTCAGTTGACTAAACTGTAGCCACTTGTGGCCGTTACATTGCAAATTTAATTGTTGGTGCTTTAAAAGAAGAGCCTTCTTCCTGTTTAGCGGCCTGGTGAAAGCTTAAAATAATTCATTCTACGATAGCCAGATTTGTGAACGAAAAAATCTTCTGCAGATGAAAGAGTGTTTTTGTTTATTTCAGATGCTGCTCCCTATGTGATCAAAGCAGGAAAAACCCCCAGAGTATTTTATTCCAATTTGATTGTTGTGACGTGCTTTGCTCATGGAGCACATCGCTTTGCTGAAGAAGTACGTTCCACGTTTTTGAATGTAAATAAACTGATTTCATCCACAAAGAAAGTGTTGCTAAAGGCTTCTGCTCACATCAAGACCTACAAAGAAAAACTACCAAATGTGCCTTTACCTCCCGAACCAGCAATAACTCGTTGTAACTCGTTGGGGTACTTAGGTCGAGGATGTGTTATCTTACAATGAACATTTTGAGGTCATTATAGGGGCAGCAAACGACTTCGATAGTGCAGAGGGTTTGGCAATTTGCCAGTGCAAGGAAACTTTTAATGATTCCGGCATTAAAAAAGACATTGCTGTGATTAGCACTAATTTTTCCCGAATACCTGCAAGTATTAAGAAGCTTGAAACTCAAGGTTTGGTGTTGAATGAATCTATTCAGTTAATGAATAAAGTGATTCTAGTGAACTCCTCACTGCCGGAGGTATTCCCAAGAAAACTTAAAGAAAAGGCTTTGAACCCTTGGGCCAAATTGATAGTTTTATTAATGAACTTTTACCAAAAACAGTTAGTACCAACATAGCTCTCAAATTCAAATACTACCCAGTTACCTCAGTTGATGTAAGAACGGTCTTTCTCTGCTTATAAAAATGTTTTGAGTGATCGAAGACACAATCTTACTACCGACCATTTGGAACAGTACTTGGTCGTTTAGATTTACAATAGTAGAAAAATGTAAAATAAATTGTAAATGATGGTTTGGTCCAATAGCATTAACTGAAAGTTAATGCTGTTCAAAAACATTCAGGATTGTGTGTTATTTTTTAAATAAAATATTACAGAGTTTTTGAGCGTGCCCCTCTGCGTACAGTTTATCTCGAAGTTGGTCCTGTACATATCGATTGTTTCGCTGCGACTCACTCGCATCGCATCCGCTTCTTGCTGACAACAATATCAAAGAAGGAACAATTCTTGAAACATGATGTGCGTTCCCATTTTGCAATTTTTATAAAATAATCCCAGCAATGCGCCCTTCCTAACCTCTACCAGAAAGCATTCAGAAAATGATACAGGCATTGTAAATGTACCGATTTTTCGCGTGGCTGGCTCTCTCCCTCGTAACTGATGTGCACAGGTTCGACCTTGAGATATAATGCACGCAGTACCTACCTTGTTTTTTTTATTATTTGATCTTGCATATTTCGACACTTTCATGCATTTTTAAGCATTTTTCTTGGATATTTGCATGCATATTTTAAGGTTTTTATGATGCATATTATCTGGTCTTCTTCATCGTCTACCCTGCGTCTCCCCCTCCCAAACAACAGCAAAAAAAGACTGAAAAAATCCCAAGATGAAGTCGACTGATCCCATTTTTCGGCAAAAAGAGCTTCATGCATCATGAATTTCTACCCGAGGCAGGTGGGGAAGCGCTGATCACCATGCCATTGGTTGTCCTTGGTCTTCGGATCGTATACTGGCACCACGCCCCATCTCCTGTAATGATGCGGATATCCAACAAGACCACACCACGGCGCTTCGAGTGATTTCACAAGAAGTGTATGCTGACAGTTTCCAATCACTTCACAACCGACGTGAGGAGTGTGTTGTAACCAGTGGGAACTACTTTGAAGGCGAGTAGAGATATTTTGTTTGTAAGTCTTGTCAAACTTTTCAGACGCACATTTTATAACCGCTGGCGATAATGTGCAGTTATGTCACTGCATTCTCCTCATACAATGCTAGGACTGTAGAAGACGTTAGCACCTACTTAAAGTCACGAACAAAGCTTTCTTGCACCACCTAACACGAAAATTTGGCGTCTCTGGGCAGTACTTCTTGCAAGTGACGCACCATGATACAGAAGTCGTTTATGAAGCGCCTGTAGTACGAGCACTTTCGGAGAAAACGTCTCACATCATGAATGTGCCGAGTACTTTCAAAATTTGTGACTGCTCTTATTTTCTCTAGACTGGAACACACTCTGCCGCCAAAAAGACCTGCTGTCTCAACACACCTCAACATGGTAGTCAGACGGCTTAGATTTTCTTCAAATGTCTTCGAAAAAAGGACTTTATAAGTCTCGAGCTCCGATTTTCTACAATATATTACCGCCTGTGGTGCATGCAGAGCATCATCAGAGAACATTATGACTGCACTCTGCTAAAACAACAAATTCTAAGGGCTGTGTTCAGCTATTCATAGTTATTCTAGCAACACATATTCCTGTTGGCTGGACGTATTTCCCATTTGTGACTTGCAGCACCGTCGCTTTTGTATCATGGAACATAATCTTTAGACGACGATGATAATCTTCTGACGCCACAGAAATGAAGCCCATAAGTCTTCTGGCGCCCACATAGACGGGCCGTCGATGACGACGTCGGTGAGATTTCCTTACATCTTAGTTAACGTCGTCCGTGCAGGATTTTCGTCTATGGCGATCTTACTTCTGTAGATGGTCGCCTCATAGTTTCCTGAATTCGTTGGCTAGGAGAGCGGCTAGCAGCACTGTACAGTTACAAGGAAAAGCTCTGGCACGCTGGAGTAGACCCACGTGGTGGACTTGGTCCCATAGATCGTCAATTTATCGCCTTCAGGTGACTGGCATGTACAGAACTGTAGTGATGATTGACATCCGGCGGCGTAGTAGTCGTCGAAAACTCTGCAATAACAAAATGTCCACAGTGGAATCACATCCCCATGTTATTCTCTATCCTCCAAATGTCTATTCTTCTGCGAGGCGTTGTACTAGGTGGAGGAGATCTACCTGTCTTTGTCGGGTGTAGGGCTGCCGTTTGGTGGATGCGGCAGATGTCAGAGTTCGCGGAGTCCATCCTTCCTGGCGCTTTCGATTGGTGGCGGAGACTGCTCATTATAGATCGATTTACCTCTTCTTTTAGATTATTTATTACCTCTTCACATTCATGGCTGGTTCTGATGCTTACTTGGTTACATAATTCTGGTTGCCATAAACTGTTATGTTTCTTTTACTGCCTGGCGTCTGACAGAGATGAGGTCGTCATGCTTTCGCACAATTGCTATAGGGACTACATTCGGGAATCGGAATACTTCTTTCATCCGAAACTTTTCTGTTGTATTTTCTTGATACGCTGACACCATCTGATGAATTCCTCGGTTGTCACGGCGTCCATTAACAGAAGAGCTTGGCACAAGTCTTCCGTGACTCATTTCATTAAGTGTAAGATTTTGTTAGCGTCTTTCATATTCGGTTTCACAATGTGGAATAGGGTAAAAAATTTGGTATGTAAAAGTGTGTACAGTCTCGATGACGCTGGACCTTGTTCTTCAGTTGTTCTTCTGCCAAGCGGAGATGTTGCAGACTAGCACCAAATGTTTTCTTCAGTTCAGCCTGAAACTGACCCCAGCCATTGAGCTGCTCTTTGTCGTCGTCCAACCATTGGCGGGTTGTAACATCGAGGTAAAAGTATATATTTGCCAAACAGATCATGTCATCTTACCTGTTGTACTTCGCGAATAGATTGAAAGCTTTTATCCATTTCGTTGAGCTCTGACTAACATCTCCAGAAAACACTGATTGATCGCTGGTGTGCAGGTGACTTGCTGAGTTTTTGAAATCCATCTATCTCCTGACTATAAAGATTGGGGAAATGACGTACTGCTTATACTCCGGTTCTTGACCATATTGGCGAAGGCTTTTATTTTGCGTAACTGGAGCCACGATAATGTAGATGTTTCGAAGTATTCAGCATATCCACCAAATAATCTCACGTTGTAACCACAATCATGTCCAGATTCGAAAGCAAGGTCGTCAATGAAGTATAAGACTTTGTGTTGCAAGCACATTCATTACGAACATACACATAGAACTGAACTGACCTCCTGAACAAAGAGTGTCGACATTTGTACAGACATTGAATATTTCAGAGCAATATATAAAAATGAGAAACTTCAAGAACACTCCAGAAATACGAAATAATCGCTTATGGTTTGGTTTAAACTAGTGACTCACAGGTTGCCAGCCAGAGATGTTAATCATTGTGCCACCTTGATTACACCACATCTCAATTAAAGTCTCCTGTCTTCAAGCAAAGGGACCTTCTAAGACTACCATGTTCAGCAAAATCCTCGATGCCACTGGTCACATTTATTGAGAATTTTAAAAACGTGCCTTTACAGAGAAAACCTGTGAAGTAGGCCTAGGTGCCTGCAAGTAGGCAATCACCTGACACATGGCCAGTACCAACTGCCTATCTGCAGGTGCCTGGGACTACTTTGCACTTTTTCTCCGCAAAGGCACATTTTTAAAATTCTCAAAAACGTGGGCAGGTGCCACAAAGAGTATTGCCGAACTGAGGGCCTCAGAGGGACCCTTTGGCATTGCACAATACAGCAATGCCAATGCTATTCCAGATGACGATGCAGTGTTCCTTCAAACATGCATGCATGCCCGAAGGAACAGGCACTGCAGCGAATACAGCTCTTATGAAGTACATGAAATGTATTCGCATTTGCGAATATGAACAGTTGGAGAAAGCTACATCTACCACCTTCAGCAACCCGTGTAGAAACAGGCGACGCTGAGTTACTGTGACAGAACCGTGTTTGGATCATCTGACAGAAACTAAGCCTGATCCTACAACACGAGGTAGTATAAAAGACAAGACGGGAGCTGGGGGAAGGACGTGGATTTTGCCACTGCATTGTGGTGCTTCTCCAAACTACAAGCAGGAACTACAGAACAGCGTCCCTCAGGGTGCATTCACGTCTATCACCCCAACATTCTGTCTTTATTATTCTATTCCATCAGCCAGAGAAAAATTATGAGCTATAAAAGCTCTACTAACGCATCAGATAGAGAACAAGATAAGATTTTTAATGCATCTCTCTCCTCCCATATATCGAAACCAAATACCGGATGCGCGCAGGCATCAAGCACATGTGGCGATCCTATTAAATATGCTGGTATTGGTCAATGTACAGACCAGTTTAAGGTTTCATCACCCATACTGTACTATGATGACCGTATCCTACAGACTATACTGTAAGTCGCAAGAGACTCTCCCTGTGACGCTGTGTCGTTGTTTGAAACATTGTTTTCTAACACGCTTTGTACACTGCCATACATTTTCTTTTTCTGCCACAGCTTCAAGGTCTGTGTCAGGTCCTAAACTGACATTAAGACGCTCTGATCCACGACCTCTCGCAGAAAAATAGACATTGTTACTGCGGCTACCATAACATGCGACACACGGTGGATGATTTTAAGTAAAAGACAGTTACAACATAAGGAAACTAGAAGAGTTTGGCTGCGTTGTGGAGTGTTTCCAAACTGATGTCCAAAAGTGATTGATGACCTCTACATTTAAACTTATCTGCCACATTCCCTTTCGATCGATTCCTCATATTGCACTCAAGCACGCGGTCACTGTTTCGGTGCTAGCAACTCCAGAAGGTGTCACACATCCACAAAACTCATCCTCCAACTCAAACAAGCGCTGTCAGTCAGTCATTATGTGGTAACCAACAGCACGCCAATGCACGCATGGGATGGAAAAGACACCGCCGATTTACTGTAATAATAAGCATCACAGTTGATAGCGCGAACAATTTCAGCAATTTTACAGTAATTTCAACACCGGCCAGTGATGTGACAGCATGTTTCCCCAATTTCAGCAGCATAGATAAACTGTCCCTTCTCTGCTTTGCGAGTATCATTGCGAAAGTAGATAGATGACTGCGCAGTACGTCCATTCAATGTTAATTCTCGAACACATAAATGATCAAAGTATACGAGACAGAGCTCTACATGTTTCTAACACCTCGAGCACAGTGCTTAATTTACGATCTTATATTGTACCCGTATCACACAGAGCCAATGTTTTCAGGAAGTAGTTTTTTCGTTTTACAGTTCGATGACATAGTTTATCGTAGAGAAATCGGGAAGAAGGATGTATGTCCTGCGCTTGAAATGTATTTCTTACCTTGGAATATTAACAGCACGCCATTCCATACGACTGATAGGTTGGAAACGCTGGCGGTCTAACTTTATAGCCCGTTTTAAGTGCGGAACGTTGTAGCCCTAGGAGTGCGTGTGTTTATGTTCTCTGTTACCAGTACCTTCCAGGTACCGATCCTAGACTCTAGAATAATACTTTAGAGTATGCTCTGTGACTCTCATGCCCAAAGCTGTAGGGGTGGGAGCGCAGTGCCTGAAGGGTGGTTGCAAGATACATAGGGACTACCCAAAACCATCATCATCATCATCATCATCATCATTTAAGACTGACTATGCCTTTCTGCGTTCAGTCTGGAGCATAGCCCCCTTATAAAATTCATCCATGATCCCCTATTCAGTGCTAACATTGGTGCCTCTTCTGATGTTAAACCTATTACTTCAAAATCATTCTTAACCGAATCCAGGTACCTTCTCCTTGCTTTGCCCCGACTCCTCCTACCCTCTACTGCTGCACCCATGAGTCTCTTGGGTAACCTTGCTTCTCCCGTGCGTGTAACATGACCCCACCATCTAAGCCTGTTCGCCCGACGTTAGAATTTTACTGTAGCAGATAGGTTCGAGAAAGGTGAGTGCCAGATGTATGATATGGTATCGAGACAGAATGATTTACAAATACTGGAGAAATATCTAGTAGCGGTGGTGTGAGGGGGTTGCACATACGTTTCATACCACGCTCCTTAACCAAATCGCTTTCCAAATTCAGCGATTTTATCACGAAGTTGCATCGTGGGCTGCGTGTAAGCGCGCTGCTGGTGTGATAATATACACTTCGGCGGTCACCGTCTCGGTATTTCTCCGGATAGAAGAACCACATCATTCGTAGCTAATGCCTTACGTGGATTTATAAAGCCGGTATAGCTTTTAACATGGATACTTGTGTGCACCTGTAGAAACAAGACCACTTGTAACAGTAACATACAGATTGGGTTTTTTAACATCTGACGGTTTGTAGGACGATCACTGTCTCGGTATTTGTCTGGAAACCAATGTGATTCGTGGGTAACGCCATACGTGGATTTATAAAACAAGTATAGTCTTTAACATGGATACTTGTGTGCACTTGTAGAGCCAAGACCGCTTGTGACAATAACATACAGCAGTTGTTGCGATCGGGTTTTTTAAACATATGAGACGATTACGGTTCTCTTTCTAAGACACAGTGGTATCACCTACAAGAAAAACTTATGAGACATGTCCACCAATCGCTGATTTTCTCTCAGTATTATTCTGTATCGTAGGTAATCAGTTATTGACGAAGTATTAGTAGTAAGGGGTATGTGATAGGATCCCCTTGAGTATCAGCCTTATAAAGTATGTGTTTGTGTTCCGACATATGCAAAAGTAATGACTATGTCCATTCATAAGGCAGGTATTGATCTGACGTCTAGTACTGTGATAGCAAATGGAAGAGTATGTCAAGACATAAAATGGTACTGATATTCCTATTTCCAGAGCCACAGACGTCAACAGGGTGTATTTCCGATACTTTGCATATTGTCGAATGTCATTCAACTGAGATCGCGATCGTAACAATTAGTTGTAAATACAGGGATAATATATATATGTGGCCGATTTCTTCGGATGATTGATTGTACCTGTGTGTGGTCGGCCTTTTGCGCCGGTGACTTGTGCAGGGGTGATTCACGTTTCCCTTTAATGGTATGAGCTGTCAGAGTGGAGAGGCCTGTTGGAGTGTAGGAATGTAGATGAATTATTGTGTTGTCCTCTAGACTACCGAATAGCGAACTAATACTTAGTATATGTTGCATAACTTTCGTGATCGCATGGAAGTTTGAGATTGAATATGGAGGTGCGTTTGCACTGGACCGTTACTCCCTCCCATGTAAATTGTTCAATTGACTGCTTCTGCACATTTCGCGCCTTTATTTGTGGTGTGTGCATCTAGCATGTGGAAGACACGTTTACCGGATCTTTAGTCATGAGAAACACCTTAGTTGACCTTGTAAATTATAGGGATGATTTGGAATCTGCTACGTCACCAGCATAGGTATTCGCGAGTAGAAATATCAGTTTTCTCTATTTTTCTCGAGTTTCCTTGTAAATGTCTTCACAGAAGGGACAAGTTTCTAGTTAGTGGTTTACAGCACGCTCCCACCTAGCTAAAGTTTCAGGTTTTGTAGAGAAATAATTTCCAGTCTATATCTTCGGAATTATGTTGCATGAGTGATCAGTAGGATACTGCTGTTTGCTTGATATCGAGAAGTATCGCGAAAATGGTATAATATTATGGCAAACCATGCGAAAATACGCATATTCTTGTAATCCCCGAGTCTGGATATGTGTAGAAAAGCGAGCAAGCAAGCAGGTTCGGACCAGAAACAGTAACACTTTTGTGCCGAGGTGAAACGAATCCGAATTTGTAGTACAGTTCTGAGAGTGACTTCGGTCCGTTGAGAGCGCTCTGGTCACCCGTCGGCGGTCGATGACAGCCGACCTCGCATGGAAATATACAGTGCTGCGAGGAGTATATATGGTGCTGTTTGTCTTCGCGGTATATGTACAGATGATGTAAAAGGAATGATCTTGTATGGCGCAGGATAGGAAATGTATGTTCACTACATCGACACGGTATATGGTGATATATTGGCAGGTTGGAGATCTGTTTCGCACTCTAATATTCAAACTCCTGTCCTCAGTGGGAGAGCAGTGTAATTGAGTAAGAGTCTTTCTCTATTTTATGATACGTAGGGCATGGTGCAGGGTTTAATTGTCAATGCAGTATGGTGATCTGTACAAAATACAATCATAAAGCTCTATTGATTCACAAGACATCCATTGTGCCAGGACATAGGAGAATCTACAACCTGAGTCGAACAAGATGGAAACAAGGTATGCACGGAAAGATCTGAGAAAGCAAGTGTTCAAAGACAAGTTGTAGCAGACCATCCATAGTTGGCGGGGATGCCGTCACTCATCCGCCACTGTGGCATTAGGACATCTCCAGACCGATAATTGCAGCCTTTTTTTTCTCTCTTCTGTAAGACAGTGCTTCGAATTCTGTTTGTGTAATTGTTCTGATTTCCCCGTCTGTGCTTAGATAGTGCTCTTTCCAAACAAGAAGCGATTGTGCACCGGCTTTTAGCGGTGAGAACGTTTGCGTATGTTGAAAGCAGGAACGGTAACAGGTGATGGACGGGCTGCCAGTTTATTTTGCGCTATTTTAGTAAACAGATTCTGTTAGGGCAATAATTACCGTTCATACAAGCCGAAACATCGTGAAAACTCTTACAAAAGCGCCCATTAAGTATTTCTGGAACTCTATGCAATTTGTGAGAGTTCGCTATATATGAGATTCGTTCCAGAACCACAGCTGTCAAGAGGAGACACTACCTGTACATCGGACGGTGTCCGACTGTAGCAGCAATAGTAATATTTAATTGTAGTTACACTGGTAAATATGTTCCTGGCTTTTAATATTCTTGTGAGTCTTGTATGTATTTGATGACCTGTAGATAACTTTTGCGGTGTTTAACTGTCAGTGCAATTTAGCGATCTGTGCAAAATAATTTTACCCCTTAAAAGAATGGCGAAAGGTTCGCTAGGAACAATGCACCCTATACTATTCTGGGAAGCATTGGAACATCGGTGCTGTACCATACCACAGCTATGCATCATCGTGTATGGGGCTAGCGTGATTGCGCCTTGTAGCTCTGTGACATCAGTATAACACTCGAAGAATTCGAACTGTATACACGAAAATAGACCCAACTTTCACCAGCAGCGTTGTGAGAGCGATGGCTTGTGCTGGCTTGCCTCTGGCAGTGGCTCGCGGCGGTGGCTGTGGCGGGGGCAGCGTTGGCATCGGGCGTCGAGTGGCGGGATGTGTTTTATATTAACGATCTTTTGTTTAAACTACATTCCATCGATTTCACCAACCAATAGGATGCAGTAAATTAAGAAAAACAACCCCATACATGTGAAGAATACGGATTTAATTAATTTGCATAAATTCATATATCTATGTGGTGTTAGTGGTACAGTAGTTAATGGGAGGGAGTGCGTGAGTGGGTGACATGGAGCAGAACAGCAGGATATGTGCCGAACACTACGTTAATTTGCATAATTTTTGTGTAAAACGCAGTACAGTAGTTTAAGGGGGTGGGTGCCAAAGGAGAATGCATCAGAAATGGCTTTGAAAAGCATGTGAAATTCGAAACGTGTACCAGAAAATGGTGAGAGGACATAACTGATTACTTAATTCGGTATCAAAGGCGGTACAGTAGTTTAAGGAAATGGGGGTGACATGGAAAACCAGTTAACGGAAGAATAGGTTAAGTGCTGACAAGGGCCCAAACGTTAGGTTAAGACACCCAGAGTGCAGTGCCGAACATTAGGTTATGCAGCACGTTTGCCCCATGTAATTGCTTCTTGCAAGATCTACATGTTTCCAAACAGCAGAGAATGATGAGCAAGAGAAATCCAACCCCCCCAAAACTGAATTGTAACAAATAAACAATATAACCTTGAATTTCCTGTTATGAGATCCTTCCTCTCCACCGATTTCCGTATATTCCATACGATGCCTTGAATCCCCTAAATTGTTTAAATAAACAATATTTCACAAAATGTCTAAATTGTTTAAGAAATATTCCATACAATACAATCGAATACCCTCCAAATGATATATCAACTGAGTCTCTCTCCCGCCAATTCCTAGTAAGGGGTGGCAGTCGGATGACTTAAGTTAGTGGAGGTGCCCTTTCTTTCCTGCCATTTTCTTAGTAGTAATAGAGATATACCAAAATTCAAACTCCCCACCAGCTCCTACGATTAGGTGACTTAGGTTACTGGAGGTAGTCCAAGTGCCCTTTCTTTCCAGCCATTTTCTTAGGTGTGCTGCATTGTCCTGATGGAACTTCCTGCCATTTTTCTGGGGGAGGGGGGTTAGGTTAGTGGAGGTAGCCCATGTGACCTATCTTCCCGCGATTTTCTTAGGTTAGTAGAGATAACCACAGTGTGATGCATTATCCTGTTGGAATTTGAACTTCCCGCCATTTTTCTGAGGGAGGGGGGTGGCGTGGCACTTCCCACCATAGTGGTGGTGGCAGGGGGTGTCGCACTTACATCATCAGTGACGTCACGAATGCCATTTTGGATGACCTACTTTGGCGCGACATCTTGGTCTGGGGCGACGTCTTGGTCTGGAGCGACATCTTGGTCTGAGGTGACCTATTTTGGAGTGACCTACTTTGGGGTGACCTACTTTGGGGTGACCTACTTTTGGGTGACCTACTTTGGGGCGAGGTGGTGGCAGGGGGTGTCGCACTTACGTCATCAGTGACGTCATGGACGCCATCTTGGATAACCTACTTTGGGGCGACATCTTGGTCTGGGGTGACCTACTTTAGGGGGGCGTCATCACCACCATCTTGGATAACAGTACTTTGGGGTGACCTACCTTGGGGTGACCTACTTTGGGGCGAGGTCCTGGTCTGGGGTGACCTACTTCGGGGCGACGTCCTGGTCTGGGGCAATCTACTTCCAGCCAAAATTAAACTTCGTGCCAGGGGGTTGTGGTAGGGGGCGTGACACTTGCGTCATCAGTGATGTTGCGGACGCCATCTTGGATGACCTACTTCAGGGCGACGTCCTGGTCTGCGGTGACCTACTTTGAGGTGACGCCGGCCCTACTACTGCTGCTCTCTGTAATGAAAAACTGAGTGAAACTTCAACAAACGAACTTCAACGGATGTCATTGCACGGCCAAATACAACGAACATCAACGAACAAAACGGAAAAAAATATTGTAATGCTACACCACGCAATAAACGGGAAATCCGGCTTCGAGTCCCCATTAGGCACAAATTTTCAGTATCGTCATTTCATTGTACAGTTGATGGTTGTCCATATTCGCAACTGTGAATAAATTTCACGTACTTTGCCACTGTATTAACGCATGAGTCGTGATCACGCATTAGGAGAGCATAAAACATGAGCCTTGAAGAATCATAAAGCTTCTTTACTAATTCGTGTCACGCTTTGAACGGTCCATAGTGGTACCACTCTCCACACAAGAGCAAAACTTGTCGTTGCACCGCACTCCAAAGAAGTGTGATCACGTTCCAGGGAGTGCGCGCCCATGATGTCCGTCTAGAAGTGTTGAATCTACCAGGAGGTATCAAAGGTTGTCAAGAATGTTTTTGCTCATCACACTGCGAACTGTAGTTTTCCACACCAAGATGTGTTGGATGGGGTGGTTTGATTGAAATCCTTTATGTAACCCTCTGAGACCTTTTCGTTTCGATTCTGAGCGGCGGTGTGTCTGAAATGTTTTCCTCGCCCACTCATAAGAAAACAGCGTGATTCCAGCCCTGGGCGTCGCAGTTCTGACGTCTATCACTGAGGCGTCAAAAGAAAGGGTGACACATGGTTAAGAGGGGCTGTGACGACCGTCCTATCGTTTGACACGTCCACGGTGCCGGTGGGCAGAGTTGTGGTGAAATTTGGTGCCAATGTCACATCATTAAGCCCGGCGGAGTGGCCGCGCGGTTTGAGACGCGATGTCACGGAGTGCGCGGCCACTCCAGCCGGAGGTTCGAGTCGTCTCTCGGGCATGAGTGTGTGTGTTGTTCTTAGCTTAAGTTAGTTTAAGTCTAGCGATCGATGACCTCACTTTACACATCACATGCCGTTCTGAGCTTTGTCCTAATTTTCGTATAAGCAGACACTTTGCTGTTTGAAGCATTGTCGAGCCCGAGGGTGACGTTGCAGGGCGCCACGATCTATCGCAGGTACAGAAGAAGGTTGTAGGCACCTTTCAGCCAATTTTTAAACTTGATCTTCGTAATGGGAGACAATTACGGAGTTTCGAATAAATGATCCTTTAATTATGCTGTGCAACGTATATTCTTTATCCTTATACATAAATTTCAACGAAACCTGTGTTGTTTCTTTTACTTCCTCGCAGTCGGGTTTAATAGAAACAGGAAAGCTACATTTATGGCATAATGGGTTATGATTAGGATACTTCTAAAGAATCTGAATCGTTCGAAATTTTGTGATCCCAAAAAGTTCCCCAGCGAAGCATTTCAGACACAATCGCCGCTCAGAATCTATGCGAAGATGACTCAAGGGGTAGCACAAAGGCCTTCAATGAAACCACTCCTTTTCAGGGATATTGATTTCCACACATTTTAGGTCGAGAACAACACTTTACAGTGTGATGAATGAAAGGACGACGTTCTTGACAACCTTTGGCACTCTTGATACATCATGCGCGATTCTACCCTTCTCCGCGGACATCATGAGCCTATAACCCCATTGTAAGGGATCTCACCCTTTTGGAGTGCAGTGCAACGACGGTTTTTGCTCCGTTATACAGAGTGGAACCACTAGGGACCGTTCAAAACGTGACACGCCTGTGGCGTGATCACGAAGGGGTACTGCTTGAATACAAATGCAAAGTGACCTTCTAAGCCGCCCCCCCCCCCTCCCATTAGTTCCGCAGATTGAAATTTTTAAAAATGTGCCTTTACAGAGAAAATCTGCGAAATGCTGTGATTGAAGCTACAATCCTCATCGATCTAGCAGCAGGAGAGGTCTCATACCCGTATACCTGTAATCCCAATCGATTTACCCCTTTATTTATTTCGCGCGAATACGGCTCCCAAGCGAGGTTTCGTTCAAAATAACGTTAAAAGAGGCTCAAGATCAGCGGAAGGGGTGAGGGAAGCGGAATGGGGCAAGAGGAAGAGGGAGGAACTGGACATAGGGAAGAGGATGGGCGAGATGGAAAAAGGGAGGGGCAGGAGAAGGAGATGGATCACGAAGGGGGATAGGAGGGGAGGGAGGAGGACGAGATGGATACTAGAACATATATCCAATTCCCACACACATTTAACAATTGTGAAGCATTACTGGGTTCCCTAATTGCATATAATCACATGTGCTTAGTTATAAAGAACTTTTCTTGGAGCTACAGTGCGCAAAGATTGTATTGTCATGCTACGTACGGAAGAGATAGCAACGAGACTGTTCGAAGTGTGGAGGTCAGCAGTCAACTGATGAGGCCACCCGTGCAGTGGTCTGACAGTACCGACCGTACATGAGCTTTTCCATTCCCCCAGCATTGCAATGATGCCAGGTCGATGTTGTACAGGTATTTGCCGAGTGATGGAATTAGGGTTGCGCATAGGATATAAAAATTTTCTTAATTGTTTCGGAAGATCGTTTCATGTGAGCGAAGAGCCGCCACGCAGTATTTTAATCCGCCATGGCAGCGACAATTTGGTCGAAAGCGACGTGATCGGTGACAGCAACTTAACTATAATCCGGACAGCAAAGAGCCTTCAGAACTTTTTACTGTTTAAAAAAGAAAAATGAGTTATACTGCAATGTCACACTCTAACACTTAGTCACGACACTCCTGCCCATTTTCGTTATACACTGCGACAGCAGCGCTCCAAGCGCACACGAATCCACACTTACGAATACGATATTGGATGAGTGCGAGTAGTGTCATTTACACTGAGTCGTAAAATAGTTTTTACAATAGGGGCCGTATGTAGAGCCATAAAAAGACACAACTAAAAAAGACACTAATTTTTGTTTCTTTAGTTTCCTATGGTGCATAGGAGGCACGAAACAGTACATTACAGGACAATTTATTTACAATCTTTTGTAATCTATATATACTCGTATTTACTGAATAACGACGTTTTCTTTTAACAAGACAAATGACTAGGAAATAGCTGGAAATTTGACCTTTTGTAGAAAGACGTGTATCTCTTCAACAACGTGAAGTTTTCTTCGCGACACTTCCAATCAAATCTGTGAACGCCTATCGTAGGAAACTTAGACGAAATGCAATACTTACAGTATTTAACATACCAAATAACCTACCACACCCGTTGCTGAAGGGTAAAGCATACAGAAATGATAATAAAAACGTCAAAAACAGTGTAACCCTTTCCCAACACCCATGAGACTCATTCACAATTGTTGATACATCTGAGCGACAACCGGGCAGAATATTCAACACATTTGCTTTTGAAGCAAAAGTAATTACATTCGTGTTTTAGGAAGCCGAATGACGTGGAAGAATGTGCGAAACATTAGACTCCATACAAAATTGTTACGTGTCAAGGGAACTGCACATCATAATAAGAACCGATAAGAACAGAAATATTTGCTTCTCAAGCACGAAATATGTGTTTATATTCTCTTGCTTTCAGCCGAGTGAGCTGGAATTTTACACATAGTCTAAAAATGTCTCTATGAACGGTTTGTAGCTTATGTCACTGACAATGTATCAGTGAGATTCGCCTGTTTTTTACGTTTATTTCACGATCATTCCTTTTTATGATAATTTACTTATGCCCGAAACGCAAAAACACAATATCTGTTTCATTAATTCAGTATAAAAGTAACTAAAACTGGCTTTGTCGCCTCTGGAGGCGCTAGTGTCACTCCAACTGTCAGACGGTAACGGGACAGACAGGGAGCAACTTAAGTCGACCTGTTTACGCGTCATTTTCAATTGGCAGAGACAACAGTAACTCAAATTAACTACCATGTACTGAAAGTTATTCAGCGTTATTCATTTGCAGCGTGGAAAAGTTCGATTAGCTGAGCGTGGATGCACAAACAATGAAACTGCTGTTAACGTCAAAATAACGAATTGCACATAAAATGGTTGTCACATGTCGGGCGAATGAAAAATGACAGATTAGCATTATATTTATTATACTAAAGAAGTAAGGGGATATGTAGAGTGGAGAGACGGAGTTTGCCGGCCGGAGTGGCCGAGCGGTTCTAGACGCTACAGTCTGGAACCGCGCGACCGCTACGGTCGCAGGTTCGAATCCTGCCTCGGGCATGGATGTGTGTGATGTCCTTAGGTTAGTTAGGTTTAAGTAGTTCTAAGTTCTAGGGGACTGATGACCTCAGAAGATAAGTCCCATAGTGCTCAGAGCCATGTGAACCATTTTTGAAAGACGCACTTTACATTAGGCGGAACATGTCTACGACCTTCTTCATCATTGATGATTGTCAGTATTTTCACATATTTACCTGAAGGGTATAATAAGAGTATATATGGCCTCAGTTACTTCGAAAGGTCGTTACTAGGTGTCTGAAAGCAACATATGTGGAAGATATGTATTGTTTCGCAGTAAATGTGACTGCAGACATTTGCAGGAAAACAATATCAGAAACCGAAAGGAAGAGGCTGAAGAAAACGAAATGTATTCTTTGCGAAATTACAAACTGTTAAAAGCTGCCCTCTATTTTAAGTGCAGCTTCCTATTTATAGCGTTGATACTGAATAAACCACTGGAGAAAGAAAAAAAACAACATCGGTGCAAACGGATGTATATTTTATTTATTATATTGTATACGTTTTTATAGCTTTTGGAGTTTTCGAGAAGTGCTGACCTGAATGTACAGAGTCTTGTCCAGATTTAACGATAATTCATTTACTTTGAACCCACTGTTGATGTATTCAAACATTCCGTTGTCTGTATTTTCAGTAAGATGACTAGTTATCACTTTTGTCCCTGTTGTATCAGTTACATCAACAAAATTTTCATCTTCTAAAAAAATGGTTCAAATGGCTCTGAGCACTATGGGACTCAACTTCTGTGGTCATAAGTCCCCTAGAACTTAGAACTACTTAGACCTAACTAACCTAAGGACAGCACACAACACCCAGCCATCACGAGGCAGAGAAAATCCCTGACCCCGCCGGGAATCGAACCCGGGAACACGGGCGTGGGAAGCGAGAACGCTACCGCACGACCACGAGATGCGGGCTTTCATCTTCTAACAAAGCAAGTGGAACGTCATTTCTATATATTACAAGCAACAGAAGTTTCAAATTAGGAGTAGAATCCTCCGATGCTTGATTGCTTCATATTTTGAGAATGTCTGCCATTGCGACTAATACAGTCCGCTAAGCCATTAATGAATAACACGAACATCAACGTTCCTATTACACACTCCTAGGGCACAGCAGATATCGTCACTTTTTATTCCGTACTTCACAGCTCAATGATTCACATCTGAATAATTCACATTATCTCACGCGGTTACCATTCAAGTGCCATGCCTCGCTCACACCCGATGATTAGTAACTGTCATTGCTACGTTTACATGAGGCAACTTCCGGAAGACGGAAACCGAATTTTGGAAACCGTTTTTCGCTGTCGCGTTTACATGTTTAGGTCTGAGACGGGTTTGCAACACCGGTCAAATAGCGGTTTTTCCGATCGTCAGTTGTTTTACACGAATGGCGTCTGGACATCAGGCGTTCCGGTTTCCTATTCAGTGAGCACAATGTTTTTCGACAGTTAAATACACGGACAACTTCATGATCAGTATAATATTTCAACTTCTCCTTGAATGCACAAAACGTTGCTCTGTGCAGATTAGCCGTGAATTTTTAAAAAAGTGACCAGCCTGTAAACCCAACCGTGTTTAAAGACTGCCGTGCGCTTACATGGAAGCGAAAAGCGATTGTGGAGTAAGATATCCATCAGCCAGAACCGCATTTCCAGAACCAATACTGGAGTGTTCACATCATCAAGCACAAGCGGTATTAAGAAATCGGATTACGAAATCCAGTTTTGAGCCCATATGTAAACATAGTGCATCTCCGCAGATTTTTTATTGCCGTTTCCTGTAGCTATCTATTGGTACGAGACGTGTTTTTTTTAAGTAAATACCGTTTTGAAATTAAAAAAAGACGTGCTAAGATATCTCAGTAATTTTATTTTTACATGAAAGCGTGTACCTTAATCTACGCATCGATACCATTCAGTCTGATTCTTCCTTGTTTCGTTGTGTACTGAGTGTTTAAGGTGCCTCCGATAATCGTGATGGTTCAAATGGCTCTGAGCACTATGGGACTTAACTACTGTGGTCATCAGTCCCCTAGAACTTAGAACTACTTAAACCTAACTAACCTAAGGACATCACACACATCCATGCCCGAGGCAGGATTCGAACCTGCGACCGTAGCAGTCGCGCGGTTCCGGACTGCGCGCCTAGAACCGCTAGACCACCGCGGCCGGCGATAATCGTGAGTCCCGCCGACTGTGAAGTACGGGCTGTTATAAGATTTCTTAGTTCAAATGGTTCAAATGGCTCTGAGCACTATGAGACTCAACTGCTGTGGTAATAAGTCCCCTAGAACTTAGAACTACTTAAACCTAACTAACCTAAGGACATCACACACATCCATGCCCGAGGCAGGATTCGAACCTGCGACCGTAGCGGTCGTGCGGTTCCAGACTGTAGCGCCTTTAACCGCTCGGCCACTCCGGCCGGCTGATTTCTTAGTGCTAAAGGCCTAAAAGCGATCGATATTCTTTGTGAGATCTGTGCAGTTTACAGAGAAAACATTATGAGTGATGGAATGGTAAGACAGTGTGTGAGAGCATTTAAAGACGGCCGCACAAATGTGCATGATGAACAACGGAGTGGGCGTTCAAATGATTCAAATTGCTCTGAGCACTATGGGACTCAACTTCTGAGGTCATCAGTCCCCTAGAACTTAGAACTATTTAAACCTAACTAACCTAAGGACAGCACAAACATCCATGCCTGAGGCAGGATTCGAACCTGCGACCGTAGCGGTCGGGCGGCTCCAGACTGTAGCGCCTAGAACCGCTCGGCCACCCCGGCCGGCGGAGTGGGCGTCCTTCGGTCGTTGAAGAAAGTTTGGTGCAGGAAGTGGACAATAAGGTGAGAGAAAACAGACGCTTAACGATTTCCTCCTTGTGGGATGACTTTCGTAATGTTTCTCGTGGTGTTTTGTATGGCATTGCGACCGAGCACTAGAATTACCGAAAATTGTGGGCACGTTGGGTACCGAAAATGTTGACGAATGTACACAAAACCAAACGTTTAGACAGTGCATTGACTTTCCTTTAGCGGTTCCACAACAATGGTGATGATTTCTTAAGCCAAACTGTTACGGGCGATGAAACATGGGTGGCCTACGTCACACCAGAATCAAAGCAACAGTCCATGGAAGTTGAGTAAGGGCATCGTTTTGCTGCAAGACAATGCCCGTCCGCATGTGGCGATTCAGACCAAAGATCTCATCACATCTTTTCGATGGGAAACTCTAGATCATCCTCCGTACAGCCCCGATCTTGCCCCCCAGTGACCACCATCAGTTCCCGCACATGAAGAAACACCTGCGCGGTCAGCGTCTTCAAGACAGTGGTGTTGCAGTGGTTACCAAGTCTGGCGGTAGATTTCTATGAGGAGGGTATTCAAAAACTGGTACAACGTTATGACAAGTTGCTCAACATTGACGGAAATTATGTAGAAAAGTAGATTGAGGTACAGGATTTCATGTAAAAATAGAATTATTGAGATATCTTAGCAAGTCTTTTTTTAATTTCAAAACGGTACTTACTTAAAAAAACACGCCTCGTATATAACAAAGCGCGTCTGTATCTCAGGATATAACATAAGTTATAATCCAGAGTGAATTTTTTCTGCAGTAGAGTGTGCGCTGATATGAATCCTCTCGCAAATTAAAATTGTGTGCCGGGCGGGATTGTGGTAAAATCTTCACAGCGTACAGAACATATGTCAGCTGCTTTCGTAGTCTCTCATCTTTGTATTATGTTCCACATTATGGGGTGGACAATTACATCATGTGTCTCGGTACAGTACATGAAGGCTACACTTGTCTGCGGCTGACATTCTCGTCGTTTTGCGAAGTCTTCCTCAGAAGACGCCGTGCCGCAGGTAGCACAGTAGCGCGGGCACCGCCCTTCTTTCTGCAGGAGCTCCGCTGAATGCCATCGGCCAATTTGCGCGCCCCGACGGCGCAAAGCGATTCCCACAGCCAGGCAGCTGCGGTGCTACAAAGAAGCGCGAGCTTCCTGCTGCCTGCCCTCTGCGGCCGTCCTGTTTGTACCGCAGGCAGCCGACGCTCGCCTTTCCACCGGACAACAGAACAACACGCGTCTGTAGGCGAGAAGGCCCCAGTGGACAGACACACTGTGTGCTACAGGGCGATCGCTGACACGATTCTGAGACAGAAGCGGGTGCAGAGTGCAGATGCGGTGCGTTGCTCAGGTGCGTCTGGTACGGCATCAACTGCTGTCCTGCGTGTGGCCCGTCTCATTCGTGATTTAGTGTACATCTACTACATATATACTCCGCAATCCACCATACGGTGCGTGGCGGAGGGTACCTGGTACCACAACTAGCATCTTCTCTCCCTGTTCCACTCCCAAACAGAACGAGGGAAAAATGACTACCTATATGCCTCTGTACGAGCCCTAATCTGTCTTATCTTATCTTTGTGGTCATTCCGCGAAATATAAGTTGGCGGCAGTAAAATTGTATTGCAGTCAGCCTCTCCTTAGTAACGAATCACGAAAAGAACGCCTCCTTTCCTCCAGAGACCCCCACCCGAGTTCCTGCGACCGCTACGGTCGCAGGTTCGAATCCTGCCTCGGGCCTGGATATGTGTGATGTCCTTAGGTTAGTTAGGTTTAAGTAGTTCTAAGTTCTGGGGGACTGATGACCTCAGATGTTAAGTCCCATAGTGCTCAGAGCCATTTTGAACCGAGTTCCTGAAGCATTTCCGTAACACTCGCGTGATGATCAAACCTACCAGTAACAAATCTAGCAGCCCGCCTCTGAATTGCTTCTATGTCCTCCCTCAATCCCACCTGATAGGGATCCCAAACGCTCGAGCAGTACTCAAGAATAGGTCGTATTAGTGTTTTATAAGCGGTCTCCTTTACAGACGAACCACATCTTCCCAAAATTCTACCAATGAACCGAAGACGACTATCCACCTTCCCAACAACTGCCATTACATGCTTGTCCCACTTCATATCGCTCTGCAGTGTTACGCCCAAATATTTAATCGACGTGACTGTGTCAAGCTCTACACTACTAATGGAGTATTCAAACATTACGGAATTCTTTTTCCTATTCATCTGCATTAATTTACATTTATCTGTATTTAGAGTTAGCTGCCATTCTTTACACCAATCACAAATCCTGTCCAAGTCATCTTGTATCCTCCTACAGTCCCTCAACGACGACACCTTCCCGTACACCACAGCATCATCATCAAACAGCCGCACATTGCTATCCACCCTATCCAAAAGATCACTTATGTAGATAGAAAACAACAGCGGACCTACCACACTTCCCTGGGGCACTCCAGATGATACCCTGACCTCCGATGAACACTCACCATCGAGGACAACGTACTGGGTTCTATTACTTAAGAAGTCTTCGAGCCACTCACATATTTGGAAACCAATCCCATATGCTCGTACCTTAGTTAGGAGTCTGCAGTGGGGCACCGAGGCAAAAGCTTTCCAGAAGTCAAGGAATATGGCATCGGTCTGATACCTTTCATCCATGGTTCGCAAGATATCATGTGAAAAGAGGGCGAGTTGCGTTTCGCAGGAGCGATGCTTTCTAAAGCCATGCTGATGCATGGACAGCAACTTCTCTGTCTCAAGGAAATTCATTATATTCGAACTGAGAATATGTTCGAGATTCCTGCAACAAACCGATGTTAAGGATATTGGTCTGTAATTTTGAGGATCCGTCCTTCTACCCTTCTTATACACAGGCGTCACCTGCGCTTTTTTCCAGT
Source organism: Schistocerca piceifrons (assembly GCF_021461385.2). Lineage (NCBI taxonomy): Eukaryota > Metazoa > Arthropoda > Insecta > Orthoptera > Acrididae > Schistocerca > Schistocerca piceifrons. Next base: position 136,816,363 of record NC_060140.1, read on the forward strand.
CGCTCGGGACTTTACGCTGGGCAAGAGATTCGCGATAAACGCAAGCCAAGTAAGGAGCCAATGCAGTAGAGTACTCTCTGTAAAACCGAATTGGAATCCCATCAGGACCTGGTGATTTATTTATTTTCAACCCATTCAGCTGCTTCACAACCCCAGGGATGTCTATCATTATGTCCTCCATACGGGAATCTGTACGAGACTCAAACGGCGGTATGTTTGTACGATCCTCCTGCGTGAAATATTTCTCAAATGCTAAATTTAAAATTTCAGCTTTCGTTTTGCTGTCTTCCGTTGCCAGGTCAGACTGATCAGTGAGTGACTGGATGGAAGCCTTCGACCCGCTTACCGATTTTACGTAAGGCCAGAATTTCCTTGAGTTTTCAGAAAGATCTTTTGCTAAGATATGACGGTGGTAGAGGTTGTATGCTTCGTGCATCGCTCTTTTTGCAGCAGAACGAATCTCTACTAACTTTTGCCTGTCCTCATTCTCCCGATCTTTCTTGTACCGCCAGTGCAACGGTCTTTGCTTCCTGAGCGTTCTCCGAATTGCGGTGTTAAACCACGGTGGGTCTTTTGCGTCTGTAACCCACTTCTTCGGCACATACTTCTCCAATGCGTGATTTACAATGTGTTTAAAATTTGCCCATAATTCTTCCACGTCCATCGTACCGGAAGTAAATGAAGTCGATTCGTTTACTAAGTGGGATGCTAACAACTGCTTATCTGCTCTTTCTAGTAAGAATACTCTCCTAGCCTTCTTGACCGACTTTTTAACTTTCGTAACCATAGTCGTAATGACAACATCATGATCACTAATCCCTGTCTCAACGCTGACACCGTCGATGATGTCTGGTCTGTTCGTGGCTACCAGATCTAAAACATTTCCATTACGCGTTGGCTGCTGATTTAGCTGCTCAAGACAGTTTTCGGATAATGTGTTCAAAAGTAATTCACACGACGGCTTGTCTGTACCACCTATAATGAATCCATAGACATCCCTGTCTATAGTAGGTAGGTTGAAGTCACCTCCGACTAATATAGCATGATTCGGATGTTTCTGCGATACAGAGTGTATACTCCCTTTGAATGATTCTAGACCAATATATAATGATAAATTTATAAAGTGAAGCAAATGATATCTGAATCGGATGGCGCTATTGAATATAACACAATTTTTTTTAAGTTTAAACATCGTTTAGTAGTTAATCATGTATAATAAATCAGGTTAGAAGACAAATTGAGCATAAAAATAAGTACTAGTTCATTTTAATTTCAATATATAATACAAACCTCTTATCATGCTGTAAAATCATCAACAGTGTTGAATGTTGTCTCATTACTGCCATTTATTAGGATGTGATGTGATGTTGTGTGACTAGGGCCTCCCTTCGTTCGCGGGGTGCAAGTCTTTCGATCTGACGCCACTTCGGTGACTTGCGAGTCGATGGGGATGAAATGATGATAATGAGAAAATCTCCGACCCAGCCGAGAATCGAACCCGGGCCCTTGGGATTGACATTCTGTCGTGTTGACCACAGCTACGGAGGGCGGACATTTATTAAGATAAAAATGTAAATAAGTGTTCTAAAATGTAAAAAAACTACTTTGAAAGTAAAATATTACGCAATAGTAAAATTATGTACAACATTAAGCTGCTGAAAGCTATTTCATTCTATAAGTGAACCAAACAAGAGCCACTTTCACAACACCTCACATTTGTCAGGTTCAGATAAGCCACTGCTCTGCCGTTTGATTTGTTTTGTTTCGCTAAACATATCTCCCAGCTGCAAAGCACATCATATTCTTTGGGCAGTGGCAGAAGTGCCTGAAATGATTTTCTGCTCCGTGTATTCTCTTCTCCTTCATCGCCTTTCCGTTTCTTCATTTTTAGATTTGCTGTAATCGTGTTTCCTGTTTCAATGGATTATTGTACATCAGACTTTCGGCAATAGCCATCTTGAAGAAGCAATATGCTGTGCCCGCAGGACCGTGATACACAGCGATATGCACCATAGAAGGCGCCATCCACGCACTCTTCACGCCTGACATCTCAAAGCTCATAATAGTCGCAATTCTCAAGGAACCCCTAAAGTGCGAGGTCGCAAAGGGCCTACGACGTTTACGGCATTCGACGCTCACACATTGTCTACCACCCTCGTAAACATACCGCCTTAATTTGTTCCCTGTCAGCCCGCATCTCGTGGTCGTGCGGTAGCGTTCTCGCTTCCCACTCCCGGGTTCCCGGGTTCGATTCCCGGCGGGGTCAGGGATTTTATCTGCCTCGTGATGGCTGGATGTTGTGTGATGTCCTTAGGTTAGTTAGGTTTAAGTAGTTCTAAGTTCTAGGGGACTGATGACTTAAGATGTTAAGTCCCATAGTGCTCAGAGCCATTTTTTTGTTCCCTGTCAGTCCCGCTTCTACAACATTCTTAGATGTAGACGAATTTCACACGCGCCGAAGTCTCTCCAAACGTATTTGACCAGTGTGCCTATTCTACTGAAGCATTAAAATACGTTGATATAGTTTGTTTATTATTTTACTTTCTCATGTTGGTCGCTAATGGCAACAGGGGGCAGGACTGGAGGTGTGCAATGGTGAACACAGTATGAGGCTATGAAGCGTAGTTGAGCTGCTTATTCGACGAGTAACTCACAACAGTGCTAGCGGTGTTCTACAAAACAGAGTAATGGCAATCATAAACAAAGAAAAATTGCGTTATATCTACAACAACAGTTGCCGAAGTTGACAGTTCGTCCGAAAGGAATTTCGCAGAATGAGAAAGAAGTGACAGATGAATTATTGCCGTTTCTGCAAGTTGGGTCAGTGGGATGTGAGGTGTAGTATACGCTCGGCCAAGGAAGCAATGTAAACGTGGAGCTCAATGATGACGATACGGGCTTAATAAATGAAAGTGATACTAAAACAGGTGTCCAGCCAGGTACTTTGTCATCCTAGTCGGACAGGGAGCCACAAAACCGGTCTCCAGTGAAACGTAGTAAAGGACAATCGTTATCCAAGAAGCGTGTACTAAACATAATTACGTAAATGGAAGCCCATCAGCAACATAGTTTTAAAAAAATGGAAAGATTACCAGCAAGTCCGTAGCAATATGATCGTGTAGTGCGTAAGAAAAACTACGAGTATGGAAGGAAGGACAAGGCGCACTTGCCAAGAGCGCTCGATTCAGTTTACAGGATGTGAAAGATAGTGACCTTCTTCCTTACGCAAATTAAACTGCGCGCGACATAGATTACAGTGATTACAAGGGAAGCAATGGATGGTAGCATATCTTCATGCAGTGCTGCGGAATTGCAAGACGTAAGAGAACACAATTTCGTACAAAGTGTCAACTTGACGATGCACAGCAAAATGCGGAGTCGACCCGAAAATTTATAGATGGGGACAAACTTATCCCTTCGTTCAGTAAGGAGTCTGTTTTCACTCCGACCAATGGGGATCTGAAGAGGAAATGCGTGTGAAAGCAATCCTGGTTATTAGAGGTACCAAGATCAGCTAAAATCAAGGCCTTAACAGATTCCTGTACAATGATGCCGACTGTTAATCTGGTTGGTAAATTGACTGTAAAGTTATTTATCGTGCTGCGAGAAGTTTGAGGTGCACTGACCCTAACGATATTTTCTAGTACGCATGATCTTGCGAGAGCAGTAGGGAATATTTACGTCACAACAAACAAGAGTAGGAAACTGGGTGTAAGAGAACTACAACTACGGTATGAGAACGTTTGGCCAATAACTGATCAAAATAACTTTCTTTTGCTTGATTACTGGTCTGTGCATAAAAATAATGGTCCTTTAGAGAAAATTGACCGTCCTGAAGAGCGTGCGCACATAAAACATATTATTGCGCTATCTGCAGCTACCTTATAAAATATGACCATTTCCATGATAACCTCCATGACACACTGTTTCGCATTCGGTTGCATGCCATCCCATTCCATCACTTCTCATCTCTCCATTGGACCAATATGCACTTCAACAGTGGTTACATAGCTCTAGTTTGTAATTCCCTTTATCTTGATGGTGCGGACCTTTATGAGCACTGTGACGCGCCAGGGTTGTTCATGATGCAAGTTAATGGTTTGTTTTGAAAGTTCTTGAATGTCTACGATGTCCATTTTGTGACATAAATCCCACAGAAAGTTGAGCTCTGCACCTCACGAGCATTTTCTGTCGCCCTCCTGATGCGCTTGGTAAGTCATTAGCAGCTAAGCCTCACTAAAGACTGGACTTACAACATTGCACTCAAGCGGTTTCTCGTCACATGGCGCTCATAAAGCGGAACCAGTTTAGACTTCAATCACCATACTTCCAAACAGCTCCATCCGCCACTGAGGATGCTGATATTTACGCTTAGATCACGACACTTCCAAATAGTCTGGTCCATCCGCCGCAGAAGGCGCTGATGTTGGGAACTATTTTCCACTTTTGCAAAACACAGCTCAGATGAACATCGCTCCGCCAGTCGCGTATAAATGGAAATGCAGCACCACACCCGGGCTGTTCCAGTCGCAGCTGCAGTTCCATTTCCAGTTGCCGACAGTTATCAGCAGCCGAAGGATATCAGTCGTTGCCACCGTTATAACCTTTCATTACAGAGAATATCAAACGTTTGGGCTCAAATTGAAATATGTGGTAGTGAGTCCACAACCGATTACATAGAGATAGGGAACTAATGGTCGGAAATGCTTATTATTTTATTGTGTTATGGAAATTCACAGGGTATACCACCTAACAACAACGTAGCTCATAGTAATTGTTAAAAGCCACGACCGTCAGTTTCAGTGCATGTATTTCAACGGCGCGTGGAATTCTGTCGCACTCTCGCAATGATCCCGGGTGTCTGCTGTACGCTGTAACAGGCAGCGGGTGATAAAAACAGCGTACACCCCCCGATCACCAAGCGGACATACTGCACTCAACTCAAGCCCATAGCACGTATGTCATGTGACGACCGCAAGCATCGCACCGCCGCGTTAACCTGTGCCACTTGCACACCGCCATCCCTGGTGTTAGTCGTCCATTACATCAGACACCTTGTGAGGCGTCCACGATGAAGTGAGTTACTGTGTGCAGCGCATGACACGTAATCAAAGATGAAACGTTACTCGTCACGAGAGCTGGCAGACATGAACGGTGTGGTAGGATGTAGTGCCCATAAAGCAGCACGAACATACAGAGAACACTTTCACAGCAGACGTCATCCTAAATTGGATGGATACCAACTTACGAAAGACGTTCACGCCACAGAGAGCCGGCTATGCTACCTGCCAAAGACATGTCCGAACACCAGACATTGCGGTGGTGGAATTGGATCGTGTTGCCAACCGTCCAGCAACAAGCGCCCGTCAATTTGCCCGTGAGATGCACACCTCGAAAGACGCAGTGTGGAAAGTACTGGTGGAACAGGTAATACGCCAGTATCATAAACCACATGTGCGGGCACTGTGACCAACGGATTTTGAGCCCCAAGTTCACTACTGTTAATGGATTACCCATCGCAGTGCTCTAATGCCAAACTTCGCACTGTTTGTATTGTTCACGGATGACGCCTCAGTTACCCGTTATGGTGTTTGCAACAGCCGCAAAAGCGAGAGAGAACACTTTCCACGCCACCCACATGTAACCACTAGCAACGATTCTCTGTCAATGTACGGCAGTAATTTCCAAGATCACCAAATAGGGCCTTATTTGCAGGCTCCCCGTTTGACTGGTCCACTTTGCCTGGTGCACCTGCGAGATGTGCTGCCACAATTCTCGGAGACTGTACCCCTAGTTGTCCACCAAAGGACGTGGCTTCAGCACGGCAGAGCACCATTCCGCTTCGATGTTAATGATGCGAGCACCTCAACAACATGTATCCTCGTCGTTAGACTGGAAGGGGAAGTCCTGTCCCATGGCCAACAACGATCGCCTGATGTCACACCTCTGGACGTTTTCCTCTTGTGCTACGTCAAGACCGTGGTGTATGAAACCCCGTAGAAACGCATGAAGACATTCTTGCTAGGGTCCAAGCTGCCTCTCTTCTGGTACGAGACCAGGGATCTTTGAAAACTTCATGCACCGATGCCATGCATGCGTGGAGACTGGCGGTCGTCACTTTGAACAATTACTGTGAGCTTTGTCGTTATGCGGTGTACGCCGTGTATTTCCATAATACAGTACATATGCATTTCCGACGATTGGTTCCCTATCTTAACACAAACTGTTGTGGACCCACTCCACCCCATCCAGTTTGACCCAAAAGGTTTGACACACCCTGTATAAACTAGTGATCGTTGAACAGTTAACGGCGTCAAAGAATCTGTTATTCAGATAAGCCAGACTTGTAAGCTATTACATACAGCAGTCCAGACTGAATGTCTGTAGATTACATTGTTATTTTTCAATGTGTCGGTTTATATTAGTGTATAGGACATTAATTCAGTATTTCATCGTTTCTAAACTCTTTTAATAAATGGTTACTACTTGTTTCATATTGCGTTGCCCACACTACTTGTTTTGGGGATCATCCCCTGTGGGCTTATCTGTTGCTAGCTACCTGGCACCCTAACAAGTATCTGGTGTGGCGGGTCACTTCCTACTACCTTGACTATCAGAGCTTCTTCCATGAATACATCATAATAAAACATATAGGTTGTTTACTGTCCTATTTCTCTCTAACTGCAGTATTCTAATACTCAACACATGATTCTGTAATGGCGAAATAAAAAGAAAACAAATAAAGAGTTGCGTTAGGGTCATGTGACATAGCAAATAGAGAATTATACGAAAAGAAACAATGCCACCTTTCATTTTAGCGTAGCATTATTCGTTCCATAGTTAAGTTCAATTTGTACAGAACTGGGCAAATGTTGTTGATAACACCTAAAAACTTCAGTATGCGCCCGACGGGTCGCCGAGCAGCTCCTAAGCTTGTTGTTGTCTACTTCGCTCTGTCCTTCAGGGATTTACATCCTAGATGTCGACTCCCAAAATGGCCCCTATGTTGGTAACGTAGCATCCCATTCCATACAACTTGACTTAAAATTTTTATTTATCCATCTCTTTATCTTTTAGAATGTTCCATGTCTACGGACCATATTGTAATAGATGAGGTTTGCTATTTGGGCAAAAGAAAAGTTGGAGATGCCCAGAGTAGGCAGATTATGAAATTCCGGGTAGTAACAAAGAGTAAAGCGTTTCGGGAAAAGAGAAATTCATTAATATCAGAAATAAATGTTTATGTTAAGAACTCTTATCTAAAGTCTTTGACAGCAGTGTAGCCTTGAACAGATGTGAAACGAGGACGATAAGCAGCTCTGATAACAAGGGAATAAGAGGTTTCAAAATCTGGTATTACAGAAGACTGTTGAAGATTAAATGGGTAGAAATTTGGGAATTTGTAGTAAAGTTTTATGGGACAAAACTGCTGAGGTCATCGGTCCCTAAGCTTACGCACTATTAAATCTAACTTAAACTAACTTACGCTAAGGACGAAGGAAGGGAAGTTTCGGAAGTAAAATTTGGAGAGAGAGAAAGAGACAGAGAGGGACCGTTGCTATTCACATTGTATATAAATGACCTTGTGGATAACATCGGAAGTTCACTGAGGCTTTTTGCGGATGATGCTATAGTATATCGAGAGGTGGTACTGAAATGCAGGAGGATCTGCAACGAATTGATGCATGGTGCACGGAATGGAACTTGAATCTCAATGTAGACAAGTTTAATGTGCTGCGAATACACAGAAAGAAAGATACTTTATCATTTAGCTACAATATAGCAGGTCAGCAACTGGATGCAGTTAATTCCATAAATTATCTGGGAGTAGGCATTAGGAGTGATTTAAAATGGAATGACCATATAAAATTAATCGTCGGTAAAGCAGTTGCCAGACTGAGATTCATTGGAAGAATCCTAAAAAATGCAGTCCGAAAACAAAGGAAGTATGTTACAGTACACTTGTTCTCCCACTGCTTCAATACTGCTCACCGGTGTGGGATCCGAACCAGATAGGTTTGATAGAAGAGATAGAGAAGATCCAACGGAGAGCAGCGTGCTTCGTTGCAGGATCATTTAGTGATCGCGAAAGCGTTACGGAGATGATAGATAAACTCCAGTGGAAGACTCTGCAAGAGAGACGCTCAGTAACTCGGTACGGGCTTTTGTTGAAGTTTCGAGAACATACCTTCACCGAGGAGTCAAGCAGTATATTGCTCCCTCCTACGTATATCTCGTGAAGAGACCATGAGGATAAAATCAGAGAGATTAGAGCCCACACAGAGGCATACCGACAATCTTTCTTTCCACGAACAATACGAGACTGGAATAGATGGGAGAACCGATAGAGGTACTCGAGGTACCCTCCGTCACACACTGTTAAGTGGCTTGCGGAGTATGGATGTAGATGCAGATCTAGAGAGAGAGAGAGAGAGAGAGAGAGAGAGAGAGAGAGAGAGAGAAAGCCTGGACTACAGTAAGCAGATTCAAAAGGATATAGGTCGTAATACACTGAGGCGACAAAAGTCGTGGGATACCGATACGCACGTATACAGATGCAGGTAGTATCGCGTACACAAGGTACAAAAGGAAGTGCATCGGCGGAGCTGTCATTTATATTCAGATGATTCATGTGACAAGGTTTCCGACGTGGTTATGGCCGCACGAAGGGAATTAACAGACTTTGAACACGGAATGTTAGTTGGAGCTAGACACACAGGAAATTCCATGTCGGACATCGTTTGGGAATTCAGCATTCGAAGATCCACTGTGTTAAGAGCGTGCCGAGAAAACCACGTTTCAGGCATTACCTCTCACCACGGAAAACGCAATGGCGGACGGCCTTCAATTAACGACGGAGAACAGCGGCGTGTGTGTAGAGTTGTCACTGCTAACAGACAAGCAACACTACTTGAAGTAACCGCAGAGATCAGTGTGGGACATAACGACGAACATATCCCTTAGGACAGAGCGGTAACATTTGTAGTGAAAAGGCTGTGGCAGCAGACGATTATCGCGAGCGCCTTTGCTAAGAGCACGTCGCCTGCAGCGCCTCTCCTGGGATCGTGACCATTTCGTATGGACACCAGACGATCGAAAAACCGTGGCCTACTCATGAGAGTCCTGATTTCATTTGCTAATGACTGGTGGTAGGGCCAGAGTGTGGCGCAGATCCTAGGAAGCCATGGATCCAAGTTGTCACCATGGCAATGTGCAAGATGGTGGTGGGTCCATAATGGTTTGGGATGTGTCTACATAGAATAGACTGGGTTCTCTGGTCCAACTGATCCGACCACTGGCTGGAAATTGCTATATTCGCCTACCTGGAGACCATTATCAGCCGTTCATGAAATTCATCTTATGGATGATAGTGCGCAATGTCACCGGTGTACAACTGGTCGTGACTGGTTTGAAGACCATTGTGAACAATTCGAGCGTATGATTTGGTCACTCAGATCGCCCGACAGGAATCGCATTGAACATTTATGGAATATAATCTGCATGTCAGTTCGTCTGCAATATCCTGCAGTGGCGTCACTTTCGCAATTACGGACGGCTATACAGGGAGCGTGGCTCAATATTTCTGCAGGGGACTTCCAAAGACTTGTTGGGTCCATGGGACTTCGAGATGCTGCGCCACAGCGGGCAAAGGAGGTCCGACAAGATATGAGGAGGTATCCCATGACTTCTGTCACCTCAGTGTAGCCTTTACACAGATCAAGAACCTTACACAGAATAGACTAATGTAGACAGCTGCATCGAACCAGTCTTTGGACTGAAGGCCAAAATAACAACTGCAGGTGAGTGTGGCATTTACATAATGAAGTAGGTATTAGGTGAGCCAGCTGCAGGAATGTAAACAGAGTATGGTTCAAATGGCTCTGAGCACTATGGGACTCAACTGCTGAGGTCATTAGTCCCCTAGAACTTAGAACTAGTTAAACCTAACTAACCTAAGGACATCACAAACATCCATGCCCGAGGCAGGATTCGAACCTGCGACGGGGTACCGGGCTCGATTCCCGGCGGGGTCAGGGATTTTCTCTGCCTCGAAATGACTGGGTGTTGTGCGTCTTTCATCCTCATTCACTCTTGCGGTTCCAGACTGCAGCGCCTTTAACCGCACGGCCACTTCGGCCGGCTAAACAGAGTATGTTCTATGATTTTATTTGTATAAAATGTTAAACTTTGGACCATGACCAGTTTCTTTCATTTATCATTTTATAAAACATAATAACAAGACGTCCGCGGCTCGTGGTCTTGCGGTAGCGTTCTCGCTTCCTGCGCACGGGGTACCGGGCTCGATTCCCGGCGGGGTCAGGGATTTTCTCTGCCTCGAAATGACTGGGTGTTGTGCGTCTTTCATCCTCATTCACTCGCAAGTCGCCGTAGTGGCGTTAAAGAACTTGTGGAGCGGCGGCCGAACCGCCCCGTGAGGGTCTCCCGGCCATCAGTGCCATACGCTCATTGTTATTATAACAAGACAAATTAATATATGTCTATTACTCTATTAAAATAAAAATTCAAATGTCCCTTATGTTAATGGGACCTGTCTGGGTGGCTTTATTAATTGTTACTGCGAGACATATGGAACATTGGCGGAAGGACGAGTGTGCTCGTCATTTACGAGACGGTGATTGGTCTGTCAGAGACATGCCTTAAGGCATGCGGCTTGGTTGCGATGGGTGGTGCTTGTATACACGCTGCGTCCAGAGCTGCACGTAAGCAGGCTGTTACTAGTTATCACCCGGTGACGATAACTGTGCTCGAAACTCAAGTACGGAGTGGCCTACAGCCTGGAGCAAAGTGTCTTTCATCGATGCTTGTGTCAAAGTCTCCTCTCTACAACTCACGAAGTGGAGCATTCCTCCCCAAGAGTTCTACAGATTATTCGTACCTCTTTTAAACTGAGGTTATCCAAATGTATATTCGCAGAAATTTTTTGCTCAAAATAAGACCAGTTATTGATACTAGTAGAATCCTTTTGACCAGGAATGTCCTCTTTACTTGTAATAATTTGCATTTTCTGTCTTCCTTGCTTCGTTCGGCTTGTAATTCCAAAGTAGCATAATTCCTTCATTGCATTTATTTCTAGGTCATCAACATTAATGTTTAGTTTATCGCTAATCTCACGTCTCCTACTCGTCATCCTTTTCATCTTTCTTTGGTTTACCCTCAGTCCATATTCTATACCCACAGAACTGTTCATTCCATTCAGAAGGCTCTGAAATTCTTCTTGAATTTCACTACATATAGCAATGTCATCAGCGGATCTTATAATTGGTGTCCTTTCACCTTGAATTTTAATGCCACTCCTCAAACTTTCTTTCATTTCCGTCAGTACTTCTCCGATGTATAGAGTCAACAGTAATGGTCAAAGACTGCAACTGTGTCTTACCTCCCTTTTAATCCGAGCACTTCATTCTTGGTCTTCCAGTGGTATTGTTCCCTGTTCCTTCTTCTAGGTCGTCAACACGTAAGAGCGTGTCTTAATTTTTCGAAACGTCTGAAGGTGTATCTCCAGTCTTATAGGTTCTACAAACCATGTTGAGCAGTCGTTTGGTTGCCATTGTCTCTAATGGTTATAGAAATGCCAAAGGAATATTATCCATGCCTTCTGCAGTATTTGATCTCAAGACATTCAAAGCCCTGTTAATCTCTGACTATAGTTCTGGATCCCCTACGTCTTCCACATCGACCACCATTTCTTTTCTACCACGTCACCTCACAGTTCCTCCTCCTCGTAGAAAATTTCAATGCATCTTTTTCACTATCCGCTCTTTTCTCTGTGTTTAACAATGGAATTCCTCGTGCAGTCTTAACTTTGACGCATTTACTTTTAATTTCGTAGGAATATTTGGTTGCTTTTCTAATTGTTGAATCTCTTCTTCCGACGTCCATTTCCTTTTCGATTTCTTCGAATTTTTACTGCAACCATTTCTATTTAAGCAACTTGGATTGCTGTTGTCCTGTTATTTCCTGAACATTTTTGTACTTTTTTCTTTCTTTGATAAATTGAAATTTTTCTTCCATTACCCAAAGTTTCTTCGCAGCTACCTCAGTTGTACCTGTATTTTTCTGTCCCACAGTTTGGTTGCCCTTTTTAGAGTTGTCAGTTTCTCTTCATCTGATTCCGACGTATTAATTATATCAGTATGTAAATCTAGAGTAGTAGTTCAGTATCCCACTTTCTCGGCACTGATATTTCCGGAAGGATCTCTTAAACTTCAACCTACTCTATATCACTAACCAATTGCGATCTGAATCCATATCTTTCTTCACCTGCATATGTCTTACAATCCACTGACTGATTTCGGAATCTCCGTCTGACCATATTGTAATCTATGGGGGACTAATGCCGAATGTTTTGACAATTGAGAAATCATCGTTATGTGTCTTTAGTGTATTTAGCTTCATTACTTTCTGCGTCCACATGCCGTTGATCATTTTCAACTCTGCCGCCTTTTAGGAGCAATTTATCGCCCCCCGAGAAAGAGGTTGTCCGCTTCCCCGCCCTATTTGATTCCTTACACCGGAAGTCTACAGTAGCCACCGCTGAAGTTTTTTATTGGAAGCTAAATGGTGCCTGGAATCGAAACCAGGACCTAGGACATTTTTAGTAACTAGCCAAAGGTTCTACCCCTAATCCACGGTCCATAGAAGCTGCATTCGGCATTAATACATCTTCCTCTTCGTTTTCGACAGTTAACAAGAATGTAGGTGCTTTTATACGCTGGAGATGAAGACATCTAACAGTACGACAGACGTAAAAGTTCAAGATACAATATTCTGTTATCGTCAAAAGTGGGAACTGAAGGAAATTGACTTCTCTGACATTTGGAGTACGACAATGCTGTCCACTCAGCGAACCAAACGTTCAATAACACGCCCATGACTTAAATCGCATTTGGAAGAACATTGCTTTGTGGTGTCTTGCCTTGTTTATATGCTACTTTTCCAAAGTTTCATAACAGTAGATGACACGAAAAACAAAGAAATCATCGATTCAGAGAGCGACAGAAGATGAACGTGTACAGACGGATGTAAGCAAAGGTTCCGACACCAGAAAATGTCACGTATATTCTTTCCTTGGATCTTCACTGTACAGTGTTCACCGACTGCTGTTACAGGCAGCTAGTATCACGTGAGGCAAAGGTAAAGATGGCAGAAAGCACAGCAGCGAGGGCGCTGGCTCACAACCATTGGCAGGGGGGCATAGCAAGAAAATAACGCGACAAGGACGACTTCTCCAGCAACACAAACACAGAAACACGAGAACTAAAGGAAGTTTCCACGCGTTTCAGTCTAGAGTATCCGTCGTGCAACCAGTGCTGAGTGGTCATGGCAGACACTCAGGGAAGAGACACTCAGTTGTTGTAGTTACAGTACTGGAGCTTAGTAGTGCAGACTCCATGCAGTACTGAAGCCTTACTGAAAGTCTTAGAAGTCAACAAAACATTAGAGACGCAACTAGGAGAGAGGAAGCATCAAGAAATAGATCTTGATCCAGTTTCGCTCTGTCACTGTCTCCATGAAGACTCCTCTATGAAATAGTTTCAGCACACGATCAGTTAGACCTGTTTCAAAACTTGCTTTCTAAATTGAATAAACTTTTTGTACAAGATTCCTAATCCATCGAATTCTGGTAAGAGATTTTGTTGCTAGAAATCTGAGCCTGTATGGTGATGCCGCTGTTCTATGTGGGAAATTCTGTCGTTGAGTATCTGTAAGGAATATATGACACTTACAAAAAATTTTATTTGGTAGAATTGAGTGCAGTTTTGTTTAAATACGAAAAAAATGTAATTTAATGCGGAAGGATAGGGGAAACATTCCGGTTGTGTTCGAATATAACATACACGTAAAAAAAAGGTTTTACATCACTTCGGTTCACAGAAATCCTGAAGATATTGTATCACAGAGACAGTCACTTTGACTCTTCAGACGTAAACAACCATGCATGAGCAGCGCCTAAGACAGATGGGGTCCGACAGCCGATCACGTCCAGTCATTGCACCAGGAAGGAGGTACACGACTCGTGTTGTTTGTAGTTCAACCATGCCTAGACGATCAGTTCGATCGTGTCCGCATTGTTACTTTATGCCAGGAAGGGCTCTCAACAACTGAAGTGTCCAGGCGTCTCGGAGTGGACCAAAGCGATGTTATTCGGACATGGAGGAAATACAGAGAGACAGGAACTGTCGATAGCATGCCTCGCTCAAGCCTCCCAAGGGCGGCCTGCAGTGGATGACCGCTACCTACGGATTATGGCTCGGAGGAACCCTGACAGCAACGGCACCATGTTGAATAATGCTTTTCGTGCAGCCACAGGACGTCGTGTTACGGCTCAAACTGTGCGCAACAGGCTGTATGATGCGTAACCTCACTCCCGACGTCCATGGCGAGGCCATCTTTGCAACCACGACACCATGAAACGCGATACAGATGGGCCAAGTAACATGCCGAATGGACCGCTCAGGATTGGCATCAAGTTCTCTTCACCGATGAGTGTCGCATATACCTTCAACCAGACAATAGTCAGAGAAGTGTTTGGAGGCAGCCCGATCAGGCTGAACGTCTTAGACACACTGTCCAGCCATTGCAGCAATGTGGAGGTTCCCTGCTGTTTTGTAGTGGCATTATGTGAGGGCAACGTACGTCGCTGTTGGTCATGGAAGGCGCCGTAACGGCTTTATGATACGTGAGTTCCATCCTCCGACCGATAGTGCAGCCATATCGGCAGCTTACTGGCGATGCATTCGCCTTCTGGACGACAGTTGCCGCCCCCCCCCCCCCCCAATCGTGAACATCTTGTGAATGAATGACTTCCTTCAGGATAACGACATCGCACGACTAGAGTGGCCAACATGTTCTCCAGACATGAACCCCATTGCACATTCCTGGGATAGATTGAAAAGGGGTGTTTATGGACGACGTGACCCACCAACCACTCTGAGGGATCTACGCCGAATCGCCGTTGAGGAGTGGGACGATCTGGACCAACAGTGCCTTGATGAACTTGTGGATAGAATGCCATGACAAATACAAGCATGCATCAGTGCTATTAGAGGTACCGGTGTGTACAGCAATCTGGACCACCACCTCTGTAGGTCTTGCTGTATAGTGGTACAACATGTAATGTGTGGTTTTCATGAGCAATAAAAATGGGTGGAAATGATGTTTATGTTGATCTCTATTCCAATTTTCCGTACAGGTTCCGGAACTCTCGGAACCGAGGAGATGCAAAATTTCTCTTGATGTTTTTATTAATGTTATACTACACGACACAGCAACGTTGGTTAAACATCTCGGTATAACATTGCGAAATGACGTGAATTGGGATGGACACATACAGCCAGTTCAAGACAAGCGAATGATTCCCATGCTTTATTGGCGGAGTTCTGTAAATATAAGACGCATTTATAAAAGGGACTGCGACAAAACGCTTGAGCAAACTATTCTTGATTACTGCTAGAGTTTTTGGCACCCATAAAAGGTTGGAGAAAAAACTAGGCATCGAAGCGATCCAAATATATGGAAAAAATGGAAAAAAATTACAGAAGCAGCTACATATGACTTCCCTCGTCCTTATCGATTGTAGAAGAACGTCGGTAGCGGAAATCCCATAAAAATAGCTACATTTATGACATGGTGGAATTAGTAATGAAAGCCAAGGAAAAGTGTGATGTGGTCAAAAGGATACTCATGTTTTCCGCACACTGAAATAGCAGACAGCCTTGCAAAAAACAGCATCAAAGAACGGGAACCGCTGTTCCGTATCCCAACTACCTCCACATTTCAGGAATACAGATATACCAGTAAATGAAGCAGCAGTGGCAAATATCGCATTATGAGAAGGGATTTGCGAACGTTTTAGCCCAGCGCACCATACCAACAAAACCCCTATGCAAGCAGAAGAACCTACACCAGAGACATGTTACATTAATTAATTTAATAATATTCGCTGAGCACCTCTGCAGGGTCGGAGTCATACTCTCCGATGTGCAGTCAACGCCCAGAGGACGAAGATCTAAGCCACGTCATACTGCGATATACAAACTATGTTCCAGACGAAAATAAACCATGGGAAACCTAAAAAAAATGTGGAATCCTTTGCTGAGAACCATTAAAATCCCAATGAGTCAGACTAAACGCGAAATTAATGGTGAACTTGGACGTTAACTGCAAGAAGTGGATAGCAATCTCTGGCATAGTATATACTTATGTTTCTAAAATTATACGCCTATAAAGTAACTTTATATTTAAATTTACCTGGATTAGCTATCCTCACAAAATCACAGTTAAGGGCTTTACTCATCCCAGCAAAAAGTGAATAAAATTAAATTAAGGAAAAATGACTACTTTAAACATAAAAAGCACGATGCGTTGAATCTTGTGTTTTATTTATCAGGCCTTGAAGTTCTGAACGTCCTTGATATGATACCGCGATACGTTTGCACCATGCGTGAAGCACGTGATCTGCCTTTCATTTACCGGACCTTGAGTTTTACCAGTTCGATCTGCAGCACGGTGGTTGCAACCGTCCGCGTCCGTGCTCCGTGACGTCCTGGGTTATTCACACCGGCGCCTTAGTGCGTGCTGTAACAGACTCAAGTGCTGCCCTGGACCTTGGCCCTGCTGGCATCGCAAAACTCTCCACTCAAGTCGTGTCTTCACTCTATTATCATTTCGACTCGGGCGCACAGTTGGCGATAATTTCAGTTGGTTCCTATCGGCATAGACTCCAGCATTTCTGCTACATTGCTACCTCTCTCTGCAAGACTGATATATATATATCAACAACATCAATGTTCCTCTCACGAGTTACGCATTTGGATCTGCTTAGTCCTTCAATATTTAATTGGAAAATTCGGAGGCTAGGTCCGATATTTCTTGTCATGCAACTCCTGCAGGATCCATTATCTGACATGCTTGCTTCCATGTGCGCAAGGCCAGGAGATCCTCTAGAGAAGATAAGTCTGGCGCCAGCTATCGTTCCAGCTCTTTTAGCATTACCCAAGGTGCACGTGTGGACTTCTTCCACGGACGCGAGCTAGTTTACACCCCACCCACCACAGCAGGCAGATTTCAGACCCAATAGGAGCTGCACAGACCACGCCCTAACGACATGTATTGAATCAGGTTTTCAAAAACAAAAAAAGACTGCAGTAGCTATCATAGACGTAACAGCTGCCTATGACACTGTATGGAAGGAAGGACTTCTACACAAACTGATAAAAGTAATCCCCTACCGTATGACACTGAGACTTATCAACAACATGCTTTCGCATAGATACTTCTAGGTGATACAGGTTAATGACATAAGCAAATAGAGGAAACTGAACAATGGACTGAAAATCTCAGAGTGAAAATCTCATTCTCTGAACAATGGACTGCCTCAAGGATCAGTTTTAGCACCAATGCTCTTTGATCTTTACATCTATGACCTGTCTGAAACCATCTGAAGGAAGTTTCCAGAACGAGATTTTCACTCTGCAGCGGAGTGTGCGCTGATATGAAACTTCCTGGCAGGTTAAAACTGTGTGCCCGGCCGAGACTCGAACTCGGGAATTTCCGAGTTCGAGTCTCGGTCGGGCACACAGTTTTAATCTGCCAGGAAGTTTCATCTGAAGGAAGTGGAGCTATGCTGATGATATGGCCCTAGCTGTCCAAAGCAAGCAGTTTGAAAACATCCTCACAGCTGACCTAAACAAAATGCATGAGTATTTCACCAAGTGGAGGCTAATAACAAATCCCACCAAGACTGAAGTCAGCTGTTTTCATTTCAACAACAGAATGGCGGGATATGAGCTGAAGGTTCATATGAATAACAGTCAACTGCGATATCAGCCATATCCAAAGTACCTGGGGATCACTCTAGATAGGACATTATCCTTCAAAAGGCACCTGGAAAATGTATCCAATAAAATAAGCTCACAGAACAGCCTCATTCAGAGGCTCTGCAGCACTAACTGGGGAGCAGCAGCAGACAAACTACGAACCTCTGCACTCGCCTTAGTGTACTCTGCAGCCGAGTACTGTGCACCAGCGTGGTTAACCAGCAAGCATGTAACCAAGGTGAACACCCAGCTCAACGCTGCTATGAGAACCATAACTGGATGCATAAAGACAACCCCACTATATTGGCTTCCAACACTTAGTCATATAGCACCTGCCGGCCGGTGTGGCCGAGCAGTTCTAGGCGCTACAGTCTGGAACCGCGCCACGGCTCCAGTCGCAGGTTCGAATCTTGCCTCGGACATGGGTGTGTGTGATGTCCTTAGGGTAGTTAGGTTTAAGTAGTTCTAAGTTCTAGGGGACTGATGACCTCAGATGTAAGTCCCATAGTGTGCAGAGCCATTTGAACCATATAGCACCACCCTCCCTGCGAAGACAGGAAGCTCTGATGAAGGAATACACAAAAATAATGAATAACCCCCTACTTCCTATCCATGAACATGACCCAACTTTGGAAAGAACACGACTCCACTCCAGAAATCCCCCATTAAGACTGGCCCAACAACTGTCAGCTGCCAACTTCAGCATGGATACTAAATGGCACGAGAGCTGGAGTGATAGTGCCTCCCCTGACAACCGTGAACTTATCTGTCCATCAGAGAAACCCTAGGGCTTTGAACTTCCACGACAGCTATGGAAAAGCCCAAACAGAATCCGAACAGGATATGGACTATGTGCACACAATCTACACAAGTGGGGAAAGCTTTCCAGCCCTAGCTGTGACTGTGGGGCACCTAATCAAACAATACGGCACATAGCTCAGGACTGTGAATTAAGAGCCTACCAGGGTAGTCGAGCTTACTTCTTCAACGCCACGCCGCCCTGCATCGAATGGATCGCCAATTTGGACGTCAGAATTTGAAGACTTGTGTAATGCAAAATATCAGCTGTGTTGTTACTTTTTATTGCGTTTATGTATTATATTTTATCTGAATATGTATCCTTCACTTATGTATTTTTAGTGTATTTTATCATATAATTTCATAATGTAATAAGCGTAAACCATGTGTGTAGCACCATACACTATATATATATATATATATATATATATATATATATATATATATATATACTCTGAGCTTCCTGAAAATTGGAGTAAATGATAATGTGTGAAACAATGAATCACCAGTAAATTATTCAAATTATAGAGCCATTCTTTACACATCGTCACATTGTTTGCCAGCTCGGACGCCTCTTTCACATCGCAGTATGGCTACCAAACTCCGTAAATGCCTTAATGCCCAGCTGTACACTGATAAAAATACTTAAATTTTGCTCGACAGAGTTCTCCAGCACTGGGTGACGTACGGTTCACTACTTGCAGCATTACTTGGTTATCGGATGTTGTGCCTCTAATGCAAACAAACGCTGATACAATACGCAGGTTCTCGCTGTGGAGAAGATCTACCAACCGGTTTGTTCGGGAAAGACACTGAAATTAATAAAAACGACCAAAGTTCGAGGTAAAATGGCCCTACATTCCAGAGCTGCAACGAAGCACTGTTGAGGGTAACAAGTGCAGAAGTACAGTGGTAATGACCAGGGTAAGGTGGTCGGACGTTGGCGCAAGAACATATAGGCTGGCCCACGTGAAACATGAGACAGTACATTTTAAGTGGGCTATCCTGCTAAGATGCAGACGTGTTAGCGCCATCTACCGGATCAGATCCGACCCATATAGTACGCCATTCAGTTCGGTATGGAAAGTGGCCAGTTCAGGTGCGTATTGAGACAGTGGAGGCGTTCTGTCGTGTCCAGAGCAATGCACCTTGGAAAAGACCGCCATCTCCATGTTCCAGACAGATGGACAATATCAAAATAGATAAAACAACAGTGCGAAATGCTTTCTGTTACCAATGTGGAGCATAAGGGATCTGAAATAATAGTTCGAAATCCGGAAAATATCCGATGAGTTAGTTCAAATGGCTCTGAGCACTATGGGACTTAACTTCTGAGGTCATCAGTCCCATAGGACTTAGAACTACTCAAACCTAACTAACCTAAGGACATCACACACATCCATGCCCGAAGCAGGATTCGAACCTGCGACCGTAGCGGTACGTGCTTCCAGATTGTAGCGCCTAGAACCGCTCGGCCACCCTGGCCGGCTGACGAGTTAGTGCAGCTCTGCATGAAGCCCACAGCGATCTGTCCGTCGCTGTTCCAGATCATTAGAAATCCCTTGCAAGTAAAACAGAATATAAAGTTTCCTCATTATAAGCTGCAAGTGGCTCAACAGTTACGGCCATCCGGGAGATAAAGTGAGCAGGCGCCATTTCTGGACAACATTTCTGAACAGAATTGAACCGGGTTATGCGTTTCTGACAAATCATGTGGGTGGCTCATTCATGAAAATTACTAGGATACCACAAATGTCGTCACCTTGCTTGCTATTCGACCGTCGACTGAAAAGGTTGCCCACAGTGTTTTGAAGACAATAACGGCCAGCCAGTGAGTGAAGAATCCGAACGGCATCCTCCATAGTTAGTAGTTTCTTCATTCGATACCTTCTTGGACTTTACTGTCTGAATTTGATGTGCTTTCAACAAGGTGGGTATACATCTCTTACAACCATTAATTCATTGACTACACTGAGGTGTTGCTTTCCACACTGATTACTCTCACGGTTCGGTGATGTACCACGGGTGGGGAAATCACGTGATCATTCAGCCTCACATTTTTTTCTGTGGTGTTGTTGCGAGAACGAAGTTGTTTCACGGTGACACCACAATAGTGATGAGCTGACAGCCAAAATTCGGTAACATCTAGATGCCTTTCCTCAAGAACTGATTGAGAGCATAATGAGAATATTCCAAGAACGCCTTCTGCCATACATAACCAATGACGGAAATCATTTGTGTGATGTACTTTTTCAGAAATAAACTTGCGTTTGGTTTTCTAGTAGTGGCAACATAAACAGAAACGTTATCTATATATTACATTCGTGGAAATGTACGCTAAACCTTATAATAACAAAGTCAAATAATATACTACTTAATATGGACCACACGGTATAATCTACAGCCGCGGGCTCTAATGCAGGCCGCCACCAGCAATGGAGGATGAATCTTTGACAATACCAGTCACGTGTGCTGGCGAAACGTTAGCAAAGTCGTTAAGCCAACATCGGCCAAAGATTCAGAGACGAGAACCAAAAATGAATACGTCAATAAGTAGCCATGAAAATCATAAAAATTTGGAAAGAAACACTCTCAGATTCGTAAACGTTTATTTACTAAAGGAAACGAAAATCGCCGTTTCATCACAGACCAACATCGTTAGCAGTAGCAAATCTATGCTAGGAGTAGTATATCTCCGGCTCACTTAAATGCGATATTTGAACCTCCCAATACCACTAACAGGTTGGTACTAAGATCCCCCCACCCCTATTAATGACGTTATCAAAATCATAAGACACCTCATCTCGCTCACCATTCTCCACCACTCTCCGGAACATAAAACTGTGTTATTAAAATGAAACAGCAGCCAGCCGTTGTGGCCGAGTGGTTCTAGGCTCTTCAGTCTCGAACCGCGCGACCGCTACGGTCGCAGGTTCGAATCCTGCCTCGGTCATGGATGTGTGTGATCTCCTTAGGTAGTAGGTAGTAGTTCTAAGTTCTAGAGGACTGATGACCTCAGATGTTAAGTCCCATAGTAAGTCCTCAGAGCCATTTGAACCATTTTTGAAACAGCTAGTCGCAACATAGTCTGTTAGCGGCCATTACATTGGAACAACCAGCTGCCGTGTAGCACCAGAGCAGCCAACATGGCAGTACTCAAAAATGAACTGGACCCTGAATGTAGGGCCAGTTCTGTGTGCAGTTGGGACACGTTGGTGGGTTGTGGCGAGGAGCAGGCCATGGACAGCTTTGACAAATGGAATCGAGTGACAAAGCATTATGTTAACACTCATGTGAATACCCCCGTAGTTTCTCGATGGAGTTAGTGGCCACATCCCCTCACAGCATGGAAGGACGGCGCGTGCTGATGGCCATTAGGCCGTGACATTGGCGCCCTGGAATGCTGAGTCAATGAGCTTACGCAGGAGAGTACGCCCCAGTTAGCGTGACATGACCGCTCGGATTGAAGTCAGCAGCACTGTAGACTGCCATGTCGCCTTGCACAACCCTTTGGTACTGCCAGACTACTGATCCCTCTCCTAAAATTAACGGTTATGTGTGCTGGGTCATGGCTACCATGTTGTGCAAACACGCTGTTTCCTCTCACGTTTGGGTCAACAAATCTGTGGCCTACTGGTGCGGAAACGGCTTGGTCGTCCTGCAAGAGCTCTTGTCTTACCACTGCATTGCAATATTGTTGTGCCTGGCCTAGGTCACCTCTTGTATAAACAGCTGTGTTGCTGCAACTGACATGCCGATACCTTAGCATCCACCAGCTGTCTTCATCTGCTGTAGCTCGACTGGTAGTTCCAGCAGTAACGCCCAAAAAATTGTTGTTGATTTGTCAAAAGAGTTTAACCAAAAAAGTCGGGGTACATGTAAAATGTGCCAGCAAATCATACACACACACACACACACACACACAATATATGTATGCCTCGAAATTACGGGTTAATCATGTAATGTGACACCCTCCTCTAACACTACCTTTTTTTTTATAGAAAAAACCAATACCATTTATACTGTCGGTTCTTGTATAGATGAACATTCTAAGCCGTTTAACCAAATTAATTTCATGTGATTCTGTGTCCGATATATTATATTTCAAGTTAAAATGTATAAAAATAAATAAATTCGTTACAATCGATATGTACTAACGGTTAAAAATTATTCTTGTTTTAGAAATATTATAAATTATAAATTCCGGCATACTTAAAATTCATATAATTAATTGCACATTCTAACGATAATTATTAAAGTTATTTCCGGACTCATTTACAAAAAATGATATATTTTAGAGAAATCCTTCTTTTGTCGAGAAAGCGTGTAAACTCTTTTGCTTTGTAAACTCTTTGGAATATTGTGAGTACCGCAGAGTGTAAGTATCAGTGGCCATGCATCTGATGGAGACAGATGCTTTTATATGATCGAGACTAACAATGTAATTTGGAATATTAAGCGGAAATTGAAAAACGGTGTGATATTTAATCTACATCTACATCTACAATTATACTCCGCAAACCACCCAACGGGGTGAGGCGGAGGGCACTTTACGTGCCACTGTCATTACCTCCCTTTCCTGTTCCAGTCGCGTATGGTTCGCGGGAAGAACGACTGCCGGAAAGCCTCCGTGCGCGCTCGAATCTCTCTAATTTTACATTCGTGATCTCCTCGGGAGGTATAAGTAGGGGGAAGCAATATATTCGATACCTCATCCAGAAACGCCCCCTCTCGAAACCAGGACAGCAAGCTACACCGCGATGCAGAGCGCCTTTCTTGCAGAGTCTGCCACTTTGCTAAACATCTCCGTAACGCTATCGCGCTTACCAAATAACACTGTGACGAAACGCGCGGCTGTTCTTTGGATCTTATCCTTATCCTCCGTCAACCCGAATTGGTACGGATCCCATACTGATGAGCGATACTCAAGTATAGGTCGAACAAGTGTTTTGTAAGCCACCTCCTTTGTTGATGGACTACATTTTCTAAGGACTCTCCCAATGAATCTCAACCTGGTACCCGCCTTACCAACAATTAATTTTATATGATCATTCCACTTCAAATCGTTCCGCACGCATACTCCCAGATATTTTACAGAAGTAACTGCTACCAGTGTTTGTTCCGCTATCATATAATCATACAATAAAGGATCCTTCTTTATATGTATTCGCAATACATTACATTTGTCTATGTTAAGGGTCAGTTGCCACTCCCTGCACCAAGTGCCTATCCGCTGCAGATCTTCTTGCATTTCGCTGCAATTTTCTAATGCTGCAACTTCTCTGTATACTGCAGCATCATCCGCGAAAAGCCGCATGGAACTTCCGACACTATCTACTTGGTCATTTGTATATATTGTGAAAAGCAATGGTCCCATAACACTCCCCTGTGACACGCCAGAGGTTGCTTTAACGTCTGTAGACGTCTCTGCATTGAGAACAACATGCTGTGTTCTGTTTGCTAAAAACTCTTCAATCCAGCCACACAGCTGGTCTGATATTCCGTAGGCTCTTATTTTGTTTATCAGGCGACAGTGCGGAACTGTATCGAACGCCTTCCGGAAGTCAAGGAAAATAGCATCTACCTGGGAGCTTGTATCTAATATTTTCTGGGTCTCATGAACAAATGAAGCGAGTTGAGTCTCACACGATCTCTGTTTCCGGAATCCATGTTGATTCCTACATAGTAGATTCTGGGTTTCCAGAAACGCGAGCAAAAGACATGTTCTAAAATTCTACAACAGATCGACGTCAGAGATATAGGTCTATAGTTTTGCGCTTCTGCTCGACGACCCTTCTTGAAGACTGGGATTACTTGGGCTCTTTTCCAATCATTTGGAACCCTCCGTTCCTCTAGAGACTTGCGGTACACGGCTGTTAGAAGGGGGGCAAGTTCTTTCGCGTACTCTGTGTAGAATCGAATTGGTATCCCGTCAGGTCCAGTGGACTTTCCTCTGCTGAGTGATTCCAGTTGCTTTTCTATTCCTTGGACACTTATTTCGATGTCAGCCATTTTTTCGTATGTGCGAGGATTTAGAGAAGGAACTGCAGTGCGGTCTTCCTCTGTGAAATAGCTTTGAAAAAACGTGTTTAGTATTTCAGCTTTACGCGTGTCATCCTCTCTTTCAATGCCTTCATCATCCCGGAGTGTCTGGATATGCTGTTTCGAGCCACTTACTGATTTAACGTAAGACCAGAACTTCCTAGGATTTTCTGTCAAGTCGGTACATAGAATTTTACTTTCGAATTCACTGAACGCTTCACGCATAGCCTTCCTTACGCTAACCTTGACATCGTTTAGCTTCTGTTTGTCTGAGAGGTTCTGGCTGCGTTTAAACTTGCAGTGAAGCTCTCTTTGCTTTCGCAGTAGTTTCCTAACTTTGTCGTTGAACCACGGTGGGTTTTTCCCATCCCTCACAGTTTTACTCGGCACGTACCCGTCTAAAACGCATTTTACGATTGCCTTGAACTTTTTCTATAAAGACTCAACATTGTCAGTGTCGGAACAGAAATTTTCGTTTTGATCTGTTAGGTAGTCTGAAATCTGCCTTCTATTACTCTTTCCAAACAGATAAACCTTCCTCCCTTTTTTGATATTCCTATTTACTTCCGTATTCAGGGATGCTGCAACGGCTTTATGATCACTTATTCTCTGTTCTGCGCTTACAGAGTCGAAAAGTTCGGGTCTGTTTGTTATCAGTAGGTCCAAGATGTTATCTCCACGAGTCGGTTCTCTGTTTAATTGCTCGAGGTAATTTTCGGATAGTGCCCTCAGTATAATGTCACTCGATGCTCTGTCCCTACCACGCGTCCTAAATATCTGAGTGTCCCAGTCTATACCTGGTAAATTGAAATCTCCACCTAAGACTATAACATGCTGAGAAAATTTATGTGAAATGTATTCCAGATTTTCTCTCAGTTGTTCTGCCACTAATGCTGCTGAGTCGGGAGGTCGGTAAAGGAACCAATTATTAACCTAGAACGGTTGTTGAGTGTAACCTCCACCAATAATAATTCATAGGAACTATCCACTTCTATTTCACTACAGGATAAACTACTACTAACAGCGACAAACACGCCACCACCGGTTGCATGCAATCTATCCTTTCTAAACACCGTCTGTGCCTTTGTAAAAATTTCGGCAGAATTTATCTCTGACTTAAGCCAGCTTTCCGTGCCTATAACGATTTCAGCTTCAGTGCTTTCTATCAGCGCTTGAAGTTCCGGTACTTTACCAATGCAGCTTCGACAGTTTACAATTACAATACCGATTGCTACTTGGTCCCCGCATGTCCTGACTTTACCCCGCACCCTTTGAGGCTGTTGCCCTTTCTGTACTTGCCCGAGGCCATCTAACCTAAAAAACCGCCCAGTCCACGCCACACAAACCCTGCTACCCGTGTAGCCACTTGCTGCGCGTAGTCGACTCCTGACCTATCCAGCGGAACCCGAAACCCCACCACCCTATGGCGCAAGTCGAGGAATCTGCAGCCCACACGGTCGCAGAACCGTCTCAGCCTCTGATTCAGACCCTCCACTCGGCTCTGTACCAAAGGTCTGCAGTCAGTCCTGTCGACGATGCCGCAGATGGTGAGCTCTGCTTTCATCCCGCTAGCGAGACTGGCAGTCTTCACCAAATCAGATAGCCGCCGGGAGCCAGAGAGGATTTCCTCCGATTCATAGCGACACACATCATTGGTGCCGACATGAGCGACCACCTGCAGATGGGTGCACCCTGTACCCTTCATGGCATTCGGATGGACCCTTTCCACATCTGGAATGACTCCCCCCGGTATGCACACGGAGTGCACATTGGTTTTCTTCCCCTCTTTTGCTGCCATATCCCTAAGGGGCCCCATTACGCGCCTGACGTTGGAGCTCCCAACTACCAGTAAGCCCACCCTCTGCGACCGCCCAGATCTTGTAGACTGAGGGGCAACCTCTGGAACAGGACAAGCAGCCATGTCCGGCCGAAGATCAGTATCAGCTGGAGACAGAGCATGAAACCGGTTCGTCAGACAAACTGGAGAGGCCTTCCGTTCAGCCTTCCGGAATGTCTTTCGCCCCCTGCCACACCTCGAGACGACCTCCCAATCTACCACAGGTGAGGGATCAGCCCCATGTGGGGAGTATCCCGGGCAGCCACAGTCGTAGTCCGATCGGGGGTGCGTGGGACGAGCTGGCCGTCCCCGACAAGCCCCCATCCGGACCCCCACAGTGACACCCACTGGCAACAGCTTCAAGCTGCGTGACTGAAGCCAACACTGCCCGAAGCTGGGAGCGAAGGGATGCCAACTCAGCCCGCATCCGAACACAGCAGTCACACAGTCCCTATCCATGCTAAAAACTGTTGTGCAAAGAACGTCTGAACTAATCTACAGAGCACAAACAATTCGACACAAAATTTAAATGGTTATTAAAATACAAGGTTGCCTAGTAAATGCAGTAATGCTGCTACTTGCGGACTGCTGACACACTGCTCGGCAGCAGAAGGAGACTACGCGATTTTACACTATTCAGGTACTAAAGCGCGATGCTACAACTCTCAAGTACTATAATACGCCTGAAATTGATGAATTAAACAATGCAAGTACCCAAAAACACGCAAAGAAATTAAGAATTAAACTATGTAACAAATAAGTAAGCTAGGAGTATACGACTTGCTGCTGGCAGCTGCTTATCCAACGGCGGCAGGGAGCACACTGGCTGTGACCAACCGACACTGGCCGTTCAAAACAAAAACAGAAGACAGACGACTACGCGAATTTACACTATTCAGATACTAAAGCGCGATGCCACAACTCTCAAATACTATAATACGCCCGAAATTTATGAATTAAACAAGTACCCAAAAACACGCAAAGAAATTAAGAATTAAACTATGTAACAAATAAGTAAGCTAGGAGTATACGACTTGCTGCTGACAGCTGCTTATCCAACGGCGGCAGGGACAAATCTTCATCAGTTATTTAGTTATCAGGAACCCATAACGTCAAATCAAAATTTCTGCCGCAAGACTTGTAGCCAACAACAAGAGAGAATGAAGATAAGTAAAAAGTTTTTCTTTTGTAAATCTTACGCCTCTCGGTGCCTTTGAATCTAATGAAGACATTAAGAGAATTTTAATAGTGGTTTGTGGGAGGGTAAGATTACAAGCAGCACTAGTGAATGTGCAAAGTTTGATCTGTGTACCACACATGGTGCAAGGCATAATTATTTTACATCTTCATTCATCACGTCTTCATATTTATTTCTCAACATAGTCCCCATGACGACGAAAACATTTTTCCAAATAAGAGCCAGGTTGTTGACACCGTCATTGTAGAATATTTTACTATACTGACGCAGCTACAGCCACACATCTGGTTTCACCGCTTCATCAGAATCAAAGTGCCCTCGATGGTGTTCTTTAAGTTTTGGAAACAGATTAAAGTCGGATGTGTCCAAGTCGGCACCGCACGGAGGATGAATCCAAGGGGTCAGATTGTTGCAGATGTCGCAGCGCTGTTGTATGGTCTGGTGTTGTCATGCTGAAGGATGGGGTGCTTCTTGTGTGGACAAACGCTTCAAATTCGTGCTTTCAGTTTTCTCAGGGTTTCTCACACACGGGCATAGTCACGTTACACACTGCCACGTTACACGCTACAAGCGTGTTGCAACTTGCGTTAGCGAAGCAGGAAAGTCAAACGAGTAATATGCTGGTACCACTCTTGAGAACAGAATAGAAACTTCTCAGGCATGACTTTTCAGCACATCCTTGTACATACGAGCGCTTTTTGGAAAGTAAGGTTAGATTGGTCACGAAACGGAAACCACTGTGAAAATCAAAACCTTCTCGCTGCCTCTCTATATAGCCGCCGCTGCGACTTATATGTCTGTCGTAATGTTGTATCAACTTTCCAGTGCCCTAGGCATAGAAGGCAGCCTCCTGTGTTTTCTGACAATTTTCTACGCTAGACTGCCGCTCGTTATCGTGCCGAAATGTTGTCTTCACAGCCATAGTTCATTTGAGCAGAGATGAACTCAGTGGGAGCCAACATTTTCCATCTAAAACGTTGCGCTCGTTATCGTGCCGAAATGTTGTCTTCACAGCCATAGTTCATTTGAGCAGAGATGAACTCAGTGGGAGCCAACATTTTCCATCTAAAACGTTGCAGAAGTGTCCTCCTTGCCCCTGCAGTATGCGTCCGACTACTGTCATATAGAAGGAAGGAACTGTATGGCAGTTACATAATGTGGGGTTGCAAGATAACAGGCGAAATCTCCCGGCAGGTACCAGTTCTTGGCGGGAGACACTATTTTCTATGCGTCTTTGCGCGCTCACTGTTCGCTCAGAACTGAGAAGAACGACGTGACGCTATCTACGTACGGGCATACGTAAGACACTGCCAGAGCATCTGTGCAAAGCTTCATCGGATTTTCACTGTGGTTTCCATTTCGCGAGCGATCACTCTTTAGTCTAAGAATAGCTCTGGTACTGTGATAAACGAGTCATAGGATTCCAAGTACACACACACACACACACACACACACACACACACACACACACACACACACACACAGCCGGCCGTTATGGCCGAGCGGTTCTAGGCGCTTCAGTCTGGAACCGCGCGACCGCTACGGTCGCAGGTTCGAATCCTGCCTCGGGCATGGATGTGTGTGATGTCGCTAGGTCACTTAGATTTAAGTAGTTCTAAGTTCTAGGGGACTTATGAGCTCATATGTTAAGTCCCATAGTGCTCAGAGCCATTTGAACCACACACACACCACACACACACACACACACACACCTAATTCCACCCATAGCAAGGAATGTACCTTTGCCCGTCATTGTTGCAATATTGCAGTCACCATTATCGAAAACGAACAGTGAGAACGAATCATTTGAAATATTTGGTTTCCAGAACTGAACGGCAGAAGCCTCAGATAAAGCCACAGTGCTATATTAAGAGCAGAAACCCATATTCGAGACAGTTTCAACAATGAATTTTGATCCCACTTTACGAAACAAGTACACTGCAATACCAAGAGATAAATGAACAGGGCCTGATAGCTGACACAATTCCATGGGATATTGCTGTACATGTTTTTTAAAGGGACTGTTCACTACTTTTCTTTTTTGACAAAAACACACCCTTCACAAATTCGTGTCAGGAACCATAACTTCAGCATTCTCTGTCGAGTCATTGATATCTGGATGATCGGCAATACTGGAAGGAATCATTCTTATATCCTTACGGATGATAGCTGCTGCTGCTTCTACTATTATCTTTCTCTCATCTTTTTCATTAACAGCTCGTTCATTATACCATTGATTCAAAAGTTTGTGGCCACTGCCACGAAAACATACAACTGGTGGATTTTTTGGCATTGTGGCAAACAAGACCCCATCACCAAAGTGTTCAGTGAGTTTATTTTTCAGAGTTTATATCAATATAGTCATTGTCTTTCCTTCTGGGAGACATTCGTTAACTTTCTGCAACAAATCGAGCAGTGAAAATTGACACTCCTCTGTACTACCTATAAATTTGCATAGTTCAAGAAAAGGGGGAGCAAAGTTGGTATCTTGAGGGTGGCCTCTTTTTCGAACAGAGGAGGGGTTTGACACTAACTTAGCATATCAATCTTGATGATAACGGGATTCTACAGCTACTAAACACAAAACACTGTTGATGCATTTGGCAACTTTCTACCGAAATCATTATCGCGTTTCTCTACTTTCTCAACCAGCGTATGTGTCGCAGTTAAAGATCGAACTTCAAACACTCTACGGCGTTTGTGGAGTGGTTTTTTTTTTTTTTTTTTTGTTTTTGTTATCGCCTCTATGTCACACGTTTTGCCACATAGGAAACAGTCTCTTTCGAAACTGAATAGATAAGAGGAAAAGGATCTCAATTTTTTATCGTCTGCTTGTACAACATTCTGATTAATTAGTATCCTTATATTACGTTCCTTAATATATTCACGTCGACATACCTTACGCACTTCAGTCAGTCCAGCGTTCTGCAGAAGATTATGAGCCCCATCCTTCCGCTCCTTGCTGAAGCGTATCAGAGTTTCCAAGCCCTTCATCACTATTGATGTCTCTCCTTCCGGAACAGACTTACCACAAATAAAACGGGTAGTAGGGTTCAGCATTATTATTTTCAGTCCAGACAAAAGAAATGAGACTAAGAAGAAGCACTTCATAACACCACAAACTGATGAGTACTTTCACAAAAAAGAACTCTCTGGCATTACTTTAACAGTTCACAACATTAACTCAACTGAAATGGACACTAGGTAGGAACAAACGGCAGCGAAAACAGTGGTAGGGGAGCGCTGAGTGAATGGGAAGGGGAACTTGACGTTTCGTTATTGGCACGTACTCCTGATTTCAACAATACTGATCGCAAAAGAAATATCATCAAGTAGAATATACACGCTACGAAATAGTTCCCTACACATAATTACGCTTTTCATTTAAATACTTTGCTTTTGCTCAAATGGCTCTGACCACTATGGGACTTAACATCTGAGGTCATCAATCCCCTAGAACTTAGAACTACTTAAACCTAACTAACCCAAGGACATCACACACATCCATGTCCGAGGCAGGATTCGAACCTGCGACCGTAGCAGTCGTGCGATCCCGGTCTGATGCGCCCATAACCGCTAGGCCACAGCGGCCGGCGACTTTGCTTTTGCGAGGAATGTATTTATTAATAAGAGCTGTGTTCGAAAAATGAGTCTTTTTGCGTAGAAATTGAAAATATGGTACTAATTGAGTTTTGGAGGGTATCCCCTGCGAAGGGGAACTTTTCTGTTTCTTATTACTGTATCCCATATGAGTATTTTTCCGAAGTTTCAAACCTTTATAAATTTTTCTCCCATTTGCTGATTTTCTTACTAATTTGCCTGGGGTATTATTGCATCGTGAGCTCGAAAATTTTGGGTGAAATTGTTCGAAGAGTATAGAGGTGTTACCTGTTGCTGCAAAGAACGTTGGTGAAGTCAACTATCATGCCAGGGACTAATTTCTTGTTTTAAGACCCACTATATTTGATTTTCTGAAGGGAGATGAAAAGCAAGAACGAAAATTATAACAACCAGAATGGAATGCTGATCGCTTACTTTATGTGGATTGACTGCACACTATCCACAGTAAAACGTTGCAAGGAGAGAAACGCTTTATTTCTGATCTGGTGGGCACGCATTTAAAAAGAACATCGCATTGTGGATGGGGCTACTTCTGACAAAAGAGTCATTCATTTCCCTTAGCTCACGAACGTTAAAGAAAATGCAAATTTTAATGAATTAATTGTGGTATTGAAAGAATAACAGGATTGGTTTTCTAAACCTCTTGAGGACATAGCCAAACTACAACTGTTTTTCAGCTGTTTGAGAGACCGTTTGCCATTTCAATTAAAGCAACCCTGTACGTGTGCAGAGGGAACCGATCAATCTGCAATGCAATTTCAGTTTGAAAGATATATTCTTTTACGATAAAAAGTGCAGGAGTTGTGCATTTCTTTGCCCAGGAAGAGTTTCCACATCTGAATAATGAGGTTGCAAACGTGACACAATGTTTCGATCAACATATGTGCGTGAAAGGCTTTTTCTAACTGTGAAACTTATTAAGTCACTATTATGTGACAACTCGAGCGACAAAAAACTGCGAAATTGTTTCCGTATGTCAGTATGCTGACAGTTCGAACTAGATATAATCGTACAGCTTTTTTTTTAATGAAAGTGAATATTGTGTTAATTGAATGAAATGTTTTGGTAAAAATTTTCTTTTATGTTTGCTAATAGCCACGGTTAAATTTTCTCAGGGCGTTATCGCCAGAAATATCATATGTATTCCAACGTGAACACATCCGTATTACTCACGATGGATTAAAAAAGATCTTTCTTTAATATTACGCGATAAGCCAGTTAAACACGGTGCTTAATTATTTTTTCTGTGAGGCTTGATGCTCCAGGATAGCTGCCTATGTGCAATGGCAGCGAACACATTTATAGAAATTACCCTTAATAAAACGGTACCTCTGGCCAAAAATGAATTGGAAAATATTACAAGACGCCGTTCTGTATTTATTGAGATTCTTTTTAGTGCTTTTAGCATTAAATACACTACTGGCCATTATAGATGCTACACCAAGATTAGATTAGATTAGATTAGTTTTTCGTTCCATAGATCCGTGTTGAGGAGATCCTCGTGGATGTGGAACATGTCACTTTTTTTAAAGCTGAAATAACAATACTAATAGTATGAATATATACAATACATCATTTGTTTCTATTAAAAAATTCGGCAATGGAGTAGAAGGAGTTGGCCACTAGTAAGTCTTTCAGGCTCCTTTTAAACTGATCTTTATTTGTAACTAAATTTTTTATGTTTGCTGGAAAATTATTGAAGATGAGTGTTCCTGAGTAGTGGATCCCTTTTTGAACTAAAGTAAGTGCTTTTAAGTCCTTGTGCAGATCATTTTTATTCCTGGTATTGTATGTATGAACTGAGCTGTTTGTTGGAAAAAGAGATATATTATTTAGGACAACTTTCATTAAGGAGTAAATATATTGAGAGGCAGTAGTTAGTATACCCAGTTCTTTGAACAGGTTTCTAAAAGATGTCCGTGAATTTACTCCACAAATGATACGTATTACACGCTTTTGGACTCTGAAAACTTTTGTTTGACTTGAAGAGTTACCCAAAAATATTATACCATATGACATTATGGAATTAAAGTAGGCAAAGTATGCAAGCTTTTTCACTTTTATGTCGCCTATGTCTGCTAACACTCGAATTGCAAATACAGACTTGTTAAGGCGTTTCTGCAGTTCTGTGGTGTGCTCCTCCCAACTGAATTTCTTATCAAGTTGTAATCCCAGGAATTTAAGACTGTCAAGCTCTTCTATCTGCTCTTCTTCATACTTTACGGATATGCTGGGTGGAAACTTCTTGCAGGCTCTGAATTGCATATAGTGAATCTTTTTGAAGTTTAATGTCAGTGAGTTGGCTTTAAACCATTTATTAATATCCATGAAAATATCATTAGCAGATCTTCCTAGAACTAATGCAGAAGAAATGCAGATGATAAACGGGTATTCATTGGACAAATATATTATACTAGAACTGACATATGATTACATTTTCACGCAGTTTGGGTGCATAGATCCTGAGAAATCATTACCCAGAAATACCACCTCTGGCCGTAATAACGGCCTTGATACGCCTGGGCTTTGAGTCAAACAGAGCTTGAATGGCGTGTACAGGTACAGCTGCCCATGCAGCTTCAACACGATACTACAGTTCATCAAGAGTAGTGACTGGCGTATTGTGACGAGCCAGTTGCTCGGCCACCATTGACCAGACGTTTTCAATTGGTGAGAGATCTGGAGAATGTGCTGGCCAGGGCAGCAGTCGAACATTTTCTGTATCCAGAAAGGCCCGTACAGGACCTGCAACATGCGGTCGTGCATTATCCTGCTTAAGTGTAGTGTTTCGCAGGGATCGAATGAAGGGTAGAGCCACGGATCGTAACACATCTGAACTGTAACGTCCACTGTTCAAAGTGCCGTCAATGCGAACAAGACGTGACCGAGACGTGTATGTAACCAATGGCACCCCATACCATCACACCGGGTGATACGCCAGTATGGCGATGACGAATACACGCTTCCAATGTGCGTTCACCGCGATGTCGCGAAACACGGATGCGACCATCATGATGCTGTAAACAGAACCTGGATTCATCCGAAAAAATGACGTTTTGCCATTCGTGCACCCAGGTTCGTCGTTGAGTACCCCATCGCAGGCGCTCCTGTCTGTGATGCAGCGTCAAGGGTAACCGCAGCCATGGTCTCCGAGCTGATAGTCCATGCTGCTGCAAACGTCGTCGAGATGTTCGTGCAGGTGGTTGTTGTCTTGCAAACGTCCCCATCTGTTGACTCAGGGATCGAGACGTGGCTACAGCCATGCGGATAAGATGCCTGTCATCTCTACTGTTAGTGATACGAGGCCGTTGGGATCCAGCACGGCGTTCCGTATTACCCTCCTGAACCCACCGATTCCATATTCTGCTAACAGTCATTAGATCTCGACCAACGCGAGCAGCAATGTCGCGATACGATAAACCGCAATCGCGATAGGCTACAATCCGATCTTTATCAAAGTCTATTGAATCCAAGACAGACAAGAAGTTATCCAAATCATTGCCTGGTACATAGATTAGTTTCTCTCTAATATTTGGTGGAAGTCTGGCTCTTAATAACCTGATTACATCACGATTTGAGATTGGCTCGTCCCAATTTCGCGTTTTGTTAATATATTTTTCGAAATACTTTCTTAGGCTTCCTTTTTTAGGACTATACCCCTCTGGACTGTATACTTCTTTTCTAACCCTTTCCTGAATACAAGGTGACCAGTACTTATTTAAAAATGCCTTCTCAAATTGTTCACAGGTGAAGCTAGTTTCGGCTGCAGCTAACGCCCATGAGCAGCATCTCCTACTATGTGCGAAACAATAAACTGTATCTTTTGTTTCTCGGACCATGCTCTGGGCAGTATGTTTCGAAAACTCTTCATGAATATTTCTCTTGTCGGTTGAGAAGGTTTGAAACGGGCTGTGTTTAATTAAACTCTCCTCCATCATCATTGAAGACACAGTAGGCACAGCCCCCTGCCATTCAACTGTTCACTGTTAGGACTACACGTTCCTGCCTGTACCCCACAAATTGTATTATAGGTGGCAGAGAACGGCGGATTTTCGTACGAAACATGAGAAGCAGGTATATAATTGTTCTCCATTCTCATGTTATTTATTCTTTCCTGTTCTGTCTGGTTAATTTGAGTATCAGAGTGAACTGCACGAATCGCGCATGTCACTTCTGTCTGTATTTTATCGTCTATCTGTTTCACTTTGTTATCTATCCATCTTTCTACTTTTTCTACGACCTTTTTAGTATGTTCCGCTAGGCAATTCTGTATTCTTTCCTCATTTCCTATCTCTATATTTTCTACCCTCTCGGTTATGTTCTGAATATCTACCTTCATGCTATTCTGCTCTATCTGCAGATTTTGTACGTCTGTTGTTAGACTAGCTACCAAATTTGGCAATTCTTGGTACGCTTGTTTCAAACTGGCTATGTCTGCTTTCATGACTTAGAAACTTTTAAGCTGTTTAAATATTCTGTTTGCCATCTCTTTTTTTCCTTTCCTCTATCTCTCTTTCTCCCTCCTCCTGCTGTTTCTGGAACTGATCTAACTTCTTTAGTATTGCAGTTACGGCGTCATAACTTTGCGCGGCGCACGTTACTGTTTGTTTAGTTGCGGGCGCGGCTGTTTAACCCGCAACAGTTGGCAACACACTGCTATCAACGCTACGCTGTATCTCTGCGCGCTGATGAGCAGTCTCTACTTCATAACCTTTAACATTTTCTTGCACCTTTCCATTGGATGTAGATCCTATGGGGATTTCCTCCAATTCGTTATCACTACCCTCTCGTGAAACTGCTTCCATATCAACTTCTTACTACGTAATCTCATGGACTCTGAACGAGACATTATTCTATCTCAATTATTTTCACAAGGCAGTCACCACAAAAATAATAATAATACAAATTTCTAATTTACAGCCAATATAAATTTTCTTGTCTACTTGAATTTGTGTTTGCAAAACACTACCACGCTGTACGTGCCATGAATACTGGCAAACAACACGACACACGAAACCAAGAGATATTTTCAGAAGCCCTTACCTTCGTTTTTATTGTCGGTTCTATCCTTATTCAAATCGGGTTCCAGGTCTTCAGTTTCTCTTAACATCGAAAGTAACAATCCTCGTACACATGAAACAGATTACATACACAAGCATTAATTTTCTTATCTTAATAATATGTTCTTTCACATATGTAAATTTCCTGGAACATCGAGCCCCACGTTGGGCGTAACTTTTTTTTTGAATCATTATTTTTATATACATTAAAAATATTACTAGTATTACTACAGATAACTGTATTGGTTACAGACCGTGAACAATAAGCGTCCGTCAACTAGAATATCAGAACCAAGAAGACAATGAAACAAAAAACGCTCATCCCATTTGTACCAAATGGCAAAGATACTACTACACATTACTATTC
The DNA here is from genome assembly GCF_021461385.2 of Schistocerca piceifrons. Lineage (NCBI taxonomy): Eukaryota > Metazoa > Arthropoda > Insecta > Orthoptera > Acrididae > Schistocerca > Schistocerca piceifrons. The sequence goes on from NC_060140.1 coordinate 136,853,126, forward strand.
TGAGACCGCATATAGCGCTTCCATTGTTGTATATCGACAATATAATTTAGACTCTTTTTTTTCTCCAGAGGCTATGCTATAATATAAACTTTACTATGTCTTCAGCACGCCAAATATAATTAAACAGTTATGTTATGTTAACCGGGGACCTAGAAACGACGGAGAGGCTCCGTTCCCTCAGCAGCCGCAGTGGTCCACAACCCCACGACGACTACCGCAGTCCACTTCACCCCTCCACCGCCCCACACCGAACCCATGGTTATTGTGTGATTCGGCCCCTTGTGGACCCCCCTGGGAACGTCTCACACCAGTCGAGTGTAACTCCTATATTTGCATGGTAGAGTAATGGTGGTGTACGCGTACGTGGAGAATTTGTTTGCGCAGCAATCGCCGACATAGTGTAGCTGAGGTGGAATAAGGAAAACCAGCCCGCATTCGCCGAGGCAGATGGAAAACCACCTAAAAACCATCTACAGACTGGCCGGCACACCGGACCTCGACACAAATCCGCCGGGCGGATTCGTGCCGGGGACCGGCGCTCCTTCGCGCCCAGAAATGCGTGCGTTAGACCGCACGGCCAACCGTGCGGGCTTAATTAAACAGTACTGACATTTTTGTTTGTTTGTGAATTTTTCTTGTTACGAAATGTGAAACCAAGCCGCATGTAGGGCATTCAGTGCCCCTCTCGCGATTGCACTGCGATCTAAATGAGGGGCGTTCGCAGATTCCCCCTCTTCCAATCAGAGTGGCATGATGGAGGGGGAAGTGTGCAGCCAGGTGACAGAACCCACACATGGGTGAGAGCACAGTACGTTTGCAGAATTTTGGTTCTTCCTGATCTAGATCCGTAGGACTATAATCGGCTCCAGTGAGATCTACTTACGTTAGACAGCAGGTCGCTGTTTCTCCGTAAGAGGGAGCAATCCCGCGAGCTGTGGTGCATACAGTGTATTCGCCGTGCACAGGGCGTCACGAATACAGCGGCGCTGTGCAAACCAGGTCACGTACTGTTGTTTGCGACGAGCTTAGTCTTTACTATCCGGCAGAAGGAAGAGTACATATTGGACCAGGTGACACGGGTGAATTTACTGAAGACAACAACATGTAAGCATCGTGCTTCAGCTAATCATGGACTCAAACGTTCGAAGGTCTGCTTCCGTTGCTTGGTGGCCAGTGTGGCTGACTTCCATGTGGAGGACCCCGGTTCGATTCCCTGTACAGCCAGGGATTTTTCCTTGCTGGAAGAAGTGGTACGTGGTGCACTCAACCTCGTAAGGACAACTGAGGAGCGGTTTCTACATTAAAAAAAAAAAAAAACGATAACGACAGGGAGAGCAGCGTTCTGACCATAGGCCCCAACGTAGTGCATTCAGTGATGTCGTGGGCAGAGGATAACGCAGCAGTCGGTCAGACCCCATTAGCCAGCCGCTGTGACCGAGCGGTTCTAGGCGCTTCAGTCCGGAACCGCGCTGCTACTACGGTCGCAGGTTCGAATCCTGCCTCGGACATTGCTGTGTGCGATGTCCTTAGGTTAGTTAGGTTTAAATAGTTCTAGGTCTATGGGACTGATGACCTCAGATGTTAAGTCCCATAATGCTTCGAGCCCTTTGAATTATTTTTTTGAATTAGACCCCATTGGCCTATCTAGGGTCAGAACGCGGAAGCCGCTGAATACGTCAAGGTTTAGATTTCCCTTGGGTAGTACTAAACACAGAATTAATGAGATAGATGACTGGTTTGTGATGACTATTGATATTACCTCTAAGGATACATTGAGGCTTCAATTTGGTTTCTTGCAAAATGCGATATTTGTTCCGAAACAGCATGTCAAAGAGTCATGGATAATACTGAAGGAGAGGCAGATTTTAAGAATTCTTTGAGGGACGTGTTTAAAGTAGCTGTGTTGGATGCGGAATTGGGTTTATGTACTTTTCGCGTTCACGTCATACCATTTGAGATTCCAGATGATCAGATTCAATTGGCGCCAAGAAATTAAGGTAAAATATTTCAACACCGATAAGAGCAGTGAATCTCGAACCTTCACTTTAACGTTCGTGACGGGGTTAGGTCTATATGAGCCGATCTTGCAAAACAAGTCCCGTCTTACAAATGTGTAGTGAGATACCGCGCTCTTGTCACATAGAACGCGCAACCGAGAACATGTATCTTATGTGGTCAGACGGTTCATCTGCAGGCAAAAGTCGACCAGTTACTTGTAACTAATCAATCACAGCGAATAATAGCAGGTCTCCACAGAAACCTTGCCACTATATCTTATGCCACTGCTCTGACAAAGATACCGAAAGTATACAACAAAACATAGCGCGAATTAAACGGTACAAATCTAAAACTGTGCAACTAAGCTGTATCGCTGCACAGGAACATACGATCAGATGTAGGTATCACGCAGCAGAGATTCAGAAAAACACATAAAATCTAACATATTACAAAGAAACGACACTGCGCACAACGTCCAACATAAAATAGTACATTCACGAGACCATATACGTCAAACCCAACTGGAGATGGAAAAGCACGTTTTACTGCTTTCCCAGCATATGTTTTTTGCTAAGGAAGCATCGGGGATACTTTCCCCTTGGCGGCTATTCAAAACGTCAAAGCAGGACACGATTACAAACTTCGATAATCGGCCACTAGTACATGTGAATAAAGATGGATTATCTGCAGTAATGAAAAAAAATTCTCCGCATAATTTTACAAACGCTGCTGGTATTTGATAGGACCAAAACCGACACATATTTATAACGATCCTCTACGAGAAGATGGATTACAACCAAATTTCACGAAAGGCGTCAGAATATTGCCTAAAAAACAACCTTCTCCGAAAAAATACAGCACTTTAGCCCAATAACGTATCTCAGTAGTGGCTAAATTTTACATCCGTGTTCACAATTCACCGCTAAGACAAGTTATACAGCGAGTCTTGGGTGATTATCAAAATAATATAATTCCTAGTCGGAGAATTACCAATAGGCGACGTATCGTTAAGTGACAGCAATGGTTTGGCAACCTAATTTTCCTACATTTTTTTGAGTTCTAAGCCTGTAAAAACGCATATGATAGAGTGGATCGTTCCTATGTACAAAAGAGTATGCGTCAAGGCGGTGTCACCGACAGATCTGTTGAGATAATTACGCGGTGTGTATCAAATACTGCCACCGAATTGAAAGTTAACGAATCTCTCACTGCACAGACATTGCTACGACGAAGATTCCTCCCGTTATCCTCTCGTTATCAGATACACTATGACTGCAACTGCAATATAGATCTCTGACGGGCGGAAAAATGTATGGCTGCAGAACATAGTACTGGCATATGATAACAACGTCAGTGCACTCTCAGTGTACTCTTGGTAGATGTCGATGATCTACACTCCTGGAAATTGAAATAAGAACACCGTGAATTCATTGTCCCAGGAGGGGGAAACTTTATTAACACATTCCTGGGGTCAGATACATCACATGATCACACTGACAGAACCACAGGCACATAGACACAGGCAACAGAGCATGCACAATGTCAGCACTAGTACAGTGTATATCCACCTTTCGCAGCAATGCAGGCTGCTATTCTCCCATGGAGACGATCGTAGAGATGCTGGATGTAGTCCTGTGGAACGGCTTGCCATGCCATTTTCACCTGGCGCCTCAGTTGGACCAGCGTTCGTGCTGGACGTGCAGACCGCGTGAGACGACGCTTCATCCAATCACAAACATGCTCAATGGGGGACAGATCCGGAGATCTTGCTGGCCAGGGTAGTTGACTTACACCTTCTAGAGCACGTTGGGTGGCACGGGATACATGCGGACGTGCATTGTCCTGTTGGAACAGCAAGTTCCCTTGCCGGTCTAGGAATGGTAGAACGATGGGTTCGATGACGGTTTGGATGTACCGTGCACTATTCAGTGTCCCCTCGACGATCACCAGTGGTGTACGGCCAGTGTAGGAGATCGCTCCCCACACCATGATGCCGGGTGTTGGCCCTGTGTGCCTCGGTCGTATGCAGTCCTGATTGTGGCGCTCACCTGCACGGCACCAAACACGCATACGACCATCATTGGCACCAAGGCAGAAGCGACTCTCATCGCTGAAGACGACACGTCTCCATTCGTCCCTCCATTCACGCCTGTCGCGACACCACTGGAGGCGGGCTGCACGATGTTGGGGCGTGAGCGGAAGACGGCCTAACGGTGTGCGGGACCGTAGCCCAGCTTCATGGAGACGGTTGCGAATGGTCCTCGCCGATACCCCAGGAGCAACAGTGTCCCTAATTTGCTGGGAAGTGGCGGTGCGGTCCCCTACGGCACTGCGTAGGATCCTACGGTCTTGGCGTGCATCCGTGCGTCGCTGCGGTCCGGTCCCAGGTCGACGGGCACGTGCACCTTCCGCCGACCACTGGCGACAACATCGATGTACTGTGGAGACCTCACGCCCCACGTGTTGAGCAATTCGGCGGTACGTCCACCCGGCCTCCCGCATGCCCACTATACGCCCTCGCTCAAAGTCCGTCAACTGCACATACGGTTCACGTCCACGCTGTCGCGGCATGCTACCAGTGTTAAAGACTGCGATGGAGCTCCGTATGCCATGGCAAACTGGCTGACACTGACGGCGGCGGTGCACAAATGCTGCGCAGCTAGCGCCATTCGACGGCCAACACCGCGGTTCCTGGTGTGTCCGTTGTGCCGTGCGTGTGATCATTGCTTGTACAGCCCTCTCGCAGTGTCCGGAGCAAGTATGGTGGGTCTGACACACCGGTGTCAATGTGTTCTTTTTTCCATTTCCAGGAGTGTATTAATGATGCACCGCAGGTTTATGTGCAGCAGTATTTAACAATAGCAAATCCGCCATCTTACAAACAGGTGCGATAATCCTCCAGTTCTTCTGGAGTGGCTACCGGATGTAACAGAACGGAACAACTATGGATGTATAGTCTCGCAGACCCTCAGGTTGTGTCTCAAACGAACTGGGAAACCAGAAAGCGCTTAATGCGGTGTGCGATACAGGAACATCAACAACGGCACATGGACCGACTACAAACACCGCGCCTTATACACTGAAGCGCCAAAGAATCTGGTATAGACATGCGTATTCAAATACAGAGATATGTAAACAAGTAGAATACGGCGCTGCGGTCGTCAAAGCCCTTATGAGACAACAAGTGTCTGGCGCAGTTGTTAGATCGGTTACTGCTGCTACAATGGTAGGTTATCAAGATTTAAGTGAGTTTGAACGTGGTGTTATAGTCGGCGCATGAGCGATGGTACACAGCATCTCCGAGGTGGCGATGAGGCGGGAATTTTTACGCAGACCATTTCACCACTGTACCGTGAATATCAGGAATCCGGTATAACTTCAAATCTCCAATATCGCTGCGGCCGGAAAAAGATCCTGCAAGAACGGAACCAATGACGACAGCAGAAAATCGTTCAACGTGACAGAAGTGCAACTATTCCACAAATTGCTGCAGATTTTACAATGGATATGAATGGACGCAGGTGATCAGACAGGATGCTTACGTACGTGTTACCTGTCAGAGTCGTATCTAGACGTATCAAGAGTCCCATATCAATCCAACTGTACTCGCCCCGCACCATTACGGAGCCGCCATCAGCTTGAACAGTCCCCTGTTGATATACAGCGTCCTTGGATGCATGAGGTTGTCTCCATACCCGTACACGTCTGTCCGCTCAGTAGAATTTGAAAAGAGACTCGTTCGACCAGGTAGCAATGTTTCTAGTCATCAACAGTCAAACGTCGGTATTGACAGACCCAGGCGAGGCGTAAAGGTTTGTGTCGTGCAGTCATCAAAAGTACACGAGTGGGCCTTCGGCTCCGAAAGCCCGTATCGATGATGTTTCGTTGAATGCTTCTCACGCTAACACTTGTTGATGGCCCAGCATTGAAATCTGCAGCAGTTTGTGGAATGGTTGCATTTCTGTCCGGTTGAACGATTTTCTGCTGTCGTCGTTGGTCCCGTTCTTGCAGGATCTTTTTCCGGCCGCAGCGATGTCGGAGATTTGATGTTATACCGGGTTCCTGATATTCACAGTATAGTCATGAAATGGTCTACGGGGAAATGCCCACTTCATCGCCACCTCGGAGATGCTGTGTCCCATCGCTCGTGCGCCGTCTATAACACCACGTTCAAACTCACTTAAATCTTGATAACCTACCATTGTAGCAGCAGTAACCGATTTAAGATTTGCGCCAGACACGTGTCTTTACAGGCACTGCCGACCGCAGCGTCGAATTCTACCTGTTTACATATTTCTGTATTTGAGTACTCACGCCTATACCAGTTTCTTTGGCGCTTCAGAGTATATTTCTGCTTGCTCTCAGGTAGGACACTAAAGTGATCATTGGTCGTACCAAAACCAACTAGGTGCTCAATAATGTAATGAGCATCTTACGTGCTCAAATTGTCGAAGAAATGGGATTCCGTCATTCAACTTCGTGCTCCACCGTGAATTTTACCTGGTAGATGACAGTTATCCAAACGACCCGCCCAGAAAGCCATGCTTATTACCAGAGCGGTTCCTGAATTTCGGGATGCGTGCCTGCCCTAGATAAAAGAGCTTTGGAGGACTTAAGGTCAAATAAGGCAGAGGAGATAGATAACATTCCATCAGAATTTCTAAAATCATTGGGGGAAGTGGCAACAAAACTACTATTCACATTGGTGTGTATAATATATGAGCCTGGCGACATACCATCTGACTTTCAGAAAAGCATCATCCACACAATTTCGAAGACGGCAAGGGCTGATATGTACGACAATTACAGCACAATCAGCTTCTCGTGCAATCAAGTTGCTTACAGTAATAATATACAGAAGAATGGAAAAGAAAATTCAGGATGCGCTAGATGACGAGCAGTTTGACTTCAGGAAAGATAACGGCACGAGAGAGGCAATTCTGACGTTGCGGTTAATAATGGAAGCAAGACTAAAGAAAAATCAAGACACGTTCATAGCATTTGTCGACCTGGAAAAAGCGTTCGACAATGTAAAATAGTGCAAGATGTTCGAAATTCTGAGAAAAGTAGGGGTAAGCTATAGGGAGAGACGGGTTATTTGCAATAAGTACAACTGCCAAGAGGGAAGAATAGGAGTGGACGACAAAGAGCGAAGTGCTCGTATTAAAAAGGGTGTAAGACATGGATGTAGCCTTTCGCCCCTACTGTTCAATCTGTACATCAAGGAAGCAATAATGGAAATAAATAAAAGGTACAGGAGCGGAATTAAAATTCAAGGTGAAAGGATATCAGTGATACGATTTGTTGATGACATTGCTATCCTGAGTGAAAGTGAAGAAGAATTACATGATCTGCTGAACGGAATAAACAGCCTAATGAGTGCAGAGTATGGATTGATAGTAAATCGAAGAAAGACGAAGGTAATGAGAAGTAGTAGAAATGAGAACAGCAAGAAACTTAAGATCAGGATTGATGGTCACGAAGAAGATGAAGTTAAGGAATTCTGCTACCTAGGCAGTAAAATAACCAATGACGGACTGAGCAAGGAGGACATTAAAAGTAGACTAGGAATGGCAAAAAGGGCACTCCTGGCCAAGAGAAGTCTACTAGTATCAAACAGGGGCCTTAATTTGCGAAAGAAATTTCTGGGAATGCACATTTGGAGTACAGCATTGTATGGTAGTTAAACATAGACTGTGGGAAAACAGGAACAGAAGAGAATCGCAGCATTTGAGATGTGGTGCCACAGACGCACCAATCGCACATTTTCCTCTGACATGGATGTCTTGGGATGACCATTTCTTACAAATCCCACCACAGATTCCATAGTCGTCAGTTTTGTGTAGTGAGTCCTTATGGTCCTTGGATGCAAAATAGCAAGAGGCCCATGCACAGTTCATCACCATCTCCGTGTCTATATCACTGAATGCCACACTTCATAGCGGCAGAACACCTGAGGCGGTTCGTGTACTGACAGACATCCATGAAGGTAAATTTCTGTCACTCTAAAGAAAGAAACTTAATTCTTTTTTTAAACAAATAAATATATTTTTATTTAATTTATTATATATTTACTATAGGCACTTACATCTCACCCACCCTGCAAGTATTAATGACGTAATGTGGGCCATTAACTACGCATGTTCCAACTTTCACGTAGTGAAGCAACGGCTAATCTCAGAAGCTACGGTAGGTATTTTGACACGGTCTTCGCCAGTAGATACACTGATTCACGAGGAACGTTTGTGTACATAATTTATTACCGCTACGACAAACCCGTTATCCACCTGTAGACAGCTCTGCTACCCGAGCAAAGCGGGTCCAGATGGCATCGCTTACCTCGCCCTCTACCCTACGATCGCTCCAAACCTACCCCAATTTATCCACCTCTAGGCGCAACCAATTAACCTTCAGGACAAACCCGTATAAAACCCAGGCAATAATAATAGGAGAAACATTAGAAACATTCCACACCTTCTGTATCCATGATTTTTCCTCACTGTTTACTACCATTATACCAAGTTAACTAATAGACTAAAACACTTTGGACTAATCTTCAGAAACTAACATGGAAACCTCACCTACTAACCATCCAACGGAAAGCCGCTATAAGCCAAAACTACTAAAAATACTAATTGGCCAAATCTGAGAATTATACCCCTCTACTATTCTTCTCATCTACAAAATCTTTATCCAACGCATCCTCTTCTATGCGAATATTGTATGGGTATCCGCCGCTCCGAAGTTCTATAAGTCATACCCAAATTCTTTACTGTCATGCGTTCCACAACGCTTTATGCATCCGTTCACCTTCCCCCATGAGAAACCTCTTCCATTTCATCAAATTCCCACCCCGTCTCAGCCACATCGAATATCTCCGCATATATGACACTATCCACAAACTATAACTCTATTGTTTCCCCTCTGATCACTAAGCCCGTCTGTGGTGCCGCGCCTTTACAAACACATCCTGCCGTCCCTACACCTATACATACTCCATATCCTATCCCAACACAACCCACTATCTCTCCCAGCCAATGAGATCTGCCCCAAAATTTACCAGTCCTTCTAACTATAAGTGCTGGCCGCGGTGGCCGAGCGGTTCTAGGCACTGAAGCCGCGCGACCGCTGCGATCGCAGGTTAGAATCCTGCCTCGGTCATGGATGTGTATGATGTCCTTAGGTTAGTTAGGTTTACGTAGTTCTAAGTTCTAGGGGACTGATGACCTCATAAGTTAAGTCCCATAGTGCTCAGAGCCATTTGAACCTTTCTTTTTTAGCTATAAGTGTTTCCTAGCTATTCCACTCCACATCAGGGTTCCGCTTTCCTTTTCCTCTCCATCTCTTCCCATGCCTTTCCTCTTGATATCTGCTCTGCCCACACACCAAACTTCTCTCCACCTTCTGGCTTCCCACCATCCATCCCAACACCAACCTTCATCTCATTAATGTTCCAAGTAACAGTCCCCTCTATTTTTCTACTCATACCCCTGAGTCCAATAGAACACGTTCTGTTGTGTCCATTATAATTATCCGGGCTGTTATGCCGTGGTCGGTTGATGGATTTTGTCTCAATTCCTAACGTTTCGTCTCCGACTGCGGGAGACATCTTCAAGGGGGTCCGTAGGTCGATGGAAGGTCCAACACACCCACTGGCTCGCTACTGACTGCCGCTAAATTCCGTGTCCGCGCGCTCCCGCGCCGCGGTGTGACGTCACGTGTTTTGAAAACGTCAGTGCAATTGGCCGCTGTCCGTCGCCGTCGATCGCCGTTGCCATCACCCAGTAGTGGACGAGTGGTACACATCTTCTTTAACACCGGCACCCATATACCGTTTAATTTCACACCCTCCTCCTTTTGGTTGAAATTATTTGGGTGTTTAGCGATTTCGATTGCCTCCCTGTAGAGCCCTTCGTAGTATCCGCTTGTGGCCACTAGTACTTGCGTCTCCTCGAAACGAATATTGTGGTTCCCTGGCTGCAACCACAGAAAACACAAGGTCCGTCGACAAGTGCGGTGGCAGCAACACTCTTAACTGGTATGCGGTTCTTCTTGTCTCCAGCAGTTGTGGCGAACTCGATGTTCTCGATGGTTTTATAGACTGTCTGTTTAGAATGCAGAAGGCGGCATATAAACAGATTTACCAAAGCCTTTATTTGCAAGGTCTGGCAAGTTCTGGCTTTCCAGCCAGGGAACCACAATATTCGTTTCGAGGAGACGCAAGTACTAGCGGCCACAAGCGGATATTACGAAAGGCTCTACAGGGAGGCAATCGAAATCGCTAAACACCCAAATAATTTCAACCGAAAAGAGGAGGGCGTGAAATTAAACGGTATATGGATGCCGGTGTTAAAGAAGATGTGTACCACTCGTCCACTACTGGGTGATGGCAACGGCGATCGACGGCGACGGACAGCGGCCAATTTCACTGACGTTTTCAAAACACGTGACGTCACACCGCGACGCGGGAGCGCGCGGACACGGAATTTAGCGGCAGTCAGTAGCGAGCCAGTGGGTGTGTTGGACTTTCCATCGACCTACGGACCCCCTTGAAGATGTCTCCCGCAGTCGGAGACGAAACGTTGGGAATTGAGACAAAATCCATCAACCGACCACGGTATAACAGCCCGGATAATTATAATGGACATGATATTTCCGGCCGTGAAAGTCTACATTTTAGTAACGTTCTGTTGTCCCCAAAATCTTTTCTCCCAGTGCAGGTACCTCAGATTTTAAGTAGAAGTCCAGTGCTGTTTCGTAGAAGAATGTCACCTATTCTGCAATATGTTTTTAAAAGTATTTTGTTTTTATATTTTAGTTCTTTGATCTCAATTAAAAACAAAATGACAGTCTCTATGTTTCTATGTAAACGATAACAAATTTCATTATTTTTGTAGTTTCTAAAGTATCTGTAAACTTTTCATCTTTTAATAACACTTGTTCTTGTCTTTGTTATAATCTTAAATTTCTTAGCTGAACAGCGGAATTGCTTCCCCTCCCCCATATGTGGCGAGGGGAGTGAAATATCAATAAAGAAAAAAAAAGCGGAGGCAGGTCGTTAGTTTGATGAACTGAACTTCTAATATCTCTAGATTATTATCAAAAAAATTTGTTTCATCATAGTTTACCAAGTCATCTGCCATGGTGTCTGCTGAGGAGTTCCCATTGACAGGCCATCTTTTTCCAGTAAAAGAAAAATCATTGAAAGCTAAATATTTTTCAAACAATTTCATCAACAGAAAACAAGGAATTTAGTTAAACAGCAATGAAGTGTTCCACCTGATAGTGTAAATACAAAACATGAATTTTACCTGAGAATAGGAAACTTTACAGATATCTATTACACACATTTGTATTAACATATAAAAGTCGACATAGAAATTTTCCTTTGTGTGAGACCTCATGTATAATATCGTGTGGCGAGTTCTAGATTCTCTTATTTTACTGTTCGCGTCGTTTCTGCGTAATCTTTCATTGATTGTGCCAATACCCATTTTTCTTCTGATATATTGTGAAATTTCGAACATTCACGAGTGCCGAGATAAACTCGTACTGTTATCGTTAAATGTAGGCTCAAATTTGATTGTGCTCCTTTAAAATTTTTGAGAACAGTAGAACTGTCCTTGTTCAAAACAATATTTACTAATTTCACCGGACAATTACGTGAGAAATAGGTTATTTTGAGAATTTTCGGACGCTTACAAAACTATATTTTCGTAAGTTGCCGGTACAGTTGGTTCGTATACGTAATAGCAAATCACCGTCTGTGGTTTACAGTTGTCCCAAAGAATTCTTCACCCCTGAACTTCATTCTATATCGCATCATTGCAAATAAACGTGCGATTTTGAAAATTTCCGGAAGCTACCATTGTTGTTTTTGTTGTTGTCTTCAGTCCTGAGACTGGTTTCATGCAGCTTTCCATGATACTCTATCATGTGCAAGCTTCTTCATCTCCCAGTACTTACTGCAACCTACATCCTTCTGAATCTGCTTAGTGTATTCATCTCTTGGTCTCCCTCTACGATTTTTACCCTCCACGCTGCCCTCCAATACTAAAATTGTGATCCCTTGATGCCTCAGAACATGTCCTACCAGCCGATCCCTTCTTCTAGTCAAGTTGTGCCACAAACTCCTCTTCTCCCCAATCCTATTCAATACTTCCTCATTAGGTATGTGATCTACCCATCTAATCTTCAGCATTCTTCTGTAGCCCCGCATTTCGAAAGCTTCTATTCTCTTCTTGTCCAAACTATTTATCGTCCATGTTTCACTTCCATACATGGCTACACTCCATACAAATACTTTCAGAAACGACTTCCTGACACTTAAATCAATACTCGATGTTAACAAATTTCTCTTCTTCAGAAATGCTTTCCTTGCCATTGCCAGTCTACATTTTATATCCTCTCTACTTCGACCATCATCAGTTATTTTGCTCCCCAAATAGCAGAACTCATTTACTACATTAAGTGTCTCATTTCCTAGTCTAATCTGATTCCCTCAGCATCATCAGAGTTAATTCGACTACATTCCATTATCCTCGTTTTGCTTTTGTTGATGTTCATCTTATATTCTCCTTTCAAGACACTGTCCATTCCGTTCAACAGCTCTTCCAAGTCCTTTGCTGTCTCTGACAGAATTACAATGTCATCGGCGAACCTCAAAATTTTTATTTCTTCTCCATGGATTTTAATACCTACTCCGAATTTTTCTTTTGTTTCCTTCACTGCTTGCTCAATATACAGATTGAATAACGTCGGGAAGAGGCTACAACCTTGTCTCACACCCTTCCCAACCACTGCTTCCCTTTGATGTCCCTCGACTCTTATAACTGCCATCTGGTTTCTGTACAAATCGTAAATAGCCTTTCGCTCCCTGTACTTTACCCCTGCCACCTTCAGAATTTGAAATAGAGTATTCCAGTCAACATTGTCAAAAGCTTTCTCTAAGTCTGCAAATGCTAGAAATGTAGGTTTGCCTTTCCTTAATCTAGCTTCTAAGATAAGTCGTAGGGTCAGTATTGCCTCACGTGTTCCGATATTTCTACGGAATCCAAACTGATCTTCCCCGAGGTCGGCTTCTACTAGTTTTACCGTTCGTCTGTACAGAATTCGCGTTAGTATTTTGCAGCTGTGACTTATTAAACTGATAGTTCGGTAATTTTCACATCTGTCCACCTGCTTTCTTTGGTATTGGAATTATTATATTCTTCTTGAAGTCTGAGGGTATTTCGCCTGTCTCATACATCTTGCTCACCAGATGGTAGAGTTATGTCAGGACTGGTTCTCCCAAGGTTGTCAGTAGTTCTAATGGAATGTTGTCTACTCCCGGGGCCTTGTTACGACTCAGGTCTTTCAGTGCTCTGTCAAACTCTTCACGCAGTATCATACCTCCCATTTCATCTTCATCTGCATCCTCTTCCATTTCCATAATATTGTCCTCAAGTACATCGGCCTTGTATAGACCCTCTATATACTCCTTCCACTTTTTTGCTTTGCCTTCTTTGCTTAGAACTGGGTTTCCATCTGAGCTCTTGATATTCATACAAGTGGTTCTCTTTTCTCCAAAGGTCTCTTTAATTTTCCTGTAGGCAGTATCTATTTTACCTCTAGTGACATAAGCCTCTACATCCTTACATTTGTCCTCTAGCCATCCCTGCTTAGCCATTTTGCACTTCCTGTCAATCTCATTTTTGAGACGTTTGTATTCCTTTTTGCCTGCTTCATTTACTGCATGTTTATATTTTCTCCTTTCATCAATTAAATTCAATATTTCTTCTGTCACTCAAGGATTTCTACTAGCCATTGTCTTTTTACCTACATAATCCTCTGCTGCCTTCACTACTTCATCCCTCAAAGCTATCCATTCTTCTTCTACTGTATTTCTTTCCCCCATTCTTGTCAATTGTTCCCTTATGCTCTCCCTGAAACTCTGTACAACCTCTGGTTTAGTCAGTTTATCCAGATCCCATCTCCTTAAATTCCCACCTTTTTGCAGTTTCTTCAGTTTTAATCTACAGTTCATAACCAATAGATTATGGTCAGAGTCCACATCTGCCCCTGGAAATGTCTTACAACTCAAAACTGGTTCCTAAATCTCTCTCTTACCATTATATAACCTATCTGAAACCTGTCAGTATCTCCAGCTACCATTAACCTGTACATAATCTGCCAGCAGTCTGTAGCAAATCGGAATTTGTGATTTAGTTACTGCAGCAGATTTTCTAACTGATATATTGTGTTACATCTAGTATTCCCTTAAAGTCGAGTAGCCCTATACATAATTTGCATTTATCGTAAGTTAACTCTGTTTTCGAGTTTGCATTCTTTACAATACATCAAACATTACTATACCTATTCACAAATCTCAGGAAACCCCTAACAACAACGCCATTGCAAAAGGAATTCACATCACTTCACATCACATCACTATCATCATTACACAATCACCTTCCTTACCCAATTAAATTATCTCACTGAATTAAAAAATATGTAATCGAATGGCTGATGAGCTTCAGTATTGTCCGCTACAATGACGTCTTCAGTAGGGTGATTGTAAAAATCTGTACAATAAAATTGGGTTAGTTTGTAATTTGTGCCTTGAAAATGACCTACCGCACTATCGGCGGTTTTTGTCGAATTTACGCAGTCACATTCGCGGGACTTATTCGAATAAGGGTAGAGCCTCCTCGTGCGTACCTCCCCGCCCCCACCCCACCCCCACCCCCGTCCGTCCGTCCGTCCACTGCGTCAGGTCACCTCAACGCTCCCTTAGTCCCTTTGCTGATATCTGGAACGCTAGCGAGCAAGAGGTACGCGCTCCTTGGATATATCTTCAACCTACCACCGTTAGATCTGGATACCGGTTGTCTAGTCATAGACCAAGGTTAGTTATAATCCGTCTTGATTGCAAATTTTTTATTTATTCATATGACAGGTTTTGGTTCATCTAGAACCATCTTCAGATCTGATATTTCGGGTACAGGAGTAACCGAAATATCAGATCTGAAGATGGTTCTAGATGAACCGAAACCGGTCATATGAATAAAAAATATTTTGCAATCAAGACGGATTGTAAGTAACATTGTAAAATCACTGATCGCTGTTATCCTATCATACATTATGTATGTTTTTGCATAGACCAATGTGTTAAAATTAACCTCAAAACGTTTTAAGAAAGTAATGTTTTTTACCAGAGACTTTTGTGTTGCCTTAACAGAAATCTTGTTTTTTGTATTTGCTTCAGTTCTTATAGGGAGATAGCAACTTTTTAGCTCAACAGATTAAAAGATGAAACTTCCTGGCAGATTAAAAATGTGTGCCCGACCGAGACTCGAACTCGGGACCTTTGCCTTTCGCGGGCAAGTGCTCTACCAACTGAGCTACCGAAGCACGACTCACGCCCGGTACTCACAGCTTTACTTCTGCCAGTACCTCGTCTCCTACCTTCCAAACTTTACAGAAGCTCTCCTGCAGGAGAGCTTCTGTAAAGTTTGGAAGGTAGGAGACGAGGTACTGGCAGAAGTAAAGCTGTGAGTACCGGGCGTGAGTCGTGCTTCGGTAGCTCAGTTGGTAGAGCACTTGCCCGCGAAAGGCAAAGGTCCCGAGTTCGAGTCTCGGTCGGGCACACAGTTTTAATCTGCCAGGAAGTTTCATATCAGCGCACACTCCGCTGCAGAGTGAAAATCTCATTCTGGAGATTAAAAGATAATCAGCTGCCTTAATTTAAAGTTATTTGTTCACTGACTTGTAATACGTACATTGTACCAGCCAAAAGGCAGCCTCTCTGTGAATGCTATTCTCGAACACGTGATGAATTGATTGGCGTTCATGAGCAGCTGGAAATCGCCCTGATTGGCAGCCGCTGCGAATTGGTTTGTTGGAAGAGCTCCCAAGCGTCGTGTACCTGTGGTACCTGTACCAGAGGTACCTCAAATACTGTCTTCTTTCGTGGATCCTATCTCCTCTACAGAAAGTACAGGATCTGTCATTACTCGTCCATTTGTCTGCGAATAGCATGTCAATGGTAGATCTAGGCATCCTTTACAGAGTGGATGGGGACTGAAGGTGTTGTACCGATCCCCCTAACCAACAAGAATGAGACGTTGTCTTTCACTGAAACTGAAACTGAGCACCGAAAGTCTCATCTTACAAATGGAATGTGATGCGTCGCCCGATGATTATCTTGTCTTGAGCAGGCATTGTCTCTCTACGCATCATGACTTGAGCCCTAGATTTTTGTTCAAATACAGCGAGATTTTTGTCTGGTTGCCAGTTTGCTCTGTTTAATATCGATTCTGGTTGCCTGTTTTCTGGTGGTTCTCAGGATGAAAGATGATTAGAATTTGTCGTCGCGTTAAAACCAAAAAAAAAAAACAAAAAATACTACACTACTGGCCATTAAAATTGTTACATCACGAAGATGACGTGCTACAGACGCGAAATTTAACCGACAGGAAGAAGATGCTGTGATATGCAAATGATTAGCTTTTCAGAGCATTCACACAACGTTGGCGCCGGTGATGACACCTACAACGTGCTGACATGAGGAAAGTTTCCAACCGATTTCGCATACACAAACAGCAGTTGACCGGCGTTGCCTGGTGAAACGTTGTTGTGATGCCGCGTGTAAGGAGGAGAAATGCGTACCATCAGGTTTCCGACGGATTGTAGCCTATTGCGGTTTATCGTATCGCGACATTGCTGCTCGCGTTGGTCAAAGTCCAATGACTGTTAGCAGAATATGGAATCGGTGGGTTCAGGAGGGTAATACGGAATGCCGTGCTGGATCCCAACGGCCTCGTATCACTAGAAGTAGAGATGACAGGCATCTTATCCGCATAGCTGTAACGAATCGTGCAGCCACGTCTCGAGCCCTGAGTCAACAGATGGGGACGTTTGCAAGACAACAACCATCTGCACGAACAGTTCGACGACGTTTGCAGCAGCATGGACTATCAGCTCGGAGACCACGGCTGCGTTTACCCTTGACGCTGCATCACAGACAGGAGCGCCTGCGATGGTGTACTCAACGACGAACCTGGGTGCACGAATGGCAAAACGTCGTTTTTTCGGATGAATCCAGGTTCTGTTTACAGCATCATGATGGTAGCATCTGTGTTTGGTGACATCGCGGTGAACGCACATTGGAAGCGAGTATTCGTCATCGCCATACTGGCGTAAGATCCGGCGCGATGGTATGGGGTGCCATTGGTTACACGTCTCGGTCACCTCTTGTTCACATTGACGGCACTTTGAACAGTGGACGTTACATTTCAGATGTGTTACGACCCGTGGCTCTACCCTTCATTCGATCCCTGCGAAACCCTACATTTCAGCAGGACAAAGCACTACCGCATGTTGCAGATCCTGTACGGGCCTTTCTGGATGCAGAAAATGTTCGACTGCTGCCCTGGCCAGCATATTATCCAGATCTCTCACCAATTGAAAACGTCTGGTCAATGGTGGCCGAACAACTGGCTCGTCACTACTCTTGATGAACTGTGGTATCGTGTTGAAGGTGCATGGGCAGCTGTATCTGTACATGCCATCCAAGATCTGTTTGACTCAATGTCCAGCCCAGGCGTATCAAGGCCGTCATTACGGCCAGTGGTGGTTGTTCTGGATACTGATTTCTCAGGATCTATGCACCCAAATTGCGCGTAAAAGTAATCACACGTCAGTGTTAGTATAATATATTTGTCCAATGAATACCCGTTTATCATCTTCATTTCTTCTTGGTGTAGCAATTTAAATGGCCAGTAGTGTACTGTGCCGGTAGCACGTGCAGTGACCGGCGCGCCCCCGTGTGCGGGCCACCCGGAAGCAGCAGGTGGCGCGGTGCGGTGCTGCGTGTTGTGCGGCGCGCCTTTGCGCTGTCGCGTCCGCTCTTCTTGCCGGTCGCCCTCGGCTGCCGACTACGTGACGAGACGAGACGAGACGTGACGGAACACGACAGCCGCTCTCACCTCTGAGTTCCCGGGAAGACAAACGGCGCCGGCGACTAATGAGCTGCTCGGGAATGCAGGCAGCCGGTACTGCACCGCAGCTTACAGGCGGGAATGTCGGGAGGCAGCAGCCGGCAGTTAGCAGGCGGGGTTCAACAGTCGCGCTCGCCCAAGGAACAAGACCCGTCCCGCAGCCACACTAACTGCGTTGGACACCTGTCTGGAATTTTGGGAACGTGACCAATGAGTCCCGCTGTCATTTCAAAAAAATCGTAACTCAGAAACTATTAGAGATATATAATCATGGTTTGTTGTAAAAAGTTTAGCAGTTGTTAGTGTTTTCTTCCGTTCTTGGATTGCACTGCATCAGTATGATGACAGAGCAGGAGAAAGCGCAAAGTGTTACCTGGTACGCAGCATACAAATATTTGACAGCGGTACTGCAGAATTTTCGACGCCAGAATGGGAGGAAACTAGGCGAGAAAAACAAGCATAATGAAGTGGTTCAAAAATTTTAAAGAGACAGCCAGAGTCAAAGACCGTCCTCGAAGTACACGCCCCCTTGTGCCTCAATCACGTGTTAATAGAATGCAAGCAGCAAATCAGCAGAATCGTCAAAGACAATTCGTCGTGCATCTCACGAATTGCAGGAAGCAAATCGGCTGGAAATTCCACTGTTGAACACAGAGGGGAGGGCGGATAGGTTCAAATAGGATACTGAGGGCCTGTGTGAGAGGGGGAACTTGTCTGATGACGGGTTAGAAGAAGAAAGTGGAGTCGATGTAGAAGACGTAGGAGATCCAATATTACACTTAATTTAAAAGATGGCTAGAAGACTTCAGATCGAGTAAGACAGAAGATTTAGATGACATTCCACTGGAATTTTCAAAATCACTGGCGGAAGTGCCAGACAAACGACTATTCAGGTTGTCGTTTACAATCAAGGAGACTGGCGTCGTACCGTCAGACTTTCGGAGAAACATCATCCACGTAATTCCGAAGATAGCAAAGGCCGATAAGGACGAAAACTATCCGCAGTCAGCTTAATACGAGGACTGGAACTTCAATAGTGGCAACTGTTTATTTACAGCTCGTACAAAATAGATACGTGTTTCAAAGTAGCCACCACCATTGTGTATAACGCCTTGCCAGAGATGTGGAAGTTAGTAGTGCCAGTTGTGTTGACAGTTCGAGCGGGGAGGTCTATTGCCTGACGAATTTGTAGCAACTCTGAAGCGAATATCGTGAAGTGTTTCCTTCAGTTTAGAAATGGAGTTGAACTCACAAGGGTTTAAGTCAGGGGAGTGCAGTAGGTGGTACAGCACTTAGCAGCCCCATCAGTCGAACAAATCAGTATCAGCTTGCACTGTACGTGCTTCAAAATTATCCTGCAAAATCATGGTGACGTCCTGCAGAAAGTGCCATCACTTCTGCCTCTAAGCTGCTCGTACGTTCAAAAAATGAACAGCATAGAGACAGAAGTAATGGTACTTTCTCCAGGACCTGACCATCATTTTGCAGGACAATGCTCAAGTACGTACAGTGCAATCTGTTATTGATTCGTTTGACTGACGGGGCTGCTAAGTGCTATACCACCTACTGCACTCCCCTGACGCAAGCCCTCGTGAGTTCAACTCAAGCTCTAAACTGAAGGAAACATATCAAGGCATTCGCTCCAGAACTGCTATAAATTCGTCAGGTAATAGACCGCACCGCTCGAACTGTCAACACAACTGGCACTGCTAAGAGTATCCAACGACTTCCACATCGCTGGCAACGAGTTATGCACAATGTTGGTGACTACTCTGAAGGTCAGTAAAACTTTGAAACACGTATCTATTTTGTACGAGCTGTAAATAAATAGTTGCCACTATTGAAGTTCCAACCCTCGTATCACATTCAACCTAGCAGCTGATAAGAATAGTATACAGAGGAATGGAAACGAAAATTGAGGATCTGTTATATGAAGATCAGTTTGCATTTAGGAAAGGTAAAGGCAACAGAGACGCAGCTCAGACGTTTGATGATAATGGAAGCAAGACAGTAAAAATCATAGAATTCGTAGACCTAGAAAAAATTTCGAAATTCTGAGAAAAATAGGAGTAAGCTATAGGGAAAGACGGGTAATACACTCGTACAATGCGTACAATAACCTAGAGGGTACAGTAAGACTGGAAGACGGAAAACGAAGTGATCGGCCTAAAATTGGTGTAAGACAAAAACAGTCTTTCCCGCTACTGTTCAATCTGTACTTCGAAGAAGCAATGACGAAAATAGGAACGTTCAAGAGTGGGATTAATTTTCAAGGTGAAAGGATATCAGTAATATAATCCGTTGATGACTTTGCTATCCTCAGTGAAAATCAAGAAAATTATAAATGGAATAATAATACAGACTGTGGACTGAGAGTAGGAAAAAGACAAAAGTTATGAACAACAGCAGACAAACTGCCTATTGGCTTCTGTCTCGGGTTCTTCGGCAGACGTTCATCTAATGATTTTTCTGACGTTTCGCCAGCACGAGTGGCTGGCATTGTCAAAGCTTCACCCTCCATTGCCGGTGGTGAACTGGAGCCGAGCTCGCGGCCGCAGACTATATGTACCTGGCGCGCCAACGTCCGGGGGCTTCTCCGCGGTCATTTCCGGTGCGGTTCTCCTCTTGCTACCTGCGACGGTCGTTCGCTGCAGTACGGGAAGCCAGGATCCGTTTACCTTAAGGCTTTCCTCTTTCTTGTTGAAACTGTTCGCGTGTTTTTGTATTTCTACAGCTTCACTAAACAAGCGCGTGTGATAGTGCTTCTCTACAGCCAGAACTTCAAAAATAGTTCAAATGGCTCTGAGCACTATGGGACTCAACTGCTGTGGTCATAAGTCCCCTAGAACTTAGAACTACTTAAACCTAACTAACCTAAGGGCATCACACACATCCATGCCTGAGGCAGGATTCGAACCTGCGACCGTAGCGGTCGTGCGATTCCAGACTGTAGCGCCTTTAACCGCTCGGGCACTTCGGCCGGCGCCAGAACTTCCGTGTCGGCGAATTTTATTACGTGGTCGGTCTCATTCAGTGCGTGCTCTGCCACGGCCGATTTCTCCACCTGCCCCAACCTGCAATGTCGCTTATGCTCTTTGATCCTGGTGTTAATGGATCGTCCAGTCATTCCGACATAAACTTTTCCGCATGTGCATGGTATACGGTATATTCCCGACATTGCAAGTGGGTCTCTTTTCTCCTTCGCCGATCTAAGACACTCTTTGATCTTCCTTGTCGGTTTGAAAATCGTCTTTACGCCATGTTTGCGCAATATACGGCCGATTCTGTCCGTCACTCTGGGAATGTATGGCAGAAAGGCCCTACCCGACATTTCTTTTTCTGGTTCCTTACTTCGCCGAGTGTTTGGCTCTGTTACACTTCTAATGTAAGTTGTGGAGTACCCATTGCTCCTCAGAACAGTTTCCAGGTGTTACGTTTCTCGTTTGAGGTGTTGCGGCTCACATATTCGTCCTGCTCTCGTTACTAGCGTACTAATCATGCCTCTTTTCTGGCTCGGGTGGTGGTTTGACAGTTTGTGCAGGTACCGGTCCGTGTGTGTCGGTTTTCGATATACGCTGTGTCCCAGGTTTTCGCCGTCCCTTGTGACCAGCACATCTAGAAATGGCAGTTTCTTGTCTTTTTCTACTTCCATGGTAAATGTTATGTTGGCATGGAGGCTGTTCAAGTGCCTTAGGAAGTCACCGAGCTGTTTTTCACCATGGCTCCACACCACGAAAGTATCATCGACGTACCTGTACCACACCTTAGGTTTGCAAGTCGCCGAGTCCAGTGCCTGTGCTTCGAATTGTTCCATGAAGAAGTTGGCCACCACTGGACTGAGAGGACTACCCATGGCGACGCCTTCCAGCTGTTCGTAGAAATCACCATTTCACGTGAAATAGCTCGTGGTGAGACATGCATGGAAGACCTTTTTGATGTCTTGCGGGAACATGGAACCGATGTGCTCCAGAGCGTCACTGAGTGGCACTTTCGTAAATAACGAAACAACATCAAAGCTGACCAGTATGTCGTTTGGTGCAAGTTTCAGTTCCTTCAGCTCCTCAATGAAATGTCCTGAGTCCTTAATGTATGTGTCGGTCTTCCCCACGTGTGGCTGGAGCAGAGAGGCCAAGTGTTTTGCCAGTTTATACGTTGGTGAGCCAGGAGCGCTAACGATCGGTCTCAGTGGAACGTTGTTCTTTTGGATCTTGGGTAATCCATACAGCTGAGATGGTAGGGCTTCTGTGTTGCGCAGGTTTCTCTGTATGTTCGCTGGCAGAGAAGACGCCTTGATTAATCGATTCGTATTCCGAGTGATACGATGCGTCGGATCTGCACTTAGTTTTCGGTACGTCGTCGGATCTAATAGGTCTCGGATCTTTTGCTCATAATCTTCGGTCTTCATTACGACGGTCGCATTCCCCTTATCGGCAGGCAGTACCAATATACTCTTGTCGGCGTTGAGATTCTTAATGGCTTGTACCCCTTCTTTCTTCAGGTTGCAAGCTGGTGGTTTTGCTCGGCGCAGTATCCTGGCTGTTTCAGTGCGTATTTCCTCTGCTTACGGCATCTTTCAAACTTTTTCTTCTGCCGCTCGGTGCAGCACTCGAGTTCGTTCTGCACGCTCCTGTGAGTGATGCTGTCGATCTTGTCCCAGTCGTCTCGATGCATTCTGCTACTTAGTTGATAGAAAAGTCCAGAAGTTCCTGATCCGTTCTTGCCAAGTCTCTCCGTGAATATGTGAGCCGCAACACCTCAAACGAAAAATGCAACACCTGGAAACTGTTCTGAGGAGCAATGGGTACTCCACAAATTACATTAGAAGTGTAACAGAGCCGAACACTCGGCGAAGTAAGGAACCAGAAAAAGAAATGTCGGGTAGGGCCTTTCTGCCATACATTCCCAGAGTGACGGACAGAATCGGCCGTATATTGCGCAAACATGGCGTAAAGACGATTTTAAAACCGACAAGGAAGATCAAAGAGTGTCTTAGATCGGCGAAGGATAAAAGAGACCCACTTGCAATGTCGGGAATATACCGTATACCATAGACATGCGGAAAAGTATATGTCGGAATGACTGGACGATCGATCGACACCAGGATCAAAGAACATAAGCGACATTGCAGGTTGAGGCAGGTGGAGAAATCGGCCGTGGCAGAGCACCCACTGAGTGAGACCGATGACGTAATAAAAGTCGCCGACACGGAAGTTCTGGCTGTAGAAAGCACTATCACACGCGCTTGTTCAGAGAAGCTGTAGAAATACAGAGACACGCGAACAGTTTCAACAAGAAAGAGGAAAGCCTTAAGGTAAACGGATCCTGGCTTCCCGTACTGCAGCGAACGACCGTCGCAGGTAGCAAGAGGAGAACCGCACCGGAAATGACCGCGGAGAAGCCCCCGGACGTTGGCGCGCCAGGTACATATAGTCTGCGGCCGCGAGCTCGGCTCCAGTTCACCACCGGCAATGGAGGGTGAAGCTTTGACAATGCCAGCCACTCGTGCTGGCGAAACGTCAGAAAAATTATTAGATGTACGTCGGCCGAAGAACCCGAGACAGAAGCCAATAGGCAGTTTGTCAACAAGTGGCCACGAAAGCCTTAACAATTTTGTAACAATAATTGAGAATACTGAGATGCTTAACATCAAAATTGAAGTAGAGGAAGTTGAGGAATTCCGCCACCTTGGAAGCAAAAAACCTATGATTGACAATGCAAGGAAGACATAACAGATTAGCATAGGCAAAGAGGGCATGCGTAGCCAAGCGAAGTCTACTTATGCCTTAATCTTAGGAGGAAATTTCTGAAAATGTGCTTTTGGAGCACAGCATTGTATGGTAGGGAATCATGGACAGCAGGAAAACCGAACAGAATAGAATAGAATCGTTTGAGATGTGATGCTACAAGAGAATGTTGAAAATCAGATGTACTGATAACATAAGGAATGAGAAGGCTGTCCGCAGAATCGGTGAAGAAAGGAACACATGGAAAACACCTACAAGAAGAAGGGACAGAATGATAGGAGATGTGTTAAGACATCAGGAAATAGCCTCCATTGTACTAGAGGGAGATGTAGAGGGTAAAAACTATAGGGGAAAACAGAGATTGCAATACATCCAGCAAATAATTGTGATCGTCTGGTGCAGCGCTGTTCTGATATAAAGAAGCCAGCGCAGAGTAGGAATTTGTGACAGGCCGCATTTAAAAAAATTCAAAAGAATTACTAGAAGAAAGAAATAGAGATTTCTCAGTTTATAGAATGAACATACCCAGTGACGGGCAGGGGATGGACAAGAGCGTAGTGTCCACAAAATAACTTACCCTACACTTGCGCACTAGGCGCTGTAGTGGGGGTGACAACAGTAGCGATGGGGGCCGCAGGCTCCATTGTGAACGGCCACTGCACAGTAGGAGAAAAGCAATTAAATATCTGAGACCTGTGCCAAATATTTATCTCGCAAATTTCAAAGCTACGACTAACTATTATGCAAGTGACCGTATATACCAGATATTTGAATACAATCAACATTTTAACAAATATATACATTCAAAGCCAGTAATTTCTCAGTTGACTGCGGGAACACAAATAATCGATCAAATAAAGGATCGTCCAAAGCAAAACAAGCCATAGAAAATCCCATACAACAAAAAAAAGTGTAAGACGTGTGTCACAGTGGGAATATCGTGTACATTACTGTATGTGTAAAATAAGGAAAATGTGTCACATTGAAATTATGTGTCATTTTCCTGACATCCGTCGTCAGTATTATCTAAAGCTGTGTGACTGGAATAGCTAGCAGTTCCTGCAATCCTCACAAGCACAGTTTTTGCTGAGATTCCACTTCCTCATATGCCCCTTATTACAAAATTTTAATGGCACAGCGTTCAATCACACGTGTGTATTTATGAACTATTCCTGCACCTACAGTCCACGAAGACTGTGGTGCCATTCTATGTAATAAAGAGATAACGAGAATGCTCCAAGTTTGCGAGTCAACACGCAACAGTCAACTGTGCCAGCCGCCCCGTCGGAACGGCGGGATGAAATCGATGAGAGCTCAGGACGAGAATGCGTTTCTGCACCGATGCCACGTTATTTGCGCGGGTGCTAACTTGCTTCTGAGAGGGTGGAGGCGGACACACAGAAGAGAACTGTGCTCTTTGAGATGGATTATACTATAAAATCAATGTCTTGGACACACATTACTTTATTAAAAACGGTTATCAGTTCAGCTTTGTAGCTGTCATCATACCTGACAATTTCAATAGTAACATCTACATCCATAGACAATATGTAAACTGAGAATATTGTCCTTCTCACTAATTTATAACTTACCAAAAAATTAAAAAAAGAAAAAAATTAATAAAATGAAAGAAATATTAACACACGCTATCCCCAACACCTACCCTCCTCCATCACCACTCCAACACTCCACTCCATTATTACCCACTACGGCTCCCATTATCTCTCAGTCAGCCATACAGCAAGTGAGCAAGACCATGTGCAGTGTGCAACAGGACGGCTTATGTGTAGTGGAATGCTTAAAGGTGTCCTGTCAAATCTAAACCTGTATTGTGTACGTCTGACACCTTCAGGAGAATATATGAGTGATGAGTACAAAAAAATGATGTAACTGAAAAAATCGCAAGGATAATTTAAACGAGCTTGCAAGGTTCACTGTAGATCTTCTACAAAAATATGTATAAATAAATTTCCTTCATGCTACAGATCACCGATTATACATATTATGAATATAAACATGTTTTGTAGGCACAAACAAAAGATTCAGTTGTAAAAGATGGAATTTTTCTTATCTACATGATAAAGTATCAACTGAGCGAGGATGGCCGCAAGGTTTAAAAATAGTGTCAATATAACTATTAGTGTGAATAAACGTTAATAAGAAGGAAAATCATGTCTATGTCTGGTGGTTCCGTAGTTTTATGATTCCTGATGTAAGGAAAACTACCATTCTCCACCCCATGCGTGAGTTTCTCCGCTATCGATATGGTGGGAAGCTGACAACTTGGAGTTATAATTCACCCAAGAGACTCACTAAAACCATGACTGTAACAGTACTATCATCGTAGAGCATTACGTAGAAGATTGAATCAACTTGAATAGGGGACAACTGCATAAAAAGTTAAGAACAACGAACAATTTGTGGTCTTGATAGTTATCGGTTTTATTTAGATATGTCTAACGAAGAGGAGAACAATCAGAACCATAGAAATATAGAGATGTCGATGATAAAAGTAGTCGCGTTGAAAAAGAAAAGGTCTGTGGAATGTCGCAAGACAATTAAATTGATGACCTAAAGCCATAGGACCAATTGATTACTAACATATTAGTCCATCTTTGGAACGCCATTTAGTAGCGATTCTGCTTGGATTGGATTCGACAGGTCAGCGTTAGGTTTTCGGAGAAATGTGGAACCTGAATTCTACGCACAGGTCAAGCAGTTCCCGTCAATTACGGACGGGTGGTTTGTGGTCGTGAAGCTGTCTCCCGATCGCGCCCCTGGTGGGTTTCATAGGATTCATTTTTTTTTTTTTTAATTTGGTGGTCAAGACATCAACGTCAGTTCTCTGATCCTCAAATTATGTAGCAGTATTCCAGTCCCGTGATACGGACAGTTTTGCTCTTAAAAGGTGGCATCGCCGTCAGGGAAGACATAAAGCACTAAGGGATGGAGTCACAGCTGTCATTGAGTCTTCGCTCTCTATGGCAGATCACACAGAGGCCCAGATGAATATCCCATGCAGCATTAGTAACTTTCGCAAACACTATAAGACAACGCTGCACTAATCAAGGTAAGTGATGACCTTAAATATGCCATGGCCACACGCGAGGTCACAACACTGACTCTACTAGGTTTCAGCTTTGATCCTGCCATTTCGACATAGTGCTCAGAAAATTGCGATGGATAAATTTCTCATACAGTGCCCTGAAGTGGTTTGAAACCTACTTGTAAAACAGCCAGTAAAGTTTTCTCTGTGGAATGAAAACTCGTCCTGGAAATATGTTGTTTCAGGAGTGCCACAAGAGTCAGTCTTATGCCCACTTTTGTGTTCATTGTGTGTCAGTGGGACTTCATCAGTTCTGTCTTCCTGTAAATATCATTTCTATGTCGATGATCTCCAGCTCTAACTGAGTGCCAGACTTGAAGAAGTATAGAATTCTGCATTCAATTGCCTCCCATTCAACGTGAATTCATATCCCAAAAGAGCACTAGAAAGAAATGAAGACCTTGGGTGTAGTCTTGGATGAGCATTTCAATGGGGCACAGAATGCTGTCGCCATATTCCAGAAGACTTCCGCTTGCCTTTATGCCCTCAAAAAGTTTCAGAATGTATTTCCATAAGATGTCAAATGCAAACTTGTGCATCACTCGTTCCTCCGAACCTGCATTAGTGGGATGTGATGGAACACGTCACTAGCAGGGAAAACTCTAGATGGTTAGAACAGACTTGTGTACGTTACATCTCCAACATTCGTCAATATGACCATGTCAGTACTTCATACACCCAGTTAGGGTGGTTGCGGTCAGAAAAGTTACGGGACTACCACACGCTATGTATACTTCAATCGCTCCTCAATGCACATGCACCCCAGTACCCCGCCGAGGTCAAACATCTTTCGTGTAATCATAACATAAACACAACGTCTCACCTATTTAGTATCCTAGCTGTGCCGCTCCATAAAACAAAATCATCGGTAAATTCCTTCGCTGTCGCTCCTGTCCGCCTCTGAAACAATCTGCATTGCACCCTTCGCGCAATTCGAAGACATGCTACTTTTAAGAAAACGTTGAAAAAAATTCCTCCCGTCAGCTTCCTAGGCTTCCCCAAAGCTGACGTATATGCCCAGCATCCCCTCTGTCAAAAAGCAAAGCCAATGTTCCTATCATCTCCAGTTGTGCATATTTTTCTTTTCCTTTCTCTATGACGCATGCCACCATCTACTCCCTTATAATCTTTAACTGTGTGTTGTTACAATTTTCTTTCCCTTCCTCGTCCATTCCTTCCTCCACGCCCATTGCTGCTAGCACTTATAATTAAAATCCTACCTTCTTTTAGCTTCGCCGTTCCCAAAATACTCGGTGCCAGGGACGGGACCATAACGATCTACCTTTTCTCAAAGTGGCTTATCTGAGTGCATTTCTACTTTTTCGGCCCGCATCGCCTCTAGAATGATTCGCCATTCGCCTCTGCCTCGTATATATACTTTCCTTGAAGCATCACGTGCTCACAAAGCCTCCAAGTGGCATTCAGTCTCGCTGAAGGTAGCGGTCATAATATTTGCTTCGTCAGAGCACATTTCACAAACACAGCGTACTTTGGTTGATTGTACCCGGATTTCTTAACCAATTATTGACAATAAACCTTCACTACAAATCTGAGCTTAATTGTAAACTTCGGCTTAGGAATTTGCAGCAACTGATATACGATATACGATTATTCCTTCTTTTGAGCATATCGTCTTTGATCAACTATGTGTCATCCGACAAACGTACACATGGAGGAAAGTATCAACATTGCGCTGCAGCATGCATTCAATCGACGTGATGTTCGAGCCAATGTAAGCACCAGTTAAAGCTCGCACTCTGCGTGAATGGTATGGAGATTCTGCTGTTCCCACACTCATTTTCCACATACTCAAGCGTGCGACATTCATTTGAGATGCAACTGGTGTAGTTTTGGTTGAGGTCATCTCCTCCACGCTAGCAGCTATGTTTCGTCCAAGTCTTCCACTACGACGATGACATCTTCCAGCAGTACGAGTATAACTGTCAGTGTCAAAGGGCAGGATCATGCTACAGTGGTTTGAGGTGTATGATAGCGAACTTTCCTTGTTTCGACCACTAAATTTTCCTGATGAGTGTCGGATGGAACACATCTGGGACGCTATCTGGTGCCTACTCCGAGTCCAAAAATCAACGACCCATAATTTACGCAAATTCCGTTCCATTTGATGTCGCATACCTCCCGAAACCTACCAATAATTTATCGAATCCATGCCACGTAGACACGTTGCAGTACTGCATGTACAGTGAACCAACAAGCTGTCAAGCAGGTGTCCATAATGTTTTGGTTCATTAAACAGAGGTTGGCTTGTAGACCTTTTTAGTCCTTCAAGAGACAATACACAAAAAGAATTTAATAGAACATTACCTCACAGTTACGTAGACTTCACATTCTTGTAGTTGGAAAGCGAGTAGTTTGTGCCTGGGAGTTAGGCAACACACAAATCTGTACTGTTTGCCGTGTAGTCTGATATCTACATCTACATCTACATACATACTCCGCAATCCACCATACGGTGCGTGGCGGAGGATACCTCGTACCACAACCAGCATCTTCTCTCCCTGTTCCACTCTCAAACAGAACGAGGGAAAAATAACTGCCTATATGCCTCTGTACGAGTCCTAATCTCTCTTATCTTATCTTTGTGGTCTTTCCGAGAAATATAAGTTGGCGGCAGTAAAATTGTACTGCAGTCAGCCTCAAATGCTTGTTCTCTAAATTTCCTCAGTAGCGATTCACTAAAAGAACGCCTCCTTTCCTTTAGAGACTCACACTCGAGTTCCTGAAGCATTTCCGTAACACTCGCGTGATGATCAAACCTACCAGTAACAAATCTAGCAGCCCGCCTCTGAATTGCTTCTATGTCCTCCCTCAATCTGACCTGATAGGGATCCCAAACGTTCGAGCAGTACTCAAGAATAGGTCGTATTAGTGTTTTATAAGCGGTCTCCTTTACAGATGAACCACATCTTCCCAAAATTCTACCAATGAACCGAAGACGACTATCTGCCTTCCCCACAACTGCCATTACATGCTTGTCCCACTTCATATCGCTCTGCAATGTTACGCCCAAATATTTAATCGACGTGACTGTGTCAAACGCTACACTACTAATGGAGTATTCAAACATTACGGGATTCTTTTTCCTATTCATCTGCATTAATTTACATTTATCTATATTTAGAGTTAGCTGCCATTCTTTACACCAGTCACAAATCCTGTCCAAGTCATCTTGTATCCTCCTACAGTGACTCAACGACGACACCTTCCCGTACACCACAGCATCATCAGCAAACAGCCGCACATTGCTATCCACCCTATCCAAAAGATCATTTATGTAGATAGAAAACAACAGCGGACCTACCACACTTCCCTGGGGCACTCCAGATGATACCCACACCTACGATGAACACTCACCATCGAGGACAACGTACTGGGTTCTATTACTTAATATCCCGCTTACTGTCGATTCTGTGCGCTAATGGTACCTGAAACATGTTCTGGCTCATATGCAATTATCTAATTGCTTATTAAATGAGAGCGGTGCGGGATGGACAGAACTCACAGCGAGGTGTTAAAAGGCATGGGACACCTCCTAATATCGTGTCTGACGTCCTTTTTCCCGGCGTAGCGCAGCAACTCGACGCCGCATGGACTCAAAAAGTCGTAGGAAATCCCCTGCAGAAATATTGAGCCATGCTGACTTTATAGCTGTCCCTAAATGCGAAAGCGTTGCCGTACATAATTTTGTGCATTAACTGACCTTTTTTTATGACCCATAAATGTTGGATGGGTGGTCAAATCATTCACTCGAATTGTCCAAATTGTTCTTCAAAAAAATCGCGAACAGCTGCGACCCGTTGATATGGCGCACTGTCATCAACAAAAATTCCGCCGTTGTTTGGGAACGTGAAGTCTATGAATAGCTGCAGATGGTCTCCAAATAGCCGAACATAAACATTTTCTGTCAATTATTGATGCAGTCGGACGAGAAGACCCAGTCCATTCCATGTAAACACAGCCCACGCCGTTATGGAGCCATCACCAGCCTGCACAAAGCCTTGTTCACAACTACACCACACTCGTGCCCTACCATCGGCTCTTACCGATTGAAATCAGGAATCGTCTCACCAGGGCATAGTTTTTCAGTCCAACCGAAATGGCCTCGAGCCGAGGAGAGGCATCGCAGGCGATGTCGTGCTGTCAACAAAGGCAGTCGGGTCGGCCATCTGGAGCCGTAGCCCATTAAGGTCAAATTTTGCCGCAGTGTCCTAACGGAAACTTTCGTCGTACGTTGCACATTGATTTCAGTGACTATTTCACGTAGTATTGTTTGTCTGTTAGCACTGCTGGTCTCGTTAAGTGAAGGCTGTCGGCCACTGCGTTATCCGTGGTGAGAGGTAATACCCGAAAGTTTGTATTCTCGTCACACTCTTGACACGATGGATAGCAGGATATTGAAGTTCCTAACAATTTCCAAAACTGAATGTCCCATCCGTCTAGCTCCAATTACCATTCCGCATTCAAAGTCTGTTATTTCCAGTTGTGTGGCTATATTCATTTCTGAAACTTTGTCACATGAATCCTCTGCGTACAAATTACAGTTCTGCCAATACACTGCCCTGCTGTACCTTGTGCACTCGATACGATAGACATCTGTATGTGTGTATATCGCTATTCCGTGGTCCGCCCCCAGTAGCTGAATGGTCAGCGCGACAGAATGTCCATCCTAAGGGTCCGGATTCGATTCCCGACTGGGAGATTTTCTCAGCTCAGGGACTGGCTGTTGTTGTTGTTGTTGTTGTTGTTGTGGTCTTCAGTCCTGAGACTGGTTTGATGCAGCTCTCCATGTTACTCTATCCTTAGCAAGCTTCTTCATCTCCCAGTACCTACTGCAACCTACATCCCTCTGAATCTGCTTAGTGTATTCATCTCTTGGTCTCCCTCTACGATTTTTACCCTCCACGCTGCCCTCCAATGCTAAATTTGTGATCCCTTGATGCCTCAAAACATGTCCTACCAACCGATCCCTTCTTCTTGTCAAGTTGCGCCACAAATTTCTCTTCTCCCCAATCCTATTCAATACCTCCTCATTAGTTACGTGATCTACCCACCTTATCTTCAGCATTCTTCTGTAGCACCACATTTCGAAAGCTTCTATTCTCTTCTTGTCCAAACTGGTTATCGTCCATGTTTCACTTCCATACATGGCTACACTCCATACAAATACTTTCAGAAACGGCTTCCTGACACTTAAATCTATACTCGATGTTAACAAATTTCTCTTCTTCAGAAACGATTTCCTTGCCATTGGCAGTCTGCATTTTATATCATCTCTACTTCGACCATCATCAGTTATTTTACTCCCTAAATAGCAAAACTCCTTTACTACTTTAAGTGTCTCATTTCCTAATCTAATCCCCTCAGCATCACCCGATTTAATTTGACTACATTCCATTATCCTCGTTTTGCTTTTGTTGATGTTCATCTTATATTCTCCTTTCAAGACACTGTCCATTCCGTTCAACTGCTCTTCCAAGTCCTTTGCTGTCTCTGACAGAATTACAATGTCATCGGCGAACCTCAAAGTTTTTATTTCTTCTCCATGGATTTTAATACCTACTCCGAATTTTTCTTTTGTTTCCTTTACTGCTTGCTCAATATACAGATTGAATAACATCGGGGAGAGGCTACAACCCTGTCTCACTCCTTTCCCAACCACTGCTTCCCTTTCATGCCCCTCGACTCTTATAACTGCCATCTGGTTTCTGTACAAATTGTAAATAGCCTTTCGCTCCCTGTATTTTACACCTGCCACCTTCAGAATTTGAAAGAGAGTATTCCAGTTAACGTTGTCAAAAGCTTTCTCTAAGTCTTCAAATGCTAGAAACGTAGGTTTGCCTTTTCTTAATCTTTCTTCTAAGATAAGTCGTAAGGTTAGTATTGCCTCACGTGTTCCAACATTTCTACGGAATCCAAACTGATCTTCCCCGAGGTCCGCTTCTACCAGTTTTTCCATTCGTCTGTAAAGAATTCACGTTAGTATTTTGCAGCTGTGACTTATTAAACTGATTGTTCGGTAATTTTCACATCTGTCAACACCTGCTTTCTTTGGGATTGGAATTATTATATTCTTCTTGAAGTCTGTGGGTATTTCGCCTGTCTCATACATCGTGCTCACCAGATGGTAGAGTTTTGTCATGACTGGCTCTCCCAAGGCCATCAGTAGTTCTAATGGAATGTTGTCTACTCCCGGAGCCTTGTTTCGACTCAGGTCTTTCAGTGCTCTGTCAAACTCTTCACGCAGTATCTTATCTCCCATTTCATCTTCATCTACATCCTCTTCCATTTCCATAGTATTGTCCTCAAGTACATCGCCCTTGTATAAACCCTCTATATACTCCTTCCACCTTTCTGCCTTCCCTTCTTTGCTTAGAACTGGGTTGCCATCTGAGCTCTTGATATTCATACAAGTGGTTCTCTTCTCTCCAAAGGTCTCTTTAATTTTCCTGTAGGCAGTATCTA
The DNA here is from genome assembly GCF_021461385.2 of Schistocerca piceifrons. Lineage (NCBI taxonomy): Eukaryota > Metazoa > Arthropoda > Insecta > Orthoptera > Acrididae > Schistocerca > Schistocerca piceifrons. The sequence goes on from NC_060140.1 coordinate 136,886,437, forward strand.
TCTCACCCCTAGTGAGACAAGCCTCTACATCCTTACATTTGTCCTCTAGCCATCCCTGCTTAGCCATTTTGCACTTCCTGCCGATCTCATTTTTGAGACGTTTGTATTCCTTTTTGCCTACTTCATTTTTATACTTTCTCCTTTCATGAATGAAATTCAATATTTCTTCTGTTACCCAAGGATTTCTATTAGCCCTCGTCTTTTTACCTACTTGATCCTCTGCTGCCTTCACTACTTCATCCCTCAGAGCTACCCATTCTTCTTCTACTGTATTTCTTTCCCCCATTCCTGTCAATTGTTCCCTTATGCTCTCCCTGAAACTCTGTACCACCTCTGGTTCTTTCAGTTTATCCAGGTCCCATCTCCTTAAATTCCCGCCTTTTTGCAGTTTCTTCAGTTTCAATCTGCAGTTCATAACCAATAGATTGTGGTCAGAATCCACATCTGCCCCTGGAAATGTCTTACAATTTAAAACCTGGTTCCTAAATCTCTGTCTTACCATTATGTAATCTATCTGATACCTTTTAGTATCTCCAGGATTCTTCCAGGTATACAACCTTCTTTCATGATTCTTGAACCAAGTGTTAGCTATGATTAAGTCATGCTCTGTGCAAAATTCTACAAGGCGGCTTCCCTTTCATTTCTTCCCCACAATCCATATTCACCTTCTATGTTTCCTTCTCTCCCTTTTCCTACTGACGAATTCCAGTCACCCATGACTATTAAATTTTCGTCTCCCTTCACTACCTGAATAATTTCTTTTATCTCGTCATACATTTCATCTATTTCTTCATCATCTGCAGAGCTAGTTGGCATATAAACTTGTACTACTGTAGTAGGCATGGGCTTTGTGTCTATCTTGGCCACAATAATGCGCTCACTATGCTGTTTGTAGTAGCTAACCCGCACTCCTATTTTTTTATTCATTATTAAACCTACTCCTGCATTACCCCTATTTGATTTTGTATTTATAACCCTGTAATCACCTGACCAAAAGTCTTGCTCCTCCTGCCACCGAACTTCACTAATTCCCACTATATCTAACTTTAACCTATCCATTTCCCTTTTTAAATTTTCTAACCTACCTGCCCGATTAAGGGATCTGACATTCCACGCTCCGATCCGTAGAATGCCAGTTTTCTTTCTCCTGATAACGACATCCTCTTGGGTAGTCCTCGCCCGGAGATCCGAATGGGGGACTATTTTACCTCCGGAATATTTTACCCAAGAGGACGCCATCATCATTTAATCATACAGTAAAGCTGCATGTCCTCGGGAAAAATTACGGCTGTAGTTTCCCCTTGCTTTCAGCCGTTCGCAGTACCAGCACAGCAAGGCCGTTTTGGTTAATGTTACAAGGCCAGATCAGTCAATCATCCAGACTGTTGCCCCTGCAACTACTGAAAAGGCTGCTGCCCCTCTTCAGGAACCACATGTTTGTCTGGCCTCTCAACAGATACCCCTCCGTTGTGGTTGCACCTGCGGTACGGCCATCTGTATCGCTGAGGCACGCAAGCCTCGCCACCAACGGCAAGGTCCATGGTTCATGGGGGACGGGGGGGGGGGGGGGGGGGACTGGCTGTTGTGTTGTCGTAATCATGTTCATTTCATCCCCATCGACGCGCAAGTCGCCGAAGTGGCATCGAATCGAAAGACTTGCACCCGGCGAACGGTATACCCGACAGGAGGCCCTAGTCACACGACTATTCCGTGACTTTTGTCGCCTCAGTGTAACGCGACATGACGCAGAACAATAATGCTCTTTTTTCAGATTTCCGTCACGACGGTTCCCCCTGTCATGTGTGCGTATAATGCCCTGTACACGAGGGTTGTTATAAACCTGTTTTCTGCAGACCGATCACTCTGCCTCTTTATGTAATTAAAAGTAACCTGGCCTGTTCCTGACGTTTGCACAACTGCTGTCAGCGGGAAACCAGCACAGTCTATCTAGCACATCCTACTCCGCTTACAGAGAAAGTCGATCGCTGTGTTGCTAGCTTGTTTTAATAACTGAATTGGCTTTGTGGTAGGCAGTGTGGGGGCTGAATAAATGGTTAAGCCCTGTAGGCATATAATGCAGGACTATATCTTTACTGGAAATAGATCATTCTTTCTGGAGACAACCGTGCAAGGCACATGTTTTGCATTATCTGTACCGGTTCGTAACTGTATGAATGAGTGATTGAAAAAACACACATTTTTGCGACATCTGTATTAGTTCATCACTGTATAAATGAATGATTGAAAACAGTAGATTCATATGACTAGGATAATGCAACCCCTTGGGTTTAACTAAAAGCCCAAAACCTTTGAAGTATTGATAGAATTTTGGCTCCCTCCACAGGCCAACTGAATTCCACTACTGACCAGCATTTAAATTTTGTTCGGCACATGGTCACAGCTCGCTGAACTTGTCTTGTAAAGTTAAAAAAATATGTAAATAAAAGAAGAAAAATAAATTGTTTCCTGCAGGAACCTGTAGCAGAGGAAGAATTTCACAGCCAACCTTGTGGTGCCTGTCGTGGGCACTCTCTGATAATGGTGAGGGTGGAGATTCTACTGTGATTACGGAAACATCACGTGTGAGGCAGAAATTAACTTGCACATCACTATATCTACATAAGGAAGTGCGCTAGAGGACACCGATGGTGATCTTGCCAACCAGCAATGGAAGTAGCGTCACATCAACCACACATGAATCCGCTGGCCAAATTCAATGGACGATACAGAAACTCAGTCTCTTTCAGAGAAATGATAACAGAAAACATTAAGAAAATTACGTGAGCAAGACATTTCCTATCCTAAACGAAGGGTGGAGTAAAAAAAAAAAAAAATAAAATAAAAAATAAAAAAATAGTTGCAGTTCACATGGTCACTGACGCACCAAATGCGAGAGTATCACAAAACGCAAAATTTGCAGACTATTCTCATAAATTATCGTCTACAACAAAGAATTTATTCTCATTTGCATTTCAGAGAGGCTAGTTGGACGTGATGCAGGTAAATGTAAATGTCGTGTGACTGGGGCCTACCGTCGAGTAGACCATTCCCCTGGTGCAAGTCTTTCTATTTGACGCCACTTCGGCGACTTGCGCGTCGAAGGGGATGAAATGATGATGATGGAACAACACAACACCCAGTCCTTGAGCGGAGAAAATCTCCGACCCAGCCGGGTATCGAACTCGGGCCCTTAGCATCGACATTCTGTCGCGCTGACCACTTAGCTACCGGGGGCGGGCGTGGTACACGTAAAAGAAAGTAAAGTGGTATGGCACGCCGACTCCTAGGGACAGGGTCAGTCGCCCAATTGGAAACATTTTTCTCCATTTGGCACACAATAGTATCTTACCTTCTAGTGTTGTGAGAGTTTTCGTTCAAGTGCATCTGATAAGTGCAGATGACTGCAATTGGTGGCACGTTTGCGTTGGATGATAATGAGGAAAGGGGAGGTTGGAAACCGATGCCGGCTCATAGCCTGCTCCTCTCGGTTGGCACCAAGGGGCCGCCATCCGACGGACGGATCTCCATCAACAGCCTTAGATGCCCTCACTCCATGAGACAACGCGGAGAAATTTTGAATTTCATCCAGGTCACTGGAGTGAAATCTGTTGTTCAGGAACGTAATGACACCACACCTACGCCCCTTTGCCAGAAAGGTGAAGGGAAAACAGCCAACAGCACGTGGAGTACCGTGCAGTTACCATCCAAGTACTTGCAACGGCGCGGTTATTTGTGTTTCGTCCACCAGAAAACAGTTCCAATCACCTTACGTGGATTCCTTCTCTCGCAGTCCTGTACACACGCATTCCCTATTAGAAAAATGCGTAATGTTCGTCGGCCAGAAAAAGCTGTGCCGGAAACCAGCCGCACTACACATCTCTACAGGTCTAGTCAAAATGTTTTTTAGTATCAGGTCAGCTGAGCGATAATTGAAAGGTAGTCTGGGAGTACAAACTTCAATATATTGTGACTTGTTTGATTTTAAAAAAAATACACCGCCAAGCCCATGCTAATCTTAAATCTTTCGTCATCACACGCAATCACAGTCACTTGTAATAGCCACCAGGTGGTAATTAACTAAACCCTTTACCAAAAGGATTAACAAACAGATTATCCGCGACAGAATGCTAGCTCAAATATTACACAATTTGACGACTACGGCTGACCGCGGTGGCCGAGTGGTTCTAGGTGCTTCAATCCTTATCCCCGCGCGACTGCTACGGTCGCAGGTTCGAATCCTGCCTCGAGCATGGATGTGTGTGCGGTCCTTAGGTTAGTTAGGTTTAAGTAGGTCTAAGTCTAGGGGAATGATGATCTCCGATGTTAAGTCTCATAGTGCTCAGAGCCATTTGATTTTGACGACTACGAATGTTGAATTTGCTGTCACGCCTTATAAAACACGCCACGCGGAGTTTGGTTATTCAAAAGTCACAGTTTACATATTAAAATCGGAATCTCACGCGTTCGTCTTTTTCATAGGTTCCCGTCGACTTTGCGACACTTCACGGTCAAGTTTCAACCATTATTTCATGAAATTTTCACATATTTTCAGAATTCCTTATACTGTATCCAGACATGATGATAGCTGAGCTCCCAAATGAGTCTTTAGACTTTACGAAGCGTTTCTTTAGCCACAAAATACGCGCTAAGAAGCGGCCCTTTGATTTGGTGGTATATATCGTAACTAATCCAATATTATTAGTATGAAACCGCGCAATTCTCCGTCTTTTGTGACCAATCGCAGCTTAATAGCTTTTAAGAATAATCTATCAAAAGAACAAATTCATATAATCCACAAAAATCAAAATAAATCCCTCATTAAATAAAAAAATTATGATAAAATTTATTGTTTTCCCAGTTCAATAACTGGCTAATTATACCTCACAATTTCCTCTGATTATGATTTACTCTCTCAGTAAACAGTTCTCGCGCTAATGTATATTCAGTTAATGGACATATCAACATTCATTTATTTAATACTTCGCATTCACACCGCCATGCACACTAATAATTGAAGTCGCAATAATTGCAATAAATACAGTTTTGCTCCCCAAATACACATTTTTAACAATTTGATGATTCCATAGTGCGTAAGATGCTGACACCTTTCGGCCACAGCCGAAACTAGTTGCCGATGGTTACTAGACCAGAGCGCACCTGTCATGTGTCATGTGATAACCACGACCCACTGTCTGAAGCTGTCTGCCTGCTACTGTCTTTTACTCACATGGGCGCAGTATAAGACTGTACGCCTCATACTGGCCGCCACTGACATTGATTAAATTCGGTGATCTGACGAGAATCGGTATATTCAATGAGACAAAACCATTAGCCTTGATTTAGCTGTAGACGGGCAGATATCTCATTGATACACCCGTCCATGTGCCCGCCTCGTGTAAGCCTATTCACAGAATTTACGAGTCCCTATTCCACGTAAATTTACGATCAGTATGGAAGGATATGTAAACGGAAATCCGCGAGAAGCTTCGGTATGAAGTAGTCAACTATTAAAGCAAAAATGAACTGCAGCAATGCGTCCTTCCCCCTCAGTTATCATTGGGACCATCTCCCAACAGAAAGCGCAATTTCTTCGCACTACCATCATCTTCCCAGCGGTTGCGCAAAAAACTTCTGAAGATACTACTATCGCCCAAACATGTGTCAACTCAAGGATCTCTGAACAGTGACCTGTGCGGCTGGTCCCGACGGAGATTCGAGTCCTCCCTCGGGCATGGGTGTGTGTGTTTGTCCTTAGGATAATATAGGTTAAGTAGTGTGTAAGCTTAGGGACTGATGACCTTAGCAGTCAAGTCCCATAAGATTTCACACACATTTCAACATTTTGAACGGTGACGAGTAGATAACGACTATCGCGTGTACCATTGGAGGTGACATTCGCTAACAAATTTTTGCGAAGAACAATTTTTTTTATCAGAATACTGACACGACACAAAAGAGGATAACAGATATCAGGTAACGGGAGTGGTGTTTTTCTGGGAGGTCTCTATTGTTCTACAACGGCGATAACGACTCAGATGAGATAGCCGATACGTTTCGAGTGGAAGACTTGCCGACGCTCTCTAGTGAGCGAGCAAAATGTGTGCTACAGCCTTGATCCTGAGATGTGCTTGTCCCAATAATAAATCAGCCCCTACGCTCTCGACAGTGATTTTTTATTATTATTATTATTGAAGACATCAGTAAGTGACGTTCAGATACCTGCGTCCAATCCGGCTCTGCTTTGTTTTCACTGGGAACTTCGCTCGTGTATCTTTACTTAGCTTGAGACTGCTTGGCTTCTACCTTGGTTATGGTTAGGTTTTTCTCAATTCAGCCCATGAATTTCTCTCTCTTAAAAAAGTAATGCCATTTGACAGTTAACTGTTTATTTATTTTAACACAACGGTGATTTCAACTTTATGGCCATTCTCGAGCGCATGTTGAACTGAAAAACAATAAACGTATATTTCATACAGTGCAGCTTATGTTTTTAATCATTAGTCTTCCGACTGATTTCATGCGGCCCGCACGAATTCCTCTCCTATGACAATCCCTTCATCTCAGAGTAGCACTCCCAATCTACGTCCTCAATTATTTGCTGGTTCTATTCAAATCTCTGTCTTTCTCTAGAGTTTTTGCGCTCTACAGATCCCTCTAGTACCATTCTCTGATGTCTTAAGAGGTGTCCTATCATCCTGCCTCTTCTTTTTATCAGTGTTTTCCACACATCCTTTTCTCTACGATGCTGCGCCGGACTTCCTCTTGTCCGCAGCTCGTGGTCGTGCGGTAGCGTTCTCGCTTCCTACGCCCGAGTTCCCGGGTTCGATTCCCGGCGGGGTCAAGGATTTTCTCTGCCTCGTGATGACTGGGTGTTGTGTGCTGTCCTTAGGTTAGTTAGGTTTAAGTAGTTCTAAGTTCTAGGGGATTGATGACCATAGATGTTAAGTCCCATAGTGCTCAGAGCCATTTGAACCATTTGAACCGGACTTCCTCATTCCTTACTTTAGCATTCCACCTAATTTTCAGCTTGCTTCTATAGTACCACATCTCAAATCCTTCCATTCTCTTCTGTTCCGGTTTTCCGTCAGTCCATGTTTCAGCATCATACAATGCTAGGCTCCAAACGTACATCCTCAGAAATTTCTCCCTCAAATTAAAGCCTATGTTTGATACTAGTAGACTTCTCTTGGCCAGCAAGGTACTTTTGCCAGTGCTAGTCTACTTTTGATGTTCTCCTTGCTTCGTCTGTCGTTGGTTATTTTGCTGCCTAGGTAGTAAAATTCCTTAACTTCATCTACTTCATGACGAGCAATCCTAATGCTATGTTTCTCGCTGTTCTCATTTCTCAACCTTCTCAATACTTTCGTCTTTCTTCGATTTACACTCAATCCATATTCTATACTCATTAGACTCTTCACTCCATTCAATACATCTTGTAATTCTTCTTCACTTTCACTCAGGATAGCAATGTCATCAGCGAAATAATCATTGGCATCCTTTCACTTTGAATTTTAATTCCACTCTTGAATCTTTCTTTTACGACATTTATTGCTTCTTCAGTGTATAGATTAAACAGTAGGTGTGAAAGACTACTTCCCTGTCTTACACCTTTTTTAATCAGACCACTTCGTTGTTGGTCTTCCACTCTTATTGTTCCCTCTTGGCTCTTGTACGTATTGAATATTACCCGTACCTCCCTATAGCTTATCCCTATTTTTCTCAACATTTCGAACATCTTGCAACATTTGATATTGTTGAACGCTTTTTCCACATCGACAATTCTATGAAGGTGTCCTGATTTTTCTTTAGTTTTCCTTCCATTATCAACCGAAACGTCAGAATTGCCTCGCTGGTGCCTTAACTTTCTTAAAGACAAAGTGGTCGTCATCTATCACATCCTCAATTTTCTTTTCCATTATTCTGTATAGTATTCTTGTCAGCTCATTGGATGCATGAGCTGTTAAGGTGATTGTGCGATAACTGTCTCACTTCTCAGCTCTTGGAGTCTTTGGCATTGTATGCATGATATTTTTCCAAAAGTCGGATGGTATATGGCCAGTCTCATACAGTTTCACACCAACGTGAATAGTTGTTTTGTTGCCACTTGCCCCAAAGATTTTAGAAATTCTGATGGAATGTTACCTATCCCTTCTGCCTTATTTGATATTAAGTCTTACACCGCCCTTTTAAATTCTGATTCTAATACTGGATCCCCTATCTCCTCCATATCGACTCCTGCTTCTTCTTCAATCAAGTCAGACAAGTCTCTCTCCCCCCCCCCCCCCCCACCTCCATTGAGGCTTTCCACCTATCCGCTCTCTCCTCCGCATTTGACAGTGGAATTGCCACTGCACTCTTAATGTTACCACCTCTCTCCTCTGCATTTAACAGCGGAATTGCTATTGCATTCTTAATGTTGCCACCCTTGCTTTTAATTTCACTGCCGGTTGTTTTGACTTTGCTGTACGCTGAGTCAGTTCTTCCGACGGTCATTTCTTTTCGATTTCTTCACCTTTTCATGCAACCATTTCGCCTTAGCTTCCCTACGCTTCAAATTTATTTCATTCCTAAACGATTTGCGTTTCTGTATTCCTGAATTTCCCAGAACCTTTTTGTACTTCCTTCCTTCACCGATCAACTGAAGGATTTCTTCTGTTACTCATGGTTTCTTCGCAGTTCCCATCTTTGTAACAATGTTTTTCTTTCCAGTTTCTGTGATTATCCTTTTCTGAGATGTTCATTACTCTTCAACTGAACTGCCTACTGAGGTATTTCTCATCGCAGTAGAGAACTTTAAGCGTACTTCTTCATTCTATAGTGCTTCCGTAACCAATTTCTTTGCGAACTAATTCTTCCTGACTCGTCTCTTTAATTTCAGCCTACCCTTCACCACTGCTAAATTGTGATCTGAGTCTACATCTCCTCCTGGGTACGTCTTATAATCCAACATCTGATTTCGGAATCTCCGCTTGACTATGATGTAATCTAATTGAAATCTTCCCTTACGTCCAGCCTTTTACAAGTATACTTACCGAGTGAGGTGGCGCAGTGGTTAGCACTCGGGACTCTAGTTCGGGAGGACGACGGTTCCAACCCGTGTCCAGCCATTCTGATTTAGGTTTTCCGTGATTTCCCTAAATTGCTTCACCGAAATGTTGGCAGCGTTCGTTTGGAGGGGCACGGGCGGCTTCCTACCACATCCTTCCCTAATCCGATGGGACCGATGGCCTTGATGTTTGGTCCCCTCCTCCGAATCAACCAACCAACCAACCAAGTATACCTCCTCCTCTTGTGATTCTTCATCGGCGTATTTGCTATTGCTAGCTGATATTTACTGCTGAACTCAGTAAGTCTTTGCCCTCTCTCGCTGATGACACCAAGTTCATATTCTCTCGTAACGTTTTCTCCTGCTCATTCCCCTAGAACCGCATCCGAGTCCCCCATGACTATTAGATTTTCATCTCCCTTAAGGTATTGAATTACCCGTACAGTATCCTAGCATACTTTATCTCTTCATCTTCAGCTTGCGACGTCGACATGTATACCTGAACTGTTGTTTTCGATGTTGGTTTGACGTCGAGTCTGATGAGAACAATCCTGTCACTGCACTGTTTTACCTTCGTATTCGTAACGAACCCTACTGCCATTATACTGCTGCTGTTGATATTACACTATAATCTTCTGAACAGAAGTCCTTATCTTCTTTCCCCTTCACTTCACTGACCCCTACTATGCCTAGTTGAGTGCTCCCTCGGGCATTGGTGTGTGTGTTGTGCTTAGCATAAGTAAGTTTAAGTAGTGTGTAAGTCTAAGGACCGATGACCTCAGCAGTTCAGTCCCTTAGGAATACACACACACATTTGAACAGTTTTTTTTTCCCAATGGAGAGATCATCATGACCCTTTTTCGAATACAGGCCACTTGTTCTTAGATACACATTATGGGTCTGTTAGGCAGTAGTTTCCATTGCTTTCAGAGTCCTCATGCTATTGATCATTGCTGTTCTTCCTCCTTTAGGGACAGTTTCCCACCCCAAGGACAAGAGTGTGCCCTGAACCTCTGTCCGTTCCTCCTCCGTCTTTGACAAGGCCATTGACAGAGTGAGGGTGACTTCTTATGCCAGAAGTCTTCGGTTGCCAAACCTGAATTTTTATTCAAGATCCGAGTGGTGGCGGCATTCGAACTCGGGATCGAGGACGTTTTGATTAGTAAGCAGAGACGCTATCCCTAGACCACAGCCAATATATTCCTGTGATCCACATTCGTCACTTCTGTTCATCAACTGAATTTAACATATGTCTGCACTGTGGCAGAGATCATAACAAAGTGGCACCGCTGTGTGAGCTACATGAGCTTTGCTTTACCAGAGGTGTTACCAAGAAAGGGAAGGTAGATATTTATTTAGCTAAATGGTTAACATGTCCTTGTAAAACAGGTTCATAACAGCCTCTTACAGAAATACGTTGTAATACGCCATACTCAGAGTGTAAAATGAATCATTTTAGAAGCACAATAAAATTCCGTTCTAACAACGATCGCGTGGCTGCAATATTATAAAATCGTTATTCATTGATTCATGGAGACTTATATAAAGGACGTCATACCCGTGCAACAACTTGCACGACCCACGTGAAACGGCGGAACTGCCCCAAAACTCCGAGACTGAATGAGCCAAAACTGCTCAATGACGTTCTCTGCACATTCCTAAAATACGGAAGTTCCCGCAATAGAACACGATTGTTCAGTACAAGGCTTGGGGAGACAAAGGGGTGGGGGGAGGGGAGGTGGCAAGGGAAGGGGTTAGAGACAGAGTGTCAGCATTGTGGGGATGTGGAAAGTAGAAGACACTTGTGGGCTAGTGGGAAGTTTTGAGGTGGCTACGAGACTGAACAGATTTCACTGTGCACAATATCAGCCATATTATGTATGTTTGATGTGTACTCATATGACTATTAGTCTACAATAAATACGTTTTGTTGACTGTGACATGTCACAGTCCGGTTAGACATATTTTAACATGTGAGTATATTTTCGAATACGCAATAACCGTTTGTTCCTAAGTCCTGTACTGTATGACTTGTAAGCTTTATTAATTTTCAGTCAGACATGTACTTGAGAATGGCTATAAAGTCGAAATCTTGATTGTGTGAAATAAATAAATATTTAACAGTCAAACGGCGAAAATTTCTTTCAAATAATTTTATGTGGCTGTAGTCTCCCACGAAGAAAAGCTCATTCACCCCATGAATATTTCTCTAGCAACTACCGCATGTATTGATTGTCTTTCTTCCGCTGCTACTTCCGTGCTTACCAACATTCGTAGATCCGCTGCCTTCATAGTGTTCCGAACTTGTTTCTACCGAGCACGATAGGAAAGGGACAACGACCTGGGAGATGCAGCAGCCAATGGACTGGCAATTTACCCACTGTTGCACATCCCCAGACTATCGCTATCTGGTATGATCTTGCTGCTGAGATACAGAGTCATTCATTATTAGCAGGAGGAACGACTAGAAATGAGAGAGCACAAGCTGCTGTCGATGAACTCTCAGCAGTTGCAGAGGCCAAATCAGCTACACCTCACTCGTGCACTGGCATTTTTATGTGGTTTGCACCTCGATTTTTGACAAATTTTCGGAAGCAACATTAATTTGAAACTTCCTGGCATATTAAAACTGTGGGCCACAACGCGACTCGACCCTAGACCTTCGCCTTTCGCGGATAAGTGCTCTTCCGACTGAGCTGTTCAGGACCTGCCCCCACAGCTTAACTTCCAACAGTACCTCAACCAGCCAGCCGCTGTGGCCGAGCGGTTCTAGGCGCTTTAGTCCGGAACCGCGCGACCGCTACGGTCGCAGGTTCGAATCCTGCCTCGGGCATGGGTGTGTGTAATGTCCTTAGGTTAGTTAAGTTTAAGTAGTTCTAAGTTCTAGGGGACTGATGACCTCAGATGTTAAGTCCCATAGTGCTCAGAACCATTTGAACCATTTTTGAGTACCTCAACCTCATCTTCTACTTAATATTTCCGCCGCAGGCGGTTCCTAATGTAAAAGCCCAGGTGTAAAATGAACAAAAGTTTATATGAATTGAGAAATCACTATTCGAATCAAGTGTTGAAAAGTCATGAACAAAATAAGCTCTTCTGTTTGAACCCAAATTGTTAACAAACAATGTTCTTCAGTTAAAAGTTCTTAGCTATCTTATTTTAAAATTTAAAACGAATTCTAAATAAAACTGAGTTGATCACAGGGTGAGGAAAAGAAAAGAATTCTAAATTAACGTTCTTGACGCACTACAGATATAAACCAAGTCCGATCAGAAGCTCTAGCCGGCCGGGGTGGCCGAGCGGTTCTAGGCGCTACAGTCTGGAACCGCGCGACCGCTACGGTCGCAGGTTCGAATCCTGCCTCGGGCATGGATGTGTGTGATGTCCTTAGGTTAGTTAGGTTTAATTAGTTCTAAGTTCTAGGGGACTGATGACCTTAGAAGTTAAGTCCCATAGTGCTCAGAGCCATTTGAACCAATCAGAAGCTCTCGATACCCGTCATAAAGAGGTAAATTCCGTGTAAAGTTCATGAGTCGTTTAATATAGATACAAAGTCTGATTAAAGACACACTTAATATAGAGACAAAGTCCAATTAAAGTTCACGACGTGTAATACGGAGGACAGTTCAGCGTCCAAGTTCCCAAGGAGAATTTAGTAAGTCCTGAAAGGCTGAATTATAGGCAACCACAGAAATGCTAAATTCCAAAGGTCAGCCTTTCCATCGGAGCCGTGTCTTCTTCAGGGTGGTTACGCTGCAGGATCCAGGACGGCGATGACAGCGTAGCGATGGTCAGTTTTCCATTTGTCACAAAATCTGGGAACTCCTCTTTGTTTCGGTGCTTTGTGCCGACAGCTTCGTTATTCTTACCATTAGCTTGTCACCTAACTCTGGACTGATGCACCACTTGTCGAGACAAACACCAGAACTTTTTCCGAGGAAATAACGGGCAAACGGCAAAAGAAACCGAAAAGCTATTTTCTCTTCAGGACAATGCCTTCCATAATCTGTCTACTTATCAGCATAAACAATAAAAACATTATAACTGACCAAAAATACATTATATTGACGGACGAGATGAACCATGTAGTGGAGGAGGCACTAATGAATAGTATTATAACATCAGTCGGCCTGAGATTAGCCGTTCTCGTTACCTACAAGCCACAGAATGCTGCACACGTATACATCCGTTAAATTAACTGGGAATGTGCAGGCCATGGGCGGATTTATCCGTAACGTGTATTTAGAGCAGGGCCGGCCAAACGCTGCACAGTGTGCAGACGTGCGGAAGTGCTGCACATGTGCGCACGTGTGCGACAGCGAGCGATAGCGACATCTCTTATTAGACATGTGTCCTAAATGAACGGCGGCAGTTCCACCTCCCTGTTTATGTGGTACAAGCAAGAGCGCAACATACCCAGTCTCGTTTACCCCTGGTGACCGTAACCTTAACAGAGAAATACTGAGAAGTGGCAGGTACTGTGAAAAAGCAAAGGACGGGAGACCTACGTTCTCAGTCGTTTAAAAATGACTGGGAACTGCAATTCTTTTTTGTAGCCATTGGCGAAAACTCAGTGTTTGCTGTACCGCCGAATAATAGGCGGCGAGCGTAAGTTTTCAATTGAAAGACACTACAATACATATGACAAAGACCAGTGTAGTGTACTCAGCAGTGAAGAACGGCAAGCAAAACTAAATGTCCTTAAGAAAATGGATGAGACACATTAACTCGATTTTACTGTACGTCAAAGTAACTAATACTTCTTGAACTCTTAGTTTCTTGTGTTACATTTATGTCTATTTTACTGTACGCTGTACAATGAGCCGTTTTCAATCTTCCAGAATGACAACCACACTAAATCTTCACTGCGAGCAAGTTTTAAAATGGCATTAAGGATTGCACAATCTGAAAAACCCCTTTCCGAAGGGGAGTTTGTGAAAGGGTGCCTGACTGATGCTGCAGAACTTGTGTGTCCCACGAACGTTAGCAGGTTTCAAGAAATCAGTCTATCCAAACAAACAGTGACAAGACGTATCAGTGCTATGGCCGGTGATGTGTATAGGCAGCTAATAAATAAGGCTAAAGACTTTGTTGCTTTCTCTGTTACGCTCGATGAAGCAACAGATTTACAGATACAGCCCAGGTTGTGATATACATACGAGGTGTCGATAACTATACCGAAGTACGCTGGTTCAGTCGAGGTAAAATGCTGAAAATACTTTTTGATTTACGTTTGGTGATAGTAACATTCTTACATGAGAAGGGAAAAAGTGAACCTATGTTGGAGGACCCTTGTTGGATATCAGACCTTGCATTTCTCGTGGACCTTACGTCTCACATGAACAGCCTAAACGTCAGTTTTCAAGGTGATAATTTAATTTCTGACATGTTGGAAAAAGTAAATGCCTTTGAAAGGAAGCTTGCGCTTTGGGAGAGCCAGCTATTGACAGAAAACACTGTACATTTCCCGACGCTTGGACTGGTCCATGAAAGTGCTAGATTTCAAGAACACGTGTCAATAATTTTAAAAATTAAGGAACAATTTCGATCACTATTTGCAGATGTTACGAGTTTGTCTCCTGACATTCGCCTCTTTGCTCGACCGACTCGTCGTCAGTTGAAGATGCTCCGAATGATCTACAGATGGAAGTGATCGACCTACAGAGCAATACAAGACTGAAGGACGAGTTCTTTGCAGTGCGAAGTACAAAAGAATTAAACGAAAATTTTTCACGACAAGAATTTCCACGCCTGCACCGAGAAGCCGCGAGACTTACGTCCATGTTCGGGTCGACATATGTTTGTGAAAGATCTTTCTCGGTGATGAAAATCTTCGCAACTGCTTGCGTTTGTCAATGAGCCGTGCTTTTGTGCCCGATATTAACTATATCATTTCTCATGACCAGTGATAAACGTATTTTGATTTATTCCTTTCATACTTAAAAATTATTGTTTACTAACTGTGCGTTATTGCCTCATTCTGCTCCATGTTACATTATTATCAGGAAAATTGGTCATTAAACCGATTTTTCTAATGTATACTTACCTTTAGGTTTTTTTAATGTGTGAAGGGCTCAGCTGAAGTCGATAAAACATAACATTCATCTAATTGTCGGTTATTATGTAGGATTTCAGACGGAACTGATGAAAGATATAGCAATAATGGTATTGAAATAACAGGTGATCATCGAGAGGTCTGCGGTTATCATTCTGTTCAGAAGACAGTGAGACAGAAATTATGTGGGTGCAACTGAGGGCATCTACATCTATCTACATCTACATCTATACTCCGCGAGCCACCTTACGGTGTGTGGCGGAGGGTACTTATTGTACCACTATCTGATCCCCCCTTCCCTGTTCCATTCACGAATTGTGCGTGGGAAGAACGACTGCTTGTAAGTCTCCGTATTTGCTCTAATTTCTCGGATCTTTTCGTTGTGATCATTACGCGAGATATATGTGGGCGGTAGTAATATGTTGCCCATCTCTTCCCGGAATGTGCTCTCTCGTAATTTCGATAATAAACCTCTCCGTATTGCGTAACGCCTTTCTTGAAGTGTCCGCCACTGGAGCTTGTTCAGCATCTCCGTAACGCTCTCGCGCTGACTAAATGTCCCCATTACGAATCGCGCTGCTTTTCGCTGGATCATGTCTATCTCTTCTATTAATCCAACCTGGTAAGGGTCCCATACTGATGAGCAATACTCAAGAATCGGACGAACAAGCGTTTTGTAAGCTACTTCTTTCGTCGATGAGTCACATTTTCTTAGAATTCTTCCTATGAATCTCAACCTGGCGCCTGCTTTTCCCACTATTTGTTTTATGTGATCATTCCACTTCAGATCGCTCCGGATAGTAACTCCTAAGTATTTTACGGTCGTTACCGCTTCCAATGATTTACCACCTATGGCATAATCGTACTGGAATGGATTTCTGCCCCTATGTATGCGCATTATATTACATTTATCTACGTTTAGGGAAAGCTGCCAGCTGTCGCACCATGCATTAATCCTCTGCAGGTCCTCCTGGAGTACGTACGAGTCTTCTGATGTTGCTACTTTCTTGTAGACAACCGTGTCATCTGCAAATAGCCTCACGGAGCTACCGATGTTGTCAACTAAGTCATTTATGTATATTGTAAACAATAAAGGTCCTATCACGCTTCCCTGCGGTACTCCCGAAATTACCTCTACATCTGCAGATTTTGAACCGTTAAGAATGACATGTTGTGTTCTTTCTTCTAGGAAATCCTGAATCCAATCACAAACCTGGTCCGATATTCCGTAAGCTCGTATTTTTTTCACTAAACGTAAGTGCGGAACCGTATCAAATGCCTTCCTGAAGTCCAGGAATACGGCATCAATCTGCTCGCCAGTGTCTACGGCACTGTGAATTTCTTGGGCAAATAGGGCGAGCTGAGTTTCACATGATCTCTGTTTGCGGAATCCATGTTGGTTATGATGAAGGAGATTTGTATTATCTAAGAACGTCATAATACGAGAACACAAAACGTGTTCCATTATTCTACAACAGATTGACGTAAGCGAAATAGGCCTATAATTATTCGCATCTGATTTATGACCCTTCTTGAAAATGGGAACGACCTGCGCTTTCTTCCAGTCGCTAGGTACTTTACGTTCTTCCAGCGATCTACGATAAATTGCTGATAGAAAGGGGGCAAGTTCTTTAGCATAATCACTGTAGAATCTTAAGGGTATCTCGTCTGGTCCGGATGCTTTTCCGCTACTAAGTGATAGCAGTTGTTTTTCAATTCCGATATCGTTTATTTCAATATTTTCCATTTTGGCGTCCGTGCGACGGCTGAAGTCAGGGACCGTGTTACGATTTTCCGCAGTGAAACAGTTTCGGAACACTGAATTCAGTATTTCTGCCTTTCTTCGGTCGTCCTCTGTTTCGGTGCCATCGTGGTCAACGAGTAACTGAATAGGGGATTTAGATCCGCTTACCGATTTTACATATGACCAAAACTTTTTAGGGTTCTTGTTTAGATTGTTTGCCAATGTTTTATGTTCGAATTCGTTGAATGCTTCTCTCATTGCTCTCTTTACGCTCTTTTTCGCTTCGTTCAGCTTTTCCTTATCAGCTATGATTCGACTACTCTTAAACCTATGATGAAGCTTTCTTTGTTTCCGTAGTACCTTTCGTACATGATTGTTATACCACGGTGGATCTTTCCCCTCGCTTTGGACCTTAGTCGGTACGAACTTATCTAAGGCGTACTGGACGATGTTTCTGAATTTTTTCCATTTTTGTTCCACATCCTCTTCCTCAGAAATGAACGTTTGATGGTGGTCACTCAGATATTCTGCGATTTGTGCCCTATCACTCTTGTTAAGCAAATATATTTTCCTTCCTTTCTTGGCATTTCTTATTACACTTGTAGTCATTGATGCAATTAGTTACAGGAAACCTTACATTACTTTAATGTTTTTTGAAATCATGAATAAGGTTCGTTGCAAGTCGCTAAGTGCTCTCTTTCTTAAATACTAGATCAAAAACTATACACGTATTTACGTGCCGTCAGTCAAGCTGCCTTAATAAAAACCCACAGTTGTTAACTGTATTACTTGTCTTACTGGGTTAAACTGTTAACATAAGCCGGCCGCGATGGTCTCGCGGTTCTAGGCGCGCAGTCCGGAACCGCGCGACTGCTACGGTCGCAGGTTCGAATCCTGCCTCGGGCATGGATGTGTGTGATGTCCTTAGGTTAGTTAGGTTTAAGTAGTTCTAAGTTCTAGGGGACTGATGACCACAGCTGTTAAGTCCCATAGTGCTCAGAGCCATTTGAACAATTTTTTGGTTAACATAAAAGTAGAGGTCTCAATGAGTAGACTGTGACAGTATTTTAAATGTTTAATACGCGAAATACCTTCCCACGGTTGGGTTGCAAGCTGTGGAAAGAGCACTAGACTGCGCCGGTACAGAGTATTCCAGCATGTGGATAAAGTGCGTAAAATCATGCACTACATGAACGCTGACGGCTGCGGCGTGCACGCTATGACGCGGACGTTGCACATGTGCAGGAGCACCGCACGCGTGCAGAATTTCTGGCCGGCCCTGATTTAGTGGGTTAACCCCTGAACGGGAGATGAAGTTCCGTTATCAGACACCTTTTACCCAAACAACAAACCCTCTCTTATGCAGTTAGTGATGATGTGGCAGACCGGACAGTTGTAAATAGTTCAAAAATCCTACGAAGTACAATTGAATGATGTTTATTTCTTCAAGTTGGATCAGAACTGAGGTAAACCACAGCCTCTCCAGGTAACAAACTGGTAATGACATATTCATTATCTGTTGTACAATCACCATTTTTGGACGTAGAATCGCCGTTGAATAGAACTGCGAACTATTTTGTTCATTGGTTTTTGCGGCATTGAATAGGGTGGTAATAAAACTGTAGTAACTACAATGACAGTGTTTAGTGATTTTGATAAAGATTAATAGTATTGAGGTTATAAGAAGTAAGTTATAAAAATAAATATGTAAGGTTATGGCATTGAGGTTGGAGAATTGCATCCTAACGTTGCAAATACTGTAAAATAATGACGAATTAAAAGTTAAATAAGTTACTTTCTAAACTAAGCTATGAAAGTAAATGGCACTTACCTGTGATGATGAAAGTTGACGTAATTCAGTTTATTTGTACAATAAACAACACTTTCTGAAAGAAAATAACTACTTCAACCGCCGTTGTGCATAGTAGCAAAACTGAATTGTCAATAGATGGAGCGTTCTAAATTCTTTACATGGACGTGTACGACCGGAATCGCGTAGTAGACTAAGCTTGCACGAAGATTCTAAACGGCTGCAGCTTCTGTCTTGCTAGTTCGTTAAACAGGTTGTCAAACGGTGGACACTTTTACATTGATTTTATAAAAATGTCTTCTAAATGAGAAATTTTAACGAAGATAATAACTTTAAAATAACTGAGAATTTCTCGTCATTAGTGGTGAGCGAGAACTTGAAAATGACGTCTGGATCATTAATTTTGAGTAAGAAATACGAGATATGTGGTGTACCAACAAAAAAACACCAATGATGAATAATATATATGCTTATTTTCTTATGATTTTACAATACATATTTAAATTGTTAGAGATAACGTGACGATTGGTACAGTTCATTGTGACCAGGTGTCACTGACTCCTTGTATGAATATGTCTCGTTCGTCTCCTCCGGTCAGAGGTTGTCCTTAGCGTAAGTTAGTTTAAGTTAGGTTAAGTAGTGTGTAAGACTAGGGACAAATGACCTCAGCAGTTTGGTACCTTACCACAAATTTCCAAACAACAAATTTCGTTCGACTGCAGCAACTTCTTCCTTCTCAGGTGTTGACATGCAGTGGCACTGCATCTTGAGGTTGATAGCAATTCGTTCACCGGCCTGGTTGCCGACATTCACCACAGTACTTTTAAAGGCTGTGTCTAAAGCAATCATTAAAAATTCATAAAAATTTCGTTTTTTTAGTATAATCCTTGTTTCCTCGTACTGCTCCAATAGGTAAGCCAGAAACAGTAATTTCTCAGTGTGTCGCACGCGACAGGTAGAGTGAGCTGTATGAGCGACTATGCATGTGGTGGTAGGGAAGGATCTAAACTCTGGTGCCGTGGTTGTTGTTGCGGCAAAATGGTTTGGTGCGATTCTGTTTGTCGAGCTGAGTATTAACTTGCTAGTTAAAAATGCTAAGAGCCAGACATGGAGGACTCTTCTCTCTCGAACGGTCACAGACATGTGGAAAAATAGTAAAGTTAAAATTCTTCAATAAAACGTTTCTTAGTAAGCGACTGCACCGTCATGTTGTTTGTAAAACCAATGTTTCTGCCACTGTTTATAAAACTATCGTTTCTATGACTTCAAACAGCAGCCGAAACCGTGCCTTTGTAAACAACATAACCAAGCAGTTGCTTACTCGGAAGCTGCTGTGTCCCCGCACACAAAGGCTTCCTGCGATACAGCAGAGTAGGAGGGGTTGCCTGAGCAAAAGGCGTTAGGCGGTGAGACGACACCGCGACCGCAGTTTCAGTCGGTCGTACAGAGGGCTCCGCTTTTGCCGCACTATTTTCCAACGGGTGTCAAGTTGCTCATCTTTTTTTTTTCTTTTTTGTATTTTGATTCCCCCCCCCCCCTATGGAGGGGGAGGGGGAGGCGGGCTGGCAGCATCGTAATACGCCGCTCTGCAGCCAACAGATAAAGTTAAAAAAAATGAAGAGATATAACAAAAAAACAGGTGATGAAACGGAACTGCTTAAACGAATATGGTGAAAAGTTGTGAAGACAATATATAAAACAAATGGTCGGCGATGCTGATAGTAATTAAACAGGCACAATTAAAAATCACGGCGACAGTCTGGTTTCTGTGCACAACTCTTAAAAAGGGGGACGCACAACACTGACACTCATAGAAACCATTGCACTATAGAGTAGAAATGCGTATGGGCAAGGGGAACTGCTCATATTTCCGCCTGCCGGGTATTTAGGGGGCTGCGTGGTCCGGTGACAGCAAAGTGAAGGGGAGAGCCAGCAGAGGTTCAACTGGGCAGTCAGCGGCTCTACTTCCGGTGCCAATTCATGGCGTCGCCAATGGACTTATAACTTCTTGAAAGTTAAACTATCTTCATAAGGACTTTGATATATAGTTATTACTAGTCAAATATTGTTCCTCAAGTCAGTTGACTTCAAGTCAGAATTAAGTGCTGTATAAGCTTCGTTTAGTGACAAATGCTGTGAGCTTTTATTCAGAACCGCCACTCAGTAGTTCAGACAAATTGACAGAACTGATAGAATATGTTTGTGCATACTCAGTACAACAACATTTTATTGAAGACGAGAAAGGCCACAGAAGCCTGTGTTTGCACAAAATTAAAATTAGTTGTGTTAGCGAGTTGGGAACGTATTCCCGTATAAAAGTTAGTACGTAGACGAGAATTTCCGTGACATTCGGGGTGAAACATCGCAACAAGCTGTAATGTGATATTTCGTAAACTGTTGGCGTGTCACATGCTGCAGACATTGTTCGATCCAGTTCCCACACGCGTATGTAGAGGCTGCCACCTCAACTACGGCTGGAAACTGAAATCCTAATCACGATTCTCAGCAATCTATCGGTAGTGGCAGGAGGATGGAACTTCTCAGACGCTGTCGCTGATTCGAGCCTAGTTTAGCGCCACGCTCTGCGCCGTGTTTCCGTGGTTGTTGGGAGGCTTTAATTTCTTGTTATACCACCGAGAAGGCGGCTCTAAGGTATTCCTGAAATCTCCCTGATGGCTTTGCGAAAATGTTTTACATGCACTAGTTTCAAGTAACAATTTATTGATACAGGTTTTGGGTATCCGTGTGGCCACGAAATTTATATTTGACTTGTTGTGATGGACCCCATCGATACCAAAAATTTCGAGACTGAATTAATAAAAAAGTAAGTCTGCCACCACTTGAGTCCAACGCACAGAACGTTCATACAAACATGTCACATTTCTTTGGGATGTCGTTCAACTCGCACATCACATCACATTTCGTCAAAATGTTGACCCTTCGTGTGAGTTTCTGCACTGTCACTTTTTGTGATATGTTCGTATTGATAACACCAAATCTCAACAACCGTTGTGATATTTTCCATAAAACTTTCCGCACTTTATATTTCAGTCGAGTCGCACCAGGCGTCCACTTGTTGTTGTTTTTGTTCTGGAGTCAAAATTTGCGGGGCTAAATTTTTACACACTTTTCTCTTCTTCAAAACTTTCTACATTGCGTGCTGTGACACAGCAGTGATGACACACTACAGCCACACTTCCACTACTTAACACTGCATGCTTACAATTGACTGGCCAAGTGCACACCTGTTGTTTGCAATGGTTTGTTCAAGTTGCCTCTTAGTTACTGCAGTGACGTCGCTTACACAGGAGGAATATAATCAGTTTCGGAACCTCTTGGATGGATGGTGTGGTTTAGAAATTTTTTTAGGCAATTTCTAACAATTATACAGTTATATTTCGTGCTCGAAGCTATTGTTTGCGGTAGAAAATCTATGTATCAATGTCTACATGGACAGGCATCTAAAACCAATATCTTTCTTTTTTCGAAGAGTAATTATCCAACTGACTACTTTGCAGATGGAGTGCTGTCGAGCCATGAAACACGTAATAATGTATCAGATGACCAATCGCAACAATGTAAGAAATGTACATCACAAATTTTAGGTCTAAATTAGAAAACCAACTACAATCTTTTAAATAATATTATTGGAAACATAAAAGGAGGCTCACTGAAGATAACATATAGGTGTTCAGACACGTTTCGCTAAACAATAAGAAAAGAAGTAAAAACATTACGTTTTGCAGATGGCAGGTTTTAAAAACCCAAACTGAATTCGCAATGTAACAGGAAGGTGATTGTGAAACGTGATCTAGGAAAGGTGTGGACCCTCATATAACCACCAGGTTGGGAAGAGTTCATGTTGCACACAAAACTATATGTTTGGGCTGGTCTGTTCTTTCTTATAAAAACGTTTAGTTTGGACAAGTCCGTTTTCATTCAATCTCTTTCTACAGGGGCACGTCTTTGTTCTCAGTTAAACAGCGTTTGTACATGTGTTTCATGTAAGCGATCAGCTTGGGTAGATTTGCGTTCTCACGTTAAGTATCGTCCGTGGAAGGTCTTTGTCCTCATGAAAACTATCAATTCATGTTAAGCATCAGCTGGGACAGGTCGGTTTTCTCTTAACCTCGGTTGTGTTCCCAGCCGGAGTAGGTATGTGAACTGTAAATCATGCAGAATGTTTGAAACAGCCACGCGATAGGCGCCATAGCACAGAACAATCACAGACAGCAAAACTACTTACAAGTCAAACACACAAATAAAATCACAGCACTTCACGTCATTGGACAAATAGCACCGATCACAACACTGACGTACCACACTTGACGAAGAACAAACTGGGAGGATCTGCCAGGGGTAGGGATACGACTCTCTCACCTTTGCACAAGCATCCTGTCTCTTCAAATTGGTTATAGTAACGACGAATGTTTAGAGTACAGGCGGATCATTGCTAAAACGCAGATGAAAAGCAGGCTGTACCAAAATCACTGACTCACACTTTGCAAACTGTAGGACACAAAACGCCTTCTGTTGAGCGGACGCCACCTTACTTCTGGCTTCTGACTGTCAGTCAGACAGTAAACTGAACAGACGCATTGACTGATATCTAACAGCGATTTTCTGAAGCTCCATACCACGCCCATTCAAACAACACACGTTTCCTTACCGGAACGTCCCATGTTTTGTAATTATTACCATCCAAAATTAGGTTCAAAACTGGTTCAAATCGCTCTGAGTACTATGGGACTTAACTGCTGAGGTCATCAGTCCCCTAGAACTTAGAACTACTTAAACCTAACTAACCTAAAGACATCACACACATCCATGTCCGAGGCAGGATTCGCACCTGCCATAGTAGCGGTCGCGCGGTTCCAGATTATAGCGCCTAGAACCGCTCGGCCACTCCGGCCGGCCAAAATTAGATCATTCTTATTGAAACACCCTGTATTACATAGCAGTTGCGTCTACATTTACTTAAGAAAATTAAACAGTCGAATTTCTAAGACCATGTATAATTGTGGTTCAGCCTCTATCTTAAAAGCAGACACAAACAAATCGTCTGTCGTTAAGTCTTCATTGAAGGGTGTAGTCCGTCAGCGTTTAGTATTTAATCTATTGGTTTTCTCCCCATATATCGACGAGATTTTATTAGTGTCTCATTCTTGTGACCATCACATATGCTATAATGACATTCAGCTGTAACGAAGTGGCACCCCTAGAATGTCTAGTGTAGCATTATGAATGATGACCTCTGTTCAGTATCACAGTGGGCACTTAACCTTGTTTTAAACAAATCCCAAAGAAGTCATAGGTGTTGTGTGTCACTGAAAGTTAATCAGCGAACACTTCTGTGGAACTGTTTCTTCCATATTTCTTGGCGCTATCCAGTGACACTACACCATACAGTACAAGATCTCTACATTGTCTTGGATAGCATCTGAGACAGGTCCAAATTAAGGTCCAAGGGACACAAGCTACCACTTGGGGAATCAAGCTGAAAGGGGCGCCAGAGCCGCCACAACTGTAAGATTTCCATACAGGACGTATCACAACTAGTAACGGCCGCTTAGGAGGGTAAACTGAGATGGGCGCCCTGTGCAAGGTTTGTAAAGAGTGTGTGCCAAATAATAAGTCGCTAGTGTGGAAAAATGTTCTGTAACCGACCCTGATAGGACAGCTTGGAGGAATGTCTCTGTTGTCTACATACAGTCCTAAAGTTTTTAAAAATATTTCCGGCTTGGACAAAATAACGTTTCCGAGCATCTGTCCAGCCAGATCTTTACTAGTGTTATGCGGTTCGACACGGCATAAATAACGAAATCTCCAGAATTCTCTGGCTATATATGAAAGCTTACGTTTGATATGTGTAACATTCGACTTTTTGATTACGTCCGTCTTTCTCGTTCTCAGTTTGAGTCGCTGTGACCGGAAACGCTATGTGATTTTACACGGGTATCAAATATCTGTCATCATTATATAACTGCAGTCCAAGATCTTATGGTCCTATTATAATGGCTCTACAACTGCAGTCCAAGAGCTGATGGCCTAGTATAATGGCTCTACCTAAAAGTAACACTAATTATTTCTCTATCTCTCCACTTCAGCCATATGAATCTGAGCCAAGCTATCTAGTAGCCGGCATCTGAACCAAATTCACTCTGCACTCAAGAGGAGGACAAAGCTTTGCCTATTACCAGAGTTCTCTTCACTTGTCAACTGTTTTCCTTCTGTCCAACAACGAGCAACTGTTTCTTTCTCGCCGCCAACACTATCCCACTTTCCCTTATCCCTACTTATTTCTGACTTTTCTTGCATCTCACTAGTCGTTGGTGGTTATTTCGTGCTTTTATGCTTCCATAAGCTCATGTAATTTAAACGAACTCCGCGCAACTGATAAAATTGAATTAAAAACTATATCCCAAACGGAACATGAGCCTCGGATTGACCATCTAGTTACGTATATCCTCCAGCTTGAATAAAATAATGTTTCCGACCATCTGTCCTGCCAAATATTTACTAGTGTTATATATAAAGCCATATGTATATTGTATATACATATATATAAAACATTACTGTAAAATATTTATATAAAATATTTAATAGTGTTTTATATATATATATATATATATATATATATATATATATATATATATATATATATATATATATATATATATCACTAGTAAATATGTGGCAGTATAGATGATCGGCAAATTAAATTAATTTATTACAAATTCCGCGCGACTGCTACGGTCGCAGGTTCGAATCCTGCCTCGAGCATGGATGTGTGTGATGTCCATAGGTTAGTTAGGTTTAAGTAGTTCTAAGTTCTAGGGGACTGATGACCACAGATGTTAAGTCCCATAGTGCTCAGAGCCATTATTACAAATTGCAGCTTGAAAACATTAACATCAATTTAATAACCAGATCTGATTGAGTATCAGAAACGCCAAATACACAGGCTGAATAGTTGGTTAACAAGAATGGTGCTTAAGACTTGGTAAAAAACCAGAAGGTAATGAGAATGTTTGATGCTGTTATCCCTTGAATCATCTGTGATAGTATGAACATGTGTTGCCTGCTAAGTGGCGGCGTGATTGCACTGAAAGAATGATTAACTAAAGCGTGCAAAATACATCACGAAGAGATCTGAATGTGCTCTCCCCCCCACCCCCCAACTCTTCATGATATAATAAGATTGGAAACAATTACTCGCTCTTACCACCGCGCCTTCTCCTAACTATTGAGTCTCTTCATCCATTTGCCTTAGCTCGCACAATCTCACGAAACTCTGGCGAGTCTTTGGGTAGAAGCCATGATCTGCTGCAAAGTATTGCTGGTGGGAGTGAAGGCACACCCGCTCTCGCTGAAGAAGACTTACCTCGTCGGTTACCAGGGAAGAAGTGAAATCTGTTCGATCTCTGGACTTTTACTCGATTCTGCATCTGCCAACTTATCGTGCACCGACGAGACGATTTTACAAAACTCTGCCCAGTGGCACAGTCGGAATCAAATCAACAGTGTCCTAGTTTACAAATATAACCTGTGGAAGGACTCATTTCTGAACAAGTCGGTCTGGCTTCCCCACTCTGCTGTCGAGTTGTTCCTCCAGTCTATCCGCTGGTTCCACGTTTTGATTTTGTGGCAGCCAATGCTCAGTTCCTTCCCTCTACTATTTCTGTTAACCAGTAAGAATCGTCGTTCCAAAACTTGCAACGAGTGACCGGGCTGTCCCGTGTGAAGAACAGAGCTGCTGCGTTTCTCGTGGAACCGCAAGGGGCTGCCACTTCATTCCACCTGCTTCTGGGAAGTGCTTCCCAACTTGGAAACAAACTCCTTTCGTCAAACAATTTCACTCGTCTGTCTCGGCCTGCTAAGATCTCCTAGTCGGCCCAACTTAAGTGTTCTGTCACTATGTTACCTGCCTGTTGGACCTCATCTAGTGAGAAATAACTTTCAGTGGCCTGCCCACTGCAGGAGGTGCGTAAGACGCTGAGCGATATAGTAGGGCGAGCGGCTTAGCCATTCGACAGCATGGGACCGTCCGCAGCCTGGTCTCCAAACTAAAATGATGGCCGCTCCTGAGTACAATCCGGGACTCCGCTCCTCTGCGCAAAAAAGACGTTCTCAGGTGGTATCCCAGTCCGGGATTCACCACTCACGGATGCTACAGAAACATTTGCTTGCAGTTACTAAAAATGTATAGAGAGAGAAGTGAAATACTACTAGGTATCTTAATCTCCACAATAACTGAATGTCCCTTCTTATAAAAGTGAGAGAATAAATTAAAGTACGAAAATGAAACATGAGATGTGTCAGTCCAGCAGTAGACTGCCATGTATCAGTCATCTGCTGCCTTGACTTTCCCACTCTTTCCTGGACCACTTAACTTACGTAAGTTTGAATTCTTTCGTGCTGCTACTATGCACATCGATTAGTGTGTCATCATCCCTATTTGACAGGCATTTTCATTTCTATACAAGTAGCTATTATTGTTACTGTCGTTATTAAATGTAGCTCGCGAGCTCACGCACTGTGCACATTGCGGTCTCAACTCTCGGAGAATGTTTGATTAGATGTAAGAGAGATCCTGAAGACCCTAATATTGCCAAGTCAAATAAATATATAAATAAGCAAAATAAAAGGAAAAAAGTTATTGATACAAATTTATCTGAAAAGTCCAGTGTGACTGACGGTAATCACAAGGAACGTCGAATTTCATTATTTGTGAATTATAGTATGCTATGATGTTTAGGTAGTTAATTTATACTTTCACAAGAACTGTTTTTTCTTAATATGGAGCCAGAAAGTGCTGCAGCCAAATTAAATTCGTCCGGTACGAGTCGTGAACTAGCCATGATTACGCCCACCACGCCAGTCAAAGGCTCTAATAAGATCAGCTTCAAGCCGTCGCACAGCTGCTATTGTATGATTTCCGACAGTAGCTTTTGTCAAGTTTTTTATAGTAACATCATTCAGGAAACACACTGTTCGCTCCGTTTGCCTAAATATAATATTACTGGAAGTGTGACATAAAATTTATGATCAAAAGGCGTAATTTTTTTAAAAAAATTGTGTTGCGACCTTTCACATAACAGTGATATGAACAATTCTTTTTTAAACCTTTTGCTGAGATGCTGACACTACAGTACAAATGAGCTACCTAAAGTATTTGTCCCTTATTTTTTCCTTAAATATGATGTACTGGCTGTATTATGCAAATCTTTACTACTCATATGTTTTAATTAGAAATATGATGTGTGCTGTAACCTGTACAAATTATTTCGTATTGTGCTGTATTTATTCAGGGCTAATGCCGTTCGGGAAAGCTAGGAAACGCGGATATAGAGGAGTGTTCGATACGAGTCTTGGGCTTTGACCAGTGACATAGGTACCATACGACAAACGCCCTAAACAATAAGGCGACTATAATGTGATATTATTGGCGATTTTTACAAACGGGCCAAGCTACAGATCAGTCTGCCACGAGAACCAGGCTTTTTTAGTATCACAATCGTTGGCTTCAACAAATCACAACCAAAGTCTCATCCTACAGCCTAACTCAGCTCTCCGGCAAAGCTCCATACCAGTCTGTGGCCACAGCCAGGTTCTTTTAGTAACACATTCGTTGGCTTCGTCGCCAACTCACAACCAACCTTTTACCTTCCAACCTAACCAACTCCTCGGGCTAAGCTACAGATCAAAGTGTCACAACAACATTTTTTTTTCCTTTCACATTCGTTGGCTTCGCCAGCTAACAAAGCTAACAACAAAACTGTAATTATATGCAGCAAAAGGTGGCGTAACTGCAGCCATTAACATTACGTCACGGACCAAAGTCGACGACTCGTATCAAACATTCCTTTTCACCCGGAAAAGCAATATCGTTGGTAGATAGTAAAGACTTGTCTAACAGTGCTTTCTCCGACGCGAGACTGACGTCAGAGCAGAGCGTACAGGAGAGGGACTAGGTTGTGAGACGTGAGACTGAACACTCGCAAGTGACGTACACTATTTGGCATATGTGAGGGGTAATTGTTACTAGCGAGGCACCAGGAGCATGACAAGTGTGAGCAGAAGTAAGAGGCTCCAATAACATCAAGATCCTGCCGCCTAGTAAATGGTCACTGCGAATCAAGGTGTGCTCTGAATATTACGTGGAGCACTGGGAGCATTGTAGACAATGCCGACGGAGACTTAATATTTGCAACGAACTGCAAGGCTGTTTTATTGTAGTTCACGTTAAAAAGTTTGTGAGGCATTATCCAGTGACATTCTCAGTGAAATTTATTGCAATAATAAGTGTTGTACGTAAAAGCAGCAGGTAGCTCACCTGATCCTGTTATTATTTCAAGCATTGCCGCCTACTTAGAGTCCTACTCGTTTCCACTTATCGAACACCTGAGTATCTTTGTTTAAATCGGTAAAATGAAAGTATTAAGGATCATTGCCAGTTTTGTTTGTTTGTTTGCTAAAATGATAATTGAAAGTAATTAATATTTAAGTCTCAGTAAGTTATCAGTGTTGTTCAATAACATTTAGAGGCCAAGTTTTTATTACCAATTGAGTGTAGACAAAGTAAAGTAACTTAAAGTAATCCTGGCAGTTGCAAATCAAAGGAAAGAATAAATTAAGTTCATATATTCATATCTGTATCTCTTGTAATAATGCTGTGGTGTACGGGCATGGTTCGTATTTAGACGTTATCAATCTGTTGAGAGCCAACGGTGAATTATTCCATTCAGTAAATTTTCATAGTAATTACAGTGTATGCAAAATACTAATTTGCCATGTCCAGGAATCTAGTGTACGTAGGTAAACGCTAATCCAAGATTATGTAAATCACTGTCTCAATAAAAGAACTACCTCTAGTCAGTGATTTACTTTGCAATAACGAGTTCAAAGACATTATCTAAACTAACATAGTTACGTTTTAACGATATCAGACAACTGCTTTCTTTATACATTATTACATTAACCTGTGACCTTTCAATGTTAATCACTGAAATATGTTACCTACGCAAATGTATTCCCAAGATTTCATTACTCTAAAATAATTATTTTTTTGGTTTTGCGATTTCTTTTTCCTTGAGTCTATCAGCACGAGAGAGAGTATTACAATTTCATTGTGACTGCCTTCGAATGGCGTGGAAGGGCTCGTCTCTAGTAAATTGGTGTTCCCTGACAAGACACTTTGATTCGTTCAGGACATGTCTCTACAAAAACTGTAAGCTTCTAATGTAAGCTGATAGAAACGCAGTACGCAGCGACCTATGTTTAGCCATCGTGACCACAGAACAGAATGACTGCTACAAGGTGTTTCAAAAATGACCAGTATATTTGAAACGGCAATAAAAACTAAACGAGCAGCGATAGAAATACACCGTTTGTTGCAAATATACTTGGGACAACAGTACATTTTCAGGCGGACAAACTTTCGAAATTACAGTAGTTACAATTTTCAACAACAGATGGCGCTGCAAGTGATGTGAAAGATATAGAAGACAACGCAGTCTGTGGGTGCGCCATTCTGTACGTCGTCTTTCTGCTGTAAGCGTGTGCTGTTCACAACGTGCAAGTGTGCTGTAGACAACATGGTTTATTCCTTAGAACAGAGGATTTTTCTGGTATTGGAATTCCACCGCCTAGAACACAGTGTTGTTGCAAAAAGACGAAGTTTTCAACGGAGGTTTAATGTAACCAAAGGACCGAAAAGCGATACAATAAAGGATCTGTTTGAAAAATTTCAATGGACTGGGAACGTGACGGATGAACGTGCTGGAAAGGTAGGGCGACCGCGTATGGCAACCACGGAGGACAACGCGCAGCTAGTGCAGCAGGTGATCCAACAGCTGCCTCGGGTTTCCGTTAGCCGTGTTGCAGCTGCGGTCCAAATGACGCCAACGCACACGTATCGTCTCATGCGCCAGAGTTTACACCTCTATCCATACAAAATTCAAACACGGCAACCCCTCAGCGCCGCTACCATTGCTGCACGAGAGACATTCGCTAACGATATAGTGCACAGGATTGATGACGGCGATATGCATGTGGGCAGCATTTGGTTTACTGACAAAGCTTATTTTTACCTGGACGGCTTTGTCAATAAACAGAACTGGCGCATATGGGGAACCGAAAAGCCCCATGTTGCAGTCCCATCGTCCCTGCATCCTCAAAAAGTACTGGTCTGGGCCGCCATTTCTTCCAAAGGAATCATTGGCCCATTTTTCAGATCCGAAACGATTACTGCATCACGCTATCTGGACATTCTTCGTGAATTTGTGGCGGTACAAACTGCCTTAGACGACACTGCGAACATCTCGTGGTTTACGCAAGATGGTGCCCGGCCACATCGCACGGCCGACGTCTTTAATTTCCTGAATGAATATTTCGATGATCGTGTGATTGCTTTGGGCTATCCGAAACATACAGGAGGCGGCGTGGATTGGCCTCCCTATTCGCCAGACATGAACCCCTGTGACTTCTTTCTGTGGGGACACTTGAAAGACCAGGTGTACCGCCAGAATCCAGAAACAATTGAACAGCTGAAGCAGTACATCTCATCTGCATGTGAAGCCATTTCGCCAGACACGTTGTCAAAGGTTTCGGGTAATTTCATTCAGAGACTACGCCATATTATTGCTACGCATGGTGGATATGTGGAAAATATCGTACTATAGAGTTTCCCAGACCGCAGC
The DNA here is from genome assembly GCF_021461385.2 of Schistocerca piceifrons. Classification (NCBI taxonomy): domain Eukaryota; kingdom Metazoa; phylum Arthropoda; class Insecta; order Orthoptera; family Acrididae; genus Schistocerca; species Schistocerca piceifrons. The sequence goes on from NC_060140.1 coordinate 136,917,793, forward strand.
GCCATCTGTTGTTGAAAATTGTAACTACTGTAATTTCGAAAGTTTGTCTGCCTGAAAATGTACTGTTGTCCCAAGCATATTGCAACAAACGGTGTATTTCTATCGCTGCTCGTTTAGTTTTTATTGCCGTTTCAAATATACCGGTCGTTTTTGAAACACCCTGTATCTTGTTCACATGGTGGTAACGGAATTAGAAGGCTTCCTTTTGCTGTGGGCTTGGCGCTGGAACACAAAAATTGATGCTCAAGGTGTCACACTAGAGAGCCTTGCTTACAAAGGTATGCGAATCTATATTACGGAAATGCGGTCACTAAGGGATTTTGTTAAGACAAACCACGTGGCTACTAGGGTATCTAGTATATATCGTAACAAATACATAGAACATACTGTAAGAGTAAACGAATCTGTGACTGATGCATGCAGAGGTGCCGAAGAGGACGCTGTGCGTGTACAGAATTTTGCCGACAATTCACCGAAGTGCGGATCACCATCTACGTAGAGAACGATCAGAGGACGTGAGCGTCCAGCCAGTAGTGTGTCAGCACTAAGGGGAGGACATTGTAGGCGATTCATGTGGATCTCCCAGAGAGAGGGAGCTTAGGTTGGAGGAGGGGGTGGCAGTAATGGAAGCTGCATCCGTTCGGTAACAGTTGCTTTGTCGAGCCCACCATGGGTGCATACAATGACGCAACCCCAACACTGGCACCAAAAACGGTTGAGGGTGATATGGGATTGCCTGGAACTCCAATTCTACAAAATTTGTATACCATTCCGGCCACTTGTAGATCAACATAGACACAAGCAATATTGTAGTGAATGTAGCGGTAGTCATTACGGAACAGAGGCCTTTTGAAGAAGGCATACCTAAGGTTTTCCGGTAACCAACATCAGCAACTGCCTTAAGCCCGCTTCTATGATGGTGGATTAGATGAGTATCATTAAGACCATGCATACACTTTTATGTAGGCCTTATACCGATTTTTGACTGTAGGGTGGAGTACTTACGGTATGTTCATTTCTATAAATGCTATAAATCGAATAACAAGGAAGGAAATTAATTTCTGATCATTGCTACTTACAGTTTTCTGTAATTATCTGGAAAAATGGTGCGCGTTAGTTTTCAAATAGCGGGTGTCAAATTGTAAGTAATAATGAGTAATATTTCAAGACGAATCCTTCAACTAATCATACACTGATGACTGCATTCATTTTAGGCGTTACTATTGCCATCGTAGTCTAGCTGTCCGCGATGTCGATCAGCTTAATGATAATCGCTGACTGTGCACAAAGTTTTAAGGCTAGGCGCGCACAGGCGATCTTCCAGTCGGCGCGACTTAATAATCGCTGTCGCGGAAGTACATTGTGGTGCGCACACAGCGGCAGGAAAATCGCAACTACTCTCAGTATCAGCATGAATTTCATCGAAACAGCTTGTTTGGTGGCGCGTTTACTACGAAGAAGAGCGAGAAAACAGCGCAAATGTCGTTACTGGGTGCATCCGATTGTAAGTCAAAGACTAGTGAAAGGGCAGTTTTACAAATTACACGAAGAGTTACAAAATCACCCAAATGAATTCTTTCAATACTATCGAATGAGTAAGAATAGTGTTGATACACTGCTTCAGACAGTAGGACCGAATATAACAAAACAAGATACAACATGAAGGAAGTGTAGACCACTTGAGGAGTGCTTATCAGTGACTTTGAGGTGAGCATACATTATTTCATTCAACAGTTTTTATTGCCCTTTTACATTATTGATGACATACATCAAGAGAATCATTTCATTCCAGAATTGTTGTTGCCATTTTACATTACTGATCAGATACATCAAGAAAATCACTACTGCAAGTCGAAACTAGCGAACTTGTTTCATGAGAAAATTGCAAAACCATGTTGTGCATAGATACCTTGCAACTGGAAATAGCTTTCGCTCATTACACTACGAATATCTACTGGGAGCCACTACAATCAGAGAAATTGTGAAGGATACGTGCGAGTAGTTGTGGCAATGTATACAGCCTATTCATATGGCTGAAAAAAACTGAATATGATTGGAAGATTATTGCCAAACAGTTTTTAGACAGAACTGACTTTCCAAATTGCATTGGTGCTGTGGACGGGAAACATGTGAGACTGAAGAAGCCTGCTGACAGTGGCTCAGAGTTTTATAATTACAAGAATTATTTTTCGACAATTCTTTTGGCCGTAGTGGACGCTGACTATTGCATAACTGCGATAGCAGTGGGCTCGTACGGAGCCAATGGGGATTCTAATGTGTTCAAGAAATCCAACTTCTACCAAAAACTGAAATCTAATCAGTTAAACATTCCAAATCCTCAAAAATTACAACACGATGACGAAGGAGGGCCTCAACCTTTTAATTTTGTAGGAGCTGAAGAATTTGCACTGTCTAGACATATTCTGCGGGCGTACTCGAAGAAAAACTTGACAACGAAACAGCATGTTTTTAATTATAGACATTGTCGTGCTCGTAAAATGGTGGAATATACTTTGGGGATTTTGGCTAGCAAATGGAGAATATTTCATCGACCTATGGATGTGGATGTTGGTTTTTTCAGACATAATCATAAAAGAATGTTGTATTCTGCATAATTTCGTAAGACGAAATGACGGTGTACGAACTGAATACGAGTTGTATGACTGCCTTCTGCAAGGCTGTGAGCCTGTAGGAATAAGAGCTGATGCGTGTGGTAGGCAGATAAGGGATTATTTTGCAAACTACTTTGTGACTCCACAAGGATCAGTATCTTGGCAATATGAAAAAATTTAAATTGTTGTAACTGTGATGTCTACATGAATGAATGAAATACCTTTGTTAGCCTTTTCTGGTCCAGGCAGTTCAGTTCAGTTCCGAATTAGGCTGCAGCATACTTCTCTCCACAGTTTCTCTTTCAAATTGCGATCACTGTATTCTTTTAATTTCCTGTTGTAGAGAGCTGGTTGCTTTTCTACTTCTGCAATTAGTCTTTCTGAATCGACAACACAACTTACAATGTCATCCGTAGCGCAACTCCCGTTATCAGACACGCTGCTGGCGTACTGAACTAGTGTGTATGCAACACAGAGCGAGAGCGACGGACTGAGAAATCGCGTCGCTAGTGCGCGCGGGCCCATGCCAGTGCCTGCGAATCATTCCATACCTGCGACAATCGCGTCGCAAGTGAAATAGGGCCGGTTGCGTCTTTTAAATCGCCGCTACTTTTTTGTCGCACGTGCGCGCGCTCCTATTCGAGCCACTGTGTTTCATTCTTGCGACAAATCAATCACGCGACGGAAAATCGCCAGTGCGCGCCTAGCCTAACACTGCTGGGTACGGTCCGACTTTCAGGCGATTCCAGATCGTGTATTTCAACAGGACAATGTCCAGCCAAAGGTGATGAGAAACGAGCTTGGCTTCCACGAAGATCAATGGGTATCACTGGTCACATGATCTGACTAATCAGCGAGCGAACATGTTTCAGATATAGTTCTCTGGCAGCTAATTAGTCATAGTTGTCACTAACCGTATGATCCTGTACGTCCGAGCCAACAGTATGTCTGCCCTTTCGGGTGTTAGTCACACAGAGTCGCTGGAATCCTTCGTGGCACTGTGTGTGGTCCTGCTGAATCCATCGATTCCATATTCTCGTGACAGCCTGTGGACCCGCTTACAAACCACAGTGAGCAGGCTGCCCCAAGAACATCGAAGGTCCTTGTTATTTCATGCTGTACCATTTAGAGGGTCAGGTTAAATCTTGTGAAGGCTTCCCATCATAATTTATTTTTAAAATCAGAGGAGAGACACACTTTTGCAAACTTCCATCAGTTGTGTTTTGTCATCTGGGTAAGTTGTGTAATAATGTCCATTTCAGTCCCTTGTGTACTGCTTGATGTTCCAATTTTCACAACTGTTACAGCCAGATGGAGCTGTATTATCTACTATTGGAAGACTAGAGTTCAGAAATCACCTGTAGGAGGGGAAATATCCAGCGAGGATACAGTTCTTAAGACTCGGATTAACAGGTTTTCAGTGGACGAGTGGGCGCTAAATGGACTGAGAAACATCTTGGGTGAATTCTGGAGCAGAATACGCCTGGGAGAGCTATGTATACCCAGCTTCTTCTGATGTTCCGCTGCAACTTTCTGCCAGAGGCTCTTCTTGTTGCTGACCAAAATCCACCTCTTCCTCTGCTCTGCCCTGTCGCTGGGTCCTTTTGGTGGCACCAACACAGTCGGCCTGAACAACGTCCTCCCCCTTTGTCATTTTAGGTGGTAGACGATGCCACGCCTGAGAACTGATTTCACCTGCCAGTGTCAGCAGCTACCTTACGGCTGTGTCAATACTTCGTGCCAGGCGGCGGCGCTCAGCTGCAGCTTGAGTTGCGAACTTCACTTTCTTGTGACCATAGCGACGGCGGGGCGACGGTTCATGATGCCTCTTCAGTGACAGTGGCAGAGTAAGGGAAAGTTTGAGCAGAGGTACTGCTGCAGCATTTTGTAAATTCCAGGCCATTTCATTTGTACGTGTGTTTTAGCAAGTGGAGTTCAAAATCTTAATATGCAGTAAAATGTGAAACGTAATTACGATATTATAAGCTATTTAGCTGTGAGACAGATTGATAAGGCTAAGTAATGATGCAGCTCTGTACTCTTCATATACACACATCAAAAAAGTTTTGCATCACCTCGGTTCCGAGAGTTCCGGAACCTGTATAGAAAATTGGAATAGATATCAACATAAACATCATTTCCGCCCTTTTTTATTGCTCATGAAAACCACACATTGCATGTTGTACCGCCATACAGCGAGACCTTCAGAGGTGGTGGTCTAGATTGCTGTATACACCGGTACCTCTAATGCCCATTAGCACGTCCTCCTGCATTGATGCATGCCTGTATTCGTCGTGGCATACTATCCACAAGATCATCAAGGCACTGTTGGTCCAGATTGTCCCACTTCTCAACGGCGATTCGGCGTAGATCCATCAGAGTGGTTGGTGGGTCACGTCGTCCATAAATAGCCCTTTTCAATCGATCCCAGGCATGTTGGATAGGATTCATGTCTGGAGAACATGTTGGCCACTCTAGTCGAGCGATATCGTTACCCTAAAGGAAGCCATTCACAAGATGTGCAGGATGGGGGCGCGAACTGTCGTCCATGAAGACGAATGCCTCGCCAATACGCTGCCGATATGGTTGTACTACCGAGCAGTGGATGAAATTCACGTATCGTACAGCCGTTACGGCTCCTTCAATGACCACCAGCGGCGTACGCCGGCCCCACATAATGCCACCCCCAAAACACCAGAAAACCTCCACCTTGCTGCACTCGCTGGACAGTGCGTCTAAGGCAGTCAGCCTGACCGGGTTGCCTCCAAACACGTCTCCGACGATTGTCTAGTTGAAGGCATATGCGACACTCATCGGTGAAGAGAAATGATGCCAGTCCTGAGCGGCCCATTCGGCGTGTTGTTGGGCTCATTTGTACTGCGCTGCATTGTGTTGTGGTTGCAAAGATGGACCTCACCATGGACGTCGGGAGTGAAGTTACGCATCATGCAGCCTGTTGCCTACAGTTCGAGTCGTAACACGAAGTCCCGTGGCTGCACGAAAAGCATTATTCAAAATTGTGGCGTTGCTGTCACTGTCAGGGTTCCTCCGAGCCATAATCCGTAGGTAGTGGTCATCCACCGCAGTAGTAGCCCTTGGGTGGCCTGAACGAGGCATGCCATCTCCCCCATGTTCGAAGAATGTCGCTTTGGTTCACTCCGAGACGCCTGGACAATTCCCTTGTTGAGAGCCCTTCCTGGCACAAAGTAACAATGCGGACGCGATCGAACCGAGGTTCTGACCGTGTACATCCTTCCTGATAATGCATGGTTGTTTACATCTTTGGGCGTGTTTAGTGGCATCTATGAACTTGGGCTGTTCGAATCAGATAATAAAATTTAAAGATGGCTGGAGATCATAAAGAAATCGCCAATTAAATATCCAGAAATTATGCGTATAAAATCTTTATTGTTAAGGACTTTTCGGCTACAACATCATCAGATCACAACTTGGAACTTTACCCTGTTATCTTCCAATAAAAGAACATTGTTCTACGTGAAGTTTTGATCTGATCGAGGCAGCAGCCGAAAAATGGTTATAAGTAAATATACAGTATATACATAAAGCGATCTGGACGGTTTTATTCATAAAACTCCACAATGATAGCAGACTCACTTCGGAAGTTTTGTTTCTTCTCTTATGGGCGAGGTATCAGACATGTATATCATCAACATGTAGTAGGCCTTCCGTTGGATAACAGTTACACTAAATGCTTCGATTTGCCCTGCTTCGCTTGTTAATTTTAGCGTCGCTGCATTACTACTTAACACTTGTTAAATTTGAGGAAATATAGCCGTATTTTTACAACGATTTCCGCACAGTTATGAATAGCGTATACATTTAATTCACTAGGAACTGCTTCGCTTCAACTTAGTTATCTTCTAGTGCTGTCCTGCACACTCCTGGAGAATCTTGTCTCTGCTGCTTGTATTTTGATATCATCTTTTCTTTTAACTATACAACTCTCGGTTGCATACGTTATAGTGGGAACAGATGGTAAGGGAAAGTAAACTTCCCTAGTGCATGTATACCACTACTAGATTGATCAGTGAAAGCTTACCATAAATTAAAAAAAAAAAAAAAAACATATCCGCTAGTGAAGGAGTACCCTCACTGGCCCCAGTTAGTGGATGTGTACAGCAGCAGATTATTAATGATGCGTCCAAGAATGATTCCAGACATCGGCATGATGTAATTGTCGTCAGTTGGTCATTGTTACGTTATACAGCAGTACAGTTGTGGTTGACAGCAGTGCAGATATGGTTGAATCAGTGATGTTCTACGAACATTTTAGAGCGGAACGGGGAAGCCACAACTATAACTATATTTTCATGGTCAGAGAAAACGAGTCATTTACCAGCAAGGTTAAATCACTAAAATCTGGAAGAAAGAGTGACGGCAACGACTACATGTTTTTGAAGAGATACGATGTGTTCGAGGTGAATGGAATAACGAAATTAACACATCTTTTACTGTAGAAGGGAAGATTAAGTACTACGTTTATGGCGATGAACTGTATGATATTCTACATGATGCTCGTGTACCGAATGGCCACGGTGGAAGCGCCCGATTGACACAATGCTTAAGGTCGAAGTTCCATAATATAATATACAGAGATGTCCAGATTTATCTTAACTTATCTGATCCGTGTTTACAAAAACAAGAAGCTCAGGAGAAAGGAATAGTACTAAGTCTATGCTGTTCAACAAATTAAATTCAAGATGCTAAGCTGATCTCATCGGCTTTGAATAGCAGCCCGATGGAGACTATAAATTCGTAATGATTTATCAGGCCCATTTTACTAAATTCGTTGTTCTCAAACCATTTAAGTCCAAAGCAGCTGAGGAGGTATGCGGTGCCGGCCGGTGTGGCCGTGCGGTTAAAGGCGCTTCAGTCTGGAACCGCGTGGCTGCTGTGGTCGCAGGTTCGAATCCTGCCTCGGGCATGGATGTGTGTGATGTCCTTAGGTTAGTTAGGTTTAATTAGTTCTAAGTTCTAGGCGACTGATGACCTCAGAAGTTAAGTCGCATAGTGCTCAGAGCCATTTGAACCATTTGAGGTATGCGGTAACAAATGGTTCAAAATGGCTCTGAGCACTATGGGACTTAACATGAGGTCATCAGTCCTCTAGAACTTAGAACTACTTAAACGTAACTAACCTAAGGACATCACACACATCCATGCCCGAGCCAGGATTCGAACCTGCGACCGTAGCGGTCGCGCTTCCAGACGGAAGCGCCTTGAACCGCTGAGCCACACCGGCCAGATGTGATAACGTTATTGATATTTTTACATTGTTAGGTGCTTCCTAAATGTTGCAGTCAGTCAATGGTTGAGAGTCCATTAACAAAATAATGAGTAAACTGAACTATGGATCAATTTTAAGATAGTGAAAATTTTAAGACTGTGCACAGTAAGCCTAGATACAACCAGAGCCACGGGAGCATAGAGCGAACAAATCAAGACATAGAAAATACGCTAACTTCATGGAAGCAGGAGCACAACACCGAGGAGTGGAGCGGTGCACTAAGATCTGTGCAGTTAATGGAGAACAGCGCTATACATTTTGGAATTAAAAGATCCCCGCACGGAGCGATGTTTGGATGCCCTCCTAATCATGGTTCGTCTTCATCAAGTTTACCTGCTGAAGCATTGTCAATCGTTCTCTCTGACGACGACATTGAAACTATAATTAATGGACTAGCCGTTGTGGCCGAGCGGTTCCAGGCGCTTCAGTCAGGAACCGCGCTGCTGCTACGGTCGCAGGTTCGAATCCTGCCTCGGGCATGGATGTGTGTGATGTCCGTAGGTTAGTTAGGTTTAAGTAGTTCTAAGTCTAGGGGATTGATGACCACAGATATTAACTTCCATAGTACTTGGAGCCATTACGTTATTATAATTAATGAAGCGAACCTTAGTGAGATCATAGCAAATATCCAGTGCAAGAGGATAACATACAAACAGGTACAGAGGTTGAGAACAGAGAGAATTAATGTGTCCCAGACAATAATGAATACTGACTGAGTGATCTAGACGAGTCAACCCGCGCAATTAAAAACGCAGGACTGAGACAATCAAGTGCTTAGAGGAAGAAGCACAAAGAATTCAACAGGATTCACATCCTGGTTTGCGGGCAGTGGAAAAAGGATGTACACTGCGAGTTATCGATTTCGATCGGGGAAGAGGAGATTCAAGGTCGATCATGGGTGTCGTCCTCGAACCAACAGTTGATGGCTGATGGCTTCCATCGAATCGGGATTAGAGATGATGTGCTGAGCCATCTTTTCGCAAGGTAATAAATTGATTGTTTTTAAATATTTCTGGAAGGGACGATACAATACGCAAATTAGGCTACGATTGTGTCAACATTTTGTTTAAGATCCTATCTCAGTACCTATTCTCCCAGAATAATCTTAGAGGAGGAAGTTCCAGCAGAGAAAACAGTTGCCCTGTGAACAGCTGCGACGTCTCGGTCGACGGGAAGCGGCCAGGGACTCTTCAGATGCAACTGCCAGTACAAATGTAAGACTGTGAGACGCTTCTGCAAAAAGAAAAATGTGTTGTACAACTAGGGTGACCAGATGCAGTTGTTTAAAAAGGAGGACAAACAGCTTCAAAAAGGAGGACAAAGGAAGAAAAAAGAGGACACATCTAACGGGTCAACTGCAGATGACGATACCACCCGTCAGCTTTGGACAAGTCACGTGGCTGCCGGGAATTACCAGTAAAACTAGTAGTTAATTGTTAGTGATGGTCAGGTGGTGGTTAACTGAGCTATATAAAAAAATTAAAAACATTGATTGTGGTGACAGTGTGGCGTCAATTGTTTTGTTATGTCAACAACACGGAATTGTTTACAAAGCGAAAAACATTAAGACCATTCACCTCCCTTCATTCGACACACCGCTACCAACGTCAACAATTCAAGGAGCAGCTGACGACATGTAAACTGCACTTTAACCTTCCGAGTACAAATAAATGGAATGACTATGAAACAATGAAATAAAATCATGACAGTTATTCTGTCGAGTTATTTCTTATCTTTATTGGCCACTGAGACGTACGTTCCAGCTCCACATACCTAACATTCCGCTTCAAATTCATTTCTCCCTCTCTCACAGCCTGATATCTGCAGGAAAGGACATCAGAAAATGTACACTTTCTTTTAGGCATAGCCACATATTTTACGTAACTCTCTCGGTTAAAAATTACACAAATCGAAGATACGAAACGAAAATTTTAAATAATCGATATTTGCATTCGCTTATAGGTAGATCAACGATAACATCGACGGTCCTGGTGCCACCTACTAACACCGCCTTCGTGCGTGTTTATCACGAATGCTGTGCCAATAGTTAAAGCATTTAAGAAAAGAGCAATAGAGCGGGACGAATTGTAAATTTAACTAAATTACGCTCAACTTTGCGAAAAAGCCGGACACTGTAAAAATCCGCCCGGACCCCGGACAAAGAGCTAAAAAGGAGGACATGCCCGGATTAATCCGGACGTCTGGTCACCCTATGTACAACTCTAAGTGCCGTGGTGCCCATCCTTGCTGCAATAAATCATTTTCATTTAATACGACTATCTTTTCAAAACTGCATCTCATAAAATGCAACTTTCGAAATTTGACTATGTTATTTTGTTATTGCAACCATGGTTCACATTCCTTACCTCTTGGCAGTGAAGGTATACCTTCACTAGCGAAGGTGCACTATCCCTAGTGAATGTGTATTATTTGCCAAAACTCGAATCAATAGCACAATTTCACTTAAGAGGTCAGTGAAGGTGCACCATCACCAGTGATGATACACCTTCCCTGAAAATTCCACATCTACTATAACATATACAATAGTAATGACATCGATGTAGTTTTATGAAGCTGGATTTCTGTTTCTCTTCGGGTTTTGCAATAAGTTGTTGTGTTTACTGCTTCACTTACTATTAGAAATGTGTGCGGTATTTCGTTTGCATTAATACCATAATTGTAGCACCTGTTACAACCCACATATTTCAAATGTGATGCCTGAATAATTGTCTCGTTGTTAGTAATTACCTTGCATATTAGATATTAATCTTGGAAAGGTCACGGACGGAGGTAATCAAGTTTATTAGGTTCTCATAGACTGTTGAAACGCTTTTTCTTCAGTACGACACAGACACCTTCTAAAGGAAATACATACCTGTGGAACTGCTAACCAGGCTTACGACTGGATCGAAGATTTCCCTGCGGGCAGGACTGCGGCTGGACTGGGAGTCGTACGCAGACACTGAAGTAATGTCTGGCAGAGCGCAAGGGAGTGGAAGAGGTCCGCTGCAGTTCGTGATATACATTGATGAGTTAGAGGATAGTATTAGCTGTAATCCAGGAACTAACCTCTTTTACTAGCTGTAATCCAGGAATCAGGCCATAACAGTCACCCCTTTCTCGAAGTGTCTATGTGTGGATTTAGTAATCTGCAGTCCGCATAGCAGCTAGAAAGATTCCCCATCGTTTCTGATCTGCTTATATCTCCTGTAAGCGAAAAAAAGGAAAAAAAGGAAAGAAAAACGATACACCATGAAGGAATCACCCGAATGCGACGGAAATCGGTGGATGTGATATACGTGTATAAACAAACAAATAATTACAATTTCAGAAATACTGGATGATTTATTCAAGAGAAAGAGCTTCACAAATTGAGCAATACAATAATGCGTTGGTCCACCTTATGCAAACAGATATTCGGCTTTGCATCTATAGGTTAGTTGCCTTCCTGCTGGATATCGTGCCAAATTCTGTCCAATTGGTGTGTTATATGTCAGAATCCCAAGCTGGTTGGAGGACCCTGCCCATAAATTTCCAAACGTTCTCAATTCGGGAAAGATCCATCGACCTTGCAGCCAAGATAGTGTTTGGCGAGCTCAGAGGCAAGCAGTAGAAAATCTCGCCGTGTGCGACCGGGCAATATCATGCTGAAATGTATGCTGAGGGTGGCTTGCCTTGGAGAGAAACAAAACAATGAGTGGAATACCGTCACCGCAAATCTGTGCCATAAGGGTGTTGCGGAACAGCCAGAAGTGTCCTGCTACGAAAAGAAATGGCACTGCAGACCATCACTCCTGGTTGTCGGGCTGAATAGCAGACGACAATCAGGGTGGTGCTCTACGCCTGTCGGAGGCATCCCCAAACACATCTTCGGCCTGGAACCTCAGTGACTGGAGTAGGATTGTCTTCAGTGATGAGTTCTGCTTCGAACTGAGCCTCCATGACCAGCAAAGACTTGTCTCTAGACGCCCCAGACAGAGGTGGAATTCCAACCTGACTGTAGCCTGACAACTAGGCTGTGGTACCATTTCTTTTCATAGGAGGATCCCCTTGGTTGTCATCCGCGGCTCTCTTACAGCACAGCGGTACGTCGACGATACTCCAAGCCTCTTCTTGTTGCCCTTCATGGCAAGCAGTCCCGGGCTTCCATTTCAGCAAGATAATACCCGCCCGCACACGGCGAGAGTTTCTATTGCTTGTCTTCATGTTAGACAAACCCTATTCTGGCTAGTAATGTCGCCAGATCTCACCCTAGTTTAGGAAGTTAGGAACATTATAGGCAGTTCTACTACTATCTTTGGAGTTTGACCATTTAACGTTCTCATTGGACTGAAGTTGGCACGATATCCCTCAGGAGGACATCGACTAACTCTGTGAATGCCAAGCCGAATAACTCCCTGTGTAAGGGGCCAACACGTTACTGACCTGCTCAATTTCTGACAGTCTTTCTCTTGAATAAATCATCCATTTCTTTCAGAAATATATATATTTTTTTTTGACTGTACATGTACATCACATCTAGCTGTTTCCTTTCCATTGGGATAATTCTTTCGTAGCGCATCCTTTTTTTGTCTTAGAATGTACTGTAATACCGAGCCACTTTCGCCAAGTCGCCGCGAGCGGCCGTCGTTGACGAAGGGGATGGACTCCCTAGGGTGAACACCCGGGTGCAGTCATTCTGCAAGCACACAGCGAGAAGCTTCGCCGACGTCCTCGCCTCGCTCAAGACGGGACACGATGCGAAGGGCCCGTCTGACAACGAGAAGCGTACCGAGAGCTGATGGATACCTGCAAACATTAGGACAGAACGCCACGAATGTATGCGTGAAAGCATCATAGTTCTTCTGGCCTTGCGGCAGTCATTTTACGTGCCTTAGAATACAGGGATGTGCCGACAGTTCCAGCACCCCACGGGCACAGAGAGGAGCGTACGAAAAATGCTCGGGGAATTGGCGCAGGGAAGCGTGTGAAAGAAACCAGCATTGTTAAGAAGATGTTTTCCTCGACAGTGAGGACATTCCCTGTAAATGACAGACGCCGACATATTTTGAGACGGAGCCCAAACATGAGTACATCCAGGGCTCACGCAGAGAGAGCGCTTATAAAGAAACATTGTGTAGCTGCTCCCCCAACAGCCTCGGAATGCAGGAAAACATCTTAAGAATGTGAAATCGTGAGGAAGTTGCCAATTCACGAGGCACACGCCAGCCCACGCCAAATAGAAAATTTCCAAACTACTCGGAGAGACGGGGTGATAAAAAGACGATCTGTAATTTGGCTACATTGAAAATTTCGTCCGCCAGTGACAACGCCGAAAGGAACAATGTTTCGAAGAGGAGTTGAGCTGAGAGATGCATGAGAAGCAAGGTAAAGGAGAGTCGTGGAGATACCGCAGAAGTGAGAGGACATGGGGGCTCTTCCTCCCAGCACGAACATCCGCCTTCCGACGCTTTTATATCACAGCTTCGGTCACGCTACCGACAACGGGCTGACAACGTGGAGATCGTACCTGGGCCCTGCCACAAAGTCGCAATTGCTGATGTGGGCAACCAACCCGCGCAGCACAGATCCGACCCGACGAGGCGTTCCGACGCAGCGCCTGCCGCCGACAGCAGTATACGACGAATGGTAATGAATAATGGTGAGACGATTCGTCCCCTCCTCCTTCCCCTTAATAACTGAGTCGTGTCCACGCCCAGTCAAATCGGCCCTCAGATTTATAATTTTGTTTTGTCTAAACAGCACGAAAATAAATACATTTCTTTCATGTTTTGATCATATAAGCAAATCTTTTACATTCATAAATGAACCCCTTAATTTTATGTTTGATTTCAAATAATTTCTCGAGTTCACTACATTTTTGGCGCCGGACGGGGGGAGACGTGATTGGTAATTTTCATGGCATCTGATGTCACATAATAATTTCCCGAGTTGACCACTACAGTACTTTCCTTACTGTGTCACGTACCTGAAACGCCATCAGGCAGAATTCAATCTCGCGTTGGACAGGAGTCACAATATAAGTTCTTAGACTTTTATACCACAGTTGTAAGTTTGAATAGATTAATTTTTGGTATTAGGCTGCTTTATTTTGAAACATTAAAACATTGTTTTAAACACATACTGTTTAGGTTCATTAGTGCAATTTTGTCTTTCAGTTTAGTCTGTTCTCCTGATACAGCTGTTTATTTTTCTATCTTTCCCAGTTTTCTCGCAAGCAAACCTGGGTAAAGAAGCAACTCAAACTTTTGAAATAGTTTGACATTAAAAATTCATGTGTAACTGCCATAGATCAAAATACACAACTATTGTACATTTTCAGTTCCGAACACACTGAGTTTCCTTGTGAGGACTATTTACTTCTCCAGAAGCATTTCAGCCATTTTTTCTCTTTCTTTCATCTGCTGTACTAGTCATTAGTAATGAATTCTTTAAGTATGTTTCCTGATTTGGAACCTGCAGATAAATACAAGACTTCTAAGAATATTTTCAATGAATAAAAAAATATTTTCTTATAGTGTAATTCAAGACTAAGTACAATTTCTTTGCCGCTGTGAAGAAAGCACACTGAAAAAATGTTTTAATACCACAGAACTGGCAAAATTTTGCCAAAAGTTGGTAACGATTACCCATTATTGTTGGAAAAAGCGTGACCAATATTGCCTGATTTCGGTACAGCTTACAGATGTAGAAATGGACTATGACTCTTGTAGCAATTACAAGTAAAATGAGTAACTGACTAAACATGGAGCATAACTTGCAGTGGCTGTTGACCGACCCCAAACCAAATATAAAAATGATTGATAGAATTAACTGACTCATTAGTTGTTGGTTTAATAATAGAAATGCAAAAAAATACGAAGAAAGTATTACTTATATTTCAGTAAATCCGTTGCATAAAGTTTATTGGAGGGAGCCTTGAACAGGTTTCAGTACCACCAACGGTATCTTCTTCTTAAAGAATAAAGGCATGTAACTTACATCACGTTAAAAATGGTTCAAATGGCTCTGAGCACTATGGGACTTAACTTCTAAGGTCACCAGTCCCCTAGAACTTAGAACTACTTCAACCTAACTAGCCTAAGGACATCACACACATCCTTGCCCGATGTAGGATTTGAACCTGCGACCGTAGCGGTCGCGGGGTTCCAGACTGTAGCGCCTAGAACCGCTCGGCCACCCCGGCCGGCTCACGTTAAAATTGTAAGCATAGATTGTGAGCTAAAACTCTCGTGTGAAATAGCATCTTCGATCGTTTCAGCTCAATATATGCTTATAATTTTAACGTAATGCAAGTTATGAGACTTTATTCCTTCTGAAGAAGTTACCCTTAGTGGTACAGAATCCTGGTCAACACTTATACCATAAAATTTACGCAATCGATTGGCTGTATACAACATTTCTTGAAATTTCATTTGCGGTTGTTGCTGACAACCATGTTAAAACAGTGTTACTTATCTTTCGGCTTTTTAAAAATATAAGTTTTTATTTTTTAAATCTGTATTAACTGCCGATCTTTGTCGGGGATATTGACTGATATCTGTTCTTCTTCAACGGCACTGGCCTGAGAATAGTTGAGTACTTTAAGCACTAGGAACACCACACGGACCAAGTCAAAGCTCCAGGGGTTCGCAGGGTATGGAGGTAAATGTAGAGTATCATCTCACCCATGCCAGAAACAAAGCACTGTAGGTAAACTAGTACATTTATTCTACACTCAAACTCATAGATTCATCTTTCACTAAACAACAATGGACTTGTACAGTTCTCCACCGGTTGCTTGTAATGACGCAGTGAGACACAGGGTTGTCACCCGCTTGAGGTGGTGACTGTCCTCTGTCTTCTGTCAGCGGCGGCTGCAGCGTCCGTCAGCGGTGCTGACGGGGCGCAGCGAGCAGCGGGGCCCTCGCCCTCTGTCTTCTTGCTCTCACTCGGCCATGTAGCGGCCCAGCAGGCTCCAGTTGTGGCTGTAGTCGACGCGCAGCACGCCCTGCCCGCTCACGCTGAACTGCCCGCGGAGGGTCCACCTGCAACCACCAGCCGCTGGAGCCAGCCACTCTCCACTGCACACTACATCTACAACAGCGGCTCTGAAAATATGTCATCCAAGCAGGAAACCCTGAATAAATGACGTGTACACCACTGCACCTGCTGTGAGTAAGACTGCACAATGATTTACCGCTCCCTCCAGGTCACTGAAAGTCATGCAATCAGCATCGTTTTCGCTGACCATTTATGTGCCACCTGATGAAGTCCCTATATTTAAAATGCCAGGAATACGTTCGCCAGTCCCACATCTCCCAACGCTCCACTGTATCCCTGTCCTTGAGTAACCCTACGTACTGCACTGCCTGTCACCAAATGCCACCTCCTTTACGTCTCTACACAATGCACGTCCTTTCGTATGTGAATGCCGAATGTCCTTTCCTTCCACACCATGCATTCATTTCTGCGATCTAATCATTGTTTTAACTACAACGTACATTACCTTGTCTATTGCAGATGAATGCTGTAATCCGCCGTTTCCCTGCATCCCACCCGACTACTACCATCTTCATTACGTCTCTTAACCTTTCCCAATGTTCAACCCATATCGGTTCTTTTTTAGTTTCTACATAAATATCTCTCCCCTAAAAAATTTTGCCAGGGCTAACAGTCCCAACAGCTTTACAGGTTGAAGAACACACTCATCGCCTCAGCTAGTTTAAGCTCGTCGCTTTTATCCGTACCAACGTTTTTTCAGTATTTTAATCAAAAGAATGGTTCAAATGGCTCTGAGCACTATGGGACTCAACATCTGAGGTCATCAGTCCCCTAGAACATAGAACTACTTAAACCTAACTAACCTAAGGACATCACACACATCCACGCCCGAGGCAGGATTCGAACCTGCGACCGCGGCGGTCGCGCGGTTCCAGACTGAAGCGCATTGAAGCGCTCGGCCACAGTGGCCGGCTATTTTAATCAAAGATAAAAGAGTGATTCCATGGGTATTGCCAGCCCCCTCCAAGGTAAAAGAGTGATTCCATGGGCATTGCCAGCCCCCTCCCTACTTGATGAATGTAAGCAATGGATAAATAAATAAAAAAAAACTGTTTACAGAGAATCCGCATCATTTCGTCTGGGCTGGCGCCACATCATCCATAAATTTTAACATCGTTCCCCAGGCAGTTATTTTACAACAGCACTTTAATACGAGTCTAGCTGTACAGCGGTACAGATTAATAAAGTAATATTTTAAAATAAATGCTTGGTGGAAAGATGTAATTTTTTAAAAAATGCGTCGTTTTTCTGCCCACTACCGTCAGACAGCCTGTAGCCTTCAAAGGCATTCTAGTCTCCTCTTCCAGATACATACACTTTCCACTACCTACATCGACATTGCTTCAAAGAGTACCTCAGGACAATCACCTAATAACGGCCGCAGCGCCGAGAAGCATAGCAAATAAAATAGCAGAAAAAGTATACTCCACAGACAAAGAGGTAACTTCTTCGCAGCTTCATGAAAATGATGCAGCCTACAACACCAAAAACATCACACCCTTACAAGCTCGACTTGTAAAATTAAGAGCTAGGTATAAGTGACATATTCTCCAAAATATACCACGGATGACTGCATAACTATCAAGACACTTATCATAAGAAACACTAAACCGAAGTAAATCTGTCCCAGCAAAACCAGTGTTCAAACCACCACCGAATTATTCCAAGATCTCGTCCTAACAAACCTCTTACTGAGAATACAGAAGCGTCGCAACAAGTTGACGTGAAACTTTAGATAGCAATCAACACATAAATGCAAATGCTTAACACATAGTGTGAACCCTAAGATGAGATAAATATAGACAAACACATTGCAGCAATCATCCTCTCCATAAAGCAGGGGGAACTGTAAATGAAGAGAGTATACGACCACCCAAAGACACAGTTAAGACAGCAGACATGAACATAACAAAACATGGAACAAAGATTAAGATAGGAATATGTACACAAATTGCAACGAGGAGCATCGCATAGTGCACAGAAAACGGTAAGAAAATTTAATGTAAGATCACCCATAGCTGCGGCAATCAATAACACACATTTAATTTATAAGAAAGCGGATCTATGGAAAAATATTGAAATAGAAATTAAGTATGAAAGTGGCAATCTGAAAAATAAAGAAATAAAGAAAAAATTAAAGGCCAGATAGAACAGCAGATCA
Source organism: Schistocerca piceifrons (assembly GCF_021461385.2). Classification (NCBI taxonomy): domain Eukaryota; kingdom Metazoa; phylum Arthropoda; class Insecta; order Orthoptera; family Acrididae; genus Schistocerca; species Schistocerca piceifrons. The sequence continues at coordinate 136,935,917 of NC_060140.1, forward strand.
CATCTTCAGTCTCCAGGCGCTCACTGAGAAACTGGGTGAATATGGTAAAGATTTGCATGTTTTATTCGTTGATTTTACGAAGGCCTACGATTGCATACATCGCAAAAGCCTGCTCAACTGTTTAAGGGAGTTTGCCATAGCAGAGAAACTCATCAATCTGACAAAGATCTGTCTGAACGAAACACGTGCAAAGGTGAAGATGGGAAATCGCGTAACTGAGGAGTTTGAAATTGTGACAGTACTCAGGCAAGGAGATGGGTTGTCCCCTATCCTGTTCACCTTTGCCCTCGAGAAGATCGTACGTGAGACCTTCCAAGAGAACGAAGGGATTGAAATCGAAGGAAAGAGACTGGCATACTTAGCCTATGCAGACGACATCTGTTTACTCTCTATGTCGGAAGAGGAGTTGGAGCAAATGACCAAAGCACTAAAGGAGGCTACCAGCAAATTTAGGCTAAACATAAACGAAGCCAAGACAGAGTACCTCGTTATGACGCGTGGTCATTGTCAGACTGCTGATCATCTAAAATCACTGCAGGTTGGGGACCAGTCCTACAAGAGAGTGCAAGAATTCAAATACCTAGGGGCACATTTCACTGAGAACTCGCCATGTGAAGCAGAGATCAATGCCAGAATTCAAGCAGTAAAACCGATCTTACCACAGCCTAGCACAACTGCTTCGGTCCAGATATCTCTCCAGACAGTTCAAGATTCGACTGTACAAAACCCTGGTCCAGCCTGTTGTTCTATATGGGTGTGAGAACAGGACTTCCATAAGCTCCTTGTTTTTGAGAGAAAAGTACTTCGGAAGATCTTCAGTCCGGTTCTGGATGCAGATACAGGGGAATGGAAGATCAGATACAACCAAGAGCTTGAGGAACCATACCAGCAGCCCAACGTAGTAGGAACTGTCGAAGCCAAACGAATGCAGTGGGCCGGTCATGTGGCCCGGATGGAAGATCACAGATGGCCTCGGAAGCTCCTGGATTTCACACCTACAGGGAAGATGGACTCCAAGAAGATTTAAACCAAGTGTCAATAGATGTGAACGGATGGCGGCTAGCAGCAATGGTCAGAATACAGTGGAGGGGGAAACTTGTAGATGCGTGTAGTCCACTGGGCCTGATCACGTAGTAGTAGTAGCAGACAGATGATTAGAACAACACCCACCCTCTCCACCTCAGCAAAACGAATGAAAAGACTACATTTAAAGAAAAAAGTAATAATCATCCGTTCTCTTAAGAAGGCACCAAATCTCGTTGCTGGAAATTCGTGTAGTTTCAACGATTATGGCCAACAGCAAACCCAAGAAGATTTTAAATTACATACACGCTAGGAAAAACTTCCAGTCTTAAGTGAAAGCCGCAGTTTTCGGAAGACATAGTTTCTCTGAACGAGAGTCAGAAGCAGAAACCAGAAACAAGTGTTCCTACTTGACGTATACTGCCCCACTGGCAGGTGGCAGGAGAGAGTGTAAATGAAGGGTGTGGTGTGGGACAGAGCCAGAGAGCACACTGACTACGCTGTATTCTCTGGCCCTGCGAAGAACCCATCACACATCCGCCTTCTTATTCACACAACTTCTTAGTAGCGGAACTTCTGTGCTCGATTATTAGGGCGTCGCGAATAAAGTGACGACTTGCGACAGCTTTCGGCGGTTCACCGCTACTGAGATATTCGCGTGTGAATGTGCCTGCAGGAAGACAGCAGAGAAGCGCCAGCTGAGGTATACTGACTGGTCGCCGACGCGCAGGCGGTAGGCCAACCCCCTGTGGCAGCAGGGCTTGGGCAGAGCCATCTTGGCGCCGCCGTAGGGCCGCGAGGGCAGCGGCACGCCCAGGCAGCGCGACGCCAGCACGCAGTCGGGCGACGGCGGCGGCGACAGCGGGGGCGGCGACAGCGGGTGCGGGGGCGGGGGCGGGCCGGCGCCGCACACGCTGCACGCGCTCGCGCTGCTGCAGCAGTCGTCGCACTCGCCGTCTGCAACACGAGGTGCACAGGGGGTGAGCTGCGTGCAGTCCTACGGCGCGGCTTTTGTCCATTTACGAATGCTTAGAGTGAGTTGCCACCCAGAAGCACTTGAGGAACTCCCAGAACGATCGACTTTTCCATAGCAATACGGAACAGAGTACTGGAGCAAAGGCACTTCTGGCCCAATTTTGATATGAAATTAATATCAAATTACTTGATTAATCAATGAAACTGACCAATTAAATCCCCCTTCCTCTACTCCTGGGAACTCACTCGTTCTCCTGGGAAATCCCCTGGCCTGTAGAAACCTTTAGCAGATCCTTTGAGACATAGTTTGTCCAAAGTTTTCCAGTCCTTCTCAGAACACCTACATGCTTAAATGTCACTGAGGGATACACAGACATTGAACAATATGCTTCCTGTCTTCCCACGTGCAAACCAAATCGCTCTGAGATGTGTTTTCGAGACGTGCCAGAAAGGCTGATGCTGTGAACAATAGCAAAATTCCTGTCTGTCGACAACCTCATCCCAAACGTCTTTGAGCTTGCAGATCTGGGTTTCCCTCAGATACCCTCCTGTAGAATAAAGCTAACTCCTCAGCTTGTCGATCATCCTATTCTTCTTGGAACACCTGGGAGTTTCAATGTCACTGACCTTCAGAACTGGGGAAATACTGAGACGTTCCACTGGCACCACCCCCACCTGGAAAATGGTGGGAAAAGCTCAGTCTGTGTTGAGCTGTTGGTGTAGAAGCAGTTGTGCATGCAATGTGTTCAATAGATGAGATGGTGTCAGACAGACCAGACTTAAATAACTGTGTTATCTGCAAGCATGCACCCAAGGACTGCATCCATAGCATCATAGCCGGCCGTTGTGGCCGAGCGGTTGTAGGCGCTTCAGTCCAGAACCACGCGACTGGTATGGTCGCAGGTTCGAATCCTGCCTCGGGCTTGGATGTGTGTGATGTCCTTAGGCTAGTTAGTTTTCAGTAGTTCTAAGTTCTAGGGGACTGATGACCTCAGATGTTAAGTCCCATAGTGCTCAGAGCCATTTGAACCATAGCTTCCTACATTAGCATTGGAAAGAAATGATAATGGAGGAACGTGAAACAAGAATACTGTTTGGAAAATAATGGAGGTGCATAGAGATAGCTTTATTTCCAACCCAAGGAAGCTAAGGATGCATTCCTCAGGTGTGAGCTTACAGGTAACACAGTTATTAAAGTCCTCTCTGTCTGATACCAACATCTCATCTATCGAACCCATTGCACACACAACTGCTTCCACACCAACAGCTCAACGCAGACTGAGCTTTTCCAGCAATTTTCCAGGTGGGGGTCGTGTTGGTGAAACATCCTGGTATTTCGTCAATTCTAGAGGCCTGAGACATATAAGTGCCCAGGTACTCTGAGAAGAATAGAATTCTGGACAAGCTGAGGAATGTCTTTGAACCAGCCTCATTCTACAGGATGGTATTCAGAAGGGAACCCTGGTCTGCAGGCTCAGAGACGCTTAAGATGGGGTAGTCCGCAGACGGGTATTTTTCTATTGTTCACAGTGTTGGCCTTTCCAGCATACTTCGAAAATACACCTCAGAACGTTTTGGTTTGCAGGTGGTAAGACAGGAAGCATATTGTGCAACATCCTGGCAATCCTTCCCCCCCACTCCCCCCCCACCCCCGCCTGCCACAAACCCCTCCCCTCCCCCCCCCCCTCCACACCACTGACATTTAAGCGCCCAGGTGTTCCAAGAAAGACACTGTGGGAAATACGTTTAGTGGCGTTTGCGAGAAGTCAGGAAGCACTTCATTTGTAATGTTTTAGGTGCATTGTTTTCCCTTAGTTCAGGCAGTCAGTGCGAAGGCGTTCCACGAATGTCCAGGAGGAGAAAGTCAACAATAAAGCAGGCCGGCGCTAGCGCAAGTCCCCTGTGGTATAATGACCCACCAGGAGCTGCCACTGAGATCAAAAGCGCCGCCTGGAGCGGCGCATACTCAGTGCGGCCTGCAGGTACTAAGGCAGCCTTTTGACTATGTGAGGCCACAGGATGATGCAAGCGTACAGTCTAGAGCACAATAGTTTCCCAGGCTGCTGCTGAGTGGTGAGCACTTGCAGTTTGAGCCCCAGCCACCTTGGTAATTCGAGTTTCGGATGCTTGAGGTGCTGCGTTCAGTCACTTACTGTCTGTTTGCTTGGACAAGTGACACTAGGCTTCCAGATGCTGCGCTGAATGGGCATGCCGTATCCGAGCGCTGGCAGCACCCCAGCTACCGACCGTATGCGCTTTCATACACATTCAACGCTTGCATGCTTATGAATACATAATCTCTCCGAAGATACAGGTGGATGTCTTTTTGCGATATATAGACTCAATTGGCAGTACATATGGTGCATGCTTATGATCTGTTAGTGAAGTTTAGGAGTGTTGGTGTGTTGTATTTAACGATATTTGCAATATGTTTGGATATGCAGCTGTGCATATAGACGTTTTTGATTTTATACGAACTGTAGGTGGTGTGTAGGCGAGGTTTCTAGCCTTGTTGGCATACTGTTTTTCAAGATTTTTGCGTTGTGTTTTGTATCTTTATGTGAATTGTAAGTAAGGTTTTTAGCTGTACTGTTTTTGCAATGTGTATTGGATCTCTGTATCTGTGCAGAAGGTTTTTTTCAACTAACGTAGCGTGATGATCTCTAGTAATGTAATTAGGGTATGCAGTTGTTGTTTGACCCAACTAGGTAGTACTTACACCTTTCTGAGATTTTCCCGCCAATTGCGAGCGGTATTGTGAACTCATAAAAATTCTCGCAACAGGATAACACCTGCACATCTGAAAAAGGATGAAATAAAGAGAGTATCCTACGTCCCGTAATACAAACAGCTCAGCACACATTGAGCGTTTCCCGGCAATTTCCAGTAAGGGTTGGGAGGATTGGGGAGGGGGAGTGGTGGGGAGGGGAAAGGCTGGGAATTTTCCAAGGGGAGGGAAGATTTCCCAAGGGGTGGCGAAGGGAGGGAATAATTGAGCAATATAATTAATTAGTCATTTACTTTGATATCAATTTGATATTAAAATTGTGGCAGAACTCTCTTTTTCCACTATTAGCAGGCTATGGTGATAAAAGTTTGATTATGGGTGTAGTAAGTTGTTAACTGTTGTTGCATATACGAGGCTGCCATGAAGCGAAACAGGAAGTAATTCACGTATGCGTCTTCAGTACCTGTGGTGGCGTTTTGACCATACCATGTGCATCGAACTGCGAACTGAAACACAAGGATTAATCATGAAAATATTGTGAAGTACAAAGTATGCTGATCGCGTACCTATCATCGTGATATCTAGAGCGGAAAAACTAGCATTATGCTCACAAGTAATCAGTAGCGAATGAGAATGATCTTAAAAGGCATATAGGGTATTTCACAATTCCAATTACAGGCTTCTAGGGTTTATAAATAAGACTTAATGTACAGTATAATGTTTTGTTAAGGAACGCATATCCAGAAATCTGCCATTTGGACTGAGCTGAAGATCGAATCGCTTTCAAATACTATGTTTGGGTGGATGCTGAAATAAAATGGAAGAAGAGGGTACAAGGCATAGATAATATTATTACATGCATGTATAGTGTCTCCAAGAAATGTAGAACTCTTTCATTTTCTTTTACTGTTATTCCATGTTTTTGGTCCTAATTTAGTCGAAGATGTTAGAACTTATAATGGAATTGTTTACAGTTTATTTACTGACGCATGTCACACTGACGGTATTACTTCAAATTACAATGAATGGCGTGAATGTTTAAATGAATCAAAGGAATTGAAATCGCCAAAGCAAATGCACCATTTATTTGATGCAAGTTGTGGACTGAATGTACCAGCAGATGCGTTAACATTGTGACTTGAATGTGAAGTATTGATTTGCGAAGATATGTTAATGGAATACAATGAAGAAATTTCTTGCAACAGAACACTATATCTTGAATGGTCATATTTGACATGCCGCTGATTTGGATCACCTGTTCCAACATTAATGTAAGAATTTCCCGAAGTAGATGTGTTAGATCAAGTCCATGAAGAGTTACAATGTAATGAACTTCACGGAAAAGTCAACTGTGAACAGCATACTATAACTGACCATGTTAATCGTGAAGTTCAGTACCACGCCATTGCCTCAAATGTGTTTTGCTTCACTGCCCATGCAGGTTGTGGTATAACATTCACCGAGACTGAAAATACTTATAAATTAAATTCGCTGAATCTTCATTGCATTGCAACAGCTTTTCATGGCAGAGCTTCAACTCTTCTAATCGGAGATAGAACCTTGCACAGTGCCCATTTCAGTTTTAGATAATTCATTGCCCATTATAACAGCAAGCAGTAACTTTAATGAATATTCATTGATTATTGTTAATGAAGTTACCATGTGTCCAGTTCAAATATTGAAACTTATAGCCAGATTATTTAAAGATTTGTGTACGAATGAATGTAATAAACATAAAAATTCTGGAGATAAAACTATTGTTTTGTGCGGTGATTTTCGACAAACTTTACCAGTTGTTTCACATGGATCACTCGCAACTTTACTTGAGGATTGCATTACAAATTGGAATGAGTTCCGTAAATTTCATAGTGTAACTTTAACTCAAAATACATGGGCTTTGTCACATGAAGTAGAGTTTCTAAACAAATTGGTATTGACCAAACAAGGAAGTTTCCACAGTTTGTGACAATAGTATTGAAATACCACAACCATTGCTTGGTGACCAACAGAATATCATTAATGAAATTTATGGCAATATTGCAGAAATCATTTTATCTCAATCTACATTAAATTCAGCTATTCTAGCACCAAAAAATGAAGAATGTGTCATAAGAAATAACAATATATTCAGTGCTCTACTATGTGAAGCAAAAATTTATCAGAGCTCTAATAAAATAATTTGTGGTAAGAATACAAAATTAATAACTACTATCCAGTACGGTTTTTGAATTCTCTGTCTGTAAGTGGTTAAGTGGTTTACCACCACAAAAATTACAATTAAAAAGTTAACTGCATTGTTCTTGTTATTAGAAATATCAATACAAAAGAAGGATTAGTTAATGGAACTAATACACGTGTCAAATGTTTATATAATAATGCTATAGTTTGCCAAGTTTTAACCGGAATCACAAAAAATGAACGAATTTTGATACCACGTACACATATCTTATTTGGGTACTATTTTACCTTTTAGTTTCAAATAACACAATTTCCAATTATTCCTGCATTTGCAGTTGCCGTTAATAAGTCACAAGGACAAGCATTTGGAACAGATTGAGTTTTATTAAGACAACCAGGTTTTAAGCATGGTCAGTTATATGTTGTAACAAGCATGTTTTGATGCTATAAACATAGCGAGCAAGGAATTTAGCAAATGATGAAAGAAGGTTTTTTATCATTAAATTGTAGAATAAAGCAATTATTTCCCTCATTTTTTGTCTTTCATTCTCTCGGGCTTCCTCTTCACCCTCTCTTAGCCCTTTCCCCATAGCTTTCAGAAAAGACCTAAAGAAATCTGCATACTGCTCAGGTGAGAACTAAGAAATTGCATATGGATAACTTGTAGTTACTTATATTTTAAAAAATTGAGTTTTGTTGTGTTGTAAATACACTACTGATCATTAAAATTGCTACACCACGAAGATGACGTGCTACAGACGCGAAATTTAACCGACAGGAAGAAGATGCTGTGATATGCAAATGATTAGCTTTTCAAAGCATTCACACAAGGCTGGTGCCGGTGGTGACACCTAAACTTGCTGACATGAGGGAAGTTTCCAACCGATTTCTCATACACAAGCAGCTGTTGACCGACGTTGCCTGGTCAAACGTTGTTGTGATGCCTCGTGTAAAGAGGAGAAATGCGTACCATCACGTTTCTGACTTTGATAAAGGTCGGATTGTAGCCGATCGCGATTGCGGTTTATCGTATCGCGACAATGCTTCTCGCTTTGGTCGAGATCCAATGACTGTTAGCAGACTATGGAATCGGTGGGTTCAGGAGGGTAATACGGAACGCCGTGCTGGATCCCAAAGGCTTCGTATCACTAGCAGTCGAGATGACAGGCACCTTATCCGCATGGCTGTAACGGATCGTGCAGCCACGTCTCGACCCCTAAGTCAACAGATGGGGACGTTTGCAAGACAACAACCATCTGCACGAACAGTTCGACGACGTCTGCAGCAGCATGGACTATCAGCTCGGTTACACTTGACGCTGCATCACAGACAGGAGCGCCTGCGATGGTATACTCATCAACGAACCTGGGTATACAAATGGCAAAACGTCATTCTTTCGGAGGAATCCACGTTCTGTTTACAGCATCATTATGGTCGCATCCGTGTTTGACGAAATCGCGGTGAACGCACATTGGAAGCGTGTACTCGTCATCGCCATACTGGCGCATCACCCGGTGTTATGGTATGGGGTGCCATTGGTTACACGTCTCGGTCACCTCTTGTTCGCATTGACGGAACTTTGAACAGTGGACGTTACATTTCAGATGTGTTACCATCAGTGGCTCTACCCTTCATTTGATCCCTGCGAAACCCTACATTCCAGGAGGATAATGCACGAGCGCGTGTTGCAGGCTCTGTACGGGCCTTTCTGAATACAGAAAATGTTCGACCGCTGCCCTGGCCAGCACATTCTCCAGATCTCTCACCAATTGAAAACGTCTGGTCAATGGTGGACGAGCAACTGGCTCGTCACAATACGCCAATCACTACTCTTGATGAACTGTGGTATCGTGTTGAAGCTGCGTGGGCTGCTGTACCTGTACACGACATCCAAGCTCTGACTCAATGCCCAGGCGTATGAAGGCCGTTATTACGGCCAGAGGTGGTTGTTCTGGATACTGATTTCTCAGGATCTTTGCACCCAAATTGCGTGAAAATGTAATCACATGTCAGTTCTAGTATAATATATTTGCCCAATGAATACCCGTTTGTCATCTGCATTTCTTCTTGGTGTAGCAATTTTAATGGCCAGCAGTGTACAATTGGTCGAATTTAGATCGTAAGGAAGTATAAGATTATATTTATATTATTAGCCACTCAAAAAAAGTTTCATTTTGTCCTTCTCAACCCCACTTGCGAGGTGGAATATCAAGGTTGGGAAGAACTGGTTTAGTGTGTGTGTTGAATTGTCCATATGTCAGAGTGGGATCCATGTTGTCAAGAGAAGGTAATGGTGTAAGTGTTATGGACGGTTCGTCACCTGTGAGTGGAGATCCAGAGTCTGAGCCGGAGGCGGAGGGTGGCTGCGACAGCGACAGGGGTAGCGCGTGCGGCTGCGAGTGCGGGGGCGTGGAGCGCACGCGGCGCCACGAGAGGCGGCCGTTGCAGAAGTGCGCCTCCTCCAGGCTGGCCGCCAGCTCGGGGGTGCGGCTGCTCGGCGACCACGCCCGCTGCCCGTCCTCGCCGTCGCTCCTGCACACGACGCCGCACGACACCACGTGACTGTCTGCTGTCAGCACACTGCAGGTTAGGTTCATGGACTTCCATGCGATAATGAGTCAGAACGTTATGATCGCAGACGCACGTGATTATTTCCCCACAGCGGGAGTCTAAGAAGTGAAGTGTGGTTGCATGAAAGTGTATTAAAGGTGTCCCAGGAACAATGGTCAACATGACGGGAATGATCACAAGAAACAGAAACGTCTAGTAAATATGGCCTCTACAATACATACCTATAAGGTTATGATCACTTGATCATCTTCGCTACTGCGAAACACATCTCTTTTACCGAACAAGTGCTCGGAGCTCTTGAAGTGCACATTTTGTAGCCCATGTTTACACACCACTTTTCTTGTTTTCGTCCATACTACCTTCCCGGAAAATATGGAAAGCAAAGATCTTACAGTAGAAGAGATTCGTTTCACAATATCTAAGATGAAATAGTGCTCTTAGCTCTTAAGGTACACAGTTTAAATCCCATGTTCACTAGAACTTTTTGCTTCTAGTGATCGTTCCTGTGTTATCCCTGAATACTGACCATTCCTCTTGGGACACCCTGTATAGTTGACACGGGAAGAACTGTAAAATAATGTATTAAAGAGCACGGACCACAAACGCGGTTAAAACGTAAAATCTGTGGTAGAATACCAGGGAAACTGTGACCAAGACATTGATGTCAACAACGTCTGTGTGTTAGCCAGGGAAACCAACAGCCGTAAAGGGAATTCCGAGTAGCCCTTGACATTTCCAGGAATGAATATAGCAACAACGGAGAAGACGGCTATAGGCTTCCCGTCATCAAGGGAGTAAATGCGCGGCCAAGTTGTTTGGGGAATATTAACAATGACCACGAAGCCATTTCTGCTACATAACAGTGACATTTTGATGAACACTCCCCCTCTCTAGCTCTGCCTGTTTCTTTCATTCCAATGATGATGACCCATGAACAGTAGCAGAAAGAATTTTACCCTGTAACTCTGTTTCTTCAGAATAAGCAAGGGAAAACTCTCTTTTATAAGCGAACGCGACCTGATCTTTCACAGTGTTCAGCTACCCATGAAAACTCTCAGGAAGATTCCGACAGAGGGGTCGAAACCGCGATCGTGCAAGAAGAGGAACATAACGGGGCCTAACAACCTGACAGATATATGAAGATGGCATCTGTTCTTTCGGACATGTCCGAAAGGATACCATCTTCATATATAGTTAAGGCTAACCGCCATTGACCTTCTTCTTCTGTGCTGGATGCACACGCATTGCCCGAACTCTTACGGGACTCGGTAAGATTGTCTGCCGCGAGTAATGAGTGTAGTGGGTAGGGGCACTACGAATGTAGTGTGTGGACATTAAGTTGGGAATGTGGGTCTCATGGGGAGGGTGCAAGGGATAAATCCCTGCAGTCTTCTGTGCCCTCGGTGGCTCAGATGGATACAGCGTCTGCCATGTAAGAAGGACATCGCGGGTTCGAGTCCTGGTCGGGGCACACAGTTTCAACTGCCTGTCGAGAGCTTAGGGTCTTGATTTAATTACCATTTCAACCTGACAGATTTTATCATCACAATGAGCCATGCCCACTGTGAGACTGACTTCCGCCTGATGACGCTGCGGTCACGTGACACGCAAAGAAAGGTATATAAGACGAGCAGAGATGAATGAGGGATCACCCTAATGATGATACGGGCCGTATGACAACGGGCAGATTGATGTGGCCTGTTCCTAGAACAGAGCATCTCGGAAACGGCCACGCTGGTCGACTGCTCGTGTGCTGCTGTCGTCAACATCCATGCAAAATGAATTGCCGAAAGTGGTTGCTTTCAGAATAAAATATCTTAAAGTGTACGGCTGTTGGTAAAGTTTATTGACATTGAAACGTCCAAGTAAAGTGATTGCAGCTTGGTCAAACCGCGAGTAGCCGACAAAGTGCTGGACATCCACACCTCATCGCACAACGTAGAGTTTGGAAGCTTATCCATATCGTAAAGGAAGATACGTCGCGATCTGTGACAGATCTGTAGGAAGAGTATAAGGCTGGGGCAAGGAAAAGTTTCCCGGAGAACACGTTCAGCGTACATTGTTGGATATGGGGTTCTGCAGCAGATTACACCTACGTCTGGACCGTTTTTCTTCGTGCAGTGTATGGATCGATGCATCATAGGATCATTGTTGCAATAACTTGTGGGTGCCACGTTTCATACTTGTGGCCAGCTAGCTCACTGATACAATGAACCGGGAAGCCCAAGAAAACGGTGAAAATCGACGCTTACTAAGCTCCGAAGGAAACAGATGGTTTGTTGCTCCATTTAACTATGGTACATTGGTGGAAAAACTATTCGCGGGAAGCCTGGGCTCTCTTCTATGCTATTAATCTCTACATTTACATCATACTCCGCAAGCCACCTAATGGTGTGTGGCGGAGGGTATTTTCGGTACCACTATCTGATCCCTCCAATCCTGTTCAACTCACGAACAGTGGGTGGGAAGAATGATTGTCGGTATGTCTCTGTATTGGCTTTAATTTCTCGAATTTTCTCCTCGTGGTCAGTACGCGAGATGAATGTGGGGGAGGTAATATGTCGTCCGACTCCTCCTGAAAAGTGCTGTCCCGAAATTTCAATAGTAAATCTCTGCATGATGCACAACGCCTCTCTTGTAACGTCTGCCAGGGGAGTGTCTTTAGCATTTCCGTAACGCTCTCTCGCCAACTAAGCGATCCCGTGACGAAACGCGCCGCTCTTCGTTGGATCTTCTCTACCTCCTATATCAGTCCTACCTGTTAGGGATCCCAGATAGTCCGCAGCTCGTGGTCGTGCGGTAGCGTTCTCACTTCCCACGCCCGGGTTCCCGGGTTCGATTCCCGGCGGGGTCAGGGATTTTCTCTGCCTCGTGATGACTGGGTGTTGTGTGACGTCCTTAGGTTAGTTAGGTTTAAGTAGTTCTAAGTTCTAGGGGACTGATGACCATAGATGTTAAGTCCCATAGTGCTCAGAGCCACTTGAACCATTTGAATTTGATCCCAGATAGATGAATAGTACCCAAAAATCAGTAAAACAAGCACCTTATAAGCCACTTCTTTCGTGGATGAGTTACATTTCCTTAAGATTCTTCCGATGAATCTGAGTCCGGTGTCTGGCGTCTGCTTTTATGTGATGATTCCACTTCAAGGCCGCTCTGGATAATTACGCCTGAATATTTCACGGCAGACGCTGTCTCCAGCTGTTTACCATCAATAGTGTACATCTACATCTACGTGGATACTCTGCAAATCACACTTACGTGCCTGGCAGAGGGTTCATCGAACCACCTTCACAATTCTCTATTATTCCAATCTCTATAGCGCGCGGAAAGAATGAACACCTGTATCTTTCCGTACGAGCTCTGATTTCCCTTATTTTATAATGGTGATCGTTCCGCCCTATGTAGGTCGGTGTCAACAAAATATTTTCGCATTCGGAGAAGAAAGTTGTCTCTGCCTCGTGATGACTGAGTGTTGTGTGCTGTCCTTAGGTTAGTTACGTTTAAGTAGTTCTAAGTTCTAGGGGACTGATGACCATAGATGTTAAGTCCCATAGTGCTCAGAGCCATTTGAACCATTTGGAGAAAGTTGGTGATTGGAATTTCGAGAGAAGATTTCGTCGCAACGAAAAACGCCTTTCTTTTAATGACGTCCATCCCAAATCCTGTATCATTTCTGTGACACTCTCTCCCATTCTTCGCGATAATACAAAACGTGCTGCCTTTCTTTTCTTTGGATTTTTTCGATGTACTCCGTCAGCCCTATCTGGTAAGGAACCCACACAGCGCAGCAGTATTCTAAAAGAGGGCGGACAAACGTAGTCTAGGCAGTCTACTTAGTAGATCTGTTACATTTTCTAAGTGTCCTGCCAATAAAATGCAGTCTCTGGTTAGCCTTCCCCACAACATTTTCTGTGTGTTCAAATTTAAATTGTTCGTAATTGTGATACCTAGGTATTTAGTTGAATTTACGGCTTTTAGATTAGACTGATTTATCGTGTAAGGTCAACTGCCACTTTTCGCACCATTCCGATATTTCTTCTAAATCGTTTTGCAGTTTGTTTTGATTTTCTGATGACTTTATTAGTCAATAAACGATAGCGCCATCTGCAGACAACCGAAGACGGCTGCTCAGATTGTCTCCGAAATAGTTTATACAGATAAGGAACAGCAAAGGGCCTATAATACTACCTTAGGGGACGCCAGAAATCACTTACTCGATGACTTTCCGTCAATTACAATGAACTGTGACCTCACTGAGAGGAAATCACAGATCCAGTCACATAACTGAGACGATATTCCATAAGCACGCAATTTCACTACGAGCCGCTTGTGTGGTACAGTGTCAAAAGCCTTCCGGAAATCCAGAAATACGGAATCCATCTGAAATCCCTTGTCAATAGCACTCAGCACTTCGTTTGAATAAAGAGATAGTTGTGTTTCACGGTAACGATGTTTCCTAAACCCATGTTGACTGTGTGTGAATAGACCGTTTTCTTCGAGGTGATTCATTATGTTCGAACACAATATATGTTCTAAAATCCTGCTGCATATCGACGTTAACGATATGGGCCTGTAATTTAGTGGATTACTTCTACTACCTTTCTTGAATATTGATGTAGCTGTACAGTAGTGGATTTCTTTTCCTTTTTTTTTATGGTCATCAGTCTACTGACTGGTTTGATGCGGCCCGCCACGAATACCTTTCCTGTGCTAACCTCTTCATCTCAGAGTAGCACTTGCAACCTACGTCCCCAATTATTTGCTTGACGTATTCCAATCTCTGTCTTCCTCTATCGTTTTTGCCCTCTACAGCTCCCTCTAGTCCCATGGAAGTCATTCCCACATGTCTTAGCAGATGTCCTATCATCCTGTCCCTTCTCCTTATCAGTGTTTTCCATATATTCCTTTCCTCTCCGATTCTACGTAGAACCTCCTCATTCATTCCTTACCTTATCAGTCCACCTAATTTTCAACATTCGTCTATAGCACCACAAATCAAATGCTCCGATTATCTTCTGTTCCGGTTTTCCCACAGTCCATGTTTCACTACCATACAATGCTGTACTCCAGACGTACATCCTCAGAAATTTCTTCCTCAAATTAAGGCCGGTATTTGATATTAGTATACTTCTCTTGGCCAGAAATGCCTTTTTTGCCATAGCGAATCTGCTTTTGATGTCCTCCTTGCTCCGTCCGTCATTGGTTATTTTACTGCCTACGTAGCAGAATTCCTTAACTTCATTGACTTCGTGACCATCAATCCTGATGTTAAGTTTCTCGCTGTTCTCATTTCTGCTACTTCTCATTACCTTCGTCTTTCTCCGATTTACTCTCAAACCATACTGTGTACTCATTAGACTGTTCATTGCGTTCAGCAGATCATTTAATTCTTCTTCACTTTCACTCAGGATAGCAATGTCATCAGCGAATCATATCATTGATATCCTTTCACCTTGTATTTTAATTCCACTCCTGAACCTTTCTTTTATTTCCATCATTGCTTCCTCGATATACAGATTGAAGAGTAGGGGCGAAAGGCTACAGCCTTGTCTTACACCCTTCTTAATACGAGCACTTCGTTCTTGATCGTCCACTCTTATTATTCCCTCTCGGTTGTTGTACATATTGTATATGACCCGTCTCTCCCTATAGCTTACCCCTACTTTTTTCAGAATCTCGAACAGCTTGCACCATTTTATATTGTCGAACGCTTTTTCCAGGTCGACAAATCCTATGAAAGTGTCTCGATTTTTCTTTAGCCTTGCTTCCATTATTAGCCGTAACGTCAGAATTGCCTCTCTCGTCCCTTTACTTTTCCCAAAGCCAAACTGATCGTCACCTAGCGCATTCTCAATTTTCTTTTCCATTCTTCTGTATATCATTCTTGTAAGCAGCTTCAATGCATGAGCTGTTAAGCTGATTGTGCGATAATTCTCGCACTTGTCAGCTCTTGCCGTCTTCGGAATTGTGTGGATGATGCTTTTCCGAAAGTCAGATGGTATATCGCCAGACTCATATATTCTCCACACCAACGTGAATAGTCGTTTTGTTGCCACTTCCCCCAATGATTTTAGAAATTCTGATGGAATGTTATCTATCCCTTCTGCCTTATTTGACCGTAAGTCCTCCAAAGCTCTTTTAAATTCCGATTCTAATACTGGATCCCCTATCTCTTCTAAATCGACTCCTGTTTCTTCTTCTATCACATCAGACAAATCTTCACCCTCATTGAGGCTTTCA
The DNA here is from genome assembly GCF_021461385.2 of Schistocerca piceifrons. Classification (NCBI taxonomy): domain Eukaryota; kingdom Metazoa; phylum Arthropoda; class Insecta; order Orthoptera; family Acrididae; genus Schistocerca; species Schistocerca piceifrons. Next base: position 136,951,635 of record NC_060140.1, read on the forward strand.
ATGTATTCTTTCCACCTATCTGCTCTCCCCTCTGCATTAAACAGTGGAATTCCCGTTGCACTCTTAATGTTACCATCGTTGCTTTTAATGTCACCAAAGGTTGTTTTGACTTTCCTGTATGCTGAGTCTGTCCTTCCGACAATCATATCTTTTTCGCTGTCTTCACATTTTTCCTGCAGCCATTTCGTCTTAGCTTCCCTGCACTTCCTATTTATTTCATTCCTCAGCGACTTGTATGTCTGTATTCCTGATTTTCCCAGAACATGTTTGTACTTCCTCCTTTCATCAATCAACTGAAGTATTTTTTCTGTTACCCATGGTTTCTTCGCAGCTACCTTCTTTGTACCTATGTTTTCCTTCCCAACTTCTGTGATGGCCCTTTTTAGAGATGTCCATTCCTCTTCAACTGTACTGCCTACTGCGCTATTCCTTATTGCTGTATCTATAGCGTTAGAGAACTTCAAACGTATCTCGTCATTCCTTAGTACTTCCGTATCCCACGTCTTTGCGTATTGATTCTTCCTGACTAATGTCTTGAAATTCAGCCTACTCTTCATCACTACTATATTGTGATCTGAGTCTATATCTGCTCCTGGGTACGCCTTACAGTCCAGTATCTGATTGCGGAATCTCTGTCTGACCATGATGTAATCTAATTGAAATCTTCCCGTATCTCCCGGCCTTTTCCAAGTATACCTCCTGCTCTTGTGATTCTTGAACAGGGTATTCGCTATTACTAGCTAAAACTTGTTACAGAACTCAATTAGTCTTTCTCCTCTTTCATTCCTTGTCCCAAGCCCATATTCTCCTGTAACCTTTTCTTCTACTGCTTCCCCTACAACTGCATTCCAGTCGCCCATGACTATTAGATTTTCGTCCCCCTTTACATACTGCATTACCCTTACAATATCCTCATACACTTTCTCTGTCTGTTCATCTTCAGCTTGCGACGTCGGCATGTATACCTGAACTATCGTTGTCGGTGTTGGCCTGCAGCCGATTCTGATTAGAACAACCCGGTCACTGAACTGTTCACAGTAACACACCCTCTGCCCTACCTTCCTATTCATAACGAATCCTACACCTGTTATACCATTTTCTGCTGCTGTTGATATTACCCGATACTCATCCGACCAGAAATCCTTGTCTTCTTTCCACTTCACTTCACTGACCCCTACTATATCTAGATTGAGCCTTTGCATTTCCCTTTTCAGATTTTCTAGTTTCCCTACCACGTTCAAGCTTCTGACATTCCACGCCCCGACTCGTAGGACGTTATCCTTTCGTTGATTATTCAATCTTTTTCTCATGGTAACCTCCCCCTTGGCAGTCCCCTCCCGGAGATCCGAATGGGGGACTATTCCGGACTCTTTTGCCAATGGAGAGATCATCATGACACTTCTTCAATTACAGGCCACACGTCCTGTTGATACACGTTACGTGTCTTTAATGCAGTGGTTTCCATTGCCTTCTGCATCCTCATGTCGTTGATCATTGCTGATTCTTCCGCCTTTAGGGGCAATTTCCCACCCCTAGGACAAGATAGTGCCCTGAACCTCTGTCCGCTCCTCCGCCCTCTTTGACAAGGCCGTTGGCAGAATGAGGCTGACTTCTTATGCCGAAAGTCTTCGGCCGCCAATGCTGATTATTTATCAAAATTTAGGCGGTGGCAGGGATCGAACCCAAGACCGAAGACGTTTTGATTATGAATCAAAGACGCTACCCCTAGACCACGGGTCTATGCATGCGCAAAATGTTACATTTATTTAAGTTCAGGATCAACTGCCAGAGCCTGCACAAATCATCAACTCTCTACATATCGTTTTGCAAATTCTTACTATCTTTTGGCGTTCCGATTGTGGTATAGGCAACTGCATCATCTGCGAATAGCCTTAAAGAGCATCCGACGCTCTCTGCTAGATCATATATATATATATATATATATATATATATATATATATATATATATATATATATATATATATATATATATATATTTTGTAAACAGTATCGGTACTATCTCACTTGCCTGTGGTACTCCGGATATTACCTGTACATCTGTCGATTTAGACTGCAAGGAACCTGTTCACCGTTGCAGACAGCGCCTGCGGTACGAACGGATAGCTCGGGTGCGGAACCGCAGGGTGGTAAGCGATACTGGACAAACGAGGCAGGCGGGTCTAGCCACATACAGGAGAGCAGTGTCTAGGCAGTAGCAGAGACGGGAGAAGGCCAGCACTCCGACTGCGAGCAAGCAGGAGCCCGCGTGAAAGGCGGTCTGGGACTGCCTGCACTGACGCCTGGGAGCGAGGCCTAGCTACGCACGCACACAGCGGCGGTGGCATTTCGCGACTCTGTTTCTACTATCGCTTCACGCAGATTGCATCACAGATATAGAGACGCTGAGGAGGGGGAATATTGCGGAGCCACATGTACTATCAAAAACACAATGTAAGGCATTATAACTCTGAAAGGCCTTGTAGAGGCATGCAACCATTATGAATAGAAGTACTGGAAGGAATTTGAAAAAGCTGCTTGATTGCTTAAAAACTAGTTTTCTCTGAATTTGTTCATTAATTGTCATGACTCGCTTCGAGAGTAACCCATCACTTGATGACCTATTACGAGGGTTGGATCTTTAATAGTGTCAACTATTTATTTACAACTCCTTCAAAATGATACATGTTTCAAAGTTTTACTGGCCTTTAAAGTAGTCACTATCATTGTGTATAAAACCCGTTGCCAGCGATGTGGAAGTCGAAGGATATTCTTAGCAGTGCCACTTGTGTTTACAGTTCGAGCGGCGCGGTCTATTGCCCGACGAATTTGTAGCAGTGCTGAAGCGAATGCCGTGAAGTGTTTCCTTCAGTTTAGAAATCGAGTTGAACTTACGAGGGCTTAAGTAAGGCGAGCGCAGTAGGTGGTATAGCAATTAGCAGCTCCATCAGTCAAACAAATCAGTAACAGCTTGCACTGTACGTGCTTGAGCATTGTCCTACAAAATGATGGTCAGGTCCTGGAGAAAGTGTCATCACTTCTGTCTCTAAGCTGGTCGTAGGTTGTGTTACAAAAATGAACAGTATAGAGACAGAAGTAATGGTACTTTCTGCAGGACCTGACCATCACTTTGCAGGACAATGCTCAAGCACGTACAATGCAAGCTGTTACTGATTTGTTTGACTGATGGGGCTGCTAAGTGTTATACAACCTACTGCACTCCCCTGACATAAGCCCTCGTGAGTTCAACTCGATTTCTAAACTGAAGGAAACACTTCACGGAAATCGCTTCAGAACTGCTACAAATTCGTCGGGCAATAGACCGCGCCGCTCGAACTGTCAACACAACTGGCACTGCTAAAAGTAACCTGCGACTTCCACATCGGTGGCAACGGGTTATACACAATGCTGGTGACTACTTTGAAGGTCAGTAAAACTTTTAAGCACGTATCTATTTTTTACGAGCTGTAAATAAACAGTTGCCACCATCAAAGTTCCAGCCCTCGTATAAATTGACAAAGCAACAGAAGTTAGGTTACATATTTTTACAGAAATGCAAATCTCTTATCAAAATCAGTTCCAAATGAACAATAATCATGAACAAGACACTGTTTCATAAAGGAATGCATATCATTTTATATACAAATAGATGAGTCTTTGATGTAAACGTCAAAGACTGTCACTACGAATATGTAAAAAAAACAGGTAGCATCATTAATTGCGCAGTTTCATCCTAACTGCTCAAGTTCCATACAAGCAATGACCAGCGCAACCAGTCTATTCTGGGGGAAGGGTTCAGTCAAGCTAGGTGGCGCAGCTGTGTCGATGCTCGTTTAAAGAGAGCCACACAAATTCGTGGCCATTATAAGTTCAAAAACAAAAGTTCAAATGTGTGTGAAATCTTATGGGACTTAATTGCTAAGGTCATCAGTCCCTAAGCTTACACACTACTTAACCTAAATTATGCTAAGGACGAACACGCACACACCCATGCCCGAAGGAGGACTGGAGCCTCCGCCGGGACCAGCCACACAGTCCATGACTGCAGCCCCTTAGACCGCTCGGCTAATCCCGCGCGGCCCAATATAAGTATAATAATTCTTGAGAGACACTGGCGGAAAGTGCGTATCAGTACATAAAATATTTAGGAGTAGCTTGCCCAGATATGAGCAAAAAGTCCTAACGTCCTAATAAAATTAAAGTAACATGCTATCGTAAAAACAGCAAATAAAAATCTTTATAATTTTCTTTGTACACATGCGTAAAATTTTCAAGATATGAGCAAAGGAAATGCAAGTCTGTTACAGTGTAAACTGCCCGTGTAGCTTACGTACAAAATACACTGATCACTCAGAATGCTATGACCACCTCCCTAATAGCCGGTATGTCCAAGTTTGGCAATGGAAAGAGCGGCGACACGTCGTGGTATGGAAGCAATGAGGCCTTTGCAGGTGCCTGGAGGGAACTGGCACGACATCTTCATACACATGTCACTTAATTCCCTTAAATTCCGGGGTGGGTGTTATGAGCCCTAACGCCACGTTCAATCACATCCCGGATGTGTTCGATCGGGTTCAAATGTGGCGGGTTGGGAGGCCACCACATCAATTGCAGCTCGACAATATGTTTCTCGAGCCACTCCCTTCACACTCCTAGCCTTGTCCCCATGGCGTATTTTCTTGTTGAAAATTGCCACTGCCGTCGGGAAACATGAAAGTCATGTAATGACATACGTGATCTTCAGCTATGGTACGATACTGCTTGGCCGTCTGGTGCGTTGCATGAGCTCCACTGGACTCTTGGATGCCCACGCGAATGTTCCTCAGACCGTAATGGAGCCACCGCCAGCCTTGTCTCTTGTCTTGCAGTACAGGCGCCAAGGAGATGTTCCTCCGGAAGGCGACGGATTCGAGCCTTCCTATAGGTATGATGAAGAAGGTATTGCGATTCATCAGACCATGCAGCGCTCTGCCACAGCGCCAACGTCCAGCACGGTGGTCACGTGCCGATTTCAGTGGTAGTTGCTGATGGGGATTAATATTGGCACATGCACGAGCTGTCGGCTGCGGGGGCCGATCGTTGGGAGTGATCGGTGCACTGTGTGTTCAGACGCACTTGTACTCTGCCCAGCATTAAAGTGTGCCGGCCACGCTAGCTGAGCGGTTCTAGGCGCTTCAGTCCGGAACCGTGCGACTGCTACGGTCGCAGGTTCGAATCTGCTTCGGGCATGGATGTGTGTGATGTCCTTGGTTAGGTTTAAGTAGTTCTAAGTTCGAGGGTACTAATGACCTCAGATGTTAAGTGCCATAGTGCTCAGAGCCACTGGAGCCATTAAGGTGTGATGTTAGTTCCGCCACAGTTCGCTACCTGCCCTGTTTCACCAGTCTGCCCAGGCTGCAACGTCCGACATCTGTAATGAGGGGTGGCCGCCCAACCTCACGACCTCTGGACGTGGTTCCACCTTGGCTTCGCCACGTGTTGAAGACACTCACCACAGCACTCCTCGAACACCCAGCAAGTCGTGCAGTTTCCGAAATGCTCGTGCCCAGTTTCCCGGCCATTACAGTCTGCCCTGGGTCAAATTCAGACAGATCGCGCGCCTTCCTCATTCCACACACGGGCAGTACGCTCTCTGATACTACAAGCACCGTGCGTGTCTCTGGCTAGCAGTCATTCCTCGCCAGGTGACGCTGCTGTGGGCCTAGACGGTGGTCATAATGTTCTGGCCGATCAGTGCATGTACGTCACTAGACGAAGTTAAAACGTCACAAATTAACGGTTACAATTTCTGTTTCGCAATAAAATAAAGGCTCATGGATCGCTGTGGCATTAGGTCAAGTTAAAGATCAAGTTAAAGTTTCGCAAATGGAAGGTTATCAATAGCTCAGATAATGAAAGAAGCAGGAAGAGGAAATTATATTATTTTATTTCATTTTACTTCGATGAAAGAACAGTACACCGAAAAGATAAAAAACCCATTGCAGTTGCTCGCTGTCTGCTCGTTAGTCAAGAGGTTTGAACTCAAGCTGTTATTAACGTACATGTCCATTTCCTCGAGTATATTACCTCTAGTTAAACAATTTTCAATAGAGACCAAGTGATGGTTCTGTTACCTTAAGTGGTAATGCAGAGAACTACAGTTACTAGTGTATCAGTGCTCCCTGAAATGCATTTTTGAATTCAATTGGTTCAAATGGCTCTGAGCACTATGGAACTTAACATCTGAGGTCGTCAATCCACTAGAACTAAGAATTACTTAAATATAACTAACCTAAGGACATCACACACATCCATACCCGAGGCAGGAATCGAACCTGCGACAGTAGCAGTCGCGCGGTTCTGGACTGAAGCGCCTGGAACCGCTCGGCCAATGCAGCAACATTCGCAGGACCCACATTTGATCCTATACACGTGGGCATTAGAAAACTTATTCCTCGCAGCTACCAAACTGTGTTGCAGGAGCCGTCCAGGTTTGTTATTGGTTTGGAAACCGACCTGTATATTATGTCCGAACATGACAGTTAATGAATAGATTCAGAAAAAAAAATTACGGCCGTTTGTAAGCAACCACGCAGCTTTTCTAAATTCGTTGCAGTAATTACAGTGTGAGGTGACCATATCCTCGGAGACCTCAGAGGTCACCTAGCATTTGTATTCTTTTACATATAATTAAAACTCTTTGTATGTGAATGAACATTCAAATTCGATTCTGGGCTCAGTATCACAAAAGTACCGTAAAAAAGAGAAATTCTCCAGAAGAGTGCTGCGCTCCTCTCACAACACGTGCACAGCGCATCTTTTGTTGCCGTCAACCGCTACGACCCACTGTTTACGTCAGCACGGCGTGCGACGCAGGTCGAGGCGACCGTCCGAGGGGAAGCCAGAGAGAGCAGCGTCCGGGAGCGAGTCGCAAGTGGCTGCGACAGAAACGACAATGAAGGACGTGGCAGTGCGTGAAAAATACTGATCAGTTAAGATATGCTGGAGGATATCGATGGGGCAAGAAAGACGGGAGTATTGCAAGTAAAGTAATGGAGCGAATTTTGTTCGGCAAAGTGTCAAATATGATTAATCAAGGTTGTGCAATCGGAACAGCTTTTGTATATTAGCAGTAGGTGCCCATAAATAAAGTGAGAAAATAATAAGCTTCATCTTTCAACGAATGATTGTGAGTCTGTTCTTTCGTTTGTTCATAAAAAAAACGTAAACCTCTCTCACAGTTTCGACCTCACGCCTGTTCCAACTGCCCAACTGCTGCCTACAAGACAGTTCCATTTTCTCACGAATCATCACCGAGAAAGAAGCGACGTACTCAACCAGGGATCATCATCATATTTCAGATAAAACAGCACATAATTCGTATGCTCCGGAGTGCAGTTCTACAGATGTAGAAGACAGATGTGAGACACTATTTGGATATAAAGACTATGGAATTCAGTGCTCAAGAAATATGGGTCATCGCAAATTCTCTAACGGTAGACTGGACTCGCATTTCAAACCCGCATCCGGCCATCCTGATTTAGATTTTCCGTGATTTCCCTAAATCGCTTCAGGCAAATGCCCGGATGGTTCCTTTGACAGGGGGCGGCCGATTTCCTTCCTCAACCTTCCCTAATCCGATGGGACCGATGACCACGCTGTTTGGTCCTGTCCGCCAAATAAACCAACCAACCATGATATATAGAGGCACAATCGTCGCGCATATAAAAAACTGACGTTCTACAGAGGTAAACATTAATAGTGCGGTTGTATTACAATAACTTTTTTTATCTCACATAGCACGGACAGATAAACATTCAGGGGCAATAAAAATGGTTCAAATGGCACTAAGCACTATGGGACTTAACATCTGAGGCCATCAGTCCCCTAGACTTAGAACTACTTAAACCCAACTAACCTACGGACATCACACACATCCATGCCCGAGGCAGGATTCGAACCTGCGACCGTAGCAGCAGCGCGGTTCCGAACTGAAGCGCTTAGAGCCGCTCGGCCACAACGGCCGGCATTCAGGGAGCAATAATTAGAAAAGACACGCCACTACACAAAAATCTGCATATATTTGGGAAATGTAAGTTGATTCTGGCTACTATAATTTGCAAAGCGTGTGGTCCTTATTTTCGAATAATTAATTATGAAAATTTATTCCATGTGATAAATACACCTGTGGCAGACATTAAGCAAATTATAATATCGCCTCCAGACTTGATAATGGTCTCGTCATTTAGCGCCCCAATTAAGGTGTGATAGACTGCCTGAATTTTCGTCAGACCAGCAACGTATGAGTGCAGCCCTATGAACAAGTGTGCTATTAACTTGGGAAACGGAATTTTACGCTCAAGTGAAAATTCTGGTTGATCTACACGGTGACCTTAATGAGTGGGTACGGGTCATGGTACGGTAAACACCCCAACACAGCACACAACCACCTCCGGTCTGAGGTAAAGTCTTCACAGCAGTGGGTGAAACGCCTCATTGCACTCCACCCCTTGCATTATTTCAAAGAAAATCTCGAGAATCGTCAGACCACATTGCACACCGCAAGTAAGCTACTGTACGGCTTCTGAGTTGTTTGGCACAGAGAAGACAGGGAATTTTTAAATGCCGCTGCGAGCAGTGACCGAATCTGATCAACAGAAATTCCTGTTCGGTTTGATCCCAGTATCATTGACAATGCGTGATACTCGTCTTCGATCCCAATCGGTTAAGATCTTTTTACGACCAGTAGAGACTCTGGACAGTTCGTGTCACACATCAACAAATCAGGCAGTATTAGTCACGGTGCGGCTATGGGCACGCCCAAGCGCGACAGCTCCTTTCTTCCTGTCAGGCCTCCGTGTCGAGTTGTCTTATTGCGCTGATTAAACGTAAGGGGAGGGGAGGGGGGGAGGGACAAAAAATATGGAAAAGCAAAACACGCTGCGCATTAATATAGCTAAGCATTCAAAACTGGTACTACTCATCTCGGAATGAATAAATTCATGCCTTGCATGGTTTCTATAGGAAATCGTATACTGTTGTTTCTGCAGAATAATAGCAACTTCAGGTAACGATTATAGAGGTCGATATCAATCAGACACCCTTCTCTCCAAAGCAGACCAAATAGTCTCAATAACACTGTGACCTAGTGGCCAGGGGAGATGCGACAATTCGTCCTCGGGCTCACAAAACCAGCCCTGTACTTACTGGGTGTGTGAACAGAGGTCCTGTTGCCTTGAAACACATTGTACCATGGGATGGACATGATCAGGCAAAAGTGTCCAATAATCTTTGGTAGTAATGCGACCTTGCACAGTAACTATCAGACCTATGGTTCAAATGGCTCTGAGCACTATGGGACTTAACATCTATGGTCATCAGTCCCCTAGAACTTAGAACTACTTAAACCTAACTAACCTAAGGACAGCACACAACACCCAGTCATCACGAGGCAGAGAATCAGACCTGTGGAACAGCACGACATGGCTGCCCAAATCACTACCGAGACCCCACCATACTTCAGTCTTGGGACGTGAACTCGGCCAGAAGTTCGAAACAGTGCGAAACAAGAATCATCCAAGTAATGACTTTCTCTCACTGTCCCGTAGTCCAGGTTTCATAATTTCGGCACAACGTTTCCCTGTTACGGCTATTTGTATAAATGATGAGTCGTTTTGGAATTCCAAATGGCAAATGGTTCAAATGGTTCTAAGCACTATGGGACTTAACATCTGAGCTCATGAGTCACCTACATTTAGACCTACTTAAACCTAACTAACCTAAGGACATCACACACATTCATGTCCGAGGCAGGGTTCGAACCTGCTACCGTAGCAGCAGCGCGGTTCCGGACTGAAGCGCCTAGAACCGCTCGGCCACAGCGGCCGTCCTGGAATTCCAGTCCGCCCTGTATTTCCCTACTTATGGAGCTCACTTCGTGTTGCTTAGGCACCGACAAGGTTCGTGAATACGGTTCGATAGAGACTTTTACACTATCGTCCTCTTATTTTCCGTCACAATCCTCATCAACGATCGTCTGTCAGGATCACCTAACACTCATAATTATTTTCAGCCATAATGACTGTTTGTGAACCGTGACTGTGTCGGATAATTATTTATTTCTAGTTTCTGCTACCAGTCACTTTTTATTTTATGCTTAATCTAACATAATGCAACGCGTTTCGAACATGTTCTGTTCATCTTCAGGCGTTTATTCATACATACATACATAGAGAAATGTTACTTATAAACAAAGTCTTAAACTAGCTGAATCTAGAACACTTTGTCCATTGTTTTTTACTGCCACACCAGCAGCTACAGTAAAACACAATGGACAAATTGTTCTCGATTAATCTAGTTTAAGACTGGTTTTTTAAGTAGCATTTCTCTATGTATGTATGTATAATCGCCTGAAGATGAACAAAACATGTTCGAAACGCGTTGCATTATGTTGGATTAAGCATAAAATAGAAAGTGACTGGTAGGAGAAACTTGAAATAAATAATTACCCAACACTCACTTTCGTCCGCCTTGTGATTTAGCGGATGATATTTTTCCGCTTTCCCTGATCGCAGTACAAACCCTCGACATGGTAAGTGTCGAAACACCAAACGCTTCCGCTAACTTGATTACGGAAGCATCCACCATCGAACAATTTGCTCACGTTCAAATTCACTTACTTCCAACATAATGCACTCAGAACTACACAGAACACTGTTTGACCTGACTGACACTTCCAACGTACTGAAGACATTGCACAACTGACGTTCTTGGTGAAATACAAGAGAAAAACCTGCAGACTTGCCTAGCATCTGCATTTATGTTCAAGCACGCGTTTCTCGCGGTGTTTCCATACTTCTGTCCGACACTTGTAATAATAATGTCCAGTACGTAACCCCCTCGGACCTGCTATTGTTCTGTTGCATGTAATGTAGTCGACTGCTTTGAACAGCCTGACCGATCTACAGAGCTTGCCTACGAGGTCTCATATACAGAGTGGAGAAAAAAAACATGATAATAAGGTCGGACGAGGAACAGATCAAACTTTCGAATTAATCATAAATCGCAAATGCATTGCTGTGGATTTAAGACCATAAAACGACAGCCAATCAGCGACGAGCGTGTGGAGGTTTGTCCGGTAAGCGAACGTTTGTGGGTGTGTCTAGCAGCGCAGTTTCGTCCGGCGGAGCTGCTTCTTTGAGCACCAATCATCTCTTCGACAATGTTAACCCTATACCGATGCTGGGAGCAGAAATTTTGAGCATTTTCTATAAAAAATGGGATCGGAGAAAAATCAGTATTTAAAGTTTAATTTCTGTCTCCTATTTCAAGTTCGGGCAACGGCCTTGCCGCAGTGGATACACCGGTTCCCGTGAGATCACCGAAGTTAAGCGCTGTCGGGCGTGGCCGGCACTTGGATGGGTGACCATCCAGCTGAAATGCGCTGTTGCCATTTTTCGGGTGCACTCAGCCTCGTGATGCCAATTGAGGAGCTACTCGACCGAATAGTAGCGCTCCGGTCAAAGAAAACCATCATAACGACCGGGAGAGCGGTGTGCTGACCACACGCCCCTGCTATCCGCATCCTCACCTAAGGATGACAGGGCAGTCGGATGGTCCCGGTGCGCCACTTGTGGCCTGAAGACGGAATGCATTACAAGTTTAGTTGACCGTTTCTGATCTACTGGTTAATATAAAAATTCGTTCTATGACCGATTGTTCACTGAAAACCATAAAGAAAACTACACTGCCAACGTAGTTTTCTGAAGTGCTGCATGCGTCTTATGATATGAAGATGGCCAGTGACGGCCCAAATCGATAATTTATTTAACTGAAACTGTTTGTGGTTGTGTCGGACGATCAACTGTTTTAATAATAAGAGTTCTGTTCGCAATGAGACCTTCAGAAAAAATGGTTCAAATGGCTCTGAGCACCATGGGACTTAACTTCTGAGGTCGTCAGTCCCCTAGAACTTAGAACTACTTAAACCTAACTAACCTAAGGACATCACACACATCCATGCCCGAGACAGGATTCGAACCTGCGACAGTAGCGGTCGCATGGTTCCAGACTGTAGCGCCTAGAACCGGTCGGCCACTCCGGCCGGTTATGAAACCTTCATTGAACCGCCGGCCGGTGTGGCCGAGCGGTTCTAGGCGGTCCAGGCTGGAACCGTGCGACCGCTACGGTCGCAGGTTCGAATCCTGCCTCGGGCATGGGTATGTGTGATGTCCTTAGGTTAGTTAGGTTTAAATAATTCTAAGTTCTAGGGGACTGATAGCCTCAGATGTTAAGACCCATAGTGCTCAGAGCCATTTGAAACATGTTTTTTGTGTGCTCACCTTGTACATTGAGTACAATTATTCTTAAGTAAATTAGGCAATCTCATGCAGGATAAACGTGTTTCACCGTCAGTCTGGGTGCCCAGATCGTCCACTCGCCCGAACGCCGGCCTGGCAGTGTTTGTGTTTGCGGTGGAACGCGCGCCAGGCCGGTGTGCGCCGCTTCACGCTCTGTGGCGACTTTCTCCGGAGCAGCGAGCAGCGGCGGAAAGCGGACACCCGCTGACTGGCAGCTCCGCTTCCCTCTCGCTCTCCTCTCTCTCTGTCTCTCATTAGAAGCCCCACTTGCTCCCGTTCTGCGCGGGCGAAAGCGTCGCCGGGCCACTCTGCCGACTCCAGATCTCGCTATACTCCTACCAATAACATCATCGGCCACAAACAAAATGTTACAATGTGTGTGAAATCTTATGGGACTTAACTGCTAAGGTTATCAGTCCCTAAGCTTACACGCTACTTAACCTAAATTATTCTAAGGAGCCGGCCGAAGTGGCCGTGCGGTTAAAGGCGCTGCAGTCTGGAACCGCGAGACCGCTATGGTCGCAGGTTCGAATCCTGCCTCGGGCATGGATGTTTGTGATGTCCTTAGGTTAGTTAGGTTTAACTAGTTCTAAGTTCTAGGGAACTAATGACCTCAGCAGTTGAGTCCCATAGTGCTCAGGGCCATTTTTTTTTTTTTATTCTAAGGACACACAAACACACCTACGCCCGGGGGAGGACTCGAACCTCCGCTGTGACCAGCCGCACAGTCCATGACTGCAGCGCCCAAGACCGCTCGGCTAATCCCGCGCGGCGGGCCACAAACATTGTGATGCGTGTAAGCCGTAGACGTCAAATATTTCCAGGTTTCATACATCGTAATTCTATTTTCACCCAAATCAATTGACAGAAAGCCCTCATCAAACCGTGTATAGTCCCTTTATATAGCTGTACTAGCTGGCAAACTCAGCACTGGGCCCAGGTATTCATTTTGGCAATTTTCTATGAGAACAAAAAATCAAATTTGTTTCTACTGTAATATCAAAGATATTTCATTTCTATGTGTTCGTGAAAACACCTTTGAAATTATGAAACAGTTGCAAAAAAAAAAAAAAAAAAAAAACGCATAACGTACAGACGTATAGGTACACAGTATCCCGAACAGCTCCTGTATGCTGGGCGCAGCTGCTTCGCGTGTCTACAGCGCGATTTTGTAAACGTCTGTGTAGCAAAGACTCTTCATATTTCTATAGATGGCTACTGCTTTCGCCGAAAGGCTGTTGGCGCTTCGCAGTTGAAAGCTGTCAATCGAGCTGCCAGGTGTCAGGGATTTCCTTAAGTTGAATCGACTGTAGAAGTGTCTCAGTCGTAAGAAAAACAGTGCATTAAAACTTCATGTATGATGCGGTATTTTTTCACACATCTCGGCGTTTATGACGTCGTATCTCTTGAATTATGTGTCATACAATGATATATTCGTGTAGGGCCGGCCGCGGTGGCCGAGCGGTTCCAGGCGCTTGAGTCTGGAATGGCCCGACTGCTACGGTCGCAGGTTCGAATCCTGCCTTGGGCATGGATGTGTGTGATGTCCTTAGGTTAGTAGGTTTAAGTAGTTCTGAGTTGTAGGGGACTGATGGCCTCAGATGTTAAGTCCCATAGCGCTCAGAGCCATTTGAACCATTTTTTTATTCGTGTAGGTACATTAAGTGTCATATCTGGATAGTGTCTGCGAAATATATTGGGAATATAGTAGCAAAAAAAAATAATAAATTTAAATGTCATGCATAATGCTGCAGTTTTTCTTGCATCTCATGGTTTCTGATGTCATATCTTCTCAACTATGGTAGGTAGGTGGTTCTCACCTTACAGAGATTATTGCCTGTCAGTAAGCAACATTTGGTTGAAATCAGTCCAGTGGTTTAGGAGGAGATGTGGAACATACAAATATACACAAATACATTTTACAATATGTATGGATAATTACAGAGATACCGGTATTAACTTCACTTTTTCAAATGGACCATCGAGTGAGGTGGCGCAGTGGTTAGGATACTGGATTCGCATTCGGAGGAAAGACCGTTCAAACCCGCGTCCTGTCATTCTGATTTACGTGTTCTGTGTTTTCCCTAAATCGCTTCAGGCAAATGCCGGATGGTCCCTTTGAAAGGACACGGCTGATTTCCTTCCCCGTCCTTCCGTAATCCGAGCTTGTGCTTCGTCTCTGATGACCTTGTTGTCGACGGGACGTTAATCTCCTCCTCCTCATTTTCAAATGGACCTATAGCACTTTTTTTCCATTGTAGCTTTAAGAGAGGCTTTTCAAAGGCGTTTCACTATCCAAAATTCGTTTAGTAGTTTCGAAAAAATTGCAATATCTAGAACTTGGGGTTAACATGTTTTGAACATGAAACTGATTATCTGTCTTAGGTGGATGTTCGTGTTGTTGCACGGGGACGAGCGGGGGTCCAGCATGATGCAGCTAAGAATGTCTACTTCCAAACGCGGAATAGCGAAGACGTTTCATTTAAACCCAACTCTAATCACACTAAGCTACATGGGGTTGGACTTACGCAATAACTGGAAGGCAAAAAACATGACATCTAAGAACGATTCACCTGTAAGCTACAGTAACAGTACTGTTCCTTTTTCTATCAAAGCCTTAAAATTCCATTTCTGTCTTCAAGTGTTCGAAACGCACCCTGCAAGACACGTCGTCAGTCGCTGACGCAAGAACTTTCGGAAGACTGAAGAGATTCCTCCGACATCACTGTACATACTGCAAGGGGTACGATATTTTAAATCCTCTCTGGTCGCTGGAATTTGTTCAAGGTTTGCTCTCTAAGGTTACCGGGAAGAAAAAAAGTCCAATGGCGTCAAATGAGGTGAACACAGAGGCCAACTGATAACGCCTTCACGTCCTATTCAGCCTTAAGAAAAGAGCTGAATATTTTCCTAACACCAGTCAGTACAAAGTCTTCATGCCGGAACCATATGTTATGTTGTTGTGGTCTTCAGTCAAAAGACTGGTTTGATGTAGCTCTCCATTGTACTCTATCCTGTGCAAGTCTCTTCATCTCCGAATAACTACATCGGTCTGTATCTTCTTACTGTATTCATCCCCCACCGTTCCTCGAAATACGTGATTCCTCCAAATACGTGACCCCTTGATGTCTCACAATGTGTCCTATCAACCGATCCCTTCTTTTATTCAAGTTGTGCCACGAATTTCTTTTCTCCCAATTCTGCTTCGTACTTCCTCATTAGTTACGCCATGTATCTGTCTAACCGTCAGCATACCTTTGTAACACCACATTTCAAAAGCTATATTCTCTTCTTGTCTACACCACTTACCGTCCATAGTTGGCTTCCATACATGGCTATACTCCAGACAAATACCTTCAGGAAAGATTTAGTAACACTTAAATCCACATTCGATGTAAACAAATTTATCTTCTTCAGAAACCCTTTTCATGCCATTGCCCTCTACATTTATATCCTCTCTACTTCGGTCATCATGAGTTATTTTTCTGCTCAAATAGAAAATCTCATCTACTACTTTAAGCGTGTCGCTTCTTAATCTAATTTCCTTTGCATCACCTGATTGAATTCTACTACATTCAATCATCCTTGTTTGCTTTTCTTGATATTCACTGTATATCCTCCTTTCGAGACATTGTCTATTCCGTTCAATTGCTCTTACGAGTCCTTTCTTATCTTTGACAGAATTTCAATGTCATCGGCAAAGCTCAGCTGCGCGGAGTGGTCGCGCGGTTTGAGGCATCATGTCACGGACTGCGCGGCACCTCCCGTCGGCGGTTCGAGTCCCCCCTCGGGCATGGGTGTCTGTGTCCGTCTTGGCATAAGGTAGTTTAAGTTAATTTAAGTAGTGTGTAAGTCTAGGGACCGATGACCTAAGCAGTTTGGTCCCTTAGGAATTCATACACACTTGCATATTTGGCAAACCTCAAAGTTTTTGTTTTTGTTTTTTTTCTCCCTGGTCTCAAATTCCCATTCGAAATTTTTCTTTGTCTCACTACCTTCTCAACCGCTGCTTTCCTTTCATGATGCCAGTCGTTGTGACCGAGCAGTTCTAGGCGCTTCAGTCCGGAACTGCGCTGCTGCTACGGTTGCAGGTTCGAATCCTGACTCGGGCATGGATGTGTGTGATGTCCTTAGGTTAGTTAGTTTTAACTAGTTTTAACTCTAGGGGACTGATGACCTCAGATGTTAAGTCCCATAGTGCTTAGAGCCATTTAGAGCCTTTCATGACCTTGAGTCCTATAACTGCCGCCTCGTTTCTATACAAGCTATAAATAGCCTTTCGCTTCCTGTATTTTACCACTATTGTCCCTACTCTGCCCGAACAGGCCTCTGAAGACACTAGGGTACTGACGAGCCGCTATGTAATCCCTGGCTGATAGGCATCACTGGATACAGATAAGGAGGGGCATGTGATCAGCACAAAAAAATGGTTCAAATGGCTTTGAGCACTATGGGACTTAACATCTGAGGTCATCAGTCCCCTAGAACTTAGAACTACTTAAACCTAACTAACCTAAGGGCATCACACACATCCATGCCCGAGGCAGGATTCGAACCTGCGACCGTAGCAGTCGCGTTATCAGCACATCGCTCTCCCGGCCGTTATCAGTTTTCGTGACCGGAGCCGCTACTTCTCAATCAGGTTGTTCCTCAGTTAGCCTCACAAGGGCTGAGTGCAGTCGGCTTGCCAACAGCGCTCGGAAGACCCGGATGGTCAGCTATCCAAGTCCTAGCAAAGCCCGACAGCGCTTAACTTCGTTGATCTGACAGGAACCAGTGTTACCACTACGGCAATGCCGTTGGCATTTTACCACTACTACCTTCAGAAATTTAAAGAGTGTACTACAGTTAACAGTGTCAAAAGCCTTCTCCAAGTCTACAAATGTTATAAAGTAGGTTTCCTTTCCTTAACCTATCTTCTAAGATACGTCGTAGGGTCAGTATTGGCTCACGTGTTCCTACATTCCTCCCAAATCCAAACTGATCTTCCCCGAGATCGGGCTCTACTAGTTTTTCCATTCTTCTGAAGAGAATTTGTTACCATGATTTATTAAACGGATAGTCAGGTAATATTGACAACTGTCAATACCTGCTTTCTTTGAAACTGGAATTATTACTTTCTTATTGAAGTCTGAAGTATTTAACCTGCCTCATACATCTACGCATTTCACGTGGTACTTCCTATAGGAGAGCAGTAACACTTCGGTAAGAAATTTTGTTTAAGCCGTTGAAGTTTCACCAACGACGTAAGGACCAGTCACACAATCTCCTGCCGCAGCCAGTGCTGATTTTCAGCGGCCCAGTAATCCATATTTCTTACATTCAGCTTCGTATGGGTATTATTTTTTGGTGGTGGTGGTAAGTTCCTATGGAACAAAACTGCTGAGGTCATAGGTCCCTAGGCTTACACACAACTTAATCTAACTTAAGCTAACTTACTCTAAGGACAACACACACGCCCGGTGGAGGACTGGAACCTCCGACGGAGGGAGCCGCGCGAAGCGTGTCAATGCGCCCTAGACGGCGCGGCTACCCCGCGACGCGGTATGATTGTCAAGGCAACTTCATCGGTCAACAGAGTTCTTTGACGAATCATCAAAACCAAGCGACAGAAATCCATGGCCCTTTTGCGGTTGTAATGGGTGACTTGCTGGTTAAGTGACAGATAATAAGGATGAAAGCTATGCGATCGCAAGAGGCAAACAAAGCTGGGTTGACTTATTCCAGAAATAGTCACAGTTTCTCTGGAGGCAACGTGTGAATT
Source organism: Schistocerca piceifrons (assembly GCF_021461385.2). Classification (NCBI taxonomy): domain Eukaryota; kingdom Metazoa; phylum Arthropoda; class Insecta; order Orthoptera; family Acrididae; genus Schistocerca; species Schistocerca piceifrons. The sequence continues at coordinate 136,969,734 of NC_060140.1, forward strand.
ATGATGAACCACTGTCAGAAGATTTATTTCGCTCGCTCCGTTCGTTGCTGGCTTGCCACCCACCCTCCACGTAGTGCTCCCCTGTCCTACCAACATCAATTCTACGTTTTCGCTGAATTTCTATTCTTGATGGGCACAACATCTGTTGGAATAACTTTCTGCGTATAACTGAGCTGTTCTCTTTGCGTTCCTTCATTAGTCTCCGGAAAAAATGGGATATTTAGTATCTCTTGGTTTGTGAAAGACATTTGTTTTTTCAACTCAACTTGCTTTCCACACACGTGAACGACACAGACAGAATGAAAGCTACTTTTCCTCCGTGCCTCTTTCACACAGGTATCGTGGTGGTGCAGCACTCTGTTTCCTCCTTATCGAACGTGATGTATTTTCTTCTTTGGGAATGAAACCACTTCCACATACGACAGCAATCGGTTTTATGTTCAGGTCTGTACTATACGCAGGAAGCAGCTACTGGGGTAGCGGAGCACGTATGGGCATACGTGTCGGTTTTTTGAGGACGGAAAAATCTCCACAGATCCAGTAAGATATCCTCTTGAGTCCAAAGAGCGCAGTTTTCGTCATAGCAGATCGGAGAAAGAAAATATTAATGTAATATTAGATAACTGCAGGAACGTCAGTGGGAGGTCCCGGAACTAAAGTCACTTATAAACGCGCACATAGTATTACGAACAGAAAACTGGATGAAAATAGATGACAGCAGCAATAAAACTCTATACTCCTATTCGAATGTATAAGGACCGATCAAGAAGTATCCATCTGAGACCGTTGCTGCAGCGGATATGCAAAGTAGCGGGTATGTAAGCACCGACATTTAGGCAAGGAATCAGGGCGGCATTCGTGTCTTTTCGTCGTGGGTGCGGTACACGTGGAAAACTGAGCTATGGCGCCGTTATCAACAAATACGCCCCAACAGGACTAACATGCTGCTATTCTTCTCTTGGCTACCGAGGTACAAACACTAGTATATATCCATCGGAGAAAGAAGAACGTGTGTAGGGCAGCATGTATGTCGAATGGTGCGGCAAGTTCCATGCTTTAGATGATCCATCACTGAAGTGGACATGGGATTGCGTCTGGTCATAAACCTGTAGAAATAACAGCTGCACTTTTTATAAAATATATTAACTACGCGACCAGCTTCGACACTACGTTCATGCTGTCTTCAAGCCCCCATGCGAACTGAATGATGACATCCAATTCTCAGCGCATTAGGAATTGTACCATGTGTATTCACTGCTACCATGGATTCTCTCTCTCCCTTTCTCTCGCTCTCTCTCTCTCCCTTTCTCTTCTCAGCGCTGCATCAACTATCTGCTTCCACCGCCTTCTGTCTCTCGCAGCCTCTCTCCACCCTGTGCAAATTCCTAATGCTGCGATGTCCTTCTCTATGTTATCTTTTCACCTTGTATGGGGTCGGCCCTATGGTCTTGTTGCCTGGAGAGTTCATTCAAATGCTTTCTTGGTGATTCTGTTGTTTTCCATTCTAGCCACATGTCCAGCTCATTGCAGCCTCCTACTTTTTAATTTCTGGATGATAGTGGGTTGCTTCATTAACTGATAAATTTCATTGTTCTTTCGAATTCTCCATACACCATTCTCCGACACAGGTCCCCAGATTTTTCTCATTACTTTTCTTTCGAAAACACTCAGTTTTTCTCTTTCATTCTTTGTAAGTGTCCAGTTTGCTGAACCGTACAGTACTACGGGGCAGATGATAGTGTTGTATATCTTCATTTTTGTGGTGATAGACAAAGCTTTACTTTTTAGTGGATTGCTTAGTGAGCACAGACATCTTGACCCAGACGCTATTCTTTCATTTATTTCCATTGTTATGATATTTTTACTTTTGAAACGTGATCCAAGGTATTTAAACTGGAGAACTTTTCTGAATTTAGAATGCTGGTCTATTTCAAAGTAAGGATTTGGTTTTATGACTCGACTTATTTCCATATATTCGTTTTTCTCTTGGTTAATCAAAATCCCCATTTTGCTGGCACTGTGCCTGAGAGATCTGTACATGTCTTTCAGTTCTTCTTCAGTTTCACTCAGCAACACTATATCATCTCCATAAGCCAGGAGTTTTACTTCACTGTGTTCGAATCGGAGACCATTGTAAATTACTCTCCCGAACCACTTTCTCTAATACAGGGTTAAAGAGGACACATGAAATAGCGTCTCCCTGTCGTAAGCCTTTTTTAATTGGAAAGGTGGAGGATATGGATCCTCTGAACTTCTGTGGAAAGGTTCTACTTACACGAGTTGTGCACTGCAGCCATTTAACAATAACTGCCTGCAGTGCCCACATCGTGTAAATGAATAGAGACCAGTGAATAGACGTGGTACCCGTCCTGTTACACAGAGGGTAGGATATCACCATTCACTTTGCACAGGGGCCTGAAGATGATACTAACTTAGTGTCGAAACCGGTCACTTGGTTAATATATTTTATAAAAAGTGCTGTTGGTGGTATTGCTTACGACTACGAGTTCCGTGCTGATTGCGATTCGACACAAAATGCCCCCATATCGTTACGCCATCTCAAGTAGGAAACACTCGAGCACGCGCCAAATAGTTCCGACCTCCTCCCATATGAATATCGCGCCTTCGGTCCCTTCAAAAAGACCTTGAAGGGTCAACGATTCCTGCCGGACAAGGATGTGCAGCAGGCAGCTACGGACTTCACGCAGCAGGACGCGGTGTGTTAACAAACGAGCATCTTCAAACTGATGCGAAGGTGGGATGATTGCCTCCGTGCTCATGGCGAGTTTGCCTGATTGAGATACCGATTCTAGACTGTACGGCCTTCGAACGGAAACTTTTTGATCGCCCCATATATATCGCAAAGACAAGTTGAACGCTGGTGGTTAACGCGAGTTTATAGCCATAAAAATGCTGTAACATCTAATTAGATTAGTACACATTCCGAATTGGAAATAATTTAGGTGAACAGAAATATTAAAGGTGGATCAAACAAGGTCGTCATATGCTTTCATAGACTCCCTGCCTCAGCAGTAGTAGTGGCGGAACAGATGAGAGGAAACTTGGAGAGTATTTTGCCTAAATTTTCTGGTCATTCTATAGTTCTAGGTGGTGATTTTAACTTGCCAGCTCAAATGTTCAAATGTGTGTGAATTCCTAAGGGACCAAACTGCTTAGCTCATAGGTCCCTAGACTTACACACTACTTAAACTAGCTTAAAGTAAGTTATGCAAAGAACACCACACACACTCATGCCCGAGGGAGAACTCGAACCTCCGGCGGGCCGGCCTCTGTGGCCGAGCGGTTCTAGGCGCTTCAGTCCGGAACCGCGCTGCTGCTACGGTCGCAAGTTCGAATCCAGCCTCGGGCATGGATGTGTGTGATATCCTTAGATTTAAGTAGTTCTAAGTCAAGGGAACTGAGGACCTCAGATGTTAAGTCCCATAGTGCTTAGAGCCATTTTGAACCCCCGGCGGAAGCGGCCTATAAAGGCACATTTGCATGCCGAGCGTGAGTTTCCTCGGAAACGCGAAATATTAATTAAATAAATAATCAGTGACAAATAAATAAAGCCTATGGCACACAACTGCAGCGCTGTGTCGCTGATAAAACAAAAGCACAATTACGTTACTCTTATGTTTGATTAAGAAAGAGAGAGCTCTGGTTGAAGTGGTGCGAGAAGCACGTATTTTATTTTATTGTCTGGCACACCGCCATATTTCATGTTATAGAAGAATACTGCGAGTTGCAACCACACTAGGCACTCGATTCTGTAAAGAATTTATATTTATAAAAGTAAGTAGGATTATGAACTGTAGGCTTATTCATTGAATATATCTGATTTAACTAACTGTGTAACTTTTTTATGTTTAGTAGACAATCACCTCTGTACGACGTATTGGCATGGCTGGCAAATTATTGTAATATTGAGATTTAGATTATGAGTCCGCACCTACCGCAGCAGTCTTTGGAAACGATTTAATTACGAAGTCCGATTATTCAGTTTTATTTCACGGTCAACTACGAGTAACATTGCCTTTACGAAAAAGCCATTGTCAAGCGTCTGATAACGAATAAGTAAACGTCCACGTTCCAGATAAGCAAATACAATTGCAATCACAATCACCATCATACAGATAGAATAATTAACATATTTAAAATAACATTTTTTATTTATTTTATTTATTTTATATTGGCGACTGCGTGTCGGACTTGTTATTTTGTCATTTGTTACATTGTTCTCTTTGTTTCATGTAAAAAATCAACTTTCTGGACCTGGACGTCAATGTATGAGAGATAACAAAATCTGAAGATATTTTCCAATTCTGAAATTTTGCGGGAAGACGCAATGAAACTTCCAGCAAAATAAGGTAAGACGCAGCATCTTTGCATTGGTAGGCTTGACCAGACGTATAATTCAGTGTATTAGCTTTTCAGTAAATTCTGTAGTGTTTCTTTTCTGCATAACAGTTTCAGTGATAAATTTCATTCTCAGTACTTTTCCCTAAACAATAACGTATGCAACAATACCCATACACGAGTGTACAATATGGCCGACTTCTGTACGATATCATGTAACATGGCCAGCAGCCATTACCAATAATCTCAAATTCAGTTTATATTTTTAAATTAACAGACAGCCATTGTTGCTACGAGCGATTCATGCTCAACTACATTTTATTTTAAAATCAGTGTCAAAAATTTTTTTGAAACATATATCACGTGTGGCATGGTAATAACTAGAAAACAATACGCAAAAATGGAACAGCAAGGACGTACTATTCAGACGCAATCCGACTCGGACGTGAGACAAGTGTTAGAAAATGACTTTACGACAGCAACCGGTAGTGACGATTCATCAAACATTGACGCAAGTGTTGACGAAAATTTTGACGATAGGCCGTCCACTACAAAAATTTCAAAATCTCAATCAGAGCCCATGTTAATGCATGACGTCACGTCTAATGACGCGGCGGGGGCAGAGACCTTGCAAACGGTAAACATTGCCGACATGTTACAAATGCTAATGAAACAAAACGCCGAAAACATGGCAACCTTAAAGGCACAATTAGAGACACAAAATGAACAGTTAAAAACACAAAATGACGAAATCAAATCTGATCTCATAGCAATCAAGATAGGTAATGACACTTTATGTAAGCGTGTGGAACTTATAGACGCCACACTGACCAAACAGATGACCGAACTCAGTACTAAATTTTCCCAGCTTAATACGAGACAAGAAAAGACTATAACTGACGTAGCACTTTTACAGACACAAGTAAAAAACCTTAATGTCACGTGTGAAGTTCTTACTGAACAAATTCAAACATATCCTTCAGTACATGACAACCTAGAAAGACGAATTACTGACGTACAGAATAAATTTGACAATGTTGAACAACACCTGACTGACATCTTACAATCAGATGCCACAGCTCATTTTCAAAATATTAATAAAGAATTTCATGATTGGGTTGAGAACAAAGACAAACATTTTGATAGATGCTTACGTGAAAATTTACCAACAATTGTGCACGACTCCGTAGCGCATTACATTACTAATAACAAACAGCTGATCAGTGACGCAGTACAATCCGTCACTGCACCCATGAGACAATTCACCGATCAACTACAGTCTGAATGTAACGAAAATATCAGTCAAAATGTACAGTTCAGAAGCCAATATACATTCGAGTATGATACACACATTCCGCACACGACAAATACACAAGAACAAAACACACCACGACTACAACACATACCACGATGTGGAAACACAAACACAAGCTATTATCATGGTAAACCACAGCAACATTATCGTAATTACTCGCCAGCTGAACATACCAGTAATTACAGTGGAATAAATCCATATCATAATGCAAAGGAAGACGAAAGCTTAATGAAACACAGGCAATTTCAGATTTTTATCCCAGAAAAACGAACCATTCATCCGGTGATTTTTCTTAAATCTTTTAGTAACGCATTTCCACGCACTTGGAGTGACCGGAAAAAGATTTCATATATTGTCGGTTACATCCAAGGCGATGCAGCTGTCTGGGCATACAGTCAAGCTGACGTATGTACCACGTACAGTGAGTTTGAGCGTGCTTTTCTGAACAAATTCTGGTCGCAATCCGTCCAGGAGCGACTCAGAAGACAAATTTTAGAACCTGAAACTTTTAACAGTAAAAATGGTAACTTACGCAGATATTTTGAAAAATACTTGAACATGGGACATTTTTTAGACGAACCAGTCGCAACGCGTGATATACTCCAAGCGTTGAAGGCCAAATTGCCTTTCAACATTAAGGAAAAACTTCTACATATCCCGGATGACGATTCAGATTATTTTTTAACAGCTTTAGATTCGGTTGACATGTTACTTGAAGATCGGCGCTTCGCGCGGCAAAACAGCAGCCACAATGTTTACACTAGTGGTATGCAAAACATGCAGGCTTGCCAACACAATTCTGGCGCGCCCACAGTTGGATACGCGGTACAACAAAAACAGCAAACTCACATGCCGTCTCAGTACGGAAATCAAAATCAACACGCGTATTCCAATACAAACAATAGTTACAACAGTAATAACATTTCATGCGGCAATCCATACAAAAGGCACCGCGGTAATAACTACAACGGTAACAACGGATGCAAAGGCAACAACAAAAACACAAACAGAAATAGAAATAATAATAACTACGAGCCAAGACAGCATCAAGGTTGGACTCGTAACGATCAGTACTTTCATTCAAACTCTGCTTTACCACAGCAGCCACCAGGACAAAATTGGAGCATACCTTACGACCGACAGGTAAGTTATAATGCGCAACAGCAACAACAACCGCAAAAGTTTGGAGATCATAATAGGCAATATCCGAATGTGAATATAATAGAAATGACACCTGATGCACAACCTCAATCTGTGTCAGTACCTAGTACAAATGCTAATCCAACAAACTAGAAACAGTCACTACTTTGCCCCAGGTCGTGGCTGAAGAATTCTTGGGGGGCGACTTCAATGTTAATCAGTTATTTGACACCACACTTGAACAACAGAATAATGATATGCCGAGTAATTCTAAACAAAAACTACCTGTTTTATTTATAAGATACAACCACAATAACAATATATCAGATGAACTTTTACAAGACAGTACACAATGTCGTTTAAACACAAATGAAATTGTTTTAGCATCTACTACTGGTGTAGTAGGTGGGATTCCAACTACTATTATCCTAGATACAGGTGCAGCTGTGAGCGTTTTGTCTTTTAATTTCTATAAAAAGATGTGTGAATTGGAACCTGTGCCTGAGTTTCCTGCCCAAAACTGTAAAATAACTACTGCACTAGGTAATAAGTCATGTAGGGTTACGAAGCAAGTTTTTGTAAACGTTAAAATAGGTAATGGAACCGTACAATGGCCATTCCTGGTTGTACAAAACCTTGTGACAAATTGCATATTAGGAATAGATATTATGAGCGAGAAGGACTGCATTATAGACTTCTCCAAAGGTAAATGAATTTTAAATGATAAAGGCAGTGTAATTATTATTGATTTGGACAGGAGAACTCTAAAGCATGACAAACACTGTACAGGGTACAAGGTTCAGTTAGTACTTGACAATGACATTCAAGACATGCAAACACACTCATCTGACACAGAGCTAATGGACTTGAAAACATTGCTTGATCATAAGATAAGTGAAGCTACAGCTCTCATTGTACATGAACGTATAAAACTACAGGAAGTGTTATCCAAATATTTACAAGTTTTTACCAAATGATTAGGTGTTATCAACACGTATGTGTACAAGATTGAAGTTAAGCCTCACAAGATCTTCTACCATAAGACATATAACGTACCGTTATCTCAACGACCTGCTGTGTGGCAAGAATTAAAACAAATGTTAGACTGGAAGGTCATTGAACCATCCACCTCACCTTATTGTAGTCCTCTACTTGTTGTCAAAAAATCAAATGGAAGCATTAGGTTAGTGTTAGACGCACGAGCTATTAATGAAATAATTTTACCGGTTCACACAAAACCTGAAAATTTAGAAGAGCAATTACAGAAATTTCTAGATGCAAAATATTTTTTTTCCACAATAGATCTCGCTAATTCGTTTTGGCAGGTGGGTATCACTCCTGATTCTCGGAAATATACTGCATTTATGTTCGGGGGGCGAACCTATCAGTTTTGTGTTCTACCCTTCGGACTGAATGTCAGCTCTGGGGTATTCATTACAGCCCTGGATACCGTGCTTGGCGACGATATAGTTGAGACAGTCACACACTATGTAGATGATATACTGATAGCTACACAATCTTGGAATGAACACGTTGACACTCTTCAAAGAATTTTAGAAAAATTTGCACAAGCTGGAGTCACAGCCAACCTAAGAAAATCAAAATTTGGTTGCAGTGAGATAAAGTATTTAGGACATATCATTAATTCACAAGGCATACGTCCGGATCCCAGTAAATTAGATGCTATCAGAAACTTTCCTAGCCCTCGAACTAAAAAGCAGTTAAAATCATTCCTTGGGCTATGTTCATTTTTCAGACGTTTTTTGCCACAACCACTTTTGAACAGTAAACATCTGCTAAATCTACTCAGAAAGAATCAAGTTTGGATCTGGTCGGAACAGTGCCAGAATGACTTTAATACAATTAAACATGCTTTAGTGGGTGCTAACATATTGAGCCATCCAGATTTCAATTTAGATTTTTGTATGACTTGTGACGCTTCAAGTACTGGCTTGGGCTGTTGCTTATTTCAAGTTGTAAAGAATAAAGAGGAGGAACAGATAAGAATTATTGGGTTTGCGAGTCGCACTCTAACTGAATGTGAGCGTACATACTCCACTACTGAGTTAGAAACACTTTCCATAGTATGGGCATTCAAGAAATTCAATTATTATTATTTGGAAAACATACAGTAATTTACACCGATCACCAGGCCCTGACATTTTTGTTAACTTGTAAACTTGTACATCCTAGACTATCACGATGGGCAGTTACACTTCAGAACTACTCTTTTGAAATTAAGTACATAAGAGGTAAGGACAACACCATTGCAGACACTTTGTCTAGACTTCCACAAGGTATGAATGATACCAACAGTGACTTAGAAAATATAAATGACTACAGGTTTCTCTTAATGCAAGACAAGCAGTATCACCAATATTATATTGATATGTGCAGAAACATGGCTGAATTACAAAAATCTGATCCTCACTGGTATAAGATAATAACATTACTGGTAGAAAAACAATATCATCCTTTGACTAAGTATTACAAGTTACACAATGATGTGTTATTTTACCGCCGACATCCAAATGCTACTAACTGGTGTGTATGCATTCCCAAAGAGTCTGAACGTAATCTAATTTGGCACACATACTTAGTTTGGGGTCATTATGGGACGAAAAAGTGTTTGGCAAAGCTCAGTACATACTGTTATTTTAGCAATATGAGAAGAAAAATTTACAGGGAACTAAAAACATGTGTCATATGTCAAAAATCAAAACCTCAGAATTTATCCACAAGAACAGATTTACATTCTATTTTACCCAGTAAACCCCTGGAAATTCTGTGTACTGACATCAGTGGACCGCATCCAGCAAGCTCTGGAGGCGTCAAATATATCTTAGCTTTTTACGATATATTTTCTAAACATGTAAAACTTTATGCTTTAAAATCCGCCACTGCAAATGCTATAATACGAAGATTCTCAAGTGATTACCTGACGCACGTGGGAAAACCTAAAGCAATTCTATCAGATAATGCAGCATACTACTCTGGGTACAAATGGAGAAATTTCTTGAAGGACAATAACATTAAAAGTACATTTATTTCGAGGTTTAGTCCACAATGTAACGCGACTGAGAGACTTTTCCGAGAATTAAATCGATTCATGAGGACCTATATTTCATCAAAACATACTAATTGGGTGTCCTACCTAAGTCTTTTCGAAGACGTACACAATAACTTAAATATTTACGATACGAATTACACACCTAACGAGATCATGTTCAATTGCAAACAGAACGATCAGTGGATAGAACCATTACCTAAGTTGTCAGACAAGGAAATCACACCTGAACAGAAAATAAAAGAAGTATTGACTACATTGACACATCACGCACAAATACGAAACAAACATCACAGAAACATAATAAAAAGAAAACAAAAATTCGAGGTAGGAATGCTTGTACTACTTCGTACTCATCATAAATCTGTAGCACTCAAACGACGCAACGCTAAGTGGCGTCTGCTATATGAAGGACCTTATATAATTGTTAACATACCGCATCCTGGTGCGTATCTGTTACAACATCCTAGAACTAACAAAATTATTAGGCTATACGCACACCGAGATCTTAGAGCATTTCATGCTGAATAATGTCAAAGTCATACCCATAAAAATATTGCTAAGCAACTCGAAAAACTCTGTTGTTACAACACAGATAATAAGTAGTATAGAAATTTTCATTTCAGCGGTTCCAGTGACGCAGTTGAAGACAGAAGAACTCTTCTTTCAGCGCGCGCCTCCACCTGAAAGACGGAATATTAAAGTAAAATTTATGATTACGTAGCAGTGGATGACATATTAATTTTTCACGGAACATTTGTTACTGAAGGTACCACTGACTTGGTGTGACACCTGTCGAACTGACAGACGTCATCTGTGAAGCGATCTTTTACTTTGAGAAATAGATTAGACGCACATCTCTCAACGCGAAAAGCATCTATCAGTAGTCAAGGCCACACAGACACTCTACACACACGCACAAAACGCGAGGAATCGAACATTTTCTCTCTCTTACTATTTTGAATATTTATTGAGTAGCGAAAACGCCTGGTCTTGCCTACTGATGTAATGAATGTTGTGTCTAACCTATCTTAATTTCAGATGACATCACAAAAAACATCGATAATATCCCAGCAAAACCGCTAAAGAGGATGTAAATATCTGCAATTCATGTAATCAAATGTGACACAATGTAATAACCTATAGCGATGTAATGATGATGTAAACATGTTTATGTGCAACTATATTATGTTTATGCTAAGAAAATATGTGACGTGTGTATGAATAATTACTTTTTTTTTTTAACTGATGTATAGTGTAACTGTTACTATGTAAAAATTTGAACAAAACGAGTGCCAAAAAGACATTGCATAGTGAACCACTGTTCACGGACATTAACGAACATTACTAACTCTGCAACTACGCGGAAACCTATGTGAAAGAAACTGTTAATGCCATTCATTATGCAGCGTATCTATGTGAACGCGATGAACGATTTCCTTGATTAATAACTACGAACATTTAGGTGAGCTATATTCAGCAAAAAACTGAAAATGTGAAGTGCTTAATTCGTGCATCGTCTAGTGATATTACTACAGTACCCAACTTCAAGATGTTAACTGGATTAAATGGACACAAAGTGCCTGTCCAGAAAACAACACGACGGGTGGAAGAATTTTGGTTGGAACTTCAGGGAATGAAATGTTCTCGAAATGTGATGGACACTCTTACCTGGACTGTCCAAGGATCGACGCCAGTTATGTGCCGTCCGAGGTTCTGCAACCAAGCTTCCACGGAATGTAAAAAACGAACTGCACGTGGACCAATTACTCGACGGGTCACGTCTGATCTGTAATAAGCAATGCTTTTAGTCACAACGAACTGCATCACTACGACTATAATGGAAATGAGAAATGGACACGCTTATGTATTAATCACGTTGTTATACAACGATGTTACTGTGATCAAAAAACTTTACCACGACGATACTAACCTGTAAAAAATTATTGTGCAGCGGATGAATATGAACTGTAATAACGACACGATGTGTATAGGTCAACGCACCTGAAAAATACGGACATTTTTCTTTGAAGTATTTCAAAACAATACTATGTAACTAAGAACATTCAACAATCTAAGTTGTATTGTGTTATAACAAATATTGTAAATTTAAAACTAAGTTACCTGTCATAGAATGTAGTCTTCATATGTAATCTTGGTTGAATATTTTCTTTGTGCAACGACTGAAAAACGCGCGCACACGAACAATATGATATGCAATACTGTGCCGCGTGATCTAACTGTACGATATAACGGCAGTGCCGCAGTTACACAGACGCTACTGCGCATGCGCGCACTCTATCTGCCAACATTAGAACTTTTACGGCGCACCCGCGTCATTCAAATTTTGTATATAATGTGTATAATGTGTAATGTAAGTCATGTAAATAGTTGTAGATAACTTAGATTTTCTTGTGCCTTTAGGTGAATTGCTCGCCTGCAGGTGTGTCCTTTCGCCTCGCAATTCAGGGGGCAATATAAAGGCACATTTGCATGCCGAGCGTGAGTTTCCTCGGAAACGCGAAATATTAATTAAATAAATAATCAGTGACAAATAAATAAAGCCTATGGCACACAACTGCAGCGCTGTGTCGCTGATAAAACAAAAGCACAATTACGTTACTCTTATGTTTGATTAAGAAAGAGAGAGCTCTGGTTGAAGTGGTGCGAGAAGCACGTATTTTATTTTATTGTCTGGCACACCGCCATATTTCATGTTATAGAAGAATACTGCGAGTTGCAACCACACTAGGCACTCGATTCTGTAAAGAATTTATATTTATAAAAGTAAGTAGGATTATGAACTGTAGGCTTATTCATTGAATATATCTGATTTAACTAACTGTGTAACTTTTTTATGTTTAGTAGACAATCACCTCTGTACGACGTATTGGCATGGCTGGCAAATTATTGTAATATTGAGATTTAGATTATGAGTCCGCACCTACCGCAGCAGTCTTTGGAAACGATTTAATTACGAAGTCCGATTATTCAGTTTTATTTCACGGTCAACTACGAGTAACATTGCCTTTACGAAAAAGCCATTGTCAAGCGTCTGATAACGAATAAGTAAACGTCCACGTTCCAGATAAGCAAATACAATTGCAATCACAATCACCATCATACAGATAGAATAATTAACATATTTAAAATAACATTTTTTATTTATTTTATAGGCCGCGCAGTCCGTGACATGACGCCTCAAACCAAGCGGCCACTCCGCTCGGCTAACTTGCGAACTATAGACTGAAAAACTCAAGTGATTAGGACAGGTAGCAGGACAGAGATTCATGTGAAATTGTTGCAAAAATTACCGAATCAGAGAACCGACTCGTGGAGATAACGAGCTGCTGGTGGCAAACAGATTCGAACTTTCCGACTCAGCCTAGAATGGGGAATCAGTGACCATAAGGCCGTTACAGCATCGCGAATACGGCTATAAACAGATGTACAAAGAAAGCCAGGGAGCTATGTCTGGTTAGTCAGAGCTATAACAAACAGATTTGAGATAACCTGTGTCGTCAGCACGAAAATTTCATCACCAGCAATAACAACGTAGAGTGTCACTGGACAGTTCCGGTGCGTTGTACAATACGCTTTAAACAGGTGGAACTACATGCCGTGCAAAGTTGTGAGAGACGGAAAAGACTCGCCATGGTTGAGCAGCCGTGTTACAAAACTCCTACGAAAGCAAAGAGAAATTTGTTGCAAATTTAAACGAGTAAACAAATCGAAGTCATCTCTCTTGATCAAAATAGCGTCAATACGAAGGACGACAGATGAAAGGCCGAAATACTAAACGTCCTTTTCCAAAACCGTTTCACAGAGGAAGATCGCACTATAGTGCCTTCTCTGAATCGTCACAGGAACGACAAAACGGCTGATATCGGAGTAAGTGACTGTGGGATAGAAAAGTAACTGAAATCGCGCAATAGAGGAAACGCTACTGGCCCTTACGTGATATTTGTACGATTCTACAAACAGTATTCTAATTGCAGTATATCGTCGGTCTTTGGAGGAGCGAAGTATTCCTGATGATTGGGAAAGAAGAACAGGTCATTCACGTTTTCAAAATTGGTCGTCGAACAGACACACAAAACTATAGGCCTATATCTCTGACGTCGGTCAGGTGTAGAATTTGTTAGCACGTTTTCTACTCTCATATTAAGACGTTACTGGAGGGCGAAAATCTTCTCTGTAGGAACCGTGTTCAGAAAACAACGATCATGTGAAACCCAGCTCACTCTGTTTACCTAAGATAGATGCCGTGTTCCTTGACTTCCGAAAGGCGTTCAATACAGTTCGACAATGTCGCCTAGTAAGAGCGTACGGAATACCACACCACCTATGCGATTGAACTGATGAACTTCTAGTAAATAGGACACAGTATGTCATTCTCAACGGAGAGAAGTCTTCAGACGCAAAGATAACGTCGGCAGAGCAATCAAAAAAATGGCTCTAAGCACTATGGGACAGTCATAAGTCCCCTAGACATAGAACTACTTAAACCCCACTAACCTAAGGATATCACACACATCCATGCCCGAGGCAGGATTCGAAACTGCGACCGTAGCAGCCGCTCGCTTCCGAAGCGCCTAGAATCGCTCGACCACAGCGGCCGGCTCAGAGCAGTCACTGGACCAGTTACATCCATAACGTTCCTGAGAGTATGCGTACAGAGCTATTTAAAGCGGAACGATATCACGTAACTAATCGTAGGAGAGGTACATGCTAAACAAAATCTTAAGGAGAATCCTCGTGAAGTGTATACTACCCACGAGGGAAGTAACAAAACCCGCGTACGACTTAAACATCGGTATTGCTCCTCACCTTGGCGCTCTAACCAGGTAAGACCGAGAGACGAAACAGGGAAGATCTAAAGGAGAGCAGTGCATTTCGTCAGGGGTTCATTTAGTAGGAGCAAGTACATAAGAAATGCTCATTCATCTCCAACGGCAGTTGCTACAAGAGAGGTGTTCTGCGTCATGATGTGGTTTAGTGTACAAATACCGAGACCTACAACAGGCAGTCAATATTTTGCTACCTCTTACGTATCAAGCCATAACCGGGGAGATTGAAGCCCATATGGAGGCTTCCCATGAGTTGTTATTTCCGCGCACCATTCGCGACTGTAACAGGATAGGAAGGAAGTGACACTGTTAGACGAAGCACCTTCCGTCACGTTCCGTAAAGTGGCTTACGGAGTACAGATGTAGATTTAGAAAAGGTCTAGCATACACTGCTCCATAAAGGCCTTCCCCAGACCATTTCATACATTGTGGTCTTGGTGTTATATACATTTTCAGAATGCTTGCCAATGCATGCAACTTAAGTCACTTCATAAAGGCGACTCTTATGGTCCAAACTGTATACCATTTAGGTGGTTTCAGAACGTGCTGAGCTCCATTTTTAGCAATCATATTTGTATCACTCGATGAAGATGAGTGCCGAAGGACTGGAAATTTCCACATTTCACATCTATACATAATAAAGAAAGTAGAAGCAATCTGCAGCATTATACCTCCATCTAATTAACACACACTTGTGTAGCAGGATTTTGCGATATATATATGGCGCCCAAAGATTACGAGATACCACGGATTCAGAAATACCGTTCTTGTTGTTCGGTTGAACGATGTAACGAGCGTTATCGACAGAGATCTCAAGTTGATTTAATATATCAAGAGTTACAGAAGGCCTCTGATACCATTCCTCACAAGTGCCTTCTGATCAGATTGCGTGCTGTGGTACATCGTATCAGTTGTGCAACTAGATTAGTAATTTCCTGTCAGATACATAAATACTGATGGGGATTCATCTACAGATACCGAAGCTTTAGCTGGTGTTTCCCAGGGAAATATTGTAAATTATCTATTTTTCTAGATCTACAAATACGCTTCAGACTGTTAGCAGATGATGTCATCGATCACCGTCTACTGAAATGAACAGAGATAAAAACGAATTAAAATTATTTAGATGTCTGAAAGGTGCAAAAAGCGCATACCGCTGAATTACTGTTATATGATAAATGACTCAAAATTAGAGATTATTAATACAACTATTACACAGAAAATTATGTACGTAGCCAAGACGAAGAAAAGATGGTGTTTTACTGGCGCAACACTGAGAAGGACAACAAACTGAAACGTTTTCTTCCTGATGACACTCTTCTTGTGTTTGGTAAATTATGTTGACTTCCATGACAAGTATGCTATCTTGTTCAAGTTATAATAAAGTGATCTACTTTTTTGTGCGTTGAAGTATTCAATGACCTTTTCCACAAGTAAATCTAGGCTTGCTAATACCCACTACAACGCTGTAGCGAATATTTCAAGTGTGTTTCCGTCCTGCACTACAATTTGAACACTGTTTATCAATATCAACGAAGTCGCCTTCGTATAACCATTTCAAAATACACATTCGTTGCTAATACTGTGTGCCACTAAATCAAAAGTGAAAACCGTCTTGTTTCGAGACCACCCGTGGCCCACCGCAACTAAACGTGACTACTCTTTGTTATCCGAGTCTTCTACTAAGCACTGTTGGCGTCAGCGATTGTATTACATTCCAAAATGAAATAGTACTGTACGCTTACTAAATTCACTATAGAGGCTGGTCCATTGATCGTGACCGGGCCAAATATCTCACGAAATAAGTGTCAAACGAAGAAACTGCAAAGAACGAAACTTGTCTAGCTTGAAGGGGGAAACCAGATGGCGCTATGGTTGGCCCGCTAGATGGCGCTGACATGGGTCAAACGGATATCAACTGCGTTTTTTAAATAGGAACCCCCATTTTTATTACATATTCGTGTAGTACGTAAAGAAATATGCATGTTTTAGTTAGACCACTTTTTTCGCTTTGTGATAGATGGCGCTGTAATAGTCACAAACATATGGCTCACAATTTTAGACGAACAGTTGGTAACAGGTAGTTTTTATTTAAATTAAAATACAGAACGTAGGTACGTTTGAACATTTTATTTCGGTTGTGCTAATGTGATACGTGTACCTTTGTGAACTTATCATTTCTGAGAACGTATGCTGTTACAGCGTGATTACCTGTAAATACCACATTAATGCAATAAATGCTCAAAACGATGCCCGTCAACCTCAATGCATTTGGCAATACGTGTAACGACATTCCTCCCAACAGCGAGTAGTTCGCCTTCCGTAATGTTCGCACATGCAGTGACAATGCGCTGACGCATGTTGTCAGGCGTTATCGGTGGATTACGATGGCAAATATCCTTCAACTTTCTCCACAGGAAGAAATCCGGGGACGACAGATCCGGTGAACGTGCGGGCCATGGTATGGTGCTTCGACGACCAATTCACCTGTCATGAAATAGGCTAATCAACACCGCTTCAACCGCATGCGAGCTATGTGTCGGACATCCATCATGTTGGAAGTACATCGCCATACTGACATGCAGTGATACATCTTGTAGAAACATCGGTAGAACATTACGTAGGAAATCAGCATACATTGCACTATTTGTATTGCCATCGAAAAAATGAAGGCCAATTACCCTTCCTCCCATAATGCCGCACCATACATTAACCCACCAAGGTCGCTGATGTTCCACTTGTCGCAGTCATCATGGATTTTCCGTTGCCCAATAGTACATATTATGCCGGTTTACGTTACCGCTGTTGGTGAATGACGCTTCGTCGCTAAAAAGAACGCGTGCAAAAAATCTGTCATCGTCCCGTAATTTCGCTTGTGCCCAGTGGCAGAACTGTACATGACGTTCAATGTCGTCGCCGTACAATTCTTGGTACATAGATATATGGTACGGGTGCAATCGATGTTGATGCTTTATCAACACCGACGTTTTTGAGATTCCCGATTCTCACGCAATTTGTCTGCTACTGATGTGCGGATAAACCGCGACAGCAGCTAAAACACCTACTTGGGCATCAGCATTTGTTGCAGGTCGTGGTTGACGTTTCACATGTGGCTGAACACATCCCATTTCCTTAAATAACGTAACTATCCGGCGAACGGTCCAGACACTTGGATGATGACGTCCAGGACACCGAGCAGCATACATAGCACACACCCGTTGGGCATTTTGATCACAATAGCCATACATCAACGCGATATCGACCTTTACCGCAATTGGTAAACGAACCATTTTAATACGGGTAATGTATCACGAAGCAAATACCGTCAGCACTGGCGGAATGTTACGTGAAACCACATGCTTACACGATTGTGACTATTACAGCGCCATCTATCACAAAGCGAAAAAGGTGGTCTAACTAAAACATTCATATTTCTTTACGTACTACACGAATATGTAATAAAAAATGGGGGTTCCTATTTTTAAAAAAACGCAGTTGATATCCGTTTGACCTATGGCAGCGCCATCTAGCGGTCCAACCATAGCGTCATCTGGTTTCCCCCTCAAGCTACACGAGTTTCGTTCTTTGTGATTTTTTCGTTTGATGCTTATTTCGTGAGATATTTGGCCCGGTCACTATCAGTGGATCACCCTCTATATAATCTGCTTAAACTACACTCGTCTCTGCATTTCACTGCACAGCAATGTATCATCAAAAGACAGAAGACGTCGAAAAGATTCAAAGAAGCACGATTTGTCAGTGTGATACGGGAGAAACTCGGGTTTGACATGCGAGTTGGGATGGCAATCATTTTTTTTCGTTAAAGAAAAGGCGATTTTCTTGTTTTACTTTGTAGTGAAATCTCGTAGCTAGATTTCAATCAACGACTTTCTTCTGAGAATACTAAAACATTTTGTTGTGTCTCTTTAGGGGGAATCACCATCATGATAAAATACACTACTGGCCATTAAAAGTGCTACACCACGAAGATGACATGCTACAGACGCGAAATTTAACCGACAGGAAGAAGATGCTGTGATATGCAAATGATTAGCTTATTAGAGCATTCACACGAGGGTGGCGCCGGTGGCGACCCCTACAACGTGCTGACATGAGGAAAGTTTCCAACCGATTTCTCATACACAAACAGCAGTTGAACAGCGTTGCCTTGTGAAACGTTGTTGTGATGCCTCGTGTAAGGAGGAGAAATGAGTACCATCACGTTTACGACTTTGATAAAGGTCGGATTGTAGCCGATCGCGATTGCGGTTTATCGTATCGCGACATTGCTTCTCGCGTTGGTCGACATCCAATCACTGTTAACAGAATAATGAATCAGTGGGTTCAGGAGGATGATACGGAACGCCGTGCTGAAACCCAACGGCCTCGTATCACTAGCAGATGACGGGCATCTTATCCGCACGGCTGTAACGGATCGTGCAGCCACGTCTCGATCCCTGAGTCAGCAGATGGGGACGTTTGCAAGACAACAACCATCTGCACTAACAGTTCGACGACGTTTGCAGCAGCATGGACTATCAGCTCGGAGACCATGGCTGCGGTTACACTTGACGCTGCATCACAGACAGGAGCGCCTGCGATGGTGTACTCAACGACGAACCCGGGTGCACGAATGGCAAAACGTCATTTTTTTCGGATGAATCCAGGTTCTGTTTACAGCATCATGATGGTCGCATCTGTGTTTGTCGACATCGCGGTGAACGCACATTGGAAGCGTGTATTCGTCATCGCCATACTGGCGTATCACCCGGCGTGATGGTATGGGGTGCCATTGGTTACACGTCTCGATCACCTCTTTTTCGCACTGACGGCACTTTGAACAGTGGACGTTACATTTCAGATGTGTTACGACCCGTGGCTCTACCTTTCATTCGATCCCTCCGAAACCCTGCATTTGAGCAGGATAATGCACGACCGCATGTTGCAGGTCCTGTACGGGCCTTTCTGGATACAGAAAATGTTCGACTGCTGCCCTGGCCAGCACATTCTCCAGATCTCTCACCAATTGAAAACGTCTGGTCAATGGTGGCCAAGCAACTGGCTCGACACAATACGCCAGTCACCACTGTTGATGAACGGTGGTATCGTGTTGAAGCTGCATGGTCAGCTGTACCTGTCCACGCCATCCAAGCTCTGTTTGACTCAATGCCCAGGCGTATCAAGGCCGTTGTTACGGCCAGAGGTGGTTGATCTGGGTACTGACTTCTCAGGATCTATGCACCCAAATTGCGTGAAAATGAAATCACATGTCAGTTCTAGTTTAATATATTTGATTAATGAATACCCGTTCATCATCTGCATTTCTTCTTGGTGTAACAATTTTAATGGCCTGTAGTGTATATCATTTCCATTGTTACAAAAAGGAACCACATTTGTACATGAACGTCTCTATAATGGGCTTTCACTAAATCTTTCAGTTTCGTGTCCAGTTTCTACAATAGCAGATGATCAGTACAAACCAAAATGTGTTAGTACTGCGCATGATCGCAGGTGCTTTCCCCTCTCTTCGTCGCCCCACAGCGGTCATCATGCTCATTCCCCTCACAGCCAACCCACAGTACAGCACGTTCCTTATAACGTAGCTGTGCTGTACTGCCTGGTCGCAACAACTTGGCCCCTGTGTCTGGTCTGTACTTCTCGGTAAAACTCGGAAGTCGCTACAGCCAAGTGATGCGAACCAACTATAGATACCGCAGCGCGCTTGATAGTGTGACGGAAGATGAGAGACCACAAGTGAAGGTCAGTCGCTATCTATAATTTCTGTGCAGATCTAAAGCAACGGCTGCACACCGACCAGCGCAGCGTCGCGAAACGGCGCCAACAAGGCGCTGACCGATCGCCAATGGACAGAACGGGCAGCGCCACACCTCCAGGAAAACAGAGTTCAGCGCCCCCTGTCAACACTGATTTAACCCGCCGCCCTCGCTGGTCGGCCCCATTTCGGTCGCAGACTCCGAGAGCATCAGTACTGAGTAATATCAAGATGACACTTAGCCTGCGTTCTGCGAGTAGTAATATTATGTGAAGCATTTGCATGTAGGAGGCACAGGAAACACTGGAAGCTACTTCATAACAAGAAATTAAGTTATGTTACTTTCCTGTTTAGAAATAAAGTGTTCCATTAATCTGCAACTGTTACGTACAAACCATTCTGGATTCCTGCCACTGGCCATCGCAACGTCTCTCCTCCCTTGTTTGTGTCCGTGCTGACTCCCACAGTAGCCGGCAAAAAAATTTCAGCGACGTCTCATACGCCTGTTATTAATAGTATGGTCCATAATGGCTCTGGCTCTGAGCACTATGGGACTTAACATCTGAGGTCATCAGTCCCCTAGAACTTAGAACTACTTAAACCTAACTAACCTAAGGACATCACACACATCCATGCCCGAGGCAGGATTCGAGCCTGCGACCGTAGCAGTCGCGCGGATCCGGACTGAAGCGCCTAGAACCGCTAGACCACCGCGGCCGGCTATGGTCCATGTGGCCACCTGCTGATATGAAGAAGAGAAATTAAACAGAGTATTGCTCTTGTCGGTATAGCGTACGGCAGCTTACACTGAACGTAGCAGCAGTATGATAAAAAGTAAGTGGTAGTTTGGCTGCAATAATCCTAAAGACTGGGTGAAATATGCAGCCGTGATTTTCGATTTGATGCAAGATTTTTGAAAGTCGATTTCAAGATTTTTCGAAAAAATAATCAAAATTTTTGTATCTGTGCGACATCTTTTACAAAGAGTATAGATACGGTGCCAGAAGATTTTCACTTGGTATGCACAGAGTTGCAGTCCGACATCCATCAAAACAAAACAAAAATGTTTCGATCACGTATCTTTGTTGAGCTTTTACAAACTATACTTGCTCAGAGACGACTATCCCTTGCTGCACCGTGATACGTTATATATGTCATCTTTGATTGGAAGCACGTTTGTTTGCGAAGTTATTTTCAAGAGTAAAGCACACGAAGAGTAAAGATAGAACGAAAATCTCAGATGTACACCTTGAAAGCACTCTGAGCATTGCAACCACTTCGATCAAACCTCATATCGATACGTTAGTGTCCCCCAATTCAAATTCAAGTATCACATTAATTGCATGATTTTTAATTACTTATATAGAAAATTATTAATAAAATCTCGTATATAAAATGTCAAATTAATTCCGTCTTGCTTTTTTTTTAAGTATAATAATAAACTTAAATTATCTCCCTTTATTCTTCCTTTTCCTTTCTTTAGTGGTTATTTGTTAGTTTTAAGTACATTATTTGCGGCCCAAAAATACTCGGCTTCTTCCAGTGTGGACCAGCTAACCTAAAAGATCGAACACGCCTGCTCTAAACTGAACACATATGGTTTCTGTACGCGGCCTGCTTTATAAATGCGTTATACGTTCTGAGAGCTCTCCAAATAAAGCGTGATCGACCACTCGCCTTTTCTACGACTGACCTTATGTGTTCGCTCCATTTCATGTCGTTTCGCAACCTTACATCTAGACTGCAGGCCTTTACGCCCACCATTTCTGTTACAGCCGATATTTGATTAATGGTGTTAAGGCCGTGGTCCAAATCAGTTCTCTGCCTAAAGTTTCGTCTTCCAATGCTGCAGAAGTCGTCACGGAATTGAACGTCAGAAAGCAGTGACAAATCCAAAACAAGCTCAGCAATCTCAACTATTTATATGTTCGTGACGTCATCAGACCACTGCCTAAGATCGCGGAGTCTCGCCGCCGAATGCTATGGAGCAACTAGTGAGGAAGAGTTGCCGCTGTTGTTTTATTTAGCACTGGGACCCGCAACTTGTCTCACTTCAATCTTTCTTCTTTTCTGTAGAATTTGTTTTTGTGCTTTTGAATTTCTTTGTCCCTCTCTACGTCCTAATGTAGTGACTGTTACATTTTGCTAAAGTCGCGGTCACAGAATTTGGTGGTTTCCCGGCCCTTGTGAGCGATCTGCTACTACTGATTTATCCGTATTGCCCAGGGGACAAATGCTCTTCGATTCTTTAAAGCAGGTGTTAATGCCTCTTTTTTGCAGTTCCTATATGCAACTGGACGCAAGTGCAAGGGATTTTACCTACTCCTGCTGTGGTAAGCAGCGTGCCTAGGTCCCTTGCAATATTCAAATATTCACGAACCTTTCTTGTTAGTTTAAACACTGTATCAGTTCCATTTTTGCTGAGTACTTTGCTGATCAGATCTGTGATAGTCTTTATGAATGGAAGATAAAATTTCCCTTTAGCTGGTACTTTTTCATTAGAAGTTCTAGACCTTTTAGGATACGGTGCCCTATTTATCTCTTTGTCACAGAAGCAGTTTCTTGATGAATGACCGAGCTCGTCCTCCACGTACTGTAGTTCACACGTTTTGTAGCCCAATCCAGTGTTGTTTTGACCACCCGTCTAGTCTGCCTGCGACGGTGACTGAGTTTTTTGCGAAGGTATCTATCCTTGTAAGTGGGCTTTCTACAGACTTTATGCCTTCAAGTTCTGTCAGTTTTCTAAGTACCTGTACATTCAAAAATACCATTTGACCGTGTAAACGTAGGCTTCCGCGGCCGTTGTCACAGTCAAAAAAATGGCTCTGAGCACTATGGGACTTAACATCTATGGTCATCAGTCCCCTAGAACTTAGAACTACTTAAACCTAACTAACCTAAGGACATCACACAACACCCAGCCATCACGAGGCAGAGAAAAATCTCTGACCCCGCCGGGAATCTAACCCGGGAACCCGGGCGTGGGAAGTGAGAACGCTACCGCACGACCACGAGATGCGGGCGTTGTCATAGTCAACAAAATTCTTCTGAGGCCGCATTGTCAACTATAAAATTCCGATGTTTCGGCGACTAATGCAAGACGCCTTCCTCAGGGTGTACTGCTAACTGCAGAAGAATTTTATTGACTATTTGACCGTCTTTCTCTTTTTCCGTAGTGTACTCTACACTGAGGTGACAAAAGTCATGGGATACCTCCTAATATCGTGTCGGACCTTCTTTTGCCCTGTGTAGTGCAGTAACTCGACATAGTATGGTCTCAAGCAGTCGTGAAAAGTCTCCTGTAGAAATATTGAGCCGTACTGTCTCTATAGCCATATTTGCGAAAGTGTTGCCGGTGCAGGAATTGTGCACGAACTGACCTCTCGATTACGTCCTACAAATGTTCATGTCGGGCAATATGTGTAGCCAAATCATTCCAGAATGTTCTTCAAACCAATCACAAAGAATTGTGGCCCAATGGAATGGCGCATTGTCATCCATAAAAATTCCATCGTTGTTTGGAACATTATGTCCACGAATGGCTGCAAATGGTCTCCAAGTAGCCAAACAAAAGTATTTCCACTCAGTGTTCGGCTCAGTTGGGCCAGAGGACCAGTCCATTTCATGTAAACAAAGCACACACTACGACCAGCTTGCACAGTGCCTTGTTGGCAACCTGGGTCTATAGCTTCGTTCGGTGTGTGGCACATCCGAACTCTACCATGAGCTGTTACCAACTGAAATCAGGGCTGCTCTGACCAGGCCACATTTTGCCAGTCGGTTAGGGTCCAACCGATAAGGCCACGAGCCGCAGGCGATGTCGTGCTTTTAGCAAATGCACTGGCGTCGATCGCCTGCTACCACAGCCTATTAATGACAAATTTGGCCACACTGTTCTACCAGATTGATTTCTGCGGTTATTTCACGCAGTGTTGCTTATTTGTTAGCACTGACAAGTCTAAGCAAACGCCGCTGCTCTCAGTCATTAACTGTATCCATGGTGAGAGTTAATGTCTGAAATTTGGTATTCTGGCACACTCTTGGCACTGTGGACGTCAGAATATAGAATTCTCTACAAGAGAAGAGTATTCCATTTCGTCTTAAAAGGGGTACAGCAGGAACACTGAACATTTTTTACCTACCACTCCCCCCATCCGCCCCACTTTTGTATCACTGTTAGTAGAAATTTTGTAACCGCCCGACGAAAATGGTGATTTACAAAGTAGGGAAGTAACTTTCATTTATAAAATTTAGTTACCAATTACTATTATGTCCAAATTTTACGAAAACCTCTTGAAAACGATTTTAAGACCCCTGCTGCCCACCACCTACCATGAACGTTGGAAAGCCTGCTAGTGAGCGTCACGGACCAAGCTGACTACCTCTGGTCTAGAATTTCTAGTGAAAAAGAAGCAACTAAAGAGAACGTTTTCCTTCGATTCGAAAAATCTATCACAGATCGTATCTTCAAATTACTCAGCAAACACAGATTTGATACAGTGTTGAAACTAACAAGAAAGCTGGGCAAATATTTGAGCGCTGCAAAGCGACTAGACCCGCCGCCTCCCACAGCAGTAGTATGAGGAGTGTCTCTCCTAAGAGTCATCACACCCATTTTCTCTGGTGTTTGAGCAAGTATTTGAAATTTCGTTTTTGCATTGTGTTGCCGGAGTCAGGCCAAATAGCGCTCATCACGTCTTTCACGCGAAGCCAAGTGTCGACAGAAAGCGTTAGTTTGTTTCCCATTACAAAGAAAACGGTTTTTAAATACCAATTTTACGTGCCCATTCGATAGAGCGGTCCCAGATTAGTATAACGCGACATCCGTTTCATCGATGTGTACTAACAGGCAGTAAAACACGAAGAATAAACATCAGTCCAACAGAGACTCAGTAGCAGTGCATGCTTGGCTCTAGCAATCAACGCAGGCCAGGGCAGTGCTTTGGTTGCTAGAGCACTGGTTACTCTTCAAGGCTTTTTTTTTTTTTTGCGGGAAACAAACCGGCGCTTTCCGTCGACTCTGGGCGGCACACGAAAGATGAAAGATGTGATGAGCACTACTTGTTTGGGCTGACTCTAGCTACACAGTGCAAAACCGACATTGCAAATATCTGTTGAGACACCAGAGAAAATACGCCGGACGACTCTTAGGAGAGACACCCTGTATGAAATCCCTTGCACTTGCAGCCAAGTGTACACAGGACCTACAAAAGGAAGCATTAATACCCTCTTTAAAGAACACAAAGGCATTTGTTGCCTGCGCAAGACGCACAAATCAGCGGTATCGTGCTCTAGGACAGGGAAACCGTCAAATTCGTTTCTCTGACACTGTGATTTTAGCAAAATCTAATAATTACTACCTTAGAATGTACGCAGAAGCCACAGAAATACAGGGGTGGCCGGCCAGGGTGGCCGAGCGGTTCTAGACGCTTCAGTCTGGAACCGCGCTACCGCTACGGTCGCAGGTTCGAATCCTGCCTCGGGCATGGATGTGTGTGCTGTCCTTAGGTTAGTTAGGTTTAAGTAGTTCTAAGTTCTAGGGGACTGATGACCTCAGAAGTTAAGTCCCATAGTGCTCAGAGCCAATACAGGGGTACGAAAACATTTTCGTCCGAAAAGAAGAAAGATTGAAATTAGACAAGCTCCATAACACACGGTGGCTCAAATCCGCGATCTTAGGCAACGGTCTGATGATACCACGAACCGACCACTACTTAGACACATATAGCCTGAACAGCATGCTGAGCTTTTTCCTGTGTGTAACAGCTTTCTGAGTCACTAATGCCTCTGACGATGTCTCCAGTAGCGGAAGACGAAGCATTGGGCAGAGAATTGAGCCTTGGACCACCGCCTTGTGCCCATGAATCAAATACGGCAATATGTATGGCAAGCAGCACACCCCTATATCTCTCTTTCATCCTTACGGAAATGTTTCTCCTACCCATCTGCATTAAATTATATTTATGAACATTTAAAGCAAGTTTCCGTTCTGTCTATAAAGGATATAACATCCTTGTAAGAGTCTGCGATCATTATCACTAGTCAATATTATCCGTTACGATCGCTAATAGCGCCAAATAGAAAATTCGTTCAAGTCATACAGAGCCCCATGCGATCAATGGGCGGTTCAAAATGGTTCAAATGGCTCTGAGCACTATGGGACTCAACTGCTGAGGTCATTAGTCCCCTAGAACTTAGAACTACTTAAACCTAACTAACCTAAGGACATCACAAACATCCATGTCCGAGGCAGGATTCGAACCTGCGACCGTAGCGGTCTTGCGGTTCCAGACTGCAGCGCCTTTAACCGCACGGACACTTCGGCCGGCCTCAGTGGGCGGAGACGCTTCCCTGTACACAATAGCGTCATCAGTAAACTGTCTCAGAATTCTGTACCTCTTCCTAGGTCACACTTGTGAAACCTGTCTCGTGTGCTGTAACCTTTGTTAACAGTCTAAAATGTAGTACAACGCCAAACGCTTTCAGTAAATCTAGGAATACAAAAGCTGCCTGTAAGCCTACATCCATGGCTCACAGCATATCGTGTATGAAACGGGAGAGCAGAGGTTTCGTACGAGCAACTAAATCTATGACGATGTATGTGTACAAGATTTTCTCTCTCAAAAGTCTGCTGAAGGATCATGCAGTAGGTCATCTGCAGGGCTTTTGGTCTATCATTTTAAGCTGCCAGTCTTTTGACCGTCTTGAATGTGCGAGTAGCCTACGATTTTTTCAACTCCTTTCGGTCTGTGCACTGTGCGAGAGATCTATGATAAACACGAACTAAGAAACCGATGTTACCTTCAACGTCCACAGACGCTCGGCGTGGAACTTTACCAAATACGCTGATACGCCACTGTTCAATTCTATCGCCCACTGTAGCACAGATAAACGACTGCGTCGTTTGTGCTTCTGCTAACGACCTCGTGTATTCTTCCTCAGTACCGTCATTATCATTGGCTAGACTGCGGTAGCCCTACATCGAAAAGAAATTCGTTTTCTCCCTCCATGAATCGTGCTGTCACTGTCAAATATCTTCAACAGTCCTTTCCATCAGTTCACAAAAATATTTGAAGATTGGATCGTACAGCACGCTTTACACGGATGTTATCCGAGTTCGGAAGATTCCACAAAAAAAGTCACAGAAGTTTCAATTTTAGGTCATTCCTATTCCTTATATGACCTTGCACTTAACATATTCGAAGCCGAGACGGTACTTTATGACGACCATTCAAGCGTTAAACTAATCCTGTTAGAGAACATAACAGAAGAAATCGTTAAAAATCATTTTTGAATTACTAAGTGGTTCTCAGAAAACGGATTCTCCTTTAATAAAAGCAAGAAAACATGTACATATAATTATCTTCTGTGCAAGGAATAGAATAACATCAATGCTTAATGTAGCACATGAACAACAGTCTGTAAATAAGGGTAGACTCCCAAATTTTTTGGAAATACATAGTGATGATGACTTGAACTGGAAGAAATGTTTCACTGAGCTGCACTATAAATAAAGTTTAGCAATTTTCGCTATTCGTGCAATTGCTAGTTTTGGAAACAAGTAAATCAATATCTCAACATAGCGTTCAAATTTCCTCGCATTAATGCCTCCATTGTTCGAATTTCCTCTCATTAATGCCTCCATTGTTCAAATTTCCTCTCATTAATGCCTCCATTGTTCAAATTTCCTCTCATTAATGCGTCCTGGAATGACATCATGGGGCAAGTCATAAGAAAGAAAGAAAGGATTGATTGTACAAAGGCGAGCAGTGAGAGTAATATGTGTTGTTCACCCACAGTGATCTTGTAGATGCCCTTTAGAAAATTATTTTAGCCATTCCTTCACAATGTGTGCATTTGCTAGTAAATGAGAGCTAAAGGAAAGATGAAAGGCTTGTTGACACCAAAAAGAATTCAAAAATGGTTCAAATGGCTCTGAGCACTATGGGGCTTAACTACTGAGGTCATCAGTGTCCTAGAACTTAGAACTACTTAAACCTAACTAACCTAAGGACATCACACACATCCATGCCCGAGGCAGGATTCGAACCTGCGACCGTAGCGGTCGCGTGGTTCCACTGTAGCACCTAGAACCCACGCCGGCCGGCAAAAAGAATTCCAGTTGAACTAGAAAAAGTTTCTTCAAGTATACTGTCTGGAGTGTAGTATTATTATGATAGTAGATCTTGAACAGTCAAAGAGAAGCACGAAAAATATCTGAATAGTTTTGAAATGTAGTTATGGAGAAAAATAGAGTGAAATGAACCGATAGCATGTGGAATGAAGAAATACTTTTCGGAATAGGAAATGATAACAGTGAGGCAGATTTTTTTTTTTATTAGACATACACTGACCGAAAAATGCAACATTAAAAAATAGTTAACGTGGAGTAATGAAAATTCGGGAATACATTTGGCGAAGTAACATATTTAAGTGATTAGCATTGCAAGATCGCAGGGCCATGTAACGCGAGATAAGCCACTGCCATTGCGTAAAGCTGGTATATTAATAATCGTTGTAACTGACAGAAAGCTGAATGCAAGCATGCAAACGTGCATGTATCGTGTTGTACATGTAAGTTTGTGTGATGGAGTTACATGCCTGTTGCACCTGGTCGGTCAATGTAGGAACGCTTAATGCTGGTTATGAATGACGCTCGAGTTGTTATCCGATGATGCCCCATATATGCTCTATTGGAGACAGATCTAGTGATCGAGCAGGCCAAGGCAACACGTCGACACTCTGTAGAGCATGTTCGGTCACAACAGAGGTATGTGGGAGACCTTTATCAGGTTGGAAATGAAATGAAATGAAATGTCGTGTGGCTAGGGCCTCCCGTCGGGTAGACCGTTCGCCTGGTGCAGGTCTTTTGAGTTGACACAACTTCGGCGACCTGCTCGTCGATGGGGATGAAATGATGATGATTAGGACAACACAACACCCAGTCCCTGAGCGGAGAAAATCTCCGACCCAGCCGGGAATCGAACCCGGGCCCTTAGGATTGACAGTCTGTCACGCTGACCACTCAGCTACCGGGGGCGGACTATCAGGTTGGAAAACACCTATTCATCAATGGCAGCACAACCGGTCGAATCACCAGACTGGTGTATAAATTTTCAGTGAGCGTACATTGGATAAGAAATCGCACCCCAGACCATAGCTCCAAGTGTATAGGTCCAGTGCGTCTACCACGCAGACAGTTTGGTTGCTGGCTTCCTTCTAACCAACGTACGGCCATCACCGGCACGGAGGCAGAGCCAGTTTTCATCGGAAAACATAACAGACCTCCACCCGGCTCTCCAATGATCTCTTGCTTGACTCCACTGAAGTCGCTAGTGGCAGTCAGCGGAATTCACGTTACAGGGCGTCTGACTTGGATCTTTCCTGGGAGTAACCGATTTTTAACAGTTCGTTGTGTCACCCTGGTGCCAATTGCTGCTCAAATTACTGCTGCAGAGGCAGTACGATGCGCCAGAGCCCTACACCGTGCACGATGGTGTCACGTGGCCATCCGGAGTCCGGTCTTCTTGCGACCGTACATTCTCGTGAGCACCGCTGCCAGCAATCACGTACAGAGTTTACATTCCTGCAAAGTATTTCTGCAGTATCGCAGAAGAAACGTCCAGTTTCTCGTCGCCCTATTACACGACGGCGTTCAAACTCAGTGAGGTGTTGATAATGACATTTTTGTCGCCTTAAAGGGATTCTTGACTAACACCAACTGACCTCGTCCAATCTCAAAAGCAACTAACGTTCAAAAGCATTACAGCTCGTATTTAAAGCAAACCTGATGTACACCCTCATAGTGGCACAACTAGCGTTACCCTTACGCAAATGGCGCGAAATAGGAATAGACGTCATCTTTCAGATGTAGAAATGCGCCTACCAACTTTTTTTTATGTCGCACAACTCCTTCTTGGTGTTACGATTATTTTCTTCGGTGTATATTGTGAAGAAATTGTTCAAATGGCTCTGAGCACCATGGGACTTAACATCTGAGGTCATCAGTCCCCTGGAACTTAGAACTACACTCCTGGAAATTGAAATAAGAACACCGTGAATTCATTGTCCCAGGAAGAGGAAACTTTATTGACACATTCCTGGGGTCAGATACATCACATGATCACACTGACAGACCCACAGGCACATAGACACAGGCAACAGAGCATGCATAATGTCGGCACTAGTACAGTGTATATCCACCTTTCGCAGCAATGCAGGCTGCTATTCTCCCATGGAGACGATCGTAGAGATGCTGGATGTAGTCCTGTGGAACGGCTTGCCATGCCATTTCCACCTGGCGCCTCATTTGGACCAGCGTTCGTGCTGGACGTGCAGACCGCGTGAGACGACGCTTCATCCAGTCCCAAACATGCTCAATGGGGGACAGATCCGGAGATCTTGCTGGCCAGGGTAGTTGACTTACACCTTCTAGAGCACGTTGGGTGGCACGGGATACATGCGGACGTGCATTGTCCTGTTGGAACAGCAAGTTCCCTTGCCGGTCTAGGAATGGTAGAACGATGGGTTCGATGACGGTTTGGATGTACCGTGCACTATTCAGTGTCCCCTCGACGATCACCAGTGGTGTACGGCCAGTGTAGGAGATCGCTCCCCACACCATGATGCCGGGTGTTGGCCCTGTGTGCCTCGGTCGTATGCAGTCCTGATTGTGGCGCTCACCTGCACGGCGCCAAACACGCATACGACCATCATTGGCACCAAGGCAGAAGCGACTCTCATCGCTGAAGACGACACGTCTCCATTCGTCCCTCCATTCACGCCTGTCGCGACACCACTGGAGGCGGGCTGCACGATGTTGGGGCGTGAGCGGAAGACGGCCTAACGGTGTGCGGGACCGTAGCCCAGCTTCATGGAGACGGTTGCGAATGGTCCTCGCCGATACCCCAGGAGCAACAGTGTCCCTAATTTGCTGGGAAGTGGCGGTGCGGTCCCCTACGGCACTGCGTAGGATCCTACGGTCTTGGCGTGCATCCGTGCGTCGCTGCGGTCCGGTCCCAGGTCGACGGGCACGTGCACCTTCCGCCGACCACTGGCGACAACATCAATGTACTGTGGAGACCTCACGCCCCACGTGTTGAGCAATTCGGCGGTACGTCCACCCGGCCTCCCGCATGCCCACTATACGCCCTCGCTCAAAGTCCGTCAGCTGCACATGCGGTTCACATCCACGCTGTCGCGGCATGCTACCAGTGTTAAAGACTGCGATGGAGCTCCGTATGCCACGGCAAACTGGCTGACACTGACGGCGGCGGTGCACAAATGCTGCGCAGCTAGCGCCATTCGACGGCCAACACCGCGGTTCCTGGTGTGTCCGCTGTGCCGTACGTGTGATCATTGCTTGTACAGCCCTCTCGCAGTGTCCGGAGCAAGTATGGTGGGTCTGACACACCGGTGTCAATGTGTTCTTTTTTCCATTTCCAGGAGTGTATTTAAACCTAACTAACCTAAGGACTCACATACATCCATGCCAGAGGCAGGATTCGAACCTGCGGACGTAGCGGTCGCGCGGTTCCATACTGAAGCGCCTAGAACCGCTCGGCCACACCGGCCGGCTGCGAAGAAATTGCCGGCAACGAAATAGAAAGAGAGATTGCGGGAAGGAAGCGAAAGGAAAGAGTAGATACAAGACAGAAAGGGAGAGTATCCAGCTGTCACCTGTCTAACCTGCCTAACCGAAGAGGTAGTGTTGGTTTTCAAGCGGGCGTACGCGCTCGGTGTGGCGTCAGGGGCAAGTTTCGGTACCTCGTCGCTTACGCATGTAGGACTTGCACAATGGACGCTCCGTACGAAAGACCGCACGTCACGCCACAGCTAGCTCTCGCGAGGGTCAAGTTCAGCTGCAGCGCGCTCCCAGCATGCCTTGCGCAACCCAGACTCATCACAGTAGACAGCTGACTGCGCTCCTCTGACCGCGTATGCCCCATCTCTGCCGTGCTAAGGACTGAAACCAACATTTAAGTCACGTGACAGATGGCAAGATGCGTGTCTGTCAATACGAACTATGCGAAGTGGAGTCGGCATTTACAGTTGTACTCACTTATAGCCGAAATCAAGCATTAGTTTTACTCACTGAACTACTTGTCGTATTAATATTGCATAGGAAGTAGTACAGTTGACGCAATTTCTCCAAAATCCCGAGCATTGCGATAGCTTTTTACATCTGACCAAGTGGAAGTGTAACAAACAGTTCGAAACCTTGTATTGACAAGGTAAAAACCTTTCTATTGCAAAGTTCGCGTAAATTAGCCTTTGTTTTTGGTAATCGCTTTTGACAGATATAACTGCAATCATCTGGTCTTCAAAACTTTTGTTACAAAATGTGTGCATTGTGAGTCAGAACCTCATGCCATGTTGTCATAATGGTGGATGTACTTCTATTATATCTGTCAAAAATAAAGAAGAATTTATGCGGTTCTGGCTATAGAAAGCCTTTTACCGAGTAAAACAGATCGTCCCTTATAATTTCTTAACACGAGAAAATCGAATCATCTTGTATTAACAGTTTCTTATTTTTTTACGAGCGCAGAAATGCAATTCTTCAGCGGATTCCTGTATTTCTCGCACTGCAAAAGATTTAGTTCAGCGCTTCCACAAGAGTAGACGACAAGATATCGGTTTTGCAGGATGTAATTTCATTTTGTATTCCTCAGTAACACGTGTGAAACGTTTTATAAAGCTTTTATAACAAATGGCACCTATTTCTGTCCATAACTTCTGGTTTGTACATATAATTAGTGTTTACGTTTTATGACTTTTGCTTAATCCAGTAAAGACAGAATAAGAAGCATAACACAGTATATTGGAAAAGATACGTTATACAGAAAACTCTTATAGCGACATTCCATCGTCTCACATTCTTCGTCATTCATCGTTACGGAGTTTTAAGTATTTTTACGAAGTAGATACGTGATGACCCTTCTTGATTCAGTTTGTGTTACTTACACGCAAGTAAATAGTCGACGGAAGATCGTTCAGATGTGCTTGGTAAAGATATCCCACTCCTTAACTTCAGCCTTTAAATTCACTGACTTAATAGGGGAAAAGCATTCTCACTCAACTTTACTTGTTGAAAGAAATACTACTTCCGATCATGTATCTTCACGTACAACCAAACCTAAGGACATCACACACATCCATGCCCGAGGCAGGATTCGAACCTGCGACCGTAGCGGTCGCGCGGTTCCAGACTGAAGCGCCTAGAACCGCTTGGCCACAACGGCCGGCTGATAAGATTTACGGGGGAGAACTTCGATAAGCTAGTTTTATCTGAAGAATATTCCAAATCACATACGCCATTATATGAATATATTTTCATATTCAGTGGTTTAGATGCTGAAGTATGGAAGTTGCTATTCTGGAGCCAGGAAATATACTTCTCACAGACATTCATAAAACCGATTTAAGGACATTGTGTATGGCCTTACAAACACAAATCAAGATTCTTGTATCTTTTTTAGCCATATGCTTAATTTTATGTCGAAATAAGCGTCATTTGACTAAATGAGGAAGATTAGGTTTTAACATCCAATCGGAGACAAGTTTTTTGAGACGGATTACAATCTCGTGTTGAAGGTGGATGAGGAAGGTTATTGGGCTTTTGTTTTTCAAAGGAGTAATTCAAGTACTTGCTTAAAGCTATGTAGGAAAACAATGGAAAACCTGATATGGATGCTACACTGAGATTTGAACCGACGTTCTTCAGACTACTAGTCCAGTGTCTCACCACTGTGACACCACGCTCGCTGAGTAGTTAACCAGTCTTCACTAGTCTTGCATAGATATCAGAGGGATTAATATAGTTTGTAGGAGCGGAGACTTCTGCGGAAAAATGACGGGTAGGAGTAAATGTGGTTCGGCTGGTACACCGTCGCCGTGTACGCTGAGGTGAAAAAGTCATGGGATAGCAATATGGAAATATACAGAAGGCGGTAGTATCGCGTACACAAGATATAAAAGGTCAGTACATTGGTGCAACTCTCATTTGCACTCAGAGAATTCATGTGGAAAGGTTTCCGACGGGACTGAACAGTTTCTGACCGGGTATGGTAACTGGAGTCAGGACATCATTAGGGAACTCGATATTCCGAGTCTACAGTGTCAAGAGCGTGCCTAGAATATCAAATTTCAGACAATATCTCTCACCCTTCACTTAAGGGCCGAGAGCAACGGCGTTTGCGTAGAGTTGGCAGTCTTAACAGACAAGCGGCAGAAATCAATGTGGGACTGCAATGCGGCGAAATGTGGAGTTAATGAGCTATGGCAGCAGACGACCGACGCGAGTGACCTTGCTACCAGCACGACAGCTCATGAACATATCGGTTGGACCCTAGACGACTGGAAAACCCTGACCTGGTCATACGAGTCCCGGTTTCAGTTGGTAAGAGCTGATGGTAGGATTCGAGTGTGGCACAGACCACACGAAGCCATGGACATAAGATGTCGCCAAGGCACTGTGCAAGCTGTTAGTGGCTCCATAATGGTGTGGGCAACTCGACCGAATGATTTGGCCACCCAGATCGTCCGACACGAATCCCATCGAACATTTATGGGACATAATGAGAAGGCAGTTCGTGCACAAAATGCTGCACAGACAACACTTCCGCAATTATGGACGGCTATAGAGGCGTGCGGAAATAACCACCGTCAGTAAAATACTGAGCTTGGCCTAATGTCTCTGATTGTACTGTCGTCGTCATTCCCCAGAATAATCGTAAGTTAATTAATGAATGAATTACTTAATTTTTACTGCTACGTCACGCATGCTTTCAAAACTTTGACAGTAAATCACATCGTGATGCACACATCTCGCAGCCTTTGTTACTGGAGCTGTTTGAGGGCCAAGTTTACTAAGTAAACCGGCGACAAATGCAGTTCTCCTTCGTATATTTTCTAATTGCTCAGTTAGCCTTGCCTGTTAGGGACCCACAATGACTACTAATACTCAACAAACTGTCGAACAAGAGTTTTGTAAAATGGTTCAAATGGCTTTGAGCACTATGGGACTTAACTTCTAAGGTCATCAGTCCCCTAGAACTTAGAACTACATAATCCTAACTAACCTAAGGACATCACACACATCCATGCCCGAGGCAGGATTCGAACCTGCGACCGCATCGGTCGCACAGTACCAGACTGTAGCCCCTAGAACCGCTCGGCCACAACGGCCGGTAGGGTTTTGTAAATGATTTCTTTGCGGCAGAAATAACATTCGGATTCTCTGCAGATCTTCCTGCAGTCATTTAGTTGTGTTGCACCTTTCCCATAAACAGTACCATCTTCAGCAAACAGTACCGTAGTGGTTCGAACGTGGACCAAAAGTTCGTTCATTAGCAATGTAGAAAATACTAACACTCTTGTAACTCTTGCCTAGGGTAAGCTGGTAGGTACTTACGTAACTGACAATTTGTAGCCTCCGAAAACGATGTATTGAGTTACATTAGCAGGATTTTTCTCAAACTCGGCAAAGCAGGTGCGCTGTCTTGTAAGCATGTAGTTTCGTCTCTAGGGGACAGTGCGGAATAACGGCAAATAGCTTCCAGCAGCCAAGAAACAAGGCAAGCACAGTCTTCAACTCATGGGGAGTCGGTGCCAACCGTCGCTGTATGTTTACTCACAGCAAATTTTCACTCTCTAGTAAGTTCCTACACGAACAGTTCCTCCACAGCTCAACACAAGAGAAATTCTGCGAAAGTGCGTCTGGGGCGGGAGATATACTTTTGTCCCGCGTGGAATTCAAACCTAGTATACCAAAAAAAGGAACGCTCAACTTTTTTTTTTTTTTTTCATAGGAGAGATACCGTTGTGAACTGAATTCCCCGAAATCTGATGTGGGACTGACAGAATACCATAAGACTGGTTGAGTGTAGAATCCACTTTTTTATTGAGATAGCATCTTACGAAGATGGACACACATGGGCAGTCAAAACACAGATAACCTGAATAAGTAAGTATGCAAGTTCAAGTGTAAGAAATAAGCAGCCAGAAAGTTCCAATATAGAATCACTTGCTATCGTAAGAAAACAAGAGAAAGGGTCCGTCGTTCCTTGCCCCTTATAAAGCCCATTGTGGTTGGGCCGCGCTTCTTGGCTGTGGGGGACTCCTGTCGGAGGCGATGTTGGCGCTCCTCGTGAGCCACGTGTAGTGCATGATGGTGGCGTCCGTGTTGCTGTGCCACACTACGTATTACCTTCAGTCGTTTCAGAATTTATGTGGTGAAGTTCCTGGAATATGCTCTTATATAGGGTATTCCATTCACCGGATGTCCACGCACGTGGGGTTGTGTTTGCCGGGCACCGGAACTGCGTAGGCCTTTCGAATGGATCCCCTATCACCAGCCGGCCGCAGTGACCGAGCGGTTCTAGGCGCTTCAGTCTGGAACCTTACAACCGCTACGGTTACAGGTTCGAATCCTGCCTCGGGCATGGATGTGTGAGATGTCCTTAGGTTAGTTAGGTTTAAGTAGTTCTAAGTTCTAGGGGACTGATGACCTTAGATGTTAAGTCCCATAGTGCTCAGAGCCATTTGACCATTTTTGACCCTATCACCATGTTAATGCCGCACTACACTTCTTTGCGGCCAGTGTCATTCGAACAGTGAAACAAACATCGCGAGTGTAGTAGTGAAGTCTGCGAACGAAACAATGGCAAGACCGAATCCTTTATTTACGATTCCTTTTGTCCGGTGATTGTTTGAACAGAAGTTTCCAGATGTTCGAATTCCATGTTGTGATGCAATTCACAAATTAGTGAATAAATTTCGTGAAACGGGAAGTGTTCATGACAAGAAGTGTAAACGACGACATAAAGTGCTCACAGAAGCTCATGTCGATGACACCGCTTACCGCCTGGAAAATTCCCCTAAAATGTCTCTTTGACGTCCCTCAGAAAACGCAAATTTCCTGTACCTCTGTCCACAGAGCTGCTAAGTTACTTGGGCTAGGGCCCTATAAAGTAACAGTAGGGAAAAACTTAAAGCTGGTGATGCCGCGCACATGGTTTGGTTTTACGAATGGGTTTTGAAATAAGTGCAAGACGGTGAAATGGATACGTAACTCATTCCGTTTTCAGACGAGACCTGGTTCCATTTATAAGGGTGCATTAATTCCAAAAACTGTCGACAGCGGAGCGCCAATAGACTTGTTCTGCTTCATGAAGAACTCCTTCAGGATAAAAAACTGGAGTGTGGTCCGCAATTGTCTTGACAGAATAATAGGCTTAATTTTTTTAAAATGTGAACGATAGGTAAAAACATTTTGTAACAGTTTTTAATGAACAGTGAAAGAGAATGAAGCTTCGTGTTTCTTCAGCAAGATTAGGCAAGGGCTCATACGACAAATGTTCCCCTACACGTAATTCAAAATGTGTTCGCCGCGCGGGGTAGCCGTGCGGTCACAGGCGCCTTGAACAAGTTCGCGGGGCTGCCCCCGTCGGAGGTTCGAGTCCTCCCTTGGGCATGGGTGTGTGTGTTGTCCATAGCGTAAGTTAGTTTAAGAATTGCGTGATCCTAGGGGCCTATGACCTCAGCAGTGTGGTCCCATAGGAACTTACCACCACCACAATGTGTTCCATGACAGAATCATTAGCAAAAATATCTGACCTGCTCGAAATACCCATCTAACCTCATACGATTTCTGTTTGGGTGAAGCACTAAAGGATAAAGAGCACACAACAAATCCGCGAACGTTACACGTGCACAAGGATAATATCCGTGAGTCAATTAATTCAATTTTTCAGAGAGAATTACATCGTGTGATGAATAATTTCTTGAATAGATGTCGGAAATGCGTGGATAACAATGGCAGGCTGTTCCAGCATCTCCTTGAATGACATGGGTACTACAAATTTCATTTTGCGTATATTTTAAATTTACCAGTGCGGTAGTAGACGGGCGACACGGCATCTGATTCGCAACGCAGCGCTCGCTGCCCACCATCTACTGCGCCCTGTATCTCACACACCTCAGCCTCATAAAATACCCTAGGTTTGTTGCAGGTTGTACTGTTGCCCGTTTGCCGGCCGCGGTGGTCTAGCGGTTCTAGACGCTCAGTCCGGAACCGCGCGACTGCTACGGTCGCAGGTTCGAATCCTGCCTCGGGCATGGATGTGTGTGATGTCCTTAGGTTAGTTAGGTTTACGTAGTTCTAAGTTCTAGGGGACTGATGGCCACAGATGTTAAGTCCCATAGTTCTCAGAGCCATTTTGTTGCCCGTTTTCAACCCGATCTCTTGTCCAATGCGTTACTGGAGTTTATTTGTATTTGAACTCTCAACCCCAAACATCGGTCTCTCAGACCCACAATTGATTTTAGACATTGAGTTTGTTATAACTGCAAAAAAAAAAAAAAAAAAAAAAAAAAAAAAAATCATCTCTCTTTTTAAATATCTCACTTTAACGCTTGTCCTGTATATAAAGCAACATTCAACAATCAGCTTGAGTTTTTCAGCCTAACGATAAAGTATATTAATTAGAACTAAGCGCGAAACTGGTTGCGTGTCTCACCGCATGTTTCGCGTTACGTGTAATAATTAGCTAAGTCGAATATTCCACATGTTTTTAATTATTACGTATCTTCCTTTTAAGTGATTTCCAGATTTTTTAATTTTTTTACCGTCCTATTATACGCATGAATTCGTTAGTTTTTAGCTATAGCATGGAATGATTCTCTGAGAGGAATAAGATGTCTGCAGTTGATCCAAATGTTGAAGCTTGGGTGCAATGTTGTTGTTGTTGTGGTCTTCAGTCCTGAGACTGGTTTGATGCAGCTCTCCATGCTACTCTATCCTGTGCAAGCTTTTTCATCTCCCAGTACCTACTGCAACCTACATCCTTCTGAATTTGCTTAGTGTATTCATCTCTTGGTCTCCCTCTACGATTTTTACCCTCCACGCTGCCCTCCAATACTAAATTGGTGATCTCTTGATGCCTCAGAACATGTCCTACCAACCGATCCCTTCTTCTGGTCAAGTTGTGCCACAAACTTCTCTTTTCCCCCAATCCTATTCAATACTTCCTCATTAGTTATGTGATCTACCCATCTAATCTTCAGCATTCTTCTGTAGCACCACATTTCGAAAGCTTCTATTCTCTTCTTGTCCAAACTATTTATCATCCATGTTTCACTTCCATACATGGCTACACTCCATACGAATACTTTCGGAAATGACTTCCTGACACTTAAATCAATACTTGATGTTAACAAATTTCTCTTCTTCAGAAACGCTTTCCTTGCCATTGCCAGCCTACATTTTATATCCTCTCTACTTCGACCATCATCAGTTATTTTGCTCCCCAAATAGCAAAACTCCTTTACTACTTTAAGTGCCTCATTTCCTAATCAAATTCCCTCAGCATCACCCGACTTAATTAGACTACATTCCATTATCCTTGTTTTGCTTTTGTTGATGTTCATCTTATATCCTCCTTTCAAGACACTGTCCATTCCATTCAACTGCTCTTCCAAGTCCTTTGCTGTCTCTGACAGAATTACAATGTCATCGGCGAACCTCAAAGTTTTTATTTCTTCTCCATGAATTTTAATACCTACTCCGAATTTTTGTTTTGTTTCCTTTACTGCTTGCTCAATATACAGATTGAACAACATCGGGGAGAGGCTACAACCCTGTCTTACTCCCTTCCCAACCACTGCTTCCCTTTCATGTCCCTCGACTCTTATAACTGCCATCTGGTTTCTGTACAAATTGTAAATAGCCTTACGCTCCCTGTATTTTACCCCTGCCACCTTTAGAATTTGAAAGAGAGTATTCCAGTCAACATTGTCAAAAGCTTTCTCTAAGTCTACAAATGCTAGAAACGTAGGTTTGCCTTTCCTTAATTTTTCTTCTAAGATAAGTCGTAAGGTCAGTATTGCCTCACGTTTTCCAGTGTTTCTACGGAATCCAAACTGATCTTCCCCGAGGTTGGCTTCTACTAGTTTTTCCATTCGTCTGTAAAGAATTCGTGTTAGTATTTTGCAGCTGTGACTTATTAAACTGATAGTTCGGTAATTTTCACATCTGTCAAC
Source organism: Schistocerca piceifrons (assembly GCF_021461385.2). NCBI lineage: Eukaryota > Metazoa > Arthropoda > Insecta > Orthoptera > Acrididae > Schistocerca > Schistocerca piceifrons. The sequence goes on from NC_060140.1 coordinate 137,010,281, forward strand.
ACCTGCTTTCTTTGGGATTGGAATTATTATATTCTTCTTGAAGTCTGAGGGTATTTCGCCTGTTTCATACATCTTGCTCACCAGATGGTAGAGTTTTGTCAGGACTGGCTCTCCCAAGGCCGTCAGTAGTTCCAATGGAATGTTGTCTACTCCGGGGGCCTTGTTTCGACTCAGGTCTTTCAGTGTTCTGTCAATAGCAACTGCATTATACAGGCGAAGAGAAAATTGGGAATGACGAGATATTTGATGATAATGGCGAAGATAACCTCAGGTGGGTAGATTCAGATTCTATTAGAGCAAGAAAAACACTTCAACAAAAAATGGTTCAAATGGCTCTGAGCACTATGGGACTTAACATCTGAGGTCATCAGTCCCCTAGAACTTAGAACTACTTAAACCTAACCAACCTAAGGACATCACACACATCCATGCCCGAGGCAGGATTCGAACCTGCGACCGTTGCGGTCGCGCGGTTCCAAACTGAAGCGCCTTGAACCGCTCGGCTACACCGGCCGGCACACTTCAACACAACATTTTGAGAGGAGTAATGCTTGAACTAAAGGCAAAAGTAGAATTTTAATGCAAACGCCTACCAAATCTCGAACATAGCAGAATTATTTGATGAGATCGTGTTAGAGGTATACGAACTGACAGAATGGGAAAGAGGAAGAAGTGTTTGAACACCCCTGCGTCAAAGAAAAGGAAGATAGCGTATAAGCGCACCAAATGTGGTCAGCCAATTTGCATGAAAGGTGGTACGGAGATGCGCGTCGAGTGCGCAAAAATCCTGCGAATTAATATTTTTAGTTCATTTTATTATTACATTCGTTTTCATGTTCTGCAATATTTTTAGTCTATACTCATAAACATCGCGACTGGTGTAACAATATTAACCGTTTCACCAACTGCGACATGGTCGCGTATACAAACAGTGATCCAATACTGTCAAATGTTTCTTATTTCAGTCTTTGATCACAATATGAATTCTTTAGACGATGACCGGTTTCAGTCCCTGATGACCATCTTCAGATTTTAGATCTTTATGACGATGCTATGCTGATTATATTTATATGTTTAGACGATGCCATTATGGCCTAATCACTTTAGGACATGGTGTAAAACAGATCTGAGGATGGTCATTATGGACCGAAACCGGTCATGGTCTAAAGAATTCATATTGTGATCAAAGACTGAAATAAAAAAATATTGACCGTAATTTCAAGACACATGCTACATGACTGCACATACCATGTTTTGTGTTCATTTTAAATAACGTAATTAATGAAGCCTGTAGAAGCGCTGAATAGTATTACATCTGCTTATAATATGAAATAGTTGACTATTCACTTGACTTTTGTCAGATAATGTGGAGTTATGTGATAAAAATATTAAGAGGTCTATTAGACCGCATTCTTCTAGTTACACATGTTTAAGAGATGTTTGGGGTTAAGGATTAAGTCACAATCTTTTTAGAAATAGTCCTAAATCGGCACACACGTAGCGCATTGTTAACTACCGCGTTAAAATTAGGATAAACAGTGTGTATACAGCAGGTTAGTAGAGGCAGTTCGCTACTGCTCGCCACGCACTACTTGTCTACGCTGCCGACCCACTCTTTCTCCTGTTTTAGCCTGACAAGCAGCGGAACAAGTGAGTCACTCAACGTCTGGGAGAGCCACTCTGTCACGTCGTGTTGAGCCGTAGAGTAGGAGTGAACGTAGCGTAACGAGCATGTCGCCGACATCAAACTGGAACTCTCGTTTGACGTCAGAGTGATGCTACTTGTTTACATTTTGCTTTAAGACCTAAGTTTTAATATTACAGCTATTAGTCCTATGTCTTGGTCAAATGTTTGAGAGGAGCGAAAACAACATTCTCTATAAATCACACCATTGATTTTTATCCGAATTTTCACAGCCGAAAGAAGAGTGACAAGTGGACAAATTAGATATCAAAGTAACCAGCGGGAGGTCCACTTTTGCAACAAAAGTTTATTTAATTGCTTGAAACTAAATTAGGCTCAAATGGCTCTGAGCACTATGCGACTTAACTTCTGAGGTCATCAGTCGCCTAGAACTTAGAACTAATTAAACCTAACTAACCTAAGGACATCACACACATCCATGCCCGAGGCAGGATTCGAACCTGCGACCGTAGCTGTCCCGCAGTTCCGGACTGAGCGCCTAGAACCGCTAGACCACCGCGGCCGGCACTAAATTAGGTAGTTAAGAAAAATTTGATCAATGAATTAAGGGCAAATTTAAATATGACGGGTGGTCAGAAATTAAGTTGTATCTGTTATAGTGAAAGTAGTAGTGTGCGGTAATTCCGATACATGTGGATGGCTACTGTGCAGAGTTTCAGCCACTCACCAACTACAGCGCTAGTTATAGGTAAACACAAATGGCGACTTGTTTGAGAAACTGTAGGCGAACCGTGTAACCGCGGCTGAAATTAACCGGCGCCTTGTAGAAGTTTACAGGAAAATTGTAATGTCTCGTCAGCGTGTCATAATGGTGATGAAACTTTATGGCCGATAGAGAAAACGTCACCGACGAGGATCACTAAAGCCACCACTGATAGATTTGAATACATCTCGCATGGAACAGCTCATTCAGGACAACAGAAGGATGACATTACGGCATATTACAGTACAATTGAGAGGAGGTGAAACATTTCGCGACAGTGTAGCCAAACACTCAAAGACAGGGTTCTAACCAAGATCGTATACTCACAAGGGAACCTCCCCATCGCACCTCCCTCAGATTTACTTATAAGTTGGCATAGAGGATAGGCCTTGAAAAACTGAACACAGATCAATCGAGAAAACAGGAAGAAGTTGTGTGGAACTATGAAAAAAATAAGCAACATATACAAACTGAGTAGTCCATGGACAACATAGGCAACATCAAGAACAGAATGGGCTTAGGAGCGCCGTGGTCCCGTGGTTAGCACGAGCAGCTGCGGAAGAAGAGGTCCTAGGTTCAAGTCTATCCTCGAGTGAAAAATTTTTTTTCTTTACTTTCGCAAAGTTATTATCTGTCCGTTTGTTCATTGATGTCTCTGTTCACTGTAATACGTTTAGTGTCTCTGTTTTGCGACCGCACCGCAAAACCGTGCGATTAGTAGACGAAAGGACGTGCCTCTCCAATGGGAACCGAAAACATTTGATCGCAAGGTCATAGGTCAACCGATTCCTCAACAAGAAAACACGTCTGATACATTCTATACGACACTGGCGACGCCATGTGCGTCACGTGACAGTAATACGTTGTCGACCCACCTAACTTGTACACTTGGCGAATGGGTAAAAAGATTCTTCTACCTTGCCCGATACTACGGCGCAGTTTACCTCGCATCGTACGGACGGACGGACAGATAATAATTGTCTGAAAATATAAAATTAAACTTTTCACTCGAAGGAAGAGTAGAACCAAGGACCCCTCACTCCGCAGCTGCTCACGCTAACCACGGGACCACGGCGCTCCTGAGCTCGTACTATCCTTGATGTTACCTGTGATACGCATGGACTACTCAGTTTCTATATTTTGCTTATTTTTTCATAGTTCCACACAACTTCTTCCTGTTTTCTCGATTGATCTGTGTTCAGTTTTTCAAGGCCTATCCACTGTGCCAACTCATAACTAAAACTGAGGGGGGTGCGATGTGGAGGTTTCCTTGTCAGGCACATTCCATAAAGCGACATAAACATAAACTGGTATGGAGACTATGTCGAAAAATAACTGAGCTGTGCTGCAGCTCGCGTTGGTGCCGTGTGTAAGTTTCTGCCAGACCGTATCGTTTAGTTGGCATGGTTGCGTTGTTTATTTTCTTCTCGTCTTCACTAGCGCCACTCGGTTTCGTAAGCGTTGCCTGTCCGCTAGTGGCAGCAGCGGCGTTTATCGATATGTAGATCTGCTGCCCTATCTTTGGGGCAACCTCATTCTTTTCCGTGTGGTGGAGTGTGGAGTTCGGTTGGGGGCGCAGGAGCAGCGAGGTCTGCGCGGAGCAGCAACACGCCGGGACTGCTGGCGGCGCGTATGGACTGCTAGATCGAAGGGCAGTAGTCACGAGGGTGCACGACCTCGTCGAAACCGGATCCTACATGTTTAAGCTGACTGCATTGCAATTCGCGTAGAGAAACCTCCACCATTGTGAAATTTCGCGATTCTCCAGTGACTTGGGCTCGTGTTGCTGCTCGTAGTGTCGCCGAGGTGAATAGCAGCGAGTGGAGTACCTGGGGAAGGCGGACCTGATTAACCTTACTGAGCTTCTAATTACTATTTACTATTTTCAGCTTCTTACATAGTTAAGTGCAACCAGCGGTATTTTTCTGTCTTGTGGCCGCTAAAGCCCCAGTTACCTGCCCTGGGGGAGGGTGTATGTAACGGCAGTGTACATTTCCTCGTCCTGCCACCGCTGACCAGTGAGGCGTGTAAGTTTCTTGATTGTAGGTTGGGTGGTGTTGTTCTACCTTAGTGGTAGTCATTCCTTCTTGTTCCGGGCACTCTAAGCACAGTATTCTGCGGGCTGAGCCCAGATCGCCGGTTCCGGCTTTAGCGTAATTTTACATCTTGCATTTGGTCTGTTGGGTGTCAGGTAGCCTCACCAAGATTATCATTAGTCACTCGTTAGACTGCCACTAGTCTGAGTTACCATCTTGTGATATGAATGCAACTCTAGGCTGCCTTTTCTTCCCTCGCGAAAGTGTTTTTGGTGTGACCTACTCAGAGGTCGATTCCTGGAGCACCATCTGTCACTGGCCCTTGTGTTTTATTTTATTATTGTATTATTAAGTTACCATCATTCGTCTCACCTGTTTGGTGCTCTGTCATTTGTTGTTTTTTAATTAACTTTTGCTATGCTATTCGCCATTTGACAGTATATTCGTTAATTTTTTTATAATTGCCACTTTGGCGTTAAAGACCTACAGCTGTGATTGTGGTTACTTCTGATTGCGACGACAATGGCTTGTCTTCAAAATCATAGGCTGTCTGTATTTTATGCATTTGTTAAATTTTAAGTAATTGCCATTTTTCGCGTTAAAGGCGTTCAGCCGTGATTGTGGTTACGTGCCCTAAAGGTCTAATTGCTACCTCATTGGCTTGTTTTCGAAAATTATTGACTAAAATAAATGAGTGAAATTGCAAAGCAAACCAACAGTAATTGAGTAATTGATTCGGGCCCCGTCCACAATCGTAATCCAATCCTGCCATCCTTAATTACCAGGTCTCAATAACGTAATGTATCAATAGGCTGTAATGGTTGTATGAAATAAAACCTATACATTTCACTATAGGCTTTGTAACCTTAGTTTCTGATCACCCCTAGTATATAACGAGGAGCTGCTGTTAGCAGTGTAATGAAGTGCCAGAAGGTTCATTTCTTCAAGGGCTATCTACAAGGGGCGTTCAATAAATAAACCAACATCAATGAGTAATGCAACACATTTTTTTTCTGAAAGCGGGTTTATTTTATTCGGAATAGCAATACGACATATTATCTCCACTTTTTTCTTTACAAAATCCTATTTTTCAACATAATCTCCGTTCAACGTAACAGCATTTCGCCAACTTATTGTTAGGGCCTGCGTCCCCGTGCGGTACCACTCTACCGGTCGACATTCGAGCCGACGCGTTGCAGCATCAATAACCTCCCTGTCATCCAAGTATTGCTTACGGGGGAATGCAGCCTTCATTGGGCCAAAAACATGGAGCTCGGAAGCAGCGAGATCCGGACTTAAACAGACGCCGAACGACTCACTGTGCTTTTGTTCACTGCGAGGTGAAACTCAGCGACAGTTCACTGCTTGGAACGCACCTCAGTTACAGACGCCATATTGAAGGCTATATGAAGCGCCGTCAACAATCGGAACTTCATGAAAGTATAGGGGCTGGAGCCGGAGTATTCCACGATGCCCCAAAACAACATTCCGCATTTTTCCAGCCGAAATTGGCCGAGAGAGAAAATTGCTGCATTACTTACTGAACGCCCCTCATATTTTGGGCATAAAAAGTTACATTCGTGTATAAATCGTAGATTTTATACTTCTATAAAAAATAAAATAAAATGTATGTACACCTAATTACATTAAAATATCGACCGATATTTAAATATGTTACGTTTCATGCTTTCTGAACAAAACTTAAAAATAAAAATAAAATGGGAAAGAAAGGATCGAATGTTTTGTGAAATGATTTGTCTAAAAGTAATAAGTAAAATAGATTAGAGAAAGATTCGATACGCAATTATGCTCGAAATCACATACAGCAAATGAAGTGCGCCAAAAATTTCTTTAATCTATTTTATTTCTTACATTTAAATAAATTATTTCGTATTTCTGTCAGAGACAGCAAAGGACCTGGAAGAGCAGCTGAACGGAATGGACAGTGTCTTGAAAGGAGGATATAAGATGAACATCAACAAAAGCAAAACGAGGATAATGGAATGTAGTCGAATTAAATCGGGTGATCCTGCGTGAATTAGATTAGGAAATGAGACGCTTAAAGCAGTAAATGAGTTTTGCTATTTGGGGAGAAAAATAACTGATGATGGTCGAAGTAGAGAGGATATAAAATGTAGACTGGCAATGGCAAAGAAAGCCTTTCTGAAGAAGAAAAATTTGTTAACATCGAGTGTAGATTTAAGTGTCAGGAAGTCGTTTCTAAAAGTATTGGTATGGAGTGTAGCCATGTATGGAAGTGAAACGTGGACGATAAATAGTTTAGACAAGAAGAGAAGAGAAGCTTTCGAAATGTGGTGTTACAGAAGAATGCTGAAGATTAGATGGGTAGATCACATACCTAATGAGGAAGTATTGAATAGGATTGGGGAGAAGAGGAGTTTGTGGCACAACTTGACTAGAAGAAGGGATCGGTTGGTAGGACGGGTTCTGAGGCATCAAGGAATCACGAATTTAGTTTTGGAGGGCAGCGTGGAGGGTAAAAATCGTAGAGGGAGACCAAGAGATGAATACACTAAACAGATTCAGAAGGATGTAGGTTGCAGTAAGTACTGGGAGATGAACAAGCTTGCACAGGATAGAGTAGCATGGAGAGCTGCATAAAACCAGTCTCTGGACTGAAGACCACAACAACAACATTTCGTAAAACATTCGACTCTTTTTTTTCAAAAACAAATGTTTTTGCTAATTTGTTAATTAATAAAAATAATGTGATTAATTCTGTCTGCAACGAACACAAATGGAAATTACTAAAAGGAGAAACAGATATTTTTTCGCAGGTAACTATTGCAAAGGTCTAATTGTAGTAATTGTACTAGTAAGAGGCATTTTGTGTTGAAAAATGTGAAGACACATTGTAATAAAGAGTTAGCAAGCGCTCCGGATAAAAAATTAAAGAATTAGTCACTCTGACATCATTGTACTAACGTCTACTAACGCCTCCTCAGTTCAGCGAGTAGCAAAGTCTACAAATTACTTCAGGTGTGCCAGTTGGAGCCACTCATTGATGAGTACATCCTATAGAGGTACCAGACTCTGAAGATACTGATTGCTATGAGTACATTTCACCAGCTGTTGGAAAATCGTGCCAGATATGTTTTACAGGGTTGAAATCGGTGATTTTGCGGGCCGGTCGAAACGAGACAGGGTGCCTGAGTGTTCTTGAAACCAGAAACATGTGTGTGTGTGCGATTCTGTAAACACGACTGTTGCCATCTTAGATGGCGGCAGTACCCACAGCACACTCACTATCAACGCGTACAAGAAAGCACTGCGCTTGTCACCGAGAATGTTGAAATACAAATTCTGGTTCATGTTCGTAGTAACCTGAACGAGTGGATCCAATTCTTGGTAAGAAAAACTCCCCCCAAAACATCACAAAACCAGTTCTGGCCCGAACTGCACCCCTCGCACAATGTGAGTGAAACGCCTCATTGGATTGTCAGTGCACTCGACGCGTTGCAGTATTTGAAAAGATACAAAATGGCGGCTTTTTGGGCCACATTACCACCTCCAGACGTGTAAATTCTTATGTCGCTGTGAACAATGGCGATTTGCAATGTTCTTTTACTCCAAATGTCCACCTCACGCAGTCCCTTTGGCAATGTCAGCTCGGGAACGTCGAGATGGACCTCATTGGCACTAATGATTCCTGTCGGATTTTAAATCGATTGTCACTGACAATGTGTGACACTAGTTCACAGTCCCTATTGGCTTGGATACGTTTGCGTCTATTGTTACGCCTGGTTCCATATCTGCGACTTGTATATCACAGTTTCTACACACGTCGAATAGTTCGCGTTGATACACCAACAAATAGAGCAGCTTCATTTACAGCGTGGTCATGGACACGTTCAAACACGAGATCTTCTTTCTGCCGTTCTGTGACGTCTGCACGTCGGCCCATCTGCCTACGTGGATTCCATACAATCAACTGGCACTTCCACCCCACTTCAGTCAGCGCTGGAGGGTTACCAGGCATGGTATCAGTTCTACACCGCCTACAGCGCTACAAAATCACCAGAGTGCTCTTTTAACGGACTGACTTATATTTTGTTTTGTGGCGTATCGTGAGGTTAATTTCCTCGTATACTGGGTGATTATAATTAAAGTGCAGCTACTCACAGAAGTCCAGTGTAATTATCGTATGGCAGCGCAACTTGCTAGATACGCTAATGCGTTGATGCGAAACCTATTTACACTGGAAAAAAATTAGTTCCAGTTTTGGTCACCAGACACAGATCTGGCGCTGTACATTGTTCGCATGACGTTGTGGCATCCACGCTGTCATTCGACAAGCCATAACGTCAGTGAACAGTATGACTACCGAGAAGAGACTCCGTGAGCTGATAGTGAAAATTTTTTATGTGAATGGCAGCATTAAGAGAGTGTCGCCGACTGGAAGGTCAGAAGAGAGGACGGACTATGCAGTACTTGCCTTGGGTAGCGCTAGTGCTCGTGCTGTGTCACGAGATTTGTCCATACTATGGTCAATAGTACGGAACGTTTTGTGGGCCATATTACACTGGTACCCGTGCAAGATACAGACGGTGCAGCAGCTGAAAGCTGATGATCCGCAGCCATGGAAGGCGTTCGATACAGTTCCGCACTGTCGCCTGATAAACAAAGTAAGAGCCTACGGAATATCAGACCAGCTGTGTGGCTGGATTGAAGAGTTTTTAGCAAACAGAACACAGCATGTTGTTATCAATGGAGAGACGTCTACAGACGTTAAAGTAACCTCTGGCGTGCCACAGGGGAGTGTTATGGGACCATTGCTTTTCACAATATATATAAATGACTTAGTAGATAGTGTCGGAAGTTCCATGCGGCTTTTCGCGGATGATGCTGTAGTATACAGAGAAGTTGCAGCATTAGAAAATTGTAGCGAAATGCAGGAAGATCTGCAGCGGATAGGCACTTGGTGCAGGGAGTGGCAACTGACCCTTAACATAGACAAATGTAATGTATTGCGAATACATAGAAAGAAGGATCCTTTATTGTATGATTATATGATAGCGGAACAAACACTGGTAGCAGTTACGTCTGTAAAATATCTGGGAGTATGCGTGCGGAACGATTTGAAGTGGAATGATCATATAAAATTAATTGTTGGTAAGGCGGGTACCAGGTTGAGATTCATTGGGAGAGTGCTTAGAAAATGTAGTCCATCAACAAAGGAGGTGGCTTACAAAACACTCGTTCGACCTATACTTGAGTATTGCTCATCAGTGTGGGATCCATACCAGGTCGGGTTGACGGAGGAGATAGAGAAGATCCAAAGAAGAGCGGCGCGTTTCGTCACCGGGTTATTTGGTAACCGTGATAGCGTTACGGAGATGTTTAATAAACTCAAGTGGCAGACTCTGCAAGAGAGGCGCTCTGCATCGCGGTGTAGCTTGCTCGCCAGGTTTCGAGAGGGTGCGTTTCTGGATGAGGTATCGAATATATTGCTTCCCCCTACTTATACCTCCCGAGGAGATCACGAATGTAAAATTAGAGAGATTAGAGCGCGCACGGAGGCTTTCAGACAGTCGTTCTTCCCGCGAACCATACGCGACTGGAACAGGAAAGGGAGGTAATGACAGTGGCACGTAAAGTGCCCTCCGCCACACACCGTTGGGTGGCTTGCGGAGTATCAATGTAGATGTAGATGTAGAACGTTCTGGTTTTGCTCCTCGGTTTCTGTCACGGACAGAAGTTGATGACATGTGACCGGGCAATATTCTATGGAGTCACGAGGCACATTTTACACTACAGGGTGTAGTCAATACACAGAACTTCCTGATTCCGAGTACTGTTAAACCGCGTCCTGTGCACGAAGAGCCATTACACTAGTCGTATTTGACTGTGTGGTGTGGATTCACGAACACCTTTACTCTCCGTCCGTTTTTCTTTGAATAGAATACAACCAGAGGGCCTGTCAGATGTACAGTGACGTCTACACTTTATCGAGACCTCCTTGTATAGCATGTGATTCTTGCTTTGGAAGTGCGCAACTTGTTGGCAACCATTGTTTTCGTGCAAGATGGGGCAAGACTTCATGTTGTTCGCCCAGTGAATGATCTGGTTAACGCAACCTTCTACGAACGTGTTACAAACTGAAATACCTAGGCACGAGTCTAGACCCTCCATCGTCTCTTCCGCCATTATCTTCCATCTATCTTCGAAATTCACAGAATTGCTGTATAATTTGTTGCAGATGGAAGATTCGATCTGAAAATAATTCCACAGGCTGCAGTAACTCTACAGTTTGGAACTGCGCGACCGCTACGGTCGCAGGTTCGAATCCTGCCTTGGGCATTTATGTGCGTGATGCCCTAGGTTAGTTAGTTTTAAGTAGTTCTGGGGGACTGATGACCTGAGCAGTTAAGTCCCATAGTGTTCAGAGCCTTTTTTTTTTTTTTGTAGTAACTCATTTTTGCGCAATATCCTTTCGTCCGGGACTGCCAGCCCCGCAAGACAAGCAGGGGAGTTTCTGAGAAGTTTGGAAAGTCGAAAAGAGGTATTGGCAGAAGCGAAGCTATGAGGTGGGGGGTGGTGGAATGGGGGGGGGGGGGAGGGGAGAGGGATCTGTCATCAGGAGTCCTTCGGTAGTGCAGTCAGTAAGAGCAATGGCAGCGAGGTTTAAATGTGACGGGAAGTTTCAAAACAGCGTACATTCTGCAATGAATATTCACTCTGCAGAGGAGAGTGGGCTGATCAAAAAAGTTCCTGTTAGATAGAACTGCGTACCGGACCGAGACTTGAAACTGGGACTTTTGCCTTTCGCTGAAGAGAGCTCTATCGAATGAGCTATCCAAGCACGATTCACGACCTACAATCACAGTTTTACTCTCACATTCTTGCATTCCTTGCGGGACTAGCACTCCTGGAAGACTGGCTACAGCGGAGAAATGATTTAGTAGATCCTGTGCAGCTATTTTCAGAATAAATGTTAACTGTGGCACGAAGTGTTTGCTGATTTGTAGCATAGTAGCGGATTAAAACTGTATACCGATCTGGGAGCCGGCCGGGGTGGCCGAGCGGTTCTAGGCGCTACAGTCTGGAAACGCGCGACCGCTATGGTCGCATGTTCGAATCCTGCCTCAGGCATGGATGTGTGCGATGTCCTTAGGTTTGTTAGGTTTAAGTAGTTCTAAGTTCTAGGGGACTGATAACGTCAGAAGTTAAGTCCCATGGTGCTCAGAGCCATTTGAACCATTTTGAACCGGTCTGGGACTCGAAACTGGGACATGTCGTGCTTGGATAGCTCAGTCAGCAGGGCCCTTAACCGCTTCATGCAAAAGGTATCACGTTCTGGTCTGCCACACAATTTTAATCTGGCAGGAGGTTTCAAGACGCGTTCCGCTAAAAGTGAAAGATCAGTCTGTTTATATTGCTGTATTTGTCTTTTCAACAGGTCTCGAATATTAGTAGTTTATTGTCCCATTTAGAAAAATTCTTGCTTCAATACAATATTACGAGTATTAATCCGTCTCGAGATTACATGTCCTCTGCGTACTATCACTTGCCGGAAACCTCATTTCGGTGTATCGAATTTGTCACAAATTAAAAAGCCGCATTACATCCACGCTACTTGGCCAATACACATAAGCAAAAAAGTGAGAAAGGTCAGATGTAAGTGCGGCAAATTGGTGACAGGTCGAACTCCCGTTTCCTCTACATTCGAGCGAGAACGATTGCCAGAAAACGCAACAGTCTCCCTGGTTTTAAAACGTTGAGCTGTTACGCCCTGTGTCAAAAGTAGTTACGGCGTTAATGGTCTTCCTCATTTCCTCTGTTTTACGGTGTTAGTCGCAGCGCGGGAAAGAGAATGAAAGCTGTCAGGGAAAGTTGTCTGGGCGGAGAATCGTTTTGCAGACTTGATTACCGGCCAGCGACTTGCCCAACAGGGGCCGCTGCTCGCGTAAAGAAGACCCTATGGCGGCGTGGCGGTGCCAGCCAGGGCTGGCCGGGGAGAAAGCCGCACGGCCGGCTGCGCGCCAGCGAGCTCACAGGGAGGGGATCCCAGGCTCTTCCGCACTGCGGCTCCAGCCGGCTTCTTGCCACGTCTGAAACTGTACCATATACTTTCTCCAAAAATCACTTTCACCAATTACACTGACGGAAAAAAATTGCAACACCAAAAAATAATTAATGTAAAGTAATGAAAATTCTGGAATACGTTTGTCTGTGTAACGTACTGAAGTGATTAACACTGTAAGGTAACAGTTTAATGTGACCGCGACATGAGCCATACGAATGTGAAATGCTGATACACTAATAACCGGAGTAACACCCAGAACGTTAAATGCAAACATGCAAGTATGAATTGTGCTGGTTGGTTAGTTGATTTGGGGGAGGGAACCAAACAGCGAGGTCATCGGTCCTATCACGTTGTGGAAGGATGGGGAAGGATGGTCGCCCAGCCCTTTCAAATGTATCATCCCAGCATTTGCCTGGAGCGACTTAGAGAAATAACGGAAAACCTCAATCAGGATGGCCGGTGTAATATTTCTGGCTTATTCAGCCATCATATTAGACTCCAGGAAGCTATTCCCAGGGCAGTGGAGATGTTAGAAGCATAGAGATGACGCAATGTGGGATGAGGTACCGGTGACCGATGTTAGATTCGGTACCATTCCCGTGAGAAAGACCGCCTGCATGATGCTGCTGCTCTGTGATTGGTTGCTGTGTTCGGCGGTAGGGCGCCAAAACGTTAAACTTTAGTTGCTATTATTAATTAAACCTGTCATCCAAATTACTTCATTTTTTTAAGTAAACATCTCTCAACAGCCAGCTATCAATCAGTCACTTCAAAATTATTAAAATCAAAGTATTACTAAAACAAAAGACTGACGATATTACTGCCGATGCACTTCGGTGGCGTTCGGGTCACGCCTGCTGGCTTGGCGCGCGAAGTGTCTCGGGCAGTCCGGCTCTTCAGTTCTGCCGATCCAGTAGACAGACATGTTGTCTGTTATAGCAGTATTTGTTTCATGCAATTTTATTTACTACAGTTCCGGCCGTCGCTAGGTACAGACATGTTACCTGTAATAGTAGTATTTGATTCGTGTAATTTTATTCTCCAGTTGATTGATTCTGAGCACTATGGGACTTAACATCTCAGGTCATCAGTCCCCTAGAACGTAGAACTACTTAAACCTAACCAACCTAAGGACATCACACACATCCATGCCCGAGGCAGGATTCGAACCTGCGACCGTAGCAGTCGCGCAGTTCCAGACTGTAGCGCCTAGAACCGCTCGGCCACCAGCGGCCGGCTATTCTCCAGTTCTGACGGTTCCAGTAGACAGACATGTTGTCTGTGGCAGGATGTATTTCACGTTATTTTAGCCAGATATAATGACTGTGGAAAGAAATGTTCAATACGTTGTGATCAAGAATAGTTTCTCGTGTTTGTATCAATAAAAACTCGAGTGGCATCCCAAATGAGTTATAGTTTATTCGTAGCAGCAGTTCCTTGCGAAGTTAATTTTAGCCCAAGAAAAAGAATCCACGGCATACGTGCTGTTTTCTGCGCTGGGGACATCATCATCATGAAGACTGCAGGTTAGTGAAGTGTACAAGAACTTATGTATTCCACACAGGGCAGTGGAAACAACTACCGTACCGGACGCGGGTTTGAACCGTCGTCCTCCCGAATCGAGTGTGCTAACTACTGCGCCACCTCGCTCGGTCATGAATTGTGCTGTACATCTGCGGTATGTCAGTTTGTGGGCTGGACTTCCATGCCCGTTGCACTTGGTCGGTCAATACAGGGACGGTTATTGCTGGTTGTGAATGACGCTGGAATTGTCGTTCGATCATGTTCCATATGTGCTCGATTGGAGACAGATCTGGTGATCGAGCAGGCCAACGCGACATGTCGACACTTTGTAGAGCATGTTGGATTACAACGGCTGTATGCGGGAGAGCATTATCCTCTTGGAATATACCCTGAGGAATGGCAGCACTACATGTCGAATCACAAGATTGTTGTACAAATTTGCAGTCAGAGTGCACGGGGATAACTACGAAAGTGTTCCTTCTGTCGCATGAAATCGCATCCCAGACCATAACTCCGGGTGTAGGCCCAGAGTGTCTAGCACACGGACACGTTGACTACTGGCCTCGGCTTCTACCAACACACGGCCATCGCCGGCAGCGAGGTAGAACCAGCTTCCACCCTGCCCGCCAGTGAGCTCTCTGAGCCGCGCGGGATTAGCCGAGCGGTCTCAGGCGCTGCAGTCATGGACTGTGCGGCTGGTCCCGGCAAAGGCTCGAGTCCTTCCTCGGGCATGGGTGTGTGTGTTTGTCCTTCGGATTATTTAGGTTAAGTAGTGTGTAAGCTTAGGGTCTGATGACCTTAGCAGTTAAGTCCCATAAGATTTCACACACATTTGAACATTTTTGAGCTCTCTGAAGACACAAATGGCGGTCGTTTTCTAATTGGTGCAATGCACGCTACAAGGCGTCTGGCTCGAAGCGTTCTCGAAGTAAGCGATTTGTAACAGTTCGTTGTGTCACTGTAGTTGCAACTGCTGCTCAGATTGCTGCTGGTGGTGCAGTACGATGCACCAGAGCTATACAACGAACACGATGGTCGTCCCTCTCCAATGTGTCCGTCCGAAGACATGTCTTCTTGCGACCGTACATTCTTTTGACCACTGCTGTCAGCGGCTACGTTCGTGTGAAAGCTTTTTGCAGTATTGCAGAAGGACCACTCAGCTTCTCTAGCCCCATTACTCTGTGAGGTGTTGATAATGACGCCTTTGTATTATTGACTAATATCAGCTCACCAAGTCCATTCTCATAGGTAACTAACCTTCACAAGCGTTACAGCACGTATTTAATCCAACCTTGAGTTGTATCGACATAGTGGCACCGCTAGGGCCACTCTTATGCCATTGGCACTAAATCTGTAAAGACATCACCTTTCAGGTGTAGAAACACACCTACCGACTTTCGTTTACGTCGCACAACTCCTTCTTGATGTTGCGAATTTTTTAAATCAGGGTAGTTCCGCAGAACACAGGAAGTACACTGCTGGCCATTAACATTCCAACACCAAGAAGGAGTGTTCTGGACAAACTTAATTATGAATACATTCCAGGATCGAGGGTCTTGATAATTTTTTCCTGTCATCGACGTTGATACTCGCAAGATATCAGTCACAGGGATTCCAATACTTTCAAGACCGTTTCAATTTCGAATGTGAAGTCAGATAACACATGACAAAAGAAATATTTTTTTCGCGTGATATAATTACAAATTAACAATTTCTGATTTTTGTCTTTACTTGGATCGTGTAACCTCTCTTCTGGTGAAACTTGATGTTTCTACGTCAGGGGGGAGTACCCTCCACGTTTTAATGACTGCGTTTGCGAGTATCAAAATATGTGATACGAGTGATCTTATCTTTTGACTGCATTGACTTACAAGCTTAACATTTTTACATCACCAAAGGAATACAGACCTCAGTATGTGACACAAATGTTTCTTGAAACGTCCACCAGTTCCTGACTAAAAGGGGTCTTAACAGGCGAAGGGACAAACAGCATTCTTATCGTGTGATATAATTACACATCAATAACTTCGGATTTTTCCCTTTGCTTGTACTGTAAAATCGTTTTCCTTGCCTAATTTCATGATTTTAGACCAAAGGGAATTATCCTATAGGTTTCGATGAGTGAGTTCGCAGGTATCAAAATATGTGGCATAAATAGCCGTAACTTTTGGCTCAATTGACTTAGAAACGTACAATTTTTACTCCGACACGTGAATATGGACCTTAGTATATGATATAAATTTCAACTTCATACGTCTACACATTCCTGAGAGAAAGGATTCTGAGCAGCCGGACAGACAAACAGACAGACAGATGGACAACAAAGTGATTCTATAATCACTATGCCAGGGTGGAATAGTGATAACAGCATCTGCGTAGTGAGCAGGAGACCCAGGTTAGAATCCCGGCCTTGAGACAAATTTTCATTTGTTGCTTCAGTCTGCATCACAGATGTTGGAGACTTGAAAAGGTCTCTGGAACCACATAGTTTCATTTGATCCTGTACGGGTTCCATTCTTACCGATTGTGGTACGGAACCCTAAAAACGAAATTTTACTTACTCTGAGTATACAGTATAGGTAGGGACAATACATGATTAAATTTGTAGGTGGTTAAGGAACGAATTTTAATATACAAATCTGTCAACTCTGGCAGAAACAACGGTTGTAACGCGGCAGGGCATCGAGTCGAAAGGTGGTCGGATGACAATTACGAATACTTCTGTGCCGCTTCAGATGCTGGCGGTTGGTCGCGCATCGGTTTCTCGGCAACGCGTCGTCACTTGTTTTCAGTGGGTAAGACATCTGCAGAACGTGTGGTCCAAGGCAACAATGGAACATTCCCTGCAATCGACGTTGATCAGGACAGCTCATACAACATATGGTCTTGCGTTATCTTGTAGAAAGATGTCACAGAGACATCAAAGATAAAGTACAACCACCTGCCTTAACACGACAGGATGTAACGGCTGTTGTAAGAATTACTAGCTACTCGAACCAGAGGTTACTGAGCAAAATCTGCCCTCGAATACCGACACGTGCTATAGACGTTTCTTGTTCTTATATGAAGCATAACACGATATTCTCACAAACAAAAATCATTCAAATGTGATTTCTGAACGAAAAAGCCATTGTGTATTCTTTCCTTAACATTTCCTTGTACATGATGTTTCTGAAGTATTCGTTCAAATTAATTCATGAGATAGAGAACATCAAAACAAATATATGTCGATAAGGAACATAGAGTATGGTCTCTGAAGTCAGCTCATATTGTTAAGGAACCTTTTTTTAGTGGTGCTGAGGTAAGCTGGTGCGTCGGTGTCTCTGACACAGAATGTATACTGACATTCAAAACTGCACTGTGTACGCTTAAGACGGTCATATTGTCAGTTGTGGCCGTCGATTTGTTTCGGACGAAGAGGTGCACACCTGCGTGCAATTATGGTTCCGTTGGCAACCGCAAACGTTTTTCTTTGAAGGCTTTGTGGTACAAGGCGGTGATGTCCAGATCTCAGAGCTAACCATTAGTACACAGCTGGTTTGAACTACAGTACTCGTTCCCAGTCAGCGACACCAACATAACAGCTTACGTCAGCACCACGTTCCCTAACATTGCAAGTTGACCTCGGAGACCATATGTTCCTCATCGAACTATATTTTTGTTTGTGTTCTCTACCTCCTGCATTAACTGAACGAATAGTTTCGGAACACCGAGTACACAAAATGTAAATGGTGCTATTAAGACCTACATTGCGCGGGTACGCTGACTAGCTAATTATTTGCATATTTAACCATGTAATTCATCTCATACCAATTTGACGTTTGCTGCCTGTCGCCTGGACGGTGTTATGAATTTTAATCCCAACAGTATACAACAATTGCGACAACATACTAGACACCTACCGGGAAACAGTTTGAAACAAACAGAGAGCGCCGTAATGAATTCAGTAAATATAAACTACAGAGTCGACGTAATGCATGTGTGGTCTAGGGGTTGCGTCTATGACGAATAATCGGAGCCTTATCAGTCCCGGCTTCAAGCTCGCCGCCGCTCAAATTTTGATTAATAATCAACATTGGCGGTCGAAGACTTTCGGAGTAAGAAGTCACCCATATTCTACCAACGGCCTTGTCAAAGAGGGCGGAGCAGCGGACAGATATTCAGGGCACTCTCTTGTTCTTATGATAGGAAGCTGCCCCTAAAGGCGGAATAATCAGCAATGATCAAAGACATGAGGATGCAGAAGGCAATGGAAACCACTACATCAAAGACGCATTATGTCTGTCCACAGGACATGTGGCCTGTAATTGATAAAGTGTCATGATGATCTCTCCATTGGCAAAAGATTGCGGAATAGTCCACCATTCAGATCCCCGGGAGGGGAGTGCCAAGAGGGGAATTGACCATGAGAAAAAGGTTGAATAACCAACGAAAGGATAACGTTCTACCGGTCAGGGCGTGGAATGTCAGAAGTTTGAATGTGGTAGTGAAGCTAGAAAATCTGAAAAGGGAAATTCAAAGGCACGACCTAGATGTAGTAGTGGTCAGTGAAGTGAAGTGGAAAGAAGACAAGGATTTCAGGACAGCTGAGTATAGGGTAAAAAATGGTGTAACGAAGGTAGAATTCGTTATGGATAGAAAGATAGGGCAAAGAGAGTGTTACTGTGAACAGTTAAGTGGCAGGGTTGTTCTTATCAGAATCGACAGCAAACCAACACCGACAACTATAGTTCAGGTATACTTTCCGACGTCGCAAGCTGAAGATGAAGAGATAAAGTATACGAGGACATTAAAAGGGCAATACAGCACGTAAAGAGAAATGAAAATCTAATACTCATGGGGGACTGGAATGAAGTTTATGGGAAAAAAGTAGAAGAATAGATGGGCTTGGGACGTGGAACGAGAGAGGAGACAGTCTAATTGAGTTCTGTAATAAACTTCAGTTAGTAATAATTAATACTCTATTCAAGGAACACAAGAGAAGGAGATATACTTGGAAAAGGCCGGGTGATACAGAAAGATATCAATTAGATTACATCATGGTGAGATGTAAATTCCGAAATCCGATACTGGATTGTAAGGGGTGCGCAGGGGCAGATGCAGACGCTCATCATAGTGAAGTAATGATGAAGAGTAGGCTGAAGTTTAAGATATTAGTCAGGAAGAATCAATACGCAAAGAAGTGGGATAAGGAATTGCTAAGGAATGACGAGATACGCTTGAAGTTCTCTAAGGCTATAGATACAGCAATAAGGAATAGATCAGTAGGGAGTACAGTTGAAGAGGAATGGACACCTCTCAAAAGGGCCATCACTGAAGCTGGGAAGGAAAACATAGGTACAACGAAGGTAACTGCGAAGACACCATGGGTAACAGAAGAAATACTTCAGTTGATTGATGAGCGGAGGAAGTACAAACATGTTCCGGGAAACTCAGGAATGCTGAAATACAAGTCGCTGAAGAATGAAATAAATACTAAGTGCAGGGAAGCTAAGACGAAATAGCTGCAGGAAAAATGTGAAGACATCTAAAAACAAATGATTGTCGGAAGGACAGACTCAGCATACAGGAAAGTCAAAACAACCATCGGTGACATTAAAAGCAAGGGGGGCAACATTAAGAGAGCAACGGGAATTCCACTGTTAAATGCAGAGGAGAGAGCGGATAGGTGGAAAGAATACATTGAAAGCCGCTATTATGGGGGTGAAGATTTGTCTGATGTGATAGAAGAAGAAACAGGTGTCGATTTAGAAGAGATAGGTGATCCAGTATTAAAATCAGAATTTAAGAGAGCTTTGGAAGACTTAAGATGAAATAATGCAGAAGGGATAGATAACATTCCACCAAAATTTCTAAAATCGTAGGGGGAAGTGGCAACAAAATGACTCTTCACGTTGGTGTGTAGAATGTATGAGTCTGGTGACTCAAGAAAAAGCAACAGGCGTTCATAGTATTTGTCGACCTGAAAAAAGTGTTCGACATTGTAAAATGGTGCAAGATGTTCGAAATTCTGAAAGTAGTGGGGATAAGGCATAGGGAAAGATGGATAATATACAATATATATAAGAGCCAAGAGAGAATAATACGAGTGGACGATCAAGAACGAAGTGTAAGACAGGGACGTAGTCTTGTGGTCGCTCCTACAGTTCAGTCTGTACATCGAAGAAGCAATGATGGAAATGAATGGAAAGTTCAGGAGTGCAATTAAAACTCAAGCTGAAAGTATATCACTGATACGATTCGCTGATGATATTGCTATCCTGAGTGAAACTGAAGAAGAATTACATGATCTGCTGAATTGAATGAACAATCTAACGAGTACAGATTGGACTGAGAGTAGTCGAAGAAACACGAAAGTAAAGAGAAGTAGCAGAAACTTAGCATCAGGATTGATCGTCACGAAGTAGATGAAGATAAGGAATTCTATTACCTAAGCAGCAAAATAACCAATGACGGATGGAGCAAGGAGGACATCAAAAGCAGACTAGCACCTGCAAAAAGGGCTAGTATCAAACATACGCCATAAATTGAGGAAGAAATTTCAGAGAAAGTACGCTTGGAGCACAGTATTGTATGGTAGTGAAACATGGACTGTGGGACAACCGGAACGGAAGGGAATCGAAAGATTTAAGATGTGGTGCTACACACGACTGTTGAAAATTAGGTGGACTGGTAAGGTAAGGAATGAGGAGGTTCTACGCAGAATCGGAGAGGAAAGGAATATGTGGGAAACACTGACAAAGATAAGGGACAGGATGACAGGACATCTGTTAATACATCAGAGAATGACTTCCATGGTACTATGGGGATCTTTAGAGGACAAAAACTGTAGAGGAAGACAGAGATTGGAATACACCCAGCAAATAATTGAGGAGGTAGGTTGCAAGTGCTACCCTGAGATGAAGACGTTGGGACAAGAGAGGAATTCGTGGCGGGCCGCTTCAAACCATTCAGAAGAATGATGACTAAAAAATTTAAAAAAAATTCGATTTAGGAAGACAGAATATCTTAAGACCCAAATAGGCGGCGTTTTTGAAGAAGTATGGCTGCACTTACCATGGTACATGATCTCATGAATCCGCAGATCAATAGATGTTGGAATTCCAAAAGTCCTCATCAATTGCGTCAAGAGTCTTTCCATAATGTGAAAGCAGGAGCTTGGTGTGCAGTTAGCGCAACAGGTTATTAAACTGATCATTTTATGCCAAATTGTAACTTCTAATAAGTATGTGAACAATGTACTACAATCTTCTTTAAAATAACTAACGGAAAGACCCATTGTCGTTTCATGCAGGAGAATGCAAGAGCACACACCGCCAATGCGTCTATGGCAACATTACAAAGCCTGATAGCTGTTATCTGCATTTTGCCTAAACAACATGACAGAAACGTCGTTCCCATCAGAGCAAAATCCTTTCTGTCTCACTCCATCGGTCAGCCACTTTCTCGAAGTCCTTCTCAGTAGCAGGAACCCGGTTCTGGAATAACCTCCCACGTTATATTAGAGAAGATCTCCAGCTTCAGAAGTCAGTTAATCACATATCTAATAAGGCAACAGCAATGACTACCATTGTTAATAGTAGTAGTCTACAGTGGGATTTCTTTCGATAGTTAACAGGTGGAGTTACCAAGATAAGCGAGTATTAGCCCCTTTTAGATATATAGTCTAGTGGACGGTTGTGGAACTCTTGTGGACAGAAAGTTTGCACGGTTTATACTCTAATTACTGCCTAGACTTTTATGGGATTAATAGAAAGGAACCAGTGTTTGCATCGAGTGGTGATACTATTGAGGTTGGCGTTGATGGGACGGTCGGGACAAATGGAGGTGATGCGGATGGCAAGAAAAGCAGTGTTATCAGCATAATTAAGTAAGTAAACAGTACATGAAATTTTGCCCTAACTGCCGGTTGTCAGTAACTTGATGGCACGAGATACTGTGCCAGCAAGTTACTGACATCCCGCAGTTCGACCAAATTTTCGAGGAACAATCTACACAGCGGCAAAATTTTCAATGGTTTAGGACCGTCGCCTGTATGCAGGTGACAAAAGAGTGTTGACAGTACGGTTCCCTGGGACACAGGCGACAGAGAGCGGTCCGCCCGGCTCTAACCGTTCCGTGCTGCGCTGCGTTGCGCTGCGTTTCTTTGCGCGCTCACCTTGCGCCAGACCTGATTATGTAAGCCGGCCCGGCGGAAAGTGAAGCGAGCAGCGCATTTTTGTCGAAACGCAGAGCGCAAACCACATCCCGCCCCCGCTCCGCGGTTAATGACTCCATTCTGTGCGAGCAGCTCGCAGCAGAGCGCGGCTCGCCGAAGCGACAGCCGTCTGTGACAGGCACTATCCAGCAGCCCAAGAATGTGTACACCCAGCATACTCCACGTCTTGCTCACGTCCATTCTACAGCACGGCCTATTAACAACACACAGCCTCCGAGTCTGTGTTTACGGCTTTCGTAGCAGGAAAAATTTACTGTCCAATACAGATTACAGTTCAGGAAATGGTTTCGTGGCGGTTTGAAGGCAGTACGCACGCGTACAAGTCTGGTAAATTGCCACGAAAGAATGGCTGCACCTTCATGATTGGTAAGATTGATTATTCCAAGGATCTTCAGAAATGTGAACAATGAACGTTGAGAGCCACCTGAATTTGTTAGTGTGTCGACTGCGGCTGAAAATGGAAAAAAATAGTTCCGTGCCGTTACTAAACATTTTCAATTGAAGTGTTAGACTGCCACATAAATCAAAACAGAACTTAATGAAATTCACACGGACTCTGCACCATCACTGAAGACCATTTAGTTTTGGATTAATGAATTTAAGTGTGTTCGGACAAGCACCGAAGACGAAGCTTGCTCCAGACGTCCAACTGATGACACCACAAAGTCATTGACAAAATCGATTGCATGGTAATGCAAAACCGCCGAGTAAAAATTCGTGACATTGCTGAGCTGTAGGCATCTCAATTGTGCGAGTGTTATTTCTGCATGGAGAACTGCCTATGAAAAAGCTGTTTGCGAGTTGGATGCCGCGATTGCTCACAGTCCACCAAAAGCGCATCAAAAAAATGGTTCAATTGGCTCTAAGCACTATGGGACTTAACATCCGAGGTCATCAGTCCCCTAGACGTAGACCTACTTAAACCTAATCTAAGGACATCACACACATCCATGCCCGAGGCAGGATTCGAACCTGCGACCGTAGCAGCCGCGTGGTTCCGGACTGAAGCGCCTAGAACCGCTCGGCCACATCCGCCGGCAAAAGCGCATCCTGCACAACATTTCAACACAATGTCTGGCGATGTTTAATCGCAATCCGCAAGACTGTGCTCCGATTTGTGACTTTTGATGAATCCTGGACCCCTCATTACACTTCAAAGTCAAAATGGGAGCCAAAATAATGGACAAAAGCTGGTGAAAGTGCAACGAAGAAGGGAAAGACCATTTTGTCAGGTGGGAAGGTGACGGTAAAGAGATGGCCACCGTTTTTGGGGATTCCCAAGGAATAATACTTACAGGTTATTTGGAAAGAAGGGAGAACCATAACTGGACGCTATTGCATTTCATTGTTGGATCGTTTGATTCTTTCGTTGGCTGGAAAAACGCAAAAAGTGCTCTTTCACTAGGACAACGCACAAACCCACACATTGACGATAACAACGGCGAAATTCATGAATTTAGCTTCGAACGGGCTCTTTCATTTACCCTATTTACCCAACTTAGCCCAAACGTAAAACTCTTCCTTGCTGGGAAGACATCTTCATCAAATGAGGAAGTGATAGTTGCAGCCAACGACTGCTTGACAGAGTTCGACGGAACCTACTTTCCCGATGGGATGAAAAAGCTGAAGAATCGCTGGACCAAGTGTATATCCCTCAAAGGGTACTGTCGAGAAGTAAGGTGAGCTGTTTACGAAATAAAGATTTTTTCTTGCTTTTTTAAAAGACTTATCAAATCCCTCTCGTATATAAGGGCATAGCGCCGCCAGAGGGTGCGCGCTGATGAGACCGCACTCACAACCTCTACCCAACACGCCAGAAATACCACCGATCCCTTCAACTCCATCTCAACATTTTTCCTCCAGGTGCAACCAGTAACTCCTGAAAACAAACCCCTCGAAGACACTCGCAATAATAACGGTAATAACCACCCGTAGCTTGCGTATTCGTAACTTTTATCTCACCATTTCACAACAGCCCCATCCAGCCAACTAATACACTAAAATATCTTAAGCCTTGACCAAGAAAATAAGATGGAAAGCTCATCTTCAAACCAGCCAACAGGAAGCCCACAATAAACACTACTAGAACTACTGACCAGCCGAACATAGAAAATGGTTCATATGGCTCTAAGCACTATGGGACTTAACATCTGAGGTCATCAGTCCCCTAGACTTAAACCTAACATCCATGTTCGAGGCAAGATTCGAACCTGCGACCGTAGCGGTCGCTCGGTTCCAGACTGAAGCGCCTAAAACCAATCGGCCACACCGGCCGGTTGAAATTAAAAGCAAGGGCGTTAATATTATGAGTGCACTGGCAATTCGACTGTTAAATTTAGGCTGTGGCCGAACGGTTCTAGGCGCTTCAGCCCGGAGCCGCGCTGCTGCTACGGTCGCAGGTTCGAATCCTGCCTCGGGCATGGATGTGTGTGATGTCTTTAGGTTAGTTAGGTTTAAGTGGTTCTAAGTCTAGGGGACTGATGACCTCAGATGTTAAGTCCCATAGTGCTTAGAGCCAATTGAACCATTTTTTGTTAAATTTAGAGGAGAGTGCGAATAGGTGGATAGAGTACACTGAAGGCTTCTAGAAGGAGAAGGACTTGTCTGATGGCGTTATATAACAGGAAACAGGAAAGGAGACAGGGAAGAGATAGGGCATCCAGCGTTAGAATTTAAAAGACCTTTGGACGACCTAAGATCAAATTAGGCAGAATCGTTAGCGGAAGTGGCAACAAAACGACTATTAACGTTGGGGTGTAGAATGTAGTGAGACCGGCGATACAGCATCCTAATTTTGGAAAAACATCATCCATACAGTTGCGAAAACAGCAGGAGCTGACAAGTGCAAGAATTATCGCACAGTAAGCTTATGCATCCAAGTTGCTGACAACAATAATATAAAGAAGAATGGAAACGAAAACTGAAGATCTGTTAGATGACGATCAGTTTGACTTTCTGGAAGGTAAAAGCACTGGAGAGGCAATTCTGACGCTGTGCTTGGTGATGGAAGCAAACCTGAAGGAAAATCAAGACGCAAGACCTGGAAAAAGCGTTCGACGAAGTAATATGGTACAAGGTGTTCGAAGTTCTGAGAAAAATAAAGGTATGCTCTACAAGAGAAAAGATGGGCAAGACCAATAACGAAGTGCTTAGATTAAAAAGGATGTAAGACAGGGGTATGGTCTTTCGCTTCCATCGTTAAATACGCGTACCGAAGAAGGTATAATGGAAATAAAGGTTCACGATTGGGATTAAAATTCAAGGTCAAAGGATATCAATGGTAAGATTCGCTGGTGCCATAGCTATCCTACGTGAAAGTGAAGAAGTATTACAGGATCTATAGAATGGAATGAACTGTATAATGAGTACAGAATATGGAATGGGAGTAAATAGAAGAAAGAGGAAGTACCAGAAATGAGAACATCGACAAACCTTATATCAGAATTGGGGATCACGAAGTAGACGAAGGAATTCTGCTACCCTAGAAACAAAATAACCGGTTATGGATGGAGAAAAGAGGACATAAGAAACAGACTAGCTCTGGGAAAAAGGGCATTCCTACACAAGACAAGTCAACTAGTATCAAAACATTGGCCAGAAAGTGAGGAAGAAATGTCTGAAAATGTACGTTTTGAACGCAGCATTGTATGACATTGAAACATGGACTGTGGGTAAAGCGGAAAAGAATACAATCGAAGTATCTGAGATGTGATGCCACAGAAGAACGATGAAAATTGGGTGGTCTGATAAGGTAAGGAATGAGGAGGTTCTACTCAGGATCGGCGAGGAAAGGAACTGATGCGATATCTGTTAAGACTTCAGGGAATAACTTCCAAGGTACTAGAGCAAGCTGTAGCGGGCAAAAACTGTAGAAGAAGCCCGAGATTGGAATGCATCCAGGAAATAACGGAGGACGTTGGTTGCAACTGCTATTCTGAGATGAAACGGTTGACACAAGAGAAAAATTCGTGGCGAGCCACATCATACCAGTCAGAAGACTGATGACACAAAAAAATATTTTGTGTTAATTTGGTCTCTGTCGAGTTTCGCGTGTCTACAGCAATGGAAATGGAAATGAGCGTTTGGCGTCATTAGCCGGTTGGCCGGGAGGCCCCTTGTGGGGGCAGGTCCGGCCGCCTTGGTGCAGGTCTTATTACATTCGACGCCACACTGCGGGCCGAATGGGGATGAAATGATGATGAACGCAGCACAACAACAAGTCCCTGAGCGGAGAAAATCCCCGACCCAGCCGGTAACCGAACCCGGGCCCGTAGGACGGTCATCCTTCACGCTCACCACTCAGCTATCGGGGCGGACTCTACAGCAATGATACCTCTTAAGTCAGTTCCGAGACCTCTTGAATTTGTCGTTCGTCTTCTGATGTCAACACATGTCATCAGCATACGAAATATTCCTATTCAAAACGATATTAAACAGGAGTGAGCTGAGACCGTTACCTTAATGTTCCCCATCAGTGACGTCGAACTAGCTGGCTCCCTGACAAATTACGCTTCTCTTTCTTTACCCTTGAAGGCAGAACGGGCTGTTCGCATTCTGCTCTGTTGTGGAGTCAATGCCTCTTCAGTCATACAGGGTGTTTCAAAAATGACCGGTATATTTGAAACGGCAATAAAAACTAAACGAGCAGCGAAAGAAATACACCGTTTGTTGCAATATGTTTGGGACAACAGTACATTTTCAGGCAGACAAACTTTCGAAATTACAGTAGTTACAATTTTCAACAACAGATGGCGCTGCGGTCTGGGAAACTCTCTAGTACGATATTTTCCACATATCCACCATGCGTAGCAATAATATGGCGTAGTCTCTGAATGAAATTACCCGAAACCTTTGACAACGTGTCTGGCGGAATGGCTTCACATGCAGATGAGATGTACTACTTCAGCTGTTCAATTGTTTCTGGATTCTGGCGGTACACCTGGTCTTTCAAGTGTCCCCACAGAAAGAAGTCACAGGGGTTCATGTCTGGCGAATAGGGAGGCCAATCCACGCCGCCTCCTGTATGTTTCGGATAGCCCAAAGCAATCACACGATCATCGAAATATTCATTCAGGAAATTAATGACGTCGGCCGTGCGATGTGGCCGGGCACCATCTTGCATAAACCACGAGGTGTTCGCAGTGTCGTCTAAGGCAGTTTGTACCGCCACAAATTCACGAAGAATGTCCAGATAGCGTGATGCAGTAATCGTTTCGGATCTGAAAAATGGGCCAATGATTCCTTTGGAAGAAATGGCGGCCCAGACCAGTACTTTTTGAGGATGCAGGGACGATGGGACTGCAACATGGGGCTTTTCGGTTCCCCATATACGCCAGTTCTGTTTATTGACGAAGCCGTCCAGGTAAAAATAAGCTTCGTCAGTAAACCAAATGCTGCCCACATGCATATCGCCGTCATCAATCCTGTGCACTATATCGTTAGCGAATGTCTCTCGTGCAGCAATGGTAGCGGCGCTGAGGGGTTGCCGCGTTTGAATTTTGTATGGATAGAGGTGTAAACTCTGGCGCATGAGACGATACGTGGACGTTGGCGTCATTTGGACCGCAGCTGCAACACGGCGAACGGAAACCCGAGGCCGCTGTTGGATCACCTGCTGCACTAGCTGCGCGTTGCCCTCTGTGGTTGGCGTACGCAGTCGCCCTACCTTTCCAGCACGTTCATCCGTCACGTTCCCAGTCCGTTGAAATTTTTCAAATAGATCCTTTATTGTATCGCTTTTCGGTCCTTTGGTTACATTAAACCTCCGTTGAAAACTTCGTCTTGTTGCAACAACACTGTGTTCTAGGCGGTGGAATTCCAACACCAGAAAAATCCTCTGTTCTAATGAATAAACCATGTTGTCTACAGCACACTTGCACGTTGTGAACAGCACACGCTTACAGCAGAAAGACGACGTAAAGAATGGCGCACCCACAGACTGCGTTGTCTTCTATATCTTTCACATCACTTGCAGCGCCATCTGTTGTTGAAAATTGTAACTACTGTAATTTCGAAAATTTGTCCGCCTGAAAATGTACTGTTGTCCCAAGCATATTGCAACAAACGGTGTAATTCTATCGCTGCTCGTTTCGTTTTTATTGCCGTTTCAAATATACCGGTCATTTTTGAAACACCCTGTATTTGGCAATAATCTTGCAAGGTCGTATTCTGTCCTATGTGAGGAGCCTAAATGTTACTCCGTACATTTAATAGATAATCTACCAGGTGTGATCTAACGCAGAGGGAATTCCAGTTGGGAATATTTGGGAAGTATATTAAACGAAAGGATACAGAAGTGTGCAGAAGGCATACTAGGGGAATATCAGTGTGGCTTTCGACCAGACAGAGGAACAACTGATCAAATATTTGTGATAAGACAAATGATGGAAAAGTTCTATGAATATGATATAGATCTGCATTTCCTATTCATCTACTTCAAACAAGCCTTTGACAGCATAAATCGGCAAGAACTATACAGAGCACTGAAAGAAGTTGATACATGTGCTAAATTAATAAGACTAATCAGAATGACAATGACAGAGACAAGAGCAAAAGTAAAGGTCCTTAGCAGAACAAGTGAAAGCTTTGACTTTAATAAAGGAGTGAAGCAAGGTGATAGTCTTTCCACTGTCCTATTCAATATAGCCCTGCATAGTGTAGTAAATAAAATCAACAAAAGAGGCACCATATTTATGAAAACTAGCCAGTGCTATAGTAGGAAGAAATACCAATACGCTCCTAGAAACATACCAGGCAATGGAAACAGAAACCTTAAAAATTGGCCTCATAGTAAATGAAAACAAAACAAAATATATGGTAATGTCACAATCTGAGGCTAGAAGAACCCCTAAAAACCTAAACATCAATGGGAAATGCTTCAATGGAGTGTCCTCTTTTATCTAATTGGGAGCCCTAATAACAAATGATAACAGTATTGGAAAGGCTATAAGGGAAAGAATACAAGCAGGAAACAGAGCTTACTTTGCAAATATGCAACTTTTCAAAAATAGCCTTGTTACAAGAAAAGCTAAACTGCTAATATATAATTCCCTAGTCCGCCCAGTTATCACATACGGCTCAGAGGTATGGACGTTGACAGAACACGATAAAAATGCACTAAGAACCATTGTGCGGAAAATACTACGCAAAATATATGGGCCAATAAGGGAGGAAGAAGGCTGGAGAATACGCTACAATGCCGAATTACAAGAGTTAATACAAGGCAGGGACATAGTAAAATATGTGAAATCACAGCGAATACAATGGCTAGGACACTTGGAGAGAATGGCAGAGGATAGAATTCCAAAGAAAATGATGAAGGGTATGATCCATTCAGTTAGGCGAAAAGGGAGACCTAGAAGAAGGTGGATCGACAAGGTAATAATGGATAGCACCAGTATGGGAGTCCGGGGGTGGAAAAGAGCAGCAAATAACCGAGAAGTGTGGAGGAAGATTGTTGAAGAAGCCAAGGCTCACCAAGGGCTGTAGCGCTACTGAAGAAGAATATTTGGGAAGTATATCCAGGTCTAGGGGTAGCGTCTTTGATTCATAACCAAGACGTCTTCGGTCCCGGGTTCGATCTCCGGCACTGCCTAAATTTTGATAAATAATCAGCATTGGCGGCCGAAGACTTCCGGCATAAGAAGTCAGCCTCATTCTGCCAACGGCCTTGTCAAAGAGGGCGGAGGAGCGGATAGAGGTTCAGGGCACTCTCTTGTCCTAGGGGTGGGAAATTGCCCCTAAAGGCGGAAGAATCAGCAATGATCAACGACATGGGGATGCAGAAGGCAATGGAAACCACTGCATTAAAGACACGTAACGTGTATCCACACGACATGTGGCCTGTAATTGAAGAAGTGTCATGATGATCTCTCCATTCGCAAAAGATTCCGGAATAGTCCCCCATTCGGATCTCCGGGAGGGGACTGCCAAGGGGGAGGTTGCCATGAGAAAAAGATTGAATAATCAACGAAAGGATAACGTTCTACTAGTCGGGGCGTGGAATGTCAGAAGCTTGAACGTGGTAGGAAAACTAGAAAATCTGAAAAGGGAAATGCAAAGGCTCAATCTAGATATAGTAGGGGTCAGTGAAGTGAAGTGGAAGGAAGACAAGGATTTCTGGTCAGATGAGTATCGGGTAGTATCAACAGCAGCAGAAAATGGTATAACAGGTGTAGGATTCGTTATGAATAGGAAGGTAGGGCAGAGGGTGTGTTACTGTGAACAGTTCAATGACCGGTTTGTTCTAATCAGAATCGACAGCAGACCAACACCGACAACGATAGTTCAGGAATACATGCCGACGTCGCAAGCTGAAGATGAACAGATAGAGAAAGTGTATGAGGATATTGGAAGGGTAATGCAGTATGTAAAGGGGGACGAAAATCTAATAGTCATGGGCGACTGGAATGTAGTTGTAGGGGAAGGAGCAGAAGAAAAGGTTAAAGGAGAATATGGACTTGGGACAAGGAAAGAAAGAGGAGAAAGACTAATTGAGTTCTGTAACAAGTTTCAGCTAGTAATAGCGAATACCCTGTTCAAGAACCACAAGAGGAGGAGGTATACTTGGAAAAGGCCGGGAGATACGGGACGATTTCAATTAGATTACATCATGGTCAGACAGAGATTCCGAAATCAGATACTGGATTGTAAGGCGTACCCAGGAGCAGATATAGACTCAGATCACAATATAGTAGTGATGAAGAGTGGGCTGAAGTTCAAGACATTAGTCAGGAAGAATCAATACGCAAAGAAGTGGGATACGGAAGTACTAAGGAATGACGAGATACGTTTGAAGTTCTCTAACGCTATAGATACAGCAATGAGGAATAGCGCAGTAGGTGGTACAGTTGAAGAGGAACGGACATCTCTAAAAAGGGCCGTCACAGAAGTTGGCAAGGAAAACATAGGTACAAAGAAGGTAGCTGCGAAGAAACCATGGGTAACAGAAAAAATACTTCAGTTGGTTGATGAAAGGAGGAAGTACAAACATGTTCCGGGAAAATCAGGAATACAGAAATACAAGTCGCTGAGCCGGCCGCGGTGGTCTAGCGGTTCTAGGCGCTCAGTCCGGAACCGCGCGACTGCTACGGTCGCAGGTTCGAATCCTGCCTCGGGCATGGATGTGTGTGATGTCCTTAGGTTAGTTAGGTTTAAGTAGTTCTAAGTTCTAGGGGACTGATGACCACAGATGTTAAGTCCCATAGTGCTTAGAGCCATTTGAACCATTTGAACAAGTCGCTGAGGAATGAAATAAATAGGAAGTGCAGGGAAGCTAAGACGAAATGGCTGCAGGAAAAATGTGAAGACATCGAAAAAGATATGATTGTCGGAAGGACAGACTTAGCATACAGGAAAGCCAAAACAACCTTTGGTGACATTAAAATCAACGGTGGTAACATTAAGAGTCCAACGGGAATTCCACTGTTAAATGCAGAGGGGAGAGCAGATAGGTGGAAAGAATACATTGAAAGCCTCTATGAGGGTGAAGATTTGTCTGATGTGATAGAAGAAGAAACAGGAGTCGATTAAGAAGAGATAGGGGATCTAGTATTAGAATCGGAATTTAAAAGAGCTTTGGAGGACTTACGGTCAAATAAGGCAGAAGGGATAGATAACATTCCATCAGAATTTCTAAAATCATTGGGGGAAGTGGCAACAAAACGACTATTCACGTTGGTGTGTAGAATATGAGTCTGGCGATATACCATCTGACTTTCGGAAAAGCATCATCCACACAATTCCGAAGACGGCAAGAGCTGACAAGTGCGAGAATTATCGCACAATCAGCTTAACAGCTCATGCATCGAAGCTGCTTACAAGAATAATATACAGAAGAATGGAAAAGAAAACTGAGAATGCGCTAGGTGACGATCAGTTTGGCTTTAGGAAAAGTAAATGGACGAGAGAGGCAATTCTGACGTTACGGCTAATAATGGAAGCAAGGCTAAAGAAAAATCAAGACGCTTTCATAGGATTTGTCGACCTGGAAAAAGCGTTCGACAATATAAAATGGTGCAAGCTGTTCGAGATTCTGAAAAAAGTAGGGGTAAGCTATAGGGAGAGACGGGTCATATACAATATGTATAACAACCAAGAGGGAATAATAAGAGTGGACGATCATGAACGAAGTGCTCGTATTAAGAAGGGTGTAAGACAAGGTTGTAGCCTTTCGCCCCTACTCTTCAATCTGTACATCGAGGAAGCAATGATGGAAATAAAAGAAAGGTTCAGGAGTGGAATTAAAATACAAGGTGAAAGGATATCAATGATACAATTCGCTGATGACATTGCTATCCTGAGTGAAAGTGAAGAAGAATTAAATGATCTGCTGAACGGAATGAACAGTCTAATGAGTACACAGTATGGTTTGAGAGTAAATCGGAGAAAGACGAAGGTAATGAGAAGTATTAGAAATAAGAACATCGAGAAACTTAACATCAGGATTGATGGTCACGAAGTCAATGAAGTTAAGGAATTCTGCTACCTAGGCAGTAAAATAACCAATGACGGACAGAGCAAGGAGGACATCAATAGCAGACTCGCTATGGCAAAAAAGGCATTTCTGGCCAAGAGAAGTCTACTAATATCAAATACCGGCCTTAATTTGAGGAAGAAATTTCTGAGGATGTACGTCTGGAGTACAGCATTGTATGGTAGTGAAACATGGACTGTGGGAAAACCGGAACAGAAGAGAATCGAAGCATTTGAGATGTGGTGCTATAGACGAATGTTGAAAATTAGGTGGACTGATAAGGGAAGGAATGAGGAGGTTCTACGCAGAATCGGAGAGGAAAGTAATATGTGGAAAACACTGATAAGGAGAAGGGACAGGATGATAGGACATCTGCTAAGACATGAGGGAATGACTTCCATGGTACTAGAGGGAGCTGTAGAGGGCAAAAACTGTAGAGGAAGACAGAGATTGGAATACGTCAAGCAAATAATTGAGGACGTAGGTTGCAAGTGCTACGAAGAGGTTAGCACAGGAAAGGAATTCGTGGCGGGCCGCATCAAACCAGTCAGTAGACTGACGACAAAAAAAAAAAAAAAAAAAAAAAAAAAAACAGCACCGACATTTTCCTTAAAACTAAATATGTCTGCCACATTGCCACATTGGAGGAGTGGGAACTCTTTTTAATTCAATTCTCTGACAATATCTCCCGGGCAAAAATACGTATGAATGTTCAGTCTTTATGTCTTTGTTTAGACTTATATAGAACAAAGTCGATGATAGGCTCCACATACTCAGTGTACCTGCATCGCAGGCGACTGGTGTGTGGTCATATTGAACCTAAGTACCATTTCTACTGTTACTCCACTGAAACGACAGTATAAGTGTACAATAAAAGAGGTTCTTGCTATGTAAGATGCGAAAATTAGATTATATGTAAAGAAACTTATTGACCCTGAACGCAGACATAGCACCGCAACCTCTCCAGTGAAACTTCATTTTGAAGTGCGCCTCCCGAGGAACTGTAGTATTTTGGCCTCTGCTGTACTGCCCTACTCACGTGTCACTGACAACCGTAACGTTAAAGGATGATCACAGAACAGTAGGTACGAATCGCGTCCAAGATCTTCCCTTTTACGCAGCTAATCCCCGTCCCCCGCTCATCTCCACAGCGCAGCTTTCCCAGCGTTGAGAAAGTGACGGAATTCGCTACAGAGAAACACCACAGCAGCTGCTGCTGGAATCGGTAATGTGCGCCGGCCGCGCCCTGCTGCGGTGGGAAAGCGTGGAAGACGGAGCCCGCCGAGCGGATCCTGCCCCAGAGGAAGGGAAGTCAGCTGCGTCTACACCAGCGCGCCCAGCAGCCCAGCCGCCGTGCGCCGGTGCTGGGAGCAAGCGCAAACAGAGGCCCCCGTGTAGCTGCGTGCCTCGTTCTCAAACAGGATCGTGAATGCTTCCATTCACACCTAGAGAGAAGCGCGCACGCCTTGCAGTGAACAACAACATGTCCGCTTTGCTAGCAACTGCTGCCGCTGTACTAGGTATTATTTTGACACTAAGACAAAATCACAGCTATAAGGGCAAGTGCTGGGTTAATGAACACCTCTTGCTTTCCAATGTACACTACTAGCCATTAAAACTGCTACACCACGAAGATGACGCGCTACAGACGCGAAATTTAACCGACAGGAAGAAGGTGCTTTGATACGCAAATGATTAGCTTTTCAGAGCATTCACACAAGGTTGGCGCCGGTGGCGACACCTACAACGTGCTGACATGAGGGAAGTTTCCAACCGATTTCTCATACACAAACAGCAGTTGACCGGCGTTGCCTGGTGAAACGTTGTTGTGATGCCTCGTGTAAGGAGGAGAAATGCGTACCATCACCTTTCCGACTTTGATAAAAGTCGGATTGTAGCCTATCGCGACTGCGGTTTATCGTATCGCGACACTGTTGCTCGCGTTGGTCGAGATCCAATGACTGTTAGCAGAATATGGAATCGGTGGGTTCAGGAGGGTAATACGGAATGCCGTGCTGGATCCCAATGGCCTCGTATCACTAGCAGTCGATATCAGGCATCTTATCCGCATGGCTGTAACGGATCGTGCAGCCACGTCTCGATCCCTGAGTCAACAGATGGGGACGTCTGCAAGACAACAACCATCTGCACGAACAGTTCGACGACGTCTGCAGCAGCATGGACTATCAGCTCGGAGACCATGGCTGCGGTTACACTTGACGCTGCATCACAGACAGGAGCGCCTGCGATGGTGTACTCATCAACGAACCTGGGTATACAAATGGCAAAACGTCATTTTTTCGGATGAATCCACGTTCTGTTTACAGCATCATTATGGTCGCACCTGTGTTTGGCGACATCGCGGTGAACGCACATTGGAAGCGTGTATTCGTCATCGCCATACTGGCGTCTCACCCGGCGTGATGGTGTGGGGTGCCATTGGTTACACGTCTCGGTCACCTCCTGTTCGCATCTACGGCACTTTGAACAGTGAACGTTACATTTCAGATGTGTTATGACCCGTCGCTCTACCCTTCATTCGATCCCTGCGAAACCCTACATTTCAGCAGGATAATTCACGACCGCATGTTCTGGATACAGAAAATGTTCGACTGCTGCCCTGGCCAGCACATTCTCCAGATCTCTCACCAACTGGAAGCGTCTGGTCAATGGTGGCCGAGCAACTGGCTCGTCACAATACGTCAGTCACTACTCTTGATGAACTGTGGTATCGGGTTGAAGCTGCACGGGCAGCTGCACCTGTACACGCCATCCAATCTCTGTTTGACTCAATGCCCAGGCGTATCAAGGCCGTTATTACGGCCAGAGGTGGTTTTTCTGGCTACTGATTACACAGGATCTATGCACCCAAATTGAGTGAAAATGTAATCACATCTCTGTTCTAGTATAATATATTTGTCCAATGAATACCCGTTTATCATCTGAATTTCTTCTTGGTGTAGCAATTTTAATGGCCAGTAGTGTTATGTGTAAGTGAGGTGGAAGAGTCAAAGATGGCAAGAGCAGTCCGTTATTTAAAGACTTGTATGTCAATAATTTCAAGATAATAATTGCTAATCACATGGTAGTTACACAATACACGAAATTTATTTTAATTGTGAATACAAACTACAATCAGCTGTATAATGGAATGACAACAATGAAAATTTGTGCCGGACCAAGGGTCGAACTCGGATTTCCCGCTTTACGCGAGAAACCGCCTTAATCGCTTTGGCTAACCATGCACGACTCACGGCCAGATCCATACTTCAATATGTCGTCGTTCTTGCGTCACAACCTGTACTCGTACACACGTTATGTAATTCCCGTACTGGGGCTAAACAAAAACGGAATAGACGAAGTTAGTGAATATGGAGGGCAACATCAAAGGCACAAAGTAATGGGCTATTTAGCAGCAGATTACATGCAGTACTTGGCTTCTCATTTCGGTGCTCACGAGAAGAGGAATTGTTTACGTTAACAGACGAAATGCAGGCCACATGACTACTAATAAAGTGAGACGTTTGCAAAAATTAATTCCTTCTCCAAGCTGTGGTTCCTGCCTCACTGACAACGACATTGTGCATAGTGTCTAGCGAAGGACTCTCTGATTTCAAAATTAGACGAGCGCAATAAACGGTTTGTTTATTGGGAAAACTGCATGAATTTTATACTGAAGTTGAAATAGCTCGAAAAGCTGCTAGCAGATAGTGCTGTAATAGCAATACGTAGTGTATACAATAATGCGCAGCAGCTCAGAGCTATCAGTTCCACAGTTGAAATGCGAATGGAGGTTGACGTACCGAAGGAAGAGGTTAAAATCAAGTATTCCATTGCACAACGTGTGTTTCTAGTACTGGAATACCAGAGTTTAGAACACAGTCCTGCGGCAAAAAGGCGCAGTTTTCAAACACGGTTTAATGTACCAAAAGGACCCGATGCAAACATTGTTCGTAAGCTCTTCGCCAAATTCCAACGGACAAACATCGTAACTGACGGTCTAGCGGGGAATGATGGCCCCAGGCAAATTGTAGTTACTCTTGTAAATGTCGCCACGGTTTCTGGAATTATTCAATGAAGTCCAAGGAAATCCATCCGAAGAAGTGCAACAGAGGCTCGTCTCAAGCATTCTATTAGCAGAAAATGCTGAGAATAGAGCCTATACATGTTTCCGGTCAAAATCCAAAGCCACCTGTACGAACTGAGTGACAAAGGGCTGACTCTGCGTGCCATATTCTCACAATGATTGATAATGAAGGATCTGATGTTGGCTCCAACTGTGTGAAGTCGTGAATAAGCAGAACTGGCAATTTTGGGGTTCCGAAAATCACATCTGTGTGAAGCGAAACCAATATATTTTCCCAAAATTATTGTTTGGGTGTGGTATCCAGCAGAGGCATTATTGGCCCTCCTTTCAAGAGATAAAGGGTCACTAGCGAAGGTTACGTTGCAATTTTGGAAGAATTTGTCGCCACACTGGATCGACCAATCGCCGCGTCGTTCATGCAAGGTGGGGAAAGAAACATTGCAATGAACAGATGTTTTGCGCTCTTGATGAATACTTCGGGAATATAGTCATTGCGTTAGACTATTCCAAATTTACTGGCACAAGGATAGATTGGCCAACATATTCACTCGAACTGAGTTCTTGCGACAACTTCCTGTGCGGCACTGAAACACAGTGTCTACCTGAACTATCCCATCACGCTGGACGAGCTTGAATCGGCGATCTGTGTGGCATCTGAATCCATTTCTGATGAGACACTACAGGATGTGATGACAAATTTCATTGTTCGCTTACGCCACCTACGTACTGCGATGGGTGGATATTTCGAAAAGACTGTGATGTGATTGCAACGACTGTTTGCAGAGGACGAGTTCACTTATGTACCCCGATACTACACGAGCTGGACAGCGAACATCGCCAACCGCTAGATGCTTTTCGAACTATTTCAAAACTTCTGTATAACTTCTATACAAAATTCTTTCAGCTTTCACAATAAACATACCTTTTGTTGCACTCGTCTATCAATCTTACGATCTTAATTTCTGAGATATTTAACTTTCAATCGGGGACACTTTCACTGGACAGCCTGTATAAATACACTAAAGCGCCAAAGAAACAGGTATAGGCATGCGTATTCAAATTCAGTGATATGTAAACAGGCAGAATACGGTGCTGCGATCGGCAACGCCTATATAAGTGTCTGACGCAGTTGTTAGATTGGTTGCTGCTGCTGCTACAATGGCAGGTTATCGAGATTTAAGTGAGTTGAACGAGGTGTTATAGTCGGCGCACTAGCGATGGGACACAGCATCTCTGAGGTAGCGATGAAGTGGGGATTTTCCCGTATGATCATTTCACGAATATACTGTGAATATCAGGAATCCACTAAAACATCAAATCTCCGACAAGCTACGCCTGGAAAAGATCCTACAAGAACGGGACCAACGACGACTGAAGAGAATCGTTCGACGTGACAGAAGTGCAACCCTTTCGTAAATATCTGCAGATTTCAAAGCTGAACCATCATTAAGTGTTAGCGTGCGAACCATTCAACAAAATATCATGGGCTTTCGGAGCCGAAGGCCCACTAGTGTACCCTTGATGACTGCACGTCACAAAGCTTTGTCTCGTCTGTGCCCATCAATACTGACATTGGACGGTTGATAACTGGAAACATGTTGCCTGGTCGGACGAGCTCGTTTCAAATTGTATCGAGCGTATGGACGTGTACGGGTATGGAGACAATCTCATGAAACCATGGACAATGCATGTTAGCAGGCGACTGTTCAAGCTGGTGGAGGCTCTGTAATGGTGTGGGGCGTGTGCAGTTGGAGTGATATATGACCCTGATACGTTTGGGTACTACTCTGACAAGTGACATGTACGTAATTCCAACGGACTTGGGCAATTCCAGCAGGACAATACGACACCGCACATGTCCAGAATTGCTACAGGGTGGCCCCAGGAACACTCTCCTGAGTTTATACACGTCCCCTGGCCACCTAACTCCGCAGACATGAACATTATTGAGTATATCTGGGGTGCGCTGCAACGTGCTGTTCAGAAGGGGTCCCACTCGCTCGTACTCTTGCGGATTTATGGACAGCCCTGCACGGTGTCAATTGGTCCAGCACTACTTCAGACATTAGTCGAGCCCATGCCAAATCGTGTCGCGGCACTTCTGCGTGCTTACGGGGGTCCTACAGAAGAAATATTCAATTTAATTGATGAAAGGAGAAAATATAAAAACGCAGTAAATGAAGCAGGTGTAAGTAGGCTGTTTATGTTTTCTTATTGGCAACGTTACGTAGCGCTCTGTATGAAAATCACTGGCTGTGCTGTGAGTAGTCTGTGGCTAGTTTGCATTGTTGTCTGCCTTTGTAGTGTTGGGCAGCTGGACGTTAACAGCGCGTAGCGTTGCGCAGTTGGAGGTGAGCTGCCAGCAGTGGTGGATGTGGGGGGAGAGATGGCGGAGTTTTGTAAGACTGGATGTCATGAACTGCTATGTATATTATGAGTTTTCAACACTATTAAGGTAAATACATTGTTTGTTCTCTATTGAAATCTTTCATTTGCTAACTATGCCTATCAGTAGTTAGTGCCTTCCGTAGTTTGAATCTTTTATTTAGCTGGCAGTAGTGGCGCTCGCTGTATTGCAGTAGTTCGAGTAACCAAGATTTTTGTGAGGTAAGCGATTTGTGAAACGCATAGGTTAATGTTAGTCAGGGCCATTTTTTTTGTAGGGATTTTTGAAAGTCAGATTGCGTTGCGCTAAAAATATTGTGTGTCAGTTTAAGCACAGTCTTGTATAATTGTTCAAAAGGGGACGTTTCACAGGCAAAAAGGAATACAAACGTCTCGAAAATGAAATCGACAGGATGTGCAAAATGGCTAAGCAGGCATGGCTAGAGGACAAAAGTAAGGAGGCTTCTCTCACAAGGGGGTAAGATAGATACTGCCTACAGGAAAATTAAAGAGACCTTTGGAGAAAAGAGAACCACTTGTATGAATATCAAGAGTTCTACCAAAGAAGGGAAAGCAGAAAGGTGGAAGGAGTATATAGAGGGTCTATACGAGGGCGATGTACTTGAGGGCAGTATTATGGAAATGGAAGAGGATGTAGATGAAGATGAAATGGGAGATACGATACTGCGTGAAGAGATTGACAGAGCACTGAAAGACCTGAGTCGAAACAAGGCCCCGGGAGTAGACAACATTCCATTAGAACTACTGACAGCCTTGGGAGAGCCAGTCCTGACAAAACTCTACCATCTGGTGAGCAAGATGTATGAGACAGGCGAAATACCCGCACACTGCAAGAAGAATATAATAAGTCAAATCCCAAAGAAAGCAGGTGCTGACAGATGTGAAAATAACGAACTATCAGTTTAATAAGTCACAGCTGCAAAATACTAACGCGAATTCTTTACAGACGAATGGAAAAACCGGTAGAAGCCGACCTCGGGGAAGATCAGTTTGGATCCGTAGAAATGTTGGAACACGTGAGGCAATACTGACCTTACGACTTATCTCAGAAGAAAGATTAAGGAAAGGCAAACCTACGTTTCTGACATTTGTAGACTTAGAGAAAGCTTTTGACAATGTTGATTGGAATACTCTCTTTCAGATTTTGAAGGTGGCAGGGGTAAAATACAGGGAGCGAAAGGCAATTTACAATTTGTACAGAAACCAGATGGCAGCTATAATAGTCGAGGGACATGAAAGGGAAGCAGTGGTCGGGAAGGGAGTGAGACAGGGTTGTAGCCTATCCCCAATGTTATTCAATCCGTATATTGAGCAAACAGTCAAGGAAACAAAAGAAAAATTCGGAGTAGGTATTAAAATCCATGAAGAAGAAATAAAAACTTTGAGGATCGCCGATGACATTGTAATTCTGTCAGAGACAGCAAAGGACTTGGAAGAGCAGTTGAACGGAATGGACAGTGTCAGTAAAGGAGGATATGAGATGAAAATCAACGAGGATAATGGAATGTAGTCGAATTAAGTCGGGCGATGCTGAGGGAATTAGATTAGGAAATGAGACACTTAAAGTAGTAAAGGAGTTTTGCTATTTGGGGAGCAAAATAACTAATGATGGACGAAGTAGAGAGGATATAAAATGTCGACTGGCAATGGCAAGGAACGTGTTTCTGAAGAAGAGAAATTTGTTAACATCGAATATAGATTTAAGTGTCAGGAAGTCCTTTCTGAAAGTATTTGTATGGAGTGTAGCCATGTATGGAAGTGAAACATGGACGATAAATAGTTTGGACAAGAAGAGAATAGAAGCTTTCGAAATGTGGTGCTACAGAAGAATGCTGAAGATTAGATGGGTAGATCTCATAACTAATGAGGTGTTATTGCATAGAATTGGGGAGAAGAGGAGTTTGTGGCACAACTTGGCAAGAAGAAGAGAGCGGTTGGTAGGACATGTTCTGAGGCATCAAGGGAGTACCAATTTAGCATTGGAGGGCAGCGTGGAGGGTAAAAATCGTAGAGGGAGACCAAGAGATAAATACGCTAAGCAGATTCAGAAGGATGTAGGTTGCAGTAGGTACTGGTAGATGAAGAAGCTTGCACAGGATAGAGTAGCATAGAGAGCTGTATCAAACCAGTCTCAGGACTGAAGACCACAACAGCAAGATACGATATTAGGCAGGTATACCGGTTTCTTTGGCTCTTCAGTGTATGTTAGCATTCGTGGCTTTTGTTGTAATTCCGCAGTCAAACTAATGTACTTTGTCGACTGACTATCTCGTTCATTTATGTTTCATATTTTGTAGTGAAGTTAGATCAATGTAATGTTTGTATCATTATGTGAAATAAATGTATTTGATGAAATGCGTCCTGCCTGAAATCAAATTATAAAAAGGATATGGTATAGATGAATCAGGCGATGATGCCTGCAGGGGAGAGACTCTGGCATTAGAATGTCTTCAGCCCTGTCGCAAAGCTGGTCCAATATTCCGTAAGCTTTGATGTCCTTTACGGTCGGCAAAGCGGAACTTCGAGGTACGGGTGTCTTTCCGAGGTTCACTGGCGGCCGGCCTGGGTGACTGCTGGCGCTCTCGCACCAGAGTTTCACTGCCGTTGCGCGCCAACCAAAACACAGGGGAGCACTCGCTGTTGGGAAACAATCGTGAAGCCACGAGCAATCGCCGAGCGCCGCCGTCGCAACTGCTGGCGTCGGTCCACTTTCCGGAGACCGCCCACGGTGGATACTCGCGTTTATGGTTGTATAGTTAATCAAGGATCTTTATGCTCTTGCATTCCAAGTGAAATGTTTTACTGTATTCCTACAACGAAGGTATTCGT
The DNA here is from genome assembly GCF_021461385.2 of Schistocerca piceifrons. NCBI lineage: Eukaryota > Metazoa > Arthropoda > Insecta > Orthoptera > Acrididae > Schistocerca > Schistocerca piceifrons. The sequence continues at coordinate 137,052,310 of NC_060140.1, forward strand.
AATCTTTAATTTGTCAATCCTTGGATTCATTATGCGGCAAAGAATACGAAGGGGCTGTAGCGTCGGTCACCTAGTTTTGTAGCTTACGTGGGCTGGATAATGAAGACAGGTAACAGCAGTGTTAAGAAGCTGACCATCAGAAATTATCACATGAAACCGTTTCAAGTGAGCAGCTTGCTTTTTGCGGACGATCTTGTAAGAGTAGCCTCTAGTGATACTAATGTTGGCAAATTCAAAAGCATCGTTATCGACAAGGAAAGGCATAACATCACAGCTGATGGAAACTCATTAGAAGATAGAGATGTATAATTGCGGTGTGCGTACTGTAAGACCTTCGGTATACACACCATCAGATTATTTGACTTGTCGCTCTAACGAAGTAGCGTGGTGTGTTTATCTTCTGCTGTTAGGTCAGACGATAGAAATGCCACTTGCACGCTTAGAGTAGCAGATTGACGGTGACCAACTTTAAACAGAACTTGATTAATTTTCACACACATTTATTAAAATAATAAAAAGCAAAGACATTACGTAACTTGATTCTGGATGCTGTTTACAATTGACAATCTGAAGTTCCTTTGGTCATGGTACGTTAATCTTATTCTCACATATCTCTGATACTTGACAAAGTGTCTGTTCATTTATCTTCATGGCTATGTACAGGAATATGGTAATCTTATTAGGTGCAGACTGAAACTTGACTATAGATTGGTACAGACTAATGCAGACTGGTACAGACTGGTGCAGACAAATGCAGACTGACTAATCGGAGGTCTATACACTCGTTATAATACCTCACGTGTTCAGGTATCACTGCGCGAGTGTGATCCACGAGGAGAAAAGGTTCTACGTTAGCAGCAATCTCATTGGCTGCGTTACATATTAATACGCGGATCGGCGGAAGCAGAATTTAGTCCGTATCTAAGGCAGCGCCATCTCGTAGTGCGGAGACGGACGAGCGCTGTGCCTGTGCTGTTGTGCTTAGCGGGGCGCGCTCTAATGGGAAAGTTGTGTACGCGTTGACTACGCGGAACTATGTACACAACAATAATAGGTCTAGCCATCTGTTCCATACTGAGAGGCGGAACTTCCTCTACGAGAGAGAGAGAGAGAGAGAGACATTGAAAGAGACAGAGTTAGCTGTTTATAGCTCCAACTGCAACACAACCCTAATTTATCGCAACGAATCGGAAAGCGAATAAAAAGTCAGGTCCACGCTGCTAAAATGAGATACCTTCGGGAAATAGAGAGGAAGAGTAAGAGAGACACGATCCAAAAAACAGCTATTGGGAGATATTTTAATGTAAAGCCTGTGGAGAAGAATGTGCGACAGCAACAGCTGAATATTGAAAGATCGTCTGGCAAGATTAATTATGGGAACAATCAAAAAAGAAGGGGGAGTGGAAGTAAAGAAGAACTGTAGGTGACGAGGGCAGAAATCGCGACTTTAGACAGGAAGAAGTGGAGATCCATCATATCCTCTATGGCCTGAGGTACACAGGCCTCAAAATAGCGCACAGTTCGACGCACAGCGAAAGATTAATTTTGGGATCATAAGTCATGTTAGCACTCTGAGAAAGGAAGAAAGGGAGACTTGCTTAACGTCCCATCGAGACAAAATCATTGGGGACGGAGCGCCAGGTCGGATGGGGTGAAGGCTTCGCCTCACAATGAAGGAAATCGAACGTGCCCTTTAAGGAAGCATCCCGGTATTTCCTTTAAACGATGTAGGAAAGTCGGACAGGATTCGAACCACTATCCTCGCAAATACAAATCCATGTCTGACCTCTAAGCCACACCGTTCGGTTGCCCTTCCATTGTATCGCACTTTAATAAAATGCGCGTCGCTGAGTTCTATCTACATTCCAGAGGCTTCTTTTCGTGGAATACGTTTCATTCACTAAAACTAAGGCCACTGTGAACCTATTTTTATTCTCTACATGTTCTCTTTTAGCATTAGGGTTTCTTGCGATATCCATTCTTTCGTTTATATCCTGTGTAGTTAGTAGGTCTAACTCATAATTTTCGTAGAATCATGCGAATGCTTCTGAAATGTGTTCTAGGGTCCTTAGGAGTCGAAGTACTTATTACCACTAGACGTACTCAGCTCTGCTTAGAAATCAATATGACCATTTTTACACTGGCTTGTTTACGTTGTTGCATCTACTACAGTTCTCATTGTGTACCATTATATAAATAAATGTTCAAATGTGTGTGAATTCCTAATGGACCAAACTGCTTAGGCCATCGGTACCTAGACTTACACACTACTGAAACTAACTTATGCTAAGAACAACACATACACTAATGCCCGAGGGCATGGAAATTTCTTCATTCCAGAATTCCTCTTACATTGACCAGTCCTTAATTATTTGTTGTGTTGTTCTTGTGGTCCAAAGACTGGTCTGATGCAGTTCTCCACGCTAGTTATAGTTCCCAAGATATTTGAAACCTATAGTTTCTTTTGTGTTGGCAGAAGAGCCAACACCGTGTTACGAATAGAGGCCGAAATGCACGCGTTTTAGCTCACGCAGGCTGGCGTGTGGAGGGAAGAACTATACTGACGTGAGGTCTGGAACATGACAAGGAATGAGAATTCAGAAAGCGGACGTAATTAGTTTCATATTTAACTTTAATCCATTAATGATGAACGTCGCTCTTGACGGTACATGATTCACAATATTATCTGTTCAGAATACATTCTTGAAGTAATTATAGTAACTGAATATGACGCCTTGCTAGGTCGTAGCAAATGTGGCTGAAGGCTATGCTAAACTGTCGTCTCTGCAAATGAGAGCGTATGTAGATAGTGAACCATCGCTAGCAAAGTCGGCTGTACAACTGGGGCGAATGCTAGGGAGTCTCTCTAGACATGACCTGCCGTGTGGCGGCGCTCGGTCTGCAATAACTGATAGTGGCGACACGCGGGACCGACGAACACTAACAGACCGCGGCCGATTTAAAGGCTACCACCTACCAAGTGTGGTGTCTGGCGGTGACACCACAGTTTCCCCTTGCTTTCAGCTGTTCGTAGTAAAAACATAGCAAAGCCAGTTTTCAATGAAATCATTTCCTTCATTTGACTGTAACTTTTTATTTACTGGCTGTTGTGGCCAGGCGTTGCTATTGCCCAGTCAGATTAAGTCGAAAAGAAGGAAACAGAAAGTACACGTTTCTAACATGAACGAAATTGGATCTACGACTTAATCTCCCTCTCCCTCACTCCAGCCTCCGTCCATCTCCTCTTTATTTGTCCATCTGTTCCTCCTTCCCCCTCTCTCTGTCCAACATCTCCTTCCACCTTCCCTGTCCAACTTCTCATCCCCATCTCTCTCCCTCTTGTCCTCCCCTCCTCCCTCTCTCTGTCAGTCTCCTTCATTTCGCTTTCCATCTCCATTTCCTGCCACCCCTAGCTCCATACGCTTCTCCTGCCTCTCTCTCATCTTGAGACTTTTTTTTTTTTTGTTATTGCGTATTCAGATTCTGTAGCACTGTTCTAATCAGAAGGCGTTAAGCCATAAATACTACTTTTCCGTTTGCTAACAACGCTTCACTATATATAATAAAAGCATAAATCAAATGGCCGTCAGAATGGTTATTAGAGTATTGTGTAGTCGCCCGAATGGTTATTAGAGAACTGTGCAAAAATTTGAAGCAAATCAGTCAAGAACGTTTCAAGATTTTTCGTAATAACATTTCTGCTTATATATACGCGTATTCGAATGCGACATTGTGTCATAATTTCGAAGGAATCAGTGAAGAAGTTTCAGAGATTTAAGATTTCGAACGCACGAAGTTTTACATTTTTATGTGTATAGATGTAAATGAAAATTTGGACAGAAATCAGATGCCAGTTGTAAGAGTTGAAGGGCATGAAAGGGAAGCACTGGTTGAGAAGGGAGTGAGACAGGATTGTAGCGAGTCCCCAATGTTATTCAGTCTGTATATTGAGCAAACAGTAAAGGAAACAAAAGAAAAATTTGGAGTAGGTATTAAAATCCATGGAGAAGAAATAAAAACCTTGAGGTTTGCCGACGACATTGTAATTCTGTCAGAGACACCAAAGGACACGGAAGAGCAGCTGAACGGAATGGACGGTGTCTTGAAAGGAGGATATAAGATGAACATCAGCAAAAGCAAGACGAGAATAATGAATGTAGTCGAATTAAGTTGGGTGATGCTGAGGGAATTAGGAAATGAGACACCTAAAGTAGTAAATGAGTTTTGCTATTTGGGGAGCAAAAAAACTGATGCTGGTCGAAGCAGAGAGGATATAAAATGTAGACTGGCTATGGCAAGGAAAGCGTTTCTGAAGAAGAAAAATTTGTTAACATCGAGTATAGATTTAAGTGTTAGGAAGTCTTTACTGAAAGTATATGTATGGAGTGTAGCCATGTACGGAAGTGAAACATGGACGATAAACAGTGTAGAGGAGAAGAGGATAGAAGCTTCAGAAATGTGGTGCTATAGACGAAAGCTGAAGATTAGATGGGTTTGATCGCGTAACTAATGAGGAGGTGATGAATAGAATTGGGGAGAAGAGGAATTTGTGGCACAACTGGACTAGAAGAAGGAATCGGTTGATAGGACACGTTCTGAGGCATCGACGGATCACCAATTTAGTATTGGAGGGAAGAGCGGAGGGTAAAAATCGTAGAGGGAGACCAAGAGATAAATACGCTAAGCAGATTCAGAAGGATGATTGCAGTAGTTATTCGGAGATGGATAGGCTTGCACAGGATAGAGTAGCATGGAGAGCTGCATGTAACCAGTCTCTGGACTGAAGGCCACAACAACAACAACAGATGTAAATATTCTTTTGAACAAAACTGTAAATCTCCGAAAGTTCTTAACCAATTGCTTTGAAATTTTTAACACAACTTTGCATTCGAATACGCGCGTGTTTTTAATACACGCACTGAAGTGTCATATTGTATATATAAATGTATATGTATATTAGTATATAAAGGGGATACGTTGTTAGCAAGAAGAATCTCATGTTCCAAAAGTTCTTCACCAGTAGATATATAAAAATGCGCGCGTAATCGAATGTAACGTTGTGTCAAAAGAATTAGTGAAAAACGGGATTGATGATTTTGTACACTTGAACATTTACATTTTTCAGTATGTAGATTTATTTCACAGTCGCTATTTCGGCTGTAGTACAAGGTGAAAAAACAAATCTGTATTACATGTCGTCGTCAAAATATTACGAAACGCATGTGGACATATGTACCATCATAAGGTGTGAGTCCGAATTAAAAACAGGTATCACAGCTAACATTTGGTATGGCAGGAACATTTCAACGTAACGTGCCGTGATAATAGTGCTCAAGACAGTGCCGCGGTAAGCACGGACCACGTCCACACGTGAAGTGGCAAATGTCCGACCGAGACTACTCCACAGCGAGGTCAGTTTCCCCACCGCCTCCACGGCTCACCGCCCTCCCTGTCACAGCACTGCGTTTCACGTGTCTCGCGAGACAGCGGAACAAAGCGTGCGCGAGGTTGGATTTCGATAGCCGCGCTTTGTGTGGAAACCAGCTGATAAGCCGCAGTTGCCAAGTTACTCATGTAGGAGTGATGTGTCATCAAAACTGCCACTGGTCATCCTACCGGTCTTCCTCTCCTTTGAAAATTTTTCTTTGGCTTAAAATATTCTCTTGAATGTCTACTTTACTGCAGTGACATTACAACTTCGCCAGAAACTCCGTTACAGGCTAACAATGGGATTTATGAAAAAGTGTCGATATGTACTTTCAACGGCGACCTAATAGGGATCATGGAAATTATGAACGTTCTCGAACTTGTGATCAGACCAGCCTGTTACAGCTTCTGCACAAGAGCGGACGTTTGCGTATCGATCAAGTACAGCAGCGGACGACAGAAGCTGCGAAAAAGGCCCGCCGGAACACTATAGCCACGAAGAAGCCGGAGGAGGACATCCTTTTGTTTCTGGAAGGACAGCACTATGACCGAGGGATTCCAGACTACAGATGTATGTTCAACTAACTACAAAAAATGTAGTTCAAAACTTTAAACGCGTTTTTCTCGAAACTGCTTTTCAAATTGGTGGGAAACGTAACCTAATAACGGTACATACGATTTTGATCGGAATTTGATGCCGCCATTCTAAATTGAACTCTTTATCAGCATGCGTAGCCGTTTTGTGATATTTTGAAAAGCCTGTTTTCGGTGCACACTTTTGTCTGCATTTTGTGGGCAAAGAAAATGACATTTGCTTTAACGAGCCAATATTTTGTTAGAGCTTAATATTTTTAAATAAGCCTTTGCATGGTGATAGAAAATGTACTGAAAATGACATACACAAAATTATTTTGTGACGAGTCCGATAAGAGGGCTTCGAGAATTCCCGCCAATGACCAATGTTCCGACTGAAGGGGTCCTTCCATCTGGGGCAGCGGTTACAGGGAGCATCCAATGTGGACACAAAACACATTTAAGTCCAAAAGTATGAGGAATGAAACTATATAATCAGATTTAGCATTTCTTTATATTTTGCTTGTAAAAAAGTCACTAATATCGCCTATTTTTCATGCGATTTCTACTCCCTTAAACAAGGAGTTTAGTGCAGCGCTAAAGGGACAGGTTCTTTTGCTTAGAGAGGGACGTAAAACTTAAATGCTTTGCGCATTTGTGTCTTCCCAGGAAATGAAACCGTAAGTACGTTAACTATTCACTGCACACCTGCTGTCTGGCAAATGCATTGTGTGCAGTCAGTTTTCTTGTAGTGATTATTAATAACTTTTTTTTATTATTTAAAAGAAATTCTGTGAAAAGATAAACGTAACATGCAACGAAAACTTCAGTTACATACAACCACAAAACGATTTTCGTACATGCCGATGAGTCCATGTAGCAAACAAGGTTTGGAAACACATACAGAATGTTTTCTTGTTCTTTATTATTTGTTGTACTAGTACTGCTCATCAGCAAGGCCATTTAGTAAAAAACTGAGTGCATATCACATGTCTGAGTATTTTCACTAAGAGGTGTTGTTAGTAAGTCAGTAGTAGACCTGGGGAATGGCGCCGATGAGTGTTGCGAGGACGAATCACTTTCATTATAATCCACAGATTGTGAGTCAGAACCGCACTGACGCTTTTGGTTTCACATATCCATCTTGTGACGATTCGGAAAACCCCAAAATTGGTCTGCGTAATTAGATCTGGCCATGATTTTTGATGGTCATAGCCATGCTTTTGAAGAACATATCTATTTCATCTTGTTATGGCAGTGGTTTCTGCATATCTTTCAAGCAGTTTTTGAAGTGTAGTCTCTCTTGTTTCTTCTCATTTAAATATTTGAGAAGAGAATCGCATTCCTTCCTCTTTTTTGATAACAGGACTTTTTTTGGCATATGGCTAAAAGAGCAGAGTTTCGTTGGAATGTGATTCAGATTCAGTTTTTTCTGGACAGTTACCGTCAGCGTTGCTGCAGAGGCCGTCACTGGATTCCATCGACACGTCAGAGCAATTTTCTATATTTTCAGTGTTTGGTATAAATTTGGAAACGTCTTCTGTCATCTCCCACACATTCTAGAAATCTCAGCCTGTCCCATTAGCTGGCTGCTTTTTTCGCAGCAGAGTCTGTGGAACCTATTTCGTCTTTTCTCTGTCTTCTGTCGCGATCACGGATACCCTTCCAGTACTCTGGGACTCATTAATCAGAACGCTGCGTACAACGCAGCAGACTTGTCCAGAATTAGTTGGCCTGTAACACCTGATGTAAAACGTTGGTGCACTAATAATTGTCCTCTGCTGGGAAACTGGGAGATGGAATTTCAGGACCACCCCAGCATTTGCTTAAACGAGTGTGGGGAACTGTGTAAAAACCACACTAATATTCGCCGGCGTTCCAGAAAAACTGTCGTTATCTCGTCATGCGAATTAGATCCGGACCTCCCTCACCTCCCTGTCTGGCACCGTAGTTCGCCGCGTGTTACGCTGTTGCCACGTTTTCCTGACAACAGAAATTTTGCGCCATGTAGTGCACGATTCGCTCGGCGTAATGCGTCGTACACGCAACAGTGACAAAATAGTGCAGGATCCGAAAGAGCGCACTGCGTAGTGCGCCAACGCTTTAAGTGTCTGGAGACGTCGCGCACAGAAGTTGGGTACCAACCTGACTGTTGCCTGCCATAGGCCCGACAAACAGGAGTGATGGTCTGGGGTGCGATGTCTTTTGATTGCTGAGCCACTTTGATTGTCATCCCTGGCACCCTTACAGCACAGCGGTAGGTCGATGCTATTCTACGTCCCATTTTGATGCTCCTGATGTAAACCATTCTGGGCTTACATTTCAGCAAGATAATGCCCGCCCACACAGAGCGTGAGTTTCTGCTACTTGTCTTTGCACTTGTCAAACCCTGCCTTGGCCTGAAAGGTCACCGGATCTCTGCCCAGATGAGAATGTTTGGAACATTATGGGCAGGACCCTCCAACCAGTTCGGGATTTTGATGATATAACGCGCCACTTGGACAGAATTTGGCACGAGATGCCTCTGGAGGACATTTAACAGCTGTACTAAACAATGACAAGATGAATAACTGCTAGTATAAGGTTCAAAGATCGACCAATGCGTTGTAATTTGCTCAGTTTGTGAAGCTCATTCTCTTGAATAAATCATCCAGTTTTTCTGAAACTGTACGAGGGCTATTCGGAAAGTAAGGAACGGTAGGTCGCGAAATGTAAACCACAGTGAAAATCAAAATTGTTTTATTTGCAACAGTTAGCTACAACTTCCAGCTACTTATCTCCATAGTCACCGATCCGACTTAGACGTATGTCGTAGCGTTGCAATAACTTTCCAGTACCCTCGTTATAGAAGACAGCCGCCAGTGCTTTCTGCCAATTCTCTATGCTGGCCTACAGCTCGTTGTCTGTGCTAAAATGTTGTATTCATAGCCAGCGGTTCATGTGAGCAGAGATGAAACTCAGAAGGAGACAGTTACGGGCTGTATTGTGGGTAATCAAACATTTCCAATTGAAAACGATGCAGGAGCATCTTCATTCAGAATGCGGCTGAGAATTGTCTTGAAGAAGAAAACGCACGACAGTTATGTAATGTTGGCTACATAGCTTCAGGCGAAATTTCTCACCAGAACCTCGTACTTGGCGGGAGACACTATTGTTCTAGGTATCTTTATGTGCTCCCTGTGTGCTCAGAACTAAAAAGAACGACGTAACGCGATCAACGGGCATACTAGAGACACTGCCCAACACACCTGTGCAAAACTTCTTCGGATATTCACTGTGGTTTCCATTTCGCGCCCGATCGTTCCTTACTTTCCGAATAACCCTCGTACATTTACCGATTTCCGCCCCATTGAGATAATTCCTTCGTGGTGCGTCCTTTTTCTTTTTCTTCTTTTTGGATTAGTGTGTATTATAAAGTCTCGTGCTGCGTTGTTTTGCTGAGTGTGAAGGCTTCTCAGGAAATAGTGTAGGGCTTTTTGTTACGGCGTAAAGTCCGCGCCAGCGCGCCAGTTGGGAACGACAAAGAAGAGTAGGCTATAAGAAGAGGTCAGCCAGTCGTACGCTGACCGACATCTCTCCAGGACGACAACGCAACAGCAGTGGCCCGTACATGAAGACGATCTAAGCGCTGCACCCGACTGGTGGGATCCCAGTGCTTTAGCAATGCCAACGTCAGCCACTTCGATAGGAGTCTCTGTGTAGCACACGCTTGTGTTTGTCTATTCTGAAGAAGACTGATTATTTTGCATGTTGCCCTTTGGTTGCGACACATATCGATGTTAAGTATTTGTAATTGTCATTTGTAATAAAACTCATTAATATGAGTTGTTCGATTGTTCGTCTAGCGAACCGAGTATGCAGGATTCCTAAACACAACAATTTTGTTGCCGTTTTCACTAATAGTTTGATTCAGGAGGAAGGTTTGTGGGCTCAGAGATAGAGATAAGGCCACCCGACGAACAGCAGGTCGCCGCGAGCTGCCTCTAACTTTCTAAACGGCCTGCGATGCAGGACATACCACACAATAATCTGATAGGAACAGATTTCTCTGGTGTGGAGTTAATGTTTAAGAGTTGTAACGGGAAATGCGGGAAAAGGTCGTAAAAATAATGTATCTTGCGCCGGACTGACCATGGAGTCGGGCGGCGGGAAATTGGCCTTAGCTGGTGCCGAAGTCCATAGGCGTCAGGCGGACCACACGCCGCGGTAGATCGCGGCTCCCACTACTGCCACAATTTGGCACTCAAAACGCTAATTAAATATGGAGCAGATAACATTCCTGCCTCCTGAGAACATTCCTCACACCTGCTGCTTAAATTGTTTAATTGTAAATATGAAAGTTAACACATTCAGTTAGCTGACGTTGTTCTCTGACTTTTAGTCATAACTCCCTGCAGTGGCCTGTAAATGTACCAAACAAATCGTCTGACTGTAGATACGTAGTACTACCAGTTTATAGCCGGGATGGGTCGCTAGTTGAATTCTGTATATTCGATCTGTTGCCCTTTTTGTGAATAGGAGTGACCTGTGCTATTTTGCAGTCACTGGGTATTATTTGCCACGCGACCGATTCTCGATAAATATTAGCTACTAACGAAGTTGAAATGAAACTTCCTGGCAGATTAAAACTGTGTGCCGGACCGAGACTCGAACTCTGTACCTTTAAGAGTTGGTCCCGAGTTCGAGTCTCGGTCTGGCACACAGTTTTAATCTGCCAGGAAGTTTCATATCAGCGCACACTCCGCTGCAGAGTGAAAATCTCATTCTGGAAACATCCCCCAGGCTGTGGCTAAGCCATGTCTCCGCAATATCCTTTCTTTCAGGAGTGCTAGTCCTGCAAGGTTCGCAGGAGAGCTTCTGTAAAGTTTGGAAGGTAGGAGCCGATGTACTGCCAGAAGTAAAGCTGTGAGGACGGGGCGTGAGTTCTGCTTGGGTAGCTCAGATGGTAGAGCACTTGCCCGCGAAAGGCAAAGGTCCCGAGTTCGAGTCTCGGTCCGTCACACAGTTTTAATCTGACAGGAAGTTTCATGTCAGTGCACACTCAACTGCAGAGTGAAAATCTCATTCTGTTCCACCAACGAAGTTAATTTCCTGTTGTATTCAATGAAAAATCTAACTGGAATTCTGTCAGTGCCTGGTGCCTTGCTCGCTTTAAGTAGTCTTAATAGCTTTTCAACATGTGTGTCGCTCGTTTCTGAGTCCTTAGGTCAGTCAAATATCGATACAGTAGTTTGCTCTGAATACATCGACCCGTAAAATTGTGGATTTGACATAAATTTCTGCTATTTCTTGTCATTTTACTTCAGTATATTTGGACCCCTGCTTACACATCCACAGGACTTTGCCAAACAGCGTACCAGCGACGAAAACTATGACTACGAGGCTACTGTTTGTCTATTTGTTCTGGGAGGGCACCAAGGACTCTATAAATTTAACCAACGACATGTACTCCACCAGGTTGTTATTTTGAAACAGTACTTTCAGAATAAAACTACTAGATGGTTTCCATCATTTCTCATTTCCAAGTGTGTAATAGATGTGGTAAAAAGTCCTGGTAAGGAGTATAAAACAGAAATCACCATGTAGAGTTGCGCATAGACCGGTGTCAGTGTATGTAGACATCGACAAACCACGCACACTCCGATGCAGAGTGCAAATTCATTCCCTCGTTTCCTCTACGGTATTTGTTCTTCTATCCTTCACTTACCTTACGACTACAGGGCATCTACTTTGGTTACGATTACTTTCTCGATTCACTTTGTGAATATTTCGGTAGCAACATTTGGCGAAACTCTATGTATGTGTGTTATGTGGATAGGTATTACGTGTTCGTGTCCTCGGGCATGGATGTGTGTGCTGTCCTTAGGTTAGTTAGGTTTAAGTAGTTCTAAGTCTAGGGGACTGATGACCTCAGATGTTAAGTCCCATAGTGCTTACAGCCATTTGAACCATTTTTGGGGCTCTCCATTGCGCGGTCATCAGCACCCGTACAAAGTCCCAGTTTTTACGCAATCCAATCCAGCCACTGTCACAAATGATGATGATGATGATGAAATGATGAGGACAACACAAACTCCTAGTACCCGGGTAGAGAAAATCGCCAACCCGGCCGGGATCCCGTGTTCCAGACGCAGCAATGCTCGCCACTAGACCGCGAGCTGCGGACACTGTACATGGTGATTTCTGTTTTATACTACTTACAAGGATGATGTATCCAAATCTGTTACGCACTTGCGAATGAGCAACACTCAAAGCTATGTAACAGTGCGTAATAAAATACTGTTTTAAAATACCACTCTAATGGTAATGATGTCATTTTAGTACTGTTGGTTTATTTTTACATGTCTCATCTTTCCTACCTCCCCCCCCCCCTTGAAACACACTCATTCCTACAGGTGCTTCCGTTCTCTTCCTCCCACTCCCTCCTACGTATTATTCCTAGAAGTTAAGCCATATTTATAGTAAATTTGTTTCCAATTTCTGGAAGCTTTCCGAAGTTATGCTTACACTTCATTACCCTTCCCTCAGCCCTAGAAGTTATAGGGACGTATAAGTCTCACACTATTTTTTCCCAGGAAGTGTGCAAGAAGTGTGACTGAAATTTCTCCAGACGTTCTGGAATTATACTGGAAGGCACACACGTACATACACACACACACACACACACACACACACACAAACACACACACACACACACACACACACACATTCACGATGTCAAGGTAATTCGAGTCAGAGCGTCAGCTTAGTTGGACACGTGCCTGTGGCATTTTCAAAGCACCATCCCGATGTTCACGCGATAACAACACGTAAATTACATCAGGATGGTCAGACGGCGATATGAACCTCAGAGCTTCGGTACGCGAATTCAGTTTAAACAGGTTTTTGTACGTATTTGGTTCGCCGTAAGCTATATAAATATCGTTAGGCTACGGGTAAAATGAATGTAGACATTTTCACGTGGTGTGCGCAAAATGAATACAGCATACTGGGTCTTGCGAATCTCCGACACCCACTGCGGTATTTGTTTGTTGAGACACCAGTAAGCGACGTTCGTGTACCTTTTCTACGAGCCGGCTCTGCTTTGAAACTCACAGGCAGATTAAAACTATGTGTCGGACAGTTTCGAGTCCCAGTCCAACACACGGTTTTAATCCACATTGAAGTTTGAAATCAGCGCACACTTCGCTGCAGAGTACAAATTCATACCACCTCTGCCTCGTTTCCTCTATGGAATTTGTTCTTGGATCCTTCAGTTACCTTACGATTACAGGGCATCTACTTTGGTTACGATTACTTTCTCGATTCACTTCATGAATATTTCGTTAGCAAACACAGCCCGTAACAGCAGCTATTCTCTATAGCTAAGTTGCTCCAATTAAACTTGTGCAGCACCCCTGACAATTCGGCGCTTATGAACACTGCGGCTCCACCGTTTTCATTTTCCTCAGCTTGTTGTTATCGTGGTCTTCAGTCCAGCGACTGGTTTGATGCAGCTCTCCATGCTACTCTACTCTGTGCAAGCCTCTTCATCTCCGAGTTACTACTGCAGTCTACATCCTTCTGAATCTGCTTAATGTATTCATCTCTTGGTCTCCCACTACGATTTTTACCCTCCACGCTTCCCTCCAATACTAAATTGGTGATCCTTTGATGTCTCAGAATCTGTCTTACCAACCGATCCCTTCTTCCAGTCAAGTAGCGCCACAAATTCCTCTTCTCCCCAATTCTATTCAGTACCTCCTCATTAGTTACGTGATGTATCAAACTAATCCTCAGCATTCTTCTATAGCATCACATATATAAAGCTTCTATTCTCTTCTTGTCCACAATCCTTAACGTCCATGTTTCACTTCCATACATGACTACCCTCCATACAAATACTTTCAGAGAAGACTTCCTAACACTGAAATCTACACTCAATGTTAAGAAATTTCTCTTCTTCAGAAACGCTTTCCTTTCCACAGCCAGTCTCTATTTTATACCCTCTCCACTTCAACCACCATCAGCTATTTTGCTCCCCAAACAGCAAAACTCATTTACTACTTTAGGTGTCTCATTTCCTAATCTAATTCCCTCAGCATCACCTGACTTAATTCAACTACATTCCATTGCTCTCTTTTGCATTTGTTGATGTTCATCTTACGTCTTTTCAAGACACTGCCCATTTCGTTCAACTGCCCTTCCAACTCCTTTACTGTCTCTGACATAATTATAATGTCGTCGGCAAACCACAGAGTTTATATTCCTTCTCCATGGATTTTAATTCCTGCTTCAAATTTTTCTTTTGTTTCCTTTACTGCTTGCTCAATATTCAGATTGAATAACATCGGGGATATGTTACAGCTCTGTCTCACTGCCTTCTCAACCACTGCTTCCCTTTCATGCCCCTCGACTCTTATAACTGCCATATGGTTTCTGCACAAATTGTAAATAGCCATTCGCTCCCTGTATTTGACCCCTTCCACCTTCAGAATTCGAAAGAGAGTATTCCAGTCAACATTGTCAAAAGCTCTCTCCACGTCTACAAATGCCAGAAACGTAGGTTTGACCGAGCGAGGTGGCGCAGTGGTTAGCACACTGGACTCGCATTCGGGAGGACGACGGTTCAATCCCGCGTCCGGCCATCCTGTTTTCCGTGCTTTCCCTAAATCGCTCCAGGCAAATGCCGGGATGGTTCCTCTGAAAGGGCACGGCCGACTTCCTTCCCTGTCCTTCCCTAATCCGATGAGACCGATGACCTCGCTGTTTGGTCTCTTTCCCCAAAACCAACCAACCAACGTAGGTTTGCCTTTCCTTAATCTATCTTGTAAGATAAGTCGTAGGGTCAGTATTGCCTCGCCTGTTCCATCATTTCTACAGAATCCAATCTGATCTTCCCCGAGGTGGGCTTCTACCAGCTTTTTCATTCATTTGTAAAGAATTCGCGTTAGTATTTTACAACAGAAAATTATGTCCCAACGACAATAGTGGAGCCCCACATATCAGCAGGCAGCGTCATCTGGCAGGACCTTGTAACTGTGAAAGAAGTATTCAGAGCGTTTCCCAGGGCAGCTGCGACTTTCGGCACATGGCGGAGAGCGCCCGCTCCCCGTTGGAGCAGCTTTCACACGACTTGTCGACGACAGAGCGCTGGCGTGCGACAACGAGGACGTCGGCCGAGCTCTGAATGCACCACAGCGTTTGACGTCATAAAAGCTCCCCACTTGCTGGAAGAGCCCATTATAATTAAAATCTGAGGTCCAAGTGTAAGAAGTGTTAAACGCACTTCAGGCAAAAATAATAATAATAATAATGCCAGGCGTCTGTGAATGAAGCTATATTTCTTCAGTCAAAAGCTTCTATGCATGAAATCTGTGTCAGCGGTGTTACTGTTGTGGTTATCAGACCGAAGACTGGTTTGATGTCGCTCTACACACTACTGTTAAGTGTTTCATTTCTGTATACCTACTTGAACCGTCTTACTTTACTGAAGCCTTGGTCTTCTTCTGCAATACCCCTCACCCCATTCCCCTACCAAACAATTCCCTCCGACAAAAACTCAACTATTCCTTCATGCCTCTGGATGTACCCTGTCAACCCATCGCTCCTTTTGGTCAAGCTGTGCCATCCGACTTCTTTCTGCTCGTCTTAAACATCTTGTCTTCTGTAAGAAATGTATCAGCAGTAGCAGACGTAATTCTACGTCTGATTCTTCTGTAAGAAATGTATCAGCAGTAGCAGACGTAATTCTACGTCTGATTCTATACTCCGCGAACAACGTTATGTTGTGCGGCGGTGGGTACTTTGTTTACGACCGTCAATCGCCCCCCCCCCCCCCCTTTCCTGTTCCAGTCGAGAATGGTCCGCGAGAAGACTGACTGTTGGTAAGCCTCCATGTTATCCCCAGTCTCTCTAATTTTACCGCCATGGCCTTTTCGCTAGATACGCGCAGGCAGTAAGTTGATTGACTCTTCTCAAAGTACGCTTTCGGGATTTTGACAATAAACCACTCTGTGATGTGCAATGTCTCCCTTGTACAGTACGCCACTGGTGTTAGCTGAGCATTTCCGTAATGCTTTCGCGTTTATTACATGAACCAGAAACGAACGCGCTGCTTTTCTTTGGGTCTTCCCTATTTTGGAAGGGACGCAAGTTAAAGGGCAGTATTTAATTACTGGACAAAGGACGATTTTGCAAGCTTCAAAAAGGATTATTCCTATGAATCTCTTTCTGGTATGTGCCTTACTTGTGATTAGTTTTATCTGGTAGTTCCACTTCAAATTGTTCTGTTTGCATAGTCCCCGATATTTAATGGGCGTGACTTATTCCCGCAGTTGTTCTGCAATCTTATATTCATACAATAATGGATCTTTCTGCCTGCCTATGCGCAGTATATTACATACGTTAACGTTGGGTGTTACCTGCGAGTCCCTCTGCAGGTCTACCTGCATTTCGCTTCGATTTTCTGGCGTTGCGACTCCTCTACATATAACAGAATCATCCCAAAACTCATCATAGATCTTCCGAAGCTATTCACTAGGTTATTTAGACAGGAAGGCATGGTGAAAAGTAATGCCACCGAATTATTTATATGGACATTCTTAAAAACTTTTAAAAAATAAACGTTCTACAGCTTTACTCTTCATGTCTACTCATTTATTTCTCCACATAGCCCACACTGGCCAACGAGAGACCAGTTTGTTGATACTGTCACTGTGTAATGTTTGACATTGTTCAAAGAGCCACAACCACACCTCTGCTTGCACCACTTCATCACTACCAATGTAAAGTCCTCGAAGGTGTCTCTTAAGTTTTGGAAACAGGTGTAAATCAAATGGGGCCAAGTCGACACTCTATGGAGAATGATCAACGTCAGTGAACACCAAGCGTCGGGTAGCTGCAGATGTCGCAGAGCTCGTGTGTGGACTGTCATTATCATGCTGAAGCAGAGGTTGCTCCACATGTGGATGAACTCTTCGAATTAGAAGCTCGATAACAGCACGCTGTGTCTCGCACACCGACATAGTTACGTTACACACCGCCATGTTACACGCCACAATCAGAGCCCTCTAGCGGCGGAGGACTGCAGATGTGTAGACGTGTAGAATGTTAATAAAGTACGTTTTACTTAAAAATCGTTGAGACTTTTCACATAAAAAATTCAGAGACATATTCTTCAACAAACCTTCGTACGTTGTGAAAAGTACTGGTCCTGTAACTCTCCCGCGGGTACACCCGAAGTTAATTTCAAGTCTTAAGATTTTTCTCCACTAAGAACGTTTTACTAAAATTCATTTCAGTCCCACAGCTGATTTGAAGTTCATACGCTCCTATTTTGTTTGTTAGATGGCTGTGTGAAACTGTATCGAACGCCATCTCGAAATCAAACAACTCGTCGTCAACCTAGGCACCACGTAATGCCTTCTGAAATTCGCAGAAGAACACGGCTAGCTGTGTTTCACACTGTTATGGCTGTAACGAAAATGAAATGGATATGTATTTGTACATATGTCAGTAACGCACTTTTGGTAACTGGATGCATTAAAAGTGTTCTAACGACATATAACAAAACTATAGGTGTCAGCCCTTTTGAGTAAATGTGAAGACAACTACACTCCTGGAAATTGAAATAAGAACACCGTGAATTCATTGTCCCAGGAAGGGGAAACTTTATTGACACATTCCTGGGGTCTGATACATCACATGATCACACTGACAGAACCACAGGCACATAGACACAGGCAACAGAGCATGCACAATGTCGGCACTAGTACAGTGTATATCCACCTTTCGCAGCAATGCAGGCTGCTATTCTCCCATGGAGACGATCGTAGAGATGCTGGATGTAGTCCAGTGGAACGGCTTGCCATGCCATTTCCACCTGGCGCCTCAGTTGGACCAGCGTTCGTGCTGGACGTGCAGACCGCGTGAGACGACGCTTCATCCAGTCCCAAACATGCTCAATGGGGGACAGATCCGGAGATCTTGCTGGCCAGGGTAGTTGACTTACACCTTCTAGAGCACGTTGGGTGGCACGAGATACATGCGGACGTGCATTGTCCTGTTGGAACAGCAAGTTCCCTTGCCGGTCTAGGAATGGTAGAACGATGGGTTCGATGACGGTTTGGATGTACCGTGCACTATTCAGTGTCCCCTCGACGATCACCAGTGGTGTACGGCCAGTGTAGGAGATCGCTCCCCACACCATGATGCCGGGTGTTGGCCCTGTGTGCCTCGGTCGTATGCAGTCCTGATTGTGGCGCTCACCTGCACGGCGCCAAACACGCATACGACCATCATTGGCACCAAGGCAGAAGCGACTCTCATCGCTGAAGACGACACGTCTCCATTCGTCCCTCCATTCACGCCTGTCGCGACACCACTGGAGGCGGGCTGCACGATGTTGGAGCGTGAGCGGAAGACGGCCTAACGGTGTGCGGGACCGTAGCCCAGCTTCATGGAGACGGTTGCGAATGGTCCTCGCCGATACGCCAGGAGCAACAGTGTCCCTAATTTGCTGGGAAGTGGCGGTGCGGTCCCCTACGGCACTGCGTAGGATCCTACGGTCTTGGCGTGCATCCGTGCGTCGCTGCGGTCCGGTCCCAGGTCGACGGGCACGTGCACCTTCTGCCGACCACTGGCGACAACATCGATGTACTGTGGAGACCTCACGCCCCACGTGTTGAGCAATTCGGCGGTACGTCCACCCGGCCTCCCGCATGCCCACTATACGCCCTCGCTCAAAGTCCGTCAACTGCACATACGGTTCACGTCCACGCTGTCGCGGCATGCTACCAGTGTTAAAGACTGCGATGGAGTTCCGTATGCCACGGCAAACTGGCTGACACTGACGGCGGCGGTGCACAAATGCTGCGCAGCTAGCGCCATTCGACGGCCAACACCGCGGTTCCTGGTGTGTCCGCTGTGCCGTGCGTGTGATCATTGCTTGTACAGCCCTTTCGTAGTGTCCGGAGCAAGTATGGTGGGTCTGACACACCGGTGTCAATGTGTTCTTTTTTACATTTCCAGGAGTGTATGTTTAATTCGCCATAAAGCACGATCCGAGACCGACCAAGTGCCAGAAGATGGTCGAAACCTGCAACACGATTCAACAATAGTTACACAGCAGCTGATGTATGTAAATGTCTCACGTTAAACATATTACAGATGAGGAGCGGCACCTTGCAAATACAGTATAAGTCACGGAAGTTTCCCGGCGCATACTCCGCTTCAGAGTGATTCATTGTGAAATGAATTCTTAGGGTTTAGGCTGTAGCTAAGCCACTTCTCCGCAATCTACGTTCTTCCAGGACTACTCGACCCGCAACCTATGAGAGAGAACTTGTGCGCAGTTTGGAAAGCAAGAGAGAGCATCCAGCAGGATTATGGTAATGAAGTCGGGTTGTCAGTCGTGCCTGGATAGCTCAGCTGGTAAGAGCCCGTAATGCATGGTTCCAGGTTCGAATCCCGAGTGGCGTACAGTTTCAATCCGACGGGTAGCTTCATTTCTGGAAATGCATGAGAACTGTACGGTACATTCCAGGAAGGGGACACATGCTGCCTCTTACCCCAGCCTCCTCCCTCCCCCTATAGAGCTCATAGAGATTTCAAAGTAAAGTGCTCCACGGCAGAATATTCCTTTCCTGCAGCATTTCTAACAGTTCAGCATTTCAGCGGCTCTCTCACGTCGATTCACGAACCAAATTCTTGTTTCACTCTTCTCTGTCGCTTCCGTTATAACATTTCGTATGACTTACAAGCAAAGAATTGGCCGAACAAGAGTAGCGAATACTGCTGCACCTGGAGGACAATACCTAGGAACACTTTATGTTTCCTGGCAGGTGCCTAAGTCTAGTGACTGACTTCAGAATTATGTTAAGGAATGTGCACTAGATCACCATAAACAATTTCCGGCATTTTATACTATTTTTTGTTGTTGTGAGACATGAGGTTGTGTTTTGTGTAGCCTTTATGAATATTACGATTAATACGTATTTATGTACTGTTTAATATATTCAACATATTTGGAAGATATTGTTAATTCTTCAGTTACAGAGTTTTATGCTGAGTAAAACTATGTACATTTTTAAAACTAGTCACATAAAGCTTGGACAGCGAAGCCGCACTTCGTCGCTAGTGCTCGAGCATTTACCTGGAAACGGAAGAAGGTCTTCTACCATGGAAAAGTTATATTTGCAAAATGAACTGAGTATCTTTAATGTCTTGCATATGTTCCCTGCCTTGAAAAACGAAATTTGTATCAGTTGACAATAGCTTCTGTTTCAAAATGTATAATTCTCAAATAGTTTCTGATAATATTTCCTCTTAATTTGATTTCACTTACTGATTATTGATGTGCAGTAGGATAATAATGTAAGAGGTAGACTATTAAATATTGTACTGACAGGATTCTTCTGGAGTGCAACACTTTTAAATTTGAATGGAATATTTGATCCTAGGTACATGACCATGTTGTACCTGGGAACAGTTTTTCACGTTTAGAAAAACCTTACTTTACAAGTGTTATTAGTGTAATTTCAGAAAAATACTGCAACACAGATAAAACGAATACTAGCAACGAAGATGGTAAGAACGCAAGAGGAGAGAAGGCTGTGAGACGTCGTCAGCCATTAGCCCGCTAACAAGTACCGCACCACGACCGGAGCTGCCTCTATCCGAAGAGAATATAAGCGCCGCTCCTGCCAGCCTCGGCCGCAGAGTAGAAGACGAAGCAGAAACAATGGCGTAGAAGGGAGCACTACGATAGCCGTTACTAGTCATCCGCAAACTGTGTGACAAACTCGAATGAACATTGTACACTGCTGGCCACCGTAAATGCAACACCCTGAAGGAAGCATCCGAATCAAGTGAAATTTACACCATGGGTTTGCAGCGATGAGATATGCAACTGATTAGAGTTTCAGCGCAGACGCACATCACGCGCGCCTGTGGCGCCACCTCATAGAGCCATTTAAGGCTTGGCGATTTCGACGAGTGTACGTTCGACACGTGTGTTTACCTTGTGGTTGTTTCACAAGACGATCAGTTATGCCTCGTAGACAACAGCGAACATCGTTTGATCAAGTATCCGAGTTCGACAGAGGAAGGATAGTGGCTTACCGAGATTGTGGATTATCATACAGAGAAATCGCTAGTCGTGTTGGACGAAACCAAACAACTGTAATGCGGATATGTGACCGTTGGATGCAGGAGGGTACGACGGACCGACGTGGTCGATTGCATTCACCTCGGTGCACCACTGCACGTGCTGATAGGCAAATTGTGCGCATGGTAATGACGGATCGCTCAGTGACATCCCGAACCATAGCACAGCACATTGCGTCCGTAACGCATCATCCAGTGTCTGCGCGTACCATTCGACGCCGTTTACAGCAGATTGATCTGTCCGCAAGACGTCCATTGCTTCGTCTACCATTGACGCAGAACCACAGACGTCTCCGTCGCCAATGGTGTGATGACAGACGGATGTGGACGGCAGAATGGAATGACGTTGTCTTTACTGACGAGGCACGCTTCTGTCTGCAGCACCACGATGGTCGGATTCGAGTGTGGAGACACCGTGGAGAGAGGATGCTGGACAGCTGCATTATGCACCGCCACACTGGTCTTGCACCGGGTATTATGGTATGGGGCGGTACTGGATATTACTCTTGCACGCCTCTAGTACGCATTGCCGGTACTTTAAATAGCCGGCGCTACATATCCGAGGTGCTGGAGCCAGTTGTCCTTCCTTACCTTCAGGGCTCGGCCACAGCCATATTTCAACAGGATAATGCGCGACCACACATGGCACGCATTGTCCAAAGGTTCTTCGTCAATAACCAGATTGAAGTGCTTCCCTGGCCGGCTCGCTCTCCGGATCTTTCGCCGATAGAAAACGTGTGGTCCATGGTTGCTCAACGAGTGACGAGTGACCCAGCTGCCACACCAGATGATCTTTGGCAACGTGTGGAAGCTGCTTGGGCTGCTGTACCCCAGGAACACACCCAACGTCTCTTTGACTCAATGCCGAGACGTGTGGCAGCGGTGATCTCCAACAATGGCGGCTACTCTGGCTGCTGATTCTGGCAGGAACCACATGTCACAGACGTCTGTAAACGTAATCATTTGATACTTGGTCAACATGTTATCTACAAAATAAATTTTGTTGTGCTACCTCTTGTCTTTCTTGGTGTTGCATTTACGGTGGCCAGTAGACAACTCGTTGTAAATCCAAAATTAAGTATTGTCAATCTTGTTTATTGTAATAAAAACTATTAATGTGATTTGCTTGAATTGTTGTATAGTTATCCGAGAAGGCAGCATCATTTAGGCACTCTGTAAAACACGAGTGGGGAGGACCCCACAATTTCGAAATTGAATATGAAGGTATACTGAGCTCCTGTACAGGGCTCACTAGAGGCGAAAGTCTGGGAAGTGTTCCAAGGTACAGCACTCTCTCCTAATGCGAGAGAACTCCATCGTGAGTGAATTACACTTCCCGAGGAGTTCGTGTGGCATCTCCCTTACTCACGGCTATAGATACGAGGTCGATCCACATTGAATCACTGATTTCAGGTGCTCTCGGATACTACACAGCTGACTAACCACTAATGCAGTAGTCAAACGTTATAGGGTCTTTTCTTCTACGAGTGGACTTCAGAAAGTAACTTACACGTGTCATCCCACGCTAAGACCATTGCGCAACAAGGCTGGCGCATTGTCAGAAGGAGGCACGTCTACCAGGTTTCCCCCAGACACGCTTCTGCTGCGGTGCGGATAACAGGTAGATTACAATATGCGAATGAATGTGCATGGCAACTGGAAACGTACTCCAAAGTCCATGTACCCGCGACAGTACGCTTCTTGTGGATAAAACGTCGAAACTACGCACAGAGTCTCCTTGAAATTCTGGCAGTGTGTGAACCAAACGCAATGTCGCCTCCAACCGTAGCGGAATGGTAGCAACAATTTGACCAAGGCTTCACAGACGTGGGCGATGCCGATCAGGACGGAATGGCATCAACATCAACCACATACAACCATGTCCGGGCTATTGGGGAATTTATTTGCAGCAATAGCAGATATTCCAAAGATGGGACAGTTCCACAGTGAAATGGCTCTGTGGCCGAGGAGCGGATTTGTACCGGCGAGAAACTGAACGATTGTTTACAGAGACTTACCTGATGATTACGTGAAAGTTGTGTCATGTACCTCGGTCACTTTGAAGTTTAGTCCAGCATTCAGTAATACTTGGCCTGTCATAATAATGTGTAAGTTGCTTTTTGTAGTCCTCTTATATTTACTCGCGTTACGCTATATTTATTTATTTTGAGAATCAACCATCAGTCTTTGCCTGGTTTAGAAGAGGCAAGTCAACTGAAGACGCAGTTAATAAGGCAACCTCGCTAGCGACAGGTACTCAGTCCACGCACGCTCTAGCGATGATGGCTGATATTCCTGGCGCTTTCTACGATCTATAGTGGCCGTCTTTCTTTGGTTGCCTTACGGATTTGGAGTGTTCAGAAGCGCTGTATAATTGCCTGAGAGATTATTGCCAAGGGCGCCATGCTCCTTTCACTTCCCTGGAAAGAAAATAACGAAGGCAATAACAAAAAGCTGTTTGCAGGGGTCAGTGTGTGGCCCGCAGTTTTGGGTTGTAGCACTGGAGCCCATATTATAAAAGTTACATGACAGCCGTAATACGAGGTGCATTGAAGTTCTAAGGCCTCCGATTTTTTTCCTCCGGACTGGAAAGAGATAGAAACATGCGCATTGTTTTAAAATGAGGCTGCGTTCATTGTCAATACATCCTAGAGATGGCAGCACCGTCCGACAGATGGCATTTTACCGCCAGCGGCGAGAATGAGAACTGTTTTAAATACTTAAAATGGCGACGTTTTCGTTACTTGAACAGCGTGCAATCATTCGTTTTCTGAATTTGCGTGGTGTGAAACCAATTGAAATTCATCGACAGTTGAAGGAGACATGTGGTGATGAAGTTATGGATGTGTCGAAAGTGCGTTCGTGGGTGCGACAGTTTAACGAAGGCAGAACATCGTGTGACAACAAACCGAAACAACCTCGGGCTCACACAAGCCGGTCTGACGACACGATCGAGAAAGTGGAGAGAATTGTTTTGGGGGATCGCCGAATGGCTGTTGAACAGATCGCCTCCAGAGTTGGCATTTCTGTGGGTTCTGTGCACACAATCCTGCATGACGACCTGAAAATGCGAAAAGTGTCATCCAGGTGGATGCCACGAATGCTGACGGACGACCACACGGCTGCCCGTGTGGCATGTTGCCAAGCAATGTTGACGCGCAACGACAGCACGAATGGGACTTTCATTTCGTAGGTTGTGACAATGGATGAGACGTGGATGCCATTTTTCAATCCAGAAACAAAGCGCCAGTCAGCTCAATGGAAGCACACAGATTCACCGCCACCAAAAAAATTTCGGGTAACCGCCAGTGCTGAAAAAATGATGGTGTCCATGTTCTGGGACAGCGAGGGCGTAATCCTTACCCATTGCGTTCCAAAGGGCACTACGGTAACAGG
Source organism: Schistocerca piceifrons (assembly GCF_021461385.2). NCBI lineage: Eukaryota > Metazoa > Arthropoda > Insecta > Orthoptera > Acrididae > Schistocerca > Schistocerca piceifrons. The sequence goes on from NC_060140.1 coordinate 137,076,853, forward strand.
TGCATCCTACGAAAATGTTTTGAAGAACAAATTCCTTCCTGCACTGCAACAAAAACGTCCGGGAAGGGCTGCGCGTGTGCCGTTTCACCGAGACAACGCACCCGCACATCGAGCTAACGTTACACAACAGTTTCTTCGTGATAACAACTTTGAAGTGATTCCTCATGCTCCCTACTCACCTGACCTGGCTCCTAGTGACTTTGGGCTTTTTCCAACAATGAAAGACACTCTCCGTGGCCGCACATTCACCAGCCGTGCTGCTATTGCCTCAGCGATTTTCCAGTGGTCAAAACAGACTCCTAAAGAAGCCTTCGCCGCTGCCATGGAATCATGGCGTCAGCGTTGTGAAAAATGTGTACGTCTGCAGGGCGATTGCGTCGAGAAGTAACGCCAGCGTCATCGATTTCGGATGAGTAGTTAATTAGAAAAAAAATCGGAGGCCTTAGAACTTGAATGCACCTCGTATAAGCTGACTAGTGGCATCATCAGATGACTTACTGTTCGTTTTAAGTGGCGACTCCAAAAGAGTTATAGAAGACAAATGTAATGCTGCTAATGCTGCCCTCCACGAACTAGAGGGCTGGTGACAAAGTGTTAAACTGTCACAAAATAACGTACCTCCTGCTGAAAGGGAACCTAATACGAGACCCAAAAAAAATTAAATGATGTAACTATTAGGAGAAGTGCAATAACGAGATATCTAGCGATATTTCTGGACGAACATCGTAACTTTGCACATCATATAGAGGAAGCAAGCAAAAAAGGTTCGAACATGATCAATAAAATTGTAACCATTGCAAATAGGCAATTATGGCTGAAACGTCCCCTTTCAACAATTATACATGACTGTGCTTAAACTGACACACAATATTTTGTTAGCGCAACGCAATTTGACTTTCAAAATTCCCTACAAAGGAATGGCCCTGACTAACATTAAACTATACCTTTCACAAATCACTTACCTCACAAAAATCTTCGCTGCTCAAGCTACTGCAATACAGCGAGCGCCACTACTGCCAGCTAAATAAAAGATTCAAACTATGGAAGGCACTAACTACTGATAGGGATAGTTAGCAAATGAAAGATATTAGTAGAGAACAAACAATGTATTTACCTTGATATCATCATATATAAATATAGCAGTTCATGACAAATTACAAACCTCCGCCATCTCTCTCCCCACATCCACCACTGCTGGCGGCTCACCTCCAACTGCGCAACGCTACGCGCTGTTCACATCCAGCTGCCTAACACTACAATGGCGAGTATTACAACAATGCAAAGCAGCCACAGACTGCACACAGCACAGCCAGTGATTTTCATACAGAGGTGGCGTTAGCAATAAAAAAACCTAAACAGCCTACTTACATGGCTTCCCCTGAAAACAATCAAAGCATACCATCGATCTATATTGGCATCAGTCATAGATTATGGTACGAGCGTTTGGGCTCATAGGCTGCAGCTTGTGAAGCCAGCCTCATTAGTGAGAAGAGTTCAACGAGCCACTCACTGCACTATTTCCAATGATGCTTTGTTAGTAAATGGACTTGAAAATTAGGAAATGGGGAGCCTTTTGCTGATTAAAGAACTGCAATCAAATGGATGTACGAAGGGTGCTTGGAACTGAGGCCAATTCGAAAAAGGAAATAAAAGATCACGTATTACAACCGTGGAAAAATGAATGGGACACTTCAGGTACAGGCAGGGGAACATACAAATTTCTCTCTAACATCAAGGAGAGATTGAAAGTGAGATTTCTTAACCCATTGAGTGAACTGATAGATCACCTGTCTGTCCACGGTCATAATGCCATGTTCCTACACAAAATCAGAAGACAGATGAATGACAGATGCGCCTGCGGCAGTGTGGGCACACCAGAACACACATTGTGGGACTGCACGCTCTATGAAAATGCAGCGGGTAATGGACGCCAGGTATTAAGGATGTGGGATTCCTAAGCAGCACTAAAAAGGGAGTCGACCTGGTGCATCTTGGAGGATACTGCAACCGCAGTATTCAGAAAGGCCAAGGAAGACTTCACGAGACATTCGACCATATGACATCATGTTGCTGTCCAGGCTAGACAGCATACTCTGCGGATGGAGAGAACTGAGGTCAGCGACTACCGTATGACATACTGTCCTGAGAATCTAGGTTGCGTTGGTGCAAGTGATCATGGAAGTGTGGACTTTAAGAAGTAATAGTGATGGGTGAGCCACTGACAGCTCTAATAATAACAAAGGTCGTTGTTGCTTTTACTGTTGATATTGACACCGCTATTCTTCTCAAATTCTTAAGTTTCGTTAATGACTAATTTCATTAGCGAGTGCAGAAAATAATTTCATAAGCCATTACTGTGTGAAAGTATGCAAAATATGTTAGGAGGTTGAGTCTTTGGTTTCCAAGACTAGCAATGCTGTAATGCAAACGCTGTCGATGTGCTGCCCGACGCTCAAGCAATCCAGCAGACTATGGCTGTTGACCGGGGTAGTATGAGGGCGGATCCAGGTAGCGGAAACAACCATATAGAAGTGAAATGCACCAAAATAAATGAACAAACAGAGAAAAAATTCTGTAGTGTTTGTGGTAGATTAGTAGCTCTGGAATTTTTAAGGGTTCTAATATAGCTTTGCAGTAGTAGAAGAAGCAGTAGCAGCTTTTTTTCCATCTCTTTTTTTAAATTAACTATCAGAAATAAATTACGAATACATAAATTATAACTATCCAAGAAAGTGTGATTTGTAGGCTGTAATTATGAAGAATAAATAAAATAAAAATATCAATCTTTGCATCAAGAACTGATCACATTCCAGTTTCCTGCATTTTGTAACAACTTTTCAAACGACAATCTTGCAATAGACAATTACTGGATCCGCCATCAGCCGAAATGTTATACGCCGTGTCATTTACATACATATCGATGCTAACGGACCTATCAAATCTCCATGAGGTATGACGAACGTTATTTTTCGCTTCTGGCGACATCTTACAATTTACTCACTGATGGAGGAAATACCTCTTTGTCCCTGTTGATCGCTAGGCAAAGGTGTTAAACGGTAATGAAAGCCTCAACCCTTTCTTGGCTAGCGGAGTACCAGTAACCCCTCTCCCGACTCTTAAGGAATCGAACTTCCACATACAATCGCTAAGTGCTGCCGTCAAACACTGGACGAGTACAGTCTGAGTAATTTCCGCTCGGTTTTAAGAACTACTTTTCCACACATCTCAATTTTTTCGCCGTTATAACTCCTGCACCATGTGTCATACCACGACATACACTGAAGGCAAAAAATCGCATCGCCGAAATATAATTAATGTAGATTAACGAAATTTCGGCATTTCCATTTCTGTACGTAACCTATTTAAGTGACTAATATCGCAAGATCACAGATTAATGTAAGCGCAAAATAAGCCATTGCAAATGTGAAATGCTAGTACATTAATAACAGGTGTAACCAACCGCCGGAATGTTGAATGAAAGCTTACAAACTTGCATGCGTTGTGTTGTACATGTGCCTTATGTCAGTTTAGTTTGTGGGATGGAGTTCCATGCCTGCTGGTCGGTCAATAAAGAGACGGTTAACGCTGGTTGTAGAGACGCTGGAGTTGTCGTCCGATTATGTCTCACATGTGCTCGATTGGAAACAAATCTGGTGCTCGAGCAGTCCGAGGCAACACGTCGATACTGTGTAGAGCATGTTGGGTTACAGCAGCGGTATGCGGGCGAGCGTTATGCTGTCGTAAAACCCCCCGCTGGAATGCTATTCGTGAATGGCAGCACAACGGGTCGAATCACCAGATTGACGTACAAATTTGCAGTCCGGGTGTGTGAGAACACCACGAGAGTGCTCCAACGGAATCCCACCTCAGACCATAACTCCAGGTGTATGTCCAGTGTGTGTAGCACGCAGAAGGCTGGTTGCACAGCCTAAACTAGCCTCCTCCTACCCGACACACGGCCATTACTGGCACCGGGACAGGACCAGCGTTCATCAGAAATTACAACAGACCTCAGTCTTGCCCTTCAATGAGTTCTCGCTTGACACCACTGCAGTCACAACTGGTGGTGATTTGGGGTCAGTAGAATGCATGTTACATGGCGTCTGGGTCGGAGCTGTCCTTGAAGTGAACGATCTGTAACAGTTGGTTGTGTCGCTGAGGTGCCAACTGTTGCTCAGACTGCTGCTGCACATACAATACGACGCGCTAGAGCCACACGCCGAAACACCATGGCTTTCCCTGTTGCTAGGGAACGTGGCCGTGGTGAGTCTTGTGTTCCTGCGACCGTACACTCTTGCGATCACCGCTGCCAAGAGTCATATACATTGGCTACATACCTGACAAGCCTTTCTGCAATATCGCAGAACGAACACTCAGCTTTTCGTAGCTCTATCACACGACCCCGATCAAACTCAGTGAGATGCTGATAACGGCGTCTTTGCCAGCCTAAAGGCATTCTTGACTAACATCAACTCAGCACGTCCAATCTCAAACGAAACTAATGCTCACGACCGTTACACCGTGTATTTAAAGCAAACCTGATTTGTATCATCATGAGCTGTGCTCACTCCCAACTATGCGTTTTCGTGATCTGTGTTTGGTTTCCCGATCTTATTGCGGTTATGTCGTGGTTCTTCATCCTCCTATGTGTGCCAGCAGCGATGTGTATCGATATTTTCACCGTGTACCATCTATGGTTTGGTGTATATAGTTCCCGCAAGGGGGTCTGCAGTGAGTCGGTCGGCTGCTGCGGACCAGGGAAGTAATCTCCGCGCGGTGCAGTCGGCTGGGTCCGCTGGCGATCCCTGTGCAGTGTCGGAGCATGTGTGGAGCTGTCCGATCGCTACGAGCTTCGTGGTTCACCGACCCAAGACGTCAAAGTTAAGTAGCGGTTTCAACTACCCAAGCCACGTCCATTCATGTTGTGTGGTTCGTTTCGGTCGTTCGCTGTTGGGGAGGTCTTCCTATGAGCAACACTGAGTGTTTCTATTGCTGAAATCTAGCCGCCATGCGGTGCAATTAACTATATTGATTGACTACAATTCTAGTGCACCCGAGGGATTTTCTGTCTTGTGGCCGTTAGTGTTCTGGTTACCTACCCTGGCCACTGACGTAAATTCAGGCAGTGTCCTTTTGGGTGAAGTTAACTATATTACCATATTTCAAATTCAAGCATACCAGCGGAATTTTCTGCCTTGTGGCCATTAGTGTTCCGGTTACCTGCCGTGGCCACTAACGCTCCTCACCTGTTTTTGCTGTCCAGCATGGTGTGTAGTTTTGACAGCTAATACATACTCCATTGTGGATAATCACGTTCGTAACTTTCGGTGTTTGAGTTCTCATGTACTGATTGGTGGCATGCAATTCGTTGTGTTGGTCGGTCCGTGGCTGTCCCCTGGTTGGGTTCTGACGGATCAAGTGTACTTGGGCTCATCACCGGTCTCACTTAGTGAACGAGGGCAGACCGACCTCTCTTGAGGCTTCTGAGTGCCGTTTTCTTCATTGTCCTCCTCACTAGTGTTTAATTGTCTGTCATAATCTATCTTAGCCAATGATTTAAAAATTCCTGTTTTTACTGGACTTTACGTATTTTGAATTTTGGGAAATCAATTGTGGGCCTTAAGCCTTTAAAACCTTATTCTTGAAATTACCCTTTAAGCAAAACATTGCAGCCTTCTGCCTTAAAAGATTATGGTAATATATTTTAAAATTTAATTGTGGCCCTCAGCCGCTTGTATTGCACCTTGCATATGTTTGTTCTATCTACTTTCCCCGCGAGGTTTTCCAGCCTAGCTGTGATGCCATATGTATTTTAATTATTTTGTTTGCTATTTTAACTGCATTTTTATTTTGTTTACTTCTAAGATTTCTTGTTTGGAGTCCATCAGCAGCGAAATAATTGCCTTTTTGAAACTCGTAGTTCTAAAGATTCGGCTATGTGCCGTTTATTGGTTTAAGCGTGTTACAATAAATTACAATTTTGAGTAAACCTGACCGACACCTTATTTGGCCCTTTCCACAATCCTAATCACCTGTTCTGCCCAGCGGTTCTAGCGGGCGTCTCACGTCATAGTGGCGCTAGAAGCGAAATTTGAATAGACGTCATGTTTCGGATATAGAAACATACCTACCACTTTCGTTTACGTCGCACAACTGCTTGTTGGTGTTGCGATTTTTTTTCCGTCAGTGCAATTTTGCAACAGTATATGTGGATAACATCTGAAAAATGTGTTGCGAATAGAGTTAGAAGCAAAGAAGTAATAAATGAAACGTCATGCGTGACGCGAAAATTTTATTGCATGAAAAGGGAAATATAGTAAACCATAATTTTTTGCTTTCATTATTGTGTAGGAGTTGTCAGAGAGAAAAATTTTGTAAAAAGATTAAAATTATGTATTCAGTTTGTTGGAAATCACTAAGTGCTCTCTGTCTCAAATACTGGACGAATGTAGTCTGAGTAATTTGTACGCCGTAAGATCACTGCCTTAAAACATACGTACAGTTTCTAACTTTAATATTAGACTTACTGTGTTAAACCTTTAACGTAAGATTATACCTCTTAATGGGTACATTATAATAGTATTTAAAATTTTGAAATTCAGTCAACAACTATACTAAATACTAAAAATAAAATTTTTGTTCTCCCTGTAAGCCATAAGGTAGACAACTTGCAACTGTGTTTGGTTAAACAGGTGACCGTTTAGTAATATACACTGCTCATCGGAATTAAAGGGTCATTTTTTTGAGATCCCTTCGTTTTACCCATTGCGACGCCGAAGTGTGGAATTTGTCTCAAAGCCGTCTACAACGTTCCTCTGTCGTGGAGCGAAAGTGGACTCGGCGACGACACAAACAGCAAGCTGTCGACACACGCTAAGAAAAGACCATGCCTCAGAAGTTCACGAGGGGTGTAACGTGGGTTGACTCTAAATTTCACCACAATTCTCAATTCTGTCTTGCACCACCGTGGACGTGTTACACGATGGGATCGTCGCTACACCCCCCCCCCCCCTCCTTACTCACATCTCTCGCCTTCTTCTAAGACCTCTGCAACGGTCAGACCCACAACAGTCAGTGTTGAAATCGCGTGGTTCTCGAACGGGCAACCCAGTTCCTCGGTTCTAAACATATCCAAACAAGTTCCGGAAGCATCGCTGTTAGACTTTCGTAGAGGCTTCACCGGCCTGTCAGGGCCTTGGCAACATGTCCTTGGATTTGATGTCTTCTGTTACGTGTACCTGGCAACGACTCTATACGCTGGAACACTACCCTAGAATTAGTAGCACTAGCCTCTTGCATGCGATTTCGTTTTGCAGATGCACTGCATTTTCCCAGAATCCGTCCAACAAGTCTACGTCTTCCATTCACCTTCCCTACTCTTTTTACGTGATCCCTCCATTTCATAATCGCTTCTTAGTACATACTCTAAATACTGGTACGATGTAGCGTGTTCCAGATTTTCGCTACTAATCTTGTAATCCGATACTATCGGGTTCCTTCTGTTGTAATAATATGACTTGCATTTATCGCCATTTAAAGATAGCTACCACTCAAAATACGGACTTCAGAGTATCGGACCAGGTTTGTGATTGGATTCGTGAGTTCTTGCATCTATAGTATAAATCGTTTTTAGTCGAGCTATACATTACGTCGTTCTCAAAAATGGCTCTAACCACTATGGGACTTAACATCTGACCACGCAGGATTAGCCGAGCGGGCTCAGGCGCTGCAGTCATGGACTGTGCGGCTGGTCCCGACGGAGCTTCGAGTCCTCCCTCGGGCATGGGTGTGTGTGTGTTTGTCCTTAGGATAATTTAGGTTAAGTAGTGTGTAAGCTTAGGGTCTGATGACCTTAGCAGTTAAGTCCCACAAGATTTCACACACACACACACACACACACACACACACACACACACACACTTAACATCTGAGGTCATCAGTCGCCTAGACTCAGAACCACTTAAACCTAATTAACCTAAGGACATCACACACATCCATTCCCGAAGCAGGATTGGAACCTGCGACCGCAGCAGCAGCGCGGTTCCGAATTGAAGCGCCCAGAATCGCTCGGCCACACCGGACGTCGTTCTCATTCGAACAAAATAGACAGAGGTAAAGGTAGTTTCGGATGTACCCCGAGGGAGTGTTACAGGGCCATTACTGTTTGCAATTTATATGAATGATCTAGTAGATAACGTTCGAGGCTTCGTGAGGCTATTCGCGGAGGACGCTGTTTTCTATAGGAAGGTTGCAACGCCAGAAGACTAACGAAATGAAGGAACATCTGCAGAGGATGTGTCATTGATAGCTAGACTGGCAGTTGAACCTGAGCATAAACAGGCGAAAAGATCCTCTACTGATGACTGTTTTGTTGATGACAAATGATCTGAAACAATACGTATCGCAAAATACAGTACGAATGGAAAAGCATACGACACTGATGTGATATTCTATAATGTATTCCAATAATGTATAAAATATTGAATCAAGTACCAAGAAAACAGTCACTTAATAGTACAAAACACCTTCGAGTAACCATATAGTGCAACGAAAAGCGGAATAACCACATAAAACAAATAGCAAGAAAAATCAGTCACTTTGAGATTCTATTGGTAAAATCTTAAGAAAACATAATTCGTACAAGAAAGACGTGGTTTACAAAACATTTATTCAAACCAATTCTTGCGTACTACTCTGGGATCCTTACCAAGTAGGATTAATAGAAAAGATGGAGAAGATACAAGGAAGAGCGGCGTGTTTCGTCACGGGATCGTTTCCTCGGTGCGAGACCTTTGCGGAGGTGCTCAACAGAGCCGATGGCACAGGCGCTACAATAGAGACGCGGTGCAGCACGGAGATTTTTACCGATGAAAGTTTGAGAGAGTACGTTCCAAGCAGTGTCGGGCACCATATTACCTCCTGCCACACACGTGTCGCGAAATGGCCACAACGAAGAAATCAAATTAGCCCCCTTATGAGCTTTACTGGCGGTTGTTCTTACCACGAGTCGTTCCCGAAGTGAACAGAGAGATGGGGGAAGAAGGAGAGGGCGGGCAAGGGATAGTTGTACCAAAATTACCCTCCGCCACAAGCTATAAGGCGGGTTGCGGAGCATGGATGTAGATCTACATGTGGATGTAGAATACACCAAGTTGAATTTTTTCCAAGTGTTTCTGCAATTCTTTGCGACTGTACAACAATGATACTTTCCCTGCAGACGACAGTATCGACAGCAAACGCAATGACAGTCCTGCCAGCCATGGGTGGTAGGCCGTTAACGCGTATAGGGAGAACATCATAACACTTCCGCGGGTCGCGCCAGATACCACTTTGGTAAGAGGTGGAATGCCGGCCGCTGTGCCAGAGCGGTTCTAGGCGCTTCAGTCGCGAACCGCGCTGCTGCTACAATCGCAGGTTCGAATCCTGCCTCGGGCATGGATGTGTGTGACGTCCTCAGGTTAGTCAGGTTTAAGTAGTTCTAAGTCTAGGGGACTGATGACCTCAGATGTTAAGGGGGGTAGCACGTCAAACGGGCCGACTTGGAGCAGGTAAAGCACCACAGGACATTTTAATTTCCACTGTCTATACCTTTACAAATTAATTCATAAAACTTTATCTGCATGACCAGGAAGGATTCGGGATTCACACTCGTAGCAGTGGAAGTTCAGAAACATAACAAAATAAATTTTTTTACATGTGAAATTTAATCATTTTTTCGCTATTAGCTACATTTGTTGCTATAGGTACATTTTTCTTCACAAGTAAAAGAGATTCTTTGATGAATTTTGCACAGCATACAAACCATACTTACAGGTGTATGAAACTCTAGAATTTTCCAAATCTATTAAAAACTGTGGTAAAAATTGAGATAATTAACTACAAAATTTGATTTCTTTTCTAAACACAAAGTTTAAAACATAACAGCTCATTCATTTTTTCATAAATTAAATAGATTCTAGAGTTTCAGACACCTGTAAGTATGGTTTGTATGCTGTGCAAAATTCATCGAACAGTCTCTCTTACTGTAAGACGTGTATATTTCTATTGTTTATTGTCAAATCACAATTTATGAAAGATGTTTATATTTTATTAATAGGATTAAGTAGAAATAATTATTATATGTCATGTTGGAAATAATTGTGGTAGCAGGGAATGTCTGCACCAAAGTATTGTCGATATAACTTTAAAAAGGGCGGGAGAAACCGCGTACGGATACATTTTAAGAAATGAGCGGGAAAGACCGCGCATTGATACATTTTGCAATGGTAGCAGGGATTGTCTGCACCAGAAAGCATTGTTGGTAGGAGAAACGGCACTTTAGCGTTCGTAGGAAGTCAGTAGTAAGCGAGAAGTGAAGCGAGTCGGTAGCAGGTTCAAATGGCTCTGAGCACTATGGGACTTAACTTCTGAGGTCAGCAGTCCCCTAGAACTTAGAACTACTTAAACCTAACCAACCTAAGGACATCACACACATCCATGCCCGAGGCAGGATTCGAACCTGCGACAATAGCGGTCACGCGGTTCGAGACTGTAGCGCCTAGAACCGCACGGCCATCCCGGCCGGCAGTCGGTAGCAGGTCTGAAGCGAGAGGTTGAGAGGAGCGGTGTGCCGGCCAGCCACTAGGTATGATTTACAAGAGGTTATAAACGGATGTACAGAGACATCAGCTAACTATTATAATAAGAGGAACTAATATTATTGAATTAATTTTTTTGGGAAACTCAACACTACTGAAGGTATGTTTGCGCATTGCTAGTTGTAAGATTATTGTAAAAAGTAAGTCCCATTTGAATGTTTGTAAAATCATTTCATTCAGAATATAATTAACTTTTGCCAGCAATATTGCATTTCTAATTATAATCCATCCCAAAAACCATCAAGGTAAAACTTTGCAAAATTTTATGGTTGTCAAGAAAAAGTTTAACTATGAATTACGTAATTTCAGTCAAATTAATTATAGAATAACGTCAGCTTTGCTATTAAAGAATAGCGTCAGCTTTGGTAATAAATGCAGTTACTTATTATGAAAGCCCACCAGTAGCTAATATAGTATAGTAAAACAGAGAAAGTATATTCATGTCGCAGTTTGATGTAGCAGTCAGATGGCGATCCAGTAACAGTAAAAAAGATAAGGAACAGTTTTGGGTTATTGCAAAAATGGCTCTGAGCACTATGGGACTCAACTGCTGTGGTCATAAGTCCCCTAGAACTTAGAACTACTTAAACCTAACTAACCTAAGGACATCACACACATCCATGCCCGAGGCAGGATTCGAACCTGCGACCGTAGCGGTCGTGCGGCTCCGGACTGTAGCGCCTTTAACCGCTCGGCCACTCTGGCCGGCTGGGTTATTGCAGATAACGACTGAGGGCCACGACGACGACAGATTCTATGTTTCGTCGAAATAATCAGAAAATCACTTTTAATAAGCAGCAATTAAATTTGTATGCGAAGACAGAGAAAGAGAATAAATTTCAAAGGGACGATTACATTTGTTATTATTAAGCAAGAGATAGAAATCCTAAGGGAAGGTTTCATAGTTTATTGTAAAAGAGAATGTTATCATTAACAAAAGAGATATAGAGGAGACGGGAAGGTTTCATTACTTATGAAGAAAAGTGTACCTATAGCAACAAATGCAGCCAATAGTAAGTGAAAAAATGATGAAATTTTACATGTAAAAAAATTATTTTGCTGTGTTTTTGAACTTCCGCTGCTACGAATGTGAATCCTGAATCCTTCCTGGTCATGCTGACAAAGTTTTACGAATTTACTTTTAAAAGTATAGACAGTGGAAATTAAAATGTCCTGTGGTGCCTCTCCTGCTCCAAGTCGGCCCGTTTGACCTCCTACCCCCCCCCCCCCCCCCCCCCCTTAAGTCACATAGTGCTCAGAGACATTTGAACCATTTTAAGAGGTGGAGCTCGCAGCGAGCGGCCGATGGCGGCGGGTCTAGTGTAGCAGGGGATACAACCCGTCGGCTTTGGACAATGACGTCACAAGTCGCCAGAGAGCAGTTTACCATTTTCGCTTTTGCTGTTATGTTTCAGTTTCGTTTTTTTACTGATTGCTTAATAAAGTGGATCTGTTTATTCTATCTCGTGAGATTTTTTTAAAAAAAGCCAAAAAACACTTATCAGCCACTGAAGGGAGCTACAACACTAAGAAGAATCGCTTCTCGATTGGCGACTTGTGACGTCATTGTCCAAAGCCGACGGGTTGTATCCCCTGCTACACTAGTCCCATGGCGGCCCACCTGCAGAGTTGGTGCTGATGCGGCGAGACGAAGTAGAAGTCGGAGCTGTCGGTGGAGGGCGCGCCCAGCAGGAACTCGTAGCTGGCCACGTCCCAGGGGTCGACGTAGTGGCGCGCCGACCCGGAGCCGCAGCCGCTCTCCATGGTGCCTGGCGGTCTTCTGGAGGCGCTCTGCTCCGCGGCACGCACCGGCCACCTGCCGGCGAAAGCGCTGCCCTCCCCTCTGCCGCCGCGCCACGCCGCAGCAACCGTGTCTCCAGAAGGCGCCAGTAAACACACACGCGCTCCCACTAGACTAGTTGCACTGGAAGCAGGCTTCCGGTATTATTTCACTGCGTCTACACTGAAGCGCCAAAGAAACTGGTACAGGCGTGCGTATTCAGATACAGACATATGTAAATACACTACTGGCCATTAAAACTTCTGCACCACGAAGATGACGTGCTACAGACGCGAAACTTAACCTTCAGGAAGAAGATGTTGTGATATGCAAATGATTAGCTTTTCAGAGCATTCACACAAGGTTGTTGCCGGTGGCTGACATGAGAAACGTTTCCAACCGATTTCTCATACACAAACATCAGTTGACCGGCGTTGCCTGGTGAAACGTTTTTCTGATGCCTCGTGTAAGGAGGAGAAATCCGTAACATCACGTTTCTGACTTTGATAAAGGTCGGATTGTAGCCTATCGCGACTGCGGTTAATCGTATCGCGACATTGCTGCTCGCGTTGGTCAAGATCCAATGACTGTTAGCAGAATATGGAATCGGTGGGTTCAGGAGGGTAATACGGAACGCCGTGCTGCATCCCAACGGCCTCGTATCACTACAACCATCTGCACGAACAGTTCGACGACGTTTGCAGCAGCATGGACCATCTGCTCGGAGACCAAAGCTGCGGTTACCCTTGACGCTGCATCACAGACAGGAGCGCCTGCAATGCTGTACTCGACGACGAACCTGGGGGCACGAATTGCAAAACCTCTTTTTTTTATGAATCCAGGTTCTGTTTACAGCATCATGATGGTCGCATCCGTGTTTGGCGACATCGCAGTGAACGCAAATTGGAAGCGTGTATTCCTCATCGCTATACTGGCGTATCACCGGCGTGATGGTATAGGGTGCCATTGGTTACACGTCTCGGTCACCTCTTGTTCGCATTGACGGCACTTTGAACAGTGGACGTTACATTTCAGATGTGTTACGACCCGTGGCTGGCTAAAATGGCTCTGAGCACTATGGGACTCAACTGCTGAGGTCATTAGTCCCCTAGAACTTAGAACTAGTTAAACCTAACTAACCTAAGGACATCACAAACATCCATGCCCGAGGCAGGATTCGAACCTGCGACCGTAGCGGTCCTGCGGTTCCAGACTGCAGTGCCTTTAACCGCACGGCCACTTCGGCCGGCTCGACCCGTGGCTCTACCCTTCATTCGATCCCTGCGAAACCCTACATTTCAGCAGGATAATGCACGACCGCATGTTGCAGGTCCTGTACGGGTGTTTCTGGATACAGAAAATGTCCGACTGCTGCCCTGGCCAACACATTCTCCAGATCTCTCACCAATTGAAAACGTCTGGTGAATGGTGGCCGAGCAACTGGCTCGTCACAAGACGCAATCACTACTCTTGATGAACTGTGGTATCGTGTTGAAGCTGCATGGGCATCTATACCTGTACACGCCATCCAGGCTCTGTTTGACTCAATGTCCAGGCGTATCAAGGCCATTATTACGACCAGATGTGGTTGTTCTGGGTACTAATTTCTCAGGATCTATGCACCCAAATTCAGTGAAAATGTAATCACATGTCAGTCCTAGTATAATATATTTGTCCAATGAATACCCGTTTATCGTGTGCATTTCTTCTTGGTGTAGACATTTTAATGGCCAGTAGTGTAGCAGAATACGGCGTTGCAGTCGGCAACGCCTATATAAGAAAACAAGTTTCTAGCGTAGTTGTTAGATCAGTTACTGCTGCAACAACAGCAGGTTATCAAGATTTAAGTGCGTTTGCACGTGGTGTTATAGTCGGCGCTCGAGCGATGGGACACAGCATCTCCGAGGTAGCGATGAAGTGCGGATTTTCCCGTACGACCATTTCACGAATGTACCGTCAGTATCAAGAATCCAGTAAAACATCAAATCCCCAACATCACTGCGGCCGGAAAAAGATCATGCAAGAACGGGACCAAGGACGACTGAAGAGAATCGTTCAACATGCTCATTTCAGTGTTGCGCCATCAACAAGTGTCAGCGTGCGAAACATTCAACGAAACACCATCGATATGGGCTTCAGGAGAGGAAGATCCACTTGTATACTCTTGATGACTGCACGAAACAAACCTTTACGCCTCGTCTGGGTCCGTCAACACCGACATTGGACTGTTGATGACTGGAAACATTTTGCCGGGTCGGACGAGTCTCGTTTCAAATTGTATCGAGCGGATGGACATGTACGGGTACGGAGACAACCTCATGTATCCAGGACCCTGCATGTCAGCAAGGAACTCTTAGAGCTGGTGGAGGCTCTATAAGGGTGTGGGGTGTGTGCAGTTGTATACATCTAGATACGACTCTGACAGGTGACACGTACGTAAGCATCCTGTCTGATCACCTGCATTCATTCATGTCCATTGTGCATCCCGACGGACTTCGGGAATTAGCAGGACAATGCAACACCCCACACGTCCAGAATTGCTTCAGAGCGGCTCCAGGAACATTCTTATGATTTTAAAAACTCCCGCTGTCCACATTATTCAGCATATCTGGGATGCCTTGCAACGTGCTGTTCAGAAGAGATCCCCACCCGCTCGTACTCTTACTGATTTATGGACAGCCCTGCAGGATTCATGGTGTCTGTTCCCTCCAGCACTACTTCAGACACTGGTCGAGTTCATGTCACGTCGTGTTGCGGCACTTCTGCGTGTTCGCGGGGGCCCTAAACGATATTAGGAAGATGTACATGTTTCTTTGGTTCTTCAGTATATATAAAGGGCAGGGTCAAAGTTTGAATGTTGCACACTACCTTCAGCTTAGGCAAATCGAGCAAATCGGTTGATTCATTTTGCGTTATATGTAGTCTACGGCGCGCCTTAAGGGGATTATGAAGAGAACATTTAGTTCTTGGGCGGTTCCTGAGAAAACCCGAGGAACATGGTTTTTGGTACGAATACCGAGTCGCGGATTTCAAGACGGCTATGCGCAGCAGATGACTGAAATTTTTGCGATGTATTTCTAAGATCCCGATTTCGAACTACGTTGAAAATTTTCTTGACATCTTTATCGATTTCCGTGATACAGGGGTTCAAAGTGTGCCTACTTGTACGCGTGAAACTTGTACGTAATATCAGATGTGAGGCTAAAACTTGGCTTATACAGTGACGTAGTACCGAGAAATGTGCTGAAAAGTGTCTATTTTATCATCAGGAGGGTTCTGGGAACCACATGATGTAGTAACTCAAACAAATACAAAATTTTTGTGCACGTAAAATCCGTTCTGAGCAATAAAATTAGTTTTGTGTTATGGTACAGCTGGGCTATTCCACTCATTTCAATTGTAAGCCATTTGTAATATGACATGAAGCTTTTAAAGAAATCTGTCATTGTACTACATTATGTTATGTTAGTTGTGAATACATTCCAGTATATAAAAGGTCGAAATTGCTTTCCAGGAACAAAGTGTTAAAGAAACATCTGAAGAAGGCAGAAATCGTAGAATATACAGGGTGGTCCACTGATAGTGACCGGGCCAAATATCTCACGAAATAAGCATCAAACGAAAAAACTACAAAGAACGACACTCGTCTAGCTTGAAGGGGGTAACCAGATGACGCTATGGTTGGCCCGCTAGAGGGCGCTGCCATAGGTCAAACGGATATCAACTGCGTTTTTTTGTTTTTTTTTTTAATAGGAACCCCCATTTTTATTACATATTCGTGTAGTACATAAAGAAATATGAATGTTTTAGTTGGACCACTTTTTCGCTTTGTGATAGATGGCGCTGTAGCAGTCACAAACGTATAAGTACGTGGTGTCACGTAACATTCCACCAGTGCGGATGGTATTTGCTTAGTGATACATTACTCGTGTTAAA
This sequence comes from Schistocerca piceifrons, assembly GCF_021461385.2. Taxonomy (NCBI): domain Eukaryota; kingdom Metazoa; phylum Arthropoda; class Insecta; order Orthoptera; family Acrididae; genus Schistocerca; species Schistocerca piceifrons. The sequence goes on from NC_060140.1 coordinate 137,093,206, forward strand.
ATGGACCGTTTCCCTAATGCGGAAAAGGTTGATATCGTGTTGATGTATGGCTATTGTGATCAAAATGCCCAACTGGTGTGTGCTATGTATGCTGCTCGGTATCCTGGACGATATCATCAAGTGGTTCAAGTGGCTCTGAGCACTATGGGACTTAACATCTGAGGTCATCAGTCCCCTAGAACTTAGAACTACTTAAACCTAACTAACCTAAGGACATCACACACATCCATGCCCTAGGCAGGATTCGAACCTGCGACCGTAGCGGTCACGCGGTTCCAGACTGAAGCGCCTAGAACCGCTCGGCCACTTCGGCCGGTGACGATATCATCCAAGTGTCCGGACCGTTCGCCGGATAGTTACATTATTTAAAGAAACAGGAAGTGTTCAGCCACATGTGAAAAGTTAACTACAACCTGCAACAAATGATGACGCCCAAGTAGATGTTTTAGCTGCTGTCGCGGCTAATCCGCACATCAGTAGCAGACAAATTGAGCGAGAATCGGGAATCTCAAAAACGTCGGTGTTGAGAATGCTACATCAACATCGATTGCACCCGTACCATATTTCTACGCACCAGGAATTGCATGGCGACGACTTTGAACGTCGTGTATAGTTCTGCCACTGGGAACGAGAGAAATTACGGGACGATGACAGATTTTTTGCACGCGCTCTATTTAGCGACGAAGCGTTATTCACCAACAGCGGCAACGTAACCGGCATAATATGCACTATTGTGCAATGGAAAATCCACGATGTCTGTGACACGTGGAACATCAGCGACCTTGGCGGGTTAATGTATGGTGTGGCATTATGGGAGGAAGGATAATTGGCCCCCATTTTTTCGATGGCAATCTAAATGTTGCAATGTGTGCTGATTTCCTACGTAATGTTCTACCGATGTTACTACAAGATGTTTCACTGCATGACATAATAGCTGTGTACTTCCAACATGATGGATGTCCGGCACATAGCTCGCGTGCGGTTGAAGCGGTATTGAATAGCATATTTCATGACTGGTGGATTGGTCGTCGTAGCACCATACCATGGCCTGCATGTTCAGCACGCGTTCTCAGAAATGATAAGTTCACAAAGGTACATGTATCACGTTGGAACAACCGAAATAAAACGTTCAAACGTACCTACCTTCTGTATTTTAATTTAAAAAACCTACCTGTTACCAGCTGTTCGTCTAAAATTGTGAGACATACGTTTGTGACTATTACAGCGCCATCTATCACAAAGCGAAAAAAGTGGTCCAACTAATACATTCATATTTCTTTACGTACTACACGAATATGTAATAAAAATGGGGGTTCCTATTTTTTTTAAAAAAAAGCAGTTGATATCCGTTTGACCTATGGCAGCGCCATCTAGCGGGCCAACCATAGCGCCATCTGGTTTCCCCCGTCAAGCTAGACAAGTTTCGTTCTTTGTAGTTTTTCGTTGGACGCTTATTTCGTGAGATATTTGGCTCGGTCACGATCAATGGACCACCCTGTAGAAATGGTGGGGCTATTCCACTCGACGAAGAAAATATTACGTCACAGTGTGTTTCAGTGTCAAAATCATAAGCATTTGCCACAAATAAAAGTTGTACGTCCCTTTCCACCCACATAAACCTCGAGAAGCCATGTAGCACAATGCTTGCACTTTATCCAGAGGAGCTGGCAACCTCAATTGTTATTCCTTGTTTCATATCTTCCTCGGACCATGAGGCACTTGGCTTTTTCCTTTTTTATGTACGGATGATGTGAAATGAAACTAAGGGAACGTGTTCTACACAATTTCGGAGTAAAACAAATACTTGTTGATACACTCACTGCATCACCTGTTCTTATACAAGAAACAATGAGAGTTTAAAATTTCAAGTTATCGCGTTTGGTACACCTGTATTCTTTAACTACGGCAATAAACCGTCAGAATTCGCTTACCTCTAGTTTTTGTTTGTTCTTCTGTCCTGTGAATAACGTTACAGGAAAAACCCTTACTACAACTACATGCGACGACACAAAGAAACTGACACACACCGAAGCTTAAATGACTCCGACTCTGTGAGGAACTAGTGCACTGTTGCAACATTTCGTATTTCAGGTGGATTTAGCCCCGTGAGCGGAATAGCCCCGTGATACCGTCTTTCATTTTTCACATTCGTAAATAATAAAGACTCTGACTGATGAGTGGGGTGCAACCAACACATCCTACTTTCACTAGCACCTTTAAAATTTTTCCCAAAAATTATTGTATGCGAATATGTTCGCGCTTTTTGTGCTGAAAGAGGAGGATACAGTGGAAGCGGAAAAGAAACGGAAAAGTAATAAGTACTGGACGATAGCAGAAAGTCGTTGTGGTATATAAAGACAGAAGAAGACAATGGCAGTGTGAGAGAAAGAGAGGGACGCAGTGGCAGTGAAATGTAGTTGACAGGGACAGAACAGTGCTGGGAAAGAATGAACGAGACAGTGGCAGTGGGAGAGGTATAAAGAGACAGAGAAAATGGAAGTGGATGAGAGCCCTTGATAAACATACTATACGACAACGACAACGAGAAAAGGATCATTACAGTGAGAAGAGAGAGCAGCGGTGGAAAGGACTGAATGAGACAGTATTGCCGGCCGGAGTGGCCGTGCGGTTCTAGGCGCTACAGTCTGGAACCGAGCGACCGCTACGGTCGCAAGTTCGAATCCTGCCTCGGGCATGGATGTGTGTGATGTCCTTAGGTTAGTTAGATTTAATTAGTTCTAAGTTCTAGGCGACTGATGACCTCAGAAGTTAAGTCGCATAGTGCTCAAAGCTATTTGAACCAATGAGACAGTAGCAGTAAGACAGAGCAAGAGGGAGACAATGACACTGAGTGGAGATAGTAGCAGCAGGGTAGAACGAAGGAAACTGTGGCTGTGAGACAGGAGGGAGAGTCACAGAGATAGTGAGTTAGATTGAATGTGTGAGTGAGAATGAGGAGCTGGGAGTGGACGGGTATGAGCGACTTACAGGTATGGACTTCTGGGCTTCAGCTTGTGGGAGTCAGTTGCACATTAAAAAGAGCGCCAATATGTTCGCATTCCAAAATTTTTAAAGATGCTGAAGAAGGTAGAATAGGCAGCTGGTACCCCACTTTTGGGTCAGAGCCTTTTAAAATAGGAGTATATTAGCCTTTTTTGCGCTGCAACAGGAGCATTTTTCAGCTGGTACAAGCTGATACAAGTTACCTTCTCTTTCGTTGCTTTAATGCTGCCCTGGAACTTTTGCATGTGGTGGATCCATGTTCTGATTGAGTCACGAGGGTAGTCCGCCAACGTGAACCTGCTGTGGGATCGTTTCAACAGTCGTTACGAACCTATGACGGAAGTTAATGTTTAATTTTCGTTGGACGAGCTACATCTCAAAGGTGCTTAGTCGTACCTAAGCGAGTGAACGTACTACTTGCGAAGGTAAACTTCGATAGTACTCGTGCGTGATTGGCTGTCCCTTCATTTACGTGTGGCCGAAGGTTGGTCCTGTGCATGATGTTTAGAAATCAGATGCTAAGCGTTTTGGTGCAATATATTACATTTATGTGCCTCTTATTTTAAGGTTTAAAAGGGAGTGCTAGTAGTAAATTGTGAGGATCTCTCAGTTGATTTACCTTGTAAATGCCGCACCTCTGGGTGTGAGGTCTTGCCGTAAACTTCGGCTTCTTTTACTAATTTGATGTATGCTGCTGAGTTGTGGAAAAGGCACAATACCGTGACCTTATCTTAAATTATATGTAATTGTTTTAAGATGTTATGGCATGTGGGTTAATATTGTTTTTTTCTGTTTTGAAGCTCTAAATCTTAATTGTTTTACTGTACATGTTAATAACCTGGTGGGACGGCCTATTGGGAACTACGCCGAGTATACGACGGCTTTTCGGAAAGAAAGGACCGATAGGTCGCAAATTGAGAACCACAGTCAAAATCAAAAATGTTTTATTTGCAACAGTTAGCTACACCTTCCAGTTACTCTATCTAGTCACTGATCCGAATGAGACATTTGTCGTAGCTTTGTACCAACTTTCCAACACCCTCGTCATAGAAGACAGCCGCCTGTGCTTTCTGCCAATTCTCTGCGCTAGACTGCAGCTTATTGTCTTCATAGCCAGCGCTTCGTAGGAGCAGAGATGAAGATCAGAGGGAGCCAAGTCCGGGCTGTATGGTGGGCGATCAAACACTTCCCATCGAAAACTCGGCAGGAGCGTCTTCATTTCCTCTGCAGTGTGCGGCCGAGAATTGTCATGAACAAAGAAATGCATGACAGTTACGTTACGTGAGGTTGCATAAAATCAGGCGAAATCTCTCACAGGCACTCATCTTCGCGGGAGACACTACAGTAGTGGAAATCAATATAAAAGCGTGGATATTTGCAGGGAAATTAAAATTGGTGTTTGGAACAGTTGTGCACAGTGTACTTGCTGTAGTGTGAGATGGAGTATACTGACAAATTCAGCCAAGTGGTATCGTATTTGATATCAGTAGTACAGCATATAACATCGACGATTCAGGTGGGACAGGGTGGAATTCGGTATAAAAAGACAGTCGGCTCTGTGTGGTGTTAATGCGTGTGTACATGGCTTTCCTGCAGGTAGGAAGCACACCATTATTGACAATGTTTATTGTGTACCTAAACCATGATTCTGACAATACCAAGAGGTAAACAGTTGTCGCTTGGTAAAAAAGTCGGAGACTCTAATCCTCAAATCGCCAAGAAGTTGAACTGTTCAAGTACAATGAGTTATAATTTCGTTAGATTGGGCGCACGATATGGACAGAATGGAAAATATGAGAAGAAAGCAAAGGTCAGAACGCGTTATTCTTCTCAACTCGTTGCTAATATACAGTTACCAGTAGCAGCCAGGTTTGTACGACAAATTTTGTCGGATGAAAACATCTCGAACTGAAGTAACCACTACAGAAACTTGCTCTAGCACCCAAATATAAACAGGCTAAATTGGAGTTCGCTGATAAACATTTGTCATGGACTTCAGAATGGAATAAAATGGTCTTCAGTGATAGGAACAATTTTAATTTAGATTGCCCGGATGGATTTCTGTATGATTGGCATGACCTGAGAACAGAGCGCGGCAGGTAAGAACGAGCAGAAATTTTGATAGTGGAAGTGTTATGACTTTGGCAGCCTTCTGCACTAAAGGGAAACCACGCACTGCTTGGATGAACACTAGAATGAACTCCAATACGCACAGTGAGATGATGGAGACAGAATGTTTGAGGACCTATGGAACGAAAGTCTAGTGTTTCAACAAGATAATGTATCTTTGCATGTTTCTGCTATAACTAAAAGTGGTCTGAGGATAAAGGTACCGACGTCATGCCCTGACCTGCATGCAGCTAGGATATGAACCCTGTGGGTGTTTATCGCAATGGAAGCCAATTTGAGGCGATACATGAAGAGTAGGCGACAATTTCGCTGCAAGAACTATAAACCCCAACAGAATCAATTCCGAAGAGAATTTTCGAGGTAATTAGGAAGGACGGAGGTTGGATACAGCACTAGTAACACAACAGAACAGTGAGTGCCTTTATACCAATTTCCATTCAGGAAACGCAAACGCCTTATTTTGCTACTCGTGTTATGAAAGAAACTATGTAATCCCGTCATGACTGTTTATGTCTTGTATGTATCTGCTACTTTCGGTATATGTTTGCTTCAGACATTACTTTCGTAGGAACCCTGCCCTTATACTGATTTCCTCTACTGTATTTTCTAGACATCTTTATGTGCTCACTGTACACTCAGAACTGAAAAGAGCGACTTGACACGACCGGCAGGCGTACTAGAGACGCTGTCCAGCACATCTATGCGTAGCTTCATCGGTTTTTCACTGTGGTTTCCATTTCGCTTTCGATCGGACCTTACTTTCCAAATAGCCCTTGTACTCGTAAATGTACCCATACCAAATTCTGAACGAATTTTTCCAGAATGAGTCCCTGACGTCCTTCGTCAACTGTTGATCCGCTTTTGTGGGTTGTAATTCAACTCTCATTATTGCAGTTCTTCAGTTACTAAGTTTAAGGGACAAAGATCCTTTCAAAACTATGTTGTTTTGGGTGTTTATCCTGTCTGTTTTACTTATTGGCGTTTTAAACTATAAGGGGCGATCACAAAGTTTTCGTTCGAAGGCCGTACAGTCCAGAATCGGTATGTCAATCAGGAAAAATCGCCGTGAGCACTGAGGCAACTATCCCGCCGACGTACCAGATTGAAGATACCGTTTGGTAAAACACGGTGTCCTGCTGCGTGAAGAAGTCGGTAGCTGCCTGCTACACATCATCTTCCGACTGGAATCGTCGGCCCTTCAAGACATTTTTTTAAGCTACCGAAGGCGTATGGGGAGAGATCAGAAGTGTGGGGTGGGTGCTCGAGTGTCTCCCATTTGAGTTGGTAACTCGTGCGTCACGACATTTGCGATGTAGGGACGTCCGTTGTTATGAAACAGTAGCACCCCTTTTCTACAACGGTCGTTTTCGACAGACATGCCGCCCCATATACATACTTGATTCTTCGATCGATGTCTACCGATGTTTGTCCTACGGCAGCCAAGAAAAAAATAACAGCACGTTGACCTGTTAGGACACACTTGGTAATAACATCGGAAGGACACGAATGCCGCATTAACCCTTTCCCTCTCTGTCGGTGCTCATATACTCCTACCAGCATCGGAGTCGCCCTACGTTTCATGTACGCTACAGTAACATCCCGAAACGGAAAGTTTTCGATCGATCCTTATATAAGGCTGCCCTCAAAACATACATTCTCAGAAATTTATTCATCAAATTGAGACCAATGACTGATACTAGAAACTCTCTTTAAGTCCTCTTTCTCTATCCTAGTCAGATTTCTATGTCTGCTCTGCTTCTTCCGTCATATGTTATGTTGCGTTGAAGGTAACAGAAATCCATCACTTTTCGCAACTTAAGTTTCGGTTTAATTGAAAGTGGGCAAATACCTGAAGACCTAGGAAAGTCTCTATCCCTTCAGTCTCCCTTATTTGGGTCTCCCGTATTTGCTCTACCTATCCTATCTTGAAAAAAAATTTTCTTCACGTGACTGTCAGCAGCATCAGTATAGTTGGAGAAAGTCGTGGTAAACACACTGCTGTCTTGCCTTATATTTATTCACAGTGGAAATATAACGTGACAGCTTCATATGTCATACATTCCAGAAAAGAATGCACTTAATTCTGTCACATGGTTTCATTTTTCGATATTTTGTGTTCGCTTAAGCCGATATTATGGCGCGAGGTATCTTTTTCTAAGGTTTGCAAGTCAGCTATAGCATATTTTCTGGTTAAATAGCGTGTACGACATGTGAAGTTGTCACAATATTTTTCCACTGTGAAGATGATCAATGATCGAAACCGATAGTGAATAAATATATCGTAAGACAGCACAGTGTTTACCATGTATTTCTCCAAGTATTCTACCTTGTACGGATCCCTGACTGAGAGCAATATTCAAGTGTCGGTCGAGCGGGATTTTGTGAGCTACCTCCTTAGCGGGTGACCTGCACTTCCAGATGATTCTTCTTATGGAACTGTCTAGCATTTGCCATACCGGCGATCAGTTACGTGTGGTCTTTCCACTTTACGTCGCTTCGTACACATATTTGCAGTAATGTTTAATAGACGTGAATGGTTCAGATGGTTCTAATGGCTCTGAGCACTATGGGACTTAACATCTGAGGCCATCAGTCCCCTAGACTTAGAACTGCTTAAACCTAACTAACCTAAGGACATCACACACATCCATGCCCGAGGCAGGATTCGAACCTGCGACCGTAGGACGTGAATGCTTCTAGTGATTGTTCTGCGATCGTGTATCAAGCAGTAATAGATCTTTCGGCCTATTTACGAGCAATATGCTACATTTCTTAATGCTGATAGTCAACTGCCAACCCCTCCACCACGCGTCGATGCTCTTTACGTCATTTTGCATTCCGGTACGTATTTTCTACCTTTGTGACTTCTCTTCATACAATAGCGTCATCCGTGAAGAGGCTCATAGAACTTCCGACCTTATCCACAAGGTCATTTAGATTTATATTGTGAAAGTAATGGTCGTACAACACTCTCTTGCGGTATGCCCGCAGTTATTTTTACACCTGTAGATATCTCTCCGTTAAGAATGGCATGTGTGTTCTGTTCGCCAGGTCTCTTCAGTCTCGAAGCTGGTTGATATTCCGTATGTGGGGTATTTTGTTCATTAGACAACAGTGCGGAGCCGTATCGAAAACCTTCTGGAAGATGAGGAATACGGAGTCAGCGCTAGTGGCGGTATCTAATGCCCTTTGGATCTCGTGGAGCGAGCTGGGTTTCACGCGACATTGTTTGTGGAAACCATGTTCATTCCTACAGAGGAGGATTTTGACCTCCAGAAATGTCATAGTACACGAGCATACACCATACTAACGTCAACGATATAGCTTGTAATTACGTCCATCTGTTAGGCGATCCTTCTTCAAAACTGAAATTATCTGTCCACTTTTCCAATCACTGAAAAGGCTTCGCTCCTCCAGCGACATACGATACACTGCTGCAATTATGACTAAAGAGTGTCTGAACAGATGGGTTTGATTCGTTTACTGATTAGCAGAAGACCAAATTTTTTTGGAGTTTTTGCCAGATCGGTAGAAAGTATTTTACTTTCGAATTCGTAGAACTTTTTCACGTGCCTCTCATTGCCCCAATTTCGGCTTCGTTTAGTTTGTGTCTGGGCAGAGATGGTGATGTTTCTTCTCGTCGTCCGTGTGCAGTTGTTAGAAAATGGAGTAGATTGTTGATCAGAAGATTCGAAATCTTCGTCTAGCCAAGCAAATTAAGATTTTTCACATTTCTACTAGGTTGTTTCAGGCTTGTGCCAGGAAGGTTGCTTTATTAAGGACATGGCTGATTTCAATCAGTAAACCTGTCCAATCCGTTGTTTACCTTTGTCAGTAATGTTATTGTAATCGAGTGACGTCAAGTCCTTATCTCCTTCCCTTCCTAAAAAAAACAGCCGGCCGCGCTGGCCGAGCGGTTCTAGGCGCTTCAGTCCGGAACAGAGCGACTGCTACGGTCGCAGGTTCGAAACCTGCCTCGGGCATGGATGTGTGTGATGTCCTTAGGTTAGTTAGGTTTAATTAGTTCTAAGTTCTAGGGGACTGATGACCTCAGATGTTAAGTCCCAAAGCGCTCAGAGCCATTTAACCCTTTTTCTTCCTAAAAGCAACTGAGTTATCTATGTATCTACGGATTCAATTCAGTTGTGAAATATTTGTGATTTCATACAGTATCAACTAAGACATACTGAAAAAACTAACGTCATATGTAGAATATAAAGAAGTAGAAAGTAGCTCATTAACACTGACGGAATCCGCAGATACAAAAGTTATTACGTGTATTATTTCGAGGTGGTCGTTTTGTCGCGAGTTCATTTCATGCATCACGCACATGCGTTCAGCGTTAAGTCACTTGTCGACTTCCAGGCAATCATTCACCAGCCGTGCCCAAGGGAATGGTAAATCATTGCCGAACAGGACAGTGCGGGAATCTCTTGTAGCAACGCTAGAGCTTGACGGATGATAGCCAATTAAAGCGCTGAACTGTCACAGTTCAAGTGGTCGCCCTATTGAAGTTTGAAACATAAAAGTAGTTCCATCTCCTCTTTGGCCCTGGGTAACACACCAGAGAACAATTTTTCAGACTCTAGTCTGGTGTATTTGATATGCGGATATGTGCACATTTGATGAGCAACTTTTACAGAATGGTGAGAGTGCAGCAAGCAGCGAACACTCGGATGTATTCATGTGATCGGAAACCACGAGAGCGTTGAAGTTTGGTAAAATCGTGTCCTTTGCACGTTGCATTTCACATGTGGACTCCCTGTGCATAATGTTGTTTCTTTGTCCTCGTTTTTCAATTGCTTCAGAATGCATGTTGATCGGTATCTGCTTCTGAGTTAAACAAACACCGCTCGAACAAGCCTTGAAGAGCCATCGGTACTGATCGGCCGCCGTGTCAACCTCAGGCCTTAGGCCTCACCTGAAGTGGATACGGAAGGATACAGAGGGGCATGTAAATTCAGCAGACTTCAAACAGATTCTCCACTCTAACAGATTTTTCTGAATAGCCCGTAAAATTATTTTTATGTCATTTTGTGCCATAAAGTTCGGAAGGGATGGTATATGTTCTGATTCGATATTTGTCCTTAACCATAACGGATGACTTTGTATATGTCCACGTGTTATAGACTTACTGAATTTTTCTTATATTTGGGCTTCGCGAATTCATTACCTTGTACCTCTCCTTGACGAATACGTCAAGAAGTAGGCTTCGCAGAACAAGCATAGACTATAACAGTGCCCCAAGGTTTAAACGACAAAACATATCTTCCCTTATTCTCTGCGTGGTGAGAAGAAGCCAAGTTCCTCTCACAATCACAACCTGTCCGCATCAGCCTTATTTCACGGAAGTTACACAGCTTCCGACATGTCTTACTTTTACACAATGACGTGCGTCCACCACTTACAAGTGTGAAGGGTGATAGAGTGCCCCACCGGATAAAAGATACCAATTCAACAAGGGCTAACGCACGCCTCGGAGTACAACCGTCACACACAATTCTCGGAGTTGTTCTGCCAAACCACCAGGACTGGTAGACAGCTTGGTCACGTCATTCTAGAGACCAGCAGCACGGGCACACCACACAATCCACAGTCCACCCATGTTCGTCGTCACCTCCTAACTGCCCACCTATGTCACTCCCCTCTCCACCCGCCACCGTGCCCTGGCACCATGGGACCTCGTCGCGCCATCGGGCGGCGCAGACAACGAACTCCACGCTTACAGAAGGAGGGAGATACAAAACAGGCGGCACCAATGCCGACAAGGCACACTGGAAGAAATTCAAGCAGTTTTATCACAAGACATTCAAAGACTAATATAGACTGTTTTCAGAGGATCCTTCTCCAAGAACTAGAAAAAGTCAAGGTTAACTCAAGTGCAAAGCTTAAGTTCAGTCAGGGATTCATGAGAGCATTCCTTACATTAATTTTCTCATATGGTTCCGGTATTTAAAGCACAAGATATTGAGGGCAAAAGACAATTAAAGACATTTATTCACTTTTTCTCATTTCATATTATCAAAAATAAATTAGACGTTACATTTCATGGCATAAATTGGGTTAATAATCTTGCATGAATACTCACGTACCGTTTCAAAAGGAAAGGCACTCTTAGTATGCCACTGGGAAATATGACAGGATCACTACTGTTGATGTTATTTGGATTATAAAATTTCGTAACTCGAAGGCTTGTGGAGTTTCACATCGCAAACAGTTTCTACCGAAGACCTTGTGACCTTCAATGGAGTATAAGCAGCACTTCCTAATGTGATAAATTCCTTAGTGTTACTGATGAGTACAGAAAGAAATAAATACGTAGCATGTGCTTGAGCCAATCTACGAGTGTACGGTCATCACACTCACGTCATCTTCTACAAGCCCGGAACAAAATAAATTATTTGAAAATAAAATAATTTAGAGAGAAAAATGTAAAAGATAAAAACGCATGGAAGACTTGAAAATCATCCCCAGTTTCTTCGGAATACGAGTTCATTGTCTTAAAGCACTAGCATTACTTTTTTGATGAGAACGGGTCGCTTTTTCAATAACCATTTGCCTTGATGTAAGCTCTTTTGACAAGTTCACTAGCCCATCATAACACTCTATCAAAACAAACATTTTAATAGAGAATTAAATTCCACTCAGTCTTAAAAGCATTAGATATTCCTTTATGAAACTACCTCATCAAAGTCATTCGGCGTGATGTATAGCTACTGCTATTCTTCTGATGTCGCTACAATCGTGCGCAGGTCCATTTCACCCTTTCCAGTGCAGTTTTCCGCCATCCTCTGACTTTGAGAGATTTTATGTCTTCTTCCGCATCGTCTACCCACCGCTTTCGCGTCTTTCCTCTCTTCTTCCAGTTGGCTTCCATTTAAAAATCGTTGTAGTTGCTCTTCCTGTATCGTACCAAAGACATGTCCAAACCAGGCTGTTCTCCTACTTTTTATTATTCTTACGGTGTCAGCTCCTGGTGTGAGACGATCCAGCTCAGTTTTCATTCTAGATCTCCAGAAGCCATTGTTATCCTGGACTGCCTCACAGATCTTGCGCGGAACCCTGCTTTCAAATATCCTGAGCTGCTGCTCATCGGTACTCGCTACAGGCCATGCTTCACATCCGTAAGTCACAACTCGGCTGATCTGGAGCTTATTAATTTGCAGTTTCAGTTACCAACAATTTCTTCAACTTGTGGAAGTATCTATTACCATTTTGCATATGCAGTTTTGTTTCAGCTGACATGTTATTTGCCCTACTACTATTAAATCCCAGATATTCAAATTCTGCACACATTCAAATTTCAAATTACTGCTGATAATTTATCCAAGTCATTATTTTCATGTCCTTATGTAATGTGGCTTCTGTCAGCTCAACTATTGGTCTGTCTAATGAAACTCTTCTCCTACCAATAACTGTTACATCATTAACATTTGCACATATCTGGGTCGACTTTTGCCTGTGCAATCAGATATTTGAAGTTTTCGAATGGCTGTTTCAAGAGTCAGGTTAAAAAGCGTTGTAAAATGGGCGCCTTCTTGTCTGACTCCTTTGCTAATGCTAAACTTTTTACCGAGTTCTCCATTCACTCTCACTACAGTCTTGGAACCAGCCGATGTCGCTGAGTAAGTTAAAAAGAAGAGACAGTGTTTAAATAGGAGAAAGATACTTGGGTGGTGTACGAAGCAGTAGCAAACCATACAGTATTCCTGCACAATCAATACTATCGAAGGTCTGCTTGAAGTATACATAGAGGTTATGAAGCTTAATGTTATACTCATACGCCTTTACGTGTATTTGCCTCAGCACAAATATTTCATCTGTTATTGACCTCTTCGGCCGAATTCCACATCGTTATTCTCCCAGAATCTCTTCCGTATACTGGACTAACTTGTTGTAGATAATATTATAGAGAATCTTGTAGATTACACTCAGCACAGTAATTCGAACAACAAGTGTTGTCTCCTTCCTTACGTATTGGTTGGATTACACAAAAGATGCACTCTGCTGGGATCCATTCCTGATTCCATATCAACTTGGTAAGTTTGTGAAGTCGCCTATGGAGACCAATTCCGTCATTTTTCAAGTTCTGCAGTCATTCCATCTGTTCCTAGTGCTTTGTAGTTTTCTATGCACTTCACTACCCTCTGTAGCTCCTGTAATATTGATTCTTCTGTCTCTGGATTTGCAATTCAGTAGGGTGGCTTCTCACTTCTGGTAGGATTACCTTCCAGAATTCCGTTGAAGTTTTCTGTCCATCTGTCCGGAACATCTTGTTTATCTGCCAGTAGTCCGCAGCTCGTGGTCGTGCTGTAGCGTTCTCGCTACCCGTTCCCGGGTTCGATTCCCGGCGGAGTCAGGGATTTTCTCTGCCTCATGATGACTGGGTGTTGTGCGATGTCCTTAGGTTAGTTAGGTTTAAGTAGTTCTAAGTTCTAGGGGGACTGATGACCATAGATGTTAAGTTCCATAGTGCTCAGAGCCATTTTTTTATCTGCCAGTAAATTTTCCTTTTTGTCCTTATGGGCTGTTGTTTTCGGTCTACACTCTTGAGTGTCTTCATTAACTTTCTTATAATATTTTCTGCTCTCGTTCCTTTCATAATGTTCTTCCATCTCCTCTGTCTTTCTCCTTATGGTTTCCTTTTTTCTCCTTCTACATACCTTTGCAGCCTCTCTTCTCTTTTCGTTATATGCTGCTTTATTCGATCTTGTATGTCGCTGTAAGCAGTTCAGTCTTGCTCCTTTTTCTATTCCATGTTCCACTGCCTGTCTACATTCATCATCATACCAGTCTGCGTTTCCAAGTCTCCTTGTTTCGCCGACTATTTCATGCGCTGTCGTAAAAATGCCATTTTAATAGAGTTCCATTTTTTGTCTATATTTTGTTTGTAACTCTAGACATAATCTGTTCTAAGACTCTTGAACAGTAACCTGTCGTTCAGTTGTTCTATATTCCATTTCTTTACTGTGGTACTATTTGCTTTAGCAGCCATAGCAAGTTTCTGTCACATTTTGACTCTTACTAGATAATTTCAGAGTAGGAATTACGAATAGCTCCACAGAAAGAGCACATTTTCCATATCAGGTAACAACCTCTTCGATACCGATATGTAGTCTATTGATTTGTTTTATTTGTTCCTGGTATTCTCCACGACTCATTATAGGTGTTTTTCCTTGGGAAGCAAATACCTACTGCCTTTAACTTGTTCACTGAAGCAAACTGGGCAACCCTCGTACCGTTATTACTAATTTCATTGTGCAGTCTTTCCCGAAGTTTCTTCCTTGTCCGGTTTGGTATTATAGTCACCAAGAACTATTTTGGAGTAGTATCTATGTATTCTGTCACAAATCTCCTGCAGCTGATCATAAAAACCATGTACCATATCTTCATCTGATTTTTCTCTTGGCACATATACATTCACGAAGAACACATTGTGAAATTTCCTTTTTATACGCTTTCTTTCTTTCATTATGTGAAATGAAAGCAATAACAGATCTACATATATCCTTGGACACTATAAACCCAAATCCATGCTCCACTTGTCTTTCATCTTTTCCTCAATAACACAGGATGAATTTATGCTTATGAATCTCACCCCTTGCCTTCCATCTCGTCTTCTGAAGTGCAACAACTCCAATTCCATAACTTAGCGTCTTTTACGCAATACTATTTTTAGCGCCTATCTGCAGTAGTATAAGCATGTAAGAACTGGTATATCTATATTTCTGTTCCTTAAAGCACTTCGTAAGGGCAGTCCAGCATTCATTGTTAAATTACTTGCGATGATAGGCTTTTACAATGCAGCGCTATCGATCCTGTGCTCATCCCCCAACCTGGAGGTTCAGGCTTTTATTTCGGGCTTAGCTCACCTAGAGGGCTTAACGACCTAGCCTACAGACCCCTCCCCGTGCCTAAAGGTGTGAGACGCGCTTTTAAAAAGAGATGGGGCCCCTCCACGCCCGCACCAACGTGGTGACCAAACCAAACGTTCTACTGTCACCTCCGTCAGCATGTTGGTTATCTAATAGGTGGATCACAGGATGATGGGCTGTGACGCTTCGTCTGGTTCCTCCGCTGGGCCGAATCCCGGCTTGAGTGACCCTGCCAGCAGCTACGCTACCGCCGGCATAACCCCCGGCTTCTTCAGAGCTCACCAGCCTCCCTGTCCGATATGTAAGGTGCCTTCGACAAGGCGGTATCCCCTTGGAAGGACTGTGTATACTGTTAGTGGTAGTTAAAAAGAAATCAGCATGATATCTGAACATCTTTACGAGTACCCTTGGCTATGACATACGTTATATCAGTACTGAAAAGTGTCTTGTTTCTTTTTCTAAGCGTGTGCTTTTGCGAACACTACAGTCACATACCGGGAAACACTGCATGTATGCGTCTAACAAAATCACACACGCATACATATTTCATTATTTAAGCTAACTGTGAGCAAACTCCTTGGGTCGAATTAATAGAGGAACTGAGAAGGTGCTTGCATGGGGGCTAGGCAAACCCATAATACTGCCATGCTCATCGGGTGGCCTGGTATCCTAGCAACTGCTGCTCGAGGAGGGCTGCAAGAGGACTTCCTTCTTGACTTATACCACTTTATTTTTGCAGTGTTGGTTGTTGTCGGGATGTATAGGCACACGAATGGTTTATAGTGCAAAAAAAAATTCTTTTGCTGGATTCTAAGACATAAGAAAGGACTGAGTTAGTGACCTAATGGAAAGTACTGGAAAATACGTAACAGTGACATGGATGTGTAAAGTCTAAAAGAAGACTTTTAGTCAGTAGTGAATGTCAAATGACTGCTGCAGCTGATGGTGATGATTTACACTAATTTTCAGGCGTGCTATACATTCAGCCATTGTGGAGCAAACTGAGGAGCTACTTGATTAAGCTGCAGCAGCTGGGAGAGCAGTGTGCTGACCACACGCCCCTTCTATCCGCATCCAGTGACGCTTGTGGGCTGAGAATGACATGGTGGCCGGCCGCGGTGGCCGAGCGGTTCTAGGCGCATCAGTCCGGAACCGTGCGACTGCTACGGTCGCAGGTTCGAATCCTGCCTCGGACATGGATGTGTGTGATGTCCTTAGGTTAATAAGGTTTGAGTAGTTCTAAGTTCTAGGGGACTGATGACCTCAGATGTTAAGTCCCATAGTGCTCAGAGCCATTTGAACCATTTGAATGACACGGCGGCCGCTCGGTACCGTGGGGCCTACATGCCTATTCGGGAGGAGTTTAGTTTTTTTTTTTTAGCTATCCAACTCGCTCTTTTCCATTCTTCTTTTGGTTCTTGCTTAATTCCATTAGAAGGAATCAATAAAATTGCAGCACAAAAAGATCGCTCACATGTGTTCCAGTAACACGTAATCGTTCTTCGTTTTCCTAGTTAAAGCATCTGAAAACTTGTTCCGGGTCTGGTGTGAATGGTTTTATTGATATGGAATGTTCTTGGTTCAAATGGCTCTGTGCACTATGGGACTTAAGCCGTGTGGTCTAAGGCGCTGCAGTCATGGTCTGTGCGGCTGGTCCCGGCGGAGGTTCGAGTCCTCCCTCGGTCATGGGTGTGTGTGTTTGTCCTTAGGATAATTTAGGTCAAATAGTGTGTAAGCTTAGGGACTGATGACCTTAGCAGTTAAGTCCCATAAGATTTCAGACACATTTTTGAACTATGGGACTTAACATCTGAGGTCATCAGTCCCCTAGAACTTAGAACTACAGGGCTATTACAAATGATTGAAGCGATTTCATAAATTCACTGTAGCTCCATTCATTGACATATGGTCACGACACACTACAGATACGTAGAAAAACTCATAAAGTTTTGTTCGGCTGAAGCCGCACTTCAGGTTTCTGCCGTCAGAGCGCTCGAGAGCGCAGTGAGACAAAATGGCGACAGGAGCCGAGAAAGCGTATGTCGTCCTTGTAATGCATTCACATCAGTCAGTCATAACAGAGCAACGACACTTCGGGACGAAGTTCAACAAAGATCCACCAACTGCTAACTCCATTCGGCGATGGTATGCGCAGTTTAAAGCTTCTGGATGCCTCTGTAAGGGGAAATCAACGGGTCGGCCTGCAGTGAGCGAAGAAACGGTTGAACGCGTGCGGGCAAGTTTCACGCGTAGCCCGCGGAAAATTGGCTCATGCCACAACTGGAGACCGACAGTGCCGACTTCATCTTTCAACAGGATGGTGCTCCACCGCACTTCCATCATGATTTTCGGCATTTCTTAAACAGGAGATTGGAAAACCGATGGATCGGTCGTGGTGGAGATCATGATCAGCAATTCATGTCATGGCCTCCACGCTCTCCCGACTTAACCCCATGCGATTTCTTTCTGTGAGGTTATGCAAAAGATTCAGTGTTTAAACCTCCTCTACCAAGAAACGTGCCAGAACTGCGAGCTCGCATCAACGATGCTTTCGAATTCATTGATGGGGACATGCTGCGCCGAGTGTGGGAGGGACTTGATTATCGGCTTGATGTCTGCCGAATCACTAAAGGGGCACATATCGAACATTTGTGAATGCCTAAAAAAACTTTTTGAGTTTTTGTATGTGTGTGCAAAGCATTTTGAAAATATCTCAAATAATAAAGTTATTGTAGAGCTGTGAAATCGCTTCAATCATTTGTAATAACCCTGTACTTAAACCTCAGTAACCTAAAGACATCACACACATCCATGCCCGAGGCAGGATTCGAACCTGCGACAGTAAAGGTCGCGCGGTTCCAGACGGAAGCGCCTAGAACCGCTCGGCCAGACTGACCGGTCGAATGTTCTTGCCTGAACCCCTCTCAATCCTGACTTTCTCACTATCCTTATGAAAGTTGTAACGTTGCCGTATGTGTTCTTTTGTAAACTGACATCCTCTGAATCTATGCCTTGATGTTCAAGAGATGTCGGTACAAATGTTGATGTACAATCCCTGACTAATGGGTAATTCATACTCATTGCCCCATCCAGTAACTTTATTCACAAGTGCCGGCCGGTGTGGCCCAGCGGTTCTAGGCGCTTCAGTCTGGAACGGCGCGACCGCTATGCTCGCAGGTTCGAACCTTGCCTCGGGCATGGATGTGTGTGATGTCCTTAGGTTAGTTAGGTTTAAGTAGTTCTTCGTTCTAGGGGACTGATGACCTCAGATGTTAAGTCCCATAGTGCTCAGAGCCATTTGAACCATTTATTCACACGTGCCTCTTTGTGCTAGAATTCTGAAAACAGTTCCTACTTTGAATAGATCTTTTTCTATGCAATTGACGATATACATTGCCTGAAAAAAAAGTGAAACACTCAGAAGACACGATCAGATGTCAGTGTTACTTCGTACACGTACGTGACAAAGGAGGTGGGGGGGGGGGGGGGGGGTATGTTCACTGAGGTGACAAAAATCGTGGATACCTACCAATATTATGTCGGATCTTTTTTGTCTGGTGATGTGCAGTAACTCGATGTGCCATGGACTCAACAAGTCGCTGGAAAGCCGCTGCAGAAATATTGTGCCATGCTGCCTCTACAGCCTTCCTTAGTTGCCAAACTGT
Source organism: Schistocerca piceifrons (assembly GCF_021461385.2). Classification (NCBI taxonomy): domain Eukaryota; kingdom Metazoa; phylum Arthropoda; class Insecta; order Orthoptera; family Acrididae; genus Schistocerca; species Schistocerca piceifrons. The sequence continues at coordinate 137,111,879 of NC_060140.1, forward strand.
TGCCAGTGCAGGATTTTGTGCACGAACTGACCTCTTGGTTATGTCCCTTAAATGTTCGATGGAATACATGTCGGGCGATATGGGTGAAAAATCATCAAACTGTCCTGAATGTTCTTCAAGCCATTCGCGAACAACTATGGCCTGATGACGTGGTGCATTGTCATCCACAAAAACTATATCATTGTTTGTGAACGGCAGAACATAACCAGCTGCAGTCAACGATCGGTTCAGTTGGAGCCGAGGACTCAGTCTGTTCCATGTGTACAGGGCCCACATCATTATGAAATCAACACCAGCTTGCACAATGCCTTATTAACAACTTGGGTCCACAGCTTCGTGTGGTCTGCGCCGTACTCGAACCCTACCATCAGCCCTTACCAATTGACATCGGGATCCATAGGACCAGGTCACGATTTTCCAGTCGTCTAGGGTCCAATCAGTATGGTCAGATGCCCATAAGAGGTGCTGCAGCCGATGTCGTGCTGTTAGCTAAGTTACTTGTGTCGAACGTCTGCTGCCATAGTCCATTAACGTCAAATTTCGCCGCACTGTCCTAACGGATACATTCGTCACACATCCCACATTGATTTGTGTGGTGCTTTCACACAGTGTTGCTTGTCTGTTAGCACTGACAACTGTTCGCAAACGCCGCTGCTGTCAGTCGTTAAGTGTCTGTGGTGAGAGGTAATGCCCGAAATTTGGTGCTATCGGCACACTGTTGACACTGTGGATCTCGGAATATTGAATTCCCTAACGATTTCCATGCCTCTAGCTCCAACTTTTCATTCCGCATTCAGAGTCTGTTAATTCCCTTCTTTCGGCCATAATTATGTCGAAAACCTTTTCACATGGATCACCTAAGTACAAATGATAGCTCCGCCAAAGCGTCACCCTGTATACCTTGTGTACGTGATATTACCGCCTTCTGTATATTTGCATATCGGTATCGCATGACTTTGGTCCCCTGAGCGTAAGTGATTCAAGGTTCCAGTTCTCTGTGATGGTAAAACGATCACCAGAGTGCATTAGTGTTGTTCGTGTTTAGTGCTGGTACCAGGCCTGGTAGGCTATGTGAAAGGCGTGAACGAGGTAGGATGTTGGGTGATCACTGTAAAGAACAAGGAGGATTCGTGTGAGACAGCGTTATCAACAACTGAAAGAGTTAGAAATGTGTCTCATTGTGGGTCTCAAACTGGTCGGCTGATGGAGTCATCCATTATCCAGATTTGTGGGGCATTCTCATGTGATGGTGTCCTGATGATGGACGGTATGGGAATGTGAGAGCAGGCGTGCTCCTTGTCGAGGGCCCAGTCGGCCAAGTCTGGCCACCACCAGGGAGGATTACCGCATTCTGCATCAGGCACATCGTAACCCCTTCACATCTACACCTGCCATCCAGGAACAAGTAATGGACTCCCTACAACATTGTGTGTCATCCCGCATCATTGGCTGGAGACTAGTAGCGCCAGACTAGGAGATTAGCATCCCATGCGCAGGCTTCCGTTAAAACAACACATGTGTCTCCATTTTGAATGGTGCCAAGACGGGGAAGCAAGAACTGCTGGTGACGACCGTCGTGTTCAGTGACGGATCGCGGTTCTACACAACCACAGACGACCATCTTTGGCAAGTAGGCTGGCGACCTGGTGAGGGGTCTCAGTCCTCCAATCTTTTGGAGATGCACAACAACGATGGTCCTGGCGTCATCGTGTAGGGGGCCATCGGCTGTGGCATCAAGGTCACGGCTGGTAGTGATTAAGGCAGCTCTGATGGTGCAATGCTACATCGTCAACATTAAGCGTCTATTGTATGTTACTTCTCATGTGACAGTGTCGTGATGCCATTTTCAACAGAACAATCCTCATCCATACTTGGCATGTGTCACCATGAATATTCTGCATGATGTTGAGGTACTCCTCTGGTCGGAAACATCTCTAGTTCTGTCCCAGACAGAACTTGTATTGGACTATTCTGATTGTCAACACTGTCCCAATGCCACTACCCTGGATGTCAAGGACCATATAGAGAGGCTGTGAGCCAGCTTGCATCAGGAAAGGATACAACGGCCTTTCCAACCGAATCAGTGCATGCATGGAGTCCAGAGGGGTTGCAGCATCATACTGATAAGTTGATTCATATTGCCAAGTTCTTTGTCAATTTAAATTAATATTGTAATCACTGAAACAACATCACATACCCTCTCATCCCGTGAAGTTTCATTTCGTTCCCTCCTTGGAGCATCATTTCTTTTGTCAGGCAATGTATTTAGTGACTATCTTGCACATTGTATAGAGTAGGCTGATAAATCTGTCATTTAATGTCTTCACTGAAATCTGTTTTCTCCGCAGGCATTCTGTTCATAACTTTCAAATAGCTGTAAGATTGCTCTATCTCCAGCTTCAGCTGTTTCCACTGAAACACCATCATCGCCCAGCTCCTTTTCTCTTGTCACTCACAGTATAGTTTTTCAACTTTATCGTCGAAAGAACAAATGAAGCAGGCAAAAAATAATACAAATATCTAAAAAATAAGATTGACAGGAATATCATCTGTCAAAGCACGAATGACTAGAAGAGAAATATCAAGCAGTAGGAGCATATGTGATTTATGGAAAAGATAGATGACGCTTAAAAGAAAATCCAAAATACCCTTGGAGAAAAGAGAAGCACCTGTATGAATTTTAAAGAGCTCAGATGGCTAGACAGTACCAAGCGAAGATAGGAAGGCTGAAAGGGATATATAGAATGGCTATCTAAGGGAAACGCACTTGAAGACAGTGTTTTAAGAAGGGAAGAGGAAGTAGATGAAGATATGTACTGGATACTGCACTGTGAGAAGAATTTAACAGAGAGTAAAAGACAGAATTACTGAGATCCTTGCAAGAACCAGCGACGATAACCCTTTTCCAACTGGTGCGTAAGATGTATACTGCAGGCGAAATATCCCCAGACTTCAAGATGAATGTAGTATTTCCAGTTCTAAAGAAGACATGTGATGAAAGACGTAAATGTTATGGAATCATCAGATTAATGTCATAGCTGCACCAAACTAACATGAATTATTTACAGAAGAATGGAAGAATTGATAGAAACCGATATTGAGTAAGATCAATTTGGGTTTTATAGAAATGTAGTATCACGCATGACAATACTGACCCTAAATCTTAGAAGAAAGGCTGAAGAAGGGCAAAGTTATAGTGCCAGAAAAAAAACGCAGCACCAAAAAATAATTGATACGATATTGCAGTGCCTGTGTTATTCTGATTACGATGCAAAGTTCCCTTGGATATACGTGCTTACAACCACTGCGGCGACTACAGCCGTTACGAAACAAATCAAATGAGTTCGCATTTGCGAATCGAGACTACCATCGGCTGTAGAATGGAATGACGACAATAAAAAATGTGTGTCGGATTTCACGCTTATCGCGAGCTGTCGCCTTACCATTTGGCTATCCATGCACGACTCATGGTCACACCCAAACTTCAAAAAATGGTTCAAATGGCTCTGAGCACTATGGGACTTAACAGCTGAGGTCATCAGTCCCCTAGAACTTTGAACTACTTAAACCTAACCTAAGGACATCACACACATCCATGTCCGAGGCAGGATTCGAACCTGCGAGCGTAGCGGTCGCGCGGTTCCAGACTGAAGCGCCTAGAACCACTCGGCCACCACGGCCGGCCCAAAACTTCCATATGTCGTCAATCATGCATACATGCTCAAAGGACACGCATGGTGCACGACACATGGGAGTCGTCCACAGCCAGCCAAACGGTATGGCGACCGCTCGCGATAAACGGAAAATCCGGGTACGAGTTGCTGTCTGGCATAAGTTTTCATTGTCGTCATTTCATTCTACAGCTGATGGTAGTCCTTATTCGCAATTGCGAATTCATTTGAAAAATATTTAACGGCTGATGCACTTGGTCGATCAATACAGGAACAGTTAATGCTGTTTCTGGATGACGCTGAAGTTGTCGTCCGATGGTGTCCCATATGTGCCCGATTGTAGACAGATCTGGTGATCGAGCGGGCAAAGGCAACATGTCGACACGCTGTAGAGCATTTGGAGTTACAACAGCAGTATGTGGGCGAGCGTTATCCTGTTGGCAAACACCCCTGGGATGCTGTTCATGAATGGTAGTATAACAAGTGGAAACACCACATTTTCGCATAAATTTGCAGTCAGGGTGTATGGGATAACCACGAGAGTGCTCTTGTTGTCGTACGAAATCGAACCCCGAACATAACTCCGAGTTTAGGTCCAGTGTGTCTAGCACGCAGACAGGTTGGTTGCTGGTCATCAACTGACCTCCTTCTAATCATCACACGGCGGCCACAGCCTCCGAGGCAGAAACAGCTTTCATCAGGAAACACAGCAGACCTCCACCCTGCTCTCCAATGAGCTCTCGCTTGACACCGCGGAAGTCGCAATTGGCGGAGGACTGTGGTCAGTGGACTGCATGCTACAGGGCGACTGCCTTGCAGCTGTCCTTGAAAAACCGATTTGAAACAGTTCGTTGTGTCACTGTGGGGCCAATTGCTGCTACAACTGCTGCTGCAGATGCAGTACGATGCCCCAAGAGCCATACGCCGGACACGATGGTCTTCACTCTCGGTACTGTCACGTCGCCGTCCTTACCCCGATCTTCTTGCGACCGTACACTCTCGTGAGCGGCCAGCAGCCGCGTTCAGTGGCTACATTCCTGCCATATCGTAGAAGGAACATCCAGCTTCTTGTAGGCCAATTATGCAACCTCGTTCAAAGTCAGTGAGGTGCTGATAAAGGCGTCTTTGTCGTCTTAAAAGCAATCTTGACTAACATCAACTCACCAAGTCCAACCTAAAAGGTAACGACCGTTTCAGCGTGTACTTAAAGCAAACTCGATTTGTATGCTTATACTGGTACTACTAGCGCCACTCTTATGCGACAGGCGCGAAATTTGAATAGACATCTTCTTTCAGATGTAGAAACACTCGTACCAACTTCTGCTTATGCCGTATAACTTCTTCTTGGTATTGTCATTTCTTCCATCAGTGTAGTTGTATAGTGTTTGAAGAATTTGAGAAATCTTTTGACAGTGTTGGCTAGAATACACTCTTGAAATTCTCGAGTTAGCAGAATTGTACAGTAGCCAGACTGTAATTATAGGAGTCGAAGAACATAAAAGGAAGCAGAATGTAGCAAGACAGGATTGCACCTAATCCCAAAAGTTATTCAGTCTGTACAATGAGCGAGCTGAACAAGAAACGAAGGAGGACTTTAGAAAGGTGCCGAAGTTCAGGAAGCAGAAATAAAAACTTTGAGGTTTGCTGATGACTTTGTAATTCTTTCACATACGGTATAGGGCTTGGAAGAGATATCGAACGGAATGTCTTGTCTTGAGAAGATGTTGTTGTTGTTGTTATCGTCGTCGTCGTCATCGTCGTTGTTGTGGTCTGCAGTCTGAAAATTGTTCTGACACAGCTCTCAATGCTCTCTCTCTTCACCTATACATAACTGTTACTTACTGTAATCTATGTCCATTTGAATCTTCTTACTATTCTCCAGCCTTGGTCTCCATCTATAATTTCTGCCCCTTATACTTCTTTCCATTGTCAAACTACCAATTTCTTGATGTCTCAGGATGTGTGCTGTTGGCTGATTGTTGAAAGAATACCTTTTCCCCCATTTTGATTCAGTACCGCTTCATTACTTATTCAATCCACCAATTTAATTATCATCAGTCTTCTTCAGTACCACATTTCGAAAGCTAGTATCCTATCTTGAACTGCTCTCCGCCCATATTTCACTTCTCTATTTTCCAGACAAGTATCTTGAGAAAAAGACTACTTAATACTTACATTTATTTTAGAGGTTAATGAAATCTCTTTTTTCAGAAACGCTTTTCTTCCTATTGTGTTTTACATCCTCCTTACTTCAGCCATCATCAGTCATCTTGCTGCCCAAATAGCAAGACTCATCCACTACTTTTAGTGTCTCGTTTTCTAACTAAATTCTATCAGCATTGCTTTATTTAATTAGACTGTATTCCATTACACTCGTTTTACCTTTATTCATGTCATCTTACACATCCTTTCAAGGCATTCTCCATTCAGTTGAACTGTTCTTCCAAGTCCTTTGCTGTTTCTAAAAGAATAGCAACAGCAGACCCAGACCTCAAAATTTTAATTTCTTCTCACCACAGTTTCTTTAGTTTTAGTCTGTGACACTTAACCAACAAATAGTGGTCAGAGTCCATATCTGCTGTTGGTTTTTAGTTTACAATTTGCTTCGAAACTTTGTGTCTTGCTATTACATAATCTACTTAAAATCCTCCCATGTCTGCAGGTCTCTCCCATGTAAACCTGAAAAAAGGTCATGAGATGAACATTAACAAAAGTAAAACAAGTGTAATGGAATACAGTCAAATTACATCAGTCTGTACAGTTGATAAGGAAAGATGGCATTGAAAGTACTTAGATGAGCCAACTGGCAACAGCAAGAAAAGCATTTCGGAAAAAGAAAAATTTATTGAGATGTAATATAAAGTTAAGTGTTAGGCAGTCATATGTGAAGGTACTTGCCTGTGCAGGAAAGAAGAAAGCAGAGGCGTTTGAAAACTGATGTTACTGAAGACAACTAAAGATGAGGAACTGAGTCGAATAGAGAAGAAAAGAACTTCATGGGACAACTTGACTAAAAGAAGGAACCAGTTGATAGAACACATCGTGAGAAATCAAGGAATAGTTATTTGGTAATTGGGAAAGTGTGAAACATAAAATCTGTAAAGGGAGACAAAAGCTAGATTACAGCAAAAGGGTTCAAGTAGATGTAACATGAGGTAGTTCTGCAGAAGTGAAGAGATGAGAATAGGACATACTAGTATTCAGATTTGCATCATCCAGACTTTGAAATGAAAATCCACAAGACCAAATCAACAACAACAATCTTAAGAGCTGTGAACGTAAGATTACAATACTAACAGATGTCAGTAGGAGATTTATGGCGCTCTGAGCGCACTTTATCACGCACTTGCCAAAAGTCTCCTCAGTCAATCGAAATTTTCAATCATTTTAATCACACACAGTAATCAGAAGATTTATAAACATTAACTGAATTTCATAAACAAAAACAATGATGGAAAATCAGCAAAATAACAGATTTTAGCTCAATAGTATAAATAAAAAATAACTAATTGTAATGAATAAAGTCTCACATATGAAAAAAATTAAAAATTATGAACTTTAAAAATATAAATCTAATAAAACTAAAAAAACTAATAAAAATTTAAAGTCTTTTTCTGACTTTTAAAGGAACTAATAAATTTTTTAATCTTGTAAATTAGCTCCTCAAATTTAGTATTCAAATACTTACAAGGTGTATAAGCTACATTTTTCTTTTAAAAAATACAATAAATTATTTTATACATTAGCTCCCCAAATCTAGTATTCAAATACTCGCCACTTTATAAACTCGTTGTTCCATTTTTTAAATTCTGACTTATTTGTTTTCCGTTTTATTTAATCTACTAATGTTCTTTGTCTTTCATTTTTAAACAATTTATTAAATTTTTGCTCATAATTGAGTAGTCAGTTGATTACTTCACTGTAGCTCAACTGCTAAGCTATTCTAAAAGAAATAATGTAAGGCAGATACATTTTAAGAAACGAAAAATCGATTAATTTATAATTAAACACATCATCATCAATCAGAGAAGAATTTTAAAAATGGAAACAATTATCATATTCTAACGTTAAAATAATGGCACAGTTATTAAAAAGATGAATCTAAATAATTAAAAGAAATATTCACTTTTTCTACTAACATATATATTTGGAACAATAGGGACCATAGAACCAATTAATAATTGTGTAGTTATAAAGAATTTAAAAAATATTACAAAATATGAATATCGAAAATAATATAAACTCTGTTGAGCATAATCATTTCTTGAATGCATCAAAACCACTAATAAGGTTAAAGAAAATTATATAATGATTGATAATAAATTTTCTATTTGATTGTGAGTACAGAATGCAGCCCAATATCTAAGTTATGGAATTTGAGCATCAAACTCAAAATTATAGCATTACTACAGAAAAAGATACATCCAAAAAATTTAAGAATGAAATACAAAGAATTTTAACAAAAATTTCTAAATTTCAAACATGTAGATAAGGACAGACATAAAACATAGTTGTTGGAACACAGTTACAATTAATAAATATAATCCATTAAGAGGATCATCATATGCAGAATTACCAGAAAAAATAATAACTAAGCTTTTAGTAATGATAAAAATAATGACCAAAAAAACCTTTGTGGTCAACAAAATCAGCATTATAACCTGTAAATAAGACCCATAAAGAGTTAGTAAATATAAAAAGGTTAATATTCATCAAAAATTTCAAACTTCTGAAATCTCAGTTCAAGTTTATAATATTTCAATAATCGAATCTATAATGTATTTATTAATGCTAATTTCTTTGCTGCAAAATATAAAGTATACCAATAAAAACATCAAAACCTAAAACAGTAAACATATTAATTCACTATATTTTCAAGAAGAACAGAAACTCACACTAATGTTGGATAAAAGATTTATTTAAACATGTTTCAACTTAGATAACAAAACATGAGAAAGCAGGTTATTTGTGAAATGTGTTTATTACATTTAATAATAAAGGACAATTAGACAGTAACTCACAAAATTATTTAACAAAGGATCAAAAGTCGAACTACAAGAGAAAGGCCATATATAACACATAAAAATTACATCTACACCCAAAATATTCCTTCTCCTATTTATGCTGATTTTGAAGGTTTGTTATAAAAATAAATTGAAAATCGAGAATCAACAACAGATGTCATTATTAATCGTTTCTAGAGAGAAAAATTACAATCTATATACAAACTTAACAATAAACAAATAAATCCAACTGATTTAAAAATGAAATTAAATACCGAAACTTATACTGCAAAATGTCAAAAATAAGAATGAAGCGATTTTCATTTGAATATGAAATATATAAATGGACACTATACAAGTTCTGTAGTGTGTAAGGGATCAAATCGTGATAAAAAATTTATGGAATGGATGAAAAACAAGTTATAGAAATAAGAAGAATTTATTCTGAAGAAGAGAAATTAAAGCTTTAACTTCTGAAAAACATTCAAGAGACAATAAACCTAAAATTAGTGCATTGTGTAGAAAACTCTATACAAAAAAAATTTTCACCATGATCATTTAACAGGAAAATATATACATTCTGTGTGTACTAATTGTAGTTTACAATTAAAACATCCAATTTCTGAACCAGTTTATTTACATAATCAGCCATGATACGATTCTCATTTATTTGTAAAAAGTACTTTGTTACGATGAAAATGGAAGACTTAATACCAAATGATGACAATAATTATTTGTTTTAGTAAAAAAAGAGAAAATTTGAAAATAAGAGTTATTCAAAGATTTAAATTTATAGCTTCAAGCCTTGATAAACTTTCTACAAATTTAAAAAAGAAACAAGTGAAAAATATTTTACAAACATTTCCAAAAAAATCTAATAAATTAATTAAATAAGAATGGAATTTTCCTTATGATTATACAGATAGTCCAGAAAATCTGAAGAAAAAGAACTTCCACCAAATGAATAATTTGATAATAAATAAAATGAATGTGATAGTAATGAAGAAGATTAGAAACGTGCTGGATTAATTTGGAATAAATTCAATATAAAAATATTGGAGAACATCATTATTTATATTTTTATTTATTGACATTTTTGAAAATTTCAGAAAACCTGTGAAAAGCTTATGATTTAGACTTTTCTTGGTATTTATGTCACTATGATTATCTTTTAGTTCAATGTTAGAAATAACAGTACAACTATTTGAACTATTGAAAGATTGTGATATGATGTTAATGGTTTGAAAAGATATAAGAACATGTAAATCACAATTCTGTATGAGATAATGTATGAAACATTATGTTAAAATTAATATGTAGATTATATATATATATATATATATATATATATATATATATATATATATAGTTATGTTTTAAGTTATTATTTGACTTACAGATGTTTCGAATCAGTTGAGCCAAATTCGTTTGACTCTAAAAAATAAGCGAAAATCACCCACTTCAAAAATTGGTTATATTTTTGATAAAGACTTTGAATACCCAAAAAATTTGTATGATCTATAAAAAGAGAAAACTGTTAACTACTTTAGACAATATATTTAATTACATTGTTCTCTATAGAAATCTCAACCAGTATTTATATCTAATTATACATAAAGTTTATAATATAAACAGTCTCATAAATAGATTTAAATACAAAAATTATTATGAAAAGGATTTCTACACACTGATTAATGATTCAGTATTTGGCAAAGCAAATGAAAATATAACAAAGAGAGTACATAGAAAATTAGATTCAAATTCAGACAATGTGATAAATTAGTAGTGAAACCAAACCTTAAGGAAAGAACAATATTTAATGAAAATTTAGTTGCTATCCATGTAAATAAAACTGAAATTTTGTTTAATAAACATACCTATAATGGAAGGTGTATACTTGGTTTATCGAAAAAATTAATATATAATCGACACTACAAAGCTATAAAAGTAAAGTATGGAGAAAATATAGGACTTTTTTATCAAGATACTGGTTTTATAGCTATAATACGAAAATGGAAGACTTTTATACAGATATGAAATAAATGATTGATAAATATGATAGTAGTGATCATTCAGAAGACCGTATTTACTATATATAATCAAGTAAATAAAAAAAATCAGGAAAAATTATGGATGAATGTAATGGATATAGAATGGAGGAATTTATGGTTTAAGAGAAAAAATACATTCTTATAAAAGTGATAACAAAGAAGAGAAAAAATCTAAAGAGGTTAAGAAAAATTCTGTTAAAAATGAAACAAGTTTACAAGATTATGAAGATAGTTTGTTTGAGAGCAATGAATAATACAGAACTATGAACTTAATATGAAGCTACATTCTCTTGAGAGTAATAAAAAAAATTAAGTGTTCCGAACAATAAAAGATATGTTTTAGAAATGAGAATAGATACACTACCATATTGACATTACAAAATAAATAATTAGTTGATGACATAATTTTCTTTTTAATTTTTGGTAATAAAATAAAAACAGAATGAAAAATTGTTATAAATTTTCTTATTTTTGTTACATTCTAGAAAACATTTACTTCATTATTTGTCCTTAAAGGCGAGAGTCTCATAAAAACAATTAAAGATCTCTAATTTCTAGACAATTTATGCATTTCTTAAAATTAATATTTTCTTCATTGTCGTCAGTCGACAGGGTAATATTATTGAGCGTTGTTTTATCATAATTCGTTTTAAATGTTATTGTAGTAGTATTTAGAAAAATTCTTTTCACACACACAAAGAATTTGAGTTTTGCTACCTGTTTTTTACGATGCACATTTAGATCAGCTCTATTCATTGTTGTATAACTATCTTTTGTATATTTCTGTGAAGTATAGTTATCAAATGATTTCTTTACTTGGCGAGCTTTACACTATCTAGATTCAGCCACTTTCATTTACCAAAAAAATTAATAGAAAGAAGAAAAGGTATTCAAAATAAAATTCCTACTAAAATTTTTTCCCATAAAGAGAAATTTGTATTAAATATAAAGAATTATTTACTTTTATTTTAAAAAATAATAATCTTTGGCTTAAGGCAAAAGGGGTTGCTGAAATTTTAGAATGTAAAGATCATTTATGAAACTATAAAATCGATATGGCAGGAGCCCTTAAGCTGAAATGAAAATGCATCTATACTTATTACTGAATATGGGTTATAATCTTTAAAACTGGAATAAAGGTAATCAATTCATACAGAAACCAAATAGAACACAAAAATTATTGTACAGATGGTCAAAAACATATTAAAACATGAATAAGAATACAAAAATAATTATGAGATAATTAAACTGGAAGAGAGTACCAAAGAGAAAATTTAATGCAAACATGTAATATTGCTTCACAGTCAACAAACAAACAAAAATGATAAAATAAATAGAATATTGCCAAAAATAATTTCTTGAACACTAACGAATATTTAAGGCCAACATTTGTTATTTTAATATTATTCACTCATATTTTAGATGCAGTTATTATATTATTAGAAGACAAAGAAAAAGACCAGAAAAACAATTAAATTAGAAATAGACATCCTAATTGTGAGAAAAAGTCAAGATTTAGTTGTTACCCCAATTCAGTAAATTTGTATTTAACAATGAAGGAAAATTTAAGAACAGATTATCATTGCAATAGTTTTTAAATAATAGATAGACCAGAAGAGTTTATTTATGATACAGTAAATTTTGGAATGCATTAGTTATAGTTAGTAAATAAGTGAAAACTTTATTCATTTTTAGGCACTTCCAATTTCCCAGAAGTCATCTGTAGTGATTCTGCATGCAATAAATCATCTACACCAAATCAAATAATAATTCTTCATTTGAAATTTTTTTCTTATCCCTTCATATAATTCATTAATTATTTCTTCATGAATATTATTACTCTAACACCCAGCACCTAATAACTTTTTTGAACTAATTTACGTTTTTTATTTTCACAAACTGTACAAATATCTTTAATTCTTTGTCTTCCATTGCTTGTTGTACTTCTATTTGGATGATGTGTATCAGTAAATTTTTTAAATTTCAACAACAGATATAATTGGGATTATCGATTTATATAATTAATTTCATCAAATAAAATTATTTTTACATCTACTGGAACAACTTTAATTTTCACTTTTAATTTGGAAAATTCGATTTATTAGCACTATTTCTTTCATAAATATAAATATCACAGAATGATATTCCTTTACCTATATTTTTACCAATAACAATAACTTTTTAAGAGTAAATATATATTTTAGATTTTGTATTTTATGTCCATTTCCAGCTATAAATAAAAATTCTATGATTTGTTTATCACTGACCTTAATTGTTATTCCATTAAATTCATCTAACTGCTGAACTTATGTCATTTATACTTGAATTATAAACTTCCATAAGACTATTAAAAATATTATTTATTTTATTGAATTGTGTTAGAACTATTGAATTGTGTTTGAACTATTTTAAAATATTTTTTTGTATCTTCTTCTATACATTTTTGTAACATAGTTAGAGAGTTAAATTTTTGTTTATTCATCTTTGGTAACAAGATTATTAAACTCTTTTCCTATGTTACATTTCTTCAATATTTGTTAATATCGATTGGACCATTTATATCTACTAATTTTATTATTAAAATAACCTTTAGTCTATTTGCAAATGCTAAGCAATTCTTTATGAAATTGTTTAATTATATTTTTATTTTTATTCTCATTCATAAGTAATAATTTTTGCATTAATACTCGATTCTGTTAGGCCTAAATTGTTTTTTTCAAATTCATGTTTAAGACTTTTTATTCTGGTTTTTATTAATTTTTGATTCCAACTCATGTATACTGATTTTTTATTCCAGTTCTTTAGTAATTTTTTATTATATTTGTAATTCAGGTTTTGATGTTATTTAAATTCATTTTTATTAATTTTAATTCTAATTGTTTATTAATTTTTTATCTATTTTTCCTAATTTCATTTTTTTGTTAATTTTTTATTCTCAGATTTTTCTAAATATTCATATTTTATTCCAGAAAAGTCCATTTATAAAATTTAAAATATCATTAAACTCATAATTATCTGACAATAGTTTTAACACAAATAAGCACAAATGACCACAAACTCATCAAAATTTTGTATTCTTTCAACATCACAATATAAATCTTTTTCTCAGTCTAATCAATTCTTTCGGTATATTGGCAACAAATGAATCAGAAACCATTTTTGTGTTATTTTATCTGTAATAAGAAAGCCAGTTAGTACCGACATTATCAGAAGTATGTGAATTAACAACACCATATTCAAAATTTTATAATTATTCAGGTAATTTATCAATCATAAAATACCTCTAAAATATTTAATTTTTGATTTCATTACAGGATTTTCCTATAGCAAAATTTGATCAAGTCTTATAATATCTGTTTATCATTTTTCAGAACTTTTTTACTCCAGTGCCTTCTGCTTAAATGCTTAATATTGTCTTTTTTCTTGTTCTTATTCTATATCAGTTTATTCCTTGTTTATTTCTTCATTAGGTACAGCAGCAGCTCCACCATCTAGTGAACCAACATTAGCTAAATTTCTTTTATCAAATTATGATATTTAATACCTCTACTTGGCTTTGTTTTATTTGGATTCTTTTCAAAATATAATGCTCATGAATGAAATAATATATCTGCATAGTTTGATAAAACTTAATATTAAAATTTCTACACTTACCATCCATAGTATTCGGTTTTTCAGATGAAAGATTCACTAAACCCTCTGTACCCTCACATGTCCTTTTGCCACCTGTTAATTTACCTCTATCAAATTTTACTCGTAATCCACCAACAAATTTAAATGTATCAACAGACCTTAATCCAGAAACTTGATCTTCCTTATGGTTGATCTCTTATGTTTATTTCTTTACCATATTCAACTTTTCTATTTTTACCCTCATCTTCTTATTTATTGAATGTATCTTGTATTTCTGATTCATTTAGTGAATAATCCTAATGTTTAATTGGTGGCATATCATCAAATTCTTGTAAATATTGATGATCCTTTTAAGGAATCAATTGTTTTTCAGTCACTTTACATTCTTCTATGGATTTAAATACACCATCACTTAAACTTTTTCTATTGCATCAATTTCAGGATGGTCTCTCTTACATTTTTTACATTCTGTGCTAGGTTAATTCCCCCATTTTTTAAATTCTTCCTTTAATTCTTTCTTTATCTTTCTATTTTGTTTAGCTTTTTTAATAACGTCAGGGTTATATTTTGCCAACACTTAATAAAGATAAAAAAGAATAATAATTTGTTTTTTAACATTTTATGTTTTATGTTTCTATATTTTTGTTTTTTATTTTTATATCTGTCTATTTTATGTTTTAGATTTTTATGTTTTTAATTTGTTTTTGGTTTTGTCTTATATTTATATGTTTTATATTGATTCACATAATTAAAGCTTTTGGCCATTAAGGCCTTTGTCAGCAGTAGACACACACATATATACATGCAGTTTGGTCTCAGCTCTCTGAGACTGCAGACATGTGTACAAGTTGTGTGTGTGTGTGTGTGTGTGTGTGTGTGTGTGTGTGTGTGTGTGTGTGTGTGTGTGTGTGTGTGTCTACTGGTCTACTGCTGACAAAGGCCTTAATGGTCAAAAGCTTTAATTGTGTGAATCCTTTTATTGTTGCCTATTGCAACTCTGCATCTCCACTATATGGTGAGTAGCAACTTTCCTTCTCTGGTATTGTTACATTCCATCCTGGATTTTCCATTGTTTAAGATATGATTTCAGTTTATTTTTGAAGCTATTACTGCTGTCTGTTAGACATTTTATTTCATCTTGCAATTTGTCGAAAATTTTTTAGCAGCATATTTTACCCCTTTCTGTGCCAAACATAGGTTGAGTAAAGGATAGTGTAAGTCTTTCTTTTTTCTGGTATTATAATCATGAATGTCACTGTTGTTTTTAAAATGGTCCATGTTGTTGAGAACAAATTTCATTAGTGAGTAAATGTACTGCCAGGCTGTTGTAAGAATTCCCAATCTTTTAAAAGAACTGCGACTATGAACCCCACACGTTATTCTAACCACTTTCTTTTGAGCAGTGAATACTTTATGTCTAAATGTTGAGTTAACCAAAAATATTATTCCATATGACATCAGAGAGTGAAAGTATGCAAAGTATGTTAGCTTACTAATTTCTATATCCTCAAAATTGGCAATTATTCTGACTGCAAACGTTGCTGAACCTAGTTGCTTTACAAGATCCAAAATATGAATTTGCCAATTAAAATTCTCATCTATATGTACACCCAAAAACTTAGTATGCTCTAAACTGTCTACTGACTTCTGTTGATGTGTTATACACTCCTGGAAATGGAAAAAA
Organism: Schistocerca piceifrons; assembly: GCF_021461385.2. Lineage (NCBI taxonomy): Eukaryota > Metazoa > Arthropoda > Insecta > Orthoptera > Acrididae > Schistocerca > Schistocerca piceifrons. Next base: position 137,127,921 of record NC_060140.1, read on the forward strand.
GAACACATTGACACCGGTGTGTCAGACCCACCATACTTGCTCCGGACACTGCGAGAGGGCTGTACAAGCAATGATCACACGCACGGCACAGCGGACACACCAGGAACCGCGGTGTTGGCCGTCGAATGGCGCTAGCTGCTCAGCATTTGTGCACCGCCGCCGTCAGTGTCAGCCAGTTTGCCGTGGCATACGGAGCTCCATCGCAGTCTTTAACACTGGTAGCATGCCGCGACAGCGTGGACGTGAACCGTATGTGCAGTTGACGGACTTTGAGCGAGGGCGTATAGTGGGCATGCGGGAGGCCGGGTGGACGTACCGCCGAATTGCACAACACGTGGGGCGTGAGGTCTCCACAGTACATTGATGTTGTCGCCAGTGGTCGGCGGAAGGTGCACGTGCCCGTCGACCTGGGACCGGACCGCAGCGACGCACGGATGCACGCCAAGACCGTAGGATCCTACGCAGTGCCGTAGGGGACCGCACCGCCACTTCCCAGCAAATTAGGGACACTGTTGCTCCTGAGGTATCGGCGAGGACCATTCGCAACCGTCTCCATGAAGCTGGGCTACGGTCCCGCACACCGTTAGGCTGTCTTCCGCTCACGCCCCAACATCGTGCAGTCCGCCTCCAGTGGTGTCGCGACAGGCGTGAATGGAGGGAGGAATGGAGACGTGTCGTCTTCAGTGATGAGAGTCGCTTCTGCCTTGGTGCCAATGATGGTCGTATGCGTGTTTGGCACCGTGCAGGTGAGCGCCACAATCAGGACTGCATACGACCGAGGCACACAAGGCCAACACCCGGCATCATGGTGTGGGGAGCGATCTCCTACACTGGCCGTACACCACTGGTGATCGTCGAGGGGACACTGAATAGTGCAAGGTACATCCAAACCGTCATCGAACCCATCGTTCTACCATTCCTAGACCGGCAAGGGAACTTGCTGTTCCAACAGGACAATGCACGTCCGCATGTATCCCGTGCCACCCAACGTGCTCTAGAAGGTGTAAGTCAACTACCCTGGCCAGCAAGATCTCCGGATCTGTCCCCCATTGAGCATGTTTGGGACTGGATGAAGCGTCGTCTCACGCGGTCTGCACGTCCAGCACGAACGCTGGTCCAACTGAGGCGCCAGGTGGAAATGGCATGGCAAGCCGTTCCACAGGACTACATCCAGCATCTCTACGATCGTCTCCATGGGAGAATAGCAGCCTGCATTGCTGCGAAAGGTGGATATACACTGTACTAGTGCCGACATTGTGCATGCTCTGTTGCCTGTGTCTATGTGCCTGTGGTTCTGTCAGTGTGATCATGTGATGTATCTGACCCCAGGAATGTGTCAATAAAGTTTCCCCTTCCTGGGACAATGAATTCACGGTGTTCTTATTTCAATTTCCAGGAGTGTATTTATTGAAGGATCTGTTCAGATAGAAAGGGAGATCGTTCATATATATCAAGAACAGAAGAGGACCCAGGATTGAACCCGGCGGAACACCTAACGTAATTTCACCCCAGTTAGATGAAGTGGCAAACTTACTTAAATCACTTGACCCATATAAGGAAACTTTTTGCTTCCTGTTCTATAGGTATGACTTAAACCACTCATATGCTATTCCATTTATACCACAGAATTGTAATTTCTGTAACATAATGTTACAGACAGAAGTACTCTGATTTAAAAGGGTGGATTCAAGGTGAAAGGACATCAATGATAAGCCTTGCTGACGACATTGGTGTCCTCATTAAGGTGAAGAAGAATTACAGGATGTGTTGAATGGAATGAAAAATCTAATGATACAGAATATGGACTGAGAATAAACAGGAGAAAGGCTAAAGTAATGAGAAGTGGCAGATAGGAGAATAGTGAGAAACCTGACATCAAAATTGGTGTTCAAGAAGTAGACCAAGTTAAGGAATTGTACTACCTTGGTAGGAAAATAACCCATGTGGGATGAAGCAAAGAGGACATAAAAAGCAGACTTACATGGGCAAAAAGAGAATTCCTGGACAAGAGAATTCTGCTAGTATCACAGTTGGCCCTTAACTTGAGAAAGAAATTTCTGAGAATGTACATCTGGTGCACAGCATTGTATGGTAGTGAATCAAGGACTGAAAAAAAGCTGGAGCAGAGGAGAATTGAAGCATCTGAGATGTAGTGCCACAGAAGATTGTTGAAAAATTATATGAACTAATAAGTTAAGGAATGAGAAGGCACTCTGCAGAATCACCAAAGAAAGGAATATATGAAAAATGCTGACAAAAAGAAGGGACACCATGGAATAATCTCTATGGTACTAAAGGGTAAAAACTGCAGTGGAATATAGAGACTGGAATACATACAACAAATAATTGAGGACATAGGGTGCAAGCAAAGTTCAAAGATGAAGAGATTGGCACAAGAGGGGAATTCGTAGTAGGCCATCTCAAACCAGTCAGAAGGCTGATGGCCAAAAAAACGCCAAAAGTAAATAGAGAAGTGACAGGACCAACAGCAAGCCTGCGGCTCACATGCCAGATGTGCTACAAAATACGGCCTGCAGGAGACGTGCAAACACAAAGCAAATAACTGCCAAGTCAGGTTGGCAAGCCACAGAGCCCTGCTGACAACTCCTCAGAGAGTGACAGTTGTGACACTGCGATGTACACCAGTACCGAGGTGGCGCAGTGGTTAGCACACTGGACTCGCATTCGGGAGGACGATGGTTCAATCCCGTCTCCAGCCATCCTGATTTAGGTTTTCCGTGATTTCCCTAAATCTCTCCAGGTAAATGCCAGGATGGTTCCTTTGAAAGGGCACGGCTGATTTCCTTCCCCATCCTCCCCTAACCTGAGCTTGTGCTCCGTCTCTAATGACCTCATTGTCGACGGGACGTTAAAAAACACTAACGTAACCTAACCTAACCACACCAGTACCCTCTGTCATACATATTCCACAGTGACAACAACAATAGCCCTTCTGGAAAACTGGAACTCCACAGCAGTAAAGATGCATCCGGTAATATTTCAGTCCATGGTTGAGATCCCTTGAGAAGGCTCTATATTGATTGGAAATGGACAGAGGTCACACATAAATTGAGTTGACAAAATTCATGAAAAGGAAGATGTCTGCACATACATCTACATAGATACTTCACAAGCCACCAATTGATGCACAGTGGAGGGTGTCTTGTGCCATTGCTAGCAATTCCCATTCCTGTTCCACTCACCAAAGGAGGAAGGCGAAAAAAAGACTGTCTATATACTTCCATACAAGCCCCGATCTCTCTTGTCTTTGCTGTAATTTAGTGGCATTACGATTGTTTCGAGAAAAGAACATCCTCTTCACTCCCTTATGAGTTTAGGAAACATGTACATAATATTCACTTTTTAATCGAACCTACTAGAGACTAGAGTAAACCTCTGAACTGCTTCGATGTCTACCTTTAACGCGACTTGGTGGGGATCCTAAACACTCGAGCAGTACTCAACGAATGAGTCACACTGGAGTTCTATACCCGGTCTCATTTGCAGACTGAAAGTTGTCTTGCGAAACTTAATTCTTACTTGTTTATCTATACTCTTATTCTGGGCAAGACAGGTGGGTTGGTCTATCTGATAATGGCATAAGAAACAGAGCACTGACATGGAATCATTACGTTTTGTAACAGATTATACACTTTAAGGAATCCTATCTCTATATAGTACACTAATTTCAATGAAAGTGAAGATGACAGTTCATTATAGGAAGGCCTGAACTCAAGAAAATAATTGTATCCTCATAGACACTCAGAACTTCTTAATTAATTCTGGAAGATAATCAGTTTCAGAAATCCAGAATTAATTCTGAAAACATCCCCCAGGCTGTGGCTAAGCTATGTCCCGCTAGTTTCGTAGGTCAACTTCTGTGAAGTCTGGGAGGTGGGAGACGAGGTACTGGCGGAAGTAAAGCTGTGAGGATGGGTCATTGGTCATGCTTGGGTAGCTCAGTTGGTAGAGCACTTGCCAGCAAAAGGCAAAGGTCCCAAATTTGAGTCTCAATCCACACAGTTTTAATGTGCCTCGAAGTTTCAGTTTCAGAAACGTTTTTAAAAAATAAACTGATAGTCACACATGTGATCTAGGTTGGCCCAGAAGAAGCTTGTTAGGAATTAGATAAATATTGGTTGAGTTATTAACATCATTCATATCTTTTATCATGAATATCTTTTACAACACATTTACTCTTAGATTAAGATTAACAAAAAGAAAAAACATATGAAATAGCATATTAGTTAAGAATCTTAACCTACCAGGAAGTGTTGGAACTGAACGCTACTGGAGAAATGCATGGTGTAAATTCACAACTGATGCAGTCATTTGAAAACTGGGAGAACAGTGAGATACATGGATTACACATACACACATTCTGATTAGCCATTCATCACATAGAAGGAAGTTACTCATAAATTCAAGAAAGAACCAAAATCTAAAATGGTAAGAGAGAAACTAGTCTCGATGATAGAGTTCACGCACAAAACTGCACCGAAATTCAAAATAAAATTTACACAGAATTATAATTATGGGCACTATGGGACTTAACATCTGAGGTCATCAGTCCCCTAGACCTAACTAACCTAAGGACACCACGCGCATCCATGCCCGAGGCAGGATTCGAACCTGCAACCGTAGCAGCATCGTGGTTCCGGACTGAAGCGCCTAGAACCGCTCAGCCACAGTGGCTGGCATGGACACAGTGAGCACAGTGACAAATCAGTAGTAGATACATGGCTATCAATTACAAAGAAACATCAATTAGCTAAAAAAAAGCATGACAAAGAATGATCACAAAACCAAACTATATTGCACAGGGTAATGACTAAGCAAGCCATGCTCAATGATACCCACTCAAATCTCCACAAAAAACCATTGGAATATAATATGACCAATGGGATGATAAATACACATGCAGTACTCGTAAACAGTTATGCTTTTGCTTCAAAAAACTTATCACAATCAAATATACACATGGCCTCATGCCCCTCTATCACAAAATTATAGACCACAAAGAACACTCCAATAAATTACGATATCGCGAATTAATATCAGTTCCTACACATGAATAGTATCCTGACCTGGTATACAATATCTGAAACCTACTAAGAGATGAATTAGAGACTCATTTAAGCTGAACTTACAGATTCACAACATTACTAACAGTGAGAACTAAAACTAGGTGTTACATCTCTGACAATTCCCTGGGCAGTGAAGCTGCTCACTCCCTGTCTAGTGTCCTGTGGCAGACTGCAGGCCAGCACAGACAATATGCACATTCTACCTGTGACAGCTTTAACAGAATGATGGACCACCATTCGCCGGTGTTTCTCTGACCAGGAACAGTTCCCCTTAGCTTTACACATAGGTTGGCTAAGCTGCCCCTACTATCAGAGAAACTAACCCAAAGGCCAATGTCACATGTATATACTCAATAAGGTACCAAGCACATTTCCAAACAGACAACGAGAGGAATGTAAGTGGGAAAACACAGGGCAACGATGGAAATACACGATGACTGTTTTACCGTATCAGTTAAACTCTTAATAACTACGTAGTTAATATGGAAAACAATTTTAATTGTGAAACACCATGCAGATGTCATAATACAGTGTTGAAATATCACTGAGGTTGCCAGATATAGCACCCAGCTGATCATCTTTTTCTCGCTTTGAAATTACGATACACACTAAGTAACGTAAAAGTGGGACTCAACCCTGAAAGCCAAAGAAGTGACTTACACAGAGAAGCTTCAAGGTGAAACACACTTTCCTAAAATTCACCCAGTAAAACTATGTTGAACTTTCACCTTAGCTACTACTGTCCTTACATGGTTATTTCATTTCATATCATTCTGCAGTGTTATGCATAGATATTTAAACAAAGTGACTGTGTCAAGCAGTAAACTACTAATGCTGTATTCAAACATCATAGGATTGTTTACCAAATTCATCCACATTAACTTATATTTTTCAACATTTAGAGCAAGCTGTCTTTGTCACACCACTTAGAAATTTTATCTAAGACATATTGCATCCTCCTACTGCCACCCAACGATGACACACTCCCATACACCATAGGATCACCAGCACACAGCTGCAGATTACTACCCATCAGATCTATCAGATCATTTATGTATAAGGACAACAAGAGTGGTCCTATTACATTTTTCTGGTGCACTCCTGATGACGCCTTTGTCTCAAACGAACATCCACCATTTACGACAATGCATCGCATTCTATTATTCACGAAGTCTTCAAGCCACTCACATATTTGTGAACCTATTCTGAATGCTGTGTCTACGTTAACAGTCTGCAGAGACACATTATGTCAAAAGCTGTCCAGAAATCTAGGAATATAGAATATGATGTGTATGAAGCCTGAATGTTGCGACGAGATGAAGCACGAGTTGTAAGTGAATATTTCAATATCAAAGTGAAACTAAAATTTTACTATTATATTCCTACAGCAATCACTGATGTGAATTACATGCTTTTGTAAACAAGAGAGGCAAGTTTCACATATCTTTTGTCACTTCACTTTTGGCCCTCTCTCTTGCACCAGCTTAACATGTAGCATCTTTATACTTATACTTTTGTTCATGTTTCATTTAAAGAGTGCTGTCATTGAACCTTGTGACCAATGATACAAAAAGTTTCTCTGTTTCCATGCAATTGGACCAGGAAGTAGATCAGTTTGGTGAGATGTCACTTTGCACCCCAACCATATGCCATTACGTGTACATTGGCACTCCAAAGTGGTCAAACCTTTGCAATCTAAATCTGCTACATGCAATCAGTCAAGCAATGCAAAATTAATTGTTGCATTACATTTACTACAACCAAAGTTGACCATCACCAAACTTATGTACTCACTAACAATGATTCAAAGCCTTTTATCAGCAAAGCCAGTAACAAAATTAATAACAACACATCATCACAGTAGAAGTGGCAATAATCAATATTGCCTGGTTCAGTTACGATTTTCTTGTTTAATCCATGCAGTTGCCACTGTCACTCAGCCCAATTTCCAAACCATAAACATTCAGAAGAATGCTACATCAGCAATTTTCTTATTTCTTAAAAAAAATAAAAACATTATAGTTTCTCTCAACCTCTCCCCCCTTCTCTTTTTTGTTATCAGGTGAAACCAGTGTGTAGACACAGAACCTGAGCAGGCTGTTACAGACAGGTGTATAGCGGGCTTGGCAGCATGTTGGGAGTTAACAAACTCTCAGTGTGGAATGATAACTGGTGGAACACCCTTGGATCATATCGTATCAAATATTAAACAAAAATTTGGAATCCCGGTGTCTGCTAAATCTAGGACAGATCTTCAATATCACAGCAATAATTTTCCACATGTGCAAGCTGGAACACAGGATACTCACAAGCGTCTGAAGAATGGACGCCTTGTTCACTCTGCAGAGCTATACGGGGCAGTCAATGATCCTTTGTGACTCAGATCAGCGGTGATTGGAATGTGGGCATCAGTAGCCCATTAACAATGGGACCATTCAGACACAAATGCACTGCATAAACACCAACAGCCAAAGAACGGACATCTCATCTCGTGCCTTCACATGACTAACAAACAGGACTGTCCTTCAGTATGACACATATCTATATTACTCAGTTGCTGCATATGTTTGTAGCACTTTTCCTTAGGTTTAATAAACACAACAGATACACATTACAGACTCTTTAGTTACCAATAATATGATCTCCTTCACTATTTACAACAGCCTGTCAACAAAGGGGTAACTTTTCGATTCTGCGACTGTAGAAATCACTTGGTTTTGAGGCGAACCCATCGAGCCATGTTTGGAGTGCATTTTCATCCAGAAATAAACTTTCTTGAAGGTTGTTCAACTAGGAGCTGAAAAGGTGAAAATCTAGGGCGGAAGATCAGGTGAATAAGGTGAGTGTGGAATTACTTCCCAACCCAACTCTTGTATAGAGTTTTTGGCAGTCTAGCAGAATGTAGGCAAGCATTATCGTAGAGTGGCATTACTACATGCAGTCTTCCTGTTCATTGTTCTTGGATTCCATCTACAATGCATCTCAGTTCTTGACAATAAATGTCAGCAGTCATGGTTACACCTATGGGAAACAATTTGTGGTACGCGACAACATTGCTGTTCCACCAGATGCATGACATTATCTTCTGTGGATGTGTCCACATCTTAGTACGGGGAATAGCTGCTTTGATGGGCTCAACAAATCTTTCCCTTTCCTAAATTCAGTATAAAGACACCACTTCTTGTCACCAGTAATGATACAGCCTAGGAATGGTTGGTGTTATTCACAAGCCAACTGATGTCAAGCAAATAGAAATGCACATATGGCCACCTGCCAATTTTTGTGATTTTGGCCTAGAGCATGCTGTACCCATACACCCAATTTTTGAATTCTCCCCATTTCATGCAAATGTCGCAAGACGGTAGAAAGATCACAGTTCACCACATTTTCCAGTTCTAAAGTACACTGACATGGATAATTGTCTATTAATGCATTTAAATGATCCTCTTCAAACCCCGAAGGTCTTTCACACGCTGAGAGTCACTATTGTCAAAATCATACTCGTTAAAACAACAAAACCCACTTTCGTGCCATCCTCTCCCCAACAACATTATTTCCAAACACAGTGTAAGTGTTTCTGTCTGTCTCCACTGCTTTCACCCTTCTGTTGAACTCAAAACAGAAGAAAATTTTTTGCAAATGTTCCAATTTCTCCAATTGGCACTCCATTTTCTGACATCCACAGCCCTACTCACAATCTCCAAATGACAAAATAACAATATGTGAACTCAAATAGCAACAGTGAGCTACAAATACAAAACGACAATTGATAAAATAACCCATAGTAACTGGAATACCAGTACGCAAAACAAAAGTGCTACGACACAAAAGAATCACAGACATTGGCTGCAAGTGGGGACTGATTTAAATCAAGGTGGCAAGTTGAAAATTTTTGCTGGACTGGAATCCAAACCCGGCTCTCCTGCTTACAAAGTAGATGCTCTGACCACTAAGGCATTTGGACATAGTGCATCATGTGCATCCGCACTGAAGAGGTCATTGTCGATAGAGACAATAAAAAACACACACACAAAAAAATATATGCTGTCTGTTCTTTCAGACAAGTTGACACTTTTTATCTGGTGACAGCACATCTAACTGCCTTGAAATAAAGAGACCACATTTTCCACACTGATCACAGTAAACAGTTTTCTTGTTCTTCCATCTCTATCATGTGAAGCCAATCATTATAAACACTTACAGACTGAATACTTTTCTTAGCTGTGTGAAACTTAACCCTGATCACAATGCAGATGTAGGTGACCATGCCAAAGGAACTTTTGTCAGTTTGCATAACAGCAAAGATTAGAATTGGTACAATGATCTTACAAATAAAAGTTTAACATTCAGAGTCAAGAAATATCAATCAAGTACCAGGTTAATTGTATCAAGGGAAAATTCTATTGTGAAAACTAATATATTATGAGACACAATTGCTGATCTTCAATCACCTCTATAAGGCAAAATGAATGGTGCTGCCAACAGACAAATATAAAAATGAAAGTGACAGTAGCTACCTTCAGAACTAACACTTCCTTTCTTGTGGAGGAGGAGGAGGAGGAGGAGGAGGAGGAGATGTTGGGTAATATTAAAAAGGAAATGCATGTTTAAACCCCAGGATAATAGGAATGATTGCATTCACATCTACATCTACAGGCATACTCTACGAGCTACTGTAAGACGCACTGCTAGTCATTTTCTTTGTTTCTCAACTCACATATAGAAAGAGGGAAAAAGACTATGTGCCTTTGCATGAGCCCTAATTTTTGTGACCTTATCTATGTTGTCCTTACTTGAAATGTACATTGCCAATTGTAGAATCAGTCTGCAGTCAATTTCAAATACCGGTTCTCTAAATTTTCTCCATACTGTCCCTTGGAAAGATCATCATCTTGCCTCCAGGGATTCTCATTTGAGTTCATGGAACATCTCAGTAATACTAGCACGTTTAATTGAACTTACAGGTAAAACATCTAGTGGCCTGCCTCTGAATTACTTCAATGACTTCCTTTAATCTGACCTGGTAGGGATCCCAAAAACATGCGCAGTACTTATGAATGGGTCACACTAGTGTTCTATACATGGTTCCCTGTATAGATGAGCACTCCAAATAAACCAAAGTGAACAATTTGCCTTCCCTATTACCACCCTTACCTGCTCATTCCTATTCAAATCCCTTTGCATTGTTATGCCTAGATATTTAATCAATGTAACTGTGTCAAGCAACACATTACCAATGTGGTATTCAAACATTAGGGGACTGTTTTCCCTACTCATCTGCATCAACATAATTTTTTTCAACATTCAGAGTGAACTACTATTCTTTACATCAACTATAAATTTTGTTTACGTCATCTTGTACCCTCCTACCGTCACTCAACAATGACATCTTACGTACACAATAGTGTTACCAGCACACAGACACGGATTGGTGCTCACCTTGTCCATCAGATCATTTCTGTATACAGAGAAACCAACTTTAGTGAGTGCAAGGGAACAGCAATACGTTAATTGGTCATTTACTGGGTATGAAACTGTTTCACATATTTCACGTCCGTATCACTGAATTGTGGGTTAGGTACTAGTGTGGAAACAAAAATGTTTGTTTTTGGCACTACTTCACTGCCATCCACTGGTTTTGACAGATTTATCAATCAATGTTAACTGTTATTAAGAAATCAAGTTACAGGTGTAGAAAACAAACACCACAAGATTTGATAAAATGAAGTAGCTTTTATAGTCTCAAATGGTCTATATCTTCATGTATTAATATATCTAAAAACAAAGATGATGTGACTTACCGAACGAAAGCGCTGGCAGGTCGATAGACACACAAACAAACACAAACTCACACACAAAATTCAAGCTTTCGCAACAAACTGTTGCCTCATCAGGAAAGAGGGGAAGGAGAGGGAAAGACGAAAGGATGTGGGTTTTAAGGGAGAGGGTAAGGAGTCATTCCAATCCCGGGAGCGGAAAGACTTTAAATATGTCTGCTTGTGTCTGTGTATGTGTGGATGGATATGTGTGTGTGTGCGAGTGTATACCTGTCCTTTTTTCCCCCTAAGGTAAGTCTTTCCGCTCCCGGGATTGGAATGACTCCTTACCCTCTCCCTTAAAACCCACATCCTTTCATCTTTCCCTCTCCTTCCCCTCTTTCCTGATGAGGCAACAGTTTGTTGCGAAAGCTTGAATTTTGTGTGCGTGTTTGTGTTTGTTTGTGTGTCTATCGACCTGCCAGCGCTTTCGTTCGGTAAGTCACATCATCTTTGTTTTTAGATATATTTTTCCCACATGGAATGTTTCCCTCTATTATCTTCATGTATTAAGATTTATGAAGGATCACCATTACACAGTACAGTCAGAATTTCTTGCTTAGGTATTAAAAACATTCAGTCAGTATCACTGAGATGTGTCTGCATTGTTGGTCTATTTTTCAAGTCACTTTTCTTCATTATCTGCAGACAAATATTTCTTCCATGATTGAATGAAAACAGGATTTCCATAGCCATTTGTCATTTCTCTCAGTAATGACATTGATTTACACAATTTTGAATCCTGTACTGTGAATCAATGGTAGTAGTAAAACAAAAAGAAAATCTTGCCTGCTACAAATACACATACATCTATGAAGGTTTGTTTCATCAATAAATAAGTGTGAGCTTCTAACAATGGATTTTGGAATCTTATGTTTCTTAAATCATTACAAATTAAACTGAGATACTCTATAGTTTGTGCAGGATTTGTTATGTGGCATGTAGGAAGGATTTTTGTGCAAGAGTAAATGCTCTCGCTGGTTGTACTTGTGGTTTAGTTCTTGAAACACCATGCTCACAAAGGATGTGGGTTTTAAGGGAGAGGGTAAGGAGTCATTCCAATTGTTACTTCAAACAGTCTGTGTAAAGTGCACAGAATTTGTGAGATTGTGAGGTACTCGAAACATGTTCCCTCTGCAAATGTTCAAGCTACCTGCATTTAAAGTAAACACTGTTATCAGTACAAATGCGACAAAAAATCTGGTTTACAGCAATACAGTTACTAGTTGTATGGCAGTGCTAAACAAAAGTGGTACTGTTTAAGTGTTAAGAGCAACACTCATCAATTAAAACTGTATGCCACCAATCTTTATATGGGTTACTCCCAACATTTTTGTTATCTCTCCAGTTATTTCATGGGGCTATCAGTTCAACCAAGAGCCCAAGTGGTAATCAATAGAATGGTTTTCACTGACTTCTTGAAACCCCAAAAATAGTCAACAATATGTTCTTGATGGCAACAGTACCAACAAAAGTTTTCGGTAATAACCAGGAATTTGCTTTTCAGATCTGTCAACAGAGGATTCTTTAAGTCCTTTTTGATATGGTTGTTGCCACGCATTCTGTGTGATTAGCAAGAGGTTTACAGGATTTTGAAATATAATCTACTACAGCACATTGCAAAAGGCACACGCTTTGCAAACATGACAGATGTCCAAACGTGAGAAAAATCAATGCTTTATCGATTCTGAAAGGAAAAAGCCATTTAGGTGCCAGGTAAATTTACCTGAACATGTTTCATCTTACTTAACTTTTTAAAAAAAACTTTTTTTCATACCAATTCTGCAAGTAATAATTGTTCTCGCAACAAAATCTCTGTAATGTGTAGCATACAATTCTGCAGTACACTGTATATCTTTTAATAATTTTGTGGCTCACTGTATATGACAGAACAGTACTAAATACAAGTGTGTGTTAAAAAATAAATATTTTATCCTGCAATAAGGCAGACTCACAGTTTTTTATATACAAGTATTGTGTGCCTTAAATTTACCTGTTAATGTTAAGAAACATGCTAAATGTGGCTGAAGTTTAATTACATGTTTGTATCATTGCCGGTAACAAGAGGGAGCAACTCTTTCATGACGAATTTATAGGAATAAATAAGTACAATCAATAATTTAGTTTTTTATTGTAAAATAATCACATTCACAGTCGGATTAAAAATATAAAAAATGTGTGTCACAATGATAAAAATACATCCAAGTAAACTAAGATGTATGATAAATAAGAAATTAATTTCAAGATTCTGCTTTTTTTTATAAAATACTCACTTCTCAAACATCTGACAAAGTATCGTGCAGCCTGATTATGTGTCAGAACAGTTAAAATTCATTCCAGTAAACTAAAATATATAACAAATAAGAAGACATATGTCTTTCAGTAATCGCCAACACCTCACAGGAAAAATCTTTGTGAGACTATTACAGCTGTTTATGTGTGTGGGCCATGGTCAATAACAGTGATGTACATGACAAATAATTCTAAAAATCTATAGTCCCAACAAAAACTATTTACATACTCTTTACAACATACTCTTTGTAGGGTTGTAGCTCTGTTTTTAGCACATAGCTCCTCCTTCAGGACATTTTTATGACATTAATCATCACAACTATGTTGTGCCATAAACTGATTCAGAACTGAACTCTCTACTGGGATGTGAAGGTACTCAGAACCATCAGCTCCACGGCGTGATCTCAGCATGTGGTGGTCCAAAAAATCAGTGAGTTGCGAACGGAGAGCCAGGTCTGAGCTTACAAGAAGAGCATCACGGCAGGCCTGGTACAGATCTCGGAACAAAACACCTGAAAAGTTTTTTACAAGGTAAATATCTGAAACAGTTTTCATTACTTCTAATATTTGTTTCAGTTAATAAAATAATGAATATTACCCTGCAATGTCTATGGCTCTACTATCAAACAAGGGGGAAAAAATGTTGTACAATGGCTGTGGAAGGTAGACAATATTTCACCAATACCAGAAAGTTTTATTATACAAAAGTACATCAATTTAACTCCCGCATGCCAGTCACAAATGCTATGTAAAGTGGCTATTAAATATGGCAATTTCTTGTTTATTTTGTTAACATCTATACAAAAAGAGAGCTGGTGCATGTCTAAACTTTCAGAGAACACAATTTCAATATTATCTATTGACAGTAATAATTTTCATACTGTTTGATTTTTTTATGTATAAGGGGCATTCAAAAAGAAACGAGCTGGAGGCATAATCACAGAAACTGGTACCTCTATGTTAGAAGTATTGACCCTGGGTGTTGAGACACTTGTCCCACTGTGACACAAGGCGGTGAATGGCTGTCTCATAAAATTTCCGGGGCTGCGATGTCAACCAGTTCCACACGTACAGCTGGACATCGTCGTCCGAGGTGAATCGTTTGCCCCTCAGAGCCATTTTAAGGGGACCAAAAATGGCGTAATCACAGGGAGAGAGGTCTGGACTGTATGGAGGGTGGCCAAGAACCTCCCAATTGAATTTCTGCATGAGTGCCGTGATTAAGTTGGCCATATGAGGCTTTGCATTGTTGTGGAGCAGAATGACTACATGCATGAGATTGCCTGGTTATTTTGATTTGATTTGATCCCTTGGTGAAGGGTGGTCAAGGTTTGCGAGTAATGCTGGGCATTCACTGTTGTCCCATGCTGCAGGAAGTGAAAAAGTGAAACAGAAGGGGGTCATCTTGGTCAAAGAAGAACATCAGCATAACTTTCCTGCACTCGTGTGGATGGCCTTGCCTTCTTTTGGTGCTGGTGACCCTGGATGCTTCCACCAGAGACTTTGTCATTTGATTCTGGTTCAAAGTGATGACACAATGACTCATCTCCAGCCACCACTCATGCCAGGAATGCATTCCCTTCCCGAGCATAGCACTGCATGTGAGCAAGACAGTGGGCCATTTGACATGCTTCCTGGTGTGGTTGAAGACTGTGGGGCACCCACCGGGCACACACTTTGTGCATATGCAGTCGTTCCTTCATGATGGTGTGAACACTTCCGACACTCAATCTGACCATGTTGGCTATGGCTTTCACTGTCAGCGTTCCTGGGTAATGAGTACATCCACAGCTGGACAATGTCATCGGTAATGCAGTGTGGTGCTCCAGACTGTGCATCATCGGCTATCTACACCTGTCCTGCCCTGAAGCACTTGTCCCACGCCTTGACCATTGCAAAGGACATGCAGCGTTCACCATACACTTGTGACAGTCGTCGATGAATGTCTGTTCCTCCTACTCCTTCTGCTGTCAGAAAATGAACTACACCTCTTTCCTCTTCTTTTGACATCCCCATGTCACTGTTTGCAATGTGGCTGGCATGCTGCTGCTAGCTCTGTATAGTCACGTGATGTGCACGTGTCCCTCTAGCGACGGGTTGTGAACTTCCACGCTCTGGTCAGAACCACACCTCATTACACACACAATGATATTACTCACCTGTCACCAGTTTGCACATTCTAGACTCCTGGCTGCCTTCTTTTTGAACACCCCTTGTATTTATTGTCTGTATTTTATTTTAAGTTAAATTCTACTGACAGTATATTAATGTTCATTGGGATTACCAACAAGTGATGTTTAAAGGACCTATTAGAAATATGAGGAAACAGTTAAATGTTCACTATAAATCTAATTGGTCATACAGTTAACTGATATGGATCGTGTGTCTTCTTAATTAAACTTGGGGTTTATCACACCATTTCTTTCAGTTCTGCTGCAAGTCTACTGAAAGTGAAACCTGCTGGATAGTGCTCATATTTTTAGTGCTTAACGAAATGTTAGCGATTTTTCCATACATTATTCACTTAATAAATATTGCAATTTCTTCTGAATTAGTCAATATTGTGAATAACAAAACCTATGATGGAATATATGTAAAGGGATGGCAGACACACCTGAAAAATGGCCTACATGAAGTTACTGCGCCATATCAGATAATAGAGTGAAAGTAAGGAAAGTAAACAAGCCTTTATGTTTCATTGCCAGAGACATTGGAAATCACTCTTAGACTAAAGACTGCAGCATGCCGTTTTTGCACAAAATCTTGAACATAGCAATTCCAAGAAAGTCTTCCTTCTAGCTTCTGTCTTAAGAATGTAAAGTGGTCAACTTTTCTGACTCTTTGTCCACCTTTGGATAATAAAACCTCACTTTTATACTAGTTTCATGCCAGAAACTGTGTGAATAGCAGTTCGTTACAGTTAAGTGTTAACCTGTTCTCTGAAAGCTCCATGCTGATTTTACTCACTATCCTACAAGTTACCTTGTTCTTATTACTTTCCACACCTTTCACAAGAGATTATATATACCAAGTGAAAGTGCTGGCAGGTCGACAGACACACAAACGAACACAAACATACACACAAAATTCAAGCTTTCGCAACAAACTGTTGCCTCATCAGGAAAGAGGGAAGGAGAGGGAAAGACGAAAGGATGTGGGTTTTAAGGGAGAGGGTAAGGAGTCATTCCAATCCCGGGAGCGGAAAGACTTACCTTAGGGGGAAAAAAGGACGGGTATACACTCGCGCACACACACACATATCCATCCACACATATACAGACACAAGCAGACATATTTAAAGACAAAGAGTTTGGGCAGAGATGTCAGTCGAGGTGGAAGTGCAGAGGCAAAGATGTTGTTGAATGACAGGTGAGGTATGAGTGGCGGCAACTTGAAATTAGCGGAGATTGAGGCCTGGTGGATAACGGGAAGAGAGGATATATTGAAGAGCAAGTTCCCATCTCCGGAGTTCGGATAGGTTGGTGTTAGTGGGAAGTATCCAGATAATCCGGACGGTGTAACACTGTGCCAAGATGTGCTGGCCGTGCACCAAGGCATGTTTAGCCACAGGGTGATCCTCATTACCAACAAACACTGTCTGCCTGTGTCCATTCATGCGAATGGACAGTTTGTTGCTGGTCATTCCCACATAGAATGCATCACTCACCATGAGTCCATATGGTAAAGTTGTCATCAATGCATGTCAAATAAACCAGGGGCTGAAGGCTTATGAATACCAGGAAAACCCCCTCCAACCCATGAAAAAAAGTTGGCATACGAAGGAGCCATCCTGGTTCCAATGGCCATACCC
Organism: Schistocerca piceifrons; assembly: GCF_021461385.2. Taxonomy (NCBI): domain Eukaryota; kingdom Metazoa; phylum Arthropoda; class Insecta; order Orthoptera; family Acrididae; genus Schistocerca; species Schistocerca piceifrons. The sequence goes on from NC_060140.1 coordinate 137,144,927, forward strand.
TTGATCTGTCTGTACGTCTGCCCTCAAAGATGATGTCGTTGTTGGTAAGTATAAAGTTGATTAATATGAGCACGAAGAATGTCTAGGTTTGGAATCAGGTGGGCACTTACTGAGGAGGTCTTCAGCAGCAGACAAACCATGTACGTGGGGAATGTTGGTAGAGAGGGAGGTAGCATCAATGGTGACTAGCAAGGTGTTTGGTGGGAGTGGGACAGGCACGGATTTCAGAGGATCTAGGAAATGGTTGATGTTTCTAATACAGGAGGGAAGTCTTTGTACTAAACGTTGCAAGTGTTGATCAATGAAGGCAGATATACATTTGGTGGATACTTTCAAACTGGCTACTATAGGATGGCCAGGAATCCTAGGAAAAAGGTAAAAGGTGAGGGCCCGTGGTTTGGGCGGAGTAAGAAGTTCTATGGATGGAGGTTAGTCCTTGTGAGAGGGCTGAGGTTTTTAGGAGAGACTGCAGGTCAGTTTGAATCAAAGGGATGGCATCTCGATGGCAGACACTGTATGTAGGGTGTCAGACAGCTGCCTTAGACCTTCACTAACATACTCCTTTTGGTTGAATAATACAGTTGTAGATCCTTTGTCTGCTGGGAGGATAATGATGGAGTCATCAGTTTTTAGGGAATGCAGATCCTGGAGTTCTGCAGAGACAAGTTAGGGTCATGTTGTAGGGGACTGAGGAAGGATTGTGAAGCAATGCTGGATGTGAGGAATTCTTGGAAGGCTTGGAAGGGGGTGGTCTTGAGGTAGTGGTGGTGGATCAAGTTGGGATCGTGGTCTGAACTGTTCAAGACAGGGTTCAGCGTCAGATTTGCTGTTGGAAAGGTTTTGGGGTTGGGTTGCAAAATGATATTTCCAATGGATATTACCTGTGAAGGAAAGGAGGTCCTTCACCAAAGCAGCATGATCAAATGAAGGTTTAGGGCTGGAAGTCAGATCTGTTTCACCACATGCATCATTTGGATTCTTCACCACACACCAGTGTCCTTGGTTCTCACCAACCACCTGGCCTTAATTTACTTTAATTTCTTCTGTCTCAGTAATTCTTCACAGTAACTACTCCTTTATTCACTCCATTTTAGTTTTCTACATCTTTCATTTTCTGACCTGTCTATTTTTCGCCATCCCTCTCTCACCTCTGTTACACACAATACACCTAGCTTTTTGCTCCTTATTAACTTGCGAACGGTGTTTTAACAGTAATATCTGTATTGCATATTACACAGTCTTCCACCTTTAAGCTCCCAGGTTTTCAAATCTGTCCGGTGCAGTCCCCAACAATCAGTCTTTCATTCTCATCCTGTTTGGTGACCCGAGGTTCTGGGTGACTTTTCCAAACTCCAACCCTTTTCCTAAACCTCTCCAGCCTTTTCTTTCACCCTCATTCCTTCCTCTTCAACTCTTCTGCCAGAAGGAAAAGCCACTCGCTCTGAAAGTTTGCATAAATAAAACCTTTTTTTATATGTGTGTTCTCTTTCCACAGCTTGGTGGGTAAATGTTTTATCTATCCAAACTACTTGTAGGGCTGGACATGGTCCCCAAGGATAAATGCATACTGTGTTGATCTAATGTGCCTTCCACAATGATGAGGTCACCCAAGAAATGACATGAAAACATTCCCCAAACCACAACACTTCCTCCTTCCGCCTGGACCTTCCAACAACTGTTGCAGGGTGTTTGCTTTCTGTGGAGTGCGTACTGTAAGACCTTTGGTACACACACCATCAGATTATTTGACTTGTCGCTCTAACAAAGTAGGCAAGTGTCAGCAATATGTCTCGTGGTCTTATCGTGGCGTGTTTATCTTCTGCCGTTAGGTCAGACGATAGAAATGCCACTTGCACGCTTAGAGTAGCTGATTGACGGTGACCAACTTTAAACAGAACTTGATAAATTTTCACACACATTTATTAAAATAATAACCAGCATAAACATTACTTAACTTAGCTCTGGATGCTATTACAATTGACAATCTGAAGTTCCTTTGGTCTTGGTACGTTAATCTTATTCTCACATATCTCTGATACTTGACAAAGTGTCTATACATTTATCTACATGGCTATGTACAGGAATATGATAATCTTATTAGGCGCAGACTGAAACTTGACTATAGACTAATGCAGACTGATGCAGATAAATGCAGACTGACTAATCGGAGGTCTGTACACTCGTTATAATACCTCGCGCGTTGATGTGTCACTGCGCGAGTGTGATCCGCAAGGAGAAAAGGTTCTACGTTAGCAGCAATCTCATTGGCTGCGTTACATATTAATATGCAGATCGGCGGAAGCAGAATGTGGTCCGTCTTTATGGCAGCGCCATCTCGTAGAGCGGAGACAGACGAGCGCTGCGCCTGCGCTGTTGTGCTTAGTGGGGCGCGCTCTAGTGGGAAAGTTGTGTATGCGTTGACTACGCGGAACTATGTACACAACACTTTCAGATGTTTCTCACCATACAAACCAGCTGTCACCTATCTGATGGAGCACAAAATGTGATTCATCTGAAACTGCCAGCCACTCAGTGGATATCCAGTTGTGGTACTGGCACTCAAATTCCAGCTTTCGCTGCCAACAGTCGCATGTCTATTCGCCCGTACACGTACCTACAGCTGTCATTCACGCCTGTCACCTACAGCCCATGGCGTACCACAGCTGCCTTGGTGCCGATTTTGGATAGCATCATTCTGCCATGCGTGGTATACTTTACAGCCCTGTATCTCCGATATTTCCAAACTGGGGAAAAAACTTGATAGTGGATGCCCCACCTCAAGTGTTTGAGAAGGGACGTCAAAAATTTTTTAAAAATACGTTTTTCACAGATATGTTTATTTTGTATTTCTGAAGAGTTATACCTATAAAACATATATGTTCAAGGAAATGTAAGACATGTTATTCGATCCTAAATGCGCCAAAGTACAGTGCCACACCTCTTCACACAGCATTCTTCTATTGGACGTCACTGTATTTCACTCTGTGGAATTCAAACGTGTATATTTTGTAATGGAAGCCATCCAACCTACATTCAGGACAGTGGAAATTAGAAAGACCTCTGATGCCTCTCCTGCTCCCAGTCAGCCAATTTGACATCCTACCCCCCCTTTAAAAAAACTCACAATTAATACTGGGTAGGGTTATTTGTGACCGGGAGAATAAGAATGCTTCAGAAAATTTGCATTCTTTATTGCTGTTTAGCTAATAACTTCCTCTTTCGTGTGACATAAAATTAAATATGAGACATAAAAGCAGTAAAGACAAGAGATAAGGAAGACATTACACATTTCTGCACTCCTTATGTCCCAGCATTTTTTCCTCCCTACTCTTGCTACAGCTTTACACAGTGTTCTTGCCCTTCTGTGAAATAATATATTACCTCATCAAAGTTCGTCGAACATTTTGCTACATCAAAAATCAAAATGTTGTAGTCTAATATTGAACAAGCTGTAAATATGAGTAGTACCCAAGACTGGCATGGTTTCTCGATTTGGTTACATCTATTTTATCACTGTCTGCTAGATAAAAAAATAATAATAATAATAATAATAGGCCTTTCTAATATTGCAGCAACTGTAATACAAACCAAATAAGTGAGACTGTTTTGGCACAAATGTTCATTTTTATATACCTCATTCACACAAATAACACGACAGAACATAATTCATTAGATACCAACATCAAATGCCTATTAGGCCTACTACAAGTCAAAAGTTTTAGGTTAGAAAATAGTTTCATATTTCATTCATGCTCCAGTTTCTCAAATACGAGACCAAAAAGGAGTAGTACAAAATTTTTATATTAAGTTGGTATCATCATATTCTTCCATTTAATTTGTGTGATGCCCCTGTTTCTTCTCCTTCTCGTTCTAAGAATCTTGTCATAATTAATTCTGTAACTATTCCTGCCATTGCCGAAACTTATTCTTCAGTTAGCTTCACTAATCCTGCCAGAACCACTGGTTTAGATGCCTCGCGTTTATTTTCAGGTTAAGTATTGTTATGAGTACATACAAGGCATTTCCTGCAATATTCCGAGAATAGAATTAAGTGACTGCTAACTGGTGACTGTACAACTGATAATGTAGCGATATGGTAAAAATTTTGTGTCAGAATTTCATTTCCTTGGATATACCGAGAAGATAGTATGTATTCGATATGAAGATAATATCTGTTCTTTCGGACATGTCCGAAAAAACAGATACCATCGGTGTCCATGCAGCACTCTAGAATGAAATGATAACTAAAACAAGATCCTACGCTGTCGAAAATGTGTGCCCCAACGGGGACTCGAATCCGGGGTGATCTGCTTACATGGCAGACACTCTATCCATCTGAGCCACTGAGGGCACAGAGGCTAGTGCAATTGCAGGGATTTATCCCCTGCATGCTCCCTGTGAGACCCACATTCCCAACTTAATGTCCACACACTACATTCTTCGTGCCCCTGCCCATTACACTCATTACTCGCAGCAGACAATCTTACTGAGTCCCATAACAGTTCAGGCAATAAATGTGCATCCGCACAGAAGAAGGTGGTCAATGGCCAGTTAGCCTTATCTATATGAAGATGGTATCCATACAAGATCTATACTGTACAGCAGCTTGCACCACAGGACACACAACGATGTGTTGACTTCACTCTCCAGTTTCTCACAAAGATTGAAGTTGACGAGGGCTGGCCCTGGACCATCCTATGGACAGATGAAGCTCATTTTTCTCTGACAGGTGAGGTGAACACACAGAATTGCCAAGTTTGGGGATCTTCATCTCCAATCATGAAGATCCGCTGTATGGTGAATGCATCGCCTTATGGTGTGGCTTCACAGTTACGTTCGTCATTGGCCAATTCTTTTTTTTTTTAACAGGTTGGCACTCAAGGACCAAATATGTGCAGTGTGACTGGCCAGCATTATCACAATATCCTTCGATAGCATGTTATGCCCACCCTACAGAATAGAGACGCACTGAACTCTACAGTTTCACGCAAGATGGGGCCCCATCACACATCACTCATATAGTTCACCTGCATCTCCAAAACACATTTAGAAACAATCAAATTGGCCACTGAGATCACCTGATCTCATTCCCTGTCATTTATGGTTGTGGGGTTACCTGCAGGACAGGGTTTACAAGGGAAACATTCACATGTGTGCTGATCTGAAGCGCAGTATATCAAGAGAGGTAGCCAGCATACCTATGGACATGTTTTATTCTGCTGTGAAGAATGCAATCTTGTGCTTTCTGACTCTTCTGGACACTGATGGGCATCATATTAAGCCCTTTTTGTGGCAGTGATGGTACCAGTATGTAATGGTATGATGTACTAGATCAGCACATTAAAAGTGTTTCAATTGAATTGATTCTGCATTATTTTTTTCCGCATGTCCTTGACATTAATGTTACCAAGGTTGGTACTTGTATGGTAATTAGTTCCTGTGTTATAATGTTTTAAATAGGAAAAGTTTAATTATAACCCTCCAGTATTCACTTCAGTGAACATGTTCTAAAAATTGAGCACCTGTGAATGGAATAACATTAGGACTGAAGTAAGAGGCATAAAATTGTGAGTAGTAATTTAATACTGTCTTATATTAGCAATGTAAAGCGTGAGAACATCTAGACAAACAGATTTGTAAGAAAATCCAAACTGTTACAGTGACCACCGAAAAAACTTTGAAATAAAGAGAAACACATATGGTCTAAATAGGACTTTTATTACAGTTGCAAAAGATGCTATACTACTTGCATCACTGTGATTGCGGAAAAAAGGAATCCTAAGAGGAAAAAAAGACTATTTACATTAGGTGCATTGCTCCGAAGATAATTCTCTAAGACAACATGATGTTCAAATCAACATGACCATAGATATTTTAATTGCAAAACATGCAGAACCAAGTATGGTGATTTAAACTTCAATTTGTTAACTTGACGCCATTTTAATTTGTTATCTAACAGCATCCTCAACAAATTTTACACTGGGTTTCATTTAGCGTATGATCACCAACATCGAGTTCTGATGCCAGAGGGAATTTTTGACTGCTCGAATTTCGTAATATAAATTTCTGTAAGATTACAACAAAATTGTTACTGTAAAACAGTTGTGGACCACGTTTGGCTGTGTGGCTTGTTTCTTTAAAGGATGAGCCTGGACCCTTGATCACATGGCTTTTGTCATCAGCTAACATTACAGATTTTCATCTATCCTTCAATAATAGCGGAAGATCATTTAGGTAAATTAGTGACAAAAGTCACAGTTTGTATTTATTTCTGTCATACAGTTTGTCACACTTCCTGTTACAAAAGTAAAATTGTATCAATACAAGATGGATACCATTAAAGCTAAACACTTTAGTTTCCCACATAGAATATATTATCTTGACAATAAATAGCCTTAGCAAAGCACAGGATAATATACTGACAGCATTTTTTAAAGCTGTCATAGGACTTCAAATATGAGATCATATACAGTTTACTCTGTAGAGAACCCTAACCTGAGATGCAATTAATAAGTTATGCTGTCACTGTTCTACTGCAGGCCACTGTCTCTAAAATTTCAGATATTAGATGGTTGAAATGGGACAGTAATCACACATGACTGGTCTATTTTTATTTTGGTAGATGGTTTTCACTGTTGTGTAAGCCTGACAGTAAATATGCCTTGAGTTTTTGACTAATTACAAGATAACTTCAGGGTGCTCATCAAAGGCAACAGAACATTTTAACGCATTTCTAAAAACACAACTATAACCACAAGGATGGCCAATTTTGTTTTCACCTGCTTAGGGGTTAAATTTTTGAAAGGAATATTTGTCAGTGGAGTAAAAAGAGTCTGTTAAAGTAAATCTAACATACTTTTTATTTGGTGTTTATTATTTACTTCATTATTAACTAATTCTATCTGTTTAAAAAATCTGTTTCTGCAAAGTTGTGTGTATGAACTCTTGATCATTTTTTACAAGTTCTAAATTGATCAATTTACAAAGTTTTCAAGTATAACAGAATGTTCTAAGGGTTGCAATATTTGAAAAGTGAGGAAACAACAGTTAGGTCTATCAATAAAGTTTCAGTTTTTTACGAGTCAAGAACTGAAGTGTTCATTCTTTTTCAAAAATTTTAGTAATAAATTCCAGAACAATCATAACATAAACAAAATTATGAAAAGGAAAGTTGATACCATATAGCAGAAATGCTGAGTCGTAGATAGGCACAACAAAAAGGCTGTCATAAATAAGCTTTCAGCCAGTCTCTGGCAGCTGAAGCCATATTTGTGTCATCTATTTTTGACAAAGGCTTTGTTGGTGGGAGCTTATTTGTGACAGTCTTTTCGTTATGGCTATCTGTGACTCAACATCTCTGCTATATGTTGAGTAACAACTTTCCTTTTCATCATATTGTTACATTCCATCCTGGATTTTCGACTGTTTGACAACATTAACAAACTGTTTTGAGTTTTTAGGCTTACCTCGAAAATTACTGTTGTCTTTATTTTCAATATGGCGCTGGGCAATGAGCAGGAAGATACTGCGTGCATTTGTTGTGAGAGCTTTGAACACATTATTTAATGATGATAGTGCCAGGCTCCCAGAATTTTTCACCATCACAGAGCATTCAAATGATGTTTCCATGAAATATGGAAGGAAATTTGTTACATCCCACCATGTGAAGTTAAAGCTGCTCAACTTCGCTTGATCCCAGACTGCAAAATCAAAACTGAATTTCAAGTACAACTCATACTAGCTTCTGTCATAAAAAAATCTATAATGTAATGCATTATAACAAAATATGAAGAAAATGTCAGGTATCTGTTTTATATTTATGACTTATGATAAAAAAGACTGGATAGGAAAGTATTTATGATATTCCTGTTATTATCAATATTTCTGTTATAATCAAGAACATGGTAGTCAGTGTGCAAGAACAGCAAAGACAAATGGGATTAAAGCTACAGGTAATTGTGTCATTTATTGCTAGGCACTCAGCATGACAGCCTCAGTAATATTTGAATAACCATCAGAGTTTGAAATGATGGACGATGTTGGTCCCGATGAACTTACTAATGTCAGCAAGATTGTGCAAAAATAAGTGTATGTAATGACAATTTCATCGGAGTAAAACATACATTGATCTGAAGCCACACAATACAAGAGACATCACACTAAGCAGACTTGTGCCAGCCAATATACCAACACGGTGTCTTTCAGAGCAGAAACTCAAATCAGTTTACAGAAACTGTCTTGGCCATTTGTTGAATCTCGTGAAGTACTAACACTGAAAAATGAAAGTTTTGTAAAATTGTAAGAAGACAGAACAGGTGGTCAGTGCTCACCCTCAGGGTGCAAAATTCCATCACTGACAATAGACACATTTAAAGTAGAAAATAAGTATACCTGTCTTTCATACCAGTTTCATCCTCCCCAGGGAAGCAAGAGGGATAGACTGGGAAAGTTTAAGAAGGAGACAAAAATCACTCAGACCTCAGGTTGCAGTGGACCCACATCAGTAGCCCTACTGTACATCAGTATGGAAACTGCCCCATCAATCTGTGTAATTGCTACAATGTCAGGCAGTGATGCTGCAAGCTGCCTGGCATGAAGTCTGCAGCCATGTACCATCTAAGTCTTCTTCCTGAGCCAATGTAAGAATGGTTGGAGCCAACTGTATGACCACATCTTGCAGAGATATCAGTGTGACCTCCACAACAGACAGCATGATGCTTAGGTCTGTGTTTGTTTTACTCTTCAGAAATACTTGTACATGCCATCACCATGCATGTGCATGGACTTTGACTGTGTTAGTCTTCCTATCATGACTTGCCTGCCTTAGCTTATGAAGAATCTATCTGTTTCCAGTTTGTGATACCACTATTTCACACATTTATTCAAATATCTATGTGGAAGTAGAAATTGAGTGCTGCCTACAAGGTTAGGTTAGGTTAGTGTTTAACATCCCGTCGACAACGAGGTCATTAGAGACGGAGCGAAAGCTCAGGTTAGGGAAGGATTGGGAAGGAAATCGGCCGTGCCCTTTCAAAGGAACCATCCCGGCATTTGCCTGAAACGATTTTAGGGAAATCACGGAAAACCTAATCAGGATGGCTGGAGACGGGATTGAACCGTCGTCCTCCCGAATGCGAGTCCAGTGTGCTACCACTGCGCCACCTCGCTCGGTGCTGCCTACAAAATCCACCTGGTGTGACCATAAGGGGGAGACGAAGATCTTTGTTCTTACAACAGATGGGTCCTCTTTCATCCCTAAGAAAAATATCTAAATATTATAAAGATAGCTATAGTTTTCTTCCTACCTTGAATGTGTGCATTGGTAGTGCTGAAATTTTGCCACTTAAAGATAAGTACTGGCTAGCCATTCTGTCCCCTTGTAATGAATTTTTCATTTGATAGAACTAGCATAGACCTACATGGGTAGCAAAGAAACTTCAGGTTTATTGATGGAGTACCATAATATTTTAATTGATAGTATCATAATATCATGCACCACTGCATTCAGTTAATGATCCTCTTCTAGCTATGACATGCATAATGTTTGTGGCACAGCATTATATCATTCTCTGCAGTATAACTCACTTTCATACAGTTAAAATGTCTCCAGACTTCCTTTGATGTATTAACGTGACATAAAATGACAAATAAGGTGCCCAGAAATGGTCTTAATGAACACACTTTGGATCAAACAGGAAGAGAAATTCAGACATCATTAAATAAAATGGAGCTAATAACTATGGCACAGTTTTTATTGTTAATAAGTAAAATGTCTTCTTGTCCCTATGCCTACTCATAATGCTACATGTTACCATCTACAAGTTGTATGACATCATCTTAGCAGCACCATTAAATTGAAAGCTATCTTGTAATAAATGTTTGTTGCAATCATGATACTGCAATCACTCCTTTGATCATTACATGCTGCCCATGTCATGCTATTACAACTGTACTTTGATAATATGCTTAATCCCCCGCAAAAATCTGCAAATTTATCATAACTTTTTCCAGTATCATAATGCATGCACAATCACATATAAAACTTTCTAACAATATGTTCACCAGTCAAATCAGATGTAAACAAATAACTTACCTAAGGGAGCATTTATGTGATCTATAGAAGCTAGCAGGTATATATTAGGAGTGCTAGCTAGACGACTCAGAACATCTTGGCATTTGTCATTGCGCAACATTTCGCCATCAATATTATGCACAATAAGGTACAAAGAATTCTTGTATATGCCAGAGTACCAGCTCTGGACCAGTTCTAAACATTCATAGAGGTCAGCAGGCACATTTGATAACTCAAGAATATTTTTAGCTATCATATTGACAACCTGTAAATTGAAGAGATCATTTATGTTGATCATTAGCTAAAACTTCAAATTAGCTCAGTCAAATCTACATAATCAAATTTGTATTTTTAAATTTATGACAGAAGGGGTGCACAACAGAAGCAAGTGTGTGAGTGAGGAAGGGGGGGGGGGGGTGGGGGGGGTGGGGGAGAGAGTGTGTGTGTGTGTGTGTGTGTGTGTGTGTGTGTGAGAGAGAGAGAGAGAGAGAGAGAGAGAGAGAGAGAGAGAGAGAGAGAGAGAGAGAGAGAGAGAGAGAGATTGATTTACAGAAGTAATACACCTTAGTTGTTTTTCAATAACTCACTGAAGTAGCCCTGGGGTACATGAGCAGACAGAGTGTACAACAAAGGAATGAATGAACATAATTGCAGAATATGAATGTTCCCTTTATGTGGCACTCTAATCTTTCCTTTCCATCCAAACAACATTTTATAAACTCAAGAACTGCTCTTGCAAATTATTCAGATAAAGTGACTCTTAAGCTAGAAAATTATTGTTGTTACTGCCATGAATAATGTTCCCAGTCATGAAAGCCTCATACGCACAGTACACAAATAATTTTTCTTTATGTACAAAGTTTCAAACACTATTGTCCTCAAGATGGTGAATCTTTTTCAATTAATAAAGTAAAAACATGTGTAGGTGGAGCAGCCTTCTGCTGGGATATTAATATTTTGCAACAAAGCTTAAATATTTCTCACTTAGCTTGTTTCAGTAAAAAAACAAAGATGCATACAAAATAATAGAATCCCTCTTCCTCTCCCTCTGGCACTCTGGGAGTTGCAGTATATACATATCTGTGTGTTCTAGCAATAGGCAACACTTTAACATTGTGAAAAAGTAGGTACTGTCCTTCAAACAACCAGTATAACTATATAAAAGTTTGATTTCCTAGTTATAAAAACAATTAATCATAATGCAAATAAATTTCTCTACTCTTAAATTCTTAGCTCCAGCAAAGAGCAGAGCATGACTGTATATTTCCTGCCAAGAAGAAAGTGACAGAAAAACTTAAAATACACTCCTGGAAATGGAAAAAAGAACACATTGACACCGGTGTGTCAGACCCACCATACTTGCTCCGGACACTGCTAGAGGGCTGTACAAGCAATGATCACACGCACGGCACAGCGGACACACCAGGAACCGCGGTGTTGGCCGTCGAATGGCGCTAGCTGCGCAGCATTTGTGCACCGCCGCCGTCAGTGTCAGCCAGTTTGCCGTGGCATACGGAGCTCCATCGCAGTCTTTAACACTGGTAGCATGCCGCGACAGCGTGGACGTGAACCGTATGTGCAGTTGACGGACTTTGAGCGAGGGCGTATAGTGGGCATGCGGGAGGCCGGGTGGACGTACCGCCGAATTGCTCAACACGTGGGGCGTGAGGTCTCCACAGTACATCGATGTTGTCGCCAGTGGTCGGCGGAAGGTGCACGTGCCCGTCGACCTGGGACCGGACCGCAGCGACGCACGGATGCACGCCAAGACCGTAGGATCCTACGCAGTGCCGCAGGGGACCGCACCGCCACTTCCCAGCAAATTAGGGACACTGTTGCTCCTGGGGTATCGGCGAGGACCATTCGCAACCGTCTCCATGAAGCTGGGCTACGGTCCCGCACACTGTTAGGCCGTCTTCCGCTCACGCCCCAACATCATGCAGCCCGCCTCCAGTGGTGTCGCGACAGGCGTGAATGGAGGGACGAATGGAGACGTGTCGTCTTCAGCAATGAGAGTCGCTTCTGCCTTGGTGCCAATGATGGTCGTATGGGTGTTTGGCGCCGTGCAGGTGAGCGCCACAATCAGGACTGCATACGACCGAGGCACACAGGGCCAACACCCGGCATCATGGTGTGGGGAGCGATCTCCTACACTGGCCGTACACCACTGGTGATCGTCGAGGGGACACTGAATAGTGCACGGTACATCCAAACCGTCATCAAACCCATCGTTCTACCATTCCTAGACCGGCAAGGGAACTTGCTGTTCCAACAGGACAATGCATGTCTGCATGTATCCCGTGCCACCCAACGTGCTCTAGAAGGTGTAAGTCAACTACCCTGGCCAGCAAGATCTCCGGATCTGTCCCCCATTGAGCATGTTTGGGACTGGATGAAGCGTCGTCTCACGCGGTCTGCACGTCCAGCACGAACGCTGGTCCAACTGAGGCGCCAGGTGGAAATGGCATGGCAAGCCGTTCCACAGGACTACATCCAGCATCTCTACGATCGTCTCCATGGGAGAATAGCAGCCTGCATTGCTGCGAAAGGTGGATATACACTGTACTAGTGCCGACATTGTGCATGCTCTGTTGCCTGTGTCTATGTGCCTGTGGTTCTGTCAGTGTGATCATGTGATGTATCTGACCCCAGGAATGTGTCAATAAAGTTTCCCCTTCCTGGGACAATGAATTCACGGTGTTCTTATTTCAATTTCCAGGAGTGTATTTTCCAATTCTTGTTGTTATAACACAAACAGAACCATGGTTAATCAGCAGCTAGCATAGTAGGCAGAACAGTTTATTAGCATTCTCTTTATAACACATCCTTTCATTTCAAAGATCTGATTATTCTCCTCCTTGATGAGATCTCCAGAACACAATGTGTATTCAGTGAACGAAATAATTCTCTCGCCCGTGGCATATTCCTCTTGCATGTGGACAGTAATCCTTCTCTCAATATATTGTGAAATACATTTACAATTATGGCCTAATTTGTAATGCCATTGTTCAGTGACCGTCCTGTATACTCAGCATTAATGTGACTTCTGCGTTTCACTAATGCAGTACACAGAATGGATACACAGTTACTGCACTCTGTGTGTATAGGATAATAATTTTACAATTCCCTTTCTGTTAGTATGAAGATGCAACAACATGGATTATCTAAGGAACAGAACTTTCAAAAATATCTGGAAAACAGAAGGGAGAATGCCATCAAAAGAAGTACTTTAAGCATCGCAAGAAAGTATCCTAGCCTGATTATTGCAGTAGTGCAAACAACAATACTAGCATCACTGATGCTTCGCAAAAAATGCAAATATTAAAAAACTTTTGCAGAGAAATACCGCCAGATTGAAAACATCTGTGGATGGAACATTCTGCTACACTATCTTATCGACCCTAATTCCACAGGCAGCACATAGCAGTCACAGTCTCCCTTAATTCATTTACATGTTACAGATGAGAAAATGCCTTAAAACCCTCTCAGGTTACTGCACTTAGGCTTGACATTATTCACTATACACTGCACAAGAACTCACCTTGAGCCACACTTTATTTAATTTTATCTTCAATGAAACAAGAGCTAATGGAGGAATGGACCACTCATATGATTATTCCCATATTAAAACCTGAGAAGGATGCTAGAATTTTTGCACCTTATAGGCCTTTCTGCCTTGCCTTCATGTGTATAGAACACTTGTGAAGACCCATTAAAAACTGTCCAGAATATTGGTTGGAATGCAATGAATTGCAATTGAAGTCCCAATCTGGCTTTTTCAAGTGTCATGGATAGATCTGCAATTTATCTACCATTTCTTCAGATGTATTTTGTTGACTCCAAAGAAAGAAAGTAACTGATTGTATTTTTCCTCCATATCCTATCGACAAACAGCAACGTTCAAATACCAACACTGCACGAGAAATTGGGACAAACTAGGTTACCAGATTACTGGAATCTCAGCATATCTACAAAAGAGAATGGTTTACATACAAATGACAAACAAATAACTGGACCTAGGTTTCTACTATAAGAAGCATTTTAACCCACTGTTCCATACATTGAATAGTGGAATTTAGATGAATCCCTTTCAATTTATTTGCTCCGCACTTCAATATACAGATGATGTTATTTTGTACACATCCAAGACAGTTAAAAATGTGGATGAACAGTTGTTAAAAATGGGCTAGCATGTCACCAGAAAAGTGTTTTGTGATTATATTCACAAAGTGACCAGACACACAAATATTAGTCTTTCACTGACTAGAGCATGATATGCAGCAAATCCTAACAACATAAACTGGATATGCTACAAAACAACTGTTTTTGAATCTGCCTCAGTGCAGTGAGATCAACACCAACAATCTGAACAGATTCGTTCTGATGGATACAAGCTAGTAGCACACTGGCGTAGAACTAATAAGAAAGAAATGGGAGTGGCTATTTATGTAAAAGATGTACTTAAGTTCCAGGCCCTTCAGGTTAATGAACAGATTTTTGAATGTGCACCACAATAGTAGGTCAGGGACACAAGCTTGTTTGAGGTGCATTCAAGTTACAACACCTCAGTTTTTTTTTTTTTTTTTTTCCCCTCTTGTCTGAAAACAGATACAAACATGTTGTGTGCACTCATTGTGAATATGTGACAGAAATTGCAGCACTGTACAGCACACACAACTCCAGCGGAGTGGTGAGAATGATGCTTGTTACTTAAAATGATGAACTTTTCATTACAAAAACAGCATGTAATCATTTGTTTCCTCAATTTGCACAGTGTGACACCGAGAGAAATTCATCGCCATTTGAGTACAGTATGTGGTGATTGTGTCATGGATGTATCTAATGTGTGTTAATGGGTGCAACAGTTCAAAACATGCAGAACATCACATGACAACCACCCAAGACAATCTCCACCTCGCACCAGTTGGTCTGACAAAATTACTGGGCAAGTGGTGAAAGTTGTTTTGGAGGATCGCCAAATGAGTATAGAACACATTGCACAAGTTGATATTTCCATGGGAGCTGTGCATACAGCTCTGCATGAAAGCCTGAAATTGCGAAAAGTGTCCTCCAGGTGGGTGCCATGAAGCTGACAGAGGACCAGAAGGCTGTGCACATAGCATGTAGCTGAGCAATGCTGAGACACGATGATGGGTTGAATGAGACTTCCTTTCCACTGACAGTGACATTGGGTGAAACATAGATACAACAAAGTGCCTGTCATCTCAATGGAAGTACAGACTCATTGTCACCATAAAATTTCAGGTAAGCAGCTTTGCTGAAAATCTGATGGCAGCCATCTTCTGGGTTAGTGATCGCATAATCCTTACTCATCACATACCAAAGGGAACTATGGTCACAGGCGCATCCTACAAGATCTAATGAAGACCAAGTTCCTTCCAGCATTGTGTGAAAAACACCTGGTAAAGGCTCTTTCAACAAGGCAATGCACCAGCGCATCAGGCAAATGCAATGCTGCAGTTTCTTTATGACAATAACTTTTGAGGTGATTAATGCTCCCTACTTATCTGGTCTGGCTTGGCTCTTTCCAACAATGAAAGATTCTCTCCATGGTCGCACATTCACTAGCTATGCCTTTATTTCATCATCAATTTTTCAGATGTCAAATAAGGCTCCTAAAGAAGTGTTTGCAGCAGCCACGGAATTATGACATCAACATTGTGAAAAAAAAAGTGCACAGCTGCAGGGAGATCAGATCGAGAAGCGACAAGTTTTACAATTTTTGTGTGATAAGTTCGAGGAAAAAAAATTGCAGCTTTTATAACTTTAATCCATCTTTTAGTATCACCAGTGTACAGACCATTGGCAAGATATATCTTAAGCATAAATTTATCCATGTTCGAGCTCTATGACTATAATGTAAATTTATGAAATAATTTCTGCTGCTTTAGTCACCTTCACTAATGTTTAATTAGCATGATGCATTTCAGCAGAATGTTGTGAGATCAGTTGCATTACTATGACACACACATTAAATTAATCTCAATAGTGATGTGATTCCTTTGCTTGGTGTGCCATTGAAATTATGTATAGAAATTTTCCATTTTTGCTGGAAATTTAGTAGTATGGTACAAGGAGCACAGTAACAAACACATCACAACTTAACACATTCATTCATATGTTAGATCATTTCCAAAATTAACTGCTACCCTTAGCAGCAAAAGTATCTTAAGCTACATAAATCAGCTTCCACCCCCCTCCCCCAAAAAATCAATCTTCTGACTGATATGATGTAGCCCTCCACGAATTCCTCCCTTGTGCCAAACCCTTCATCTCAGAGCAGCACACAATTTTCTCAATTATTTGTTGATTGTATTCTAATCTCTGATGGCCCCTACAGTTTTCAACCTTTACAGCTCTCTCTAGTGCTGTTGAAATTATTCACTTATGTCTTAACACATTCTGTCATCCTGTCTCTTCTTATTATTAGTGTTTTCTACGTGTTCCATTCTTTGCCAACTCAGCAGAGAACATTCTTGTTCGTTGTCTTATCAGTCCATGCAGTTTTCCGCATCTTTGTATAGTGTCACACCTCAAACACATCAATTCTCTTCTTTTTTTGGTTTTCCCACATTCCACAATTGACAACCATACAATGCTGCACTCCAAGCATATTCTCAGACATTTCCTCCTCAAATTAAAGCCCATGTTTGATACTTCTTTTGTGCCCACTTTGCCTGCAATAGTCTGCTTTTTTACGTCCTCCTTACATCATCCATCACTTGCTATTTTGCTTCCAAGGTAGAAGACTTCCATACTTTCTCTACTTCATGGTCACCAATTTCGATGTTAAGTTTAATGTCGTTAATATCATTTCTGCTACTCATCATTATTTTTGTCTTTCTTTGGTTCACTCTCAGTACATATTCTGTACTCATTAGACTGTTCATTCCATTCATGAGATCCTGTAGTTCTTTACTTTCACAGAGAATAGCAATATCATCACTGAATCTTATCACTGATACCCTTTCACCCGAAGTTTTAATTCTATTCATGAATCTTCCTTTCTCTCCACCACTGCTTCTTTGATATATAGATTGAACAATAGGGTTGAAAGATTGCACCCCGATCTTACAACTTTTTCAATCTGAGCACTTCATTCTTGGCAGACAGAAACAGTGTTAAGCATGTTATGCAAACTTAACTGGAGAATCACTCACTAGGCTGTGGAGATTTCAATCTCAATTTTGTATCAGTTAGTACTGAGTGAGACCACCAAGAGTTGTTGATGCCCAGCTTTGGATTATTTTCTACAGTAAAATTCCTTGCAAGTATTGAAGCAAATAATGCAACAGCTACTGACGACATGATTCCACACCCAACCACTTGCAGTGATTTAACTGTAAAACCAATGCTCAGTGTGTTATATGGCCACGATGGTCAAATTTTAGCAATAAATATATTTATCAGATGTACTGCAAAACAATAAACAGTGCCTTAAACAGAGTGTTTGGATAGAAATTACAGGAAGAAGACTGGGGAGAAATTTATAAAGCAGATAGCATTAATGGAAAACTTAGCTCTTTCTTAAACATAGCCACATGGAGCCTTGTTTTCTCAAAAAGAAACTACAAAACTGGAAATAAGCAAACCACCTGTAATTCAAGACCTGTATCACTCATTAGAATCTTTTCAAAAGTGTTTGAGAACGTGGCTTATGATAGACTGCCAACTGATTTGAGTGGGCAGTACTTGTTAACTGATTCTCAGTTTGGCTTTCGCGAAAGATTCTCCACAAAGAAACCAACAACACCACCTCACAAATGAAGTCCTAGCAGAACGAAGCAAGAAAAATTATCCTGTTGATATATTCTGTGACCTTGCCAAGGTCTGTGATTGCATAGATCACAAATCTCTACATGGCAAACTAAAGTGTTGTCTGCCTCCATAATTGAGTGGTCAGCATGGCTGACTATCATATGAAGGAGCCAGGTTCGATTCCTGGTACTGCCAGGGATTTTTCCTTGGTGTGAGAACTGGTACAGAGTGCTCTAGCTGAGAGGAGCTATTCAACTGACTAGCAGCAGTTCCACAGTAAAGAAAACTGACAACGACTGCTACAGCGATGCACTCTCCACATACCCCTCCATATCGCATTGAATGACACCACTGACAAAGGATGACGCAGAGGTTCATCGGGCATGACTGGGCCTTCTAGGGTCAGAACACAGAATTTTACCTTTTGACCTTTAAACTGATTTGTTGTGGCATTAATGGCATCCCGCTTGTACGAATGAAATCTTACAGCCTTAGATGTGTTCGCACCAGAAGAAGACACTAATGGCCATACACTAAATGAAACACACTAGGTTAAATTTCTTGAGTTTGGCTGAATAAAAGTTAAAATGGAGCTAACACACAGATAACCTAATTCAAAAGCTCAGTTCAGTGTGTTATTCACACAGAAAAATTTCTTATTGTGTTGACTTAAAGGCAATTAGAGGTGGCTTACTTTGAATATTTTTTACTCTCTGTTGTCTTATGGAATTATCTTCTGGGACAGCACATTTAACCCAAAAAAAGTAAAATAACACTTATTGCTGCTGTTAATAAAAATCAGGTTTAGCTAAACTGTGATTTAAACAGTCATTCACATTTAACATAAAAAAAGTAAAATAACACTTATTGCTGCTGGTAATAAAAATCAGGTTTAGCTAAACTGTGATTTAAACAGTCATTACACAAGACATAAAAAATAATTTTTATGTAGACTTTGCTCCCCTGCCCTAGGCATCAGAATGGAATTATTTGCTCTGGTGGGAAGATTTTCAACAAGCTTCCATCTAACACAACAATAAATTTGGAATCCCTACAAGTTCAAAACAGAATTCCTCATTAGCGTCTCTCTCTCTCTCTCTCTCTCTCTCTCTCTCTCTCTCCCTCTCTCTCTCTCTCTCTCTCTAAATTATCTGGCTATCTATATTCAACAATTGCAAATTTTTTATTAGCTAAACTGCAAGCAGCAGTGTTTCTTACAAAACTGTATGACAAATAAGATATAGGACTCAATATTTATAGATGTAAAAATATTTTTTTGAAAAAGTACAACCTCAATCAGGTAAATATTAAGATACTAATACAGGTAAACAGCAGATGTGTAATAAAATGGAGGAGGCAGTAGGTCCTTTCTCTCTCTCTCTCTCTCTCTTCTCTCTCTCTCTCTCTCTCTCTCTCTCTCTCTCTCTCTCTTTTTTTTCAAAATGGTCTTTTTTTTTCAAAATTTACTTGGCTAAATTTAGATAGCTAAGTGAAAACAGCACTAAGCAACATAGTGACAGTTTATTATTAATACAGTAAACATATTTTGTTATTTTTTTAAACTCTTGGTAATGTATGCCTCGACTTGCCCTCACAACTGAAAGTTTTCCTTGTTGGGACCTATGGAACACAATGAATGAATGAATGAATGAATGAATGAATGAATGGTTCTTCTTAAAAAGATACCTACAACACTGTGACTTAAAACGGGTCACAAACTATTACTGTGCAAACTGAGAGAAACAGTGGCCATCACCTACAATCGCAGCATCTTGTGGTAAGATGAAAGAGTTTTATTTAATGCAGAGGAAAAGCTACAAACAAAACTTAAAGATGCACTGCAAGTAATACAGCAAAACTCATTAGCAAGTCATAAGAAAAAGGAAAGGCAGTATGGGAAATTATTATGCATTAAATTAATAAACTCAATAAGGCAAATGATACACAACTAAACAAAAATTGAAATGTGCTGCAAAAGGACTAAGAAATGAAGAGCCATATGCCGTTTTAGGAAACTGCCCCCTGTATTTGCCTCCACAATTTAGGTAAGGTTGAACAATTACTTGAATACCGCTTCCCCCACATCCGAGTTCAGCACTGTAACTCGCCATTTCACAACTTGGTAGAGCTGTAGCTTCCAACAGCCCAGGCCTATGTGCAAGGGCTGTAAGGTTGGAAACATTAGTGAGAACATCAGCAATACACCAATACATATTATAATGCAGCTCTACAGTACAGACAAAGGAATGTCAATGAGTTAAGGAGAGCTTATTATTGTTTCTGTGTGAGAATTCAATTTTATTTTATAACATAAAAATAAAAGTTTCAAATTTTCAGGTGGATATGTGGAAAATACTAACAAGAAGAATTGGCAGGATGATAGGACATGTGCTAAGATTTTACCCGGTAACAAAAGACAATGAAGAGTCATTTTGTCTTGTTGTACCTGTCACATAGAATTCTATTTTTTCAGTTCCACAGACAGGTCATATGAACCAAAAATGGTATCAAGGTATATAACATGCATGATATATGTTACAATTCATTTCACAACTCATGTTTTCATAAGTTGAGAATTGTCAGGGGCATCTTTCCCACAGTAGAGACCAAAATTATAACAATAGCTACTACCTCCAAACAAAGCCCAACATTTATGTCAAGATCTAATGGGTTTCATTTTTAAAATTGCTCCAGATAATTACAACCATAAAACATGGCCATTACTTTACTTGCTGAAAGATGTGCATAAAAAATTTCTCACAACTGATAGTTTTTTACCATAGTGGTAACCAAATTTCTGCTCTAGTACCTTGAACATTTTCACTGACATTCACTTCATTATTATCTACAAAAGGAAGTGTTTAAAGTTCAAGACATTTATTATGAGGTATAATATTGTTAACAGGCACCACCATCAAAGTCATCTTTCAACCTATCTACTGAGGAAGCAAAATGTGGTTTGTTTTTCCCCTCTTTTGCACACTTTATAGTTCCTTTCATAACACTATTTAACAACTCATAACTAAAAAACTTTTCAAAAATGTCCACTTGCTTATAACTTTGAAAACCATTCACAATATTTTCACCATTAGTCTGTGCCACACTATCTACAGTGCCAAAACTGTAATTAGGATATGTCTTAGCCATGCTGACATTGATTCATTCTTTTTCTACCTGGACAGATGATTCTGCCATTGTAAGATTTCTTTTTCCTTGGCACTAGATGACAATTCTGTACAGTATCTTAGAATGTCATCTTCCAGCACTAATTACTTCAATTGGGCATCCTTGCACTAATGAGCTTAGCAACTGGGCATCCTCAAAACAAGTACCACATTACCAGTGACTGAAGCATGTGGTGGCAATATAAAGCAAAAATTTGCACAAAGTTTCCCTGAAAAACACGCATAACTCTTTTAAACGTTCCAGGATTTCAATAAGCAATTTCTATAGTAAAATGCAACTTTAGGTGCAATTTTTCTGGTATATTATGTACTTGAAATACGATGTGCAACTTTGGAACATAGAGCATGTTGTACACTTAAATAACTGGACTAGTAGGAACTGCTGTCAGAAAGTATATGGAAGCACACTGATTTCATAGCAGATGCTGAAAGAAGAACTGATTTTAAAAGTTCTCATAAATCACCTAATACAGTCACAATGTACACACCTGTGACTGTCACACATGGTGACAACAATGGCCCATTCACAGTGCATTCATTTGGAGTTACAATCACACAAAATACAACAGCATCGTCCGTCATCAGTGCCAGGGCACTTGCTCAGTGGTAAAATAGTAAAAGAAATTATTTCCAGAAAGATAGAACAACTGATAGATGTTGCTATGGGTTTCAGAAAACTGTAGAAATAAGCAAAACAATAATGATGAGTTGCAAAAAGTTATCCACAAACGGTACGGAAACAAGACTGCAGTTCTAAGTGCCAAATAACATAAATGGGGGAAGGAAAAATTAAGCATGAAGTGAGAGAGAGGTGTAGCATACCCCCATGTTACTCAATCTTTAAAATGAGCAAGCAGAAGCAGAAACTAAGGAGAAAGGGAATTAAAGTCCAGAGAGAAGAAAAAATTACAATTTTAGTGTCTGACAATGACATTAAAATCCTGTTAGAGACGCTGAAGGGCATGGAAAGTCAGCTGAATTGAACTGATAGGATCATGATAAGAGGCTATATGATGAACATAAATAAAAGTTAAATAAAAACCTAGTTGAGGAGAAAACAGTTTTATGGCACAACCTCCAACCTTCCTACAAGGAGGGGTAGGTTGGTAGGACATATCTTGAAGCCTGAAGTATAAGGGATAGTTAATTTGGTGTTGGAAGGGAGAGGGGAGGGGGGGGGGGGAGGGGGGGGGGGGGGGGAGAGAGAGAGAGAGAGAGAGAGAGAGAGAGAGAGAGAGAGAGAGAGAATGGGGGGGGGAGGGGGTGTAAAAGGGGGGGGGCTGGGGGTAATTGTAGAAAGAGATCAACATTGGAGCACGATAAGAGGACTGAAGTGGGTATAGCCCGAAACCTGGCACCAATTTCAGGCTGCCTGCCTAATGGCTTCCAAAGGTAAAAAGAAATTGATTTTTAATATTTCACATAATTATTCACCAAATTTATAAATTTAAAATGCTGTCATGATCTACTCATTAAGAAGTATAATTTTATGTGAAAAGATTAACATAATACAGCAAGTATTAAAATAATAGATTTATTGCAGCCAAACTGGCCATTTAGTATAGGAATTGTTCTCTATTCACTATTATTCTTCTTAGTCACTACATAATTTCACCAGCAATTCTGTTCTCATCCTACAGATTAACACACGACATCTCATGCACTGGTCCCCGCATCTCGCAGATATACAGCTCGTGCTGGGCCCGTGAAAACTCCAGGTGTTGCACAGTTTGTGGTGAAATCTACACACAGAGAGTCTTGTCACTATGTGGCGGAGTTCGTATTCTCCCTGCGTCCATTCACGGTTTGTCATGGTGTCTGTTAACATAGAAATCCTTCCATATCTTGTGTTTCTTCTCATGTAGTTCTGTCAGTAAGTCCTGGTAGGCTGTCGTCACTGAAGTGTTTCAGTTGCAGCTCTTCTATGAAGAAGGGCTCTCTGGCCAACTCATACACAAGCCATGAGAGTGTGTATTTGGAGAGACATAGCACCCTTCTAAAGTAATTCGCCTTCAGCTTCTCTATTTTTTCGAGGTCTGTCTTCTTCAGATGAATCCATATGTTTTCCAATCCGTAAATTGCAACAGGTTCAACTTTGACTTCAAACAGTCGTAGGGTTGTTTCCAGGGAGAGTTCACCTATCGACTTCATATCATTTATGGCTCTCGTTGCAGTGCTGGCTCTGTAGTTAAAAGCCAGTATTATAGTTACAAACTGTGTTTCTCTTAAAGCAGCATAACTAATGACATACAAATAACCATACTACAATCACCCAGTTATTGAGAAAGAGAGCACTTGGTGACTTCCAATAAACTATACGCACAATTTCAAACCACAGTGAAAATTTTTCTCCCCAACACCCTCTATAAAATGAGGAAAGGAAACAAGTTTATTGCTTACTACATTTTCGCTGTTCACGCAGTAAAAGTTCAACATCAGACATGACATTTTTATTTGTCATTTCTTTTCTATCAACTCTTCTTGCAACGCCGTTTTCAGAGAGAACCCACAAATAATACTGAATGTACTTGCATAATTATATCATTGTACACCACACAGCTCAGGAGATATGATTTCATATACCTTTAATATGTGAAAAACTGGCTTCTGTTGGTGCACAGTGAAACACCAACATCCGGCATGACATTTTAAGTTATTAGTATCTCTACGAGTCTATTCACAACACACTTTGTAGACAATGTCTACATATATCGTTGAATACACTTGCAAAATTGTGTCATTTTTGTTACACACACTGTTAAGGAGCTATAACATCATAAGCACTGAGATGCACGAAAAACTTGCTTCTACTAAAAATGGAGTGCACATTACCCAAACTATATTAATACAGGGTTTCACAATGTGAGCACTTGGCAACTTCAAACAGGCTTTAAGCATAGTTTCAAACCTTTTATAAAAATTTTCTCACTTACATGCTTAACGTCAAATATTTAACACATTAACTCATTTGTAAAGTGATCAGATATTTGTAGCTGTTTTATAGGTGACAGTTTGATTCTTTACAGAACTAGGGGTGTACTGGTATAGATATAAAAGGGAAATAATGGAAAAATAAATGAAAATCCTGGATAGAGAAGCAATAATATGGAATGGATAGATTGTTATTCACCACACAGCAGAGATGATGAGTCATGGACAGGCACAATGAAAAAGAATACTGGATATATTGAGCTATTGGGCTACTCCTTCATTAAACATAGAAAAAAACACACCACAATTGCTCACTGTCCTCTCTGGGTGCTTACGTCCAACTCAATTGCAGGAGATGTCAGTGCCAATGTCTGTTTTTGCGCGCGCGCGCGCGTGCCGTGCGTGTGTGTGTGTGTGTGTGTGTGTGTGTGTGTGTGTGTGTGTGTGTGTGTGTGTGAGTGATTTGTGCTCATGTAAATGATTGCAAGTTGTCCATGTATGATGAAGAACTTAATTCAATGACTAGCATACTTTTTCACTGTTCTTGCCTACGACTCAGCGATCTAGACTTTCCATACTGATATTGAGCCATGCAGCCTTTATAGCCATCCATAACTGCGAAAGTGTGGCCAGTGCAGGCTTTTGTGCGCAAAGTGACCTCTCAATTATGTCCCATAAATGTCCAATGGGATTTATGTCGGGTGATCCAGTT
Source organism: Schistocerca piceifrons (assembly GCF_021461385.2). Lineage (NCBI taxonomy): Eukaryota > Metazoa > Arthropoda > Insecta > Orthoptera > Acrididae > Schistocerca > Schistocerca piceifrons. Next base: position 137,169,606 of record NC_060140.1, read on the forward strand.
GGTCAAATCATTTGCTCAAACCACCTAGAATATTCTTCAAATAATCACGAACAATTGTGGCCCAGTAACATAGTGCATTGTCATCTATAAAAATTCCATCACTGTCTGGCAACATGAAGTCAATGGATGACTGCAAATTGCCTCCAGGCTGCCGAACACAACAATTTCCAGTCAATGAGCACTTCATCTGGACCAGAGGATGCAGTCCATTCCATGTAAATACAGCCCACACCATTATGGAGTCAATACCAGCTTGCACAGTGCCTTGTTGGCAAACCAGGTCCATGGCATTGTGGGGTCTGCACCACACTCGAACCCTACCATCAGCTATTAACAATTGAAATTGAGACCCATCTGACCAGGCCATGGTTTTCCAGTCCTCTGGGGACCAACTTATGTGGTCATGAGTCCTGGAGAGATGCTGCAGCCAAAGTCATGCTGTTAGCAGGGGCACTTGCATCAGTCATCTACTACCAAAGCCCATTAACGCCAAATTTTACCACACTGTCCTAACAGATATGTTTGTCATACGTCCCACACTGATTTCTGTCGATATTTCACACAAAGTTCCTTGCCTGTTAGCACTGACAACTCTATGCAAGCACCACTGCTCCCAGTTGTTTAGTGAAGGACATCTATCACTGCACTGTCCATGATGATAGGTAATGCCTGAAATATGGTATTCTCACCACACTCTTGACCCTGTGGATCTTGAAATATGGAATCCCCCAACAATTTCCAAAACAGAATGCCCCAAGCATCTAGCTCCAACTGCCACTCTGCGTTCAAAGTCTGTCATTCCCATTGTGCAGCCACAATCACATCAAAAACCTTTTCACATGAATCACCAAGTACAAATGACAACTCCATCAATGCACTGCCATTTTATACCTTGTGTACACAATATTACCACCATCTGCACAAGTGCATATCACTATTCCATGACTGTCACCTCAGTGTACATCAACCTGGAGAGCTGCATCAAGCCAGTCTCTGGACTGCATAAGAAGAAGAAGAAGAAGAAGAAGAAGAAGAAGAAAACGACCATGAAGACAATGGTGACAACAATATAGGATAACAACTACATATTTGCAATATGGAGCATGTCTTCCTAAGCTCTTCAACCACTTGTAAGAAAAGAGGTCTACCTGCTTCTTTCACTCTGGCAATGGAACCTAACATGGACACTTCTTGTGATTTCATGGGCCCATAAATATGGGAATTTACTCTGCAGTTCAAACCTGTCTCAATGTAAAGTAGTTGTGAAAATAATTTTGAGTGTTCAGAAATAGCTGTGTCTACTTAAGAAGTGTTTTTAAATAATGTTCCCAAGGAGCCACATCACAATTTTCTTAGTAAGTAGCTTGAAATAACGTGTCAGAGTATGACATGGTTAGTGGAAGCAAGCATTATTAGATTTAAATGTCCTTTCAATGACAAGGTTACAACAAGCTATGAAAGGATAAATATTTTAAAGGAAATTAGCTGTGTCCTAACCATCACACTACTTCATTAGGTAATTTGATTTAGAATAATACATTTATGAAAAAGCAGAAGTCTGTTTCAAACAATGGAAACTCCAGATAGGAATATCAACAATTTAGGAAAAGACAGATTGCTATTTACCATAAAGAAGACAGGTCAAGTTGCAGACAGACACAAGTAAAAGACACTTACGTAAAGCTTTCACCCACAGCCTTCATCACTAAAAGAAAGACACATACAATTTATACACACAAGCAAGCACACCTCTGAGAATGGGAACCGCATCTGCTTCCGAGCCACAGTGTATCAATGATCATCCACACATAACACAGACTTCGTGGATTCTTGATGCCAAATCCAATGCCCCAGATTCTTACCTCCAACGGTTATAATTATATTAATTATATTTATCCATTGATCCCACGTTTTGTTTTCCATACCTGCCTGTGCCACACGAACTCCTGATCCTTGACCTAAACCAGTCCTCCCCCCCTCTCTCTTCGCTTATCGCAAAAAAAAAAAAAAAAAAAAAAAAAAAAAAAAAAAAAAAAAAAAAAAAAAAAACTTTATTGTTCCACATTTCACCCATGTTTCTGTTATGTTTTTAATGTATTTGTGCATATTTTTATGTGGTTTCATGCAGCACCACATATTTTTGTATACTTTTATGTATTTGTGCATATTTTTACATATCTGTAGATATCTTTGCGTGTGTCTGCATATTTCTGTATGTCTTTATGAATTTTTTATGCATCTTTATGCGTCTTTTCACTTATCCAGCTCCTCTCACAACCATCAACACCTTTTTGCCCATTTCTGCAACATTCCCATTTTCTTTACACCATTCCTGCCACAATGGACTCTTGCTCCAGCTTTCTGCACCAGTTCAGAAAAGTATCCCTTTCCCTGGCTAAAACCCAGTCCCACATCCTGTTTCTCAAATGCTGCCTAAACCATGGAATTCCTCCAAATGGCCTAGCTGTAAATATTCCTTTCTCTGAATCACACCCCTTATTTCACAATAACCTATGCCTTTTCGGATTCCATCAATCCCTGGCCCTCACAAACCTGGTACTGCAAAAATACATGCCCATGGCACACGCATCCCTTTGCCCTCCACAAGATTCTTCTACTCTGCAATCCCTATTCCATACATCACATCTCTCAAATTGAATCCCTTTCTCTCCACCACATGAAGGAGCATTGTAGACATCACCTCCACAAGTTAAGCAACCTTCTGACATCCTACTGCCACCTCGGGGCACCACTATCCAACCCCTATTGTACCCACAGGGTTCTTCTTCGTCCACCCGTCATAGCAGATAAACCCTCCTAGCTGCCCTTTTCAACTTGCCACATCCCCAAAACTCCCTACCAGCTCTCCGCCAAATCCAGAGCCAAAACATTCCTGTAACACTATTGTTAACCTTTCCACCAAAACCCTCAGCTTCACAGAAGTTTCAGTCCCACCCAAAGTCCCCACCTTTAGCCCTACACCCAAATTTAATGATGCTCAACTTGTCAGAGATCTACTCTCCTCCTCCTCATCCCTGCAATAGAAGCACTTCTTTACCACCAATCCGTCCAACCAAAACCCCCCTAGTTCCAACATTAGACCCTGTCTTCCAGTTCATACCCCATCCGATCGTGATCCTTCCCCCACCCACCTAATCACCCACTGGTCACTTTCCAAGAATTCCTTACTTCCATCTTAGCTTCACCATCTTTCCCCAAGTCCCTTCCTCAAAACTCCAGCCTTTCAGGAAAAGAAAGAACAGCCGTATACTACCTCAAAACAAATGCTGACCTAATCGTCCAACCCGCAGGCAAAGGTCCCACCACTGTTGTTATGAATCACAGTGACTACCTGGCAGAAGGCCTCCACCAATTATCTGTCTCCTCCTATAATCTCTGCCAGAGTGATTCTATCCCAGAAGTCCAGCACAAACTCCAATCCCTGCTTAATGCCTTAGGCCCTTCCCAGAACATCTCCCTTGAATCCATTTCCCTCCTCAGCCCTATTACACTCCACACATACACACCTTATGCCCCATCGTGGGTAGCTATTGTGCACCCCCCCCCCCCCCCCCCCCCTCCCCACTGAAAGAATTTCAGCCCTCATGGACCAATTGCCCATAATCTAGCCTCCCACAGCAAAGACACCAACCAATTCCTTCACCAACTCTCCACCATCCCCACCTCTTTACTTCCTGGATCCCTACTCATCACTGTTGATGCCACCTCCCTAAATACTAACATCCCTCATGCCCACGGTCTTACCACCATTGAACACTACTTTTCCTAATGTCCTTCAGACTCCAAACCCGCTGCCTCAATCATCATACACCTCACTAACTTTATCGTAAGCCACAACTACTTCTCATTTTAAGGGAAGGTATATAAAGAAATCTGCAGCACAGCCATGGGCACACGCACAGCACCCTCCTATGCCAACTTTTTTATGGGCCATCTAGAGGAGACTTTCCTAGCCTCCCGAAACACCACACCTAAAGTCTGGTTCAGGTTCACTGATGATATCTTCCTGATCTGGACTCAGAGCCGAGACGCTCGATCTTTGTTCCTTCACAACCTCAACACCTTCTCTCCCATCCGCTTTATGTGGTTCTCCTCAACTAAGTGTGCCACCTTCCTAGATGTTGACCTCTTCCTCTCTCTGATGGCTCCATCTGCGCCTCTACCCACATTAAACCCATCAACAGTACCTGCATTTTGATGGCTGTCATCCCTTTCACACCAAAAAATCCCTCCCATACAGCCTGGCCAACCGGGGACAACATATTTGCAGTGACAAAAACTCCCTTCCTCAGTATGCTGTGGGTCTTGCTAGGGCCTTCACAGATAGGCACTATATTCCCCAGACCTAGTCTGCAAACAGATCTCTCATCCCATTTCCCCTCACACCCACAATCCTCCCATCACTCCCATAAACCAGCTACAAAGAAATGTTGCCTTCATCAGCACCACCCTTGACTGGAACAGCTGGGCCACATCCTTTGCCAGGGCTTTGATTACCTCTCATCCTGTCCTGAAATGAGGGACATCTTACCGAAGATACTTCCCACCTGGTATAAAATGATGTTCCGTCGCTTACCCAGTCTGCACAACATCTTAGTCCATCCCTATGCCATTCCCAATCCCAACCCCTTGCCACAAGGATCATATCCCCAGGAAAGAACCAGGTACAAAACCTGTCCAACCCATCCACCCAGCATTCTATTCCAGTCTTGTCACGGGTTTATCCTACCCCATCAAGTGCTGGGCCACATGTGAAAGCAGCCATGTCATTTACCAAGTCTGCTGCAGTCATTGCACACTCTTTTATAATGGTTTGACCACCAACCAGCTGTCCACCAGGATGAACACCCACCCACAAAATGTGGCCAAGAGCAAAGTAGACCACCTGCGGCACAACATGCAGCTGAACATAAAATACTTGATTACAATGGCTGCTTTGCTACCCCAGCCATCTGGATCCTTCCCTCCACCACAAGCTACTCTGAACTGCGCAGGTGGGAGTTTATCATTACAACACATTCTCTGCTCCCATATTTATCCTGGCCTCAATCTATGGTGACACAACATCCACCCAACAGTTTCCATCGCTGCTGTCCTATCATCTCCTCCCATTCTCATCTCCCACCCTGTCTATTTGCAGCCCTCTGTCAATGCACTCGCTCTTCTTTTCTCTGCCCCTCTCCTTCTTTGCTCCTTTTTCCCCCACCTCCCTGTCCCACAACCTCCTGGCACTGTGCCTGTTGGCAGTCTAGTACCATACTCCACTAGACAGCGTTTGTCTCTCTCCTCACCTGTACACTACAAGCCCTTCCTCTTCCCCACCCCTCCAGATTGGTGTTTGCATCTCACTTGATAGCTGCATTCCGGCCCGAGATGCTTGAGTTGGCAGTCGTGTGTCCACGAGGTGTGCTTTGCTTGTGTGTGTGTGTGTGTGTGTGTGTGTGTGTGTGTGTGTGCGCGCGTCTTTTACGGATGAAGGCTGTGGCCGAAGGCTTTATGTAAGTGTCTTAATTGTGCCTGCCTGCAATTTCACGTGTCTTCGTTATAGCAGGAAGTCTGATTCAATGTATCAAAAATTTCAGTGAGACCACTGTATAAATCAAACATGAGTTAATATTTGATGAGCAACTCAAAGAAGATCTCATAAAATAAACTTTTCTTGTCAAGTGTCTCAACAGCATAACTGTTTTCTTTTCACCGATAAATATAAGTATTCTGATTAGGAAGAAAGACAACAATGTAACACAACATTCACAAACTTCAGTTTTAGGCTCAAGAAGTATTTCATGCAAACAACGACCAGCTTTTAAAGCAAAGCAAGGTACAAGTATTGTATTCTGAAGGTGATAAACAAATATACTCTTTCAACAGTTTTTGTTAGTACACTGTGCCTACACATGAAGTGGGCTCAATCTACAGAGATGGAATCCTTTTTCTTTAAGTACAACGGCAACTGACACATTCGTAAGAACTTCATTTGGCTTTATCCAAAATAACTGAAAATATTCCTACTAAGTAGAAAAAAAACAAGTGCACTAAGCACTGCAGTCCATCAAAAAGCCAATCTGACTGGTAGAGAGTATTGCTTTGAAAACAGTGGCCCATCAAAATTACAACTACACTACTGGCCATTAAGATTGCTACCACCACGAAGATGACGTGTTACAAATGCAAAATTTAACCGACAGGAAGAAGATGCTGTGATATGCAAATGATTAGCTTTTCAGAGCATTCACACAAGGTTGGCACAGGTGGCCACACCTACAACGTGCTGACATGAGGAAAGTTTCCAACCGATTTCTCATACACAAACAGCAGTTGACCGGAGTTGCCTGATGAAATGCTGTTGTGATGCCTCATGTAAGGAGAAGAAATGCATACCATCATGTTTCCGACTTTGATAAAGGTCGGATTGTAGCCTATCGCGATTGCGGTTTATCGTATCACAACATTGCTGCTCGCATTGGTAGAGATCCAATGACTGTTAGCAGAATATGGAATCGGTGGGTAATACGCAACGCCGTGCTGGATCCCAATGGCCTCATATCACTAGCAGTTGAGATGACAGGCATCTTATCCGCATGGCTGTAACGGATCGTGCAGCCACATCTCGATCCCTGAGTCAACAGATGCGGATGTTTGCAAGACAACAACCATCTTCACGAACAGCTTGACGACGTTTGCAGCAGCATGCACTATCAGCTCGGAGACCATGGCTGCGGTTACCCTTGATGCTGCATCACAGACAGGACCACCTGTGATGGTGTACTCAACGACGAACCTGAGTGCACGAATGGCAAAACGTCATTTTTTCAGATGAATCCAGGTTCTGTTTACAGCATCAGGATGGTCACATCCATGTTTGGCGACATCACGGTGAACGCACATTGGAAGCGTGTATTCGGCATCACCATACTGGCATATCACTCGGCATGATGGTATGGGGTGCCATTGGTTACATGTCTCGGTCACCTCCTGTTCACATTGACAGCACTTTGAACAGTGAACGTTACATTTCAGATGTGTTACGACCCGTGGCTCTACCCTTCATTCGATCCCTGAGAAACCCTATATTTCAGCAGGATAATGCACGACCGCATGTTGCAGGTCCTGAACGGGCCTTTCTGGATACAGAAAATGTCCGACTGCTGCCCTGGCCAGCACATTCTCCAGATCTATCACCAATTGAAAACGTCTGGTCAATGGTGGCCGAGCAACTGGCTCGTCACAAGACGCCAGTCACTACTCTTGATGAACTGTGGTATCGTGTTGAAGCTGCATGGGCAGTTGTACCTGTACACACCATCCAAGCTCTGTTTGACTCAATGCCCAGGCGTATCAAGGCTGTTATTACGGCCAGAGGTGGTTGTTCTAGGTACTGATTTCCCAGGATCTATGCACCCAAATTGCGTGAAAATGTAATCACATGTCAGTTGGTGGTGGTGGTGATTAGTGTTTAACGTCCCGTCGACAACGAGGTCATTAGAGATGGAGCGCAAGCTCATGTGAGGGAAGGATTGGGAAGGAAATTGGCCGTGCCCTTTCAAAGGAACCATCCCAGCATTTGCCTGAAACGATTTAGGGAAATCACGGAAAACCTAAATCAGGATGGCTGGAGACGGGATTGAACCGTCGTCCTCCCGAATGTGAGTCCAGTGTGCTAACCACTGCGCCACCTTGATCGGCACATGTCAGTTCTAGTATAATATATTTGTCCAATTAATACCAGTTTATCATCTGCATTTCTTCTTGGTGTAGCAATTTCAATGGCCAGTAGTGTAAAAATAAACCACTAAAGATAACTGTCCCCTCCAATTGAAAAATATGACAACAAGACCCACTTTATCTGTCATTTCATCTTCTTTGGTCCTGTATTCTCGAGTTTTAATTCACTTTCCATTCATTTGATAACACTCACCTCATTGATTGAAAGACTTGGGAAAAATCCATTGACAACAAGCACGTCACTCTCATCCATAACTGTTTCCTGAAAAGACTGCAGGAGCTTCCTTTTTGATCCCACACCATACAGAAGGATACTGAAGCCTTCCCTGAAAGTTACAATTACAAAATAATATAATTTTAAACTACAGCATAACAAAGGTGATTACTTGAAGGAGGTAAGAAATGGTAAATGAAGGAGAATATCTAGGGACTCATAGAAATGAAAGTATTTATTAACACATGAAGTAACTGCCATAAACTAGAGCTACAGTTTCTATTAACAATTACATCTAAATTTAAATAAATGTGTTATTGACAGTTCATCTATTCCATGAACTGCTGTCAGAATTAATGAAACAAAAAGTTGCACAATATTATATGTAACTGCAAATTCATTTCTTCACATCTGCATTATGACTCCACTAGCATATTTCAAAACATTCACATAATGAAACTTAATTTGCAACATCCTTGATCAATTATTCTACATTGACTAGCATGCATTTTTATTGCTCTTCACATCATTGGCTCTTATTTGTGATTACTTTGTAAAATGACAGTGATACAGTGGAACTCTCAGCAATACACCTGTATTTGTAAGACAGTTCAGCCACAGCATATAAAGGCAGCTTCACTACAAATCCTAAAACAATCTCTATAATTTCTCTGCTACAGGCATTAGGCTGTAGTATAAGGTATGTTTCTGTAACTAACATGTTCTCTCCTAATGTTGGAAGCATCCTCAGGGGCTATAAACATGTTGTTAGTTAGCTTTCAAACTTCAGCAAGCAGACATTGCCAAAAGCATTTAGACGTAACTGTGACTTGAAGTCATCTGACCACTGCCAAAGATTGGAGAGTTATACCAACGTATGATATGGAGCTTGTATGGGGAAAAAGAGTTAGTGGTTTGTTTTATTCAACATCAAGACCCACAACTTTTTCTGTTAAAGTTGAATTTCTTAGCGTCTCTGTACATTATAGCATTGTAATGACTGGACCTTAATAAAATTATAGTTTCAGAGAACAGAATTTGGTAGTTCCCTCTGAGGATCTCCAGCATTAGGAGACTAAATGTTAGGCACAGAAACAAGCCTTATTCCAGGCTGTTACAACACTGTCCCATGGGGCAAGGTCACCCCCTGCCCACCCCTCATTATGTTCGTAGGAAGTGTGAGTAGTGTAGGCTACCTGCCAGACGGGTCTGTCACACACATTCTGCACATGCACCAGCAACTTGGTCAACTCTGCCTGTGTGTGTTCGGCCAGTGGAATGCAATTGCAAATGCTACAGTGCAGCTGCAAGACTGCCTGTGTGTCAGCAGTGCCCAGCTGTCCCTCATGTAATCTATTAGAAGGAGATTCACTTATTGTGATATTAGATAGTCCTGATTAGTGAAGAACAAGATATGCAGAAATTTTTATTATATAGTTCACTTTTAGTGATGTCTTGATTTTCAACTTACACTAATTATTGTTTAGTAGCATTTGAGACTATCTTGAAAATACTTTAATAGAAATTTGCTCAAGCCTTTGTGTTAATTAAGTAAACATGTATTAATTAATAGTTTTAAGTATAAGATGAGATGGTGCACTTCGTACAGATTAATTAGTGTGGATAAATGCAATTAATAAAACTGTAGGCAAATGAAACATTTATTTAATTGTAATTAAAATTTGAAGATTTTAATAATGAAAATACTCATGTAATGTTTAATGATGAAATACTATATTTTATGAAACTAATTATGAAATCGTATAAATTTTCTGCTGTGCATCCTGTCAGGCTTAAATAAATTTGTACAGATTATCATTAATTGCAGGTCAATGAGTTGATTACAGTATCCACACATACATTAATCCTTGTTACATAGATCATGAATATGACATTTCGTAATGATGTGGAATGTGTCACTTTAAAATAAGTTTTCTTTACACTAAATAATTAATTTTTTTTATTTTTTTACAGTTACTACTTCATATCTAAGAATTCATCTATTGAGTAGAAGGAGCTGTCATTCAGAAATTCTTTTAATTTGATTTTAAATGTTGATAGGCCATCTGTCAGACTTTTAATACTATTTGGCAAATGACCAAAGATTTTTGTGGCAGCATAATTCACCCCTTTCTGTGCCAAAGTGAGATTTAATCCAGAATAGTGAAAATCATCATTTCTTCTAGTGTTGTTAATGACAAATTTCATAAGTGAATATATGTATTGCGAAAGTACTGTGAATATCCCGAGTTCCTTAAATAAATGTCTGCAAGGTGATCTTGGGTGAGCTCCAGCTATTATTCTGATTAGACACTTTTGTACAATGAATACTTTCCCTCTTAATGACGAATTGCCCCAAAATATGACACCATATGAAAGCGGCGAATGAAAATAGGCATAGTAGGCTAATTTACTGATATGTTTATCATCAAAATTTGTAATAACCCTAACAGCATAAGTAGCTGAACCTAACCATTTCAGCATATCATCGATGTGTTTCTTCCAATTCAATTTCTCATCAATGCACACACCCAGAAATGTTGAATATTCTGTCTTAGCAACGGACTTCTGTCCATAGTCTATATTATCAATAGTACTATGCCATTTACTGTACAGAATTGTATAAACTGTGTTTTCTCAAAATTTAGTGAGAGTCCAAAATTGTTAAGGATTTTGTGGCCAGTTGCTGATGGTTAGTGAGAGTCCATTTGCAGAGAACCACTAAATAATTTTCTGAAAGACATGATGTGCAATTTCCTCAACTGATTATTGCTTGTTGGGTGCGATTACTATAATTGTTTCATCAGCAAAAAGAACTAGCTTTGCATCTTCATGAATATAGAGTGGCAAGTCGTTAATATATATAAAGAACAATAAGGGACCGAAGCCTGAACCCTGTGGGACATCGTCCTTAATACCGCTCCAGTTAAAGGACTCTGCTGGTTTTTGCAGACTATCTGTACTGTTAATTTCAACCTTCTGCATTCTTCCAGTTAAGTATGAATTAAACATTTGTGCACTGTCCCAATAATACCACAATACTTAAGCTTGTCTAGAAGAATTGCATGATTCACACAATCAAAAGCCTTTGAGAGATTACAAAATATCCCAATGGGTGATGTTCGGTTATTCAGTGCATTTAATATTTGATCAATGAAAGCATATATAGCATTTTCTGTTGAAAAGCCTTTCTGAAAACCAAATAGACATTTTGTTAGTACTTCATTTTTACAAGAATTTTGATAAAGCTGTCAGAAGTGAGACTGGGCAGATCTATACCCTTTTTTATCCAGTGGTTTAACAATAGCGTATTTCAGTCTATCTGGAAAAATGCCCTGTTTCAGTGAGCTACTAGATATGTCATCTTCGTATATCCATAATTAAAACGGACACTTGGGACGTCAGCTGCTATAATAATGTTGAAAAATGATGTAATTCCTCCAGCTGTATTAAGGTGTTGGTTTTATTGGCGACTAGTTTCAATGTTGCTACATCATCATCTTCAGGACCATACTTGTCATCAGTAACCGTATATACTCCGGAGGACTGTTTTGAATTACCTAATGGAGCTATATCATATATCATTTCTTATAATACATAGGATTGTTTAATTTTCAAAAAGTTATTTATTATTATTATTATTATTTTATTTATTATTTATTTATCTTCATTACAGCCATCTATGGGCTACATTTACACAACTTCCCTCACTTTCCAATTATTATTATTATTATTATTATTATTACTACTACTACTACTACTACTACCACCACCACTACTATTAGTGGCATGAATATCTTTGGTAGTAGTGTGAGGCAGTAGATGTGCTATTTGGTTTGTGTGAATAAATGAAGAAGTGAGTTATTTTGCGACTTTTTAAAGAAACAAAATCCTCACAACAAGAAAGCCAGTTAAGAATATGAAAAATTTCAACATTTTCACCTCAGGAATTCTGCAGCAATGCTTATCAATCTCTGACACCTCCAACTCAACTAGATAAGTATCAAAGTATTTTAATAATGTTTTCCTATTCCAAGGCTCAATTTATCATTTTGCAAGAACCACAATAAGTGGATATCAAAAATAATTAATATTTTTGAATTGAAAAGTTTGGCTTTATTCTTGCTTATTTTGTGAGGGTTAAACTGGGTCGGCAAGTGGGTTGATAAGACTACTGAAATTGTTTCCATCCATGATTTCACAGTAACTGGCAATTTTCTTCAGTTCCCAATGAACAAATAAAATTTTCTACAAAACCCAACAATGAAGATGCATGAAGAAGAATTAGTGTAGAACATTTTGTTATGGGTGCTGGAATGATGCCAGTTACCATTTCTTCTGTCGTCCTTTTTAATCATAGTGCAACGTATCTGTATGTTGTGTAACAAGACAAAGTTTTAAGTTGATAGAGCTATATTTAGAAAAACTAGAATCATCATTACAGTATCACCTCTTTCCACCATTAACTTCCACATGTTAATTTTTTATATTTTAACAGTAAACCATGAACTAAGTTTTAAGTTGATAGAGCTGTATTTACAAAAACTAGAATCATCATTACAGTATCACCTCTTTCCATCATTAACTTCCACATGTTAATTTTTTGTATTTTAACAGTAAACCATGAACTACATTTTTCCGGCGATGATTTGCTGCATCCAAAAGGCCAGCTTCTTCCAAAAAAAGTTACTTCACTGTATTTGGATGCTCCTTTCCCAAAATGTACGTAAGTAAGCAGGCCATGGAACACTCTCTTAGAAGCATAAAGATTTTTGAAGTCCTGCTCTATGTGTTTCCTCCTCCTTCAAGTACTTGGGTAAGATGTTCTGGATTTATTACCTTCTGTTTTATTTTTTCTTCTTCATTCTTACAATGGATTTTTTGTATAATTTTACTATATAAATGGTTCTCTCTTATTAAATATCCTGAGGTGTATGGACTGCACACCATTTTCTCTCTCTCACTCTGTTGTTGTTGTTGTTGTTGTGGTCTTCAGTCCTGAGACTGGTTTGATGCAGCTCTCCATGCTACTCTATCCTGTGCAAGCTTTTTCATCTCCCAGTACCTACTGCAACCTACATCCTTCTGAATCTGCTTAGTGCATTCATCTCTTGGTCTCCCTCTACGATTTTTACCCTCCACGCTGCCCTCCAATACTAAATTGGTGATCCCTTGATGCCTCAGAACATGTCCTACCAACCGATCCCTTCTTCTGGTCACGTTGTGCCACAAACTTCTCTTCTCCCCAATCCTATTCAATACTTCCTCATTAGTTATGTGATCTACCCATCTAATCTTCAGCATTCTTCTGTAGCACCACATTTCGAAAGCTTCTATTCTCTTCTTGTCCAAACTATTTGTCATCCATGTTTCACTTCCATACATGGCTACACTCCATACAAATACTTTCAGAAATGACTTCCTGACACTTAAATCTATACTCGATGTTAACAAATTTCTCTTCTTCAGAAACACTTTCCTTGCCATTGCCAGTCTACATTTTATATCCTCTCTACTTCGACCATCATCAGTTATTTTGCTCCCCAAATAGCAAAACTCCTTTACTACTTTAAGTGTCTCATTTCCTAATCTAATTCCCTCAGCATCACCTGACTTAATTCGACCACATTCCATTATCCTTGTTTTGCTTTTGTTGATGTTCATCTTATATCCTCCTTTCAAGACACTGTCCATTCCATTCAACTGCTCTTCCAAGTCCTTTGCTGTCTCTGACAGAATTACAATGACATCAGCGAACCTCAAAGTTTTTATTTCTACTCCGTGAATTTTAATACCTACTCCGAATTTTTCTTTTGTTTCCTTTACTGCTTGCTCAATATACAGATTGAACAACATCGGGGAGAGGCTACAACCTTGTCTTACTCCCTTCCCAACCACTGCTTCCCTTTCATGTCCCTCGACTCTTATAACTGCCATCTGGTTTCTGTACAAATTGTAAATAGCCTTTCGCTCCCTGTATTTTACACCTGCCACTTTTAGAATTTGAAAGAGAGTATTCCAGTCAACATTGTCAAAAGCTTTCTCTAAGTCTACAAATGCTAGAAACGTAGGTTTGCCTTTCCTTAATGTTTCTTCTAAGAAAAGTCGTAAGGTCAGTATTGCCTCACATGTTCCAGTGTTTCTACGGAATCCAAACTGATCTTCCCCGAGGTTGGCTTCTACTAGTTCTTCCATTCGTCTGTAAAGAATTCGTGTTAGTATTTTGCAGCTGTGACTTATTAAACTGATAGTTCGGTAATTTTCACATCTGTCAACACCTGCTTTCTTTGGGATTGGAATTATTATATTCTTCTTGAAGTCTGAGGGTATTTCGCCTGTTTCATACATCTTGCTCACCAGATGGTAGAGTTTTGTCAGGACTGGCTCTCCCAAGGCCGTCAGTAGTTCCAATGGAATGTTGTCTACTCCGGCGGCCTTGTTTCGACTCAGGTCTTTCAGTGCTCTGTCAAACTCTTCACGCAGTATCATATCTCCCATTTCATCTTCATCTACATCCTCTTCCATTTCCATAATATTGTCCTCAAGTACATCACCCTTGTATAGACCCTCTATATACTCCTTCCACCTTTCTGCTTTCCCTTCTTTGCTTAGAACTGGGTTTCCATCTGAGCTCTTGATATTCATACAAGTCGTTCTCTTTTCTCCAAAGGTCTCTTTAATTTTCCTGTAGGCAGTATCTATCTTACCCCTAGTGAGATAGGCCTCTACATCCTTACATTTGTCCTCTAGCCATGCCTGCTTAGCCATTTTGCACTTCCTGTCGATCTCATTTTTGAGACGTTTGTATTCCTTTTTGCCTGCTTCATTTACTGCATTTTTATATTTTCTCCTTTCATCAATTAAATTCAATATTTCTTCTGTTACCCAAGGATTTCTACTAGCCCTCGTCTTTTTACCTACTTAATCCTCTGCTGCCTTCGCTACTTCATCCCTCAAAGCTACCCATTCTTCTTCTACTGTATTTCTTTCCCCCATTCCTGTCAATTGTTCCCTTATGCTCTCCCTGAAACTCTGTACAATCTCTGGTTCTTTCAGTTTATCCAGGTCCCATCTCCTTAAATTCCCACCTTTTTGCAGTTTCTTCAGTTTTAATCTACAGGTCATAACCAATAGATTGTGGTCAGAGTCCACATCTGCCCCTGGAAATGTCTTACAATTTAAAACCTGGTTCCTAAATCTCTGTCTTACCATTATATAATCTATCTGATACCTTTTAGTATCTCCAGGGTTCTTCCATGTATACAACCTTCTTTCATGATTCTTAAACCAAGTGTTAGCTATGATTATGTTGTGCTCTGTGCTAAATTCTACCAGGCGGCTTCCTCTTTCATTTCTTAGCCCCAATCCATGTTCACCTACTATGTTTCCCTCTCTCCCTTTTCCTACACTCGAATTCCAGTCACCCATGACTATTAAATTTTCGTCTCCCTTCACAATCTGAATAATTTCTTTTATTTCATCATACATTTCTTCAATTTCTTCATCATCTGCAGAGCTAGTTGGCATATAAACTTGTAATACTGTAGTAGGTGTGGGCTTCGTATCTATCTTGGCCACAATAATGCGTTCACTATGCTGTTTGTAGTAGCTTACCCGCATTCCTATTTTCCTATTCATTATTAAACCTACTCCTGCATTACCCCTATTTGATTTTGTGTTTATAACCCTGCAGTCACCTGACCAGAAGTCTTGTTCCTCCTGCCACCGAACTTCACTAATTCCCACTATATCTAACTTCAACCTATCCATTTCCCTTTTTAAATTTTCTAACCTACCTGCCCGATTAAGGGATCTGACATTCCACGCTCCGATCCGTAGAACGCCAGTTTTCTTTCTCCTGATAACGACATCTTCTTGAGTAGTCCCCGCCCGGAGATTCGAATGGAGGACTATTTTACCTCCGGAATATTTTACCCAAGAGGACGCCATCATCATTTAATCATACAGTAAAGCTGCATGCCCTCGGGAAAAATTATGGCTGTAGTTTCCCCTTGCTTTCAGCCGTTCGCAGTACCAGCACAGCAAGGCCGTTTTGGTTACTGTTACAAGGCCAGATCAGTCAATCATCCAGACTGTTGCCCTTGCAACTACTGAAAAGGCTGCTGCCCCTCTTCAGGAACCACACGTTTGTCTGGCCTCTCAACAGATACCCCTCCGTTGTGGTTGCACCTACGGTACGGCTATCTGTATCGCTGAGGCACGCAAGCTCCCCCACCAACGTCAAGGTCCATGGTTCATGGGGGGGTCTCTCACTCTATGGATATCTAAATATGTTGTAACCTCCGTAAGTCTGCCCATTCAGGGCAATAGTCCTCTCATAAATATTTCCATCTGGTATCTAAAATGGCCCTTTCTACTCCTTTCTGGAGACACTGCTAACTCAGGGCAACCAAGCACAAAACACAACTCAGAACATTATGTCGGTATATGAACTTCAGGGTTCACAGTCACACGATAGAGGACACATCTCCTGAAGAGAATTATTACACTTAGAACCTCTTGCACTGAACTGCTGTGAAAATATAATTCAGTGCAACTGTGTTCCCTGTACTCCCTCTGTTGACAGGATGTTAAAATCTAATCTTCCTTCTTGTATTCCCTCTATGTTAAGAACAAGCACGCAAGTCTGAAAAAAATGTGCAGTCACATAATAGCTTATGCTTATTGTGCAACTTGTTGAAGTATCAATCACAAAATTATTTTAACCAAAGTAAGCTATCATGAATTATAATTTCTTGTACTTTATTTGCAAGTGTAAAAGATGATAAAATACCATCAGTAGAAAAGGCCTAATTTGAAGAAAAAAAATTTAGCTTTTCACACAATATCCATAAGAATCCAGGGATATCTGTGAAATAATATTGGTTATTGTTACACAGTAAGAAAGGAGATTATTTACAATGAGAATAGACAGTGTGCTGCCATATGTCCAGCCAGATCACTCGGGCTTGAAGTTGAGAAGAACTGACCTCTTTCCAGAATGAGGGTATCCAAAAGATGAAGGTCACAGATAGTGCACCAGTAAGTACTTCAGTCCAGAGATGACAGACGTACAGAGCGAGAAAAAATGACAGATGAAGAGGAAGAGTAATGAGAAATGGAATGAATAGTGCAATGAAAAATTGGAAGACAAAGAGAGGAGCAGAAAAACGATGTATATGAAGACGAAATTTTACCAATGTGAACAGAAAAGGGGAGTCATAATTAGGTGATGGGATACAAGGGTACATGCAGGGTTAGTTCCCATCTCCAGCGTTCTAGGAAACTAGTACACAGTGGGAGTTCTGAATGCACTGTGTGATGTGCCAGGCATTTGGGTTTCTTGAAACATGCTGTAAACCTACCACAAGAACAAGTGATATTTTGGGGAATGTTGAAAGGGGGTGTCACTGACACTTGTGGTGGATCCCATTCAACATGGGATTTGAGTGACCTAATCCTCTTTTCATATTATCCTTGCCCTACTCCTCTGCCCTCCATGTGGAAAAAATCGTTATGAAAGCTAAGTGAAGTTCTTTCTACTTTTAAAGTCATCTATTGGCAACACTAGGAATTTTGCCTCACGAAGAAAAGTACTCGCTAGTCATTGTCTCTTCATTATTTTACAGTTTTTTCTATTGAATACCCCTAACACACGTGGCTGCTCCTGCCATTTATGGTACAATTTGAGTAGTTCCCCATCCCCCAAGGTACCCTTTCGGATGATATTTATGGGACATGAAGTGTGAGTGAATGAAGAATGAATGATTTTTGTATCATAATGTACACTGTTGGCCATTAATATCACAGTATCTATCAGGAATGACAGCAAATAATGATCTTTTTTTATTTTATTTTACATGTAAAGAACAGTTGGAAGAATACATGATGAAATTTGTAGATAATTTGAGAGAGAGAAAGGGAGCAAACCTTACGTACATAGAGGTGCCACCTATGGCTGCTTGAATGGCTGTAAATCAGCTAGGCACGAAGTTGAACTGAGCTTGGATGCTTCAACTCTATGCCAGAATTCATCAATCATAGTGGCTAACAAATAGGGGTGTGCAAGACCATCAGCCATATGTCTTCAATAGCGAGAGATGTGCTGCCCAGGAAACAATTGAACCTTCTCTGTGCAGAGATATGTCACGACAGCAAGGCCTGATGGGTAATATGCAATGTTGCACTATCTCTTGATGGGTAATGTCATGGAAACCTAAAAGCTCGGGCACAGAAACCAGCCTTAACACATCAGAAATGTAACAGCTGTTGTCCAAATTACTAGCCACAGGAACAAGAGGTGATCATGTTGTGTACCCAACGGAAATTCGTAACACCAGCACTGGGCTCGTATGATGCTTATGAATGCAATTTGGCAGAGTTCTGTCTCCTCAGAGTCCTCACTCATAGATACGTCCACCACGACAATGTACACAGAACCAGGACTCGTCTCAAAAGATGAGGTTTTGCCAGTCCTATGACTAATGTTCTTGGATGCAATACTGTCTATGCACCTATCTCTGTTTCCAGGACAAAGGAAGCTGGAACAATGGTCACTGTGCTGCCAGCTCGTGTTGCTCTAGATGTCATCCCACTGGCCAGATGGATACTTGTCTTGCTGCATCGAGCCCATTTCATGACTGAAGGTACGTGACGCTGGTGTACAATCCTGCACAGCTGTGAGAATAGTATGTCTGTCCTGCTGGATGCTTGTCTTGATAGATCACTGAGGTGCTTCATGGTGTTCAGTATGCCTTCCGTAACACATCAATTCTACATCCGCACAAGTCACAGGATCCTGACAAACATGATCAGCCTTATCATGGAAACATAAACTGCTGTTGAATTTACACATGTGCTGGTAGATATTTCTGTTTCAATACAAGTGCAACAAGATTTTCTCACAAACAATCAACATTTCAATGTGATCTCTGAATGACAAACATATAGCGTAATCTTTCCTTATAATAGCATTTGTTGGAGTTGGTACTACCTATTTTATGCGATTGCACTGAAATGCTGATCATTTGCAGAACCCAGCATGTACAACTACCTGTTAATTTGACGTTTGTTCAGGGTGTATACGTGGACAAGGAAAAAAAATTCCCGGATTTCCCGGTTAAAAATACACTTTCTCCTGGGTGAAAACACACTTTTTCCATGTTAAGTGACAGTATAATCTTCCTCGGCACTGTAAAACTCATCGATCCTTTGAATGTTTATGGTTTTATATACCGACGTAGAACTTCCCAGCACTTTAGAAAACTAAACGCAGGGGGAAAAACACGTTTTGAAAGACCTTTGATGTGCAGCAACATGTACGCTGCATATTTTTGTATTACAAAGGTATAAATTTGAATTCAACCAAACACCGCATGTCACTTTCCGAAGCTTTGAAATCGAGATTGCGATGCGCTTTTGTAGGCCAGTCATAGCTCATGTCACGTGATCTCACCAGGTGATGACAGCATAGTACACGTGATGTAGTCAGCCAATAGCAAGATCACTCTTAAGTAGCATGAACACACAAATAAGGAAAGATAATGGTTTAAATTAATATACATAGCATTCACTTATAATATTGGTCTCGAAGCTTAATAAGTTGGAAGACAAGCTAAGCTTCCACATATAATGTTGATCTTTTTTGCTCGTGTTACACTTTAAGATACATAACACAAATGTGCCAGTAAAATTTTTAATAATGACGTTAATATCTGATCTTCTGGGCTCGAAATTCTTCTAAATGGTCATCCTCAAAGAGTTGATTTTTAAATGAGAATCAAACGCTTTGTGATTTAATAAATTCATCGTACATTCTTGCACATAGCTCATCTTGCGTAAAAGGAAATCTGCTCTGAATGTAACGCTTTTCAAACAAACATTCACAATATTCTCCCGCGACCTGTTAGGAAAAGGTTCGTTTCAGCAGTTGCAAGAAAGCGCCAGATAACACGCGTCACCGCGCTTGCGCAGCTACGAAGATGCAGGAAGCCCTTTTGTTCGTACGTGTAAAACATTAAAAGATCTTACATTATGTCAAAGAATCAAGACACAAGAGGATACTTCAAGAGCGCCTGAATTTCGTGAACCATACTAAAATGCATAGTTCGGCTTAAAATGCACATTCGTATGTAAATTTTCTTGGAGTACCAGTACTGTATTATCTCATGTTTGGTTCTTTATTATGGCATAATGCCATACGTGCACTTGAAACGCAGCGAACAGTTGAAACTAGCCAATAGTGTGAAATTAAACACTTCGTTTCAAATCAATTGACTACCTCAGCAGAAAAGATTAAAAAAAGCCTAATCTCTTTAGCAAACCGGCAAAAATAACTTCATTGTTCTATACGGCGATTAATGCTTGACTGTCAGAAAGGTGGAAATAAAATCTGAAACTAATAACATATTTCAGCCTTCCGTAATTATGAGAACATATTTAATGCATTTGATAGCTCCCGGCCACAAATATCCATTTTGTTAACATTTAACATGAGAGCAATAAACGAAGAGGAAACAACAAAATCACTGAACGTAAACACAGGTCACGTGGAGACGACCCACCTCCCCATGACAACTCAGACTGCTCTGTGCATCAGCCCCAGATTTACTGTATTTCCGAACCGGGGAAATATTAAGTAGTGGCGCCCAGCCACATTTCTGTAACCAGAAGTGGGAGAAGGTACTACTCATACGCGACACAACTGCGCATGCGCAAGAGTCCGCCTGCAACTGCTCAAACGAATCTAATTTAAACAGTTGTCACGTCACGCTCATCGGAGGCAATTTGTTGTTATAAAGCATTGCATAGTCTTCCTAAAGCCTTCGACACACTTTGCTGTTGGCAGACGCTTGTATGAGCACTGTTTTGTTGTTGTATATGGCACATTTCCTTTGCAACTTAAGTTTTATTTTCATTTTTTATCTCTCTCATTCATGTTTTGTTGCTGCAGTATTATTCTGCAGTAGTGGGATGCAGTAATATCCTTTGATAGAATATTGATTCTTACCAGTCAAAATCACAAAAATTTAACTGAAAACTAAAATAAAGAAAAATTCCCGAAATTCTAAACAATTCCTGGATTTTTCCCGGTTTTCTCCCGGACGAAAAAATTCCCAGGTTTTCCCCGGATCTGCCGGTTGTCCTGGGATGTATACACCCTGTTGTTGTATGACACCTTCATGGTGTTACAGTTTTAATGACCAACAATTTATTTCATTTCCTAGGCACTGTAAGATACTAAAGGTATCAAAATACAACAAGCTGTAAGGAAATAATGTGCTTCTTATGCAATATTTTCAGTCAGGCTGAACAAATTATGTCTTTTGCAATAAAGTACAGGCTGTATGGAAATTTCATTCAGTGGTATACCTGAGAGCAAAGTGCCAATTTGGAAAGAGTCTCAGATGATTCTTGCAAAGTTTAGCAATACATTTGCTGTGTTTCTCAGGCACTTCAGATAACAGCTTTTGCAGAACATCCTGGCTCAGTCGAGAACTGAGAAGCCGGCCTGATGTATGGTGCTTTTTGTTCGAATGAGTGCTGAAGTATTGCTCTGGCTCAAGTTTCTGAAAATTGCAGTATATACTGATTACATCATTTGCAGACAAAAAGCCAAAAATACTAAAATATAAATAAATTATAAACTAAGTATCAACAAAATAACATATATAATGAAAATCACAGTATGTATAGATGACAATGAATAACATCACCATCAGAATAGAAAGCTCTGTTTGCTGAAGACAGCTGAGAGTGTGGCCTGAGCTCCCAGTTGGTGCACATCGACAGCGCAGAAAGATACGTATATAGCTTCTTTTCCATGTTTACTTCATAGTTTCTTACTTACAATGCATCTGAGTTTCGTATAGGAGGTGTAATTTTGAGTTTTAGTTACTGTAATCGTAAATTCAGGCAGATTGTAGCGCAGTCATTAGGCATTTGTACAGATTAGTTCATACATTCTTTGCGTGTTTCCCTTGCATTATCTAGGCACGGACTCATGTTTCAGTAACTGTTGTTCAACATCGATTAGAATGGACAGGGACTGTGATTGCTGTGTTCAGATGAGGGCTGAGTTGGCATCCCTTCGCTGACAGCTGCAGGCGGCGCTGACTTCGGTCGCGCAGCTTGAGGCTGTTGCCAATGGGCACCACTGTGGGGAGCCGGACTTGGGTATCATGGGGATGTCAACCTCATCCCATCTGTCCCCAGATCGATCTGCCACTGTGGTTGCCCCGGTTGCTGCCCGCAGTGGGGCTGGGCCCTCGCCTGTAGTTGATTGGGAGGTCGTTCCAAGGCGTGGCAGGCAGCGAAAGACATCCCCGGAGGCTGATCAGAAAGCCTCCCCGGTGCGTCTGACGAACAGGTTTCAGGTACTGTCTCTGGCTGAGCCAGATGCAGCTGCCTGCCCTGTTTCAGAGGATGATTCTCAGCCTTCAAGGACCGGGCAATCGCAGAGGGTGGGCTTATTGGTAGTTGGGAGCTCCAATGTTAGGCGCGTAATGGGGCCCCTTAGGGATATGGCGGCAAAGGAGGGGAAGAAATTCAATGTGCACTCCGTGTGCATTTCGTGTGGAGTCATTCCTGACGTGGAAAGTGTCCTTCCGGATGCCATGAAGAGCACAGGGTGCAACCAGCTGCAGGTGGTGGCACATGTCGGCACTAATGACATGTGTCGCTTTGCATCTGAGGAAATTATCTCTGGATTCCAGTGGCTATCTGATTTGGTGAAGGCTGCCGGTCTTGCTTACGAGATGAAGGCAGAGCTCATCATCTGCAGCATCGTTGACAGAACCGACTGCGGACCTTTGGTGCAGAGCCGGGTGGAGGGTCTGAATCAGAGGCTCAGACAGTTTTGCGACCGTGTTGGCTGCAGATTCCCTGACTTGCACCATAGGGTGGTGGGGTTTCGGGTTCCGCTGAATAGGTCAGGAGTTCACTACACTCAGCTGGCAGCTACATGGGTAGCGGAGGCTGTGTGGCGTGGACTGGGCGGTTTTTTTAGGTTAGAAGGCCTCGGGAAAGTATGGGGTGGGCTGCAATCTCAAAGGGTGCGTGGCAAATACAGGATGTGTTTGGATCAAGGAACAGTCGGAATAGTAGTTGTAAATTGCTGTAGTTGTGCTGGGAAAGTCCCTGAGCTTCAAGCGCTAATAGAAAGCACAGAAGCTGAAATCATTATAGGTACAGAAAGCTGGCTAAAGCCTGAAATACGTGCTGCAGAAATTTTTACGAAGTCTCAGACGGTGTTCAGGAAAGACAGATTAGGCAGAATTGGTGGTGGAGTGTTTGTGTCTGTCAGTAGTGGTTTATCTTGTAGTGAAGTCAAAGTAGATACTCAGTGTGAATTAGTATGGGTGGAGGTTATACTTAACAGCCGAACTAAGTTAATAATTGGCTCCTTCTACTGACCCCCAGACTCCGATGATATAGTTGCTGAACAATTCAGAGAAAATTTGAGTCTCGTAACAAATAAATACCCCACTCATACAGTTATAGTTGGTGGGTACTTCAACCTTTCCTCGATATGTTGGCAAAAATACTTGTTCAAAACCAGTGGTAGGCAGAAAACATCTTCCGAGATTGTCCTAAATGCTTTCTCCGAAAATTATTTTGAGCAGTTGGTCCACGAACCCACACGAATTGTAAATGGCTGTGAAAACACACTTGACCTCTTAGCCACAAACAATCCAGAGCTAATAGAGAGCATCATGACTGATACAGGGATTAGTGATCACAAGGTCGTTGTAGCTAGGCTCGATACCGTTCCTTCCAAATCCACCAGAAACAAACGGAAAATAATTTTATTTACAAAAGCGGATAAAGTGTCACTACAAGCCTTCCTAAGAGACAATCTCCATTCCTTCTGAACTGATTATGCAACTGTAGACGAGATTTGGCTCAAATTCAAACATATAGTAGCAACAGCAATTGAGAGATTCATACATCATAAATTGGTGCAGAGCCGGGTGGAGGGTCTGAATCAGAGGCTCAGATAGTTTTGCGACCGAGTTGGCTGCAGATTCCTTGACTTGCACCATAGGGTGGTGGGGTTTCGGGTTCCGCTGAATAGGTCAGGAGATCACTACACTCAGCTGGCGGCAACATGGGTAGCGGAGGCATGGTACACAAAACAGGTCCGAACGCTGTTGCAGAGGCAACAGAAAAAGCATGCAAAGTTCAGAAGAACGCGAAATCCCGAAGACTGGCTAAAATTTACAGACACGCAAAATTTGGCACGGACTTCAATGCGAGATGCCTTTAATAGGGTCCACAACGAAACATTGTCTCGAAATTTGGTAGAAAATCGGAAGAAATTCTGGTCGTATGTAAAGTACACAAGCAGCAAGACGCAGTCAATACCTTCGCTGCGCAGTGCCGATGGTACTGTTACCGACGACTGTGCCACTAAAGCGGAGTTACTGAACACAGTTTTCCGAAATTCCTTCACCAGGGAAGACGAATGGAATATTCCAGAATTTGAAACACGAACAGCTGATAGCATGAGTTTCTTAGAAGTAGATACCTTAGGGGTTGCGAAGCAACTCAAATCACTTGATACGGGCAAGTCTTCAGGTCCAGATTGTATACCGATTAGGTTCCTTTCAGATTACGCTGATACAATAGCTCCCTACTTAGCAATCATACACAACCGCTTGCTCACCGACAGATCTGTACCTACAGAATGGAAAATTGCACAGGCCAAACCAGTATTTAAGAAGGGTAGTAGGAGTAATCCATCAAACTACAGACCTATATCATTGACGTCGGTTTGCAGTAGGGTTTTGGAGCATATACTGTATTCAACATTATGAATCAGCTCGAAGGGAACGATCTATTGATACGTATCAGCACGGTTTCAGAAAACATCGTACTTGTGCAACGCAGCTAGCTCTTTATTCGCACGAAGTAATGGCCACTATCGACAGAGGATCTCAAGTTGATTCCGTATTTCTAGATTTCCGGAACGCTTTTGACACCGTTCCTCACAAGCGACTTCTAATCAAGCTGCGGGCCTATGGGGTATCATCTCAGTTGTGCGACTTGATTCGTGATTTCCTGTCAGGAAGGACGCAGTTCGTAGTAATAGACGGCAAATCATCGAGTAAAACTGAAGTGATATCAGGTGTTCCCCAGGGAAGCGTCCTGGGACCTCTGCTGTTCCTGATCTATATAAATTACCTGGGTGACAATCTGAGCAGTTCTCTTAGGTTGTTTGCAGATGATGCAGTAATTTACTGTCTAGTAAGGTCATCCAAAGACCAGTATCAGTTGCAAAGTGATTTAGAAAAGATTGCTGTATGGTGTGGCAGGTGGCAGTTGACGCTAAAACGAAAAGTGTGAGGTGATCCACATGAGTTCCAAAAGAAATCCGTTTGAATTCGATTACTCGATAAATAGTACAATTCTCAAGGCTGTCAATTCAACTAAGTACCTGGGTGTTAAAATTACAAACAACTTCAATTGGAACGACCACATAGATAATATTGTGGGGAAGGCGAGCCGAAGGTTGTGTTTCATTGGCAGGACACTTAGAAGATGCAACAAGTCCACTAAAGAGACAGCTTACATTACACTCGTTCGTCCTCTGTTAGAATATTGCTGCGCGGTGTGGGATCCTTACCAGGTGGGATTGATGGAGGACATCGAAAGGGTGCAAAAAAGGGCAGCTCGTTTTGTATTATCACGTAATAGGGGAGAGAGAGTGGCAGATATGATACACGAGTTGGGATGGAAGTCATTAAAGCAAAGACATTTTTCGTCGCTGCGAGATCTATTTACGAAATTTCAGTCACCAACTTCCTCTTCCGAATGCGAAAATATTTTGTTGAGCCCAACCTACATAGGTAAGAATGATCATCAAAATAAAATAAGAGAAATCAGAGCTCGAACAGAAAGGTTTAGATGTTCGTTTTTCCTGCGTGCTGTTCGGGAGTGGAATGGTAAAGAGATAGTATGATTGTGGTTCGATGAACCCTCTATCAAGCACTTAAATGTGAATTGCAAAGTAATCATGTAGATGTAGATATAGTATTAGCAAAATTCAGTGAAACCCTATTTTACACTTTTCAAGGGACTTTCAAGAAATGGTGTAAAATGTGGGAAACTGTAAAAGGTGGGAAATTACTTTTTAAATGGCGAAAGCTCTGTAGGGAAACCCACTCTCCTGCATTTTCATAATTTACCATATGTCTGATATATTTACAGAAAATGGATCAAAATAACCGACAGAAATTAGTTTATTATCTAATAAAGATTTTTTGACTTTGGTGCTTTGTTTAGCTGTCCCTGATACTTCAGCACAATAAGTGGTGCTAAAAATGATGTGTTTTGGAAAGAGGCAGATACAGCAAATTGAGCAACTGCTATATTATTGTTTTTAGTGTCTGTGAGGTAATTGGTGTATTTTGCAATTTTCATATTTATACTTTCACACTACACAAATATGCAATTTAAGTGTTACTAATCACTAAAGATATACACAACAACCATCATTTTTCTCTGTTGATCAATTATGGATATTGGACTTTGGCTGGTCAAATATTTAACAAGGAAATCTGCCATACAGCCATGCAATCTGAGAAGTTACTTTATTTTATTTTCACTACCAGTTTCGGCAATTCAATATGACATCTTCAGGCCCTTCCTTTGGAGGAAGGATTTGAGAATTAGTAACATCCAGAAACAGATGGCTCCAGCATGTCAATATCAATAATCTTTGAGACGTGCATATGGGCCTAGAGAAGGCATACTGAATTGCTGCAAATGGCAGCGAATATAAAATAAAGTAAATTCTCAGATTGCACAGCTGTTTGGCAAATTTTCTTGTTAAATGAACCGTCATTTTTAGTGCAATTTGTCCTGCAAAAATTCTAAGAAAGGTCATGTCAGCAGCTGAACATAGTACCCTAACCATTCAAGAGCTTGTCACGAAAAGTGTGTGAAATATTATAAAGCACATTAAATACGATGTGCGAATAAAGAGATCGAGTTACGCTAAAGATCAGTCTGTCACTCCAGCTTTATTTCACATTCACATTCATTGGCTTTGCCAACGTGCAACTAAACTTTCACTTTCAAACTTAACTAGATTGTGGACTATGCCACAGATCAGTGTCACCATAACCTAGATTATGGGAGAGGTGGTGGGTGGTTACCAACCACACTTAAGCATTTTAAGTACAAATTTTATAAAACATCATTAAATCTTTTATTTACTGTACTTACTTTTAATTTGTATGTCTTACATAAATGTGACATTTTTAACATAGATACAGTAGTCCCTGCTGTTTAATAAAAAGTCCAAAACTATGGGTTGTTTTAAATTTATTTTGGTGAATTTTTTTCAATATGGTTTTCAGATTCATAAACACAATAGAAAGCGTCTGCAGCAGAAATATACTTTTTTATCGTCTTCATTGTTGCATTTACATCTCAATAGACCACGATCATTATCACTATCACTCCATATAATGTCATCATTTTCCTGTGTATGGAAGTCAGTCACATCTTCAACAGAAATATTTTTGACAGTATCAACACTGTCATTACCATGTACAAAATCTTGCACTGGATGCTCGAACTGCAGCTTTTCCCACACTCACATCTGTTATGTCCGATTCATTTTCTTCATCTGTTTGAAGGAATCCCACATTTCAAAAGCAGTTGGAGGTCATGGACTCCTTAACCTCTGGTCATGCTTTGACAATATAGTGGAAGAGATTTAAAACTGACACTTTAAAAGAGGATGGCTCTTTTTCAGCTTTCATCAAAATTTAATGCCTTCTGCACCATGGCTTTTCTGTAATAAGTTTCAAAGGTATGCATATTGACCAACCTGAAGGGCTGCAATTTGCCTGTGCAGTTTGGTGGCAGGAAGCCTAACTCCACATTGCATAAATTTATATTTTTTTGATGTGCAGGAAAACAGTCTACAAACAGGAGAATATTCTTGTTATAGGTTCCCATTCTTGCATCAAAACTATGCACTTGCTTCTTGAATAGTTTCACTTTTATTCACACTTTATTAGCAGCAGTCACATTTTTAAAACAACCTGCATTTTTTTGTTTGCCAGTCACAAAAATTTTAATTTTTTCATAGCCACCAGTATGCGGGCTTAGCATTACTGTAAGGCAAGCTTTACCATGTTTCTTTCCATGGCAATTTTCACCTTTAAGACAAATGTTTTGTATGGAATGATGCTGAAAGAGAGACAAAATTCATCTATGCTGAAGATGTTCTTTGGTTTATAGGTCCCTATAAGTTCTTGTAATCTGCACTCTCCCATTCTCTAACAGTTTACGTTGTTTCTTTCACTACATATAGTTTTGCACACAACATTATACAGCTTCTTTTGAAACTACTGATCCACCTCTTAGATATGGATAAGTCCCCCATTCCCAGCATTCTGCCAATTTCAATGCCTTTTCGCACATCATCACATTGTCAATGAGGATATTCGAAGCATATGCTGTCTGAAACCAGTTTTTTGTAATTTGTTCTAGTTCCATATACTGAGAGTAACTGGCAAATTTTATCTTTTTTTTTTCAATTTGGCCCACTTTTGCTTACACTTTCTAAAACAGAGACTCTGTTTTTGATAATGGTGTTCAGTGGAGGCAGAGCTATCCCTAAACCCTTTAGTTAAAGTAACATGTGTTCTGTGATGAACTTCAATTCTTCTGGGAATTTTTACTTTCTCTTCTATGGAAAGAATTTCCTCATCTCTTTCCATAATATTTACCTTGATAACACTGAGACAGAAAATACTTGAAAGAAACAGCTAGCAATGCAACACTTTGATCACCTATACAAAGCTACGAACAATGCCACACAGTACACACAATCAACTTTTACCACAGCGGTTGGCAGGAGTAGCTACATTAAATGAAATTGACTTGCCTTTTTCTGTAAAGACAGCTTGTCAGTACAGTCAGCGTAGTCAACTTTAGTTAGCATACAACACATTGTCCAGTCATAAACAAACGATAAACTAAACTATACTCTTAGTTGCAGGTAACGGGAAGCGAATGTCCTCTGCTTATGATCATAATCACAGGGAGGCATTAATACTGAACCAATACGGCTAAAATAATGGCAGTATACTACTTTTTGTATACCACATGTCATCAAATACTAAGGTTATTCATGGCAAGAAACAAATGAATATCTTCTGCCAATTTCCGTCAAAACAGTTACTTCCATCAGCCACCCAGGCTGACTAAAACTTGTTGGGGGTAGGAGACAAAGCACTAGTGCCACAAACCGTTCTGAATTTTACCAATTCAGATCTACTGGGTACAGGGGCCAGGACTGAAGAAAATTAAACAAATATTGTTTGGAGACACTACTAAAAGGCGACATTTTGTGTCAATTATGTTAGTTCCCCCCCCCCCCCCCCCCTCCGTTAACATTCTTTCATTAAGCATAAATTAAGGAAAAATTATGACTATGTTAATGCAAAAACAGGTTCCAATTAACATTATGAACATAGGAAATTTGACAGGTGCAATGAAAAAATGCAAACAATGGGAAAAAATTAATTCTAGCAACGTAAAAGTGGAGTTATACTGTAAACTGCAGTATGTAAGACTGGGTGGCTGAGGGAATTTCTAGCAAACAATTGCCAAAGTTCACTAATGCTATGAAGCTAACTACAGTGATATGAAAAGGTTCATTAATGCTATAAAGGTAGCTACAATGACATGAAAAAGTACAACAGAACAGAGGTGGGAAGAGCAGGTACTGCTTACTGGCAGCTGCTGATCACTATGCAGCAACTGAAATTATGGAACAAAAAATAGAGGTCACCAGAGATAAGTGAGACACAGCACAGCAGGTGAATAGTGGATTCAGCAAGAGAACATCAGCATAGTTAACACCTGATAAAAGGACACAGATGGCAAATATGTGCAATCTTTTCTCTCCATTCCAAAGAGAACCCACCACAGCTTAGAAAGCTTGCTGGCAGCTAGGAGCCTTGGGAAATCTATTCCAATTCTCAATATCTCAGCACAGACACTAACAATTGGCAAACTTTAACACGAATTACTCTAGTGAGTCCAGATAAAGGATTAACTCCTCCAGGTAACCATTTACATCCATGAGCTAATATCACAGAAGAAACAAGGAAGGACATCTCACAATTTTGGAGGAAATATCAGTATAAACAAGATACAAAGTAATTAAGACAATCACTGGTCACAATTACAACTGCAGATGACAATCCTCTCAGCTGGATGAACAGCTTACCAAAAGATTCTGTATTCTCTTTTGCCAACTTCAGTTGCAGCATTTTCATATTTTCCCCTTTTGTAAATCCAATTCAATATCTCATGTGTTGCCCACGGCTTTACCTTTTTGTGTTTTTAATCCTCTGCTGCCTGCAGTATTTCATCTCTCAAGGCTACCCATTTGTCTTCTATTGTGTTCCTTACTCCTGTTTCAGTCAAGCACTGCCTAATGATCTCTTTGAAATCCTCAACAATGTTTTGCAGTTTAAAATCTGCTTCTGAAATCTCTGTCCAACCATTATGTAATCTACTTGAAACCTTTCTGTGTCTCTAGGTCTCAATGTACACAACATTCTTTCATGATTCATAAATCTAATGTTACTAATGCTTAAATTGTGCTCTTCTACCTGGCAGCTTCCCTTTCATTCCCCCCCCCCCCCCCCCCCCTAACCAGTCCGTGCTCTCCAACTTTTTTTTCTTTCTTTCCTTCCTTTCCCTATTGTCAAATGGTTCCTACCATTATAAAATTTTCATCTTCCTTAACTATCTGAACAAATCTATTCATCTTATCATATATTCGTTCTCTCTCTTTGTCATCTACAGAGGTATTAGGCACATAAACTTGTACAATTGAGGTGAGTGTTTTGTTTATGTTTACCTTGACAATGATAATGCATTCAGTATGTTGTTCACAATAGCTTACCCACATTCCTGGTTTGTTATTCATTATTAGACTTCCGTTATTTTATAACCTCAACCTATCCATTCCCTCTGAAAAAAAAAAAAAAAAAAATCTCTAGTCTGTCTATTCAATTAAGGGATCTAAGTTTCCATGCTCTGACACATAGGATGCTAGGTTTTTTGTTTTTTTTTTTTCTAATAACAACATCCTTCTGAGTAGTACCCACCTGAGGATCCAAATGGGGGAATATCTTACCTTGGAGATGGGCCAGTTCAAGAATTTTTTTCCTCACAAGTGACTTCTTGTCTGGCAAGTGCCCCGCCCCCCCCCCCCCCTCCCCTCAAACCTCATACACTTTCATCTGTGTCAATTTGCCTACTAATTGTGATACTAACTGATTACAAATCTTACACTTGGGTACCGCTGGCACCCACCTCAGCTTGGTGCCCCAAGTGGCACTTTGCGTTACTTGGGTCTTAAACCGGTCCTGGTCTCTGGCATATTTTAAGCAAGAAAATACCATCATTAAGCTATACAGTAGAGGTACATATAAAGAGAATTAACAGCCTTAAGTTCCCCTTGCGTCCAGCCGTTCACAGTAGCTACATAGCAAGGCTATGTTGGCTAACATTACAAGGCAAGATCAAGTATCCAGACTGCTGCTCCCTGCAACTACTGATGAGACTTTGCCCCTCTTCAGGAACAACAGGTTAGTTTGGCCTCTCCACAGATAGTCCTCTGTTGTTATTGCACCTTTAGTGGAACTATTTGTATTGTGGAGGCACGAAAGCCATACCACCTTGGCAAGATCCATGGTTCCTGAAGAAGAAACCTAGTGTTCCAAAATATACACACTTTTCAAGCCATGAAGAAAATACATTACAAGGTGCTTAACATCATAATGTCATTATTAATTTATATAACTACATATTTATTTCATTTTTACACGCTTATAAATTGAAACCTGAGCCTGATGTGACAAATACTTTATTTGCAATTTGTTTCAGTCATACGTTGCATTATTTTTGGCAAACCATGAATATCTGCACAGACTTTCGTTTTTGTTATAATGCACAAATGCTTAAATGTTGATACTGGACCTGATGGTGATATTGTGTGATTAAAATTTGTTACAAATAAATTATTTGGCATTAGAATTTTGAATGACTTTGAATAAATTTTCTTTTCTTTTTAAGCATTGTTTATTATTATGCCACATTCTGACCTATTATTTCTGATGAAAATACAATTAAAAAGTCTTCCTTTTGTTAAGATTTTGGCATATGTATTCCTGCACGGCTGACAGCAAATTAAAAACATAGTAATGTATCAGTTCAGAAGAAAACTTCCAAAGCACAATACAAGTAGCCCAGATTGTGACAGCAGCTGTTTATTATGAGTACAGCATGCACGGCCTACACTAACACATTTTTAGAAAGGCTTTATTTAAATTTTTTATAATCATAAAAGTTCCCATAAATTTTAAAGGCACATTTACTTGCATGCAATTTTTGAAGAACCACTTATTAACATGGTTCACTTGAAAGATTGAGAATTTCATGTAGCAAATAAATACTTACATAATCAGATTCTTTAACGTTACAAGCTGACAGTAAGCCTGAATTTTGTGGCAGTATTCTCTTCTCCTTTCTTGCTGCACTACGACTGGCACATTCACTCTCATGTGACCTCCGATCATCATCGGAATCAGTATCTCCAGCAGATGTATTATTTTCTTCCTCATTCTCTGTATTTTCTTCCTCATTCTCTGCAATATCTTCCTCATTCTCATCACTGGGGCAGTACTCACTTTCACTTGAAGAAATATCACTATCACTGCTATCATCCTTGGTCATTTGTACAATCTCTACAACATAAATAGGGAGAATAGTGTGAAAGACCATTAATAAACAGAAGAACTTCACTGTTACATGCTACATAATTTACGTGTGTATTGATCTTTTTTTCTTTGCTCACAAAACAGCAGGGTGACAAAACTGTCAATAGATTATGCACTATTTTTTGAATAAGGTGAAACACCAAGACTGAGATGTGTGACCACAATGAAATTTATTCCACCAGTTAAGGATAGGATGCTACACCAATGATTAGCATTACAGATCTGTACATGCACTATGACTGTGGAGATACAGTATGGAGTAGTGCCAAAATGTCCTGCAATCAGAGCCGCTAGATGACATGGCATAGAATCAAAGAGCACCAGAAGAGCAACTCTGCCACACGATAAGTAGGCATGTCCACAAAGTATCAAATGTGGCTGCAGGAGGACCTGAACGAACAAGCTGCTGTCCAACCATATCCCAGACATGTTCGATGGGCGACATATCAGGCAAATAGGCAAGCCACGGAAGCATTGGTACCTGTCATTCTTTGATCAAGGCTTGCACATTCCTCAGCTCATGCGACCGGGCATTGTCCTGCTGAAATTGGCATGTGGAATGGCCTGCAGGAGGGGCAGTGACTCGGGCTGTAAAACGTCCCTGATGTAGCAGCTGCTGTTCAGATTGTCCTCAAGACATTGGAGGCAAGATCAGGCATTGTAGGCAATGGTGCCCCAAACCAACATACTCGACATTTGTCTGCTATGTCGCTCAGCAATACAGTCTGTCCAATTGCGTTCATCACAGGGGTATCAAACGTGTATGTGGTCATCACTTCAGGACAAGTCTGAGTGGGATTCATCTGAAAACCTTCACTCATGAAGAGCGAAATTCCAAAGATCGCATGTCCGTACAGTTCACAGGCCCACTTGTACAGGCGACCTGGTGGGTCAGCCACCTGGCACACTCTGGTAAGCCACCAAGGAAACAGTATTGTTTAAGTGATCGCAAATGAGTGCCTGGCCTATTCTGTAACGTGTTCTACTGTTGTCGAGCAAATTTGTTCAGTGTTATGCTGTATCTTACTTGTTACTCTATAACGTACTATGTCAAATAAACCGTGTTTGTTCTTGCTTTAGCAAAATTGGCGACGAGTGACGATTACGTTTTCTCTGCGTGCTAGTGTCAGTGCTAAGTCACCCAACACTCATCTCGATGGAACAAATACTCCAATGTATCATAGCCCAGCAGCAAAGTATCCTGGAACAACAGCAGGCTCTCATCACTGCTGCCAGTCAGGCAGCCTCTGTGTGTTCGCAGCAGGTTACTCTCCCATCTGTGTCACCATTGCCCTTTCCAGCATACGATAAATTGGCTGAAGATTGGGACTCCTATGAGATACGGTTATGCCAACATTTCCAGGTTTTTCAAATGGGTGATGCAAACCTGTGTAGGGCTTTCTTTCTTTCCTGGCTTTCGCCACACATTTATCAGTTGCTGTGCCAACTTGTGCCTTTACAAGACCTGGCCAGCTTATCATTTGATGAAATGTGCAAGCTTCTCCCAACCTATTACTGTAACAGAATGCATGTCGTGGGAATGTGTGTAGAATGTTACCAAACCAATCTCACAAAGCCTGTGCTGCAGAATTACGTGGGCTGAGCTGTCACTGTAAGTTTGTCACTAGTACCTATCACGAATCCCACGCTGATCACATGGTACATCATGATATTATTCGTCTGACTCTGGATAGGGAAGTCCATGAAAAAG
Organism: Schistocerca piceifrons; assembly: GCF_021461385.2. NCBI lineage: Eukaryota > Metazoa > Arthropoda > Insecta > Orthoptera > Acrididae > Schistocerca > Schistocerca piceifrons. The sequence goes on from NC_060140.1 coordinate 137,204,095, forward strand.
CACTTCAATGTGAGAATCTGATGCTTACAGATGTGCTGAATATAGCACAGACCTTTGAAGTGTCATGGGCCGCAGGTGATCAGATTGCTTTGTGAGGGGAGTTATCGGAAGTTACTCAATCAACCCCAGTTCAGCAGGCTGCAAGTGTTCAGGATGATGGGAAAGCCACTGCAGCAGTACAACCTTCGACTCAACATAGCATGAGGCAGCGTCAGTTACAGCCACACCAGCAACAGGCCACATCACAGCATCAGCCACATGCCACCCTTCCGTTTTGCTTGTACTGCTTCATCCAACATGAGCGTGCTTTGTGCCCTAAGCATTGGGCTGTTTGGAACAAGTGTTGAAAGAAAGGCTGCACTGCATCGGCGTGTAACTCCACTTCAAATGTGGCGGACACAGTAGTACCAATGGACATAAACTGCACCTCTACAATGGCTGTCTCCCTGAACAAAGTGTTTATTGGCTTGAGTGTGTTAAATAAACCACTAAAAATGCAAGTGGACACAGGAGCTGCAGTGACTTCAGTAAACGCACGACTGTACATGGACCTGGACTCTCCTCCCCTCACACAGATTTCACAGAATTTGATTAGCTACCATTAACAGCAGATTCCGATCCTAGCTCAGCTCTCCACCCGTCTCTCACAAATCTGTTTTTTATCCCCTCACTTTCCTTGTTGTGGATCATTCCCATACTGCAGACCTGTTGGGGTCAGCTGCATTTAACTGTTCCAGTTTCTCTACTGACAATGAGGTAAAGTTAGTGTTAGAACAAGTTCCGTACCCACAACTGGGTTCCCTCTGATCTGAGTTTTCACCTCCGTTTTCCCCTGGGTTCAGTTGTGCTACCAGTGTTCAGGTCCACATTACCATGAAAGAGCCTGCCCGCCCTTGCTTTTTTGGGCTCAGGAGATGCCTGTCGCACTGTGCGACACTGTCAAGGCAGAATTAGAATGTCTGATGACGCTCAATGTCATTCAGCCTATCTCCTCCAGTGAATGGGTTACGGCACTGATCATCATTTGGAAGCCAATGGGTAATTTTCACCTCTGCAGTGACTTCAGTGTCATGATTAATGCACAGTTCGTAATAGATACATGCTCTTTGCCCCACTCTGATGAGTTGCTCCCAAAATTATCAGGTGGCCACTACTTTTCCAAGATTGATTTGTTGGAAGCATATCTCCAGTCCCCTTGGATGAGATCACTAAGTGCCTTCTCGTTGTCAATACACCTTTCGGCCTATACCAGTATTAATGCTTGCCTTTTTGGCTTTTGGTATCACTAGCACACGCGCAATTTTTCAGCATTTTTTACAAAAATGGCTGCATCAATTACTTCAACAATATCGTTGTTTTGGGTTCCTCCACTGAATACCACCTTAGCAACCTCTGATTGCTGTTTCCTGTTTTGCAGTCTGCAGCCCTCAAGTACAATCTTGCCAAATCTCATTTTTTTTTCAGCCGTCAATTGAGTACCTAGGTTTTGAGGTTTCTTGCACAATGGTAAAGGTGTTGTGTCACCATGCAGACATAATTGTGGCTTTGCTGCAACCGCCCTCCATTAAGAAGATGCAGGCATTTCTAGGTAAAGGTGTGTACTACCATAAGTTTTTGCTGGATGCATCCAATGTTGCTCAGCCCCTGCATGCACTTTAGCATAAAGCTGTGCCTTTTTTCTGGCCCCCAGCTTGTGACCAAGCATTTGTTTTGCTTCAATCTAAGCTTCAATCTGTCCCGTGTCTGACCACTTTTCAGCCAGGTCAGCATCTTGTGCTGGCTACAGGTGCCTCTCAGCGCGATGTTGGCGTACAAATAAGCAGACTGGTCTGAATGACTCATTGCTAATGCTTCTAAGTCCTGCTCAGCAGCAGAATTCTCAGATTGAAAAGGAAGCTTCCAGCAACTTCCCTCAAGAAATTTCACAACTTCTTGTATGGTTCTAAGTTCCACTTGATCATGGATCACAATCTGTTGGTTGCTCTTTTTAATCCTTCAGCTCCCATGCTGGACAAGGTAGCACATTGTTTGTAGTGGTCGGCTCTCTTCCTCTCCTGTTTTCATTATCAGATCCATTAAAGGCTGATGGCGCAACACATCAACACCGATGCCTTATCCCACCTTCCAATCAAGCTGGACTTGGTATTCAATCAAGACGAGCTGCTTTGTTTCTATACAGACAATGAGAACCAGAACACGGTCAATGGTTTTCCCACCACTAGTGCCACAATAGCACCGCCCATTGCTGAGGACCCTGTACTTAATCGTGTTCTCTCTTTTGTGCAGCCGAATGGTCATAAAAAATCCTCGGGCTGTGCCTCAGATCCCTTGGATAATTACTTCTCCCTCCAACACTGCCTTTCTGTGTTTGACAGGGTTCTTTTGCTAGCTACAAAGGATGTTGTCCCCCAGGTTGTGATTGCCACTTCCTTATGCCGCAATGTACTGTAGTTTCTGCATGTTAGCCATTGGGGGACCTCTCACACCAAAGCTTTGCCCTGCGGGCATGTCTACTGGCTGGGCAGCATAGATGGAGACATTACATGGCTTCTTGCCACTTGCACTCACTATGTACAGTTACAGGCAGCTCTGCAGGCATCTTTTTTTCCCCTCTGGCCAACATCGCAGCACCTGTGGGCGTATCTATATGTTGATTTTGCTGGACTCTTCCTAAATCAGTATTAGTTAATTGTAGTGGATGGCTGTTCCAAGTTCCCTTACAAGGCGCATTGTCTGTCCACATCCAGATCGGCCACTATTTCAGCCCTGTCTAAGATTTTTGCAACTGAGGAACTTCCATATACCATGGTTACCAAAATTGGCCCCTGTTAGTTTCTTGAGAATTTACATCTTTTAGTCGGGCTAATGATGTTTACCATCTCACAGCTCCCATTTCATCCTCAATCTAATGGGGAGACTGACTTCATGGTTCGGACATTTAAAACTCAGATGTGGAAGTATGTATGTGGCAGATCCTGTGAAGCTGCTTCTGACCATTTTTTGAACTTGTACCATTTCACTCTGGTGGGACAGGAGCTCAGCAGATCTGCTACATAGACGCCAACCACAGCCCTTGCTTCACCTGCTGCATCCAACGCCACATCCTCTGGCACTGTCGGCTCCACGATGGGCGCACCTCTCTGGGCTCATGGTTTTGGCCACCGGCCAAACTGGGTTCCTGCTATCATCGAGCATCACTGGGGCTAATGCCTACGCATCATCCACACTCCAGACAGGCGGACATCTAGTCACTTCAACCACTGCCTCCCATGTCCCCATTACCACCAATGACTGCTCCTGTGTCACAGACGGTTCAGTTCGCACCGCAGCGGCAGGTCACTGCCTGGCAGATCACCATCTGGGGTTCCTGCCTCCGCCCCCACTTCTCAAACGCCATCGCCGGTGCAGCCCCCACTGCACCTGACACTGCAGCCACCACTGCCTCTGTGGTTGGGTCCTCCGGCACCATCCACTGACGTCAATGAGGATGTCACTATGGAACACAGTCCCAGGTCCTGCTCTACGCCCTCTCATGGGAGATCACCTTGGTCAGCCCCATGGCACGCTCTTATGAGCCGTCAACGAAACAGTATTAGTTAAGCAATCACAAACAAGTTCTCGGCCTTTTCTGAACTGTATTACTGTTGTTCAGTCAATGTGTTCACTGCTATGCACAACCTGTATCTTACATGTAGCTCCTATAAAGTACTGTGTTTCCTAAATCATGTTTGTTCTTGCTACAGCAACTATATTTTGCCACACAACATGCCAGAGTAGCATTCAGTGTTGGCATTCAAGTACCAATTGCAGTTTGCCACGTTGGCGAATTATAGTCTATGGGAACCTACACAATAGCATGCGTGCCACCAGTCCACGCCACAGAAGACAAAACTGAACTATCAACGTGGACATGACCACACCTACTGAGTGCTCAAATGTTGCACCAACACTATGGACGATGCTGTCCTGTCTCTTATGGCCAAGCAGATAATGTGGCGATCATCTCACACTACAGTCGCACTGTGTTATCCAGTACTCTGTCAGCAACGTGTGAGCCCCTCTCCTCTCCACTGGTTCCACTTATGCCTGATTGTTGAAGCAGCGTGCCTTGTGGGAGCTGCAGTGTCATGGAACAAAAGACTCACCTCCCAGAGACCAATCATTCTGCCCCGTTCAAACACACATGCCGATATTCTACCCCGTGATGTCAGCTAGGCGTAGTAGCACCTGGTAACCTGTTTCCACTTTGTATGACAGCTCCACACCAACTGAGCATTGGGTAACACTGATCTGTCCAGTCACACAAAAGAGGATGCTGTTGTTGGGCCTCCATGCATTCTGCCATTTAAATTACTTATTGTTCCACTGTTCCACACGTTCTCTTACCGTGGCATGTTCCACACCATAGCTCCTGAGTGTTTCACTTTTTACAAACAGTAGTGTACATCGCAGCAGAACAGTTTGTTTATTTCCGAATCTATTGTCTCTCTTGGGAAAAGGCCAATAATCTTATCTTCATTAATGACATTCCACCATCTCTGTTTACTTTATCAACACGGTTTTGGTGAATAGTTCTCAGTGACAAAGATTTTTCTCTCAAGGTGTACCCATAACGGCAAAGCTCTGTTCACTCATTCTGTCGTTGGTGACAGGACTAAGTAGGGAACTGTTAATCTCAAACAGAGAACCTGCATTTACATGGCATCTCAGTAGTCACTATTATTACCTAGTTTTTAAAATGACATAGTGCAACTGCATGAACAACGATCTTTTATATTTCAACTATAAAACACACTCCCATGACTGTCATAAGACCTCCCAGATAGTACCCAGGTGCCTTTCAGTCTAGCTTATTGATCATGTTACTGTCACAACTTTATTGTTGTTTTCCTTATACTGATGAGAGAATTATATAAATTCTTGAAATTCAAATTCAAGTGGACTTTGAAAGAGAAAAAGAGGGGGGGGAGAGAGAGAGAGAGAGAGAGAGAGAGAGAGAGAGAGATAGGAGTTGTTCCTCCAGTCATCAAGATCAACTAATGGTCGCAGAATGTAGACCAAATATGATTGCACATATTAATGTGCCACTGAATGAACATTTTACCTCATTCCACTGCTAATCTGCTAATCTTTGTAACACAGTCAAAAAAAAAAAAAGGGTAGTGAATGGGTGCAGTTAAACAGAACAGATTTTACTTAAGGGAGGAAAGGAAAGGAGAGGGGGTTTGGAAAGGGAACGTAGAGGGTGGAGGGGGCAGTGACAGGTCACCCAGACCTGAAGTTAGGGGGATCCCATCTGTTATAAGGTTCCAGGAACAGGCGGAACACCCTTTAACTTATTGACAATAATACCTCTCTCCTTCCAAAAGAAGTAATATGTGTGTTCCAAAAGCTATGAGTACTGTCCTTTATATAAAGTTCATATGAAGCGTTTCTATCAGCAATACTGAGAGATGTATCTCCTCAAATTAAGTTCTGTTCATTCGTTCTTTTTTATTTTAATGAACTTCTGAAATGAATTTTTATTTTACACAGGTTAATCTTTACTGCTGTTTGAAGTTACAGTGTTACCTAGACATTCTCTATCATTCTTAGAATCTATCTCCCACAAATCTTGCAAGAGGCTCAAAAAATGGATAAATATATTTTAATATTGAGGTAAATGCTTTACACAGGCTGACATCAACCTATAGGGCAGTCAGTATGGTGTGGTGCAGTGAAGCCAGTATGCAATAAACAACAGATATATGTTTATACTCCATAAACCACCTTACAGTTATGACAGAAGATACTTTGTACCAGTATTATAGAGGTTCTCTGGCCTATTCCATCTACACAGTGAGTGAGGACAAAAAACATATGTCTCTCAGTTATTGCCCTAAAGTCTTTATCTTACTCTTGAAACTCCTACACAAGATGGATGCAGAAGAATTTTTTAACAAGAGACACTAAGTCACAGACAGGAACAATGAAAAGACTGTTATTCACATACTATGAGAAAAAAAGATCCTTCTTTCGAAATAGAAAACATACATACATACATACATACATACATACACAACCCACACATACTGGTCTTTTCATACTTTTGCAAAAGCTACACCTGTCACAATTTTAGCACCCTGTGCTGGAAGTTGTTATGCCTACTTGATAAGATCTCCAAATGCTGGCCACGTGGGGTGGCCACGCAGTTTGAGGCACCATGTCACGGATTGCACGACCCCTCCCACCGGAGGTTCAAATCCTCCCTCAGGGGGGTGTGTGTGTGTGTGTGTGTGTGTGTGTGTGTGTGTGTGTGTGTGTGTTTGTTGTGTCCTAAGCATAAGTTAATTTATGTTAGGTTAAGTAGTGTTTAAGTTTAGAGACTGATGACCTCAGCAGTTTTGTCCCTTAGGAATTCACACACATTTCCAAATGCTGGAGTAGCACTCTGGAATTAGTTGGATTAACATATAATGTATGCCACTTCCTTTACTGATACAATGAACTTTCATAAAACCTTTCCAACAAATCTAAGTTTCCCATTCACCTTCACTACTGTTGATACGACTCACTCATCTCATTCCATATTAATTTCCAATAGCTCCCCTAAATATTTAACATATGTTATGGGCTCCATTAATTTACCACTAATCTCAAATATTACTGGATTCTCTCCCTGTCACAGGCATTATTTTACACTTACCTACTTTTAAAGCAAACTGCCCTCCATTGTACCAAGTGGAAATTCATTACAAGTCATTTTCATTTCCTTACAATTATTAATGATAGATAACAGCTCATCAGTTAGAAGTCTGTTCAAACTAACTTGTAAATCACTTATTTATACTGAGGATACTGGCACTTCTGTTGAACTTTCTTGGAATGTGGGCGATGTTACTTGTGTGTGTGTTCAACATTCACCATCCATCCAAACACTATGGTTTCTCTCGTTGTTGTTCTTGGTGTTGGTGTTGTTGCTGTTGCTGTCATGGTAGTCTTCATTCCAAAGACTGGTTTGATGCAACTCTCCATGTCAGTTCATCCTGTGCAAGTCTCTTCATATCCACATAACTACTGCTACTTCCAGCCATTTGAATCTGCTTACTATCTTCAAGCCTTGGTTTCTCTCTATGTTTTTACCATCTGAACTTCCCTCCAGTGGCAAACTGATGATGCCTCGATGCCTCAGGATGGGTACTATCAACCGATCCCTTCTTTCGGTCAAGCTGTGTCATAAATTTCTTTTTTCCTCGAATCTAATCTACTGTCTCCTTATTAGTTATTCAATGTATCCATCAAATCTTCAGTACGGTATTCTTTTATACCACCAAGTTTCAAAAGCTTCTATTCTCTTCTTGTCTGAAATGTTCAGCAACCACATTTCACTTCTGTACAATGTTGCAATCCATACTAACATCCCCAGAAGTCTTCCTGGCATTTAAATTTTAATTAGACATTAACAAATTTTTCTTTTTCAAAAATGCTATTCTTGCTGTTGCCAGTCTGCATTTCATACCTTCTCTACTTCTGCTATCATCAGTTATTTTGCTGTCCAAATAGCAAAATTCATCTTTCTTATTTCATTTTCTAATCTACAAAGGGCATTCAAAAAGTTTTGCACAGTCATCTCTAATTTTTTAATTTTTTGCAGGAGAAAAATGAAATTTTTTGTGAACATACTTGGAACATTTAGCTATAAGTTGGTATATAAAAATATTTTCTTTTATTTACAGGTGAGCCATAATGGACCACAAAGTAGATGTCAGGTTGAACAACGGTCTGCGATGGACTTCCTCTTCAAGACCGGCAATGACTCTGCCACATTGGTTCACAGGAATTTGCTCCCTGTTTATGGGGAGGACACAGTGGATTGCAGCAGTATCCAGCGGTGGTTGCAGAGGTTTAAAGAAGGTGATTTCTCTCTACACGATGCAGTAGACCATCGACGGCAGTGAGTGATGTGAGTAAGGACACCATTGATCAAATCATCAAAAATGACAGATGTGTGATGACACAACAGCTTGCTGAAATGACTCGTTTGTCATTGGGTAGCGTGGTATCACTGGTACAGTCACTAGGGTACAGAAAAATCTGCGCATTGGGTGCCTAGATTATTGACAAGAGAAATGAAAACAATGAAGAAGAATGCATGTGAGGATCTCATGAAGACCTTTACTGAAGAGTGGGAGCAGCATTTTGATGGCATCATTACTCAGGATGAAAAATGGTTGCTTTTGTCTGAACCTCAGAGCAAAACCCAATCCATGGAGTGGCATCATCCGGATTCCCTTCGAAAGAAGAAACCACGACTTTCATGAACAGCAGGCCAAAAGGTGATGGCCTCCTTCTGTGATCAGTGTGGTGTCATTTTCATTGACTTTTCGGAATCCGGTTCCACAATTAAGTGGGACCGTTACTGTTTGTCATCGGACAAGCTGCGACATGCCATCAAGACCCACACACCACAGCTTCAGGGTCAGCTCATCAGACTACACCATGACAATGCCAAACCCCATACAGCCCTTATGATGCAGGAGAAAATCAGGAAAATGGGTTAGAAAATTGTTCCTCTCCTAATTACAGTCCCTACTTGGCTCCATCTGATTTTTACCTCTTTGGTCGTCTGAAGGTCCACCTGCATGGTAAAACATTTGATAGTGATAAAGACCTTATTTCCTGTGTCAAGCGATGGTGTAAAAGTCAGTCCCCAGAATTTTACCAAAGTGCATTTACATCACGGAAAGAATGTTGGTCCAGATGCATCACAGCTGACGGAAGCTACATTGAGTAGGCTCAATGTATAGCTAAATGTTCCAAGTATGTTCACAAAAAAATTCATTCTCCTCCAGCAAAAAATAAAAAAAAATTAGAGACTACTATGCAAAACTTTTTGAACGCCCTTTGTAATTCCCTCAGTATCACCTGTTTTAATTCAATTGTATTCCATTACTCTTGTTTTAATTGCATTACAGTTAATATTATAATTGACAAGTCTTACAAATTTTGTGCTACTCTAAATAGAATATGAACAAATTGTAGCAGATGTGCTGACTCCTTGTACAGATGGGGCAAAAAAAAGCTTCTCCCCAGTGAGACTGTAGCACTCCTAGGCAAACTGTAAAACATACAGTTGAAGATTGCCCACTGACAGCCTTCATGGGTGACTTCCAAATTCTTGTACACTGCTGAAAAGGTGGTAGAATACATCATCGACGTGGACATTCGGCTGTAGTTAAGTTCTCATATATTTTGTAGTTGTACATATTTTATGTAAGTCTACATATTTTTTTTCTCTTTATATATGACTTAAATGTCTTATATGGATTTTTGATATCTGTACTGTAGACTACTCATAAGTAATTAATTCAAATGATGGAAGCCATACACTAAATAAATAAATCTTATAACCTCTTTCCGAGACACTATATATCCTGTTTAACTGCTCTTCTAAATCCATTGCCGTCTCTGTCAGGATTACAGTTATCACTGACAAACCTCAAAGTTTTTATTTCTTCGCCCAGAACATCAATTTCCTTTCCAAATTTCTCACTGGTTTCCTCTACTGCTTGCCCTCCGTACTGATTGAACAGCGCTGAGAATAAGCTACAGCCCTATCTGTCACCCTTCTCCACAACTGGTTCCCTTTCACATCCAGCCACTGCAGTCTGGTTCCTGTTCAAGTTGTACATACCTTACAGTGCCTTTATCCCAACTACTTTCAGAATTTCAAAGAAAGTGATTTAATAAACCAGGTCAAAATATTTCTCTAAATCTGGTTTCAGTTCAGACAAATGTTTCCTTCCATTGTAATAGAAATTTATACACAGCAGGAAATGTCATATTTTTGAAAACAGCTTTATCTGATTCATCTTCCAAAAAAGTCACTACAACAGTTACAGATACAGCTGTTGGAGTTGCAGCAAATGACCACATAAACAGCTATGTGACAGCATACTTATCAGGAAAGCACTGCTACAGCATGGTGCACTCCACAGAAAGATCACAATGAAAGCCCAAAAAGAAAACAGTACAAACTGACTAATCACAGAACCAGTTTCAATATTCAGGCCAATTGGAGAAAACACATTGGTTAGTAAACGAAACACAGAAAAGTGAAAGTTTCGCATAATTGTTTCGGTAAACAGCGTACTGCTTCCAAAATGAATAGTCTGATGTGTCTGAAATAAAGTTTACAGTCAACAAGTATTAACATGTATTATGACTGCGCAGTGAGACATGGACTATCAATGCAAATATCATTCAAAACCTAAGGGATACTCAGCAAGTAATGGATCATGGGAAATACTTGAGTGGAAAACGTATTTATGACTGTACTGAAAATGAAACAGAGGCAGGGAATACACAGCCAACCAAAAGGGTGGATGGTTCACTTTTACCACATTCTAAGGCACTGTGCTATTTGCTACTCTGCAGATGACAAACTTGCAGCCATACACACTAACAAATCATGTACACACAGCCTGCATACTACACTGAAGAGGCAAAGAAACTGGTACACCTGCCTAATATCATGTAGGACTTCCACATGCACGCAAAAGTGCCGCAACATGACTTGGCATGGGACTGACTGATGTCTGAAGTAGTGCTGGAGGGAACTGACACCACGAGTCCTGCAGGGCTGTCCATAAATACATAAGAGTATGAGGGGGTGGAGATCTCTTCTCAACAGCACGTTGCAAGGTATCCCACATATGCTCAATAATATTCATGTCTGAGAAGTTTGGTGGCCAGAGGAAGTGTTTAAAAGCAGAAGAGTGTTCCTGGAGTCACTCTGTAGCAATTCTGGATGTGTGAGGTGTCACACTGCCCTGCTGGAATTGCCCAAGCCTGACGATATGCACAATGGACATGAAAGGATGCACGTGATCAGACAGGATGCTTACCGAAGTGTCACCTGTCAGAGTTGTGTATAGACGTATCAGGGGTCCCACATAGTTCCAATTGCACACGCTGCACACCATTACAGAGCCTCCACCATCTTGAACAGTCCCTTGCTGACATGCAGGGTCCATCAGTTCATGAGGTTGTCTCCATACCCATACATGTCCGTCCACTCCATACAATTTAAAATGAGACTCGTCCCACCAGGTAACATGTTTCCGGTCCTCAACAGTCCAGTGTTGGTGTTGATGGGCACAGATGAGGTGTAAAGCTTTGCGTCGTTTAGTCATCATGGATAAACGACTGGGCCTTCGGTTCCGAAAGCCAATATCAGTAATATCGTTGAATGGTTCTCACACTGACACAAACCCAGCACTCAAATCTGCAGCAATATGTGGAAGGGCTGCACTTCTGTCGTGCTGAACGATTTTCTTCAGTCATCGTCAGTCCCTTTCTTGCAGGATCTTTTACTAGCTGCAGAGATAACAGAGATTTGATATTTATCTGAATTCCTGATACTCACAGTACACTCGTGAAATGGTCGTACGGGAAAATCACCACTACATCACTACCTCGGAGATGCTGTGCCCCATTGCTCATGCGCCAACTATAACACCACGTTCAATCTCACTCAAATCTTGATAACCTGCCATTGTAGCAGCAGTAACCACTGTAACAACTGTGCCAGACTCTTCTTGTATTATATAGACGTAGCCGACTGCAGCACCATATTCTGCCTTTCTACATATCTCTGTAGTTGAATTCGCATGACTAAACCAGTTTCTCTGGCACTTCAGTGTAGCTTGCTATATATCAATTTGATGGAAACAGCGCAGACAGTCTATGGAACATGCAAAGCAAGAAACCAAGTAGATGGGTAAGAAATGATACAATGACTTAATGAATCATGGATGGATGGCATTAAAAACATTTAGATACAGGATGAATCATGTGGCTCAAGATCATAAGGTATGGAAGAATCTAGAGCAGGCCTCAGTCCAGCAGTGGATGTCAACTGACCGAACACACTAACAATCTATTGCCTATTTTTAAATGAAGTATTGCTACTCTATCCGCTTTGATCCAGGAAAATGTTTGAAAAATTATCTTCATCAATCACAAATCATACTGAAACTATATAAGAAGAAGAGTGGAAAAGAAGTATTGATCTATGACTCCCATTGCCATTACAACAGATGAAGTCTGAGTGACCTGTCCTCTCTTTTTAACCTTGCCAAACTATCCCTCCCTCCTCCCCAAGGAAGGAACTATCAGTGAGGCTACAACTCATGGGTGACACACATCTACAGAGCGGCAGGTTAAGTATTTATCTTTTCCTGTGCTTTCCTCGTAGTACCGGGTGATCAAAAAGTCAGTATAAATTTGAAAACTTAATAAACCACGGAATAATCTAGATAGAGAGGTAAAAATTGACACACATGCTTGGAATGACATGGGGTTTTATCAGAACAAAAAAAAAAGTTCACAAAATGTCCGACAGATGGTGCTGGACAGCAAAACGTCAGTGACATCGTGTATAAAAAGGAGCTGTAATGAGAGAGAGGATCAGATGCGCCAGCAGTCGCAGCATGTTGACGTTACCTGAAAAGGCGCTTTTAGTGAAGCTGTATGTTGTGGATTGGCAAGAGCGCCAACCCACTATGAGAGGAAGCCGAAAGGCACGCGTTTTAGCTCACGCAGGCTGGCATGAGGTCTGGAAAAGGTCAAGGAAATTAGACTAGCAAAAAATGTACGTAGCGGCTGGAATACTTAACTTTAATCCATAATTGGTGAACATCGCTCTTGATGGTACATGTTTTACAGCATCAATAGTAACTGGTAATGGCGCCTTGCTAGGTCATAGCAAATGACGTAGCTGAAGGCTATGCTAACTATCGTCTCGGCAAATGAGAGCGTAATTTGTCAGTGAACCATCACTAGCAAAGTCGGCTGTAGAACTGGGGCGGGTGCTAGGAAGTCTCTCTAGACCTGCCGTGTGGCGGCGCTCGATCTGCAATCACTGATAGTGGCGACACACGGGTCCGACGTATACTAACGGACCGCGGCCGATTTAAAGGCTACCACCTAGCAAGTGTGGTGTCTGGTGGTGACACCACACTGTATTATCAGAATGGGGAATGTGCTAGTTCAGCATTACAATCCTATCGCCATAGGAAGGGGATTCAAACGGGTAAAGGTCCATTGACAAATGCAGCTGTGGCAAGAATGATTTCGAAGTTCGAAGCCACGGGTTGTTTAGACGATAGACCCTGTATCGGCCGACCGAGCACAAAGTGTAATGCTGCTGAGACAGTTCAGGAAGAAATAGAGACTGTAGCGGGTTCGCCTATGCACGGGGAAGTCAGCGCTCGTGCAGTCACACCTCACACCGGCATTCCATACACTACTGTTTGGTTGGCACTGAGGCGTACCCTCCAATGCTACCCGTACAAAATTCATCGGCATCATAAACCGTTACCTGTCGATTTAGTGAAGCAGAGGGCATTTGCGGTGTGGACGTTTCAAAAGATGGCAGAAGATGACGATTGGTTGAGTAACGTGTTGTGGACTGACGAAGCTCATTTCACACTCCAAGGGTCTGTCAATGCCCACAACTGCAGAATTTGGGCTACCGAAAATCCTGTCGTGGAAACTCATTGCACGACGATAAAGTCACGGTATGGGTTGGATTTACCACATCTACCGTTATTGGGCCTTTTTCCTTCGAGGAAATGTGTGATTCTCGTTTTGTAACTGCGACTGTGATGGGTGAGAGGTACGCCGATATGTTACAGAATCGCATCATCCCCAGCCTAGCTGATAAACACCTGCTGGAACGTACGATGTTTATGCAGGATAGTGCTCCACCCCATATTGCTAGACGCGTGAAAGATCTCTTGCGCGTGTCGTTTGGTGATGATCGTGTGCTCAGCCGCCACTTTCGTTATGCTTGGCCTCCCAGGTCCCCAGACCTCAGTCAGTGCGATTATTGGCTTTCGGGTTACCTGAAGTCGCAAGTGTATCATGATCGACTGACATCTCTAGGGATGCCGAAAGACAACATCAGACGCCAATGCCTCACCATAACTCTGGACATGCTTTACAGTGCTGTTCACAACATTATTCCTCAACTGCAGCTATTGTTGAGGAATGATGGTGGACATATTGAGCATTTCCTGTGACGAACTTCATCTTTCCTTTGTCTTACTTTGTTATGCTAATTATTGCTATTCTGATCAGATGAAGCGCCATCTGTCGGACATTTTTTGAACTTTTGTATTTTTTTGGTTCTAATAAAACCCCATGTTAATCCCAGCATGTGTGTCAATTTGTACCTCTCTATCTACATTATTCCGTGATTTATTCAGTTTTCAAATTTATACTGACTTTTTGATCACCCGATATATTTCTTAAATTTCGTGCATGGTTTTCTGTTTAAGAGGTGTAACCTAGCATTTTGTAAGTGTAAATTCAAGCAGTCTGTAGCACATGTTTCATTTCTTCTGAACAGCCAGGTTCACAGCTCATGGAGGCATCAGCATCCATTGGTGACACATCAGGAAGGTAGAAAGTTGCATATCTAGGATTCTGTCCACTTTTATAGTTTACTTCTTCAGCTAGCCTCTCTAGAAAGTGTAGGATAGGATGTGTGCGTGCTGTGTGCAAATGCAGGAGGAGCGAACAGCTGAATGTAGTTTTGGCTACGGCTGATCACCTTCAGGCTGCTGCCTTAGTGTGTAGTAGTGGCAGAGAATCTGGGGTGAAGCGTGGGACACTTCAGGTGTCGCTTGTTCCACCCAGGGGCTCTGCTGCGAAGGTACCTCCTAGCGTACGCAACATGGTGGATCTGTCCTCATAGCAGAGTGAGTGGCAGGCAGTAACACATTCATGTCACTCAAGGTGGAGGGAATGGCTGTGTGGCTTCACCCATTCACCCTGTGAGTGGACAGGTGGCTGCTCCTTCAGCAGTGGTCTGAGAAGGTACACAGGGGTAGGAGTTTACTAGTTATCAGGAGCTCCAACATTAGGCACATTATGGAGCCTCTTAGGCAGATAACGTTCAGGGCTGGAAAGAAAGCTTGCATTCACTAGGTGTCTGCATCCAAGATGCAGAGGGGCCTTGCCTGAGGCTATCAAGCATGCAGGATGCAGTCTGCTGGTTGCTCATGTCAGCAACACTGACATCTGTTGCATGGGTTCTGAGGCCAACCTCAGTTCATATAGGCAGATGGTGGAAGTGGTGAAGGCTGCTGGCCTTAAGCATGGTGTGCACGCAGAGCTTTCAATTTGCAACATTGTTCCCAGAGTTGACAGTGCTTCGGTTTGAAACTGAGTGGAGAGTCTCAACCAAAGGATTTGTCAGTTCTGTGACAGTCTTGGCTGCAGATTTCTAGACATGCATTATCGACTGGAGATTCGTAGGACTTCCCTTGATAGGTCAGGGATGCACTACACAAAGGAAGCAGCTACCCGGGTAGAGGGTACTTGTGGGGTGGACATGAGGGTTTTGTGTTTTGTAGGTTAGGTGGTAGTCTGAGGTACTCTGATGAACACTTGCCAGTTGATACGCAGCAACGGAAGTCAGACTGCCTTGCGAGTAAAGACACTTCAACTGTCAAAATTTTATCAGTACACTGTCAAAGTATTTGTAACAAAGTTC
Organism: Schistocerca piceifrons; assembly: GCF_021461385.2. Classification (NCBI taxonomy): domain Eukaryota; kingdom Metazoa; phylum Arthropoda; class Insecta; order Orthoptera; family Acrididae; genus Schistocerca; species Schistocerca piceifrons. Next base: position 137,219,639 of record NC_060140.1, read on the forward strand.
CTGAATTTTGCTGCCTTCCAGTAAAGTTCTTGCACTCACATTATTTTCAGGACTGAGAGCTGGCTGAAACCTGGAGTGGAGAGCTCCGAGATATTTAGCGAATCATGGAACATATATAACAAAGACAGACAATAGGCCATAGAAGGGGATGTGTTCACTCCCATTGACAAAAATATTGCCTGTATTGAGGTTGAAGCTGAGTGTGACAGTCAAGTTATCTGGTCGTGTGTAACAGGTGAAACCAAGTTAATTGTTGGATGTTTTTACCAGCCACCCACTTTTGCTGTGACAGTTCCAGAGTCATTCACAGAAAGGCTATGGTCAGTAGTGCGTAAACACTCGGATCATGCAATACTGGTTGGAAGTGAATTTAATCTGCTAGGTAGAGACTAGGATGTCTATGGATTCATTGCAAGAGGTACAGACAGGCAGACTTGCAAAATACTTTTGAACACGAGCAGCTAGTTTGGCAGCCTACATGCAATGGAAATACCTTGGACCTTGTAGCTACAAATAGGACAGACATTATCAACAGCATCAGTATAGAAATGGGGATCAGCAATCATGATGTCGTTGTAGCAACTATGGTTATGAAAGTTAATAAATCAATTAAGAAGGCTGGAAAAGTGTTTCTCAAGGTGTATACGCAGACAAGGAAAAAAAAACTGCCAGATCTTTCCCCAGTTAAAAATACTTTCTCCTACGTGAACATACAACTTTACCATGTTAAGTGACAGTATACTTTTCCTCGTAATTGTAAAACTTATCAATCCTTTGAATGATTATGGTTTTATACACCAGTGTAGAACTTCCCAGCACTTTAGAAAACAAAACTCAAGAAAAAAAATTGTTTTGGAAAGATCTTTGATGTGCACCAACACGTGCACTGCATATTTTCGTATTAGGAAAGTATAAATTTGAAATCCACCACACACCGCATGTTACTTTCCAAAGCATTGAAATCGAGATTGTGATGTGCTTTTGTAAGCTAGACATAGCTCATGTCACGTGATCTTGCCGGCCGATGACAGAGAATATTCAGAGCATAGGACACGTGATGTGGTCAGCCAATAGCAACATCCCTGTTAAGTAGCACAAACCCACAAACAGTAAAAGTTAATGGTTTAAATTAATACACATAGTGTTGCTACAAGAACAAAAAAAGCTTTCACATATAATATTGGTCTCTAAGATTAATAAGCAGCAAGAGAAGCTAAGCTTTCACATATAATGTTTATCTTTTTTGCACTTGTTACACTTTAAGATAAATCACACAAATGTGCCAGTAAAATTTTTAACAATGACATAAAATTCTTCAAATGGTCATCCTCAAAGAGTTGATTTTTAAATGAGAGTCAAATGCTCTGTGATTTAAGAAATTCATCATACATTCTCGCACATACTTCACCTTGCGTAAAAGGAAATTTACTTTGAAAGTAAAGCTTTTCAAACAACCATTCATAATATTTTCCCATGACCAGTTAAAAACAGGTTCATTTCAGCAGTTGCCAGAGAGCACCAGGTAATAGGCATCACCATGCTTGTACAGCTACTATGACTCAGGAAGCCTGTACGTTTGTAAAACATTGAAAGGTCTTACATTGGGTCATAAAAGAAACAAGACATTAGAGGATACCTCAAGAGCATCAGAATTTTGTGAACAATACGAAAATGCATAATTCGGCTTAAAGTGCACATTTGTATCTCCAGATTCGGATGTAAATTTTCTTGGATTACCACTACTGTATCATCTCATGTTTGGTTCTTTATTATGGCATAATGCCTCACATGCTAGAAAATGAAAACATGCACTTGAAATGCAGCGACCAGTTGAAACTAGCCAACAGTGTGGAATTAAACACTTTGTTTCAAACAAATTGACTGCCTCAGTGGAAAAGATTAATAAAAGCCAAATTTCTTTAGCAAACCGACAAAAATAACTTCATTTTTCTGCAAGACAATTAATGCTTGACTGTCAGAAAGGTGGAAATAAAACAAAATCTGAAACTAATAACATATTTTAGCCTTCCGCATTTATGTGAATGTATTTTAATTCACTTCATAGCTCCCAGAAATCCATTTTGTTTTCATTTGACATGAGAGCAATAAATGAAGAGGAAACAGCAAAATCACTAAATGTAAACACAGGTCATGTGGAGACTACCCACCTCCCCACTGCAATTCAAGAGTGCTCTGTGCATCAGCCCCAGATCTATGATATTTCCGGACTGGGGCAATACTAGATAGTGGCCCCCCTCCCCACCCTTGAGTGTTAGAGGCAGACAATTTGCACTCTCTATTGCCTATGAGCTAATAACTTGCTGTTTTGTGCGACACAAAATTAAATATAGGATGCATAGATCCAGACAATGGAAAATCCAGGATGGAAGTAACAATATCAGAGAAGGAAAGTTGCTATTCACCATATAGCAGAGATGCTGAGTCGCGACAGGCACAACAAAAAGATTCAACAAAAAGATTCACACAATTAAAGCTTTCGGCCACTAAGGCCTTTGTCAGCAGTACACACACACACACACACACACACACACACACACACACACACTCACACCCACGTAAACGCAACTTGCACACACGTCTGCAGTCTCAGAGGCACACACGTCTGCAGTCTCAGAGAGCTGAAACCACACTGCTTTGTGAGTCTTTTTGTTGTGCCTATTGCGACTCAGCATCGTGGCTACATGGTGAGTAGCAACTTTCCTTCTCTAGTACTGATACATAGAACCAATAAAGACAAAAGACAAGCACAACAGTACACATTTCTTCAATCCTTAAGTCTTGACATCTTTTTTGTCTCTAATCTCGCTACAGCGTTACATGGAATGCTTTCCTTTCTGGGAAAGGATCTATTACCTCATCAAAGTTTGTCAAACATTTTGCTACATGAAAAAATGAAATGTCGTTCTCTAATACTGAAAAAGCTGTTAATACAAATAGTACCCAAGACTGGTGTGGTTTCTCAATCTGATTACAAAATAGGCCTTCCTAATATTGCAGCAGTTGTAGCACACACCAAATAAACGTGACTGTTTTGGCACAAATGGTCATTTTTATAACACAACAGAATATAATTCACAAAGTACCAATATGAAATGCCTATTAGGCCTACTACAAGCAGAAAGCTTTATATTAGGAAATAGTTCATTCATACGCTCCAGCTTCTCAAGCATAAGATCGAAAAGTAGTAGTAAGAAATTTTTATATAAACCTGGAATGTCATATTCTTCCATAATTTGTGTGATGTCCCCATTTCATCTCCTTCCCCATTCTAATAAACCTGTTATTGCTGTTAGTCATTTATTTCCATCCTGGTAGTCTTGGCATTCACCCGTTTGGCTTTTTTCTGCTCAGCTCTTATAGCCCCGTCCCCTTTTGTCAGCAGGAAGTTTATTTCTAGATGTGATGGGGTTTCCCCTGGCAGTGACATCATGTGTGATACACGCGTTCAAAAATCAACTTATGATTCACTCAGAAATCAACTTAGAATGTGTTCAAAAACCAACAGGGGTGCGTTTCAAAATCATATGACTAACTGATAGACCAATGTGCGCTGGATGCTAGGCGCTTTGTGAAACAAGGTTGTTTTCTTCAAGAATATGAATTTGGTGACCCCCTCTCCTGAAATTGCCACCTGGGGAAGATACACTGGTTAGCCCTCCCGCTCCCTAAATCATCTGGGCCTGTTGCGCATGTGTGAATCTGGGAGCCTGAGCACGCCAGTAAAATTTTTCTGGGTAGCATCTGGTTGCTTGCTGCTACTGCTTATACAGCTAACAGCCACACTTTTGTAGCCAAAAGTGAGAGAAGATACTACTCATACACGACTCAACTGCACATGCGTACAAGCTCACTCACAACTGCTCAAATGAATCTAATGGAAACGGTTGTGACATCACGTTCATCGGAGGCAATTGTTGTTATGAAGCACTGCATAGTCTTCCTAAAGCATTTGACACATTTTGCTATTGGCAGATGCTTGTATGAGTACTGTGTTTTGTTGTATATGGCACATTTCCTTTGCAACTTAAGGTTTTTTTTCTCTCTCTCTCTCTCTCATTCATGATTTATTGGTGCAGTATTATTCTGCAGCACCGACATGCAGTAATATTCTTTGTTACAGTACTCATTCTTACCAGTCAAAATTACAAAAATTTAACTGTAAACTACAACAATGAAAAGTTCCCAGAATTCTAAAAAATTCCCGGGTTTTTCCCGGTTTTCTCCTGGATGAAAAAACTCCTGGGTTCTTCCCGGATCTCCCAGTTGTCCCGCATCATATACACCCCAGTTTCTGCTAGAAAGAGCAGATAAGCAGTTGTTAGCATCTCACTTGAACAGTTAATTGACATCATTTAATTCCAGTAGGATGGACATAGGGGAATTATGGGCACTATTTAAGCAGTTTGTAAATCATGATCTGGAGAATTATGTGCCTAGTAAGTGGATTAAGGATGGGAAAGATCCGCCACAGCTTAATAACGAGATTCAGAAAATGCTGAGGAAGCAGGGGCTGTTGCACTCTCGGTTCAAAAGAGAACATGCAAATGATAAAAAGCAAAGGTTATCAGAGATTTGTGCACCTATGGAAAGATCTATGAACAAAGCATACAACAACTACCACGCTCACTCCTTACCAAAAGATCTGGCAGAATACCTGAAAAAATTCTGGTCCTATGTAAAATCACTAAGTAACTGTAAGGCTTCTATCCAGTCACTTGTTGACCGGTCTGGCGTGGCAGTTGAAGATGGCAAAACGAAAGCCAAAGTTTTCAATTTCACATTCAAGAAATAGTTAATGCAGGAGAAGTATGCAAACATACCATTGTTTGACCACTGAACAGACTCCTGTATGGATGACATAGTAATAAGCATTCCTGTCGTAGAGAAACAACTGAAAGAGTTGAAAAAAATAAGTCACCAAGTCCATTTGGAATCCCAGTTCTGTTTTTCAAGGAGTCTTCTAGGGCTCTGGCCCCTTACCTAGATTGCATGTATCACAAATCTCATACTCAGCTAAGAGCTGAGTCCCAAGCGACTGGAAAAAGCGCAGGTGACTCCTGTATGTAAAAAGAGCAAAAGAACAGACCCACAAAATTAAAAACTAATATCCCTAATGTCGGTTTTCTGCAAAATCCTTGAACACATACTTAGTTCAAATATAATACATCTTCTTGAGACCAAGAATCTTACGTACACTAATCAGTATGGTTTCAGAAAGCATCATTACTGTGAAACTCGGCTTGCCCTTTTTTCACAATGTACTGAGAACTATAGATGAAGGGCAACAGGCATATTTCTAGATATCCGGAAATTGTCTGACACAGTGCTCCACAGCAGGCTGTTAGAGAAGGTAAGACCATATGGACTATGGTCAGAGATATGCGAGTGGCTTGAAGACTTCTTAAGTTATAGACCCCGAATGATGGTGAGGGTATCATCAGGAGTGTCCCAGGTATTATTCTCTATATACATAAATGATTTGGCGGACAGGGTGGGCAGCAATCTGCAATTATTTACTGATGATGCTGATGTGTATGGTAAGGTGTTGAAGTCAAATGACTGTAGGAGGACACAAGGTGACTTAGGCAAAGTTTATAGTTGATGTGATGAATGGCAGCTAGCTCTAAATGTAGAAAAATATAAGTAGTGTGGATGACTAGGAAAAACAAACCTGTAATGTATAGATACAGCATTAGTAGTGTCCTACTTGACAGTCACTTCTTTTACATATCAGTGCATAATGTTGCAAAGCAATATGAAGTGGAACTAGTATGTGAAGATTGTGGTAGGGAACGTGAATGGTTGACCTTGATTTAGTGGGAGAATTCTACGAAAGTGTGGTTCATTTGTAAAGGAGAATGCCTATAGGACATTAGTGCAGGCAACACTCAAGTATAGTTCCATACCAAGTCAGATTAAAGGAAGACACCGAAGCAGTTCAGAGTCTGGCTGCTAGATTTGTTACTGGAAGGTTCGAACAGCACACAAGTGTTACAGACGTGCTTCAGGAACTCAAATGGAAATTCCTTGAAGAAATGTGACATTCTTTTCGAGGAACACTGTTGAGAAAATTTAGAGAAACGACATTTGAAGCTGAATGCAGAATTATTCTACTGCCTCCAACATACACTGCGTATAAGGAACAAGAAGCTAAGATATGAGAAATTAAGGCTCATATGGAGGCATACACACATTCGTTTTTCCATCACTATTTACGAGTGGTACATGAAAGGAAATTACTAACAGTAGTATGTAGTACCTTCCGCCATGCACCGTATGGTGGACTGCAGAGTATCTATGTAGATGACTGCAGAGTATCTATGTAGATGCAGTTGTGAAAGCTAGGGTAGTGTATGTATTTTCATATGCAACTATCGGCAGTACTGACATTTCTCCTCAAGACAAACACTGGCCAGCAATCTTGTCTCGTAACTTTATAGTTTTCTTGAGAAAATTTTCCTTTTGCTGCGTAAATGAGAAATATTGAATATGTTATCATTACAATGTGGAAATGATGGCAGTTCATCTCCACATTTCAGTTAAGGGCAGTGAGCATGGTGATTTTATGTTGCATATATACGATTCTATAGTATACAAGAAATGTTAATTTATATGAAAACGATGTTTTATTCTTTCACTGCAAATGGAGAATGTTATGAACTAAATGGATGGCTAGCTACTTTGACTGAAAACTACATCTGTAAAGACAAATAAAAGTTTGCATCAAATAAATGAAATTCTTAAAAATAAGCAGTCTCTCTGGTGAGAAATCAATGTGAATATGAAATAAAAGAGTGATGGAAGAGTTTGGCTACCAAAGGTCATGACCAAAATAATTATTAAACCGAATCATCAGTTGCTCAAGCTAAAGAAATTATCAAAAGGAAATGAGTGACAGACATCCTAGCGATCAGATTGAATCAAATGTTTTCCTCCTTTAGACATAACAAATCACATCAAATATCTCCCTCTATCAGACGAAGAACAAGAAATGGAAGAAGGAGAAAACTTAAAGACTAAATATGATATAATAGAAGTATATGTGAATCACTGATTATCAAGAATGTTTTGTAATAATGTATAAATAAGGATTTCACTCACTTTTTCCAATTCTCTTGCGCAAATTATAGGGTGTCTTTGCTGTATCCGCATCAAGTTGCCTCAGTCGAGTTGAAGGAGTTTGAACCTGCCTCGACGGTGTCCTCAGTTTCCTCAGTGGAGTGCACACAGAGTGTCTTCGCTGAGGGGTTCTGGTTTTACTCCGAGTATGAGAACTAGTTGGGGTGGCGTGGCCACTGAGTCCACGTGCCTTAGTTACCCCTTCCTGGTCAGGTGTCTGTACAGATGCCAAAGCACTTCTTCTTTTTGGTGTCTGGAACTGGCCATTGAGTCCATGTGCCTTAGGTATTCCTTCCCGGTCTGGTGTCTGCACAGATTCCAAAGCTTTCTGTGCTAAAGCATTCCTCCTTTTTGGTGTCTGGAATCCAAACATCTGTTCCCCCTTGACGTTATCATCTCCAAGGAGAGCTATAAATAAGATAATAAAATACAATTATAAGAAATTACAGACAAACAGTTCTTATGCCACAAATACATAACATTAACTATAAGTTTTCATTCAACCTACAGGTGAAGGGTCATGAGCTGATTTGTGTCATTGCTACGCAGAGAAGTGCATTCTTATTGTCTGGTAGATTTTGTGAATTGTAAAAGACTAAAATCTATCATTTTCTATTAATGTTAATGTAATTAGGTTTACATTATATTGTTTGCCATGAGCTTGTTGAGATTTTCAGAATTTATATTGAACTTAATAAGAGTTCACATCAAATGCTAGTCAGTGGCTCTTATTTCAGTACAGTTAGCTATCATCGATGAGAAATTTATTCATTTTTGCCTGCTTAGAACTAAGTCTAATGATTACTTTCACTGGAAGGGGAGATTGACTATGAAGAAGAGTTTATCATAACATTATGAGAATACAGAATTTATCTACTGTGAATTGTTTGCAGCCAGCCGGAGTGGCCGTGCGGTTCTAGGCGCTACAGTCTGAACCCAAGCGACCGCTACAGTCGCAGGTTCGAATCCTGCCTCGGGCATGGATGTGTGTGATGTCCTTGGATTAGTTAAGTTTAATTAGTTCAAAGTTCTAGGTGACTGATGACCTCAGAAGTTAAGTCGCATAGTGCTCAGAGCCATTTGAACCATTTTTCGACCTACGGTATCCTGCTACTATAAGTGAGGCAAGATCCTTCTCATGCTCTGCTTGGAATCGTATTCATGTCGCGTCAGGTCCATATATGGCAATCATCTGTTGTTGATATGCTGGGGAATCCAGAGCGAGGTTCATCATTGGCATCTTCTTGGCCATCTTGGAAGAGCTTATACCACTTTTAACCATTTTTTTATTTAGAGCAGACTCACCATATGCCACTGTCAAAATTTCAAGCACTTGTTTCCATTTTTCACTCAAATTTTGATGCAAATTCTTTGCTCCTTTTTTTATAATAATCGAAAATCACCAAGCATACTAAAACACATCTCACCTTTCTATCTGTCAAAAACAAATGTGGTATGCTGTACACTTGAAAGTGAAAATATGTGTAGGACATGTGTACCAACATAAGAAAAAAAAGATCAATAATCGAATGTACATTGCCCGCACAATTTGAAAAGTCACCTTACTTTTTGAAGAGCCCTAGTATATGTTTCTGATAGGCACAGAATTTATATATGCAAACACACACACTCTCTCTTTACCATCCTCATGATCTGGGCTGTTAAACAACATCCCCGTTCCCTGTGACACAATGTTCCACAGCAACACTGCAATGTGATCACTGAAGCACACCTACGGCTTACAGTTACACAAGACTGGTGGCATTCAACTGCACCCAGGTCAGAAAACCGGGGTTCGCCAAGCATGTATCCAGCGAAAAAATACCGAGCTCACTGAGGTGCTTGCCATTTAGAACAAACTGGGAGCGTGTGTAGCTTAATCGAAAATACCACAGCTGTGTGAGCATCACACTTCTGTGGGGCACTCCTGACAATACTCCTGCCTATGATGAACACTTGCTGTCCAGGACAATTATTTAAGAAGTCTGTTACTTAGGAAGTCTTTGAACCACTCACAGATCTGTGAACCCTTCATTAACATTATGCAGTGGTGCACTGTGTTAAACACTTCCCAGAAATCTAAGAATATGGAATCTGCCTGTTGCCCTTTGTCCACGGTTCGCTGAATATCACGTAACAAAAGGGCAAGCTGACTTTTACTTTTAGTCTACAAACATAGTAAAAAATATTGCGAATAAGTAGTCAAAATCAAATTGTTCAAATGGCTATAAGCACTATGGGACTTAACATCTGAGGTCATCAGTCCCCTAGACTTAGAACTACTTAAGCCTAAATAACCTAAGGACATCACAAACATCCACGCCCGAGGCAGGATTCGAACCTGCAACCGGAGCAGCCACGCGCTTCCGGACTGAAGTGCCTCGAATCGCTCAACCACAGTGGCCGGCTGAACAAGTAGTCCTTACCAGTTTGAGGATGTTCATATTGAAACTGGTATCAGTGACAATCAGGCAGTTGTAGCAACAATGATTAGAGGTATAAAATGCAGCCAACAGAAGTATGAAGGTTTAGATACTTATTTTATATTTTCTCTTATGGATTTCTCTTTCTCTTTACTCAGTTTTCAAAATTTTGTCTCTTTTTATGACTTTCCCAACGGATTTTTTTTCCTTCTTCAATCTTTTTTTTCATATCATATAGACACTTTTCTAGTGAGAAATTCTTCTCCACTCATTACCTATTGTTAACCACTGTCTATTCTCAAAATTTTTGTACAAATTTTTCAATTTTTTCTAAATTTTTTCTTTGCTTTTCTTCCATTTTCTATCTTTTATCCATGCTCTGCATATCTTTTTGGTGACTCCCAAATTTTTCTAACACTCCAAACTGTCCTCAAATTCTGTTGATGAATCCCATCACATACTACATCCATTCTTTTCGAAAACATGCTTTAGCACTATCAAAACTAAGGCTGCAAATTCTGTTTCTTGAAACCTGCCTGACCCTTGGAGTTCATCCAAAAGGCTCAACATTGAAAGTCCCTATTTCTGGATGTAATCCTACTCTACACAAAGCTATTTTACAGTTTAAAATGCAGCAATCTCTTGCTCTTACCCAGCTAATCTGTGGGGATAGGTAAAATAGTGTGAACACCTGTACTTACTTGGAAAAGGTGTATTAATAAGGAGCTGGACCCCAATTTGCCCATAATACAGCTGTGATTCTTCTTGAAATATTGGCATATACTGATGATATAGTCTCCAGTGGAATTTTATGCCACTCTTCGATCAGAACCTCTTCTAACTCCTGTGCCGCTAACTCAGGGCACTAGTATCTAGATGCAAAATTTTCCTGATTGTGGATACTGGCATTAATAATCCCATCCATATATACATAAAATGAATGAAACTTCCTGGCAGATTAAAACTGTGTGCCCGACCGAGACTCGAACTCGGGACCTTTGCCTTTCGCGGGCAAGTGCTCTACCAACTGAGCTACCGAAGCATGACTCACGCCCGGTACTCACAGCTTTACTTCTGCCAGTACCTCGTCTCCTACCTGCAGAGTGAAAATCTCATTCTGGAAACATCCCCCAGGCTGTGGCTAAGCCATGTCTCCGCAATATCCTTTCTTTCAGGAGTGCTAGTTCTGCAAGGTTCGCAGGAGAGCTTCTGTAAAGTTTGGAAGGTAGGAGACGAGGTACTGGCAGAAGTAAAGCTGTGAGTACCGGGCATGAGTCGTGCTTCGGTAGCTCAGTTGGTAGAGCATTTGCCCGCGAAAGGCAAAGGTCCCGAGTTCGAGTCTCGGTCGGGCACACAGTTTTAATCTGCCAGGAAGTTTCATATCAGCGCACTCTCCGCTGCAGAGTGAAAATTTCATTCTACATAAAATGAATGTTTGTCTTTCTGTTCCCACCATATGACCTCAAAAAGAATTGGCACAATTTACATGAGGTTTTTTTGTAAAATCATCATAGTGACGACGGAGGCCGAAATCTGCTCCAGAGTCTGTGCTCTAATACCACCCACAGGAGTTTGATAATGTTTATAAAGTCTGGGAACTGTGTTGGCCAGGGAAGATGCTGCAGTCCAGTTGCATGTTCCCCATACCATGATTGTATAGTGCTGGCTGTGTGAATGGGTGCATTATTGTCCTGAAATATGGCATCATTGTTGGGGGAAAAACATTTGAATCATGGAGTGCACTTGATCACCTGAAACATTCACACAATTGCTGGCTGTTACACGGACTTTGAGAGTAATGATGGGACTAGCAGAATAGCATTATATAGCTGCCCACACCATCACACTTCCACCTCCACACTTAACAGGTGGAATCAAGCAATTAGGATTGTAGGCTTCTTTTGGCGTTCTCCAGATGCAAACCCAGCCAATGTTGGAAATAACAGAAACATTGACTCGTCTGACCATATGACGTGTTTCCACTGATCAGTCATCCATGATTTATGCTCCTGACACCATGTTTTATGCTTCTTTGCATTGGTTGTGGTCACTGATGGTTTCTGCATTGCACCTCATTCATGAATATTCGCTTTGTAGAGTTCTTGGCAGACAGTGTCAACAGATACAGGGTCTCAAAGATGGCTATTGAGCTCTGCAGTCACTTAAGCCACCGTAGTTTTGTGTTGTTTTGACACAATTAGTGTTAGTCTCTCATTTAGTTTGATTTGTGCCCACTATTACATTTACACAATGATGGCTTTGCATGTTTTGTGTAGCCTGTCATGACTGCTGAAGCAGTTGGTCTTGAAACTTTTAATATGTTGGCTGTTTTGGTTACTGATGCTCCAGCTAATCGGACCCTCTTTGGAACTCTGTTTGGTCTTCATTTTACGTCAACCTTGGCCTCTGAATGCAAATACAAAGTGTGCACTACTCATAAACAAGCTGCACTGATGTCTAGTCCTTAATGAAGAAACACAGTCCAGCGCGACACGTGCCTTACCTGTGTTGTTGACGATCAAAAACAACCATTCCATAGCTACCACTGCTCACATTATTCTGCCTATCCTCTGTATATGCCTAATCAGCCAGTCTCCATTCAACCAGACTTCTCCCCTCCAACAAAATCCTGCAGGTGTCTGCCCCTCATGTTTCCTTGGATGGTATCATCCACCAAGCCAGCTTCAAACTGCAACAAAATGCCAAACTTCACCTCAAAAAGCTATCCCACCTTCTCCTAAACTATATGAATGGTGGTGTTTCCCTTCCTGTCCCTCTGCAGCTCCCTAAACAGCCACACCATCAGCCACCACCTCTCTCCTACAAACCAAGCTGAGCCAACCTCCTTAACATCCCACAGCCTTCAGCACTGCCTCCAAGACCAAGAACAACCCATAATCACAGGAACCAGTCACAACAGTACAGTGTCCTCACCCTCTTGTCTAAAGCACTTTCCCCTCCTGAATTATCTGTATTATCCGAGGGTCTCACTTTCAGCACTAAACATGCATTTGATCATGCTGCTTTGATGAAGGACCTGCTTTTCTTCATGCATAATATCAACTGTAAATATCAGTTTGCAACCCAATCCCAAAACATTTCCAACAGCAAACCTGACATTGAACCCTGCCTTGAACAGCTTCAAATGCAATCACAACTTTCAAGGTCACACCTTACAAGCATTTCGAGAATTCCTCACATCCAGCATTGCTTCACAATTCTTTCTCAGGCCCCTACAACATGATCCTAACTATCCTTTGCAGAACTCCAGGTTCTATGTTCCCTAAAAGTTGATGACTCCATCATTATCCTCCCAGCAGACAAGGATCTAGTGCTGTAGTACTTGACCGAAAGGAGTATGACAGTGAAGGTCTACACCAGCTGTCTGACACCTCTACATGCAGCATCTGCCATCAAGATCCCATTCCTGTGATTCAAACTGACCTGCAGTCTCTCCTAAAAACCTCAGGGCCCTCACAAGGACTAACACCACAATCCATAGACCTTCTCACCCCACCCAAACCACACACACCCCACCTTTTACCTTCTTCCTAAGATCCACAAACCCAGTCATCCTGGTCGTCCTATGGTTACTGACTTCCAAGCACCCACCAAATGTATATCTGCCTTAGTTGATCAGCACCTGCAACCCACAGTGCAAAGATTCCCTCCTATACCAAAGATACTAACTATTTCCTAGATCATCTGAATGCCATACTCATCCTGCTCCCACCACACACATTGCTTGTCACCATTGATGCCACCTCTCTCTTTACCAGCATCACCCACGTACCAGGTCTGTCTGCTGCTGAATATTTCCTACCCACCTGATTACAAACCTATGACGTCCTTCCTACTCACCTTAATCAACTACTTCACCTTTGAGGGGCAGATATACAAACAGATCAGGCATACAGCCATGGGAACCCGAATAGCTCCTTCCTATGCCAAACTTGGAGGGGGCTTTCCTGGGATCCATAAGTCTTCAGAACCTTGTTTGGTTTAGATACATTGATGACGTCTTTGCCATATGGACTCACGGTGAGGCTAAATCTCATATCTGTGTGGTGTCTGTTGATGCAATTGGAAGGTGGGGTTACACTAGTCATGGCCTGCACCTGAATAGGAGGGGGCGGATAGATTAGTTGATCTTCTTGCAGAAAATGTAAGGGGAGCCACATGCACACAAGACAAAATACCTGTGATTACTGGAGTCACAGGGACACATTTTTTAGGTTAGAGTCAGGTTACAGACAATGAGTATTGAAAGAGATTAAAACAGAACAGTGCCATAATGTCTGTAACAGTACCCAAAGAAATAAAATTTGTGTATTTAATCAGAACATTAGAGGATTGAAAAATAAGATAGATGAGCTTTTTGTACGCCTAGAAAATGGGGTAAATTCTGAAGGTATAGATGTTTTGTGCCTCTCTGAACACCATGTAATTGCATAACTGCAGGGATGGAGAAGTTACATGTAAGGGATTACAGATTAGAATCTTATTCATGTAGAGTCAACATGGAAAGGAAAGTTGCTACTTATATAAAAACAGGACACAAAGTCAAAAATATTGAAACAAATAGTTTTTGTATAGATCAGATCCTTGAAGCATGTGCTTGTGAGTTGCTACTGCAATATACTTCTATAGTAATTGTAACAATCTACGGATCCCCTCAAGGGAACTTTCAGCTATTCATGAAAAATCTAGAGGTATTATTGAGCTACCTGTCAGACAAAAAGAAGCAGTTAGTGGTTTGTGGTGATTTGAATGTATATTTTTTAAAAGATACGGATAGGAAAAATGTTCTAAAATCTTTGTTTGTTTGTTTCAATCTAGTATCTGTTGTAAATTTTCTAACTCGTGTGCAGCAGGATAGTAGGTCACTTATCAATAACATTTTCATAAACAGTGCTCAAGCAGAAACAATTAATGTGTATCCAGTTGTTAATGGGATATCTGATCATGATGCACAGTTAATGGAAATAACACATAAAGCACCTCACAGGCTTCAGGTAGGCTCATACAAGGCAGGGAGGCTTATTGATGCGAACAGGATACAGAGTTTTAAGAGCAGCCTTGAAGAGGTAGAATGGGATGAAGTATACACAGAAAATGATGCTGATGCCAAATTCAATCTATTCCACCGTAAATTTGTCTCAATATTTGACAGTTGCTTTCCTGAAACGTTATCCAAAAAAGCCATTACAAAGTCAAGTAAGCCATGGATTACTAAGGGAATTAAGATATCGTGTAAGAGGAAGAGGGAAACATATGGACAGGCCAGAATAAGTCAGGATCTGACGTTACTTGCTTACTACAAAAGATACTGTAATATTTTAAGGAAAGTCATTAAGAAGTCAAGAAGCTTGTGTGTTCTGACAGAAATTAATAATGACGATAATAAGATTAGAACTATATGGAACATTGTCAAACAGGAGACGGGGCAGCCTGACAGTGCACAACATACCATAGCAATAAAGCTAAATGATGATGTTGTGAGTGATAATTCACAAGTTGCAAGTATTTTTAACAATCACTTTTGGAATGTAGCTGCAAAAATAGGGTTAAAGGGTTCAGTTGAAGAAGCAAAAAAAATATTAAAAATGCCA
The DNA here is from genome assembly GCF_021461385.2 of Schistocerca piceifrons. Classification (NCBI taxonomy): domain Eukaryota; kingdom Metazoa; phylum Arthropoda; class Insecta; order Orthoptera; family Acrididae; genus Schistocerca; species Schistocerca piceifrons. The sequence continues at coordinate 137,234,814 of NC_060140.1, forward strand.
TTCCCCAGGACTTTAGGCCTTTAGAAATAGCACCAACATCCCTTACTGAAATTAAGGGAATTATAAACATACTGAAAAACAAGAGCTCATGAGGTGTTGATGGAGTCTCTAACAGAATTTTGAAGTGTTGTTCTAATTTAATATGTGGAGCCCTCAGTGATATATGTAATGCTTCACTGGCACAGGGAATTTTTCCAGACAGACTGAAATATGCAATTCTCAAACCTCTTCATAAGAAGGGGGACAAGAGTGACTTGAATAATTACAGACCAATCTATTGCTGACTTCATTTTCTAAAATATTTGAAAAAGTTATGCATTCAAGAGTAGTCTCACATTTAAGTGAAAATAATTTACTCAGCATGTCACAGTTCGGATTCCGGACGGGTTACTTGACCGAGAATGCTATCTACGCATTTAACCATCAAATAGCACAAGCCCTAAATAACAAATTATCGCCAGTTGGTATTTTTTGTGATCTTTCCAAGGCATTTGACTGTGTGGATCATGTCACACTCTTAGAAAAACTCAGGTTTTGTGGAATTGAAGGCTACACACACAGTTGGTTTGAATCATACTTGACGAACAGAGAACAAAAAGTTGTGCTGAATGACACAAATAATGTTGGGAAGGTGGTAAATCCTAGTGAATGGGGAGTTATCACAACAGGAGTCCCACAGGGTTCAATTATGGGTCCTTTGCTGTTCCTTATTCATGTGGATGACCTCTCACTTAACATTCAGCAAGCAGAACTAGTAATTTTCGCAGCTGACACGAGTGTTATAATAAATCCCATTCCAGAAAAAGCAGCTGAAGGTATTTTTAAGGATGTCTTTCAAAGAATTATTAAGTGGTTCTCAGAAAATGGACTCTCCCTTAATTTTGAAAAAACTCACTATATCCAGTTCTGTACAGCAAATAGTCACTTCGACAATTGATGTAGCACATGAACAGGGCACAGTTAACAGGGTAGATTTCTCCAAATTTTTCAGTGTTCACATTGATGACAACTTGAACTGGAAGAAGCATATTACTGAGCTTCTCAAACAATTAAGTTCAGCTTCTTTCGCTCTTCATATAATCGCTAGTCTTGGTAATAAACAGATCAGCCTCCTAACGTAATTTGCATATTTCCAATCAATAATGTCTTATGGAATAGTTTTGTGGGGTAACTTGCCACTTAGACATAAAGTATTGACTGCACAAAAGAGAGCAGTGAGGGTAATTAGTGGTGTTCACCCAAGGACGTCATGTAGGCACCTATTCAAGGAGTTATGTATTTTTAACTGCACCATCAGAGTACATATATTCACTAATGAAATTCGTTGTAAATAATCCATCTCAATTCGTGAAGAACAGTGATGTTCATACTTACAACACTAGAGGGAAAAATGACCTTTCCTCTCCATTATTGAAGTTGTCAGTTGCTCAAAAAGGAGTACATATTCAGCAACAAAAATCTTTGATCATTTGCCCAACAACAGAAAGTGTCTGGCAGGTAGCAGATAAAGTTTTAAATCTAGCTTAAAATCATTTCTTTTGGACAACTCCTTCTATTCCAGTCATGAATTTCTGTTTCAGAACTGGTAAAAAAAATTGTACCTCTAAATATAGTTGCATGTGTAGAACTAAAAATTTCAGTAATATTAATATTAGCACTACTCATGTGTGTGTATATATCCTGAAATCCGACTTGTTCCATATCATATCGATAAAATAATCTACAGAACATGACATAACTAAACTAAGCTGACCTGTTAAAATTCCTAGACTCTCTGAATACCTTCTCCCAATTAAATTTCAAATGGTCCTGTTCTGCTCATGGGTGATTTTAACGCCTGGATTGGAAATCGAACAGAAGGGTATGAAAAGGTTATGGGTAAATTTGGAGAGGATATGGAGGCCAACAGGAGCGGGAAACAACTCTTGAATTTCTGTGCCAGTATGGGCTTAGTAATCACAAACTCCTTTTTTAAACATAAGAACATTCACCGGTATACTTGAGAAGGCAGGGGAACCAGATCTGTCATTGACTATATAATAACAGATCAGGAATTCAGGAAGGCTGTTAGGGACACATGTGTATTCAGGGGATTCTTTGATGACACTGATCATTATTTAATTTGCAGTGAAATTGGGATTGTGAGGCCGAAAGTGCAGGAGGTCAGGTCCATATGTAGGAGGATAAGAGTGGAGAAACTTCAGGATAAGGAAATCAGGCACAAGTACATAACAGCGATCTCAGAAATGTACAAGTTAGTTGAATGTAGTCAATTACAGTCATTGGAAAAGGAATGGACAAGGTACAGGGACACAGTACTAGAAGTGGCTAAAGAATGTCTTGGAACAGTAGTGTGTAAAGGTAGGATGAAGCAAACAGCTTGGTGGAATGACACAGTCAAGGCAGCCTGTAAAAGGAAAAAGAAGGCGTATCAAAAACGGCTACATACTAGAACTCAGGTAGACAGAGAAAGTTATGTTGAAGAAAGAAACAAAACCAAACAGATAATTGCAACATCCAAGAAGAAATCTTGGGAAGACTTTGGAAACAAGTTAGAGACTATGGGTCAAGCTGCTGGAAAACCATTCTGGAGTGTAATTAGCAATCTTCGAAAGGGAGGTAAGAAGGAAATGACAAGTATTTTGGACAGATCAGGAAAACTGCTGGTGAATCCTGTGGATGCCTTGGGCAGATGGAGAGAATATTTTGAAGAGTTGCTCAATGTAGGTGAAAATACGATCAGTAATGTTTCAGATTTCGAGGTAGAATGGGATAGGAATGATGACGGAAATAGGATCACATTTGAGGAAGTGGAGAAAATGGTCAACAGATTGCAGTGCAATAAAGCAGTTGGGCTGGATGAAATTAAGTAGGAACTCATCAAATACAGTGGAATGTCAGGTCTTAAATGGCTACACAGGATAATTGAAATGGCCTGGGAGTCGGGACAGGTTCCATCAGACTGGAAAAAAGCAGTAATCACACCAATCTTTAAACATGGAAACAGAAAAGATTGCAACAACTACAGAGGTATCTCTTTAATCAGCGTTGTGGGTAAAATCTTCTCTGGTATTGTTGAAAGGAAAGTGCGAGTATTAGTTGAGGACCAACTGGATGAAAATCAGTGTGGGTTTAGGCCTCTTAGAGGTTGTCAGGACCAGATCTTTAGCTTACGGCAAATAATGGAGAAGTGTTATGAGTGGAACAGGGAATTGTATCTATGCGTTATAGATCTAGAAAAGGCATATGACAGAGTTCCCAGGAGGAAGTTATTGTCTATTCTACGAGATTATGGAATAGGAGGCAAACTTTTGCAAGCAATTAAAGGTCTTTACATGGATGGTCAGGCAGCAGTTAGAGTTGACGGTAAATTGAGTTCATGGTTCAGAGTAGTTTCAGGGGTAAGACAAGGCTGCAACCTGTCTCCACTGTTGTTCATATTATTTATGGATCATATGTTGAAAACAATAGACTGGCTGGGTGAGATTAAGATATGTAAACACAAAATAAGCAGTCTTGCATATGCAGATGACTTAGTCGTGATGGCAGATTCGATTGAAAGTTTTCAAAGTAATATTTCAGAGCTAGATCAGAAATGTAAGGACTATGGTATGAAGATTAGCATCTCCAAAACGAAAGTAATGTCAGTGGGAAAGAAATATAAACGGATTGAGTGCCAAATAGGAGGAACAAAGTTAGAACAGGTGGACAGTTTCAAGTACTTAGGATGCATATTCTCACAGGATGGCAACATACTGAAAGAACTGGAAGCGAGGTGTAGCAATGCTAATGCAGTGAGCGCTCAGCTACAATCTACTCTCTTCTGCAAGAAGGAAGTCAGTACCAAGACTAAGTTATCTGTGCACCGTTCAATCTTTCGACCAACTTTGTTGTATGGGAGCAAAAGCTGGTTGGATTCAGGTTACCTTATCAACAAGGTTGAGGTTACAGATATGAAAGTAGCTAGGATGATTGCAGGTACTAGCAGATGGGAACAATGGCAGGAGGGTGTCCACAATGAGGAAATCAAAGAAAAACTGGGAATGAACTCTATAGATGTAGCAGTCAGGGCGAACAGGCTTAGATGGTCGGGTCATGTTACACGCATGGGAGAAGCAAGGTTACCCAAGAGACTCATGGGTTCAGCAGTAGAGGGTAGGAGGAGTCGGGGCAGACCAAGGAGAAGGTACCTGGATTCGGTTAAGAATGATTTTGAAGTAATAGGTTTAACATCAGAAGAGGCACCAATGTTAGCACTGAATAGGGGATCATGGAGGAATTTTATAAGGGGGCTATGCTCCAGACTGAATGCTGAAAGGCATAATCAGTCTTAAATGATGATGATGATGATGATGGTGGTGGTGGTGGTGGTGGTGGTGGTCCTATTCCGAATCCCATGTCACTTTCCTTGATGTTGATCTCATCCTCACCAAAAGCCAGCTGCACACTTCTGTTTGTATTAAACCTACTAACAAACAACAGCACTTACATTCGGACAGTTTCCACCCTTTCCATGTCAAACGTTCTCTCCCATACAGCCTTGGCATTAAAGGCAAATGTATTTGTTTTGATGCAGATTCTTTAAAGCAATACACCATCATCCTCACCTCAGCCTTCACTGGACATAATTACTCCACCAGCTAGTTCAAAAGCAGATTTTCAAGGTTATCACATCTAATCCTGGTACTGCTGATTCCTCCAAAAAACAACTTCGGAGCACACCACTGGTCACTCAGTATTATTATGGCCTGTAATGTATTAGTCAGTTACTTTGACAAGGCCATGACTTCCTACACCCATGCCCTGAAATGAGATCCATTCTGTCTGAAATTTTGTCCACCACACCTAAAATAGTTTTTCATTGCCCTTCCAATCTCCACAATTTTCCTGTCAGACCCTATGCTCCTTCTGCACCCATCTCCCTACCCTATGGCTCCTACTCCTGTGACCGCCCCCTCTGCAAGATTTGCCCTATGCATCCTTCTAACACCACCTATACCTGCCCTGTAACTGGCAAAACATAGGGTACTATCAAAGGGAGAGCCATCTGTGAAATGACACACGTCATATACCAGCTGTTATTTAACACTGTTTGGCCTTTTACATTGGCATGACTACCACCAAATTATCAGCTAGGATGAATGGGCATAGGCAGAGTGTGTATACTGGTGACACACAGTATCCTGCTGCAGAATGTGCTCTACAACATGACTATTGTGACCTCAGTGACTCTTTCACCACACACGCCATCTGGATTCTTCCCCCAGATGCCAGTTTCTCAGAACTCCACAGATGGGAACCAGCCCCACAACACAGCCTTGGTCCTTGCCACCCATATGGCCTTAATTTACATTATCTCAGCATTTCTTCACAGTAACTATTTCTTTATTCTCTCCACTTTAGTTTTCTACACCTTTCATTTTCTCACCTGTGTATTTTTCTCTGTCCCCCTCCCACCTATGTTACGTGCAATGCACTTAGCTTCTCACTCTTATTAACTTGTACACAATGTTTTAGCAGTACTCTCTAGTCTTGCATACTACCCTGTCTTACAGCTTTAAGCTCTCCGGTATTCAAATCTCATTCAGTGTAGTCCCCAACAATCAGTCTCATCCCACCCAGTAAGTCTCCCCTGATCTGTGGTTCTGGGTGACTTTTCTGAAATCTACCCCTTTTCCTAGGCTTCTCCAGTCCTTTTCTTTCATCCCTCTCCCCTCCCCTTCAACCCTTCTGCCTGAAGGAAGAGCCACTGGCTCCGAAAGATTGCCTAATTATAACCTCCTTTTATGTGTATGTTCTGCCACCACTTGGTGAGCAGATTTTTTATCTATCCAATTACACAATAAAAATTTAATATGTTAGATATAGAGGCAGTCATGCCACATCATAAAGAGGAACTCAAAACATTTACCTCTTGGCACTGTAGTTACCATACACTTGACAGATATGTACATGGCAGAACAGTTCATGATAGAATTATCCCTTCATGATATACAGACAATGCAAAAAAACTTCTGAAGAAACAGAGCCTACTGCTTAATAGGTGTGAAACAAAACACCAGAGAGATGCTGAATGAAAAGCATTTGGCTGTGAAGAGACCAACGTGTGTAGCCTTAACGACTGCTGCATGAAAATCTTATCAAAAGATTTCTCATAAAACCCAAAGCAATTCTGGTCATATTTAAAAGCTATAAGTGGGCCAAAATTACTGTCCATACACTCAAGGACATCACAGGAACTAAAACTGGAGATGACAAAGCTAAAGCAGAAATACAAAATTCCATATTTGTATGTTCCTTTACAATGAAAGATACACAGATGTGCTGCCGAGAACTTGCAGCTGAGTTAGCTTTCATCTTAACCGTACTATACCTCCCAGGAATATACAGTATATTACGGTTAAGATGAACGCTAACTCAACTGCAAGTTCTCTACGGAATCTGAAAGGAATCCCTTCAGGCCTTAAAGCCTAGTTTAATTTTAGTGAATTTTGCTATTTCTCAAAGCCATTTATACTAATATAGCTAAATGACTAATCTTTGCAGTAGTGTGAAGAGTAAACTGGGCAGCACATCTGTGTATCTTGCTTTGTAAAGGAACATAAACTGGGTAGCACATCTGTGTATTTTCCTTTGTAAAGGGACATACGAAAATGGAATTCAGTATTTCTGCTTTTGCTTTACTACCCCCAGTTTCAGTTCCTAAACATCTAGGGTGTATGGACAGTAACTTTGGTCCATTGAAAGCTTTCCAGTATGGCCAAAATTGCTTTGGTTTTTATAAGAAATCTTTCTACAAGATTTTCGTGCAGCAGTCATTGAAGTCTACACACATTGGCCTCTTCACAGCCACTTTTCATTCAGGCTCTCTCCTGAGGGGGAGAGAAAAAAATGCTCATTGATTGGAAAAAAAACATGCCACACCTGTCTACAACAACATAACAGAAACGATCCACAAAATTTCCATCCCAACTCACTGACATCCATATGTTGCAAAATTCTAAAACACGAATTATGAGCTCAAACATAATGAGGTATATCAAAAAGAGTATCATCCTCCATGGCAATCAGCATGGATTCTGAAAATACTTTCACGTCATCCTGAAAGGAAAGTAAACACAGTAGAGTCAATCCCTGCTGTCACTGATTAACAAAAGTTTGAATACATGGGGTAGCAAACAACATCTGTGGGTTGGTTGAGGATCTACATCAACATACAAACTCTGCAAGCCACCATATGATGCGTGGCGGAGGGTACCCTGTAGCGCTTCTAGTAATTTCCCTTCCGGTTCCACTGGCAAACAGAGCAATAGAAATATGACTATCTATATGCCTCAATACAATCCCTAATATCTCTAATCTTATCTTCAAGCTCCTTACGTGAAATGTATGGAGGATTGTTCTGCGGTCATCCTTGAAAGCCGGTTCTTTAAATTTTCTCAACAATGTTCCTCAGAAAGAATATGCCTTCTCTCCATGGATTCCCATTCACGTTCCCAAAGCACCTCCGTAACACTCGCATGTTTTTCAAAGCTACCAGCAACAAATATAGTAGCCTGCCTCTTAATCATTTCAGTGTCTTCCTTAATCTGACCTGGTGCTGATCACAAACACTCGAACATTACTGAACAGGGCCTCACATTCTTGTTCCGTTTCATATTGCTTTGCAATGATATGCCTTGGTATTCAATCAACATGACTATGTCAAGCAGCATACTATTAATGCAGTACTCAAACTTCATTTTTTTTCCGTCTGCATTAACTTACATTTTTCTACATTTAGAGCTAGCTCCATTCATCACACCAACTAGAAATTTTGTCTCAGTCACTTTGTACCCTCTTACCGTCACTCCAACGACGACACCTATCCGTACATCACAGCATCATTGACATACAACCACAGACTGCTGCTTACCCTATCCAGCAGATCATTTATGTGTATAGATAACAACCATGCCCCTATTACACATCCTGGGGAGTTATTGACGATACCCTTGTCTCTGATGAACACTCCAAACATCAAGGAAAACATACTGTGCTCTGTTACTTAGGAAGTATTCAAACCACTCTCATATCTGTGAACCTATTCTATATGCTTATATAATCATTAACAGTCGGCAGTGCAGTATCATGTCAAATACTTTACGGAAATTTAGGAATATGGAATCTGCCTAGCAGTCTTCATCCACGCTTCGCAGGATATCATGTGAGAAAAATGCAAGCTGCGTTTCACATGAGCGATGCTTTCAAAAACTGTGCTGATTTGTGAACAGAAGCTTTTCCCTTTTAAGGAAATTTATCACATGTAAACTGGAAGTATGTTAAAGGAATTTGCAGCAAATCAATGTTAAAGACATCTATCTGTAACTTTGTGTGCCTATTGTTTTACTCTTCTTACATACAGGAGTTGCTTGCACCTTTTCCCAATCACCATAGACTTTGCACTGGGCAAGAGATTCATGGTAAACGCAAGCATAGTAAGATGCCAATGTGGAAGAGTCCTCTTTGTAAAACCAAATTGGGATTACATCACGACCTGGCAACTTATTTGCTTGTAACTCTTTCAATTGTTTCACTACACCAGTAATGCTTATTACTACACCTTATAAGCCTTGATGCTGGCTGTTCAGCAGAAATGAAAATTATGCTACAGACTGCCTGGCAACACATTACAGTTAGAAACCATGAGATTACACGTTTTAAATAGGAAAAAAAGCATGCATAAAATTTAAGAAATATTCTACTAAGAAAACATTGAAGCAACTGAATACATGACTTGTTGCTCTATAAGTGTGTACCAGACAGCAGCAGGAGTCTGACTGACACAAGGCTCACAACTAGCAGTCCCTGGCTCTTCAAAACAAAATTCTTCGTAGGCAGAATGTAGCATGTTATCGTGGATGGAGTGTCAGCAACAAAAGCAGAAGAAACTTCAGGTTTACCCGTTGGGTGTTTGTTGGGACCATTACTGTCCATGTTGCATTTTAATGACCTAGCATGCAATATTTGTAGCAGTTGATGCAGTTATCTACAATGTAGTACTGTCTGAAAAAGAGCTGCAGAAACGTTCACTCAGATCTTGATAAGATTTCAAACTGGTACACATACTGGAAACTCACTATAAATATAGGGAAATGTAAAATTATGCACTTCATAAAAAATCACAGAATCATATGACAACAATAGCAAAGCTTCGCAATTAAAATTTCTTGTCTTATACAAATATCTGAGTGTGAGAATTTATATGGATGTGAAATGAAATGATCACATAAGCTCAGTAATAGGTAAGGTGGGTGGCAGACTTCAGTTCATTAACAGAATACTGAAAAAATGCCGTTAGTCTACAAAGGAGACTGATACACAACTTCTGCATTCCCCACCAGAATGAACAGTCAATTGAAGTAAATATTTGGAACGCAGGTAATGCCTCAAACAAAAATAAATAAATAAGCAGAAGGATGGTTATAGCATTGGTGGACCAACCGAAAGTTGCAGTTACACCGGTTTGCTTTAGCCCATGAGGTAATTGTGTTGTGTGACATCAGCCAAAACAGTTTTTGAGTCACGTCATGATCGTAGATGGCATGTTGTACAATTTGGTGGTACACTCTTGCGTTGGATGTTTATGTATTGAAGTTGTTGTTAGATATCTTAGCGAGTCATTTGACATTTTTAGCTGCGTGTGTGAGGTTGTCACCGGATGAGTTTACGCCGTTTTATCAGTGAGTTACTTTGATTTTGCATATTGTGGGTGACAGATTCTTGCTTGTGTTTGTATTATTAGTTCTGTGTGTTTGTTATGGCTGGAAATTTCATAGTGTTTTTCTTTATTAGTCAATACAGGATATTTTACAGAAATTTAAGAGCAATCATTGGTTGTCTCATTTGGCCTATGTGGTGTAAACAATCAAGTTCCTACAGTTATTTTGACTGCTTAAGGGTGATTTTGTTTTGTATTTTAGGTTCTGCATGTAGAGAGGGGGGGTTGGCCAGCCTAGATTTAGGTGACAGTGGGTTTGGTTTTATTTTTGTTATTATTTTTTTATTATAGTATTATCCACACAAATCAAGTTGGCTGACGGGAGAGATCATAAAGGCATTTCCCATTTACGGTTGCTCTCATAAGCAACTGTGCCGAGTGTCAACACGGTCTATGCGAATAATACGCATAGTATGTTTGTTTATGTTTACAGTTGTTTGTGTATATTGACATTCGTGGTGATACATGTTCATAAGAGAGTATATATACTGAGAAGCTACTGTGAATATCCCTAGATCCTTAAATAAATGTCTGCAGGATGATCTTGGGTGGACTCCAGCTATTATTCTGATTACATGCTTTTGTGCAATAAATACTTTATTCGTCAGTGATGAATTATCCCAAAATACGATGCCATATGCAAGCAACGAGTGAAAATAGGTGTAGTAAGCTAATTTACTAAGATGTTTATCACCAAAATTTGCAATGACCCTTACTGCATAAGTAGCTGAACTCAGATGTTTCAGCAGATCATCAATGTGTTTCTTCCAATTTAATCTCTCATCGATGGACACACCTATAAATTTTGAATATTCTACATTAGCTATATGCTTCTGATTAAGGTCTATATTTATTAATGGCGTCATACCATTTACTGTACAGAACTGTATGTACTGTGTCTTATCAAAATTCAGTGAGAGTCCATTTACAAGGAACCACTTAGTAATTTTCTGAAAGACATTATTGACAATTTCATCAGTTAATTCTTGTTTGTCAGGTGTGATTACTATACTTGTATCATCAGCAAAGAGAACTAACTTTGCCTCTTCATGAATATCTTTGGCTTGACATCTGGTTTGGAATGGTATCATTATTCTTACTGTTGTATATTTAGTTTGACCCCACTCAATTCCACCTACTTTCCACAGCTGTAGGCCTACCGTTAGTTTAATTTTGTTACTGGCATTAAATATTTCACATGTTACGTTTGTTTGCAGGTGTATTCATGGTGTTATGATTGCCATATTGTATACGGTTGAAACAGGTGAACAGGTGTATCTGCCAATTTGATCATGTCACAGGTCAAAGCAGATGAGTGGAATCATAACTTTCAGTATTGAGGCATTTGCATATTTAAGAAACTTTTAACCAAGTGACTTAAAAGGAATAAAATACACAGTGCAAATGCTATTTAAAATCTGTACAGCAATCAGACTGCAGATGTAAAAGTTAACAAAAATAAAAGGAAGTCAGTAAGAAAAAAGTGAGACAGGGTTGAAAGCTATAAGCTTTTAACAGCAGCTCAATCATGCTTCTATAAGGACTTCTATGCAGAGGAAGCAATATATGACCTCAACAACTTTGCATTAGTAGAACTAAGCAATGAAAATTACCTTTTTGGCATTTTATGTGATCTTGCCAAGACCTTTCATTGAGTGGACCAAAAAATGTTGCTAAGAAGACTGAAATGATGTAGCATGAAGGGCCTTTCTCTTGCATGGATGGAGTCTTACCTTAACCACACACACACACACACACACACACACACACACACACACACACACACACACACACACACACACACAATTAATGTAACAGACTTGCAACTAGTTCACAGCTAACATTTTAACCATTAATCTTACAAAAAATAAAAAAAGATTGCATTATGCAATTACAAACAAATAAAAATAATTTACAAGTACCAGAAGCAGTGATCAATGGGCACACACTAGGTGAGCCTCCATATGTGAAGTTCCTGGGCATTCAGATGGATGAAAAACTGAGCTGACAGCAACACACACACATCATCATCAAAGATCAGTTCTGCACACTTTGCACTCATAAATATCTTTTGCCACGTCAGTCTGCAGACAGGACTGCTAGTATCCTTTGACTCACCTCTCTCATATGCTATAATCTTCTGGGACATGGTGCCAAAAGTGAAAAAAAGTATTTATTCCATGGAAGCACATGACAAGAAAATATGGTCCACACTGTGGGTTTTATATTTTGCTGCAAAAATCTAGAAAAGGTTTCCAGTGACAAACAGGCATGAAACAGGAAAGCCCCAAACAGTAAAAGAATACCTGCCTAGCCACTCTTCCTGCACAATTTATCAGACTACTTGGACTAAAGACTGCAGATTCCACTTAATCCCAATATCAGACGGATCTTTACTTTGCCAGTATATAGTCAGCTGATAGTGATCTTTGTAAAGTTACACAACTGCTTTCTTGGAAATACCAATGTGAGATGAAAACATCCAGCTGAGTAGTACAGGAGAAGCAGTGGCTTTTTTCAAAGTGGTTGTTTTTCTCAAAGCATACATACAGAAACTATAAAAAAAGCAAACCACTAATCATTTCAGTACTCACTTTGTTGCAGAACATAAACTCTGCGAGATAGCACTGCCCACTGTATCAAAAGCTATCGCCACTTGTTAGTCTGGGCTCATTTCATCTACCTGGAGCAATTTTAGTGCTTAACCATACTGACATTTAGATTTGCTTGTCCTCTATGTTAAACTGACAGATTCAGATGTTTAATCTACTTTTCGTTAGTACCACTGTCTTATATCTATAGACTAATACTTTGTTCCGCAATATTGTACGCTAAACGAATAACTTTTCGTCCAGCTTTCGATGATCGTAGCCACATTGGAAGAACAAATCTTAATTTGGAGCTAATGAGTTGTTTTGAGACCTTCTTTAATATCCACTTATTATTCTGTATTATTTACGAGAGGGTTTGGTTAGAAAACTTAATAAGCAAGCTTGCAGCAGTGTAAACATGGGAATGTGAACACAAAATAAATTTGCAACTACCACGATCGCTAAAATCATTTACTCATATAGATGACCGGTTTCGGCAATTCTCTGTTGTCTCAGAAGGCTTCGTCAGAGAATTGCCCAACAGGTCACCTATATGAATAAATGATTCGGCGATCTTGGCGGCTGAAAATTTATTCAGTGTTCACGATACTACAGATCGCCCACGCTGATACTGTCAGAAGTGTACAAACATAGGAATGTTCAAAAGCGCTGACAGATTAATACAATAACAGTCATTTGTCTATGTTTTATTCACCTCCCTTCGGCGTATCGGACACGACAGAAGCAGCAATTCTGGCGTTATCAACGAACGTATCTTCCTCGTCATCATCTTCATCTTCTTCTACTATTGGTGCGACTCTTGATATACGAGATGACTGTCTCCGCGAAGGTGTTTTCTGTATCTGTGATGGTATTACCTTGTTGTTCCTACTTCGTGTTATCCTCGCCCCTAAAAAAAAATCATGAAAGCTACAATGTCTCACAATGACGAGTATCAGCAATAGTACATTCAGTGGTGTCCCTATTAATATCACCTTTAGTGTCTTCTATGACTACAGACAGTGGTTTAATAATTGTCTCAACATCGTCATCTGATATACTTTGTATTTCTATTACACGCTTCTTCAGTTTTTCCATACTTCAAATTAAAATTTCAGTAATTATCTTGTTTCTATTAGTTTATAGCTATTAAATTACTGCACTGAGGAGTTTTCAGGGGGTCGCTTTAATGTCAATATGAAAATGCCCATTAGTAAAGTGAGAATCCCAAATACTTCTTCCAATATCACGCATTATGTACACATTCCCCACAATCCACATCAATTTCCCGCGCGAAACAAAACAATGACGCACAGTGAGACAAATACTATCAAAGATGTAGACGATTCCACAAGACGCAGAGATCATTGATACAACCGATTACGCTAGTGATCTCTACAAGTGCTGAGGTCACTGGATCATGCATAAAGGGAAACTGAAAAGAAAATGAGATATTGCCACATGTAAAAAAACATAATCATCGACTGATTATAGCAATCGCTGTACGTAGATAGACTAGAAAAATTGTAATAACTAACCAATAGAGTTCTCACACCCATATGTACTTCGATTAAAATAACACGTAATTGACGTTTGGTTGAGTAATACGGACCCAGTCACAGCTGTTTCTTGGACTACACGTGTCACTGTGCTATGTTTTCTGCAGGCACAAGCAGCAATGGTTTTCCAGATGACACAGGCTTCACAGGGCAGGAGAGGGTCGGGCGAGGCAGTGCTTGCGCAACAGTCGATCAAACGGGCGGATATTATGTTGTGTTCCAGCTGGACTCCCCTTCCCACTAAACACGATTTCAATCACAAATTTATTTGAATGAAACTACTCAGTCCATTTATGGTGAAAGGAGACGTTAATATTAACATATACTTGGCAGTAGAGTGTTCTAACCAGCATTGAAATTTAAACCAGAAGTATACAATCTTACTTCCGATTGACTGACAGACTATGCTATTACAAACGTTTCGCAGAACGTAAAGGTACAAGCAAGTTATAAAGACTGCAATATCAGACCACTATAGACTGCTAACAGAAATGACTGGCCACATAGGACATAGTGACTGTATTTTCATGGAAGTAAGATTGAAGAATAAATCAAATAGGAATTTGCTAAATAAAATTCCTGAGACAGAAAACTGGTTGGATGTTTCAACTTCTTGTTTCACTTCTCACTTGTGGGAAGTTAGTTAGTTAGTTGGCTGTTCCATTGATCAACCTCACGGTAAACGTTATAATTTGGACAGTGTCAAGTGCATAAGAAATGCATACATGAATCAAGGTCTTTTTTTCTTTAAGCTTAAATTTTTATCGCCTATCCCATTCCCTTAAATGGCATAAAACGCGTATATTATACCTATATATATATTTATTCGTATTCAAGAATTAATCTGTGGTATACAAGGATTTGTCAAGGAGATATGATTTCAAAACTTAAATAACTAAAAAAGAAGGTAATATTGGATTACTCCTGAAATTAGAAGCGCCAGATATGAACTGAAACTGGTATACAGGGTGTTACAAAAAGGTGCGGCCAAACTTCCAGGAAACATTCCTCACACACAAAGAAAGAAAATATGTTATGTAAACATGTGTCCAGAAACGTTTACTTTCCATGTTAGGGCCCATTTTAATACTTCTCTTCAAATCACATTAATCATGGAATGGAAACAAACAGCAACAGAGCGTACCAACGTGACTTCAAACACTTTGTTACAGGAAATGTTCAAAATGTCCTCCGTTAGCGAGGATACATGCATCCACCCTCCGTCACATGGAATCCCTGATGCACTGATGCAGCCCTGGAGAATGGCGTATTGTATCACAGCCGTCCACAATACGAGCACGAAGAGTCTCTACATTTGGTACCGGGGTTGCGTAGACAAGAGCTTTCAAATGCCCCCATAAATGAAAGTCAAGAGGGTTGAGGTCAGGAGAGCGTGGAGACCACGGAATTGGTCTGCCTCTACCAATCCATTGGTCACCGAATCTGTTGTTGAGAAGCGTACGAACACTTCGACTGAAATGTGCAGGAGCTCCATCGTGCATGAACCACATGTTGTGTCATAGTTGTAAAGGCACATGTTCTAGCAGCACAGGTAGAGTATCCTGTATGAAATCATGGTGGTGAATCTTGGAAGTACAGTACATACTGACGAAACTAAAATGAGCTCTAACATCGAAATTAAGTGTTTCCGGACACATGTCCACATAACATCTTCTCTTTATTTGTGTGTGAGGAATGTTTCCTGAAAGATTGGCCGTACCTTTTTGTAACACCCTGCATATCTAAAAAATAAAATTCGAATCAACAAGGAGTTATAGAGTGTTATGACAAAAGCTACAACAGATTACTGAAGGATTCAAAATCTAGGTACTTCAGTAACTCTATTAAATTTTTGAGAATATCCAAAGACTCTGGATTTACAAAAATACAGATAGGAAAGGCTAATCGAGTATAGGGCATGGAATTACAACTCTAAGAAAGAATGATACCAATTTTTCAAACCCAGTCGTCAGTATATAGCAGGGGTTCCCAAACTTTCCCTGATGCAACACTTTCAGGGTGACTGCACTTTGAAAGGTGGACGTTACATTCAGATGTGTTACGACCCGTGGCTCTACCCTTCATTCGATCCCTGTGAAACCCTACATTTCAGCAGGATAATGCACGACCGATGTCGCAGGTCCTGTGCGGGCCTTTCTGGACACAGAGGATGTTCGACTGCTGCCCTGGCCAGCAAAATCTCCAGATCGCTCACCAACTGAAAACATCTGGTCGATGGTGGCATCCAAGCTCTGTTTGACTCAATGCCCAGGTGTACCAAGGCCGTTATTACGGCCAGAGATGGTTGTTCTGGGTACGGATTTCTCAGGATCTATGCACCCAAATTGTGTGAAAATGTAATCACATGCCAGTTCTAGTATAATATATTTGTCCAATGAATACCCGTTTATCATCTGCATTTCTTCTTGGTGTAGCAATTTTAATGGCCAGTAGTGTATATATGATGTAAATACTGTTGAATAAGACAAAGTCATTAATATATGCTGATGACTCTGCTATCATTACTTGCTGTGTCACAGTTGATGAACTTCAAAAAGCATTTTTTGTAATAAATGGAAGCAAAACAATATACATATTGACAGCTTTAGACTTAGTCTTCGAAACTCAGCCCTACAGCAGGCATACAGTTATAATGTCCTGGGTATGGCACTGAATGGTTACATGACTAGGAAAATCACATAGGCAAGATTTGCTAAAACATAAGCTCTTACATATCTCTTCTGAGGAAAATTACTAGTATAGTAAACAAAAAATGTACTTTAGTCTCATATAACCACAACTAATTTACTGCAGTATGATTTCCAGTGGAGCTGCAGATGTGCATAAAAAATTTTTAAAGGTTCAAAAGAAAGCCATTAAATGTATCTCCTACAAATGCCCATAGAAATAAATTTAAAGATCTCAGAATATTAACTGTCCCAGCACTATACATATAAGAAGCCTTTCTTTCGGTACGTCTTCACCACTAAATCAATTTCAGTGGGGGTATATGTGACGATAATATTAGGAACAGAAATGGCAACCACTTACAAAGCAAGTATTTAAAACTAATGGATAAAGACATAATTGTTTCATTAAGTGTTCTTTACTATAAGCTCCCACATAAGACAAAGAATAGCAAAGTGTTGTCCACCTGAAAAAGTAAATTAAAGCACCACCTGACTCTCATTAACTTATATGCCTGTATAGAATACTTGTTTTTAATTTATGATAGCAGACAAGTCTTGCATAAAATAGCTTATAAGAATGCCTGTCGCTGCTGTTTTCTGCATGCATGTTCGTTTTCAAATGCACTGGTAGCTGTACCTGCCCATACGTATGGAAAAAGAAATATGAGTATGATGTCGAGAGGTGGTGTGTTGAGTTTCACTTCGTTCTTTGCAGAGATATCGTTATTCCTATTGTTGCTACAATATTGGCGTGAGCAGCAAATTTTCATGAAATAGTGCCTGACAGTTAAATGTAGTTTCTATGAGTAGGCTTTTCATTTGGGTCCAACCATCTTGATTAGGGTTTTCTATAGTTTTCCGTAATCACTAAGGTGAATACCAGGATAGTTTCTTTGAACAGACTTCATTTCCATATTCTTGTAGCATGTGTTTTGTCATGCACACACACACACACACACACACACACACACACACACACACACACACACACACACACATGCATATCTATAAGGTAAACCACCTAAAACTTGCGCCGCATATATTGTGGCAATGGAAAGTGCTGTTTTCAGAGAGTGGATTTATTGATAGTCAGGGGCTCAAATTGTTAGCCAATAAGCAGGTTGTAATAACCCTTAGAAAATTTATTTGTGCAAACACACACTTTTTAAATGGAACAATGTCTACTGACACAAACAAACTAAAACTAAGGTAAATTAGAATGTCATTTGTGTTTGTTGCGGGATCCTAGTATGAGTCGTTTAGGAGACATCGCATTTTGAAAATTTTACACAACGACATTGTATAATACCTGTGGTAGCACACACTAAAAAACATCATAAGTGCATACACAAGATATGTGGATTCTGGGCAGCAATGAAACAACTGACCTTCAAAGGTTGTGTTCGAAATGACCACGAGTAGTGGCAATACACACTTCCATAGTGATATGGAACGAGTTACACTCATGCTAGCATTTTAGCAGAGATGTTCGAACAGGCTGCAGTAATACATCGTTGGTATCACAGGTTCCTCCTAGTCTGCAATGTCTACCAGTATCAGTGGAAGATGATCAATTGTCGTACTCATTTTTAGCAAGACATGGTTATGAGCCTATGGTTTAATGGGTCAGTTTCGTTACCTACCATATATAATGGAATTACTTTTCTCTTTTGTAATTATTCAGGAGAAGTACCTCCTTCTGGTCCTACTATGTACTGAACACAATGTTTAATTACCCTTGAAGATATACTGAGTAGCCCTTCTGTGTTCTTAGTTTTCAAAGGTTTACTATTTATTATTTATTTTTTACCCATGTGTTGGGAATAAAAACAGGCTTTCTGTTACTTCAGAAATGTTAAGTTTTACCTTGGCTTTGTGGGCTTTGTAAACTGTAACTTTGCATACAATTCAAAGGCGTTTTTGTTGTGACGAGATCGTTGCACGAAATTTCAATCTCCAACTTTCCGCTCTGAATGGAAAACTATTATGTTGACACTCACTGACTTAGGGAGACTTGATATTTTTAATAAAATAAGTGAAATCAGAGCTCACATGGAATGATTTAAGTGTTAGTTTTTCCCACGGAGGCTGTGAACGTGTGAATGCAGTGTTCCGTTTCACCTAACAAAGCCAACTGGGATTGTCAACAGACCAAGAGTATATGTTTCAGAGATTTATCTGCCCATGACTGTGGAATGTGGCTTCATCACTAAACAATATACTTGATACATCTGGAGTACAGTTGTTAACATGATTCTCCTAATCGTTTCCATGCACCTGTTTATGGAGAGACAAGTGATAGAGATGGAATCTATGTCGATGGAGAACGTGTAGGACACTTGCATGACTCGTGCGACTTCCTCATGCGCTTTTGCAGGAGGTAAAGTGCTGATCAACTACAACAGCAGGAAGAACTTGCATTTCCCTATCTCCTGTAGTCATTTCCTCCTGTCACGCTGTCTATATATCATGTTACCACTGTCACGTAACTGGTTGGAGAGGTTGATAAATAATTGCCAAGACAGTTGACATCTATTGTCATGGACACCGCAGAAGAATGAACTGCCGGCCGGGGCAGCCGAGCGACTCTAGGCGCTACAGTCTGGAAACGCGGGACCACTACGGTCGCAGGTTCGAATCCTGCATCGGGCATGGATGTGTGTTAGTTAGGTTTAAGTAGTTCTAAGTTCTAGGGGACTGATGACCTCAGAAGTTAAGTCCCATAGTGCTAAGAGCCATTTGAACCATTTGAAGAATTAACTACATGCTTTCCTCACTCTCCATGTACCATGAACACGTTGACTTTTTCTGCATTGATAAATCCCATCATCCACTCACGACCCACTGCTTGAATTGTCGCACACCAACTGAGCAGCAAGTCGTAGTGCACTCAAGGATCACACAAGCACAGTGTACCCAAACATAGCAACATCATAACTAGCAACTACACATGTTGAATGGCAGAAAAAAGTGTTGGTGGGGAAACTTTTCAAAATACGATAACTTTTAAACATCTCGCACTAGAATCCTGCAACATACACTATTGAAATTCTAACTAACCCTATGTTTAGTTATTTAGTGTCAGTAGACATAGTTCCATTTAAAAAAGTTTATGTTTCCACAAAAATACACTTTGTAAGTATTACAATCTGTTTATTGGATATCAATACAAGCCCTCAACTATCAATCCATTCTATGAAAACCACACATCAATAGCACTTTCCATTTCCACAGTATCTACGGTACAAGGTTTAGGTAATTCACACTGTATATACAGGATGTAATGGATATAAGTGCAGATATTTCTATTGGTGACTGAGGATGGTGTACTGAACAACATTATATTAGCATTTATCTCATTTGCAGACTGTTATAGCTATTAGCAGTAGTATGTTTTTAGGGTGGCTGGTGTCTCAAAGTGTCAATAGCAAGCCATTAATGCTTAATTTCCTCTGGGATGGAGATCAGGTGTTGGAGCGTGACATGTGGATGTAAAATGATTGGTCTGTACCAAAACGTGTAGTCCACTTAGTGGTGCTTTTGGGACCATACAAAGGACATCAGGTAGTAAATCATGTGACGTGTTTGTGGCAATACTGTTTGACACACAGAAAAACAATCAACACACTGATACCTGTACATGTTAAAGTACCACATATAAAAATATCTGTGCTGTATATATACAGGGTGTGTCTGCCTTGGAGTTGTCAGGCACTCTGTCTCTGGTGTTTTGACAGATATTTGCAAACATTTCGTTTTTGTCGCGTGTGGATGGAGTCAGCCCAAACAAATACAGCTCATTGTGTCATCCATACAATGCCCACTGTCAACAGAAAGCGTCGATTTATTCCCCTTTACAAACAAGACGATTATAAAACGAAATTTTATGAGCTCATTGAGCTCTCCTATTATGCTGTGCATGATTAGTCTAGTGTGACGTTCATTGTATAGATATCTGTTAATACAGACAGTAAAATATGAGGAATCACCAGTGCTCTTGTAGTGACTCATGTGCTGCACTGCCCCATGCTGTCTGCTACCACCGTGCAGTAGCATTATTCAGTTGTTGCTGCAGTACTGGTTACTCTTCCTTTTTTACTGCACCTATTAATACATATGAGTGATACGAATATCGCACAAGACTAGTATGAGACCGCTCTATCGAATGGGCATTTAAAATTTTGTTTTAAAAATCATTTTGTTTGTAAAGGGACACAAAGCAATAACATCTGTTGACACTAGATATCGTATGTGATGAATTGAGTAGTATTTATGTGGGCCAACTCAATCTTCAACTGTGGAAACTAAATTACATCTATTTGCTGAAACACTGTAGAAAATGTGCTTGACAATACTTAGCTCCATGTAAGAGTAATATATGGTGCTTTTTCACAATCTTCTTGTAGACATCTGTTTAAGGAGTTGTGCGTTCTGACTACTGCATCACATTATTTTTATTCCCTCTTGAAGTTCATAGTAAATAACTCAGTGCAGCTCCAAACGGATAATGATACACATAATTACAATACTAGAAGGAAAAATGACGTTCATTATTCCACATTAAGGGGGGTAGGACGTCAAACGAGCCGACTTTGAGCAGGAGAGGCACCACAGGACATTCCACTATCTATACTTTTACAAGTAAATTCATAAAACTTTGTCAGCATGACCATGAAGGATTCAGGATTCGCACTCGTAGCATCGGAAGTTCAAAAACATAACAAAACAATTTTTTTCACTTACTATTGGCTGCATTTGTTGCTATAGGTACACTTTTCTTCATAAGTAAGAGAGACTGTTCTATGAATTTTGCACAGCATACAAACCACACTTACAGGTGTCTGAAACTCTAGAAGCTATTTAATTTATGAATAAATGAATGACCTGTTACGTTTTAAACTTTATGTTTAGAAAAAAAATCAAATTTCGTAGTTAATTATCTCAATATTTACCACAGTTTTTAATTGGTTTGGAAAATTTTAGAGTTTCATACAGCTGTAAGTATGGTTTGTATGCTTTGCAAAATTCATCAAAGAGTTTCTCTTACTTGTGAAGAAAAATGTACCTATAGCAACAAATGTAGCCAATAGTAAGTGAAAAAATGATGAAATTTCATATCTAAAAAAAATTTATTTTGTTATGTTTTTGCACTTCTACTGCTATGAGTGTGAATCCTGAATCCTTCCTGGTCATGCTGACAAAGTTTTATGAATTTATTTGTAAAAGTATAGTCAGTAGAAAATAAAATGTCCTGTGGTGCCTCTACTGCTCCAAGTCGGCCTGTTTGACGTCCTACCCCCCTTATGGTTGCTTTTAGCACAAAAAGCAATGCAGAACGCTGCATCTGAAGTTGTTGATAACTTACACAGTGAAATGAAATGTTTGACAGACAGCAAAGAGAGATCTGAAAACTAAATGAAAACGTTTCTCCTTGGAAACTCGTATTCCAGAAAAGAATTTCTGTTACTGTAATATGTAAAAGGACATGGGCATTAATTATTAACTTCCATCTGTACATTTAATAAAATAGCTGTTACCTAGGGCAGCACTCACATGCCAGTAGATTTGATTTATTAGAGTCGACACACTTGACTAAATAACATTAAGTAAAAGACATTTAGTTCCACTAACTATATTTGCACTTCCAGGTAAAATACAACCAACACAACAACCAAGCAACATTACACACATAAAATTTAGAGTGTACAATAGCATCAGAGAGGTCTATTATATTCCAGATGATGCACTTTGCCGCCGTCTCACACGAAATATATTGTTCGCACAATTCCAACATCCCTCTTTGAACATATATTTTGTGGCTTGCCTTCACGAGATAAACCAAATAGCCACACAATCTTTTCAAACTTCTCTTTGTCCAATGATTTTGTCAGAAGGTCAGCCAACATGTCTTCTGTGTGCAGGTAGTCCAAAGTGATGTTCTGTCGCTGTATGTGATCCCAAATAAAATGGTGTCTTATGTCAATATGTTTTATCCTAGCACTAATGATATCATTCTTAGCTTGGTTAATGGCTGGTTTGTTGTTACAGAAGATCGTTATTGGTTCCAATATTAAATTGGGTTCTATTTCACATATTAAAGTTCTTAACCACAATGCTTCCTGTATGGTGTAAGATTGTGCCATGTACTCGGCCCCTATGGTACTCAATGCAACAATTTTTTTGCTTTTGACAGGACCATGAAATGAGGCCCCCCATTAATTTAAAGCAGCAGCCAGTTGTGGAGTGCCTATCTCCCAATTCATTCAACCAGTCTGCATCGCTGTAGCCTTCTAGTCTTGCATTATCTTCTCTGTGGTCTCTTAATTCGTGGTTTGATGTTACTCTTAGATATTGGAATACGCTTCTCACAGCTTTCCAGTGTTTTACCTTTGGGTTTCTGCAATATCTGCTCGCTGCGTTGGTGGCAAAAGCAATGTCAGGTCGTGACATTTGAGACAAATATGAGAGACTCCGTAATGCTTCTAAATATGGAACATTCTTAGCACATTCCACATCTATCTCATTTATATTTAACTTCACCCCTACTTGCATTGGAGTACTTACGGTTTTACAATCACTCATGCCAAATTTCTTTAAGATTTTGTTTCTGTATATGATGATTGATTTATGCACAATTCTTGTCTCTCTTCACCCTTAGTGATATGCATACCTAAATAACGTTTAACTTCTCCCAAATCATGCACTTAAAACTTGATTTTCAGCTGTTTCTTAAAAATTCTCATTTGGCTTTCGTTTTGAGTCAGGATAAAGAAGTCGTCCACCCATATTGCCATCATTATTATCTCTTCACTTCCCCTTTTATAGAACATACTGGGATCTGCCTTGGATTGCTTCATATTCATATTTATTAGAATTTTATGTAGACATCGATTCCACCAATGTTCACTCTTTTTAAGTCCATAAATACTGTTTCGCCAACGCCAAATCTTTTCCCTTTCCGATCTGGTTTTCGCGACTTCTCTTGGTGAAATGACATATATCTCCTTCTCCAATTTCCCATTTAATTGCTGTTTTTACATCCATATGGTGAATTGTTAAATTTCGTTTTGCTGAAATGCTAAAAGATATCTCAATGAGGCATACTTGACTACAGGTGCAAAAGTTTCTTTGTAATCTACCCTTTGTTTTTGCAAATATCCTTTTATTACAAGTAGCGCTTTATATCTTGGTGATGAATTTTCAGGGCTCTTCAAAGTGAATACCCATCCTGCCTCTAATGGTTTCTTATCTGCTGGCATATTTACCCATTCAAAGCTTTCGTTATGAGATTAATTTTCCAATTCCCTCTCCATCGCTTCTTTCAATTCTCGAGAGTTCATGCCACTCATTGCTTCTTCTGCTGTTGCTGGCTCATCATTAAACGACTTGGCTGCATACATCTCAAAATCTGGATATTCTTTTGGTTTTGGTACACGAGAAGAACGCCTTACATTGTTCTTTTCATTTTGTTCGTCCTCAGACTCCTTGTAATCATAAATAGTCTCCATTCTTCTTTGACTATGCTCTTCCTTTTCTTCACTTTCTCTTTCTTCACATAAGGTTTCAATCTCGGAACTAGGTGCAGCCAACTTAGCAGTCTTGCCCACGTTAGAATCCTTTTTATTTTCAAAGAATACTACATTTCTGCTTGTAACTACCCTTTTATTCAATGGATCCATTAATGGGTAGCCCTTTGAATTCTCACAATAGCCTACAAAAATATACTTTTTACCTTTTGGGTCCCATTTTCCTCTTAGCCATTTTGCAATGTGCGCCGTTGGATCACACCCAAAAACCCTTAAATTGCTTAGGTCAGGTTTCTTTCCTAACTATATCTCATAGGGGGTTTTATTCTTTAATGCTTTTGTAGATGCTCTAATGTTCAAATATACGCTCGTTGACACTGCCTCTGCCCAAAAATCTTTTGATAATCCAGCATCAGTTATCATGATCCTTGCTTTTTCTACAATGGTCCTATTAGCCCTCTCAGCAACCTCATTTGGGGATGGGCTGTACCTTTTAGTAGTTTGATGCCTAATTACTGTTTTTACCATAAGTGTCTTCAGTTTCTGGTAAATATATTCTCTCCTGTTATCAGACCTGATGATCTTAATCTTGTTTCCCATCCACCTTTCGACCATATTAAGATATTCCTCAAAAATATCACTCATTTGGTCTTTGGCACTAAGAAAACAAACATGAGTATATCATGAATAAACGTAAGAAAATAACAACTCTCACCTGTGGATTCGCACTCCATTGGGCCATGTACATCTGTATGGATTAACTGTAAGACCTCTGTAGATTTACTTTTACAAATCTTGCAATGTAGCCTCGTTTGTTTCCTTTTTATGCATATCTCACAAGGGTCCTTGTATACACTATAATTCTGTATTCCTTTTCCCATATCCCTTATTAAAGACATACTCTTTCTATTTAGGTGTCCAATATTGTGTTCCCATAAAAAACCTTCCTCTGAGTACACTGAATCACTAACTTTTCTATGTTTATTGTCTGTGGTATCCAACTTAAAAATACCCCATTTGTTACTTGCAGTACTTATAACTTCACTATTTTCATTGATTATTCTTGCTCTGTGCATGTGAAAAATGACTGTATTTCCCTTCTTGACAACATCCCTACAGACCGTAGGGTAGTCACAACATTTTTTACATAATGAACATCATGTGCTGTAACCGTATCGGGTTCACCATTTACACTTGCATGTAGGTCTAGTTTCCCAGCCAAATGACACTGGAGCTTGTTGCCATCAACAGTAGATATTGCCATATGAGTCTCATCTTTAAAATCATAAAGAAGAGATTTGTCTTTAACAATATGCACAGATGCACCTCTGTCTAAAATGTATTTCAGTTGACGATTACCCACATCTCCAAAAGAACAGAAACATGAGAGTGCCTTACCTTTATTATTGGTCCTTCTCTCTGGGCTATCAGAAATATACCTCATTTGCTGCATGTCTGATCTTGGGTTTACTTTTTCCCTGCACTGAGATGCAATATGCCCTTTCTTCTAACATCTATAGCACCTCAATGATTTCTTCTTTTTGTTTTTTGAATAAGGAGCAGATGCAGTTTCCTTCTCCAATATATGACTGCTTGAAGTACTCTTTAGATCCTGCAGGATTTTCACTTTAACACTGTCGCCCGTGACCGTTATACCTGAGCTTTCCAGCCCTATAATCATAGGCGCATACGTTTTGGGTAGTCCTGCCAACAGTACTGTCCCTATCCTTTCGTCAACACTCTCAAACCCAATGTTTCTCAATCGGTTCGACATGGCTATTAATTTGTTGGCGTTTTCGTCTACACTCTTGGATTTGTCCAGCTGAGTGGTAATTAACTTATGCAATAGTTCTACTTTCCTTGTAAGACCTCCATCCTCAAATGCACTTCGTAATTTGTCCCAAACTTCTTTTGCTGTCGCAGCTTTTTCAACGTGAACATAATTCACTGAGTCAGCCAGTAATATCAACTTTGATTTTGCTTTCCTATCCTTACTTGAATAATTCTGATCTGTGGATTTCATTGTCCCATCCACCACAGCCCATAGGTTGTCCAAACATAAATATGCTTCCACTGCAAATTTCCACATTGCACAGTTTTCGCAGCCCATAAGTCTTTTAATCTGCAGAATTTGTGCTGCGTTCATTTTAATGGCAACTTTGATCTTTTTCTTAGAAGTAAAGAATAGTACCGCAGAATAATACAAAAGAGCTGCTTTTGTCCCATGAGGATAACTCGTACTTCATGCAAGTGCACTACTTGGAAATATTCCAATACTTTCTCACTATTATACACTCCTGGAAATTGAAATAAGAACACCATGAATTCATTGTCCCAGGAAGGGGAAACTTTATTGACACATTCCTGGGGTCAGATACATCACATGATCACACTGACAGAACCACAGGCACATAGACACAGGCAACAGAGCATGCACAATGTCGGCACTAGTACAGTGTATATCCACCTTTCGCAGCAATGCAGGCTGCTATTCTCCCATGGAGACGATCGTAGAGATGCTGGATGTAGTCCTGTGGAACGGCTTGCTATGCCATTTCCACCTGGCGCCTCAGTTGGACCAGCGTTCGTGCTGGACGTGCAGACCGCGTGAGATGACGCTTCATCCAGTCCCAAACATGCTCAATGGGGGACAGATCCGGAGATCTTGCTGGCCAGGGTAGCTGACTTACACCTTCTAGAGCACGTTGGGTGGCACAGGATACATGCGGACGTGCATTGTCCTGTTGGAACAGCAAGTTCCCTTGTCGGTCTAGGAATGGTAGAACGATGGGTTCGATGACGGTTTGGATGTACGTGCACTATTCAGTGTACCCTCGACGATCACCAGTGGTGTACGGCCAGTGTAGGAGATCGCTCCCCACACCATGATGCCGGGTGTTGGCCCTGTGTGCCTCGGTCGTATGCAGTCCTGATTGTGGCGCTCACCTGCACGGCGCCAAAGACGCATACGACCATCATTGGCACCAAGGCAGAAGCGACTCTCATCGCTGAAGACGACACGTCTCCATTCGTCCCTCCATTCACGCCTGTCGCGACACCACTGGAGGCGTGCTGCGCGATGTTGGGGCGTGAGCGGAAGACGGCCTAACGGTGTGCGGCACCGTAGCCCAGCTTCATGGAGACGGTTGCGAATGGTCCTCGCCGATACCCCAGGAGCAACAGTGTCCCTAATTTGCTGGGAAGTGGCGGTGCGGTCCCCTACGGCACTGCGTAGGATCCTACGGTCTTGGCGTGCATCCGTGCGTCGCTGCGGTCCGGTCCCTGGTCGACGGGCACGTGCACCTTCCGCCGACCACTGGCGACAACATCGATGTACTGTGGAGACCTCACGCCCCACGTGTTGAGCAATTCGGCGGTACGTCCACCCGGCCTCCAGCATGCCCACTATACGCCCTCGCTCAAAGTCCGTCAACTGCACATACGGTTCACGTCCATGCTGTCGCGGCTTGCTACCAGTGTTAAAGACTGCGATGGAGCTCCGTATGCCACGGCAAACTGGCTGACACTGACGGCGGTGGTGCACAAATGCTGCGCAGCTAGCGCCATTCGACGGCCAACACCGCGGTTCCTGGTGTGTCCGCTGTGCTGTGCGTGTGATCATTGCTTGTACAGCCCTCTCGCAGTGTCCGGAGCAAGTATGGTGGGTCTGACACACCGGTGTCAATGTGTTCTTTTTTCCATTTCCAGGAGTGTATTATGTATATACTTATTCCAAATGCATCGCTGGGCCCATAACCTATTAGAGTCGACACAATTGAATAAATAATAGTGAGTAAAAGACATTTGGTGCCAGTAACTATATTTGCACTTCCAGGTAAAATACATCAAACACTATAACCAACAAAGCAACATTAGATTTCACACATAAAACTAAAAGCATACAATAGCACCAGAGAGGTCTGTTTATTCCACATGATGCACTTTATCGCCATTTCACACAAGAAATATATTGTTAACACAATTCCAACAGTTTTGATGATTGTCAGGGAGTAAGTAACCTATTGTACATATAACATCAGCTGTCCTTACTTGTGTGTCTGTTTGGGTAAGTATTAGCTCATTATGTGTGCCCCACTCCCCCCCTCTTCCTCGCAAGCTGTCCCAATGCATGGTGCACCAGCATGTGTGCAGCCCTGCTGCGAAGCATTGCATACAGAGGGGCAAGGGCAGGTGCGTGCCTCTACACATTGTTCTACTGAAGTAGCTGTACATTATACAATGTGTACATTATGCAACAAATAGTGTGGAAGTATGCATTAAACACACTGAAGATTGTATAAGATTTGTATTAATTAATTTGAAGTGTAATATGTAGCATGTACCAACCCAAAAACGGATGTTCATAAATGTTATGAAGATCGAAAGTCAAGCTATATCCATACTAAATGTCATAGAATTCGGTTCAGTGGGTCAGTCGGGAAAACGTAACATAGTTACTTTTGCATTGATGATATTAGTAATGATAAAACTTTCAATTACGATATCTCTTTTACCAGTGATCCGTTTGTGTTGAAATAAAAGACGATAAGTTAATCAAGAGCAGGATCATTTCGCCTATCAGTGTGGACACTACACCTCCAAGACACTTACCATGTTTTACAGGAGACATTCAGACTATTCCACAGCCAGTATTAACTTCTGGGTAAGTGGCAGACGCTTTACTTCATATACAGCCCACACATGGCTCGCTGTCAAGCTGCATCGCGCCCTCCGCGCCATCTACTAAATTCGTCGCACCATCATATATGCTGCAACACCCTGATCCTTAGTTCCGACATATTGACCTCTCCTTTGAGACCTATGGCACTTTAGATGACAACACGCAATTCGTTGGAATGTCTCCTGAATATAATTATAAACAAGAACAGTGTATTTCACCAAGTTGCATACATCTGCTTTCAACAAGTGCTACAAGGTGAAACTACGAGGGGAGACCCAACAATAACCGCAATTTCTTTCTAGAAAGCGTATACTTTATTGTTTTCAAATACAACCTCAATCTCCTTCGAAGTACTCTTCATTAGCATTAATACAATTGTCCAAATGTTCATTCCAGTGTTCGAAGCACCTTTTAAATTTGTCCTCTTTCATACCTGCTAGCACTTTCATGAGATTGCGTTTTACGTTTTCCACATCCACAAACCGCTTCCCTCTCAGGTCTCTTTTCATCCTCGGGAATAGGATGAAGTCCAAGGGTGCTAAATCCGGCGAATAGGGCGCGTAGGTCAAGGTAGTCATCTTCGTTGAGGCCAAAAATTGGCGAACGCTGAGAGCTGTGTGCGCGGGAGCGTTGTCGTGATGCAGAACCACACGCCAGAATCCCACAAAGCCCGACGTTTTGGCGACAAACTTCTGCGAAGCCGTTTCATAACCTCCAAATAGAATTGTTGGTTTACTGTCTGGTTTTCAGGGACAAATTCAGAGTGTACGATCCCTTTGATGTCAAAAAAAAAAGATCAACATCGTTATCACATTCGATTTCACATGTCGAGCTTTTTTTGGTCGAGGTGAGCCAGGAGACTTCCATTGTGTTGACTGTTGTTTACTTTCTGGATCATACCCATAGCACCATGACTCATCACCTGTAATGATTTTGTTAAAAAAAAACTGGATCATCTTTGAACGCACCCTTCATTTCGAGACAGGCTTGAACGCTACGATCCCTTTGATCTCCGGTAAGAAGCTTCGGCACGAATTTTGCTTCCACTCTTCACATCCCCAAATCGATGGTCAAGATGAGCTGAATTGAGCTCCAGGACAACCCGGGCAAGTTCTCGAGTTGGTCGATTGTCCTGTGTCGATCTTCACTGATGAGATCACGGATTTTGTCGATGTTGTCTTCGCTTCGAGCAGTTGAAGGTCGATAGAAACGGGGCTGATCTTCAACCACCATTTCTCCCTTCTTAAACCGAGAAAACCATTCGTACACTTGCGTTTTACTAAGAGCATGGTCTTTATAGGCTGTCTGAATCATAGCAACAGTTTCTGCTGCGTTCTTGCCGAGCGAGAAACAAAACTTCACTGCCGCACGTTGTTCGTAAGAACTAGCCATTTCCTCGTGTCACGTCTGCACTGTACGTACACTCAAAGAACTGCCAAAGAAACCACACTTCTCGCTGTTGGATGACGCCGCGTGGCAGAATGACTCAGCAGAGTTCCTACTACAACCCTCTGGCAGCGCAACCTGCTACTAAAAGTACACGATGTGCAGCATTACGATTCCTGTTACTTTTGGGTCTCCCCTCATATTTGTGGAAATGCACTATCTACTCCTGGCATCATCTACAATCACTGTTTTCCTCAACTGAGATTTTTGACGCCACTTTCAAAGAGATTTGGACAAGTCAGTTAACATTTGCGTTGAAACACACAGCAAGTTCCCATACCTCCTCACCTTTTGACTCGCAATTACTGATCGTGAATTAAATTTATCATGCTCTATCCTCAAGGAGACAAGTGAGCCCCCACAAATTGAACCAGTATGGTTGTGGATGCCACTGCTAAGTCGCAGCAGCTCCCACTTACAGAACAACTGAATGCACTACGCTCTTCAGCAGCAACTCAGCGGAGCTTCAGACACTTCTTGCAGTACTCAGCTTACCAGATGGCACACTGCATGAGGTAACGTCATCCAGCATGCAAAACCCTTTAAAAACAGTCTTGATCACAGCTGATATAACTTATGACCGGTTTTGACCTTTTATTTACTGGTCATTATCAGACTTTCCACTGTAGCCTAGTAACAATGCAAAAGAGCTGTATTGTATACAGAAGTCAATGATGTAAAAGTATACTCTAAAACGATGCATCATTACCCATCTGGATGATGGCGATGGCGCCTGATCTGCTGTGGAGACTTCAGTCACTGTAACTGATTCTGATGGCTAAGTCTTCATTTATAAATATTTTTCTTTTAAATTTAACTAATCAAAAAAGGAGTTTGTATTCATGTTTGGTTGATGATCTATGCTACAGCCAGACTCATAAAATGCATTAAAATTTAGTGCAGTTCATTAACTGAGCTCCAGGGCGTAGTCTGGAGGAAGTAATTAGCACTATAAGATAGATAATTCTATAGCTACTCTATTTGTTCGTAATAAAACCAAATATATGGCGTATTAATACGAAACTTATGTAAGTTGTTCCCCATTGGCTGATGGCGATGCCTTAGGTTGTGGAGCGCACTCTCTCTACCCTATATAACCCATGGCTTCTCGGCCATCAGCATCAGTTACTGAGGACGCCACAGCGGGTCTGGCGCCATCACCGTAATCCAGCTGGGTAATGACGCATAGTTTTAGAATTTACTATTACATCATTGATTTCTCTATGTGATATAGCACTTTTAAATTGTTATTACGGTGCAAATGGTGATGATGACTAGTAATTCAAAGGCCGAAACTGGTCGGAAGTTAACATCAGCTGCGATCAAGACAATTTTTAAATAATTTCATGACAATAAAGATCGCTATTCTTCAACAATGTTATATAAAATTATGAATGCAAAACTCTTTGGTATCATTCACTCTTTGAACAGTTGGAGCACAAAAACATACAGCTGTGCGATTAGGCAATCGGGGGCAGCAATCGGAATTAGGCATTACCGATCGCTCCATTGTACAGTGCCACCTACTAGTGCAAACAATTCTGCCTCCACATAAAGAAGGAATGCCGCCGGTACTCTACTACATGAAAACAGCACACTCCCTTGTGTTGGCAACCTACCTGTCTCAGACACAGCTGACGGGCCCTTTGTTCCTCACAGTGTTCCAAAGTCACATTGGCTGTACCTCAAGTATAGGTGGAACAAGCTCTTTTATTTGACTGACACAGATTCAGACATTAGTGTGCTCCCTGCAACATCAAGAAGCAGTTCTGTCAAATCGTGGCTTATGGCAGTGAACAATTCGAGAATTCCTATGTTCAGCCACCGAGATGCATTCGTAAATTTAGGAGTTTCACAGAATTTTCAGTAGATTTTCTTATAGGACGTAACTGAGCCCATACATAGTGTGGATTTTCCCCACTGTTATGACATAACTGTGTCCATATTGGAGGCTGCACTGTAAATGAAAAATGCAATTGTAAATGGATATACACTAATACTATGAAACACTTCCAGTTCAGCAGCAACCATCAACCATACCCCACACTAGAGGACTTCGGGCTTTTCAGCAGAACACCAGACAGTACAACAATTTTGAGTAAAACATATTACCATACATCACATTCCCACTATGCTGGAGGTCTAGTTCCTTACAAGGCCCGTCAGTTGGCTCCTGGTAAATATGCTGCTCAGTTTGAAGAACTCCTGGCTAGGGGAGGTCATCAGACGTTCTAACAGCTCGTGGGAGGCTTCCCCACATCTAGTTTGAAAGAAACACGGTTTATGAGGTCTGTGTGGGGACTGTTAGATTCTGAATGCGCGCACCACGCCAGAGTGCTAACCATTCCTCACTTACATGATTTTATGGCCACTCTGTCATGCTCGCAGATATAACTTTCATACTTTGAATACGTTTGGATCCCATTTGGCCTTAAGAATGCTGC
The DNA here is from genome assembly GCF_021461385.2 of Schistocerca piceifrons. Classification (NCBI taxonomy): domain Eukaryota; kingdom Metazoa; phylum Arthropoda; class Insecta; order Orthoptera; family Acrididae; genus Schistocerca; species Schistocerca piceifrons. The sequence goes on from NC_060140.1 coordinate 137,267,511, forward strand.
ACAAACATGGCAACGTTTTGTCAGCGAGGTTCTCCACAGTCTGCTTTGTGTACATTGAGGATGTCTTAATTTTTTCTGCATCTGCTGCTGAGCACGAAATTCACGTAAAGACCATCTTTGAGAGGGTTTCAGATTATGGACTGAAGACAATCAGTGCTTGCTTCGCAGACAGGAAGTGTGCTTTTTTGGAAATTGGGTGACTCCCATAGTACTAAATCTTTACAGTATAAGGTGGACTTGTTTTAATCGGCTCCCCTACTCAAAACATATCCGCAATTACGTCAATACTTAGGCATGACTGATTTCTACAGGTGCCACCTACCACAAGCAGCGGTGGTGCAGGCAGTGCTCGCAGCAGCACCTTCTGGCAACACTTCAGGAATTCTAACCTGAAATGTTATCTGCTTCTCACAAAGCAAATCCTCATTGCGAAACACAATACTTCTTGCTCACCCTCTTCCTTCAGCGCCTTTGGCTGTGGCCGTAGATGCTAGTGAGGTTGCTGCAGGGTCGTGCTACAACGGAAGGTAAAAGGGTAATGGTAGCCCCTCAATTTTTCCCTCAAGTTGTCTGATGCTCAGACTACATGGAGTGCCTACGACTGTAAACTGTTACCATCTACGAACCAGTTGACATTTCCGACCACAAGTGCGGCATTCCACTTCACTGTCTTTACAGACAATAAACCTGTTTCTTTGATGTTTAAATACCCTCACAATTCCTGCTCACCTCGGCAGTTTCGCAAGTTAGCATTCCTGTACAATTCTCTTCCGATATCCGTCACCTGCAAGGAGTTGACTACGTAGTTGCAGACGACTTTGCAAGAATCAACATACGGCACAGGAGACGGACGAGAACTTACATTAGTTCCTTTCGAAGCAAAGGATGGGAATGCAGCTTTCTTATCTGCTTTGACACTGCGCATAACTGATTGCGTCGTTTTGTTCCTTTCCATTGTAGGAAGTTGGTTTTTGACGCGACTCACAACATGGCACATTATAGAACCAACACGACTATTCATGTGATAACAAACTGGTATCTCTGGTCGGGTGCACGACGTGCTTGTCTTGTCAGTCGGCCAAAGTCGTGTCCTACATCCATGAGCCTCTCGTGTCCTTTCGAGAACTAACAGACCGTTTTTCTCATGTACACATAGACCTCATAGAGCCTCTACCTCCACTGCAAGAACTCAAATATATCCTCACAGCCATTGATAGGTCTGCTCGCTATGTCGATGCTGTGCCTATGCCAGTTGCACAAGCTTTTTTGACAACATGGATTTCGAGGTTTGGGGTTCTGATAGGTATGACAACAAATCAAGATCGACATTTTGAATCTTCTCTGTTCAATGACCTAGCTGCTTTATGTGAGTTCACTCATCATCGCTCCACCAGCTACCATCTGGCAAGCAATAGCATCGTGGAACACTGACACAGAACACTCAAATCGGCATTAATGGGTCACAAGTCTACCTGGTTGACAGTGTTGCCACTGTTATTACTCAGGCTGTGGACTGCTTTCAGAACCTACCTCAGTGTCTAAGCAGCAGATATGGCGTACAACCTATGGATCTTTTCTCATTGGTGCTACAAATGAGGAACTACACTGCAAATTTCCGACATTCAAAGGCGTCTCGCCATACAAACTCACCCGTTTTTGTGCATGAAGACTTCATTCAATGCACAAATGTCATACTCTGCATGGATGTAATTTCACCACCCTTGCAACGGCTTTGACTGGCCACTTTCCAGCTACAGAAAGAGATGCTTACAGATTGACACTCTTAGTTAATAGCATACCTGCTTCTGTCAGGTGATCATGCACAATGGCAGCATCTCCATTGGCTGATGCCTGCTCCTAGACCTTTCCCTACTGACCACGCTCTCATGTTGCTGGCTTCTACTGTCGCCCTGTCATCAGTGTCAATGGAGTCAGCTACTGCAAATGCTCAAATGTCGATAAGCATTTCTACACTCAACAAGCACTGGTACTCACCAATACCAGCTCTAGTTAGCACGAGAGTGGGCAGGATGATTCAGCACAAGTATCCTCTTATTCAAGGAGCCTCGCTCTACTGGAGGGGTTGCGGGGTGAGGGGGGGAAGGGGCTGTGTGCCAACGCAAGCAGTTGAACAAGCAATTGACATTGCGGGCTTTTTTGAGCCTATGTGATGGACAAGTTAACTGCAGCTTTGTTTAGGTGTTCTCCTTGCTTTTGTAAGATCTCTCTGTATTCGTTCGAGAGTATTTTTTTCCTTGATTTACGCTGTTGATTAACGTAATAAAGTTGAAATATTTATGATGTCAGTATTCAATTGTGGTTTATAGTTCCCAGAAGACGTACAGACAGACACACACAACAGTTTTACAGATTTATTGGTGGAATAGGAGATAAATAAGTAAATAAAAAGCTTACAAATATTCGGCATGTAATCATATTTTCAAATTAATTTGCAAGGTGAATGAAATATCACTCATTCTACATCATTGTAATTTATTGTACAAGTGATCCATGGACAATGAAACTAATTAAGAGATACAGACACCCTGTATGTGTGTGTATTTATATGTGTGTACATGTGTGTGTGTGTGTGTGTGTGTGTGTGTGTGTGTGTGTGTGTGTTTGTGTTTGTGTGCAAACATAAAAGCCTAGCAGAGGGTCAAACTACCTTCAGACTATTCCTCTATCACTCCACTCTAACAGAACATGGGAAAAATGAACATTAAAATCTTTCCATAAGATCTCTGATTTATATTGATCGTTTTTCCCTTTGTAGACCGATGGAAATAAAATATTTTCACATTCAAAGGAAAAATTTGCTGACTGAAATTACTTGAGAAGATCTTGCTGCAATGATTGCCATCCCAACTCACTTATCATTTCCCTCTATTTCACAATAGTAAAAAACGATATTTATATTTTCTTTACAGAACTATAGAGCTGGATTCACACACGGGAAGTGATGCCACAGCTCATGGCATTCTGTAGTGGCACTATGAGCTAAAGTTCACAGAGGGCGCCACAAATTCTATGTAGCTGAACAATTTCCAGTATGGTGTCAGCATTGGTGAAAGCTGGTGATTCAGGCTGTTATTTTGTAGCAGCACAGATTGTGGCATTAGAAATGAACCAAGAGCTAAACACAAAGAAAATAAAAGGCACATGCTGATCTAAAACATATTTTGTGCAGGAGTAAAATGGGGGCTACAAATACACCTACAAAAGAACTGACAATCGAATGTGAAAATTCGTTTGTAAATGATTTCCGAGTGTCAAAAACAAATTTCGAGTACTTGCGGAGCTTTGTATTGAACTCCATTAAAAAATTCGATACATTAAATATGCAACACTGGTTCAAGTGAAACTACAAGTGTACAAGTGATACTTTGATATTTAACATGTAGCATTTACCTGAAACCACTCCAATATTTATACAATATCTCCCCCAAAGCAAAATTTCAAATTTTTGTGTGATGTGTTGTGTGCTGTTTACAATGCCCAGAAGACTCATTTGAAAACTAATATTTTCACTCTTTGCCTGGCATCACTTAAACAAGACGAAATATGAAAGCTATTCTGTAACGAATTTTGGAGTTATGCTTCGTAGAACTGCACTAAAAGAATCTATAATATAGTTGATTGTTGTTCCTTTATTAAAAGCTACAGTCAAGCAGAAATTATATTTCATTTCTCAAATCCACTGGACAGGTGTTTAAGTGCATTTTGTAGCCAGTACTAGAATCTTAATATAATGCTAGTTTTTCATTACTATTAATCACTTGTAGAATTAAGTGAGCTGCTTGAAATTAAAAATCATCTTTCATTAATGAGCCATTAATACTTGCTTTCTCACAAATAAATGTTATCAATGTGTCTATTATGCAAATATCATAGTTTCAACACTTAAATTAACAATTGTGTGTTCTTAACTGCAATGGCAGAAACTTTAAGTACCAGCAACCTTGAATGTAAAAAGTTAAAATATTTTCATATTAAGAAAAATACCACGTTGCCATGGCTCTAGCCATATACCACTCAGAATAAAAACAGGCACATTTGCTGGAGTTACTTGGCACTCACCATATGGAGTGAAACCATATTCCACATCATTTTGTTGTCATGACAGCTGCACACTTATCATGCAGTGCAAAATGATCAAGTTTTGTATTGGCTGAGCGTAGTAATGACATTATTTTTATACAGCTTGCACAAACCATCTCACTCAAACTATCTCACTTGCATGTTAAAGAAGATGCAGATTTTTTTTCCAAACACACAAAGAAGAAAGTGACAAGTTTTTAAATTGTAATTTATTTAATATACAACAGTACAATTTTCAGAAATAAGTCTTTTTGATTACCAGATGGACCTGCTGATGCACTACTCTTGTAAGATTTTAACACTTTGTTGATTCTTATATTAGGTTTTACAGTACATAAATAGCAACTGGAGACATTTTGCAACATACCATTCACAATTTCAAGCAATCTTTGATCTTGAATATCTGTTTATGTAACACTGATTATTCCACTTTCACTAACAAGTTTATGCCTCTTAGTTCAGGAAACTGTACAACTGTTGCTAACAACCAGTTATAGACTTCTTTAAAAATGACTCCATATTTGCTTTTAGTTGCTACTGTTCCAATAATACTATGGCAATTTCGGCATTTGTGCCATTTTAAAGCATCTAAAAAGCATAATAACCATACTGAGATCAATGTAATATGAACGTAACAGCAAGTAAAAACAGTTTTGGAGTTTGTTAACATTCATATACTTACGAGATTTTTGAGATGCAGGTAGACATTGGGCAGGGATGACAGCATAATATCTGAGCAACCACCAACAGTTCATAGTCGATATTGATACTCTATTTAATGTAGTGTAATTCTGAGTGGATTGTGTATATTATGACAGGTTTACGCATCATAAGTCTGCACTTACAATACATTTGAGTAAATGCCTAAAACAATCTAGAAAACCTTTATTTTTTAAGTCCACTTCTTTATTGAGTATATATTGTGGTTATTGTCTGAAGGTGCAATAAATCTTAATTTCTTCTGGATTGTCTATTAATCTGGCCTTTTCTACCCTCAATATTGCTGATGTTGCGATTGCAGTGATTCAGGATATACAGTTCTCACTTAATCTTTTGTGCTCCTTGAATCTGGTGGATAAACATCCACCTATCTGCCAACATAGAAACTTTCACATTCACAATACTTGATTTTATAAATTTCTGATTGTGTAAACGGTTTTTTTCATGGGTGATGTGCCTGACTATTGTCCCTACATTGTTGTTCATGCAGAATCCAATTTGTACGTTAGTTTTACGAAAAATATGGGCTGTTGTATATAATGTGGCACCATAATAAGGTAAAGAAACATACTTCTTTTTATCTGGTTCTGCTTCTTGTGCCAATATTAATTATTTATCTATATTGTCATTTCTCTGCTGTAATGTTGTAATATACACTTTGACTGCCATAACAGTACTGTAGCTGTTATTTTGTGCTATATATTGTAGTACATACAACTGTTCGGTAATTTTATTCTGTTCTCACAGAAGCTTAATGATTCTGTGAGTCATGGATTAAAAAATGGCTTTCTTATGTGTCTCTGTGTAGCACAAACTGTTATGGATTATACTGTCAATGCAAGTTGGTTCCAGAATATTCCAAATTTATGGGCACCATTGTCATTCTTTATCAAATCTAAAAAATTAATAAACTGTTGTTTTTATAGTTTCATAGTGAAAACAATATTTGGATGCACATAATTCAACAAGAGTGTCATTAACAAGAGTAATGTCTACATATCTCTTTAATAGTACGATTAGCAAGATTTTTTACTATGAGAGAAGCACAGAAATTCAACCAAGAGGTGTCACTATAGTTTCATTGTGAACCTGGATTAATTTTCTTTACATTTATATGCAGTTACAGTTTTTGTAATCTATTTTTGATGTGATTCATACTGATCCTAAAAGCTGGCCGTTTCTAGGTGCTTCAGTCCGTAACAGCGCTACTGCTACAGTTGCAGGTTCGAATATGCCTTGGACATGGATGTGTGTGATGTCCTTAGGTTAGTTAGATTTAAGTAGTTCTAAGTCTAGGGGACTGATGACCTCAGATATTAAGTCCCATAGTGCTCAGAGCCATTTGAACCATTTGATCTTAAAATGACACACACAAACAAACAACTGCTGTAAAATTATTGTGCATATTGAGTTGATACATACTGAGATATCACTATTGGCAACACAGTCTTAATGAGAGAAACCACAATGGTGGTGAAATAAAGGACAAATCCAAATAATGAGGCATCTTGAACAGAATCGCATCCCCCATGCCAATCTTGTTTCTGAAAACATTGGCCATGAAACGCCCAATTGGCACTTTTCTCACATGGCGTCCTAACCATCATGAATTAAAGCACTCAGATATAGTGTATCTCGCCTTTTGAAATGCAGTTGGCTAGATACTGCATCTGTACCAGTTATCAAATATAGGGCTGTAGTGTGTATCAAGGGCAATTTGGGATTGGATCGAGCACATCTTGATAAAAGGATTCAATAAGTTATCTTGGATGGATAATTATCAACAGAAGTAGAAGTAGCTTCAAGCATGATGCAGGGAAGTTTGTTCATGTTTTATATTAATGATCTGCCAGACAATAGTAATACTGAAACTTTCTACAAGATTAAAACTGTGTGCCAGACCAAGACTCAGGCTTGGAACCACTGCCTTTGATGGGTAACTGTTTTATCAAGTGAGCTACCCACCCACAGTGCATGACCCATCCTCACACCCATAATGCTGCCAGTACTTCATCTCCTACCTACTATACTTCCCAGATGTTCTCTTGCGAAACTTGCAGGGCTAGCACTCCTGGAAGAAAGATATAACAGAGACATGGCTTAGCCACAGGTGTGGGGATGTTTCCAGAATGAATTTTTCAGTCTACAATGGAGTGTTCACTGTTATGAAACTTAATGGCAGATTAACCCTTAGCTACATGGTCAGTGGCACTCTGTGCCACAAACTGCACATTTCTGAGTTTTGGCAACTATTATGGGAGTTTGAGCTTGAGCTTCCAGGTATTCCCCCACCATGAATCTCCATGTGATTCCCGCATGACTCTGTGCCTGTGTGACTTACAGCTAGTTGTCTGCAAGCCGTTAACTGAGACACTTCTTCATTGCGGCGCCCTGTACCGCTTGCGTGTGTTTGTGTTTTTCAATTATATTTATAATACACGATAATGTATTTTTTTACTATTTCGTTGCTTTTTTAATGCTATACATTTATAAATGAATAATTATTATTACTTCTACTACAAAAATAAGCTAGATTTTGCTTCATTCATCTAATTATTCTATTGACTTTCGTCGTTTAGTTGCTTTGCTTTTCCTTTCATTATTCCCTCATTTCTCATCTTTCAGATCTAGACGTTATAATGTGACAGGAGAGATTGTGGAGCTGCTAAGAGAGCTCTCTGATGAAGAGCATGAAGGCATATTAGAACAAGAAGATGCTTTCGATTTTTCAGACGAAAGTGACGAAGAAGAGAGAATTATTGAAGATGACCATTCCAGCGAGAGTTAACAGTCAGGGGGCGAAGGCCAAGTGAATTTCAAGTATTTTTGGGGCAGGGGAAAAGATCTGAAACATTTTGGCTTACCAATCCAGTGACCCAAACCTCGAAAACGTCTTCAAAGAATTTGTTGAAAATTTTTCCTGGACCCACACGTGTCTCACGGGATGGTAAATGTGAAATTGATGCATTTATGAAGTATTTTACAATTGATATTATAGTTAAAATTGTTAATTACACTAATCTATATGATGTGTCGACAGAAGTGCCGACACAGTGTGGTTTGAGGAGACCGATATGCACGCTATAAGCTCACGCAGGGTGGGGTGAGGTCTGAAACAGGATACGTAATGAATGCAATAAAGAAAAGTATGTAGCTTCTGGAATACTTAACTTAAATCCATCATTTGTATACATCGTTCTTGATGAGACATGCTTCATACGATAACTATCAATTGCTATGGCGCCTTGCTAGGTCGTAGCCATTGACTTAGCTGAAGGCTATTCTAACTATATTCTCTGCAAATGAGAAAGGCTTCGTCAGTGTAGTCGCTAGCAAGTCGTCCGTACAACTGGGGCGAGTGCTAGTAAGTCTCTCGAGACCTACCGTGTGGTGGCGCTCGGTCTGCGATCACTGACAGTGGCGACACGCGGGTCCGACATGTACTAATGGACCGCGGCCGATTTAAAGCTACCACCCAGCAAGTGTGGTGTCTGGCGGTGACACCACATTCCTCCCCTGCAAATCGGCGAACGGTCGTGTGATAAGGCTTCCGCCCGCCGTGGGGAGGACCCCATATTGGCGTATGCGATGAGGTGGGGAGCCTAACAACAGGCGAGGCTGTGCCACCCGCACCTGGCCAATCGGTCCGAGGGGAGCTAGGAAACGCCTGAAAACCTAGTCCAGGGTGCACGCCAACATGCGGTGTATGCGCCCGTAGATAGTCAGGAGGGGCTGAAGGGTCGACCTCCATCGAGTCGGAGCACCCGACTGGCGAAGACGACATCTGGTCCGGAGCGGGCAAGAGTTCCATGGCGGAGGACTGCTGGTCACGGGAAGCGATCAGCGGCGCGTGACTCAGGGAGGCGCTTGGCGGCTGCAGCGACGCGTCCAATGCGGGCGGCGTCGGCGGGAGAACAGGCGGCGGTGGCGGCGGCGGCGGCGGCGCGTCGCCATGGGGCAAAATGGAAGGCAGCGTCGGTAACACCTGGGGATGAGGCGAGCCAGTAGATGGGTCCCCAGTGCGCTGACCGGACGGCACCGTCGCTGAAAGCAGACGGGGAGTGGCAGAACCCAGGCGGCGACAGAGGCGCAGCTGATTGAGATGCCGACGCACCTCACCAGAAGCCCCCAAAACCAGATACATAGCGCGGCCGAGGCAGCGAAGAATGCGCCCTGCGAGCCAACGCCGCGAACCGCGATAGTTGCGATAGAATACATCGGCGCCAGGAGCAAAAGCAAGTGTCTGCCGCTGCACAGGAACCTGATGCGGCGGATGTAGCAAAGACATCAAGGTTCGATGAGGACGACCATGGAGCAACTCAGCCGGCGAGCGACCATCTCGGGGCTGAGAGCGATACGAAGACAAAAAGAGCAACAACGCGTCCTCCCAAGAATGCGACTCTTTCAACTTCAACATCTATGACTTGAAAGTCCGGACCAATCGTTCAGCGGCACCGTTTGACTGAGGCGAAAACGGCGTGGATGGCAGATGTTGAATACCATTGGCCTTGCAGAATGACTGAAATTCTGCGGACATGAATTTTGGGCCATTGTCGGAAACAAGAGTCTGTGGAAGACCTTCAATACAAAAGATAGCGGATAACGCTTGGATGGTGGCAGATGACGTCGTGGAAGACATCTTGACAACAAAATGAATGAATCGAGCACAACCAACCATCGAGCATTCCAGAATGGACCAGCAAAATCGAGGTGCAAGCGTTGCCAAGGGGAAGTGGCTTTTGTCCATGCAAAGAAGTTCCGCGGCGGTGCGGATTGTTGTTTGGCACACGCCATGCAAGAAGAGCACATATTCGTAATCGCAGCATCGATTCCGAACCAAGTACAGTGCTGACGAGCAAGTTGTTTCGTTCGCACAATACCCCAATGTCCTTGGTGGAGAAGCCGTAAGACAGAGGACTGTAATGAACGTGGGACCACGACTCTGGACTGATCATCATCAGAACGCAACAGCAAAACACCACGTCGAACAAAAAGTCTCTCCATGTGAGCAAAAAATCTGCGAACCAACGGATCCTTGATCCGTGACTTTGACAAGGGCCATAGCGTAGCAACAAAACGCAAAACCGTAGCAAGGACAGGGTCAGCAGCTGTGGCTGTAGCTACACGACGAAAATCAATCGGAAACGATTCGACCACGTCATCGGTTTCCGCATCAATGAACATGCAAGCAAGTTCGGAAGAATCGAATGCTCTTGCGACCTCATCACGCAATGCGTGGGGAACATTGCGCGCTCGGAAAAATTTCGGTTGCGCATTGACTTTCAGTTCCAAATGTGCTTCATGTTTCTTAGCGCAACCAAGGCCTGGTGCAAAAATGTCTGCAAATTCTTCACATAGACGAGAAACACTGGCTGAAGGCACAGTCTGGTTCACTGAGAGGACCTGATTTACGATAGACAAGTTAAATAACTGAAATAAATCTAAACCAAACAAGTTCACTGCAGAAGAAGAACGAAGTACGTAAAATGACACAAGTTTTGTTTGCCCCTGTTATGTTGCAAGAAGGCTGCACTGTCCTAACACAGGGAGATGCTATCCTGAATAACTAGTGAGCTTAACATTTGTGGCACGCAATGGAGGTGTGACCAGTTGTTTGTACGTGTCGTGATTGATTAGTGAAACTGCAGCTCCAGTATCGAGCTGGAATGGGATCACGTTGCCATTAATGTCCAAGTCTACAAAAAGTTTATTGTCCTGCCGACGAAAAGAGCGACTGTTTTGTGCAACGTGAACAGACACTGGTACAGAATCACTGGCGACTTGACGTGATTTCCGGCGACGTCGACGCACACTTTTTGTGGGACGAACACCGTCACTGTTAGAGAGAGTGGCACTGGGCGGAGTGGAATTAACTACATGAATGTCCATGGGCGAAGGCTCACGAGCCTGAGTATTCGTGGTTCGATTCCGGCGCGAAGCAAAAGGCCTGGAATGGTTTTTAGTGTCCGATCTAAGCTTTTTCTGGCGAACACTCTGAACATGTCCTTTTTTATTACAGAAAAAGCAAATAGCTTGGCGTGACGGGCAATTCTCACGCGAATGTCTAGTAGCACACCGCAGGCATGATTTCACTGCATTTGCTTGCTGCCGCGGGACACGGGGCTGCGCGGACGTGCACGAGGGCTGTTTACAGTTCCGTGCAGCTCGCCCGGCGGGCCTGTTAATGTGACACACAGCTGGCGAAGGTTCAAACGATTCCTGAGCAAAGTCAAGTGTGTCTTGCCTATCCAATATGTCTATCACTTGTTGAAGGGAGGGATTGATTAGTTTCAAAATTTGCTCCCGTATACGAACATAAGAAACGTTCTGTGCAATTGCATCACACACCATAGTATCTGAATAAGGGAGTCCACATTCACACTCAAAAGCACAATCCCTGGTAAGGCGTTGCAAAGTTGCAACCCACTCCCGATTAGTTTGACCAGCCGTACGTTTTGTACGAAAGAACGTATACCGTTTTGCAACTACATTGACTGATTCCTTGAAATAGGCATCTAAAGCAGACAAAATGTCTTCGTAGGACAGAGTTGCTACGTCGCGTCGGGGAAATAATTTCACTAGCACACGGTACGTTTGCACCCCTACACACGCCAATAAATGAGGCTGCCGCTCGTTACCTTGAATTCTGTAGGCGGCGAGATGAAATCCAAATTGGCGTGACCACTCCGTCCAGGTTTCCGTCGCCTCATTGAACGGCCGAAACGGTGGTGCAACAGCATGTTGTGGGTGCGGTAGCTGTGAAACGGCGGCTGCCGCATCGGTTTGCATTGCACGTTGACCCTGGACGAGCTGTCCAAGGGCATCCAATAATGCCTGCGTCTGCTGATTCTGCAAGCGATAAAATTCGGACAGTACATCTGGAGATTGTGGCGAAGCCATGACACAAGTAAATTAGAGCAATACGAACGCGAAATCCTCTTTTAAGCCTCGTCGCCAATATGATGTGTCGACAGAAGTACCGACACAGTATGGTTTGAGGAGACCGATATGCACGCTATAAGCTCACGCAGGATGGCGTGAGGTCTGAAACAGGATACGTAATGAATGCTATAAAGAAAAGTACGTAGCTTCTGGAATACTTAACTTTAATCCATCATTTGTATACATCGTTCATGATGAGACATGCTTCATATGATAACTATCAATTGCTATGGCGCCTTGCTAGGTCGTAGCCATTGACTTAGTTGGAGGCTATTCTAACTATATTCTCAGCAAATGAGAAAGGCTTCGTCAGTGTAGTCGCTAGCAAGTCGTCCGTACAACTGGGGCGAGTGCTAGTACGTCTCTCGAGACCTGCCGTGTGGTGGCGCTCGGTCTGCGATCACTGACAGTGGCGACACGCGGGTCCAACATGTACTAATGGACCGCGGCCGATTTAAAGCTACCACCTAGCAAGTGTGGTGTCTGGCGGTGACACCACACTATATATAGAAAGAAAGAGAAGTACATGCGTATATTCCAGACATAGAGATTGTAAGGACGTCTCTCGGTCCAAATCATGGGCCTTTTAGGCCTTTTATATATTTTAGCTGTCAACAAGAGTTGCAGAGCCGATGCTTCCCAGGCCTAGAAGACGATAATTGTGCTGGTCTTTTGGTGGCCAGGGTTGCTTTTGGAGTAAACAGATTTCGATTTTTACTACAATCCCTATGCTGTGGATCACAGAGATTTGTGGTAGATAAATTATCCCCAATTAGAGAGGTTTATTCAGAAATAAACGAAAATTTTCAGAAAAGTTATTGTTTATCTGCATTTATCACCATTGACGAAATGTTCCACCCATTTCGAGAGCAATGTGGCTTTATCATCTATATGCCAGGTAACCCTACCAAATATGGCATAAAAATGTATGCCTTATGTGATGCGAAAACGTATTACATATCACGTTTAGAGATTTATTATGGTGTCCAGAGTCCATGGCAGTATGTACTATCGAATAAGTCGATGGACATCGTAAAGAGATTAGTAGAACCATTGAAAGGTTCAAAGAGGTATTTAACAACTGATAACTATTATTCAAGTTGCGAGCTTGCTATACACCTTCTCGAAAATGGCCTTACTTTTCTAGCTACCATGAAGAAGAACAAGCCAGACATCCCTCTTGAGTTCCTTCCTAACAGAAATCGCCCAGTAGGATCAACTTTATTTGGCTTTCAAGATTGTTGCACTCTGGTGTCATTTTACTGTACACAATGCACGATGAGCGAGCTGTATGCAAGGAAACGGGAAAACCAGACATTGTTCCCTATTATAACACTACTAAAGGTGGCGTTGATTCACATGTCCAAAAATATGCCAATTATTCTACGAAACGAAGGACAAGGAGGTGGCCACTAGCATTATTTTTCAGATTTTTAGGTATGACAGTTATAAAGCCCATATTGTTTTTGTTACCAACAACATATCAGTGTTGGAAAGGAAGAGGCAAAGGCGAGGAGGGTTTATTGAAAAATTGGGATTTAGCCTACTTGAAGGTTATCTGAAAGAACGGGGTCACATACAATCACTGCCCCTAGATATAAAAGCATATTTGTTAAAATACAAGGAGCCTTCTGATTTACCAGTAATCCCTCAAGCCTCAGGACAGCGACCAAGATCTGCTCCATGCCATGAGTGCGGTAAACATCGCAACAATAAAACTACAAGAACATGCTCAGAGTGCATGCGATTTGTATGCAAAAAGTATTTCACCTGCAAAACTATTTGCAGTGTCTGCTACATTTCATTCGACGAAGAGTGGCACCTTAGTACTAATTTTTTCTAAATATTTGTTCATCGCTATGTTTTTTATGCAACCTTGTTCCTAGTTAGTCGTAAGTAATGAGTTATATTTGAAATATTTACCAAAGTATTATATTTGCCATCATGAGTCATCTGTAACAGCTGTACTACTTAAATTTGATTGCTCAATAAATATTTTAAAAATACTATGTGGTACGATTGCCGCAAAATGGAACTGCAGTACGGAGTGCTGCGCGCGTGTACTGGCGTAACTTTCAGTGGCACATGTAGCTAAGGGTTAAAACTGTGTGCTACACTAAGACACAAACCAGAAACCTTTGCATTTTGCAGGCAAGTACTGTACCAACTGAGCTACCGAAGCACAACTTACAACATATCCTCACAACCTTAATACCACCAGTACCTCATCTGCCAGCTCTCAAACTTCACACAATTCTGTAAAATCTGCAGAACTAGCACTTCTAGAAGAAAAGATATGGCAGACACATGACTTAGCCACAGCCTGTAGGATGGTAAGAGTACTAACCTGCAAAAGGCAAAGATTCTGAGTTCGAGTCTCAGTCGAGCACACAGTTGGAATCTGCCAGAAAGTATCGTTCTGGTATACAGTCAGCTGCAGAGTGAAAAATTCATTCTGGAAACGTCCTTCTCGCTGTGGCTAAGCCATTTTCTGCTATTTCCTTTCTTCCAGTAGTGCTAGTCCTGCAGATTTCGCTGGAGAACTTCCGTGAAGTTTGGAAAGTAGGAGATGAGGTACTGGCGAAAGTAAGGCTGTGAGGATGGATAGTGCGTCGTGGTTGGGTATCTCAGATGTTATAAGACTTTACCTCGAAAGGCAGAGATCCTGATTTCCAGTCTCAGTTCAGCACACAGTTTTAATCGGTCAGGAAGTTTCATATCAGCGCACAGTCCACTCCAGGGTGAAAAATTCTTTCGGGAAATATCCCCACGGCTGTGACTTAAGCAAGTCTCCACAATACCCGTCCGCCTCCATAGCGTAGCGGTAGCGTTATCGCCTATCACACAGGGGGCCTGGGTTCGTTTCCAGGCAGGGGAGTGGGTGTTATGTGTCCTTCATCATCACTGACTCCCAAGTCGCCGATGTGGCGTCACCTAAAAAGGACTTGCAATACGGTGGCCGAACTCCCCTGAATGGGGCCTCCCAGCCAACAATGCCATACGATCATTTCATTTTTTTTCCCCTCACAATACCCTTTCTTCCAAGACTGCTTTTCCTGTAAGTTTCGCAGGAGAACTGTGCAGTTTGGAATGTGGGACATGAGGTAGAGAATGATCTGGAGTTCGAATCTCGGTCTTGCACACAGTTTTAATCTGCCTGTAAGTGTCATACCAGCACACACTTCACTGCAGAGCGAAAAATTCATTCTGGAGACACCTCGCAGACTAAGTCACTGAAGTGGGAACGTGTGGTTGTCGCTGCTTTCATGTTACTCATGCAGTGAGCTGACTTTACTGTTGCACCCACTCCCTTTGCTCAGAAATAAGGTGGAGTGCCGGTGTGGTGATGGGAATTGATAAATGATTTAGCCATAGACTAGGGAATTGTTTACAGAATGGATTTTCACTTTGCAACGATTTGAAACTTCCTGGCAGGTTAAAACTGTGTGCCGGAACGATAGTCGAATGTGGAACCTTTGCTTTGCGTGTGTAAGTGCCCTACCGATTATTGGGCTGTCCAAGCACGAGTCATGACTTGCCCTCACCGTTCCATTCCCGTCAGTACCTATTTTCAAACTTCACAGAAGTTCTCCTGCGAAACGTGCAGGACTACCGGTCCTGCAGAGTAAAACCTCATTCTGAAACAATCCTATAGCCTGTGGCTAAGCCATTTCTCCGCAATGTCCAGGAGAGCTAGTCTGTCTCTGCACAATACTGTTTGCGCAACACAACATTCGTTGGTATTGCGTGGGCTCGGTGTAATGTCTTCGCCATACACAATGTTTGGTTCTCAAAGACATGTAAATAAATAAACAGAAGTGAAGTAAACAAGTGTGCTTTGCTTGGTTAATGTGAACGAAGATCTTCATATCTTTTTTAAAAAAAATGTCGAAATTACTGCGTCTCGGTGGGTGCCACGAACAATTGATTCTAACTCATTACTCGTGGTACGAGTATTATTTAATGCTGTTTTTTTATTTTATTTTAGATAAGATCTGTGCAAGCCGAAATGCCTTAACGAAGTTGTTATTCAGTACCTCAACTGCAAATGGACTCGAACAGAAGTGGAGACGAGAGTAAGTGAAGCTGAAACATCTGTACTTTCGAATACATTCTAGTCAGACACCAATCCCATAGCGTATTAAGGGAAATCCTTGAAAAGGACAATTGTCTTTGAACAGCTTTATAAGTACATCAGTTTAAAAATTACAGATGTATGAAAATCAAGGGCCAGCCTGACAGGACTAACGGCGTTGCGGCAGTGAGGGTGGGAGAGAAACAGTTACTAATGTCGAACCAGGCTAGAGGCTACGAAAGTGCAGTCATTCATTGTCCTGTGCAGTAATTGAAAAATAAGATAAATAAAGCAGTTACCTGTCACCAGCGTACAACATACATTGGTTAAGAATCTTTAGATCTTGGGATGACTGATGAGTTTGGCTCTTAGTTCGTTTTCAAGTATCCGTGAGTAAAAAAGATGATACAAGTGTCACATTGTTTTAGCATTAGTTCTCATTCTTAATAACTGCTTGCAGAGGACTATTACTGTGTAACAACATTTAGTGATAGATGTCTATCAGTTCCAGATTATATTGTGACTTGGAATTTAGACAGTCTGTGACATTCATCCAAACAACTGATTGCTCCTTTTTAATCTCTGTGCTATTTGTAATGATATTGTGGTTAATGAAGCTGTTAGTTAATAAGTACTTTAAGGTCAAATTCACTATTTCACTGTCTTTCTGAAGGAATCCAATACATTTCTCTCTCATCATATACAAAACATAAAGTATGCCTGCACTACAGAAAACTCAAATTTCAGTACTTAATGTCAGTTTTAATGGAAATTATAATAAGTTTTGGTGCATAAGTCCATAGAGAGACCACAGATAGACTGAGTTTATGTATGCTTAGTTCCACAATGAAAGTTATTTGATATGATGAAATGTTTGAATAGGCCTACACACCACATTAAAAGTGACATGTAATTTATGTAAGTACATTGATGCTAAAGCAAGTGCAGGTTTGGATGGATGAAATTGTTTGTAGGATTGGCGACATCTATTTGTACAACTCAATAATTGTTGCGTCATGGAAAATGTGAGGTATTATCATGAAGGAGGAAAAAAAGACTTAAAATGTCAGTTATCTATGTACTAATGTGATAATTGAAACATGGCAAACAGCAATAAGTTAGGTATTTCAGTTTCTTTTCATAACATCAGAAAAAGATAGTAGAAATTTAGGCTGTTTAAAATACTATCACATAGATTCTCAAATACACAAAAATGAGACAATACAAGAGCAGTCTGGTACAGTTGGAATGGCATTGCAGAAGCATACAATTCCACCCGTCTGCTTTGACCCATTGTGTCATCAAGATGATGGATACCCCTACTTCTGGCATATACAATATGGTAACTATAATGTCACTACATACAAATGAAATACAAATGATACCAAAAAACTAACATAACCAATTTCAGAATGCGGAATCACAAAATTCCCTTCGCCTATGTAGCTCAAACAAACCAATGATACCAAAACCTCCCACACAAATTGAAAACCCAGAAACCCCTTTGCACACTTAGCTAATTAAAATACCAACGAAAAACTATGCACCAAAACAAATAAACCATACATAAAGTATTACAAACCAAATAACATAAAAAAATATTAACTAACCAAAGCTACTGATGAATACAACTAGGTCCCCCCCCCCCCCCCCCCACACACACACACTTATATATGCACACACAACCAACCCACCGACAGAAATAGAACAGAATTATCCAGACAACCCCAACCTCCCCTCATTAACCAACCTCTAAACACAAAACCAACAAAGACGGGCTTTTGTTGAAGTTTCGAGAACATACCTTCACCGAAGAGTCAAGCAGTATATTGCTCCCTCCTACATATATCTCATGAAGGGACCATGAGAATAAAATCAGAGAGATTAGCGCCCACACAGAAGCATACCGACAATCCTTCTTTCCACAAACAATACGAGACTGGAATAGAAGAGAGAACCGATAGAGGTACTCAAGGTACCGTCCGCCATACACCGTCAGGTGGCTTGCGGAGTATGGATGTAGATGTAGATGTAGAAATAGTAGAAACAAACAAAAAGACAGTTCATACATTTTTAAAAAGGAACCCTCAGAAAACAAAACAAAATAGCTGCTGAAAGATAAAAAGATGAACAATAACAAAACTAATCCGTAAGTAAAACAATCCCCCTGATAGCCAACCTAGCTTTCTCGGACCAGGTTCCCTGTTGGATAGGTTGCCACATATGTAGGTCCCTGGTCCGAGAAGCCAGGGCTCTAGTCAACTTCATATTGTCGTTGGAAAAATATATCTAAAAACAAAGAAGATGTGACTTACCAAACGAAAGCGCTGGCAGGTTGATAGACACACAAACAAACACAAACATACACACAAAATTCTAGCTTTCGCAACCAATGGTTGCTTCATCAGGAAAGAGGGAAGGAGAGGGAAAGACGAAAGGATGTGGGTTGTAAGGGAGAGGGTAAGGGGTTATTCCAATCCCGGGAGCGGAAAGACTTACCTTAGGGGGAAAAAAGGACAGGTATACACTCACATACACACACATATCCATCCCTCGTTGCACACAGACACCTCTCAAAGTTGGCAGCCAAGCCAGACTCCTGTAAAAAACTTATCATAGTCACCATATCATCATCCAACGCAACCCACAGTGAATAACTCACTGAGGATACAGCACACACTTTCAACAACCAGTTCACAGAATGATTACACAAGGTCAAAGTACCACACATAACACAAACATTTCCAAACATGAACATCCGCCACAAGAGCATGCCACCAAATGCTATGACATTCCATCTACAAACTCGATTCAACTCAAAAACACTGTGCCACAATGATGTCACACAACACATGTATGTCACAGAGCAGATGGGTGTATTGGGACACTTCCCTTGATCCTCTGAAACTGAAATGCACACACATCATATATGTCCAAATATGACACTGGAGACAAAATCATTGTTATGAGCCAAATTACTGCAGTGATAATAATAAGAGTGAAGATGGAATGCTGTTCTTTGTTTCATTTCTCTGGAAAAGGATGTTGGGCACAGTTATTAAGTTTGGAATAGGGCATAAAACATTTGTGACTAGTTAAAATTCTGTCAGACCAGGAACTGAATTATGTTTAACCTACAATGACAATCAGAGTGTTAATTTGCTAGTAGTAAAATGTGAGTGCAGATAAGGAACGTTATTGGCAGAACCTTGGGGCTCAAATGAAAGTAAACTTCAGTTGCGAGGATTATTTGGAAATTAGTAGCTTAAGGGTGGAGTGGGACATTTCTACTTAATTGGGCATTTTTTAGGTTCATTTAGAACCTTATATTTATGATTATTAATTGTAGTACCAAGACAATGTAGATAACAGGGACAGTGCAGACATGCATGTGCATGTTTTTGTTCATTTTATGTTTACGCTGTCTGCCCCATTGTGTATGGTTCGTGTACCTCCATAGAGGGAATATGTGCTCTTGTGACCACCACCTTCAGCCTATTACTGATAACCTACTCTACTATATAAAAGACATTGACCATTTCCTCTACCAACTTCCCACAGTTCCTGTACTGTTATCACATGACACATTGCCTATCACTGTCTGTGCAACCTCCCTCAACATAAGACCTAAGGCCAGGACTTGCTGCCTTTGAACACTACCTATTCCAGTGCCTGACTGACTCCAAATCCACAGCCTCCTCCCTGGTCACCATGACCAACTATATCATCACCCACAAGTACTTCTCCTCTGGAGCATCATGTACAAAGAAATCCATGGTACAGTTATGGGCACCCAAATGGCACCATTCTACACCAACATATTCATTGGCCATTTAGAGGACTGCTTCCTAGACACCCAGAATGCAAAACCCCTCACCTTGTTCAGATTCACTGATGACATCTTCATGATCTGGAACCTTCGCACCTTCTCCTCCATGCACTTCACCTGGTTTTCCACAGCTCAATAAGCCATCTTTCTGAATGTTAATTTCCACCCTCAAGGATGTCTACATCAGTACCTCTGTCCACATCAAACCTACCAACTACTAATGATTCCTCTGCTTTGACAGCTGCCATGTATTATACAACACAAAGTCCTTTCCACACAGCCTAGCTACCGGTAGTGATGAGCAGTCCCTTATCAAATATGCCAGGGATCTCAGTGAAGGCATCAAAAACTGAAATTATCCTCCGCACCTTGTCCAGAAACAGATCTGCCACACCTTGTCTCCCCCCGCCACCTGCAAGTCTGCTCCCCCCCCCCCCCACCCTCCCCTCCCTACCCATACCCATTGGTTGGCCACAAAGGAGCAGCTTCCTCATGACTTACAAAGGAACATTCCCATGTACCAATGAATGACCTTGATGAACATTGATGGGTGTGTAGAGGAGGCAAATTAATGCAATGCATACTTTTTTGTTTGTGCCCAGTTTCACTTCTAAGGGGTAAAGCACACTCTGAAAGTTAAATTGGCATGTGTGGAGGAAATCGCTTCAAAACTGCGAAATTAAGATATAAAATAAAATAAAAATTTAGATGTAATTAATCTTCTTGAAAACTATATAATTAACTGTCAGAAAAATTTGAAAATTTGCAAATTACCCAACTACCATTAATGAATTTTGCAAAATGGAAACTTTTGTTACACCATAAAGTTTTTATGCCACATACATCCGTGTGTAATAAACCTGGTTTCTGTAATACCATTTCTGGAAAGTGAGTAGCACAAAATGTGCTGTCGTAGTATGTGCAACATACCTAATTAAAATATCTAAATGTGCATTATTGTTCCAATTATTTGTTATACTGTACATATTTTTATTGTATTATGTAAATTGTTATTTTATATTTGCAATTAATGTCCTTTCTTCTACTTTTTTAAACATTTCACGTCATGTCTATTATGTTAATTGAAAATCATACTTATCTCATTATTATGAAGCAAAATCATTACAGTAATGATAATCAGGAAAGAAATGCTAAAACATAATGTTTTTGTACACTATGCACACGCGATGAATGACAGTTCTTCACGTAATACGCACAGTGGACAGGTCAATAAAAAACAATGTTCATCAAGTGCTACAAATAGTGGCGGCTGATCTTCTAAATATCCTAATTTGTGCCACGCATATTTCAGTACATTGGAAAGCATTGGTGAAGATTGTTGATTGTGTGTTAGTAAATGCAGATTGTTTATTTTGTTTCTCAAGTAGAGATTGACATCATAATCATGCAGCAGAACTAGATTTGAAAATCTTCTCACAAATTTCTCCCAACATCGAGAACCGTATATGTCCAATGGCTCTACCTACCCCATCAAGCCTTTTGGGATCACCAGATGAGCAAGGTCCTTGTCCTCAGGTACAACACTCAGAACAGTTCTTTATCACTGACCACCCCAGGAATACAATGGTACAGGTTTTTCTCCCAAACTGAGAAAGAAAACTTCTGTCTAATATCTTTTGACATGGCCAGACATTAGTTTATGAGATTTCGATGTCACCACAAAAATATTTGGGGCTTTAGAACGACATTCTCTAATTCTCCGTCCAATCTTTATGTTAGTTTCTTTTAAAACTACGAAAAGAGGGGTCAGCAATTTGCCTGCTGCAGAGACTGTAGGCTGAATCATGTAACAGTGAGTAATTGAAGACAATGACTGCACCTTTGATTCAACTTTCTTTGCACTCTTATGGAACAAAGTATGTCCAGAGTGCAACTCCAGGTTGACTCTGCTCTGATCAGAGTTGTACACATTTTCAGCCCACAAAATACTGTTGTGCTCCTTAACTTGCACTACAAATCATAAAATGACCTCTTCGAGATCATTTTTATCATTTATATAGTGTCTAGTTAAAAACATTGTTATTTTCTGAGATACAAGCCTGTGTACCATTTAAAATGCAATAGCCATATGGAGCTTGCCTTGAAATTATGTAACTTAACTTCCCTGCTTGTCTGCAAGCCCCACTTTTGTAGGTCAATATCATGCGTAACCAGCTGATGATACATAACTTGAAGTACTTTCTTTTGAGTCATTATCAAGAACATACTTTTCCCAGCAATACAGCTGTTTCACTAACATAACTTTGTGATATTTATGCTGTGTGGATGGAAGCAGCCTTTTCCCCCTCTTTCTGTTTTTCAAAAATTCAACCGCAGATTTCTTATATTTGATATTAAATTCGCTTCCTGAAGATAGGGCATTGCCTGGGTGAAGGACTCTTCATATGTTTCACAATCAGATACACAATCATTGCTATGTCATGGAGCTGTGACCCATCAAACCATAGCCCATTATCTTGTTCTATTACAGTCAAATGTCCATCTATTCTTTCACAAATGAATGCTGCAATGGTGCCTTTTGGTTCCATTTCCTGTGAATTGGCGATACTCTCAGGGAATTCCAGGCTGTTGGAATGATCATTTAGAATTCAGAAAATTTTAACTGCATTAATGATTGGCATCTCTCATATTTGCCAACAGATGTACTTTGCACACAGTACAAAATCTCTCCTCAGTGCAGAAACAAGTTTGTTCAACACCACAGGTTCAGTGAATACTGACAAGTACAATCAGTCTCAAGAAGAATTTGAAGAGACATCCGCGTCGAAGACCATGTTCATAAATATGTGTAATGCATAGTAATCAAAAACCGTTCCTTGAAAGAGAGGTCCTGAAGAATGCAGTGAGGTCCAGAAGTCGTGCAGTGATGTACACTTCTGTAGTAGTATCAGGCAGCAGATGAGACTGATATGGAACTCGCAGCACTTGCTTATATAACAGGAAGCACCAGTGAGCAGACACCAGCATGCACAGTTCTAGGCAGATTCGTGATGTTGTCTATGATGTTGCCAACTAGCAGTGTAGCCTTGTACCCCATGGGCTGCTAATTGGTGAACCTCGTTATACTGCAGGCCACAAACTACAGCATCTTTGAGATGTAGCTAATGAGAAGTTGTGCCAGAGAGGGCCGGTTCCTGGAGATGGTAACAGGCAGTGTTGCCAGATGTGGCAATCCTTTATAATCTTCAACTAATGGTCCTCAGAAGCAGCTATTAATGTATGAAACTAGCTCTGAAATCACTTTCATTGTGTCGTGAAGAATTTGTCACAGCAACGGTATTTGGCAGGTAGTGCGCCGAGCAGTACATACTCGAAAGCATCACCCTAACAGATCGGGGTTTGCTGGTGGTACATGCACTGTTTGACTGCGTGTGAGATCTTCTCTTCAACAGCCTTTAGAGATACACCATGAAGAGAACTTCACTTAAACGATTCACCCATTAGTCTCTGTAGCTGGAAAGTTGTTTACCACCGTTTACATAATTTTAAAAGAAACTGATGGAGAGTTTGTGTCAAGAATTCGAGCATCTCTTTATGAATCCCCAAATGTTCTTGTGACTATATCAAAATCTGGTAAGCTAACATCTGAACAAGTGAAACAGATGTCTTTCCCAGCACAGGAGAAATCCATTTACTTTGTGTGTGTGGTGTAAAAAATGTAATGTTGTAAGCATTTCTTTAGTGACTATGGTTATTGTAATGACTTTGGATCATAATAATGGGTTACTTATTATTTCAATTAAGCAAATACACATATGTGAAACAGTAAACTAAAAAAATGAAAAAAATTAATTTGAAGCATAATATACCAATTTAAACATAAACCAAAATAAGTAAAACATGTAATTAGCATACAAATGAACACTTAGATATTTTAATTAGATATGTTACACATACTCTGATAGCACATTGTATACAACTTATTTTCCAAAAATGGTATTACAGAAACTAGCTTTATTAAACTCGGATGTAGGTGGCATGAAAGCTTCTTTAATTTTTGTTGTAGCAAAAGTTTCCATTTTGCAAAATTCAGTAATGGTGGTGGTGTAAATTTCAAAATTCCAATTTTTTTTTCAAAAATTGATTATACAGTTTTGTAGAATGTTAGTTACATTTCAGCTTTTATGTGAAACATATTTTTTATGTTTCATGGTTTCAAGACCATTCCCTCTAAACCTAATACGCCAAATTACCTTTCAGGGCGCATTTTACTACTTAAAAGTGAAACAGGGCATTATTTTGTCTCCTCTACACTTCTTCCAAGTTTCATCAAGATCTTTCATTGACAATAGGGAAAGTTCCCTTGTCATTATTCCACAGGACTGGAGTAACTGAATCACATTATCTCATTGTGCCCTGTGATATGCCACTGGCCCCCCACCCCAACCTACGTGATATTCTTGCCCGTCCCTATTCCACCCCTGTCCCCAACCCATCCCCATTCCACTGCTGCTCCCTACCCCTTGTCTATAGTCCTACAATAGACATAGATGCAGGGCTTGTTCCATACATGTTCCCTCTGTCCCACCAAGGGGCATACATATGGACACAGGATATCTGGCGTGTGTGTCACAGCAAAGTAGTGTGGAAACCTATCATGGACGGTGCAGCAGACAATTGTATGGGCAGAACTAGTGACCCAGGTGTTTGCTTGCAGATGGCAGTATGCCAGGTGGGTCAGTTCTTACGCTGAGATCTACTAACATGCACCTGGCCTTTCACATCATAGCCTGCTCTTGGTTCCACATCTAGTCTGTATTGTTATTTGCACTGACCATGTCTTGTGCTTTTCTTCATGCCAGGCTCTGTATGGCGTCCAGACTCTCTCCTCCTATGTTTTTTTTCGTCTTCTGGGGTCCAGCGCCAAACTTCTGGGCCATGTACCCCCCTAATGTAGTGACATTTGTGCCAATAGGATGGTTTTACAACATTGTTATTCTTGTACAGAAACAAAAGTGGCGATAGAGGACGTCTGTATAAGTGTGACACTTTTATTTGTTTCATGGTGTTAATTTGTGGCCACAATAAACTCGGCATGTATGCAATGCTGGCAGGAACAGTTGTGCCTCTAGAAGAAGCAACAACAGCTGCTCAAACAGAATGCATATTTGATCTGCTCTCACACCACACTGGTGGAAGTCAGGTACCTCCACAGGAACCTTCTCCCCTGTTACTCCCGACTCCATTTGCCAGTTTTGCCAAGTCTGCAGGAACATGGGAGAATTGCCTTCACTGGTTCTTACTGCACTGCCAGGTGTATTATCAGTCCAGCTGATAAGGCTGCCAAGTTATCGTCCTGCTGTGCAGGGTTGTACTAAATTGTGCAAAATTTGAATCCCTCTGCTGAGGCTGACAAACTTATCTTTGCAGAATTTTGTCAGTTGCTCACACAATATTCTGGAAATTAATTCTATGTGTTGGTGGCACAGTTGCAATTTAACAAGCACCACAAGTGCCCTGGGCAGTTGTGTGCTGTCTGGATCACCAATCTGCAGGCTCTCTTGCACCAGTGTCAGTTTGAGTGTCCCCAATATATGTCAACTCACTAATTAGGGATGTGTTTATTTGATTAGCACCAAAATCTGAGGTAAATCAGGGCATTGGTCCCGTATAACCCTTCATTAGCTGAATCTGCCCAGATTGCTTAATAACACGAAATTACAGCAGCGGCGAGGGACATGCTTTCTGACAGTTGGCAGGTGGCAAAGCTAGATAAGCATGGTAAACAGTGCTCGTTGCCCGGTGGGATTGGTTGGTTGACCTTGCCTTCCGCTGAGCCACCATGTGAGGACACCATTAATGATCTGAGTGCAGCCTTATGTCACTGTGCTGCCTGTCTTCACCTGCTGTGAGTTCTGTAGGCCCAAGTAAATCGAGAAGTTGGGATCCTTACTTGCAATGTTTTTTGGGCTCTTGACGTTGCTCTTCTTCTGCACTCAATGGGCAAGTCAGTGGTCCTGCCCAAATTGTCATTTGGTGCATGCTTGACAGGATTGCCTGTATATTGATGCCGTGTGTGGGGTATGCCGAGAAGTCAGTCAGCTGGCATCATTTTGTGGCAGTCAGTGAGCCACAGGCTGGTTGTTAGAGGCCCCAGTATTTTCCCTGGACTTGGAGACTGTCTCTGGCACCCCACAGGCATCACCCCAGCATATTTTCCTGTCATTGGTTGTGGACAGGCAGCCAATTGAGTTACAGGTCAACATAGGGGCAAATGTCAGTCTCATTAATTTATAGATGTATGGGCTCTTGGGCTGTTTAGTGTTGCAGTGACTTCTACATAAGTGGTATCTTATAGTAAACAACATATCTAATTGTGTTGGCAGTTTTCCATCTCAGCTCATTACAAGAAGGTGGAATGACAGTTTATGTTGTTACTGGTAAATTCACCTCTGGCACAAAATATTTCTGGGCTGGATACTTTCTGTTTTTGGGTTCCAGATCACTGACAAAGTCAGTGTAGTGTCCCAGCTGATCCTATTTCAAGGTCTGAGAATACCTTGGGTCAGGCAAAAAATTTCGTGGCCTATGTAAGTCATCAGCATTAGCATACTTTTGTCACCATCACCCGATCCCCTTCACCATCTGTGCATATCTGCCATCCTCTTAACTGGCTGTATCAAAAGGCCATGAAATTCATTTGGTCTGTGGACTGTCAGCGGTCTTTTCAGTCTCTTAGGCACTGTTTTTAACCCATAAACCCTGGCCACTGATTTGTCCCAGTACACATCAAAGATATTTCAACAGCACAATGTAACCATTCGTAGATGGAAAAGGAGGCACTACCTATCATTTTCAGCATATTTTTTTTTAATTATATAGAGAAAATTTTGTATCCATCACTGACCATGAGCACATATTTTGTTATTTGACCCTGGTTCTAAACTCGTGCGGAGAACTGCACACTGTTTGCAGAGTTGGGCACTTTTTCTCAGCAATTATTGCAATGATATTTGTTACTGGTCCATCACCCAGCACACTAATGCATGTGCACTGTCGTGACTGCCAATGTGACCCAATCTGTAGTTCAGTCAACAGGAGGCTCTCGTTTCCAAATTGAATGATACCTTGCAGCAGACATTGCTAAATCTTTTTTGACAGCACTGGAGGTTGTGGCTGCCACAGCTGCTGACACGCTTTCCCAGAAAATAAGTTAAGCAATCCAGATGGGATGGCCCAAGTGCACTCCTTTGGGAACAGATTTGACATGACGTATGTTTCTCCTGCTACACAGATGATTCTGTGTTGTCCAGGGGGTCATCATGCTTGCCATGGAGGAGCAAAACTGTCGAGTCATCGTCTCTCTGGTGTTGTGTTCTCGCATACTTCTGCTGCTGCATGCATCATTGTGGAGTATGTCTTGTGTGAAGGCTGTGTCATGGCAGCACATCTGCTAGCTGATAATTGATTATGGCAGTGAATATCTTGTGTGGGCTTTTGTTGCCTGTGGGCAGAACTATGCCGCACCACCACATCAGTTTTTCCCTTGGCTAGTCCCAGATCCTACTTCGGACAAGCTGCACGTTGTCTTTACAGGTCACTTTCTGGGAAGCATGTTGTTATTAGCAGTAAATGCATTGTCTAATTTCTCATATGTATCCATCACCTGCCACACTGTGAGCAACTATTTGTATGTTGTTCGTCATTTTTGCCATTGAGGGCTCCTCCTAGACCCTAATCTCTGATGATGGTTGGCAATGTGTGTCACAGGAGTTTGAGAATTTTTACATTCACAGTTGCATCCAACATCTGGCTACTGCCCCATTACATTCAGAAGTAGAATGGTTTGTGCGAACCTTCAAGATCCAAATGCTGAAGTCCGTGACTGCCTCGTCCTACAATGATGCACTGTCTCGCTTCCTAGCCTCATAGCAGGAGGCGCTGCTTAATGAGTGCAGTCTGGTATAGTGGCCTACTGTATTTCCCTTATGGGGTGCTGTTTGAACCCAGTTTTTTGTTGGCAACAGGGCTGGCTGCTGAGTGTATTGCTGGGCAGTAATGGCCGACATATTCATGGCGAATGTCGGTCGGGAGCTCCTGACCCATCATTCAAATCAGTTTCGTTTGCCACCTGTTGCTCTCTATACCAGCCTTACGATAGGGTCAGATGTGGCATTTTCCTAGTAGGACGCTTCCAAATGCTGCAGCTTCCACACCTGCTGCTGTCAACACATGCTCTCCACCAACCTACTGTCACCCACAGAATAGGGCACTTCCAGCAGTTGCTTCTGCGACTCCTGATGCTGCGCTCATAGAGATGGAATGCTCTTCACCAACCTACTGTCACCCACAGAATAGGGCACTTCCAGCAGTTGCTTTTGCGACTCCTGATGCTGAGCTCATAGAGATGGAACCTGTGCTGTCCTTTCCCTACTGCCTGTAAATGGGTCCTCACCCCTACTGGATCAGGTGGACCTGCTGTTATGCCAGCTTCTGAAATCTTCTGTCATTCCAGCAAAGTCAGGTCATCAGTGCCAACTTTGGTGGTCGACCCACTGCCAGGGAATCTCATGTCCTCTCTGGTTTTGCAACAAAGGTTGTGTGCAGAAATCAGGCCATTTTAGGACCTAGTGGCCTTTTCTGGGGGATATACATAAGGAAACAAGTGAGATGGCATGAGTCTTGAGACAGAGTAATGCAGAAAGCTATCACAGACAGTGAACACAGAGTGTTGTATAGACAGGACCATTAACACAAGTGTTTTCTTGCCAGCAGTAACAGGCCAGGCCAGTCAGTTCTTATGCTGAGGTGGTTAACACAGACCTGGCCGTTTGCGTCACACCAAGCCCTTGGGTTCGTGTGCTAGTAATTTTGGTTATTCCTAATGTTTATGTCTTGTGCTTTTCTATATGCCAGTCTGTATGCAGTGTTCAGATTCTTTGCTCCTCCATACATTGGCCAACAAATCGTGTTTCCTTTTTTTTCTTTCCACTTGCAAGATCCAGCTCCCTGACTCCCAGATCGCATACCTGCTGTCAGCTAGTGTAGTGACATTTGTGCTGATAGGATGGTTTCCCAGCATTGTGACACCTGTACAGATACAAAAACTGTAAATAGCAATTTACTACTCAGTTCTAACCCATAAGCAACAGAGATACCATTGACAGAACGAGGAACAGTTCAGACTGTGAACCCCAAATAATCCTCCCCCCTCGCCACCAAAGTCATCTTCTGAAAATATCAAGTAACACCATAACCATTAGTCTAGGTGACTCCAAAGCCATAAATGATCAGAGGGTATACTAGTATATCATAATCATCCCTGTGGATGTAGATTTTCTTACCATGCTCCTTGATAGTTGCATAGGGGTTTTGTCATATAAAGCTATTTCTAAAGACTACATTTCCTTTTACACACAGAGAACTGCAGGATATCATAAACTCTAAACCCCCAAAAGGTGTGACGTATCTCTCCATAGAACATCGTACTCTTTCTGATTTGCACATGTGTGCTTTCTGTCTACTGTATATAATACAGAATACCTTCCCCTTCTGGAAGGGTACATAGTCTCAACAGACCATATCTCAGCTGTGGTAGATCAGTAGCTCCAACATATCACCTGGAGTATCCTGTCAAAGACAAAAGTTGCTGCCATGCTGCTTATTGAGAACTGATCCACTTTAGACCTACTGACAAACAGTGATGTCTCTGCTTCTACAGTTTCCATCACTTCCGCACTAAACGCTCCCTTCTGTACTGCTTAGGTGTCTGCGGTAAATGTATTTGCTCCAACAGCAAATTTATCAGTAGCTATACCACTACTCTCTACCAGCTTTCTTCTCCTGCATCTGGCACACACATGGATATCTTGGATTGAATCTGCCCCCTCATTTCAGTCACCATATCTCTGGTTACCAGAAAATTGGAAGCACTTACTTCACTATCCAGTGCCACTCAGGCCTCCAACACCTCATTAGATTACTCTTCTGGAGCTACAACATTCTCAGATCTTGCCCTGAAATAAGGTTATCTCAGTCTAATACCCAGTCGCTGAGTATTCTGTACAATGTGACTCAAGCCAGCACCATGTTTCCTATGTTTAGCATTTGATGAAGTGGGTCAGTCTCAGCACATTTCTGGCACAGTAACAATTGCAATATGTGCAGTAACAATTACAATAAGAAAAAACAGGCAGTCAAGTGGTATGCAAAAGGAACATAGCAGCAGTTCTTGTTACCCACATCTCATGTAGTTCAGTTTGTGCCCTATGGCATAAGGAGTGCTGAAATAGTTTCATTGAAAGCACTGGTGAATAGGCTCATAGTGGTTCACCAGGGTGATTGATAAGATTTCAATTGGATTGTAGAATGTTGTTGAGTTATATTGCATATTGGGGAGAGATATGGCTGTTTTTTGTTCTTGTGGAAGCAGCTGCCTGGCATCATCTTGCATGAAATATGGTGTGGGAACTGTCATGTGATCAGCAACAACCACCACTTTGATTCCTGGGCATGCCATCTGTATAAACTTCTGCTATGTCAGTGCCACTGCCCTCTCTGTCACGGCTGCTGTCAACTTATAATGTGGGGAATGAATACCTGGCTCCAACCTGATCAGGACCTTAACTCCACCAACTTTTGGTAAGAAAGACTGGCACGATAAGAAAGACTGGCACCTACCATCCTTGTGATGGTATAGTATTACTCTGGTGTCGTCACTGGAGAAAAATTTTCCAAACCTCCTTTCACCTACTGGGTAGATGAAAGGCCATCCTAACAGTACATCCACATTACCATCCCTCACCTGTAATAACTAGCACCTGGAGGCTCAGTTGGGCCAAAATCTAGAAGGCATTACATGCAGCAGGCTGTGTTGTCCAGTGCAGATTTCTCTGCTGCGAGAAGTAATCCATTATGTTGACAGGTTGAAAGTAGTCCTATCACTGCCTCAGGAACAATTCATTGTATATACAAAGGAGCTTATTGGCCCCTGTAGTTTCTTGCAACTTTGGAAAATAAACTTTCTATGACATAGTAACTGTAGTTATGGAAGTGAATGGCATGTGACTGTGGTTGCGGATCCGGATACCGCTTGCCTATCTGGAATGCTAATATGAGTACTACATGAACACCCTTGCAAGGCATTGTATGGAACACTGCACAAATATGTGCACACCACATACTTGACTCGTAGCCTGAGACAGAAAATCTCATACGGTGATGACAGCTGCAGAACTTATGCAGTTATATGGTGTTGCTTGAAACTCATACGTACCATGCTGGGACATGTGAGCTAAGTTTATTTCTTGCAGAAAGACCATCAGACCTAGGTATGTCAGAGCCAACCAGCCTGCTATTGACATTAGGTAGCACAGAACTCACAGCTCTAGCAGTATTGTTGTACTTGTCCTGGCTGAAACTGGCTGCCAGTGTCTGGCAATCAAAGAGCGGTGGGGTGCAGATTTGAAATATTTACCATTTTTAGCAGTAGTAAGTGGCATCAGCAACAAGCGGACTCATGGCAGTTATTGAGGTGGTGGTACCCTGAACAGTAACCTGGCATTGATACTTTGTATCTCTGTTGCTGTACATGTTGCAGTAAGTGCTCTAAACTGATCCAGGTCTGCTGAGCTGCTATCAGACGAAGCAAGAAGAGAACAGTCTAGAGTTGCATTCAGGCAAGGCAAATGTTCAGCAGGCAGGATTTTTAATAGTAGATGGGTCAGATTGATAAGAGTGTAGATGTTCAACGGCATGGTCCCTGTTACGCTGCAGGAAGAGGGGCCATTTAAATCACAGTAGACCCCATTGAGCAGCAGTCCACTATCCTGCAGTTCTATACGCTGATCTAAAAAGCAATAATAAGTACTATACAGCCAATGTAGAGCCACCTTTTGACAATAATAGGGCTTATTGACTCTAACTTACTAGTACAATGGTCCACTAGTCTTTCCACAAGAAATAAGCTAAACTCCTATTGTGGTTGTTTATTTACTTACCTTCATTCATCCAAGGATCAACTCACAGTGGTATAGAATTTGTCAAGATAATACAATGCAAATCAGTAAATCAATTGGTTAAAATATACAACATTCAGCATATGCAACATGCTTTATGAGCATTGGATAGGTAGTCAGGTGTGGTCTTAATTAAGGAACCATCCTGGTATTTACCTTTGCCAAGTAGGAAAATCATGGAAAATCCAAATCAGGATGGCTAGAGAGAGCAACTCCATCCTCCTGGATATGAAGCTAATGTCATAACAGCTACACTGCTTCATTCAGTAAGTCTCTGTTGTATAATGTTCCTAGATTTACTCACAGTTTGTGTCAAGTAACTTGTAATATGAACACGATTTGATTCTTCATTGTCATACATGCTAAGAACACCTACTGAGGACTCCAGAACTGCTTCCAGTAACTTTTAATATAAAACATAGTTCCCTTCTTCATTATTGCACACACTAAGGATACCTGCTGATGACTCCTGGATTTTTCCAGTAACTTGTAGTATAAAACATAGTTCTGCTCTTAATTGTCATGCGTTCATGCTAAGGAGACTTCTGCTGTGCCCGTTGCACAAACTCCAGACTCCATTCCCACCGCGTTCAACTATGAACCTCAGTACACCTGAATAACTGAAGTCGGGAAATCTTATGATCAAGCATTTTACACCCTGACACATAATTTCTTTATGAAAATAGTAATAGTGTATTAAAATGCGACAAGGTGTTGTAGCTATCCCCTTTCATTACTACCCACCGCTCTAAGTCAGCTAAGTAAACTTTAATTGTGTGCTACACATTATTTATGAAGAATAGTTTAGCTGCCTTTTTAAACAGGTGTATTTTAGTAACCTTTTTCATTTCATTTGAAAATTTTTATTATACAATTTTATCCCCTGATGAGGGAAGCTGGCTTGTGTTTTTTGTTTGTTTCTTCTGGGAAAATCTGATTAAAAACTGGTTGTTGTTCTGTGATTATGTGTATAACTATTAGTGATGGATTTAGTAATGTTTTCCCTGATATTCAGCACAGGTTGATGTGTGTACTCACTTGGTTCAATAAGGATGCCCAATTTTTTAAATAGTTCTTTACAATGAGCCCAAATACTACATCCAGTTATTATTCTTGGGGTCTTTTTCTGCAGTTGGAAAACTGTGTCCATGGTTTTTGGCTTCATCCCCAAAAAGTAAGCCCATAGCTAAGAACTGAGTGTACGTGGTATATTGTCACAAGACGTGGAGTGTTACAAACTGACACTAACCCCTAAGAGCATAACATGCTGTGGCATTCTTTTTGACAGTATCTTTGTGTCTTCATTCCATGTCAGCTGACAATCAGCATTCGTGCCTAAAAACCAGGCTAGCAGGGATGCACAACGGAAATAGTGTGTGTCAAGTTGAGAATTCGAGCTGGACATGAAGCATGCTAGGATAGTTGAAGTGGTTAAGGTGACCACCAATCCAGGTTTGATCCCCAGTCCAGCACAAATTTTCACTTGTCACCACTGAAATATTTCAGTGACCTAATACAGCTGACATCAGTATTTTTCTTTTACCATCCCTAAAAACTTTGTGTTCGTTGCTTGTATATATATTTCTCATCTGTGCTTAATGTGACGGAGTTTTTCACCTCTTTATGCTGAAGGGCATACTGTTTGTTTTCTTTATGTTCAAGGTTAACCTACTACATACTTCCCATTCATAAAGATCCTTGAGGATTTCATTTGCTTTCTGTAACAGGAGTTCTGGTGTTTTATCAGTGACTATATCTTTTCTGAAATCGGAAAATAGAACTTTTTCTCCATGTCTTTTAATGTCTGGGAAGTCATTGATATAGATTAAGAAGAGAATTGAACCCGATGCACTACAGTGAGTAACACCTGTGTTTATATGTTTCATGTGTGACAATTGTTGTACTAAAAATTTATCTTCAGCAGATGTGAAAACTACCTCTAACTTTTGCACCCTGTTTTTTAAATAAGACTGGAATCATCATTTGCTATTCTTCTTATGCTTAGCACTTCTGGCTTTCTTCATAGTATTTTGTGGTCAAAAATGTCAAAAGCCATGGACAAGCCCAAGAAAATGCATGTAACACAGTCATCCTGTAATGGATGATGTTGTACTTCTCCCTCACTTGCAACTGTGCTGTGCTTCTGTAAAAAGGTTGTATTTATTCATGTAATTTATTAGTTTATCTTTCTTGATTAATTCATTTACAACTTAGAAAAATAGATACATTTTTCAAAGTTTTACTGTCAAAGTATTCACCTGTTGCCAGAAATATGAAAGTCATAGGATACCCTTAGCAGCCCTAGTCTGTTGCCTGATGAATCTCTGTAACAGTTCTGAACTGAAGGCTGTGAAGGGCTTCCTTCAGTTTAGGCATCATGCTGAATTCACAAGAGCTGAAGTCCAGGGAGTATGGTGGTAGGTACAGCACTTCTCAGCCCATTTAACTGAACAAATCAGTCACAGTTGTGCCATATATGCCCAAGCATTGTCCTGCAAGATGATATTCAGGTCTTGCAAAAAATGTCACCGCTTTTTAATGTAAACTGGTTGCAGGCTGTGTTCCAAAACTGAACCGCTTCGAGAGAGAAGCAGCTAGTTGTGGGAATGTCTTCTCAAAAATTGATTTAAATAATGTGCAGAATCTAGAGACCTTAGCGTCTAAATTGTTTTCCATGTACATTTCGTCCCAAGTTTGATTTGCCAATGCCCTATAACAAGTGCATATCTTATGTACCAAAAAAATACTTCTATAGGCTTGCAGTTTTGTAAACTTTACCAAGCTTATCTTTAGCTTCATTATCTTGCAGTAATGATCCAAAATGCCAAGATATATTATAAATGCTTTACAATTTTTCCTGTCAGTATCTGTAAGTAAATGGTCTAAAATTGAAGCCGAAATTTTTGACCCCCTCATGGCAGTGTTTATCATTTGTGCCAAGCCAAAAGTATTCAGACTATTTAGGAAGTTAATACTCGTTTTATCCTCAACACCTGTGTTAATATGCATGCATTCCATGGTGTGGTATGAATTAGCTCCGAGAGGTATAATGTGATTCAATTTGAATGGCAATAAACAAGCTCAGCAGCTGTCATCACTGTAGGAGCTTTCCTGTCTTGTATTTTGTGCTATGAACATGGTATTCTGTATGTATTAGCACATATTGATGCAATGTTACCAACATGACCACAAAGGGGTGAAACACACACCACTCATATTTGACTTCAAGACATGTGAGTGGTGTCAAGACTTGACAGTCACAGCTGCAAGTAATCCATGTCCAGGTTGGTGATTGCTATGCGAACTAAAAGGAGGCAACAAGCTACCTTTTCTTTACTATAGCTGCTTGTCACAGCCGAAGCGCTTCCTGAGCACCCCTAGATGGCCAGACATGCTGTACACACACAATATATACTGCTGAAGTTTCTTTTTTACAGATGATGTCATTTCATCTACTTCATACAGACCTTTATACTGTGTAATGAATTTCTGTATCTTGCACTTAGTTTCAAATATATTTATTAGTGTCACCCATAGGCAAGTGTGAAATTTTGGTAGTGTGAGCTTACCCCACATTGTTCCCACCCATTGCTCTAAAGCCTTAATGTTTTCCTTCTTGGTCGATCTTTGAACTGCTCTTATTCTTTTTGCAAAATTATAAGCTGGTGGAATGCCTTCTCCTGAGGATGGTAACAGTGGCTCAAAAGATGAGAGTGTTTCTTGCCTGGATGAAATATATTCCCCTGGAGGTGGTTTGTAGAAAATGAGGGTATTTGTTGCCTGTGCACTACTTCATAAAGCGAGTCATTTCCTTTCATGAACTTTGGAGTTAATGTTGTTACAATATATGGCAACAACTTGCATGAATAATTATGGTAGCTGTTTACTTAGTGACTTAACATTCTGCCTATCATTCCACAAACGCACTTGGCTCTTCCATTCCCTGCTGCAGCTCACTAGTACATAATTTCTGGATTGTAGGAGTCAGCACAATTGCTTCATAAATTCTGCCAATAAGTTTTAGATCCTTGACCTGTTATAGATGACTCAAGTGTACCAAATTTAAACAGCCAGTTGATAACTATCGTAAGCTACTGCGAGAAATGGTCAGTAATTGTAAGGACACAGCGATTTCGTGATGGTGTTCACTCAGGCATTATTTTATCTGAACCAGTCATCTTGAACCTTGGAAAAGGTGTTCACTCGAGCTGGGCCCTGCTCTTTGCATACAAGGCAATCAGTTCCTTTTATTGCTCCAATTTTTGTTTATGGATACTTCAACAGTAATGTTCCACAATCCACTGGTCCATAACAATTTATCCTCCATGCCCCACCAGTATCGCCCCATGGGGCTGCCTCAACACTTTATTGCACAAACTGGCTGGCAGGACAGTACATTGACTGTTCCAGATGTTTATAAGGAATCTTGTTGCAAGCACAGAACTGCTCTTGAATAGCGAATTGCTAACAATGGGGTTAGCACTCTTTACTGCTTGCCATTCATCAGCATAGATGCTCATGCATTCTGTTGTGTTAACCTTGCAACTCAATCCATTGGCATTACTATGTGTTCTGCCAGTGCAGTGCATAACTTCGTAATCAATTTCACTAAGGCATAACATCCAGTATGTAAGTCAGCTGGTTGAATCTTTTAGACCTAGAAGCTGTTTTAATGTGGCATGACCATTCCCCACTGTAAAAAGCTTGCTGTATATGTAGCATCATAATTAGGTGATGCCATAGGTTACACTTAGTGTCTCTAATGTCTCTCTTTCCATTGTTGCATAATTATTTTGGGTTCTTTCATCAACTTGGAACCATCAGCTGTTGGGTGCTCCATTCTGTCCACTCAGGTTTTTGACTCAGGATGCATTCTAGGATGTGATTGCTGGTATCAGATTTTGGTACTCTGAGTTACAATCACTGGTCAAGTCCTTCAATACTTAGGGCTTCTTTTCACTCCAAGGTCCAGTAGAACTCCCCCCCCCCCCCCCCCACCCCCCATTTTTTTAAGAAGATACGTGAAGGATATCACTATTCCCACAAAGACAGACACAGATTTCCGATAGAAGTTTGCCACTGCTAAGAAGAATTGCAATTATTTTTCTATAATAGGGGTTGCACACTGACTTTTCATGTATGGATATCACCACAAGCCAGGATTCCATTTGCACACTACCTTGGCCAGTAATACAGGTATGACCTAAATAGTGTACTTGAAGTAGCACGAATTGGCATTTTTCCCTATTCATTGTCAAGCACACTATTTTCAGCTGACTCATCATATTTTTTGATTGCATCACATATTCTCAACGTCATTCAAAAACGTAATGATTTCATCCAAGTACACCATATGCTGCCTTGATTTTAGGCCTCTTGGAATCCCATCCAGCTGATGCAGACGTGTCACTGGTATGTTCTTTAATCCAATGGTATTTTGTGGTTCTGTTGATGCCACTAGGGAACAGTAAACAAGGACTGGAGTCAATCCTCTTGTGGTACTACTAACTAATGGAATCCACCTCTCAAGGCCATCATAAACTAGTAGCACTGGCCAGCTTCCATCTGCACTTGAGAGGCTCCAAAGTGTTGGTATTCTCTTCTGTGATTACATAATTGAGCTGTTGGTCTAAGAATTCTTCCATTACTGGCTGGAGGAAGTGCAGAATCGGATACTACCTCTGGTATGCTGATAATTTATTTCCAGTGGGAATCTGTTGTGGCATTCCTGGATTGGCTGTTAATAGTATGGGAGGGTTACATAACTCCTCTAATAACTTCACCATTTCTTGCCCATCAGTGACTCTTATATGGAACACTTTTTCTTTCCATGCTTTTCAATTGGCAGTTGTCCTCCTGGCTCAGGGTTCCATGATACATTCCTCTGTCCACTACCTCCAGTTTGCTGTCAATACATCATGTGGTTTCTCCTTTGTTGTGCTAAGTTTAGCTGTGCTAACAAACACCTTAAGGCTTTTTTTTTATTAGTTGCTATTTGTTCACAGTAAAAATTCACAGTGGTCCAGGAATGGCTATTTCATATTTATTCCAGTTACAGACGACAGTATCTTACATCAAATTACTAATTACACTCTATGATGATACTCTTCAGATCTGAGTATTAAAATTTTTTTGTACTCAGGTCTGAAGATGGTCATTATAGACCTAAATAAACAATGTGATGTAAAATGTGGTCTATAACTGGAATAAATGCAAAAAGTACAAACATATCCCTTCTTTGCACATACAATATCCCCTGGCGCCTAAACCACCATGACCAAACTCCTTATTTCCAGGTTAACTATCCACCACACAAAATGTATGAGGATGAATCAAATATAAATAAGAGTTTTTGTTTTGTGCGCCGTACTGTAAATGGAGAATTGTGCAATCTTTGTTTATTGTTGCTTTCATTTTCAATGATTATTCTCCACAGCAAGAACATTGTCTTGTTTCTTTAGTCAGAGTTGTAATGTCAGAGCAGGAGCTACCATCATCTTTGCACAATGAACTATAATCTAGTTTCACACAGTAGAGGATGTTAAACCATTCAAAATTTTGAAAAGGCCTGCAACACAGTTCAGACTCAAATGTATGCATGGCACAAACAGTTTTTATGAGGCCCAGAAACAGTTGAGAATGCAGTTTACCATCATCTGAGGACCAGCATGACTGAAGAGAGATTCACAGTGTTAGTCAGCTTGTTGAATATGATCACCGAATAACAGCTGCTGAAATTGCTACTGTGGGTTGGCGTAAGCTACAGTAGTGCTCAGTCAAACATTCCTGAGAACCTCGGATTTCAGAAAATGTCCACAAGCTGAGTGCCTTGTCTTCTCACAACAGAGCACAAATTTCATCATCTCGAAGTATACAAATGGCCACTGACATGCTACCAAACCGAACAGCACTGGACTGTGAACTGCAATGAAAAGTGGTTACATGTACCTGTCAAAGCTAGAAACTTTCTGTCCACAGGACCACACTAGAATGCCCTGCCTACAGTCCGAACTTATCACCCTGCGATTTTCATTTGTGTGGACCACTAAAGTAATCAGTCAGATGACACATTTGACAATGACAGTGCTGTCAAAGCATTCGTGCACAACTATCTCCTGTCATTGCCACATTCATTTCATGAAAACAGATTCAAGAAACTGCCTATCTGCTTAGAAAAATTCCTGTGTATATCTGATTCAACCACGTATTAACTGACAACTCAGCTCTGAAATTCATTCAGATTACCTCCAGTATACCTTGTGATACCCTATCATGTGAGGGGACTTTAAAGGATTATGCACATGGTCCAATTGGTTTTCACTGGTGTAGGGATTTACCGTGTGTTGGTTTGGTACTTTCAACAGTGTACCAATGCAGAAAAATATTACCAACACAGAAAAATATCCCATCTATCTTCCCTGTATGCCATTTTAGATTGAATTTAATATGTTGTGTAACTAGGAAATCTCAAGCTCAAAAATGTAGCTACTGCCAATTAGGGAAGCGCTTTCATCCAAGACTGCAGAGTGCACATTCCTACCCAGAAAGTAACCCATTCTGAACAAAGAAAATTCACTTGACTTTCTGCTGCTCCATGTAAGTTTTAATGTGACAAATCTATCCCCTCTCCAAGTACCATCTGACATATTGCAGACACCAGAATCCTCTGTCTAGCTGTCCCCCTCAATTCACCAATCACACAGTAACCTAACCTTGAGTCTGCATATGGATTTCTCATGTTTACATTTCCAGAGAATGCCATGCTGTGTCTTCCGTGTTCCTGTTTCTGTTTAACAATGGAATGTTAGTGTGAAACCCTCCTCATGTTTTACTGTCTTGCCTTTGTGAAGATTGCCTATGGCATTTTCACTTCCAGTACCTTAACTACTTCTACATTGAGAATCTCTGCAGTCAAATTCAGTATGGCCGGACCACCCAAACTGATAACTTGTCTTATATGTACTGAATATTCCTCTCCTTTCGTACAGGCTTTTTTGCCACAATAATATCTTCCAAGGCTGTCACAGTTATACAACATTCACAGAGGATTTCCACTGGCAAGCTCCATAAGAATGTGTTCAGTGCTATCTGTTCTGCATCGTGAATGAGGGTCCTTTATGAACTATTGCTGTCCATTAGCTCATAAATATTATATTTAACTTCCTGATTCTCTCCACAAGTTCTTCTGTTGTTTCCTACACCTTTGGATAATGCCATTAAGCTGCTGTTAGTAATACCTCACTGTATTTTCCCCTAAGAGGGCATCAACAGAACTTGCAATAGATCCTTCAAAGTACAAGCCTCTCATAACTTCTAATAAATCATTACAAATATCCTTTCATGTCTGCTAGTCACAGAAAACCCACACTGAGCAATGGCTCCTAGTCCCAGCTGTTCAAAGTTGTGGTTGTTTGTAAGGTTACAAGGAAAGCTATCACATCCTCCTCTGATTCACCTGAGAGGGAGTAATTAGCCTGGGAGCACTGGAATCTAAGGCAGATGAGGAAACACAGGAGGAAGGAGGGGTGGGGGAACTCCCACACTTCACTCTTGTCTTGATCTTTCTAACTCTTAATGTGTAGCAAGATTATCTGCTCACATCTGTGCATCCTCTGCCAATAAATGTTGAAGTATGTTGTGGGTAGTCACCATCTCACCTGCAGTACCCAATGGCATTCTTGCCATGGGAAACTATTTTGGAAAGGGAAACAGGTATACACGAAAGCCCGAACAAAGAAAATAAGGAATCCACAAGTGGTTACAATATGCCTAAGGTACCACTTACTCATTAGAATGCAGGGAAGTCTTGTGCTTGGTTGCTGCTGAAGAAACTGCCTTCCTGTTTATCAGATTTTGTTCTATGGTGAACAGGCACAGGCCAGCCATTGACGCGACTGTCAACAGGCTGACACTGCTGACATCCAACCTCTGACACCACTTGTGACAGCAACACATGGATATTGGCCACTGTGCCTCCAGGTATCCCTACTGGTGAAGATAGCCAATAAAGGTCTGATGCCTGGCTGGCCTTTTAGCTACCCAGTATAAAAATGGGTTCATTAGATTATTCTCTGCTGGCACCACCATTGCAGTGCTACAGCATTGGGAAGGGTTTAAAGTGCTCTCAGACAGAGCGTGCAGCAAGTCAAACTTCATCTTAACATATTTGATACATTTATAATCAGAAGCTGATGGAGCTAAAGGCCCGTCCACATACAACGATCTGTCTGCGCACATCACATCTGCGCAGACAGATCGTTGCGTGTGGACAGAAGATTTGCACCAACCTGAGGTGTGTGCAAACCTGGAAGTTGGAGTTGGAGGTTTGAGCGAAATCTCTCAAATCTGTGGGTTCAAACCACATCTGCGCAGACAAGTTGGTGCGTGTGGACAGGAGATCGCTGCAAATCTGGTGCGAAACAGCTGTTTGCGCTGTCTAGTGTTTGTATTTGTGCGCACAGGGCATTAAAATGGCTGATACTCGTCAGTGTTCTCGAGAGTTTGTAAGTGAATACATTGAAATATATAGAAACCACCCATGTTTGTGGAAAATTAAAAGTAAAGAATATAGGGACGGAGACAAAAAGACAGCAGCATACAATGCTTCAATTGAAAAATTGCGGGCAGTTGATGCCTCAGCAAACAGAGAAACAGTAATAAAAAAAATAAATTCGTTGCGAACTATTTACCTAAAAGAGTTATCCAAAGTTCAGAAATCTAGAAGATCTGGTGTACGAGTAGGTCAAGTATACCAGCCAATGTTATGGTATTTTGATCGGCTTGGCTTTCTTAGTGATCAAGAAACGCCAAGACCAAGCAGGAGTACAATTGAAGATGAAATTGGAGTGTCAATGTGTGAGGAAATGGAACACAAGGTAATGTAAAGCAATAGTGTAACTATATTAACTATAGTATTCACAACCACAATACTACAAGTAAATCTTTTCAGGCAGATAACGAATCTCTGTCTAGAATTCAGAATGGAGTTTTGTATCCTGGAACAAAAATTTGTAACAGGTTGCTTCTACACAGTACGAACTGAAAATGCCTACTCAGGAACAAAGTAAACCGTAGCTCATTGGCCGTGTAGGTATATAATCTCTAATAATATAGGCCTATTGTGTTTCAAACACGTCTACAACACCAAAAATATTATCTGTAACTTGACTTGCCTTCGTGAACTCATCCTTCAGGACAGCGTAAATAGCTTCACATGTGTTGGGTATTATTTCACTCAACGCTTGTTTCGATATTGCAGTTGAAAATTCCAAATCCTTGTAGCTCCTTCCTGTTGTTAGGAATCTTAATGTTACCACCAGCCGTTCATAAGGAGAAATTGCCCTTCTCATACAAGTATTTTTTCTCATAATATGAGGGGTTACAAGCTTTAAGAGATAATTATAAGTTTCGACATCCATCCGCAAATAATTTCGCCAGTCGTTAGGTTCACCCTGCAGCTCTCGCAGTAAATTTACGTGAGAAAACTGCTTTCGCTTTAGCAGCCACTGTCTACACCATTGTGACCGCTTTCTCTGTTTCCTACGGTTGGTCTGAATGTTTTTTGCAACGCAAGTTGCGAACACAGACCACAACAGAACTTCCTCCATTTCTATATTTCAAAATAACTTAATTAAATTTTTGATGTTTACGGGGAGCGTAGTCGCTTGCCACTGATACTACTTTTCTGCACCGACAGATGGCGGGCGAGTAGTAGACTGGTGTTTGTGTCGTGTGAACACACCACATTTGCAGCGATCTTTTGCATGTACAGACATCTGCGCCGATGTCTGCGCAGACAGATCGTTGTGTGTGGACCAGGCTTAAGGTAGTTGAAGTCAGTTACTCCTTCAGTTGACAGCAGAGGTGGCCTGGTTACCAGACAATCGCTGATGCAAGTGGGTGCCTGGCAGCCACTTCGTTGTCCATAGTTGAATGAAAGCTTGTTTCTTCCTATGTGATATTGCTCAGCCTTGGGAGGTGTGAAACTGGCATCTAGGCAGAAGCATACCAGATAAAATGTGCACTGCTTGTGAGTTGAACATCCATTAGGTGAGTGTGGGAAATATTGAGGCATTCAGTTGAACAGTACAGATGAAAAATCTAAGGCCAGTGCTGTCATTCTCAGAGTATATGCATCAGCTACCCATGAAGTTCCAATTAGACTTTGAAATAAATTATGGTAGCTTTTCACTTTTACAGCTGGTGTCTTTAGATAAATGAACTAAGCAAAGTGGCACTGAGACACTTTGAAGTGCTGGTGTGATGTAATATATCATCACAATATCAGCTGCAGACAGCAGTTTGCATATCTGTTGCTCAAGTGGAATGCCGGAGCTTGTGACTCGTGGAGGTTTTGTTTTGAACATCGGCCTACTGAAATACTTATCCATTACACATAGGTTGTCAAACATAGTTTGTTTTGGCTCTGAGACATATGTAAGCTTGTGACACTTTTTCTGACAACTGTGTGGGTACATAAGTTGAAAGCGTAAAAGAGAGAACTGAACCTTGAGGCAGTTTATTGTCCAGTTCATGAAATTTGCTCTGCATGTGGCGAAAGTAAACTTGGGACAG
Organism: Schistocerca piceifrons; assembly: GCF_021461385.2. Classification (NCBI taxonomy): domain Eukaryota; kingdom Metazoa; phylum Arthropoda; class Insecta; order Orthoptera; family Acrididae; genus Schistocerca; species Schistocerca piceifrons. The sequence goes on from NC_060140.1 coordinate 137,310,730, forward strand.
TTAGGTATTCAGCATATTGCCAAATAATGAGGTGGCCTGTATCCTGGCAGCTGTTGAGTTAAAGGCCCTCTTTCCAGGGTGTGCTGTGCACCGAGAACAAATCTAAGAAGATGGTCAAAATTTTTTCTTTCTTCTCAAAGCCAGTGTACAAATAGATGATTAAGGGGAGGACTTGGTCATGGCAGTTGTGATTGGGTAGAATCCAGCTTACTGGTCTGTGATTAGTACTTTAATTATCATTGTCACTTTGCTTGGAATCAGTAGTTCCAGTAATCTGTATGTGACAGTGTAGTGCAGTTGGTCTATAACTTATGAGAGATCTGGATCACTTCCTGGTTTCAACAGTGAAAGCATTTTAGTGTTCTTGAAGACTGGCATTGTCTATCTGACTCCAACGTGCATCTATAAAAGAAAGCAGTCCAGGGCTAAGTGGCAGATCCACAACATTTAAGTAGTTATGGTAATATCCCATCAAAGCCTGCAACCTTCCCAGTGTGGATACTGTTTAAGCTTTCTTGAACTTGAAGGAGTAAGTGATAGTGAATGCAATTTCTTCAATAAGTTGCTTCTTTTGCCTTATGCAGGTGACTGCAGTTTACTTTAGATCCTTATGCTGAATTTCTTACCTGTTGTTGTTCTGAAAGTTGGGACACGGATGTTTGCTATAAATTCAACATTAACTGCTGCACACTTCTTTGATGACATTGGTGAAGAGACAAATTCATGACTGAGAGACTAGGCTTTCTCACTGAAATGGGTTAAATTCATACTCTTGAAACTTTCCACACGTTTATATTTCCTGGCATTGTCCAGCATTTCAAAAGTTCTGAGGCTGTTTCATGGGAATTGTCTTTAAATTTAGCAGCTGATCTACTTGTCTCTTAGTTCCATCCTGATCATTAATCTTTATAGACTGTTCATTGAATATTTCTTGTGGCTGCTGCTTTAGTTAGGCCAACAAATCTTCTACAGTTCTCTAGAACTTTCATACCCTCTCATTATGCCTTCATAGTGAACAATAGTATCCTAATCCCTCCCCTTCCTCTCTTTAACATACTCAATGTTTTTTTAATTTGATCTTATTTTGCTTTTATTAATTTTCTCATTTATTCTTTTCCTCCAAAAATAGCTCTTCTTTCTTTCACCCCCACCCTCCTCTATTTTTTCTTGGTGTTTTCTGTTTCCTCCGTTTCCTTTGTGTCTGGTGTTGTGCTTTATTTGCATTATTCTACCCACTTACCACTTTCTTCTCTTCTTCTAATCGATCTTTACTTCTTATTCTATTATTCTTTTCTGACATCACTTAAGTGAAAATGTCACATCACTTACTAACATTTCATTGCTGACCTCCTACTTCCCCCATGCATTTTCCTTAATCATTGCCTACATTTTGTCTTGTTAGACACCTTTTTTTAAATTTTTAGTTCGTGCAGTTTTCTTGGAGCTACACTCACATATAAACATCTCTTTGTATTAATAAATGTTTCTCTGTGTGCATGACTACGGGGATAATACACTTGTGGTATGGATGGAAAAACAAAAAAAAAACTGATCGTAGGAAAGGCGGTTGTCACTGAGATTCATTGGAAGAATCATCAGGAAGTGTAGTCCACCCAAAAAGAAGGTAGCTTACAAAACCCACGTTAGAGTGATACTTGAGTATTACTTCTCTATCTGGGACCATTAACAGGTAGTATTGATAGAGGAATGAAAGAAAAGACAAAGAAGAACAGTGTATTTAATCCCAGGTTTGTGTAACAAGCATGAAAGTGTCAGAGAGATGCTTATACAGCTCCATTGCCAGGTGCCACAAGGGTATTTTTGTACCTCATAGTGTAGTTTACTGTTGAAATTCTGAGTGCATGCATTCCTAGAAAGTCAACCAATAATTACTTCTTTGTACATATATCTCTTGAAAAGACCAGGTGGGTAATGTTGAATAGAAATATGAACTCACGCGGTGGGTTACCAGGGATGGGGGGAAGTGACAGTGGTATATGAAGTAGCCTATCCACATACTCAAGTACTTACACAATATTCATTTAATGACTCTCATGAGTGCCTTCTGTCCTCCAGGAATTCTTGAAAGTGCATTTGCTATTTCTTTTGTCTACTGTTTCACTAATATTTTATTCTGTTTTGTTTACTTCCTTATTCACTAATTTCTGAATTGCAGTTCACTCATAGAAGCATTAATGCCTTCCGTAAATTCACTTTTGAGTGTTATAATTTCGTTCATTCTCACCTGGTGGTATTTTGAATGCTAAGTAGTTTTCAAGGCTCTAAGACCCTCTTTTAAAGATTTATTGATTGCTTTCAAGAAATCTAGGCCGGTTTTCATTTACTGCATTAGATCTTCCTATAAAGATTCTTGATCCTTTTTCATGGACTTTGTTAGAACTATGCAGAGCTGTTCAATAAAGAATGACGATAATTTCTTTTTTGACAAGATACCTTTACTCATCCTCATAATTTTGATGGTCCTTCTCAAAGTAGTCTCCCTTGAATGTGATGCACTTGTCCCAGTGTTTCTGCCAGTCTTCAAATACATGCTCAAAACCATTTTTTGAGAGGTCCTTCAAAATCACCTCCACAGCCTTCACCACTGCTTCTGATGATTGATAACGCTCTCACGAAGGCATTTCTTCATGTTAGGGAATAGAAAAAAAGTCACATGGGGCTAAATCCGGATTATAGGGAGGATGAGGGAAGCTCTTCACATTGATTTTTGCAATATATTCAGCAACAACATTGGCAATATGTGGCCGCGCATTATTGTGGTGCAGCATCCAGCCTGCTTCATGGAAATGTGGTCTTTTGTGTCTGATATGGACTTACAATGTTTTCAGAACTCCCTGTCATATTGTCCAGTTACTGATGTGTGTGCAGGTACAACATGCTGATAAACCATACCATGAATATCAAAAGATGAGGTGACCATAACTTTCCCAGCAGAAGCAAGCACTTTTGCTGTTTTGGGGGTTGGTAATGAAGGGGATTTCCACACTGAGCTTTGCTGTTTGCTCTCAGAATCAAAATGATGTAGCCAAGTTTCATCAGCAGTGATTACACTTGAAAAAAACTCCGGATCTTCCTCTAACATCAACTTTAACTGCATACAGACCTGCACGCGAATGTCCTTTTGTTCGGGAATGAACAGCCTTGGAACCCATCGCGCCCAAGCATGTGTCATGTGTAATTTGTCGGTCACCAATGTGTGGGTGGCACCCAGTGAAATGTTCAGTATTTCAGAAAGTGATCTTGAGGTAATTCGTCAATCCTATCTCACAGTGACAGCAGCCGTGTTTATGTTTTCTTCCGTAGGAGCAGTAACTGGAGCAGTGGGTCCACCTTCCTTTGAAATTGATTGTCTCTCCTCTTTAAACATTTTAAACCACCTTCGCGCTGTGCTGTAGGGAAGAACATTTTTCATAGGCCTCCTGTAACATTGTATAGGCCTCAGTTGAAGATTTGTTGAAACGAAAGCAGAATTTCAAAGCCGCATATTGTTCCTCACGTGTTACCTCCATTGCAGCGGTAGGCAGTACTGAACATGTCTGACCTTGCCTGCCTCTCACAGGTGGGAACCAGGAGTCCCAATAATGAAACTACTATGGTGTGTTTGTTGCACATTAAGCTAACAGAAAATCATAAGATTAAATTTTAGTGTGAGAAATTATGAGCATAAAAAATTGTGATCATTCTTTATTAAACAGCCCTCGTATTTTTAATGGTTCCAACTTTGTTTTTAAGACACAGTATTTACAGTACGTCCTATTTATGATTTCAGGACGTCAGTTTTTGTTTTTATTGCCTTCAGGAGTTGTTGAAATAAGACTTGTATGTACAACAGTTTTTTGGCAGACACACCATGATATGATATCTGATAATTTTGACATCCATCACGTGCACCAGTATCGTCCTCTTCCTTTTTTCACTTCTTCTTGTCCCAGTATTGGTTCCTGATATGACATTCATTTGGTGTCCTTGATCTACATTTTCCATAATTCCTGCTTTCTGTTTTGCTGTTTTCTTATCCTGTTTATCCATTTTGATTTCCTGCTAGTAGTACAATAGCTTGCATGGATGCTTGCTCTGAATTTCGACATTTCTTTTCAAATCACTCTGTTACCTAATACGTGAGATTTCAATGTGTATTGGCTTCTCAGATAACAAATAACTCAATTCTGTTCTAGATCAATCCTAATAACTGAACAGCAGATTTTTTAATGTATAAAAATAGTGATATGTTGACAAATTCTATAAATTATTTCTAACCATGAGTTTTTCCTTTCAACATTTATTTCTGTCTCAGTAACATTTTTCTCTCCACGTGATTGACAGTGCAGTCATAACTTGGTTGCTTGATTTTGTATGTTACATTCTTGTTTTCAACTAAACAAAAAAAACATAGATGGAAAGAATAGTTCTAGTGATACTTCTTTTCATTTGAAGCTTAGATGTTAATGTTGATGTAGATCTTAAAATTTACACCCAGTTGTACAGTTTTGTAGCTAAATCCATATCCATGCTGTGTTTATATTAGTACCATTTTTCAGTTGGCACATTGAAGTTCTGAATAAGGTGGAAACATTCTATTTTGCTTTCAGAAATGGATTACCTGAAAATCCAAATAAAGAGCTCTCATTAATCAACTCTCCTGACTACACATTCCTTGATGGAAGAACAACTCCACTGGGTGTAAGACAGAAGAAGCGACTACTTAAACAACGGGAATATGCGGTCAGTAAAAGTATAGACTTAGTCTATTTTAGAGAACTTGTTTCCATCCTCACCGTCCAGAAACAGATTTTTTACAACAAGGAAATCTGAATATCAGGTCTGGCAAAAGAAGTGCCTTGACTTCTCTTATTTTTTTGAATGTGTTTGATACTCTTGTGGATGCTGTTATTTTTGTAAAAAGGCAATCTATTCACACTAGAACTGGAGTTCATTCCCAGGAAGTGATACATATGCAAGATACTATTCGGAAATGGTGATGTATCAAAGTTTTGTTGCAAATACAGTCTACCAAAATAATACTGTAGCTAGTACAATGACTTTCGGGGCATGCATTTCACAGCTCACATCATAACATACAGAGAAGAGTGTGAGACTAGCTCTGTGGTGGTTTATATGATGGAGTCTGGTATGATTCCATTAGAGGCCACAACTGAGGATCAGTTCTATCTGAGTACCTTCACCCATGTGGTGTGTAGTCCAGAGGAGCCATAAAGAGGAAGGCTGTGGATCAACATTCACTGGCATTACAGAAGTGGGATGAGGCACAATGGGAAATGCTAGAGTATCCACAGGATTGGAGGAGAAGCAGGTGGCTGCTGCCCAGAATGACTGAGGCAAAATTGGTTTCGATGGCACTGGAGAAGTCTGTGGGCAGATGTCACAGGATACATCATGGGCCTGTAGTAGATAGAGTTCACACTGCCACCTCAAGGTGTCCGGGCTTATGGGCTCACAGTAGGGTGCCACCTTGGAAGGAGAAGCCTCAATGATGACGTGCACCATTGGTAGATGCAAAACATCCAAGAGGATGGGGTGATGTGCAGCCGTTGAGCTCTCTACCGGGCTTCAAGTTTCAGACAGTGTAGCCGTGCAAGTTACTAGAAGATCGCAGGGTATGCTAGTGCCGTGATTGGACATCACTTCCTTGTAGGTGGCAGCTGTGACACAATCTTCTACTTGTTCAGTCCATTTGCTGAGAGGCTGAATCCCAAATCTGTCACTGGCAGTTGCCTGAAAGGACACTTGCACAAAGATCATTTTAATCCTTTTGCTTTTTGTGGATTATAATTCCAAAAGAGTGACAAGCATCTGTTCCAAAAAGATTACATTTTCTTTTTTGCACCATGAAAAGTGTGCACTTTCATAGATTTATCTCACTTGGTACACTTCCTTAGGTTGGGATGTATCTGCATTGTTCTTGTCGTGTTCTTCTTCAGTCCAAAGACTGTCTATCCTGTGCAAGCCTCATATATCTGAATAGCTATTGCAATCCACATCCATTTGAACATACTTTGTATGCTCCTCTATTGGTCTCTCTATGTGTATTTTACCCTCCACTCCCAATTTCCTCCAATACTAAACAGACGATTCCTTGGTGTCCCAGAATATGTCCAGTCAACTGATTCCTTATTTTAGTCAAATTATGCCAAAAATTTATTTTCTCCCCAATACTATTCAGTACCTCCTCGTTAGTCATGTGATCTACCCATCTGATCATCAGCATTCCTCTGTAGCACTACATTTCAAAAGCTTCTATTTTTTTTCTAGTGTGAGTTGTTTATTGCCCTTGTTGCTCTTCCATGCAAAGTTGCACTCCAGATAATGCCTACAGGAAAGACTTCCTAACACTTACATTTATATTCAATGTTAACAAATTTCTCTTCTTCAGAAATGCTTCTTTTGCCATTACCATTCTGCATTTTATATCCTCTTTACTTCAGCCATCATAAATTATTTTACTGCCCAAACCGCAAAAACTCATGTACAGTTTTATTGCCCTATTTCCTAATCTAATTCCCTCAGCATTACCTGATTTAGTATGACTACATTCCATTACTCTTTTTTTGTTTTTTGTTAATGTTCATGTTATATCCTCCTTTCAAGATACTGTCCATTCCATTGAATTGCTCTTCCAAGTGATTTCACAATATATATAAATGACCTAGTAGATAGTGTCGGAAGTTCCATTCAGCCTTTTGCAGATGATGCTGTAGTTTACAGAGAAGTTGCAGCATTAGAAAATTGTAGCAAAATGCAGGAAGATCTGCAGCAGATAGGCACTTGGTGCAGGGAGTGGCAACTGACCCTTAACATAGACAAATGTAATGTATTGCGAATACATAGAAAGAAGGATCCTTTATTGTATGATTACATGATAGTGGAACAAACACTGGTAGCAGTTACTTCTGTAAAATATCTGGGAGTATGCGTGCAGAACGATTTGAAGTGGAATGATCATATAAAATTATTTGTTGGTAAGGCGGGTACCAGGTTGAGATTCATTGGGAGAGTCCTTACAAAATGTAGTCCATCAACAAAGGAGATGGCTTACAAAACACTCGTTCGACCTATACTTGAGTATTGCTCATCAGTGTGGGATCCGTACCAGATCGGGTTGACGGAGGAGATAGAGAAGATCCAAAGAAGAGCAGCGCATTTCGTCACAGGGTTATTTGGTAACCGTGATAGCGTAACGGAGATGTTTAGCAAACTCAAGTGGCAGACTCTGCAAGAGAGGCGCTCTGCATCGCGGTGTAGCTTGCTCGCCAGGTTTCGAGAGGGTGCGTTTCTGGATGAGGTATCGAATATATTGCTTCCCCCTGCTTATACCTCCCGAGGAGATCATGAATGTAAAAGTAGAGGCTTTCAGACAGTCGTTCTTCCCGCGAACCATACGCGACTGGAACAGAAAAGGGAGGTAATGACAGTGACACGTGAAGTGCCCTCTGCCACACACCATTGGGTGGCTTGCGGAGTATAAATGTAGATGTAGATGTATTGCTTCTGACAGAATTGCAATGCCATTTTATTTCTTCTCTATGAACATTAACTTCCTTTCCAAATTTCTCCTTGCTTTCTTTTACACCTTTTCAATGAGTGGACTGAATAACATTGGGGATTGGCTGCAACTGTGTCTCACTCCCTTCTCAACCACCGCTTTCATTTCATGCCCTTTGACTCTTACAACTGCTGTCTGGTTTCTGCTACCTTCAGAAATTGTCTGGTTTCTGCTACCTTCAGAAATTCGAAAGAATCTGCTGAAGTCAATATTGTCAAAAGATATCTACAAACGCTATAAACATAGGTTTGACTTTCATCAACCTATCTTCTAAGATAAGTCATAGTATCAGTATTGTCTTGTGTGTTCAAACATTTCTCCAGAACCCATTCTGACCATCCCCAAGGTTAGTTCCTACCATTTTTTCCATTCTTCTGTAAATAATTCTTGTCAGTATTTTGCAGTCTTGAAATATTAAACTGATAGTTCGGTAATATTCACTCCTGTCACCACCATTTTTTTTTCTTACATTCTTCATGGTGTTTTGCCTGTTTCATATATCTTGCAGACCAGGTGGAATGATTTTCTCACAACAGGCTCTCCAAAGCATCTCAATAATTATGACGGCATGTAGTCTGCTTCAGGCGCTTGTTTTGAGTTAGATCTTTCATTAGTTTGTCAAATTCTTTCCACAGTATTATATCTTCTGTCTTATCTTTCTTCTTCCATTTCTAAAATACTGACTTCTCAAGTTCATTGTACTTGTATAGCCCCTCTATATATATCTTCTGCCTTTCAGCTTTCACTGCTTCACTTACTATTGGTTTTCCAGCTGTGCTCTTGATATTCATGCATTGGCTTCTTGTTTCTCCAAAGGCCTCTTTAACTTTACCATAGGCAATATCTTTTGCCAACATGTACATGCTTCTATAGATTTACATTTTTACTCTAGTTACTTCTTCTTAACTATTGTACACTTTCTGTCAGTCTTATTTTTTAGACATTTCTATCCCCTTTCACCAGCTTCTTTTGATGCATTTTTGTATTTTCTCTATTCATCAATTAAATTCAGTATCTCCTGTAATATCCAAGGATTCCTACTAGGCACTGCTTTTTTACGTATTTGCTCCTCTGCTGCTTTCACTATTTCATCTCTCAGAGCTATCCCTTCATTGTCTACTGTATTCATTTCTCTGTTTCAGTCTGTCATGGCGTAATGCTGTGTTTGAAACTCTAAATAACTGTAGTTATTCCAGCTTATTCTGATCCTGTCTCCTTAATTAGCCACCTTTTTCCAATTTCTTCAGTTTTAATCTACAACTTATAACCAATAAATTAGGATCAGAATCCCCATCTGCCCCTGGAAAAGTCTTACAGTTTAAAATCTTGTTCCGAAATCTCTGTCTTTGCATTATATAATCTGAAATCATCCAGTGTCTCCAGGTCTCTTCCAGATATACAAGTTATTTCATGATCCGTAAACCAAAGCACTGACAATGATTAAATTACACTATGTGCAGAATTCTACCAGGTGACTTCTTCTTTTCCCCTAGTACATATACTCCTACCATTTTTGTCTTCCTCTTCCTGCTATGGAATACCAGTCGCCCATCACAATTAAATTTTCCTGTCCTTTAACTCTGTGAATAATTTATTTTATCTCATCATTCATTCTTTCAATCTATTCATCTGCAGAGCTAGTATCTCCATTAGCTTGCGAGTGTCCTTTTGTTTGCCAAGCCAGTGGTATGTTGCACACAGGGGGGGGCATGTGTTGCGTGTTCTGACTGTCACCACATTCTTGTAGCCCAAAGCTGATTTAGTAATTTTGAACTAAGTTAATAATCTGGGTGGCAGGTCACATTTTTATAGCACTTGGCATGCAGAGAGAGGAAACAATGCTAGAATTTGCATAAACAATTTTCTTAAGACTCATCTTTTGTTCTTCTTCTTTGTCGTAAGTTGTAAGCTCAGAGTCCATTCTGAAATTTAACTTTTTAGGCTGGTCAAGAGGGTGTTCAGCTTCATTTTGTTAAATATATGAATGCTGGTGGACTTTTTGATGTTGAACACATATATTTTCAATCATTTCACTTCACAGTAGAAATCAACATCAACCATGATGCTAACACAACACACATAACTTGCACTCCGTCCTCGTACTTCAAACTCGCTTTACTAACTGCCCAAAGGCAAAGATTTACCTCTAACAACATATAACAAAGAAAATACGATCATATATCGATCTACTTGTGCAAAATTATCTTTGTGATATACATTTCAAAAATAAAGTACAAATAATTTTTTATCATTACTTTTCTTTTTAAGAAGTCCATAATCACCATAATAATTACACTAAGTGTTTATGTATGTTGACATTTATAAATTTTTGTATAGCTATATGGTTGTCTATTTTTGGATATTGAGTCTTCAACTTGGGAATCGGTCATTTCATGTGATCAAAGATCAGTTAATACATTTATTTCAACACAGCAAGTTTTATTACAATGTGTGGTGAATTAAACAGTGTTTACAGCTGGACGTGGCTCCGCTGCTGATGTGGCCCGTCACTGGTGTGGTTGTTTACAAGGTCATCGGGGCTGTGGGACAGCTGGGGCCCCCGACAGAGTTGGCATGACATACTGTGTGACTGTTGTCAGAGAGCTGACTGTCTCAGTGTCTTTCTCCATCATAAAATAACTCAGGCCCATGTTGCCAGTTTCATAGGCTTGAGCTATTCACTTACATTCCCTTGGGGATGGATGTGGCTACCTCAACTAGTGGTCTCTGCGTTTCAGATCAGAGTTAAATGTGCTATCACATCCCTGATTAGTGTGTCCACATAATTCTGACCACACAAACATGTAAAATTGCAATTTCTACTTAATCTGTGTAGGTCAGCAGCCCAGTCTGAGTGTGGTTGCTTGGGCTCCTTCTTTGCTGGCAAAATTCTGTCCTGGCTGCAATAATTTGCACTAAAGAGTCAATGAAACTGTTACATCTACCTAATATCATGTAGGGCCCCTGTGAGCATGCAGAAGTGCCGCGAAATGATGTGCTATGGACTCAACTAATGTTTGAAATAGTGCTGGAGGCAATTGATGCCCTGAATCCAGCAGGGCGTCCATAAATCTCTAAGAGTACGAGGGGGCATCCAAGATATGCTCAATAATGCTGATGTCTGGGAGGTTTGGTGGCCAGCACAAGTGTTTAAATTCAGAAGAGTGTACCGGAGCGACTCTGTAGCAATTCTGGACGTGTAGTGTATCGCATTGTCCTGCTGGAATTGCCCAAGTCCATTGGAATGCACATTGGACATGAATGGATCCAGGTGATCAGACAGGATGATTCCATACATGTCACCTGTCAAGAGTCATATCTAGATGTATCAGGGCTTCCATATCACTCCAATTGCACATACCTCACACCATTACAGAGTCTCCACCAGCTTGAACAGTCCCCTGCTGTTGAAGCGAGACTTGTCCAACCAGGCAACATCTTTCCAGTCATCAACAGTCTAATGTTGGTGTTCACAGGCCCAGGCAAAGTGTAAAGTTTTATGTCATGCAGTCATCTAGGGTACACGAGTGGGCCTTCAGCTTCGAAAGCCCATATTGATGATGTTTCGTTGAATGGTTTGCATGCTGACACTTATTAATGACCCAGCATTGGAATCAGCAGCAATTTGCGGAAGGGTTACACTTCTGTCACGTTGAACGATTCTCTTCAGTTGTCATTGGTCCCATTCTTGCAAGATCTTTTTCTGGTCGCAGCGATGCTGGAGATTTGATGTTTTACTAGATTCCTGACATTCACAGTACACTCGTGAAATGGTCGTACGGGAAAATCCCCACTTCATCACTACCTCTGAGATGCTGTGTCCCATCGCTCATGCACCGGTTATAACACCACATTCAAACTCACTTAAATCTTGATAATGTGCCATTGTAGCAGCAGTAACTGATCTAAGAACTGCCCAGACACTTGTTGTCTTATATAGGTTTTGCTGACTGCAGTGCTGTATTCTTCCTGTTTACATATATCTGTACTTGAATACGCATGCCTATACCAGTTTCTTTTGTGCTTCAGGGTACATCTTCATTGAGAAATGTTCTTGCAATTAAAAAAACACCTTTAAGGCAACATATGTTATGCTGGATTTATTAATGGTTGTATGTCTTATAATGGATGACACAGAATGAAATTTTCACTCTGCAGTGGAGTGTGCTTTGATATGAAACTTCCTGGCAGATTAAAACTGTGTGCCAGACCAGGACTCGAATCTGGGACCTACTTCTTTCACGGCCAAGTGCTCTACCATCTGACCTACCCAAGCATGACTCATGACATGCGCTCACAGCTTCAATTCCGCCAGTACCCCATCTGTGAAAGGCAAAGGTCCCGAGTTTGAGTGTTGGTCCAGCAGGCAGTTGTAATCTGCCTGGAAGTTTCAGTGGATGATACAGTTTGGAGTTTCCTGTCAAGAATATGACCTTTTGTCCTTCTATATTGGAAATTTGACAAAATGAAAATTATAACTGCAGTCATCACACTCCTGCCTAGTTGGTAACACTTACAGTGCCTGTAATATAGCTGTTGTTAGCTCCTGATAACCCTGCACAAATGGCATTAGTTGATGTTGTAAATGTTCCATGGTTGAAAATCTGCACTCTCACCAATTACAAAATTGTTCAAGGTCCGATTTGCATGTATCACAGGTCCCAAGTCGTTGCCACTTTTGTAAAATGTCAGTCTACCACAGTTTATTGACAGCAGTTGATATTTATACAAGATACTATTCTGAAACCTTAAGTCCGTATTCCCAAGCAGAGTCTAGTCCAAGCCTTATAGAGTTCTGGATATTACAGACAGAGTCTACCAGAATAACACAGTAGCCAATTCAATAACACTCATGGCGTGCGCACTACTGCTCACATCATAACACACATAGAAGAGTATCCTTCCAGCCCTGCACTGGCTTGCGTGCCAGAGTGTGGTTAGAGCTCATCAGAGAGCGTGCCTGAGGATCAGTCCCATCTATGTAGTGGTGCTATAGTGGTTGCTAGTAATGTTCTGCCAGCTACTTTGTTTACATGGTAACATTTGGTGGTGACACTACACTTATGATTATCATTCTCACTTAAGTTTTAGTCTTGTGGTATTATTGTGTTTGAAGACTGTTGTTGAAGGACATTAAAGATGAGGAATCTTGGGAAGTATGTAAGGAGTGAGTATATCAAGCTGAAAATAATTAATGCTGATATGAAGGGTGAAAATTTTTCAGGTGAAACCCTAAGTAGTGTATTACATTGGAAGGTTGATTGCATTTATTGTCAGGATGAAATACCAATTGGAGTTATAAGGGAAATAATAAATACTATTTTTCTGGGTCAGACCATTCATTCAATATTCAAGAGAGTGGCAAATGAAGCTTGTCTAGTGACTTTTACCTCTGTGGCTTTATTTTCCATCTATTGAGCAAAGTGGGGCAGTGGTAAGACACTGGCCTTGTAGTTGGGAGGATACTTCAAATTTTCGGGGGGACAGTTCAAATTTTCGGGGGGACAGTTCAAATCCCCATTCAGTCATCCATACTGAGGTTTCCTCCAAGTATTCCTTAATTCACTTCATGTGGGTGGCAATTTCCTTGCTCATCCAACCTTGTGCTATGTCTCTACGTAATGACCATAATGTTGAAGAAACATTAAATCTTCATTGTCTTTCTTTCCTTCCTTCCTTCCTTCATTCCTTCCATGTTTTTTCCAGTTTTGCTCCCTCTCATTTGCTTATTATTCATCGTTATGTCACTAAATCACAGCCATGGTCATCTTCTTGGTCTATGATTGTCCAACTGCAGTATTCTAGAAAGTCAGTCAACATTCATTTATGACATATGCCCATATGATGTGAAGTTGTGAACAGTTATACTGTATCCTGTAAAATTCGATTTTACTCCCACATATTTCCTACTTTTGAATTGTACTAGATTTTCCCACTATTTCATTCTTAATTCTTCTCTTACCAATCATGAGCTGTACAAACTGCATCTCAGCAGCTTGATTCTCTTGTCGTCTTTCATGCCAGTACTATCTGCTTCTAGATAAAATGTGTAATAACACTAATATATTCATCCAGCATCAGTCCTATCAGTGAGACCCTCATCAAGAGAACCTTTTTCTCACATTGTACTTCCAGATATTAAGATTTAGTGGTGTGATTGCAGCTAAAAGTGATTGATACAGTGTGATTCTATGATGATGATATAAGCTTTTGGGAATGATAGAGAAGGGAAGGGACTCTGGTGTGGAAATGACCGAGTTGAAAGTTGTAAGCGAAAATCATTCTGATGTCTCTGAAAGTGGACCTCTTCTACTGCAAGCTCTTTGCTCTCCATATTGTGGGAAGAGGCAGTGTGGACAAAACAAGAAAAAGCTCTCAGTGAACATGGGCTCTAAAATGCACACCATTAGAGCTGTGAGCACTTGTTCAGTAGAAGAGATGTTTTTCTTAGTAGCATAGATGAACAAATGGCATAACTCTTAAGATATGCACTTCAGAGCCCATGTTTACTGGACTTTTTGTTCTTGTTTTGGTCCATACCACCTCCTCCCAAAATGTGGAAAGCAAGGAGTTTGCAATGGACGAGGTCCATTGTCAGAGGTACCTGAACAATTTTCACTTATAACCTTTGACTTGGTCATTTGTGGACTAGTTTCCCTTATTTCAAATTGATACATTTACTCTTCTCCATCAACCCTCAAAGTTCGTAAAATCATCATAGAATCACATGTATAATCTTTAGGTTTCTATTCTGGCATTACCAATAAAGGCTTTTGTCAGAACAAAGGCACAAGCTGATAATGTCTATTGTGAAGTACCCTGTATGGTGAAAAACTGAAGCACCCCGAAGACATGACCAGATTTCAGTGTAACTTTGTATACGTACACACCGTTGGTGGGCATGTAAATGATTATAGAGTTGCAATTATCCGTGACTCAGGCCTTGTAGGGTATACGAAGGGTGCAAACAGCATCCGATGTTGAGTGAGCAGTGGCATAAGGACAAGAAAGAGATTCAAAAGGGGCTCGTTGTGGGTCTCCATTTCGTTGGCTGGTCTAATCGTGCGATATCTAGATTTGCGAGGTATTTGGATGTAACAGTGGCCTTATATTGGACTACGTGGAAATGCGATTTGTGATGTACTTGTCATCAAGGTTTCTGTTGACCACATCTGCCCACCACAAAGGAGGATCACTGTGTTGTGCATCAAGCACATTGTAACCTCTTTACATGTGCACCTACCAGTTGAGAACAAATAATAGACTCTCTGCAGCATTCTGTGTAATCCTGCAGCATTGGTCAGAGACTAGTGGCAATATGATTACCATACCATGTATATGCTGCTGGTTATACCATAACACAAATAGCTGTGTTAGCTGTGTTCAAATGGTGCAGTGGCTGGCAAGCATTGACTGCTGATAAATGACACCACAATGTGTCCAGTGATGAAGTGATGAATTGTTGTTGTGCACTAACCCGTATGGCCATCACTGGTGAGTATAGCACGACTTGGGGGGGGGGGGGGGAAGGTCCCATTCCTCTTGTTTTGGAGGGGCATAGCTTTATAATTTCTGCTGTCATAGTGTGGGAAGCCATCAGACTTCAGGTCACAGCTGCAAGTGATTGAGGGAATTCTGATGACACAATGGTGTGTTGTGGACATCCTACGTCTTCATGTGTTACCTCTCATGTGACACAGTTGTGGTGCCATTTTTCAACTCACATTGCTTGTTCACACATGGCACACATTTCTATGGATTGTCTGAGTGGTTTTGAAATACTCCCATGGCCATCAAGGTCCACAATTCCAGCATTTGAGACTAGCTCAGACACCAAGTCTGTCCCAGTGCCAGTATTTAGGATATTAAGGACCGGTTACATGGATGTGGGTGAGATTGCTTCAGGAGAGGATACAATGGCTTTGTAAACCCCTTTCCAAGCAAATTAGTGCATGCGTTGAGGTCATAGAGGGAGCAATATCGTACTGATAAGTGGACTTATGCTGCCAAGTTCTTTGTAAATTTGACTCAGTTTTGTAATTGCTCAAATAACTTTGCATACTTTTTCAGTCTGTAAATTTTTTTGTTTTTTGTTTTGTTTTTGGTTTCTCCTCCCCTTCTGGATGCTTCCCTTTTTTTGTCAGTCAATGTATGTAAAAATTGCAGAACCAATGAGAAGGATACAATGACGGAAATGATTGTTATGTCACTTATTAAATACATGATGGCACACAAATGACTAGGATTGTGTTTTCATGCTGCAGTTAATTCTACACTCTCACAAGACGCAATACAAGCAGCATCTTTCATAGTAATAGCAGTTGAGGAAGGGACTTTGTAGACTGGTTAACACAGAATGAGAGCTTGAGCTCCAGATGTGGGATTAAAACTGGTTCATAATGAGGTGTGTTGCACCATCAAGTGAGATAGTCATTCGTGAAGTCTGCGTGACAGTGCCACTAATGCTGCCATTTCTTTTGCTTCAGGATCACTGAGCTGTCTATCTGTTGACATGCCAAGGGTTAAAGAAATATACATGATATTTAACTTTATGAATTTGATACAGTGTGAAGCAGCAGCATACTTCAGTCAGTGATTTTAAAAGAAGTGACATTTAGTCAAAGAGGGCGTGGTAATCTCCGTTTCGTGTGTGTGTGTGTGTGTGTGTGTGTGTGTGTGTGTGTGTGTGTGTGTGTGTGTGTCCACAAAAGAAAGCCAATATTTACCAGATGACTGTGACATACAACAACCAACCAAATCACAGAGGCATCCAGTGGATTGTGGGTCAGCTGAGAGGCAGACCAGGTTGATAGCAATAGCTGTCAGACTTCAGAAAATGCTTACACATTCCGCCTCAAATGTCAATACATATTTTACTGCTGAAACATTCCATGTCGGTCACCTTGAATGAGAAGTGGTACCTCTGACTGTAAAAACTGCCTGTTGTTGTTGTTGACATCCATACATTTACATCTACACTCCACTAGCCACCTTGAACGGCGTGTAGCAATTGCTGTTCCAGTTGCCCTCAGTACATAGGTGTTGAGATTACAAGTTATGTTGTATATTGTCCCAGATCATCACAGTGGCATTTGTCCTCTATGTTACTCAACAGTTGAGGCTTCTGTATTACATTCATCACTGTAGCTCTATTAGAAACATTAGTTCCTTCCTTGAGGAGGAGAATGGAATGGGTTGGGTAAGACTAAAAGGAAGGGTAAGTCAATTTGACCCACATGAGATCCGTTTCATTTTGGGACCTGAATGACCTGCCCTTCTACATTTACATCACTACTCTGCAATCCACCATTTGGTGCATGGTGGATGGTACCCAATAACACTACTAGTCATTTCCTTTCCTGTTCCACTTGAAAATAGAATGAGGGAAAAATGACTATCTATATGCCTCTAATTAGCCCTAATTTCTTGTAACTCACCTTTGTGGTCCTTATGTGCGATGCATGTTAGAGTCAGTAGAACCCTTCTGCATTCAGCTTCAAGTGCCAGCTCTTTAAATTTTCTCACTACTTTGCAGTGTTCCTTGAAAAGAATGTCACCTTCCCTCCACAGTTCCCCATTTCAGTTTCCGAAGCATCTCTCTAACACTTGCTTGTCGTTCAGACCAACTGGCAGCAAATCCAGCAGCCCGCCTCTAACTGCCTCTTCCTTTAATCCGACCTGATACAGATCCCAAAAACTTGAGCAGTATTCAGGAATAGGTCGCACTAGTGTCCTGTATGCAGTCTCCTTTATAGATGAACCACACTTTCCCAGAATTCTCACAATGAACTGAAGTTGACCATTCATCTTCCCTCCCAAAATCCTTAGATGCTCGTTCCATTTCATGTCATGTGGCAATGTTATGCCCATATATTTAGATGATGTGACTGTGTCCTGTTAATCATCCCTGGCCTGTACCTCTTCTCATCCCAAGGGAGGAACTAATAGTTCCAAAAGTTAGGAGAGTTTTATGTATGCTTATATATACACATTAGTAGAACTAAATATTTCACCCTCTATAGGTAGGTAATGGTCAGCAATTCTATCTCATACTTTTATAGATTCTCAAGTTAATTTTCCTTTTGATACAGTATACATACTTATCAATCTTTTTGCTAGTTTTTCTGCTTTAGATTTGAAACATTTTTATCGTTTCTGTTCAGGTAAGAAGATGATTTGTATTGCAGAGAGATAATGTATTATTGTTTACAGTAAATAGAAATAATTAATGCACAAGCATATCATGCAAACACTACCAGGGCTATTCTGGACAAGAATTTGTTTATTGTGTTGTTACATTGTCTGTTGTTCCTCACATCTTACTAACAATTTTGCCTTAACTTTTCACTGAAAAGGACGAGCGTTACTGCACTTTTGATGTTTTCGCTTTTCAGGAAAAAATTGTGAAGCTGACCCAAGAAATGGATTTTGCTGTAGAACGTCATGAAAGATTGAAGAGAGAGGAGGAAGAATATAGGAAAAATATTATAAACAGTAAACTCAAACCAAAGGGTAGTCTCCTAAAGTTAGAAAAGTGATTATTTTGTTGTCCATTGTCACTTCTCTCTTGTTGTTAAACCTATTACCTAGATTAATAGTGCAGAATTTGTATCTGATATGTAATTATTTGTAATATAGTAAAGTGATATTTTACAGGAATAAGCTGGCCTTTTTTTTCAACTTAAAATAGACCATCCTAAATGATTTTTTATTGTAATGTGGCCCCTGCTTCAGTTTTAGTGATTGTCTTCTGAAAATTAATTTAATATCATTTATATAAAAGTCAGTAGAGGAAAGCTTATCATTCAAACATGAAGCAGTTGGCTCTGTGGCTTAAGCAGTTGCATTTATTTGGGATTTGGAAAGATTCTGATCAGGATCAAACTAGGTAGTCAGATGTTGAAGGAACCTTCAGTAAGACCTTTTTCACTTTAGTTTTCTGCAGATATGAAGAATACTGTCATAGACCATGATTGCGATTCCCAGGAATATCGGTTTCTTTTTAATTTACTGATTATAATAAAGGGGGCCTCCCCATGAACCATGGACCTTGCCGTTGGTGGGGAGGCTTGCGTGCCTCAGCGATACAGATAGCCGTACCGTAGGTACAACCACAACGGAGGGGTATCTGTTGAGAGGCCAGACAAACGTGTGGTTCCTGAAGAGGGGCAGCAGCCTTTTCAGTAGTTGCAAGGGCAACAGTCTGGATGATTGACTGATCTGGCCTTGTAACAAAAACCAAAACGGCCTTGCTGTGCTGGTACTGCGAACGGCTGAAAGCAAGGGGAAACTACGGCCGTAATTTTTCCCGAGGGCATGCAGCTTTACTGTATGATTAAATAATGATGGCGTCCTCTTGGGTAAAATATTCCGGAGGTAAAATAGTCCCCCATTCGGATCTCTGGGCGGGGACTACTCAAGAGGATGTCGTTATCAGGAGAAAGAAAACTGGCGTTCTACGGATCGGAGCGTTTAACGTCAGGTCCCTTAATCGGGCAGGTAGGTTAGAAAATTTGAAAAGGGAAATGGATAGGTTAAAGTTAGATATAGTGGGAATTAGTGAAGTTCGGTGGCAGGAGGAACAAGACTTCTGGTCAGGTGACTACAGGGTTATAAACACAAAGTCAAATAGGGGTAATGCAGGAGTAGGTTTAATAATGAATAGGAAAATAGGAACGCGGGTAAGCTACTACAAACAGCTTAGGGAACGCATTATTGTGGCCAAGATAGATACGAAGCCCACACCTACTACAGTAGTACAAGTTTATATGCCAACTAGCTCAGCAGATGACGAAGAAATTGAAGAAATGTATGATGAAATAAAAGAAAATTTAATAGTCATGGGTGACTGGAATTTGAGTGTAGGAAAAGGGAGAGAAGGAAATGTAGTAGGTGAATATGGATTGGGGCTAAGAAATGAAAGAGGAAGCCGCCTGGTAGAATTTTGCACAGAGCACAACTTAATCATAGCTAACACTTGGTTTAAGAATCATGATAGAAGGTTGTATACATGGAAGAACCCTGGAGATACTAAAAGGTATCAGATAGATTATATAATGGTAAGACAGAGATTTAGGAACCAGGTTTTAAATTGTAAGACATTTCCAGGGGCAGATGCGGACTCTGACCACAATCTATTGGTTATGACCTGTAGATTAAAACTGAAGAAACTGCAAAAAGGTGGGAATTTAAGGAGATGGGACCTGGATAAACTGAAAGAACCAGAGGTTGTACAGAGTTTCAGGGAGAGCATAAGGGAACAATTGACAGGAATGGGGGAAAGAAATACAGTAGAAGAAGAATGGGTAGCTTTGAGGGATGAAGTAGTGAAGGCAGCAGAGGATCAAGTAGGTAAAAAGACGAGGGCTAGTAGAAATCCTTGGGTAACAGAAGAAATATTGAATTTAATTGATGAAAGGAGAAAATATAAAAATGCAGTAAATGAAGCAGGCAAAAAGGAATACAAACGTCTCAAAAATGAGATCGACAGGAAGTGCAAAATGGCTAAGCAGGGATGGCTAGAGGACAAATGTAAGGATGTAGAGGCTTATCTCACTAGGGGTAAGATAGATACTGCCTACAGGAAAATTAAAGAGACCTTTGGAGATAAGAGAACCACTTGTATGAACATCAAGAGCTCTGATGGAAACCCAGTTCTAAGCAAAGAAGGGAAAGCAGAAAGGTGGAAGGAGTATATAGAGGGTCTATACAAGGGCGATGTACTTGAGGACAATATTATGGAAATGGAAGAGGATGTAGATGAAGATGAAATGGGAGACACGATACTGCGTGAAGAGTTTGACAGAGCACTGAAAGACCTGAGTCGAAACAAGGCCCCCGGAGTAGACAACATTCCATTGGAACTACTGACGGCCTTGGGAGAGCCAGTCCTGACAAAACTCTACCATCTGGTGAGCAAGATGTATGAAACAGGCAAAATACCCTCAGACTTCAAGAAGAATATAATAATTCCAATCCCAAAGAAAGCAGGTGCTGACAGATGTGAGAATTACCAAAAAATCAGTTTAATAAGCCACAGCTGCAAAATACTAACACGAATTCTTTACAGATGAATGGAAAAACTAGTAGAAGCCGACCTCGGGGAAGATCAGTTTGGATTCCGTAGAAATACTGGAACACGTGAGGCAATATTGACCGTACGACTTATCTTAGAAGAAAGATTAAGGAAAGGCAAACCTACGTTTCTAGCATTTGTAGACTTAGAGAAAGCTTTTGACAATGTTGACTGGAATACTCTCTTTCAAATTCTAAAGGTGGCAGGGGTAAAATACAGGGAGCGAAAGGCTATTTACAATTTGTACAGAAACCAGATGGCAGTTATAAGAGTCGAGGGACATGAAAGGGAAGCAGTGGTTGGGAAGGGAGTAAGACAGGGTTGTAGCCTCTCCCCGATGTTATTCAATCTGTATATTGAGCAAGCAGTAAAGGAAACAAAAGAAAAATTCAGAGTAGGTATTAAAGTCCATGGAGAAGAAATAAAAACTTTGAGGTTCGCCGATGACATTGTAATTCTGTCAGAGACAGCAAAGGACTTGGAAGACCAGTTGAACGGAATGGATGGCGTCTTGAAGGGAGGATATAAGATGAACATCAACAAAGGCAAAACGAGGATAATGGAATGTAGTCGAATTAAGTCGGGTGATGTTGAGGGTATTAGATTAGGAAATGAGACACTTAAAGTAGTAAAGGAGTTTTGCTATTTGGGGAGCAAAATAACTGATGATGGTCGAAGTAGAGAGGATATAAAATGTAGACTGGCAATGGCAAGGAAAGCGTTTCTGAAGAAGAGAAATTTGTTAACATCGAGTATAGATTTAAGTGTGAGGAAGTCATTTCTGAAAGTATTTGTATGGAGTGTAGCCATGTATGGAACTGAAACATGGATGGTAAATACTTTGGACAAGAAGAGAATAGAAGCTTTCGAAATGTGGTGCTACAGAAGAATGCTGAAGATTAGATGGGTAGATCACATAACTAATGAGGAGGTACTGAATAGGATTGGGGAGAAGAGGAGTTTGTGGCACAACTTGACCAGAAGAAGGGATCGGTTGGTAGGACATGTTCTGAGGCATCAAGGGATCACCAATTTAGTATTGGAGGGCAGCGTGGAGGGTAAAAATCGTAGGGGGAGACCAAGAGATGAATACACTAAGCAGATTCAGAAGGATGTAGGTTGCAGTAGGTACTGGGAGATGAAGAAGCTTGCACAGGATAGAATAGCATGGAGAGCTGCATCAAACCAGTCTCAGGACTGAAGACCACAACAACAACAACAATAAAGGGGTACAAAGATTTAAGGGTTTCAGAAGATTCAGCTGGACAGTTGAGAAATAGGATGTACTTGCCAATAGGCTGCTAGTGACATCAGATGCTTATCATTACTGTGTAAATGAGATGAAGTAATTATTGGATTCCATGGAACTGATGGAATAATCTTCATAATGCTTGTCTTGAGATAGTGTTCAGGAACTGTAAAGTCGAAAACAGCAAGAAGTATATTTTCAATTGCACTGCTGTTTTTAAAATTTATATATTCTTGTAATCAGTGATTTGTGGCTAATTAAAGCTAACTTAAATTTCAGTCAGTCAATATTACTATCATCTGGTATAACTTGAGGGACACCCACGACCACCTTCTCCAATATAGTAATGACACCCTTGCGATAATACACAGTTATTAAGAGACGGTGCAACGGGGAGTCGACAGAGAATGTCACATGGAAGCAAATTTGAAATAGTATCAAGAATATATTGTACATACATTTCAGTTATAAATTGATACAAGTTTTGTTGTTACAGGCAGCACTCAGTGGTAAATATGTTGATAATGTATCTATTGTACAGAATGAAAAAGAGTCAGTATTTAACAAATTAAGTCAAGGAACCAATGTACAGAACCTGTGCAGGCTCTCAGCATCTTCCTCAGGCACTGAACATTAGTTGACATAAGTTTTAATTGTAATTTCAGTTTAGCAGGAGCTGGAGAGCAGTGTAAACCAAAGCTGTGGGGCCATGGGGCAAATAATTCACAGAAAGCTGATTTGAAAATTTTAAAGCAGAAGAGTGGATTATAAATAGGTAAAAAAACACAATTAAGATTACTAGTAGTGTACTCAATCAATTTTTCAGATATGAAGAAAGCAAAAGAAATGTTTTCAAGTGGAACAAGGCAGCTACTGAAGAGAAGGTAAGAGTTTCTAGCAAACAGTAACATGATAGAATATGCTGAATGAAACAAAATTGGATGTGAGAAGACACAATGAAAATTTGGCAAGAGAATAACTGCAAATAATTATGGTATGAAGAAAACAAAATAGAAGTTTGTGTTGGGTAGACACACATTTCATCAATTAAGATGCCAGGTGAAAAAATAACAACAGAGATAAAATTATGCAATCCTCAGTGTCTTAGTGTTTTAGGTTCCCTGCCCAGTCCACATATCTATATGGAGAAAAAGTCAAAGGTGCTTGTTGTTGTATTTAGTTATAAGTACAACAGACTGAATACAGCTTTATTCCATTGAAGCATTAACAACTTGAACACAGTATTTAAGTAACATTCAGAAGGAACCAATTACATACAAAAAGAACTGTAACACACACACACACACACACACACACACACACACACACACAGAGAGAGAGAGAGAGAGAGAGAGAGAGAGAGAGAGAGAGTGAGGCGCCCTCTGGTACGCACATGCATTACTCCATTTGCGCTTCATACCTTGGCCACAGCTAGCTCTTGCAGAGAATGCCTTCATAAGCATGTCACATGGACCCATCCACTGATGTAAGAGTGTCTATCAACATAGTGGCTTTGCACTTGTCACACAGTTCTCACCATTCTCTTGGCCTTGCATGTGTTTGCATTTTTCAATTCGAATTGGTCTGTGAACTGTTTGCCTGTGCTTACAGTGACTTTCACTATGCTCTAAACTTTGAGTCTGGCTAATTGTTTACTTTGTGAAGTCTGCTGTCATCAGCCACAAGAACTGTCTGTCTTTTCCAACAGTCACCACATCACTGCCAGTGTTTGTGATCATAAATTGTGTTCTGCCTATGCCAGATACGATAGAAGAGTAGTGGCAAGGATTTTCTTACATTGCAACTATCCAATGTGAAGCATGGATCCTGAGTTTTGAAAGTTGTGGCAGCAGTAGAAAGAATTCCAGCAGCAGCAACAGAAGGACTTGCTGTTCCAACTACCTGCAGCTACAGCATCATCATCTCCCCTCAGCCATTTGCTTGCTTTGATGAGGAAAATGAGCATTGTGAGATCTATTGACAGAGTTCAGTTCTTCTGTACATGGCTTATCACGTAGCTGACCAAGAATTTCAGAGTGCACTCTTATTGTCTTTTAGTAATAAATTGTTTGAAATTTGTGCAGAAACCACAACCACTCTTAGACCCCAGTTGTTTTGAGCTTTTCAGATGTTTGTGGTTTTATGACAGCCACCAAACCCATTTAGTCACAACTAGGCTCAAATTTAATCAATTTGTTAAGCAACCACTTACAGCATAGGCTGCTTACTTGTAAGGCTTACCAACCTATAAACAGTGTGGTGCAGTGTATGCTGAATCATTAATCTGTGATGTGATTATACATCCATTTCCTGATAGAGCAGTTAATGCAAATGCTTTAGGGTCATCTGACCTAACCTTGAGTGATGAGCTAAAAATTTCCAAAGCTCACAAAGTAACAACATCTGTGCAAGCTGTGTTCCACAATACGGCTAGTGTCAAGTTTCTTAGTAGCAGCAGCAGTACCAGTAGAACAATCAATGGATGGCAACCAAACAAAGTCTTCATCTGATTCACCAAGTACCCAATTGTTTGGTAGTGCAGGGAAGCAGGATTCAGTAGTTCGAGCAATAGTTCCAGATCCACCACCCTCATTATTGGTAGATGCTCACAAACAGAAGCACTTTGTTTGCCATTGATATGTCTCAAAGCAAGTGGTAGCTTGATGACATAAAATGGAAAGTTTTTCCTTTTGTGGGAGCAGGTCATAGTCCTAGATAAGTATAAAAATATAGCTTGACAACTAACCCAGCTGAGAATAGACTCTTGGATGTCAACTAACATTTTTGGCTTAACTGTTTTCATGCATTGTGATTTCCGAATTCAAGACTAAGTCAATCTAGTTTCAACCATGTTCCGTTCAAAGAACTTGATACCTATTATCCCCAGTTGTGTTAATTATTTAAATGACTTGCTAACTACTGGGCAAATGTGGAGCAGCACCTGCAAAATCTGCAGATGTTTGAGTGACTTCAGGCCCATGGGCTGCATTGTTCCCATAATAAATGTAGTTTCTTTGAGCAAATTGTAAAGTATCTAGGACATATATTAAGCAGAGAAGGGTACAAGCCCTCACAGAATCATATGAACCCAATCAATAAATTACTAACTGCCAAGAAACTCAAAGAGCTACTGTCTTTCCTAGGCAAAACTAATTGTTATGTGAAATTGATTCGCAATATGGCATGGATCAGCTACCTGCTAAATAAGATGCATGAAAAAGCACTGTGGTCAAAGGCACACCAGAAAGCTTTCGCGCAACTTAAAAAGTGTCTGCCCCGTGTTTAGAATGGGCAACCTGTGCAAATTGATGCCTCAGATTGCAGCATTGGCACAGTGCTCTCCCATAAACATGCCAGTGGCACAGAACAGCTCATTGCATTTGCATCTAAAAAATCAAATACAGCACAGCCCATCATACAGCACTAAAATGTGGACAGAGTTTCGTTCTTGCTCCTATGGTCCAGATGCAGAGTTTGACAGCTGCAGAGTGCTGTATTTTGCCTTAGACATCAACCAGTGACATACCTGCACCTGCCTAAGGGTGCAGCTCCAGCATTGAACACATTTTTCATTACGACACCAGCTTAATGCAATTGGTGGTGTCCTGTTTTTAGCCATAACTGAATCTGAATTCCGGGTGGTAATTCTGCCTATGCACCATCCCCACATGCTGAAGTTGCTCCACATGTACACTGAGGAATGTGCAGAATGAAGGCAATAGAGTGATGTCATGTGTACTGGCCCGGTATTCATGCCACTGTAGAACATACTCCGTAACTGCCAGGCCTGATTCCACAGTCAGTCAGCCTGGTGCGGCCTTTCAGCGTTTGACCACACCCTGACCAAGAGTACATTATTTAGCTGGATGATTCTGAGGAGCAGTGTGGTTGCTAGTTGTTGATGCCAATTCTGGCTTTCCATATGTGGCAGGGATGGAAATTACCACCACAGTAGCAACTGTCTGTGCCCTCTCCATCACATTTTCAATAGAAGGGCCACCTTCCTCCCTGGTTTCCAACAATGGTCCTCAGTTCATGGCATCAGCATCTCAGGATTTTTGTAGATGCAACATTATTGAGCACATGACTAATGTCCCTTTCCATCCAGTATCTAGTTCAAAAACCAAACTGATGGTAAGGACCTTCAAAATGCAGATGCACAAGATAATAATGACAACTGACTTTGGGAAAGCACTCACTGGTTTCTCGCAACCTGCCTTCCCATCCCAGTAAATGCATATAGTTTGGCCAACACTTTGCACGAGTGCAGACCACACACCTCATCAACCTGCTGTGCCGCCCAACTCGACAGACCCATTGTACATCCACACAGCCATATTACTACCTGAGCCTTATGTATGAGCTCACATTGTTGATTGAAACACTCA
Organism: Schistocerca piceifrons; assembly: GCF_021461385.2. Lineage (NCBI taxonomy): Eukaryota > Metazoa > Arthropoda > Insecta > Orthoptera > Acrididae > Schistocerca > Schistocerca piceifrons. The sequence continues at coordinate 137,337,024 of NC_060140.1, forward strand.
GTGGACACAAGGCACCATTGTTGGCAATAGAAGGTGGCAGGTGCTGGAGGCCAGGGGCATGAAGTCAGGCTTTGACGTCAGCTCCAACTGCAATGACACACAGTGCCACCTTCGGTTCCTCAACAGTCGACAGAGCATGACTGATGCAACCACATCAGGGAGAAGCCTGCCCAACAACCTGCCTGCCACCACTACAACACCTGCTCTTATTTTAGACACCAATAGTGACCAGTGATGGAAGCCGATAGAGGTGGAGCCACTTCCATCCCCCGTGCCATGTCCAGCTTCCACCAACACCAGACTCCTTCACTAAAGGATCAGTGGAGGTTGAGCATTCTCGGGCTGAGGTGCCCTTGGAGGCTGAACTATATTCCCCATCTGAACTGTGGCTGGTACAAGCTCTCCCTGCAGGCAGGACAAAACGGTTACCTAGAAACTCTCAATGGGCTGCCAACTCCACAGACAGTTCCACCAGCCATCCTGGCCTTTTTGTGACAAAGAAACACCATAGGAGTTTGTGGAAGGGATTCCAGCATCTCTTTTTTCATCCTTGCAATAGAAGTTGGCAAGGGTGAGGCCATTTCTGGCCCTATTTGCCAATTAAAAGGGGGAGGGGTTTCTTATCTGACAGTGATTTCAATTTCCCAAACAGCCCTGGTATTAATATGGAGGAAAGATCAGAGATACTCAGGTTACGTACTATGAGTGCAGCTTGCTTCCACAGAGGGCATCCTGACCACCTTGGGCATGTCCATTAAAGTGACTATGTCCATAAGTACTGAGGTCCTGCACTTGTCTGGAAGTTGCTGTTCTGAGAAGCCTATGATGTACACTGTTGATAGTGGAGTACTGATTTTGGCTGTTTTTATGTGTATTGACTTGGATAGCTCCCTGGACTCTTTGTGCACACTTATGATAATTTTGGCTTCATTCTGGACTTTGCTTCTGGCTAGCCATTCATGTCGTTATCTCCACTGCTACCAACCACTGGAACTGCTTGCTTTTTTCCATCAGCCTCTGTTCAAGTGATCATAAAGCATGTTCTGCCTATACTGAGTAGGATAGAAAACACTCTTTGCAAGATTTCTTAAAATGTTTACACAGCTGAAGAGAGAAAATACACACTGGTAATAATTAAATAATATGAGGGACATTTCATAAATAATGCACAGAGTGTTATCACTGTGGATTGTTTAATGCAACAACAATGAAAATTACGTCAGATGTAGTTGGGAGCTTGAGGAAGAAGAATATGTTTTTGTCTTTTGACTGTGACTCTAACATAAAATTGGTGAGAGGTAGAAATGTATGCTACAGGGGTATTGAGTACTGTGGCTTTTGAAGACCAGAGCTCATAAATCAAGGAAACTTTATGTGGCAAAAACTTCATAGAAATCCACAGTGCATTAAGTGAAGTTTGTGGTGAGTTTACGGTGGACCATAGTACACTTTTATGTTGGTTTAATAGTTTTCATGATAGTCATATGAGCATAGATGATAATCCAAGACCTAGAAGGCCAAAAAATCAACAGATGAACGAAGTGTGAAACTTGTGGCTGATGCTCGTGAAGAAGATCACAATGAAACTTGTGAGGAACTCTCTCAAGTTTTGGGAATTCCCGAAACATCAGTATCCCATAATCTGAGAAATGATTTGAAGAAGAGAAAAATTTGTGTGAGATGGTTTCCACACTGTTTGACTGTTGAAGAGAAGCAGAAATGCCTGGACATTGCAACCTTGCTCAGACAACAATTCAACTGTGAAAGTCAAGGATTCTTGTATTGAATTGTTGCGATTGAAGAAATGTGGCTTAGAGACTTTGAACTGGAGTTTAAATCACCGGCCGGAGTGGAGAGCTTCAGATTCTCCAAGTCCAAAAAAATTTCGACACACTCAATCAAAGCTCAAGCAAATGATGATGATGATCACCAAGGAATCATCATAAGAGATAGTCCCATGTGGAACAAGTGCCAAAGCAGTGTATTATTGTAACTTAATGCAAAACCTGCACAGAAAAATCCACAAAACCTGACCTCAATTGCTGGAGGCTGCGCCACTCATTCTCCACCAAAATGCTTACCCACATATTGGCAATGTTGCTGTGCAAAAACTCTGTGAATACGGATGGGAAGTGTTTCTGTATCCTCCCTACTGCCTGGACATGATTCCACCAGACTTTTACTTGTTCCCAAAGTTGAAAAAACCTATGTGTGAACGTCACTATCTTTCTCTGGAAGAACTTTCTATCACCGTTACCTGACCCATTTGACAGATGAACAGAAGAGGTTCCGAAATGTTGGGATTCAGTCCTAGAGAAGCAGGGAGGCTATGTCTAGAGACTGTAGAAAGATACTGGGGGAAAAAAAAACCATGTTCATAAAAAAGAATGTTGTGCACTATTTATGAAATGTCCTGCATACATATCTGTTGTCGGTGGCTTTCTACTCATTCTGAGTGTTTGAGACAGGAGATCATGGCTGCCTGGAAGCTGTAATATGACTTTGCTTTCATTTAACACTATTTTTTATGGCATTAACATCAACTGGCCAGACTTAATTGTGTCTTACTGGTTAATAAGGTTGAGCCATTGTCGACATTTGGCCTGAATCACCAAACATTTTAAGCATTTGTATATATATATCTATCTTTATAATTACCATTGTCTGTGAACTTCACCAAGTCCATCTTTAAACATTTAAAATATGTTTCTAAGCTGCTGTGTGGATATACCGTGTGTACTGTTTTGTGCCACACAACAAAAACATACAGAAAAAGTGAGGCAAGAGTAAATAGCCAGAATGTTTCTGAGTTGTCCATGTCCCCATCATGCGTTTAAAAGAAAACTGAAATTAGAAATAATTGACAGTAACAAAAGCAATGATATTTTAGACAATGCTGAAGCTCTTTCACAAGTCCTTTCTTACACTGTATCTTTTTCTCTTTGTGGTGGTGAAGTTAAACTTTATGAAGATGTGGGAACAAGCAAAGCTGTGGTGTGCAAATTAATGTATCAACTTTCAAAAAGTGAAAAATCATTTCATACTTAATCAAAAAATTCAGGTAATGAAATCTGTAACACTATTGTGGCACTCTTCGATGACGTTAAAGGAACTATAAAGGTGCAAATGCTGGTTTAAGTTCTCTGGGGTCTGTTGAATTTACCAAGCCCTCCTCCTTGACAAAGCAACTATGAAAAAACCATAGGAGATTGTGCGAATAGTGCAGCCAAAGAGTTTATGGTTACTTCTTCCTCAGAATTATGGTGATACAAATATCAGAACACTTTTGGTGTTCCCAACAAACTTTAGTTTTAGCACTGAATTTAATGCAAGTACATTCATATTGCCACACCATAACTTTTGGATTTTGAAGTTCTCAGTAAGTATGTCAAGATTATGCAGTAAACCATGAGAGCACACCCCTTCATGATGAGTGTATAAATGATCATTGTGGAAGAGGTGGAAATATGGAATTAAGAGTGGCAGCTATCATTTATCAATGTTCCGAGAAGAAGAGAGGGTCATTTGCATGATGGACGTAACAAGGTATTCATTGCAGTGCAGAACAGCAAACCATATGATGTACCTACAAAAAAGCTTCCACAAAACTATCTGATGGCGAGGCAATAAAACATCGTGGAAGGCTAATGGATAAGGCAGTTGATGTCTTACAGGAGTATTATTGGTAGGCTGGTAGAACAAACTGTGATAATTTAAAGAATATGAAAAGAGCTATGTGGAGCACTTTCTTTCATTGCAAGCCAGCTGATGAAAGGCCACATCATGCTTTGTGTTGACCTCCACCAAACACATGGTGAAGTCCAGGAAAGCTGATTTTCTGGCAAGATAGATGCATTTATGCATAAACGTTCTGCCTGATATTAATGGAGGCAAACTATCCCCTATTCAACATGAAAGAAATGTTTGTATGGGAAGAAACCAGAATACGAATGAATCCTTTAACAATGTTGTTTGGTAACATGTTTGTAAAAATGTTTTGTTCCACCAGTACTTGGAAGTTAGCAGTGTCTGATGGCATAATAACTTTTAAAGAAGGAAACTGTTGTAATCCCTCTGGTCATATTGATGGATCGGTCCATATAATTATGCTTATGAATGATGGGGTTGCTAGGTGTGGTCCAGAATGATCCATCCACCAGAACTAGATCACATATCAAAACAGACACAGCAGATTTAAGGGCTATTGTGGACTGCCATGGCCTTAATTGTCACAATCAGCCAATGTTTACAGCAAGCTCCCCGGTGCACCTTTTGTCAATGATCCTGTGCTATATAGTTTTCTCCTGACCTGTGATTTGGACTTTGTTCATACCTACCACTGACATTTAGCTAGCAGAAGGACTTGCCTGTCAACTTAATGCAGTATTGTCTTTGCTCACTATTCAACTGACAGTTGTGTTTTCAGTGAACAATCAGTGGCATATGGGTGCACAGAGAGCACGGTTCACATTCGAGAGCTTCCCCGTCAAACCTACAGTGTTCTACAGTGCTAATGCTTGCATTACTGAACAGACTTCCAGAGTACTATATCAGTCAAGTGATATTCACCTCTGGAAGCTTTTCATTTTGTGTATTTCCAGAGAAGTTAGGAGCTATTGCTTTCTATGATTTTTTATAAATTATTTGTGCTTAGTAAAAACTGTGTTGTTGAAGAAGCAGACTTGCAATAGAAGCAATAAAAGAAAAAGAATGAACATTCTGGAGGGTGAGATTAGGGAGGACATAGCTAGAAGGCTGGGGCAACTGGATGTAATTTGCGCATGCCAAACAGAGTTTTCTTCTCAGAAAATTATAGTAGAAGCAAGGAAGAAAAGGTAAGCATTGGGTGCTTGTAACGCACAAGAGGATACAATTTGTGGTCTAGCACAATCTAGTGTATGAAAGAATTAGAAGACTGTAGAGTGGTTTGATGTTACAGAAACTTTGGTCCTCAAATTATTAGAACTGTTTTATTTCTGTAAATATCCTGCATTCTCAGAAAGTACTGAATATAAAAACATCAGACTTTCAGAGCACGCCAAGAAAATATTTCACATGCATGGAGCTAGAATTATCAAAAAATTACCTTATGTGTTTAATTATTCCCAAAATGCGGCCAGAAACAAATTCTAACGCACGTCATAACAAAATTCTTACACCAATTCTAGTTCAATATACTCACAAAAGTACACTAATTGTTTAATGAAAAATGGAAGTTGATACCTTGATAACTTGCTGAGACAAGAATCACAATGTTTGATAATTTAACACTGGGAGCATAAGACTCACAATCTCTCCTTAATATTGATTGAACTGTGTGGATATTCACTTTAAAAGACCCTGCACTCAAAGTAAATTCTTTAAAACTATATTTCATAAGCTTATATTTATCTTACCGCGAGATTCTTTTCCGTGTAGTTGTGTCTCACATATGTTCTGAGAGGACAGCAGCAGTTTTACTGTTTCCTTGAGAAATCTCCAGCCACACTGAAGCCCATCACTACTTCCAGTTTGCTAAGTGACTTTGGTGTGGACGTTTTGACATGTGGTTGTGTGATGTAACCAATATGATCATATTATGAATACTGTCTTGTCATTCAATGCAGCCTTCAACCCATGCATTACCACATTTAGTTCTTGAGGCTTGTTGTTAGTAGATTCCTTCTGAATACTGCAGCATTTTTGAGGTGGATGGCCACTGTGCAGTGCCACTGAATTAAAAATTACAGTGAAGGCTGGACTTCTTTCCAGAACACTACTGATTCTTTATGTATGTTCTTTACTTTGTCATATCTTCTTTTTTCTAAGTATTCTGGACCTTTTTAACATTTGTTTCCATTATTTCCCTAAAAAGTACTACAATTTTTATAGAACTAAGAGAAGTTAGTAATCCATATTTAACACCATGTTCTACAAGAGCTTTATTGTAATGAATGTAGGAAGAGTGATGTGTTGTTAATCTTTCTGCTATAAGGCTGCTATTACAAAGACATTTTAGGGACTTTAAGTTTCCTGTGACTATCTCACATCATCATTTTCATTGAAGAGGCAAGACTTTTGAGTGTCTTGTCTTTTCTCTTTATAACCATGACCTCACATATGATGAGTTGTGTGCTTATGTACCTCCCATCTGGAAATGAGTAGCTGCTTATCCTCCATTTATATTTGTTGTTTTGAAGCAGCTATCATAAGTACAGACTCGTTTTACTCTGTTTGTAATATATTACTAGTCACATAATTAGTCATAAGGAGGGCACCCACAATCTTCTCATAGAGCCCTGCAACTTCCATCCAAATACTGGGAAATTTGATCTTTTTGTTGTAGATTCCATTGAGATCCCATGAAAGCATGGAATGAATGGTCCACTCAGACAGAAAGTCTGCCTCCTGGAACAATCTCATAGGTACATACACTGTCCAGTCACATTAATGTGACCACTTGTCAGAAGCTCGAATAACCACCTTTTGCAGTGCGGAGTGCTGCGAGATATGTAGGAAGAGAGTCCGTGAGGTTCTGGAAGATACTTACAGGACTGTGGGGCCACGTCAACTCCAGTGCCGTGGCCAGCTATGCTAGGTTTCTCAGTTGAGGATCCAAGGCGTGAACAGACTGATTGAGATTGTACCACAAGTTCTCAATTGGGTTTAAATCTGGGTAGTTTGGTGGCTAGGGGGCATGGTATACTCATCATGGTGCTCTTGAAACCATTCACATATGTTGCAAGCTGTGTGACATGTTGCATTGTCCTGTTCATAGATGTCATCGAGGGAAAAAAAATACATGTGGAGGCAAACATGGTTCCCAAGGATAGATGCATGCTTGTGTTGATCTATAGTGTCTTCCAGAATGATGAGGTCACCAAGGGAATGCTACAAAAACGTTACCCAGACCATAGCACTCCCTCATGATTACAGGATGTTTGCTTACAGACGTTTCATGCTGTATGTGTCAACAGCCATCTGTCCCATGGAGCATAAAAAGTGTTTCATCTGCATCTAGTCTCGGTATTGGCATGCAAATCCCAGTCTTCATCATGGATGAACAACAGTCAGCATGGATGTATCAACCAGTCAATTGCTGCAGAGGCCCATACGCAGAAATTGTTGTTGAACAGTTGTTGAGGAAACAGAGTTTGTGGCTCCTTGGTTCATCTGAGCGGCCAGTTGCTCAATAGTTGCACATCTGTCTGCCCGTACACATCTCTGCTGCCATCATTGATTCCTGTCATTCATGTGGGGCACAACAGTTAACTCAGTGCCGGTTGTGGATAGCACAATTTGGCTATCAACAGTATACTTTAGCCAGGCAACATGCGAACAGTTTACAAGCTTAGCCATTTCAGAAGTGCTGTCACCCTTGGCTCAAAAGCCAGTGATCATGCCCTTTTGGCTATCAGATAAATCTCTTAGTTTCCACATTACAATGACGACTGCACTGTTTTCCACATCCCCGACACACGCTTCATATTCCTTCCACTGCTAGTGGTGCCACCTGCCGTCTGCAAGTGGTCATTGCTCACTGATGTTGGTGTTCACATTAATGTGACTGAGCTGTGTATCATGAACAACAGAGAACAGAACTATGTCACAGCTCTGGTGTGGGTTACACATACTAGTTCATCATCAACTGATACCAGACCATATGCTCTGGACTTTACGGGTGGTCAAATTTCTGTTGCAAATGCAACTTGCCATGATCACCTTTGAACTTGAATCATTGGTAACAGGTTCAAATTAGCAGACAGAATCTTTGCTGAACACCAAAAATCCATCAGTGCCATTGTCAATAATACCAACACACATGGGAAGCAGTGCCAGCCTTGTCATGCCCTTCCACTTGCTGCTTCTGAGCCTGCTCAACCCCAACAATTCTCTGGCAATTGTGACATCATGGCCTCAGCCCTGGGAAAATAATCTTCACAAAATCATAGGAACCTTTCACGCACCTGACAGCCACACCCTTCATGCCACCATGCCCATGTGGAACCATCTTTGCTGGTTTCACATGCAGTCTGGCGACACTAAAACTGTCTCTCAGCTTGCGACTACCCAAGAGAGTCATACTGTCCAAAATAGGGACACTGGATCACAGAGGCTATGCAAGTCACCTCTTTCCACACCACAGCAATGAATCATCTCCCATGCCATTGCTGCAGAACAGCCCACGACTCATGCCAACAATATTATCTCAGCGATTTGGGCTCTGACATGAGTACTGCATCTCCAGCCCTTCCTCTTTCGTGACAAGGCAGTTTTGCTATACAGCTCCTTTTACCAAATGACTCTGTGATCACCATTTATTGCTCTTAGTCTCGCTTACTGAGTTTAGGTCTTGGAGGTGTGATCACATGGAACTTCCTCGTAGCAGATTTCAGTGAATCTGCACTCTGCATCGATTTCCTTTGTCATTTCCAACTTCTACAGGATTTGGCTAGCAGTATATTGATTCACCAAGAATGCAGTCACTCCAGCCCATCCAGCAGCATAGCAGACCCTCACAGCATCTTCTTCAGATGACACACACTGTTGCACTTTGACAGATGATCATCATCATTATCTACAAGACTGCATCACATGACTTGGCAAAATCTAAGAAGCCTAACTAGTCCACTACAAGACATGACAGGATGTCTCCTATGCCTACTGAAGGAAAATGACACCATGTGATGAGCTGTCCACAAGACATCAGAGGAACTCACCACAGCACAGTGCCATCTACAAATTTCACCCACTACCTAGTGGGCGCTCCCGTTTTCAGTGCCCTTTACCGCAGGCAACCGTGCCTGCAAACACGAATGAGTGCAGAAGACGTCCACAAGACAGTGATTATGATGCCTTGTGGCTTATTCAAGTTCCTGCTTATGCAACACAGCCCCAAAAACTTGGCTTAAACCTAGCAGTGATTTATTGACTGTATTTCATTGAAGCTCTCCTTCCACTACATTTGCACTGACAACATCCTCAGTTTTTCCCAGATGAGGACCCGTATAAATTGCATCTTAAACAAGTTTTCGACATGCCTGCTGATAACAGTTTCATGACTAATGAAGAGAAATGGCAACTTCGACAAACTGAAGTTATGTTTCTCATACACTCCGTTGACACTGCCAGTATTCATCCTTTGCCACAGTGAACAGAATTTATCTTCCAGATGTCACTTATAATGAACCACACACCTCTAACATTACCTTTTTTTTATAGAAATAACCCCCTACCAGGATTAATCTTGAATGTCATATAGGTGAATATTATCTCGACTGTTCCACTAAAAGAATTACATATGATTTTGCATATGGTGTGTTATGTTTCAGGCTAAAATGCATAAAAAGAAATTAATTTGTTACACACTGTATGTACGGTTAAAATAACTCTTCTTTTAAAAATATTTGAAATGACGAAATTTCTGGAATACTTAAAATTCATATTATTAATTGCACAATCTAATGCTAACTATTAAGTTTATTTCTGGATTTATTTATGAAATAATGATGTAACTTGGTAAAGATTCTTCTCCTGTCGAGAAAGTTTGCAAACTTCAAAAAATGGTTCAAATGCCTCTGAGCACTATAGGACTTAACTTCTGAGGTCATCAGTCCCCTAGCACTTAGAACTACTTAAACTTAACTAAACCAAGGACATCACACACATTCATGTCCGAGGCAGAATTTGAACCAGCGACCGGAGCAGTCGCGCGGTTCCGGACTGTAGTGCCTAGAATCACTCGGCCACTCCGGCCAGCCGTTTGCAAACTCTTTTGCTTTGTAAACTCTTTGGAAATTGTGAGTACAGCAGATTGTAAGTAGTGGAGGGCATGCCTCTGATGGAAGTAGACGTTTTCAAAGTTTGTCACCAACAACGTAAATATTGGTTTTTATGAATGTGGAAAAGTAAAAATGGTGTGATGTTGAAAGATGTGTGACAGAATAAAATTTAAGAATAATACAAGCAAATCTTCATCAGTTATTTAGTCATCAAGACTCAAAAAATCGACATTTCAGCTGCAAGAATGTACCCCTTGACAAGACTTCGAGCCATCGACAACAACAATGAAATAATAAAGATAAGTAAAAAGTTATTCTTTTGTGTATCTTACGCCTCTCAAAGCTTTCAAAATTTGTGCAAAGACAGAAAATTTTAATAGTGATGTGTGGCAGGGTAAGATTAAGCATTGCTGGAAGACTTCTAAGAGCTACAAAAATTCCTAGGGATGATTAATTTCTGTGGCCGTCATCTGCAGGCAGCTGCCATTCAGGCCCCATTCATGGAGGTTCTCACATGCAAGTATACCACCATAAATGTAAGCTGGTGTAGATCCCTCACACAATCTCTCCCCCTCCCCCCTTTCCCCTACATACAGCACGACTTTGACTGTATTAAAGATTGCCTTGAACATGATGCAGCTTTGGCACAACCATTTGTTCACACTCAATTCACTAGTATATCTGATGTGAGTGACTTTGCTGTTGTGGCAGTCCTTCAGCAGGAAGCAGCAGGTGTACAGCAACTGTTTCATTTTTTCTTGTGTAAACTGACAGCTTCAGTGTGTAAATGGTCTGCCTATGATCATGAACTTATAGCAGTTCATGAAGCACTTCGCCAGTTCAAGGATAATGTGGAAGGCAGAGCACCAGTCGTGCACATACCACCGACCACCAGTGGACTCAATCCGAAATCAGCCAAAATACGTGTGCCCCAGGCGAATCTGCCACGTCGACTATATTGCACAGTTTATGACTGTCTGCCATCTGAAGGTTGTGGCCAACATCATTGTGGACTATTTCTCGTGGATCAATGCAATCTCCACATAAATCGACTGCAGTAAGTCCACAGGGGGACAGCTGCAGGACCAGCAACTATAAGACTTTCTCCATGCTTCCACTACTAATCTCGAGCTTGAGCATAGCCCAATACCAGACAGATCTTGTGTGATGTGTCACAAAACCGATTCGCACCTTCGTCTTTCTGCTGCTTCAGAAGATCATCCCCAACCAGTTGCACAGCTTGTCACATCCCAGCATGCGCATAGTGATGTGCCTTGCCACAGGTTTCTTCATGTAGTCAAATATTAAGAAAGACTGCAAAGAGTGGACACGTGCATGCATGCCATGTCAGTGCAGTAAAGTGGGGTTTCACGTGCAACTGCCTCTTAGCCAGTTTGAGATTCCAAGAGGACGTTTCCCCAACATGACCATCTCGATCTGGTAGGGCCTCTCCCAAGTCTGATGGCTATCGATATATTCATTCTGTCACTGACTACATAGCGCGGTGAGTAGAGGCTGTACCTCTCAAGGATATCATGGCAGATTCAACACCAGCCTTTCATGGATAGGCGAACTTCTCAGTTTGGGTTCCCAGTTTCTATAACCACTGATCAAGGTTGGCAATACGAATCAGCCATGTTCAGTGAACTATCCAATCACTGCAGCATCTATCGATGTTGGACATCTGCATATCACCTGCAGAGCCATGGCCTAGCTGAGTGGTGGCACGATACCTTGAAAACAGCGCTCATGTGCCATGGAGGGCAGTGGACTGAAACCCTGCTGGTAAGTGTGCACTCTGCACACAAACATGACTTAGGGGCTTCTCTATCAGAGATCCTGCATGCCAAAACACTTTCCTTACCAGCTGATTTCATGCCTAAGCAACCACCGATCACAGCCACAATACAATCTGCCCTTATTGCATGCATCAAATGCCATATAATACACCTCTGCTTCATTTCTACACATTTTCACAGTGTGCCAAAAGTCTTTGTACACAAGGAGCTGGGTGATTATGATTTCATTATGCTCCATGATGACACAATCCGGTCAACTTGGCAGCTGCTGTACACAGGTCTGCACAAAGTGCTTAAATGAAGGGTCCACACTTTCGAGACATTACTAAATGGAAAGCCTACGACAGTGATGATAAAGCATCTCAAGCTGTCATGGAGCCTGCATGACGACTCATCCACTGATTACGAGCCCCAACCGCTTGGCATTCAGCTGGGCAGCCCAATGGTACACACTGATGCCCCCAACAATTTTGAGGCATGCCTTGATATCCAAAACTTCCTGCCTCGACGTGAGTGTTAAATTAGTTAACAATTTTTTGGTTGTTGATGGACAACACCCGGAATGGTATGCCGAAGTTGGCTTGATTGCCTGTCACTTCACACATACCGGTAACCTGCTGAATGACGTAGACTAGGCCGATTAGCTATCACCAGGTAGCTACCTCATTATCACTGCACCCAGATCATTGCATCTGCTCAACACTTCCTCTGAGGTTCCAACATTTCCAGCTTGCAGGTTGATCCCACAGGCTCCACTCGACAACCAATGCTTACAACCAGTCCTGCTATGGCCGGACTTGATGGCACTCAGTACACCTTTACGATTGTCACATCTACATGATGATACAGGAACCTCTTCCATGTACAAACATTCAAACCGGCGGGACCTCTGCTTCGACATCTGCAACAATTTGGATCCCACCATGCTTCTCCTGCCATGTGGGTATCGTACTACACTCCTGGAAATTGAAATAAGAACACCGTGAACTCATTGTCCCAGGAAGGGGAAACTTTATTGACACATTCCTGGGGTCAGATACATCACATGATCACACTGACAAAACCACAGGCACATAGACACAGGCAACAGAGCATGCACAATGTCGGCACTAGTACAGTGTATATCCACCTTTCGCAGCAATGCAGGCTGCTATTCTCCCATGGAGACGATCGTAGAGATGCTGGATGTAGTCCTGTGGAATGGCTTGCCATGCCATTTCCACCTCGTGCCTCAGTTGGACCAGCGTTCGTGCTGGACGTGCAGACCGCGTGAGACGACGCTTCATCCAGTCCCAAACATGCTCAATGGGGGACAGATCCGGAGATCTTGCTGGCCAGGTTAGTTGACTTACACCTTCTAGAGCACGTTGGGTGGCACGGGATACATGCGGACGTGCATTGTCCTGTTGGAACAGCAAGTTCCCTTGCCGGTCTAGGAATGGTAGAACGATGGGTTCGATGACGGTTTGGATGTACCGTGTACTATTCAGTGTCCCCTCGACGATCACCAGTGGTGTACGGCCAGTGTAGGAGATCGCTCCCCACACCATGATGCCGGGTGTTGGCCCTGTGTGCCTCGGTCGTATGCAGTCCTGATTGTGGCGCTCACCTGCACGGCGCCAAACACGCATACGACCATCATTGGCACCAAGGCAGAAGCGACTCTCATCGCTGAAGACGACACGTCTCCATTCGTCCCTCCATTCACGCCTGTCGTGACACCACTGGAGGCGGGCTGCACGATGTTGGGGCGTGAGCGGAAGACGGCCTAACGGTGTGCGGGACCGTAGCCCAGCTTCATGGAGACGGTTGCGAATGGTCCTCGCCGATACCCCAGGAGCAACAGTGTCCCTAATTTGCTGGGAAGTGGCGGTGCGGTCCCCTACGGCACTGCGTAGGATCCTACGGTCTTGGCGTGCATCCGTGCGTCGCTGCGGTCCGGTCCCAGGTCGACGGGCACGTGCACCTTCCGCCGACCACTGGCGACAACATCGATGTACTGTGGAGACCTCACGCCCCACGTGTTGAGCAATTCGGCGGTACGTCCACCCGGCCTCCCGCATGCCCACTATACGCCCTCGCTCAAAGTCCGTCAACTGCACATACGGTTCACGTCCACGCTGTCGCAGCATGCTACCAGTGTTAAAGACTGCGATGGAGCTCCGTATGCCACGGCAAACTGGCTGACACTGACGGCGGCGGTGCACAAATGCTGCGCAGCTAGCGCCATTCGACGGCCAACACCGCGGTTCCTCGTGTGTCCGCTGTGCCGTGCGTGTGATCATTGCTTGTACAGCCCTCTCGCAGTGTCCGGAGCAAGTATGGTGGGTCTGACACACCGGTGTCAATGTGTTCTTTTTTCCATTTCCAGGAGTGTATTTCAGCATTGTTAGACCACTGCTGTCCCCCCCCCCTCCCCCTTCTAGCCCCATAGTACAAGGAGAGAAAGGGGGGGGGGGCTCTGGAACTGCTCGCTGACTATCAACTGTGGTCACATGCAGATGGTGTTTGGAACTGTGAGTGAACTTTAGTTGGTTCTGTGGCAACCTGTTGCATGGACATTGTCTTGTATTGCGGTTATTCGTGTAATGAAGAGAGTGCTATCTCATAATGGGATGCATTATCTGTCACCATGATCATATCTAGGGTTGGACACCACAGCCTCAATGCAATCTCCGTGTCCCTTTGGCTCTCCTGACAATGCTGAGTGGCACAAAGTATAACAATGCGTTTGCACAGCATTGCCTTTTTCAGCCTTACGCTATCGTTTTTGACAAACTGATGAAGCTCTGTAACACTTTTTTCCTCTTGTGCCATTTGTTTCCATTATGACGAAACTCTTTAAATCTCCTACACAACCACGAAATAATGGAGAGTGTGCAACAGCCTATTCAGCTCGACTGACTTCTGAGTACTGCTCATGAGTAATGACAAGCCACTACACAAAATAAAATGCAGTGTGACCAATTCGGGGAACTCGGTGCTGTAATCTTGGCTTGTCAAAACTTGCTGTCGATCGCTGGGCCTCTCCAGTGGCTCTTAGTAGAGGCTGGATGATAGTAGCTAGCCTGCTGGCCGCCGTCTGAAGAAAAAAAGTGAAAACTTAAACCGTTTTAAAATGATCGAAATGTTTACAGTGCCCTCCTAATGTTCTAAAAGACGAAACCGTTTTGAAATGGCGAAAAGAACGAAGTATCAAATGTAAAAGTTGTAGATGTCAAATAATTACATTTTTTGTATGTAACAATTTTCTGGATGTTAAATTGAAAGCTACCCAACTAAAAAGCGTTTCAAGACACTTAATTCTTTTCCTAATGAAAGTAGTGACAAGAAGTTTCGAACTTGGCGAAGCTAGCGCCACAGTTCAGTCAATATCAGAAAATAGAAGCTGACGAGGGGCGTGAAGTTTAAAATTCGTACATTCATGCTACTGCGTATTATGTAACATACGAGTTTGACAGACTAGAAGTAAACTTCTTTGGTAACTAAAACATAGTTCTCAGCGTGATTTAAATTTTTTTCTTAAAGTTCCACTAGAATTAAAATACGTTCATGAATTTTACAACACTTGCACTCATGCAAAAATAATACTTTTTGCTTTACAGCATCTGATGTATTTGTCGTGCCTTACACGCAAAGCCTTTGTATTTTACATTAATTTAATTACTAGTTATACATGCATATATTTTTTAAAACAATCCTGCAGGTTCAGCATGGGCTTCCAGCGCCCAGGCCTTTTTTTCAGAATCACAGGTACAGATATTCAAACTTTAGTTTGATTTCTATTTAGTTAGGCACACGTGGAGGCGTGGGCCCACGGTAGTTTTCCCCACTTACGCCCCACCTCCCCTCCTCCTAACGCTGGCCCTATGGAAACAGCGTTAAAAATATATATAAGTCTAGTGAGCGTGGAAATGGGTTGTTTTTGCTTCTAATTGTTATACACCTTGTGTACCAATTTTGTTGCAGCGGCGCCCTGACGCCCCTCTCAGTTAGCGCCCCAAGCGACCACTTGCGTCGCTTGGGCCTTAAACCGGTCCTGGCTGCACTCATTTAAATATGTGTTAAAAAAAGTACGTTCTCAAATAATCAGAGGACACTTACAAAATAAATATAACGTGAAATTGAAGGGGAGCGACATACACTGCAGACGGCAGTAGAATGTAGGAGATTGCCTTAAAGGCTGCTTGGAGGTGTCGATGGTCTGGTTATGGTCGTAATTACCACTTTCCATCGTAATTCCGCGTGATCTGATGGTCGTAGTTAACGAAAAGTAAGATCATTAACTGTTTTTCCGACTAATAGCAATCTTTTATCGACCTTCTGGTGCCTGCAGCAGTGACAGCCAGTAAAACTTATGTCAAAATGTTGTCTACTCAGTAGGACAATGTGGCCTGGAGACTAACTGTGCCAGCCACGGAAATGCGTCTTGGCGCCAGAAGAAGGCAGTATAGTGAGGCAGAACTCTGGTTTCGAAGAAAACTTCCCGCTGTGCAGCATCCGGCTTCGGACCTGTAACATCGTGGCACAGCTCATTGTTGATCAAGCCGTGTTGGTGCCAGCTGTGTGAACCAAGCTCACTGTTACCACATAAACTATGGAAGCGATTAGATGTTTGCTCAGTAATAACTAATAGTTGTATGTTAACCGGGGTCCTAAAAACGACGGAGAGGTTTTGTCCTCGCCGCAGGCGCAGTGGTCCACAACCCCACGACGACTACTGCAGTCCACTTCACCCCTCCTCCGCCCCACACCGAACCCAAGGTTATTGTACGGTTCGGCCCCCGGTGGAGCCCCCAGGGAACGTCTCTCACCAGACGAGTGTAACCCTTACGTTTGCGTGGTAGAGTAATGGTGGTGTACGCGTACGTGGTGAACTTGTTTGCGCAGCAATCGCCGACATAATGTAGCTGAGGCAGAATCAGGGGAACCAGCCTGCATTCGCCGAGGCAGATGGAAAACCGCCTAAAAACCATCCACAGACTGGCTGGCTCACCGGACTTCGACACAAGTCCGCCGGGCGGATTAGTGCCGGGGGCCAGGCGCTCGTTCCCGCTCCGGAAAAACTAATAGTTGCTTCCTTCTGATACTGCTTGGGCGGAATGATGCTGTAGAAATGACCTTGTGACAGTTGTGTGTATTTACATTTGTGGGCCGGCGGAAAGCCTTCTTCTTGTATGCAGAAGGCAGGAATAGGATAGGTGGGAGAGCACAATGTAGGTCTCCCGGTTAATTATTGAAATATTTTTCTTTATTGTTTTTTTTTTTCGTCGGTATTTGTGGCCCCGCCTTGCCTACACACGTGATGAGGCAAATCTCGCCACCCCGGCAGTGCAGACACTCATCCAAGAGCTTCGTGGGTCATTCTAGTGATCCTGTTTACTATCCTTTGCTGCTGTCACATTTATCTTTGACATTATAGATGACACTTCAGGACTTTACATATTTTGCAAGACAATACTTTGTCGTATGAAGTTCGTGCTGTATGAGTGTGTCAATGCTGGAGAATAAAAAAAAATATACTTTTAATATTATAAGGGGCTAGAATGAAATTTTCACTCTACAGTGGAGTGTGCACTGATATGAAACTTCCTGGCAGATTAAAACTATATGCGGGACCAAGACTCGAACTCGGGACCTTTTCTTTCGCATGCAAGTGCTCTACCAATTTTTTTTTAATTTAATTTTTTGTTCGTTTCTGTTCGTTGTATTTGCTCAGGGTGGACGTCGCAAGACACCCGTTTCAGTTCGTCATTGATCCATTAACTCAGTTTTTTTATTACAGAGGGCAGCTAACCCTCTGACCGAACACGCTGAGTTACCCTGCCGGGTATAATCTCATTTTGTTCGCTTTTGTTCGTTGCATCTGCTCGGGGCGGACGTCGTAAGACAACCGTTTAAGTTCGTTGTTCATCGATTAACTCAGTTTCTTTATTACAGAGGGCAGCTAACCCTCTGACCGAATACGCTGAGCTACCGTGCCGGCAGCCAAATGAGCTACCCAAGCACGATTCACGTCACAGGGCGTGAATCGTGCTTGGGTAGCTCGATTGGTAGAGCACTTGCCCACGAAAGGCAAAGGTCCCGAGTTCGAGTCTCGGCCCGGCACATATTTTTAATCTGCCAGGAAGTTTCATATCAGTGCACACTCCGCTGTAGAGTGAAAATTTCATTCTAGAAACATCCCCCAGGCTGTGGCTCAGCCGTGTCACCGCTATATCCTTTCTTCCAGGAGTGCTAGTTCTGCAAGGTGCGCAGGAGAGCTTCTGTGAAGTTTGGAAGGTAGGAGACGAGGTACTGGCGGAATTAAAGCTGTGAGGACGGGGCGTGAATCGTGCTTGGGTAGCTCACTTGGTAGAGCACTTGCCCACGAAAGGCAAAGGTCCGGAGTTCGAGTCTCGGTCCAACACAAAGTTTTAATCTGCCAGGAAGTTTCATTATAAGGGGCTGTTAAAAAGTTCCCGTTCGAAGGTCGTACAGCCCAGAATCGTTATGCAGATCATGCAAATTCGCCGTGAGTATTGACGCAATCATCCCACCTACGCTCCAGGTTGAATATACTCGTTTGGCAACACACTGTGTCCTGCTGCGTTAAGAAACTGTGGCGAAACAAGCGCTGTATTGTTTGAGAGATAGAGAGGAGAGCGACTGTGTCGGGACTTAACCCAGTTCACTGCTAGTAACGCCACGTCACCCTAAGCGCCTGTGCGTAGCACGCAAGTATTGCACCATAATTAAGGATGAAATTAAAAGTTAAAGCTGCATTTTCAAACTTTGTCAACACATATTTTAGTGTAATAATGTTTAAACT
Organism: Schistocerca piceifrons; assembly: GCF_021461385.2. Lineage (NCBI taxonomy): Eukaryota > Metazoa > Arthropoda > Insecta > Orthoptera > Acrididae > Schistocerca > Schistocerca piceifrons. The sequence continues at coordinate 137,355,395 of NC_060140.1, forward strand.
GTCAAGTCTCAGATTGATTAGGTCAATATTTTTACCTAAATACATCGTTTTTTTTTTTAAAAAAAGTGGCGCTAAATAATAAAGCTAGGAAGCCAGAAATTGGTCATAATGTGCAGATGTATGTCAAAATTAACTGGTACAAGTCTTAATGTGATTAAAGCAATATTTTGGTCAGAATCCATGTTTTTAAGAAAAAACGAAGGCGCTAAATATTAGACTTTGAAATGTGAAATTTGTATGACGCTTCAGTTCAACATGAAAATAATAACTACGTGAGCCCATTAAGCTACCTCTAATAGTTTTCGAGTAATTTACTCAAAACTAAATTTGGGACAAAAACGTCCTTATTTGTAGTAGATTAAGTATCTGTTATATTAATGCTAGAAAGTTTTGGTTACAGCACGCGCTGAAACTTATTAAATAATACAGCTATAACAAGTTTTAGGACGTTGATGTTAATAACAACCAATACAAGATCTCTTAAAGTTGTAGTTCAGAGGTCATTTCTACTGTCAGTTCCGTTCTAAAAATTCTAGAAGCAAAGTTTTAATGCAGCCGAGCTAAAACTTTTTCTGTGGTTTTATCCTACTTACCTACACGCATGCAAAAATTACGAAGATTCTAAATTGATTCATAACATTGTTATTATATATTGTGTGTCCGAGAACATAGGACGGATGACAGCAGGTGTTCCCTTGGCCGTCCGCTGCGTTGCATATACAAATACAGCCCGAGGGGCAAGACTATAAGCCTCATTTCGCACCCAGTCACCGTAAGATCCACGTCAGTCAAACGCGTTGAGTGCGCACCGCCTCGGGAAGTCGGAGATTGGCTGTTACAAAACGCCTATTTTCAGTAATAATAGATAGTGAACTCGTGAGGACTGTACACAGTCCTGGATCGCTTACATTTCGCAAAAGTAACTGTTAGTGTTGCGCTCGTAATGTTAACAAATCCGCATGGCAAGCGGTAAAAATGTAAATGTCGTGTGACTAGGGCCTCCCGTCGGGTAGACAGTTCGCCGGGTGCAAGTATTTCGATTTGACGCCACTTCGGCGACTTGCGCATCGATTCGGATGAAATGATGATGATTAGGACAACACAACACCCAGTCCCTGAGCGGAGAAAATCTCCGACCCAGTCCGAAATCGAACCTTAGGATTGACATTCTCTCGCGCTGACCACTCAGCTACGGGCGCGGACGTGGCAGGCAAGTGGTGAAAATTATTTTCCACTTTTTTGGCGAGCATTTATTTTATCAGTAGTCAGGGCGAAAGACAAATAGCAAGAACTTACCATAGAGGTCGTCTCTGAAATGCTCATAGTGCTGTTTAGGATAGAGAGATATCCTGTCAGTTTGAACATAATGAAGATTACAATGTTGTGCGTGTGAAACTTACCAAGTATATGTTTCAATTAGAACTCAAAATCATTTGTAATCATCGTTCTGCTTCCGCTGAGGAAATAGAGAACAGAAACATTTCCTTCAGTGGGCTGGAATAGAATGTGGACTTACAGGTTGGGAACTATGGTCAGTATTTTCTCCGTCGCTTTCTAGCTGACCACAGAAGTAGCTGCCAGGCTCTCGTAAAAGACGGCGAACAATATTTACAACAATTCCCATTTCCTCCTGTGACTAATGATTGTTAATATGATGAAAATCAACCCCCCCCCCCCCCCCCCCCCCCCACAAAGTCCGTAACTGCTTGCTGCACATCTTCGTCCGATAGGAATTGACGCCCCTTTAAGGATTCCTTAAAGTGACCGAAGGTGTGGTGGTGGCATGGGGAGTGATCGGGACTATAGGGTGTGTGCTCGGTTATCTCCCACTTAACTCGTCCCAATGAACTTCTGTGTTACATTTGCGGTATGGGGACGTGCGTTTTCATGAACTTGGCACGGCATTCCACAATGACATGCTGCCCCATACACATTCTACATTATGCGATGGATCTCTAGCGGTGTTTGCCCTTCGGCAGCCAAGAAAAGAATAACAGCAGCATGTTGGTCCTGTTTGCACGCATTTGTTATTAACAACGCCACAGTTTACGTTTCCGCATTTACTACACGCACGTCTGAAAGACACTACTGCGACATTAATCCTTTGCCTACATGTCGGTGCTTATATACCCACATCGGGGTCGCGCTATGTTGAGTATATGCTACAGCAATGCCCTCAAACGGAAACTTTGCCTTTTATGAGTGCCTTTTATAATAGGCTGTAGAGTGCATTTACTTAACTCTTGAAACATTTTTATGTGATATTTATTCTGTGATGTAGTGAACAGTGGCACATACACAATCCAAAGAAACTGTTTTACCTGCCCATTATCGTGTGGGGCCCCCGCGTGCACGCAGAAGTGCCGCAACGCTACGTGCCATGGCCTCGACTAATGCCTGAAGTAGTGCTGGAGGGAACTGACATCACGAATCCGGCAAAGCTGTTCATAAATCCGTTAGAGTACGAGGGGGTGGAGATTTCTTCTGAACAGCACGTTAAAAGGCATCCCAGATACGCTCAATAATGTTCATGTCTGGGGAGTTTGGTGGCCAGCAGAAATGTTTAAACTCAGAAGAGTGTTCCTGGAGCGACTCCGTAGCAGTTCTGGACGTGTGGGGTGTCACATTGTCGTGCTGGAATTGCCCAAGTTTGTCGAAATGCTCAACGGACATGAATGGATGCAGGTGATCAGACAGGATAGGATGCTTACCTACGCGTCACCTGTCAGAGTCGTATCTAGACGCGTCAAGGGTCCCTTATCACTCCAACTGCACACGCCCCACGCTATTACAGAGCCTCCACCAGCTTGAACAGTACCCTGCTGACACGCAGGGTCTATGGATTCATAAGGTTGTCTCCATAACCGTACACGTCCATCCATTCGATACACTTTGAAACGTGACTCGTCCGACCAGGCAACATGTTTCCAGTCATCATCAGCCAATGTTGGTGTTGACGTGACCAGTCGAGGCGTAAAGCTTTGTGTTGTGCAGTTATCAAGGATACACGAATGTGCCTTCGGCTCTGAAAGCCCATATCGATAATGTTTCGTTGAATGGTTCGCACGCTGACACTCGTTGATGGCCCAGCATTGAAATCTGCAGCAGTTTGCGGAAGGGTTGCACTTCTTTCATGTTGAACGGTTCTCTTCTGTCGTCGTTGGTCCCGTTCTTGCAGGATCTTTTTCCCGCCGCAGCAGTGTCGGAGATTTGATGTTTTACTGGATTCCTAGTATTTACTGTACACTCGTGAAATGGTTGTACAGGAAAATCTCCACTTCATAACTACCTGGGTGTTACTGTGTCCCATTGATCTTGCGCCGACTATAACACCACATTCAAACTCACTTGAATCTTTATAACCTGCCATTGTAGCGGCAGTAACTGATCTAAGAACTGCACCAGACCCTTGTTGTGTTATAACGTGTTACTGACCCCAGCGCTGTTTTCTGCCTGTTTACATATCTCTATATTTGAATATGCATGCATATATCAATTTCTTCGGCGCTTGAGTGTAAAATTCGCTAAACACACTGATGAGCCGAAAAATTTTGACCACCTGCTTAATATTATATTGATTCATCGCTGGAACTCAACACGGTAGCCACTCTGTGTGGCATGTATGGACAAATCATTAGTAGGTTTCCGGATGTATATAGCACCAGATATCTTCACAGATGTGACTCAATTCCTGTAAATAACGCGCTAGTGGTTTGAGGACGTGGAGCTGGGACATGGTAGCATCCCAGATGTATTCCATCTGGTTCAAATCGGGCGAATCTGCTGGCCAAGATATCAATTTGAGTTCACTGTCACGCTCTTCAAACCCCTTTAACACGATTCTGGTCTCGTGACACAGACAATTATCCTGCTGGAATATGCCGTCGCCAGTGGGGAAGGCATCAAACATGAAGGGATGCAGGTAGTCCATATTAAAGTTCGTGTAGTCCACAGCTGTCACGGTAGCTTCGATTACTAACACAGGACCCATGGATGTCCAGGTGAATTCCCCATATAGCATACTACTATTGCCTCCACCAGTCTACGTTCGAGGCGCGATGTATCTTTCCAGCTGACGTTCGCCTGGTTGACAGCGTATCCAAACATGACCATCAGTCTCATGTAAAGAAAAACATGGTTCGTCCATTCAGGAGATACATTTCCGTTAATCCTTTCCTCACCGCAATCGTGACAGACAAGGTCGTTTGATCAACAAGGGAACACTTTGGGGTCGTTTAATGCAGAGTGCTATGTTTATCAATTTGTGCAGAACAGTCTGCTTCGAAACACTTTTGCCTGACCCAGCGGTGTACTCTGTCATTAGATCTACCGCTCGTCGCCTCTTAGCCTGCCTTACAGACAGTTCAAGCCTCTGACTTCCGTGTTCTGTGAAGAGTCTATGATGTCCAACACCTTGTCCCCTACTTATTGTTTCACTGTCTTTCAACAGTTGTCCGTAAATGCTCACGACAGTCGCATGCAAACAGTAATGGTTCAAATGGCTCCGAGCACTATGGGACTTAACTTCTGAGGTCATCAGTCCCCTAGAACTTAGAACTACTTAAACCTAACTAACCTAAGGATATCACACACACCCATGCCCGAGGCAGGATTCGAACCTGCGACCGCAGCGGTCGCGCGGTTCCGGACTGCAGCGCCTAGAACCACTCCGCCACTCCGGCCGGCTGTAAACAGTAGACCAGCTTTGTTGTTTCCAGGATTCTTGTGTTCCCTTTTTTCCCTTTATTGTGACTTGATCCCACTCGTCCTATAAGGGCGAGGGTGGGAGGGGAGGGTGGGGGGGGGGGGGGGGCTGTCAGTGGTACAATTTTCCACTCTTCAGCCAAGACCATTTTTAAAAGTACGAAGGGCGCTCAAAAGTAATGCAACACATTTTTTTCTGGAAGTGGGTTGGTTTTGATCAGGATTCCAATACACAGTATTATTCTCCACTCTTTTGGCTACAAAACTCTATTTTTCAACGTCATCTCTGTTCAGTGTGGTCTTACGTCACCTTACCTCGGAGCCAACGTCGTGCTGCATCGATAACCTCCTCATCATGCTTCCTATGGAGTGCATCCTTCATGGGGGCAAACAGATGGAAGTCGGAATGTGCGACGTCTGGGCTGCAGGGTGGATGAGAAAGAACAGCCCAGTGAAGTTTTGTGAGCTTCTCTTGGGTACTCAGACCTGTGCAAGGCGTTGCATTGTCATGAAGTTCGTTGGCATTTTTGTTGCGACGAACACGCTGAATCGTTTTTCACAACTATTTGCCGCCGGCGAACAGGTTTTGCGCGACCTTTTTCGATGATGATAGACGCCTCGCCCAACGACACAGTGTGCTTTTGTTCGCTGCCAGAGAATCGCAGATATTAATTGGCGCTTGCAGAATTTCTACAAATTCTTCAAGCGCCAATTAATATCTGCGATTCTCTGGTTTTCCACCAAAAGAAACTCAAGACATCTCTCTGCTTGGAAAGCACATCCGTTACAGACGCCATTTTTAAGGCTATATATATCGTCCCCACGTATCTGAACTCCATGAAACTATAGAGGCTGAAGCGGGAATATTCCACGATGTACCACAAGAAATTACACATTTTTTCAACCGAAACTGGCCGAGAGAATAATAGTATTGCATTACCTACTGAACGCATCTCGTACAACAAAGATGAGAAAGGAATATTACGAGTGTTTTTCTTTTTCAAATTAAAAATCAAGGACGGATATAAATACGAATATATACATTTTTTAAAAACACATCGCAGAGTGGTGTAATTCTTCTAAGAAAAACCACTGAAGCACTGCGTTTTTAGTTAAAACCAATAAGACCTGAAGTACTTCTGGAGGAAAGAATATGTTCTACATGGTTTTGAGGTAGGAAAAAGTAAAGAGCTGAAAGTAAGTGTTAGGGTGGTTAGTGGAAAGACAGAAAGTGGGAAAGAGAGAACGAGGAGTTTGGTATATGGGTAGGGTAGTGGTAAGAAGAGGAAAGGGATGGGGATGGATGGAGCGAGAACAGGAGAGAGGAGTCCTGATTTGGAGTGGGATAGGTAGGGAAGAGTTACAGTTGGTAGGAGTGTAAATGTCTGGGCGAATTACATCGTCTGGGAGAGGGAGCTGGTTGAAGTTCGTTACAGGCATCAAGTCGCAAGAAAGGTTGGTTGATTCTGGGGAGTAGACCAAACAGCAAGGTCATCGATCGCATCGGATGGGATAGGATGAGGAAGGAAGTCGGCTGTGCCCTTTCACAGGAACCATACCGGCGTTTAGCTGAAGTGATTTTGGAAATCACGGAAAACCTAAATCAGGATGGCCGGACGCGGGTTTGAACCGTCCTCCTCCCGAATGCGCATCAAGTCGTAATAAAGTGCCCTCTGTCTAAGTCCCTTCCGTCAGTGAGTTTCTCCATTTGCGGCTCGTATTATAGGCCATATATGCGCCAACTTTCATGGTGAGTGGTCAAACTGTGTCAAAGTCTAAAAATCTCGAACACACCAAAATCCATTTTTATATACGGGGTGGGCCAGACTCAATTAGGTAGTAATATAAACATTCAGAGAGAAAAGGGGACACACCTGGAGTTGTCGATAGATAGTACCCCCGAGGACACTGCTCCCTGTTTGTCTCTGCTCCGCTTACATACTTCACCTACCGTGTCACGTGCCCGCAACCCCACGAGGTGGCTGTCAGTATTGCGGAGGGCAGTGGTCGTAATGTTTCGGCTCATCAGTTTGAATACATTAAAATACTGAATATTGCCGTGTGCTTGCCTACAAGGAAGAGGAAAATGAATAAACAAAAATGTGGACATTGTGATGCTATGTGAGACTCACTACCCTTTTCTTGACTAATTTTATTCTGATAAGCTCAGTAATGTATGTAAATACCAAGTGAAGCGCAGCTGGACGGCAAGAAACTTTTTAGCGTGCAATCCCCGCAACGACAGTAGTTGTGTATCTTTCAGTATGGACAAAGCAAAATTATTAAAAAAAAGAGGACTGTTAATCTGCATCTTGTGGAAAGAGGGCGTGTTGCTAGGCCATCGCTCAGAACGTACTGTTACATTGAATGAAAATTGCTATTTTAGTGATAAAACCGAGTAAAGTAGGTGTAAGAGTTGCCAAACATTTATGTATACAGTTTTTCTGGAAGTGAAGAACAGCAATCTCCTTTTCTCACGAAAAGCAGATTACTGCTTGATCTTATTTACTTACAACAGTGGTCCCTTAGGTATGAAAAGCTACGAAAACTTGGGCTCAGAGCTATCCGCAATACGGCCAAGTAACCAACAGAGGCGTACTTTAAATCTTAAGGAACAATAACTTCCTCCAAATTATAATAAGTCACCAAGTGGTGCAGAAGCTGATCATTTAAGGAGGCAGAAACCAAAATTCAGGCACCAGTTACGACTTAAAACTTGGGCTCAGAGCTATCCGCAATACGGCCAAGTAACCAACAGAGGCGTACTTTAATTCTTAAGGAACAATAACTTCCTCCAAATTATAATAAGTCACCAAGTGGTGCAGAAGCTGATCATTTAAGGAGGCAGAAACCAAAATTCAGGTACCAGTTACGACTTAAAGTAAAGTCTCAATCAAAAATCAATCTCTCTCTCTCTCTCTCTCTCTCTCCAAACACATATATAAATATTCATATTATTAAGATAAAAGTCATTTTATAACATGAATAACAAGCATGTCGTGCACATCTTACGTCTGCTGCATGTGACAGATAGCTTCGAATTCGATGATTATTTCAGTAGAGTTGACGTTCTCTGAAGTCATTTCGCAGTACCTCAACAGCAAAAAGCGGTGGCTATACCTTCCCCCCCGCAACACAACAATGAAGGTTTCATCTGAGCTGTTACGCTTGTTGCAATCAAGCGAAATGCCCTCGAGTTTCACTCTTTGGAGGTTGCCACGTCCAGTCCAGATATCGCATGCAAACTACTGGTGTGCTTATGAAACGCGGATAAAAATGTATGACACTTCTGAACGGGAATATTTTATGGCGATGAAACAACAACAAATCTTCTGAACACTTACAAACAATATGTGAGAACAGAGAAATGTGTGATTCCCCCATCTGCTATGACCCATGACGTCATATTTCGAGGACAGTTTGCACAAATTACTAACGATAAGAGAACCACAGTTAACGTTTAATAATATACCGATTATATTCTTCAAGATGGGGAGCACAAGATAGACCAGGTATTTATAACTATCGAAAACAAACATAAAATACACACGAAATATTTCAGGCAGCTGACAAAATGATATTAACAGGATAACCGCGGAAATGAGGGGGTTTTGAGTGGGGACAAACGAAAAAAAGGTTAATAAAGCAAGATCATTCTAAAGCAACCAAAAAATAGAAAAACCATAACGAATTCCTCTAGACAAGCGGAACGAAAATATGCAGAAAACACAAACTTGTAATCGAATAATTCCCTTCACCTATACAACTCCAAGTAAGACAGCGATATCAGACTTCGCCCGCCTCCTCAAAAGAATCACATAATCGAATCGAATGTTTTGCGCTTGACCTATGTAGCTCAAACAAAGACAGTAATACGCCATTGACGCCATACAGAAGTCATATGCCCCGGGAAGCAGAGTATGTTGACGACAAAAATTCAGTTGTGTGCATCTGCATGCTCACTCCAGAGATATCGCTGCTCTATGGAATAGCATTATGAATGTCTTTGATGAGGCAATCCTTCTGGCCACTATCCTTGTACTGCAGGCTGGCGAATGACAAATTCGACATCCGGCGTGCAGAAAGAGGGAGAGAAGTGTTGCGAATTGCCCTCGAGTTTGGCTCTTTGAAGATTGGCACGTCCATTCCAGATATCGCATGCAAACTATTGGTGTGCTTATGAAACGCGGATAAAAATGTATGACACTTCTGAACGGGAATATTTTATGGCCATGTAATAACATCAAATCTTCTGAGCGCTTACAGATAAACGATATGCGAGAACAGAGCAATGTGTGATTCCCCCATCTACTATGACCCATGACGTCATATTTCGAGGACAGTTTGCACCAATTACTAATGATAAGAGAACCACAGGTAACATTTAATAACATGCCGATTATATTCTTCAAGATGAGGACTACAAGATAGACCAGTCATTTATAACGATCGGAAACAAACATAAAATACACACGAAATATTTCAGGCAGCTGACAAAATGATATTAACGGAATAACCGCGGGAATGAGGGGGTTTTGAGTGGGGACAAACGAAAAAAAGGTTAATAAAGCAAGATCATTCCAAAGCAACCAAAAAATGGAAAAACCATAACGAATTCCTCTAGACAAGCGGAACGAAAATATGCAGAAAAAACAAACTTGTAATCGAATAATTCCCTTCACCTGTATAACTCCAAGTAAGACAGCGATATCAGACTCCGCCCGCCTCCTCAAAAGAATCACATAATCGAATCGAATGTTTCGCTTGGCCTATGTAGCTCGAACAAAGACAGCGATACGCCATTGATGCCATACAGATGTCATACGCCCCGGGAAGCAGAGTATGTTGACGGCAAAAATCCAGTTCTGTGCATCTGCATGCTCACTCCAGAGATATCGCTGCTCTGTGGAATAGCATTATGAATGTCTTTGTTGAGGCAATCTTTCTGGCCACTATCCTTGTTGTACTGCAGGCTGTCGAGTGACAAATTCGACATCCGGACTGCAGAAAGAGGGAGAGCAGTGTTGCGTGAGTGTGTTACGGGCAGTGCCCGCAGTCAGAGAGATGGAGGAAATTCCGAAGATTCCACGGGCCAGCCCATCGTTCGATGCTTCTGAGCTGACGAGGGAAATGCTGGGAGATTTCCTGAAGGAGGACGTGCTGACCTGGGAGGAGGCAAAGACGCGCTTGCCATCCAGCGCTGACCACGAAGAGCGCCAGCTGCTCTCCGACATTTTGCGGGTATGCGGGAAAACTTACAAATCCTAAGCCGTTTGCAAGACGTAGACATATATTAGAGACGTATAAATGTAGACAAGAAGTACATCTACTACTACCGGGTTCGCTATAGGCCTACTCGCCATTGTGTCTGCTAAATATTAGTAAGATGGTGCCAAGAGGAATCTACAGCAGTAGTCGCGGCTTTGACCAGCTCCAGTGAGTTGCTGGCAAAGGCTACTGTGACGTCGCTTCTGAGTGCGCATGTTGAATTGCTTTCCTTTATAGCGCTATTCGTTCCGATACATCTTCTTTGGTTTCGAGAGAAATTATGTTTATAACATCTGCTGTGTCCGAGATGCAAAATACTGTCTCTGCTGTTTCGATGGGAATTACACTATATCGTCCATTCATCGGTCATTTTTCTTTATGATAAATATGTTCTTTTTTTAAATTCGTACTGTATTTCGTGGTCTCCACTACAGCTGAAGAGCTTTTTTTACGATACTCCATTGATTTTCATGTCGATAAATAGTAATCTGATGATAGTCGTTTTGATTTACTTCTGCTATATGCATGTTCTTATAACTGTGTATCGCAATCTCTATTTGATCTATGTAACTAAAGTGTACTTAGTGATACTAGCTTAAATATCTTCAAGAAAATTTTTTTAAAGTTCGTACCCTGTGTCGTGGTATCCGTTAGAACTACAAACCTATATATATATATATATATATATAGGGTGGTCAGAAAATGTCTGAAACGCTTGTAGGGATGTTGCAGGGCACGTTGTACTGAGATGTAAATGTTAAGAAACAAATTCAGTACGCTGCGCCGTTTCCTAGTTATTTAGCATTGAAGTTAGCGAATCAGGTCGTCACGCGCGCAAATCCAAGTTTTATGTAACCAGACAAAGCACTCATTTTCTGACCACCCTATATATATATATATATATATATTGCCACATCCATACTGTCATGTTCTTCTGTGCAGATGCACAAACAGTGCCCGAACTCTTACGGGAATCGAATCGGCAGTAAAGCCGCGAGTAATGAGTGTAATGGGCAGGGGCACTATGAATATAGTGCGGGACAATGAAGTTGTGAATGTGGGTCTCACGGGAGGCGTGTCCGTGGTGGCTCAGCTGGATAGAGCGTCTGCAATGTTAAGTAGGAGATCCCGGGTTCGAGTCCAGGTCGGGGCACACATTTTCAACTCTCCCCGTAAACTTATATCGACGCCTGTATGCAACTATGGGTATTCATTTCATTGTAATTTCATTACAAACCTTTTCTTGCTATGCTAGTGCTCTGTTGGTATCTTCTCTGTACTGGTGTTCGATCAGTATTCCTTCCCATAAATATGTGATTGAGCAACATAATTGTAACTCCCACTACTTCTCTTCCCGATGCAGTACACTCTCGTCATCGAAACAAATTGCTTTATTTACCTCTCAATATGTGGCTAAGGATCTCACGTTAGAGTCAAAACATTGTTTACGTCGTCTGACATATGGTCACTACCTCATTTCCTCCGCAGCTCGTGGTCTTGCGGTTGCGTTCTCACTTACCGCGCACATGGTCTCGGTTTCGATTCCCGGCGTGGTCAGGGATTTTCCTTGCCTCGAGATGACTGGGTGTTGTGTCGTCTTCATTATCAACCTTTATTCCCTTTACGGTCGGAGGAAGGGAATGTAAACCACCTCCAGTAGCACCTTTCTAGTCGGCGGTGCGGATTTCTCGCATCGTCCCTGACGCTGCTCGTAGTATGGGACCTCATCTTCATCACCTCACTGATCGAGTCTGACAGCTGGTATCGCAATTTCCACTTTGTCCGCTGGCCTACATCTATAAACTACTGTCACATCCATACTGCACGAAGTGGTACACAATTCGTGACATGGTACATGTACGTTGAGTGGCTCTTCTTATTCGTGTTTGATTTTTTCTTTGTGCTGCTTCTTGCTTCTGTTGCACGAAAAATGAGTTGTGTGTTTTGGGGTCAGCAGGAAAAGGAAACGGATTACCCTTTGCATTTAAATTCGAAAAATGCGATAAGTTGAAGAATCCAGTAAAACTCGTCTGCTTTGCCCAATGACGTCATATTTTAGTCATAAATGTTAATTTCTTTATTTTCGAGCCATAGGTAATAAATCGGTTATCTTCTGTGGCGAAACGTCATCATCGTTAATAGAAATAAATGAATGTGTTATTAAGAGACAAATATTGTGTGCGCTTTTTGTCACTTATAGTAATTTCAAATCATTTGTGTACATGTTCTAAATTATTCTTTCGTCTGACAGTGAGTCGTTCCAATTGCTGTTTCCTCTGCAATTGATTCGTGCCTTGTACTATGTAGGTCAACTGAAGCATAGGATACTAGTACTAGCGAAAGAAAAGAAAACGACGTACTCAGCACTGGCATGCTGTACCTCAGCTGAACTCTGAAGATTGTATCCTATTCCTCAGTTGACTTCATATATTCAGCTTAAGTGCAGGATACAAATTTTACGTTTTTCGTTTTTTTCGCCTTCGCTAGTACTAGTAGCCTATTCTTCAGCTGACCTACTCATGTCAACTGAATTATCGCTTTTTGGTCTTCGCTAGTACTAGTATCCTATTCTTCTGTTGACCCATATACAGCAAGGTCTACTGAAGTACAGGATAAAAATTTTATGTTTTTTTTTTCGCTTTCGCTAGTAGAGTATTCTTCAGCTGACATGCGTAAAATTTGTGTGTATGTCAACTGAGGTATTCCGTGCCAATATGAAGTATACTGCTTTTTTTGCTTTCGCTAGCTCTAGTAAAATGGCTCTGAGCACTATGGGACTTAACTTCTGAGGTCATCAGTCCCCTAGAACTTAGAACTACTTAAACCTAACTAACCTAAGGACATCACACACAACCATGCCCGAGGCAGGATTCGAACCTGCGACCGTAGCGGTCACGCGGTTCCAAACTGAAGCGCTTAGAACCGCACGGCCACACCGGCCGGCTAGCTCTAGTATCCTATCCTTCAGTTGACCTATATAGTTCAACTGAAGAATAGGATACTAGGATTTTCTATCTTGAAAGAAAGTGATATACGTAACATAACGTTCGAAATATGGATGTTCGTGATATGTGTCCACGATCGTTTGTTTCTCAACATTCGTCTATCCTTTTAAATCTTTTCAATGCATCATCTGTGGTAACATGTGACGTCGTTGGTTAAAGCCGACGGGCTGTATCTCATTCTTTAGTAGTCTTGAAAAATGGCGTCAGAATTGCCGTTTGTTTTATATCTCAAAAAATATCGTGGACAGATAGCTGATAACTAAATACTGGCAGCGTACTTTATAAAGGGTGCCCCAGGAGGAATGATTAATATTCAGGGCTGAGAGAGAAGCGGTCATTTGAAGCAAAAAACTTCACATGAGCATAAACCCTGCTCCCAGTGATTTCCGAGACGTTTAATGTCACTTTTGCAGGTTTTTCTTCAGCAACTCAAAAACAGGTACGTTTAGCGAAAATGTGTCGCAGTACAAAATTAAACTACATTAAATTTCCTACAGAAAAGGCCCTACGGCACTATGGGGCCTAACATCTGAGGTCATCAGTCCCCTAAACTTAGAACTACTTAAACCTAACTAACCTAAGGACATCACACACATCCATGCCCGAGGCAGGATTCGAACCTGCGACCGTAGCAGCAGCGCGGTTCCGGACTGAAGCGCCCAGAACCGCCCGGCCACAGCGGCCGGCTTAGGACTAACAGCTTGCGCGAAGAGAGCGAGAGAAAACTGAAAATCTAGTGCAAAGCGCATGCGATGTAGCTTAGGTAGTTTCTGTAGAGGCCCATAAGAAGTAGTTTCTCGACTTGACAGACCGCAAGTATCGTTTATCAAAGTGTTCGTATGGACTTCCTCTACAGTACTGTGGCACGTTGTAAACAATGAGAATGTGTTGAAGAATACAGAAAATAAACAACAATGCACACAATACGTGTTCTGTCGTAGAAACCACTCGAAGTGGGGCATACGTCCATATGAAGCTCTTTGCTTCAAATGAGCGTTCCTATTATATCCCTGAATGCTGACCTTCCTCTTAGGTCACCCTCTATATACAAGGTGTTTCAGAAAGATTGACGTGATTTAAAAAACTCCATATTTATTGTTAAAAAAATATGCTGTGCTACAAATCTGGCATGAATTGCAAAAGACTCACAAGATCTTAAAGTTACAGCTATGCTTTCACAAATGCTCTGTGTGTCTACCACCAGCAGGACGAAGAACACCTATACGATGGCTAAATTCATCATAAACTTTACACAATGATTTACTTTTACAGAAGTTATGGCGGCTGTTATTCCGTTCTTTGCTTCTTCTTTGTCACGAAGTAAAGGGGAAATGAACACATTTTCCTTCGCATAGCCCCATAATAAAAGCTCGTATGGGGTAATGTCTGGCGATCTTGGAGGCTAAGAATTCAGGGTACTGTCTCGGGTCCTGTGCGCCCTATCCCGCGTTGAGACAGAGTGTCATTGAGAAACTACAGAACTGGCTTTTTCCGCAACTTCAGGAAGACTCCATTGACTTCCTTTACCGACAGGTTGGAGCTCCACGACACTGGCACAACAACGTAAGTCAGTTTCTCAGTGACACTCTGCCTCAACGCTTGACAGGGCGTAAGAGACCCCGAGACACTGCCTTGCATTCTTGGCCTCAAGATCGCCTGACATGCCCCTGTCTGACTTTTTCTTTTGGGGATATGTGAAGGACAAAGTGTTCATCTCCCCTTTACGTCGCGACATTGAAGAAATGAAGAACTGAATTATAGCCGGTGTAACTTCTGTAAAAGCGGATATATTGCGTAAAGTTTATGACGAATTTAGCTATCATCTAGACTTTGCGCTTGCTTCTGCTTGCAACAGCATAACTAAAACTATAAGATTTTTGTGAGTATTTTGGAATTGTGCCATGTTCGTTATGTTTTTATCAATAAATATGGAGTTTTGAAATCGGCCGCGCGCTTTGAGGCGCCATATCAAGGATTGCGCGATCCCTCCCACCGGAGATTCGAGTCCTCCTTGGGGCACGGGTGTGTGTGTTGTCCATGGCATAAGTTTGTTTTAAGTAGTCTAAGTCTAGGGACCGATGACCTCAGCAGTTTGGTCCCTTAGGAATTCACACAAGTTTGCACATTTGTTCAATAATGGATTGTAGTCGAATTAAATCGAGTGATGCTGAGGGAATTAGATTAGGAAATGAGACGCTTAAAGTAGAAAATGAGTTTTGCTATTTGGGGAGCAAAATAACTGATGATGGTCGAAGTAGAGAGGATATAAAATGTAGACTGGCAATGGCAAGGAAAGCGTTTCTGAAGAAGAGAAATTTGTTGACATCGAGAAGAGATTTAAGTGTCAGGAAGTCGTTTCTGAAAGTATTTGTATGGAGTGTAGCCATGTGTGGAAGTGAAACGTGGACGATAAATAGTTTAGACAAGAAGAGAATAGAAGCTTTCGAAATGTGTTGCTACAGAAGAATGCTGAAGATTAGATGGAGGTAATGAATAGAATTGGGGAGAAGAGAAGTTTGTGGCACAACTTGACTAGAAGAAGGGGTCAGTAAAACTCGTAGAGGGAGACCAAGAGATGAATACACTAAACAGATTCAGAAGGAAGCACCTACTCGGGTAGCAGAGTACTTGTGGAGTGCACATGAAGGTTTTTTAGGCTAGATGATAGTTTGAGGTGTTCCAATGAACACTCACTAGTCGATACACAGCAAGGGAACTCAGACGGCGTTCAGAATAAAGTCACTTCGACTGTCACAATTTTATCAGTAAACGGTCGAAGTATTCGTAATAAAGTTCCTGAATTTACTGCCCTCCAGGAAAGTCCTAGCGCTGAAATTATTCTTGGGACAGAGAGCTTGCTGAAACCTGAAGCGGAAAGCTGTGAGATATCGTGGAACGTATATCGGAAACACAGTTTAGAGGCCATAGGAGGCGGAGTGTTCATTGTAGTTGACAAAAATATTGTCTCTATTGAGGTCAAAGTTCATTGTGACAGCGAAGCTATCTGGTCGCGTATAACCGGTGAAGGTGAAATCAAGTTAATTGTTAAATGTTTTTACCGACCACCCGATTCTACCGTGACAGTTCTAGAGTCATTCAAAGACAGTGTACGGTAAATAGCGCGTAAATGCCCAGATCATGCAATAGTAGATACACCGGACCTTATCGACAGTGTTACTATAGAGACGGGGATTAGCGATCTTGATGTCATCAAAGCACCTATGATTACGAAGGTAAATAAATCGATGAAGATGGCTGGGAGAGTGTTTCTACTAGATACAGCAGATAATCAGTCATTAGCATTCTCTGAGACAGTAAACTGACATCACTTAGTTCCAGTAGGACGGATGTACAGGAATTATGGACTAAGTTTAAGCAGATTGTAAATTGTGGTCTTGAGAGCTACGTGCTCAGTAAGTGGATAAAGGATGGAAAAGACCCACCATGGTGTAATAACGAAATTCCGAGGATAGTGAGGAAGCAGAGGCTGTTGCAATTTCGGTTCAAAAGGGAACGCACAAATGACGACAAGCGAACGTCAGTAGAGTCGTGCGTCTGTGAAACAGATCTATGCGCGAAGTATACAACTACCACCGTCACACCTTAGCAAAAGATCTGGCAGAGAACCCGAGGAAATTCTGGTCTTACGTAAAATCGCTAAGCGGATCCAAGGCTTCCACTCAGTTATTTGTCTGGTATGGCAGTTGAAGATAGCAAAATGAAAGGCGAAGTCTTAAATTTCAGGTTCAAGAAATCGTTCACACAGGAGAATCGTACAAACATACCATCGTTTGACCGTCGGACAGACTCCCGTACGGACGACGTATTAATAAGCTTCCCTGGCGTAGAGAGACAACTGAAAGATTTGAAAGCAAATAAATCGCCAGATCCGGATGGAATCCCAGTTCGATTTTACACAGAGTACTCTACGGCATTGGCCCCTTATCTATCTTGCATTTATCGCGAATCTCGCACCCACCACGAAGTCCCAAGCGACTGGAAAAAGACGCACGTGACTCCAGTATATAGGAAGGGTAAAAGAACAGACCCACTAAATTACAGACCAATATCCCTAACTTCTGTTTGCTGCAGAATCGTTGAACATATTCTTAGTTCGAATATAATAAACATTCTTGAGACTGAGAAACTTATGTCCACGAATGGTTTTAGAAGGCATTGCTAGTGCGAAACGCAGCTTGCCCTTTTCTTACATGATATACTGCGAACCATGGAAGAAAGGCAACAAGCAGATTCCATATTTCTAATTTCTGGAAAGCATTTGACACGGTGGCCCATTGCAGGTTGTTAACGAAGGTACGAGCATATGCAATAAGTTCACAGATGTGTGAGTGACTCGTTCTTAAATAATACAACCAAGTATGTTGTCGTCGACGGCGAGTGTTCATCGGAGAGAAAGGTATCGCCAGGAGTGCCCCATGGAAGTGTGATACGACCGCTGTTGTTTTCTATCTTCCCACAGTCACTCAACTTCGACACCTTACCGTACACCACGGCATCATCAGCAAACAACCGCCCTGTCCGTCAAATCATTTATGTATATAGAAAACATAAATGATTTGGCGGTCTGGGTGGGCAGAAATCTGCGGTTGTTTCCTGATCATGGTGTGGTGTGCGGTAAGGTGTCAAAGTTGGTGTGATGAATGGCAGCTAGCCCTAAATGTGGAAAAATGTAAGTTAATGCGGATGAGTAGGAAGAACAAAACTGTAATGTTTGGATACAGTATTACTTGTGTCCTGCTTGACACAGTCAAGTCGTTTAAATATCTGGGAGTAAAGCTGAGGTGGCACGAGCGTATGAGAACTGTGGTAGGAAAGGCGAATGGTCGACTTCGGTTTATTGGGAGAATTTTAGGAAAGAGTGGTTCACCTGTAAAGGAGACCGCATATAAGACGCTGGTGCGGCCTATTCTTGAGTACTGCTCGAGTGTTTGGGATCCGTACCAGCTCGGATTGAAGGAAGACACCGAAGCAATGCAGAGACGGGCTGCTAGGTTTGTTACCGGTAGGTTCGAACAACACGCAGGTGTTGCAGAGATACAACGGGAACTCAAATGGGAATTCCTGGACGGAAGGCGACGTTCTTTTCGGGAAACACTGTCGAGAAAATTTAAGGAACAGGCATTTGAAGCTGACTGCCGAACGATTCTACTGCAGTCAACATACGTTGCTCGTAACGACCACTAAGAAAAGATACGAGAGATTAGGGCTCATGCGGAGGCATACAGATAGTCGTTTTTCCCTCACTCTGTCTGCGAGCGCCACAGGAAAGGAAATGACTAATAGTGGTACGGGGTACGCTCCGACACGCACCGTACGGTGACTCGCGGAGTGTCTAAAGATGTAGATGTCAAGAAATACTTTATCTACCTGTTTACATTGGACCATCATGTCATTCAGAACGGCATCTAAGAAAAGGGCGAGTTGGGTTTTACGTGACCGATGTTTTCGTTATCCATGTTGGTTGGCGTGGAGATCATTCTGCTCGAGATACCTCATTATGTTTGATTTCAGGATATGTTTAAGTATTCTACAAGTTTTAGTCTGTTCACTAGGTCCCGAGCGTTGATGAAACCTTCATTTTTATACTTATTGCGAAGGCTCAGGTTTAAGGAATCGTCTGACATGCACTTCACAGTATATAGCTGTAGATGTAGTTTCAAGATATAAATGGTAAAAATAGTATTGTTTTATTAGAAAATAACGGTCCATTCCCATTGTATATTTAACATCTGTGATTTGATTGATTATTGCCTGAACCTTTTTAATATTTTTGTCTGAACATTCTGCCTAACAGTTTTGATTGGGATCAAAGAGGAGACTGGTATTACAAATCACATTTCAGGTTTTTAAGCCACATGCGAGATATCACAATCGACAAACTGATAGGCTACGTATAACCTTTTTGTGATAGTTCTGAAATACAAGTATGATACTACGGCTGCAGAAGGCTCAGAGAGCCACCCATATACTTACAAAATGACAGGGAAAATAAAAACATTTTCAACTAATAAGTAGTAAATGAACAGCCTTGGTTTGGTGGGAGACAATCTACGAGATAGTGTTACACCAGAAAAGGCCGCAGTTCATAGTAAAATGTTCTCTTCAGCCCTCTGTTGTACTCTCAAATATCTCTAACAAAAGCGAGGATTCGAACACACGTGTGTAAGTATTTATCGACAATTACGTTTCATCAACATCGATTTCAAAGAGGTTTGAAATCTTTCCGAGACTGAAGTAGTCGGACATTTATTTCTGTTACTTGACTTTTCCTGAAAACCTCTTCTGAGTACGAGGAATACATTTCATGTATTGATACCTCAAATATAAATTAAAGAAAGAGTTTTCCAAAAAAATTTCATTAGTAACATTCATACCGCTAGAAGTGCAAGTGTGTGCTGCAGTTGTGTCAAAAACATAAACTCTAAGACCTCATTAAGCGTTGTTTCATACAATACTGTTGCTTGCAAGACTGTCTACCACATCTTGTCGTGATAAATAAATAAAATAAATAAAGAAGAACTATGGTTACCTGTTAATTCTGAAAATAATTTACCATCCCAGTACACAGTAGCAGCCTGCACGATATTGTCCCTAAATTGGTTCTTGATTTTAGTTGTCTTTTAGTCATGGAGTTAATCTCGGGAACTGTGAATAGTATTTCTGTTGGTTGCAAAATTTTCGACATCTTGACCGAGCACTTTGATAGTATCTGTCAGGGTGCTGGTTGCTTCCCTGTCACTTTTACTTGTGGCGCTTAAATTTTTGTGGCAATATTATTTGTCGATAGGGCTATTGCCGATTTTCCTGGAAATTTTCCGGGAATCAAATAACTCTGAATCACCGCTTCATAGATTAGACGTCATCAACTTGGCAGACTGGTACGAAAAAAAAAAAAGGAAAAATCTGAACAGTTATAATATTCGAAATATTCGTAAAACTGCCAGCACTGAATAGGTAATGGATTTTTATTTTACTATCAAATAAATTTATGTATAAACTTTATGTTATAAATAAACTACTTCCCGATTAATTTGATTTCTTTTCGATTGGCTCTCGTCTCTTAAGGTCGACCTCTGCTCGTTTTTTCTCAAATAACGAGTGACCGATTCCATTTATACTGCACCATTGGCGACCTCGTTTCGTTTTCCATATTTTTCAATACAGCATCGTCATGAGGGCGACGCGAATGCAGCAAACGGGGGTACAATAGAGCATGCCAACTTAGTTGCTTCGCCCAAACTAACGGTTCATCCTTTCGAGACTTCCGCGCCAAATTTCACTCGGTGTAAATGAAAGGCCGAGACAACCGCCGCGAGAATCAGTCTCGTGTAACTGTTTTGCGAGACAAATTTCGCGTTGCGCAAACGCAGCTTAACGGGGACCATAACGCACGTGAAGCACGAGCTGCTTATTAACGTTGCAGCCTATTCTTTCCTCTGGACCTCGGCGAAGAAGCCACTGCTCTAAGAGGATGGCTTCTCTCGAATAGAGCCAAGCGAGCCGCTGGGTTTAATGCCTCTGTGTAACCTGTCCTCATTCCGTGAAAAACTCAGGAAACATTAGGAATTTAAATAACGGTGATGACGAATTTCGCCTTGCCATTTCTACTCCTCTTGGCGGTTGAAAATATGGGGCGAACATTTTTAACTGGCTATCTCTACCGCTACCATTCCAATCTGCGTTTCTGGCTGTGGTTACGGAGGCATTATATTATCCGGCAGCTGTTTCCGTTTCAGTTTTAGATCTTTTGCAGTTTACTGAGCTTCAGCATTGCGTATGAAAGAGGAAATTATGCGGACTGAAAACTCTCGAATCACTCACTCAGGGCTGTGATGAGTGCAACAGATAATTTTTTATGAGATCATGTAATTCAAAAGTGTTGCGCGAGCGGTTGTATGTGTGTGTGTGTGTGTGTGTGTGTGTGTGTGTGTGTGTGTGTGTGTGTTTGTATGTCTCTGAAATGTGAAGCCTACAATAAAAGTCGATTTGCCATAGTCAAACACAACTAATATTCAGAAACAAACAGCCAAAGATTGCTCAGAATTTGATATTCTTATCGGTTTCGCCTGTCAGAGTCCATCAACGTCAGATCTATGAAAATCACAATATTTAGCTTCAAATGCAGTCTATCACTAAGTCAGCTTACGCCATAGTAATTTCAAGCATTACCCTGATGCACGATACGTTAGAGGTTAGAGCGTTATGAAGTACTGTTCGGTACCACAGTTAAATACGAAGCTGTATGTGTTTGATATGTAATATTTAGTGCCGCCTTACTAGGCAGGTGTAGTCTATGATCAAAGCACAACCGTGGAATTTATCATATCTGATGAGAACGTAGCAATCAAATCGATATATGTAAATCATATACTACCACATTCGAAAGCACCTCACCGAACAAACGGAAAAATCCGTTCAAATTCAACTCATTTTGCGCGGTTAAGAAATTTTGGGGATTTCCTTTTCATTAACAGTTCCAATTCTTGTAGCAAATTTAAAAACGATCCATTATCTGTTATGTCGGTTACTTTTGCGCTAACCTAAATTTCTCCTATGGCGTTACCCTACTACGATATTTTTTGCACTGCGCCTACCATGGCGATGATCGGAAACACGCTGTGAAGTTACAGTAAACAATAACCATACACATTTTTGCGACTGTCGCATACACTGTGGAAGCTCAGATAGCTTCAGGAGCAAGTTATCTGGTCGTTAGAACAACACAGCACATTCTGATGGGTTTAAAGCGCACAGGTGAACACACGAGCCTACCGAAGCGCACTCCCAGGTGCAATAATACTGTCGTCGACTAGCATGCTTGGTTACATTTAAATGCTCACCTAATGGCGCACATTTAGAATTGGGGTTACAGTGTCCTTTACTGCGTACGTTCCAACGGTCTGTGCCTGTATATGTGCTTGCTTTGTCTCGGATACTGATTTTGTACACTGCCGAACTGCTGTTTACCCCCGGGCCAATTCTCCCTCTGTATCAAGAGGAGTCCAAGAAAATAGATGGTCCAAAATGCTACTCTAACCTTCCAACTAGGAAAACATATAGCTGTGCGTCCACTTGATCTTTATACGTATGTGGAATGCCATGGCCAGCCAGTGTGGCCGAGCGGTTCTAGGCGCTTCAGTGTGGAACCGCGCGACCGCTACGCTCGCAGGTTCGAATCCTGCCTCGGGCATGGATGTGTGTGATGTCCTTAGGTTAGTTAGGTTTAAGTAGTTCAAAGTTCTCGGGGACTGATGACCTCAGATGTTAAGTCCCGTAGCGCTCAGAGCCTTTTGAACTATTTGATTTGGAGTGCCATGCTGGTGTTTGTTTTTACTACATTGTAAGTTAACTCTTAGTGGTAAACTTTATCCGATACTGGCGCTTAATACTGTCATTTTCGCCGATCTGATAATGCTCACCTTTGACGGGTAAAACGGGTTGTAAAATCAAATTGCTTGCGACCTGTGCCTGTTTTGTCCGCAAATGAATTACCAGGGAACGCGTGCAGAACTCGCACTTTTATAGTTTTAAATAATGACAGTATTTGGAATAAGTGTAGTCGTAGGGATTAAGAGAGTTGTGGGAATGAAGAGAAAAACAGCTTTAAAATAAACCAAACGGCGTGAAATACTTTGTATATACATTTCCATGTGTCCAAAAACTTGTTTGTCCCGGATTTGATGACTGGAAGAGATCAGGGACTGTCAGTAGTGTCATATAACCTATAACTTTAACTCAACGAACGTTTTCAATTACAGTGACGGCAATAGAGCATAGCAGTAATAGGTAAATCACAATTCAAGGCGACAGTGGCAAGTATATTTGTCATATCTCATAGAAAAGTCAAATGGGCGGAGTTAGTGGACTACTGAAGTGGGCGCGTTTATTATTCACAGAAATTATCCAGTTAAAAGTACTTTAAAACAAATAATATGAAAAGGGAGCCTCTTATTCGTTATTAATAAGTTAGCTTCGTAAAATATAGGTATATAGCTGGGCATTCGTGATACCGTTTTGCCTGTGATAGTTAAAAGTCACTTTTATGTTAAAAATTTTCCACAAATAGCGCAAAATCGGTATGCAATGTCAGAAGACAGCTAAAAAACCTCTAATGATACCTCATACATCCATGTATGATTAGTATGTGCTGGGAAAAAGTGATGTTGATTTGAGGAATAATATATATGATAAAACGGTCGCTATGAATAGTAGGGCAAAGTGGTCATGAGTACATTTTGTTAGAGAAGGTTGTCTACATTCAGGGGCAAACCTATTTTTCTCTTTTGATTGACAGGTCCTTAACCTATTGTTCTCCTGGGAATAATCCATCCTTTTGATTGATATGTCCTGTCAATCGAAAGGATGAATTATCCCCAGGAGGTCATAATCCACTTAACAGAGCAATAGGTTAAGGCCCTGTCAGTCAAAAGAGAACAATAGGTTTGCCCCTGAATGTAGACAACCTGCAGTACCAAAATGTACTCATGCCCACTTTGGCCTACTACTGCTTTGTTCTCAGCAGACCACGCCTACATTTGATAAGTACGACTGCACCTGTGTAAGTGGAAAGCATGTAGCGTGAAGCTAAATCACATTTATGGAGACATCACAACATATTTACATATTCCACACGATGAGCTATGAACCAATTGTCATCTACACTAACAAACCCGCTGTTGTCTAGGTGTTTTTATTTAGAGCTGCGCATCCATGCTCTTACCACGCAGAGTTTGGCGTTGTGTTCAATGCTTACAAAGTCATATCTCCTGAACTATATGATGTACAATGATATAATTTTGTAGGTACATTCAGCGGTATATGCAGATATTGTCTGCAAAATGTGTTACGCATGGAGTTAAGCAGCAACGGAGTAATAAATTTAAACGCCATACACGATGCGGTAGGTTTCCACGCACCTCACTGTTTATGACGTATGTCTCCTGAATTACGTACCTTACAATGACATGTAGGTACATTCAGTGGTATATCTGGATACTGCTTGCGAGATTTATTGCGAATGCGGTCAGTAGCAAAGAAGTAATAAATTGAAACTCACATGTGATGTGTCAGTTTTTCACACATCTCGTTATTTATGACATCATATCTCCTGAAGTATTTGTCGTACAATGATATAATTTTGCACATTCAGTGATATGTGCAAATAACGCCCGCAAAACGTGTCGCGAATACAGTTAGTGGTAAAGAAGTCATAAATTAAAACGTCATGTCTCATGCGGCAGTTTTACTGCATGGATAGCGGAAAAGTAGTAAGGGAGAAACGATTACATTTCATCGTTTTGAAAAGGCTGTCAGTGAGGAAAAGTCTGGTAACGGTTTTTAATTATACGTTAAGTTTGTTGCAAGTTGATATGTGTTCTCATTCACATATACTGCATGGATGAATTCTGGGAATTCACACGTCGCGGCTACTCTCCCCACCTCTCCCCCCCCCCCCCCCAACTCCCTCCCTCCCCCCCTTCGATAGGTACGTTGTTCTTACCCCCCACAGCGATTGTCGCCTGACAGTAAGGTACAGTAAGGTACACTTATATGTGTACAAAGTTAAGATGAAATCATTCAAGTGGTTTAGGGGCAGGTGGGAACACACACACACACACACACACACACAGACACACAAACACAAACACACAAACACATTTTTATAATATGTATGGATTTCTGTTACTACACAAGGTACAGCCCATTCCGTAAACCGTCATCTCGCTTGTCCTAACAATTCTAATTCATTCATTCAGATGCGGATCTAGGATTCTATTCGTTGAGCTAGGTGGGGAGGTGGGTAGTGGAGCGATCACAATTTGTTTTTGATCACTCCACCTCTATTCACCCCAATATAATTTGTCATCAACGTCACTTTTAACGAGCAACACATGCCTACAATTTTAAAAATAATATCAGTATATTGTTGTTATTGTACAGAAGCGTTTATATAATTTGTTCATGTCAATGGATGGTAGATCACTTCAATACATCTTTCAAGAGATTGCGATTCAAATAAATACATCAACTGAAAAGCATCTATTCAAAAATTTGAGCAGTACCTGTGTCATGCATTTGTTTGAAGACATACGCTGATAAGCCAAAACATTATGACCACCTCACACCGCGAAATTGGATGTCGCTGGTGGTGATGCGGGAACGTGACATGGTAAGGGAAGTATGTGAGTGGATCAAAGTCGAATGGGGAATCATTCTAGCGAAGACATGGGCCGCAAATGGAGAAATATACTGACATAAACGACATCGACAAAGGTGATATTATTATTACCCAGAGCCTGTGAACGAGTATCTTCAAAGCGGCGAAGCTGGTCGAATGTTCACGTGCAGCCGCCGCGAGCATCTACAGAAAGAGGCAGAAGGACAGTGAAATTACCACTGGACGCTAAATGGTTGGACGTGCACGACTCTTCACAGAACGTGGAATTTGCAGGCTTGGCTTCTCTGTAAAGCAGGATAAGCGGCGATCTTTGGCACCTCTACTGAAAGAGCACAATGCTGAAGCACTCTTAAGTGTTTCAGAGCATACTGTTCATCATACATTGTTGAAGATGGGACTCTGCAGCAAACAACCCCTACATGTTCATATGTTGACCCAACGACATTCTCAGTTAGGGTTGCAATGGCCATGGGATCGTCGAGATTGGACCGTGAATCAATGGACACATGTCGCCTTGTGAGATCTACCACGTTTCTGCTACAACAGGTCAATGGCCATCTCCACAAATGCTGTCATCCACGCGAATGGCGGTTCGAAATTTGCACCGAGCCAAGGATGCAGGTTGGTGGGAGTAGTATTACGCTATGGGAGACGTTCTACCGCGCTCCCATGGGACCTATGGTAATAATCGGAGACACACTGACAGCTGTGGACAACCTGCACCGGTTCATGCTTGATGTCTTCTCGACTGGCGATGTCACCTTCCAGAAGGATAATTGGCTGTGTCTCATTCAGAACCGTGCTACAGTGGTTTGAGGAGCATGATAGTGTACTCACGTTGATGTCTTGGCTACTAAATGCGCTTGATGTGAATCCAATGGAAACCTGTATGGGTCGCTGTCAGGCGCCATCGCTGTGTAAACAGATCAGCGGTCCACTTTTTAAGGAAATTACAGGATTTGCACTTGGACGTTTGGTTGATATACCTTCACAAGCCTACAAACAAACTCTCGAATCCACGGTATGCAGAATCGATGATGTCCTGCGTTGCAAAGATGAACCAACAAGTTATTAATCAGGTGGGCATCATGTTTTCGGTCATCAATGTATAACAGCAAGAAACGTTCCTTATTTTGACACATCAAAGTCAGTACTCACCATTATTACGGTCTAAGATTATGAGCACTAGTCTGCACACTGCAGTTTAGCGAGGATATACATGTGGAGAATGCAGTATCTTTCTCGTTGTTTCCATGTGAATTCGGGAAAGCCTGTCTATACGTTACTTTTATTACTGGAATTTCTTTTCCCTGCTGCTTTGTCTTCGTTCAGCTTCCCACGGTTTGCTGGACCCACCCATGGATTCAAAAGTCATGTTAGATTTGTTGTTGCCAGGAGGTACGGGCAACTGGTGTATCTTATGCTGATGCACTAGAACTTTGGCTTTTTCCGCAATTTGATGAAGCTTAAATACAGAACTTTATTTGGCAGCAAGATGATGCGGCACCTCCAATTCGGTTTCCGACGTGGCCACAACACGCAACACCATCTAATGCAACTTGTGGAGGACGAAACGAGAGTCTTGGAGCATCGGCAGTACTCAGGGTCAGCACTCCCAGGTGCCTCCAATTCCTCTGCTAGTGGCACGAGGGCCTTCTCTACTAACTCTTTGTATTGCGGAACGGATGTCGCATGTCACAGCCATCGCATCTTACCTGCGTGACCGGACCTTCAACGTCCGCGCCAGAGACGGCATTTCGACAGCTAGAGTAATACAATGGGAGTGCCGCAGGGGTCTGTTCTCAGCCGCTGCTGTACTCGCTGTACACCGCTGACACCCCAAAGACGGAGCGGGTAACGTTAGCGCTTTATGCGGACGACACCGCACTCTACACTCGCTCCATGAAAGCTGCACATTTCCCCCACCGCCACTGTACACTGTTTGAGCGGGAAGTGGGCTAAACAGGCAACGGGCCGTAGTTAAATGACAAGGCTATCATACTGCATTCGGCTTGGTTTCACATTTCTCAACAACATATATCACAAACGAAACAAACATTTAGTATTAGTTAACTACATACTGAAGACATAATTTTTATGTGGTACAAACTGACAGCATATAGACCGACGGAGACCACGGATTTTCCCAATCGGGTTCCCACATAATCATAACTTATTTAGTTTCATAATTGAAAAAGAGCGCTTCACTCTCGCATTTCGGCACTCTTTTTTCCTTCATAAATTCAACGATAGCGGGCTTTAAATCGAAAAATCGTTCCAGGTATGCCCCTTGACTTAACCAAAATATTTTATCACGTTTGCAAATTCATTATGGCGATGGGGAACTCTACCTGAGGAAAACAATGTAGACGTCCTGGACAGCTTTAATGTAAAACCATTTGTCTTTAAACCGGGAATTATATGGCAGATAAATGAGATGCATCAACTCACAATCAGGGCCGCTTCCGACTAAAATGACAAACGGTCTCGAAAACAGTTGTAAGACTAGCAGTGTACTCAAAAACGTTTAGAAAACTATTCTTGTAATTCTGTCAAGGCCACAGTTAATTCTTTGGGCCATGTATTTTCTTTAACGCTTGTGAGCTTAGTGAATAGGACTGTGTTTTTTGGTCAGAATTTGTTCTTTCTACAATGCTATTTACTTTTTAAATGCGTCCGCATCAAATCAGAAATAAGTTTTTTCTCATCTTGCAACGTCTTACTATGGGCAGTGTGCAGGCAAATGCACATAAAATGCGAGTTCAGGAATCAATTCCAGATGTTGTAATTAAAAAAAGAAATGGTTCAAATGGCTCTGAGCACTATGGGTTTAACATCTGTGGTCATCAGTCCCCTAGAACTTAGAACTACTTAAACCTAACTAACCTAAGGACCTCACACACATCCATGCCCGAGGCAGGATTCGAACCTGCGACCGTAGCGATCACGCGGTTCCAGACTGTAGCGCCTAGAATAGCACGGCCACACCGGCCGGCTGTAATTTTAATTTCGGCACTCTTTTTTCCTTCATAAATTCAACGATAGCGGGCTTTAAATCGAAAAATCGTTCCAGGTATGCCCCTTGACTTAACCAACGTATTTCGAAATAATATATAAAGTCTCCATAATCTTCGTTCAGTTCCACCGAAAACTGTCACAAAATACATTGCAATAATGCGTGGGACTTCAGAAATTCAGTTGAGTTTGTCCTCGTGTCCATGCCAGCAAATTTAGCACAAACTGATCCCTGTCGTACAGAACAATGAACCCTATTTGTCAATCGTAATTTTTTGCTGTTTCATTGTAATTCTGCATGGTATTGTAATGTCGTTTAGAAGCAGATCTGCTGTGCATATCGATTATGTAACTGCATAATAGATATTGAGAATTCTCGTCCCTCTCTTCCGTCATTCATATTCGTTTTTAAAGGTTTATGTCGATGGATTGCTGGCTGCCTCTTTTTGTGCAAACAGCCACTGAACCTGTGAACGTCCGTCATACCAGGAACAAATAGCGAATGGTAAACAGCGTTGACTCCGCGGCTCTGCCGAACTGAAGAGACTCGTGCCAGCCGAAAACTGCCACACCGCAATGCTAACTGAAATGTCGCGTGACGCGCTGTACTGAGTCCTTCCGGGAAGGAACGAGCAAAGCTGAGACAGGCTGAGCCTCGGCCTGCCCGTGGCTCACACAGCATGCTCGCGACCAATCTGGCACCCTGTGGCCGGCCCCGCCTAGGGGCATGGACCACCAAGTGGCGTCTAAAATTTACCCCCACGAAAAGCCAGGCCATCATAATTGTACGGCGTAGAGTGTCAACGGACCTTCAGCCATTGCGGATCATGGAAAGCCTCATCCCATGGTCTCGCAAAGTGAAGTACCTCGGGGTTACTCTAGGCAGGCACCTCATATGGAAACCACACATCCCCTAAGTTTGGGCCGGACGAAGTGGCCGTGTGGTTAAAGGCGCTGCAGTCTGGAACCGCAAGACCGCTACGGTCGCAGGTTCGAATCCTGCCTCGGGCATGGATGTTTGTGATGTCCTTAGGTTAGTTAGGTTTAATTAGTTCTAAGTTCTCGGGGACTAATGACCTCAGCAGTTGAGTCCCATAGTGCTCAGAGCCATTTTTGAACCCTAAGTTTGGGGCAAAGCATGTGCCCGTCTAAAGACGCTTTACTCTGCTAAACCCAGACTCGATGTTTCCACCACACTGCGGTGTTACGCTACATCTAGCGCTGATTCGACCAGCGCTAGAATACGTGGCCACAGTATGGGAAAACGCAGCCGACAGCCAAATGGTTCAAATGGCTCTGAGCACTATGGGACTTAACATTCATCAGTCCCCTAGAACTTAGAACTACTTAAACCTAACTAACCTAAGGACATCACACACATCCATGCCCGAGGCAGGGTTCGAACCTGCGGTTCCAGACTGAAGCGCCTAGAACCGCTCGGCCACACCGGCCGGCAGCCGACTGCTATATTCGCCGGCTCGAAGTGTGCAGTGTAGAGCCTTAAGACTACCCATGCACCACCCGCAACAGTACCCTACCCGGGAACTCCGTTAGGGATCGAATCAAACAGATTGCCCGACAATTCTACGAAATGTCGAGACAGTTTGACAATAGGCTGACTGCAAGTCTGGAAAACCAGCAACACAGAAGAAGGACTACTACACTCATGCTCATAAATTAAGGATAACTGCAGAATGTGGTACCACACAATGTGGCACTACACAAAACTGGCGCTAATAGCATAGGCACATAGGGAACACACACGACACAGATCTGTATTGGTGATAAGTTGAGAAAAGCGTCCCTAAACACATGTGCTACAAAATAACACTGTTTCCTGCGTATGTACCCCGACTTCAATATGGAATATGATCACCATACACACGTATACAGGCCGCACAACGGGTGGCATACTCTGGATCAGGTGGTCGAGCAGCTGCTGGGGTATAGCCTCCCATTCTTACACCAGTGCCTGTCGGAGCTCCTGAAGTGTCGTAGGGGTTTGAAGATGTGCAGCGATACGTCGACCGAGAGCATCCCAGACGTGCTCGATGGGGCTTAGGTCTGGACATCAGGCAGGCCACTCCATTCGCCTGATATCTTCTGTTTCAAGGTACTCCTCCACGTTCACAACTCGTTGGGGCCGTGCGTTATCATCCAGCAGGAGGAAGGTGGGACCCACTGCATCCTTGAAAAGGCGGACATACTGGTGCAAAATGACGTCCCGATACACCTGACCTGTTACAGTTCCTATGTCAAAGACATGCAGGGGTGTACGTGCACCAATCATAATCCCACCCCACACCATCAAACCACGACTTCCATACAGGTCCCTTTCAAGGACATTAAGGGGTTGGTATCTGGTTCTTGGTTCACGCCAGATGAAAACCCGGCGAGAATCATTGTTCAGACTATACCTGAACTCGGCCGTGAACATAAGCTGGGACAACTGTTCCAATGACCATGTACTGTGTTCTTGACACCAGGCTTTACGGGCTCTCCTGTGACCAGGGGTCAGTGGAATGCACCTTGAAGGTCTCCGGACGAATAAACCATGTCTGTTCAGTCGCTTGTAGACTGTGTGTCTGGAGACAACTGTTCCAGTGGCTGCGGTAAGGTCCCGAGCAAGGCTATCTGCAGCACTCCGTGGCCGTCTGCTGGCACTTATGGTGAGATATCGGTTTTATTGTGGTATTGTACACTGTGGACGTCCAGTACTGTAGCGCTTGGACACGTTCCCTGTCTGGTGGAATCGTTGCCATAATCGTGAGATCACACTTTGTGGCACACAGAGGGCCCGTGCTACGACCTGCTGTGTTTGACCAGCCTCCAGTCGCCCTAGTATTCTGCCCCTCATATCGTCATCAATATGTATTCTTTGAGCCATTTTCAACATACAGTCACCATTATCACGTCTCAAAACGTCTGCACATTTACTCGCTACACCGTACTCTGACATGCACCAACACACCTCTGCGTATGTGGACTGCTGCCAGCGCCACCGTGCGACGACTGCAGGTCAAATGCACCGCATGGTCATACTCCGAGGTGATTTAAACCCGTAGACCGCACACCAGAGCATTATCCTTAATTTATGAGCATGAGTGTAGATAGCCCGACCTGCTGCGGCACTGAAGGCAGAATAAAAAAGACCGCACATCAAGGAAAGCCAGGAACAGTTTTCAACAAACTTAACTCGCACAAAGGTTGACCCATAACTCACTGTCAATACGCGATTGATTAAAATAAGTAGCCGATAGCTGGATAGGCCGCAAGGGGCCAGATGACAGAGCTTGACTGCCTGACCTACCCGTTCTAACCGCATGCGATTTTTACCTTTGGGGGTCATAAAGGATTATGTGTTTGTGCTCCCGCTACCAGCTGATCTACCCGACTTTAATAACAGCATCGTTGCAACTCCAGACACACTGATGAAAGTTTGGGAGAAACTCGCTTGTCGACTCGATGCGTGACAAATGGTGCTCACATTGAACACTTGTAATACAACTGTTTGAGTTGCTCTCTCATTTGTTGAATTATTTGTAACTGTAAGTTGAGTGTAATACGTGTTGCGAAGCCTTAAAACTTGAATAATCATTTTGAAACTCTCTGTATAAACTATTCCGGTAACTGTTGTTTGAGAGTGGAGGAACGATCCCCATGACGCTGCCCCCCCCCCCCTCCCCCCGCCCCTCCTCTAGAACTGCGCTTGCATTAATTGCTCTCTCAGCTAATCATAATTTTATTTACTTTATATATTGCATGCTACCATGAGTCTCCCTCTTTCTTTTTCTCCTTTCATAGCTCTCGTTTTACCGATCGTTCTTTCACAATATCCTTTATATACCATCAACACTGTAATCATCGTTTTGTTTCATATTGAGCCGTATTGTTGTACTCTCTTCTCATGTGTCTCGTCTGTGATTGCCTTGTCGTCTTCTTCCCTACTTTATCTTTCAAGTCTTTTCTACGCTAGAATCAGGCTCCATCTAAGCACTTAACAATTTCTGCTGCCTCTGTTGCATTTTATCCTTTTTTGTATTGACAGCACTCCTGCCCACAAGTCAAAATAGGATCTGCAATAGATCTGTAGTCTTTTAGTTTTGTACTTAACTTATTTGCATGTAATTTATTGCTTTGCTGGCAATTCCGACCAGTGATGAATATCTCATTTAGATGTTCCTGCTTTTGTTACATTTCGGAAATAATCGTTGAATTTCACATTGGCTTTTCTTTTTTTTATTTGTGTCTTAGGCTGCTTCGTCTTCTGCTATTCTGTGTGTGGTGTCACCGCCAGACACCACACTTGCTAGGTGGTAGCTTTAAATCGGCCGCGGTCCATTAGTACATGTCGGACCCGCGTGTCGCCACTTTCAGTGATAGCAGACCGAGCGCCACCACACGGCAGGTCTAGAGAGACTTACTAGCACTCGTCCCAGTTGTACGGACGACGTAGCTAGCGATGCACACTGACGAAGCCTCGCTCATTTGCAGAGCAGATAGTTAGAATAGCCTTCAGCTAAGTCAATGGCTACGACCTAGCAAGGCGCCATTAGCCTTACATAGCTTGTACCTGAAAAGTCTCACTTGTCTCGTCAAGAGCGATGTACCACAAAGATGGATTAAAGTTAAGTATTCCAGAAGCTACGTACTTTTCTTTATAGCATTCATTACGTATCCTGTTTCAGACCTCACGCCTATCTGCGTGAGCTTAGCGCGTGCGTTTCGGCTTCCTCGCATTGTGTCTAGGCTGTCTTGCCTAGACACAACACTGTGCGGCTCCGTTTTACCCATGTTTATTTTATCCTCTGCGTCAAGTTTCATACTTGGCGCACCAATTCCTTCTGGTCACGCAATTTATACCTCATTGTTAGCTCTGATTATCTGATCATCAGCGAACCAAAAACCTCATTTCCAGTGTTGAGCTCTTTTTCTCCGAACAACTAGTGCCTTTTGAACATATACATATATCGACAAGAAAGAAGCAATGCAAATGTACTGTTTGTCGTGGTATATCACGGTGAGACTGTTCATCGTCGTTGAACCATATCTGCCCGCTGTGACATGTTTCATCAGAATTGAACAATTCAGCAGCTATGAACGAGCCATTTATCACAGACTAGCTTAGCGCCCACTGCTTTGCTCGCATAGACTGTACGGTCTGCATAGATATTTTTTGTTTGTTTTTCTTTAATCGAATATTTATTGCAATACCTTCAAAACTTTCACGCAAATTAAGATGCCACACTAGCATGGTCTTTTCAGAATATACTTCGGACCAAAAGGCGATTCTGGTTGTTTGAGACCAAAAATTTTGTTAATCATACCTTTTGCGTTCTTGTGGTGATATTTCCATGGGAAGTTTCATCTCCTAACACACATCTGTTTATACCCAACCGAGAAATGAAATACCAATTTTCATAGCATTAAAATTTATTTCAGTGTAACGAAATATTTTCTTTAACATTTTTTTCCTCTGTTTCACCCCCTTAGGAACTGAGTTTCCAAGAACAGTGAAACATGTAATTTTTTATTTCTAACAGAGTAATGAAATAAAAATTTTCGTAGATTTAGCTTTGGAAATACTTTCATAATGAAATAATTTCACAGAACTTTTCATCCCCTATTTATCTCTATTAGAGAGTCGAATTTACAAAAACAATGAAAAACGTATTTTTCCTATTTCCAACCGAGAAGTCAAATACTAATTTTCATTGATGTAGCTTTAAAATTGCTTTAGTAGTTCTTTAATAATGATTTAGTTTAAAAAACATTTCACCCACAATTTTACCCCCATAGGGTTTAAATTTCCGAAAATGATGAATCACGTATTTTTTTAATATTCGACTGGGAAACCAAATAACAGTTTTTGTAGTTCTAGCTTCAAAATTGCCTTAATTGCGACATATTTTCAAAAAGCGATACATCCCCTGTTTTACCCCCTTTGGAGCGGAATTTCGAACAATCCCTTCTTAAACAATGCCTACATTATAAGATCCACACCATCTTCAAATTTCAAGTTAACATCCGTGGTGGTTTGGGCTGGGCGATGATGGGTCAGTGAGTCGGGACATTGCCCTTTATATGCGGATATGAACAGGATGCCGAGTGTAATGTGGACAGGGTAGAGTAACTAGTTCATTTAAAAGCAGTCTGCATTTGGTGTAGCATTAGAATTAACAGCACCCACCCAAGGAAGCCTGATTTTTCCTGGTTGACAAGCACATACAGAATATTTGGAAATTTGTAGTAAGATCTATGGGACCAAACTGCTGAAGTCATCGGTCACTAGGCTTACAGACTACTTGATCTAACTTATGCTAACTTAGCTAAGGACAACACACACACACACACACACACACATGCTCGAGGGAGGACTCGAACCTCCGACGTGGGGAGCCGCGCCATGCAGAATAACTTGGCACCTGACGCACTCTTGTTCTCAGCGCTGGGCCGAGTGCACTCTTCCTTCAGAAGATGCGGCTGCCTTAGCTGAGCTGTGTGTGTCGTCCATTAGAAGCGGATCTCTCAATTCTCTATGCACTGATTTCCTTATTTGATACTCTAGTCAGAAACTACTGACGTGGCATGACCTGTGAACACGGTTGTTTGGAGACTCTCTTGCTGGAGCTTAGAATTTGTGCTTGTGGGAAGGCTCCGGCTGTTGAACAGTAGTTTCCCTTCTGTACAGTGATGGCACGTAAGTAAGTAACCACTACCACTGCCGTTGTCCCTTCTCCCGCCGTGCTTCCTGCGCACGTAAGCGGCAAGTTGTTTTGTACACACTCTAACGGGGGTGGGCCACAGTGATGTCCAGAGAAGATGTGAACTAGGAGAGAAAGAGAGAAGAAGCAGTTTGCCTAAGCCTTTTGTTCTGGAGCAGAACAGAAATACGACAGAGAGAGACTCACTAACTTTTTTGTGCAAACAGGTGTGCGAGGAAGTCACCTGACCTCTCTCCTATGCGTCCCGCGTGTTATTACAAGAATGCTGGGCCATACTGCGTTTTCGTACAGACTCCGTACTGTCCTTCGACTCTGGTCCTCTGATTGAACACTCAAGTCAGAGCACGTCAGTGGGTCCAGTTAAGTGGAGATCAAGTCAGAGTTAACGACTAGTGCGCTCCTTCCAGTTATCAGCAATACTAAAATAGCACGTGACGAGAAAGTTAGTTGGTTACGTGTTCCATAGATTATATTCACGATAAAAGTTATGACGATGAATGTGTCAGTTGAACAGAAGACTGCAGAGTCAACTAAAAAATTTGAATACACTCACACACTCTAATGAGCCAAAACATTACGACTACCCGCTTAACAGCACGTTGGTCCACCTCTCGAATGCAGCACAGCAGAGATTCTGAATGTTATGTATTCTACAAGTCGTTGGCAAGACTTACTGACCGATAGCGTCCCTTCTGTTTCAGAACCAGGCAAATTTGGTGGTCAAGACATCAACGTAATCCTTGTTGCATCATTCTGGCATTGTGACATGGGCAGTTACCCGGACGAAAGTTACCATCACTTTCGGGGAAGACGTCAAGCATGAAAGGATGCAGGTGGTCTGCAATAATATGCACATAGTCAACAGCTGTTATGGTACTTTCCATTATTACCAGAGGTCCCATGAGAGCCAACTTGAACGGCATAATTCTGTCCCCACCAGCATGTGTCCGTGGCCTGGTGCATCTTTCGGGCAGCCGTTCGCCTATGTCATGGCGCATGCTGTAATAAGAAACATGAAGAAAGATCCGTTATCATTTAGATACAATATAGCAGGTCAGCAACTGGAAGCAGTTAATTCCATAAATTATCTGGGAGTAGGCATTGGGAGTGATTTAAAATGGAATGACCATATGAAATTAATCGCCGGTAAGGCAGATGCCAGACTGAGATTTATTGGAGGAATCCTAAGGAAATGCAGTCGGAAAACAAAGGAAGTAGGTTACAGTACACTTGTTCGCCAACTGCTTGAATACTGCCCACCGGTGTGGCATCTGTACCAGATAGGGTTGATAGAAGACATAGAGAAGATCCAACGGAGAGCAGCACGCTTCGTTACAGGATCATTTAGTAATCGCGAAAGCTTTACGGAGGTGATAGATAGACTCCAGTGGAAGAATCTGCAAGAGAGACGCTCAGTAACTAAGAGAGACACTCAGTAACTCGGTACGGGCTTTTGTTGAAGTTTCGAGAACATACCTTCACCGAGGAGTCAAGCAGTATATTGCTGCCTCCTGCGTATATCTCGCGAAGAGACCATGAGGGTAAATTCAGAGAGATTAGAGCCCATACAGAGGCATACCGACACTCTTTCTTTCCACGAACAATACGAGACTCGAATAGAAGGGAGAACCAATAGAGGTACTCAAGGTACCCTCCGCCATACACCGTCAGGTGGCTTGCGGACTATGGATGTAGATGTAGATGAAGATATATGCAATTTCCGTTGATCCACGTTCCAGTGTCGGTGATTCCATGTCCACTATAATCGCACTTTGCACTGCCGTTGGGGCAACGTTGGGAACTCATAGGGGTATGAATATGCAGATTATTAAGGAGTATCTATCTGATTATTACACTCCCATCTGTGCCACAGTTTGGCTCACTAGAGGCAAGTATATACCATTCTAATAAATGGATAGCACCAGTTTGTTTTTGTTCTACAATATTACTTTTATTGTTAATCGGTTTTCGGCTTACAAGGCCATCTTCAGACATTTAGGGTAACAATTAGGTCGGTCGTCGGGAATACCGCGAAAAATGTCTGAAGATGGCCTTGTAAGCCGAAAACCGGTACAATAAAAGTAATATTGTACAACAAAAGCAAACTGCTGCTTTTCATTTATTATAATGTTGTTCTGCCAAGAACCGACGGAAGATTCTGTTAATATGATATACCATTGTCTCTCCCATGAGGGTGTACTGAAAAGTAATGCCTACAATTTTTTATATGAAAGCCCCTACAGCTTTTTAAATAATACAAATGTTATTAACATTCTACAAATTCATTCTTCTTTGTTTGCAGCCCTCTGTCGCTAGAGCGCTCTGAATTGTACCGTGTACAATGGCGTTGGGTAACGTAATTACGAGTATATCGGTGCATGACAAACAGCGTGCTGTAATCGAGTTTGGAATTCGAAGAGTTCGTCCACACATGGGGCACCTTATCCTCCAGCATGATAATACCAGACCTCATGCTAGCGCAGAGACATGTGCAGCAATCCGACGCCTTGGGGTCACTGTCATCGATCATCTTTCATACAGCCCCGGCTTGGAAGCATCCGATTTTCATCTGTTTCCAAAACTTTAATATCACTTTACACGAAATCACTTTGATAGTGTTGATGTGGTGCAAGCAGAGGTGAGGTTGTGCCTCCGTCAAGAAAGTCAAACATTCTACAGTGACGGTATTAACAAAATGGTCACTCGTCGGAAGAAATGTGTTCGTCACCAGGGTGACTATGTTGAGAAACAGATGTGTCGTCATGAAGAATAAAGATGCAGAATGCTAATAACATTCGTTTGGTTTAAAAAGTTTTAGGAGTTCTCATATTAAAAACAATTCAAGGCATTACTTTTCAACACGCCCTCCTAGTTTTTATTTGTGAATATGTCTACTACTTAATTGTACGTTTCACGTATACATCTAAGATGCTTCTTCTATTTTTTTTCGCAATATTCACGACGACCGACTTAATTGTTACCCTCAGGTGCCGTGAGCTGTGCTGTTACATGTATTCATTATCTTGACTCCAACCAGACTGTGAAATATTGTTGGTCTTGCACCGCCATTTATAGCTAACTAGTTGCCTACGTATTTATTTTGCCACTTTTCTATTAGAACCGGAAACAAAAAAAAAAAATAAACTGTGTTTTTAGTGTAATATCTAAAAAATTTCATTTCCATGTATTCGTGAAAACACCTTTGAAATTATGAGACAGTCGTACAAAGAACTATAGATAATGTGGAAATGTATAAGTAGAGCTGTTTTGCGTGCCTACAACGCGATTTTGTAAACGTCTCTATGGCAACACCTCTTCATCCGCCTACAGCAGTTTGCCCTTGGCAATTAAGCCTGTTATAAGCGCTATAGCCCAGTCAAACTGTCTGGAAAGGAGCCTATACCTTGAAAAGGATGGGGAACAAGATGTTATTTTTTAACCCATTAATATGGTTTGGAATACAGGAAAAGCAAGTTTTTCTAACGATTTTTATGTTGGCTAAACTTTCTGTAGTCAAAAAAACTTTGAAAATTTGGAACTTTTTGCATTATTTAAAAAAAACTGTTGCTTGTGCTCCTAGCGCTCTGACGTCTATTTCCTTTTCAAAAGAGCACAAAATACTCTACAAGTTCTACTACTACAACTTATTTCTGTACCCAAAACTAACAGCGCTACAGTTCGTCAAAAAATACCAGTTTTTCAAATTTTTAACAAAATGGCAAAATACCAAGTTTTTGAGCACTTATTTCAGTTACTGTTTTTATAGTAGATATGTATTATATGTGATGTTGTACAAAATACCAGAACAGCAAATAGATGCAAAATGTTTTTTACATAAAAACGCGGCGTGAACTGTTTTATAATCTAAAAATAACACATATTGTTTTGGTCTTCAGTCCAGAGACTGGTTTGATGCAGCTCTCCGTGCTACTCTATCCTGTGCAAGATTCTTCATCGCCCAGTACCTATTGCAACCTACATCCTTCTGAATCTGCTTAGTGTATTCATCTCTTGGTCTCCCTCTACGATTTTTACCCTGCTCACTGACCTCCAATACGAAATTGGTGATCCTCTGATGCCTCAGAATATGTCCTACCAACCGATCCCTTCCTCTAGTGAAGTTGTGCCACAAATTTCTCTCCTTCCCAATTATGTTCAATACCTCCTCATTAGTTATGTGATCTACCCACCTAATCTTCAGCATTCTTCTGTAGTGCCACATTTTGAAAGCTTCTATTCTCTTCTTGTCTAAACTATTTATCGTCCTTGTTTCACTTCCATACATGGCTACACTCCATACAAATATTTTGAGAAAAGACTTCCTGACACTTAAATCTATACTAGATGTTAACAAATTTCTCTTCTTCAGAAACGCTTTTCTTCCCATAGCCAGTCTACATTTAATATCCTCTCTACTTCGACCATCATCAGTTATCTTGCTCCCCAAATAGCAAAACTCCTTTACTACTTCAAGTGTCTCATTTCCTAATCTAATTCCCTCAGCATCACCCTACTTAATTCGACTACATTCCATTATCCTCGTTTCGTTTTTGTTGATGTTCATCTTATATCCTCCTTTCAAGACACTGTCCATTCCGTTCAACTGCTCTTCCAGGTCCTTTGCCGTCTCTGACAGAATTACAATGTCATCGGTGAAGCTCAAAGTTTTTATTTCTTCTCCATGGATTTTAATACCTACTCCGAACTTTTCTTTTGTTTCCTTTACTGCTTGCTCAACATACAGATTGAATAACATCGGGGAGAGGCTACTACCCTGTCCCACTCCCTTCTCAACCACTGCTTCCCTTTCGTGCCCCTCGACTCTTATAACTGCCATCTGGTTTCTGTAAAAACTGTAAATAGCCTTCCGCTCCCTGTTTTTTGCCCCTGCCACCTTCAGAATTTGAAAGAGAGTATTCCAGTCAACATTGTCAAAAGCTTTCTCTAAGTCTACAAATACTAAATAACACATATCAAAACAAAACTGTATCGTTCTAGATCCCACTAGAGATGCGAAATGCGTCTGGGAGGAATAAATTACAGTGCAACAAGAAATGACGGTGTTTATTTACGGAACAAGTGTTTTTATGCTTGTTGCAGAGGATGACCACAAACAAACTTGTTAAGAACTAAACTGATCGATAGGCTTAGTGGGTATCCAGTTTTCGTTGTATGATTGAAAATGAAAATATCTTTCAATTTCACTACAGGCCAACTAGGTCGTGTACAGTTTTACTGGGTGATTTTTTTTTGTTTTGGAGGGGGGGGGGGGGCAGAATACACTTTCTCATACTGTGTTTTGAACATATCCATCTCTCTTCAGAAAGGGCTACTGCACTTTGGATGTCCTTATTGCCACCTCTGTCCTGCAAATAGTGGGACTGATGATGAGATGAGAGTATGGGTTTGGTGGAGGGATAAGTGGATGGGGACGAGCACTTGAAGCTCTTCAAGCTCTGTCTTGTGACAGCCAGAGCGAGAGCACCAGCAGCAGCGAGTACTGTTTG
Organism: Schistocerca piceifrons; assembly: GCF_021461385.2. Classification (NCBI taxonomy): domain Eukaryota; kingdom Metazoa; phylum Arthropoda; class Insecta; order Orthoptera; family Acrididae; genus Schistocerca; species Schistocerca piceifrons. The sequence continues at coordinate 137,395,818 of NC_060140.1, forward strand.
TATAAAGCGTTTATTTTGCATTTTGTTTACGATCTTCCACTAAGGAAGGGATTCTATTTGTGTTTATCTGCTCTGCATAGTAACTAACAGTTCTTGATAAAACTTTACGTAGTTTTCGTGTTAGATTTCTTAGTGTTTTCTTGATCGTTTAGAACAGAAAGCGCCCTAAAACCGTCTTTTGTTTGTTTCGCGGCCGTTAGCCACTAGTCACTTGAATCAGCAGTTGTCTTGTGACAGCCAGAGCGAGAGCACCAGCAGCAGCGAGTACTGTTTGTATAAAGCGTTTTTGTACTTATTTGCTGCGCTTAGCTTTTAAATAGTTTTTCTGGGAAAACCTAGCGTAGTTTTCGCGTCTCGTATTTCAGTGAGTGTTTCTTGATTATCAGAGTAGCTCATCAGAAGATTATCTTGGGAATTTGTCACCGTATAGAGTAGGGTAAACATAGTCATGTGTAGGGACTGTGGTTGTTGTGAGCGGACGCAAGGAGAATTGGCCACTCTTCGGGGGCAGGTGGAGGCTTTGTCTGTTAGGCTCATCGAGCTCGAGGCGCAGGCGTCGGCTCGTAGTGGCGTTGGGGCAACTGTGGTGAGACCTATGCCTACTTCGGTGGCCTTGGAATCACATGGAACCCCTGATGTCGCTGCGTCTTCCGGCAGTGAGCATCTTACCGGTCAGCCATCACTCCAGGGTGAATGGCGGACAGTGGTGGGCTCGCGCGTGCCTGGCCGAAAGGCGAAGGTGGGATCTGGCCGCGTGGCAGCTGCCTTACCCCTTTCCAACAGGTACGGGGTGCTTCCTAGTGGTGATGACATCGTTTCCGAGCCACCACAGGATGCCTCGCCTGTTGGGCCAGTGGCCGATTCTCCGGCAAGGTCCCGACAGTCACAGAGGGCGGGCCTATTAGTTATAGGGAGCTCCAACGTTAGGCGGGTTATGAAGCCCCTCAGGAAAATAGCGGGTAGGTCGGGGAAGAATGCCAGTGTGCACTCGGTGTGCTTGCCGGGGGGTCTCGTCCGTAATGTGGAGGAGGCCCTTCCGGCAGCTATTGAACGCACTGGGTGTGACCGGCTGCAGATAGTAGCACATGTCGGAACGAATGACGCCTGCCGCTTGGGTTCTGAGGCCATCCTTTGTTCCTTCCGGCGGCTGGCTGATTTGGTGAAGACAACCAGCATCGCACGCGGAGTGCAAGCTGAGCTTAATATCTGCAGCATAGTGCCCAGAGTCGATCGCGGTCCTCTGGTTTGGAGCAGTGTGGAGGGTCTAAACCAGAGGCTCAGACGACTCTGCGACTATAATGGTTGCAAATTCATCGACCTCCGTTGTTGGGTGGAGAACTGTAGGGCCCCCCTAGACAGGTCAGGCGTGCACTACACACCGGAAGCAGCTACTAGGGTAGCAGAGTACGTGTGGCGTGCACACGGGGGTTTTTTAGGTTAGAGGGACCCCCCCTTGGGCGAAACGATAAAATACCTGACGGCTTACCAGAGAGGACATTATCATCGTTGATAAAGAACGTCCGTCCTCAGAGACCAAAAACAGGAAAAGTTAACGAAATATTGGTAAACTGCAGGAGTATCCAGGGCAAGGTTCCTGAATTAGTATCTCTTATTGAAGGAAATAGTGCGCATATAGTATTAGGGACGGAAAGTTGGTTAAAACCGGAAGTGAACAGTAACGAAATCCTAGACACAGAATGGAATATATACCGCAAGGATAGGATAAACGCCAATGGTGGAGGAGTATTTATAGCAGTAAAGAATTCAATAATATCCAGTGAAGTTATTAGCGAATGCGAATGTGAAATAATCTGGGTTAAGTATCAAAGGTGGGTCAGATATGATAGTCGGATGCTTCTATAGACCACCTGCATCAGCAACCGTAGTAGTTGAGCGCCTCAGAGAGAACCTGCAGAACGTCGTGAAGAAGTTTCGTGATCATACTATTGTAATAGGGGGAGACTTCAATCTACCAGGTATAGAATGGGATAGTCACACAATCAGAACTGGAGCCAGGGACAGAGACTCTTGTGACATTATCCTGACTGCCTTGTCCGAGAATTACTTCGAGCAGATAGTTAGAGAACCAACTCGTGAAGCTAACGTTTTAGACCTCATAGCAACAAATAGACCGGAACTTTTCGACTCCGTGAATGTAGAAGAGGGTATCAGTGATCATAAGTCAGTGTTTGCATCAATGACTACAAGTGTAATAAGAAATGCCAAGAAAGGAAGGAAAATATATTTGCTTAACAAGAGTGATAGGGCACAAATCGCAGAATATCTGAGTGACCACCATCAAACGTTCATTTCTGAGGAAGAGGATGTGGAACAAAAATGGAAAAAATTCAGAAACATCGACCAGTACGCCTTAGATAAGTTCGTACCGACTAAGGTCCAAAGCGAGGGGAAAGATCCACCGTGGTATAACAATCATGTACGAAAGGTACTACGGAAACAAAGAAAGCTTCATCATAGGTTTAAGAGTAGTCGAATCATAGCTGATAAGGAAAAGCTGAACGAAGCGAAAAAGAGCGTAAAGAGAGCAATGAGAGAAGCATTCAACGAATTCGAACATAAAACATTGGCAAACAATCTAAACAAGAACCCTAAAAAGTTTTGGTTATATGTAAAATCGGTAAGCGGATCTAAATCCCCTATTCAGTCACTCGTTGACCACGATGGCACCGAAACAGAGGACGACCGAAGAAAGGCAGAAATACTGAATTCAGTGTTCCGAAACTGTTTCACTGCGGAAAATCGTAACACGATCCCTGACTTCAGCCGTCGCACGGACGCCAAAATGGAAAATATTGAAATAAACGATATCGGAATTGAAAAACAACTGCTATCACTTAGTAGCGGAAAAGCATCCGGACCAGACGAGATACCCTTAAGATTGTACAGTGATTATGCTAAAGAACTTGCCCCCTTTCTATCAGCAATTTATCGTAGATCGCTGGAAGAACGTAAAGTACCTAGCGACTGGAAGAAAGCGCAGGTCGTTCCCATTTTCAAGAAGGGTCATAAATCATATGCGAATAATTATAGGCCTATTTCGCTTACGTCAATCTGTTGTAGAATAATGGAACATGTTTTGTGTTCTCGTATTATGACGTTCTTAGATAATACAAATCTCCTTCATCATAACCAACATGGATTCCGCAAACAGAGATCATGTGAAACTCAGCTCGCCCTATTTGCCCAAGAAATTCACAGTGCCGTAGACACTGGCGAGCAGATTGATGCCGTATTCCTGGACTTCAGGAAGGCATTTGATACGGTTCCGCACTTACGTTTAGTGAAAAAAATACGAGCTTACGGAATATCGGACCAGGTTTGTGATTGGATTCAGGATTTCCTAGAAGAAAGAACACAACATGTCATTCTTAACGGTTCAAAATCTGCAGATGTAGAGGTAATTTCGGGAGTACCGCAGGGAAGCGTGATAGGACCTTTATTGTTTACAATATACATAAATGACTTAGTTGACAACATCGGTAGCTCCGTGAGGCTATTTGCAGATGACACGGTTGTCTACAAGAAAGTAGCAACATCAGAAGACTCGTACGTACTCCAGGAGGACCTGCAGAGGATTAATGCATGGTGCGACAGCTGGCAGCTTTCCCTAAACGTAGATAAATGTAATATAATGCGCATACATAGGGGCAGGAATCCAGTCCAGTACGATTATGCCATAGGTGGTAAATCATTGGAAGCGGTAACGACCGTAAAATACTTAGGAGTTACTATCCGGAGCGATCTGAAGTGGAATGATCACATAAAACAAATAGTGGGAAAAGCAGGCGCCAGGTTGAGATTCATAGGAAGAATTCTAAGAAAATGTGACTCATCGACGAAAGAAGTAGCTTACAAAACGCTTGTTCGTCCGATTCTTGAGTATTGCTCATCAGTATGGGACCCTTACCAGGTTGGATTAATAGAAGAGATAGACATGATCCAGCGAAAAGCAGCGCGATTCGTCATGGGGACATTTAGTCAGCGCGAGTGCGTTACGGAGATGCTGAACAAGCTCCAGTGGCGGACACTTCAAGAAAGGCGTTACGCAATACGGAGAGGTTTATTATCGAAATTACGAGAGAGCACATTCCGGGAAGAGATGGGCAACATATTACTACCGCCCACATATATCTCGCGTAATGATCACAACGAAAAGATCCGAGAAATTAGAGCAAATACGGAGACTTACAAGCAGTCGTTCTTCCCACGTGAATGGAACAGGGAAGGGGGGATCAGATAGTGGTACAATAAGTACCCTCCGCCACACACCGTAAGGTGGCTCGCGGAGTATAGATGTAGATGTAGATGTAGATGTATACGTCACTTATACGAATATGCTTCCGCTGAAGCGAATTAGGATCAACTACTCGCCTCTTCTGTTTTGGCAGAGTGATTGCTTCATGTGCAATATTTTCGCAGTTTGTGCATGCGCATGGGAGTATCACATAGGGGAGTGGAGTGCTGGCCTCAGTATTCTCCAATACCGCATCACGGTAACACCATTGATAGAGAATGACACAATGATTTTTAGGCAACGCATGGTCCTTAGGACGAATATGGGGAGTCTGCAGACTGTGAAACGCATATACTTGGTGGCCTCGCAAAAATCCACCTTCATTAATGATACTATGCGCCCTACTCTATGATACCATCGTTCCAGTGGCAGCATCAGGAAGAGACGAATAGTTATACCGCTTCTTAGCAGAGATAAATGCAAATTCTGATAATCGGCCAATGTCGTAGTGATGCCAGACCGCGGATGAAATCCGACCGTGTGTGCCTGAAATGTAGTGAGGAATTGGTTGTCACGATTTGTGCTCAACAGGTGGCAGATTATTATTTTGGAAACATGACCACCACTGAGTCTGACCTGCCTTCAAGCTACCGAAGACCATTCATCCTATTTGGTTCAGCAAATGACGCCTGGCTACTACTAAGGCTGTCCTCCCTTACGGACCAGCAACTACTATAAATGTGACACTTTGTTGTTTTGATTGTTATTGTACTAATGATACGGTAGGATTGTAGTTCCGTTGATTTCCATATAGTGTCTTTTTGCTGTAAATTGTTTTATTGGCTTTCGGGTGATCCCATTCGGCCAACTAAATATACTGATACGATAAATAACACTCAAATACATAAATACAGTAGCTTGACGATTAGTATAAAAATTAGAAAGTGTATGACTGTCAGATCCGAAGATTAAGGCGACTGCTTTATATTTCATTAAAGTTTCTCGTATAGTTTTTTTATTTTTTTTTTTATCCGACTTAGGACGTCTTTCCATGATAATACACTCCTGGAAATGGAAAAAAGAACACATTGACACCGGTGTGTCAGACCCACCATACTTGCTCCGGACACTGCGAGAGGGCTGTACAAGCAATGATCACACGCACGGCACAGCGGACACACCAGGAACCGCGGTGTTGGCCGTCGAATGGCGCTAGCTGCGCAGCATTTGTGCACCGCCGCCGTCAGTGTCAGCCAGTTTGCCGTGGCATACGGAGCTCCATCGCAGTCTTTAACACTGGTAGCATGCCGCGACAGCGTGGACGTGGACCGTATGTGCAGTTGACGGACGTATACGCGAGGGCGTATAGTGGGCATGCGGGAGGCCGGGTGGACGTACCGCCGAATTGCTCAACACGTGGGGCGTGAGGTCTCCACAGTACATCGATGTTGTCGCCAGTGGTCGGCGGAAGGTGCACGTGCCCGTCGACCTGGGACCGGACCGCAGCGACGCACGGATGCACGCCAAGACCGTAGGATCCTACGCAGTGCCGTAGGGGACCGCACCGCCACTTCCCAGCAAATTAGGGACACTGTTGCTCCTGGGGTATCGGCGAGGACCATTCGCAACCGTCTCCATGAAGCTGGGCTACGGTCCCGCACACCGTTAGGCCGTCTTCCGCTCACGCCCCAACATCGTGCAGCCCGCCTCCAGTGGTGTCGCGACAGGCGTGAATGGAGGGACGAATGGAGACGTGTCGTCTTCAGCGATGAGAGTCGCTTCTGCCTTGGTGCCAATGATGGTCGTATGCGTGTTTGGCGCCGTGCAGGTGAGCGCCACAATCAGGACTGCATACGACCGAGGCACACAGGGCCAACACCCGGCATCATGGTGTGGGGAGCGATCTCCTACACTGGCCGTACACCACTGGTGATCGTCGAGGGGACACTGAATAGTGCACGGTACATCCAAACCGTCATCGAACCCATCGTTCTACCATTCCTAGACCGGCAAGGGAACTTGCTGTTCCAACAGGACAATGCACGTCCGCATGTATCCCGTGCCACCCAACGTGCTCTAGAAGGTGTAAGTCAACTACCCTGGCCAGCAAGATCTCCGGATCTGTCCCCCATTGAGCATGTTTGGGACTGGATGAAGCGTCGTCTCACGCGGTCTGCACGTCCAGCACGAACACTGGTCCAACTGAGGCGCCAGGTGGAAATGGCATGGCAAGCCGTTCCACAGGACTACATCCAGCATCTCTACGATCGTCTCCATGGGAGAATAGCAGCCTGCATTGCTGCGAAAGGTGGATATACACTGTACTAGTGCCGACATTGTGCATGCTCTGTTGCCTGTGTCTATGTGCCTGTGGTTCTGTCAGTGTGATCATGTGATGTATCTGACCCCAGGAATGTGTCAATAAAGTTTCCCCTTCCTGGGACAATGAATTCACGGTGTTCTTATTTCAATTTCCAGGAGTGTAGAACACCGACCGAAATTGGTATCTAATGTTCCAGACTGTTAATGTTTCTTAGTAACTCTGTCGAGACGTCCTTCCTCCCGGTATATGCGGGGAAAGAAAATGTTATTTAGGTCTTCCTCTTGAATACAGAAGTGATAGTACGGTCGATGTTGATGTTATGAAAATGGTATCCAAATCGATCGTGATCAAACATCATGCAGGATATTCTGAGTAAGAATTCTCGTCTGTAGTTGAGTTGCGTTAGTGTACGTTTTACCGTATTATTGGTTTTGCAACTTTTCACTAATTTATGAATAATATTGTATCTGGTGACGCTAATACACGTGAGTAATCTTCGTCTTTTGTTTAACGTCTCTTCATTTCCAGTATAATGTGAAGAAATGCCCATTTCTGTTGTAATGTTTTATTTTGGTGCTAACAGGTGTACGAGAGTCACGAAGCATATTTGCAAGAAATAAGAAATGCCGAGGAAGATATAATGAGGAAGTGTGCGGTGTCAGAAGTTGCGAAACGTCAGAATCCAAAGAACGCCAAGAACATTCTTATTGAGGACTCCGACAAATACTTCCTCAACAAATTTCCTCTTATAAAGTTTTCTTGCTTGCGGATTCCGCCACATAAGAAGATTATTGGTATGTTTAATGATATAATTCTCCTGCAAGTAGATACTGAACTTTTTTCTGTGATTTGAAAACAGAGTGTTGTTGATGATATAATTACCTTAATCTATGCGCACGGTTTATAATTTCACTCATCTTGTGTTCTCACTTTAATAACTATGCATATACGGGGAATGTAGACCTTGCTATCGGAATTAATAAAAAGGTGATCCATTCCTACAGTTTGCTATTAAAAGTTGGACATTATACCTGATACTAATGTGGCTTTGATCATATTCACTCATTTTTCTATAATTATCCATAATTACTTTTCAAGGTATACAGTCGATTTCGTTATCTCCAAGAGTGATCACTTAAAGTGCTATCTTCTATTGGAAAAAGATCAACAAAGCAGGTTGTCACATAACATTAAGTGTGAGAGAGAGAAGGCGGATGCGGCATGCCTAAACCGTGAAGTGGTCAAAATAGTGATTGTAGTTAATGCAGTGATCCAGGGGCGTTTCGACAACATTTTTCCCCACAAGCGACAAACCATTTGGCGACGGGGAATGGCTGTGCCGAGTTGGGGAGCGACCTTTTCGTGTATACAGCGGTGGGCTCCGTCCCACAGATCGAGTAAAATCGTTGCGTGAACAGTACTATTGTGATGGTTGACGTCTTGTGGCGTAACAGTCGTCAAACACTTCCCTCTCTTTGTCTGCTGAAGTGTTCAATGTGTCCGGGGCCTCCGCTGTGGAAACACAGCGCCTTGTTGTCTTTTGTGTTCCAACTATCTGTTATTCTGCAGGGCCTTGTACTGGTTTTAGGACTTGGTTGTACCTGCGTTGATCGGGTGGTGGAATGCGGTTAGATTGGCTGCGGCGTATGTCTGAGTTTGCTGGGTGCATTCTTCCTGTTGCATTTGGCTGCTGGCGAAAATTGGTGCTGAAAACCGATACACCTCTTCTTCAGCATTCTCTATTACATCCTGACGTATGTCTATCTCTCTTGCTTACTCGGTCCGTCAGTTCTGGTTGCCATAAACTGCTGTATCTCTTCTCTCACTACGTGGCATATGAGAGAGCGAGGTCATGGTGATCTCCGATAGTTGCCACAGGAACCACATTAGGGAGTCAACCACACCTCTTTCGTCCGACTTTTTTCTGTTGCATTTCCTCGATGCACTGGCATTACTTGATGAATTCTTCTGTTGTTATGACATTTTGTACCAGAAGAGATTGATGCATGTCTTATGTGACTCAATTCAACACGTGTGAGATTTTCCCAGCTTCTGTCATATTAGGATCAAAAGTGTTGCAAAGGGAAAGAACATTCTGTATGTATGACTGTCATTTCGTCATGACGCTGGACCCTGTTCTTCAGTTGTTCTTCTTCTGTTGATTTTCTCAAGATGTTTTCTTCAGTTGTATCTGGAATTTGTTCCATTTACTGAGCTTCTCTTCGTTGTTCTCGAACCATTGCTGGGCTGTGCCGTCCAAGTAAAGGCATACATTTACCACATGCGTCATGTCATCCCACCTGTTGTAGTTGGCAACTCGGTCGAATACTTTCAGCCCTTCCGTCGGTCCTAATCACCAGGCTCTCTGGAGAACACTGTTGGATGTCTGACATGCAGCTGAGTTGTTGCTGTTTTAGAATCCAATAGTTTCCTGAATACACGGACCCTGGGAATAATGTACTGCCTGTATTTCGGTTCCTGTTCGTGTAGGCGATGGCTTTTATGTTGCCTAATTAGGGCCACGGTGGTGTAGATGTACTGAAGTACCCGGCGAACGGGAACGGGTGGCGACGGGAACAGCTCCTGGCATCCCCTCTACCACTAACGTTACCAGCTCCAGATTAACATGCTGACATGGTGCACACACGCAATAAGGACAGGAAAAAGAACCAAGGCAAAATTCTTAGAGGACGTTATTGGTAGAGGACGTACGTAACTTCTGCACTCCCCTCATGACTGTAAGAATAGGAAAACGTCTAATTTATTTGTTCGAGAAAGTACGTACTTACAAACAAATCTTCCAGTGAAACTTCCTGGCAGATTAAAACTGTGTGCCCGACCGAGAGAGCTTCTGTAAAGTTTGGAAGGTAGGAGACGAGATACTGGCAGAAGTAAAGCTGTGAGTACCGGGCGTGAGTCGTGCTTCGGTAGCTCAGATGGTAGAGCACTTGCCCGCGAAAGACAAAGGTCCCGAGTTCGAGTCTCGGTCGGACACACAGTTTTAATCTGCCAGGAAGTTTCATATCAGCGCACACTCCGCTGCAGAGTGAAAATCTCATTCTGAAATCTTCAGTATTTAGAAGGCAGTAAACGGCACCTTTTTACTTTAACTTTTGTATCTCGTTTCGTTTCTGAGTGCCATAAATCAAATAGCATTGTATTTTTTTCGTTAAACAGGTCTGATTGTTTCTTTGGTTAATCAGTTTTCATTAAAAATGTGCACCTATCTGCTACATTACGGAGCACCGAAAGTCAAATCACTCCCATACTCAGAGAACGACTATAGTGGAACAGATGCAGGAAACGTGTACCACCACTCATGGCAAGGTTCTTGTGAAGGTGGTTTGCTGTTGCCTTACTCCAACCTGTTATGCAGTGTCAAATATGTATCTGTGGCATGTTGGTGACCGTAATGAGTCTTTTTACAGAGCGGTATTGGGTTTGTATTGTTATGGATGAAGGTGAGGGGGATGATGGAATCCAGAACCGGCACATAGCCTAGTCGTCTCGAATAGCACCTAGGGGTTCGCCGAGGTTAACGTCCCCATGCACTGGACGGATCACGATCGACAGTGTAACACTCCCTCACTTCATGAGACACTGCAGAGAGGTTAAGAATTTAGTCCAGGACATTGCCGTAAAGACGAGCGTCACCTCACAAGCGTGCGCTAACGACTTCGGCTAAGGAGGCAGGATTATCCATACATAGAGTAGGTTTTATCTTTCTCTAGGTATTGTAAAACGTAAATACAGTGAAGTGACAAAAGTCATGAGACAGCGATATGAACATATACAGATGGAAGTAGTATCGCATACACAAGGTATAGGGACCGATGACGTCAGCAGTGTGGTCCCATAAGACCTTACTACAAAATTTACCACACAAGGTACAAAAGGGCAGTGCATTGGCGGAGCTGTCATTTCTACTCAGGTGATTCATGTGAAACGGTTTCCGACGTGGTTATGGCCGCACGACGGGAGGTAACGGACTTTGAACGTGGAATGTTAGTTGGAGCTACATGTATGGAAATCGTTAGGCAATTCAATATTCCAAGATCCACAGCTTCAAGAGTGTGCTGAGAACACCAAGTTTCTGGCATTACCCCTCACCACAGACAATACTGTGGCCGATGGCCTTCACTTAACGACCAAGAGCAGCGGCGTTTGCGTAGAGTTGTCAGTTCTAACGGACAAGCAACACTGCCTGTAATAGGCGTAGAAATCAAAGTAGGGTGTACGATGCAAATATCCGTTAGAACAGTGCGGCGAAATTTGGCGTTAATGGGTTATGGCAGCACACCATCGAAGCGAATGCCTTTGCTATAGTCTGCACAGAATACCATGGCCGGTAAGTGCGCAGATGGCAGGGCATGCGTGGGGAGAGTGGTAGTGGTGGGGGTTATGGGCAGGGATTGTAGGGGTAATACCGAGGACTGGAGGGGAAGTGCCGTTTCAAACTGAAGCCTACGCACACATTTTTTGCAACTTTTAAGTGGGGCCCATCCACACACACATTTGCATGGTGACCATGCAAAACAATCTACTGTCACCTCTGCTTTCTTTAGAATCTACGACGAATTCCGCCGAAATGCAGCGATTTATTTTCGCCTGGCTTGTTAACCATTTGTAAGTTTCAGAGAAACGTCATGAGGGGCGAATTTTGAGTAAAACCTACACATTTCTCTGGTTGCCATGTTAAAATTTGCTTGTTTTGCCAAACAGCGGAGTTTACACAACCTCAACTCATTAAGATGTTGTGCAGACACAATTACGAGAGAATTCTGAAACTGTGGTAGTATTAAGTGAGGAACTGAGGAAGAGTAAGGTCTATAGCTTATAAAAAAAAGCCCATCCTTGGTACAAAAAAAAAGTGTAATGGCTTTACTTACGATGTTCCAAATTTCTCGTTACACCAGCTTTGATTGTCGTTAAAAAATTACATTCTTTCATCGAAAAAGTCTATAGTTAGTGGAATAACAAGGTAGATAATGAAGTTTTCCACAATAATCATATGGTAACATACTCTCCTCTTTGTGTGCTATCATTTGACAAAATCTCATTTTGACATCTTAAACCGTTTATGAAGTATGAGGAATGATATGGATATTTCACTCTGGCTTTATCGCTGGCGCCGCGCGACAGCAAATGAGTGTTCTACTTCAGGTCACTTTTCTTGAGATTGGCGACAGATAGATGCCTCTAACAAAGTCTAAAGAAAAATTCAATATGGTAGCTAAATTTTATATGCAACAAAATATTATGTAATATGCACCAAACGCAAAATCATAGCGACGTCTGTTTTTCATTGCAAACTTTTGTGAATTTCGCGCAATGTCTTACTTCCACGTAAATATCACAATGGCTATGACCATTCACCAAATGTTGGCACATCATCGTGAACCAGACACATGAAGCTGTAAGTAAATCAAAAATGATTTTTTTTTAGCGAACAGTTACTACACTACTGGCCATTAAAATTGCTACACCAAGAAGAAATGCAGATGATAAACGAGTATTCATTGGACAAATATATTATACTAGAACTGACATGTGATTACATTTTCACGCAATTTGGGTCCATAGATCCTAAGAAATCAGTACTCAGAACAACCACCTCTGGCCATAATAACGGCCTTGATACGCCTGGGCCTTGAGTCAAACAGAGCTTGGATGACGTGTACAGGTACAGCTGCCCATGTAGCTTCAACACGATACCACAGTTCATCAAGAGTTGTGACTGGCGTATTGTGACGAACCAGTTGCTCGGCCACCATTGACCAGACGTTTTCAATTGGTGAGAGATCTGGAGAATGTGCTGGCCAGGGCAGCAGTCGAACATTTTCTGTATCCAGAAAGGCCTGTACAGGAACTGGAACATGCGGTCGTGCATTACCCTGCTGAAATGTAGGGTTTCGCAGGGATCGAATGAAGGGTAGAGCCACTGGTCGTAACACATCTGAAATGTAACGTCCACTGTTCAAAGTGCAGTCAATGCGAACAAGAGGTGACCGAGACGTGTTGCTAATGGCACCCCGTACCATCACACTGGGTGATACGCCAGTATGGCGATGACGAATACACGCTTCCAATGTGCGTTCACCGCGATGTCGCCAAACACGGATGCGACCATCATGATGCTGTAAACAGAACCTGGATTCATCTGAAAAAATGACGTTTTGTCATTCGTGCACCCAGGTTCGTCATTGATTATACCATCGGAGGCTCTCCTGTCTGTGACGCAGCGTCAAGGGTAACCGCAGCCATGGTCTCCGAGCTGATAGTCCATGCTACTGCAAACGTCGTCGAACTGTTTGTGCAGATGGTTGTTGTCTTGCAAACGTCCCCATATGTTGACTCAGGGATCGAGATGTGGCTACACGATCCGTTACAGCCATCGCCCGATATGAATCCCATCGAACATTTATGGTACATAATTAAAAGGTCATTTAGTGCAAAAAATCCTGCACCAGCAACACTTCTGCTATTATGGACGGCTATAAGAGGCAGCATGGCTCAGTATTTCTGCAGGGGACTTCCAACGACGTACTGAGTCTATGCTACCTAAAGTTGCTGCACTACGCCTGGAAAAGGAGGAGGAGGTGATTAGAGTTTAACGTCCCTTTGACAACGAGGTCATTGGAGACGGAGCACAAGCTAGGATTAGGGGAGGTTGGAGAAGGAAATCGGCCGTCCCCTTTCAAAGGAACTATCCCGGAATTTACGGAAAACCTAAATCAGGATGGCTGGACGCGTGTTTGAACCGTCGTCCTCCCGAATGCGATTTCAGTGTACTAACCACTGTGCTATCGCGCTCGGTGGCAAATGAGATCCGACACGATATCGGTCGGTATCCCATGACTTTAGTCACCTCAGTGTACAAGGGGCGATCAAAAAGTTTTCGATTGACCGCTATACAGTCCAGAATCTGTATTTCAATCAGGCAAAATCTCCTTGAGCACTGAGGCAATCATCCAGCCGACGCACCATGTTGAAGATACCGTTTGGTAAAATACCGTGTCTTGGTACATGAAGTAGTCCGTAACTGGCTGTTGCACATCCTCGTCCAAAGGGTATCGTCGACCCTTCAAGGACATTTTTAATGTCCCCAAGGCGTTACAGTCGAATAGGGAGAGATCAGGACTATAGGGCTGGTTCTAGAGTGTCTTCCACTCGAGTTTGCGTAACTTCTACGTTACGACATTTACGGTATGGCGACGTGCGTTATCGTGAGGCAGCAGCACCGTTTGTCGCACTTTTCATTTCACCGTCGTTTTCGACAGACATGCTGTCCCATACACATTTTACATTCTCCGATGGATGTCTACCGGTTTGTAGAGTTACATGTGACTGTTGGTAAAAATGGAACTCTCAAACAATTGCTTTGTTGCCCGTCCGTCTGCTGTTTGTCTGTATGCATGTACGAGTGTTAAAAGCCCTTTTTCTCATGAACGGGTAGGCGTACCAGGTTTAAATTTTTGTCACATACGGCAGTCTATGTTCCTTGGTGTTGTAAAAAACTGAAGCTTCTAAGTCAACTCAATCAAAAGATTCTGCCGTCACATATTTTGAAACTTGAAAACCCTGTCATCAAAACCTGTAGGGTGCTCCCTGGTGATCTCATAAAATGCGGGGAAAAGCAAGGTTTCACAGTACAAGTAAAGAAAAATATCTCGCTCACCCCGTTAGCCGAGTGGTCTAACGCACTGCTTTCCGGAGCGGGAAGGAGCGCCTGGTCCCCGCCACGAATCCGCCCAGCGGACTTGTGTCGAGGTCCGGTGAGCTGGCCAGACTGTGGATAGTTTTTTGGCGGTTTTCCATCTGCCTCGGCGAATGCTGGTTCCCCTTATTCCGCCTCAGCTACACTATGTCGGCGATTGCTGCGCAAAGAAGTTCTCCACATACGCCTACACCACCATTACTCTACCACGCAAACATAGGGGTTACACTCGTCTGGTGTGAGACGTTTCCTCGGGGGTAGGGGTCCACCGGGGGCCGAACCGCACAATAACCCTGGGTTTGGTGTGGGACGGCGGAGGGGTGAAGTGGACTGCAGCAGTCGTCGTGGGGTTGTGGACCACTGTGGCTGCGGTGGGAATGAAACCTCTCCGTCGTTTCTAGGTCCCCAGTTAACATACAACATACAAAGGAAAATATCTGAAAATTGTTAATTTGTAATTATATGATACCAGGAAATATTTTTGTCAGTTTTTATCCATCTGTCTGTTTGTCTTTCCGTCCATTAATACCTGCTTCCCTCATGATCAGACTGGCGTATCAAACTCAAATTTATGTCACGTACTATGTTTTATATCGTCTTGTTGTCTCTACAGGCTTGTACCAAGGGAGCAAGGAGAGGATGATGTTTGGTGGTTGGTATCCTCTTTCTATAACACAAACTGCACGCATATACTAACTGGTTTCTTTATTCTTAAGAATAAGAAATCTACTTAACTTAAGGTAGTGGTTGTGTGGTACAAGCTCCCTGTAATAGTTCACGTGAGCTTCATTGCTGGTGAAGTACAAAGGCCGCTATGTACACCTTTCTGGTTGCTATGTACTAACTGACTCTGAGCTAGAGGCTGAGCAAACTGCTACTGCGACTCACACTGTGCTGCGACTGATGACAGACTGAATCTCACTCGGTGAGACAGACTGTGACAGACTGGCCCTCTAGTCCATGGCGGCGATCTAAGTACAGACGGAAAAGAAGGCGTTAGCGGTGCATTTCCTGCCAGCCTGTCGTTGGCCTCTATCGATCTTCTAGCAATCTCTTTGCCACCTGGTGCGCTGGCGCCAGCTTACGCCAGCACACTAAGGGCTATCGTCCTTTGACGGTGTAAAAATGTAAGCTTCTAAGTAAATGCAATCAAAACTTTCTGCGATTTATGTTTTAGATATTTTGATACTCGCAAACTCATTGAAACCCCGTAAGGTACTTCCTATTGACATAGAATCATGAAATCTGACAAGAAGCAACGTTTCACCAGTACAAGTAAAGTTAAAAATATCCGAAAATTGTTAGATTGTATTTATAGCACATAAAAAAGCCTTTCTGCAGTTACAACATACATCGCATTGATCATCCGTCAAATGCGTAACAGACGAATGTGACTGCATGCAAACATCAACTGTAAGCTGTAGTCATGTTTTAGTAAGTAAATAAAAATGTTTTTCATATCTGCTATATCTACATATACAGACTGAAGTCCGTTTCTCGATTCTTTTTATATGATCGTGCTAGTCTGAGGAACTGCTGTAGAGATTTTGATGTCTTGTTATTTATATATAGGGTGGTCCATTGATAGTGACCGGGCCAAATATCTCATGAAATAAGCATCAAACGAAAAAAATACAAAGAACAAAACTCGTCTAGCTTGAAGGGGGAAACCAGATGGCGCTATGGTTGGCCCGCTAGATGGCGCTGCCATAGGTCAAACGGATATCAACTGCGTTTTTTTAAAAATAGGAACCCCCATTTTTTATTACATATTCGTGTAGTACGTGAAGAAATACGAATGTTTTAGTCGGACCACTATTTTCGCTTTGTGATAGATGGCGCTGTAATAGTCACAAACGTATAAGTACGTGGTATCACGTAACATTCCGCCAGTGCGGACGGTATTTGCATCGTGATACATTACCCGTGTTAAAATGGACCGTTTACCAATTGCGGAAAAGGTCGATATCGTGTTGATGTATGGCTATTGTGATTTTATTTATTTTTATTTTTTATTTATTTAGCTTATGGCATATAACACATCATATAGAAAAGACATATAAATCATAAGACACAGAAATAAAGAGTAGTCACAGTGTGTAACATATAATTGTAGATATAAAAGTGTTTAAAAATAATGTATATAACAAACAAAAGTTCACAAACAAACATCCAGATTTGTGACATAGTCTATTGCACTTTCAGTCGCGGTCAGAAACTCATTGGGGTCTCCTGCAAAACGTCTCAGAGGGCAATCTTCCATGATGTGACGAATCGTCTGCCGGTCCGCACCGCAGTCACATCTCGGGGTGGTGATTTTACCCCATCTGTGGAGGCTGTCTGCACATCTGCCGTTATTCGTCCGAATTCGATTCAGGGTCGTCCAAGTTTTCCTTGGCAAATTGAATCCTGGTGGTTGGACATTGATGCATGGCATATTCTGCAGGTTTTGGGGCACAGATTCTCTCCACCGCATTTTCCAGAGGTTGCCATAATCCGGGTTGAGAGGATGCGTATTTTTTGCCTTTTTTAAAGAGGGGTGTCTTGAGCGCAATCTGTTCATCTCCAGGGCAGGAACATCCTTATGGATTGGCAGTTTCTCGTTGTTCAGCACTTTTCCATACTCGCGTAAGAGAGCGTTCTCTCTGCGCAGGTCCGGTGGGGGAATGTTGCTCAGTATAGATAGCCAGTGTAAAGGCGTTGGCTTTATTGTTCCTGATATCATCCTCATTGTGTAGTTTAGTTGAGCATCGATCAAGCCTGTGTGTTTACTGTTTAGCCATACCGGTGCGGCATATTCTGCTGTTGTGTAGACAAGTCCCAGAGCCGAAGATCTCAGTACAGCCGCGGAAGAGCCCCACGTGGTCCCACATAGCTTCTGTATGATATTATTTCGAGTTTTAAGTTTTGCGGCTGTATTACGTAGGAGTTCCTTGAGTGTTAGCGTTCTGTCAAAGGTGACGCCGAGATATCTGGGTTAATTATTATGGTTTAGCTGCCTGTTTTCGAAATGAACGTTGAGCTTTCTTTTTCCTTGGACATTGTCGAGGTGATAGCATGTCACCTCCGTTTTTGTCGCGTTTGGCCGTAATCTCCACCTTCGGAAGTAATCTCCTAGCTTTGTTAGATCCGCAGTTAATGTGTTTTCCGTTGCCTCCATTGATCTGCCTCTTGTAGCTATTGCCCAGTCGTCGGCATATCCGAATTTTTGAGAAGTGGTTTCAGGTAAGTCAGATATGTAGGGGTTAAACATCAATGGCGCCAGAACGGAGCCTTGTGGTAAACCATTGTTGAGCTTCATTTGGTCACTTTTTAAGTCGCCCATTATGACTCTGAAACTTCTATCTGTGAGCATGTTATCAATGAGGTTGGCCAGCTTATTACATGGTATGACCCGCAGCAACTTAAATATCAGGCCTTGTCGCCAAACGGTATCATAAGCGGCTGATAGGTCAATAAAGATTACTGATGTTTTGAGTTTTTTCTGAAAGCTCGCCTTTATATGAGTTGCTAGGGGGAGGATCTGGTCGGTGCAACTGCGGTTGGGTCGAAAACCTGCCTGTTCAATCGGTACCACTTCAAGAATTTTTCCGCTTATTCTATTGTAGATGATACGTTCCAACAGCTTATAGACACAGTTCAGCAGAGCGATAGGGCGGTAGTTTTGGGGCATGTCATTAGGTTTGCCTGGCTTTAGTATCGCTATAATCTTTGCTCGTTTAAGCTGGTGTGGGATATTACCCAATTCTAAAATATCTGTTACGAAGTTTGCGAGCCATGTTCTAGTATATTTTCCACAGTGAAGTAGGAATTCCAGGTGGATGCCATCGAAGCCGGGAGCCTTGCCACTTTTGATTTTCGACAAGGCTGCTGCAACTTCTTCCGCTGTGAAAGGCTGGGAAAATTCGGAGGTAGGCGATGCCCTTTGTTTTAAGGATCTTAATTCACGTTTGACGGTCGTGGTGTGTGTTCTGTCCCTTGGTGCTCTTGAGATTCTAACTATGTGTGCGGCCACATTGTTAGGGGTTATCGGGTGGGTGTCTTTTATTTTACGTATTGTGATCAAAATGCCCAACGGGCGTGTGCTATGTATGCTGCTCGGTATCCTGGTCGACATAATCCAAGTGTCCGGACCGTTCGCCAGATAGTTACGTTACTTAAGGAAACAGGAAGTGTTCAGCCACATGTGAAACGTCAACCACGACCTGCAACAAATGATGATGCCCAAGTAGGTGTTTTAGTTGCTGTCGCGGCTAATCCGCACATCATTAGCAGACACATTGCGCGAGAATCGAGAATCTGAAAAACGTCGGTGTTGAGAATGCTACATCAACATCGATTGCACCCGTACCATATTTCTATGCACCAGAAGTTGCATGGCGACGACTTTGAACGTCGTGTACAGTTCTGCCACTGGGCACAAGAGAAATTACGGGACGATGACAGATTTTTTGCACGCGTTCTATTTAGCGATGAAGCGTCATTCACCAACAGCGGTAACGTAAATCTGCATAATATGCACTACTGGGCAACAGAAAATCCACGATGGCTGCGACAAGTGGAACATCAGCGACCTTGGCGGATTAATGTATGGTGCGGCATTATGGGAGGACGGATAATTGACCCCCATTTTCTCAATGGCAATCTAAGTGGTGGAACGCATGCTGATTTCCTACGTAATGTTGTACCGATGTTACTACAAGATGTTTCACTGCATGACAGAATGGCGATGTACTTCCAACATGATGGATGTCAGGCACATAGCTCGCGTGCGGTTGAAGCGGTATTGAATAGCATATTTCATGACAGGTGGATTGGTCGTCGAAGCACCATACCATGGCCCGCACGTTCACCGGATCTGATGCCCCCGGATTTATTTCTGTGGGGAAAGTTGAAGGATATTTGCTATCGTGATCCACCGTCAACGCCTGACAACATGCGTCAGCGCATTGTCAATGCATGTGCGAACATTACGGAAGGCGAACTACTCGCTGTTGAGAGGAATGTCGTTAGACGTATTGCCAAATGCACTGAGGTTGACGGACATCATTTTGAGCATTTATTGCAATACTGTGGTATTTACAGATAATAACGCTGTAACAGCATGCGTTCTCAGAAATGATAAGTTCACAAAGGTACGTGTATCACATTGGAACAACTGAAATAGAAGGTTCAAACGTACCTACGTTCTGTATTTTAATTTAAAAAACCTGTTACGAAGGTAGAGCCGTATGTTTGTGACTGTTAACAGCGCCATCTATCACAAAGCGAAGAAACTGGTCCAACTAAAATATTTATATTACTTTACGTACTACACGAATATGTAATAAAAATGGAGGTTCCTATTTAAAAAAACGCAGCTGATATCCGTTTGAC
The DNA here is from genome assembly GCF_021461385.2 of Schistocerca piceifrons. Lineage (NCBI taxonomy): Eukaryota > Metazoa > Arthropoda > Insecta > Orthoptera > Acrididae > Schistocerca > Schistocerca piceifrons. Next base: position 137,415,489 of record NC_060140.1, read on the forward strand.
CTATGGCAGCGCCATCTAGCGGGCCAACCATAGCGCCATCTGGTATCACCCTTAAAGCTAGACAAGTTTCGTTCATTGTAGTTTTTTCGTTTGACTCTTATTTCGTGAAATATTTGGCCCGGTCACTGTCAATACAGGGCGGTCGGAAATTCCCGTTAGAAACTTCTAGGACATGTAGAGAGTAGTGAGTACAGAACGTTTTGAATAGGAACCCATGTCTGGAATCGTATCGTCTCCGTTCTACGACAGTTTCAATTCATATGTGTACCTCGTCAACGTCTGCTTAGGGCAAGAGAAACGTGTCAGAAATCCCCTGTCCTGGTATGCAGCAGAATAGACACGATGACGTGTACTACGCCAAACGATCCCCAGATGTCACTCATTGTCTGCTTTGCTGTGAGACCGAGCCAGTACCTGTGCATCACCGATAGAGGAAACATGTTTCAGTACACGTTTGCGGAATACACAGGCATGCTCCTTGTGTGCGGCTAAGCTGAAGGTAATGGAAGAGCTGCTAGTCGGCTTTATCACGAACGTTTTCCACACCGTCACACTCCACCGCACGAACTGTTTGCCCAGGTTACACAACGGCTACGAAAAGCGGGTGCCTTGACCGTGAGGAGGCAGGACTGTGGTGCTCCACGGCGACGCCGCACTCCCGAATTTGAAGGAGGTGTACTGCGTCGCATTGAAGATAGCCCGTCAACAAGTTCACGAACAATTGCGCGTGCAATGGCTGTTAGGCGCAGTACCGTCTTGGACGTCCTTCATGAGCAACAATTACATCCGTACCACTTAACAAAGGGTACACGCTGTAGGTCCAGCAGACTTTCCACAATGCGTCGCCTTCTGCATATGATTCCTGCACCGTTGCATCGACGCGCCCCTGTTTCCACGTCGAGTTCTCTTCACAAATGAATGTAGGTTCACAAGTGATTGTGTTCTGAATGCTCGAAATAACCATGTCTGGGCGGACGAAAACCCTCATGCCACGCCTGTTCAGGGATTTCAAGACAGGTTTGGAATTAACGTGTGGGTAGGTATTCTGGACGGTCATTTGATTGGACCATACCTCCTTCCATCTAAGCTCACGGGTCCCGCATACTTAGTCTTCCTACGACACGTAATGAACCCGTTCTTGGAAGCTGTGCCATTGAATTTCCGCCAGGAAATGTGGTTTCAGCAAGATGGAGCACCATCTCACTTTTCACTGGCTGTTCGGAGAAATCTCAACAGTATGAAGAGCCTAATTTATGAGACATCTGTAGAGACAGAGGAATATCTGCTTGCACGAGTTGTGGCCGCCGCAGAAGACACTGAAGAGACACCAGGTGGGATGGAGAGAGTGCACCAGAACATGCTTCGGAGGTACAATGTGTGTAACAACGTTGGTGGTCACCTCATCGAGCCGGTACGTTGTGGCTGGTGCCGTAGATGCTGGGTTCTTGTTGTTGCCGACTAATGTAAACCGTAAGGTGCAAGTTGTAATGCAAATGTGTAAGTAATAACGGAAGGAGCCAGTATACTTTTCAAATGGATTGCAACAGTTGTACTGGATCACGCCTAAGTACATTCCTCGCGTGAGAGTGGATGAGATAATCATCTGCATGAAACTGTCGTAGAACGGAAACGATACGTTTCCGAACATGGGTTTCTGTTCAAAATGTTATGTACTCACGAACGTCTATATGTCCTAGAAGTTTGTAACGGTAATTTCCGACCACTCTGTGTAATATATAATAACGTCGCCACAGTTATGTTTCCGCATTTTGTTGTTGTTGTTGTTGTGGTCTTCAGTCCTGAGACTGGTTTGATGCAGCTCTCCATGCTACTCTATCCTGTGCAAGCTTTTTCATCTCCCAGTACCTACTGCAACCTACATCCTTCTGAATCTGCTTAGTGTATTCATCTCTTGGTCTCCCTCTACGATTTTTACCCTCCACGCTGCCCTCCAATACTAAATTGGTGATCCCTTGATGCCTCAGAACATGTCCTACCAACCGATCCCTTCTTCTGGTCAAGTTGTGCCACAAACTTCTCTTCTCCCCAATCCTATTCTATACTTCCTCATTAGTTATGTGATCTACCCATCTAATCTTTTCCGCATTTACTGCAGACATGTCGGAAAGACGCGAATGCCGCACTAATCCCTTGCGTAAATGTCGGTGCTTATATACCCGCATCGGAGTCGCGCTATGTTGCATGTCCGCCGCAGCGACGCCCTTAAACGGAAACTTTTTGTTCGCCCTTAATATCTTTTTGGTTCCACTTATTTCCTTTCTCTTGTGGAAGTGGAGTGGTCGAAAAAATACCAGGTCCTCATGCAGTCTTTGCTATATATCGCGAAAACAAACCAAGCAGCACAAAAAAGTTTAAAAAGACACAAGAGCACAAATTCCGTTGCTATAACAGGAGTGAGCTCGATGAGAACAGGTTAACTTCCGATGTCACCACGGCCCAGTTTTCCTGAGTACGTGTTGTCTGCAGCGTAAACTAGGATCAAGAATTTAGATCTCCACACGCGGCATAGCCAGTTAATCATTGACGTCATTGATGCACTTGCGTCGTGGTTGACGGGTGCGTTAAGCGCAAGAACGTGACGCGCGCCCGTAACAGGTAGTCGATCTTGACCAAAAAGCCGCTAGATTAAAACAGATCATAGCAGCGTATTGTCAACCGAGTGACTCATCTACTCAAGCACTGTGTGTTCATGGTCCCCATAGTTTCAATGCTATCAATAATATAAGGCAGCAACTTTACAGGCAGTCCACAAATCGAAGTCTCACGGCAGAATATAACAAGGAGAAGGAAGTTATGGAATATATATTTCTTTGTGTCTATACGAATTCCAGAGTACCTAGTATTTGTTAGTATTTAATGCCCGCTTCCTTTCTCTTTGCTGTTGCCACTGCAGAAGAGTATGAACATGCTTTCAACGAGAAACAGATGAAGGCAAGACTGGAGGAGGACAGTTTGCTGCCGATACCGGGATCCGTTGAACGTCTGCCCGCTTGCGGCGAATGCACGACTGAGCAGTCAGTACAGAGGCAGCTGGAAGAAACCAAACTCGAAGAAGAGTGAGTTCTGATCAAAGCTACTTCAAGCTTAAACTGAAATTAACAACAATGGTTCAATCTGTGTCAGTCTCCGGAACCTATTTATTTGTTAAGAAATGATAATCGAAACCCTCAGCTGCTAACAGGAGTTGTTCATATACCTTAATGGGGACAGCTGAAAATGTGTGCCCCGACCGGGACGAACACAGGATCTCCTGCTTACATGGAAGACGACCTATCAATCTGAGCCACCGAGGGCACAGAGGATAGCGCGACTGCAGGGACTTATCTCTTGCACACTTCCTGTGAAACCCACATTCCCAACTGTCCACAACCTACATTCGTAACGTTGCTAAAGGATATTTGCCTATTCACTCATTACTCGCGCCAACTAAGGTGACGATTCCCGTAAGAGTTCGGGCAAAGCGTGCGCATTCGCACAGAAGGTCAATGGCCGGGTAGCCTTTAACTATATGAAGATAGTAACTGTTCCGAAAGAACAGATACCAATGATGACTATGCAGCTTCTCTAGAAAGAAATGATAATTAATCGAAATGTGTGTCTCACGTGAAGCGTGCAAGAGATAAGTCCCTGCAGTCGCGCTATCCTCTGTGCCCTCGGTGGCTCAGATGCCGGCACGGTAGCTCAGAGTGTTCGGTCAGAGGGTTTAGCTACCCTCTGTAATAAAAAACTGAGTAAACGGATCAACGAACAACCTGAACGAGTGTCATCGGACGTCCGCCACGAACGAATTGAACGAAAGATATAGAACAAAGACGGATTAAAAAAAAAATGGATAGAGCGTCTGCTATGTAAGCAGGAGGTCCCGGGTTCGACTCCCGGTCGGGGCACACATTTTCAGCTGTCCCCGTTGTGATATATCAACAACACCTGTTGGCAGCTGAGGGTTTCGATTAATTATCTACAGTGTAAAGATTAATTTTAGCTTCTAGACTAAGGGTACGTTGCCTGCCGCTCTGCAGTCACTACTTGTTTAGTAATTTATTAACAGTGGTTGTTTACTGTAAGTATTGGTTCAAATGGTTCAAATGGCTCTGAGCACTATGCGACTTAACTTCTGAGGTCATCAGTCACCTAGAACTTAGAACTAATTAAACCTAAGGACATCACACACATCCATGCCCGAGGCAGGATTCGAACCTGCGACCATAGCGGTCGCTCGGTTCCAGACTGTAGCGCCTAAACCGCACGGCCACTACTGTAAGTATTCGTGTTTTGCTTATTTTTGTCCGCAGTGAATTGTTGCCTTAATCAGTACTTTTGTGAAGGCAGTTCTTGGCACTGTGATAGTTCTTTGTTTAAATATATGAAAATTTATTGATAACCGGGCGGAGTGGCCGAGCGGTTCTAGGCGCTTCAGTCTGGAACCGCGCGACCGCTACGGTCGCAGGTTCGAATCCTGCCTCGGGCATGGATGTGTGTGATGTCCTTAGGTTAGTCAGGTTTAAGTAGTTCTAAGTTCTAGGGGACTGATGACCTCAGATGTTAAGTCCCATAGTGCTCAGAGCCATTAGGACTATTTATTGATAACCTTTTTAATTGTGTGCTGTAACGCCTGTCAACCTCCTCAGTTTCTTAATAGAGTTGGAATCTCATGGAAGTAGGCACAATTTAATTTGCCATACAGGCTCAAGATTGAGATCGGAACTCATTATTTATTTTTCCACAGACAGGGCACATGGTGGAGAAGCTTACCTCCCCTCACAGCACATTTAAAAATGGCTCTGAGCACTATGGGACTCAACTGCTGAGGTCATTAGTCCCCTAGAACTTAGAACTAGTTAAACCTAACTAACCTAAGGACAGCACACACATCCATGCCCGAGGCAGGATTCGAACCTGCGACCGTAGCGGTCTCGCGGTTCCAGACTGCAGCGCCAGAACCGCGCGGCCACTTCGGCCGGCACAGCACATTTACAGTAGAATACTAGGGTTTTTTCGTTTTGTAAAGAGCATTTAAAGCAACTGCCGATCACAGAACAACTTTGAATTTCAAAATTATCTGATTGGATTTCAGAGTATGTTTATTCAGATAGTACTTCGATATCAATAACTGTGTGATCTGCAAAAGAAACTAAGGTTGCTGTTAATAGTTCTGTCGCGTGCAATATGAACAGGTTTCGAATAAATCCGCAGCAATATGACCGTTTAGCGCATAAGAAAAACTACGAGTACTCAACTGAGGAGAAGACGCACAAAAACTGGTGTTTTTGAGTTTCAAGGATACTCAATACGTTTTATAGGATGTAAATGACAGTGAGGTACTACGTTCTGACATCAAATTGCGTGCGACATAGATTAACGTGATTTAAAGTGGAGCAGTAGATGGTTGCGTAACTTCAAATAGCGCTAGAGAACTGGAAGACCTAAGGTAACGAAATTTCACACAAATTATCAACTTGTCGATGCACAGAAAACTGCGGAATCGGCCCGAAAATTTCTAGGCGAGATGAACATATTCCATCGATCGGTAAGGAATCTTTTCAACTCTGACCAGTCGGGATTTGAAGAGGAAATGCATATGAAAGGAACTGCGGAAATTAGGGATACAAGACAGTTGTTGAAGAACAGTTAATATCAGTGCCTAACGCATTCGTATACAATTTTGTCGACTGTTAATCTGGATGGTAAATTGGCTGGAAAATTATTTATTGTGCTGAGAGAAAAAAATGGTTCAAATGGCTCTGAGCACAATGGGACTTAACATCTATGGTCATCAGTCCCCTAGAACTTAGAACTACTTAAACCTAACTAACCTAAGGACATCACACAACGCCCAGTCATCACGAGGCAGAGAAAATCCCTGACCCCACCAGGAATCGAACCCGGGAACCCGGGAGTGGGAAGCGAGAACGTTACCGCAGGACCACGAGCTGCGGACTGCTTAGAGAAGTTAGAGGTGTTCTGCCCCCTAAAATTATTTCTCGTGTACGTGATCTTCCAAGGGTATTTACGTCACAGCTAGCAAGAATTGGAAAAACGAACGTAAGAGAACCACAACTATGGTACAGGCACTGCTTTTGGCCAATAGCTGGTCAACTTTCTTCTGCTTGATTGCTGGTCAGCGTATAAAAATCATACTTCTTTAGAGCAAACTATTAATCCTGAAAAGTGTGTTACATTGCTGTTCATACTGAGACTGCAGCGACGCCTTAAAAGATAGCCAGTTTCACGATAAGGTCCACTTTTTCGCTTTCGATTACACGCCATCACATTCCATCAGTCCTCATCAGCCCGTTACGTCCTCAAATGGTTCAAATGGCTCTGAGCACTAAGGCACTTAACATCTGAGGTCATCAGTCCCCTAGAACTTAGAACTTCTTAAACCTAACCAACCTAAGGACATCACACACATCCATGCCCGAGGCAGGATTCGAACCTGCGACCGTAGCGGTCACGCCGTTCCAGACTGAAGCGCCTGGAACCGCTCGGCAACAAAGGCCGGCAGCCGAACGTCCTGCACGGTTTGTAACTCCCAAGGAGTTCGCCTTCGATCTTGATGGTGCGAACGTTTTGCGATCACTGGGGTGCGCTATTTTTCATTATACACTACTGGCCATTAAAATTGCTATACCAAGAAGAAATGCAGATGATAAACGGGTATTCATTGGACAAATATATTATACTAGAACTGACATGTGATTACATTTTCACGTAATTTGGGTGCGTAGATCTTGAGAAATCAGTACCCAGAACAACCACCTCTGGCCGTAATAACGGCATTAATACGTCTGGGCATTGAGTCAAACAGAGCTTGGATGGCTTGTACAGGCACAGCTGCCCATGCAGCTTCAACACGATACCACAGTTCATCGAGAGTAGTGACTGGCGTATTGTGACGAGCCACCATTGACGAGAAGTTTTCGATTGGTGAGAGATCTTGAGAATGTGCTGGCCAGGGCAGCAGTCGAACATTTTCTGTAGCCAGAAAATTCCGTACAGGACCTGAAACATGCGGTCGTGCATTATCCTGTTGAATGAAGGGTTTCGCAGGGACTGAATGAAGGGTAGAGCCACGGGTCATAACACATCTGAAATGTAACGTACACTGTTCAAAGTGCCGTCAATGCGAACAAGTAGTGACAGAGACGTGTAACCAATGACACCCCATACCATCACGCCGGGTGATACGCCAGTATGGCGAAGACGAATACACGCTTCCAATGTGCGTTCACCGCGATGTCGCCAAACACGGATGCGACCATCATGACGCTGTAAACAGAACCTGGATTCATCCGAAAAAATGACATTTTGCCATTCGTGCACCCCGGTTCGTCATTGAGTACACCATCACAGGCGCTCCTGTCTGTAATGCAGCGTCAAGGGTAATCGCAGTCATGGTCTCCGGGCTGATAGTCCATGCTGCTGCAAACGTCGTCGAACTGTTCGTGCAGATGGTTGTTGTCTTGCAAACGTCCCCATATGTTGACTCAGGGATCGAGACGTGGCTGCACGATCCGTTACAGCCATGCGGATAAGAGGCATGTCATCTCGACTGTTAGTGATACGAGACCGTTGGGATCCAGCAAGGCATTCCGTATTACTCTGCTGAGCCCACCGATTCCATATTCTGCTAACAGTCATTGGATCTCGACCAACGCGAGCAGCAATGTCGCGATACGATAAACCGCAATCACGATAGACTACAATCCGACCTTTATCAAAGTCGGAAACGTGATTGTACGCATTTCTCCTCCTTACTCGAGGCATCAGAACAACGTTTCACCAGGCAACGCCGGTCAACTACTGTTTGTGTATGAGAAATCGGTTGGAAACTTTCCTCATGTCAGCACGTTGTAGGTGTCGCCACCGGCGCCAACCTTGTGTGAATGCTCTGAAAAACTAATCATTTGCATATCACAGCATCTTCTTCCTGTCGGTTAAATTTCGCGTCTGTAGCACGTCATCTTTGTGGTGTAGCAATTTTAATGGCCTGTAGTGTATGTTCATGGTGCATGTTAATGGTTTGTTTTGAACATTTCTTGACTGTCGACGATGTTCATTTTGTGGAGTGTAATAGATGCATCTCGTAGGAGGTTGACCTCTGCACCTGCTGGACACTCATTTTCTGTCGCCCTTCTGATGCACATGGTGAGTCATTAGCAGCTAATATTTTTCCTATCGTAGTTGTTAACACAACACTTTCAAATGAGCCTCACTAAAGACTGAACATGCAACCTCGCACTCAAGGGGTTACTTATCTGCCGGCCGCGGTGGTCAAGCGGTTCTAGGCGCGCAGTCCGGAACCGCGTGGCTGCTACGGTCGCAGGTTCGAATCCTGCCTCGGGCATGGATGTGTGTGATGTCCTTAGGTTAGTTAGGTTTAAGTAGGTCTAAGTTCTAGGGGACTGATGACCACAGTAGTTAAGTCCCATAGTGCTCAGAGCCCTTTGAACCATTTTTTGGTTACTTATCTGACCACGGCAACTGATTCTGCATCTTGAGCAGAGTTTTGTAAATTTCCCGGAACTTTAGTGGGACTGAACTCAGTACCGTTGTGGTAAGCAATCAACATTGTTCCTACTTGTAGGGTATCCCAGTTAAAGTGCGCAGAGGATAGAACTACAATCAAAAACGACGATTGTTAAACAGTTGGATATATTGCTCTAGAAACTACAAACATACGAGTAAATAAGTTACTGACCTACAGAGATAGTAACGAATAAATACGAGAATCAACATACAAAATTATCAAAAGAACATTAACGACCGCTGGAGTTCAAAGTGCAGGAGAAAGTTGTACTCATATGAGAACCCTAGCATATTACAGAGAGTGCTGAACCAGGAGTTGCTAGCAGAAACCATGGGGAGCGATGGATGGGACGAAAGAAGGTGGTTGCGATGACGGCTTACCACATGATGAGGTGCATCATCTCACTGCAAGAGCACGACAGTCATGCTCGCTGATAGCGATCGGGGGCGCCTGTACATGCTCGACATTTCTACCCTAAGCGCAAATAAACGAGCAGGTAAAGATTTCTCTGACTCAGGGCATAAAGTGCTGAAAGTATATCACGTGGACGTCGGAGCCATGTTCCTGCAACCTTTGGTCCGAACAGAAGCTTGAGCCTGGTGTGCTTCCGACCTTTTTTTTTTTTTTTTTAAAAAAAAGTGGGCAAACCAATGTCTTGGAGGGGCACTGCTAAGGAGCACCTGCTGCGACAGGGAAGAAATGGTTCAAATGGCTCTGAGCACTATGGGGCTTAACATCTGTAGTCATCAGTCCCCTAGAAATTAGAACTACTTAAAACTAACTAACCTAAGGACATAACATACATCCATGCCCGAGGCAGGATTCTAACCTGCGACCGTAGCGGTCACGCGGTTCCAGAGACAGAGGACAAACATTGTCTTTTGTGCACAGAGGTTTCTCCTTCTGCTTCGACTCCAACCGTCGAAACATAGTAGTGTTTGTAACACTGCGTTTCTTCTAATACAAAGGAAGGCCGTTTGAATTTTTATTTGAAATTAACAGTTGTTGCCGTCCTGAGCAAATACACAAATCCTGTCAAAATGATGGATTCGAATTTAGATTCTGGCATAGTATTCCTGAGCAGATCAGTAATCTGTTTGTTACAGTCGTCCTTCTCTCTGAATTTTTAATCAAGTGTAAATTTGCATTTAATGTTTAGGGGAACTTCGAAATAAAGTTAATAACATGATAACAAGTTCACGAGAGAGTCAGTCGTTAAAAATGGATCTGTGTGGGGTTTCTTTCTTTGTTAATGGTCTGACGCGAACGAACACGTGATGATGCTAAAGCGTAACGAGTCTCTCCAGAATTTTGGTGTTACAGTTTGTGGTTCGATACGCTCTATTGGCATAAGAATCTTGTCATCATAAGTGAGAGAAAAAGAAAGACAATGGGTTCGGCAAATCTGTTCTCAAATACACATTCTCAAAACTTGGAGAAGCGATTACTTTTTGTCCTTCTAGCTCCGTGTGGCATCCTGGCAACCCTCAGAGACACTCTCTGCAGAAGTTTGAAAGAAGTGAACAAGGTAGTTGGTTGTAAGTGTGAGGACAGACATTATGAGCATACCGAGATTTTCAAGAAATGGAGAACACAAGCAGTAATGAAAATGTTGAGTGACAGGCGTGTCAGGGTGGGTTCGTGATCGTCTGAGCAGATCGGACACACGCGGCGTCGTTGAATCTGAGAGTTCCCGTGGATAGGATGAAAATACGCAGGACGACAGCAACTATTGGTACATCGAGTCACCTTTGCTAGAACTGCGTGTATCGTTTGAGTCTGATAGTAACCGAAAGTGGGTTAACAGTGCGCACTTAAGCAAAAGATATTATTTTGATACATTCATAGTAAACAAACTAACACTAAACATATGTGATATTGTTGCAGATTCTCTTCTCTGCAATGTTACAGCAATTTAAAAGAAAAAAACAGTACCATGAATCAAATACCATAAAGATGTGACGGTGCATGTTTCCCATCCCATAGGTAATTATCCGCAGTGGTTGGGAAATTGTTTTTCAGATGGGAAGTTTATATTAAATACCTATATACGAGAAAAATAACCGCTATAAAAATTATCTGCTAATTTCTGTTAGAATATTGGAATACGAGGGTCAGTCAAAAAGTAATGCCTCCTATTTTTTTTCTACGTTTAATTGTCAGGAAATTTAAATGCAATTACATAGGTTGAAAACCACAACATTGAGGATCATTTTGTCATTTTTCAATGTAATCTCCGCCCATCTCTACAGTTTTGGTCCATCTTTGAACAAGGGCATGTATCCCAGCACGGTAAAAATCACAGCTCTGCTTCCTAAGCCATTGACGCACGGATGTTTTGACGGCCTCCTCATCTTCAAAATGAATCCCACAATGAGCTTCTTTTAGTGGCCCGAACAGATGGAAGTCTGATGGTGCCAGGTCAGGGCTGTATGGGGGATGAGGCAAAACTTCCCATCCAATTTTGACAATCTCGTGAGAGGTGTGACGACTGGTGTGTGGTCTTGCATTGTCATGCAAAAGAAGAACATCTGCCATTGATTTTGTTGGGCGAACTCGCTGAAGACGTGCTTTAAGTTTGTTGAGGGTTGTGACGTATTGAACAGAATTTATTGTGCATCCCTGCTCCAAAAAATCAACCAGAATCACACCCTCTGTATCCCAGAAAACTGTTGCCATAACTTTCCCTGCCGATCGCACAGTTTTGAATTTTTTCTTCCTCGGCGAGCTTGTGTGACGCCACTCCATTGACTGCCTCTTTGATTCGGGTTCAAAAAAATGCACCCATGTTTCGTCCCCGGTCACAATTTTTTTCAGAAACTCATCTCCCTCCAAACGGAAGCGCTGCAAGTGTTGGGAGGCTATTGTTTTCCTTGCCTCTTTATTCTGATCGGTTAACATTCTTGGAACCCACCGTGCACAAACTTTTGAGTACCCCAATTGTTTAATAATCGTGATCACACTGCCTTTACTAAGAGAAATAATGCGACACACTTCATCTGCAGTCACCCGACGGTCACCACGAATGATGTCATCAACTTGCTGAATGTTGTGTGGAGTCACTGCACTCACCGGCCTGCCGCTCCGCTTTTCGTCAGTCAACGGTGTTTGCCCTTCAGCTTCCTTACAACGACGAACCCATCGTCTAACAGTGCTGACATCCACTGTCACAACACCATACACCTTCTTCAGTCTTTCATGAATGCGTATGGGCGTTTCACCTTCTGCATTCAAGAATTCAATCACACAACGCTGTCTCAAACGAACATCGATGTCGGCCATCTTACAAACTTCTGCTGTGCTGCCACCTGTTGACACAGAAAGTTACTACTGCAGTGGATTGCAGAAGAAGGTTTGAGGAATGGCGCCAAATTCAAATTTTTCACTTAACTTAATTTCTTTAAGTAGAAAAAAAATGGGAGGCATTGCTTTTTGACCGACCCTCGTATATTTACTGAAGACTGGGAAAACTGGTGGAGGCCGACCTCGAGGAAGATCAGTTTGGATTCAGGAGAAATGTAGGAACACCGCGAGGCAATACCTATGCTACGACTTCTCTTAGAAGATTGGCTGAGAAAAGGCAAACCTACGTTTATAGCATTTATAGACTTAGAGAAAGCTTTTGGCAGTGCTGAGTGAAATACTCTATGAAATTCTGAGTGTGCCAAGGTTAAAATAGAAGGAGACAGAAACCTGATGGCAGTCGAGCGGCAGGAAAAGGAAGCAGTGGTTGAGGAGGGAGTGTAGCCTATCGCCGATGTTACTCAGTCTGTACGTTGAGCACGCAGTAAAGGAAACAAAAGAAAAAAATTGGGGTAGTAACTAGTCCAGGGTGAAGAAATAAAAACTTTAAGGTTTGCCGATGACGTAATTCTGTCACAGACAGCAAATGAAAGGAATGTACATTGTCCTGAGAGGAGGATATAAGATAAAAAAAGAAAAACAAGAATAATGGAATGTAGCCGAGTTAAATCAGGAGATGCTGAGGGAATTAGATTAGGAAACGACACACGTAAAGTAGTAGATCGGTTTTGCTGTTCAGGCAGCAAAATAACTGATAATGGCACTGGAGTAGAGAGGACACAAAATATCGACAGGCAATGGCAAGAAAAGCATTTCTGAAGAGAAATTTCTTAATATCAAGCATAGATATAAATGTAAGGAAGTCATGTCTAAAAGTATTTATATGGCGTGTAGCAAGAAAATAGTAGCTTTTGAAGTGTGGTACTGCGAAGAATGTTGAAGTTAGACGGGTAGACCACGTAACTAATGAGGAGGCACTGAACAGAATTGGGGAGACAAGAAATTTGTGGCACAGGTTGACAAAAAGAAGGGACAGGTTGATAGGACACGTTCTGATACATCAAGGGATCACAGATTTAGTATTGGAGGGAAATGTGGGGTGTAAAAATTGTAGAGGGAGACAAAGAGATTAATACAGCAAGCAGATTCAGAAAGATGTCGGTTGTCGGCTGCAGTAGTTATTCGGAGATGAAGAGGGTCGCACAGGACAGAGTAGCATAGTGAGCTGCATCAAACCAGTCTTCGGACTGAAGACCTGAATAACAAGGTTAGAAAATTGATCTGTATTCAATGAGTAACATGGAATGTGTGCGCTCTTTCAATTTGACTACAACAATTTTTAGATTGTTAATTTCTAGAATAAGCAGTCATCACAAACATAATCTTGCGGTGCCTTCTACAGTACATGCAGCATAGTTCCAAGCAGAGCACCCAGCACAACTGCACCACAATGTTTTGTGTTTACCTACTCATCCACAGATGCAATGTAATTCATTAGGTTCTTTATTATAGTGATTTCAGTGCGCCAGTAAACTGTTTATTGTAATCCTCTTCGTCATCATTATCACAAATGGTGGACATATCCTATACCTCCTACAAGTCTGGTGTTTCCTACTTACATCTAGTTTCCTTTTCTTATTTTCTGGCTTATCCGCAAAGCAAACACGTGCAACCACAGTCTAGGACCCTGTGGTGCAGCTTTTCTTATTTTTGTACTTCAACCCAGACTGTTGTTTCTTTTCATTCCTTACTGTCTTCTTAATTTCAGCTTCATACAGCTACTTCTTCACAGAAGTGCGTATCTGTTCTCCTTCAATGCACTATTACTTGACTTTGCCATTATGTACTAACCGCAATCTGATTCTGTTATGCTAAACCGTTATATTTAGAAAGCAATGATACAATGAATTTCCGGGTTCAGCAACTTACTCTGATAAAAGTGAATAGGTAATAAATGTAAATTATTTTCTCATTTTCCGTCTGCTGAAAATAAGATGAAACATGCATGTTTTAAACACCGTATGCTAACGCATTCCACAGCTCAAATGGTGCCTGTCTTCTTGTCCCTGTTTGTCATTACCAGTAGCGGATCTCAAACTTGTATGGCGATGGAACCTCTTTTAAATATTAAATATTTTACCGAGTTATAAAATAAACAAAGCCTGGTATTATGTTCATTATTTAATTATAATAATTTAACGAAAATCGTGAAAAGTAGGTACATTACATACTGCTGACTTCTATGACAATATAAAAACTACTCAATAATACAACACACAAAATGACAAAGTTTTGATTCCACTGTAAATTGATAAAACTGTTTCCAATTAATGGTATGAAGATATGAAGTTGTTTTCTATTTCCAACCTGTTTAATGTCATCAATGATAAAAGAGAGTTGAAGGTGCATGTCAGGTTCAGCATGCAGCGTACTGCGGCGTTTTGTCAGCATATACTGAGTATCACTTTTCACATAAGCATGTTGTTCGGAACGGCAGAACAGCCAGAGCCCGTGTGACAAGTTGTGGATACTCATCACGAATCCTGCACCAAAAAAATCATCAAGTGACATTTTTCTGACCAGTGATTCCCTGCTTGCATCTGGTGTCATTTCTAAAAAGGATTCAAAGGTTTCGATTGACATATTTTTTGCCTTCTGAAAATTCGAGACAAAAGGTTTCCAAAACCTTCAATTTATTTTCAGTCTTTTAATCTGCTGCCGGCCGCGGTGGCTGTGCGGTTCTGGCGCTGCAGTCCGGAACCGCGGGACTGCTATGGTCGCAGGTTCGAATCCTGCCTCGGGCATTGGTGTGTGTGATGTCCTTAGGTTAGTTAGGTTAAAGTAGTTCTAAGTTCTAGGGGACTTATGACCTAAGATGTTGAGTCCCATAGTGCTCAGAGTCATTTGAACCATTTTTTTAATCTGCTCTTCATGAAACTAAGTCTCAAAAGATATGCACGTATCACGGATACGTTGGACCCATTCTTTAAATATTTCTTTTGGTAATTAGATGTATTATTTCCAAAAGTAATTGGATGATTTCTAAGTATAATTGAACGATTACTAATAATAAATCTGATTAAATCCGCTTTACATAAATTTTAATATCCTTGTAAATTATTTTCTTTACAAAATTCATGAAGTCTTGCAACAGTATATCGCTGTACTTGATTAGCAATTTCTTCTAGTTGAACAGCAGTGTATATTTCCATTTTGCTCTTCTATTTATTACAAAAAATTAATAGATTTGTAAAATTATTTTTATTAATAAAGTGATAATTATTTAATAGATGGATAATAATTATTATTTAATAAATAATTAGTCAAAAAGAGAATTAGCTTAATTATCAATTAGTTTTTAAAAGAATTAGTTTACTATATAGCTTAATATTTAGTTTAACAATCAGTAGGGTTGGTCTTCTATTTATTACAAAAAAAATTCATTAGATTTGGAAAAATTATTTTTATTAATTAAATAATATTTATTTAATAGATGGAAAACTAATGAGGAGGTATTGAATAGAATTGGGGAGTAGAGGTGTTTGTGGCACAACTTGACTAGAAGAAGGGATCAGTTGTTAGGACATGTTCTGAGGGATCACGGGATCACCAATTTAGTACTGGAGGGCAGCAGGACGGTAAAAATCATAGAGGGAGACTAAGAGATGAATACACTAAGCAGATTCAGAAGGATGGTACTGGGAGATGAAGAAGCTTGCACATGATATAGTAGTATGGAGAGCTGCATCAAACCAGTCTCTGGACTGAAAACCACAACAACAACAAGAAGTATTATTTTATAGTACATAATGAATCATAAAGGATTATTATTTAAAATTAAAGCATTCTTATTCTTAATATATTGTAAGATACATTTCTTACATATATTATTACGTTTATCTTTATGTGATGGATTTATATTAAAGCAATTTAAATCTTTAATTTCTTGAGAAATTTTACATTTCTTTTTTTCTTCACTTATAACTTCTTCATTATTTATTGTAAATTCATTTTCCATTTTCATATGTTCTGTACTTGGATTTCGTCTTACATGTCCCTTGAAAAAATATTTAGCAACACTTTTTCCACATCACAAGAAATTCGATTTTTATTATAATTTTCTAGATGATATTTATTTAAACAAGGTCTACATATAGTTCTATAAACATCATTTGTGTATTTTTGTAAAGTAAAATTATCAATTGAGTTCTCTGTATTACAATATTTACAAAATTTAGTTTTCACAGAACAATCTTGTTGAACTTGTTGCAGTTTAAAGCCTGTTTCAGCTGGCACTTGCTCCATTTATATAAGAAAGTATTAGAATTGTAAAAAAGGAAATTTTTTAATTTGAAATTATTTATATAAATTATTTTTAAAAGTAATCATCACCAATAATCATCATAATTAGCATGATATTCTGCTTCATCTTGAGCGTCAAACATAGCATTAATATCAGTTATTTCAATTTTTTCTGGTACTTTATTTTTATTAATACTTCTACAAAGTGGACAATTTTCTTTTTCTTTTAACCATTCATCAATACATTCCCTATGAAAAATATGCTTGCAGCTTGTTTTCACAGATTTATTATTTTCATCGCTTAAACAAATAGGACCATCAATATCTTTTTCACATACCTCAATTAGCACTTAAGTTTCTTTTAGTTTAGTTTTCATTTCGTTTTGGTTCTCCATTTATAAGAAATAATTTTTATTAGATTTATAAAAAAATAAAAATAATGATTTTCAATTAATCATTCAGCTATAATTATTACAAATTTCGACTACTATTTATTTTTTGCGAAACTAATAAAAATATTTCTCTTAAATGTAATCGATTGTAGATGTTATCAACAATAAGCTTACTTACAACAATAAGCAAGTTTTCATGATTATTGATGAAGAAAATAATGCATGGTTCAAAGCTAAAGATGTTGCTGAGATTTTAGAATACAAAAACATAAATGGTGCAATAATTAAAAATGTTGATTCAGAAGATAAAGCAAATTTTGCTAATATTTTGAGCATCGCATTTTGCGAGCCCAAATCAAGAATTGATAAACAAACTATTTTCACCATGAATCTGGATTATATCCTTTAATTTTAAAATCAAAAAACGAAGAAGCTAAGCAATTTAAAAGATGGGTTACTCGTGAAGTTTTACCATCAATTAGAAAACATGGTGAATGTAAGATTAGGAAAAGAGATGACTGATGCCTATAAATGTCAAAGAAAAGACAAAGATAACTGTATACAAAAACTACAAGAATTGAATAAATTAAACACAGGAATAATTGAATTAAAAAATGATAGACTTAAAATGAAAGACGGTCATATTCAACATATGAGAGAAACAGTTAAAATTGCATCAGAAATAATAGGTAAAAGAAATAAATAGTTTATTACCACATGTAGTTCCTGAAACAATTGATGGCAGTTTAAGACCAACATTATTTGATGATGAATGTGAATATGACTATTATGTCATTAGAACACAAAGAAAAAATTTTCAGAAGCAACTATATAAATCGAAGATAGACATCCAAATTGTGAAGAAATGTTGAGATTGAATTATAATCCTAATTCAATAAATCTGTATCAAAGAATGAAAGAAAATTTAAGGATTGTCTGTCATCTGAAGTATTTTAATATTTTGGATTGCTATACATAAGAACAATTGATTAATGACATTAAAATGATTCATCAAACAGAACTACTATGAAATAACATTATCTTTATTTACCCAATTGTTATGTGAATTATAAAAACCTAACCATTTAACATAAACTTTATGATCTTCCTTTGTTAACGTTTTTTGAACTACGTATTCATGTGGTTATTTCGTTTTCTATAGTTCTTGTTCATAAAGATTTCCTTTTATATCTTTTAATTTATATGTAATCGGATTAGAATGAATAACATCTTGAATTTCAAATATTTCTGTTCACCAATTAGCTGTATATCCTTTTTCAAAAAGACCTCCTAGTGTACTAATTCTCACTTTATCACCTTTTTAAATTTTGCTTGCTCACTACTCACAATGTTAATTATTTTTAAATTTTTTCATTTACTTCTATTGGTTTCATTGTTATTGTAGAATGTTTTGCATTATTATATTCATCAACTAGATCTTTAATTAAGTTTTTCCATTTATAATTCCCTTCTAAAACAAATTTCTTCCACATCTTTTCTTTAAGTGTTCTGTTAAAACTTTCAACATCACATGCTTTTAATTGTGAAAAAGTTGAATAATGATTAATGTTATATTTCTTTAATAATTCCTTAAATTCTTTATTATAAAATTCTTTACCATTATCTGTTTGTAAATTATGTGGCTTTCAATCTATAAATATTTTTTCAGATGCATCAACTATTTTTTAGCTGTTTTATCTTTAGTAGTAACAGACCAAGCAAATTTCGAAAAGACATCAACAACAGGCAGTAAATAATTATATCCTTTATTTATTTTAGAAATACCTTTTAAATTACTTGAATCCATTTCGACTAAATCAGCTTGCCATAAATTATCTATGCTAAGAGAAACAACATTTCTGCTTTCAAAAGTTTTTCTTATTGGTTTATGTAATTCATTAATTATTTCTTCACGAATATTATTTAAACCTTCACCAGCATTTACAAATTTTTTTAACAAATTTATCTTTTTAGATTTACAAATTGCACAAACTCCTTCAATTCTATGTCTTTCATTTTTAGTTGTTACTCTATGTGGATTATGTGTATCAGTAAACGTTTTACACTTTAAACTATAAATATGTTAATCATGTGAAGTATGATTTTCCATTTATATAGATAAAAAATGTATTAAAGTTTTAATTTTTTCACCAAATTCAGTTATATTTACATCTACAGGAACAGTTTTAACAGAATCTTTCAATATTGATTTATGTACCCTTATTGATTGACTATTTTTACCAACAACAATAATCCTTTTAAGTATGAAACCATATTCAAGATTAACATTTTTTGTTCAGCATCTGTCATAAAAGTAAATACATTTGTTTATCATATACTTTTTCTTTAAGATTACGTAACTTATTTAACTATGGAGTTAAACCTGTTTTTGATAAGTAATCTGAAAAAGTTTTTTCTACTTCTTTTTTGGTAACATAATTATTTAACTTAAAATGCCTGTGTATTCTGGTTATGTAACATATTCATTTTCTAAGTATTGTTTCTTTAACTACATCTTTTAAATCAATTGGATCATTTATATTAGCAAGTCTTCTATTTTTAAAACAAATATAACTTTGTTATTTTAAACATAGCATTAAATTCTTTCTGAAATTGTCTAATTGCATTAGTGATCTTTAGATCAAATTTCTTAATCATATTTTCGATTTTTTTCTAGATCGAATGTAGATGTATTAACCACTTGTTCATTTTTTTTAAAATAAATGTATCTTATTTCCAAAAATGTCCATTTATTAAATCTAAAATATAATTAAAATTATAACTTTCACAAAGCAATTTTAGAACAGAAAGACACAAATGACCACATATTACTTCATCAAAATTTTGTATTCCTTGTGTATTGTAATATAATTGTTCTGGTATATTACCCCCAAATGAATCAAAAACAAATTTTTTATTTTTATTTTTATAATAACAAATCGAGTGTGTACTAGGATTATCAGCTATATCTAAGTTTACTATTCCACATTCAATTTTTAATGTCTTATTTACTAATTCATTAATCATATATACACCACAGAAGTTTTTAATTTTTAATTGTTTAATAATTTCTTGTGTATCAAAATTACTTAATGCATTAAGATATTTATCAACTACTTTTTCAAAATTTTTTTCTCTTCTTTATTCCATTACCAGTTCTCTTTTCCATTTCTAAATTATGTCTTTTTTGTTCTTCTAATTCTTTGTCAGCTTTCTTTTTTTATAACTGCATTTCCAATTGCTGCAGATCCACCAGCTAAAGAATCAATTGTTACTAAATAATAATGGGAAAATTCCGACTTCATGCTGTGTTAGTCCTTTACCATCTTTCTTTTTGTTAAATATTCAATAATTTTTTAACAACAGGAAATTTCCATCAACTTTCATTTCTTTTTTCCTTATTGGAGCATCTGTAAAAAATGGTTCAATTGCGTTTAATTGTTCATTATCTAACTTTAATTTAATTGACTTTGGTTTTGTTTTGCCGCTAGGTAACAAAGTATAATCAGTTGTAAAGTTATTCATTTTCATACTTAAAAATTTAATAAAGATTTTTTAAATTTATAATCCCCAATCTTTTTCAACAACATTTATTCCCATATCTTATTTTCGTTTTGCATACATTATACCTCTAACTGCTGTTGCTGCACCTTTTTCACCAAATGAAGCATCATTTGCTTACATTATTTCTTTTGCAGCTAATTGATGTTCTTTATCAGCCATATGTCTTTATTCTGAGTCTTTATTATCTGTATAAGCAATATCGTGCTTTTTACAAGCTTCATCTAATGGATTTATATCTTTTATCACCTTTGGCAAATCTTTCTTCTAATTTTGTACCTGCCCCACAATAATTATAACCAGGAAGATGCATTAAAAATGGCAATTTGTTAACGTATTTATTAAACCTTTTCCATATTTATCACTTTTCCAAAATGTATGTGGAAGATTATTCTAAAATCTAATTAAATATGGAATTCCTTTTGGATTATCAATTATAAAATCACCAAATTTATTTGTTAACATTTGTGCTACACTAGCTTTTTCATTTAGATAATTCTTATTTCCAGCTAGTTCTTCACCATGAATTAATGCTAATCTATCAATTAATTATCTAACATCATTTAACCAAACATACACAATTAGTTTTTCTGTACATTTTTTAATTAAACCTTCACCTGTTTTTTCAGGAGAACTTAGTTCTGAATCATCTTTAGTTGATCTTCTTAAGTGTGGAAAATAAATATCAACTATTTCTTTTATTAAGTAATTATATTTATTACCTCTACTTGATCTTACTTTATTGGGATTATTGTCAGAATATAATGCTCCTGAATTAAATAATATATTAGCATAATTTGAGAAATCCACAACATCAAACTTTTTATTTAAATCTTCCATAGTAATTTAGTTTTCAGTTAAAAGTTTCATTAACCCATCTGTACCTTCATATGTTTTTTCACCAATTTTATATTATAACTATTGAATTCTACAGGTAAATTACCAACATATTTAAACATACCAACAGGTTTTAACCAAATACTTTATCATCACTATGATTTATATTATTTAACATTCTTTCACTTTTTTAGTTTCATTTACATTTTTACTTTTATTTTCATTTTTTTACTTTTATTTTTTTCATGCCTTTAATTTAATATGTCTTGAATTTCTGATTCACTTAATGTATAATCATATTTTCGAGGAATATCATCTGACCAATCTTTTAATGATTTAATTGGTGATAAATCTTCAAAATCTTCTATATGATGATAAGGAATCTTTTGTTTTTCAACTTCTCTATTTAGTACAATTGCTTTTAAAACATTATCACCTAAACCTTCAATACCTTGTTTTACTTTTTCAATAGCATCAATAACAAGTTGATCTTCCTTTTAATATTTTTCATATTCTGTTTTTGGCTACTTTTTCCTAAGCTTAAATTGTTCTCTTAATTCTTCAGCTCTGTTTTTATTTTGTTTAGCCTGTTGAACAACTTTTTCATCGTAGTTTGCAAACATTTATTATGGAAAAAAAACATTAATTATGTTTATGTTTAACATTTATGTTTATGTTTATATTTATGTTTATGTTTAACATTTCTGTGTATGTTTATGTCTATATTTATGTTTATGTATAACATTTATGTTTATGTATAACATTTATGTTTATGTTTCTGTTTGTCATTTAATGTTGTGGTTAATGTTACAGTTAATGTTTTTATTTAATGTTTATGTTGTTAAGAAATGTTTTATTTTATTTCTAAACTTACCTTCATCTGATTTTCTAGACGTATCTAATGTGAAAAATCCAAATTCATCATTTCAACATTTGGTACACATTTCTTTAAAATTATCAAACTTGAAATCTCCACCAACAAATTTATAATAAACATGATTTTAAAATGTATCATGTTGTCTAAATATATATAATCATGAGTTACACAGTCACGAGTGATTTTTTTTATTTTTTATAAAATTGAGCTGTTGAGCCTACAAAATGATTCTACTCACAATAACCCTGGGTTCGGTGTGTGGTGGCGATGGAGTGGGTAGACTGCTGTGTCCCGTTGTGGTGTTGTGAACCACTTAGGGTCACAGTGGGACAAACCCTCTCTGTCGTTTCTAGGTCCCCGATTTAACACACAATACACAATACAATGTTTCAAATGGCTCTAAGCACCATGGGACTTAACATCGGAGATCATCAGTCCCCTAGACTTAGAACTACTTAAACCTTACCAACCTAAGGACATCACACACATCCATGCACGAGGCAGGACTTGAACCTGCGATTGTAGCAGCAGTGCTGTTCTGGACTGAAGCGCCTAGAACCGTTTGGCCACAGCGGCAATACAATGGGTGTCATACAATTACCAGCAAGCTGGTCAGTTCAGGAACATTAGTCGACTCATCCATGTACAAGACGAATTTGTCGTACTGAAGGCGATGAACTAGATCTTGTGAGCGTTAATTCGACGTGAAACAGTGTTGTGCAAAAGCGTTATTGTAGATGGATGCCTTTCAGAACGTTTTGAAGCATACATTGTGTTTTTTCTGCCATGCATAGTTTTATTAAGTTCTCAGCGATAGTGTCTGGTTCTCCCACTTGTGCAGTGAGATAGCTGACCAAATATAATGCCTCCATGGCTTTTTCATTCACTGCTTGGGTTACATATTTCAAAGTTTTGTGACTCCTTATTAATTGTTCTCTCCTCCGTATAAAAAATTCTTCCTTTCTTGTCTTTGCAATTGGGGTGTATAGTTTCTAGATGTTGGGGCATCTTAGCAGATAACATGTAACTATTCGGAAGTAGCTTGCTACGTAGCACGCAGGGCGGTGAGCCGTTATAATCAACAAATTTGAAATTGATAAGATTCGTCATACCTTTTTTTTTCATCTTTTGTGAGTGGTTAGATATCTTACTGCTTGAATCATGGAGCTTGAAGTCGTTACATCATGTTCTTGAATTGCATAGTCTTTATCGAAAATGTTTGAGGGTGATGCCACATCTCTCAGGAGAACCACATTTGATATTCGATGAAAGATTTAGTTGGTTGCTTGTTTGAATTGGGGAGGGAACCAAATAGCAAGGTTAGCGGTCCCATTGGATGAGAGAAGGATGGGGAAGGAAGTCGGCCATGTCCTTCCAAAGGAACAATCTAGGCATTTGCCTGAAGCAATTTATGGAAATCACGGAAAACCTAAATTATGGTCATCCTCCTCGTGGAGTCCAGTGTGATAACCACTGCACCACCTTGCTCGGTCACGATTTTGCTGATATATCTTTTAGCCAATGCTGCATCCTACCGTTAAAATTAACCGGTTTATTTTACAGAGTGACAAATATTGAATAATATCGCACAAGATATTGAATTTTACAGTTGTAATCAATAACAAACACGAAGCGAATATACAGCGGTCCAAGAACAGTGCATGAATTCGCTGTTCCAATTTTGATTGCGCCCTGCAGTCGCAAATTGGAGCATTGCTGTGTGGCGCGGATTTATTATAGCACCGGACATTGAAGTGGAGAACCAAAGCAAAGAAGTTCTTCGAGATGGTGTGAGGTTTACGTGGATGAGAAAGAGATGGAGAGAGCGTGGTGGAATGCTGGCAGCGTGTGTAGATGAGAGAGCACTAGTGAGAGACAGGCACAGAGACAGAGAGAGAAAGAAAGAGAGAGAGAGAGAAAGAGGGAGGGTGGGAGAGAGGGAGGGGGCTGGGGAGGGAGAAATCGTCAGTATGACTGATGCGTGCTTGTGTAGTGACGAGTATGGAATCCTACAAGCTAAATTCTTTTGTCTCTAGTTATTGTAGACTCACACAAGTGAAAAAAATCTTGGGATAGAGATGTGCAAATACACAGATGGCTTTAGTATAGCGTCCACAAGCTATAAAAGGGCAGTGCATTGGCGGAGCTGTCATTGTTACTCAATTGATTCATGTGAAAAGGTTTTCTGATGCGATTATGGGCGCATGACAGGAATTAAAAGACTTTGAACACAGAATGGTAGTTGGAGCTAGACGAAAGGGCCATTCCATTTCGGAAATCGTTGGGAAATTCGGTATTCCGAGATCCATAGAGTGTGCCGAGAATATCAAATTTCAGGTATTACCTCTCACCACGGACACCACAGTGGCCGACGGCCTTCACTTACCGAACGAGAGCAGCACCATTTGAGTAGAGTTATCAATGCTAACAGACACACGACACTGCGTCGAATAGTCGCAGAAATGAATGTGGGACGCACGATGAACGCATCCGTTAGGGCAGTGCAGCAAAATTTCGTGTTAATGGGTTGTGACAGCGGACGACAGACGCGAGTGTCTTTGTTAACAGCGTGACATCGCCTGCAGGGCCTCTCCTGGTCTCGTGACCATATAGGTTGGAACCTAGACGACTGGAAAATTGTGGCCTGATCAGATGAGTCCTGATTTCAGTTCGTAAAGCCGATGGTAGAGGTCTGGTGTGGCGCAGACCCAACGAAGCCATGGCCCCATGTTGTCAACAAGGCACTGTGCAAGCTGGTGGTGGCTGCGTAATGATGTGGACTGTGTTTATATGGAATGGAGAGGGTCCTCTGGTTCAACTAAACCGATAATTGACTGGAAATGGTTATGTTATGCTATTTGGAGATCATTTACAGCCATTCATGGACATCATGTTCCCAAATAACGATGGAATTTTTATGGATGACACTGCCATGGACCACAAATATTCACGATTGGTTTGAAGAACATGTAACACCATAGCTCTAATGCTGTACGGATTTATTTTGCCTTTTGTTTTATTTAATATTACATCGTTGAGCTTCTGTAAATGTGTTTGTTTGAATCGATAACACAAAACTGTATACTCCTTTCTTTGTAAAAAACTTTGATGTCATGGTTTAATTCTATGCAAATTAGTGTATCTGTTATTTAAATTCTTTGTCCCATTTGGAGGGAACAAAACTTACAATATATAATTGTAATTTCTGTGAATAATTTTTTGTAGAAATGTCAATATGTGCAAATGTTCTGGCTTATTTAATGTATTTGGTTGCCGTTATGTAAACTACTGATCCTCACATAGGGTTCTTAGTTAATTTGTATGTAAAAGGTGTAGTGGTTCCCCTCGGGAATGGAACTGTGTAGCGTGCGCAAATTGTGGCTGGCCTAGGTAGAAAAGGTGGAACAAGAGTCAGTCAGGGACGAGCTACGAGTTGGGGACGAGCTAAGAGTCTGGGACGAGCTACCATACTGTGCACTGCCATGTAAAAGATGCATATTGTGCTGGTTCCAAGAGAGGCTTTTTCTGCTACTTTCCAATGCCTCGGATGGATGGATAAATAGCTGGAACTATTCTGGAATTTGTATCTATCATCGCCACCAAGAAATGACAGAGTCCAGCAATTCTACCTGCAATTCCACCTACCAACATGCAATCGCCACCTCATTGCGCAATCACTGTAATGGAGCACTATAGTAATGTACAGTGAAGGATCAGCTTAATGGATGTGTTAGTGTGCTCAAATATAAGGTAATTTATATCTGAATTTATGTACCTACCTTGATTTTTCTCCTTATCATAACACCTCTCAGGTTCCTCTCCGTTTGAACTAAATTTATTTCCGAGTGTCCTTACTGAAAGAACATTAAAGGCCAGTGTTTTGCTAATTGATGCCTCTTGAACATAGTAGAAAGAAAGTTAAAGTTAATGTGGCAGGAGAATGAGTTAAAGTTAATGATGCTTGATTAAAATAATTTTCCTAGTGAAACTGCTTATTAATGTGTTGTTGCCAACTTCAAATTAAAAGTTCTTAAGACTGAGACTTATAAAGTTTTGCTTAGTAAATAAGCACAGTACTGCCTGTTGTAAATCGCAGAAGGTGAGTCAGTATCTTACATATAGGTTAATTTTGTGTCTCACTGTAGTAAAAGTGGAAAACTGCAGTTGTGAAAAGTTATATACTGATGTTTGCTAAGTGTTTGTCTCTCTTTGTGTATTAGAAGTTGTAAGGGGTCCGCAGGCCCTTACTACTAGGTTTGCACTCACACAGGTCGACAGGGCAACTATCAATCAGTGTGTCAGGTCGCGAGAGCGAGAGTTGAGTCAAGTCAGTGCGTGTTGTGGGTTCCCGCGAGGCGGGCAGAGCTGAGCAGAAGCCAGCAATTGATAGAAATTACCGACAAAGGGAGTGGCCATCGCCGCGGTTCAACCCCTTTGTGTTAGTATTATACGGGAAAGTGAGAAAGTATAATTAACAGAGTGATTCAGTGATATTTATGTGCCGTTATTGAGATTCCGCGTCTACCGCGCCGGCATTATTTGGATTGCAGTGTTGGATTGCAGTGTTGGATACAGTGATTGTATGTTGCGTGTGACGATTATGAATAGCGAGGAAGCCTGTGCTGAGATTAGCCGTTATTAACAGTGTATTGACGAAGGCAGTGGCTGTCTCCTTATCTTTGTGGTTTTTGATAAGAATATAGGTTTTGTTTAGTGAAGCTGTGTTTGTTGTTCTTCTTGCCACCAAACAGTACATTATTACAGCATTTGAGAAGGACAAAATGGAATGTAACAACTCCATAGCAGTCTAATCCGATTGCCAGCCCCATTAGGCACACGGTCACATTAATTAATATCTATTTGGGCTGCTATCAGATCCCGATCGAGCGGGATAAGTCAGAAGATTAAACCGGAGTGTTACACCCTTGGCTTACCGTGAAAGGACTAGTGCAATTTTCGGACGAGTAGTAAAGAACAATAGATAATTTTACCTTGCTTAACGCAAGAAAGTGTTTTTTCAATTTGGATCGAGACAGAGTAGGAACTGTAAAATCGCGACAAGAAACAGTGCATTTTTGAACAATACGTAGTAATAATATCTTACGATTGTGACTAAACTGTTTTTTCTTGCCATATTAAATAGAACAATAGTGTCAATAAACTGTGTTATAATGTGCAAATGCATAAATCCGCGCGAAAAACTGTGAAAAGTGAACGCCAAAGAAAGACACGTGTGAACAGTAAAATAGCAAAACGAGCCAAGAATTCGTCACGAAAGTTTTAAAGAAGTGTTTAGCGGTAGTATTTTGACTGAAAATGCTTTTCGAATAGTGAAAATCGGACAGCTTCGTGTGGACCCATAAACTGCTATGCGGACGACAATGTATTGTGGCGACGCAATTATTGAGTGACGTCACGCAGACCCATGTAGCAGTGGCGCCAAAGAGCTTCGATCCGCGAGGTGATTTCACACGACATCCTACCACGGAGCGGCCGGCTGAGCGACGCGACTTCGAGACACCGAGCGCAGTCCCGGCACCTAGCGGCCAAACTACAAACTACGCCCGCCTGCAGCGCCACGGAGCGGCCGACGGAGAACTACGACGTCCCAACAGCAGCGCAACCTCACGCAGCTCCAGCGGCAGTACAGCGCCACGCCCACCTCAAACGTCAAAGGAGGAGGAGGAGATTAGTGTTTAACATCCCGTCAACAACGAGGTCATTAGAGACGGAGCGCGAGCTCAGGTGAGGGAAGGATGGAGAAGGAAATCGGCCGTGCCCTTTCAAAGGAACCATCCCGGCATTTGCCTGAAGTGATTTAGGGAAATCACGGAAAACCTAAATCAAGATGGCTGGAGACGGGATTGAACCGTCGTCCTCCCGAATGCGAGTCCAGTGTGCTACCACTGCGTCAAACGTCAAAACATCGGGACTCGCGGTAACGTCAGTTGGTGAGTGGAGACAACTGGTTGACATAACATTAAATTGCAATGTGCAGTTTTCGCGGTAAATAAACGTTCGTAAACTGAATTGCGTGTTAGGAAAAGTGCCCAATTGCAGTAATTTCCGAAAAGTTTGCGAAAAATACTCTGAAATTGAACATACTTATTTATGCATACTGCGCTGTCTAAATGATAATTATACAGATATGCTTATTGTTTTGGGGAATTTATATGTATAGATTTTATGAATAGTATGATTTATCTTATTTAAAACATTTGACATAAGCTGTGTATGTGAAAATTGATATTTGAAGTGATTAGGTTTTGAGAGTTGTTGTGTTCGATGCTCTCGCATATTATATCAATTTAGGGATTAATTGAATAATACTTCAGATACTGTTTGATTAGTTTCATGGTAATTAGGAGTGTTTTGGGTTACTAGAGGTTATTCTGTATTACTTCCTTTGTGTTATAAAAAATAAACAAACATGTCTTCTGAAGATAAGCAGGTTTGTGAGGCAGTAGTTGAAAGGAAAGGGATTGGACAGGAAGACCGAGATGATTCGGGTATCAGTGATTATGGATTGTCATTAGATATCCCCGTAGCACATTCAACTAGTTATCCCGAGACACCGGGACAAACGATGAAAAATAAGCCAATTTCAGAGGGTGCAGATATACGGTCGATGTTGGCAGCCTTGCTAAAAGAAAGCTACGCATCACTAAAGGAAGATTTACGAGAAAGGGAAGAAAAATTCCGCGAGTCATTACAGAAAAGTTTACAAGAAACTAACGCATCATTAGAGAAAGGTTTACAAGGAACTAAAGCATCATTAGAGAAGGGTTTACAAGAAACAAGAGAATCACTAAAGGATTTACAAGAAACTAACGCATCATTAGAGAAAAGTTTACAAGAGATCAAAACATCGCAAATGAAAATGGAATGTAATCTGAAGAAGGAAATGCAGGAGTTACCAATACGACTGAAGATGAACGTCGACGAGAGAGAGAGTAAGCTACAGAAAAATATAGACCAGGTCCAGGAAGATGTGGAGAAGATGGAAGGAAAGTTAACAAAGAAGATAGAAGACGATGTTGAAGAAACTAAAACCGAATTGGGAGAAAGGATCACCGAGGTGACGCAGATGCAGAAACAATGCAACGATGCGGTTAAGGAGATGGGAGATAAGCAAAACCCATTGCCTGTCCATCTGAGAAATGCTGTAGCCGTGCAACGAGGAGAAGACAACCAGTGGGTTCCAATAGAAGGTGAGGCCTTCACTTGTGAAATCAAGAAGAAGAAAGGGACTACTAATTATGATCAGTTTGAAGGAGGATTCTTGAAAAACTACTGGTCCAAAGGTCATCAATGTGCAGCACTTGAGGACCTACTACACCACAAGTCACTTACTACATGAAGAGGAACGTCGAAAGAGTTTGCCGAGCATTTGTGGGAATTGAACAAGACCTTGGAACAACCCCTGAGTGATGACGTAATGATATCTGCAATAAAAAGAAGACTGAATCAGAAGATGCAAGAAACTGTATCTGGGAGCCTAATTAAAAATAGGGAGGCCTTGATGGAGATACTGGAACAGTTGGAATCTGTTCGATCACAGGGGCACAATCAAGCTAATGATCGAAACCGAGAGGGAAGTAATGACCCAAGGATTCATTTTAATCATTCGTCTGATTACAGAGGAAGAGGCGGAGGAACCGAAAAACTGAATGACACTCCAGGTGAGGTCCGGTCAAGAGTGAGGGCTACCAGGACCTGAATAAACCTGCTAAGATATATTTAGGACATTAGCTGTAAAATGGACATTTGAAAGAGGGAAAGGTTTATTTATATTGTGTTTTGTGATGTATTACAATTAGAATTGCATATTTCATGTCGAAGATTATCTAAGAATGAGTATAAAACCTGTAATAACTAATTTGTAGTATAGTAATTCATATGTCCTGTGTTTAAGTAATAATTTTTGAGTATATAGTTGTGTGTTTCATTCAATATTGGGCTAGAGAGGACTATTGTTGGTTGATATAAAAATTGTAATTTGGACAATGCCATGTTTATGAGATGTATAACCTTTTGTAAAAATTATTGTGGAGGCAGCCCACTACCGGAGTCGAGGGATTATTTGCTGAATTGTAATTTCATTAATTATTTACACTGTGTGTTTGTTCAAATGTAGCAATGTTTCATTCCCTTGCCGATTCGTTTTCGCCTGCGGCTCTAAAGAAGTTTTCGAGGGCGGGGATGTAAGGGGTCCGCAGGCCCTTACTACTAGGTTTGCACTCTCACAGGTCGACAGGGCAACTATCGATTAGTGTGTCGGGTCGCGAGAGCGAGAGTTGAGTCAAGTCAGTGCGTGTTGTGGGTTCCTGCGAGGCGGGCAGAGCTAAGCAGAAGCCAGCAATTGATAGAATTTACCGACAAAGGGAGTGGCCATCGCCGCGGTTCAACCCCTTTGTGTTAGTATTATACGGGAAAGTGAGAAAGTATAATTAACAGAGTGATTCAGTGATATTTATGTGCCGTTATTGAGATTCCGCGTCTACCACACTGGCATTATTTGGATTGAAGTGTTGGATTGCAGTGTTGGATACAGTGATTAAAATCTGCGTGTGATGATAATGAATAACAAAGAGGCCTGTGCTGAGATTAGCCATTATTAACAGTGTATTGACGAAGGCAGTGGCTGTCTCCTTACTTTGTGTTTTTGTGAGAATATAGGTCGTTGATTAATGAAGCTGTATTGTTCTTCTTGCCACTAGACAGTACATTATTACAGTATTTGCGAAGGACAAAATGGAATGTAACAACTCCGTAGCAGTCTAATCCGATTGCCAGCCCCATTAGGCACACGGTCACATTAATTAATATCTATTTGGGCTGCTATCAGATCCCGATCGAGCGGGATAAGTCAGAAGATTAAACCGGAGTGTTACAAAGTGCATATTAATAGTATAACAGGATCCATAGTTTGTCTATTGTGTTAATGCTTGGTAACAAGTAACGGAGAGACCACTAATTAGGAAAACCATAATTTCTTTATTTAAATGATAGTGAGAAGCAACCTGTTAGTGGATTCCAATTAACTTTCATTTTAAATATTAAAGTATTTAACTGAGAGAGACTTAACCTATATCCAATTAATGATTCTGCAGTGAGTAGTAATAATGATGTTATAAAGACCATTCAGTTTGTGTAAGCCCTGAAAGTAATAGTGTGTTTCGGTATCTGTTATAATGTTGCAAATAGAGTTCATTGCACTCACGTGTAGCCAAGTGTAGGGTGTGTTTGTCCGTTGAAGTTACTCATATGTACTTTCTTGAACGAGAACGTTAATCTTTCTCTTGCATAAATAGGCTGGCGACCGTTTTCCTTATTCTTTAAACAGTATAGCTAGGCAAAAATATTGTTTGTACTGATCAATTTTTTACGTAATTCTAACTTTCATTTTCCGATAAGCCACCTCCATTAGGTACAACACGGTCAACATAACAAAATTCCTCTCAGAGGGTAACACGGCTCTGTTGCATTGTACCATAATTGCTTTAATAAAATAGTTTGATTACACAACCTGCTTCCAGCTTTAAGGTTATGGTACAGCAGTAGCAGACAGGAGTGTTATAAACATTCTCGATAGTTCGAGCAGATGATTTGGCCACTCAGATCGCCCAACTTGAATACCTTCGAACATTTATTGGATATAATGGAGAGGTCAGTTCGTGCACGAAATACTGCAGTGGCAACACTTTCGCAGTTACGGACAGCTGGCTATAGAGTCAGTGTGGCTCAATACTTCTCCAGGGGACTTTCAACGAGTTTCTAAGAGTCCGTGTTAGTGGTAGAGCAAGGTTTGTGTCAGTGAACTCTGCATTGTTCCAAATTTATTCAAGATGGCGGCAATGACGTCATCCAAGATGGCGGCATGTAGACTTGGCAACAGCCCATGATGTCATCCAAGATGGCGGATTTTGGCGGGAAAATAGACCAGTTTGGCTATATCCACTAACCTAAGCCTCCAGAAAAAATACGCGCGAAATTCAACTTCCAACAGAATAATGCATGTAAAACCTTAATTTTTCTTTATTATTATTCATTATCATTCATTATCATTTATTATCATTCATTATCATTTATTCTCATTTATTATCATTGGCCTACCTCCATGAGAAAATTCACCCCAAATTCACATTCCAAAACGAAAATGGTTGCAAAACCATACTTATCTTTATTATTATTCATTATCATTCATCATTTATTATTATTTATTATCATTATTTATTATAATATATTATTTATTATTATTTATTATCATTTATTATTATTTATTATTATTGGCCTACCTCCACTAACATAGAAAATCGCGCCATGTGCAAATTCACACTCCACAATCTCTGGAAAACCGTACTTCTATTTATTATTGTTATCATTTACTATTATTTATTAGCATTTATTATTATTTATTCAAGATGGTCGATTTTTGCGGCAATAAAGCCAATTCCCTTATTCTCATAACAAAAAAACTCTCACAAAACCAAATTCAAACACGATTATATGTCACACCTACGAAAGAAAAGAGACCAATTGGGCCATGTGCACTAACCTAAGTCCACCTCATCCTATGAAGTTTGAATTTTTTCGCCTTCACTTATTGTTTCGCCCCTAAGCTACGAAAATCGCGTCAAATAGTAATAAAGTGCACTTTTACTAACGTAAGTCACCACCTGTGAATTCGTGGGAAAAGGACTGAAGTCTTTATTTCAAACAGTACCGTCATCACTTGTTCTCCAACAGAGTTAGTACACATCCTCGAGATCGCAGCAACACCCTGCGCACTCGGCACGAGGCCCACACTCCGACTGACTTAGTTCATATCGTCGCCTGTAGAGGAGGCTTCCCCAATCACTGTTAGCCAGCAGCTGATCCCGGGCAGCTGGGGTCCAGTCGCCGGGCCGGCGCACGCTCCCCTGCCGGTGCCGCAGAGTCCACCTACGTAAACATGTTTTCGCAGAGAGCGGCTGCGAGCATTTAACGCTGGACAGGATGGAACCTGTCGACCACGTGCCGGACAAAGGACACGTTCCACCCCAAATTTATTTTCCCGAACAGGTTCGAGTCTGCCGATACCCACGTCACACAACCGCCCGACATGCTTGGAAAGTTCTATCACGTGACACGCTAAAAGTTTAGTTCCTCCACAAGTGAATGTAACTGTGTTCGCATGACTACTTAATTAAATTGATCAATTAATTAACCCCTCTGGTGTGGAAAAGTGCCACGTCCACCTAGACTTGGAATTAATTTTCGCCAGAGCCACGCCCACCTGGACTTGGAATGAAATAGTTAAAGTCCCTACCGACCACCACGTCCCCTTACTGACCCATGTTCGTTGGCTAACATGTACTAATGTGTACTGCCGTTTAGTAACGTGCACTAACGTGTACTAACCTACATTAACCTATATCATATTTTGTCTATACAAATAAGCCAAGTTTGAATTCTGATGGTCAGTTCGTGTTTCGCTACCAACACAAGAAAATTGTGGCAATACTCGCGTCGGACATACTCCTCCGTAAATATTCTAGCTAAACTATGACCCAAATACTGTTATTCAATCCACACGGACTAGGACATGCCAGAGCACACCCCAAGTGACTAATCCGAGAACATAGCTCGCCCCACCTGTAGCTAACCTCTGAGAGACGGAGATATGCTGCAATCATATCCTCGCGCTCTCTAGCTAGTTGCCTCAGCAATTCGACCTAACAAAAGCTCCAAGTAGAAAAAATAATAACCAACTCAAACTCTCTCATATTCTATATCGTCCCACAAATACTTAACGTACATTTTATTTAGGCATCGAGTTTATCAATCACTCTCGTACGACAAGCCCTCGCCCTGATGTACCTGGTGTCATGCTGCATAGACGGCAGACACGCAAACAACACCTAATTTCAGTGCACAATATCAAACTGCACCTACATAATGCAGTGCACATAACAGTAAACATCATCAGTACTCGTAATCTGCCCAAATAACGCATAGCAAAATAACTCAACAGACACGCGCATTGAACCTGTCCCACACAAAGTCACACATCTGAAAGCTCTCAATTTACTCAAAGGTCTCTGTTCGAACCCTCAAACATGACTTGATGACAGCCACATTCACACCTAACACCTGAGAAATTCATATCACCTAGACGCCGAACATGACTATCCAAGCCAGGCCGCGCGCGTCGTCTGTCACAGTCTTAACTCAGTGAGGTCCAACACACATGTTAGGCCGCATTCCACTGCTTGCCGGCCTCTTTGCGACACATCTCCACCTTCACGTCTGTTGTCAGAATAGCCGAGAGCGAGTTCACACACACTCCGTCCGCACACATCCCAGTGCTGCCCTCCCTTCACAATCTAAAACGATCATCATACTATGTAAAAAAAAAAAAAAAAAAAAAAAAGAGCCGAATCAAACTCTCCGAAATTGTATAGTGCCCCCAGAAATAGTTAACGCTCGCTTTCGTGTTTTCTCAGCTTATTTGTAAATTCAGATTCTTACTCTAACAGAACTTGTTCACGAAAATAATACTGAATGCGCTCCTAACCTCCTACCCTTCCAGATCTTAACGTACACAAATGTTCTCAACCCTCCTATATCTCAGAACAACCGATTAATCATTCTTATTCCTTCTTATCGAATTTACAGACCTAATTTCCTAAGGACCCGTTATCGAAGTACCATCCTGCTTTTCTTTCTGAGGCTTTCTGTGTTTACTTTTACAAAGATCGCTAAATTACCTCCACAGCCCCCTCAATTTATATACACACACACACTCACACACACACACACAAACACACACACACACACACACACACACACGGTCATCCTCTCTATTCATCCCATAACATAAGCACTACTAACTTTACAATCCATTATATACAAATCCTACACAATGTAAGCCACAGAAACTTTACAGTATCGACTATATGCCCCAATGCTCTCCATTCCTAAGGAAGCGCTGTGATCCTGCTCTTTCTTTCTACACACGTGACACTCAGCGGTAATCAGCCCTTCTACATCAACGGACAGAAGTCCCTCTCAGAATTGTTCCACAATTTCGGCGATCGCTTCCCATCAACACAAATGCGTTACTTTCTCTTCTTCCTTGCCTTCTTGCTTTTTTTATACAAACATCTCCAGACTCATAGACTACAAGAAACACGAAAATTTTTCGAAGTACAGCATCCTGTAAACCACTGAGTAACTTACTAGAAACAAACAGACCAAAAAATGATATTCGCACTCTCGAATACCGAAGTCGTTGATGTCATTATACTTACAGTTAAATGTTACGATCGCGCTCTCAATTGATTGACATTCGACAATGAGCTCCTTCCTTATCTGTTCGCTTTTCTACAAACAACCTCAGACTCATAGACTGCAAGAACACATGTACTTTCTCCATAATATTACACGATTTTAGCTGTACTTCTCAATATCATGCACTAGGCTACACCCTACCGATCACTAGTTCATCATCATTCCAAAGATATAGACTTCAAATTAATTCTCTAAAAACGCCGAACTTCATCTATGTGCAGCATGCTGTAAACCACTGACTAAGTAGAAACAAACATACGCAAAACGATATTTCCACTCTCGAATATCGGTCTCAGTCATGTAACATATTCGAGATCTTGGCTATAATTTACACATCAACTAAGGTCTGTCCCAGGTCTATAGAACAGACAAGCGTGTATCCAACACACCACAATCGATCTTCACTCAACTAAATAAAGGAAGCAAATGTGCAGAAGTAGTCAACCGAACAATCTACAAGCCATCGAATAACACCCCAACCCAAATCAATCATCATCTCAAATTCTGACTTGATCACCAAAGCCGCCCAATACATACTATTACTTCACTATTCAGTCGTCTAGAGGGCATCAAAGTTAACTCTTACAGATCGATACACTCCAACAGGTCTCTGCATTTGGACAGTTGCTCCAGTTATTTATTATCATTTATGATCATTTATTATTATTTATTATAATTTATTATTTATTATTATTTATATGATGCGCGTTTGTTCGCCATGGGGTACGGAGTCCAACTGGGTTAGTACACATCTCCACCAGCAGAGGGCCTCATTCAAGATGTCCGATTTTGGTAGGGAGTTCGAATTTTGGCAGAAGATCATACAATTCGTTTACCTAACAAAAATGGCTCCAAGTTCAACTGTGTTTAGCTCCTATCACAACCACCAGAGCGCTCTGTCATCACGTCAGTTGATTACGCAATTACCATTATTCAAGATGGCTGCACCCAGTGCGAAACGTGTCACCTCTCCCGAACCTGCATGCTACAGTAAAATTCCAACTTGGCTTTAGTCACACCCTACACATCGTTCAGCTGATCCCATTTCCAGAACATTGCGCATCTGATATCTGCAATTTAAGTCCGAGAAAGACATATCGATTACCTTCTGCAGCCTGTTTAGAAACAGAACGACCTCATTTACTGCAACAGGACCTTGTCTTGACATTTCGCCGGAAATGCGAGCGCCGTCGGCGGCATTTCAAAGCCAGACATCTGTCCATCTAAACAGGCATCCACTCAGTCCCAGGACCAGCATGCTGAAGTGGGCTCCCTCTATACCTGCTCACTAGCTATTGTCTAACCATATACACTGCACAAATGGATTCCTGAATAGCACAGATCTCTATTCTCCCCTGCATCTCCAACTCGACATGTAAACACTGTCTCTCCCCCAGCCAGCGAACCCGACGTCATTCACGCTGTGCTGACAGTTTCCACTCACAAATCTTAAACACTCTCATATATAAAAGCCAAAACTCACTTAATACTAAAAAAACATTCTCCCTTTCTAAGCATATATTAGTATGCATTTAGAACAAATAGACAAACATAATTCCAAGCAGAAGTCATACATATGATTAAAAAGAAAAAAAAGACCTCAATTTAGGTTATCCGACGTTTATTTACATGTCCTAATGATACAGTCGTAGATGAGTCACGTCATCCACTCGCTCAGTCCTTCAACACACACTTTCATAGAACTTATATGCCACCCACCCCGTTATAATAATTTTGTACAAGCATTTACGCCCCCCACAAACAACCCAGCTCAATAGAACATAATAATTCCTTTTTCCGCAGATAGTCATAATTGGTGAACAATTAAACATTCTAAATTACGCATACATGTAGTCAAATAAGCAAATACTTTTACCTACATACACACCCCTCTCACCGAGGATAGGGCATTTAATATTATGTACTTAAACACAGACCAATGATAACAATTTTCCGACTCGCACCTTGTCCTTTTAATGAAGATAAAATTCATTTTCCTATAGGGTACAAAATAGCCATTTTACATCAATGCACTCTCATTCGACCCAAGTCGCCCTCAGAACAGTTCAGCTGATGGCAGAAACGCGTCAGTCTTTCTGATCAGAGCCTGCTCCCTTTTATACGGACATCTCCAGACTTGCGTATTAGAAGACCAAAAATATTTTTAATTTAATATTATAAAATTCACCTCGTACTCATCGATATTAAGCACAGTCCTAGTACTTTACCGCGCCATAGACCTCTGACTAGCTAGAATACTTGCCCTGCACAGACATTAACACGGACTGATGCATGGCCTCTCACAGGAAACTATACCTTGCACCTTGTAAATCATATTCTTACAGCCTATGTTAAAAGACCGTCCTCACCTCGGCATTGACCAACCTACCCTGCAACATCGCTACCCAATTAATCCTCAACCAAGCAGATGAATATAGCTACGCTTCACCTCTCTTGACTGAATAGAGCTTTCCTAGTCCTAACCCCTCCAAGTGCACCACATTTTTTGAGATGTAACCAAGTCTTGGAGCTTAGCACACCATATCGATCTATAGTAACAGGTCTCAAAGTGCTTTAATTTTAATAGCATACAGTTAAGAAGAACAAGAACGGAGTGATATTTATACACAACGTAGTTGGACACATTTTTACGTAAATCATCCAATGTATCATGTGTAAAGTATTGTAGCTGCATACGACTAGAACGCAGGCTATATCACGTGACTAAAGCATTCAGATAGAACACTGGGAAAAAAATCGACCTTCAGCAACTTGCCTTTCTCTAGAATAAATGAGTCAACGTTTAAATCGTATGTAGTTACAGCTCTGTCTCAATCGATCATCTTGTACACTCTCTGTTATCCTTTAACACAGACGTGAGTAAGTTTAGACGTGAATGATTCTCTGTCCTCCTCAAAAGCATCTAATACAGTATTCAACTCGCGTGTATCACTGCTACCTCAGTAGACATACACTATAATACGAACTCAACGAGAAAAAATTGACTACCTTCCTTATTCCGCTAGCTACGATGCCATCGTTTTCCTACATTCCTCTTGTTGCAGCGTACTTGACTCCATGTGCAAATTGCTCGCTGCGAACCAGAAGACAAGAAAGTACGTCCTCATTCTCACCGAATTCGGTGTATATTAGGTTAGTTTATACCTATGTGCTAATCAATTTTCGCATTTATTTCGATTTTATGTCACATCCATCCATGCGACCGCAACATAACCTATCGTTCTGTGTTCTAAAATTGCCTGAAAATGTAACCCAGGCATATTCAGTCACCTCCACATTCGGAGAGCGCTTGCTCTGTTTTCTGTATGTCTGCGTCCATGCACGCCTCACGGAAGGCTCCGCGAGTATAAAGGTCAAGGCTGTGATGTGGGCGGTCTCGCGCTCATTGTGTGTGTGAGAGAGGCAAAACCGACGTATTTCAATCATCACAGGTGACTTAGGTTAGTGGCTTCGTTTGCCACAATTTTCTAGTGTGGGTAGCGAAACACGAACTGACTATCAGAATTCAAACTTGGCTTATTTGTATAGACAAAATGTGATATAGGTTAATGTAGGTTAGTACACGTTAGTAAACGGCAGTACACAGTAGTACATGTTAGCCAACGAACATGGGTCAGTAAGGGAACGTGGTGGTCGGTAGGGACTTTAACTATTTCATTCCAAGTCCAGGTGGGCGTGGCACTGGCGAAAATTAATTCCAAGTCTAGGTGGACGTGGCACTTTTCCACACCAGAGGGGTTAATTAATTGATCAATTTAAGTAGTCATGCAAACACTGTTACATTCACTTGCGGAGGTACTAAACTTTTAGCGTGTCACGTGATAGAACTTTCCAAGCATGTCGGGCGGTTGTGTGACGTGGGTATCGGCAGACTCGAACCTGTTCGGGAAAATAAATTTGGGGTGGAACGTGTCCTTTGTCCGGCACGTGGTCGACAGGTTCCATCCTGTCCAGCGTTAAATGCTCGCAGCCGCTCTCTGCGAAAACATGTTTACGTAGGTGGACTCTGCGGCACCGGCAGGGGAGCGTGCGCCGGCCCGGCGACTGGACCCCAGCTGCCCGGGATCAGCTGCTGGCTAACAGTGATTGGGGAGGCCTCCTCTACAGGCGACGATATGAACTAAGTCAGTCGGAGTGTGGGCCTCGTGCCGAGTGCGCAGGGTGTTGCTGCGATCTCGAGGATGTGTACTAACTCTGTTGGAGAACAAGTGATGACGGTACTGTTTGAAATAAAGACTTCAGTCCTTTTCCCACGAATTCACAGGTGGTGACTTACGTTAGTAAAAGTGCACTTTATTACTATTTGACGCGATTTTCGTAGCTTAGGGGCGAAACAATAAGTGAAGGCGAAAAAATTCAAACTTCATAGGATGAGGTGGACTTAGGTTAGTGCACATGGCCCAATTGGTCTCTTTTCTTTCGTAGGTGTGACATATAATCGTGTTTGAATTTGGTTTTGTGAGAGTTTTTTTGTTATGAGAATAAGGGAATTGGCTTTATTGCCGCAAAAATCGACCATCTTGAATAAATAATAATAAATGCTAATAAATAATAGTAAATGATAACAATAATAAATAGAAGTACGGTTTTCCAGAGATTGTGGAGTGTGAATTTGAACATGGCGCGATTTTCTATGTTAGTGGAGGTAGGCCAATAATAATAAATGATAATAAATAATAATAAATGATAATAAATAATAATAAATAATAAATGATAATAAATAATAATAAATGATGAATTATAATGAATAATAATAAAGATAAATATGGTTTTGCAGCCAGTATCGTTTTGGAATGTGCATTTGGGGTGAATTTTCTTGTGGAGGTAGGCCAAAGATAATAAATAAGAATAAATGATAATGAATGATAACAAATGATAATGAATGATAATGAATAATAATAAAGAAAAGGAAGCTTATGCATGCATTATCCTGTTGGAATTTGAATTTCGCGCGTATTTTTTCTGGAGGCTTATGTTAGCGGACATAGCCCAATTGGTCTATTTTCGCGCCAAAATTCAAACTTCCCGCCATTTTTTCTGCAGGTTAGGTTAGTGGACATACCACAATTGGCTTATTTTCCCGCCAGAATCCGGCATCTTGGATGACATCATGCACTGTTGCCAAGTCTACAAGACGCCATCTTGGATGACGTCATCACCGCCATCTTGAATAAATTTGGCAACAATGCAGAGTGTGCTGACACAAACCTTGCTCTACTACTCATGTTGCTGCACTATGCCAGCCAGAAGGAGGTCTGACACGATATGACTTTCCTCACCTCAGAAGGAACTCCTTGAGTGTGAGGACGCAAGAGGCCAATGATGTTTGCGGCATTCGATGCCCCACATATTATTTACCATGCAACCACAACGTTGGCTGCTAATGGCAACAGGGAGGCGGGACTGGAGGTATTCAATGGTGAGCGCAGCAGGAGGCTACGGAGCGTAGGTGAAATGCTTCGTCGACAAATAGTTCACAACAGTGGTGCAGTTTTAGAGGTATTAATACAAACCACAGCAATGGCAACGATAAGCAAAGCAAACATTGCATTTTATCTACAACAACACTTATTGAAGTTGACATTCCTTCAGAGAGGAACCCAAGGAATTTCGCTGAATGAGAAAGACGTGGCAGATGAGAAATTAGCGTTTCTGCAAGATGAGTCAGTGGGATGTGTGGTGTCGTACATTCTCGACTGTACGGACAACGTACATGGGGAGTACAATGATAACGATTCATGCTTAATAAGTGAAAGTGATACTGAAACAAATGTCGGGCCGTGTAGTTCACCATCCTCGTCGGACAAGAAGCCACAAACGTATTAAAGGACAATCGTTGTCCAATGAGGGCATACTGAACATATAGACATCAAAAAAAGTTTTGCATCGCCTCGGTTCCAAGAGTTCCGGAACCTGTACAGAAAACTGGAACAGAGATCAACATAAACATCACTTCCGCCCTTTTTATTGCTCATGAAAACCACACATTGCATGTTGTCCCACCATACAGCGAGACATTCAGAGGTGGTGGTCCAGATTGCTGTACACATCGGTATCTCTAATACCCAGTAGCACGTCCTCTTGCATTGATGCATGTCTGTATTTGTCGTGGGATTCTATCCACAAGTTCATCAAGGTACTGTTGGTCCAGACTGTCCCACTCCTCAACGGTGATTCGGCGTAGATCCCTCAGAATGTTTGGTGGGTCACATCGTCTATAAACAGCCCTTTCCAATATATCCCAAGCATGTTCGATAGGGTTCATGTCTGGAGGACATGTTGGCCACTCTAGTCGAGCGATGTCGTTATCCTGAAAGAAGTCATTCACAAGATGTGCACGTTCAAAATGGCTCTGAGCACTATGGGACTTAACATCTGTGGTCATCAGTCCCCTAGAACTTAGAACTACTTAAACCTAACTAACCTAAGGACATCACACACATCCATGCCCGAGGCAGGATTCGAACCTGCGACCGCAGCAGTCGCGCGGTTCCAG
Source organism: Schistocerca piceifrons (assembly GCF_021461385.2). Classification (NCBI taxonomy): domain Eukaryota; kingdom Metazoa; phylum Arthropoda; class Insecta; order Orthoptera; family Acrididae; genus Schistocerca; species Schistocerca piceifrons. The sequence goes on from NC_060140.1 coordinate 137,457,164, forward strand.
ATTGAGCGCCTAGAACCTGTGCACGTTGGAGGCGCTAATTGACGTCCATGAGGACGAATGCCTTGCCAATATGCTGCCGATATGGTTTGCACTATCGGTCGGAGGATGGCATTCACATATCGTGCAAACCGTTACGGCACCTTCCATGACCACCAGCGGCGTACGTCGGCCCCACATAATGCCCCCCCCCTCCCCCCCAAAACAGCAGGGAACCACCACCTTGCTGCACTCGCTGAAGTGTGTGTAAGGCGTTCTGCCTCCAAAGACGTCTCCGGCGGTTGGTTGAAGGCATATGCGACACTCATCGGTGAAGAGAACGTGATGCCAACCCTGAGCGGTCCATTCGGCATGTTTTTGGGCCCATCTCTACCGCTCTGCATGGTGTCGTGGTTGCAAAGATAGACCTCGCAATGGACGTCGTGAGTGAAGTTGCGCATCACGCAACCTATTGCGCACAGTTTGAGTTGTAACAAGACGTTCTGTGGCTGCACGAAAAGCATTATTCAACATAGTGGCGTCGTTGTCAAGGTTCCTCCGAGCCATAATCTGTAGACAGCGATAGTAGCCCCTGGGCGCCCTAGCGAGGCATGTCATCGACAGGTTCTGTCTCTCTGTATCTCCTCCAGGTCCTAACAACATCGCTTTGTTCACTCGGAGACACCTGGACACTTCCCTTGTTGAGAGCCCTTCCTGGCACAAAGTTACAATGCGGACGCGATCAAACCGCGGTATTCACCGTCTAGGCATGGCTGAACTACAGACAACACGAGCTGTGTACCTACTTCCTGGTGGAACGACTGGAATGGATCGGCTGTCGGACCCCCTCCGTCTAATAGGCGCTGCTCATGCATGGTTGTTTCCATATTAGGCGGGTTTAGTGACATTTCTGAACAATCAGAGGGACTGTGTCTATGATAAAATATCCACAGTAAACATCTACCTTCAAGAGTTCTGGGTACCGGGACGATGCAAAACTTTTTTTGATGTGTGTAATTACATACATGGAAGATCATCCGCAGCATAGTAAGAAAACAATTATGAACAGAATTCGAGTAAGTTCACAGCAATATAACCGTGTAGTGCGTAAGAAAAACTACGGATATTCAAGGGAGGACAAGGTGCACTTGTTACACTTGTTTGCGTTTTACATGGATGGTCGATGCGGTTTACACGATGTGCATGGTAGTGACCTACTACGTTATGCACATCAAACTGCGCGCGACATCGATTACAGTGGTTTAAGGGGAAACAGTGGATGGTTCCATAAATTCGTGCAGTGTTATAAAATTGGAAGGCGAAAGATGACATTTCAAACAAAAGGTCAACTTGACTATGCACAGCAAACCGCGAAATCGGTTCGAAAAATTGTGGATGAGATAAATAAACTTATCCCATCATTCAGTAAGGAATTTTTCAACTCCGACCAATCGGAATTTGAAGAGGAAATGCATATGAAAGGAACCCTGGAAACTAGAGGTACCAAGAGAGTTGTTCTGTATCAACTAACATAAATGCCTTAACGCGTTCGTATACAATTATGCCGACCGTTAATCTGCATGGTATATTCGCTGGAAAGTTATTTATTGTGCTGCGAGAAGTTGGAGGTGCTCTGCCCACTATGATTCTTTCTCGTGTGCGTGATTTTGCAAGGGCAGTACGGAATATTTACGTCACAGCAAACAAGAGTTGAAAACTGGGCGTAAGAGTACTAAAGCTATGGGTAATGAGTACTACTTTTGGCTAATAGCTGGTCAAAATAACTTGCTTCTGCTCGATTCCTGGTAAGCGTATAAAAATCGTACTCGTTTGGAGTAAACTAACCCTCCTGAAAAGCGCGTGACATTACAATTCATACCACGTGGAACCACTGGACAAATTCAGCATCTGGATGTTTATTTTTTGCGTGCGTACAAAGCATATTATTGCACCGTCTGCAGCTATGCCTTAAAAAATAACAAGTTTCACGATAAGCTCCACTACAGACTGTTTCGCACTCTGTTGCATGCCATCACATTCCATCAGTTCTCATCACAATGTTACACCAATATAATACCGAGCGAGGTGGCGCACTGGACTCGCGTTCGGGAGGCCGACGGTCCAAACCCGCGTCCGGCCATCGTGATTTAAGTTTTCCATTATTTCTCTAAATCAGTTTACGCAAATATCGGGATGGTTCCTTTGAAAGGGCCCTGCCGATTTCCTTCCCCATCGTTCCCTAATCCGATGTGTCAGATGACCTCGCTGTTTGGTCCCCTCCCCCAAACAAAGCAACCAACCAACAAAAATGATTTTGTACTCGTATGCACGTCGTGCAAGGATTTAGCCTTCGGCCTTGACAGCTCGAATCTTTGTGATCACTGTAGCACGTCATTTTTCATTTGGTGTTCATGGTGCATGTTAATGGTTTGTTTTGAACAGTTCTTGAATGTCGACGATGTTCGTTTTGTGAAGTGTAAAATGTGCATCCCATAGAAGGTTGAACTTTCGACCACCCGGACACACATTTTCTGTCGCCCTCCTGATGCTCGTGGTGAGTCATTAGCAGCTAATATTTTCCCTGTTATAATTATAAATACAACACTTTCAAATGAGCCTTACTAAAGACTGGACGTGCGACCTCTTCACTCAAGGGGGTTGCTTTTCAGTGTATAATGCCGCTTGTTGCCTCGTTTTTGACTATTACGTACTGAGATAAAAAATAACTTTTATAAAACCATCACTGACATGATATTTATGCGTTGTTCTCAGTACGTGAAAAGAGTTGATGCTCTTTGTTCTTTAGGTTGATACTTATTTTGGAAATGCCCTCGCAAAGGCCTTATGCAGCTCCAGGGCTGCGCGGATCAACTTTATCGCTGAATCAAAAGGTGGGAGCAGTATTCGGAAATTTTCGTGTTAATCGCAGGATTTAAATATTGAATGTGTACAGTTACCCACTGCGCAAAATTACCCAGCTCTCCTTTACTGAAGCTGCTGGCCTGCCGGGAGCGTGTGTGAGTTTGGCGCTCTGATCTGTTTGTTATTAAATGCTGACACCTCACTTAATGTAAACCCTGAGATCATTCTGACAATAATTTTCAAACCACATTTATTTCATGATTTCTTATTGTTATTGGAATGACAGTTTTTCCTATACATTACGCCTGGCACTGTGCAAGGTTACTGTCATAGTCGACACTGACACCAGTATGGTGTCTCCTTTTCTGATACACTCCTGCATGACGTCATTGGAGTAAAAGAACATATCAGAGTGAGTTTGGCGTTATCAAGCTCATTCGCTCCTGGTGAAGTACACCCTATTTTCGTGCTGTTGCTGCCACACGGGACTTAGTGCCAAATTGCTGCGCTGCTTGACTATTTTTTCAGTTAGCAGTGGTTTCACTGATCACAGCTGTTTTGCTCTCACGATCCTTTTTATTTGTCTTTCTTGCCGGATGCCAATGTGCCGTAGCTGCGGCTTACCTAGCGCTCATTTCCACGTTCCTCTAAAGCGCTCAACATAACGCGCGCTAAAATGAATGGGAAAAATTCGATGCGGTCTGACGAACCACAAAACGCGTATCAGGACTGCATGCATAGAGAACAAATATTATGGTGTCGAGTACTAAGAGAAAGTCAGCAGTTCTTACTGTCCCTACGGACGCTACACTACACAGGGTGAATCACTTAAAACTTGCAGCGCAAATATTGTGGTAATTTGAAAGTGCTATTGATGTGGGATTTTCACAGAATGGATTGGTAGTTAGGAGCGAGTATCATTAGCCTGCAAACAGACCATAATAATACTTAGAAAGCGTATTTTTGTGTAAACATACACTTTCTTAAACTGAACAATGGCTATTGACATTAACAAACTAAAAGTAGGGTAAGTTAGAATGTCAATGGTGCTTGTTGCAGGATTCTACTGCGAGTCGTTTACGAGTTATTTTACTCTGAAACGTCCCCACACCTGCAGTTGTACAATACCTGTAGTAGCACACACTAAAGAACAACACAAGTGCATAGACGAGTTACGTGGATTCTGACAAGTAACGCGACAGTCAACCATCAGAGCTTGTATTCAAAATGACCACCGGCAGCGGCAACACAGGCTTCCAATGTCGTATGGAACGTCTGTTACACACCTTCTAGCATTTCGGTATGTCCGAGCAGGCTGCAGTAATACGCCATTGCATATCAACGGGTGTAATTGGTATGCCCTTGTAGACAGTGTCCTCCACCTTTCTCCTCAGAAAAAAGTCTACAGACTTCAAATGCGGGGAAGGGTACGGGAAACGTGTTGTAGCAGTCGGTATGAAGGTAATTTACCAACTTTGAACATTAATAACTTCTAAACTGCACCACTCAGTTCCAGAGCTCAAGCGAGTGTTATTTTATGTGTCATACACCCCGCTTCCCATTAAAAAAAAAATGACTTGAATCCAAAATGGCGGATTTCAAGATGGCGCCCATGAATGACATTCACTCCAAAAGTTGCGGCCCCACGTCAAACCTATGTTCCCATCATCACATTTCAATTTTCCCTTCAATCTTCCAACTTATGGAAGTGTCCAAGGGCTTTTTACTCGCCCTGTATATATTTTTAAAGCGATTGGCTGAAGAGTGGAATGCTGTACTGCTTGCAGCCCACCCTTCGCCAATGTAGGCGGAGCAGAAGAAAATAACGATAAAGAGAAAAGATGAGCTGGGCGACGGCTAATGTAGGTGGTGGTGAGGATCGAACTCAGGGTGTCCCGAGTGTTGCAATGCGAGCTGTATACATCGCAGAACACTGAAACATCGTAGGTATGTTCATTAATCGGAGCACTCACGGAGTATGCTGAAAAAACAAAGTTCCACTTTGTGCCATGTGAAAATATGTCGCTGTAAGCAGTCATAATGTAGGTGCTAGGAAAGGGTGGGGGTGGGGGTCAATCAAACACATGAAAATGGTGGTTCCGGCATGTTGCTTAGGATATGGCCACAACTTACAACATGTGTTCCGTGTAGTCTCCCGACTCAGAAACATGCTGCATCCATAAGACAGCACGGTCGGCAGTTGCCCCCTGCGTATCCATTGTAATCAGAGCAGTACATCGTCGTATGCTGTCCTTCTGACCAGGGAGAGTCCGGATGGACACAACCTTTCAGATATCCCCACAACCAGCAGTCACATGCCGTTAAGTCGGGGGATCTGGAAGGCTACACATTTTGAAATTGCCTAGGGTTGATGTGGTCATTATCAAAGGTTTCTCGAAGCAAATATTTCCCCTGGCAAACGACATGAGGTGTCACCCCAAATTGCATGATAATAATGCGACATGAGGTGTCGCCCCATCTTGCATGAAAATACTGGTGTAGACACAATTGCATTCTTGCAAAGCTGGAATCACATGTCGCACAAGGAGATCCTTTAACATGCAGATCTCGCCGTACACATAACAGATCGGAGAGGTATCATCTCCTTGAAGAAAATAAGACCGACAATGAAGGAGCTTGTGAAACCACACCCAACAACCACATAAGGTGAGTGCAGTGAAGGTTCTTACACAACTTGTGGCGGAGTAGAGCCCGATATGCAGCAATTCTGTGCACTCAAGACATCGTGCAGAGTAAAATGTAGCTGCTTCCATCCAAAGAATATTCCCTGGCCACCTGTCATCCATGTCAAAAGACAAAGGGCAAAGTCACCGTGTTGTAGCCAATCTTGGGGCTTCATTTGGTGTACATGCTGAATCTTGTAGGGATACCGGTGCGAAGTACGCCGCAAAATCTTTTGTGCTGTTGACCAGGAGAGAGACAATTGCTGTGTCACAGCTCGAGCAGTGGCTGCGCCATTTTAGGGATGTGCTGCAGGGTTGGCTACAGCAACTTCCCTCTCCCTCCTGCACCAACTAATTCACACGTTTCTGCAAATTGCTTAATTATATTCTTTAGCCCATTTACCGAAATGGAGCTTCTTCGCAGCTGTTTCCGTTCCTGATGTTCCCTCAGTGTAGCGCTGCTATTGCAGCCATTCTGATAAAACGACTGTAACAGCAGTGCCCGGCCTTTCTTCTCGGTATCCACTGAGATTTGCACGAAAACTTCAACCTTCTTATCGTTTACACAAAGAGTCACTTCACAACAAGCGACAATCAGCATATTGGCATAAAAAAAGGAAACATTTCACATTCTGACAGCTTACAGCGCCATATTTTCGCCTGATCGCAGAGAGTGGAAGTATTATTTTTTCCGCTTATTTCGCGAGCGCAGCGATTAACGAACATACGTACGATGTTTCAGCGTCCTGTATACTGGCCGCACTGCAGCACTCGGAACAGCGTTAAATTACAACCATCCGATACTAGACTCACATTCGAGAGGACATAGTTTCAAATTCCTGTCAGACGATCAGTTTAAGGATTCAGGTTGTTTGTCATTCATAAATCTATTAATTTGAAAGCTAATATTGTTCTTCTTAAGAAGATACGTCTGATTACCTTTTTCATAGACGTCCCAGCGGAATTTGTGACCAGTTTCTAAAAAATTCATACTTATTGCTGGATCTTTCTGAGAGATTATAACTGTGTGCCTTTCGTGAACAATGCTCTTACAGAGTGAGCTATTCAGAGAGGATTCAAGACATGGCCACACAGCTTTGCATCTGCCTGTACCTCTCTGCTACTTTCCAAATTATATATAAACCCATCTGCATACCTTGCTGGAACAGCACTCCTGAAAGAAAGCTTATAGTGGAGAGGTAGCTTAGGCACAGTTATGGGTGTTACCAAAACCAATAGGAAGTGGTACTGGCAAAATTAAAACTGTGAGAACAGTTAATTAGTCGTGGCCAGATAGCTCATGCAGTAAGAGCATTCACCGAGATACACAAGGTCCCAGGCTCTAGCCCCAGTCCGGGGCGAAGTCTTAAAGTGTCAGAAATTTTCAAAACAGCTATGCTACACTGTAGAGTGAAAACTTCATTAATGATTATTATTATGTAATGCTATTTTTGACTAATTATTTGCGACTTTTGATAGTTTCTTTTTTGTTATATTATAGTCTAATATAAATATTCTTTAAATGTGTGGTAATAGCCTCCTATCAATTTTTTCAGGGAGGAATTGACTACAGCAGACAATAAGAAACCAATTATTTTTACGGCTGTTCCTGAATATGTCGAGTTTCATAATTACGTACCGGGAACGACGTATGAAGTAAGTATCTCAAACCATACTGTGATTTCCAAAGCGTATTATTCCTAGAATGATCTGATACTCATATTCGTAGTGATGTGGTCCTGTGCCTGTGGCAGACCTGCCAAAACTGCGCCTTGCGCCTTCCTCCCCCCCCCCCCCCCCCTCTCCCCTGTAGAACTACCTACCTTAATTTTTTCCTACGCAGATTTAGCAAATTTTATAATTTTGTAAGTAGTTTTAATATAAATACAGTGTTCCTGCTCCAGTAGTATTATTTATGAACCACAGAAGCCTTATCCTTGAATTCTTTCCTATTCGCACATCGAATCATACCCACCGAAATTCAAGACGAGCAAAAGTACTTACTGGAGGGGCAAGTAAGTTAGGTATGTTTTCCACCTTTTCTGCTAACCCACAAGCGACGAAGTATACGATACGGACCAAAGTAGCGTTTTAGTAACTTTTCCGATGGCCCCACTTCCCCTACAGGCGTAAAAATCCTGAGTATTATCTGCTTGTAACAGGAACAGTGTATCCATTACTGTAAAAGTAAGATCACTGATAAATCCTAGAACTAACCGGTGAAACCTAAGATTCACCATTGCAGTGTGGTAAGTCCGAAATTTCTCATTATATGCATAGATTTCGCACTTTTGCCAAAAGACATTGGCAAATCTGAGGATTTGCCAATGGAAACTGGTAAAAGCTGGATTGAAGACTGCCGCCTCTGTCGTGCAGGTTCAGACAAGTTTCATTGTTGCCAATTTTTTGTTCAGGTAAGTTCCTTTGTTGGCAATTATGAGTTCTCAGTCCGCTCACCGTTGCGTAGTTTCAGTCTGCGTCCAGCATCTTTGCGACTCGTTTCAGTGGTGTTTCTTCAGCAGCTTTGCATCAGAATGACTGATGTTATGCGTAACAGATTTTACGAACTTTTAAGTGAATCAGTGAATAAGAAGGACAACAATTTTTATGTAACTGCTGAGCAGTATAATATTCCGTTAAGTGAAGTGACAAATGCAAAAATCGTTTCCAATAAAAAATCTGTTCACAACAGACGTTTGAAGCGATATGATGTTCTCAACATCGAAATTGAAGAGAAACTCTTAGAACCGGTGTCTGCTGGAAAAGAAGAAATTCGTTATTACGTTCGTTTTGATGAACTGTTTAACACACTACATGAGACCCACATTGCTGCAGGCCAAGCGGCCGAACTCGATGATTGTGGAACTGAATCGTAAGTACAAGAATGTGGCTGTTGAATCAATCGTTACTTATTTGAGATTATGTGAACCATCTCACAAAAAGCAAAAAACATTGAAAAGGGGTGTTGTAGTGATACCTATCATACACAGTGAAATGAATTCACGATGCTAAATTGACTTAATCGACATGCAGGCAAACCCAGACAATAAGTCGAAGTTCATACTTGTATACCAAGATCATTTGACAAAATTTGTTATCATCCTCCCACTTCGAAAAGGGCTGATGAAGAAGCATATCATCTTTTTGGCATTTTGCCCACCTTTAGTGCCCCAAGTATTCTTCATTCTGATAATGGTAGGGCGTTTTGTAATCAAGTCATTGAAAGTTTATGAGGGTTGTCGAGTGATGTAAAGATGGTTCACGGGAAACCGAGGCACAGTCAGTCTCAGGGATCATTCGAAAGAGCAAATCAAGATATCGTAAATATGTTATCAACTTGGATGGAAGCAAATGAAACTTCAAAATGTCCTGAAGGGCTGAGGTTTGTGCAAGCAATGAAAAATAGGGCTTACCATGAAGGAATCAGATGTTCATCATATGAAGCCATGTTTGGGGTTCCAATGAAAATGGGCATTGACCTCAATTGTTCCACGTGATTTAGTAAAAAATATAAGCACTGAAGAAGACTTGGAAACATTGTTATACACCACTTCCACTGACTCACAGGAAAATGAAAATGACGGCCAAGGAATTGATGCCAGTGAATCAAGTACTGGAACAGAAGGAACGGAGGTAGAAAGTGCGACTGCAGCGGGTGAGAGAGCATCAGAGACAGGATTTGACGACAGTTAACAACGAGACACCGGCACCAGCTGATGGTTGTAACGAGACGCTGACAACTTGCAACGGTGTTAATAAAGTGAAACGGATCCGAGAAGCTGCCAAAGAAGGTCTTCAGTTGCATGCAAAGAAAATGAAAGCAGCCTCATGTAACAAAATTCCAAAACCTTCAGGTGGACATGATGTGAGAATTAAAGTACCGGACGTAGACAGGGCAAAAATTGATGCAAAATATATAATAGCAGTAGAGATAAATACTCAGGATGACGAATTTTATCAACTTGGTACCAAAGCTAGTAAACTGAAGTCATTGTACATTAGGAACCAACTTACATTGTGTAAGGAAAATTTTATCTACGTCGAAGAAATAACAAGAAATTAGTCTACGGGAAGTGGCTGCCAAACAATCTGATGTTGGAGGAGAAGGGTTCAAAAAGTGAAATTGCTTAAAAAAGTGTTCAACTAAGATATGCTTGTGTAAATCGTCTTCCATATTACGTAATTCGAAATGCCACAATAGCCAGCCTTGTTGTAACAAAAATTAATGTTCACAAGGCAACATTTTTACAACGTTTTTCACTAATATGGAATATTGCTCATTATAATCACACTGGAAAGAAAGAATGTTTAAAACATGTAAATTTACAATAAATACAAACTATTTCAATAAATTGCTAAGCTGATTTTTGTAACTAATACGGTTTTGTCTGTTCATATGGGTACACACTAAGATTTACCAACGTCTCTTGGTAAAAGTTCGAAATCTATGCATATAATAAGAAATTTCGTACTTTTACCACACCGTGATGGTAAGTCTTAGGTTTCACCAGTTAATTCAAGGATTTACCAATCTTCTTACTAATACTTTGACAGTAACATATCCACTATCGTTTTGACATTGCGACCATGGAGCAGACATAACTGTATGGAGCCTTTAATGGCTTGCTTCACTGTATTGCATGTGAATGTCACTGCAGGCAGTACTGGCTGTCCGACACTAATATATACCTAGAGTGTAACTGCCAACATCTTATTAAAGCATTCTGCGACGCCATTCGTGTGTGGATGGTGGCTAGTTGCTATACTGTACGTGATGTCGCAACGTCAAATTGTCTCTGAAACTAGTCTCGACTGGAAAACTCTTCCACAATCAGAGACCATCACACGGGGTGTTCCATGCTTCAAAATTATGTCTTTTACAAGGAACATTACAACTTCCAGAGCTTCGGCAATTGGCTCTGCTTTTGTGACAGTGTAGTGGGTCAGGTAGTCAGTGCAGACTTTTTCTTCGATTCAGCAGCAGTGTCAATTTCGAGAACCTCCCAAACATGAATGTACCAGTCTGGTGGAATGATGCTACTACAGACAGGATTGGTATCAGATGGACCGGAGTGAATTGCAGCATGTTATTCCGTTGTTGGAATTCCTTGCAGTGGCTCACATACAGTTCAACGGATTAGTAGAGACATAGCCAGTGACACTTGCGTCTGATTTTTTCTAAGATCTTCACGAGTGCAGGTGACCTGTAGATGTTGGAGCGTCGTGCAAATTCTTCAGAATCGTTGGCAGCAGATGAGTTGGGATGACGAGCAACTTTTTCTGCCCCATCGGATCATAGTTCCTCTTATAAAACGTTCCTTTTAGTCTGTTAATTGGGATTCTCCCTTTACTGTTTCCTTATTCTTTAGGGCTTCTATGGTTTTCAGCCAGAGCCGGTTTATGGAATTTTGCGACCACCTGCGAAGTCTAAGTCTGGGGGCCCCCCTTCTTTTTCTGGACTGTAATTCTCTTTACAATTTGTATGATTTTGGTGAGTACGTATGATTGTATGAACATGTGTGTGTGTGTGTGTGTGTGTGTGTGTGTGTGTGTGCAGCTCACACAGTTTCGATGAAATTAACAGGTTAAGGATTCCTTGAATCTATGTGCAAATGGGTAGAGTAGCATGGAGAGCAGCATTAAACCAGTCTCAGGACTGAAGACCACAACAACAATAACACGTACAAATGAGCAAGGAGTTTATTAAGTACTAGCTGATCCGCGACTTCGTATGGTATATATATAATATAATAGCCTGGTGCCTCCTGTCGAAAGATTCTAGTGGCATCCTGGAGACATTTTCGCTGGTGGCTCAGAAGTCCGATGTGAGAGCCGACTTGGCGCCCACAAGCGAGGCAAATATGAGTCGCTCCAGCAGGAGGGTTAGTCATAAGCTCATGTCTGCGCCATCGTTTTGCAGCTAGGTTGTTTAGCCATACTTGGTCGTGCATCTTGCTTCCATCTCCACTCGATTTCCTCCGTTTGCTGCGCAGTCAATTCCCTCCATTTCCTGCGATCGTCAGCGAGTTGCTCCCACTTGTCACTGTCAATATTAAATGCCCACATATCACGCTTGACGCAGTCCCTACAGCGTATTGAAGGTCTTCCACGAGGTCTCTTTGCTTCTGCTATTACACTGAGTAATGTTCACCGGGGCAGATGAGAGTGGTCCATACGATGCAAATGTCCTAACCACCGCAGGCGACGTTGCTTGAACGTGACAGTCATACTCTGTTGTTTTGCAATTTTCAGAACCATACCATTTGTCACATGATCCTTCCATGATACTCCCAAGCTGCTCCGTTGGCACCGCAGGTGAAAGGCGTTGACTTTCGTTCTTGTTTGGCATACGACGTCCAAGTCAGCTCCATACAGGAGAGTACTCAGCACACATGACTGTTACACAAGCATTTTTGTCGATAATGTAAGATGTTTGCTGTCCCGTGCTCGTGTGCGGAAATTTCCAAAAGTGCTGGCAGCCTTTCCTATTCTAACATTTATCTCGTCATCCAGGGACATTTCTTCTGTCATTATCGAACCAAGATAGCAGAATTTATCAACTACCTTCAACAAGGAGCCGTCAAGTTTGATGACAGGCGGATCTGTGTGTCCTTGTGCCATGACAACCATCTTCTTTACGTTGAGCAGCCGTATTAGGTTGTTTGCAGATAATGCTGTCGTTTATCAACTAATAAATTCATCAGAGATCAAAACAAATTGCAAAACGATTTAGAAAAGATATCTGAGTAGCGCGAAAATTGGCAGATGACACTAAATAACGAAAAGTGTGAGATCATTCACATGAGTGCTAAAAAGAATTCTTTAAACTTCGGTTACACGATAAATCAGTCTAATCTAAAAGCCGTAAATTCAACTACATACCTAGGTATTACAATTGCGAACAACTTAAATTGGAAGGAACGCATTGAAAATGTTGTGGGAGAAGGCTAACCAAAGACTGCGTTTTATTGCCAGGACACTTAGAAGATGTAAAAGATCTACTAAGGAGACTGCCTACACTACGCTTGTCCTCCCTCTTTTAGAATACTGCTGCGCTGTGTGGAACCTCTACCAGATAGGACTGACGGAGCACATCGAAAAAGTTCAAAGAAGGGCAGCACGTTTTGTATTATCGCGAAATAGGGGAGAGAGTGTCACAGAAATGATACAGGATTTGGGCTGGACATCATTAAAAGAAAGGCGTTTTTCGTTGCGACTGAATCTTCTCGCGAAATTCCAATCACCAACTTCCTCCTCCGAATGCGAAAATATTTTGTTGATACCAACCTACATAGGGAGAAACGATCACCACGATAAAATAAGGGAAATCAGAGTTCGTACTGAAAGATACAGGTGTTCGTTCTTCCCGCGCGCTATACGAGATTGGAATAATAGAGAATTGTGAAGGTGGTTCAATGAACCCTCTGCCAGGCACTTAAATGATGTAGATGTATGATATGGAGTGTTTTTTATATGGAGTGTGGCGGGTTAACTGCAAGTTGTAAGAATACCGGGTAGTGTAGATTTCACAAAATCTCCATTTATCTTTTTTATGGATGTAAATAGACGTTGCTACTGCCGAGGTAGGTCGCCTGTTGGCTTTGCTGTGTTAAATGAAAGCAGTTATGCATTAAAATAAGCACAAAAAGACCCAAGATATACACTAAAACTAGGAAAATACCCACCAAAAAATACTAACACACATTAAAAATGAAAGAACCTGCAGCTAAAACCAACACCAAATAGAACTGGAAAAACAGGAATCTAAAAATTTATTAGGCGTTTCTGACATTGCGAATATCTGAACTAATTCTGGACTGATTTTAGTTGTGTGTGTTATAGTAAATTATTAAACGTTTTTTCAAATCTTTCCGAAAGTCCATCCATACATAGTTTTCATATTTGGAAAATTGCGTCACATTATGGTACGAAGTAGAGCTTCATTGTTGTAAAGTCGCTTGCAAAATAATACTCGAAAAGTACGTCTGGAATCATAATGTCTGATATAATGTTTTTCTTTGAGCCACAAATTTAACAGCAAGCAAATATATGGCGATTCTGAAGTGTTAACTTCCTTACAGTATTTCATATAAATTGATGGAATCACAAATTACTACAGGTATTGCCCCGGCTGTAACGACTGAGTGTTTCATAGTAGTTTTTACTTTTTTAAAAGCAATAACGGCTGTTTCAACACTATGTTTCCAGATTGCGTGAAACGTTGATCTGCGTTTATATACAAAACAAGCAGCCAGTGAGAGCTGTCGTAGAAATAAACTGTATTTCTATACATTCTTAAATTTTGTTTTCGTTATCCTTTATCGCTGATGACCACACCTTAGTAATAGTTCATAATAATGCGAATGAAGTCCGGCTGACTTGGTTTTATTTGTTCAATCGTATGGTGATTTTGTACAATATACAGATGATATAAGGCAAATGATTTTATACAATATACATATGATATTAGACAAGATTAAACCTTAAAGTGCGTGTTTTTTAGCCATGTCCAGTCCTTAACCTGTCGAGGCGGCACCAAAGGTTCCTCGGTAGGTCAAAACCTTTTGGCTTCTTTGTGGGATCAAGGTGATGGGCTCTTGTTCCCAATGTTTTTGTTGACCGTTAATGCTTCCAGCTTTCATTTAGATCAAAACCATCCGTGATGAGTTGTCCTGCAGTAACACTTGCTGGTCTTCTTGATCGCAATCTTTGCTGTGGCGGATGACAGAATTCCTGGTGCAGTGGTAGAGAGGGTGATGCAGAGATTTTCTTGTCCTCCCTAAGTAGAGCTTGTTTCCGCCTTAAGTGACTTGGTAGTATTAACTTTTACATGCTCCGCTATAACCAGGCAAAATTAAGCATACAATTTAAAAGATCCTGTCTAACGATAAATAAAACGAAGGAAAGCCTACTATGTCACAGCTGATGAAAGCCTACTAAATTGGAAAAACATTACTTTAATTTTGTTTTGAGCATCGAAGACCTTCAGCAGTTTCTCCATGTCGAGCGAGACGTGCAGTCTATCTTTCCAGCACTGTTATGGCAAGACCTGTTAGCTGCTCGATGCTCATTGAAGATCTGACACAGTTTCTAATGATGTTAAACTTGGAAAAGCTAAGTTCTGCAGAAGCTATAGACACCGCATGCACAAAAATATTCTTAACACAATTGTTACATTTGAGACAACGTCTCGCCAGTTCATTTCGAAGATATGCTGAAGTACTTCTAAACATCTGTTCTCAGTTTGTGGAAGCAAATGGGGCAACAGATCTAATTCGTTTGCAAGAATTTATGTCTCCTGAATGCATTTTAGGGTATCTCAAAGCTTTAGCAAGATTTCCACATCCTCTGTTGAGATAGTATTTCTTTGTTGCCACATTCTTAATGTTAAAAATAACACTGAACACGTCACAGCAGTTGCTGAGCTGCTGAAACCTTCCCCTCAAAGTCATAGTAGCGGTGTCTGCCACTGCATAGAAGAAGTTTACTCATAAGCGGATTTTTTTTTCTCCTAGAATGGGTTGATCCATTTGGTAAGACAACTGAATTTTAATAGCTGCATATTTGGATCCTGATAGGTAAAGCCAATTCCTCTGCTTCTTTCTCAGCTTTTTCAAAACCGTTGGGTCTATGTTCTTCAGTGACACTAAATGTTGATTTTACCAATTCTACTGTACTGTCTAATGGCATACCTTGTTACTTATTGGCTCTGTTGACATGGCAAAGGACATTATGTCACGTCACAGCAAACAAGGAAGAATTAAATGTTGAGATTTCTTTCAAGAGACTAGATACTTAACTGAAACACAGTGGATCATTTTTACATGTGTTTTTAACTCTGACAATAAATAGGGAAAACTATTTACAATTTGTGCAGAAACCAGATGGCAGTTATAACAGTCGACGGACATGAAAGGGAAGCAGTGGTTGGGAAGGTAGTGAGACAGGATTGTAGCCTCTCCCCGATGTTATTCAATCTGTATATTGAGCAAGCAGGGAAGGAAACAAAATAAAAATTCGGAGTAGGAATTAAAATCCATGGAGAAGAAATAAAAACTTTGAGGTTCGCCGATGACATTGTAATTCTGTCAGAGACAGCAAAGGACTTGGAAGAGCAGTTGAACGGAATGGATATTGTCTTGAAGGGAGGATATAAGATGAACATCAACAAAAGCAAAACGAGGATCATGGAATGTAGTCGAATTAAGTCGGGTAACGCTGAGGGAATTAGATTAGGAAATGAGACACTTAAAGTAGTAAAGGAGTTTTGCTATTTGGGGAGCAAAATAACTGATGATGGTCGAAGTAGCGATGATATAAAATGTAGACTGGCAATGGCAAGGAAGGCCTTTCTGAAGAAGAGAAATTTGTTAACATCGAGTATAGATTTAAGTGTCAGGAAGTCGTTTCTGAAAGTATTTGTATGGAGTGTAGCCGTGTATGGAAGTGAAACATGGACGATAAATAGTTTGGACAAGAAGAGAATAGAAGCTTTCGAAATGTGGTGCTACAGAGATCATGTGAAACTCAGCTCGCCCTATTTACCCAAGAAATTCACAGTGCCGTAGACACTGGCGAGCAGATTGATGCCGTATTCCTGGACTTCAGGAAGGCATTTGATACGGTTCCGCACTTACGTTTAGTGAAAAAAATACGAGCTTACGGAATATCGGACCAGGTTTGTGATTGGATTCAGGATTTCCTAGAAGAAAGAACACAACATGTCATTCTTAACGGTTCAAAATCTGCAGATGTAGAGGTAATTTCGGGAGTACCGCAAGGAAGCGTGATAGGACCTTTATTGTTTACAATATACATAAATGACTTAGTTGACAACATCGGTAACTCCGTGAGGCTATTTGCAGATGACACGGTTGTCTACAAGAAAGTAGCAACATCAGAAGACTCGTACGTACTCCAGGAGGACCTGCAGAGGATTAATGCATGGTGCGACAGCTGGCAGCTTTCCCTAAACGTAGATAAATGTAATATAATGCGCATACATAGGGGCAGAAATCCATTCCAGTACGATTATGCCATAGGTGGTAAATCATTGGAAGCGGTAACGACCGTAAAATACTTAGGAGTTACTATCCGGAGCGATCTGAAGTGGAATGATCACATAAAACAAATAGTGGGAAAAGCAGGCGCCAGGTTGAGATTCATAGGAAGAATTCTAAGAAAATGTGACTCATCGACGAAAGAAGTAGCTTACAAAACGCTTGTTCGTCCGATTCTTGAGTATTGCTCGTCAGTATGGGACCCTTACCAGGTTGGATTAATAGAAGAGATAGACATGATCCAGCGAAAAGCAGCGCGATTCGTCATGGGGACATTTAGTCAGCGCGAGAGCGTTACGGAGATGCTGAACAAGCTCCAGTGGCGGACACTTCAAGAAAGGCGTTACGCAATACGGAGAGGTTTATTATCGAAATTACGAGAGAGCACATTCCGGGAAGAGATGGGCAACATATTACTACCGCCCACATATATCTCGCGTAATGATCACAACGAAAAGATCCGAGAAATTAGAGCAAATACGGAGACTTACAAGCAGTCGTTCTTCCCACGCACAATTCGTGAATGGAACAGGGAAGGGGGGATCAGATAGTGGTACAATAAGTACCCTCCGCCACACACCGTAAGGTGGCTCGCGGAGTATAGATGTAGATGTAGTAGATGTAGAAGAATGCTGAAGATTAGATGGGTAGATCACATAACTAATGAGGAGGTATTGAATAGAATTGGAAAGAAGAGAAATTTGTGGCACAACTTGACTAGAAGAAGGGATCGGTTGGTAGGACATGTCCTGAGGCATCAAGGGATCACCAATTTAGCATTGGAGGGCAGCGTGGAGGGTAAAAATCGTAGAGGGAGACCAAGAGATGAATACGCCAAGCAGATTCAGAAGGATGTAGGTTGCAGTAGGTACCGGGAGATGAAGAAGCTTGCACAGGATAGAGTAGGATGGAGAGCTGCATCAAACTAGTCTCAGGACGGAAGACCACAACAACAACAACAACAATGAAAGTCTTGGTTTACTGAGCTCAGATCTTACAACCCGAACACTTTCAATCCTAGGATTCAATCTTGTATCACACAGCGGCTTCTTCAGAGTCAGGTTCACGTGATTCTTGAGTGCTTCCCAGCGCTTCGTAGGGGCATAAAATAATGTGAACAATCTTTAAACTGCACCAAACAATTATATATCATTTAACTGCATCGCTAACAACCAAGTTCAAGCGTTGTCCACAGCAAGGGGTATAATGAGCTCTTGGATTTTCTTCGACGATACGAGCTTCAGTACCACTCTTCTTGCCGTTCATGTTGCTCCAGTTGTCGTAAGATAGTGTCCTACAAACTGCAAGCGGTATGCCAAGGTTATATAATACCAGAATAAACAATTCTGTAAGATCTTTTGGAGTATTGTCACTTGCTTAAAAAAAAGTAAAAATATTCTTCAGTTTACCTGGATTGGAAAACACATCTACTACTCTTAAAATCACCTTAATTGTTGCTTGTGACTCAGGTCTGGTGTACAGTCCAATATTATTGAATTATGTTTATTTTTGAGTGTGGTATCCTTCATGATATATACGATCTCATCAGAAATTATAGTAATGATTACATTTTTTATATCCTTACTTAAGTCAGTAACCAACCTTCCAGGTTTAGCCACACCTTTAATATGATCATTTAATACAGGGTCGAACTTAGCCAAAAATTCTACTTGCCTAGAAGTTTCCATTACCTGGATTTCCCAACATTTCATGATCACTTCTTAATGAAAGATTTCTTTCGGCAAGGAAACATATTATGGAAAATAACCCTAACGAAACGGATCTCTGTCTCTTTTCTTTCTGATCAATGTGACCTTGAGTTGCCTGATCAATTAATTTTGAGTTTTTAATTATGTACGAAAGCTCTTTCCACTTCCACATTTCAGTAATGAGACTGCGGGATGGTTCATGGTTAGAGAGAACTTTTGACTTTGACAGTCTCTTAAACCATTTCGCGTGATAGAGCCAGCACTCAAATTGAACAACCTGCAACAAAAGCAATACACAGCGTGTTTTGTTTGAGAAAATGCGCGCCACATCCCCTTAACCTTTTCATCACATGAAAGACGATGGAACCAGTGAAAAACAGTAAAATACCTTCTTGTTTCACTATCCATAGGAAATGTGACCATTTTTGATTAATGTTCTGCATACTTTCCTTAATTGCTCTTATCCTAAAATTATAATTTATAGTATCGGGTAAGGTTCCCAGATCGCTAAGATCATCGACAACTTGAAAGCCGTTACCGTCATTAGATGATTTTCTTTCGTCTTGGAGATCTTGGCGTGCTCCAGTTGTTCGCAGTAACATTATTATTAGCTATTTCCGCTACTGGAACAGTTCCATTAACTAGTAGTTCGTGCTTGCATGAATCGTACGAGTCTTCACCATTATCAACTCATGAAGACTTAGTAATGCTACAACCTTTCACACCACAATGCACATTCACTGAAACACTGTCAATTCGGTTTAAAAATTGATTTGATGAACTCTTTTGCCACAACTGTTCTTTAAGGATGTCACAACTGTGTTTCCTTTTTTTGGCATCCGACAAGTATTGATGATCCATACTACATACACTCCAGCGTAAAACAAATCACAGGCTCCGATTTCACCAGACTGCTTCGTACTTCACACCTGACTGAGTTGCTGAACCAAGAATGCAAAACTGCTTGTTGGCCTACATGGCGCACTTTGTCTAGAAGGCAAGGCATACCACGGTTCACTGGCAGAACGACTGCCACGGTATTCATAAAAGCTGTCGAGTACAAGAAAAAAATCTACAATGAAGGTGCTCTCTAGGGTCTAGTCTGAATGGAGGCTGTTAACATTCTAAATTTGTTTTTTCTTTTAACAGGAAACCAGCCTTTATCAAGTAAGAAGAAATATTTACAGGTCTCGGGGCACCCTGCGACTGCGGTGATTGATGCAGCCTCTAACCGGCGCTGTTTTCAGCAATGCTGGATCCCCCACCGTTCAGCAGCAATGTAATTTAATGCAGTGATAACCGAGATTTCGTCCACGCTCCTGTGTTCTGCCAAAGGAGTCCTTGTAAGCTCCCTATCATAAAACAGCTAGCGACGGTGTGAAGTTCTGTCTCAACATTCTCACCACACAATGTGGGACCTGAGAAAATGTTAGTGCCTCCTTAGGGGCCAGGAAAGACATTTCTTTGACCTCTTTTTAGGAAAATTTTGCTTTGATCTGCAGTAGTACGTGCAAGGGACACGCCTCGAAACACAAGTGCTTTATGAATCAGCGCGAGCACATTCTCAAAAAACTTCAAGCTTCATTAATATGCCGAGGACTTCCAAACTCCGTAACTGCTCTTACAACTGAAGAACCAAAGAAACTGATAGACCTGCCTAATATCGTGTAGAGCCCCGCAAGCACGCAGAAGTCCACAACACCACGTGGTATGGGCTTGACTAATGTCTGAGGTAGTGCTGGAAGAAATTGACACCATGAATTCTGCACGGCTGTGCATAAATCCGTAAGAGTACAAGGGGGTGGAGATCCCAGATATGCTCAATAATGTTCGTGTCTGGGGAATTTGGTGGCCATCGGAAGTGTTCAAACTCAGAAGAGTGTTTCTGGAGCCACTCTATAGCAATTCTGGATGTGTGGGGTGTCGCATTGTCCTGCTGGAATTGCTCAAGTCCGTTGAAATGCACAATGGACAAGAATGGATGCAGGTGATCAGACAGGATGCTTACATACGTGGCACCTTTCAGATTCGTACCTAGATGTATCACTCTGTCATGGACCATTATTAGGTCACTTTGGCAATCATTGGTAATTCCTCAGCCTTTATTGCTGAAGTACTCACATTGTTTCATCTCTGTTTTCCCTGTATTATGACGTAATATCGTAATAATAGCAATAATTGACAATCACTCCAACTGCACACGCTTCTCACCATTACAGAGCCTCCACCAGCTCGAACAATCCCCTGCTGACGTGCAAGGTCCATGCATTCATGAGGTTGTCTCCATACCCGTGCACGTCCATCCGCTTGATACAATTTCAGACGAACTCTTCTGACTAGGCAACATGTTTCCATTCATCAACAGTCCAATATCAGTGTTGACGGCACCAGGCGAGGCGTAAACCTTTTTGTGATGCAGTCATCAAGGGTGCACAAGTGAGCCTTCGGCTCCGAAAGCCCATATCGATGATGTTTCGTTGAATGGTTCGCACGCTGACATTTGTTGATGGCCCAGCATTGAAATCTGCGGCAATTTGCGGAAAGGTTGCACTTCTGTCACCTTGAACGATTCTCTTCAGTCGTCGTCGTTCCCATTCTTACAGGATCTTTTCCGGCCGCAGCGGTGAAGATCTGATGTTTTACTGGATTCCTGATATTCACGGTACAGTCGGGAAATGCTCGTAAGGGAAAAATCCCCACTTCATCGCTACCTCGGAGATGCCGTGTCCCACCTCTCGCGTGCCGACTATAACACCATGTTCAAACTCATTCAGATCTTGATAACCTGCCGTTGTAACAGCAGTAACCGAATTAACAACTGCGCAAGACACTTGTTGTCTTATATGGGCGTTGCCGCCAGCAGCACTGTATTCTGCCTGTTTACGTATCTCTGTATTTGAATAGGCATGCCTATACCAGTTTCTTTGGGGCTTCAGTGTATTTTCTCTGGGTGGGGATGTACTCCATCACCATTCACTTGGTGCCCGAATATTTTTATTTTTTTAGGCGACAAACAGGTACCTTTTAAAGGATTAAGTCTGGAGGAAACATTGTTCTCCACAGCACATTCAGCGTCATGGTCCATCCGTCGCGATTTGGCGCTCTTGTCACATACAAATCGCTGAATATATCATTAAATTATCCTGTTATGTTATTATTCGCCGCCATTTTTTGTGGAATATGTATGGTACCATTAATTTATACGCAACAGCTGTGGGATTCACGTACTATTCTACCTCATGAAACTATACTATAAATCTACATTAATGGAACCAGGCTGCCCCAGCAGTTCTATTAAGTTTTTCCTAGGTGGCACATAATGTTTGCTCGGAGATGGCATCTCATACACACAGCGGCAACTTGGGATATACTACATGATAAAATAGAGTTTTCTGTTTTACGTGGTTGACCTCCAATTGTAGAATAAAACTGTGTAATATATATGTCAAATCACAAAACTCAGGAGTGCAATCTTGTTGATAACCACCTTGTAGATTTTAGAAAGTATCGAAACATGTGACTATTGGAAACTTTTTATGTCTTCCTTGACTAAGGAAATAGTATTACCAGGTGGGAGACCCCTACAGAATGGAATGTGGGTTTGATCCCCGTGCAAGACTGTTTAGGTATGTATATATTGACTTGTGTCTTTCTCTCTGTCATGGACAATAATAACATGACTTTAGCAATCATTGGTAATTCTTCAACTTTACTGCTGAAGTAATCATATTGTTTCATCTCTGTTTTCCATGTATTATGACGTAACATCGCAATAATAGCAATAATTGGCAATCAGTAGCATCGACTATATTGTTTATAGTGAATAATCTTAGTCCCTCCTATAACAGTGCTTGAGAACAATTTAAATGCGGAAATATTTAATGCGAGGGTGTATTGTGACTTACATAAAGAATAAGCCTACTTATTTACATCCAGTCTATTTGCCTGTTTAATGTAGTATTGTAGCTAATACATACTTTTGCAGTTGTAGACCTGGTCTCATTAGTTTTGTATCCTCAAATTATTAGGCCTAAGTTCTAAAGTGTGTACTGTTATTATACATGGAAATCTGTCATTGTGATACATTCTTTAGAATTTTGAGGCACTAATTTGACATAGATGTGCGTGAGTGGAAATTAACTCACACTTTCTTACATTGCAGAGTATTTTTGCAATATTGTGATATCACATTAATTGATTAGAGTCTTACAGCGTTTTTTATTGCATTAACCTCCATTAGGTTCTACATAATCGGTGTAAACATTGCACGTTTTGCACTGCCTACCTATTTTGCACACAGTTTAGAATTTTTCAACATCTTATATGTGGAAAATAAATAATTGACTTTGACTGATAATGTCGTGTGGCGCCATTCCATTGACTGACTTTTAGACTCTAATGTCATGTGAGAAACCCACGTCTCGTTCCGCGTGAAAATGCTTTCTAAAATTGTTCGCCTTTCTTATGATGTTGTTGTTGTTGTTATTGTTGTTGTGGGCTTCAGTCCTGAGACTGGTTTGATGCAGCTCTCTATGCTACTCTATCCTGTGCAAGCTTCTTCATCTCCCAGTACTTACTGCAACCTACAGCCTTCTGAATCTGCTTAGTGTATTCATCTCTTGGTCTCCCTCTACGATTTTTACCCTCCATGATGCCCTCCAATGCTAAATTTGTCCTCCCTTGATGCCTCAGAACATGCCCTACCAACCGCTCCCTTCTTCTTGTCAAGTTGTGCCACAAACTCCTCTTCTTCGCTATTCTGTTCAATACCTTCTCATTAGTTACATGATCTACCCATCTAACCTTCAGCATTCTTCCGTAGCACCACATTTCTAAAGCTTCTATTCTCTTCTTGTCCAAACTATTTATCGTCCATGTTTCACTTCCATACATGGCTACACTCCATACAAATACTTTCAGAAGCGACTTCCTGACACTTAAATCTATACTCGATGTTAACAAATTCCTCTTCTTCAGAAACGCTTTCCTTGCCACTGCCAGTCTACATTTTATATCCTCTCTACTTCGACCATCATCAGTTATTTTGCTCCCCAAATAGCAAAACTCCTTTATTACTTTAAGTGTCTCATTTCCTAATCTAATTCCCTCAGCATCACCCGACTTAATTCGACTACATTCCATGATCCTCGTTTTGCTTTTGTTGATGTTCATCTTATATCCTCCTTTCAAGACACTGTCCATTGCATTCAACTGCTCTTCCAAGTCCTTTGCTGTCTCTGACAGAATATCAGTGTCATCGGCAAACCTTGAAGTTTTTATTTCTTCTCCATGGATTTTAATACCTACTCCGAATTTTTCTTTTGTTTCCTTTACTGCTTGCTCAATATACAGATTGAATAATATCGGGGAGAGGCTACAGCCCTGTCTCACTCCCTTCCCAACCACTGCTTCCCTTTCATGCCCCTCGACTCTTACAACTGCCATCTGGTTTCTGTACAAATTGTAAATAGCCTTTCACTCCCTGTATTTTACCCCTGCCACCTTCAGAATTTGAAAGAGATTATTCCAGTCAACATTGTCAAAAGCTTTCTCTAAGTCTTCAAATGCTAGTCTGTAAAGAATTATCGTTAGTATTTTGCAGCTGTGACTTATTAAACTGATAGTTCGGTAATTTTCACATCTGTCAACATCTGCTTTCTTTGAGATTGGAATTATTATATTCTTCTTGAAGTGTGGGGGCATTTCACCTGTCTCATACATCTTGCTCACCAGATGGTAGAGTTTTGTCATAACTGGCTCTCCCAAGGCCGTCAGTAGTTCTAATGGAATGTTGTCTACTCCCGGGGCCTCGTTTCGACTCAGGTCTTTCACTGCTCTGTCAAACTCTTCACGCAGTATCATATATCCCATTTCATCTTCATCTACATCCTCTTCCATTTCCATAATATTGTCCTCAAGTACATCGCCCTTATACTGATCATTGTAAACAGCACACTGTGGCAATACCAATGAAAATGGCATCGTTTGACGAGCAAGGCATTCTGGGATTCAGTTCGCATGTGTGTTCAAATGTGCGCATGACATTCGATTATCTACGGTGATTCGAACCTTGCTTTTTGAATAATCCTGTTACATGTCTGTTTCGATAAAGACCTTGTCTTGTCGTAGGGTACTTAAATTCTTCAAGTGACCTGTTAAATCATAAAGGAAAATAAAGTCATAAATCCAGGTTCTTTCTGAGAACAGGCTGATTTTTGGTACTTATGATAATGCTATTACGTCTCTAAACTCAAAGAATGGATCTAACATCAAGCAATGCGCATTACAGTGATAAGGGAAATCACCATACTGACTCTCACATTCTTCGAGAAAAGATTTAAACCGACTATATCTAAGGCCTCTTGAGCCGATGGAATTTGGAATTTGTACCACGGTACCCACAACATTTTTAATTATAATGTACTTGCTGCAAAGGTCCTCTTGATGAATAATGCAGTGCATTGCACTGAAATCGTTTGTAGCACCAGGAATAGGTTTCACATCTTCTTTCATCCGAGTTAATAACGCAGTACTGACTCTTACCATAGACAGACCCATCCGATGCGACAGAAAGAAGCTTGTTCCTACTCAAGCCAGCGTTTTCAACAGCTCTTTCAACACCTGTATATAATATATAAACCCGTGGTGGTGCCATTAAGGGGAAATAAATCAAAAAATTTCTCTGTGATATTCAACTTGTCATTGAAGCTCCTAATGAAAATAGTTAATTGTGCAATATCTGATATGTCTCCACTCCCATCGACACATAAAGAACTATGTACAAATTTACCTGCTAAACACCTAGTTCCTCTTGACCAACGGCACCCATTTCTTTCAATACGTCGCGGAATAGTCTTAAGAGACAAATTTACTCTTCCACAGTCTTCTACCAAAATTAGACACACTTCTTCGACGGCCATCGCAATCACTTCTTTCGCAGTCTCCTTCAGTAGAAGGCCTTACTTTCTTGGTTACATTAAGAACCATTCTGTAGCTCAGACAGACAGACAGTTCGCTACTTTGATAGTCCTCCACACCAGCAAGTTCCTTTAATTCCGATATTACTCCGTCATGTTCTTCTCCTTGATATCTCTCGTGTTCATTTACATGGCACAGAATAATGACGTTGGGAATTACGTAATTTCTTAATAATCCCTACTTCTTTGTTAAACACTGAACACTTTGTTACTTTGCTACATCGCAAAAATAGAAATAGATTTTCCCATGCAGACAAAAAAACAGTCTGCTCCATTTTTACTTGTACTCATAATGTTACTGCCATCGATGTAATGCAGCTGGCTGAACTCTCGTATTCCATAGGCACAGCACCGTTTACCTAGGCAACATTGCAGTACACAGCCTTTAGCTGACGTCGGACGAACTGATAGCACTTGTCCTCCTCGGTAGCTGCGCAGTCAGTGCTGCAGACTGCTAAGCGAATGGGCCCGGGTTCAGTTCCCCGCCTGGTCGGAGATTTTCTCTATTCGGGGACTGGGTATTCTGTTTGAGTTGTCCTTAAGTTCTTATTGTCAGAAATGGAAGACCACTGTTGAGATGGTTGTATGTGCACGTCCAAAAAGCCAATAAATTAAAAAGAAAGTCTGATAGGCTTGCTCTTTGTTCCAACACTCACACCACCTAAAGCTGTCCTCCTCTGGTGTAAGCATACACTCGACACTTTTAGACACAGGGATCGATACGAAATTTTTATGCTAAGTACAGGAAACAGATAAATCACAATGTTAATCGAGGAAAGTTATTATCATTTCGAAGTGAGACTATGTAATTTCAAGATATGCATAAGACACATCCAGAATAAACTATAAAGTACAGCATGAAACCAAGACCAGTTAACAAGTATCTGCTTCTGATAAATGACCTTATTTCAGCAACATGATGAGAGATTGCAGGGCACTCTCACTTCTTATTTGGTGTAGGGAATACGATCTATGGCGATTTGATTTCATACATTGTGATGAAATGGTGGGCAGCAGTTTATTGACTTGTTTGCGTACTCTAGGGAAAGAAAGACAGTAAGCTTTACCTGTGTTCAAAGGAACAGTGTGCCGACTTATACAACTGCAGTAAAAGCACAGTGTTGGTGGGGCGACAAAGCGCGTTTTTTCTGGAGAACAGTGAGGAGACATTTCCAGATGGGCCGTGCCGTGGTCGCATTGTGCAGAAACACATTAAGCTTTGGCACTAGACATCCAGGTATAAGGCCTAGCGCCGAAAAGTCGCCGACAGCGTGTTTTAGGCGTTGTTAGTGAGCAAGCCACCAAAAGAAATGTAAACGTTCTGCAAATGTCCGTGGGACAGGAAAACTGGTGTCCAGACGTGCAGACTCTGTTTCAAAACATGTTTTGTCAATGTGATTTTATGGCTGTTCCCTACAAACTTTGAAATGGGCGCAACAGGGAGATAACAAGCTGTTTATGGAGGGCTGTGCTTCCACCCTGTATTGTTTTAGCAAAAGACATGGCAAACATGTAGGAAAGAGGATGTGAAGCTGAAGTTTTTTCCGTTTTCTGCCAGTTAACTTTAAGTCTCTGATTGGTCAAATGGGTTAACAGTGCAAAGACCATTCTTCGAGCTTAGAATGCCAGGCTCCAGCTCGTGATTGGCTTGTGCGAAACTGGGGGAATTGGGGGAAGTCAAAAAAAGAGAAATGTGCTTTTGGAACCGAGCTGAGGAGGCAACACAGAGAAAGGGAGATCGTCTCTCTTGTACAAGTCTCTTGTACTGGCGCTTCGCTAGCAAAGAACTGCAGGTCTCTACCTAAATGATGAGACTTGTGACCTTTGCTAGGGTGCGACTTAGAGCCTGTGCCAGTCACCTTCTGAACCATCAGATGTACTGCTTATATCGTCATGGTCACAATGAATGACACATGGGTGTACTTATTTGTCTTGTGTCGGCCGTCTAAACATTTGACGTATTCCGACACACACAGTCGTAGCACAGAGTCAAATTGGTTTGGCAGACCAGCAAACGGGTCCACCTGCACACTGGAATCCGTTGGGGTTTGAGAGGCTCTTAGGAAAGTACCTGTGTTCTGAATTAACCAAACGCTAGACCGCGTACTTGCATTTTTTTTTTGGGAACGCGCATTTAATAACAGATTGCCGCCGTCCATGTCTTCAGTCGCCGAACGCATCGTGGTGTGCCGCCTTGACCAGTAGGATGGTAAAGTATTCGCTGCTGCGACGTAGGGCTATAATATCTATTTCTCAGCACCCTGTTCTTTCGAACCATATTTTTTCTTTTTTTTGTATGGTAGAATATAGATGCTTGGTGGTGGCGTAGTTTGATGCCATAACCTGGATTCATGTGTATGAAGTGAGATAAAGAGCGAGTAGTGTTTTGGTTAGTGTAGTGTGTCGATCCCCAGCAGATAACTTTGTACACCATAGATCGCATTTTAGTAAGGCTTTTGTTAAATAAATATTTTTTGTGTGATGTTTCTTTAATAATTTTGTTGTATTGTCTTGTTTAAGATCAATAAATCGATTGTGAATTAGACTACAACTTCTCCCTGAGTTCTGATTAACAGTTCCTTCGCATTTTTATGGCAGTCTAAATCAGAAACATAAGGAGTAGCTTTTTCATTTGGTGTCCTCTGCGTGTATCTTTTAGTTCATTAACAGTAATCGTCTTTCAATGATATTATTGATATTAATACGCCCACAGATGGTTTAGCAAATCTGTCAGTCGCAGTAAAAGAACTGGAATGATATGAATGATCTGAAGTCCGCTTCAACGTATTCAGAGGATTCCCTACACTTGGTGGCTCGTAGTGCCAACCTAATCATACGACAACTTCAGGCCGGAATGGGACACTGGGCAGTCACAGAGAGTAGATGTGCTGTTCCGATGAAGAAAGTGCAGAGTTTGGCAACATGTCCCTGCCCCCCCCCCCCCCCCCTCACCCCCCACCGTCCTGGGTTGCGCTGGAACAAGGGATTCAGCACTACTCCTTTGGGTCCGGTAAGATGCAGGTGCGCTTTGCTAGTTTTACTCTGACATTATCGTCAAAGCATTCTGTTAAATTATGTCGGTTTTCGCTTGTAATTAACTTAGAACAATTTCTCCGTGTGATAATACATAACTCTCGTGAGTTTTGGTTATTCTGAATGAGTTCCATGGGTCTTGCATTGTCTTGAGAGATGTCCCTGAACCTGGAGTTTTGGAGTAGTCTTTGTAGTGTAAATGTGAGGGATATTACTTGCAAAGAGAGTTCATATTCTTGCTATCCACGAATTGCGTTCTACATATTTGTTCTTTTCAATTTTTAACGGTGTTTCCTTTATGTAAACTAACTGATTTTAGACATCAGCCCACCACATATATCTTAGTTCACAGTTATCTCCTCGTGGTCACATTCAGTGAACTTATCTTTTTCCCCTGAATTCAATAAATACCCGCATATCTCTACTTTATGAATTATTTCATGGTTTCTCAATTTCCATAAACTGAATTTTGTCAGCCTGCCCAACAGTGCCAATCAGTTCAGAGGTACCTTCTTGTGGTGCTCTTTAACTGATAGATCTCTATCCACTGACTTCAATAAACAGTCGGATGTTTGTGTAGTTATAGATTACTTTTTTGTTTTCTGAATTTACTTAATGTGATTTTCAGCTTCTGGTCAGCACAGGTTTATGCCTATGTATTCTACTGAAACCCAGTCAGCCACTCCAGCTCGTTCTTATGAAAGAAAGATGCCTACATATATTTGTGAAAAATTCTGCCAGTTAATGATATTTGTGTCCTTGTATGTGCTGGTGGCTGATTCCAGCAGTCCACCTAGGCACCCTCCTCTGGTACTCTCCAGTACCCTCTAGGTTCTGCCAAACTCTTGGCCAGTTAGCTTAACATGCACCCGAGTCCAGTATGAATGAATGGTATCTATTTTGATCCTCAGATTCTCATGAAGCAGGCTGTACTTAACGAAGTCTTATCTATTTAATTATATTGTCCTGTTGTGTGCTAGTGAAGGGATTCGTTTTTAGAAGAAATATTAGATTATCTTCGGGTTTTGTCAGATGCCTAAAGTAATTTCGCTGAAAATATTAAGTAATAAATCAACCTTCTCATCAATAGACTCTGATCTGAAAATCATACCCAGCATCTCATTTTCACCTGCCTTTTCTAGTCATTGTGCGGACCTTCAAAACAGAATAATATGAGCATGAGCTCAGAATATACGTGTATTGAGTCTTAAAAGGAGGCCTAGTCTTCGTAGGATACAAATCGCGATTGCACGGCTCACGTCCCTATTTTCTCCTACTACCGATATGTCCATGGAGTACTAAGCTGGTTCTTACTGTCGTTATCCATTGCACATTAGAAATAGATCTCTCAATAATCAAATTGTTGGGCTGTCTATGCCGTATACCTCAAGTAAATCATTCCAGTAGGCATACAATGTGGCAAAGATCACGCGCATGAGCCAAACCATGGTGTAGAAGGTTTGAATAAAAGTCAAAGACGAATGAGGTTAGCTTTTATCGGGCAACGCCATTCATAGGTAAAGCAGAAGGCGACTTTCATGGGATCGATCCTGCTCAGCACTATCCGTTCATTGCCAGATTCCATAAATCAGTCAGATAGTAGGATGCTAGTTACTAATTTATGCTTCCAAGCCGGCCGGAGTGGCCGAGCGGTTCTAGGCGCTACAGTCAGGAACCGAGCGACCGCTACGGTCGCAGGTTCGAATCCTGCCTCGGGCACGGATGTGTGTGATGCCCTTAGGTTAGTTAGGTTTAAGTAGTTCTAAGTTCTAGGGGACTGGTGACCTCAGAAGTTAAGTCCCATAGTGCTCAGAGCCATTTGAACCATATGCTTCGAACTTCCAGGGTCACACATGGGTCATCAATCGGCGTTAAGTGGAATCCTTTCTATATTTGATAAACTTAGTGTAATGCAGGATGCTGTTACACTGTGGTAATAAGATATGGTTAGTTATCTGAGGGGTAAACAAATTTATGGTACGAATGAGTGTGCCCATATGGTCCAGATCAACAGTAAAATGAACCATGAGTGAAACAAGGCATGACTTTGAAACGGAGGATCGTCAGGGCACGATGTTCTACACACATGAGAATATTTTGCTGCAAGGTGGGATGAAGGATCAGGTGAATATCGTAAGCGATGAAGTAATAAATATGGAGACATGTCAGTCAATTTCGTCTATAAATACAGGACATAGGAGGTGACAGTAGAACCGGACCAGCACATTCTCCAAGAGAGTCTCGACCGGCGCAATAGATGTTGCGCTAAAACCTGTCTCCCTGTCACTGGACATGAATATTCTTCAGGAATTGTTTAGAAGATAGTCAAGAACTGCGCTGGAGGCGGGCTGAGGATTTTCAAAAATTAAGTAACACGTCAAAAGATAGAGCCAGGAACTGGACAGAAGGGAAGTGGGGAACTTAGGGAGCTATTTCGAGAATAAGATAACCGAACTGATGTGTGTTTTGAGGAACGGAATAGACGAATGGATGCAGTTATTGCTCAAGGTCCGTCCACAGCAGAGTCGTCACGTCAAGAGATTGATAAAATTAATACTGAAGTGGAAGGAGTTTACCACTGAAGACTGAAATCTTGAAATCAGTGGGGGAAATGTGTAAAAGCGAGGAGGAAACTCGAGAACAAGCAGAGGTGAGTCACAGCAACGGAAGGCGAGGTGTTTCAGAGCTCAGATGAGACTTAGGAGAGGGTTATGATGATGTACGAATGTCCCTGCAGTGCATATAGGCAACCCGACGTCAAATTTGATCCGTAATACCCATTGCATTTCTCTTGTGGCCAAGAACGCTCACTGCACTCGTTCCACAACCCACAGATGCAGCAGAAACTAAACCTGGTCGCAGGACTCGGAAAACCTACGTTACAACTTAACTCTTTGAGTCCCAATAACACAAAAAATTAAAATTTTTCACAAAATTTACCTTGATCATCATATTAAGCAACGAATGCAAGAAGAAACTGACGAAAAGTAAATAATTAATTGTTTTAAGGTGATGGTGTCACTTTGGAATCACTGGAACACTCAGTTTTCAACAACCCATCACTTCATGAGATACGTCTGAAAGTAGTTTCGCATTTTCTATAGACACAATCCCACATCTCGAAATTTCCATGAAGGTATAATGCCTATAAACAAATTAGAGTCATAAAGAAGAAGCAAAAATGGACATAAAATTTATATCAAAAGTACATGCTGACGCAGTACTTTCATTTCGAAACCACTCACAAATGCAGTAGAATAAACTCAAATTTACTTTTCAGCAATGGTAGATATACTTACTTTCACTGGCAATGATCTCCCCAGTATAAACACGATAAAGAAAGCTACATGTCACAGTATTCTATAATCACGTACCACAATTTTTCACATAGGTTCTTTCCTAGCCTTGAAGTTCCGTTTTATGCAATAAAAGCTGTGCTCTTTTTACGGGGATCGTGTTTCCTTATATCGTTCATAATATCGAAGAACTTGCTGCATAAGAAGACATTTATCAATTTTCTGGACAAATCCCTGAGTCCTGCAGAGGCCGTTGTCGTCCTTCCGATTAACACACCACTGACTGACTTAGCTTACGCTTCTCAACGTTTCCTTGTTCGTTCTGTCGTATTCTCTGTCGGTGTTATCACACCTTTCTCCTTGTCATCAGTAAATTTAATAACGTTAACAGAAAGCTGTCATGCCTTTCCGCGACCCCATTTCCTACGGTCATTTTCCGTGGTTGTACGGTGAGGTAACATCGCGTGCAACTTTAACCCTTCTAGTACTAGTGGTTTCTGCTTGAAATTCCCATTTTATTAATTTTGTTTTTAAATACGAGTGCCTTTCACATGTTGTTGTTGTTGTTGTTGTTGTTGTTGTGGTCTTCAGTCCAGAGACCGGTTTGAAGCAGCTTTTCATGCTACTCTATCCTGTGCAAGCCTCTTCATCTCCCAGTACCTACTGCAACCTACATACCTCTGTATCTGTTCAGTGTATTCATATCTTGGTCTCCCTCTACGATTTTTACCCTCCACGCTGCCATCCAATGCTAAATTTGAGATCCCTTGATGCCTCAGAACATGTCCTACCAATTGGTCCCTTCTTCTTGTCAAGTTGTGCCACAAACTTCTCCCCTGTTCTATTCAATACCTCCTCATTAGTTATGTGATCTACCTATCTAATCTTCAGCATTTTTCCGTAGCACCACATTTTGAAAGCTTCTATTCTGTTCTTGTCCAAACTATTTACCATCCATGTTTCACTTCCATACATGGCTACACACCGTACAAATACTTTCAGAAACGACTTCCTGACATTTAAATCTATACTCGATGTTAACAAATTTCTCTTCTTCAGGAACGATTTCCTTGCCGCTGCCAGTCTACATTTTATATCCTCTCTACTTCGACCATCATCAGTTAATTTGCTCCCCAAATAGCAGAGCTCATCTACTACTTTAAGTGTCTCATTTCCTAATCTAATTCCCACAGCATCACCTGATTATACATCAAAGCTGCTTGTCCTCGGGAAAAATTAGGCTGTAGTTTCCCCTTGCTTTTAGCCGTTCACGGTACCAGCACAGCAAGGCCGTTTTGGTTAGTGTTACAAGGCCAGATCAGTCAGTCGTCCAGACTGTTGTCCCTGAAACTACTGAAAAGGCTGCTGCCCTCTTCAGGAACCACACGTTTGCCTGGCCTCTCAACAGATACCCCTCCGTTGTGGTTGCACCTACGGTACAGTTATCTGTATCTCTGAGGCACGCAAGCCTCCCCACCAACGGCAAAGTCCAAGGTTCATGGGGAGCCTTTCACATGAAACCGCCGACTGGAAGAGAGAGACATCTAGTGGTACACTGAGGTATGTCCCACGAATGTGGTGCACTGTATCAGTCACTTACAGCATAGGGATTTTTCCATCCACGCAATTTGATTTTAAAAGGTGCCAGAATAAGCGAGTCATAATGTGCGAACCAGAGGACATACTTGAAAAAGGACATACTACATAACATTTTCGTGAAAAAAAGAAGCGCCGGAATTAAGGTGAATAGCAGTTTATGAGGCAAAAACTGAATTCATTCACAGTGTTCTGTGAATAAACGCTGACAAAGTGACGGTGTGGGAGGAGTGTTGCCAAACAAGAATGCCAGTTAGTGTTTCATTCTTTTGTATGCAGGCATGTGACGTAAGTCTCGTTTCATGCACACTTATAGATGACTATAACCGCAAAAGTTTGGACTATCATACCGAAATGGGCAGAGCTTTTTAAGAATTATGTAGAGACAAAAAACTTACGGCGTTGATCACCAACGTTCGCCTGTTTATTCCTCTGATAAAATTTTGCGAGACAATGGTTCCCTTTCTACTGCTGCTAAGCTTTCTAATAGCAAATCCTATAGAGTTTGTCTGGAATTTTGCAAAGTATAAGATCCGTAGTGGTAAGAATGTCGCTCTTGAAATTGGAAAAAGTAGCGGCTGATGCTTCTGTTGCTAAAAAATAGATGTTGCATGTCACGCAACATGGTGATTCCACTTCAGCAATCTGCGCGTCAGTTTCGCTGCCTTTACATTCAGCAACGCACAACTGGTGACAGTAGTAGCAGAAATTACGAAGTTTGTATCTTAATTACTCGTTTACAGCCAAATACCACCCATAAGATGAATGTTCATCCTTACACGGCAAATGTTTGGCGTTAAGGCAAAAATCACTGGGAATCTACATTCCGTCCAGCTATTGTCCGAAAACGTAGCTTGTCTGCATTTCATTTATAAGCTTGTGTAACTATATTGGTCCAAGACCCGACTTGAAAGTAACATCGACTTATAGTTTATAAATATAAGGGAGCCACACTAAAACGAATTTTTTCTTCTCCTTTTTCAGGCAACAGTAAAATTAAAAAATGTCAGCAGCTACCACGCCACATTTGAAATCAAACCAGGAGATGCGAAATCAAGATTCAGTGCTTCATGTGTATTCCCTGACAAGAAAACTCAGATTGTAGCAGCGGGTTTGACCGCTATAGTAAAGATATATTTTCACTGTGACAGTTTTGAAGTGTTACAAGACGAACTCAAAATCAGTGTGCCAAACGGCGAAGACATTGCTATAAAAATTACTGCCTGGAGAGAAGCGCCAATTTTAAAATGTAAATACCGAGAAAAATCAAGTATAATATTTTCTTTTCTCTTCCTAACTTTTAGTAGAAATAGCCGTCGGTTGTCTTCGAATTATTCTTTGATAATAATAGAATCATTTGAAGAAGAGTTTCAATATTATGCCTTTAGTTTTTAACTGAGAATCTGAAACCAAATGCTCTACATTGTTGCGAATTAAGCTTGAGTTACAAACCAGTACAGCTATAAAAAGAGCTGAGAGTAAGAATGAGTTCAGATGATAATTAAATGATTTTAAATTTTATTTTAACGTTATGGATTTCGGAGCTTCTAGACTCATCTTCAGATGTACCTGATACACGTATATCATATACATCATACGTATTCATCAAATCGATGTGTGGTATGTTTATCTGAGGTCCATGTCTTGGTGTCATCATAGTGCTACAGTGATGTGCACTGCGAAACGAGTGACCCTCAGCAACACTCACAAAGTGACATCCATAACAGCAGCCCCGTCGTTCCGTTAACGAACGAGAGCTGAAATACATATAAAAAAAGGATTGCATCAGACATGTTTCATGCTATCTGCAGTCTCTTCAGTCAACGAAACACATAAATATTTTGTAGCCCTTTGCTTGCTGGTGCAGATCTTATTGCTGTCTTCACTTCAGTTGCATCAGTTCTTTCACCCATAATTTTGTTAATACGTTTCATCAGATTATTCCTTTGCACATGTCAGTGTCAGTAACATCTACGTGAGAAGGACAGTAAACTGTAATAAGTTATAAATAATGATATGTACATGTAAAACTCATCCACAAGCCCTGGCAGCCTCATCAGTACCGACCGACCACCATGTCATCCTTTGTCAGCGACACCATTTAGATGCGGTATGGAAGGGCCTGTGTCAGCACGTCGCTCTCTCGGCCGTTCCAGTTTTCGTGTTCTGATACCCCTACTACTCGATCAAGTAGATCCTTATCTAGCATCACAAGGCTGAGTGCCCCTCCTTTCCAGCCCTCCCACCAAAGGGAAAGGCGAGACAGTACCAGGAATCGAACCCGGGGCCTCCTCAATGCAGTCAGCTGCACTGAGCAATGAGCTATGGAGGCAGACACAAGTAATAATAACCATTTATTAAACAAGAACGGTAAGCGATTCGTAGTACCAAAGGAAGTGATAGCAAGTGAGAGTTAGATAACACCTTATTTTTAAATTTGAAATGTTATACAAGTTTACATTAACAGTTGAAGATATGATTTAGGTAGCAATGAATATAGAAAATAAAAGACAAGCAAATACTACACAGACAGTAGTATGTTGCCACTTAGAACATTATTCCTGAATATAGTTTTACACAGTGTGGAATAATAACAGCTACCAGTACGACACAAGGTGATTTTATTTAAAACTATGCCGGTTTTGGACTTGTGCATATCTTCAGGTTATTTAAATTCATTTACACGTGTCCATGCTCAGTGTTGGACATCACTGTTTAAGTAAAAATGTGGTTATAGTGCAAATAGACACAAATAAAACAATAGGAAGTGGCTAAAGACATTTGATGAAAAATTCTGTAGTATTTATATATAGCTGGAGTATCCATATAGTTTCTACATTACATTTATCACACTTTTTACAAAAAAATATTTCGATGTTTTACACATTAACTGTATATTAGTCACCATGGTAATTATTGGTATTTCCATATTATGTATCTGACTCCATATGTTAGTTGCACTTTTGATGTGGTAACTTCAGACACACATGCACTCTCTAAGTGTTTACGTTTGAGAAACAGAGGTTATTTTCAAAAAGATTAAGTAAAAGGAGTATAGAGGTGTTATACATAAAAATACATACAGATATTACAAATTATAAAAATGAAATTGTTGTGTGTTGTGGGATTGCACTGTAATTTATAATATATGGAATGGCTGCTGGTAAATTATTGAAGGTTAAAAAGTCATTGTAATTTTTTTAACTACTAGTTGTGAGGAGACAATGAATTACAGTTTTAGTTTTTAAATACTTTATTAAAGATGTGTAGGAACTATAGATTTGCAAGATCTACTTGTTCATTGAGAATTAGGTTTGGTGAGTTGGATCTACAAATTTAACTTTGGAGCTCTTCAAAAAGTTTCAGTTTATTTCCTTTGTTGTCAGTGTGTATTACCGGCAGGTTATCTTTAATGGTTGTGTCTGAGTTGCCATTTCTTTCAGGAGTGTTGCAAAAGTGGATTTATCAAAGATATTTATCTGCAAGGCGTCCACGTGTTCCCAGTATCTTACAGAAAATTTCTTCCTGGCTGGTCTATGCAAAATCGTGACCAATTGTCCCATAAAAGTTTATAAATGCCTAATTTGTTGTGACAGTGATATTTGTCTTTCTACAGTGAATAATAAGCTATTGTAGCTTATTTTTAGTGCTGAGGGATATTTGAATACCACTGTTATGAAAAAGAGTAACAATTTGGTATGAAATTTTTCCTGTAAATAGGACACGAGCAGATATGTGTTTTTATTCTTGTGAATCTGATTTAGGAGGTGTGCATTGTTTCTATTTGATTATTTTGTGAAGTTTATCAACTGAATCTGTGTGATATCCATTTCTGTATGCAATACTTTGATAATGCTAATTTCTTTTTGTTCATCCAGAAGACTGAGTGGGACTTTGTGTATACGATTAAGCATGAAGAATCTCATTTTGCGTTATATTGGGTGACAGCAGGAGCAGTTTACGGCAACATCATTGGTGGTGGGTTTTCGGTAAATTTGGAAAGCGTGTTTGTTGTCTACCTTAGAGATTGTAAGATCAAGAAAATTCATTCTTTTATCTGTTTGATGTTCTACAGTGATGTTGATGTTGTTGTGCATACTACTGAGAGCATTTGCAAGTTTTTTAGTCTCTTCAGTTGTACCATTATACAACTATAACTGCAGACACTATATACTGTCAGCGAAGGAAAGAAAATGAATCTTCTGTAAGAGCTCAGAATTTACATCCATAGCTCCAGCTCACTACACTTCATCCTCAATGAATAAGTAGAACTTCCAAACATGTCATTTGTGCACATTATTAATGAAATGTTTAGACCTCCCCTCACAACTAATAATTAAAAAAATTGGCAACACCTATTTAACCTCATATATTTTGTCAGCAACCATTCAAAACAGTAGAAATGCCAGTGTGGTTCCACAATCATGCAACAATTTCAGTTTTATGATTTGAAATATCTCTTATGCATCTGTATGTATAACATTTCTGTACTTCTTAGATTTAAGCTCTTTGACCATATAACCTCCGTTTTGCTATGTAATAACGTTGGATATTGTGAGTGCATGTGCTTCTGAAGTTACTATTTTATAAATGATACAGACATTTTGCAGACGAAGAAATAATAATGTAATACTTAATTTGAGACTATGGAGTCGTGTTTTAGGTGTCAAGTGTACCTTAACCGGTAAGTTACACCGTTAGTGCCAATACCTCTAAATAATTTGATAAATATTACAAACAATTTCAGAGGCCACAGTCACGTTCTAGAAGCCGAGTGTATCTTAACTCGCTCGAACGGACATTACTTATATGTCGAAATAACGTTATGACACTTAATTTGAGAGTCTGCAGTCTTGCTTTAGGTGACAAATGTATCTTAATTTGTAAGTTAGGTTAGCAGTAGTGGCCCTTATGTGGTGTAATGGGTCAGAATAAATCTTTACGTATTTCGATAAATAATACCTGGAACAATTGCAGTATACACTCTAGAACAAAATAAAGGCGGCACACCACACAGGAATTATCCGAATAGGACGGAAATCAGTAGATGTGATGTAGATTTA
Organism: Schistocerca piceifrons; assembly: GCF_021461385.2. Lineage (NCBI taxonomy): Eukaryota > Metazoa > Arthropoda > Insecta > Orthoptera > Acrididae > Schistocerca > Schistocerca piceifrons. The sequence continues at coordinate 137,495,420 of NC_060140.1, forward strand.
CAGACAAACAAATGGTTACCATTTAGGAAAAATTGCATGTTTGTTCAAGAGGAAGAACTTCAGAAAGCGAGCAAACCTATAACGCGTTGGTCACCTCTGGCCCTTATGCCACAAGTTGTTCAGCTTGGCATTGGCAGAATTGTTGGATGTCCTCCTAAAGGATAACGCCCTATACTTTTTCAGTGCCACAAAATAATTTTCTGATGATCAGGACGAGATCGACGATGATGAATGGTTCAAATGGCTCTGAGCACTATGGGACTCAACATCTAAGGTCATCAGTTCCCTAGATATTAGAACTACTTAAATCTAACTAACCTAAGGACATCACACACATCCATGCCCGAGGCAAGATTCGAACCTGCAACCATAGCAGCCACGCGGTTCCGGACTGAAGCGCCTAGAACCGCACGGCCACCGCGGCCGGTGACGATGATGAATATCCTGGTCGATCTGTGACTGCAAAAAGTGAAGGAAATGTTTGTAAAATTGGTGAAATTATGCGCGAAGACGTACGTCTGAACTTTCAGATGATGGCCGGCATGGTAAACACTAACAAAGACACATTGTTGTTTTGTTGTGGTATTCAGTTCAGGTTGGGGAGGTGTGCTCGGGTGGACGAGGTAGTCACGACGACCACTCGCGTTAAGTGGAAGATCACGATTCAAGCCACGGCTCGTGTAGAAATTTTCATTGTCAAAGTTGAACAGTATTCTCACATGCGAATATCCTTGTCATATAAATGGGAGGAACATTTGTTCTGAGAGTATGGAACAAGTCATACAACAAACAGATTAGCTTGGAAATGTCATCACAAGTGACAAAATATTTATTATCCACTATGACCGGGAAACAAAATGCCAATATGTGTAGTGCAAGACTCTGAGATCGCTAACAAGGGAAAAAGCACGAGAAAGCAAGTCAAAATTGAAGTCAATTCTGGCCGACAATTTTTCTTTCGATATCAGTGGTGTTTTCGTAACTAAATGTGTGCCTCAAGGTTGAACCGCTAATCATAAATATAACATCTACACGGATACTCTGAAAATCACATTTAAGTGCCTGACAGAGGGTACATCGAACGACCTTCACAATATTTGTCTATTATTCCAATCTCGTACAGCGCTCGGAAAAAATGAACTCCTATATCTTTCCGTGCGAGCTCTGATTTCCCTTATTTTATTATGATGATCGTTTCTCCCTACGTAGGTCGGCGTCAACAAAATATTTTCGCATTTGGAGGAGAAAGTTGGTGATTGGAATTTCGTAAGAAGATTCCGCCGTGACGAAAAACGCCTTTGTTTTAATTATGTCCACCCCAAACAATGTATCATTTCAGTGACACTCTCTCCCCTATGTCGCGATGATAGAAAACGTGCTGTCCTTTGAACTTTCTCAATGTACTCCGTCAATCCTATATGGTAAGGATTCCAACCCGTGCAGCAGTATTCTATGGACAAACGTAGTGTAGACAGTCTCTTTAGTGGATCTATTACATTTTCTAGTGCTGCCAATAAAATGCAGTCTTTGGTTAGCCTTCCCCACAACATTTTCTATGTGTTCCTTCCAATTTAAATTGCCCGTAATTGTAATTCCTAGGCATTTAGTTGAATTTACGGCCTTTAAATTTGACTGATTTATCGTGTAAAAGAAATCCCAATCAAAAGGACGCAAAGAGTGAGGAAGAAAAGATAGACTCGTGGAAGAAAAGCTTAGTATTTAAGGGACAAGCGCAATCTGTGCTCCAGCATTCTCCGTATTCGCCAGATCTCGTTCGGTGTAAATTCCATCTGTTTGCAAAAGTGAAAAGTAGGAGGGCTAGCTGAAAAGTAGTGCCTCTAAACTTAGTATGAGAAAACTCTTAAAGATTTTCAAAGAAAACAAACGTTAGTGACATTCTACGTCTTTATTGTTCATGTCTACATCTTAATTTCTCAACATAATCATCTCTTCTACGAACACGTTTTCCCAACGTTAGAACAGTATTTTGATACCCACACTGTAGAATGTTTGACTTTGTTAGCGGAGTCACAAAGTTATCTTTGCTTGCACTTCTTCAACACTAGCAAAGTGAAATCCTCAAAGATTTGGGAAAAGGTGAAAATCGGACGGGGCCAAGTCGGGACAATATGGAGGATGATCGATGACAGTGAAGTCAAGAGGTCGGATTTTTGCAGATGTCGCAGTGCTCGTGTGTGGTCTGGCGTTGTCATCCTGAAACAGAGAATGCTGCACGTGTGGACGAACTCTTCGAATTCGAAATTCGATTAGAGCGCGCTGTTTTCTCACGCAGCGGCATTGTTACGTTACACACCGCCACTTTACACGCTAGTGTTTGGAGCCCTCTAGCGGCAGAGGGATGCAAATGTGCATGCATGAAGAATAAAGATGTGGAATGTTAATAACGTTTGTGTTATTTAAAATTTTTTGATGGTTTTCACATGAAAAAGTTCGGAAGCATTACTTTTCAGCACTACCTCGTACATTGAAGTTTTCAGTCTGTGGAGCAGATACAAGCAAAATAGATAAAGTTTTTGAACAGGCTGATAACAACTGAGCATTGCTTTGAGCAGCGGAGTACGCGCATGCAGGCTATACAGGGAAGGGACAAGAATATGTTGAAGGGGTTATATCGTTAATTAGTAATACCGTTAATTAATTATACGAGGTGTGTTTAGAAGGTGATGGTAATTTTGTAATTACCCGTGTTATGTTGGTCCGTTCGTGCGATTTTTTTTTCCGTTGTGGTGTTTGTAAACATGTCTGGAAAGTATCTGTACAGTGTTATCCATATCGGACATGGTTACACCTGTTTAGGTAGTATCGGCTATTATTTAGTTTGTATAGAAAAGGATCAGAGAATTTGTATTAAATTTTGCTATACGAACGGAATAAAGTATAGTAAGGCTTTATAAGTACAAATCATTGCTCCTGGTGAGACTTGTATTAGTAAAACACGGTAATCAAAATATCCACGGGTATGCTGCCGGTCTATAGTGTCCAACGGGCACAATATTTCGGCGATCATATATGTCGCCATCATCAGGTGAACTGACGGACTGAGCTCCTGTGAACGTGCCGGCACGGAGATCCGTACGCTATGGCGGATTCAACGTGCTCTCCGCCCAACCACTGCAGCACAACCTGTTGAGATAGATGAAGTCACGAGGGAGGAGGTAGGCACTGCATTTATTCCATACACAGGCGCACTCTCGGGGAAAATCGCCCGCATTCTGAAGAAACACCGGGTCAGAACTGTGTTTTGTCCTCCAAATAAAACTCGTGCACTGGTGGGGAGCGCCAAAGATGACCTCGGTTTGAGGAAGGCCGGCGTGTACCAGATTCCGTGTCAGTGTGGCAAGTCGTATATTGGTCAGACGATGCGTACCGTCGAGGATCGATGCCGTGAACACCAGAGGCACACTCGACTGATGTATCCGAGCAAGTCGGCGGTCGCTGAACATTGTTTGTCGGAAAATCACGCCACGGAGTATGACCGCACGAGGATTCTGGTACAGACGTCGAGATACTGGGACAGCGTTGTTAGAGAGGCCATCGAAATTCGCACCAATGACGACCTCATAAACCGTGACTGTGGCTATAATCTTAGCAAGGCTTGGGAACCAGCGATCGGGTTAATCAAGAGTAAATCGAGCAAACGTATAGTTGTGACGACCACGGCGGACAGAGCCATCACATCGACGTCATCTCAGACGCCGTCGCAATCTGTTCCACCGCGCGACCGTGGCGCGGGGCGCGGACGGCGGAGGGAGCGCGCCGCGGGCGGAGGGTATTTAAATCTGCCGCCGTCGCGACCGAATCCAGTTCCCTCTGAGCAGCCATAGCGTACGGATCTCCGTGCCGGCACGTTCACAGGAGCTCAGTCCGTCAGTTCACCTGATGATGGCGACATGTATGATCGCCGAAATATTGTGCCCGTTGGACACTATAGACCGGCAGCATATCCGTGGATATTTTGATTATCAAATACGCCGGGAGAAACTCAAGAATCACAGTAAAATACGGGTTTACGAATGATATGAGCTTTTCGAAGGAGGCTGAGAGGAAGATGAAGTTGAGGACAGATCTCTAGGCCCCAGCACGTCATCAGCCGATTTTTGCTTACCAGTTATCAGATACCTAGAAATTTATCCTAATGTTTCGAGCCTGAAATGTGTAACAAGGAATTTTGTTCCAAAATCGTTGAATTTCGAGCAAAAAAGCGGCAAATGAAGTGAGTAGGAGTCTCTAGATGAAGTAAACAACGACGGAGAACTACTGAAACGTGTCGTAACGGGTGGTTCGACATAGGATTACAGCTGTGACTTAGAAATTAAGGCTCGCTCGTCCCAGTGGAAGCAGTTTGGGTCACCAAGATCGAAAAAAGCTCGACAAGTGCGGTCGAGTATGAAGATTATGCGCATTGTATTCTCCGATTTTAACGGCATCGTGACCCACGAGTTCTATTCACAAGATTGGACGATCAGTAAGAATATCACCTACACATACAACGCCGTTTGCGTGAGGTAGTATGAAAAAAGCGCTCAATTTTTCTGCCCTGCAAAACAAGTTCCAGGCGGTGCCTTTATAGGGTTAGTGGTAGCTTTCCTGCGTCCACAACAAAAGTGGAAACATGTCCAACACATTACTGGTCTAATGTAAGGCTTTTTGTTAACCGCCCTTTCTTCGTTAATTTACTTGCACAATTTACTACGTAGTGAAGTTTATCACTACTTTGTTCCACGTATACACAAACAATGAGTACGTTTACTCTCTTTTTCAGCTGTACGTGCAGATGCCCCGGATGGTGAGCAACTGACCAGTAAAGGTCTTTCTCAGTTGATCGACACGGGTACCTGCCTCGTGGGAGACGTGTTCACCACAACCCTTGTACTGCGGAACTTGAGAGCTCCTGGCCGGTTTTGTTTCTTGTCGGAAGAAGACTGGATTTACCAGGATATCAGGGTATATTTGATTGACTTACACAAAAGTATCTGGCTTATACTGTAGCCAAACGAGCCGTACTTGGAATGTTTCCACTGAAGAAACTCTCTCATTTTTCCGCTGTAAGCTATCGTTAGTAGGGGAAGGTTGCTACTGGTAGGCAGCATAAAGAGAATATGTTGTAAAATCTTCGGACATTTTAATAAATATTTTATTTTCAGAGTAACTTGTACACTATCTTTTGTATTTCACAGCAATAGGCACACGAGTCGTAAATACTGACTGTTAATGAAACATCGACCGAGGGACCGCACTGGTTAGCACACACGACTCGCATTCGGGAGTACGACGGTTCGAACGCGCGTCCGGCCATCCAGATTTTGGTTTTCCGTAATTTCCTAGAAGGCTTAAGCCAAATACCGGGATAGTCCCTTCGAAAGGGCACGGCTAATTTCCTTCTCTGTCCTATACTAATCCGAGCTTGTGCTCCGACTCTAATGACCTCTCCGGCCGCGGTGGCCGTGCGGTTCTGGCGCTGCAGTCCGGAACCGCGGGACAGCTACGGTCGCAGGTTCGAATCCTGCCTCGGGCGTGGGTGTGTGTGATGTTCTTAGGTTAGTTAGGTTTAAGTAGTTCTAAGTTCTAGGGGACTTATGACCTAAGATGTTGAGTCCCATAGTGCTCAGAGCCATTTGAACCAATCTAATGACCTCGTTGTCGACGGGACATTATCACCAACCTCCTCCTCCTGTTAATGAAAAATTTGAAAAATAAACGCGTGTTATCTGCCCATCAAGGAGACTGGTTTCCTTCACCGGACGATGCAGTTTCCGTGAATGGGCTATAGAGTAATAGGTGTTAAATACGACACACACCTAAATGAATGTCAAAACATTTCATACTTTTTTATTTTTGTTTGTATTTGCTACCATATGATACCGAATAATATGTATTCAAAACCAAGGAGGCTAGAAGTAGAGGCGTCATCTTCGAAGGTGAAAAAGAATCATATTTGACTGATTATCAAAACACCGCACAAACTATTAGAAAATACATAATGAGAACCATTACTTAAATTTCGTTCATAGTGGCCTATTGAGGCCTAAAACTGAACACAATTCTACGCGGCGCATGCAAGACAACTCGTACTGCATCACTTAATAACATCTAGTCTGCGCACACAGACTGTAACTTTATATTGTGAATATGACAAAATGGTTTGAGTTGATCGTAGTTGTCAGTGGTGGCTACAGAAATTTAATCACTATTACCGCATCACTACGACGTTTCAGTCAGTCATATTAGTCAATTACAAGAACGATGTTTGTTCACTGTTGTTTTACGTCTTCGTGGAACAATTGACCTCTAAGATGGCGTGTCTTTTAAAACATGGGGTACTCTTAACAACAGCTAGCTCCGCCTGTTGTCAGTATCCACACAGAAACCGCCTGGCTAGCCGTGCGGTCTAACGCACTGCTTCCCGATCAGGAAGGCGTGCCGGCCCCTGGCACGAATTCGCCCAGCGGCCAGCCTATGGATGGTTTTTAAGGCAGATTTCCATCTGCCTCGGCGACTGCGGACTGGTTCCCATTATTCCGCCTCAGTTACACTATGTCGCCGATTGCTGCCCAAACGCTGTCTCCACGTACGCGTTCACCATAATTACTCTACCACGAAAATATTTGGATTTACACTCGTCTGGAATGAGACGTTCCCAGGAGGTTCCACTGGGGGCCGAACCGCACAATAATCCTGGGTTCGGTGTGGGGTGGCGGTGGGGTAAATGGACTGCTGTAGCCTGTTGTGGGGTTGTGAACCACTGAGGGCTACAGCGCGGACGAAGCAATTCCGTCGTTTCTAGATCCCCGGTTCAATACATGCACACATACATAAATACACACAGAAATCGACCCAGCCCATCGATAGCAATCTTACTCTATATACCAGAATCAGTCTGCTGCCTTTAGAACTTCCAGTAACAAATAAGATATATTTCAATTCCCCCCCGCCTACATTTTCCGATACACGGTTAATGCGGACAGTATTCGACACATGGAAAGACAGTGTATTCCAGCGGTCCAAACAGTCACTTTTGCAGAACCAGCGAGTAAAGCTGTCTATAGAGAAGGTACAAGATGAAGGTAAAAAGTTGTCTTAAGACAATGCAGCGTGATCGATGTTCTTTCATTGCGTATATTCCTGACCCTAAGTACGTGTTTGCAACCTCCGTAAAATACACATCTACCACCACCATAAACTCTTTATTGGAGTAAAATGTGTGCGGGATAGCCTCGCGGTTTGAGGCGCCTTGTCGCGGTTCGCGCGGCTCCCCCCGTCGGAGATTCGAGTCCTCCCTCAGGCATGGATGCGTGTGTGTTGTCCTTAACGTAAGTTGGTTTAACTTACATTAATTAGCGTGTAAGCCTAGGGACCGATGACCTCAACAGTTTGGTCCCATAGAACCTTACCACAAATTTCCAAAAAAATGGACTAAAACGCTTTCCTGCTACTATTTTCTTGAAATGTCGGAGTAGAGCAAAAGTAGAGAGGGCCAAAACTGGTGAACAGCGTGAATCTACTAATAATTCATATTTCATTTTTCTTAATTTTGTCCATTGCGTAAGCTCGTTTGTGAGCACAGGGAATGTCCTGATGAAAGATAATTGTTTTACTTTGCATTTCAATGAATTCTCACATAATCTGAGTTGGTAGAAAAGATATGCGTAGTGCTTTTAGTTGCTTTATTTTCCTCTTTGCCAGACAATCAACGAGAAGACTCCCTTCTGCATCACAGAAAACACTGATAATGACCTGCCTATACATACACTTCCTGACAAAATAGTGGATCATCCGCAGAGGGAGGAGGAAACGAAAGTAACTTTATGAAATTTTTGTGGTAAGTTCCTACATGACCAAACTGCTGAGGTCATCGGTCCCTAGGCTTACACACTACTTAATCTAAGTTAAATTAACTTACGCTAAGGACAACACACGGAACCATACCCTAGGGAGGACTTGAACCTCCGACGGGGGAAGCCGCGCGAACCGTGCAAGGCGCGTTAGACCACGCGGCTATGCCTCGCAGCCTTCATGAGATAAGAGGACATGTGATGTTTTCTCAGCGATTGCAAAACCGAGTCAAATTTACAAGGACTTGGCAATACGATCTCAGTTATCAGTATGACGTTGCCCTCCCTCTGCCCCGTATGCTAACAATGATTCGTTTGGAACGGTGTGATACAGATAACGTATCCTCTCCCGAGAGAAACTGCCCCAGTACTGTTGTAGGTGATCCTAGGTACCCTGGATACTGACAGTGGGATGGCATTCATGTCAGAACTGGTCTCACACGTGCTCTGTAGAGGACAGATCTGGAGACCTTGCTGGCCACGGCAATACCACAGCAGACAGTTCATAGAAACTGTGTGTTCGAGCATTGTCATGTTGAACTATGACACCACGTTAATGTCACATGAGAGGTAACACGTGAGGACTCAGGATGTCAGTAACGCAGCGCTTTGCCCTTAGATTTCCCTAAATCACTACCAGCCGTGACCTGAAGTCATACCCGATGAATCCCCACATGATGACGGTAGGGTAACATCGCTGTAACTGTCCAAAATATTGGAAGAGTGATACCTCTAAGTAGGTCACATCCATACATCTTGACAGTGGTCATGCTGGGTAGTGTACAGCTGCGGATCATCGGCGAACACAGCACGAGGCCATTCGTCAGCAGCCCATACTTCCCAATAACGGCTTCACTCAAAACCCAACCGTACGTGTTGTGGTGTTAATGGCACACAGCGAATGGGTCGATAATTCCCCAGACTGGCTGCTGCTCGTCTCTGACAGGTGGTGCAGGATGGCGCAGAATGCTGCAGTGAGTACACAATTTATTCCTGGAAAGAGGATGCAGGCGTGATGGGGTTATGATACACTTGGACAAAATAGGGTGATCCTACCTTGACGTGTTCAACTGGAATCTCGGCACGCAGTCCAGCATCGGGCCACTGTCACATCCAAATGCCCACCGATCTGGATATGGCACGATTCGATTCGCCGACCAAATCGAGATCCACTATTAGGCCCCTTTTAAACTCTGTCAGATGCTGATAACGCTGTCTCATACGAGTGAGTGGTATTTCCTTGTCCTTCACGCCAGTTTCTCAACATCCGATGCTGTTCATGTCCCTTATATACCCTACCAGGTCTGGTAACAACACTAAACACGCACAATGTTAACGCCATTCTAACTGCGCTGAGAACTGCTACTATCATCGTTCACACAACCACTGATGGCATATATGTGTATCAAGTTATGTTAACATTCGACGATGCTTCCCTTTTTTTCCAGGCAATGTACAAGGTGTGATTCAGAAGTATTAAGACTGATTCATTTCTAAGTAGGGGAGCGCGCGCGCACCGGTTCCGCCGGGTGGGGGAAGTGGTGGGGGGTCTCAGGGAACGAACTGACATTGCAGCAGTTGCCTCCGGAATCCTGGAGAGTGCGCGTCGCTTGCAGCGTGAGTGCATGTCATTGATCCCGGTCGAAAAGTGGGAGAGCCGAAAATGGAGCAACACTTGGAGCAGCATTATGCGATTAACTATTGTGTGCGACTGAACAAAACCGCCACAGAGACTCTCGGTATGATACAAGAGGCCTTTAAGGAAGAAGCCATGTCCCGTGCATTGGTTTTCATGTGGCAAAAACCTTTCAAAGATGGCCGCAACAATATTGAAGACAATGACTGCTTCGGGAGGCCATCATAAAGCCGAACGGATCAAAGGAGAGAGTGCGGGAACTTTTAAATAATGACCATCATCTTAGTACTAGATTAATTGCCGATGAACTGGGAATCAGTCAGAGTATGGTGTGGAGGATTGTGATGGAGAATTTGACGATGCAAAAAGTGTGTGCCAAACTGGTGCCAGAAGTTTTGTCGGTGGATCAGAAGAAACGGCACATGACTGTTTGCCAGGAAATGCTCCAAGGGTTGAATGTTGATCCGAACCTTCTCGAGAAAGTGGTTACTGGTGATGAGACCTGGGTCTACAAGTACGATCCTGAGTCGAAGCGTCAAAGCTCAGAATGGCACACTGCTTCCTCGCCGAAGCCCACGAAAGCTCGCATTAGCAAGTCGTGTGTGAAGTGCATGCTGATTGTTTGTTTTTTTAATGGTAAATGAGTGATTTACAAGGAGTTTGTTGCTCGTGGACAGACTGTCACAGGTGACTTTTACGCTGGAGCGTTCCGTCGCTCGAGGGATCGAGTTCACCGCGTCCACCCAGTGATCAAGGGCGATTGGCTTTCCACCACAACAACGCGCCCGCTCACACGTAGCTCGCCGCCGCCGAAGTTTCGGTCAAGTTCAACGTGACAACACTGCTGCAGCCACCCTACAGCCCCGACTTGGTTCCAAGTGACTTTTTCCTCTTCCCCCTTTAATATCTTTTGTTGGATTAAAAATTTAAAAACCTCTCTCACACCGGCCTGATTTAGCTTCACTGATCAGGATAGTAAAAAACATGCGTATATTAAGGGAATTTTCATTCACAAAGCAGGCTTATCACATTCACACTGTTCAATACTGTTCTATCCTGATTAAATTTAGCTTAACTTAAATTCCATAAGCAGTGAAGAAATTTCGAAGTCTCGGCGCGGCGAAAATTGCCAGTCGATCTCCTAAAAACATTTGTAATAATTATTAACTTTCGGTGATCACATGGGGAAGACCGGAGATCTGCTGGTAAGACCGTATTAGCCTATTTATTTGAAGTAACTGGATATCTTGAGCATACAAAATGGCAGGTTCGTCCAGTGTAAATCAGACGTTCCCCACTGATCCCGTGCAACACACCGTAGTAAGCAGACACTGTCAATAATAATCAGTTAAATAATACGCGAACACACTTACTTTAGTTTAGTTCATATATTAAATTCCTTCTCATACAGAATATCATCAAGATGGCGACTAGCTCAACAATACATACATATACATCCTCCTTCTTTCACGGCTAATCGGCAAGAATTCCCTCATTCTTTTCGTAAGAGAAAACAGATAGTAGAGAAGCTATTCCATGGAGTAAATGGACGCTCCAACGAATAATTGGGCTTGAAACTACTTTGCATTGATAATCATCGTATATTAAAGTTTAGGAATCGGTAAGATAAGAAGAGATATTTCGAGATATGTACTGAGTTATATAATTTATAAAATTTCTGAAAATATCGCGGAGAGACCGCTGCAAGAGACATTACACCCCGACTCAAGACACGCCTAAAAGGGAAGCAATTCGACTCCATCGACGCCATCCAGCAGGCTTCAAGGAGAGCCCTTCACAGCATGACTCCCGAGGCCTTCCAGAAGGGCTATGAACAGTGGAAGATGCACTGGCAGCACTGTGTTGATGCTGAAGGATCATATTTTGAAGAATTTTAGTCCGCTGTACTTAAATATCCAATAAATTTCTAGTTCTGAGTTAAGTCTTGAAACTTTTGAATCACACCCTGTATATGATAACAGCGAAGATATGGGTTTGACTGTCTAGCAGATGAATTGGATTGAACAGCGCCACGCTTAGCTACACATGGTCTTATTTGACGTGGTATGCTCTTCATTCCAATGACGTTTGAACTGACATGCTGGACAAGGTTTTGGGGGACGTACAGTTTAACTTGGACTCCGGAAAGCAGCATCAATATTCATAAAGTAAAATTCGCTAATTCGATTACTGGTGTGTACTAGACGGAATTAAAACAGAGCCTGATTATCTGCTTGTAAAGTCTAGGGATTGACGCAAGTCCACAACAGATAACAACATAGTAGGATGAGGCGGACGACTGCGCAGATCCAGTTAAAAGCTCGTATAGGTGGCCTGTTACTTAGCGTGGACACTGAACCACAGATTAACTTGCCATTTTTCACATTAAGAAACCATTGCCAGAGGTGGAAGAAGCGACAAGTAGGAGAAAAAATTCCCGCTGATGCATTATCAACACCCTCATCTCTTGAACACGCCAGTTTCGTTTTTAACGATGCAGGCACTCATACCACCCCTTCCAACAAAAATTGTTTACTCTTTAAAACAAAACTGAAAAAATATATTTCTGTCGTTTTCAAATGAAAAACTTCCTTTTAAATTTACTTTGTCCGCTTGAAAAACTTAACTTCTTCCTTCTTTGGAACTGAAAATTCTTCAGTCGTTACGATTCTATTTTTTCCGTCTTTACCATTATATTACTTTCTTTTTTAAGACTTAAATTCTTCTCTCTATAATCTAAAATTTGTTCAAATCTAAAAATTTTCCTTCTTTATTCTTTTATTATCTTTAATTTTTCTAAATTGTCCATCTTATCTACGATGTCATGCAGGCGTTAATTCACGGTATAAGTAAAGGTTTTGATGTCGGATTTTCTGTCTCCAACGTATCGAACAATTTCCACAGTATTTCTCAAGTGAACGTCTCTTCTTACTACAACATACAAATGGCACATTGAGAACCATACCGGCCCGAAACCCAGACACAAAAGTTTGAGAGAAATGGATGTTCGTAAAAATCAAATTTGTAGACAAACCACCAGTGTCACAAGTCTAACTAGTTTTTTAACCAAGTCTCAACATCCTACGTTTCCCATGAAAAAATAATGTACCGACTTTATGTTATGAAATGTAATTAATATTTAGGATTATATTATTACTAATATTAAATCACAGTATTTCTGTATGAAGGATTGTGACAGTAGTGTGTTTGTACAGTTGTAAAATTTGTAATTAATGAGAAACTAGAATCAGAACATAAAGGACAGATACTAAATGGCACATACATAGTTATGACATATATCAACGCTTCATCGTCAACATTATCATCATTTTCGTTAAGAACGTTTGTGGCGTGAGGTTCAGATAAAACTGTCAATACACACTGACGAGCCAAAGCATTATGACCACTGCCCACCACGACGTTGGATGCTGCCTGGTGACATTGCGGGCACGTGACGCTCTAGCAAAAGTGTGTGAGCGGAGCAGACATGGACGAGGAATCACTCTAGCGAAGATATGGGATGCAAATGGGGAATATCGTTGAGATAAGCGACTTTAACAGAGGGCAGTTTATTATTACACAGAGCCTGTGAATGAGTATCGAAAATAGCGAAGCTGGTCGAATGTTCACGTGCTACTGTCGTGAGTACCCACGGAAAGAGGTAGGACAGTGAAACTACTGCCAGGCGCTAAATGGTTGGACGTTCACGACTCTTCACAGAACGCGGGGTTCGGAGGCTTGTCTGCTCTGTAAAGTGGGATATATAGTGATCTCTGGCATCTCTGTCGAAACAGCACAATGCTGGTTCACGCACAAGTGTTTCAGAACACACCGTTCATCGTACGTTGTCGAACAAGGAGCTCGGCAGCGGACAACCTCTTCGTGTTAACATGTTAACCCAACGACATTGTCACTGCAATTGCAGTGGGCAGGAGACCACCGGGATTCGACCACCGATCAACGGAAGCGGGCCGGCTCTCCGGGTGAATCACATTTTTGCTATACTAGGTCGATGGTCGTCCCCACAAACGCCGTCATCGAGATGAACGGCTGCTCGAAACGTGCAGCGCGCCACTGACGCAGGCTGATGGAAGCAGTATTATACTATAAGAGACATCCTCCTTCGCTTGCATGGGACCTGCGATGGTAATCGTAGACAGGCTGACAACTGCGAACCGCATGCTTCCCTGACGACGATGTCATTTGTCAGCAGTATAACTGTCGGTGTCTCGGAGCCAGAACCGTGCTACAGTAGTTTGAGGAGCACTAAAGTGAACTCACGTTGATGTCTCGGCGACCAAATTAGGCTGATGTAAATCCTGTGGAACCCATTTGGGTCGCTATCGGGCGCCATCACCGATTACGCAAATCAGACGCCCCTTATTTAAGCGAATTACATGATCTGTGCGTAGACATCTAATGCCACATACCTTCAAAAACGAACCAACAAACTGTCGGATCCGTGATACGCAGAATCAGTGTTGTATTTCGTTCCAAAGACGGAAAAACAACCAGGCGGTCATAATGTTTTGGTTCAATAGTGTACCTCTGATTACAAAATAGCCTACTGCTATGTATGTGATGTACACATTAACCTATATTGACAACACTATATGACGACTAAGCAGCGCTGAGCAACAATATCAGGCTTTTTGCTTTCTACCTATACGTAAATGAATGTCAGAGAAGTTGGTGAGATACATTTTCATTGATGTTCATATACAGGGTGGTCCATTGATAGTGACCGGGTCAAATATCTCACGAAATAAGCATCAAACGAAAAAACTACAAAGAACGAAGCTCATCTAGCTTGAAGGGGGAAACCAGATGGCGGTGCCATAGGTCAAACGGATATCAACCACGTTTTTTAAATAGAAACCCTCATTTTTTATTACATATTTGTGTAGTAACTAAAGAAATATGAATGTTTTAGTTGGATCACTTTTCTCGTTTTGTGATAGATGGCGCTGTAATAGTCACAAACGTATAAGTACGTGGTATCACGTAAAATTCCGCCAGTGCGGACGCTACTTGCTTCGTGATACATTACCCGTGTTAAAATCGACCGCTTAGCAGTTGCGGAAATATCAATATCGTGCTGATGTATGGCTATTGTGATCAAAATGCCTAACGCTACTCGGTATTCTGGACGACATCATCCGAGTGTCCGGACCGTTCGCCGGATAGTTACGTTATTTAAGGAAACAGGAAGTGTTAAGCCACATGTGAAACGTCAACCACGACCTGCAACAAATAATGATACACAAATAGGTGTTTAGCTGCTGTCGCGGCTAATCCGCACATCAGTAGCAGACAAACTGCGCGAGAAGCGGGAATCTCAAAAAGGTCGGTGTTGAGATTGCTACATCAACATTGAACGTCGTGTACAGTTCTGCCACTGGGCACAAGAGACATTACGGGACGATGAGAGATTTTTTGCACGCGTTCTATTTGGCGACGAAGCGTTATTCACCAACAGCGGTAACGTAAACCGGCATAATATGCACTATTGGACATCGGAAAATACACGATGGCTGCGACAAGTGGAACATCAGCGACCTTGGCAGGTTAATGTATGGTGCGACATTATGGGAGGAAGGATAATTGGCCCCCATTTTATCGATGGCAATCTAAATGGTGCAATGTATGCTGATTTCCTACGTAATGTTCTACCGATGTCACTACAAGATGTTTCACTGCATGACAGAATGGCGATGTACTTCCAACATGATGGATGTCCGGCACATAGCTCGCGTGCGGTTGAAGCGGTACTGAATAGCATATTTCATAACAGGTGGATTGGTCGTCGAAGCACCATACAATGGCCCGCACGTTCACCGGATCTGACGTCCCAGGATTTCTTTCTGTGGGGAAAGTTGAAGGATATTTACTATCGTGATCCACCGTCAACGCCTGATAACATGCGTCAGTGCATTGTCAATGCATGTGCGAACATTACGGAAGGCGAACTACTCGCTGTTGAGAGGAATGTCGTTACACGTATTGCCAAATGCACTGAGGTTGACGGACATCATTTTGAGCATTTATTGCATTAAAGTGGTATTTACAGGTAATCATGCTGTAACAGCATGCGTTCTCAGAAATTATAAGTTCACAAATGTACATGTTTCACATTGGAACACCCGAAATAAAATATTCATACGTTCCTACGTTCTGTATTTTAATTTAAAAAACCTACCTGTTAACAACTGTTCGCCTAAAATTGTGAGCCATATGTTTGTGACTATTACAGCGCGATCTATCACAAAGCGAAAAAAGCGGTCCAACTAAAACATTCATATTTCTTTACGTACTACACGAATATGTAATAAAAATGTGGGTTCCTATCTTAAAAAAAACGCAGTTGATATCCGTTTGACGTATGGCAGCGCCATCTAGCGGACCAACCATAACGCCATCTGGTTTCCCCCTTCAAGCTAGTCAAGTTTCGTTCTTTGTAGTTTTTTCGTTTGACGCTTATTTCGTGAGATATTTGGCCCGGTCACGATCAGTGGACCACCCTGTATACAGTGTGGTAATACAGACAAAGCTGGTTCACCATGAGATCCATAGATTTAAGGAGCATGTATACATGGTGTAATCTCAAATTCGACGATGGTTTGCTTTAGGTCCTCATGGTCCTCAGCATCTCAAATCACAGAATGTGTAAGACAACTTTTTCGTAATCTCGATACACTACGCCACCAAACCGAATAAGAGTTTTATTATATATATAAAAAAACATGCATCTGACAAGATTTTTGTTATCAACATGATTGCTAGACCACCGTCAAGTTACAGTTGCTTACCCGACATCTCGCAACAGTCGCTCTCCGAAGACAACAAGCTGTACATCCCGCCGTTCATGGTGACTCCGGCGCACTTCCAGCTGAAGGAGAACGAGACGATCGAACTGCAGGTGCACTTCGCTCCCGAGCGGTCCGGCCTCGAGACTGAGGTGGTGTACGTCCTGTGCGACTCCTGCACAGTGCTCGACATTGACATCATAGGGGACGCCATCATGCTCGAGAGGGACACTCTGGAGCTATACGTGAGTTGCGTTCAACAACTTCTCTAAGACCACGTAATCTAGGTTACGATAAGTTTGTTGCTACTGGATTCCTCACTATACCTATCGACAGCAGTTCAACTGTTGTGTATATCCACCAGTTCATTACTGTGTACTACTTGTTAACTTCTTGAGTACGGATCACTTCCTTTCTTATGTCAGGGAAAGTGGAGGAATAGTGTACACGGAAGTAAAAATGATTATCTTGACACATTCATAACAAGTAGCCTACTTTCGCTATGCTAAATTAATTTAAATGTGAAAGACGTTACAGTGAAGTTTAGCTAAAAATATTAAAAAGATACGATTGCGCATGGTTCCCACCGCATAGGATAATTTTCCATTGTGTTTGGGCAGTTGGGCAATAGGAAAGGCAGCCTTACATTTAATACACAGTTAAAATTTTCGCAACTTAAACTATCTGCCAATTTCTGTTAGGACATTACAATATTGAAACGTATTTGAACAGTAACGTGGAATGTGTAATAACTTTTGACATATCAACAAATTTTAGGTTGTTAATTTCTGTATAAGAAGTCATCACAGACACAGCCCTGGGGTGTCATCTCTAGTACATGTAGCATGGTTCCTAGCAGAGCACTCAATACACGTGTACCAAAATTATTTGTCTATGCCTACTTTTCCACACACGCAGCATAACTTATTACATTCGTTACTACGCGTTGTTAGTGATTTCAGTGCGCCAGTAAAATGGTTAAAACGGTTATCGTAATCATTGTCATTGTCATCATGACAGGTGCTGGAAACATGCGATCGCTCCGAGCTCTCTTGTGTTTCGTCCTTACTTTTGGTTGTTTCTTTTATGGCTGCTCCATAAAACACCCACGTACAGCTTTCCCATTCTTGTGCTTCAGCCCAATCTGTTCTTTATTTTTATTCGTAAACTTTTCCTAAAGTTCATGTTCACGAAGCTTCTTTACCACGGGAGTGTACACCCGTTATCTTTATTTCTCCTCTACCACAGTCTACCATTACATATTAACAGTCAGATTCTGTACGTTAAACTGTTACGCTTAGAAAACAAAAATCAGTGAATTATACAATGAATTACATTATTTAATAAGATATTATGGAACAAGTAAATCAGTAATAACTGTAACCTTACCTTCTGATTTTCCGTCTACTGAAAATAACAAGAAATTGGCCTGTTTTATTTGTGCCACTCTCAGGCATTCCACAGGTCAAGTGGTGTCTGTATTCCTATTTCTGTTTGTTACTCACAGGAATTAAAAGAGGCAACAGTAGTTGTAAGTCGTCAAGTTCTTCGTGAGTTTCAAATACTACGCAGCGCACAATTACGCAACTCACCCTTAATAGGAGGATTCGGCTGTCAGACACATAACCAATACACAGGAAAATCAGTTGATGATATTAATAGTACAAGACATTATTAACTAGATATTAAAATTTTCTGATTGCACCTATCACAATTTTTTGATGTAACTATGAGAGGTTTTCAAAAGCAAAGATATGAAATAACACTGAGGGGTATAATTAATGTATTTATTCACAGCGATCATCAGGGGCTTGAGCACAACTATCTCACTGTTTCACGAGCGAAGAATTCCCTGTTCCCAGAATTCCTCTGGCTATGAGAGAAGCCTCCACTGTACACTTCAGTTCGCCGTCCGAGTTGAAGCACATCCCTTTGAGGTGTTTTTTTTTTTTAGCGGAACAAACACGTGGAAGTCGCAAGGTGACTTGTCTGAGCTGTAGGGCGAATGCTCAAGCTACTCCCACTCGAAGTTGGCACTCACATTTTGTGTGACCTTGGAGGGTGTGGACACACGTTGTCGTGAGGAGTCCCAGTTGTTTGCTCTTTGCTTTGGAGTGCCTCACAGTACACGTTTCTGCTAATCTATTTTTCTTGCTCGAGGGATTCAAGGAGTATCGAACCTTGGACGTCGAAAAAGAAGACAAGCATCACCTTGTCTGCTGAGGACACATCTTTGAATATTTTAGGGAGATGCCAGACACTACATTCGCATCTCCAGATGTCTCACCAAGTTATCCCAACGCAGCATGAGCAAATTTCAAACGGTTGGGTTGTTACGATGTTTCGTTCCTTTTCGTTTAACACTCCTTATATAGACTTGGCGAAATTGACAGCCATAAGTGGAAATTACCGTGTTAAATACGAGACGTGTCCATAAAATATGGACTCCAGTTTTTTCACAAAGAAAACACTTTATTGGCAATGAATGGTACATTGATGGAAAGGCTGGACTTTCAGTTATATTTCGACGTAATGAACGTTGCAGTCGATGTGCATCTGCATGCGCTGTGTCATTTTTCGTATACCATTGTCATAGAACTTTCCTGACACGCTGCACAGACAGCGTCCAACGTCGTTTTTCGCATTCGGAAGAGAAAGTTGGTGACTGAAGTTTCGTAAATAGATCTCGCCGCGACGAAAAACGTCTTTGCTTTAATGACTTCCATCCCAACTCGCGTATCATATCTGCCACACTCTCTCCCCTATTACGTGATAATGCAAAACGAGCTGCCCTTTTTTACACCCTTTCGATGTCCTCCGCTAATACCACCTGGTAAGGATCCCACACCGCACAGCAATATTCTAACAGAGGACGAACGAGTGAAGTGTAAGCTGTCTCTTTACTGGACTTGTTGCATCTTCTAAGTCTCCTGCCAATGCAACGCAACCTTTGGCTCGCCTTCCCCACAATATTATCCATGTGGTCTTTCCAACTGAAGTTGTTCGTAATTTTTACACCCAGGTACTTAGTTGAATTGACAGCCTTGAGAATTGTACTATCTATCGAGTAATCGAATTCCAACCGATTTCTTTTGGAACTCATGTGGATCACCTCACACTTTTCGTTACTGCCACCTGCCACACCATACAGCAATCTTTTCTAAATCGCTTTGCAACTGATACTGGTCTTTGGATGACCTTACTAGACGGTAAATTATAGCATCATCTGCGAACAACGTAAGAGAACTGCTCAGATTGTCACCCAGGTCATTTATATAGATCAGGAATAGCAGAGGTCCCAGGACGCTTCCCTGGGGAACACCTGATATCACTTCAATTTTACTCGATGATTTGCTGTCTATTACTACGAACTGCGACCTTCCTGACAGGAAATCACGAATCCAGTCGCACAACTGAGACGATACCCCATAGGCCCGCAGCTTGATCAGAAGTCGCTTGTGAGGAACGGTGTCAAAAGATTTCCGGAAATCTAGAAATACGGAATCAACTTGAGATCCCCTGTCGATAGTGGCCATTACTTCGTGCGAATAAAGAGCTAGCTGCGTTGCACAAGAACTATGTTTTCTGAAACCATGCTGATTACGTATCAATAGATCGTCCCCTTCGAGGTGTTCCATAATGTTTGAATACAGTATATGCTCCAAAACCCTACTGCAAACCGACTTTAATGATATAGGTCTATAGTTCGATGGATTACTCCTACTACCCTTCTTAAACACTGGTGCGACCTGCGCAATTTTCCAATCTGCAGGTACAGATCTATCGGTGAGCGAGCGGATGTATATGATTGCTAAGAAGGGAGCTATTGTATCAGCGTAATCTGAAAGGAACCTAATCGGTATACAATCTGGACCTGAAGACTTGCCCGTATCAAGCGATTTGAGTTGCTTCGCAACCCCTAAGGTATCTACTTCTATGAAACTCATGCTATCAGCTGTTCGTGTTTCAAATTCTGGAATATTCCATTCGTCTTCCTTGGTGAAGGAATTTCGGAAAACTGCGTTCAATAACTCCGCTTTAGCGGCACAGTCGTCGGTAACAGTACCATCGGCACTGCGCAGCGAAGGTATTGACTGCTTCTTGCCGCTTGTGTACTTTACATGTATAATATTGTTGGACTCGTTATTTTGCCGTTCGTGCATCAAAAAGGTGATGTGAGGATACTGCTCGCCCACGCACTGCCGGTAAAAGTCAGCATATTTTACAATACGTGCCACAACTTCCCTGTCCAGCACGATCTCCGGGCTTGTCTCTTATCGAGCACATGTGGGATATAATGGGACAAGAAGTGACTCAAGCGACTCATCGGCCAACAACCCTTACAGAACTACGTGAACAGGTCGAGCAGGCGTGGCATAACGTGTCTCAGGACAGTATTCATCTTCTGTATGATCAACTGGATGACACAGTCATGATTTGTCTTAACACAAGCTATATGGAATATGTTGAGGAAATACATACAGTATCAGTTATCTGCTGCAAGAGGTTGGATTTTGGGAGTATATATAAGAAGTTTTTTTCACGGTAAATGATAACAGCCAAACAGTTGCAGGATAAAGATTTATTGAAATCCTTGACTACGGTTTCGGTGTATCTAAATATACCTTCATCAGAAGCAAAAATACACCTGAACAGGAAGACACCTACATTAGCAAAAAACTTAGCAACATAACTGAGATAGAAGGAAAAACAAACGCTTATAGCTCGTAAAATCACATCCTGCAGTGGAGATGCATAAAACAATCGTGCCAAAGGCGGCACCAGTAGTTAAAATTGCTATGTTTTTTGCTAGTGAAGGTGTCTTCCTGTTCATGTGCACTTTTGCTTCTGATGAAGGTGTATTTAGATATACCGAAACCGTGGTTAAATATTTCAATAAATCTTTATCCTGTAACTGTTTGGCTGTTATCATTTACAGTGAAGATTTTTAACAGTTGCTGCTTCAGCCATGTTTAAAATTTTTATATATAAGAAGCCTTAAACCATGAATGCACATTCGGATTCAGTTAATAAGAAAAAGACGAGAGTGCAGTTTACAGAAAAAATTGGAATCACTTTACGAAATAATCGAATGGGATTTTTCTTATTGTGTCACACACGTTGGTGCATCTGACCAGGTTTCACATGACTGTAATCGATTCCAGAGATACTGCAACGACCTGTACAAAATTTTTTCATCGGTACTGGATTAATGCCACAAAAGTCATATTTGAAGGAAATGTTATGAAAAAAAATTATTTAATAGACACTGTGTGTGAGAACATATACATATTAATTACAGTAAGGGATACAGCTAACATTGAAATTCAGGAATTCGTAGCATTTGTGATGTTCGACTCTTTGATCACATTTCACGATCATATGCACAGCTATCCTGGTAGCGTTCGGACAAGCGCAGAGATTTCCATACCCTCTGTCTTCTCAACGCTCTTATCAACGAACACTGTCCCTCATACCTCTCCCCTACCTTAACACTCTTGTCTGAACACCATGGCAGAAAATCTCGTTTCTGTCCCACTCCACTGTGTAGTCACCTTCTCCAAGTTCTTTCCAGCAGCAGGAACCTGACTCTGGAACAACTCTCACGTTCTGTTAGAGAACTAAGCAATTTCTCCAGTTTCAGAAGCAGATAGTTTCATATCTACTAAAGAAATAATAAGATTACCATTGTCCCTGTAAACACTCGTTACCCTGATACATCCCTCTTTCCAATCTCATCTTCTTCATTTTCCAGTATTCTTAGCCAATGTAGTCTCCTTAAATTTCCTTTTTCAGAAACTTGCCGTATCAGAAAACGTCTGTTTGTCTTTTGTCTTCCACTATCATTATTGTTATTAACGCCACAATTCATCATCATCATCAGTTATCTGCTATATTAGCAGGTCCTTTGCCTCTCCATTTTCTGCGATCCATTGCTTCCTTCTTAAGGCTGCTGTATGTTGTACCGTCCATCATGTCATCCAGTATCTGGAATCTCTTCCTTCCTCGCTTCCTTTTCCCTTCTACATAACCTTCTAAAACTGTTTTTATCAGTCCGTCATTCTTTCTTAATATATGCCCAATCCAATTTCTTTTTCTTCTCTTTATTACATCTAGTAACTGCCTTTTCTCTCCCACTCTTCTCAGTACCTCTTCATTTTTTACTCTGTCCATCCAACTTATTCCTTCCATCTTCCGCCATGCCCAGATCTCAAAAGCCTCCAGCCTTTCTCTCTCTTTTTTCCTCATAGTCCATGTTTCAGCGCCATATAGAAGAACACTCCATACAAGACATTTTATGAGTCTCTTTCTGAGTTCTCTGTCCATACCGCTGCAGAAGATTCTCCTTTTCTTATAAAACGCCTCTTTTGCCATTGCTATCCTTGTTTTAATTTCTGTGGTGCACTTCCAGTCGGTGTCTATCCTGCTTCCAAGATACTTAAAATTTTGCACCTGTTCTAGTTTTTCTCCATTCAGCACAATTTTTAGTTCCTTATTTCCTCCTATTGCTAATACTTTTGTTTTATTTGTGTTAATTTTCATTCCATATTTTTTTCCGTTAGTTGCAATGGTGTCCACCAAATCCTGTAATTCTTTTTCCCCTGTGGCTAGAAGGACCATGTCATCAGCAAATCTCAAGCACCCTACTCTTCTTCCTCCAATTTCTACTCCTTTGTCATCTAATGAGCATTGGTCAATCATATTTTCCAAGTACAGGTTGAAAAGAGTAGGTGATAAACAGCATCCTTGTCTTACTCCTTTCCCTAGACTGATCCAGTTTGTACTTTCTCCTCTCACTTTAACTGAAACTTTTTGATTAAGGTACAATGAGTTTATAAGTCTTCTGGTTTTCCAGTCCACTCTCTTTTCCCTCATAATAGTCGCCAGCTTGTCCCAAACCACATTGTCAAATGCCTTTTCTAAATCGATGAAGCACATATATAGGTCTCTTCCTTTTTCAATAAACCTTTCCCCTAAGATTCGTAGGAGCCCTATTGCATCTCTGGTGCCCGTATTCCGTCTAAAGCCAAACTGCTCCTCGCCGAGATTCTCCTCTATTACTTTTTCAAGTCTTTTATTAATTATTCTTAACATCACTTTGGCTGCATGTGAAATGAGGCTGATTGTCCTGTGCTCGCTGCATTTCTTGGTTCCTTGTTTTTTCGGCAATGGAATCATTACTGTTGTCAAAAAGTCCTCAGGCCATTCACCACTGTCATATATTTTATTACATAACCTCAATATTTCTCTTATTCCATTGTGGTTCAAGCATTTTAGTATTTCTCCCGGTATTGTATCTGTACCTACTGCTTTGCCATTTTTCATTGCAGCAATAGCAGACTTTACTTCTTCCATTATGATGGTCGGTCCTTTCTCTTCATCACTTACACTGTTGTGTGATTCAAGTTCCAGAGTTTCTGGTTTGCTATTTGTGTCATATAGGTCTTTTATATATTCTTCCCATCTCTGGAGGACATCGTCACGATCTTTATACACTACCTCTTCGTCTTTACTCAAAATTTCCATAGTAGCACTTCCTGCTCTGTTTTGTTCCCATGTCATAGTCTTTACTCTGTTGTATAGTAAGTCGTATCTTCCTTTCCTGTCCAGTTCTTCAATTTCATCACATTCCTCTTTTAGCCATTTTTTCCTAGCCTGCTCTGTTTCTCTTCGCAGTTCGTTATTTAACCTTCGGTATATCTTTCTTGCATCTTCAGTGTTCTTGTTTTTCAATTTTCTTCTCTCCTCCATCTTGGAAATCATTTCTTGTGTGACCCATGGTTTTTTTGACCTTTTCCCTTTTACATATCCTATATTTTGCTGTCCTGCTTTAATGATTCCTTCTTTCAGCATATTCCAGTACTCGTTGGCATTATCAGGTGCTTCTTTGTCTCGTAATGTGTTTAGAAAGTCCCGAGACAGCATTTCTGTAATTTGTTCTTTGTTGGACCTTATCTTCTCTAGATCCCATTTCTTCACCATTGTCGCCTTTTTCAGTTTTTTCATTCTTATTTCTATTTCTGCCATAAGTAAGTTGTGGTCACTATTAATATCTGCACCTGGTAATGTGTGCACCTTCTTGATTCCATTCCTGTATCTTTCTTCTACCAGTATAAAATCGATTTGGTTTCTATATTTATCCCCTGGTGATTTCCAAGTGTAGAGCCTCCTCTTATGGTTCTTGAGCCATGTGTTTGCCACTATCAGCTTCCTTTCCCTGCAGAAGTCAATTAACCATTCACCTCTGTCATTTCTCTTTCCAAGACCATGACTGCCTACTATGTTTCCCTCTTTCCCCTCTCCCACAATGGCGTTCCAGTCTCCCATTACTATTTTGCAGCATTTTTTATTTTCGTCCATTATTCTCTCTATTACATTGTACGTTTCCTCTACAATTTGGTCATCATATTCTGAAGTTGGCATATACACCTGAACAATCAGTAAATCTTTTTGTGCTCCTTTCAGCCTTACACCAATAACCCGGTCATTTGCATAGTCTACACAATTGCCACAATTAGTCATTATTATTTTTATTATTATTATTATTATTAGGTTATTATTATTATTAATATTATTATTATTATTAGTGCAGCTATTAGTGGCTGCAGTAGTACTACTAAGGCCAATATTAACTTTGTTAGTAGATAGCCAGTATAATTTATCCACACCACAACTGCAGAAACTCAAACGATTTTAATACTACACTACTGGCCATTAAAGTTGCTACACCACGAAGATGACGTGCCACTGACGCGAAATTTAACCAACAGGAAGAAGATGATGTGATATGCAAATGATTAGCTTTTCAGAGCATTCACACAAGGTTCGTGCCGGTGGCGACACCTACAACGTGCTGACATGAGGAAAGTTTCCAACCGATTTCTCATACACAAACAGCAGTTGACCAGCGTTGCCTCGTGAAACGCTGTTGTTATGGCTCGTGT
Organism: Schistocerca piceifrons; assembly: GCF_021461385.2. Lineage (NCBI taxonomy): Eukaryota > Metazoa > Arthropoda > Insecta > Orthoptera > Acrididae > Schistocerca > Schistocerca piceifrons. Next base: position 137,520,660 of record NC_060140.1, read on the forward strand.
AGGGAGGAGAAATGCGTACCATCACGTTTCCGACATTGATAAATGTCGGATTGTAGCCTATCGCGATTGCGGTTTATCGTATCGCGACATTGCTGCTCGCGTTGATCGAGATCCAATGACTGTTAGCAGAATATGGAATCGGTGGGTTCAGGAGGGTAATACGGAACGCCATGCTAGATCCCAACGGCCTTGTATCACTAGCAGTCGAGATGACAGGCATCTTAACCGCATGGCTGTAACGGATTAACGGATCGTGCAGCCACGTCTCGATCCCTGAGTCAACAGATGGGGACGTTTGCAAGACAACAACCAACTGCGCGAACAGTTCGACGACGTTTGCAGCAGCATGGACTATCAGCTCGGAGACCATGGCTGCGGTTACCCTTGACGCTGCATCGCAGACATGAGCGCCTGCGATGGTGTACTCAACGACGAACCTGGGTGCACGAATGGCAAAACGTCATTTTTTCGGATGAATTCATGTTCTGTTTGCAGCATCTTGATGGTCGCATCCGTGTTTGACGACATCGCGGTGAACGCACATTGGAAGCATGTATTAGTCATCGCCATACTGGCGTATCACCCGGCGTGATGGTATGGAGTGCCATTGATTACACATCTCGGTCACCTCTTGTTCGCACTGACGGCACTTTGAACATTTCAGGTGTGTTACGACCCGTGGGTCTACCTTTCATTCGATCCCTGCGAAACCCTACGTTTCAGTAGGATAATGTACGACCGCATGTTGCAGGTCCTGTCACATTCTCCAGATCTCTCACCAACTGGAATCGTCTGGTCAATGGTGGCCGAGGAACTGGTTCGTCACAATACGCCAGTCACTACTCTTGATGAACTGTGGTATCGTGCTGAAGCTGCATGGGCAGCTGTATCTGTACACACCATCCAAGCTCTGTTTGACTCAATGCCCAGGCATATAAAGGCCGTTATTACGGCCAGAAATTGTTGTTATGGGTACTGATTACTCAGGATCTATGCACTCAAATTGCGTGAAAATGTAATCACATGTCAGTTCTAGTCGATTATATCTGTCCAATGAATACCCGTTTATCATTTGCATTTCTTCTTGGCGTAGCAATTTTAAAGGCCAGTAGTGTATATATGAACTGCTATGTGTCACTCTCTTACATTGCAACACCTGAACTGTTACTTTCAGTCTCACGTAAAAATGTGCTAAATCTCTTCAACATAGCAACAACTAGACTGCAATGTCTCGCTGACATTGCAAATTTATAAACTACACTCATGCTCATAAATTAAGTATAGCCGGCCGGTGTGGCCGTGCGGTTCTAGGCGCTACAGTCTGGAACCGCGTGACCGCTACGGTCGCAGTTACGAATCCTGCCTCGGGCATGGATATGTGTGATGTCCTTAGGTTAGTTAGGTTTAAGTAGTTCTAAGTTATAGGGGACTCATGACCACAGATGTTAAGTCCCATAGTGCTCAGACCCATAAATTAAGGATAATGCTGATATCTGGTGAAAAAACGCTCTGGTGGGCGGTTTGCGGATTTAAATCACCTCGGGGTGTGACCGTGCGGTGCATATGACCTGCGGTCGTCGCACGGTGGCGCTGGCAGCAGTACACATATGCTGAGGTGTGATGGTGCATGTCAGAGTACGGTGCAGCGAGTAAATGAGCAGACGTTTTGAGACGTGCTAATGGTGACTGTGTGTTGAAAATGGCTCATAAAACACGCACTGATGACGTTATGAGGGGTAGAATGTTAGGGCGACTGGAGGCTGGTCAAACACCTGGTCATAGCACGGGCCCTCCGTGTGCCACAAAGTGTGATCTCAAGATTATGGCAACGATTCCAGCAGACAGGAAACGTGTCCAGGCGCTACAGTACGATACGTCCACAGTGTACAACACCACAAGAAGACTGATATCTCTCCATCAGTGCCCGCAGACGGCCACAGAGTACTGCTGGTAGCCTTGCTCAGGACCTTGTCGCAGCCACTGGAACAGTTGGCTCCAGACACACAGTCTACAGACGACTGAACAGACGTAGTTAATGCGCCTGGAGACCTGCAAGGTGCGTTCCACTGACTCCTGGTCACAGGAGAGCCCGTAAAGCCTGGTGTCAAGAACACAGTACATGGTCATTGGAACAATGGTCCCAGCTCATGTTCACGGACGAGTCCAGGTATAGTCTGAACAGTGAATCTCGTCGGGTTTTCATCTGGCGTGAACCAGGAACCAGATACCAAACCCTTAATGCCCTTGAAAGGGATCTGTATGGAGGTCGTGGTTTGATGGTGTGGGGTGGGATTATGATTGGTGCACGTACACCTCTGCATGTCTTTGACAGAGGAACTGTAACAGGTCAGGTGTGTCGGGACGTCATTTTGCACCAGTATGTCCACCTTTTCAGGGGTGCAGTGGGTCCCACCTTCCTCCTGATGGATGACAACGCGCGGCCCCACCGAGCTGCCATCGTGGAGTAGTACCTTGAAACAGAAGATATCAGGCGAATGGAGTGGCCTGCCTGTTCTCCAGACCTAAACCCCATCGAACACGTCTGGGATGCGCTTGGTCGACGTATCGCTGCACGTCTTCAAACACCTACGACACTTCAGGATGAAACGTCCCCTTTGAACAATTATACTGGACTGTGCTTAAACTGACACACAATATTTTGTTAGCGCAACGCAATCTGACTTTCAAAATTCCCTACAAAAGAATGGCCCTGACTAACATTAAACTATACCTTTCACAAATCACTTACCTCACAAAAATCTTCGCTGCTCAAGCTACTGCAATACAGCGAGCGCCACTACTACCAGCTAAATAAAAGATTCAAACTATGGAAGGCACTAACTACTGATAGGGATAGTTAGCAAATGAAAGATATTAATAGAGAACAAACAATGTATTTACCTTGATATCATCATATATAAATATAGCAGTTCATGACAAATTTCAAAACTCCGCCATCTCTCTCTCCACATCCACCACTGCTGGCGGCTCACCTTCAACTGCGCAACGCTACGCGCTGTTCACAGCCAGCTGCCTAACACTACAATGGCGAGTATTACAACAATGCAAAGCAGCCACAGACTGCACACAGCACAGCCAGTGATTTTCATATTGAGCGCTACGTAACGTTGCCAATAAGAAAACATAAACAGCCTACTTACATAGAGAAAACATAAACAGCCTACTTACATAGCCCCCATGCTCCCCACAAAAAAATTTTACAAATTTTTTTTGGGCAGTGGCCAATAATGATTTGATAAAATTTTTCATAATTACAATAACAAAGATATCAAATGCACACACTTATTGATACAATGTTGGTCAAAAGCTAAAAATTTCTCACAGTCCATAAAGACAGTCCAGATTGTTCATCACAGTAAAAATGCAGAGTTTTTCTCAAAGTCTGAGCAGTAAAAGAAAATGCACACAGAAGTAGTGGATTTCCATGCAGTCTTGAAGAAGTAGTGTTGTCCTTCCAACGGAAAGACAGTGCTGACTCGACATGCAGACAGGTAATGGGCCACAACAGAGTAAACCCACAGAAGAGTCAGTCGACGTTTTGAAGAATATTGGTAGTTAGGTCATCACAGAGCAGACCCACTGTAGTCCTGGTAGAAATTACGGTACTGGTGGGCCACCAGAGGTGCAGACCCACTGCAGTCCTTGTAGCAATTGGTGGGCCATCAAAGATGCAGACCCACTGTAGTCCTGGTAGAGACGGCTAGCAGCCATCTGTTGCAAATGTGCAGGTGCACAATCACCATCGAAGAGTCTTGCGGACAATATAGCAAGTCCATAAACCACCACTTGTGCACTCACAAAGTTTCTGGAATTGTCCTTAGATCCAGCAATGCTGTTATCCAGTCCCTTGCTGAATCATTAACACACGTGCAAACACTATCAGTCCCTACTTCTCACATATTGTCCATGTACTATGAGCAACAGAAACGTGTGCAGTGAAATGTAACTAACAAGTTAATAATATCATGAACTGGTGACAATTACAATTTTATAACATAAGAATACAATAACAAAGGTACACAATACATCATTAAAAACATAACAATATAGATAACATTTGTAGTAATAGGGGCTTTACAAACGAATAGAAATAAACATATACATCAGTGTTACAGGAATTATGACATAAGTACAAAAATAAAAGATCAGAATCACTTTCGAAACATCAACTTCACACATGAGCATTAAACAGAACGGAATTAATAATGTCTAACATCTTTACAAAGTAAATAACATATTATTAATGCCAATTATATTCGAGGATAACAGTATTCCTCATCATAGTGAATGTAGCTTAATATTAAAAGAAGAAAAAATTCTATGAAACTACACAGAGACAGGAAGAAAACAAATACACAAGGGTACACAAACATATAGTGGGATAACACAAAAGGAAAGGACAGGGTTTGTTGTACTGCAGTATTTTGCAAACAAAACTTTCTTTACTTCTTGGAGATCTCCCTTCATTCAACATTATTCCCAAAAAGTCCTATCTATACCTGCTTTCTGTATTCTATTCATATTTCTTTCAATATAATTATATCGCAGTGTACAATACTCATTTTGGCCCAAATCTGTTTCATATAACTCCGCAACGCATTCTTTACCTACTCTCCATAGTCAGTTTCTTATATAGTCTACCCCTCTTAAGCTAACTTAAATCTACTGAGCTCAGATGCTAAACTAAGGGACGAGGCAATGCAGCAGCACAAAACAATTAACACAAGCAGCAATGACAAAAAATACAGATTGGCAAAGCTAGCAGCAGCAAATGTAATAACTTATATCAAAACATGACATAGCTCAAGCAGAAAAAAATATTACACTAAAAATGGCCATGTCTAATACCTATGTCACATCTTAACACTAGAGTGATGCATCACAATTTATTCTACAAAAGAAATTACCAAATACTTGAAAAGAAAATTATGAATGCAGTTCCTGTGAAGGTAAATGTTATTTTGTGCTCCCTCATTTTTTTAAAAAAAAATTATTATTTACTCGATCTGTAGACAGAAAATATTTATATTAGTACATCTATAAAATTTTATTTTAACCAATGCTGCAGTGCAGCTAGAAACTAGATATCAAATGAAATAAGCAACTATGTACAAAGCAAAGCATAAGAACATCGTTCAATAGTCATGTGGCATTTCATAAGTAGTAAAAAAATCTCTCATCTAGGAAGACAGTAGTCATAGTGAGGTCTGTAGACAAACTATTTCTTGTCATTTCATTAGGCATTTCAGTAAATATCAGAAAGTACGATATGTTTCCAAGTAATCAGCGTGTCGGATTTGCGATGCTTTCTCTAAAGGAATGACAATGGCCAGGATAATGGCCTCCCTTTTTTTTTTTTTTCTGTGCTCTGAAAGGCACACGCTAATGGCTTTTTCTCCAGGCGTCTGACACAGCTGGGTGCCCATGACGCATTACGTGCAGGTGGTCACTTAACTTTCTTACGGAAATATTTACGACAGCAGTTTCCGCTACAGTGGCAGTCTCATATAAAAATATTTCACAGGTCAAGAATTAGCGTTGCAAATCTGTAGAAAGAAAATCCTATAAATATAAGTGTCCAAATAAAATATCCGTCAGCATTGTGATACAGTCACGAATTTACACACATTTCATAACTCTTAAAGTACGATTCTTGGTTTCCAACATCCTGTTTCACAAGTCAAGAGTCCCTACCCACTATTCATTACTCCTTACCTTATTACACATATACGTATCCATCGACACTCGTCAATATTTCTTCATTATAAATATGAAGCATAATCAAGTAACTCATATAGCCTCAGCCTATTAATCATAAACATACCTCAGCAGCATAATACACATCGTAGTCGTAAAAATAACATCATAAAACCCCAGTCAAATCTCAAAAACGTCGTAGCTTTCTGCAATAATTTCAAAACCTAAAAAAAATTCTCTGCTCATTTCAATAGTGTCATCTACCTCAAACGTACTTTAAAAATCATGATCTCATACCAAATACATCATTCAAAGCTCTCATAGTATCACAATGGTTCCAGAAAAATATATGAACAGTTCACACAGTAGAGACAAAATACAATTTCGTAAGTGTGAAGTAATCCAACTCTGTAATTGCGTAAACATATGTCACTGATGTAATAAAAAAAATTTATCTCTCAGTTACATGATCAGATAGCTGTGTAATTTGTGTGTTAGAGAAATATGGTACCGAAGTGTAAAGTTGTATAAGCAAATACCATATTAGCTAGGGTTCCTTGTGGTTGCCACACACATGGTACACAAAGTAAGCGTGTACCCCCCTGAGGATTAATGTAATTATACCCTCAGGTGTTACAGATTACAGCAATGGAATGAAATGTATCACGGAAAACTTTCTTTGTAATTCAAAAATCTTTAAAAATAAATGTTTTAAGTACAAAATTAATCACTGAAATGCGTGTCCTGTAGCGCTAAATGTGCGTCTTGTTCCAACATAATCTGTGTGGAAGTGTCGTAGTTATCGTCCTCCGAAAGCTAAGTTCTGCAGAAGTCAATGTACTTACCTCATAATACACAAAAGTGAAATGCTTTGCGTATAAATTTCTTAGTTATTACGCTTATTGCCATGATGAAGAAAGTACTGTGCTGTAACGTATTGTTGTGCTACGGAAAAGGCAATCTCATTGTAGCTATACCACAAAAGTTACCACTAAAACATGTTTTACTTTGCAGAATAAAACAGAAAAACTGTCCAGAAATAAAACAGAAACACTACAAAAGCAACATTGTAAATTGTCACTCATTAGTAGCGTCGTGATAAAATCGTGTAACTGTCACATAAACTAACCACTGTGTCGTCTGGTATCTCACAGAAAGTACATTAAACCCAGAATGTATTTTCAAGTAAACCAAAATGTTGCATTAAAATCTCATTAGCAGTACCAGTATGTGTCCTAAGTATGTAAGCCTGATAGTCGTTACGTAATCGTGCAACTAACAAGCAAGAATGTACAAATACAACACTGTGTCGTCTGTTCACTATAACAATGCATTCGTAATTTCTGTTTAAAAATGTTCCCTAGGTTCTAGACTGGATATTTAACTTCAAACATTGTTGTATGTTAGCAGTTTCTTAAGTCTAACACAGCATACTAGTAATGTAAAGGGAAAAGTTATATGGCAAAGACAAAGTTAAAAAGCAGATTATCTTTCAATAAATGGTTTTACATGTGAAATGTGGTGTAAACCTTTACTCTTCCTAGTACTCAGAATTTCAGCTTGAACGCAATTATCATGCAGTGTACGTCGGTAAAGAATACTGGAATTTTTCACAAGGTTAGCGTCTATGTTATTTTTCTCTGAGCCAGCCGACGCACGTGGGTGCCTGCGGCGCGAGTCATTGTCTGTCTCTTTGTTGCCGCGCGTCGTTACTGGGATTAGGAGGCCTAACTTCCACAAATTCGCCTTGCCGAGAGGGCCCAGCTCTGTTTAAAGCTCGCCAGTTCTGATGGAATTCAGGTCTGTCGTTTTGTCGGTAGTTTACACAGTTTCTTTCGTGTCGGTCACATGGTGGAGAATTTCTCCCTGAATCGTAACTGCGCACTGAACTGTTGCGTCTGAAATTATTCTGTCTCCCTTGATAATAATAGTTCTGATTACCATATTGTCTGTTTCTATGGTTATCTCCGTCATATTCATTACTACGGAAATGCGATCTTTCTCTGTAACTATTACTCTGCCAATGGTTGTCATATGGGTGGTGTCTGTTTTGGTCACGATTTGCGTTGTAAGAATAGGATTGTCGTGGCCAGTTATTGTTTCTGTCGTCACGGAATTGTGACGGATGTGACCTGTAGTGATTGTTTTCCTGTTTTCGCATCCCGCGACTGTCTGTGTCAATTTCTAATTCTTGTAGGAGTCCCTGAAAAGCTTCAATGTCGTCTTTGCAACGTCCTGCCAAAATAATGTGTCGTAAATGTTCAGGCAATTTGATTAAGCAAATGCGGATAAGTTCTGAGGGGCTGTATGGGTTTGACAGGTACTGATTCTTGTGCAACATGTCTTCAAAATATTTCATAAGACTGGAAAATTCAGATTGTTCGAAACGTTTCATCATTATGATGCTTTGTTTTACTCGGTCTTGTGTGGCCTGAGACCCAATATGCTGAGAGGAAGGCATGGTAAAACTCTCCTTCACTGTGGCAATCGTGAATGACCGACCGCATTCTTACAGCTGGTTCATTCTCTAAGTAGCCACACATAAATTCTAATCTGTGTTCTAACGACCAGTTGGGAGGAAAACAATGCGAGAATTGATGGAGCCATGCTTGTGGATGAATGTCGTTGCCAGAATTTTTAAATGTTTTGAATTTACGTGTAGTCATGAACAGCTTATAGTCAAAATCATCATGTCGGCGAGTCGCATATTGGTCATTGTTAGGTCGTGTCGGCCGTTCCATCTCAAAATTCGGTGCACATTGCCAATTTCTTTCATAACTTCCGAAATGCCCTGTGTTATTATTTTGTGGCTGTTCCGTATTTCTATGTCCCTCTTCCCGTATTGGGGCGCGAGTGTCCTCTGAAATACGTAATTCTTGTACTTCTTGTGCCAACTGATCTTATACTTCCCGGGTTTCTCTTTTGTACTGTGTATTGATTTGATTTTGATTTTGTTTGAATTTTCTTATTTGTTCATACTCTTCTGTGTCAGTGAAGGCTACGGGTCTTGTGTCATTCAGATCATCATCTACCTTTGTAGATAAGTTAGTGACCTGATCCGAAAGTTCGGCTACTTTCTCCGATAGTGTACTTATTTCCTCCATGTGTCTTTCTGAACCAATTTTCAGGGTATCTACTGTGTCCCTTAAGTTTTCCTGAGTTTTTGCAAGTTGCGTAACCGAATCGGTAGATGCAACTGAGTCAATTTTAGCCCACAAGGTCTCATGATTTTCATGAACAATGGTTTGCAGTTCTTTTATGGCTGCTTCGTGATTCTGTAATGCATTTTCATGCCGCGAAAAAATAGGTTGAAAATGCTCACAAATTTGTGTTTTTACGTCATTACAGACTTTTTGACATTTCGATTCAATGTTATGTAACTCAGTAGTTAAATCTTCGCGTGTTTGTTCAAGTGTGGTGTCTAACTTTTGAAGATTTTGTTCCATTGCGTCTAACTGTTGCTGTGTTTGTCTCTGGTGTTGTTCCATTGTGTCTAACTTTTTAAGATTTTGTTCCACTGTGTCTAACTTTTTAAGATTTTGTTCCACTGTGTCTAACTTTTTGAGATTTTGTTCCACTGTGTCTAACTGTTGCTGTGTTGTCTCTGGTGTTGTTCCATTGTGTCTAACTTTTCAAGCTTTTGTCCCATTTGTTGCATTAATTGTAATAACAATGCACTGGTGTCTGAAACATGTTCCTCAGTGCTTTTCGGCAGTAAAGTTGCACCGGCAACATTCACATTTTGACAAGCGGATAATGTGTCTTGACTCATTTGAGAAAACAGTGAGAACCCAAAACCTGAGTCTGCAGTATTTGCAATATTGTGTTCTGTCATTCCCGATTCCTGAGGCGAGCTGTTGCCGACCAATCGATCGATAACGCTTCCCTGTTCACTACCTGTTTCACTGTCTACACCATTGTTTGCCGCCCGCTCCATTTCCCTATGCGCAATTACCAAATTACTACTTTGAACATTAGTTAATTCATTACTCTGCGGCGCTAACACACTGCTTTCGTCTTCACTGTCATTTCTCAGTTTACTTTGGAGCCTAGTATTACGTTTTTCACACGCCATAATTGTCACAATATTTCACACGATAACACAGAAAAGCACAATTTGAAGAGCAAAATAAAATAACATAGCAATGGAAATAATGTCTACTTAATTGCCAGCGCAGCTGCGAAATACTTGGTGCAAATCTACATGCATGCCACAACTGTTTTACTGTACAACAATGAAAAACTACAACTACAAAGGAAATTCTCTCTATGATTACGCGGTATCAATAAACAAAATCTACACTAATTACACAAACTACAAGAAAAAAAATCAGAAGATTCCAGTGAGGTATCCTCGGCTAAGGGTCGACATATGAAACGTCCCCTTTGAACAATTATACTGGACTGTGCTTAAACTGACGCACAATATTTTGTCAGCGCAACGCAATCTGACTTTCAAAATTCCCTACAAAAGAATGGCCCTGACTAACATTAAACTATACCTTTCACAAATCACTTACCTCACAAAAATCTTCGCTGCTCAAGCTACTGCAATACAGCGAGCGCCACTACTGCCAGCTAAATAAAAGATTCAAACTATGGAAGGCACTAACTACTGATAGGGATAGTTAGCAAATGAAAGATATTAATAGAGAACAAACAATGTATTTACCTTGATATCATCATATACACTCCTGGAAATGGAAAAAAGAACACATTGACACCGGTGTGTCAGACCCACCATACTTGCTCCGGACACTGCGAGAGGGCTGTACAAGCAATGATCACACGCACGGCACAGCGGACACACCAGAAACCGTGGTGTTGGCCGTCGAATGGCGCTAGCTGCGCAGCATTTGTGCACCGCCGCCGTCAGTGTCAGCCAGTTTGCCGTGGCATACGGAGCTCCATCGCAGTCTTTAACACTGGTAGCATGCCGCGACAGCGTGGACGTGAACCGTATGTGCAGTTGACGGACTTTGAGCGAGGGCGTATGGTGGGCATGCGGGAGGCCGGGTGGACGTACCGCCGAATTGCTCAACACGTGGGGCGTGAGGTCTCCACAGTACATCGATGTTGTCGCCAGTGGTCGGCGGAAGGTGCACGTGCCCGTCGACCTGGGACCGGACCGCAGCGACGCACGGATGCACGCCAAGACCGTAGGATCCTACGCAGTGCCGTAGGGGACCGCACCGCCACTTCCCAGCAAATTAGGGACACTGTTGCTCCTGGGGTATCGGCGAGGACCATTCGCAACCGTCTCCATGAAGCTGGGCTACGGTCCTGCACACCGTTAGGCCGTCTTCCGCTCACGCCCCAACATCGTGCAGCCCGCCTCCAGTGGTGTCGCGACAGGCGTGAATGGAGGGACGAATGGAGACGTGTCGTCTTCAGCGATGAGAGTCGCTTCTGCCTTGGTGCCAATGATGGTGGTATGCGTGTTTGGCGCCGTGCAGGTGAGCGCCACAATCAGGACTGCATACGACCGAGGCACACAGGGCCAACACCCGGCATCATGGTGTGGGGAGCGATCTCCTACACTGGCCGTACACCACTGGTGATCGTCGAGGGGACACTGAATAGTGCACGGTACATCCAAACCGTTATCGAACCCATCGTTCTACCATTCCTAGACCGGCAAGGGAACTTGCTGTTCCAACAGGACAATGCACGTCCGCATGTATCCCGTGCCACCCAACGTGCTCTAGAAGGTGTAAGTCAACTACCCTGGCCAGCAAGATCTCCGGATCTGTCCCCCATTGAGCATGTTTGGGACTGGATGAAGCGTCGTCTCACGCGGTCTGCACGTCCAGTACGAACGCTGGTCCAACTGAGGCGCCAGGTGGAAATGGCATGGCAAGCCGTTCCACAGGACTACATCCAGCATCTCTACGATCGTCTCCATGGGAGAATAGCAGCCTGCATTGCTGCGAAAGGTGGATATACACTGTACTAGTGCCGACATTGTGCATGCTCTGTTGCCTGTGTCTATGTGCGTGTGGTTCTGTCAGTGTGATCATGTGATGTATCTGACCCCAGGAATGTGTCAATAAAGTTTCCCCTTCCTGGGACAATGAATTCACGGTGTTCTTATTTCAATTTCCAGGAGTGTATAAATATAGCAGTTCATGACAAATTTCAAAACTCCGCCATCTCTCTCTCCACATCCACCACTGCTGGCGGCTCACCTTCAACTGCGCAACGCTACGCGCTGTTCACAGCCAGCTGCCTAACACTACAATGGCGAGTATTACAACAATGCAAAGCAGCCACAGACTGCACACAGCACAGCCAGTGATTTTCATATTGAGCGCTACGTAACGTTGCCAATAAGAAAACATAAACAGCCTACTTACATAGAGAAAACATAAACAGCCTACTTACAAGGATCTCCGACACGCATTGGTGCAAGAGTGGGAGTCTATACCCCAGCAGCTGCTCGACCACCTGATCCAGAGTATGCCAACCCGTTGTGCGGCCTGTGTACGTGTGCTTGGAGATCATATTCCATATTGATGTCGGTGTACATGCGCAGGAAACAGTGGCGCTTTGTAGCACATGTGTTTCCGGACGGTTTTCTCAGCTTATCACCAATACCGTGGATTTAAAGATTTGTGTCGTGTGTGTTCCCTGTGAACCTATGCTATTAGCGCTAGTTTTGTGTAGTGACACGTTGTGTGACACCACATTTTGCAATTAACCTTAATTTATGAGCATGAGTGTCCTAACACTGTCTCCCCAACAGCTGAACCGCTAAGTGCCGGCCGCGGTGGTCTCGCGGTTCTAGGAGCGCAGTCCGGAACCGCGCGACTGCTACGGTCGCAGGTTCGAATCCTGCCTCGGGAATGGCTGTGTGTGATGTCCTTAGGTTAGTTACGTTTAATTAGTTCTAAGTTCTAGGGGACTGATGACCACAGCTGTTAAGTCCCATAGTGCGCAGAGCCATTTTTTTTTTGAACCGTTAAGTCTCATAGGATGTTAGTATAATGCTATAATACACATTTCAGCTTTAATACCTAACTTTAAAACATTGTTGGCACACATTTTTGTACTTTGTTAACTTTGTAAATTAAATCACTATCGTTAAACCATTACCATTCTCTTTTGTCTGTCCCACCTCTGTTCATCACTCCTCAATATTTTACAAATAACTGTTTTTGTACGCCGGCCGCGGTGGCCGTGCGGTTCTAGGCGCTGCAGTCCGGAACCGCGGGACTGCTACGGTCGCAGGTTCGAATCCTGCCTCGGGCATGGGTGTGTGTGTTGTCCTTAGGTTAGTTAGGTTTAAGTAGTTCTAAGTTCTAGGGGACTGATGACCTAAGATGTTAAGTCCCATAGTGCTCAGAGCCATTTGAACCATTTTTTTTGTTTTTGTACGATTTAAACTTAACTTGAATTGCACCCTGACCAATTTGAGCCCTATGAGAGTAAGGTATGCCAGTTGCAAACTCTGCTTCGAACAAGTTTCTGTTTATAGTATTAATACTAGCAGACTTTGGTATAGCACTTCTACCTCTTCATGTGTTCCAACACATATTTGACAACTTCATCGAAGAGTGATTTAACATATTTTCTCATAGACTGAGTTTTTCCTTGACGATTGATACTGCAGCATACAAGTTTCACAGATTGACAACTCTTTTGTATTTTAAATATGTGCCCCGTGTTTCGTCTCGAGACTTGAACTTCATCACGACACCTCCGAATATTTCGATGATGTATGCGCTGTTACTGCTCAAGATCGTTACATTTGTGTTCAGGGATTGGTTGTAGTTGGTTGTCATGCAGTTATCAGTGTATTTCAGCTTGCTGCACACTTAATCCCACTCCATCTCACTGAACTGCGTCTTTTTATCCCAGCGGACATTCTTTATTTCTACTATAACTTTGAAGCCCATGTCAGGTGCTAAACCAACATTAATATGCTATCATTTGATAAGTAGTGTTGAACAGCAGCATTCTGAAATGACATGGATGAGCGTCGACAGGTGGTGCAGGCTTTGGATATAATGGAAACTCAGAGTTTGGAAACAGTTTTGTTTTCTGCTTCCATATATTAGGCTTTGCATCTCAGAGTTTGTCAGTGTGCTGACTTAGCAGTTCAGCTGATAGATACAGTAGCAACTCAAAGTCTGGAAGGTGTTCTACACGCTGAGCTGATTTCAACTCCAATGTGTTGGGAGCTGTGTCATGGAGTGTGCCTGTTGCTCATATATACCAAGCACCGGATCATCTATATCAGGGAGCTGATATACCAAGGGATAACCAATAGAAAACACGAAAACACATGGACATATATAATGTGTAGTAATAACAAACACTGTAGAGCTGCTGACAAGATGAATCTTGTATATACTATTATTTATATATATTTAACGATGCTGGCGTTGATTTTGTGTTTAGCATTTGACGATGCCACTATGGCTCCAGTATATTAGGACATGTTTTTTATAAAACAGATCTGAAGATGATCATTATAGACCGAAACCGGTAGTCTGATGACAAAAAAAATTGTGACCGTGGACATGAAGTAAAGGACATTTAAACGCTGAGACACAGAATCGAGTTAGTGCTTGTATCCAACTGTTCGAGTCAGTTTTTCCATCTGGATGTAGTAGAACTCTGATGCTGTTACATGATGCTGATCAACTTTTCAATGTGGTGTACAGAGCGCCAGTGGCAAGTCCCCTTCGTGGGTACTACCTGTGAGGCTGAGGATGAGTGGTGTGGTTGGGCGACTGCAGCATCACAGAAATAGGAATAACTATTTTGAATTGGGAACATTGCAAGCTGCACTCGTACACCCAGATTAGCCATTTTGGATTCTAACATCATCGATGACGTCCTAGGTTGCAACATTGGATTGTGGCATCATAGGCTGCCATCTTGGATTGCCATTTGGATTTTAAATTTAGTGGCCATATTGTATTCTACACTTAAGACTAGCCATCTACATCCACTGACATGTCAGGGAAAAATCCAGTAGGGTATGACTGTGTTGGAGCTAGGAGATCTTTGGTAACACCATCAAACACTTGTGAGAGCTATAACATCCCATTTATTAATAGTGTCCATATTAACACGACCGGTATGTGAGTAACACAGAATGTGTGCCGAGGTGTCATGTTGGACCAGTAGTCTGCCCTAAAGCTCTTCTGGAAATGTTCTACTTGCAGGCCTTCAGTGAGTATTGCTGTAATGTAGTGCTGTATTGGGTAATTTGTTATTAATTTTCCTGTGTTAAAATATCTTTGTAGCATGGGGTTAGTTATTACAACTTTCCCTGTAACGTGGGATAGTTCATTACACTTTATGCTTTGGCATGGTGCAATTTGTTATAATTTCGCTCTGCTGTGGAGCAGTTTTTTACAATTTTTGCTGTAAGAAGAACATTTTGTCACAATTTCATTGTAACCTGTAGATTTATGGGGAGAAGTGTTATGTATCCCCATTGATCAATGTACAAATTATTCAACTTCTCACCCTATTCCTGCTGCATTCTTGTTCGAAGTCTGAACTTAGTCCGAAATATTTCTGAGTAGCCTCCATAACATCAAATACTCAACGACCATGAAAAACTCTAAGTTATATGATTGTCAGAAATATTTCACTACATTTGAACTTATTCCGATGTCCTACAACCTAGCATGTTTATAGAATATCTCCATGTCCACATGTGCAATAATTTCAAATCATATTTCCTGACACTCATTGCAGTGAGCAGCAAAAGACCTCCTACACAAGTGCCCTTGTTGAAGGAATTATACCATATTAGTCAGAAAATTATTTTGAAATCATATGGAAGCATGTAAGTTCACAAATAGACATTCCACAGCCCCAGCAGTCGGTTATTATTATGGAAATCTTGAACAAATCGCTTACACCTTCATATTCCTCAACTGCCACCATTTAGAAATTTTTTGGAAATGTTACATTATATATTTCATAACACACTTATAATTTATGTGTGGGTTCTCTTAAAAATCACTTAGAAATCCAATACCAGCCTGAATGTTACACTACTGGCCATTAAAATTGCTACACCAAGAAGAAATGTAGTTGGTAAACGGGTATTCATTGGACAAATATATTTTACTAGAACTGACATGTGATTACATTTTCACGCAATTTGGGTGCACAGATCCTGACAAATCAGTACCCAGAACAACCACCTCTGGCCGTAATAACGGCCTTGGTACGCCTGGGCATTGAGTCAAACAGAGCTTGGATGGCGTGTACACGTACAGCTGCCCATGCAGCTTGAACACGATCCCACAGTTCATAAAGAGTAGTGACTGGAGTATTGTGATGAGCCAGTTGCTCGGCTACCATTGACTAGACGTTTTCAATTGGTGAGAGATTTGGAGAATGTGCTGGCCAGGGAAGCAGTCGAACATTCTCTGTATCCAGAAAGGCCCGTACAGGACCTGCAACTTGCGGTCGTGCATTATCCTGCTGAAATGTAGGGTTACGCAGCGATCGAATGAACGGGAGAGCCATGGGTCGTAATACATCTGAAATGTAGCGTCCACTGTTCAAAGTGCCGTGAATGCGAACAAGAGGTGACTGAGATGTGTAACCAGTGGCACCCCATACCATCACGCCGGGTGATACGCCAGTATGGCGATGACGAATACACGCTTCCAATGTGCGTTTACCACGATGTCGCCAAACACGGATGCGACTATCATGAATCTGTAAACAGAACCTGGATTCATCCGAAAAAAATGACGTTTTGCCATTCGTGCACCCAAGTTCGTCGTTGAGCACACCATCGCAGGCGCTCCTGTTTGTGATGCAGCGTGAAGGGTAACCGCAGCCATGGTCTCTGAGCTGATAGTCCATGCTGCTGCAAACGTCATCGAACTGTTCGTGCAGATGGTTGTTGTCTTGCAAACGTCCCCATCTGTTGACTCAGGGATCGAGACGTGGCTGCACGATCCGTTACAGCCATGCGGATAAGATGCCTGTCATCTCGATTGCTAGTGATACGAGGCCGTTGGGACCCAGCACGGCGTTCCGTATTACCCTCCTGAACCCACCGATTTCGTATTCTGCTAACAGCCATTGGATCTCGACCAACGCGAGCAGCAATGTCGCGATACGATAAACTGCAATCGCGATAGGCTACAATCCGACCTTTATCAAAGTCGGAAACGTGATGGTACGCATTTCTTCTCTTTACACGATGCATCACAACAAGGTTTCACCAGGCAACGCCGGTCAACTGCTGTTTGCGTATGAGAGATCGGTTGGAAACTTTCCTCATGTAAGCACGTTGTAGGTGTCGCCACCGGCGCCAACCTTGTGTGAATGGTCTGAAAAGCTAATCACTTGCATATCACAGCATCTTCTTCCTGTCGGTTAAATTTCGCGTCTGTTGCACGTCATCTTCGTGGTGTAGCAGTTTTAACGGCCAGTAGTGTAGTGTGCGTTTTGTTTATAGTAAGGACGATTGTAGCTTAACGTTTTATGTACATTACTCTCAAATTTCCATCATGCCAAGACATACTTACAGCGAAAATCACTGTTAGTTACAGCATAATACTATCCTCTATTTAAAAAAAAGTGTAGTCGTTGCTGTATACCTAGCCGGGATTCAGTGGTATGAATCTACTACTACTACAGCTTGTTGGAAAGTTTTTTGAAATTATAGTATAAATGTACTGGATTCAACATGATAGCTGATGTTTGAATCTATGGAACGAGTATAGTACTACAGCAATCACTACTACTCTGAATACTGCACCACACGGACCACACGTTTTTAAGAACAGTTATAGCACATTGTCCCCATACCAGCACCCTTACAATTGACTGTGGTATAAGACACAAATCAACTACAGTGGTTTGAGGAGCACTCACACTGATGCCATAACCATCACATTCGTCTGATCTTAACGCATCTGGTACGGTATTGGACGTCAGATCTACACCCACAAGTTAATGGAGTTGCGTGTAAACATGGGATGGCAAACATCTGCGGAAGAAACCATTGTAGATGTGATTCGCCTGCATGCTCGATCTGCTGACAATAAATCTGCATGTCAAGTGTATTATGAGTCATAACAGCAGTCCTATCAGTCATTACCAACCCCAACCTTAGCCAGTAACAGACTTCCAACACAAATGTGTTGTTGAAGGAATCACACCCACATTCATCAGAAATGATTGAGAAATCCTGTGGAAACATGCGAAGTCTATGACTGACAGTTAATCCCCTATACGTCTTCCAAGACACTTCCGAATGGTTCTAGTATGCTGCCATTTATATACAATCGCAAATCTGCGATACTTGTCATTTGGCATCTACTATTTAGCAAGACAATAGTTTCATCGATCGAAAGGGTTACTCTTCCATACCTAAAACTATTTTGAACGCTTATGAGTACAAGACTTTCTTGCTACTTTTGTGAAGCTACGCACTGTGATCTTAGAAGCGATATTTCGACATTTGACTTAGTTGTGTTCTTAAAGTGCTCTAACCCGTGGTCTTAGGAATGTTACTGTAAGTTTCTGTTTCAAAATCACAACTAGGGACATACCCTACAGCTCATGATACTGCGCACAATGTTCAAATGTGTGTGAAATCGTATGGGACTTAACTGCTAAGGTCATGCTTACACACTACTTCACCTAAATTATCCTAAGGACAAACACACACACCCATGCCCGAGGGAGGACTCGATCCTCCGCCGGGACCAGCCGCACAGTCCATGACTGCAGAGCCTCAGACCGCTCGGCTAATCCCGCGCGGCTGCGCACAATGTAGGATAGCTTATATCACTGGTAGCCATTCTCTTTCTTATTCCACTCGCCAAATTGAGCAATGGGATAACGACTATATCCTTCCGTATCAGCGTTGATTTCTCCTATTTTCGAGGTCCTTATGCGATGTATATATTCGTGGCCGTAATCTCGTATGTTTCCGGATTTCAACACAAACGATGAAGTGCCTGACCAATGATCTTAGCTCACATCCCTTGTAGCTGAATGTTTGTCTAGCATCTTCGTCTTCCATGTCCTTACGTGAGATCTGAAGATTCTGCTGCCTGTTGCCACTGTATGTTCTGTAAACTTTGATAATGATGTTTTCCGAGAAGAACGTCCGCATGGCTTTGAATTCGCTCGATATCTTCCATTCGCCTGATTGTCTCATTTGAATGTCCGTCGCGTTTTATTTACTTGGCAATGGGCACAGAAATTTTGTATTGTAAATCACATTTTCCGAGTATGTTCATTGCAATGAACAATAAAAGCTGTGATATCACTGCACTTGTTTCCTCCTGTTCTGTTATCTGTGTTGATCTCCAAGAAATACATTTCACTGCCAGTCCAGTCTCTGAATATTCGAGATTACTATGCAATCTGTCTGAACGTTTGTGAAAATCACAACTACCGAAACGGAATATGACGAAAATTTCGTAAACACTAGATGTAATATACCTCTGGAAAACCTACCAAAGGCTTTTGTACACAGGGTCGCCACTGTATTGTAATCAGAAGATCGACTAACGCGCTATTAAGCAGTAATTTTTTAAGTGCATTATATGAAAATTGCCTTGAGCAGTTAAATAGAGAACCGACTCGTGGCGATAACATATTAGACCTTCTGGTGACAAACAGACCCGAACTATTTGAAACAGTTAGCGCAGAACAGGGAATTAACGATCATAAAGCGGTTACAGCATCCGTGATTTCAGCGGTAAATAGAAATATTAAAAAAGGTAGGAAGATTTTTCTGTTTAACAAAAGTGACAAAAACAGATTTCAGAGTACTTCACGGCTCAACACAGCAGTTTTATCTCAAGTACAGATAGTGCTGAGGATCAGTGGACAAAGTTCAAAACCATCGTATAATATGCATTAGAGGAGTATGTGCCAAGCAAAATCGTAAGAGATGGAAAAGAGACACCGTGGTATAACAACCGAGTTATATAACTACTACAGAAGCAAATGGAACTTTACAGCAAACATAAACATAGCCAAAGCCTTGCAGACAAACAAAAATTACACGACGCGAAATGTAGTGTGAGGAGGGCTATGCGAGAGGCGTTCAGCGAATTCGAAAGTAAAGTTCTATGTACTGACTAGGCAGAAAATCTTAAGAAATTTTGGTCTTATGTCAAAGCGGTAGGTGGATCAAAAACAAAATGTCCAGACACACTGTGACCAAAATGGTACTGAAACAGAGGATGACAGACTAAAAGCCGAAATACTAAATGTCTTTTTCCAAAGCTGCTTCAAAAGGAAGACTGCGCTGTATTCCTTCTCTAGACTGTCGCACAGATGACAAAATGGTAGATATCGAAATAGATGACACAGGGATAGAAAAACAATTAAAATCGCTGAAAAGAGGAAAGCCCGCTGGACCTGATGGGATGCCACTTCAATTTTACACAGAGTACGCGAAGGAACTTGCCCCCCTTCTTGCAGCGGTGTACCGTAGGTCTCTAGAAGAGCGTAGCGTTCCAAAAGATTGGAAAAGGGCACAGGTCATCCCCGTTTTCAAGAAGGGACGTCGAACAGATGTGCAGAACTATAGACCTATATCTCTAGCGTTGATCAGTTGTAGAATTTTGGAACACGTACAGGGTTGTTACAAATGATTGAAGCGATTTCACAACCTACAATAACTTTATTATTTGAGATATTTTCACAATGCTTTGCACACACATACAAAAACTCAAAAAGTTTTTTTAGGCATTCACAAATGTTCGATATGTGCCCCTTTAGTGATTCGGCAGACATCAAGCCGATAATCAAGTTCCTCCCACACTCGGCGCAGCATGTCCCCATCAATGAGTTCGAAAGCATCGTTGATGCGAGCTTGCAGTTCTGGCACGTTTCTTGGTAGAGGAGGTTTAAACACTGAATCTTTCACATAACCCCACAGAAAGAAATCGCATGGGGTTAAGTCGGGAGAGCGTGGAGGCCATGACATGAATTGCTGATCATGATCTCCACCGCGCCGAAAATTCAAAGCGTTTGACTTTGTCATCGGGTGTCAGGGCTTGTAGCAATTGTAAACGGTAAGGCTTCTGCTTTAGCCTTTTCCGTAAGATTTTCCAAACCGTCGGCTGTGGTACGTTTAGCTCCCTGCTTGCTTTATTCGTCGACTTCCGCGGGCTACGCGTGAAACTTGCCCGCACGCGTTCAACCATTTCTTCGCTCACTGCAGGCCGACCCGTTGATTTCCCCTTACAGAGGCATCCAGAAGCTTTAAACTGCACATACCATCGCCGAATGGAGTCCGAATGGAGTTAGCAGTTGGTGGATCTTTGTTGAACTTCGTCCTGAAGTGTCGTTGCACTGTTATGACTGACTGATGTGAGTGCATTTCAAGCACGACATACGCTTTCTCGGCTCCTGTCACCATTTTGTCTCACTGCGCTCTCGAGCGCTCTGGCGGCAGAAACCTGAAGTGCGGCTTCAGCCGAACAAAACTTTGAGTTTTTCTACGTATCTGTAGTGTGTCGTGACCATATGTCAATGAATGGAGCTACAGTGATTTTATGAAATCACTTCAATCATTTGTAATAGCCCTGTATTATGTTCGAGTATAATGACTTTTCTAGAGACTAGAAATCTACTCTGTAGAAATCAGCATGGGTTTCGAAAAAGACGATCGTGTGAAACCCAGCTTGCGCTATTCGTCCACGAGACTCAGAGGACCATAGGCACGGGTTCCCAGGTAGATACCGTGTTTCTTGACTTCCGCAAGGCGTTTGATACAGTTCCCTACAGTTGTTTAATGAACAAAGTAAGAGCATATGGACTATCAGACCAATTGTGTGATTGGATTGAAGAGTTCCTAGATAACAGAACGCAGCATGTCATTCTCAATGGAGAGGTCTTTCGAAGTAAGAGTGATTTCAGGTGTGCCGCAGGGGAGTGTCGTAGGACCGTTGTTATTCGCAATATATATAAATGACCTTGTGGATAACATCGGAAGTTCACTGAGGCTTTTTGTGGATGATGCTGTAGTATATCGAGAGGTTGTAACAATGGAAAGTTGAACTGAAATGCAGGAGGATCTGCAACGAATTGACGCATGGTGCAGGGAATGACAATTGAATCTCAGTGTAGACAAGTGTAATGTGCTGCGAATACATAGAAAGAAAGATCCCTTATCATTTAGCTACCATATAGCAGGTCAGCAACTGGAAGCAGTTAATTCCATAAATTATCTGGGAGTACGCATTAAGAGTGATTTAAAATGGAATTATCACATAAAGTTGATCGTCGGTAAAGCAGATGCCAGACTGAGATTCATTGGAAGAATCCTAAGGGAATGCAGTCCGAAAACAAAGGAAGTAGATTACAGTACACTTGTTCGCCCACTGCTTGAATACTGCTCAGCAGTGTGGGATCCGTACCAGATAGGGTTGATAGAAGAGATAGAGAAGACGGAGAGCAGCGCCCTTCGTCACAGGATCATTTAGTAATCGCAAAAGCATTACGGAGATGACAGATAATCTCCAGTGGAAGACTCTGCAAGAGAGACGCTCAGTAGCTCGGAACGGGCTTCTGTTGAAGTCTAGAGAACATACCTTCATCGAGGAATCAAGCAGTGTATTGGTTCCTCCTACGTATATCTCGCGAAGAGACCATGAGGATAAAATCAGAGAGATTAGAGCCCACACAGAGGCATACCGACAATCTTTCTTTCCACGAACAATACGAGACTGGAATAGAATGGAGAACCGATAGAGGTACTCAAGGTACCCTCCGCCACACACCGTCAGGTGGCTTGCGGAGTATGGATGTAGATGTAGATTCCCATTTTCAAGAACTGGCATCGAGATGGTGCATACAGCAAACGTCTAAGTTGTTAACATAAGTAAGCTATGAAATTTTGGAACACATCTTATGAGCTTTCTGGAGACATAAATGAGCATGTATTCCATTAATAATGACTGCATAGAACTTAGTTCAGTCTGTTCGTCTATGAGATGCGGAAGGCAGTAGGTATCCACATTTGATACCGTGTGTAATACAGTTCCGCGTTTCCGCCTACATGTTGCCAAGGTTGTTTCACTATATGCACCAGAATTTTCGCCGGGAAGCCCTTGTACATCCTCCATATCGTCCCGATGTCTCCCTATGGGATTTGCACCTGTTTGGAGCTCTGAATATATTCATGGCTGTCTATTTGCTTCAGAAGAAGAGATGGGCGCCTGGGTATAATCACGGTTCCGTAGGCAACCGCAAACATTTTTCCATGAAGGCCTTGACTGTCTTGTCTCACAGTGGGTAAATGTATTAACAGTTATGGCGATTACTTTTGAAATAATAAACAGTTTAGTTACTTTTTTGTGCGCTGTCTCATTTTCATTTGACTATCCTTTTCATTAATCTATATGAGAGAGGAGGGAGGGGATGGTGTGTTACGCTGTATGAAAATGCACTCGCCAGCTCAACTGTGGGTTATTTGGTTTGCTGTGGGAAGAGACTCAGAGGAACTATAACATTCAAGGTATTAGTTCACTTTATTAAATTATAGGTATGAAAATTTACTTAACTTCGTGCAATCCAATGCCACAGGAATGTTCCAAGTATTTACAATTGTCTCTGTATATTAAAGTACCATTTTATACAGACAAATTTACAAGACTCTGCACTCGAAGAATATCTGACATAATGTCAACATTAAGTTTTCGCAAGAGGTTTAGTACACAGGTGGCCTATCTAAGACGACGCTGTCGTCTTGATCGTTGACTACTGGGGTAAGCTTTCCTCTGCTCAGCCGTAAGTAGACGAGCTGTTGCGGTGACCAGGTAAATCTCCAGGAGGCGTTGCTCGGTCGTCAGTGCGACTGTCCTCTTCTCTTGTTTCGGTGCGAGGTGCCTAACTTGCTTTGGTATCCCGTTCTGTGGACGACACCAATGGGGGATGACTAAAGACAACTTAGGATGAGGAAAGGAGGGTTCAAACTGTAAGGTGCGATGATGAAACAAGCAGGGTCTAGCCCCGGCCTTATAAGGCATGTCTCAGATGATGGCTGAGCAGGCTTAAAACTAAGTCACGGGCAAAATTTAAGTCTTAATCACACGAAGATAAATATTGCGGTTTTAAACCTATGACCTATTAGGACTAGAAATATACGTTAATGATCATATACTAATTGAAACACCGTATGAAAATTTCTTGGGGTCCAGTTGGATAATAAATTAAAAGGGCTCTATACGTGCATAAACTAATCAAGGTGCTCAGTATAGTATGGTTTACCCTCAGAAGTGTATCTACATCTACATCTACATCCATACTCCGCAAGCCACCTGACGCTGTGTGGCGGAGGGTACCTTGAGTACCTCTATCGGTCCTCTCTTCTATTCCAGTCTCGTATTGTTCGTGGAAAGAAGGATTGTCGGTATGCGTCTGTGTGGGCTCTAATCTCTCTGATTTTATCCTCATGGTCGATTCGCGGGATATACGTAGGATGGAGCAATATACTGTTTGACTCCTCTGTGAAGGTATGTTCTCGAAACTTCAACAAAAGCCCGTACCGAGCTACTGAGCGTCTCTCTTGCAGAGTCTTCCACTGGAATCAAAATATCCACGGGTATGCTGCCGGTCTATAGTGTCCAACGGGCACAATATTTCGGCGATCATACATGTCGCCATTATCAGGTGAACTGACGGACTGAGCTCCTGTGAACGTGCTGGCACGGAGATCCGTACGCTATGGCTGCTCAGAGGGAACTGGGTTCGGTCGCGGCGGCGGCCGATTTAAATACCCTCCGCCCGCGGTGCGCTCCCACCGCCGTCCGCGCCCCGCGCCACGGTCGCGCGGTGGAACAGATGCGACGGCGTCTGAGATGACGTCGGTGTGATGGCTCTGTCCGCCGTGGTCGTCACAACTATACGTTTGCTCGATTTACTCTTGATTAACCCGATCGCTGGTTCCCAAGCCTTGCTAAGATTATAGCCACAGTCACGGTTTATGAGGTCGTCATTGGTGCGAATTTCGATGGCCTCTCTAACAACGCTGTCCCAGTATCTCGACGTCTGTACCAGAATCCTCGTGCGGTCATACTCCATGGCGTGATTTTCCGACAAACAATGTTCAGCGACCGCCGACTTGCTCGGATACATCAGTCGAGTGTGCCTCTGGTGTTCACGGCATCGATCCTCGACGGTACGCATCGTCTGACCAATATACGACTTGCCACACTGACACGGAATCTGGTACACGCCGGCCTTCCTCAAACCGAGGTCATCTTTGGCGCTCCCCACCAGTGCACGAGTTTTATTTGGAGGACAAAACACAGCTCCGACCCGGTGTTTCTTCAGAATGCGGGCGATTTTCCCCGAGAGTGCGCCTGTGTATGGAATAAATGCAGTGCCTACCTCCTCCCTCGTGACTTCATCCATCTCAAGAGGTTGTGCTGCAGTAGTTGGGCGGAGAGCACGTTGAATCTGCCACTCTGAGTACCCATTTTTTCGAAATACAGTTCTCAGATGTTCCAATTCCTGGGGTAGACTCTCTGCGTCAGAGATAGTGCGCGCCCTATGTACTAGAGTTTTAAGTACCCCATTCCTCTGTGAAAGGTGGTGGCAGCTGTCTGCGTGCAAATACAGATCAGTGTGCGTAGTCTTCCGATACACCCCATGACCTAGGGTGCCGTCAGCCCTTCTCTTGACCCAGATAAGGACTTAATATTCCCGTCAGGTATTTGGCCAACAAATATGTAGGTGCCCTGATGCTGCTGACAATGGGGCGTAATGGTACCCCCTCTCTGTGAACCTTCGGGAGTCCATATAGTCTAGGCGGTACCGGACCTTGGGGTAACAATTTCTTAGCGTCACCCTCTTATGTGGGTAAATGCCCTCATCACATCCGTAATTCCGTGGATTTTGTTAAACGCCTGGATAGCTTCAGGTTGGATGAGTCAGATATCATGGTGAGTTTTGACGTCGTTTCCTTGTTTACGAGGGTACCCCTGCGAGAGTCACTAGAATTGATTAGTCAGAAGTTTGACGAGAAGACCACTGAACTTTTTAGGCATGTCTTGACTTCCACGTATTTTCTTTTTAATGGAGAATACTACGAACAAACGGAGGGAGTCGCCATGGGTAGCCCACTCTCACCGGTGGTAGCGAATTTGTACATGGAGAACTTCGAGGAGGAAGCCCTGTCGTCATCCGTATGGAAACCTACTTGCTTTTTCCGTTACGTGGACGACACGTTCGTCATCTGGCCACATGGTATGGATAAACTCCTTGACTTCCTTACACATCTAAGCTCCATACACCCCAACATCAATTTCACTATGGAGACCGAAACGGAGGGTAAATTACCTTTCCTTGACGTCTTGGTCAAGAGAAGGGCTGACGGCACCCTAGGTCATGGGGTGTATCGGAAGACTACGCACACTGATCTGTATTTGCACGTAGACAGCTGCCACCACCCTTCACAGAGGAATGGGGTACTTAAAACTCTAGTACATAGGGCGCGCACTATCTCTGACGCAGAGAGTCTACCCCAGGAATTGGAACATCTGAGAACTGTATTTCGAAAAAATGGGTACTCAGAGTGGCAGATTCAACGTGCTCTCCGCCCAACCACTGCAGCACAACCTGTTGAGATGGATGAAGTCACGAGGGAGGAGGTAGGCACTGCATTTATTCCATACACAGGCGCACTCTCAGGGAAAATCGCCCGCATTCTGAAGAAACACCGGGTCGGAACTGTGTTTTGTCCTCCAAATAAAACTCGTGCACTGGTGGGGAGCGCCATAAGATGACCTCGGTTTGAGGAAGGCCGGCGTGTACCAGATTCCGTGTCAATGTGGCAAGTCGTATATTAGTCAGACGATGCGTACCGTCGAGGATCGATGCCGTGAACACCAGAGGCACACTCGACTGATGTATCCGAGCAAGTCGGCGGTCGCTGAACATTGTTTGTCGGAAAATCACGCCATGGAGTATGACCGCACGAGGATTCTGGTACAGACGTCGAGATACTGGGGCAGCGTTGTTAGAGAGGCCATCGAAATTCGCACCAATGACGACCTCATAAACCGTGATTGTGGCTATAATCTTAGCAAGGCTTGGGAACCAGCGATCGGGTTAATCAAGAGTAAATCGAGCAAACGTATAGTTGTGACGACCACGGCGGACAGAGCCATCACACCGACGTCATCTCAGACGCCGTCGCAATCTGTTCCACCGTGCGACCGTGGCGCGGGGCGCGGACGGCGGAGG
Source organism: Schistocerca piceifrons (assembly GCF_021461385.2). NCBI lineage: Eukaryota > Metazoa > Arthropoda > Insecta > Orthoptera > Acrididae > Schistocerca > Schistocerca piceifrons. The sequence continues at coordinate 137,547,588 of NC_060140.1, forward strand.
GAGCGCACCGCTGGCGGAGGGTATTTAAATCGGCCGCCGCCGCGACCGAACCCAGTTCCCTCTGAGCAGCCATAGCGTACGGATCTCCGTGCCGGCACGTTCACAGGAGCTCAGTCCGTCAGTTCACCTGATGATGGCGACATGTATGATCGCCGAAATATTGTGCCCGTTGGACACTATAGACCGGCAGCATACCCGTGGATATTTTGATTATCAAATACGCCGGGAGAAACGCAAGAATCACATCTTCCACTGGAGTTTATCTATCATCTCCGTAACGCTTTCGCGATTGTGATCCTGCAACGAAGCGCGCTGCTCTCCGTTGGATCTTCTCTATCTCTTCTATCAAACCTATCTGGTTGACCTAAGAAAAGTAGTATTTTTTTTTACGCATTTCCATTCCTTGTAGTTGTAAGGAAGTACCTTCCAGCCTAATGCACCTAAAGAAAATAAAATATTTATTCAGTAGGAGCGAGCAGTAAAAGACATTGGGTAAAGTAGATAGTCGCTCATATTACAGAGCTGTATTTAAGGATTTTGTAATTCTTACGCTGTTACAGTTTATTGTTGACACTGGTTACAGATTTATTTTCATAACACTGAGAGTTCTCCTTCTTGATGGGATCTACGAAACACAAGCTAGTGCTCTAATTAAGTTTCTTATTTTTAATTTGCTTTATGCTTGTGTGAATCGGTCTAGAATGGATCATCATAAAACCATATTCTTTTTGGCCAAGTACCACAATTCTAAAATGAATTCATAAAAATGTGTAGAAGAAATAACGAACAAGTGTATGTAATTGTACTGCTTCATTGCATAATGATAATTAACTAAAAGGGTTGTTCTTTTTTCATTAACAGGAGCAGAAACGTTATGCTACGAAATCTGGGTCAGCATCATTTAAGTCCATTGAGAAGAGGAAGGTAAGAAGCAATTCAGTTTCAGATAATTCTTATCGACTACATGTACGCTCTGAACAAGAATATTTTCCTCGTCTCAAAACATGCGTTTACATCACTGTAACTTGTATTGGCTGTTTTTGTGAGCACATAGATTGCGTTGCTTAAATACAAGTACATGGAATAACAGTCCACCCCAATAGCTGGGTCCATACAAATATCGCTCACAGATGCCTGTTACATTGCAAAAACGTAGTATACAGTAGGAGGATTTTCTAATATCCTTTCTTATCTTCTGCTGGTATATTTGTAGCAGACAGTGAAGTATCTCATTCCGTGTGGTCTTATAAACACGTCTGAAAACTGCATTAGTTTCTACGTGATTCTCCAAACCTGAATCTCATTTAGGTGCAAAATTTACTAGTCCCCTAAATACCCTTGGATTTACAGAATCTCTTTTTCGTCATGTCCACATAAGAAAGTTTAAAAGTTTCCGCAAAAGAAAATACAGTCTGTTATTTGGAAAAGATATAGAAATTCTTTTCAACTTTTTAATATGATCATTGGTTGAAAGACTAAAGTACAGAATTATAGCTATAAATACAGGGTGTGTATAAAGTCCAGGAACACTTTCAATTATTTATTGCACAAGAAGTAAACATTGTACAGATGTCATACACATTGCATTTTGAAGCGAAACTCTGAAAGTTTTTTTTTTTTTTTTTTTTGAAACATTCGATATGTGAACCGTGAGTGACACGGCAGACGTCAGTACGGTAATCGAATTCTTGCCATACCCGCCCCAGTATGGCCTCGTCGACTGTGGCAGTCGCTTCCCGTATTCTCTCCAGGAGCTCTGCTACATCACGTGGTACAGGCGGTACATACACCAGATCTTTAATGTGTCCTCACAGAAAAAAGTCACATGGATTGAGATCTTGTGATCGGGGAGCCCATTTCATGAGACAGCTGTCCCCTTCTGTAGCACAGCCATGTTTGCGATTAGCGCTGACTATCGGCAAATTGCCAAAGTACGCTGTGGCGGTACACACGAAAAAAAATCTTTTAGGGGTTCTCTTCAAAATGACATATGTATGATATCTGTACAATGTTCGGTTTTTGTGCAGTAAATAATTGAAAGTGTTCCCGGAATTTATGAACACCCTGTTGAAAGGGTCTTGTGATCCCCTTTCATTATCATTTTATTTGCTTTCCAGTGATACAGAACTTTCTGGCATGCGTGAGTGAATGAATGTGGGTGTGTTTCATTTTGCTATATGGTGGTTTAGTCTGCTGCAGAGAATCAGCGGTAGTCGTACAGAATGGCCAACCTTTGTAGTTTTCAGGTAGGTAAAGAGGTTTGCTCCCCTTGTGTGAAAATTACCGGTGTTAGGTTGGTGGTGGAAGCCTCATCTCTGGGTTTTCCTGGCCACGGGGACGGGTGGGAGACGTTGGAGGGTGCGAGACGGGCAGTTTGCTTCCGCCTCACCGAGAGTCTGCAGCCGAAGTATCTTCGAAGAAGGGTGAGGTGACTTAACAGCGTGGCGCTTTGTCTCACAGCAAGAGGGGAGCTTTTAGCTTTTGGTCTCGCTTTTCATCTTATAAGTATTGATGTGCTGGGTCGCAGCAAGGAATGCAAGGCTTTTGCAGACTTTCAGTTTGATTCCTAATGCAGACTTGACTTTGATCCGTAACAAGAACGTAGCACAATGGTGTTGCATATGTTGAAGCGGTCTCGGTTCAGTGTGAATGTTTGTGTGCCTGCAACTGCGTGCGTATGCATTCTAATCTTTTCCGAATCTTGGTAATTTTTGCTTCTTTGTGAATTTTCTTTGTGTCATTACTTTATGTCCGGTGGAAACCATCCAAACGGCTTAATAATAGAGTTTGTTGGCCCTTGGCCATTATCCTTTGTCTATTCAGATGTTACTGAAATTGCCACGATTTGTAGAAATTGTGTCCCCGTGAATCACGTGGGCACATGAGCCTGTTGTGAAACGTATAGCGTTTCACAAGCAATTTTACTTAGTTACCAGGCAACAGCAGTCGATAGATGCCTCAATGTTTTAAGGAATAAATAATTTTGCCTCCAATCTTATCCAGTGTACCGATGTTACGTCTCTGTTACCTAAGCCATTTACCTTGTAGTTTTCCTTATTAGCCCATCGATAGCGTTTCCATGTGTACAGGTCCAATTATTAGTGTCCTTTTTTTATTAAAAACAAATGCTCTGGAATAGATCTTGTTTTCAGGAAAGTTCCAAGCGGCACTTATGCACAGTGTTCGCGCACTCTTTACTTAATTCAATATTTGATTCACGGGAACAATGCCTGAATCATATTAATAATTACATCCCATTCTTTACCAGTGACTTTACAATGAATGTTCTTTGCTGAGGTTTTTCTTATGAATAAATTAAGTAATTTTCCGACTCAGCGCAACGTCTTGTTTGTCATGTGGCTAGAGTTGGTGGCGACCCAGTCTTTTACTTTGATTTCAATGTCAGATAGCATTTTCTTATTCAAAGTGCGCGTGGCTCTTTTATTCATCAGGACACGTTCAAAGCGCGCTTCACGCTTCTTACACATAGTGACCTTTTATTCACGCTACTTACACTGTGTATCTGACTGAATTTTCTCATTTTAAGAGTATTGCAGGGGCGATCTGTATTCAGTTGCTAAAAAGAATTCAGCAGCCTAGACCGCATAAAATATTTCTTCATTTAAGACAACCGGTTCCGGCAGACTTTGCTAGCATCTTAAGATCTTAAAAATCTTTTGTTGTGAAACACGTTCAATTTAGGTTGAACTTCCTGTCAAGTTATCAAGTGGATAAAAATCAGCACATTATAAAAGGTCTGTCACAATTGAAATATTTGGAAACATGATGCACCTTGCGAAGACGGCCACGTTTTTGTAAGCACATAGATTGCGCTGCTTAAATGCAAGTGCATGGAATAACAGTCCACCCCAATAGCTGAGTCCATACATATATCGCTCACAGATGCTTGTTACATTACAAAAACGCGGTACATAAAATCAAATTGCTCTGAGCACTAAGGGACTTAACATCTGAGATCATCAGTCCCCTAGAACTTAGAACTACTTAAACCTAACTAACCTAAGGACATCACACACATCCATGCCCGAGGCAGGATTCTAACCTGCGACCGTAGCAGCAGCGCGGTTCCAGTTGAAGCGCCTAGAACCGCTCGGCCACAGCGGCCGGGCACGGTACATTGTAGCACATCTGTTTATTTACGCTGGACAAAATATAAACTGCGAAAATACACTTTAAACGGCGTGTAAAGTACAAAAATAAAGAGGAACTGGCAATCATTGACACCTCTGGATAATGAGGACAAATGACCGCATCGCCATCCACGATGACGTTGTGTCCAACTTAAATACCTCCATTTCGGAAGCCTCACTAACAGCGTCTGCTCATCGTCATCTGCAGCCATGATTCCGACGGAATGACATTCTCGCTAGTTGCAGGATGACTTGGTTGGCGAACCATTATGTGCTGCCTGCTGCCCGAGTGAAGACTTCACCTCCAGCTAGCCAGACGACTGTAGTGGAACTTCACCACTACAAGCTGCCACTGTAGTTTGATCACTTATAAGACTTATAGTAGATTGGAAGAGCCTGGACCTTCTCGTCGTCAAGGGCCGAAGCAAGTGGCAGCAAACTACCGGCTTCAACCTCTTTGACGAGGCACCTGAATACCGCCTCCCTGGCAGTACGCGGTGTTGTTGATTCGGGTTATGGGCTTTCAGTTTCACGACACCCAACGTCCCGATACGCTGCTGGTACATGCTAAGCGCACGCCCATTCTGAGGCGTGCCGCATGAGCTGTTGGTGAGGCACGTTATGCTCGTACGTGCAGACTCCTGTTCAACTACCTGCATGCCAGCGCTGTCGGTTCCTGACATGCGTAACGCTTCCATAATGTATCCACATTTCTTGTCGCACTGCCGGCCGGAGTGGCCAAGCGGTTCTAGGCGCTTCAGTCCGGAACCGCTCGACTGCTACGGTCGCAGGTTCGAATCCTGCCTCGGGCATGGATGTGTGTGATGTCCTTTGTGGTGTCACCGCCAGACACCACACTTGCCAGGTGGTAGCTTAAATCGGCCGCGGTCCATTTAGTACATGTCGGACCCGCGTGTCGCCACTGTGTGATCGCAGACCGAGCGCCACCACAAGGCAGGTCTCGAGATACGGAATAGCACTCGCCCCAGTTGTACGGACGACTTTGCTAGCGACTACACGGACGAAGCATCGCTCAATAGCCGAGCAGATAGTTAGAATAGCCTTCAGCTAAGTCCATGGCTACGACCTGGCAAGGCGCCATTAGCCTTACATAGTTTGATAGTTATCGTATGAAATGTCTCATCAAGAACGTTGTAAACAAATGAAGGTTTAAAAGTTAAGTATTCGAGGAGCTGCATACTTTTCTTATTAGCATTCACTACTTATACTGTTCCAGAATTCACGCCCGTCTGCGTTAGATAGCGTGCATTTCGGCCTCCTCTATCTACAAGGTGTTGGCACATTTGCCAACACATCATGCTTAGGTTAGTTAGGTTTAAGTAGTTCTAAGTTCTAGGGGACTGATGGCCTAAGATGTTAAGTCCCATAGTGCTCAGAGCCATTTGAACCATTTTTTTCTTGTCGCACTCGACTGTGCGAGCAGCACACCTTTCGCCACAATGGAGAAGCAAGTCTGTACTGTGAAATCACAAGTAATAAATATGTTTCCATACAACGCTGTTTACTAATGCCTCCAGGCGTATGACAGCTACCATCACCAGCTCTTGAACACGGCCCCTGCTCCTGTAGCGCCACTTCCTCATATGTTCAGCCTGGACTCTCACTAAAAATCCTGGTCCAAGGGGTGACCACTAGAAAATGCTTTACCGACTTTCTCCTTCTTCTACTTCTTTCTTTCTTTCCGGTTCTTCGAGTTTTTTCTTCAGCAGTTCTGGGTGGTTGTTGCACGACACCTCTCAAATTCTGTCGACAAAAACTTAACCGACTTATTTTTTTTAAATTTTAACTGCAGAGGGTGACCAGTCTGACTGCACACACTGAGCTACCGTGCCGATACCGATTGAGCTATGCAAGTATGACTGACGGCCTGCCCCCACACCTTTACTTCCCACTTTTCATCCAGGGTCGTCCGCACGGGGTGGGATTGGGGGAGGGGGGGGGGGAAGTTCAGTGGCGGCATTTGGCCCTACTGATAATTCATTTAGTTTGTGAACATGAAAAAGTAGCTGTAGATGGAGGACGAATAGTTTTATGATCTGTAATACTTAGGAAATTAACTTAAAATCATTTTAAAATGATACAAAACATATATATAGTGAGATAAAAAATTAAAACTGTCGGTACAAACTGTGCAGATTGTCTTTCGACTATTACAACCTTAGTGTACTTGATACGACGGGACCAGACTACACAGAAACCTTCTGCAACAATTATCCATAGTTTTATTGACCGCGGCCATAGGAGACAGCGCAAAATTCAACGGTTTGTTTAATCATCCGATCTTGCAATTCACGACATGTTCTTGTTGTGGTCTTCAGTCCAGAGACTGGTTTGATGCAACTCTCCATGCTACTCTATCCTGTGCAAACTTCTTCGTCTCCCAGTACCTACTGCAACCTACATCCTTCTGAATCTGTTTAGTGTATTCATCTCTTGGTCTCCCTCTACGATTTTTACCCCCCAAGCTGTCCTCCAATACTAAATTGTGATCCCTTGATGCCTCAGAATATGCCCTACCAACCGATCCCCTCTTCTAATCAAGTTGTGCCACAAATTTCTCTTCTCTCCAATTCTATCCAGTACCTCTTCATTATTTATGTGATCTACCCATCTAATCTTCAGCATTCTTCTGTAGCACCACATTTCGAAAGCTTCTATTCTCTTCTTGTCCAAACTACGTATCGTCCACGTTTCACTTCCATACATGGCTACACTCCATACAAATACTTTTAGAAACCACTTCCTGACACCTAAATCTATACTCGATGTTAACAAACTTCTCTTCTTCAGAAACGCTTTCCTTGCCATTGCCAGTCTACATTTTATATCCTCTCTACTTCGACCATCATCAGTTATTTTGCTCCCCAAATAACAAAACTCATTTACTACTTTAAGCGTCTCACTTCCTAATCTAATTCCCGCACCATCACTCGACTTAATTGGACTACATCCATTATCCTCGTTTTGCTTTTGTTGATGTTCATCTTATATCCTCCTTTCAAGACACTTTCCATTCCGTTCAACTGCTCTTCCAAGTCCTTTGCTGTCTCTGACAGAATTACAATGTCATCGGCGAACCTTAAAGTTTTTATTTCTTCTCCATGGATTTTAATACCTACTCCGAATTTTTCTTTTGTTTCCTTCACTGCTTGCTCAATATACAGATTGAATAACATCGGGGAGAGGCTACACCCCTGTCTCACTCCCTTACCAACCACTGCTTCTCTGCCACGTCCCTCGACTCTTATAACTGCCATCTGGTTTCTGTACAAATTGTAAATAGTCTTTCGCTCCCTGTATTTTACCCCTGCCACCTTCAGAATTTGAAAGAGAGTATTCCAGTCAACATTGTCAAAAGATTTCTTTAAGTCTACAAATGCTAGAAACGTAGGTTTGCTTTTCCTTAATCTATTTTCTAAGATAAGTCGTAGGGTCAGTATTGGCTCACGTGTTCCAACATTTCTACGGAATCCAAACTGATTTTCCCCGCCAGAGCTATCTCGTAACTATGCACAATCTAATTACATGCATGGAAGATACAAAATATCAACAGCATAACCAAAGAATAACGAAATCAAACGACAATAAAACACAGTGCCTCTGGTGTCTGGCGCGACATGTTTGACGGCGGCGCGTTTGTAAACACAGGCACACGGCACGCGCGATACAACACTACGTAAGTGTACGATGTCGGCACACACAGTAACGAAAAACTTTGCAGGAGGTTGGAAATGAAATTACAGAAAGGACAGTTAATTTAAAATCGTAATGTTCTGCTTTAACAAATCTTTTTGTTTGAAGATGTACAGAAACTGCTGTATAATTACCGTAGAGCTCTTGTAATGTATCACAGTCAGCATGCAGAGGTTTTCGAAATTGTTGGAACATCTGTTGTCGGACAACACGTAATTGTAGTTAGAAAGTCTTTCAACATTTGCTCATGCAACTGGCGTGTACATTTCCATGTTTTCCTTTATTTTCAAAAACGAATCTAAAAAGTCGACCCACGAATGTCGCTATTTCGCCAGTGGACATTATGTTTGGTACAATATCGATATTTCTCTTTCAGTATCCATATCTAATATGAGTTAACAGCTGTAAGTGACACAATAATAATAAGCAGATGAACCATCAGTTTGTTTTCAACTTGAACGAATACACTCTCGAGCAATATTGTTGTGTTTGTCCTTGAGGTAGGTGCATTCCTTGTACTTGCCAATATTAAAAGAGTGAATAGTTGTGTCATAAATGGACGTTAAACACAAACACATAAAAGTGAACTGAACTCTCAAAAAGAAATCAGCCATGAAATGCGGTACAGTATTTGTGTGACGACAAACGGAAAATTAAATTTACGTTTCTATAAACGAACTATTTGGGATTTTAATACTTGTGAACAACGGGCAGCTCTTAGGGAAAGGGCCAGCCGGTGTGGCCGTGCGGTTAAAGGCGCTTCAGTCTGGAACCGCGTGACCGCTACGGTCGCAGGTTCGAATCCTGCCTCGGGCATGGATGTGTGTGATGTCCTTAGGTTAGTTAGGTTTAATTAGTTCTAAGTTCTAGGCGACTGATGACCTCAGAAGTTACGTCGCATAGTGCTCAGAACCATTTGAACCATTTCTTAGGGAAAGGAAGTGGACATGTCAACGAACTGCGGCATTATTGATAAACTATTAAAAAAGTGAAATGAAACTGCCGTTAGACTGAGTGACGAAACTGCTACATGTGTATGTCGTCCTGTTAATGGCTCAAATGGCTCTGAGCACTATGGGACTTAACATCTGAGGTCATCAGTCCCCTGGAACTTAGAACTACTTAAACCTAACTAACCTAAGGACTTCACACACATCCATGCCCGAGGCAGGATTCGAACCTGCGACCGTAGCAGTCGCGCGGTTCCAAACTGAAGCGCCTAGAACCGCTCGGCTACCGCGGCCGGCCATCCTGTTAAAAAGTGTGGCCGTGGCGAGAGCACTGTCTCAGAAGTGTCGCCTTCCTAGGTATGGCTGCTATGCGTCCGAGTTTCCCCGGATTTGTCCTACTTTTGAGCGCGTAAAGGACCGTCCTCGGTGCTTTTTGTACAATTGCCTGCCGTCAACTTGGCTCTTTTTTGTATCTGTAGAAATTAATTTGATTGGAAACAAATGGATTTAAACAACTCTTAGTTGAAATTCACTAAATAAGTAATGGTGCATTGGTACTTCCTTTCGTTTTATGTTTAAGCAAACCAACGGCAAGCACGCTTAGGAGCTCTGATGTGCACTTATTTACCTTACATCTTTATTTAGGAAAACGAGACGCCGCCGGCACTTGGCCATCGCATGAACTGCTCCGCTGCCCCATTCGCCGGACAATATTGTGCGCAGGCAAGCCAATTGAGCGTGTGTGTCTTTTTCAATCCACACGTACGCGCCGCAAACGTAATATCTCTATACTACTGTACACCTGTAACACGCCCGGAGGTACAAATGGGTGGGGTTACTTTAAACTATTTTCACTTCTGGACCCTGAACCCTGTCCACACCACGTACCTGATAATCTCGCGGCGGTGGTATTGTCTTGCTCCACACTGCTGTTGGCTTGCCTGAAATTATCCATCGAAATATGCAATCGAGTTAGGCGAGCCACTCAACGTCCAAACACAACACTGTTCTACGTCTGGTATGAACAACTATATTCTGAGACGATAAAAGAAAGTCGCAGGTTGCACTTTTTACATTCTAATTCAGAAGTGTTATGCCAATTAATGGATGATTAACAGTCCACAATATCATTCGGACGAGCGTACGCGTAACCGACACGACGCGGGTGATTGTTGATGAGGCGGAAGCCGAATGATCGCAAGAAAGTTCTTACGCTCGTCACGCATGCACAGGTAGTTGTTACCAGTCCTCCTCGACACTTGCAATGATATGGCACTGTTCGTAAAGTTAATTTTTCAGTTCTCAGTTGTACGAGCGTGCGCGTAACCGTCGCGGCGCGGTTGATTGTTGATTATGCGGAACGCAATGATCGAACGCATGTTCTCACGCTCGCTTCAAGACACTGGCACTTAAATGCTCTCTTTTATGGTAACTAATTTTTACTGATTCACATAAGTTCATTCTGGGAGAGCGAACACGGCGCGGATGATTGATGCTGTGCGACACGCAACGTGAGGATACACAAATACGTTATCGGCGGCACTGCTCATTTTTAATTACATCTTGACGCACTTTCCATGAATCACCTCCATATTTCGTCACTTTACTGTGATGGCACTTGTAGCAGCACTTCAACCTCCATACTAACAATGCCTCTCACATGCAGAGCTACCCACAACACAACATAACAGTTTCGTGTCCCGTGCTCGACTCAACAGACGCGGTTGCCCGCAAAGATACTCCTAGACTCAGCCAGCGATATAACAATACGCTTACACACCGACTTATTTTGGTTTCATCTGTATCAGCCAACATATCGTCGAGAGCACATACAGGGGTTCGTCAAAAATATGGCAAAACAGCGAGAAAAGCACGCTTGAACATAAATGCAGATGTTTCCAGAATGAGATTTTCACTCTGCAGCGGAGTGTGCGCTGATATGAAACTTCCTGGCAGATTAAAACTGTGTGCCCGACCGAGACTCGAACTCGGGACCTTTGCCTTTCGCGGGCAAGTGCTCTACCATCTGAGCTACCGAAGCACGACTCACGCCTGGTCCTCACAGCTTCACTTCTGCCAGTATCTCGTCTCCTACCTTTTTCTTTTCTTTTTTTCTTTTTTTATTTGGCCTTTGAGTGTGTACTCAATTTAGCCATCGGCAACACAGTGACAATGTACACATAATTGAATAAACAAATACAGAAATGCATATTTACAAGAATAAAAAGCGTAACTGTTACAGTTTTGTACTTAATGTTTTAAAAATTGAATTGAATTGAAAAATAATTAAAAGTGTCTTGGCTTACAATTCACACCAATTCTGAAATATCTTCATCAGCAAGACATATTTATAATTGACATACACCATTAAAACCTACAGATTGTGACCAGTACTCTTGATGAAGTTAACGATCACTTTATATAGACGAACGTCTTTAGTACACAAAAGAGAAGAAGCTGATTGAGGAAGATGGTAGCGCATACTCAGCAATATCTTCAAAAAGACCAACCGTTCACGGTCAAATTTGGGGCACATAAATAAGATGTGGTTGACATCAGCTTCCGACTCAGGATCACACTCACATGCTGGTGAACTGTAAACGTTGATCCGATGTAGATGCTGTGGGAAAGAGGCATGATTGAAGCGGAGTCTTATGATGGTAGAAATCGTGGATCGGTCCAGATGTGTCCTCATGAACCACGGCTGTGAAGGAATCCGAGGTTGTAGCACTGCGTAATAACCGCCTTTTGTCTGTTGAGAAACGTTCCACATTTCCTGCCATTGTTGTCTTGCGTGATCCTTGACTGCACGTAAGTAGTCTGTATAAGGAAGTTGCAGATCCAGGACGGTGCCTGACGTTGCCGCTTGTTTGGCTAATGCATCTACTTCATCATTATAGACGATACCAGAGTGGGAAGGTACCCACAACAAATGGATCATCCGGCCCGTGCGTGTGCTGCGAATATATTCAGATATCACATCCAAGATATAACTGTTGGTCGTTTTGTTCCATCGACTGTACTGAATATTTTTAAGAACGCTTTGCGAGTCAGATACTATCAATATCTTGGGGAAGGAAGTGCTAGAGACAAACTTAAGTGCTTCCAAAACTGCCACTGTCTCCGCCGTAAAAATAGAAGTGCTCGTAGGCAGTTTGAAGGTTTTGCGGATCTGGATCTGAGGGCAGATAAAAGCGCATCCTGTACACTCTTCTTGCGGAATTTTGGAGCCATCAGTATATACACACAGAAAACCCGGCCATTGTGCTTGAACGAGACGATTGAAGCCAACGTTGACATTAGTACTGTCCAGTCAGGTCGTACTTAAATAATGGACTGGGATCTGACAGCAGAGCGTTTGAAGATCATATTCAAAAACAGGTAGATGCGCTGAACGCCGTACAGAATGTATGACAGGTGACCAAGTGTCAAAGCTGGCACAAACGGCCGGCACTTTATTCCTTCTGTGGGATGCAATCCACAGTCGATAAATGCAGTCTCTACTTTGATAGACGGAACTGTCCATAATGGCCATGCCTTGAATGTAGAATTTGTCCGATAACATTTGGCTCCTAATGCTCAAGGGCATCTCCCCTGCTTCTATTAAAAGGGCGTTGGTGGGCGTCGATCGCATGGCTCCAAGACAGGTACGAATGGCTCTATATTGAAGAGTATCTAATTTGGAGAGATGAATCTTTGACGCAGTGTGGTAGAATTGACAGCCATAGTCTAATCGAGATCGAATTATCCCTCGGTACATGGTGAGTAAAACACTCTGGTGCGCTCCCCACCAGACACGAGTGAGTGATCTGATTACATTTAAACCTTCTTCACACTTGGTAACGGTGGATCGGACGTGGGGCGCCCAGCTTAACCGAGAGTCAAAAATCATCCCCAGAAATCGAACGTGAGATTTCATTTGGAAGGTGTACTTGCCACAGGTAATGTGATCTTCAGTGCGAGCTGTCGTCGACTTGGAGAAGGGAACGACTGCTGATTTCTCAGCCGAGATCTCCAGCCCATTGTTAGAGAGCCACTCATCGATGTGTGCGATGGTTGTGGTTAATGCCGTTTTGGCCTGAAGATACGAAGCAGCAGTAGAATAAACACATATATCATCAGCATACTGTAGGATTTTTGTGGTGGGAGTAAGTATGCGTTCTAGGTCGTGCGTATATAGAGTATACAGGAGAGGACTTAAAACTGCACCTTGCGGCAAGCCCTGGGAGACATAAAAAGGTCCGATCATGGTACCTTTGAAACGGACGTAGATCGTTCTTTGAGTAATCAGGGTACTGATACCGTAGATCATCCGTGAAGGAATTCCGAATCCTGCCAGCTTGTCCAAGAGTATCGGTATTTGTACGTGATCATATGCACCCTTATGGTCAAGAAAAGCTGCCACTACTGTCTCTTTCGTTTGAAAGGCTGACGTGATATCCATATTAAGCAAAAACAGGTTATCCATGGTCCCTTTGCCTTTTCTGAAGCCGTATTGACTCCGAGGCAACAAATTACTTTTTTCAAGCCACCATTCTAGTCTCCTTTTTACCATTCGTTCCAGTGTTTTTGCAACGCACGACGACAAGGCAATAGGTCTATAATTAGTACCGACATTTGGATCTTTACCACGTTTGAGAATTGGAATTATTACTTGCGTCGTCCATGTTGATATGAGGTCTTTCTTCATCCAGTACTGATTAAAAATGTTCAAGAGAAAGTCTTTCGCTTCTATAGGCAGGTGTGCAAGCATAGAGTAATGTATGTGATCAGTGCCAGGGCATCTGTCGCTCGATACTTTAATAGCTTCGTTGAGTTCTTCTACAGAGAAAGGACGAAGGAGAACATGGTAGCGGTCTTCTTCAGCAGGGAACCGATGGTTTAAAAATGGCACCGTGGGAGGAGCGATTGTATCTATGAATTCCTCTAACCAGGCCGTGGTAGCAGGAGGGGAGGAAGACAGTCTTCTTGTTCTAAAAGCTTTTATTTTATGCCAGATGCTTGCCATACTGGTTTCATTATTTAGGGACAGGAAAAATTGTTTCCAACTGTCCTTCTTGGTTTTCTTCAGGAATTTGGTAACTCGCGCATTCACTTTTTGTACAGCCAAGAAGTTGTCTAATGAAGGATTCTGACGATAGGTTTTCAAGGCGAGTCGCCGCTTCGCAACTTCCCGAGAGCATTCCGAATTCCACCAAGGAGGAGAACGGTGCTTCATTACTGTAAATTCTTTTTTCTTAGGGATGCTGATGCCAGCTGCGACGTTCATAGCATTGAGTAAAACTGGGTATGCATCGTCGTCCCGTAAGTCACGTCTCGTATTTGCGAGTGCCCGGCGAACCGTTTCCTTATAAGAGGCCCAATTGGCTTCCTTGATTTTCCACGTACTATTAGAGTAACAGATGTGCGTAGTATCGACGTTGATGTTAATGTGAGACTCTATTGGGAGATGATCGGATCCCATTGAATTAACGCACCAATTAGATGTTTCAGTAAAGCAGGGGGTGCAAAGAGTTACATCAACTGCGGAGGGTCTACGGAGAGGTGAAGTTATCATAGTAGGAGAGCCATCGTTGAGTATCACTAGGTTATTATCTTCGATAACGCTTATCAAGGTCCTGCCGTTCCTGTCTGTCACGTCTCCTCCCCACGCTACATGGTGGGCATTCACGTCTCCAGCTACGATAAAGGGAGGACGAAGCTGACTTATTAATTGTCTCCAGTCATCTTCCACGATACTGTGGTGGGCAGCGTTATACAACGAGACAACTGTAAAGGTTTTGTGGGCAGTTCGTATCTCCACAGCAACTAATTCAAGGTTGGTGTCAGGTACGTGTAACGGCTGTGGTCGATGCGGCAGCGAAGTTTTTACCAGTATAGCTACGCCGCCCCACCCATCGAGACGGTCTTCCCTTACTATAGAATAATTTTGAAAGCGAACAGTTCGTTCGAATTTGAACCAAGTTTCACATAACAGAACGATATCAGGCTGACTTACGAACAGTTCTCGTAGCAAGCTTTCTCTATTAGAATTAGCCGATCTCGGATTCCACTGCAATACTTTTAAAGCCGCCATAATTTAGGGTGAGAGAGATTGAAATATGCCAGTAACGAGGTGCCGGATATCGGAATTGTTCATAGCACTATTTTGTCTCATGTTTTGCATGACAATATCAATCACATTTATTATCTTATCTGTAAGTTCAGCATGACCTTGAGGCTGTCGTTGATTCGGCGCTTGTGGGGTTGCTAATCTGTGAGCAGCAGGCTGGTATGGATTTTGGCTGATAGGAGTGAATGAATGTTGCATGGGATATAACAGGCTACGGTACTGAGACCACTCACAAACGTTACTTGGGTTGTTTACTTGCGCCTGCCGCCGGGGAGGCCGGTAAGCGACGTGTGTCTGATGGGGCACAGTTGCACACTGAGTTACGTCCCCACTTCCGCGTTGTTGACTCTGCATGCTTGCGGCGGGCAGCGGCGGGAAGAGTTGTGGGTTTTGAAAGTCCGGAGAGCTCAAATTTGTTGGAGCAGGGATGATCGGAGCCGGTAAGTGATGTTGTTGAACCCCGGTGACGGATGCATAGGTTGGCATTAGAGCAATAGACAGCGCATCCCTGAAGTCAATGTTATTGAACGTAGCTAATTCTTGAGCTCGTCGCCGTATATGGTATTCCGGGCAGGAATGATCCATGGATGCGTGTTGTCCCCCGCAATGAGCGCAAATAGTGATAGGTGAGGCACAGGATTCAACATTATGTGGACCACTACATTTAATGCATCTCATCTGAGATCGACATTGTTTGCTGATGTGCCCGTAACGAAGACAATTAAAGCACTGCCTGACAGTTGGTACATAAAGGTCTACGGGACATCTTGTTCCGTGAATAGACACGGCTTCCGGCAAGGTTTGAGAGTCGAAGGTTAACAAACAGGTCTGCAATTTAACGATTTGGTCTTTACCATATCTCTTCGTAAACCTCCAAACGCCTACAACAGGGAAGGGAGATTGTACGACTTCCAAAATCTCCGCTTCTTCAAGGTTGGTGTCTACTTTCCTGATTACTCCCAGCTTATGGACAACAAAGGAAGGAATGTAAACTTCTATATTTTTTGACTTTAATACCTCACTGGTAACTAGGAAATTAGCCTTGTCTGGGGTTTTCAGTTCCACCTTAACTTTTGTTTTTCCTGCTGAAGAGATGTTAAGGATAGAATTCTTCACTTCTGGCAAGGAAATATGCAATAATTTCCCTAGTGCCATAGGGTGCAAGCGGCCTAAGTTTTTGTCCAAACATTCCATAAAAACTACGAATGGTCCCCTATCTGTACGTTTGTAAAAGTTGAGAGACCTCGGAGTAGGTGCAGGTCCCACAGGAGGGGTGTTAGTTGCAGCATGTTGGTTAGGAGTGAGCCCAGAAGCAGTTGCTACAGGGGGTCAGCTACATTTGAAACGTCAGTTACAGGTAAGAGCTGATTAGCGTCTGCTATGAAGGTTTTGGAATTTCTTAAATCCAGACTGACCTCACTTTGTCGCTTGTTTCTCGTAGCGGAGAAGCTGGAGGAATCCTGTTCCGATAAATCCATATGCTCTTCTGCCGGCTGTATTCCAGATTCTCCCCGAACAACTGCTAACGAGTGGCTGATCACAGCCGTCGTGTTGTCCAATGTAGTTCCTGGAGGAGCCATTCTGGAAACATCCCCCAGGCTGTGGCTAAGCCATGTCTCCGCAGTATCCTTTCTTTCAGGAGTGCTAGTTCTGCAAGGTTCGCAGGAGAGCTTCTGTAAAGTTTGGAAAGTAGGAGACGAGATACTGGCGGAAGTAAAGCTGTGAGGACCGGGCGTGAGTCGTGCTTCGGTAGCTCAGATGGTAGAGCACCTGCCCGCGAAAGGCAAAGGTTCCGAGTTCGAGTGTCGGTCGGGTACACAGTTTTAATCTGCCAGGAAGTTTCATAAATGCAGATGGTAGCCAATCCTGCAGGTTGTGCCGTTGTATTCGACCACGACAGCACCTGTGCAATGTCCTCAATAACTCTCACTCGTGGTCAGATCAGATTTCTGTGCAGTTGTGGGTGCATTACGTCGCAGCTAAGTGAGTTACAATGTGAGTAAATTGTTGGTGCTCGCATGGTGGGTCCTCTCGTAACCAATGCAGCCAAAATGTTTGGTGTTTCAAGGGACACCGTATCGAAGATTTATACTGCATACAACGAAAGCGGGTTAAGTTCATCCGGATTGTTACAGTGTGGATGAAAGTTTGTGTTGAGCGAACGTGACACATGCTCATTGACGAGGATCGTGACGGACACTGAAGACGACGACAGCTGCAAGAGTTTTTGTACTTTCAACATTGCAGCCTAGTCAGCAATCGTGATAATGTAATATATAAGAAACTATCAGCCTCGATTGCGGTAATGAAACCAACCTTTACCTAGGTTTCAGCCCAAATAATTGAGCCTTCTTCAGGAGATATACCTGAAACTAAAATTGGTTTAAGAGGGCATGATCTAGAAATAGAAACCGCATTTTTAAAATGTGACTACGCCTATTTACGCTGTTTTAGTTTTATTTCTAGGCCATGCCCTCTTAGACAAATTATAGATTCAGGTATATCTTCTGAAGAAGGCTCAATTATTTGGGCTGAAACCTAGTTAAAGGTTGGTTTTATTACCACAATCGAGGCTGATAGTTTCTTATACATTAGCTGCAAAATTCACTGCAGAAACGAATCTCGCACTCGCGAAACCTGCCACCACCAAAACAACACGAAAGGAGCTCCAGAAGCAGGAAACTGCAGGGCGAACTGGAATTCCAAAACCACTCATCAGTGAAGCGAAAGCCTCTCACAAGAAAACGTGGAGCCGTAACCACGAAATAGAAGAAAGAAATTTCATCAGAGTCTTGTTTCACACTGTTTCCAACTTCTGATCGCGTTTACGTCCCACGAGTGAAATATGGCGGGGATTCGGCGATGATCTGGGCAGCCATATCGTGGTATTCAATGGGCGCCATGGTTACTCTGCAAAGTCACATTACTACCGAGGATTATGTGATCATTTTGACTGATCAGTACTATCCCATATTACAAGGTTTGTTCTTCAATGGTGATGGTGATGTTCCAAGACGACACACACCTCGAATCGTCCAGGACTGATTTTGTGGACACGAGTATGAATTGTCGCACCTCTCCTGGCCAACAGACACCAGACGTCAATATTATCGACCCTATTTCGAAGAGAAGGGTGCGCGATCACTACCCACCTCTATCATTTTTACCTGAACGCGCCACTATTTTGCAGGAAGAATGATATAATATTCACTTCAAAACGATACAGGCCCCGTATTTACCACTTCCGAGACGACAGGAAGCTGTTTTGAATGCCAAGGCTATATTAAGCATGGGAAAGCGTTGTGTTTGTAGTTTTCCATATTTTTATCCAACACCTATATGTGTTCGGGAAAATAATCCGATTTGATCCAAATGACAGGTGTTTTCGAAATCTTTGTCAGAGGTCCATTTCTAGGGAATGAAAAACCCACCATCTCAGTTCCCACGTCACTAGGTGCGCACATCTTCATAAACTTCAAGCAGCTATTGCCCGTTGGCTTTTGCTTCAATTCAGCACGTCAGGGTATGGCGTTAGTATCCAGACATTGATCGACATGACATGACGGTAACTGATTAGTTACTAATGATTAGCGAGATAATGAGGGGTTGGATGCGGAAGGTTGAAATGATAATGACTTGGGGATGACTTGTCTCATCGCAAAGGGCCGCCTGTGCTTCCAGGCTTCGTTCCTTTTATATATCCCTAGGTTCCAGATGAGCCTGTTTCGAGACGTGCGACAGGAAAGATAAGCGTTGGTCGCCAGCGTCTTCTGTCACCGAGGGAGGGACGGGATGTCCTCAGTGACGTGTAACGCTCACCGCAAGGCTGTGCTTCTGTAGCCCTACAAGCTAGAACTGTATCTTGTCTGAAGCAGTGTAGGTCCAATCGGGACACGCATACTCCAAAATGGAGCAGTTACTACACAACCTAAGTGTAGAACACTATTCTTAGTTGCCTTTAACGAAGTTTTCACCGCAATGAAAGAAAATTTGATCAACTTTAAAAAGTTGAATGTAATGACCCCATTTTTTCCCAACTGTTAATTTTCGTCCAATTGCGTTCATTGCACGAGCAGTGAATATTATATAAAATATGTTTAAACAATTTTTATGGCAGGAAAACAGGAAACAGGAAATAACATAAATGATGGGAAAACGTAAAACATGAACAGCATAATAATGTGGTGTATTTTTTTCCTAACGGAAGGGGAAATGTGTTTCTATTCGTATTTTCAAACACGCTGATTGGACTCATTTGCTACAAGCTGTAAACAGTACTGAAAATTTAACAGTGCAAGCAGCGGCACGCTAAGGGCACGTAAATATGATTCTCATTCTGAACTGCTTTAGAAATGGAGTGGAACACGTGTCATTTGCAATGTAAGGTTGCTCTTTCAGAACCTCCACAGCCGATGTTGTTACAGCGTCTCCTCAGCAGCGCGTCTTCTGACTTCCACATCGTGTGAGTAAAGCGGAATAGCAATGCAACTAGCATCTGTATGCGTTTAACTTGCAGTGTTGCTGAAATTAGTAACAGACAGTCAGCATCAAAGAATACCAGTCACTGAAACGTTCGCCAATCAAACCGCAGTACATTTTTCAAGTGTGGTACATTTTTATACTGAAAGTGTTGTTAGTAAGTCCAACGTTTAATTTAAGGCTACCAATAATACACAAGCGCCTTATGAAGGAATGTATAGCGTTCCAGGAATTCCGACACTGACCGCTAGCTCTTCATGGTCTGACAGGCCATTTTTTTTTACCGTCCATTTTAATCGTACGAACATATTGCTTAATAATTTAGTTTCTCATCCGTGAGCTGAAATACCTTGGTTACAGCACAACTACTTCATGTACTATGCGTTAGACCAAATAAATTGCAACAACCAGCAAGAATGGTCACTCCAAAATCAGAGGATGTGTAGAACAGCGGAAAAACAATAATCCAAGTTTGATCGTTTGTCGCACCATTGGCTGCAGCTTGCGATCTAGCCTCCTACGTATTGAGAGATATCTAAACAGCAGCCTCTACGCCAGTGAGATTCTAGAGCCTGAGGCACGGCACCTCTTGCAGACAGATCTAGATGCCATGTTTCAACATAACATGCCACGACGTCTAGTGCCTTTATTTGCAGCATTTGCTGACTTCACTCTGTACTGAATTCTCAGTCTGACTGCATGATTCTGTGATTCTAATTACACTACTGGCCATTAAAATTGCTACACCACGAAGATGACTTGCTACAGACGCGAAATTTAACCGACAGGAAGGAGATGCTGTGATATGCAAATGATTAGCTTTTCAGAGCATTCACACAAGGTTGGCGCCGGTGGCGACACCTACAACG
The DNA here is from genome assembly GCF_021461385.2 of Schistocerca piceifrons. Taxonomy (NCBI): domain Eukaryota; kingdom Metazoa; phylum Arthropoda; class Insecta; order Orthoptera; family Acrididae; genus Schistocerca; species Schistocerca piceifrons. The sequence continues at coordinate 137,567,863 of NC_060140.1, forward strand.
TGCTGACATGAGGAAAGTTTCCAACCGATCTCTCATACGCAAACAGCAGTTGACCGGCGTTGCCTGGTGAAACGTTGTTGTGATGCCTCGTGTAAGGAGAAGAAATGCGTACCATCACGTTTCCGACTTTGATAAAGGTCGGATTGTAGCCTATCGCGAATGCGGTTTATCGTATCGCGACATTGCTGCTCACGTTCGTCGAGATCCAACGATTGTTGACAAGAGTATGGAATCGGTGGGTTCAGAAGGGTAATGCGGAACGCCGTGCTGGGTCCCAACGCCTCGTATCACTAGCAGTCGAGATGACAGGCATCTTATCCGCATGGCTGTAACGGATCGTGTCTCGATCCCTGAGTCAACAGATGGGGACGTTTGCAAGACAACAACCATCTGCACGAACAGTTGGACGACGTTTGCAGCAGCATGGACTATCAGCTCGGAGACCATGGCTGCGGTTACCCTTGACGCTGCATCACAGACAGGATCGCCTGCGATAGTGCACTCGACGACGAACCTGGGTGCACGAACGGCAAAACGTAATTTTTTCGGATGAATCCAGGTTCTGTTTACAGCATCATGATGGTCGCATCCGTGTTTGGCGACATCGCGGTGAACGCACATTGGAAGCGTGTATTCGTCATCGCCATACTGGCGTATCACCCGACGTGATGGTATGGGGTGCCATTGGTTACACGTCTCGGTCACCTCTTGTTCGCATTGGCGGCACTATGAACAGTGGACGTTACATTTCAGATGTGTTACGACCCATAGCTCTACCTTTCATTCGATCCCTGCGAAACCCTACATTTCAGCAGCGTAATGCACGACCGCATGTTGCAGGTCCTGTACGGGCTTTTCTGGATACAGAAAATGTTCGACTGCTGCTCTGGCCAGCACATTTTCCAGATCTCTCACCAATTGAAAACGTCTGGTCAATGGTGGCCGAGCAACTGGCTCGTCACAATATGCCAGTCACTACCCTTGATGAACTGTGGTATCGTGTTGAAGTTGCATGGGCAGCTGTACCTGTACACGCCATCCAAGCTCTGTTTGACTCAATGCCTAGGCGTATCAAGGCCGTTATTACGGCCAGAGGTGGTTGTTCTGGGTACTGATTTCTCAGGACCTATGCAACCAAATTGCTTGAAAATGTAGTCACATGTCAGTTCTAATATAATATATTTGTCCGATGAATACCCGTTTATCATCTGCATTTCTTGTTGGCGTAGCAATTTTAATGGCCAGTCGTGTATGTGTGCCCTGGCGTGTCCCTAATACATATCATTCTAATCACTTGTCTCCTTCTCGGTGCTGGAATTTTCACAAACGGTAGTGTGCAAATGATGTTGTTTCCCTATAAAACGTGTAGCGCAAATGATGTTAAAACTGATTTGATGGCTGTTTGGCTACTGACTTCCGAGGAGAAATAATTTTAATCCAGATTTTTTTCTTTGGGGAAGGATGACATTTCGGCGGTTGTCATTCAGATGTCATTGAATGCTGGAATACTGTTAAAAAACACTATATTTTCCGGCACAGTCACATATAATTTCTACAAGACCGACTCTCATTGTGGCTTTCTCGAAGTGCTTGGGAGTGAAGTACTGCTTCCTTCTTATGTAGATACTCTGTGAGGGGCGAAGCCGTAGTCTCTTGTCGAAATTACGTATTGTATTACATTAACTGATTCAAGAAATTACAATACTGTACAAGTTGTACACATGGCATTGGGAAAAAACAAGTACACAGCTTTACAAGTAAATTTTTACATTTTAATTTGTTACAATTTGTTTTGTTACATGAAAGCATGTGTAATATTACAAGTGTGTAACAGATATCACTTTGCACTTTCGCTTGTATGGTGTGTTGCAACTTGTCTTTACAATAAGATCAAATAATACTCGTATGTTGCGCAATGGTATATGATGGGAGCAAAAACAGGAGGAAACACAGATCAGTACGTTTCATATATTAGGAAAACATACACTGCACACAATTATCAGGCATAAGTGAACATTTATTAAGTAATTAGTTAAAATTTATAACCTGTTTAAGAAAATCACTTAGTGTGTTAAGCCTTGTTCCAATATAAAATTTTTAAATGTATGAACGAATGATTTAGCATTTCTGGTCCTTCAGCATCCTCCTGTAATTTATTGTAATTGGGACAGAAAATGAACCATTTTTAAAACGCTCACTGTCTCTTTTCTTTGGGATCATATTATTAACAGATATCCATTTTTCGACACTCCCCCCACGTTCACCGCCAAAAAATTTCGAAACAGAATACTTTATAATAAGTGAACTAAGAATGGTGATCATTGCTGTGACATAAGACACGAATTTTATTATACAGCTATCAGTTCACGATCAAGAATGAATAAACGTTATGATGGGTAAATTGAACTACGTAATTCACGGAAAATAATCGTCATGTAAATAGTAAACCAGATGTGTTTTATTTTTCAGAAGATGGAATGTATTGTCTTAACAGAAACATATGCTAGATCAGTACGTGCGCCATGATGTAGCATTTGTGATTTCTTTTTCTCTAAATTTTGTAATTCTCTAATTCATGAAAGTAAGGAAAGGGTTCTGCATAGCTATTAGCTTTTGTAGAACGTGGTTTTCAGACCGCTGCTTTAATGTAGTCCAAAACTGTCAATAACTGCTGAGCATGGGCGTTTTGGGTGAGTGGGGCTCATTAACGTTAGTAACTAACATACTTATAAATGTAATGTATGGTGTAATAACAAGACCTGGGACTTTTAGGTGCAAAAACGCGACGAAAAAGGAGCAAAGGAAGTGCGAATCCGAAGACGAGAAAGGTGGTAATTCCAAATGTGAAAATTTATTACGTCACTTACTTTTTAGGATACAATAAAGAAGGCAGATGCTCAGCTGGAAAGATACTCGTGGGATAAGTGGGCGCTTTTCATTATTCTACAAAAAAAAAGTATAAGTGACGCATGAAAATCTGTGAATGAAATACCGCTCATAGGGGAGCTCGGGGCGGAACGGGATACTTAATGTTTAACAATTTGTATAAAATAAGGGAACACAAGGAAACACTTCTTAAAGCTATAAAAAACACCTTGTAGTGTAGCCTAATGTACCTTATTTTAAAATCACTTAAAACAATAAATTTTTCATTTTTTACTATTTTTCAAAGAAAGCCTTTCATATTTCCCGTTCCGCCCCACCCACAGGACAGAATGGGATAAGGTTATTTTTTGTTAAATTATTGCATAAACGTTGAATTACGAATATCGTATTAAACTATGACAAAATGTTGTATAAAAGGAAATTCAGACTAAGGAATGCGTAATTTAAACAATCAAAAAGTCATTCTTCAAAATAAGAAAATATTTCAGTGTCATTCTGAAAAATGTACAGTGCTTAATAACCACCAAACCACTGACTACTAGTCCTTTCGACAATAGTCACAAATCAGTAGTTCCTCTTCATCTTCACTGTCTATGCCAGCACATGAATTGTGTGCCCACTTGAAACACCTCTGGCATGCGACCAAGCCCTCATTAGAAACGGAGTAGAAGTCCCCACATTAGAGACACTCAGCATCCTCTCTCTCTGATTCTCTCTGCTCCATCATCTTCTTCCTTTTATTTTTCTTAAGGTCTTTGATGTCTTCTGTTTTTTTTTGGGTGTACAGTTTGATATTTTTGCCTTAAGTTGCATTGCACCTGACGTCTCTGTCCTGACATTGTTCATATTTCTGCACCCTCCACCTTTCTGTAGGCCTACTTTACGTGCGACAGCATTCTGCAGTTCCTTCTTATAAGGAGAATCTGTTAATACGACGGTTTTTCCTTCTGGTCTTGTAGTCCGCCGAGTATTTTGACAGATTAGTGGGACTGGAATGACAGCCTCGGGCGATATCTGGAAAGCTGAGTTGTTCGGCGAACGTAGCTGGCATCCATGAACATCCAGGCTGGGGGTCAAGGATTGAGCCTTGGTCAGTCTTAGTCATAGGCCTATTAGTGGCAGGTTCAGTAGACACTAGAGAGCCTGTAATCAGTGTGTTAGATTGTCAGTCTGTAGAGTTTGTAGTCAGACTTTTGCAGTTTTCGAACTGAATATCTGTTGGCGCTGATGGGAGATAGTCTGCGTCTGAAAACACATTCAGGTCAGACGGCCATATTCCAGTTCTCTTAAAGCCATTTATAGCCGTCGGCATCGTTACAGCAAGTAAAAACGCGGCCCCAAATAGCGATGATATTTGGAAAAGAGTGACAACTTTTCCTGGATGGCTCCGTAGCCATTTTTTTATCTCTTCACTGTAATGACAACTCAGGGGCTTGAAAAATGTTACGTCCAGGGGTTGTAATATATGTGAAGTGTGTGGCGGTAAACAAAGGAGGACTACACTATTGTCTCTAGCCATATCAAGCAGCTCCATGTTTTTAGTGTGAGTTGAATGTCCATCAACAATTAGAAGCACAGGTGATTCTTTCGTGGCCTTAGAAAATCCCACAAACTTTTTAAATCATACTAGAAATAATTCGCTAGTGATCCACCCAGAGGGGTGAACTTCAGACCAGCCTCTTGGAGGCAATCCAAGCTCAAATTTTTGTTTCTTCTTCTTTCTTGGAAAGATAAACATAGGCGGCATCTATAACCCAGAGGCAGACCTGCATATGACTGCTGTAACGGTTTCTGCACGTTCTGAAGATGTTACCGTTCCTACTTGCCTTTTCCCCTAAGTGCTATTATTTTCGACTGAATTTTAGGATTAACTGTCAAGCCACTTTCATCACAATTGAATATTTTATCAGCAGTCAGCTTGTACTTATCAATAACATTATTGAGAAGAGAGTTAAACTGTGAAACTGCTACTTTGTTGAATCCCATTGCTCGAGCTTCGGAAGTATTTTCTGGCTTGCCAATAGACAGTGTAGGATGCCTCGTAGTAAATCCTTTAACCAAGTCTTGTCCAGCTAGACAAGTTTGTTTGTCAAATCTGTGTGGTAAGCCATTTCTTTCGGCTAGTTGATAGGCTAGTGATCTGAGATTTTTCATTGTTAGACCAAAAAGTCTACTTTCCATTGACATGAAATATGTTACCAGCTCATGTTCTTGTTCTGCAGTGAACACCTTTTTAAATTTCCCATCTGATTTGTCAATTATGTAGTCAGGATTATTCGTAGCTTTACGCACACACCTTTCCAATGTTGATTTCGGTACGTTGAACTGCTTAGATGCTTTTAAAAATTCCATTTGGGAAGATGAAACGGCTGAAACTGCCATTTCCATTGCTTTTACGTCTCATTGCTGTCTATCAGTCTTTTTCATGTACATTCTCACCATCTGGTACAGCAAGGGGGAAAGAAAAAAGAATATAGTTTGCTTTGTACTTGCATCAAAATATGACGGGGCAGAACGAGACACTATCCCATTCTGCCCTGTCCCGTTCCACCCCAAGAGCACTTTTGAGGTTAACAACTTTTATGGAGTGTAATAACTGTCGTATTTAAACGCATTAAATAACTAAAGTATTACAAATGCCACGCACTTTAAGGGAATGTGTCATTTTAGGGTATATAATTAACAATTAACAGCTTATCTGGCGTTGAAATTCACCAAACGTTGTAACAACGCAAGCGGTAACGTGACGGACAACAATTCACTTAGATCTCGCACTTCAAACTAAATCAAAAAGGCTGCCCTGACTTCCCTTCCATTCGGAGAAATATTTACGTGCCCATACAATAGGTTGCAGCCCTGTCAAGCCTAGAAAAGAGAAATTTCCCACTGTGCCCCACTATCCCGTTCTGCCTCGAGTTCCCCTATTTTCAATTCATTAGCGATGATTAAAAATATTTATTTTCCATCAGATGACAGGAATTCAGAACAACTCTTTCATTTAAAAGCTAGCTTGAGAACGAACGGAAAAATATCTGTCTTTTATTCCGTTTCAAAAGTCAAAATGATGGCAAAGTTTGGATACTTGTCTTGTATGAGAAGCTCTTTCATGGCAACACCCGACAATTCAGGAACGCGTTTTAACATAGGGTAAATAAAATCTATCATCAAACGAAGAAGAAAAAATGCTACACAAGGTACTGACACTGGAAGAAGGTACAAGGAGAAAAAAAATCACAGGAGTGGCACATTGATGTTTTCTTTGTATAGTCATTAACATCCATTCAAACAGAAAAAGAATTAAGAGTGTAGCACTTGCAACACCCACGTCTGGTAATAGCAGAGGGTGATAGTTTTGTCAAATCTAGTTAGAACGAAGTTTATTCCTTTCTTAGATACGCAGAAGATATACACATTGTCTTTTAAGAGAGTCTACGTTTTGTTCCAGAAAATTGAACTTGCCGAAGACGAAGAATTTACAACGTATGTAATGGATATCGGAGCTGTTTATCAGAATACAAAGCAAGTGAGGACCATAGTCATTAAGAACACCAGGTATGTTGAATGAAAACTAATGTGCGTAATTACTTACTACGTCTGTCCAAAAAGTTCCGAGACTGATTTTATTCCTGGCGCATAGGCAACGTCAACCAACACCACGTAGACTACACGCCTGTGCGCACACTTGTGACGTCACGTACTGATGGCCGGGTCTGTATCGGAACGCTCCTGTTAAGCACTCTGCAGCTATAAGAACTTTACGAGTTTTAGAGCTGAGACCGCACAGGGATTCTCGTGCTTTCCTCTTCTACATGTCCTTGTAATGGAAGTATGGAAATTTATATCATTGCGTAAAGTAACTGAACAAAAGTGCCATATGATATTTCAAGTTGCAAAATTATTTTGACGATTTGCCTTAAATACGCGTTTCTAGTCTTAAATGCAAACTGTAATTTTAAATTCTGTCTTTTACCTCAGGAGCTACGCTTTCTTGCAGTAAAAAATCGGCAATATGCAACTAGAAGCAGACGTTTCCGGTTTTAAATAAATCAGCTGGAGCTCCTACAGAATTTAAGAATCTGTTTCTCTGGTTATTTTCGTAAATTTTCCTCTCCACTTCAAAATTTGCTGACCTCACACGAAACTCAAATCATCGACGAAATGAAGCACCTCCTGACATAATGTTTAATAAATAAAAAAAACCCGAAAAAATATTTTATTTCCCTGTTTCTCCAGAACTTTAGCACCTTAAACATGAAACGATTTTTTCTCCTATATCCTTGGTTGGAATTCGTGTCTAAGAGTGCTGTTAATTTAATCATAATGCACTTACCTCGAAATTCTGCTTTCTATACTGCTTATGGTAATCTGTCGAACACAGAACTCATTAAAGCAATTTTCTAAGGTAGTTTACTCAAACTGAAATTATTTCCGAATAGCTGTATATGTAAAACTGAACAAAATCATTCTGTAGCTTTTCCAAATGAAAGTACTGAAAACTCAATAATCTGGTAAGAATGATAAAGAATACTAAATATTTTCGAGTCACACTAATTAATATAACTATTCTGTGTGACAATAGTTGCAAATAGTAGAGACATTTCACAGCCAGCTTCGTGTTAACCTCGCAGCAATAGTCCAGAATTAAGAAACAAATGATACTGGTACATGATACATAACTGCTTTTAAAAACAATTGGCAAATGTGGTGCAATGGAAACAAATAACACGCTACAAATTTATTGTCATTTACTTATGCTTGAATCATGCATAGACACAAATTCCTGTCTGGAAATAGCTGCAATCCAGCGATTTCTCAACTTCACACATTTGGGAAATCGAAACATGTGCACTTTAATGCCTTTTTGGGATTTATCATTTCCCTGGAAAAGGAAACAGCACTTGTATCCCATACTTCGAAAAACTGTAGGCGAATACTGTATGAAATATATACCACTTTCACCTGTCACACGCTTTCAACACAACATACACGCCAACAGGACTGGCAACTGAAGATAAGATGGCCAACAGTTTGTGACGTCACGTGCCAATATGGCCGCTGTTCGTAGGCCTTGCATCCAGAAGGCTTTGCGTTAGCGGGGTGACAACGGTGGCAGCTTGAACTAACAACTGTAAACAACAGATCTGCATTCGGCTAGTCATTTATGAGCAACCAATGTTAAGTAGTGGACATGCGACTGTCGTGTGTCTCCGAAGCTGTGTCACAAACAGCAATGGAGCAACATTTCTAAGTTACGTGTTCAACACATTATCCAGAATGTTTTGAAGAAGAGGCGAGTTCATCTTGCACTTGACTCCGGACAAAACCAATGACGCGCGGACGTCTGCCACGGACTTGACTGAAACGCAAAACGTGGGTAATTCTATTCTAAAGAAGAAGTACATGACGGGTGACGAGACATACTGTTATCAGTACGAAACTACCAAAAACGGCAACGGGCAGAAATTCGTATTACGGACCAGCGCTTTGACGACATAATGGACATTCAAGCTGGTGTGACCCGCGAGTTGAACAACATCTCAAAGAAGCAGTTTCCTGACAGTTTCACATGGTTGTGTGAACGTCTTGTACATTGTACGGAGGTCTACGAGAAAAAGGGGGTGGAGGTGGCGAGGGGTGAGGAGGTCCTGCGACTACCTCCTGTGACGTCACATTGTGAGTGCTATACACAAGCACAGACGCGACGGGCTAGGAGCTGGCAGTGTTGTTCAGGTTTTCATTAACATCGAAGTGGGCTAGTGCACCATTGTGTTGACGCCACACAATTTCGCGGACAAGAAGTCTCCAAGAAGTGTGGCAACACACCTCGCAGGAACACTAGGTAACGTGGCTCAGTCAAACGAAGAAGCAACAAATAAGTTTTTATTAGATAGATTTTGGACAATGCCGGCAAATACATTCACAGAGAATTGTTGCTGGTGGCCATCGACATGGATGGCGCAGGATATGTCCTCACTCCAGACATGGCTGTTGCTAACGCCCTCATGGGTGAACGAGACCTCATTCGTGGAACAGTACAGACTGTGTGAAGTTCGGCACTGCCGCAATGCCGTGGATAATTCATTGACAGAAGTGAACGTGGGGCTCAAAATCCGTTGGTCCCAGTGCTTCCACAGGTTCTTCATGACAGGGGTGTAAAACCTGTTAGCCGGCCGAAGTGGCCGTGCGGTTAAAGGCGCTGCAGTCTGGAACCGCAAGACCGCTACGGTCGCAGGTTCGAATCCTGCCTCGGGCATGGATGTTTGTGATGTCCTTAGGTTAGTTAGGTTTAACTAGTTCTCAGTTTTAGGGGACTAATGACCTCAGCAGTTGAGTCCCATAGTGCTCAGAGCCATTTGAACCATTTTAAAACCTGTTCTAACTGTACCCTCAACTTTGTATCGTTCGTAGTGTGTCTTTTACGGGCAAGTTGACGGGAGCTCATTGCTAGATGATCGACCACACAGTAAAACACCATCTCTTTCACGTCTGGTGTTGGCGGGAACCTCAGCCGACTCTCTGTGGCGTGAATGACCCTGTCTCTCATAAGTTGGTATTCACGAAGATATACGTCTTCCAGTTAGGATGACGTCTGTTGGGAAAGTGTTTTCTGAACATTCGTGCTGGTTTACGGGCAGTACCTCCTGCCGTACCATACGTTAAATGAATGTGTGCCAACTCTCGTGGCGAGTAACGGTCCATCTTTGAGCACGCGTTACTGTACACAGTAACACTCCTCACCATGGACATATCACAAACAGTCTCATGCAGTGGATAACTGACACCAAGGATAGTGATGTGCGTGTGGTACAGGTTAATGCGCCGGTGCGCTGCATGCAGTCTTAGTACGACACAGGTGCTGTGAGCTCAGTATAGTATGTCTGTTTGGTGGTCAGGGGTGTGCGCTGTTTCTCACCCGCTGCCTGTTTCAGTTACGACAGACACTCGGGATCTTTGTGAGAGTGCGGCAGAAATGCATGCACCGTTGGAATACAAGCACCGAGACTAACAGTCGTCGTTTTGAACAATTACTACGAGCTACGTTGTTGTGTGGTGTACGCTATGGATACCCAAAGCACAATAAATATGCATTTCCGATCAGAGCTTCCCCATCTCTATGCAATCGGCTGTGGATCCACTGTCATCTGTTTCAATTTGACTCGAGAGGTTTGAGACACCCTGTATGCTTTGATTTTGGTAGCAACTTCATTATTTTCCGTGATTCCCTTTCAACGCCCACCTCTGTAAGTAACCTTTGGCAATTTACGCAATTCATCTAAAAGGACATTTTTCTCGTGTTGATCCAATCGATTACATTTCTCTCTTAAATAAGCAAAAAAAAAAAAAAATAAAATAAAATAAAATAAAATAAAATAAAAACAACGAAGAAGCTCTCAGCATAGTTTCTGGGAATACCGTGATCGACTGTGTAAACTGTTTTCAGCTTGCTCCTTCACAAACCATAACTTTCTAGTGATACTAAATTGATCACTATCATTTTAAGACACTAATGCATTGATCCATCGTGGAGCAAATATTGTACAATTTGACCTTAATATCCAGACAGTCACCATTCTGAGGGCTTCTCATATGGAAAAACAAGTTCTGTAGTGTACAGTACAAAGTAGAGTATTACTTAATATCCACCTGAAGTTACTGTAAGACGCCATACAGCTATCCAGACGTATTTCTACACTTAAATATCTTAAAGTTTTGCAGAATACTCTATAAATGTGATGTGTTTGACACAAAGTCTGTAAAATAACAAGAAATCCGTGGCAATATTATAGGAAAAGCCACTCAAACGTAGTTCTGTTCCTCAGTTCGTGAAATCATCATAGTTTGTAATCTATACCTGCTGACACCTTCACAAAAATTTAATTCCTGTCGACACAGCATCTTTTCTGATCTTTATTCTGGCAATTTCCTTGCAGCAGAAAGATTAACAGACAGGTCGGACGTTTGTCCAGGGAAAGAAGGAACAGTATCTTGTGTCACCTCGAGAATAGTACTACGAACTGTTAGCGCAGAAACATCTGCTCTCGTCATTTTACCTTCAGTGTTTAAGTGCTGCTTAGGTGTGAAATTTACGCAATGAATTGCTCGCAACTACTTAGCCCGAATGTTTGTGTCCTTTGGTTATCAAAATGTTGAAATATTTATTTCCTTGTTCGTCTTGACCACATGTAATTTCCTGAACAACCTGGTACACAAGTATGCGCCATTTTGAACACCTACAACAAGTACCAGACCGATATATCCTTTCAACAGCAACAAAAATATGCTACTCGCGATTAAGCAAAGTCTGTTTGTATTTATCTAGTATCTCCGGTTGTTCGTGTACTGTGTCCTAACATCAAGACACATAAATGTTTAAAAAAAATTCACCTCCTTAAAAGATCAGATACAGATGATGGTCCTCACAACGTCGCTAAAAGCTCACTGAAAGCATAAATCCTGCACTGGAAACCTAAAGGATTATCTCGACCCTCAGCACTCACTTCGTGACGTCACGCACGCTACCTTTCAGTTACCGCAGACTCTACGTACTGTAGGCTACGTTTGTACTCAGGTGGAGGAAGACTATGTAGATAATGTAAAACATTAAAAGCGCCATCTTGACGGTTCTCCATTTTTTGCTAATCCAGTCTCGAAATTTTTTAGACTGACGACGTACGTAATTGTAGGTGAAACTCTCATAGCCTTTTGTAACCACCGTTCCGGCTGTGGAATGACAATGCAAGCCCAGCTCAATGTTGGTTCTATTGATATCATTTAGTACAGCGTTAAACAGAGAACCCAACGATACAATATTTTGAAAAAAAAAAATTTTATTGAACTTCTCATTTTTAGTAAGTGCACCAAATGTGCAGCGTGCTTAACATTGCCCTTTCCTGTATGCAATATTAGTAACAATCATACCGCAGTTCATACGTATATTTATTTCACAGTATTTCAGTCGTTTCATTTCACTTTTATCAGTTTAATGTATCATCACTTATTTTCCTCGGAAAGCAAGGCTTCTAAGACGCCGAACGAGACGAAGAAATGTTGTATATCATCCACATCAAGTCTTCAGGACGCATACTGACCGGTTTGTAAAAAAGAAGTACGAAGGCTTGAAGCAGAGAAAATGTTTCCAGCACCAAAGTCATCTATTCGAAACTACATCAGAAGAAGAAAGGAAAAGAGAATCAAATAAATATAGTAAAAAAAAAAACAAGAAGCTAGAGAAGACCTTGTTATTTACTGCACTGATGTCGAGAATAATTAGTTGTAATGATATGTAGAAAATGGCATTCTAACTGAATACTGTATAAGGAACCATCTTCCCTATCCATTTTCTAAATCAAAATTAAGTGGCTTTATTTTGTAAGAGGATCTAAGATTGTCAATGACGAGCTCATCAAAGTCTTTTAGGATCTACGATATATATTGTCATATACAGACGATAAATTGACTTGAACAACTTAAGGCTGCTGGAAGTCAGCGAGGGCACTCCAAGATAGAAAATCAGAGAAACAATGCAAAGAGCACGTAAAGTGTTAGCGATTAGGTTGCTGGAGGTAAACCCTAACGCTAGAGCCTTGTGAATGCCAGACGCTCTGGGCACTGCTCCAGAGCAGAAGTTTCGCTTCAGCAAGCTTGGCACTTACCCCAGAGAAACACAACGTCAGTGGCTTTGCACCAGTTAGAGTCAGATGGGAAATGGGTAAAAATGCAGGAACAGCTGTACCCACCCACGAGAGGCCTCAGGGCAGTGCCAAGTGGCGTATAACACTGTTGTTGCTAGCTATAATAGGAAGGACAGTGACGTTTGGCTTTCAACTGAAGTGAGTGGGTTAGGGTTTGTTAATGTAACGGGCAGAAACATCCTCACCTAGAAAGCAGGAGGAGGAGAAGGACCTAAACCTCGTTAGCTAGAGACACCAGAGAAGTGCAGAGCCCCACGCTAGGTTAGCCGATACATGTATAGTGCCGGTGGATTGCTGGCCCCATTATAGACAGGGAGGAATCTTTAAAAAACGCTTGTTATTTGTATCCTCAGAGAGTTGAGGTGCCAACTACACGTCGTACGTCGTCAGCCTCGGGCAAACTCCGACAAGTCTGTTTTTCTCACTTGGAGTACCGCTCTCAAAGTGCTTATTTCTACAGTGCTCCTGCTGATTGCTGCCTATGTTAGCTCTCACTCAACAAGATCACACACTGACTTCTGTTCTGCAGCCAGTTGCATTCTTTGCTTTTTCTAATGTGTATAATTAGCCTTCAGTGTAATAGTTAGTCTGATTTGAAATAAATAGTGATAAACAGAGCCCTGAGTTCCTAGAATGTTCTGCTGGGAGCATCCTATCGAGTCCCAAAACCCGCGCCTCTTATAGGTGTCCTGTGACAGTGTTTGGAACTGATCCAACCAATCAGCCTGCATTCATTGGAAGTTTCTGCATTTGGTCGTGACCGCTTGGAAGTTGCAGACTGACCTGTAACTCCCTGCACTGCCTCTATCCGGTGTTGAGACACCACAGCATTCAATGAAAATTTTTCCTAGATCTATTCGAAGAGAAAATCTAGGGTTCACAAGCAGTAGGCAGAAAGCGGCACACATTACAAACGTCATTCTCATGTCTACTGCTGGTCAGTTTCTCCAGCAACACAGAAGGTACGGGTTTAATGGAAGGAGCTCCTCCTGTATTTATTGCAGTAATCCAATAACCATAGTGGATTCAATGAGATCTGTTAAAACAGCTGGATGGATCATTTTGCTGCATCTATGAAACGATACAGGAAGATCGAAATATTTTCTTCTAGACGGCTACTATTCATATATAACAAAACTCGAGGTGATAAACTAGGCATGAGAAAAAATTTTGTTCGTTGCCGGCCATTAAAACTGAGACGTCATGAAAGCAGCAAGCAACAAATGTCCGAGAGCACGCCAGCAACTGACGCTAACCACTAGTCCACATTATATGTATCGCAGTTGGTAGCAATATTGCCTCTCGCCTTGTTCGGGATTCCACGGCTCTCATGCGAATATGGATCCAGCGGGCTTAGCGGGGCCACGCTCAAGCGCCATAAAGGATCTCAACGGCCTCACGCTCCTAGCACGCAAGACGATGAACGTACAGGGTGTATAAAAAAGAATTCAACCAATTTGAAAATTCGTACAAACTTATTCATACGATCTACAGACTCAATCTTGGTGTCATATTGAAGGAAAATAGGTCAGCTTTTGATTCATGTGGTATGCTAGTACAGAATCGTGCCACAGCAAGCGCTAGCGGCAGTAGCAGGAAAGATGGCTGCCTTTACTGGTCCCAAACGTGCTCGCCGTGTGTTTTGAAGAGTCTACGTCTGCGACAACTGCGGAACATAATTCTCGTACAAAATTTAGTAAGGTCTTCCCATTAGGTATATTATTTATGAGTGGCCTAAGTGTTTTTATTGCGAGTAGATTTCACTCAGACATAACAAATCCTCAGGTTACCGAGCGAGGTGGCGCATTGGTTAGCCCACTGAACTCGCATTCGGGTGGACGACGGTTTAATCCCCATTTGGCCATCCTGATTTAGGTTATTCGTGATTCCCCTAAATTACTCCAGGCAAATGAGGGGATGGTTCCTTTGAAAGGGCACGGCTGACTTCCTCCGCCACCCTTCCGTAATCCAATGAGACCGATGACCTCGCTGTTTGGTCTCCTACCCCAAACAACCCCAACCCATGTGTCTGATGACACTGTAGAGTGAGTAAGACAAAGCTTTGTGAACAGTCCTTTAAAATCGACCTGACATACTTCTTGAGAGCTTGGTACCCCATATTTGATTATTTAATATGTGTTACGAAAACGGTTGAATCTCAAACCATGCGAGTCTACAATGGTGCAAGAACTAAAAGATACCGATAGGATTGCTTGTAACGATTTCTGCGTGGAAATGTTACATCTTTGAAAAGATTATCATCAGTGATGAATCGACTTTTCACTTAAGTGGAAAAGTTAATAAACACAATTATAGGATTTGGGACAGTCAAAACCCAGAGAAATCCCAGAAGCACGGCAGTTATAGCTCAAAACTGAATGTGTTTAAATGGGGTACAACAGATAGGTTTACAGACCTTTCAGTTTGCAAGCTAAACCTATCAACAGAATGGCGTACTTAGATTTGCTGAAAAAATTTTTAGGCCCCCAGGTTGATGTGATGGACAAGAGCGCAGTGTATAGTTTATGCAAGATGACGCACCACAACACTACCTCTCCAACGTCTGGGATTTTCTAAATGTGCCCTTTTCAAGTAAGAGGATTGGCTGAGTTGCGCCAGTTGCGTGGCCCCAAGTTCTCCTGACCTGGCGGCTCTTAACTTTTCTCTTGGGAACTCATCAAGGATATTACGTTTCTTCTACTCTTACCGGATTTCCTACCAGAGCTCAGAGCTAGAATCGACCTCGTAAGACGCGCCTGACATGCTGCAGTAAGTTTGGGAAGAAGTCGCCTTCAGATGGGACCAATAGAAGTCCCATTGAACCTGTTCAGGTATAAGGTAATAAATTGACGTTTTTTGCTATAAAATGACACAAAAACCATGTCTGTAAGTTAAATAAATAATAATATCAGTTTTCATAATTGTAAACTCCTTTTTCATACAGCCGTTATCGTTCATACTACACGTCCTATAATGAGCCGTTGACGTACAATACCTTGTCGTCTGCTACTGGTTCACGACAGTAGCACGCGAACGGCCCGTCAGCTCCGCCATTTGTGAGACATGTGCCAGGCCATAACAATCTGCCCTTTGCCAAAGTCGCTTTTGCCTGTCGATTTTTCCGTTTGCGACCTGCATCGTCGCTAGAATGATTCCCTGCTCCTGTTTGCTCCAATTATACTGTTTTATTACTGTGTCATTTGCCCACAGTACCACCAGGAGCTGTGAGCAGTGGTCATTATGTTTTGGCTCATCAGAGTAAGTATACGTTTCGATACCTCGACAGCTGAAAACGTTAGGAACACTGGCAGACCAACAAAATATTTCTGCTAGGCTTACATGCAGGGCCACTTGTTGAAAACTTTGTTTTTAAGATTTTTAGTTTCTGTCACTGACACGTCAGTTTTGTTTGTTTATTTTTGATCGTACCTCGACTCCACTTCATATGTTGCTCGTGACGTTGCAGTTTTCAACAGTAGTAGTTTCTGCAAACTTTCAATGTCTGTCTGAAGCGCGAATCACTGGGAAGTAGGAAAGTACATATTTTTCTGTCGGATGCCAATATTTTTGTTTCTATTGTAGAATGTAGTGAAACGTGAAAGAGATGTTTCATGGTACTAATTCAGTGCAAGCATTCAGTATTTAAGCATTCCATATTTGATTTTACTGTAAACATGTGTAATGCTCAAGTTAATTGCACAACAAAAGAAATTACCAATACAAGATATCTGCAAGAGTTTTTCTCTTACGTTGTGTATCACTTCCAATGTCTCTTAAGTAGTTTTAGTTGATTATTGATAACTTACATCTAGCAACAGTTAGTGATTACAATGGAGTTAATGGTATGGAACCTTTGCAGTCTCGCTGAAATGAGGTACTACTGGAAATGGAAACTCGTCGAGCCGTTAGTCACAATTAGAGGACTCGCAAGAGAAGTGTGTGAAAATATACTTGAAATTCTCCCAAATAAAGGAATTGTATTTGGAATGTCTACAGCGGAATGTGAAATGACCTTCAACACGAAAAATATTCCGCTTGGTAGCTATACCATAATAGCAGAGTAAGTATCTTGAAGAACTTTATTCCAATAAAACAAAGATATGTACAAACAAATCCTTTTTTTTACTTTCTGGGTGGATTTTACAGAAAAACATTAAATTCCATACGATTTAAATTATGAAAGATATTCATTTAAGAAGTACAGCAATCAACCAGTTTTTTAATGTAATTTTGTTTATACCAATACGAGTTTAGGGCTTTTGCCCATCTTCTGTGGCGTAATACATATTTGTATCTTCACTAAGCACATTGTTGAAAACATCGACTACAGTTTGGGTGCTGCAGTTGCACTGTGCAAAATAACAGTACTGTTTATTTACTACAGTTTGTGAGACGTATACACAGGGTTTTACAAAAAGGTACGGCCAAACTTTCAGGAAACATTCCTCACACACAAATAAAAAAAAGATGTTATGTGGACATGTGTCCGGAAACGCTTAATTTCCATGTTAGAGCTCATTTTAGTTTCGTCCACCTACGCTCAATGGAGCACGTTATCATGATTTCATACGGGATACTCACCCTGTGCTGCTAGAACATGTGCCTTTACAAGTACGACACAACATGTGGTACATGCACCATGGAGCTCCTGCACATTTCAGTCGAAGTGTTCGTACGCTTCTCAACAACAGATTCGGTGACCGATGGATTGGTAGAGGCGGACCAATTCCATGGCCTCCACGCTCTCCTGACCTCAACCCTCTTGACTTTCATTTATGGGGGCATTTGAAAGCTCTTGTCTACGCAACCCCGGTACCAAATGTAGAGACTCTTCGTGCTCGTATTGTGGACGGCTGTGATACAATACGCCATTCTCCAGGGCTGCATCAGCGCATCAGGGATTCCATGCGACGGAGGGTGGATGCATGTATCCTCGCTAACGGAGGACATTTTGAACATTTCCTGTAACAAAGTGTTTGAAGTCACGCTGGTATGTTCTGTTGCTGTGTGTTTCCATTCCACGATTAATGTGATTTGAAGGGAAGTAATAAAATGATCTCTAACATGGAAAGTAAGCGTTTCCGGACACATGTCCACATAACATATTTTCTTTCTTTGTGTGTGAGGAATCTGTCCTGAAAGTTTGGCCGTACCTTTTTGTAACACCATGTATACAATATATCACTCGTTAGATGCACTAACGAGAAATATATTGTAAACTTGAAAACATACAACTCGCAAAGTGTAGTAAACAACATTGTTATTCTGCAGAGGACAGCTGCAATGTCCAAACTGCAGCCGATGTTTTTAACCATAAGCTAACTGAAGATTTTAATATGTAATACCCCAATTGCAGATGGGCAGAAACCCAAAACGTGTATTGGTATCTCATGTACCATTGCGCTCTCGATGTAACACATTTGTTAGTCGTGACCCCTGTCACTCTGCGTCCTGTGATGTAGAGGTCCCCACAAGACTGATTTGCCTAAGACAACATTGTCAATTAGGTGATAAGAAAATTAATTATTAATTCATAATGGGTCCAACGATTAAGTTACGATGGATAGTTATGGTGCTATAATAATATAGGCGATATCAAGACTACTAGATGAAAAGTACTGTGAGACAATTTGTTTATTTATCAAATGATACAATATTAGGATCCCCACAAGCGTCACATATGCTTGTAAGTAAATCTATACAACTTCTTTATTTACCAACTGATACAGTATTAGGGCCACAAGAAGCTTCAAATACGCTTGAAAGTAAACCTAGGTGAAATGGATTACTACAAGGAAACATATAAACCTAATAATCAAGAGAAACAAATTCAGTTTGAAATGAAATGATAACTGGTGGAGGAAAGACTGGGGTTGAATTAAGCATCTTAACCATTGCACTTTACTGTCTCCTAACTTCACGACACATGGTCTCACAAACTAATACATCAAATGAATGACCACTTAGTTCTAATGAAATAAGAAAAGAAAGATAGAAGATTAGTACCATTTGCCTAAGTTGTGTTCCCGAATTTAAACAAATTACTGTTGATTTTAGCCCCATGTTATCTACCTCGATTGTCATCTCTGTTCCTTCCGATGTGAACTCAATGCTTTGCATTGCGCAGTCCTTACCGTGGCTGACTTTTTGGTTATGGCAACAGACACCGCGGTCCATATGCAAGTCTCGCCCTTGCCTGACATGCCAGTAACGGATGAAAATATAATCCTACCACAGTCTACATCTGTCGTCCATCAGTGGCCCTGTGTGAGGTCTGTGATATCACTCAGAGCAAACAGCAAATGTTTGGTTGTAATGGTGGAAAGCTAGAGATTACTGAAAACTTTCTAAGCAATTGCTCTTTAGGAGCTAGACTTGACGGCAAGTCTGTCCTCTCCTAACACCGAATAGGTGATGAGATCGGAACACTGACTCCGTTTTCTAGGAGCTTCTAACTGTGAAGACTGAGACTCTCCACCTGACCTTAGAGCAGTGCGTCCTCTCCTCGACCCAGACCATTCACTGGAAAAATACAAAGACGTAGCTCTTAATCAAATTAGTTTACAATAAAGTTTAATCTCCAAATGGTGTGTCCAACAAAAGGAGCCAACGTGACTCTCCCTCGCCTAAAGCAGAAAGTGCACCCAAAACCCACCCATTCATTTCAACACGCTAGAACTAAGTTTCCTCTCCCACAAGAATTAAGCCAAATACCAAACGTGTAATTCTGAAGGCTTCTGTGATGTGATGAGTCCAGAGATGATGCTGTCAAACCGGAAAGCTGTGTCACGTGCATCCCACCATTTCGGGCTTGACTCAGAAACAGCATCTACATTTACATCTACATGGATACTCTGAAAATCACATTTCAGTGCCTAACAGGTGGTTCATCGAACCACCTTCACAATTCTCTATTATTCCAATCTCGTACAGCATGCGGAAAGAATGGACACCTGTATCTTTCCGTGCGAACTCTGATTTCCCTTATTTTATTATGATGATCGTTTCTCCCTATGTAGGTTGGCGTCAAAAAAATATTTTTGCATTAGGAGGAGAAAATTGGTGATTGAAATTTCGTGAGAAGATACTGCCGCAACGAAAAACGCCTTTGTTGTAATGATGTCCATCCCAAATCCTGTATCATTTCAGTACACACTCTCTCCTGTTTCGCGATAACATTTTGTCGACGTACACCGTCAATGCTGTCTGGTAAGGATCCCACACCGCACAGCAATATACTAAACGAGGACGGACAACGTAGTGTAGGCAGTCTCTTTAGTACGTCTGTGGCATTTTCTAAGAGTCCTGCGAATAAAACACAGTCTCTGGTTAGCTTTCCCCACAACATTTTATATGTGTTCTTTCCAATGTAAGTTGTTTATAATTGGAATTCCTAGGTATTCAGTTGAATTTAAAGCGTTTGGATTTGACTGATTTACAGTGTAACCGAAGTTTAACGGATTCCTTTTTGCACTCATGTGGATGACCTCACACTCTCCGTTATTTGGGATCAATTGCCAGTTTTCGCGCCATTCAGATATCTTTTCTAAATCGTTTTGCAATTTGTTTTGATCTTCTGATAACTTTAATAGTCGATAAATGACAGCATCATCTGCAAACAACCTAAAACGGCTGCTCAGATTGTCTCCTAAATCGTTTATATAGACAAGGAACAGCAAAGGGCCTACAACAGTACCTTGGGGAACGCCAGAAATCACATTTGTTTTAATCGATGACTTTCCGTCAATTACTATGAACTATGACCTCTCTGACAGGAAATCACGACTCGAGTAACGTAACTGAGATGATATTCCAAAAGCACACAGTTTCACTACAAGATGCTTGTGTGGTAGTGTCAAAAGCCTTCTGTAAATCTAGAAATACGGAATCGATTTGAAATCCCTTGTCAGTAGTGCTCAAGACTTCACGTGAGTAAAGAGCTAGTTGTGTTTCTCCCGTCTGGCTAGCCGCGCCGTCTAACGCGCTGCTTCCCGAATGGGAAGGCGTGTCGGTCCCCACCACGAATCCGCCCGGCGGATTAGTGTCGAGGTCCGGTGTGCCGACCAGCATGTGGATGGTTTTTTAAGGCGCTTTTCCATCTACCTCCGCAAATGCAGGCTGGTTTCCCTCACTCCGCCTCAGTTACACTATGTTGGGGATTGCTGTGCAAACAGTGTCTCCACGTATGCGAAGACCATAATTACTCTACCACACTAACATTCGGTGTTACACTCATCTGGTATGAGACGTTGCCGGGGAAGTCCACTGGGGGCCGAACAGTAGTCGGACAAGGTTCGTGTCGCCCCACTCTCCATTGTTGCCAAATTTATTCAAGATGGCGGCGATGACGTCATCCAAGATGGCGGCATGTAGACTTGGCAACAGCACATGACGTCATTCAAGATGGCGGCTTTTGGCGGGAAAATAGGACAATTGTGCTGCATCCATTAACCTAACCTCAAGAAAAAAGGGCGGGAAATTTGAATTTTGGCGGGAAAATAGGCCAATTGTGCTACGTCCACTAACCTAAGCCTCCAGAAGAAAAAGTGGCGACAAGTTTGAATTCCAACACGATAATGCATGCAAAGACTGTACTTGTCTTTATTATTATTGATTATCATTTATTAACATTCACTATCATTTATTATTATTTAAATAGACCAATTGGGCTACATTCACTAACCTAAGCCTCCAGAAAAAATAGGCGCCAAATTCAAATTCCAACAGGATAATGCATGCAAAACCGTACTTCTCTTTTATTATTATTATTCATTATTAATGATTATCATTTATTAACATTCATTATCATTTATTATTATTTATTATCATTTATTATTATTTATTATCATTTATTATTATTTATTATCATTTATTATTATTTATTATTATTGGCCTGCTTCCACTAGAAAATTCCCTCCAAATTCCAATTCCAATACGATAATGGCTGCAAAACCTTCCTTTTGTTTATTATTCATTATCTTTTATTAATATTCATTATCATTCATTGTCATTTATTATCTACCTCCATCATAAAATTGCGCCAAATTCCAACACGATGTCTCGAAAACTGTACTTCTATTTATTATTATCATTTATTATTTATTCAAGATGTCCGATTTTCTCAGCGAGAAAGCCAGTTTCCTCACATCCATAACAAAAATCTATCACAAGTTCAAATCCCAACACCATAATTGATCACATGTACGAACGTTCCCCGTCACTTATCTTTTTTCACTGGTAGCCTATCATAATCGTGTCAAATAATAAACAGCACTTATAGTAACATAAGTCACGTCCTTTGATTTTGCAGGTGGGAAGGGACTGAAGACTTTATTTCAAGCAGTACAGTCAACACTAGTTCTCCAACACAGCCAGCACACACATTGTGCGCGCTGGCTCTTCTTCCCGTGGTGGCACATTGAAGTGTGAATGTATAGTACGAGAGGACTTACTGTCCTCCCCTTGTTTCCACTCACAATAACTAGACGGAACAAGTTGTCTGTTATAATTGTTTATTACATTAAACGTTACAACTTGCACAGGCAGCGCGCCAACTGCGGCTCCTGGCTTAGCTGGAAGACATACACGCCCGTCCGCTACGGGGTCTCGCAGCTACCTGCTCAGCCGTTACAACGGCTAATCCTACCTGTGCACACAAAGGACCTGGGAGGTCCACTTCCGCACATAGGTTGCAAATTCTTCCGACAGGGAGCAGACTATACTGGACAGTCTGACCTGGCCAGTCTGAAGCTGCCACTAGATGGCAGTTGGAGTGAGTAGCAGAGTCCAAACATACTCCCACTCTAAAATGAGTTTTCTCATTTTACAAATACCAAAATTTTAACAAACAACAAAACCAAAACAAGTAAACAATAAAAAATATAACTAGGTACAAGATCAATGCACATAAAACATGAATACACTAACATTTTTTATAAATAACCAACATTTAAACAAACATCAACACCAAAACAAGTAAACAATAAAAATATAACTAGACACAATATCAATGCACATAAAACATGAATATACTAACATTTGGGATGCCCACATCACCAAACACCACTGTCATGCTGCATGTGAAACACGATGGGTACTAACATGCAGGACACAAAACAATAGAGTATTAATATTATACTGCATAAAAACATGAAATCAATACTAACAGCAGTTAGTCCACAAGAAACATCCACAGCCTCCCAAGCTGATTTTATGAATTGTGAGGTTATTCCAGTAAATGACAATTTGGCAGTGGCTCTGTATCATATAATCACTACACAGATCTGAGGGAACACTTAACTGATTCACTGTTTAGGTAAGGGACACAATTTTGCTATAGGCCTCTTAATATGCCCATTAGCAGTTTTTACCATTACCACACGCACACACTTATCAGGACCGGGAAACAGCTGGTCAATGACACCCAGCCTCCACACCAAGGGAGGCAAATTATCCTCCTTGACCAGCACATGATCGCCGATCTGGGGTTGCCATGCTCCTTCCGATGTCCATTTTTTGCGTTGCTGCAGATCATGTATATATTCTGTGGATCACCTCTTCCAGAAGGACTGATGCAACTGCTGCACAAGTTGCCATCTGTGCAACCTGTTGGCGGGAACCTCAAGGACAGAGGGTTCAGGATGAGCACAAAGGGGCTGTCCGATTAGGAAATGACCAGGAGTGAGAGCAGCAGGAGAATCTAGGTCATCAGAGAGAAGACACAACGGCCTTGAATTCAAGCATGCTTCTATCTGAATTAACACAGTAGTCAGTTCTTCAAATGTCAACACTGCATTGCCGATAACGCGTTTGAGATGCGACTTCATGCATTTGATTCCTGCCTCCCAGAGTCCACCAAAGTGAGGGGCACGAGGTGGAGTGAACCTCCAACTGATTCCCTCTGAGGTCGAATAATTCACCACACCTTCAACAGTAACATCGTTGGAGAGAAAACGTTTAAGCTCATTGTCTGGACCTACAAATGTGGTACCATTGTCACTGTACATGTGAGAAGGTTTCCCTCTTCTTGCAATGAATCTCCTTAGGGCAGCCAAAAATGAACTTGTTACCAAGTCACTAACTAATTCTAAGTGGATGGCCTTGGTTGCCATGCAAATGAATAAAGCAATATAAGCCTTGGTGGTAACTTTACTCCGCCTTCCACCATGCTTTACAGCAATAGGGCCTGCATAATCTACTCCACAGTGCTGGAATGGATGAGACTGGTTTACTCTAGCTGCAGGTAGCTGACCCATGAGTTGAACTGCTGTCTTGGACTTAAGCCTAAAGCATTTTAAACATTTTGTGATAACTCCCTTGACTGTGTTACGCCCATTGGGGATCAAAAACCTCCTACGCAACATAGCCAACAAAATTTGTGACCCAGCATGCAACAGATTTTCATGTTCACATATTATGAGAGTTTTGTCAAATGATGCATAGGCGGTACGATAATAGGATGGCGCTCATCATATGGTACACTAGCATTCATTAATCTCCCTCCCCCTCGTAAAATACCTTCGGCATCAACAAACGGGTGCAAATCCCTTAATTTGCTATTATGTGGAATAGGGGAACTGTCCATCAGCAAAGCGATCTCATTACCATATTCATGCATGAATGCAGCGTATTCCTTCTGCAGATTCGGTTGCCTTTTAAACCTCCTCTCAAGATGCGCTAATCTCCGAGATGCTTGTTGTCGTGATTCGCCTAATGATTTACAGTCAGGTTTCACTGGTAGTCAAACCACAAATCTCCCTTCTTTATCTCGTGCCGTGTGGCGCTGAAAGTGAGCCTCACATATTTTACCCTGCTTACTAATCGTTTTCGTAGACAGTTCCTCTAACTCCCAAAATCTTTGCAGCTTGGCATCTAAATTGTCACCTCTAACAAAGCACGAGGTCACTGTAGAACGAGGCATGTTGCATGAAACTGAAGGCATCCTACCAGACAAAATCCAGCCAAATTTTGTTTCGACCAGTGAGGGATGACCTGGTTTCACCAGCCTTTCCTTACAAACAACGTCAAAGAAAACATCAGCACCAAGAATTAAATCTACTGTGGCAGGCTTGTTGAATTCTTGATCAGCGAGCGGAAGATTACATGGGACATTCCAGGACCTTGTGTCTATCTTGCTCGCTGGTAGGTCACTGGTGACATGATCTACGACAGCACAAGTGGTTCTGACACGAAAGTCGTTGACCCTAGACGACAGTTCAACATCACAAGTGTAAGACACTGAGGCAGCAACGGCATTGTTTATGCCCTTCACAGGAAACGAATGTTTACTTCGTTTCAGTTTTAATTTCTCTGCCATGCCCTTAGATATAAAGGATAGCTGACTCGCACTATCTAGCAGAACTCTGCAAACCTGCTGTCTACCCATGCTGTCTTTAATGTTGACAACAGCTGTTGCCAACAAAACATTACAATGGGTGTTTGCCTTCCCGTTCGTAGTTTGATGGGCCAGGGAATGGCCTCCTGGTTCACTATTCTGCCCATTCCTTGGTTCAGCAGGCTTGTGGAGCAGTATGCTGTGCCTTCCTTTACAGGTCTTACAAGGAGAAATCCTGCATTTAGTCGAGAAATGACCAGAGCGGATGCACAAAAAACAAAGCTTATTTTTTGTGACATATGCCCGCCGCTCATCGACATTTAGTGCTTGAAACCCCTTGCATTTAGTGATAGTATGAGGTTCACTACAAAAATTACATGATTCCTCAGCATCAGCATTAGCGAGATGAGCCCTCCTCACACATCTCGTTTGATTTAAATTATTAACATTTTCTTGCAAATCCCTTGAGGTGTTCTCCCTGAACCTGATCAACTCAAGGGCCTGACACTTTGTTTCCAAAAAATCTATTAGTTGATTTAATGTGGTGAATGTCGACCCAGACATCTTTACCTCCCATTCATGACGATCTGTGGGTCGCATACTGGACAGAATCTCTTCCGAAAGAATAACTTCATGAAGTGGAATATCAGGTTTGAGAGCTTCTAAGGCCTTCAAATGGCTGCATACGTGATTAATTAGTTGCCTATAATCGCTCGCTGCGCCATGGCCGACTGCAGGCAAGGCCAACAAAGCCTTAGCATGTCTGGCTGCAATTATTTTTGGGTTATTATACCTCTGCTTACTAAGTCCCCAGGCTATCGCTAGATTTCCTGCTGTGACAGGTATAGGTTTCAAAAGGTCTTTAGCTTCACCTCGCAAGGACGAATTAAGGTAGTGAAGTTTTTGAACGTTATCAATGGAATTGTTATTCATAATGAGGCTCAAAAACGTATCCCTGTATGATGACCACTTAAGGTAGTCACCTTCAAAATTTGGCAAGTTAATAGCGGGTAGTTTCAAAGAACTGACACTGCCTGATGGATTCGAGCCCAAAGGCTGCGGAATCTGGGTGTACCTCTTCATTGAACCCTTGAGAGTGGATTCAACAAAGTCCCACGAATCCTCGAATTCTGCCCTGTCCTTACTGTGATCTGCTGATTCGTCTTCAATTTCCAGCCGTGTTTGAGACGACTCAAAATCAGTCTGAATCCGAGTCAATCGATTTAATTTTGATTCCAACATTTCGATGCTGGCACTGTCTGCAGACTGCACAAAGCTCGCTAAGCGCGCGAGAGCGGCCTTTGCTACACCTCTCTGCTTGACTAATTTTGTTTTCTCTGAGGGCTCCATTTTAGGACCAGGAAGATGATAGCAGGAAGCCAACAGTTGCACTTACCAGGCTGCAGCGGCAGTACGGACTGGAACAGCAGCGGCGTCACGGGCACGGACACCGGCAGCTGGCGTGGCAGGCGTTGCAGTCTCCGACGGCGCGAAGTTTCGGCGGGAGCAGGAGGTGACGTCACCGACGATGCTGCACCGACGCGTTTCTGTGCCTCCCGCGTTTGAATTAGAGACACATTAAATGTTCACAAATATGTCCCCGATCGTCGTTGTTAAGGCTGTTATTGTCGAAGTCCCGAACAGGCCTTGGGACACTCGATAGCAGTCAACAACGAAACCGATAACGTGCGCAGCTCAAACGTGGTTTTTTAGAAGTTCACAAATACCGGAAAATAAGTCCGCGCGAACGTAAATTCCGCGTGGTTACTGTATCCGGCCCGGAGGACCAAAAAATGTGCGCGCGGGCTCTTCTTCCCGTGGTGGCACATTGAAGTGTGAATGTATAGTACGAGAGGACTTACTGTCCTCCCCTTGTTTCCACTCACAATAACTAGACGGAACAAGTTGTCTGTTATAATTGTTTATTACATTAAACGTTACAACTTGCACAGGCAGCGCGCCAACTGCGGCTCCTGGCTTAGCTGGAAGACATACACGCCCGTCCGCTACGGGGTCTCGCAGCTACCTGCTCGGCCGTTACAACGGCTAATCCTACCTGTGCACACAAAGGACCTGGGAGGTCCACTTCCGCACATAGGTTGCAAATTCTTCCGACAGGGAGCAGACTATACTGGACAGTCTGACCTGGCCAGTCTGAAGCTGCCACTAGATGGCAGTTGGAGTGAGTAGCAGAGTCCAAACACACATCTTTGATATCGCTGTGGAGTCCCCACGACGTCCGCGCTCCAACTGAATTAGTTCAAATCCTCGCCACCCTCTGGCCAGCACGCGGAGACACTGCCGACGCCTGTCACGTGAGGCGGCCGGCCACTCGCACTGGACTGGTGGTATGCTGGGGGCGAGCCCAGTGATCGCTCCCACATCGTAAACATGTTTTCGCTGGGTACGCTGGAACTTGCCGAGTTTGACATCACAGCGCTCCCTTGTCCGCTCACCACGTGTATTTGTCGCCTCCGCACGTTTCCCGCCAAAATTGTTTGCCTCGGAGCTGAATCACACAACGGTCGGCCGTTCCCTGCCACACTTTTGGCGCCAAAGTTGTTTTCCTGGGCACGTTCAAACCTGTCGATGCCGACCGCTCACCGTCCACCACGTGTCCTTGTGCAAGCGAGAACACAGTGCTACACTTTTGGTGGCAAAGTTTGCGCAACTGTGGAATCCGCCATGGGTATATAACAGCACGTTTGGTCCGTACTAGAACGCTCGCTAGTTGACTCTCTCTCGCACATGCATAATAACTGTACAATCGCTGCACCACCGCCCCGCTTACGTCACACACCCTCCATACACGTGACGGAAATAGTCTTCTGTAAATACCTAAGTACTTAATTCCATTTCGCTTTTAATCATATTAAATAATTCAATTTACAATTTCATATAGGTATGCAAAGGTGTTCAACTACCTAATTTCAACTACTTTTCGAGGACCAGACAGTCACCTCTCCCTAGGAACCAGCGCCAAGTTTGAAATCTGCCAGTAAACAAAGCTCACTTGCACTTTTGCCACCAACCTAAGAAAATTGTTGCAAACGAAGCTCATCACCACTAAACTAAGTCACCAGCACTCAACCTCTTCCTACACGTTTTGGGTGAAAGGACTCACCCTGCACTAGGCCCATGGATGGAGGAACCAATTTACTTTATTTAGGAATGGAGTATATGTTTCACACCGACATGTTCCACACCATACAGACCTGCAAAACACTCCTACATCATTCATTTATAATGCTCTAGACACACGCTTGCTAATTGTAAACAGTTAAAAATAACTCATAGCACAGCCTACAGACATGCGAACCGCTCATAAATAATGCAAAACATTTACGTTTACATAGCCAAACAACTGCTAATTTTCCGCAATAATTTCAGTGCATAGGCTGATGGAAGGAGGAACGAGTGTACTTTATTTATTTGCGATATATCTTTTTGAAACTTTTGCTTCTCATACGTTTCGATATGTAAGGCTGACCTAACGCATGTTCTGAACTCCAGTAGTTCACTACACTTGGCAACACAACCACACCCATCAATATATTCATTCCAATCCAGACCTGTAACTCCTCTACAGATAAATTTGTCCATTTATTTGTCGACTCACTCACAGTCTGACCAGACTGCAGTTTTTTGCGCAAAAGCCACTCATAATGCGCTGTGCTGCTCGGGGAAGTAAGGATGGTCTGGACTCTATTTATTTCGATCCCTTTTATTTAGTTGTGGAGTATATTTGTCACAAAACAGCCGCACTGATCCGACTGTGATCATCTGACACAGGCCACAAACACGTAAACAACTCCTAATTTCACCACACAATAGCAAACAGCTCTTAAATAATGCAGTACACAATATCAGCAGACGAGCTCTGTACTCTTTAACTCTCCAAATAAAGCACCGCACAGTGCACAGACATGCTCGCAAAATAGTGCAACAGACGCGCCCAAACACCTCCAGCTGCAAACCGACCAAAAGTCTCTGCTCGGCCTCCCCCAAACATGACCTCAACACAGTCGCATTCGCACCTAGCAACGGAGAAATTGATATCGCCTATGCGCCTTAGATTACTCTCCTAGGCCGCACGCGCGTGCAGTCGGCAGGGGTGGGGGTTCCAGAGTCTCCAATCAAGTTCAGCTTCCGAGCGCTTGTGACAGCCGACCAGAAAGGGCACTCTCTTCTGACACATGTCAAAGCTGCATTGTTCTTCTCATGTATACCGCCGGCGTCTCAGGGCCGGACCTGCCTTCACATCTATTGTCAGAATAGCTCATAGCTCGTTGACACACACGATTAACGCGGCCGGGAAAACATTTACTACTCACATGCAACCGAGATGGTGACGCAAAACCAATCACTCTGATTTGTACTGCAGGCGCATGTAATCATTGAGAACACTCTATTTGTTTTTTGGAACAACTTATTTAACCATACAGTATATCACACTATCACAAAACACCCACCCAGATGTACCCTGGGCCATGTTGCACAGCCCACAGACACGCACCCAATCATAATTTCAGCACACACTATAGCAAACTGCTACTAAATAATTCCTCACACAGATGTGTAGATACGCTCAGTACTCGTAAACTATCCTAATAACGCATAGATAGCCGAGCCTGCAGATCCACTCGGAAAATAATTCAGCAGACGTGCGCAGGTACCCCCCACTCCGCACCCTGCCCACAGGATCGTGAAGTCACCCATCCGTCTGATTTCAGACCTCGCCAGCCCCTGCTCGGCTTCCACAAGCGTGAGTTGGCACGGTCAACGCACTCGTCAGCGGTCAAAGCACACACATACGTCCGTCGAGGACCGCGATTCGTCACAATCCCTAGCCGCGACCACCGAACGCGGGTGAAAGTCAGCTTTATATCAACGTAGCATAATTCCAAAGCGCAGCCTCCATATGCTAGACACAGCATAGCAGCACATGTCTTTACCTCCTATGACACAGTAGCACAATGCGCATTGCTCCTGACACAACATTACACAGCCCTTTAACTAAACATAACTACACATCCCTGCTCTCGCCTCGTCACGTGACCAGCCATCTAAAACCTTCTCAATATTATTCTTACTTTACAACATTTAAAAGAAAATAAGATCTATTTTACACCTCCCACCACACCTAACCTCACACCCGTCCCACCATCAACATACACAAACGTCCTCAGGCCTATCTTGACACTAATATATCACCCCACAACAAACCATGTCCATCAATCAATTTACCATTCTCATCCCCTCTTTTCGAATTACAAACGTAGCCTCTATCTAATCACCAATCAACTCATCTTTCTCGCACTTTCAACACTAAAATTAATTTTACACACACCCAGAAATACCAAACGCAATTAAAGAGTCAAACTTTTATACAGAGCATCAAGCATATACAACACTCACACCAATATTCAAAGCCTGGTCCATATTTACCAGCTCCACCTTGAATTAAATATTATTACCATTGCCGCAACATTCTGCCAGCACTCGATTTGTATCTATTATTCTGCTCTTAACTGTTGTCACTAGTGGTCGAATATCACTATCTATAGATTGCATAAATTGCCACATAAAAGAAAAATCTTGCCCCGCCATTTAGAGGATCCTATATACGAACACATAGCATCATTCAACTATCACTTCATCTTATCTGACAACTCATCCATCAGGCCTGGGGCAAGGTCACCCATTTCTTTCTTTCTTTCAGCAGCAGACAGCTATTTTTTTTACAGTAGTAGCTAAATTGCGCCATCAACTTAACATCAACATTCACGAGACATATCTTCAAATACGTAAACACTCTTACTCAAATACACAGTAGTCCCGCTGAGGACATGACCTTCCATATTACAGTTATTAATCCAATAACCACCGAAACAAGTACTAAATGCTCAAACTAACCCCATAGCGCCTTACAAAGCGAGCATCCGAGCGCCGCCGGCGGCACATTAAAGCCACATTGCTGCCCATCTAAACAGCCGTCCACTCAGCCCACAGGACCATCATGCTAAAGTGGGTTCTCCCTATACCTGCTCTCCAGCTATTGTCTAATGACATACAGTGCTCAAACGGATTCCTGAATAGCGCAGATCTCTATCTCCCCCTTGCATCTCCAACAGGACATGTAAACAGTGTCTCCCCCAGCCAGCAAACCCGACGTCATTCAACCTTCGCTGACATTTTCCGCTCACAAATATTAAAACACTCGCATATATAAAACCATATTCACTCCTGCCAAAACTCACTTAATAATAAAAAAGCATTCTCCCTTTCTAAGCATAGATGAGTATGCATTTGTCTTCACCCATCTGATCTCTACAATTTAAGTCGCAGAAAGACATATCTATTACCTTCTGCAACCTGTCTATAAACAGAACGGTCTCAGTTACTACAACAGGACCTTGTTTTGACCATTCGCCGGAAATGTGCGCAATGTTGTACGTCTCAAACTAGGTACAAGTACAACAGATCCTCAACACCCTATCATCTTTATCCTCTACCATCAAACAGTGAAAAAGTCACGAAGGCACTTATGCGATCTGTGGTGTCACCGCCAGACACCACACTTGCTAGTTGGTAGCCTTAAATCGGCCGCGGTCCGTTAGTATACGTCGGACCCGCGTGTCGCCACTATCAGTGATTGCAGGCCGAGCGCCGCCACACGGCAGGTCTAGAGAGACTTCCTAGCACTCGCCCCAGTTGTACAGCCGACTTTGCTAGCGATGGTTCACTGACAAATTACGCTCTCATTTGCCGAGACGATAGTTAGCATAGCCTTCAGCTACGTCATTTGCTACGACCTAGCAAGGCGCCATTACCAGTTACTATTGATGCTGTAAAACATGTACCGTCAAGAGCAATGTTCACCAATTATGGATTAAAGTTAAGTATTCCAGCAGCTACGTACGTTATTGGCTATTATAATTACCTTGTCCTGTTCCAGACCTCACGCCAGCCTGCGTGAGCTTAAATGCGTGCCTTTCGGCTTCCTCCTAGTGGATTGGCTGTCTTGCCAGTCCACAACACGATCCACCTCCAGCGCGGACAAACGGAATTCACAATACTCTCCCTGAATAACTCAGAGTGCGACCATCCAAGAATTCCTAACAGCTCGCCAAGTCCGACACCTCAAACTACAGATGCCTATATGAACAAGATCATATTAAATATACACACGCTGCAGAGACCCCTTTAAAATTTGATCACCCATACTCTAAGCGAATGAGAAGCTGCCTCTGGCCTTTGTTCAAACAGTGTTTTCTAACACGCTTTTGCACACTGCCGAGGATTTCGTGTTTCTGCCGCGACTTCGAAGTCAGTGTCTGATTCTAAACAGACATTAACACGGACTGATGCATGGCGTCTCTCAGGAAACTATACCTTGCACCTTGTAAACCATATTCTTACAGTCGATAGCATAACATTGAATGATTTTAAATAAAGGACAACCACAACACAAGGAAACTAGAAGAGCCTGGTGGCATTGTAGCGACTTCCCTCGAAAGTGATTGACCACCTCTACATTTAAACTCATATGTCGCAGTGACCGAATAGTTTATAACTCTGCGTTCCATTTGTAGTGATTGGTCATTTTTGCACACAAGTACGGGATCACCGTTATTCGGTGCTAGCAACCCCGGAAGTTGTGGCCCATAAACCAAAATTTGTCCCCCAACGCAAGCAAGCATTGTCAGTCAATCATTGTGTTGTACCCAATGCACAGATGCGATGGATAAGACAGCGCCGATCTACTGTAATATTATCCACCACAGATGATATCGCGAAAAATTTTACAGTAAGTCCAACACTGGCCAATCATGTGACAGCTTGTTTTCTTGATTTCAGTATCATAGCTAAACCATACATCCTCTACTTTGCAAGTATCATTGCGAACATTCATAGATGACTGCTCAGCACGTCCAGTCACACTTAATTCTCGAACACATAAAGACGATCAAATTATGCCAGACAACGCTATACATATTTCCAAGACCTCGCGCATAGTACTCGATCAATCTCTCTGCGTATGGCGGTCACATGGCTATCTAGTCCTCTTACGCTAAAAGACCATCATCACCTCGGCATTGACCAAGCAGATGCCAAACTGAGATTCATTGGAAGAATCCTAAGGAAATGCAATCCGAAAACAAAGGAAGTAGGTGACAGTACGCTTGTTCGCCCAATACTGCTCAGCAGTGTGGGATCCGTACCAGATAGGGTTGATAGAAGAGATAGAGAAGATCCAACGGAGAGCAGCGCGCTTTGTTACAGGATCATTTAGTAATCGCGAAAGCGTTAAAGATATGATAGATGAACTCCAGTGGAAGACTCTGCAGGAGAGACGCTCAGTAGCTCGGTACGGGCTTTTGTTGAAGTTTCGAGAACATACCTTCACCGAGGAGTGAAGCAGTATATTGCCCCCTCCTACGTATATCTCACGAAGAGACCATGAGGATAAAATCAGAGAGATTAGAGCCCACACAAAGGCATACCGACAATCCTTCTTTCCACGAACAATACGAGACTGGAATAGAAGGGAGAACCGATAGAGGTACTCAAGGTACCCTCCGCCACACACCGTCAGGTGGCTTGCGGAGTATGGATGTAGATGTAGATGTAGACCAACCTAACCCGCAACATCGCTACCCAATTATTCCTCAACCGAGCAGACGAATACAGCTACACTGCACCTCTCTTGACTGCATAGAGCTTTCCTAGTCCTAACCCCTCCAAGTGCACCACATTTCTCGAAATGTAACCAAGTCTTGGAGCTTAGCACACCATATCGATCTATAGTAACAGATCTCAAAGTGCCTTAATTTAATAGTATACAGTTAAGAAGAACAAGAACGGAGCGATATTTATACACAACGTAGTTCGACACATTTTTAAGTAAATCATCCAATCTACCATGTGTAAAGTATTGTTCTAGAGTCCAGGATCGGTGCATCGAAGCTTCCAGTAGGAGAGAGAGAGAGAGAGAGAGAGAGAGAGAGAGAGAGAGAGAACATAAACACACACACAATCCTAAGACTAGAACGTTCAGCACTTAAAAACGGGCGTAACCTTAGATCGCTTACTTTTCCGTCCTGTCAGACATAAATCCTTCTCCCCGGTCCCCCTACGCTGAGCTATCTCCACCCCAATTGTAAAACTTTTCCTTTCTATGATACGAGCCCAATATAGTCCTGTGGACACGTCTAGTGCCCAATGATCACACCAGATCACGAGTCAGAAATAATACTATTACTCAAAATGGCTCTGAGCACTATGGGACTTAACATCTGAGGTCATCAGTTCCCTAGAACTTAGAACTACTTAAACCTAACTAACCCAAGGACATCACACACACCCATGCCCGAGGCAGGACTCGAACCTGCGACCGTAGCAGTCGCGCGGTTCCGGACTACAGCGCCTAGAACCGCATGGCCACCGCGGCCGGGTACTATTACTCCATCAGGTCTATATAAAAATGATAGTTATTAGCAGCCGGTACATCCTACAAGCAAACAGATACGCATAACAGCAGCGTCCAACATTTGAAAATTACGTCATCCCGTCTCCGACTCTGTAAACACCCGTACGCAATTTTCATCGAGCGACCGGTTGTATATGATTGTTAAGTATTTAGCTATACTCTGAAAGGAACCTAACAGGTATACATCGAGACCGGAAGACTTGCTTTTATTAAGTGATTTAAGTGCTTCACTACTCACTGGATATCTACGTCTAAGTTAGTCGTGTTGGCAGCAGTTCTAGAATCGAATTGCCGCGCGGGATTAGCCGAGCGGTGTAGGGCGCTGCAGTCACGGACTGAGCGGCTGGTCCCGGCGGAGGTTCGAGTCCTCCCTCGGGCATGGGTGTGTGTGTTTATCGTTAGGATAATTTAGGTAAGGTAGTGTGTAAGCTTAGGAACTGATGACTTTAGCAGTTAAGTCCCATAAGATTTCACACACATTTGAACACAGAATCGAATTCTGAATTATTTACTTCGTCTTCTTTAGTGAAGGAACTTCAGAACGCTGTGTTTATTAACTCTGTTTGGCAGCACTGTGTTCGACAGTGTCTCCACTGCTATCGCGCAGAGAAAGCATTGACTGTGTCTTGGCACTAGCGTAATTCCCATACGAACAGAATCTCTCTGGATTTTCAGCCAGGTTTCGAGACAAAGTTACTTTGTGGAAACTATTATAAGCATCTCGCATTGAAGTCCGCGCTAAATTTCGAGCTTCAGTAAAATATCGCCAGTCTAGGAGATTTTGCGTCCGTTTAAAGTGGTGGTGGTGGTTAGTGTTTAACGTCCCGTCGACAACGAGGTCATTAGAGACGGAGCGCAAGCTCGGGTTAGGGAAGGATTGGGAAGGAAATCGGCCGTGCCCTTTCAAAGGAACCATCCCGGCATTTGCCTGAAACGATTTAGGGAAATCACGGAAAACCTAAATCAGGATGGCCGGAGACGGGATTGAACCGTCGTCCTCCCGAATGCGAGTCCAGTGTGCTAACCACTGCGCCACCTCGCTCGGTGCGTCCGTTTAAAATTAGTAAGTTTTTCTCGTTGTTTCTGCAAAAGTGTTCTGACCCGTTTTGTGTACCATGGAGCATCAGTTCCGTCGTTTGCCAACTTATTTGGCGTAAATCTCTCAATTGCTGCCGAGTCTGTTTCTGTGAATTCAAGCCGCATCTGCACACACTTACATTGCTAATTTGGATGGAGTGGAGATTGTCTCTCAGGAAGGCGTCAAGTGAATTTTTATTTGCTTTTTAGCGGAGGTATATGAAATGGGAGATACGATACTGCGTGAAGAGTTTGACAGAGCACTGAAAGACCTGAGTCGAAAGAAGGCCCCGGGAGTAGACAACATTCCATTAGAACTACTGAAGGCCTTGGGAGAGCCAGTCCTGACAAAACTCTACCGTCTGGTGAGCAAGATGTATGAAACTGTCGAAATACCCTCAGACTTCAAGAAGAATATAATAACTCCAATCCCAAAGAAAGCAGGTGTTGACAGATGTGAAAATTACCGAACTATCAGTTTAATAAGTCACAGCTGCAAAATACTAACGCGAATTCTTTACAGACGAATGGAAAAACTGGTGGAAGCCGACCTCGGGGAAGATCAGTTTGGATTTCGTAGAAATGTTGGAACACGTGAGG
The DNA here is from genome assembly GCF_021461385.2 of Schistocerca piceifrons. Lineage (NCBI taxonomy): Eukaryota > Metazoa > Arthropoda > Insecta > Orthoptera > Acrididae > Schistocerca > Schistocerca piceifrons. Next base: position 137,603,945 of record NC_060140.1, read on the forward strand.
CAATAATGACCTTACGACTTATCTTAGAAGAAAGATTAAGGAAAGGCAAACCTACGTTTCTAGCATTCGTAGACTTAGAGAAAGCTTTTGACAATGTTGACTGGAATACTCTCTTTCAAATTCTGAAGGTGGCAGGGGTAAAATACAGGGAGCGAAAGGCTATTTACAATTTGTACAGAAACCAGATGGCAGTTATAACAGTCGGGGGGGCATGAAAGGGAGGCAGTGGTTGGGAAGGGAGTGAGACAGGGTTGTAGCCTCTCCCCGATGTTATTCAATCTGTATATTGAGCAAGCAGTAAAGGAAACAAAAGAAAAATTCGGAGTAGGTATTAAAATCCATGGAGAAGAAATAAAAACTTTGAGGTTCGCCGATGACATTGTAATTCTATCAGAGACAGCAAAGGACTTGGAAGACCAGTTGAACGGAATGGACAGTGTCTTGAAAGGAGGATATAAGATGAACATCAACAAAAGCAAAACGAGGATAATGGAATGTGGTCGAATTAAGTCGGGTGATGCTGAGGGAATTAGATTAGGAAATGAGAGACTTACAGTAGTAAAGGAGTTTTGCTATTTGGGGAGCGAAATAACTGATGATGGTCGAAGTAGAGAAGATATAAAATGTAGACTGGCAATGGCAAGGAAAGCGTTTCTGAAGAACAGAAATTTGTTAACATCGAGTATAGATTTAAGTGTCAGGAAGTCGTTTCTGAAAGTATTTGTATGGAGTGTAGCCATGTATGGAAGTGAAACATGAACGATAAATAGTTTGGACAAGAAGAGAATAGAAGCTTTCGAAATGTGGTGCTACAGAGGAATGCTGCAGATTAGTTGGGTAGATCACATAACTAATGATGAAGTATTGAATAGAATTGGGGAGAAGAGGAGTATGTGGCACAACTTGACAAAAAGCAAGGACCGGTTAGTAGGACATGTTCTGAGGCATCAAGGGATCACAAATTTAGCATTGGAGGGCAGCGTGGAGGGTAAAAATCGTAGAGGGAGACCAATAGATGAATACACTAAGCAGATTCAGGAGGATGTAGGTTGCAGTAAGTACTGCGAGATGAAGAAGCTTGCACAGGATAGGGTAGCATGGAGAGCTGCATCAAACCAGTCTGAGGATTGAAGACCACAACAACAACAACATATTTTTCGTTTATTTTTGGAGGATTTGGGTGTTACAATACTCAGTCTCGCTACGACAACCCTGTGTTCACTAATCCCTGTGTCCGTGCTGATTCTTATTGTTAGCTCAGGAAGCATTATCTGGCGCCCATTCACCCGACGTCTGATACTGAAAGCTAATGCCCTAGCTCTGCCACTCTGCACTGTCCGTGCGTAGTGTCTACAGGCAAGGTGGCTCTGCCGATCCAACCGGGCAGGTACCATGAGCCACCGCCTGCTGGTTGTGGACCCTCCACGGCCATCCACGCACGCCCTGAAACCGCCTGCACGATACTCAACCGCAGTCCCGTGTTGCACCTCCCTGCCACCCAGCCGCCCGTCCGCAGGCGAACGGACGGAAGTTTGAACAGAAAGCACCTACAACGTGCTGACATGAGGAAAGTTTCCAACCGATTTCTCACACACAAACAGCAGTTGAGCGGCGTTGCCTGGTGAAACGTTGTTGTGATGCCTCGTGTAAGGAGGAGAAATGCGTACCATCACGTTTCCGACTTTGATAAAGGTCGGATTGTAGCCTATCGCGATTGCGGTTTATCGTATCGCGACATTGCTGCTCGCGTTGGTCGAGATCCAATGACTGTTGGCAGAATACGAAATCGGTGGGTTCAGGAGGGTAATACGGAACGCCGTGCTGGATCGCAACAGCCTCGATCACTAGCAGTCGAGATGACAGGCATCTTATCCCTATGGCTGCAACGGATCATGCAGCCACGTCTCGATCCCTGAGTCAACAAATGGGGACGTTTGCAAGACAACAACCATCTGCACGAACAGTTCGACGACGTTTGCAGCAGCATGGACTATCAGCTCGGAGACCATGGCTGCAGTTACCCTTGATGCTGCATCACAGACAGGAGCGCCTGCGATGGAGTACTCAACAACGAACCTAGGTGCACGAATGGCGAAACGTCATTTTCTCGGATGAATCCAGGTTCTGTTTACAGCAATATGATGGTCGCATCCGAGTTTGGCGACATCGCCGTGAACGCACATACGAAGCGTGTATTCGTCATCGCCATACTGGCGTATCACCCGGCGTGATGGTATGGGGTGCCATTGTAAGTAGGCTGTTTATGTTTTCTTATTGGCAACGTTACGTAGCGCTCTGTATGAAAATCACTGGCTCTGCTGTGTGCAGTCTGTGGCTAGTTTGCATTGTTGTCTGCCATTGTAGTGTTGGGCAGCTTGATGTGAACAGCGCATAGCGTTGCGCAGTTGGAGGTGAGCCGCCAGCAGTGGTGGATGTGGGGAGAGAAATGGCGGAGTTTTGAAATTTGTAAGTCTGGATGTCATGAACTGCTATATATATTATGACTTTTGATGACTATTAAGGTAAATACATTGTTTGTTCTCTATTAAAATCTTTCATTTGCTAACTATGCCTATCAGTAGTTAGTGCCTTACGTAGTTTGAATCTTTTATATAGCTGGCAGTAGTGCCGCTCGCTGTATTGCAGTAGTTCGAGTAACCAAGATTTTTGTGAGGTAAATGATTTGTGAAACGTATAGGTTAATGTTGGTCAGGGCCATTCTTTTGCAGGGATCTTTGAAAGTCAGATTGCGTTGCGCTAAAAATATTGTGTGTCAGTTTAAGCACAGTCATGTACAATTTTTCTAAGGGGACGTTTCAGATGTCGAACCTTAGCCGAGGATGCCTCACTTGAATCTTAGGATTTTGTTCTTGTAGTTTGTGTAATTTGTGTAGCTATTGTTTATTGCTAGCGCGTATTTCATAGAGAGAATTTCCTTTGTAGTTGTAGTTTTCATTCTTGTACAGTAAAACAGTTGTGGCATGCATGTAGATTTGCACCAAGTATGTCGCAGCTGCGCTTGTAATTAACGAGATATTATTTTCAATGCTATGTTAATGTGTTTTCTTATTTTGCTCTTCAAATTGTGCATTTCAGTGTTGTCGTGTCAAATATTGTGACAATAATGGCGTGTGAAAAACGTAATACTAGGCTCCAAAGTAAACTGAGGAATGACAGTGAAGACGAAAGCAGTGTGTTAGCGCCACCGTGTAATGAATTAACTAATGTTCAAAGTAGTAATTTGGTAACTGTACATAGGGAAATGGAGCGGGCTGCAAATAATGGTGTAGGCAGTGAAACAGTTGGTGAACAGGGAAGTATTATCGATCGTTCGGTCGGCAACAGCTTGCCTCAGGAATCCGAAATGACAGGACACAATCTTGCAAATATTGTAGATTCAGGTTTTGCGTCCTCGCCGTTTTCTCAAATAAGTCAAGACACATTTTCTGCTTTTCAAAATGCGAATATTGGCGGTTCAAATGCATTGCCGAATAGCACTGAGGAACATGTTCCAGACACCAGTGCATTGTTATTACAATTAATGCAACAAATGGGACAAAAGCTTCGAAAGTTAGACACAATGGAACAAAATCTTCAAAAGTTAGACACAATGGAACAAAATCTTTAAAAGTTAGACACAATGGAACAACATCAGAGACAAACACAGCAACAGTTAGACACAATGGAACAATATCAGAGACAAACACAGCAACAGTTAGACACAATGGAACAAAATCAGAGACAAACACAGCAAAAGCTTCAAAAGTTAGACACCACACTTGAACAAACACGTGAAGGTTTGACTACTGAGTTACATAACATTGAATCGAAATGTCAAAAAGTCTGTAACGACGTAAAAACACAAATTTGTGAGCATTTTCAACCTATTTTTTCGAGGCATGAAAATGTCTTACAGAATCACGAAGCAGCCATAAAAGAACTGCAAACCATTGTTCATGAAAATCATGAGACCTTGTGGGCTAAAATTGACTCAGTTGCATCTACCGATTCGGTTACACTACTTGCAAAAACTCAGGAAAACTTAAAGAACACAGTAGATACGATTTCAACACAAATGGACACTCTGAAACTTGGTTCAGAAAAACACACTGAGGAAATACTGTAAGTACACTATCGGAGAAAGTAGCCGAACTTTCGGATCAGTTTACTAACTTATCTGCAAAGGTAGATGATGATCTGAATGACACAAGACCTGTAGCCATCACTGACACAGAAGAGTATGAACAAATTAAGAAATTCAAACAAAATCAGAATCAAATTAATACGCAATACAAAAGAGAAATCCGGGAAGTACAAGATCAGTTGGCACAAGTAATACAAAAATTACATATTTCAGAGGACACTCGCACTCCAACATGGGAAGAGGAACTTAGAAATACGGAAAAGCCACAAAATAATAACACAGGGCATTTCGGAAGTCATAAAAGAAATTGGCAAGGTGCACCGAATTTTGAGATGGAACCGCCGACACGACGTAACAATGACCGATTTGCTACTCGCCGACACGATGATTTTGACTATAAGCTGTTCATTACTACACGTAAATTCAAGACATTTAAGAATTCTGGCAACGACATTCATCCACAAGCATGGCTCCATCAATTCTCTCATTGTTTTCCTCCCAACCGGTCATTAGAGCACAGATTAGAATCTATGTGTGGCCACTTAGAGAATGAACCAGCTGAAAGAATGCGATCGGTCATTCACGATTGTCACAGTGAAGGAGAATTTTATCATGCCTTCCTCTCAGCATATTGGTCTCAAGCCACACAAGACCGAGTAAAACATAGCATCATAATGATGAAACATTTCGAACAATCTGAATTTTCCAGCCTTGTGAAATATTTTGAAGACCTGTTGCATAAGAATCAATATCTTTCAAACCCATACAGCCCTTCAGAACTCATCCACATTTGCTTAATGAAATTGCCTGAACATTTAAGAAATATTATTTTGCCAGGGCGTTGCAAAGACGATATTAAAGCTTTTCAGGGACTCTTACAAGAATTAGAAATTGACACAGACAGTCGCGGGATGCGAAAACAGGAAAACAACCACTACAGGTTACACCCGTCACAATTCCGTGACGACAGAAACAATAACTGGACACGACAAATCTATTCTTACAACGCAAATCGTGACCTAAACAGGCACCACCCATATGACAACCACTGGCAGAGTAATAATAGTTACAGAGAAAGATCGCATTTCCGTAGTAATGAATATGACAGAGATTACCATAGAAACAGGCAATATGGGAACAAAAACAATTATTATCAAGGTAAACAGAATAACTTCAGACGCAACAGTTCAGTGCGCAGTTATAATTCAGGAAGAAATTCCCCATCACGTGACCGGCAAGAAAGAAACTATGAAATCTACCGACATGACGACAGACGATATAATCGTAACGACAGACCTGAATTGCATCAGAACTGGCGAGCTTCAAACAGGGCAGGGCCTTCTCGTCAAGCCGAATTTGTTGAAGTTAGGTCTCCTAATCCCAATAACGACGCACGCCAACAAAGAGATAGCAGACAATGACTCGCACCGCAGGCAGCCACGTGCGCCGGCTGGCTCAGAGAAAAATAACATAGACGCTAACATTGAGAAAAATTCTAGTATTCTTTACCGACGTATACCGTATGATAATTGCGTTCAAGTTGAAACTCTGTGTACTAGGAAGAGTAAAGGTTTACACCACATTTCACATGTAAAACCGTTTATTGAAAGATAATCTGCTTTTTAACTTTGTCTTTGCCATATAACTTTTCACTTCACACTTCTAGTATGCTTTGTCAGACTTAGAATCTGTTAACATGCAACAATGTTTGAAGTTAAATATCCAGTCAAGAACCAAGAGAACTTATTTAACAGAAATTACGAATGCATTGTTATTGTGAACAGACGACACAGTGTTATTGTGTGTGTACATTCTTGCTTGTTAGTTGCACGATTACGTAATGACTATAAGGCTCACATACTTAGAACATATACTGCTAATGAGATTTTAATGCAACATTTTGGTTTACTTGAAAATACATTCTGGATTTAAAGTACTTTCTGTTAGATACCAGATGACACAGTGGTTAGTTTATGTGACAGCTACACGATTTTATCACGATGCTACTAATGAGTGACAATTTACAATGTTGCTTTTGCAGTGTTTCTGTTTTATATCTGCACAGTTTTTCTGAATTATTCTGGAAAGTAAAACATGTTTTAGTAGTAACTTCTGTGGTATAGCTACAATGAGACAGCCTTTTCCGTAGCACAACAATACGTTACAGCACAGTACTTCTTCATCACGGCAATAAGCGTAATAACTAAGATATCTATACGCAAAGCATTTCACTTTTGTTTATCATAAGGTAAGTAAATTGACTTTTGCGGAACTTAGCTTTCAGAGGACGATAACTACGACACTTCCACAGAGATTATCTTACAACAAGACGCACAGTTTAGCGCTACAGTACATGTATTTGAGTGATTAATTTTGTGCTTAAAACATTTATTTTTAAAGATATTTGAAGTACAATGATACAAAGGTTTTCCGTGATACATTTCATTCCATTGCTGTAATCTGTAACACCTGAGGGTATTATTCATTAATGCTTGGGGGGTACACGCTTACTTTGTGTACCATGTGTTTGGCAAGCACAAGGAGCCCTAGCTAATATGGTATTTGCTTATACAACTTTACACATCGGTACCATATTTCTCTAACACAGAATTACACAGCTATCTGATCATTTAACTGAGAGACAAACATTTTTTTTACTACATCAGTGACACATGTTTACACAATTACACAGTTGGATAACTTCACACTTATGAAATTGTATTTTGTCTGTACTTTGTGAACTGTTCATATTTTTTCGGAACCATTGTGATACTATGAGAGCTTTGAATGTCGTATTTGGTATGGGATCATGATTTTTAAAGTACGTTTGAGGTAGATGACACTTTTGAAATGAGCAGAGAATTTTTTTTAGGTTTTAAAATATCCATAAAGCTACGACGATTTTGAGATGTAATTGATCTGTTATGATTTATTATTAGGACAACGATGTGTATTATGCTGTTGAGGTATGTTTATGATCAATGAGATGCTATATGAGGAATTTGATTATGCTCTGTATTTATTATGAGGAAATTTTGAAGACGTGTTGATGAATATGTATATATATAATAAGATAAGGAATAAGGAATAGTGGTTAGGGACTCTGACTTGTGGAAAACGATGATGGAAACCAAGAATCGTACTTAAAAGAGTTATGAAATGTGTGTAAATGTGTGAATGTATCATAATGCCACTGAAAATTTTTTGGACACTGTTGTATTTATAGGATTTTCTTTCTATACATTTGTAACACAAATTCTCGACCTGTGAAATTTTTTATATGAGACTGTCACTGTAGTGCAAACTGCTGTCGTAAATATTTCGGTAGGAGAGTTAAGTGACCTTCACGTAATGCGTGGTGGGCACCCAGCTGTGCGATAGTTGCCTGGGAAAAAGCCATTAGTGTGTGCCTTTCAGAGGCACAGGTGGAGAAAAAAAGAGACCATTAACCTCGCTATTGACATTCCTTTGTAGAAAGCATCGCAAATATGACACGCTCATTACTTGAAAACATATGATTACTCGTACTTTGTGCTACTTACTGAAATGCTTATGAATTGATGGGAAATATTTGTACATCTGCACACCTGATTATGTCAAGTGTCTTTCTACGAGAATTGAGAGAATTTCTACTAACTTATGAAATGCCTCATGACTACTGAATGATTATTTTATGCTTTACTTTGTACATAGTTGCTTATTTCATTTGATATCTGGTTTCCAGCTGTGTTGCAACATTGGTTTTATAAAATAAAATTAAATGCATTTGCTAATGTGAACACTTTCTGTCAACAGATCTATTAAATAATTAATTTATGATCCACATTCTTCGAAAAAGGAGCACTTGGAAAGGAAAGAACAATAAGAAGGGATTAATAACAGTTACTGCAGACATAATTTTCTTTTCAATGACTTGGTAATATTTTTGGTAGAATAACTTCTTGTGGTGCACCACTTTAATGACATAGATATTAAGATGTGAATAGACATTTCCCTTATCTGCATTGTTGTCTTTAGTCTAATATTTTTTCTGCTTGAGCTATGTCATGTTTAGATATAAGTTATTGCATTTGCTGCTGCTGTTTGCCAGGCATAGTGCTACTAAATTTCACTTTACATTACTCTGTTAAGCCAGTTTTACTACTGATTTATTTTTCTTGTTTGCTGCTCATTGCCTTATATTAGTTGTAATATTGCTGCTTGCTTTGTCAATTTGCATTTTATTGTCATTGCAGTTTGTGTTAATTTGTTATGTGCTGCTGCATTGCCTCGTCCCTTGGTATATATATCTGAGCTCAGTAGATTTAAGTTAGCTTAAGAAGGGGTAGACTATGTAAGAAACTAACTATAATGAATTGGGAGAAATGCATTGAAAAGCTATAAGAAAATGGTTTGGCAAAAAAAAAGTAGTGTACTGTGGAGAAAAACAATTTTTGAAAGAGGACATGAACAAAATACAGAAAGCATGTTTGGATAGAACTTTTTGGAAATAATGAAGAACGAAGGGAGATCTCCAAGATGTAAAGAAAGTTTTGTCTGCAAAATACTGCAGTAAAACAAACCCTGTCCTTTCCTTGTGTAAACCCACTGTGTGTTTGTGTACTCTTGTGTATTTGCCTTTTTCCTATCTTTATGTGTTTAGCTAATAAGATTTATGTTGTATAATTTTTCTGATAATGTGTTATTTTCTTTGTAAAGATGTTTAGACATTATTTATTCTGTTCTGTTTCAATGCTCATGTGTGAAGTTGATGTTTCGAAAGTTATTCTGATCTTTTATGTATGTACGCATGTCATAATTCCTGTAACACTGATGTATATGTTATTTCGATTCTTTTGTAAAGTTTGTACTACAAATGTTATCTGTATTGTTATGTTATTTATTGATGTATTTTGTACCTTTGTAATTGTATTATTATGTTATAAAATTGTAATTCACACCAGTTCATCATATTATTAACTTGTAGGTTCCATTTCACTGCACACGTTTCTGTTGGTCATAGTATATGGACAATATGTGAGAAGTAGGGACTGTTAGTGTTTATACGTGTGTTAATAATTCAGCAAGGGACTGGATAACAGCATTGCTGGTTCTAAGGACAATTCCAAAAACTTTGTGAGTGCACAAGTGGTGATTATGGACTTGCTATATTGTCCGCAAGCCCCTTTGATGGTGATTGTGCACCTGTACAGTCGCAGCAGGTGGCTGCTGGCCATCTCTACAAGGACTACAGTGGGTCTACACCTTTGATTATCCATCAATACCATTCTTTCTACAAGGACTGCAGTGGGTCTGACCTTTGGTGGCCCACCAATACCATACTCTCTACCAAGACTTAGTGGGTCTGCTCTGTGATGACCTACCTACCAATATTCTTCAAAACGTCGAATGACTCTGCTGTGGGTTTGCTCTGTTGTGGCCATTACCTGTCTGCATGTCGAGAGTCAGCACTGTCTTTCCGTTGGAAGGACAACACTACTTCTTCAAGACTGTATGGAAATCCACTACTTTCGTGTGCATTTTCTTTTGCTGCTCAGCCTTTGAGAAAAACACTGCAATTTTACTGTGATGAATGATCAGGACTGTCTTTATGGACTGTGAGAAAATTGTATCAATAAGTGTGTGCAATTGATATCTTTGTTATTGTAATTATGAAAAATTTCTTCAAATCTGTATTGGCCACTGCCCAAAACAATTTGTAAAATTTTTTGTGGGGAGCATGGGGGCTATGTAAGTAGTCTGTCTAGTTTTTTCATTGGTAACGCCACGTAGCGCTCTTTATGAAAATCACTGACTGTGCTGTGTGCAGTCTGTGGCTGGTTTGCATTGTTGTAATATTCGCCATTGTAGTGTTGGGCAGTTGGCTGTGAACAGGGCATAGCATTGCGCAGTTGGAGGTGAGCTGCCAGCAGTGGTGGATGTGGGGAGAGAAATGGCGGAGTTTTGAAATTTGTAAGACTGGATATCATGAACTGCTGTACATATAATGACTTTTGATGACTATTAAGGTAAATACATTGTTTGTTCTCTATTAAAATCTTTCATTTGCTAACTATGCCTATCAGTAGTTGGTGGCTTCCGTAGTTTGAATCTTTTATTTAGCTGGCAGTAGTGGTGCTCGCTGTATTCCAGTAGTTTGAGTAACCAAGATTTTTATGAGGTAAGTGATTTGTGAAACGTATAGGTTAATGTTAGTCAGGGCCATTCTTTTGCAGGGATTTTTGAAAGTCAGATTGCGTTGCGCTAAAAATATTGTGTGTCAGTTTAAGCACAGTCATGTACAATTTTTCTAAGGGGACGCTTCACCATTAGTTACACGTCTCAGTCACCTCTTGTTCGCATTGACGGCACTTTGAAAAGTGGACGTTACATTTCAGATGTGTTACGACCCGTGGCTCTACCTTTCATTCGATCCCTGCGTAACCCTACAGTTCAGCAGGATAATGCACCCACCGCACGTGGTACGTCCTGTACGGGCCTTTCTGGATACAGAAAATGTTCGACTGCTGTCCTGGCCAGCACTTTCTCCAGATCTCTCACCAACTGAAAACGTCTGGTCAATGGTGGCCGAGCAACTGGCTCGTCACGATACGCCAGTCACTACTCTTGACGAACTGTGGTATCGTGTTGAAGCTACATGGGCATGTGTACCTGTACACGCTGTCCAAACTCTGTTTGACTCAATGCCCAGGCGTATCAAGGCCGTTATTACGGCAAGAGGCGGATGTTCTGGATACTGATTTCTCAGGATCTATGCACCCAAATTGGGTGAAAATGTAATCACATATCAGTTCTGGTATAATACATTTGTCCAATGAATACCCGTTTATCATCTCCATTTCTTCCTGGTGTAGCATTTTTAATGGCCAGAGTGTATTTATTAAGAGAGATTAAAAAGGAAATGAAGTTCCATAAACTCGAATTTATTTTATATCACTCTGTAATTAACAAGGGAGGAGGACGCCACAACCTGGACAACACCTCATAGAATAAACAAGAATACACACAGAATGTGGCTGGGTACCGTATTTCTTAAATAATATAATCCAGATTCACAGAGCTCCGCAAGAAGAAAAATTGATGAATTAATATGGACTCTGATGTGTTATTGTTTAAAACATTATTTAATCAATTGTTTCTCTTCTATATCAAGGCGGATGAGTGTAAGTCTACAAATTAACAGCTCAGGAATTTGATACCGTGTCGCTCTTAAGATTTTTTTGTGTGATGCTTATCAATTCCCTAATCTCTCTCAGTGGTCTGTATATTGGATAATGCTACGTTTCACCATGGAGTTCGCATTTACGTTCCCAGCAACTGGCTGGATAAGTCAGTTGAAAGGTTGGTGGGTAGCTCGGGCATACCATATACAGCTGGACCATGCTAAAGAAAACACTACAGTGAGCAGAGAACAGCTGAGAACAACTTTACATTATTTAGTTAGTTATCTGCATATTCTATGTATTATAAAAGTGATATCAGTTTTACAGTTACTGTTAAATTTATCAGTGAATAGTATAGAATCATATTGGGCATTTACATGATTATCTTAAAATGCCTTTTTTCCTTCATGTGACATATACTTAACTATGTTTAACTTCTCTCTCAATATTCACAGTTGCTGTCTAAAGGCTTTATTAATGTAGGTGTTGAATAAAATCAAAATCACTTATGTAAAATTCTATCTGGACGATTATCTGACAGTAAACGTTATTGTCATCCAAACAAACTAAATATATACATAGAACAATCATGCTTTAGTAATAGCATAGATAATACTATATTTCTAAGCCAGTGTGACACTTGTGGTAAGCTAAAATGATGTCCTACACACCATACATTTAAAGCAGTTGTTGCTGAAATCTCAGACTAGCACAAATATTCCTCGATGTGGCCGTATAGAAAAACGTCATTTCGTTTAGAGATATCGTTTGCAAATAAGAGATTAACAATTTTTGATGCCTTCATGTCTATAATAGGCCAAATAAAACTCGGCGAACTTTTTGAGAATGTCTATGACACATTATTAATAACAATGCTTTTCTCAAACAATTTTTTAATCAGTGTGCTTTGCTTGAGTGTGCGACTTAAGAGAAGTGATACCTAAAATGTCGATTATAGCACTGTTTTGAATCTGATTGTCATTTCCTTCATGTCATTCAGTATTATCATATTAAATGTAGTAGATTCATTCTTACTGCTTTTGTTAGTTACTGAGCCGGTTTTTTAAATAAAATTGCACCTTATATTTATTATTATTTATGTAATTGTTGTTATAATTATTATTTGCAGGCTATATGTTGGCAGTATACCCACATACAGCATTGAGGACATTGAACAATTCAGGAAGGTAGAAGAAGAAGGAAGTTTCTGCATGGAACTAGTGAATGTGCTTTTTAATGAATTAAAGATTAATATGGACTGTACGCTGCCTGAAGCAATATGGTGAGTAATTGTGTATTTAATAAGCAATATAATTTGTAAACCATTTCTACAACGCTGTCTATATTGAACAGTCGGAATTCTCATTGAAATAGCCTGTCTCAAATTTTGTTTAAGAACATTATGGGCTCGACTCTTGCAAATAGGTAATCGTTTGTTGTCGTATAGCAATAGCTGACATCTCGTTTCAGTTGGTAGCTTCTGTCTTAATTTTTGTTTGCAAAATGATGGTTACACATTTTTTGTCGTCTTAAATTCAGTTTCTTAATCTTTTTTTTAACATTAACATCCCAGTAGGTTCTTCAACCACTCCAGAGACTCTCCTCCGAAAGTTTTTGTATCGATGATATAGCCAGGTCTTCAGGCTTGGATAGTTCCGTAAGATACTGGATTTTTTCCCAGTACGTGATTAAAAAATTCTTTCAGAATTTAATCTTATCTAATCTTATTTGCATATGTAAAACCTTCTTTCTGTCTGTGTGTGTGTGTGTGTGTGTGTGTGTGTGTGTGGTCCAAGAATAGTTCTGGAACTCCTGTATGGATTCTCACCCAACTTAGTACCATATGACATAGTACCGGGAAACTTTTACGTGTTAGTGAGACGCACCTAGCACCCATACTTACAAGGGTAATGATGTGAACGAGGTGACGTAATAACATATCTCGGGAAGTCCTGTAGCAATTTCAACTCAATTTTGCGCATATGCGACTTAGAATTAGGAAAAGTGTGCTATTGGAATAAGACTCCGTTAGCACCAATATCGGATGGTGTATAGGGTGTGAAAGGGTTGACATATAGAAATAATCTGAAACGTTGTTAAACTCCGATTAAAATTAATTGCGTCTGGCGAATTACAGTAGCTGGTAGCATTGCTACCGACGAGCACCCAGCCACGAGTCACAAGGCGCTCTGCGCTTACCTACAAACCTGGCAAGGCTGTGAACTCGTGGCGCTAGAGCAAAAAACCACCACTCGCCTTGCTCATACCAGTCACAAAGTAATTTTAATAGAAGTTTGGCGTCGAATCCACAATTTTCAGCATTTATGGCCTGATTGGCAAAAGTTCCGATGACATTTGATCCCGAGGAGTGGATTTGGTGGTAGTAAGTGAACGAGTGTAAGCTCAGACCAGTTTTTACCAAAGTTACTGTATGTGAAAAAAAAGTACAACTGTGAGACTACACCCCTAGCACACTGAGGGATGGGGATGAGCGTAGGAGGGAACTGTAATCATAACTCTGGAAAGCATGGAGAAATTTCAAGAAAAAATAGAATGCATTTGGCTCACTATCTATGAAAAACTACTGGAGGGGGTGTGGTGGGGAGGAGGGTACGAAAGACACTGCTATCACCTCGATTTGTGTGGCTCGGATTGGAAAAGTAATAAGGTATGAGCAAAATTCTAGAATGCGTGGAGCAATTTTGTTGCTGCCTAACGCCAAGTGCAGGCACGACGATCAAGGACGGAAGAGCAGAGAGGGCTGTGAGACGACGTCAGCCAGTAGTACGCTGACAGATCCCTCTCTAGGATGACACCGAGACAAGAGCGCCATCTAGGCCAAGAGAATATAAGCGCCGCTCTGCCAGGCCGCGGCCCGACACCTGGGGGGGGGGGGGGGAGGGGGGCTAACAAAGTGGCCTGCCTGCGGCTGGACGACCAATAGGCTTGGCAAGCAACGAAAGGCTTCCTACGGTGCTCCCAGAGGATTCCTCCGCTTCACGATGGACAACGCGTCGTCTGCGACCCTGACAAGGAAGCTAATCCACTTGCCGACGCGTTCGCTGAAAACTTCCGCCCTGTTGACGACCCCGTCGACGCTGCTACCATCCACGAGCTCGTCACGAGGCCACCAGTGTTCCTGGCTCCGCAGGGGGAGGGGGACGAGACCGACCGCATTACTGCCGACGAGGTTGCCGAATCTCTATGCCATCTCGACAACAGGAACGCAGGAGGCCCGGATGGAGTCCCAGATGCGATCCTCAAGTAGCTTCCACCTCCCGCCCATGCCCAACTGGCTACGATCTTTAACGAGATACTCCACTCTGGCTGTTATCCAACTGCCTGGAAACATGCCGCAATAGTGGCCATTCCAAAACCTGGAAAGAATCTCCGGCTTGCGAACAACTAAAGGCCAATTAGTCTTCTGCCGTCTGTCTCTAAGTGCTTCGAACGGCTCTATCTCCGTCGTCTGCTGCGCCATGTTGAAGCAGAAGCCATTCTCCCCGAAGAGCAGTTCGGTTTTCGAAGAGGCCATTCTACGGAACAGCAATTACTTCGTCTCGTTGAAGAAGCCTTCGATGCTATGGATCGCCACGAATACTTCAGAGCCGTTTTGTTGGACGTCTCGAAGGTGTTCGACAGAGTGTGGCATGAGGGACTCCTGTACAAGCTCTTAGTGCAGGGGATCCACGTGCCACATGTTCGCCTCATCCGCAGTTACCTGGCAGATCGGACGTTCCACGTGCGGGCCCAGACTGGGACGTCCACCGACCGCCGCATCCAGGCAGGTGTGCCACAGAGGTCGGTCCTCGGGCCGATCCTCTACACCCTGTTCACCGCTGATACTCCGAAGACTGACCGCGTACAGCTGGCTCTGTACGCAGATGATACTGCTGTCTTCACCCGAAGTATGGGGCCCCTTCTTCTGCAGCAGAGGCTCCAGCTTGCATGCGACGATCTCGTCCATTGGGCACTCAGGTGGCGTCTCCGCTTTAATGCAGCGAAGACTCAAGCCCTCATTGTTACCCGCCGTCGCGTCCCCTTGGACCGCCGACCACCGACAATCGCCGGCAGTGCTGTTCCATGGAGCGACACCGCACCATACCTGGGCGTCATGCTCGACCGCCGTCTTACGTGGCGCCACCATATCGCGGATGTCAGACGAAAGGCTTCAGGAAGACTCAGTCTTATTTATTCCCTCCTCAACCCGAGCTCATCGCTACCTCCTCACTTCGGGGTGACTCTCTTCAAGCGCTGCTCCACCCTGTCCTCGAGTACGCCGCGGTGGTATGGGGGAATGCTGTTGACGATCACGTCCAGAAGCTGCAGACCCTGCAAAATCGAGCCCTCCGGCTTGCATTCCACGTGGATCGCAACTTCCCTTTGGCGATTGCACACCAGATGGCTGGAGTACAATGACTGCGTGAATGTTTCCGCAAGACAGTGCAACTCTTCTATCACAAGACGCAAGTTTCGCACAATCCGAAGATGTCGACGCTTGGGAGGAAAATTCACTTTCGAGTATCTACCCGATGGCCAGACCTGCTACTCGACAGGATCGGTTAGCCGGAGACGACCTCCACTGACGGATCGTCCCGAAGACAAACATACCGCGAAGTCCTTACCTCTCACCAACTCAAACTCGGGAGGAGAAGCCGCAAGGCTGGACACTCCATAGACACACGGGTTGAAGTCCACCCCCACTGAAGATCCGTGGCGCCGCGGCCCGAGTTGAAGTCGAGCCGACCTACGAACGCTACAGCAGTGACTTAGAAACTGTATTGGCTCGCTTGTATTACGAATTGTATATGCTGAAGAGCTTGCTTATGTTTGTCGCCCCTTGCTTGCGACACGTCTATGTCTCACAAGGTTAAGTATTGTAATCATTTCCTTTTGTAATAAACTCCATTAATACGATTTGCTTGAATTGTTGTCTAGCGAAACGAGAAAGCAGCTTTCCTAGGCACCCTATATTAGACGAGTGGGCAGAACACAACACATTTCAGTCAAATTTAGCTGATTAGCCAAAGCATTATGACAACGGTGTGATTTAATGCCTCGAGGTGACGATGCGGGCACGTTCACGCGGTAATGTATTTAATCATAGCAGAGACGAACGGAGAATCATTCTAACGATTAAATAGGCAGCAAATCGGGAAACGTTCTGACATAAGTGACTCTGACAAAGGGCAGTTTGCTACGGCCCGTTGGCTTGGAACGAGCATGTCGAAGACGGCGAAGCTGGTCGTCTACTCGCGTGCGCTGAGTGACCATTTACATAAAGTGGTCGAACGATGGCGAAACCACGAGTAGGCGACAAGCTGTTGAGCGCCCACGCCTCATCACAGTGCGTAGAGGTTGGAGGCTTGTCCACTCCGTACAGCAGGGTGGACAGCAATCTGTTGCAGGTCTGACGACAGAGTTCGGTGCTGTTGGTGGCGGAAGTGTTACGGAAAACACCAGTCAGCGGACGTTATTGAAAATCTGGCTCCCAGCAGAGAACACACTACGTGCTACCAAGTTTACCTAACGAGGTCGTCAGTTACGGTTGCAGTGGGTGCGAGATCATGGAGATTGGACCCTGGATTAATGGAAACGTGTCGTGTGGTCGGCTGAATCACGTTCATTGTTACACAAGATCGATGGCTGTGTCAAGATTAGCCGTCATCCAGGCCGAACAAGTGCTAGAGACGTGCACCGTACAAAGGATGCTGGCCGGCTGTGGCAGTATCATCCTTATCATCAGGCCTCTATGGCATTTGTTCAAATGTTTGTGAATTCCTAAGGGCCGCGCGAGATTAGCCGAGCGGTCTAGGTGCTGCAGTCATGGACTCTGCGGCTAGTTCCTGGTGTGTCCGCTGTGCCGTGCGTGTGATCATTGCTTGTACAGCCCTCTCGCAGTGTCCGGAGCAAGTATGGTGGGTCTGACACACCGGTGTCAATGTGTTCTTTTTTCCATTTCCAGGAGTGTATTTATGAAGAAGTGAATGAGATTTCATGTGTATATGATATCCTAGTGCGCAAGTAAACAATGAACTACAGTTTTCAATAGTTTCTTGGTTATACTGAAAATATAATAAGAATAAAGTAATGATTTTCGTAAGTTAGTCACTGAAATTACAGCATTTTACTTTCTTCATAATACCGATAAAACTTCATCGTAGTTTCATTCGTCATAAATCATATATGCTCTAGATATAACAGCATTGTATATTCTACCCATTCCGTTTGTTTGAGGGAGTATTTCGGAATTACAGACCACACTGAAATGTGGACGGTACGCCTGTTTACAATTAAACGTCTTCCACCATTCAGTTTCTTTTACAGTTTATAACTCTTTTTCAAATTTTCGTAACTACCAATACAACTTAATGAGCCAAAAAATATAGATAGTAAATTATCTCTCTGGTGAGAGATTTCTCATGCCTATACTTTTACTGCGAGTTTGGCAGTGGCGTGAGACTCTGCCTGGCGATTAAATTTCCTCAAAAGAATGAATGTACAATATTTTGTAAAAAATATCTGTACAATTATCTCTCTGACAGTGTGACAAGACGTAATACTGCGAGGGTGTTTCTTGACTGCTTTACATGTATCACCCTCTAGTGCTTGAAGCGACAACTGCGATTCCAAAATTTGTTTGTCACTGAAATGGATAACTTTTCCTACCATTTGAATAATGTTAAGCGCTACTTCCGACACGCATTCTAAGCTGTCGTGGGTCATGTAATTTCTGAGTTCGATTAATCTACGAACTCGTCCACATTACGGCTGTTGACTTGCTGAAAATGGCACACGTTACACATCAAGTACCACGTATTTCCGCCTAACGTGTTTTACAGTTCTCGCAGCTAGGTAACGAAGAGACTGTTCATCCTCGTGTGAAATCTCTTTTACGTCGCTTATGCTTAAATTTGCACTTGCAGGCATGACTGCACCATTGTTGCTTTGTGACTGTTATAGATAGTCGACGAGGAGCGAAGAATTCGACATTTTCTGTCCTATAGTTGTCATTCCAACTGGACGAAAATACTATGACACAGCAATAAGCCGCAGAATTTTCTTAGAACGGAGGAAATCTGCAACCGGATTATTTATTCGAACTATGCATCTTGTGAAAGCCTATACAACGGAACACTGTGAAAACCTTTTTTATTCAGAAGTTATTTCTGATTTCTAACTAGTATGGTTGTTGCCAGAACTACTCCTGTCATCCGGGCACCTCTTTTCTCAATTTGCAAAATTTCAGACAGGTCTGCTTTCAACAGCTTTACACAGTGCAGTTCTTTTGTTCCCCGAGGTTATTAATTTAAACCACTGGAAAATTACTATACGTCTATAAAATGTTCAGTTGCAGCAGAACTTAATAAGATACCGTTTGTACTATTGTGTTTCAAAATTACTTGAGCAGGTCCTGCTTTCATTGTATCGCACTGCTCTTTTCTCGTAGGTTCCAGGCAATGTTTAAATTTTGTCTCTGTGTCAGAATCATATAGTTTTACAGCAGACTCACTGGAGACAATTGGACCTGGCAAATGATTGACTTTAACTACTGTAACGTTGAACGATTGTCTTCAGTCGTCGTTAATCCCGTTTTTGCAGGATCTTTTACCCGCCGTAGTGATGTCGGAGATTTGATGTTTTACCGGATTCCTTATATTCACTGTACACTCGTGAAATGGTCGTATGGGATAATCCCTTCTTTATCGCTACTTCGGATATGCTGTGTCCCATCGCTCGTGCGCCGACTATAACACAACGTTCAAACTCACTTAAATCTTGATAACCTGCCGTTGTAGCAGCAGTAACCGATCTAACAACTGCACCAGACACTTGTCTTATATAGGCGTTGCCGCCCGTAGCGCCGTATTCTGCCTGTTTACGTCTCTCTGTATTTGAATACACATGCCTATACCAGTTTCTTTGGGCCTTCAGTGTATTTTCTCTGGCTGGGGATGTACTCCATCACCATTCACTTGGTGCCCGAATATTTTTATCTTTTTAGGCGACAAACAGGTACCTTTTAAAGGATTAAGTCTGGAGGAAACAGTAATATGAAAGAGGTATCAGCTTCCTGATGTGTTATAACTATTATAGTGTGAGAAAATCATGGAAAGTTTCCTTTTTTTAACTTTTCTGTAGCTACCAAACGTATTTCTTATTTAAATATGCCTATAATATATTCATTACATTACATTCGATATCATACTCATTCAAATTTGATATTTCTACTTGGTATCTCCCTTACAACACCACTTCCTTCACTCCTGCAAAGTTTTTACCCTTAACTACATCTATTTTCCTATTCAACATCCATATTTTTATCTTACGCCGTAGGTCTCATAAAATAATACATTGTGGCATATAATAATTTTACTGCCCACAACAATCATTGGATAAGTTACTTCTTATTGTGTCCCTGTGGATGTTGTGTGACCAAATCTAAAAATAACTCCAAAGGTGTTGATGTTAACCTTTTAAGAACTTAGATATATCTAATATTTCTACTGTGGAACGCATCATCAAGAAAATGATAATTTCTTGAACAGTTTTCCAATCGTTACTGTGATTCACAGGTTCATCCCCAAACCATATTTTTGAAAGCACACACAGTAGGTGGGTGAAGAGCCTTGTAACTCATTTTGTTGAATAGTTCTCAATCTCCTCATCTTCACAGAATGTTGACTGCAATGGAAGTTAAGTGTTGTGCATGGGAATTGGCTGCAAAGTTCTTCCTGAATACTCCAATTACTGTACCTACAAAATGGACCAAGCCAACTCGTCCCAAGTGCTGTTTTGGAATCCAGCACTCTCATTTACTGTTGAACATGACTTGCTTAAAGTTGATAAGGGTGGGGGGGGGGGGGGGGAGGGTTGACTCCATAATGTCTACTCCTGAGTGTTATATTAATGTGATGTGGCATGTGGGTTATAGAAAGTGGGTACTTGATAACGCCACCCAACAAATTAACAAGCCTCAATCTTAACTCTCCATGACTCAGAAAGAAATCCATGTGTTGTTCTGTCTGTGTCTGACTGTCCGCCGGACGGAGTGTCTGAGCGGTTGTAGGCGCTACAGTCTGGAACCGCGCGACCGCTACGGTCGCAGGTTCGAATCCTGCCTCGGACATGGATGTGTGTGATGTCCTTAGGTTAGTTAGGTTTAAGTAGTTCTAAGTTCTAGGGGACTGATGACCTCAGTTGTTAAGTCCCATAGTGCTCAGAGCCATTTGAACCATATTTGTCTGACTGTCCCATTAATTTTGCCACAGCCGTAATAACTCTATGCTATATTTTTTGTATTCATATTGGCCTTTGTTGTAAGTGCCTTGTGCATTTATGTTTGACAGACTTACCTGCGCACCTCTTTCCCTAATCTCTAGGTGCAAGGCTCGCTGCTCTCAAAAATGGTTCAAATGGCTTTGAGCACTATGGGACTTAACGTCTATGGTCATCAGTCCCCTAGAACTTAGAACTACTTAAACCTAACTAACCTATGGACATCACACAACACCCAGCCATCACGAGGCAGAGAAAATCCCTGACCCCGCCGGGAATCGAACCCGGGAACCCGGGTGTGGGAAGCGAGAACGCTACCGCACGACCACGAGATGCGGGCTCGCTGCTCTCTTATGTAAGCTAAGCTATGACTCATTATCTTCTGCCGGTCTCTTCACAGAGAGTAGCACATACCTGTACGTCCAATGTTTAGGCTCGCTGCTCTCTTATGTAAGCTAAGCTATGACTCATTATCTTCTGCCAGTCTCTTCACGGAGAGTAGCACATACCTGTACGTCCAATGCTTACAATTATTTGTTGGATATATTCCTGTCTCTGACTTCCCCTGCAATTTTTGTCCTCTACAGTTTTTTTATGGTTACTTCCCTCGCTTCATGATAGAACATTTCCATACTGAGGGTTGAATAGCACTTAGGCGGTTTTTTGTTCTACTGATTTTTATTTGTGTGAACTGGTTTTCGGCTTATTAGGCCATCTTCAGATAACTACTGGCTGCTGTTTACAAGGAGATTGTGTTCTTACGAACCAAACTATCTGGACTAAGATACAACGCACTTACATACGATCTTTAGTTGTGGTATTGTCTTTGGAATTGTCAAACGGGTCTTTTGACTTTTTGTTCCGTAAAACTGTTCTTTAACACAATAAATCACATTTAATGGTTTGTCAGTGCCATGTATGACAACAATTAGAATTATTTAGAATACACATTATTACAAAATTACAATTTTTTGGTATCTGTTGTGAACAGTTGCACTGGACCCTAATTGTTGGTTGTACAACAGCGCTGTTTTCTTTGGGGGTTACATTTTGTTATTAGAAAATTGCGCTTTAATAAATACCAAATATTACATTGTTACAGTGGAGTTACAATCAGGAATGTAAACACATAAGGGATATTATATTATATTGGGGTGTGAATTTGTTTATTATTGAGACACAATACAGTAAACCTGCTACTAACCACAAAGTGTCCCAATAGTAAACAAATTCACACCCCAATATAATGTAATATCCCTTATGTGTTTACATACCTAATTGTAACTCAACTGTAACAATGTAATATTTGGTATTTATTAATGCACAATTTTCTAATAACAAAATGTAACCTTCAAAGACAACATCGCTGTTGTACAACCAACAATTAGAGTCCAGTGCAACTGTTCACAACAAATACCAAAAAATTGTAATTTTGTAATAATGTGTATTCTAAACAATTCTAATTTGTCACACATGGTACTGACAAACAATAGAATGTGATTTATTATGTTAAAGAACAGTTTTACGCAACAAAATATCAGAAGACCCGTTTGACAATTCCAAAGAAAATATCACAACTAAAGATCATATGCAAGTGGATTGTATCTTAGTCCAGAATGTTTCGTCGTAAGAACACAATCTCCTTGTAAACAATAGCTAGTAGTTATCTGAAGATGGCCTAATAAGCCAAAAACTACTTCATACAAATAAAAATCAGTAGAACAAAAAACCGCCTAAGTGTTATTCAACCCTCTCTACAGTTTTGTTGCAGTTCACCTTAACTTTAAGTGAACCAGAGAAAGAAACACATTTGTGTGAATGCATTGAAAGATAATTATTCCAAATAGCTTGAAATATTTACCTGTCGCCGCTCAGGTGGGTAAGACAGGTGTGTTTGTAACAGTGCTTCTAACATTGCTTGGTACAGTGTGCAAAATGTCTCCCAGGAACTGAAACTAAGATTATCCCTCTCTTTTTCTTGCCCTAAGCGGTTTCAATTACAAAACATGACGGTTCTCACCTTTTATACTAACACCTGCACAACTGAAGTAAATGTTTGAATTTCCAGGCCTAAATATCTTCGAAGAATGAAACCTAAGTAATTTCGTTGATTTCCAGCCACCCAAGTGAACTTCCGCCGTGTACCTGCCTCGAGCCATCAGCCACAAGCATCGGGAAACTTTCTTCCTCGGCGCTGCGCAAGAGTAAGAGTGCCAGCAGCAGACATTCAGCGGACGTGATGTTCTCAAAGCAGACGTTAGAACTGTATGCGACACCAGCTGCTCCCAGGTGAGTACCACTTTCAAAGCAACGAAACGACAAATTTAAATTGAACGTTGGCCTTAAACTTAGGCAGTCTAGAAAGTTTGAAGTCACCAACTTCACTGAGTATTAATTTAAGTGAGTACTGTTTACCACAGGTGTTTCCGAAAGAACGCCAGTTTTTAAATTATCGAATATTTGAAACTTCCTGGCAGATTAAAACTGTGTGCCGAACCGAGACTCGATCTCGGGACCTTTGCCTTTCGCGGGCAAGTGCTCTACCAACTGAGCTACCCGAGCACGACTCACGCCCCGTCCTCACAGCTTTACTTCTACCAGTATCTCGTCTCCTACCTTCCAAACTTTATAGAAGCTGTCCTGCGAACCCTGCAGAACTAGCACTCCTGAAAGAAAGGATATTGCGAAGACATGTCTTCTGTAAAGAAATGGTACTTTATGCACACAAACATCATGGTTTATATGAGTAGCAGGGTACTGGGGCTCCTACCGCAATTTTGATATCTAATTGATATGCAAATAAATTAAATTCATCAATTAATTACCCTTCCCCCAAAAACCCTTCACCCACCCCCACCCCTGGATGACATAATGTGTCATCCTCAGCCTGCACGTGGGTCCCTGACCGTTCGTCCCCCTGCCCCTCACCTACCCTATTGCTGGGAATTCAGAATTTTGGCAAGAATTCCGAATTTTGGAGGTAATATCTTTGTCCCAGGGCTGTGCTGACGCCCCCCCCCCCCCCCGGGAACTGAACTGAAATTAAAAATGGCGGTGCCCCTTCTGCTGGGACACTATCCCTGGTCCTTCTGTACAGAAAGCCCAAGTACACCCCCAGGAGAGGAAAGTTAGGTTAGCGTAGTTTATTTATTTTGGATGGGAAACTGAAATAAAGATAGGACCTAAGTATGCAATTAATCATAAAGATCGGTCCTAATTAGCGCAACTACATGCATATCACTACACAAGGAGGGCCTCAGATCGCAATAAAGCTCAAAAATTGACACTGCCTTACGACTAGTGTTATCCCCCTGCGAAAAAAATTCGCAATATCAATCGAAACTTGTGACAACTGTTCCTCACCAGTTTTACCCAAGGCACCCATCCAATTGCACAATATCTCACCAGATGCCTGCATGTCGAGCAGTGTAGCACGTCTTATCGGTGTATAGTAGAGACGGGAGTGTTCTGCCGATATAACAGACAGTTAAGAAAAAACGTGTGGTTTATACATAGTGGAACTCCTGACAGATGGAGTTTGAAACATTTCACGTAAATCTGTGTGCTATCAATTCTGAAGTATTATTCCACTGTCGGGAGCCGGCACCAGGAAGGTACCAGCAGTAGAGAAAATATTATAGAGTATAAACATACACTCCTGCGGCTACACGGTTCTGCATCTAAAGACGCTATGTAGTTAAAGCCACATGGTTTTCGAAGTATTACTCATGCGGAATAGAATGCTCTTAATACTCTAGTGAGGGATATATTTGTCCAACACCAGACACACAACCACCCTGCAAGTTTCCTACCCTAATCACCACGGTGACAAACATTAAAGCGGCAAAACTAGTTCCTTCTACACTATTCTGGTGTTCTACGATGGCGTCGTCAGTGTATATCCGCCGCTCAAGCTGCTTATAAAACAATTAGAAAGAAGCCGGAGACTGCTTTTCTATCTGGTATGAAATCAATGGGTTTTATACATCTTTTTAAGTTGGAAACGTACGTACTCGATAGTTGATACATTGAGGTACGACCCATGTCGTTAGGTAGTTTTGCTCATGTGTAGGATAATATGGTAATTTCGACCTAACTCGAAGTCTCTCGAGTACACTCCTCTCACACTATTTAAGTAGTTGTATGTGGCATGAGTCGACTCTCCTGCAGAACACTCTAGGGAACGGCTTAAGTCTGATAAACACATTGATTCTTTTCCTTAAAACTTAATGAACTGCTTGTGAGAACCAACCGTAATTCGTGTAATATCTATATTTGACTGCATGGGTGAGAACACAGTTATGGATTGGGATACATTATCTTTCACCTGTCTTAATACGGCAGCTCTGTGTAATACTTACGTCCCCTCTGTTAAAATATGCGTTACGAAAACCCACGTAGTTTACAGGGGCAGGAGGAGGGTATAAAGTCACTGCAGCCATAGCATAATTATTAAGATTTTCTGAGTCTTGATTGTCCGGGTACCACCAACCCACCTCAGTTCCCCGTATTTAATGCTACTTTTTCTCTAATTTTATGTATTCTCAGTCAATTTCTGTAATTTTGCAAGCTTTTTCTCGATTTTACGTATTTCGTCGTATTTCTCTCAATTTTTCTTATTACCCATCAATTTGTCGTAATTATATCAGATTTTCCTCTATTTCTGCCGACTTTCATGTCATTTTTCGTGTTTTTCATATTTTTTTTCCCTACGTATATCGGCATATTGCTGGCATTCCCGTGCGTTGTTTGATTTTATACAAGTATATTTGCGTGTCCTATACACCAACCTACTAGAAAAATCCGAAGGATTCAACGAGTGACGCAGATTGGAAACTCGTAGTCTGGAAACAAATGCGTGTACTGCTACGACACATCAGAGAGCTTCTTTGAATGTGTAGGGATCTGCAACAGGGAGTTGACGTGTGTACAGAGCTGATTACTGTGCTGCTCTGATATTTTTTACCACACATATATGCTCTTATTGCCTACCAGAAGAGCTACGCTACTTTTGTTTAAACCTTCCAACTCTGATACGTCCCCATAACCATGTCAGGTCATCTACAAACTGTAAATTTCGGAATTTTTTTTATCCTAGTAATAAGTGATTCGTTAATTGATAGTGAGTCGATTGGACTTAGCATCCTGGGACGTGAGAGCTTCCCTTTCCCGTACCTACAGAGTGCACACCCCCGGCAATGTTATTTGTAGACTAGTAGCAAGCTATACATTCGAACCGCAACCGTCTGTCACTGACAGCCCTACACACATATAGAAACTATGTATGCATTCTACCAATCGCGAAGTCTCAATTCCATCCACTTGTACGTTAGTGCTACAGCTCCGCAAATAGCGAAAAACTCTTCGTAAAACGATTCTTTAGGGGATGGAAGCACATTTAAATTCATCCTTCTAAAGAGCATAACATCTTCGATGCAAGTTAGATTACGATATTTCGGAACAAAAAATGGTTAGATTCTCCAGTAATAACAACAAAGCAAAGCATTCTTCTGTGCCTATAAAACCTCCTTTTATACTCTTAAAGATCCACGGTGATGGCACATGATCATCCCAATTCTGCTATTTTGTGTGCTAGATGTCTGTTGGAAGGATGGAGACAGTTCATCGTTCTGTGTTGCAGATATCTCCAATAAACCCGATCCAGTCCTCTCGCTGGTGGATCCACCACACATTATATCTGTAACAATGTCTAGAGAATGATCTGCAGTGCAGTACATCTGGGATAGGATTCGAAGGTGGATATACCAGCGTCAGGAGTGGGTGAGGGTTATGGCAGCCATCCATGACAGTCGCATAGATATGGGCATACAAAAAAGAGGGCAAATGCACTTCATCTGTAGAATATGTAGTTGTGAGTGACTGGGTGCATTCGAGTACAGTGCATACTGTACCTTCCGACTAATGTGCTGTTCTATCTTGTACATAAGGATAACACTCCCAAAGGACTGTCTCCATCCCTTCAACGCACATCTAGCACACAAAATAGCGGAACTGGAATGATCACGTGCCACCATCATGGGTCTTTAAGAGTATAAAAGACATGTGCTAGGCCAGCATGATGCCTTGGCTTGCTGTTATTACTGGAGAGTCTAGACAATATTGTGCCGAAATATCGGTGATATAACTTGCATCGAAGATGTTAGTAGTAGGGCAACAAGGACATGAGGTTTCCCAAGTGTGCCGTGATCTTTTTTTAGAGTCAGTGGCTGCATACATCGCAAAATTGAAGCAATTACTGTGCAGCGATCTTTTTGGAAGTGCGTTTAGAGCCATATTCAATTCGATTTCGTAACTCCTGAAGCAGCTCATGCTCAAAGACAAGGGTATTTCACAAAAAAGCGCACGCACTGTCTCAGGGGTGGTTTCACAAGTGTGCCGCAATCTTTTCTTTCAGTGTCTGTGCTCAAGTGTGGCGGTGTCTGTGCTCAAGTGTGGCGGTGGTGGTATTCCTCGGCATTATTTAAATATTCTCACGTCATTTTCAAAGCTCTCTCTTAGTGCAGTGGTACATTTAGTTTCTGTGACATCTTCAAGTTCTGTGTGTGACGATATCCCGCAACACCAGGTGTAATAACTCGCGAAGCAGTTCACGAATAAGTCCACCAGGGGGGCTGGGTGGTTTAGACTCCGTGGGGGAATCCATTCTCACACAGCCATTTGCCTTGGAAGGAGTTCTTGCGTGCGTCGGTACTCCGCAGTGGTTTACATGGTAAACGCTGCTTTGTTTGTGGTTCGATCTAACCACGACCAATGGCGCGTGTAGTCCCAGTAGTGGGACACTGCAGGAGGAGAAAGAGTACGTGCTTTGACAGGAATTTCTCGGGTGCTTTTGTTTGGGGATTAGCGTGACATCTAGTCTCTCAGTCGGGGGTCCCGCACAGTCACCGGCAGCCTACGAACTCGTCACCACTTTTCGGGGCACCCCAGTGCAACAGACTCTGGGCAGCCTCTGCTGGTGGTGTTCTGTGAGGTCCAGTGGACAGGGAACGCTAGACCATGCGTGCTTCACGATCGAAAGGTTTGTAAAGGTGTAATTCCATGTGACTACTGTTTCATGATGGTATTCCTTGCTTGATCGTGATGAAAAAAAGATCGATTTAATTACTTCTTTACAAGACCTGCATCTTTCCAAACAGCAGAGAATGATGAGCAATAGAAATCCAACCCCTGCAAACTGAATATTTTTGTAAATAAACAATATACCCGCTGTTATATAATTGAATTTCCTGTTGTGAGATCCTTGCTCTCCACCACAGAGCCACCAGTTACCAGGTAGGCGAGGGGGAAAGAGGGAGGGGAGGATTGGGGGTTTACCAGAGAGCGAAGGGTTAATTAATTGATCGATTCAATTAGTAGTCAATCAAACTGACAGAGTGAGAGGCAGCTATTGGAATAACTCAGCCCTGGAAGTGTACCTGTATCAGTGAGTGGGATGGAGGGAGAGTTGTAGGTTTCCTGAGGGGCTGGGAGGATGAATGGGAGGGGGAGGGGTGGGGGGACAATAGGTTAAGGATCTGTGTATCAAAAGGAAGGATTATCCACAGGGGTTCATAATCCACTTAGCAGAACAATAGGTTAAGGACCTGTAAATCAAAAGAGAACAATAGGTTTGCCCTTGATGGAGGCAACCCTCACTAACAAAAGGTCCTGATGTCCTTGTTGCCGTACCACTGATGTTATGCTCTTTAGCAGGATGTGCTTACATCCCCGACAGAATCGTTTTGCGAATAGTTTTTGGCACTATCGAAAATAACGTACAAGCAGATGAAATCGAGACTTGGTGACTGGTAATATGCATGCATTGTCTCTGTATCTAAGTGTTTAGGGCTGTCAGCGGCAGACGTTTGCTGTTCGAATGTATTTTGTCATAAAGAACATTGCCAGGGGTGCACACACTGTAGATACGGGGAAGGGAAAGTCTCACGTTTCAGGATGCTAAGTCCAGTTGACTCACTATCAGTTAACGAATAACTTATTACTAGGAAAAAAAAAATCCCGAAATTTACAATTTGTAGGTGACCTGGCATGGTTGTGGGGACGTATTAGCGTTGGAAAGTTCAAACAAAAGTAGCGTAGCTCATCTGGTAGGCAATAAGAGCATATACTTATGGGTAAAAAATATCAGAGCAGCAACAGAAATCAACTCTGTACGCGTCAACTCCCTGTTGCAGATCCCTACACATTAGAGTGGAAGTCAGATGAACATGCAGAACTGTGCCAGGCTTCGAGTTCCCATGAAGTCGTCGCTAGATGAGCATTCAAAGAAGCTCTCTGATGTGTCGTAGCAGTACACGCATTTGTTTCCTGACTACGAGTTTCCAAACTGCGCCACTCGTTGAATCCTTCGGATTTTTATAGTAGGTTGATGTATAGGACACGCAACTTGTATAAAATCAAACAACGCACGGGAATGCCAGCAATATGCCGATATACGTAGGGAAAAAAATATGAAAAACACGAAAAATGACATGAAAGTCGGCGGAAATAGAGGAAAATCTGATATAATTACGACAATTTGATGGGTAATAAGAAAAATTGAGAGAAATACGACGAAATACGTAAAATCGAGAAAAAGCTTGCAAAAATACAGAAATTGACTGAGAATACATAAAATTAGAGAAAAAGTAGCATTAAATACGGGGAACTGAGGTGGGTTGGTGGTACCCGGACAATCAAGACTCAGAAAATCTTAATAATTATGCTATGGCTGCAGTGACTTTATACCCTCCTCCTGCCCCTGTAAACTACGTGGGTTTTCGTAACGCATATTTTAACAGAGGGGACGTAAGTATTACACAGAGCTGCCGTATTAAGACAGGTGAAAGATAATGTATCCCAATCCATAACTGTGTTCTCACCCATGCAGTCAAATATAGATATTACACGAATTACGGTTGGTTCTCACAAGCAGTTCATTAAGTTTTAAGGAAAAGAATCAATGTGTTTATCAGACTTAAGCCGTTCCCTAGAGTGTTCTGCAGGAGAGTCGACTCATGCCACATACAACTACTTAAATAGTGTGAGAGGAGTGTACTCGAGAGACTTCGAGTTAGGTCGAAATTACCATATTATCCTACACATGAGCAAAACTACCTAACGACATGGGTCGTACCTCAATGTATCAACTATCGAGTACGTACGTTTCCAACTTAAAAAGATGTATAAAACCCATTGATTTCATACCAGATAGAAAAGCAGTCTCCGGGCTTCTTTCTAGTTGTTTTATAAGCAGCTTGAGCGGCGGATATACACTGACGATGCCATCGTAGAACACCAGAATAGTGTAGAAGGAACTAGTTTTGCAGCTTTAATGTTTGTCACCGTAGTGATTAGGGTAGGAAACTTGCAGGGTGGTTGTGTGTCTGGTGTTGGACAAATATATCCCTCACTAGAGTATTAAGAGCATTCTATTCCGCATGAGTAATACTTCGAAAACCATGTTGCTTTAACTACATAGCGTCTTTAGATGCAGAACCGTGTAGCCGCAGGAGTGTATGTTTATACTCTATAATATTTTCTCTAATGCTGGTACCTTCCTGGTGCCGGCTGCAGACAGTGGAATAATACTTGAGAATTGATAGCACATAGATTTACGTGAGATGTTTCGAACTCCATCTGTCTGGAGTTCCATCATATATAAACCACACTTTTTTTCTTAACTGTCTGTTATATCGGCAGAACACTCCCGTGTCTAATATACACAGATAAGACGTGCTACACTGCTCGACATGCAAGCATCTGGTGAGATCTTGTGCAATTGGATGGGTGCCTTGGGTAAAACTAACTGTCTGTTATATCACCAGAACACTCCCGTGTCTAATATACACAGATAAGACGTGCTACACTGCTCGACATGCAAGCATCTGGTGAGATCTTGTGCAATTGGATGGGTGCCTTGGGTAAAACTGGTGAGGAACAGTTGTCACTGAAGAGAAGTTACGGACACAGTTCGCCCTGTTCCTTCACGAGGCGTGGAATATAGTGGGTGTAGAACCCTCATACTTCTGGTAAGTTCAGCTTAAACTGGCGACCATGTTGCAGGGAGGATTGGTCAAGGACAATGTGGGAGACATCTGTCAATCTCCGACTGTATCCTACGAATGCTAAAGCACCCTGTGACGCATATCCACAGAGGCAAAGATGGTCAATTGTTATCATGAATTCTGCACTATGATCGAAGTGTTGCAAATATGTAGATAACCTATCTGCATCAATATAGGACGCGGTGTGGTATAGCCAGGCTGTGACAAAACCATGTCTCCACAATATCCTTTGTTCCAGAGGAGCTAGTTCTGCAAGGTTCGCAGAAGAGCTTCTGTGAAGTTTGGAAAATAGGAGACTAGGTACTGGCAGAACTGAAGCTGTCAGGATGGCTCGTGAGTCGTGCTTGGGTAGCTCAGGTCGTAGAGCACTTGCCTGCGATAGGCAAAGGTCCCGAGTTCCAGTCTCGGTCCAGCACACAGTTTTAACCTGCTGCAGAGTGAAAATCTCATACTGGCAGTGTGGTATAATTTGCTGTATATGGCCAAATGGATGTACTGTAGAGCCGTCTATCTGCATTCGCAATCTAATATATGGTACTTGGAAAGTAGTGGCGGTGTGATATATCAATTATACTTCATTTGTGAAGTATTCTGCTGTGTCATTGGCCAGCGTTGTAATTACAGAACAACTGGTATACGTTGATGTATATGACCGAATGGACGTGCTTTACAGTCATCTATCTGCATTCGCAATTTAGTATATGGCGTGCATGACCGAATGGATGTACTGCACACTCATTTATCCACGTTCGCAATATAGTATATGGTACTTGCAAAGTAGTGAAGGGGTGGTTTAGCGATGATACAGAAATTGGGATGCAATCTGCTATGCCACTGGTTCGCATTGAAATTACAGAACAACTGGAAATGGTGCTAAAATTCATCGCGCTGGCAACTGTGGTGCGCATTACAGCACATTGTCCCGTACTGACGATATCTTTCCCATCCCATCCGTCCACTGGTATGCTGTTGAGTACCATATAATCCTTGACTGACACCACTTGATTCAGATGGAGAAAGCCTTTGCGGAACACTGGACGTCTGCTACTTGTCACTGTGGAGCATGGGATTCAGACAATTGTTTTGATGCGTTCATCAATGCTGCACCGTCGTTCTATTTCCATGTGCTTCGATGCCCTCCACATGTGTTTTTTTTTCACCATTAAGATAACAGTTCCTCTTTTTATTTCTACTGCCTAACATGTGTTGTGAACAGCACCTTCTGGCGATGGTCAACAGTGGAACAGTAATGGTGTAAATCACTGTAAAATTGGCTTCGACTACCTTGACTGCAGGATGATTGTCAGGCAATGTATCAGGAGGCATCTGTAGCGGACTCTGACATCAAACATTGAGAGACACAGTCCTTAGATGTATGCTTACAGTTAATACACTTATTAAACTCCTCTCTGTCCAACACCAGCATCTCGTCAGTTGGAAACATTTCCCACAAAAAAAAAGATAGTACATTTCACTGCAGCCTTTTTTCCTGCCAGCTTGTAGGTGAAGGGTAGAGTTCGAGTGCGTCTGCCACTAGTTTCGACAGATATTGCAAAATTTTTTCGCAACGAGATAACGCTAGCTGTAAGGCAGTGTCAATTTTTTAGCTTTATTGCGATTTGAAGCCCTCCTTGTGTAGTGATATGCATGTAATTGTGGTAATTAGGACCGATCTTTTTGATTAATTGCATACTTAGGACCTATCTTTATTTCAGTTTCCCAACCAAAATAAATAAAGTACGCTAACCTAACTTTCCTCTCCTGCATCTGGACAGCTTCCATGTATTGTGAAACTTGGCCTTTTTGTCCAGAACGACCAGGGTTCGCATCCCGGAAATGGCACTGCCATTTAAATTTCCAGCCAGTTCCCAGGTGGGACATCAGAATTGCCCTGGGGTCAAGAAATTCCCACCAAAATTCGAAATTCCCACCAATAGGGTAGGTGAGGGAGGGATGAGTATGGGGTGGAGATCCAAGTGCAGGCTGACGAAAATAAACGACATCATCCAGGTGTGGAGGTGGGGGGCGCTGTTGGTGTGTAATTAATTAATTAAATTAATTAATTTGCATATTTAATTTCCATATATAAAATTGGGGTAGGAGCACCAGTACACTACTACCTTCTGGTATATATTGATAACGGATACAGATTTTCGAAAGCGAGAAAACGTCAGTTTTAGATGCATGACTACAGAATGTGCAGATAAAATTTGAGCCCTTTCGGTACGTAGATCATTACCGTCCATAGTGCAAGAAAGGTTAAAAGTCAGTATTTGCGGTTTTCCGCATAAATCTGGCAACTTTGAACCTCTGGATATCGGTAACGGATAATGATATTAAGTTTCGAAGATCCCAGAGGAAATCGTCTTAAGAGCATAAAGAAGTAGATGTAGATTTAGGGTAAAAAATTCGACGGTTTACCACAAATAGAAATCATAGGAGTAACCATCCTGTAACATTAAACCTTGGAATGTGAGTGATTATAATTATTTGAAACTGCTAAATAATAATGTTCGCTTTGAACTCTCATTGAGTGGTCTCACCAAAAACGAATAATAATAACGGTAGCTCCAACACGATTTGCATGTACCGAAAATTTAGACTGAACCTAATAAGAAAGAAAATGTCAATAAAGTTCTTGGGCGATGTAAACTCGGCGGCAGAATTTATTACTCAGCTTTGAGATCTTCATATCTGCTTCGCTGCTGAAGTCCTGTTGTCTGTAATATGTTGCTACAAGAAATTCTAACAATCTTGCCACATCGTTGGAATCATTAATGAAAGTTGAGAGTTGTAATGATTTGTTTTATTACTGCGCAGTTGGTGCGCAGCAGTGAACAACTTATGTTACAAACTGACTACATCTCGACTCTCTGAAAACTGCTAGAATTTTCTTAATGACAGGGCTATCGCACGTCTATTTATTCTGTTCGTAACAGTCAGTAGTATTGTAAAAGATGCAAATTTTGAAAATCACAACGGAAAATTAACACGCAGAGATAAACTGTGGTCAGAGTAATTAGGTACATTATTTCCTGATGATTATGGATAGGTAGTTCGTGAAATAAACAGTTCAGAAGCGTGAAACATGATAATATACGGAAATTAACATTGCGAATTACATTTGATTAATTTATAAGGTAAATACAAATTGCGTCTTTTTCCTAACATAAATTGGAGTAAAAATTAAATATGCTTTCATTTAATAGTAGTCACATAGTTAAAAATGACTGCTAGGGCTGAAAATCGGTATATGTTCATCTTTCTAATGAAAGACTGCATAATTTCTCTTTAATTAGAAACGACGTTGCAAATATTTTACATTGCTGGTCTATTATACTTCAAAATTTGACGAAATAATGCATAAATGTGAACAGAATACAAAGCAGATATAAATTATAGCGAGCGTCTGTAGCCATCAAAGAATTTAGCTGTTTAGTGGCTTCAGTGTTAACAAGAATATTCCTACCAAATACAGAGTCTGGATATTAAGTATACTTGAATCTGATGTAGTCACGATCTTTCTATTTGGCTTCTTACCAGAACTTCCTTATTAACTGCTGCGTAATTCACACAGTAATTAGTATGAAATTGCAATATTCGAATGTTTGACAATATTTTTATGCGTATCTGAGGCTTAAATGGCTCTTTGAAGCGTATTCTGTAACTGTTTCCACATTTGCTACGTTTAGTACCCAAAAATCTCTTTTCTTCGCCGTTTTTTCAGCAACCGACCATGAACAAATGGTGCTTTTATAAGCCGTCGAAGGACCAAACTAGACTACACCTAACGCATAAGAACGAACCGCTTTACTCAATTTGCCTAATTTGCCTGGGCTGGAGGAATTGTGTAACGTTTAAAATTATCCTGTACTGTGTGATAGCTGCAGTATGCCCGTTCTTGAGACAGGTACACAAATGGTCGCTAGGCCAGTGGCTGTCCAAAAAACGCGTCCCCTTATCTTCGTGATCATTGGAACCAGAGTGATGGCACCGAGCGAGGTGGCGCAGTGGTTAGACACTGGACTCGCATTCGGGAGGACGACGGTCCAATCCCGCGTCCGGCCATCCTGATTTAGGTTTTCCGTGATTTCCCTAAATCGCTCCAGGCAAATGCCGGGATGGTTCCTTTCAAAGGGCACGGCCGACTTTCTTCCCCGTCCTTCCCTAATCCGATGAGACCGATGACTTCGCTGTCTGGTCTCCTTGCCCAAACCAACCAACCAACCAGAGTGATGGCGGCCTGAAGGATCGCATTTCGAACACAGATTTTTGGAACATATTAGTACCGTGCACAATAGTACTTATATAACTAAAAACTTGCAACTATGCCAACTAAACCCCAGGGTCGGACTTAGATGGCATACTCCCAGGAGTGAGCTGGCATAATCTCATGTGGATAGGAATAACTTGGTAGAATACAGAAATTTTCGAGAAAATATCTTTCATTTGATCTAAACTTGGGATAACTTCCTTTCCAGATGATAAATACTTCAAAACATAAATTTTTTATAAAAAAACAACACGTGGACAAAAATAAATTCAGCGTAAATGTATAAACAACATCTTAACTTCAGTGTATGAACAAACAGTAAATAATTCGAGAAAAATAAGTTCTGCTTATTGTTATAGGTAACTGTAGTTATTTAAGTAGAATTAGTCTAATGTTGTAAATCAACCACGGATGCTGGAGTTTGGCGCCCGGTTACTTGAGTAGATGATTTCATTTTTCCCACAATTTTACTTTGGTTGCACAAACGTGGATCATCTTCGTCTGGCCATCTCTGGTTTTTCCGCTGATTGACTGTAGTGGATACGCGAATCTCGTTGTCACTGGTTTCAACAATCTTGACAGGTTACTGACGGGCATGGTACTTCCGTGAAACAAAGCCGCTTAAATGTATTCAGGGTGATCAGTAGGCCCGTGATTTGTGGGGCATAACCTGTTGTTATATTCATTTCTGTGCCAACTGAACCTATACCGAAGTATGTATGCTATCCCTAAAACGATATCAAAAACGAAAAGAATGCCACACAATCGCCTACAACAGAAAGAAATGATTCTGATATATGGATGCAGCCATAGTTAACCACTCTTTAGAAAACCGCCGTCAGTAGCACCTCAGTCAGACCTACAGGGTCACCAGAACAGGAAAACTGATGATCAACCAGTTTACTCAACACCCAGGAAAACGATGGTTAAAAAATGGTTCAAATGGCTCTGAGCACTATGGGGCTTAACAGCTGTGGTCATCAGTCCCCTAGAACTTAGAACTACTTAAACCTAACTAACCTAAGGACATCACACACATCCATGCCCGAGGCAGGATTCGAGCCTGCGACCGTAGCAGTCGCGCGGTTCCGGACTGCGCGCCTAGAACCACGAGACCACCGTGGCCGGCGAAAACGATGGGACAGAGGTCCTTCTTTCGTGGCGTTTCCAAGCAGAATGAATTTACAGAGGATGGTGCGCCTTTATATACTCTCCCCAATAGCATGATAGTAGCGCTCTAGCTCCACGGTGGCAGGAAATATAAGATGTATGCCAACTAGCCCTTTTAGCACTCTATGTACCCCAAAAGCACCTACAAATTTGATCATGTATACCTTCTAATATACTGTATACGGACAGTAAGTGTAATTTTGGTATTTGCTATGCTTTGTGAAGTCGGAATTTCAATGCTCAGCAGAGCAATAATGGCTGCACACACTCACAAAATTTTGTAAGCCTTTGAAAGGACCAAAAAAGCACTCGCTTCTGATGCCAATGTCGCTAACTCACTTCAGTGAGAGCATTCGACTTGGAGGTAACATGGTTCGAATCCTGGTGGAGGAACAAATTTTCCTCACCATCGTTTGGCCGGAAAAGGGAGGAGAGGTGGTGGCTTATAGTTTCTGGTTGCCAGATTTTGTGCCTAAGTACTGGATAAAATTACAAGCATTCCAGGACCAACTATCACTCTCTCCCTTGTCTCTCAAGAAACCAAACATGAAACCATACTTACACACTCACACAAACACACACACATACACACACACACACACACACATACAGCTCATTCTTATTTCAATAATAATAACTGTATATGATAAAGATATATATATAGAGGTGCGTTTACACGAACAGTATTTTACAAAAATGATTGGCCTCAATAGCATTGCCGTCAACGTTGCTGCAATGTGGCTGTAATACACGGAAATTTTGCAGTGTAGCCGTCAGTATTGCTTAATAGTCGACGTATTTCCGAAGGGTTGTCATTGTTGTCCACCAAGGGTGGGTAATATTTCGTATTACAGGGCAGTGTTGTTACGAAGTCACTGCAAACAGATTAAGGAGACAACTACAAAAATATCACTACCACTCAAAATATCAACATTTTTATTTTGTAATCTCTGCCCACCTACTACCGTCTCGGTCTACACTGATAGTATTAATTGGTCTATGTTCCGTAGTTACAAAGAACACTGAGACTATTTAACAAAATTAAATAAAAATTAACAATATCACTGCTAGAACTGTTTGCACTTCTCTGGATGAATCTATTCAGTGTCACTGACTTCAATATAATTGTCTGATAAAATTCTAAACTTGTCAACTTCATCTATATCCTTCGCTGGCTAAAGATGAGCAGTGGTCATTCTTCGTTTCGACCACAGATTTGGTGGGCTGGAATGTAGTGTAGCATCCACCAGACCACTTGATGCACTGTGATACCACGAGAGTTCCACTCGTTGTGAACACAGACAGCTAGTTTCTCAACTTTGGTTTCATTCTGAATATCTTGCTGAAAATAACAATTTAAAAAGGAAATTAATTTTAAAAATACGCGTAATATTGAAAGTTTTTAAACTGAGATGTCTCATCTCACACTCTTATAATCTGCTGACAATAACGATTTTTACGTTACCTGAATACTCACTCACATTTTGGTCCGGTAAAGCACCGTACAAAAGCACACCGTCGTCAGATCAGTTTTGTCGAACCTGAAAAATATGTAATAGTCCTCTAATTAGGCCTGTTTTTGCAGACATTTAAAGCATGTCATAACATTTCCCTTCATATGCAGCGTCAAACTAAAATGATCTTAATAATTCATACGCAACGTACTACTATGAAAAGCTAAATGTACCTTGTGCCGATATTAGTCAGGTTCAGATTCCGAAGAAACAGCTCCTGGAAACACATCCAACGGCATTTCAGGTGGATTAACTCGTAGAAAAACATGTGTCAGTGTTGTTAAAGTATATGTAACTTCTCCATCTGTACGACACAAGACTGTTTTTGGGGTAATACAGATTACATCTGAATTCCTTTATATCCATGAATTAAGAAGTTGCGGCATCTCTCCCTAAATTCCCTTACAGGGGGATGAGCATAGCCAAAATATCCTTCGACTTCATTGCTTTCAGGAGTTTTACACCTAAATACATGTCCGTAACGTCCAAAAAATTGATCTCGTCAGCAGCCTCTACAGCATCCACAACAATTGTATCCATAGATTCTTCGTGAACACTGCTCCAACATTCGTTCCACAGCAGAGAGAAGTGAAAGCCCAACGAGTCTGCGCTGGATGCGGTATTTTATGTACTTTAAGCTGAAACTGAGCTAGCGGCCATTGCCGTTTGCAGCTTTGTTTTCAGTAATTACGTACATCTCTTTCAAGTGCCTTGCAATCATTATTAGCACACAAGTGAACTGATGACAAATGCAGATATAAATTCCTTTAGTCGACTCAATACTGAATTATGATTTCACTCCGTAGCATTTGCACCATCTGAGCCAAAACCAAAGATATTTTCTAATGGAATATTATGATGTATTAAGGGTTGAATGAGTTTGCCACACAAATAACCTTCAGTTGCCCCAATTACAGACTTTGTCATTATTTCAGTCAACGTTGTATGTTGTTTCACACGACGTGCTACGTACCAGACAGCACAGCTCCCAGGAAGCACATAGCCGAAATCCTTTGTTAGTTAAATATTTACTGCAATAGGCACACAGCACTAAAATGAACCTTACTGCACAACAAGATCCTAGCGAGGTTCGTGTATCGGAAGACATTCTTACATTCAACTGAACAATATTAACGTGAGCGTAGTTCATTGTTGGGCACATGCTTCGTAATCGCTTGACAGTTACCTAATAACGTATGCAGAGATGACTTTTTTTGCAACGGTTCATCGCTCAGAAAGCAAAAATGCCAAAATTATCATTTTTTCACCTGTAATCCTTTACTTAGGATCATACATCATACAGGACTTGAAATTGTGAAGTGCAACACCATATATCTCCGTCCCTGTCCTTAAATGCTTTCCTCTCGCTGTCAGTTTTGTTTTCCATTTTTCTCACCTACCGTGTTGCAGTTACATGTCTCAGTGAGTGAAAACTATAACGTTCCCAAGGAGGTAAAAATAGGGGAGTTCACGGCCGACTAAATATCATTAAT
Organism: Schistocerca piceifrons; assembly: GCF_021461385.2. Lineage (NCBI taxonomy): Eukaryota > Metazoa > Arthropoda > Insecta > Orthoptera > Acrididae > Schistocerca > Schistocerca piceifrons. Next base: position 137,643,045 of record NC_060140.1, read on the forward strand.
CGGCTGTGAAGGGAGTTGTCATGAAGTCAAAAACTCGAAGCAGACGTCCACCATCTTGGTTGCCCCAAAACATCATATTCAAGTGTCCAGAACACAAAATCACAGAATTCTCTGCGTTCATGCATACAGTCAGACAAAATTTTCGAACACAAATACTGCAGCATTGAACACACTTCAGGTTCTATGTTGGAAAGTGTTTTGTCACTCACATAAAATATAGATTTCCCCAAAGATGGCAAATGAGTATTGAATGAAGAAATGGTAGCTGCCTCTAGTAACATGCTTCATTGGTTGAAATATTAGGAAGCGGAAGATCCTTGTAGTAATTCCTACCTACTGCTTTCTTAATCACAGATTTTCTGGACTTCAAACGGTCAGAACGTTTAATCTCGTAAACATATCTGCTTCCCCCTTATGTAGTTTATTTTAAGTCGATAGATGAGCCTGATTATTCAGAGTTTGCATCTGTGTAGCATCTTGCCCGTTGTTTGTCTGTAAACAGTGGGCTCTGAATTTGTCAATTTTAGGATACGCAAAACTTATCTTGTAGTTCGTCTCAAAAAGCAGCGGATATTGTTCACCTGACACAGAGTTTGGAGCCTTTTTTCTGAATGTGGCAGGTGTAACTTTCGAATATTAAGTGTGTCTGGTAATTACAACCGTTTGCTATCATGAACGCTACATATGGTTTGTGCCATCTCAGTGACTGTAGCCTGTATGTTGATGCACGATTTCTGTTTTAAGTTTGTTTGGGATAGTGCCACAAACTGCATCACGCCTCATGGGTAAACTTTCAAAAAAAAAGATGTGTAACCTACAGTTAACTGACGCACTGACAGTCTCATAAAACAAGATAAAACAAGCACTCAGTTATGCATGGATGTATACTTCCATGCCATTCTATTCTTTCACTCTTTGACATTTCAAGAGGTTTTCACTTTGTTAACAACCACAAGTCATGACAGCACATCTTGCTTATTTCTTCGCTCACTGCAAACATTTATGGACTAAAAAGAAAACGTAGGTAAGCCTTTCTCTCTCTCTCTCTCTCTCTCTCTCTCTCTCTCTCTCTCTCTCTCTCTCTCTCCCTCTCTCTGTATGCATCTGATTTGTAAGTTGAAAATGTGACGTGAAAGAATCAGTACCCAGCGAGGAAACGAGCATTCACTTTTCTTCTGGTTATTTGAAATGAATAAACAAAAAGACAGCTACATTTACGAGAGAAAATGCGTTGTATTAATGGATATAATACGCATTCAAAACAAGGAAACCGTCTGAAAATGGCTTCCTGACACTGCATTATTAGCATAAGCACTGTAATATTTACTATTTAAAAAAAATTGACGCGCCCACGCTAAGGAAATTACGAACAAAAGCAGTCAACGTTTTGGGGGCATCCAACATGGCGGAGTCGGCTTCTAAACAACGTACAACGCCATCTTATCGTGCTTTTACCTCTATGAAAGTCCTGGTTGAGTGGGACAGTTCGTGTGCATGCATACAATCACGTGTTTTCTTAGTTTTCAGTTTCTTGTGTACAGCGATGGGGAAGTGGAAAAACGAGAGAACTATTAATTTCATAAATCCGATTCATCTACAACCATACAAAGACCAGAATCTGAAAAGGGACAGCTGGCAAGCTGCTGCCGGTGACTCAGACTCAAGCTTGACGAAGCATAGAAAGATACTGAAGTCTTTGAACGTGTGTGAAGCCAGACATGGGGATTGCATACTTCCACCATTCTCCACACCTACAAATCCCTCATCTGCTCTATCCTCTGCTATGCCAGCATTGCCTGGATCTCCGCCCCCCCCCCCCCCCCCCCCTTTATAAGGCCTTCCAAATCCTCTAACTCCATGCTTCGTGCCTTGCCTTCTGTATCCACCTTCCTTCCCCCACACAACTCCTGTATGACCTCATCCCCTTCCCCCACCTCCTCCTTTTTCTCCAACACTATTGATCCCCTCACACCCTGGTTTCCTCCTTCCTCTCCACCCTCCACCAGTTGCCACGCCTCTAGCATTGTATCCTTCCCTCTTTTCACCTCCACACCCTCCATCTCCTTCATCAGGGCAATTTCCAGCAGTTCCCCCTCCTGGATGTTGAACTTCGCTGTGACATCTAGCCTTCCTACCAACTATAGCCTGGCCTTGTTACCCCCATCCTCACTAGGGCCCCCTTTTTCCTCGCCCCTCCTTCTCCCAGAGCGGATTTCTCTCCTTCCCCCTGAGTTCCTGCACCCCCTCCTCAGCTGTTTTACTCTCTCATCCCTTCCCTCCCCAGCCCTCCTTTGGCGTGCCCCCATCATCACCCTCCCTCTCCCCTCCTTCTCGCCTCCTTTTGTCTTCTCCCTTGTCTCCCTCCCCCTGGCAGATTCTCCTAGGTTTTTATTCATTATCACATATGCTGCGTTTGTGTTGTGTTCGGTGCCATTATACAGTGTCATCAAGTGATGTGGTTTTAATTCTGTGCTCGACCTGTATACAGTCCATGATTGTTCGTGTGCTTTTTATACTGTGGCCGACTTTTAACTTCTTTTTGCCTCCAGTGTTTTGCAAGTGCGCTACACATTGCCAGCTGTGTTCGTTTTAACTTTATGTCGACTTTTTAACTGTCCCCCAGTGCATGTAGTGTGTATTTTAACTCCCACCATTTCCATTTTCAGTGTTTTTATGGTCTCTTTTTTATCCCCCTTTTATGTAAGAGTTCCCTTTCTGTATTTGCAAAGCCATTTGGCTGAGGAGCGGTGGACTGTGCTGTTGCCAGCCCTCCCCTGTCCATGTGGGGCAGGGGAATGAAACCACAATAAAAAAAACCTGTGTGAAAATCAAGGCAAAAAAAGTTGCATAGGAAGAGTGGGAGGCCAGGTGGCTCCTCGCCGACATTGTTTGCATTTGATGCCATGAGTTTCATACTATATCGAGACGCGTCTGAGGCTGGAATTGATAGTGCAAACGATTGAATACTCTGGTGAACAAAAATAATATATTAATAAAAGTTGTATTCTGGTTCCAAACCTACCTTAATAAAATCCTTCTGTAATTCTACCAAAGCATTGTGTACTTCTGGTACCAAGAGGTTTATTAATGAATAGTGCTCCTTAACGATGTACACTAAACTTTTGTATGAATAACAAGCAACTAAAACTTGAAGGGTGATTGCCATTCAGATTGTAAGTGATATATACGTTCTCGTATTTGTGTCGGATTTTGGTAATTCTCTGTCCAATTGCTTGTACAAGAAATTCGAAATCTATTTCGACAGTCTGGTAAAATTCTGGGAAAAGTGTGTATCCAACATCATTTCACGAATTGAATTGTCTGAAACATTCCTCTTGCTTAAAAAGTAACGAACCCACGAAATCTGATTGCTCTTGTTCTTTCCTTGTGTGACGTGAAAGCAGAAGGCCTGCACTTACTTCCAGTAGCTCACATTCATCCACTTTGTGGCAGTAGTGTGGTCCCTTTGAAACATTGCTGGCCCGGAAATGTAAACCCACAAACTGTACCCTGTCGTCATACATGTGACTGGAATGATGCTGGACAACACTGTCGGGATATACAGGGTGATGATAATTAAAGTTAAACTTCAAAACCACTGTAGAAATAACAACACCATTGGTCAGAATGAAGTCAAATTGCTACAGAATATTATCGGAGAAGGGGGAAAACGTATGGCAGAAAAAAAAAGTTACGAAATGTAGCAATAGATAGCGCTGTAAGCATCATAATTTAAAAGTGGTTGACTACAAATCACAAATGAATCGTACAACAATGCCTAAAGTGCACGTTTGACATTAAACAAACTGTATGACTCAGTGTGCATGGATGTACAGATGTGACACTGTTATTTACGTAAGCCCATCCACCACGGCAAGGTCATACCACATCAGATGGGAAAAAACGGTTTTTAATTGCCCTGAGACCAAAAACCGCATAAAAAACATCACTCACATCGGTTTTTAATTGTTCTACGGCCAAAAGCCGCATAAAGAGCATCAATCACATCGGTTTTTAATTGCCCTGAGGCCAAAAACCGGATAAAAAGCGTCAATCAATATCAAATCGGATTATTAATTTCTGTGTGACTGGCGCAAAACATGTTCAGTATGCTGTCCACAATTTTCTGCAACAAGTTGAAACCGACAAAAAAGCATCCCCCATAACTGATCGAAGTGTTTCCGGGATCACGTCCAGAATGTGTTGCGCAATGCGTGCCTTCAATGCTGCTAAGTTTGCAGTCGGAACACTGAACACATCTTTCACCTACCCTATAACTAGAAGTCACACAGATTAATATCAGGTGACCGGGACGACCAGACTGTGCGGAAATGGCGGCTGATAATTCTAGCATTAGCGAAATGGCGCTTCAGCAGCTGCTTAACTAGATTTTCAATGTGCGGAAGTGCGCCATCTTGGATAAAAATAATCCCATCCACACATCCACGCTGCTGGAAAGCTGGAATGACGAGGTTGCGCTAAAGTCACTCATAGCGCTCACCAGTGATGGTACAGGTAAAAGGGCTGGAAGCGCCTGCCTCTTCGAAAAAATATGGCCCTATGATAAATGATGCCGTAAACCCATACCACGCAGTGACGTTTTCAGGATGAAGTGGTACTGATTGATTTGCGTGTGGATTTTCCGTTGCTGATATTCGACAATTCTGTGTATTGACGTATCCTGTCAGATTGAAGTGGACTTCGTCTGTCCACAAAATCTTCCACAACCAATCATTGTCCACTTCCAAGCGAGCAAGAAATTCTAAAGCAAAGATCTCTCTTTCTGGCAGGTCAACAGGAAGCAACTCGTGCACATGGGTAGTTTTGAATAGATAGCAAAGAATGATGTTTCGTAGGATTTTACGTACCGTGCTCACGGGTACGCCCAATGTTCGGGCAATTCTCCGTGCACTACACGTTTGCACACCACCACTCACCTCCTCCTGCATTGTTGTGACCACACCTTCTGCTAACGTCGAATCAAATTTTTTCCTCCCTCTACCAAGTTGCACACCAGAAGTACCTGTCTTATCGATTTCCGAATCATTTTCTCCAGACCCACGGCAATCATCGGACCAACGTCTTTTTTCAAACCTTTCAGCTTCCGGAATTTCTGGAGAGCGACCTGTGCACAGTCGTTATTCTTGTTATACAGTTTTGCAAGCATAGCGCGATCCTGCATTGAGACTGTCATGGCGAACGTCGCAGACGCGAAAAGAGGAAAAGCCGTGTACCCGGCGTGTTCACACCAATTTCAATGGGTCGTGCACATGACAGGTGTTTTCATTTGTGTATTCTTACACATACAGTGCTATCTATTGATCAATTTTCACACTATTTTTTTCCTCTACCATACGTTGTCCCCTTTCTCCCATAATATTCCGTTACAATTTGACGTCATTCTGACCAGTGGTGTTATTTCTACAGCAGTTTGAAAGTTTAGCTTTAATTACAATCACCTTCTATTGTCGGCGTTACACAATGCATACTGCCCGTATAAACGTACCTTAATAACCCTCACTCCTAGTACAGTGCATTACAAACAATTTTATTATGCTAACAGTTTTAATTCTGCACATAATAAATGTTGAAAGAAACTGGTGTATCGCGTCCAGAAGAAATTAGTGGTTAGATCATGACTGTAGACCAGTGTCAACGTTCCACCTTTCTATGTGCTTACCGGAAGACAGCACTCTAGTTGTCTGTATCAGACTGATCTGAATGTATTTCGATTGAAGTTAATGTATTTGAGGTAAGAATACAAATAAGGTACTACGTTCATAAATCAGCGTTGTGGGTAAAATCTTCGCAGGTATTGTTGAAAGGAAAGTGCGAGTATTAGTTGAGTACCAATTGGATGAAAATCAGTGTGGGTTTAGGCCTCTTAGAGGTTGTCAGGACCAGATCTTTAGCTTACGGCAAATAATGGAGAAGTGTTATGAGTGGAACAGGGAATTGTATCTATGCTTTATAGATCTAGAAAAGGCTTATGACCGGGTTCCTAGGAGGAAGTTATTGTCTTTTCTACAAGATTATGGAATAGGAGGCAAACTTTTGCAAGCAATTAAAGGTCTTTACATGGATAGTCAGGCAGCAGTTAGAGTTGACGGTAAATTGAGTTCATGGTTCAGAGTAGTTTCAGGGGTAAGACAAGGCTGCAACCTGTCTCCACTGTTGTTCATATTATATATGGATCATATGTTGAAAACAATAGACTGGCTGGGTGAGATTAACATATGTGAACACAAAATAAGCAGTCTTGCACATGCGGATGACTTAGTTGTGATGGCAGATTCGATTGAAAGTTTGAAAGTAATATTTCAGAGCTAGATCAGAAATGTAAGGACTATGGTATGAAGATTAGCATCTCCAAAACGAAAGTAATGTCAGTGGGAAATAAATATAAACGGATTGAGTGCCAAATAGGTGGAACAAAGTTAGAACAGGTGGACGGTTTCAAGTACTTAGGATGCATATTCTCACAGGATGGCAACATAGTGAAAGAACTGGAAGCGAAGTGTAGCAAAGCTAATGCAGTGAGCGCTCAGCTACGACCTACTCTCTTCTGCAAGAAGGAAGTCAGTACCAAGACTAAGTTATCTGTGCAGCGTTCAATCTTTCGACCAACTTTGTTGTATGGGAGCGAAAGCTGGGTGGATTCAGGTTACCTTATCAACAAGGTTGAGGTTACGGATATGAAAGTAGCTAGGATGATTGCAGGTACTAGTAGATGGGAACAATGGCAGGAGGGTGTCCACAATGAGGAAATCAAAGAAAAACTGGGAATGAACTCTATAGATGTAGCAGTCAGGGCGAAAAGGCTTAGATGGTGGGGTCATGTTACACGCATGAGAGAAGCAAGGTTACCCAAGAGACTCATGGATTCAGCAGTAGAGGGTAGGAGGAGTCGGGGCAGACCAAGGAGAAGGTACCTGGATTCGGTTAAGAATGATTTTGAAGTAATAGGCTTAACATCAGAAGAGGTACCAATGTTGGCACTGAATAGGGGATCATGGAGGAACTTTATAAGGGGGGCTATGCTCCAGACTGAACGCTGAAAGGCATAATCACTCTTAAATGATGATGATAATGATGATGATGATGTTCATAATTTCACCGTCAGAATAGACAGTTAATGTGAGATACCTGTTCTCAGTTGCATCTTATCATATTGTCCTCATCTCTATGACGTCCTCACTACGCTGCAAGCGATCAAATCTAGCCCAGTGATGACGTCATAGACATTCTAGCTGACTGTGGAGATCCCGGCAAACATGCAAGTATCATTCGGTAAGTTGCGTCCATTTCCTAGGCTGAGGACAACATCAGTATACTAATCAGCTACAGAGCTTTGGCAGTGAAGACGTACACCGTCTTACCACCAAAAGTAAAGTTCTATGGATTCTTTCATAGATGTGAATAAGCTACAGTTATTTATTTAAATCAGAATTCCAGTTACATTTGCTTCAGTAAAACAATATGATGCAAAATTTTGCACTTGCAGTATGAAACAACTTTTATGCTTGTCACATGTTGTAGTTGGTAACGAAGATACGTTTCAGTATTTGCTTTTGGCCTGGTAGTCATGAAATGGACTGAAAGAAGAACTAATGTGTTCGTCATTCAGCAGCTCAGTTTCTCCAGGCGCCTTTCTTCTCGTATCAACCAAAGAGTTTTCCAGTTCTCCGACCATATTGTGAGAAGAGACGGAGAATATCTAGAGAAAAATAATCATAGAAGGAAAGATCCAGAACACGAGAGGGAGAACTACGAGTAGACGCATAAATGAAATGAAGTAGACCTCTACTTTGCCTGTTGAGCAGGCTCTAAGAGAACCTGATAACCGTCCGGGAGGGAGACGCTTGGTTCACGCAGGCACGACGGTCAACAGTGAACACGACTTGTGATGATGTCTTTACATGAAGTGGCCTGAAGCAACTTTTGCTAGTCCGGTCAAGTATCGTTTTTCCCACAGCCAGTTACACATGAATGATCTCTGTAGATAACTCGACCCGTTTCCAACTTAGTATGCAAAATGTTTGTTTCTCTTGAATTAAATATAGGAGGTAAATAACATCTTGCTCAATCTTAATATTTCTTCTTCTTCTTCTGCTTCTTCTTCTTCTTCTTCTCTATACGAAAACTCACTCCGTTGAGATTAGATTAAGATTATACGACTTTTTAAAAACAAGGCAGAACTAGACAAACCAGCACGTTTCAAGAAGTGTTGTGCTTTTACAGGAGAGCAAAAAACGATCGTAGAAGAAGAAATCCGGTAGTTAGTACAACATTTCCAAAACCGATAATGCAGTTTTTACATGGCCATTCAGAAACGGCACCGGGAAACCAATTTACGAAAACAGCTTTTGGGAGCACCCTGCAATTGTACTTCAGTCCTCAGTGTCTTGTGGCACAGAGTGATGTGGGAGTTCACCTATATGCGGCAAGAAGATATATAAGATCGTCTTGAAATTCCTAGACGACTAGGCAATGTTCGAAACCATCAAAATATTTTTATTCTCCCATGAAATTTATTATTAACACGGTGACTTATTTGCACATCGACAACATCGTGTTTGAATAAGATGCCGCGAGAAATGGTAATCTTTATTGCGTCGCACAAATCCGCCTTTGTTTCTCAAAGAAATACATTGCAGACTTCTTAAAGTACGTAAATGCCTTGAGATTTCTAGACAATTAGGCAATGTTCATGAGCTTCAAGTATTTTTTTCTTGCTTGAAATTTATCGTTAATACCGTAACTTATTTGCAGATCGACAATGTCAAGTCTAAATAAGATGCTACGAGAAATAATAAGGTTTATTTGTTGCACCATGGAGGTAAAAAAAGAAAGGAAGTGTCATTACGTCACAATCTTGAAGCCGATGCCCACCATCTTCACTAGCTCAAAACATTAGGTTCACTTCATTCATACCTCCATAGTTCACCCTGTGATGTCATTCACAGTTTCGACGCTGTTGGGTGCTTTGATTGTGTGGAGACGTAGTTGTTTCATCAAAAATGGCAGCTTCCGTTGTTTACGGGTGTACTTATCGATCTGATCGTAATCTAAAGTTTAAAGGAATTACATTTCATTCGGAGGTGGAGTCGTCCAAGCAGTATTTTCGTTTGTGTACATAAATTATGGCTGCTCTCTTTACTGTTTTTGTATTGGATTTACTATTGTTATTTGATTTATTAGATTTAGCTTGCTTTATTGAGTGACCGTTCTTTCTCTTCTTTCCTGTGTTTTTCATTGTTGCAAATCGCAGACGCTCCGACATCCGAAACGCACTGTGTCAACGCTCTCGTCACCGCACTACACACAACCACGTAACTGCTCTGATTGTTGGGGCAGCATCTCATGCTCTAAATTCCTCTCGCCGATAATAATTATTCATTGTTTGCATTTCCTCCCTCTTTCATAAAGATTGTGGCTAGAATAGCCGGAAAGCGATCATGTGTGTGCGAGTTTTGTGCTTATGATTGTATGGGTGCATATGTGTGCCACTCTGAAGAAGGTTTTGGCTGAGTGAGCATTCTTTTCGGCGTGCCAGCTTGCTGCTCGGCGTATGAATATCAGTGTATCCATTTCACAGTATAGTTATTCCACAATGAAGTTTTTTGTAAGTAATCCACTGCACTTCAGCAGGAAGAATGATACACTGGACTCGCATTCGGGAGGACGACGGTTCAATCCCGCGTCCGGCCATCCTGATTTGGGTTTTCCGTGATTTCCCTAAATCACCCCAGGCTAATGCCGGGATGGTTCCTTTGAAAGGGCACGGCCGATTTCCTTCCCCGTCCTTCCCTAATCCGATGAGACCGATGACCTCGCTGTTTGGTCTCTTTCCTCCAAAACAATCCAATCCAATCCAGGAAGAATGATGTACATAAATACAATGCCATAACCAAAAAATTACATTCATTACGCCACATTAAAGTTGTCTTCAGCACAAACAGGGGTTCACAATGCTGCAGCCAAAAGTTTTGATGGCTTACCCATTGATTAAACGTGTCTGACACAAAGCCAAGTAAAATTTGAAACTAAACGGATAACGTTTCTCTTTGATAACTCCTCTTACTCCACGGAAGGTTACCTATTGCTGTAATGCGTACACGACGATGGGTAGGAATTGCTACTACCATGTCTGTCTTTAATTTTAAAAAGTAAAAATTCATAGATGATCAGCATGGAGGCACATTTACAAAAAATTGTCAATATATAATGACTTGTTCCATATCATTACGATTTATCGTGAGAGTGATACATGGAACACGAAACTAATCAAATAACTATTGGTGTATCACAAAGCATGGTATTGACTTACATACTTTGAAAACGTCAAAATGAAATTCAAAAGAAAAATCAAGCAGATGATCAAAGTAGACGTACATTGCAATTGTGCTATGTTTGCTTATTCTTAAAAAACTGACAGAGTTACTGCCGAGAAATATCCCGCGAAATGACGCCAATAGGCTACTGTTGGAAAGGAAGCCTACATCTTACACATCTATCATTACCAAAAAGTTACTCAAGTACATGTTAAAGCCAAAATTCAATATAAGCGGCTTTAAGCGTTTCAGACCATTCCCTTAATCACATTTGTAGCATTCCACAATTCTGGATGATGTTTGTCATTAACTGCAATATAACAAACCAAGATTAATACAATACATATTTACGCAAATGTCAATAACAACAAGAAGTTTCCTAACAGGTCTATTAAGAGATAAATGAACCACATAGATCAGTGAATGACAAATAGATAATTAACAATAAGTACATGAAACAGTAATAAAATAGTTCCACACTGTGGCATTTGTGCAGTTTGTAGTTAATTTGTGGTTCATTCTCATAATGGAAGTGCGTCACTTGTCACATACTCAAGGGATTCTTGATCAGAGTAAATTACTTTACTTTTCATCCACCTCGAAAGATTAGTTTTAAATTTATTTACTGGCACTGTGTAAGCATTTTCAGGTAATTTGTTGAAATAGACGGAACCAAGATATTCTAACTGTTCTGTGTCTTTGCAAGCCTTGCATATGGCATATTAATTGTATGTCCACTTCTTATGTTATGGTCATGAACTGTCCTCCTTAAGTCAAATTTACTCAGATTCTTTTTAACGAAGACAAGGCAGTTGTAAATATACAGGGCATGCACTGTCATTATGTTTACTTTCTTAAAATAATCTCGACATGATTCACATGGGCTAAGTTCTGCTATGCAACTTACGGCTTTCTTTTGCCATTTGAACACTAATTTTGAGCCTACGGAATTGTCCCATTATAGTATTCCATAACTCATGTGGAAATGGAAGAATACATATTATGCATACAATAGAAGTTCTTTACTGACACTGCTCATCAGCTTGTACAGCAGATAGATGACACGTACCAGTTTGCCACGTATCTTCCCTGTGAGGGTATCCCAGATGAGCTTTTGATCTACATGAAATCCTAATAATTTTACTGTTTTGTTATCATGACTGGGAGCATTCAAGTAGTATTCAGTTTTTAAAACAGTTGTTGCGTGCGTACGACAGAAACAATGAACAAGATTCAATCGTAAATAGTAGGTTGCTAATGTCTTGAGCTACTTAGAATGGCGGAAGGTCCCGCCCCTCTGGCTTCAAAACAACGTACAGCATAAGTCTGTAGTGTCACCTTCCTTCTTTTTTAATCCCGATGTGTTGCACAAATCCGCATTTGTTTCTCAAAGAAAGGCATTATATGCCCCTTAAAGTCTGTAAACACTCGCCCTGTTTTCTGGAACACCTGAAGAGAAACAGCTGTTCCTTCTCAGCTGTATTTCATGTTAAAAAAGTCGAATATCAACGAAAAGTGATTATGCATTAAGACAATTCATTGTGTGATAAACATTCTCAACGGTTTTCTTCTATTAGCAGTGAGTTCGTATGACAAGTATGTGGTAATATACCCATTTAAAATGTGAAAAAGTAGGGCAAACTTTTAGAATTAAACTATCAATGGTACAGCTTCTGTACAAGTAAGTAAATGCTGTTCAGTCAGAAGTCAGTGTGACTGAGTCATCCCGTTCACATGGAGTTCCCAAAACTGGATTTCGTAAGCCGATTTGCCAATACCGCTTCTGGGTGATCGTGTAAACACTTCAGAATCAATACTGGGAATCCGCTTCTAGTTGCTTGTTTTCCAACACCGCAATCGATTTTCGCTCCCACGTAAACGCAACTGATTTTGAAACGCGCTTGGGCTGTCTGGTTTCGTCCTGTTTTTACAAATTTTCGGTTAATATGGACGGAGCGACTTTTTGTACAGGAAGGATAAGTCGAAATACTAGACCGAAGCTGTTTACACCTCGTCTAATTGAAAATGAATAGCGGTTGTGCTGACTAAATCACAGACTGTAACAGCTGTTTGCCAGGCGCCATATTTAACTGTGCTAGCAAATCCACTTAAGGCCTGCACATGTAAACGCGATACCGAGAAACGGTTTCCTAAATTCGGTTTTCGTCTTCCGGAAGATGTCGGATATAAACGCAGTGAGTGTTGTAAGATCGGCAGCAGTGTTGAGTTGTGCCATATGGATAAATATTGTTCAAAATGGAAGACACTACTTAAAGTCAGGAAAGAAATACAAAAAAATGTTTTCATGTCGACTCGGCGCGAAATTATGAACTTGACACAGCCTGCAGAATAATTTCAAAAGTGTATCGTAATGCAATCATACCTTCATACTGTACTTTAAACAAAGAGTCACCTTAGAAAAGTCAGAGACAATAAAACAAAATGGCTGGTAAATGAAAACAGGAAATTTAGTTAAAGAATGAACGTTAGCCATTTTAACGTTGAAACTTCAAATTTCAATTGAAGAAGTTAAAAAGGTGAAGAAACGCAGTTACATTAAAGCCATGTAAGTAATTTTAATGTAATAATGTTTACCTAATGTTGAGCACATAAGGAATTGCATTATACACTCCTCAGCGTTTTCCTCGGCTTTGGAATAAAATCGGACTCCACATATTACAGCCGTATCTAGATGTAAAACATCTCTCCGTGACTCTGAACAGTGACCAGAACTATTCAATCACACCTCCAAATTGCAGTATTAATGTAGATGTTAGCTACACAGTCGTCTTTCCGTTTCGTATGTCGTCGCTAAAATTTGGCGCTTTTCTTTTTTCACTGATTAACTGTGACTGCTAAATTCTAGCTTGTCTCTTCATATCAACAAAATTACTTCAGCAAACTCTATGTATTCAATATCGACAACAGCTTGCCTGAAGCAATGCATATTCAATATTAGTGGTAGTGGGTTATTAAAATTATTATTATTTTGGCAGTAAGACTACATAACACGGTGAATATCATTCACACTAACATTTTACGTATTTTAATGATGAGTTCCTTTATAAAAATCTGCTCATAACTTATTAGATTTGTTCTGGATCTTTTACTCCTTAGCAGATCCTATTACATTTTCAACTGACCCAGAAATGTCCTGGATTATTTTGAGAACATTGATGCAGGATAGAGACTTAGATGGTAATATGTGTACATAGGATAGTTTTTTGTGCTCGAATTTAGACCTTTCCATCTCCACAACTACTTTCTTTTGAATGTCGAATACCGCAGTTTGTGCGATCTGAATGATATTTTTGACATCAACTGACAGGCCTTAATTTCATAGCATCACAGACCCAGTTAAATGCACAGAATTCATAGGCGCATCATACAACTATGGAGCGACACTGGTGGAAAAGTGGATTATTCAATTCAAGCAAGCCCTCTGACTAGAATCACGTGTTAGGTGAAAAATAATTGAAACAAATCTAATAAGTATTCGAATCTTCAGCTGGAAGGCGTAATGGACGTGGAAAGTGATTACCGAAACCGTTTCGCCTGAATAAAGTAATCTACAACCATTCATTAGCAAAGAAAGTATTATAACGTAGTGTTTTTTGTTGGTTAGAGAATAACGTGAAGTAACTTTGAAATATCTTCCCCTGGGCAGCAACTTCGAAACCTTCTAACATGCTTCATGCATCCAATATCTATATAAGCTTCGCATTTAATATAAAACTCAGGGTTAAGTTTGGATTTTCGCAGCACTTTCACACATCACGACTGTAACAGTTGCATTTCCCTGGCGTTCATTGCCAGTAGCTTCCGGAGGAAAACAAATAAGTTCAAATACTAGACTAATAACAATCTTTCGCTCAGTGTTGTTTTCTGCTGTTGTCCAAGGGTATGATTGTTTCCTGTAAGAGGTTCGGGCTCTTTAAATTTAACACAATTTTTAAATAAATTACAGGTCCCAGTGCTGTCGATTCTCACTAAACTTTATTTTCGTTCATTAAGCTACAATATTACTCTGTTGTCAACTTCGGAAAATTCATAAAAATCTGAAGTGCTTTAAATACACCACACTCACACATCTTTCTCATCCTGAGTCAACAGCTAACTAATGACGTGAGCCTAAAGAAAGGCACTCTCAGACAGCTGAGTGTCTTACAAGTTTACCAGTTTTAAAAATAAATTCCTTACAATGGGTGGTATGTATTCTTGTTTAGGTAATTACAACGTAAAAGTAATTACAAATAATTTCTGTTATTTTGACTTAAAAAATAAGTTGTACAAATGTCAACCACTTGTATTTAAAAATAATCAAATTAAAAAATTTAGTTTTTTTGTTTTACGGTTTATAATTAGTCTTAACCATTCCCCAGTGAATAAAAACAATGGTAATAGTATTATTTTACAACAGTAAGTCAGAATATGGGAGGTGCTTAAAAATTTAAGGAACTGACAAGGAAGATAACGAACAATCTTTGAATAAAAAAATGGCTGGCAGAATTCTTCACTGACATCCTGCTGACTGGTCATCTTCCATCAGAGTTTAAAAAGGCGAAGATAATATCTGTTCAGAAACCTGGCAAACGCAGCAACTTGGTGGAGGGCTATCGCCCCATTGCCCTACTTAGCTGCTGCTACAAGCTTTTTGAAAAGCTCGTATATAACAGAATGTGTAGCGCTATCCTAGAGAATGTTTCAGTTGATCAGGCAGGCTTCAGACCAGGGCGTAGCTGCTGCGACCACGTATTGTCTCTCACATCTTTCATGGAGTCAGGACACCAAATGAAGCAGAAAATGCCAATGACCTGGATCTAGCTGTACAACACTAGAAAATGAAGACGACAGAAGAGATTCTAACAAATGATCTGTCTGTGTTGGACAATTACTTCAAAATCTGGAGACTCCAACCCAGTGTAGGTAAAACAGAAGTGTGTTGCTTCCATTTAAATAATCGGTTGGCGAACGTAAAAGTGGAAGTAAGTTTCAGAGGCAGAATTCTTCGTCATAATTGGAACCTAAAGTATCTTGGTGTCATCCTGGACCGTACACTATGCTTCAAACAACACCTTCTTAACTTAGCTCAAAAGTTGGGGACTCGAAATAACATCCTCCATAAGCTATGCGGAACTGCCTGGGGATCTTCAGCAACCACCCTGCGATCTTCAGCTCTGGGTTTGGTGTACTCAAGTGCTGAGTATCGTGCACCTGTTTGGATGAACAATCATCGTACAAGGCTTGTTGACACCCAGCTGAATGCGATAATGCGCATAATATATGGCGCAATCAGATCTACTCCAGTTTATTGGCTTCCACTGTTAACCGGTATAATGCCTCCTGATCTACGCAGATGAACTACCCTTATGAGGGAATTCCACAAAATCTCCAGGAATTCTAACCTACCTGTGCATAGAGATCTGCCACTTCTAAATCGTAAGGGACTGAAATCACACCATCCAATTTTGTGCGATGGTGCTTAAATGGTTGCTAAGGATTTCAAACCCCTTGAAGAACGGAATGGTCGGTGGGAAGCGGTGACAGATGTACACCTGCACGACATCTTCTCAGGTGCTAAACTTCCAGGTGGATTCGACCTACCACCCAAGATTTAGAGTACCCTCAACAGAATCCGTGCCGGCCATGGCCAATGCAGGGATGCTCTCTTTAAGTAGAAGAAGCTGCCTAATCCAGCCTGTGACTGCGGGGCTCCATACCAGACTGTTCACCACATTGTCAGTGAATGCAGGATTCGAGCCTATCACCGGTGTTACAAGCTGTTCTTCGAGCGGCAAAAAATGTGTAACGCAAACATTTTTTCTAAAATACTTTCAATCCTTCTTAGTAGCTAAAAGTTTGGCAGTGCATTTCTGTCGTTGTCTTCCTACTGTGTAAAAAATTTCAGGGTAGGTTTCGACACGTCTTATTGGACCATTCCCTTGTTAGTGCAGCTTGTGATCACACATTTTTTTTCTAAACTTATGTTCACACGGTATTTTCTTGTGTGCAAATTTTAATAACCTTTGTAAAAATGTCCTCGAAGATAAAGCCGCAAGAAGACGACCATAAGAGAAAGAATATGACCTTTGAAATGAAAGGTAAAATCACTGAAAAACGCCAACGTGACGTGAGCATTGCTGATTTAGCACGCACATACAATCGGTCTACATCAACTACTTGCATTATCCTTAAGAACAAGGACAAGATTAAGGAACTAGTTTAGATTAGATTAGTACTTGTTCCATAGATCATGAATACGACACTTCGTAATGATGTGGAACGTGTCAGGTTAATAAAAGGTGTCTATACAAGATATTATACTACACAAAATATTACATGAGACTTAATATTTTTTGTGGGGTTTGGGGAAATTACCCACATACTATATCCAAAAATTCATCTAATGAGTAGAAGGAGTTGCCATTAAGAAATTCTTTTAATTTCCTTTTAAATGTTATATGGCTATCTGTCAGACTTTTGATGCTATTAGGTAAGTGACCAAAGACTTTTGTGGCAGCATAATTTACTCCCTTCTGAGCCAAAGTTAGATTTAACCTTGAGTAGTGAACATCCTTCCCCACGAACCATGGACCTTGCCGTTGGTGGGGAGGCTTGCGTGCCTCAGTGATACAGATGGCCATACCGTAGGTGCAACCACAACGGAGGGGTATCTGTTGAGAGGCCAGACAAACGTGTGGTTCCTGAAGAGGGGCAGCAGCCTTTTCAGTAGTTGCAGGGGCAACAGTCTGGATGATTGACTGACCTGGCCTTGCAACGTTAACCAAAACGGCCTTGTTGTGCTAGTACTGCAACCGGCTGAAAGCAAGGGGAAACTACAGCCGTAATTTTTCCCACGGGGATGCAGCTTTACTGTATGGATAAATGATGATGGGGTCCTCTTGGGTAAAATATTCCGGAGGTAAAATAGTCCCCCATTCGGATCTCCGGGCGGGGACTACTCAAGAGGATGTCGTTATCAGGAAAAAGAAAACTGGCATTCTATGGATCGGAGCGTGGAATGTCAGATCCCTTAACCGAGCAGGTAGATTAGAAAATTTGAAAAGGGAAATGGATAGGTTAAAGTTAGATATAGTGGGAATTAGTGAAGTTCAGTGGCAGGAGGAACAAGACTTTTGGTCAGGTGAATACAGGGTTATAAACACAAAATCAAACAGGGGTAATGCAGGAGTAGGTTTAATAATGAATAAAAAAATAGGAGTGCGGGTAAGCTACTACAAACAGCATACTGAACGCATTATTGTGGCCAAGATAGACATGAAGCCCACACCTACTACAGTAGTACAAGTTTATATGCCAACTAGCTCTGCAGATGATGAAGAAATTGAAGAAATGTATGATGAGATAAAAGAAATTATTCAGATAGTGAAGGGAGACGAAAATTTAATAGTCATGGGTGACTGGAATTCGAGAGTAGGAAAAGGAAGAGAAGGAAACATAGGAGGTGAATATGGATTGGGGCTAAGAAATGAAAGAGGAAGCCGCCTGCTAGAGTTTTGCACAGAGCATAACTTAATCATAGCTAACACTTGGTTCAAGAATCATGAAAGAAGGTTGTATACATGGAAGAAGCCTGGAAATACTAGAAGGTATCAGATAGATTATATAATGGTAAGACAGAGATTTAGGAACCAGGTTTTAAATTGTAGGACATTTCCAGAGGCAGATGTGGAGTCTGACCACAATCTATTGGTTATGAACTGTAGATTAAAACTGAAGAAACTGCAAAAAGGTGGGAAATTAAGGAGATGGGAGCTGCATAAACTGAAAGAACCAGCGGTTGTACAGAGTTTCAGGGACAGTATAAGGGAACAATTGACAGGAATGGGGGAAAGAAGTACAGTAGAAGAAGAATGGGTAGCTCTGAGGGATGAAGTAGTGAAGGCAGCAGAGGATCAAGTAGGTAAAAAGACGAGGGCTAGTAGAACTCCGTGGGTAACAGAAGAAATATTGAACTTAATTGATGAAAGGAGAAAATATAAAAATGCAGTAAATGAAGCAGGCAAAAAGGAATACAGACGTCTAAAAAATGAGATCGACAGGAACTGCAAAATGGCCAAGCAGGGATGGCTAGAGGACAAATGTAACGATGTAGAGGCTTATCTCACTAGGGGTAAGATAGATACAGCCAACAGGAAAATTAAAGAGACCTTTGGAGAAAAGAGAACCACTTCTATGAATATCAAGAGCTCAGATGGAAACCCAGTTCTAAGCAAAGAAGGGAAAGCAGAGAGGTGGAAGGAGTATATAGAGGGTCTATACAAGGGTGATGTACTTGACGACAATATTATGGAAATGGAAGAGGATGTAGATGAAGATGAAATGGGAGATATGATACTGCGTGAAGAGTTTGACAGAGCACTGAAAGACCTGAGTCGAAACAAGGCACCCGTAGTAGACAACATTCCATTAGAACTACTGATGGCCTTGGGAGAGCCAGTCCTGACAAAACTGTACCATCTGGTGAGCAAGATGTATGAGACAGGCGAAATACCCTCAGGCTTCAAGAAGAATATAATAATTCCCATCCCAAAGAAAGCAGGTGTTGACAGATGTGAAAATTACCGAACTATCAGTTTAATAAGTCACAGCTGCAAAATACTAATGCGAATTCTTTACAGACGAATGGAAAAAGTGGTAGAAGCCGACCTCGGGGAAGATCAGTTTGGATACTGTAGAAATATTGGAACACGTGAGGCAATACTGACCTTACGACTTATCTTGGAAGAAAGATTAAGGAAAGGCAAACCTACGTTTCTAGCATTTGTAGACTTAGAGAAAGCTTTTGACAATGTTGACTGGAATACTCTCTTTCAAATTCTAAAGGTGGCAGGGATAAAATACAGGGAGCGAAAGGCTATTTACAATTTGTACAGAAACCAGATGGCAGTTATAAGAGTCGAGGGGCATGAAAGGGAAGCAGTGGTTGGGAAGGGATTGAGACAGGGTTATAGCCTCTCTCTGATGTTATTCAATCTGTATATTGAGCAAGCAGTAAAGGAAACAAAAGAAAAAAATCAGTGGAGAAGAAATACAGGGCTATTACAAATGATTGAAGCGATTTCATAAATTCACTGTAGCTCCATTCATTGACATATGGTCACGACACACTACAGATACGTAGAAAAACTCATAAAGTTTTGTTCAGCTGAAGCCGCACTTCAGGTTTCTGCCGCCAGAGCGCTCGAGAGCGCAGTGAGACAAAATGGCGACAGGAGCCGAGAAAGCGTATGTCGTGCTTGAAATGCACTCACATCAGTCAGTTATAACAGTGCAACGACACTTCAGGACGAAGTTCAACAAAGATCCACCAACTGCTAACTCCATTCGGCGATGGTATGCGCAGTTTAAAGCTTCTGGATTCCTCTGTAAGGGGAAATCAACGGGTCGGCCTGCAGTGAGCGAAGAAACGGTTGAACGCGTGCGGGCAAGTTTCACGCGTAGCCGCGGAAGTCGACGAATAAAGGAAGCAGGGAGCTAAACGTACCACAGCCGACGGTTTGGAAAATCTTACGGAAAAGGCTAAAGCAGAAGCATTTCTTAAACAGGAGATTGGAAAACCGATGGATCGGTCGTGGTGGAGATCATGATCAACAATTCATGTCATGGCCTCCACGCTCTCCCGACTTAACCCCATGCGATTTCTTTCTGTGGGGTTATGTGAAAGATTCAGTGTTTAAACCTCCTCTACCAAGAAACGTGCCAGAACTGTGAGCTTGCGTCAACGATGCTTTCGAACTCATTGATGGGGACATGCTGCGCCAAGTGTGGGAGGAACTTGATTATCGGCTTGATGTCTACCGAATCACTAAAGGGGCACATATCGAACATTTGTGAATGCCTAAAAAAACTTTTTGAGTTTTTGTATGTGTGTGCAAAGCATTGTGAAAATATCTCAAACAATAAAGTTATTGTAGAGCTGTGAAATCGCTTCAATCATTTGTAATAACCCTGTAAAAACTTTGAGGTTCACCGATGACATTGTAATTCTATCAGAGACAGCAAAGGACTTGGAAGAGCAGTTGAACGGAATGGACAGTGTCTTGAAAGTAGGATATAAGATGAACATCAACAAAAGCAAAACGAGGATAATGGAATGTAGTCGAATTAAGTCGGGCGATGCTGAGGGAATTAGATTAGGAAATGAGACCTTAAAGTAGTAAAGGAGTTTTGCTGTTTGGGGAGCAAAATAACTGATGATGGTCGAAGTAGAGAGGATATAAAATGTAGACTGGCAATGGCAAGGAAAGCGTTTCTGAAGAAGAGAAATTTGTTAACATCGAGTATAGATTTAAGTGTCAGGAAGTCGTTTCTGAAACTATTTGTATGGAGTGTAGCCATGTATGGAAGTGAAACATGAACGATAAATAGTTTGGACAAGAAGAGAATAGAAGCTTTCGAAATGTGGTGCTACAGAGGAATGCTGCAGATTAGTTGGGTAGATCACATAACTAATGATGAAGTATTGAATAGAATTGGGGAGAAGAGGAGTATGTGGCACAACTTGACAAAAAGGAGGGACCGGTTGGTAGGACATGTTCTAAGGCATCAAGGGATCACAAATTTAGCATTGGAGGGCTGCGTGGAGAGTAAAAATCGTAGAGGGAGACCAAGAGATGAATACACTAAGCAGATTCAGAAGGATGTGTGCTGCAGTAAGTACTGGGAGATGAAGAAGCTTGCACAGGATAGGGTAGCATGTAGGGTGGCATCAAACCAGTCTCAGGACTGAAGACCACAACAACAACAAGTGAAGATCATCATTTCTCCTAGTGTTGTAGCCATGCACACTGCTATTACTTTTGAATTCGTTCGGATTGTTAATAACAAATTTCATATATATATATGATGTTCACTGTAGCCTCATGAAATATATATATATATATATATATATATATATATATATATATATTGTGAGGCTACAGTGAAGATCTCTGTCGCTTTAAATAAGTGTCTGCAGGATGAACTCCAGGAATTATTCTGATTACACTATTTTGTGCAATGAACACTCTTTTACTCAATAATGAGTTATCCCAGAATATTATGCCATACGAAAGCAGAGAATGAAAATAGGCGTGGTAAGCTAATTTCTTGAGACGTATATTGCCAAAATTTGCAATGACCCTAACAGCATAAGTAACTGAACTCAAACGTTTCAGCAGATATTCAGTATGTTTTTTTTTCCAGTTCAACCCCTCATCAATGCATACACCTAGAAATTTTGAATATTCTATCTTAGCTACCAATTTCTGATCAATATCTATGTTGATTAATGGTGTCATTCCATTTGCTGTGTGGAACTGTATATACTGTGTTTTGTCAAAGTTTAATGAGAGCGCATTTGCAGAGAATCACTTAATGATTTTCTGAAAAACATGGTTTACAATTTCACCAATCAATTCTTGTCTTTTGCGTGTGATAGCTATACTTATATCATCTTTGTATCAGCTTTGCATCTTCGTGAATATAGAATGGCAAGTCGTTAATATATATTAAGAACAGCAGAGGACCCAAGACCGAACCTTGCAGCACCTCATTCTTGATTGTTCCCCAATTTGAGAAATCACTAGTTTTTTTGCATATTATGTGAACTGCTTGTTTCAACTTTCTGCACTCTTCCAGTTAGGTATGATTTAAACCATATGAGCGCTGTCCCATTCATACTGCTTTAAAGGGAGTGACAAGAGTGTCTAAACAACGCTTTGGTATTGTGGACGATGTCGAAAGGTTGCACCTTATGTGAATACATGAAAAGCAATTGCAAGGCGACATTATTAACGAGAACATCATATTTCAGAAGGCGAGAATGATTTTCGCTGACTTCGTTAACAAGACGCCAGTATTATCAGCGGCTGAAGAAGTGTTTAAAGGAAGCCATGAGTGGTTTGAGAAGTTTAAGGGGGGATGTAACGGAAAATGTAAACATTTAAAAATCATCACAGCCATTTTTATTAATGTACAAATATAAAATTTAGCATGTGTCAAGCAAAAGAGCTGTGTTTTAACCGGAAAATATAATAATAAAATGTGCAGAATTAATATTTTGGCAGAAATTTGAATTTTTATTTTTATTGTCTTTTTATAAAAATCCCTAAATCAAATTCTAACCATGCAATTATCCTGAACATTTTATTGTAGTGTCCTGAGAAGTTTATAGGACCAACGAACTACAGTCATTAATTTATAGTCCGAATTATATCATTAACAGAGTTTTTAATTTTGCACGTACAAAATTAACTTTTTTTCTACATACAATTATCTAAAAATCAGAATGTAACTGCAGGATCTCGTATTTTTTAGTTCCAGGGAGACAGCAACATGTTGCGACCAGTTCCTGATAATTTCATAGTATTAGCACATATACGTTTTGAGAGAAGTCTTCTAATAACATAAAAAACGTAAAACAGAGAAAACGAGGTTCAAAGATTTACTTCTCATGCTTATACATGTAATAATCTTACCTCTATTTCAAAATCGTTCATACCGATACTCCTTATCCTCCAGATTTCTCTGTTCTCCTCATCGAATCAGCCTCGCCTGTATTTGCAGGTAAGACACCGATCTGTTAGCTTTCTTGGCCCTGCTCTCGTCGATGGTGTAAAATGCTTTTGTTGAAAACACATCAAGATCTATACCAACTCTCTTCAGCACTTCAATTCTGCCATTATTTCCGTTACTGTAACATAAAACCGCACCATAGACACCTAATTTGTGTACTTCAAATCCACAGAAAGTCCTTTTTGAGAATCTAATCCAAATTAAATTATTGAGTTCATTTGCATTTAGTGGCTTTCCGTGAAGACACTTCCTCAATAAATCAGGGTTTGCAAGAAACCTGAATGTGGGCTTAATTGCATTCATAACAGGTTCTGGTAATGTGTGTTTATGTGAATACGTCTCATTTCTGTTGCTGAACTAACACCAATCGTCTTTCGGACGCAGATCTTGATGTTTGGTCAGTAGATAGTTTGTGGAAAAAAATTGCCAACACAGCACGCCTCATTGCCTGTAAGTTATTTGTGTTTTTCCTGATAGCTCTCCCATAAAATAACTGAAGAGAATCCAATAATGCTGTCTTTTTCTCCTACTGGTTTTCCATCCTCCTTTCTTGTTTTTTCAGCAAGCGACGAAGCCTACCACCAAGACTCTTGTGGATGTGACCAACACATCCCAGCTTTTCTATTGTTGTATTGTACGGATTATTATCTGTTACAGCTTTGAATGAAGAGGAGTCCCCATCACCAAGGTATTTAGTACATCTATCACAATACTGGTCCTCAGATCTGGAGAACATCGCAACAACTGCAGCAGCTGCCATGCCCCCACTTGAACCACTTTTCTTATCACAGTTTCTCACTGTCTTCATTGTTGGACATTTTCCTTGTTGCACACTGGTGGCAGTATTTAGACATAATTTCTACATCTAAATCTTTACCTGAGTCAATATCAATAACAGATGCAATTCCATACAGAGTGACCCCTTTTCATCCGGGTCCCATCTACAGACACACACAGGTCAGTAACATTTGTAGGAGATTCAATGTCATGAATATCTACTCCAGGATCTATTTCTTTTTAGTTTATTTCCACCTGTTCCTCCACTACTTGCTTCATAGAAACTTTGGCGGCATCGCATACAGCATCAGACATTTCTTTATTGTTTTTAAACCTTGCACAAGGTGGAGGCATGTTCAGAAAACCACGCAATAAATTACCTCCTTACCTGCCCTGTCCAAGGGCATCTCAGAGCATATACTAACCTAAAATTGCTTTCATAAGTAACAGTGCCGGTTTTTTTTGGAGGAGGAAATTGAAAATTCATAGCCACATGAATTACAAATTAACTTAAGATCACAGGCTATTCCCACTTTCTTCCTTCGAAACATGAGGGCGATTTTCAACAAGAAAACCATATGAATGAGTATCTATAAATGGAGAAAGATATTTTAGAAGCGAATGAGGAACCTGAAGTTACCTGAGACTACCGAATTTCACGAAGAGTGGATAACTGGATGATTGGCAACACACATTGCCTATTTACATACACACGCTAGGGAGTGTCTACATCCTGCCACTTCTCAGGGGTATAACCATTCCTAAGCAACAGCTAGCATCGCCGGGAAGCATTAGCGAACATTTTGTCTCTAAAGAAAGTTTTTCCCCGTCACATGTCTATCATCCTTACATGTTTGTCTCAGTCTTTGAAATTCCGTGTATTTGTTACGCTGAAGCGGTGAGAAGCAACATCCTTTTCTAACTACTCGATCAACGTGTTTCCACTCCGACAGCTGCTGTCAGGGTCTAACTGCAGTCACACTTTGGCTCTATATATTTTGAATCGCGTATATAGAAATCTCTTGTGGCATTTATGGAGACATAATGTTACAAGTCAAAAGAAAAAAAATGGCATGCTGCGTTTATTCAACAGCGTTCAACTGCTAAAGTTTTCACAAATGCAGGAATGTAAAGATATAACGAACTATTGCATTATTTTGTTTTCTATCTACAATTTTTTTCTAATATTAAGTCATACTGTGTGACGACTGCACTTCAGATTTGTAAGTTACAAATGTTTAACTATGGTATATTGTTTTCAGAACAAGCATCAGTCTTAGTAAGGATTTTTGTAGTTGTGTTATTTCTTCTATATAGCTATTACTTCTATTGGTTATTTTTTATTTATCTTTATTTTTTCTTTTCTATGGTTATCTGTTTTCTGTCTATGTGTCTATGTCGTCTTGTTGCAAATATTTAATGCTTTTTTATATCATATGATTAAATAATGAGTTGCAGCATAAAGTAATGAGTGTTCTCTTTTATTTATCTACTGCGAGTTGTTCTTAGACTCAAAAATCGCTATTACTGGTATGACTTCAGTTAACATTATTAACGAAATTCTCTCGAAGTTTAATAGGGCCCTAAACTTCTCTAAGTGGATCCACTGTTCGATACTGAAAATGTGATACCTTTGGTGTTATACCAAGTTTTTGAGGACACTTAGTGACATTTCTTACTACAATGTGTTTCTTAGCAGATATAGCACATAAATATAAATATTTCATACTTTTCAGGGAACATACAAGTAAGAAGATAGTTGACTCGAAGCGAACGGTGTCGTCCAAGGGAAGTGTGAGAAGCATGAGAAGCGTGAAGAGTGGGAAGAGTGTGAAGAGCGTGAAAAGCATGAGTGAAACAACACTATGCACAGAATGTCCGTGCACTGAAAAGAAGCCTGAGCCCGTCACACCAAGCTCGACGGAAATCTCAGATACCTGCCTCGACTGGTGAGTAAGCGACAGTGTGATGTGCATGCATTGTGATGGGGAAGTAGTTGTGGAATGTATGCAGAAGATTTGCTGGGGAGTTCAGAAAGTTGGAGCACGGTATTGGCACGGGGGAGGATTGATGACGATCCTTTTACTCCAGATGGTGGGTCATCTCACGTCGCAATCATCAGAAGCCTTTCGCCCGATTATTGCTGTTTCGGTCGTCAACTCTAAGGTTATAATTCCTCAGCTTCTCGTGGCGTATTTGTTGATCGAACATTCCACGGGTGTACTGCTGGTCCATAGAGTCCAACGAGCACAATATTTCGGCGATCAGGCACGTCGCCACCGTCAGGTGCGTTGAGGAACTGAGCTCCTGTGAAGTCGAATTCAACGTTTTCTTCTGAGAGCCAACATTCTGTTGATACTCTCTCACCTGAAATGGGTAACCTGGGTTTTACGGAGTAGCGGGATTGAGGTACTGGCTTGGGGATTTCTTCCCTCAGATAACGGTGATATTTAAAGTGGGTGATATGTAGGTAGGTATTTTTGAAAGAGGTGAATTTTTGCCAGTTTCTTCTGATGAAAGTAAAGGAATTTGAGGTTGAAGGGAAGTTGCGAATTACTCCGGGTATGCGCCCGACTTAACCCCCTCCCACCGAAAGGCGTGCCCTCCATAGTCGGCGCCTGGGATCGCGCGGCGACATTCACGGAGACGCTTGCGTCGGCGTCTGTGGTAGCTTCGCTGTGGTTATAGTTCAAATGGTTCAGATGGATCTGAGCACTATGGACTGAACTCCTGAGGTCATCAGTCCCCTAGAACTTAGAACTACTTAAACCTAACTAACCTAAGGACATCACACACATCCATGCCCGAGGCAGGATTCGAACCTGCGACCGTAGCGGTCGCGCGGTTCCACACTGAAGCGCCTAGAACCGCTCAACCACTCCGGCCGGCCTGTGGTTATAGTGCGCGAAAAATGCCGTGGCTGCTAGATGCGCATTCGGCTGGAGAAGTGTGGGGAGAGCGACAGTGATTGTGGCAGGGGGGGAGGGGTTCGCTCAAAGCGCTGTACCGGGAATGTCGAGCACTGGAGGAGAAGTGCCATTCTAAACTGAAGCCTACGCTGACGCTCACGTTTTTTGTAAATATTAAGTTTGGCCCCTCCAGGCCCACACTTTATTGGTGATCATTCAATAAGATCTACTGGCACCTCTATTTTCGTCAGTATCTCAGACGAATTCCACCGAAAATGCAGCAATTTACTTTCGCCTAGTTCGTTAACCATTTGTAACTTTCAGAGAAGAGACACATGTTAAAATTCGCTTCTTTTGCCAAAAGTCAGCGGAGTTTATACAGTTTCGCTTCACTAACATGTTGTAAGCCGACCCCGGTGGACGAGCGGTTCTAGGCGCTTCAGTCCGGAACCGCGCGTCTGCTACGGTAGCAGGTTCGAATCCTGCCTAGGGCATGGATGTGTGTGGTGTCCTTAGGTTAGTTAGATTTAAGTAGTTCTAAATTCTAGGGGACTGATGACCTCCGATGTTAAGTGCCATAGTGCTCAGAGCCATTTGAACCATTTGAACCGCTAACATGCTGTGCAGATGCAGTTGCGAAAGAATTCTCAAACAGTGTTTCATTAAATTTATTAAGTGAGGAACTTAGGAAATGTAAGGTCAACATCTCTTGAAAAACCACATCTTCGGTACAAAATAAACGTGTAATGACTTCACTTTTGTTGTTCCAAAACCTACAGCATTTTTCATTTCACTAGCTATCGATGGCCCTTTAAATACCGCACGGAACGATTTGAAGTGAAATTATTATATAAAAACAATTGTTGGTAAGGCGGGTGCCAGGTTGAGATTCACTGGGAGAGTCCTTAGAAAATGTACTCCATCAACAAAGGTGGTGGCTTACAAAACACTCGTTCGACCTATACTTGAGTATTGCTCATCAGTGTGGGATCCGTACCAGGTCGGGTTGACAGTGGAGATAGAGAAGATCCAAAGAAGAGTGGCGCGTTATTTGGTAAGCGTGATAACGTTACGGAGATGTTTAGCAAACTCAAGTGGCAGACTCTGCAAGAGAGGCGCTCTACATCGCGGTGTAGCTTGCTGTCCAGTTTTCGAGAGGGTGCGTTTCTGGATGAGGTATCGAATATATTTCTTCCCTCTACTTATACCTCCCGAGGAGATCACGAATGTAAAATTAGAGAGATTCGAGCGTGCACGGAGGCTTTCCGGCAGTCGTTCTTCCCGCGAACTATACGCGACTGGAACAGGAAAGGGAGGTAATGAACGTGGCACTTAAAGTGCCCTCCGCCACACACCGTTGGGTGGCTTGCGGAGTATAAATGTAGATGTAGATGTAGATACCTATTCTTTCGTTGGAAAAGTCTGTAGTTAGTGGAATAACAAGGTAAATAATTAAGTTTTTCATAATAACCATACAGCAAAGAACTCTCCTCTTTGTATGCTATCATTTGCCAAAATCTCATTTCGACATCTCAATCGCTTATATGAGTAATGTTGTGGGTATTTCACTCTGGCGTTATCGCTGGCTTGGTGCAGTCGCAAATGAGTACATTACGTCAGATCAATTTTCTCGAGAGACCTCCAACCAAGTCTAAAGAAAAATTCAATATGTTAGCTAAATTTTATATGCAGCAACATATTATGTAATATGCACTAGATGCAAAATCATAGCGACCCCTTTTTTCCCTGCAAACTTTTTCGAATTTCTCGCAGTGTCTTACTTCCACGTTAATATCGGAATAACTATGACCATTAATGAAATGAGGGGCACATCATAATTACCCTGATATATAAAGCTACAGCTAAAGCAAAAATGATTTTTTGTACCCAATAGTTTTTGTAAAATCATTTGAGAAAAATCGCAGAGCATGCGCATGGAGTCTGTCATCGGTGACCGACCGAAAGGTGGCAAACGCTTTTCGGCCTCCCCTTCTGAACAAAAGAATGAATTCGCCCAGCTCTTTGGACGAAAACTAGTCACTGAAATGATCGTATGGCATTGTTGGCCGGGAGGCCCCATGCGGGGGAGTTCGGCCGCCGTATTGCAAGCCCTCTTTAGTTGACGCCACTTCGGCGACTTGTGAGTCAATGATGATGAAGGGCACACAACACCCAGTTATCTCGAGGCAGAGAAAATCTCTGACCCCGCCGGGAATCGAACCCGGGAACCCCTTGCGCGGGAAGCGAGAACACCATACTCTGCTTGAGCTATACCCTGCCCACCGTATTTGTGTTTGCAGGGTGTCTTCCTAATCAGACCCAGGGCTGGTTCCCAAGCCTTCCTGAGATTGGAATTTCGATGACTTGTTTAACAACAGTCCTAGTAATTTGGAAGGCTGTGCGAAAATCCTGGTACGTTCGTATTCGATCGCATGATTCTCTGACGAACAGTGCTCTCTGACCATCGACTTGCTGGGGTACGTAAGTCGAGTGCGCTGCTGGTGTTCGTGGCATCGATCTTCGACGTTAACACTGCTTATCCAGTACATGTCTTGCCACACTGGCACAGAATCCAATATATCCTGATCTTCTGCAAATGGAGTTCATCCTCGACACTCCCCAGCAATGTCCATGTTTTATTGGGCGGGCAAAGGTCAGTTCTCATATGGTGCTGTTTCAGTAAGCACCCAACTTTTGCGATAGTGCGCCGCAGCACGGTATAAAGGCTGTGGCTACCTCTTCCTTTGTGGGTTCTTCCGTCTTCACAGGTTGTTTTGTAGTGCTCGGGTGCAGAGCGCGCTTAATTTGACATTCTGAGTATCAGTAAGGCTTGGGGAGCAGCACTCGGTCTATTTCAGAAGAAACTCAGCAAACAAAACGATCTGGCGACCGGACCGGACCGAGCTACTACACTGAAGCTACCACAGACGCCAATTGCAGCGTCTACACCACGGTCGATTCGCATATAAGTCGACCGCACGCCCTCAGAAGCTTAGTTCGTCACTGCACTTGACGATGGCGACATGTCTGATCGTCGAAATAATGTGCTCGTTGGACACTGCGTACCAGCGGTACACCTGTAGACTGTTAGATCAACCCTAAGGTTGGTTTGATGCAGCTCTCCATTCCTGACTGCCTCCTATCCTCTTCATTTCAAATTAATAACACACCCAATCTGGTACCGCGCGCCGCGGAATTTGAATCCATGCCAGACGTCATGGACGTCGAAGACCCATAGAGGTCTCCGCACCATCGTGCCGTAAGCTGTGGCGGCGCGCGCCTCCTGGCCCGCATTTAGTGTGAGGGCGCCACAGTGGAACACGTGGTTCCAGTGGCCAATAGCGGCGCCCCCGATAGCGTACTTGAGCGCCTGCCTCTCGCTCAGCCAGCTCCCCTCTCCTCTACCTCCTGTACATGGCAGATATGCCCCCCCCCATCCAGTACACCTCTTGCAGTATACCAATGACACCGCATTCCTCGCCCTCGCTCCTACCCTCCAAAGGTCCCAACGCCTTCTCTAGAATCACCTTGACCTTTTTGCCGCATGGTGTAACCAGAGGCTCCTGAAAATCAATACTTCCAAGACCCAGGCAATCATCGTACGTCGTACCACTCGCTCCTTCGAGCTCTAGGATTTCTCCCTTACCATCTGTGCCCGTCCTGTCCACCTCTCTACCACCCTCACCTACCTTGGCCTCACCATTGACCGTCACCTCACCTGGATCCCTCATCTCCACTCCATCCAATCCAAAGCCCACAAATGCCTCCGACTCCTCAAACTCCTTTCTGGCCGGATGTGGGGGATGCACCCTTCTACCATCATCCACATCTACAAATCCTTAATCCGTCCCATCCTCTGTTATGCCAGTCCCACCTGGATATCTGCCCCCCCCCCCTAAAATTCTATAAGTCCCTCTAGATCCTTGAGCGTCATGCACTCCGCCTCGCCTTCCATATACGCCTCCTGTCCCACATGCGGATCCTCTGTGACCACATTGCTTTCTCCCATGTGCTCCTATTCCTCGAACATCTCCACATGCTCCACACCTCCCGCCACCTTGATCCCCCTCACCCCCAGGTTGTTCCTCTTCTCTCCCTACCCCACCCCCTGCCACGCCTTCACTGTTGTGTCGGGGGGACACCACAGACGCCACCACCCTCCATCTCTACACCCTTCATCTCCTTTCCCAAGGTGGCTTCCATCAACTACCCCTCCCAGATGATGCCCTCTCTCCCTCCATTTATCCCTCCTATCAACTCTGATTCTAACCCCCCCTCCTTTCCTCTGTCCTTTCCCTGGGCTCCCTCTCCCGCCCCCTTCCGTCCAATTTTCTCCCTGCCTAACCTCTCCCTACCTCCCTTCTGCCCCCCCCCCCCCCATCCAAGTCCTTTTGTATACCCCTCCTTTGCCTTTCCCCACTCCCTGTAGCGTCTGCCCAGCACCCCCCACCCCTCTTATGGGTCCTCATCCTCCATCGGCTCCTTTCCCCCCCCTTCCCCCCTTCGTTTTTCCTCTCCTTCCCCCCTTTTTTATTTTCCCATCATCTGTCCAGGTTCCCCCACCTACCCTCGGCTTTGGTATGTCATATTTGCCAACTTTTTAGTGCAGTGTTCAAAGTGAATGTTCAGTGTTGTTTGTCTTTCCAAAGTGTTGCGAACAGAAATCATGCTGTCACTGGGTGTGAATTTTATGTCTCTTGCAAACAGAAACCAGACTGTCGCCGTGTTTTTTAATTGTCTGTCAATTATTTTATTCATATGTATTTTATTGGCATTATCATCCCTTTGTTTCTATGTTTTAAGTTCCACGATTTTTTCCGCCATGTTACCGTTTAAGTCTCCATTTTTTCGCCTGTTTTTTTATTTTTTATTATCTTCCTCTTTTTAAAACAAATTCTGTAGGCTGAAGAGCGGCATACTAAGCTGCTGCCAGCCCGCCCCCTTCAGGGGGGAATCGAAACTCAATAAAGAAGAAAAAAAAAAAACGCTCAGCCAGACAGTCTAATCTCGCATACTTCGGTTGACACCTCGCCTAGCGTTAGACAGCTTACTTCCTGGTTCTGTGTACGAGTGTACGTGTTTGTTTCCTTGTGACTCCGTTGTTCGATCTTGTTGTATTCGTTCTGTCATTCGTTGGTCGTGTCCGTCCTGTCCTATTGTGTTGTTGTTTGTGGGCCTCTCCGCGGGTCCCGCCGCGCTTTCCGTCATTGCTACCCCGCGACCGTCCCGGTCGCAGTTACAACACCCCACATATCAACAATCTACCTTATATACCCACACCTATGCTTGCTCACAGGAATTTTTCCCCCATCAAGATTCAACTATGGCTCACGTCATAACATATGGCATTCTATTATTTCCAAGGAACACCTCAAAAATGTGCAAGCAGATGATACTTCCTGATTTAAGTAGACCCTCAGTATCTTTTGCAGCGAACTGTTTTCGGTCAAATATTTGAGCAAAACGAAAATGAGATACCATTAAAATTATATAATGGACATTCTGTTTGGCATTCCCATTTACAACTATGCACTGTTTCTTACTATACTTTTATTCACTACGTTTCCATGATATCCGTTAGCTCTGACTAGCTGTCTTATAAAATTCAGCTCCATCATTCTATTCTCTTTACTCACTGGAACTTTAAACGCTCTGTGTAGTAGACAGCGAAGGGCAGATGGTTTCTGGCCATTTTGATGCCGAAGTTATTGTATATCAAAGTAGTCATTGTTGTGGGCTACATATCCACCTTGAAAGCATGGCAGGATATTAAAAACACTGCATATACCCAAATCTAGCCATCACTTCCACCCACCCCCTCCTGTCTTATGGGGGCCCTTGATGGCTACCACCTTGTTTCGTGACATTCGAATCAAGGAGCTGCAATTTATTCTTTTTCTTGTTCAATGGCAAAGTCAGTTGAACCGTGCATAGCATTATATTATTCACGATTTCCGTAACCTCACTTTATCCTACATATATCAAATGCAGCGTATCGTCCACGTAGCGTTTATTGTACAAAAATTAATCAACTGGGTGCTACGCATTAGAGCAGATCTTCTTTTTCACGTGATTAATAAATTTGTTAGTTTGTCCTTTTGGACTAGCAATTTACTGTTGAAAGAGAAATAGAAATATTTAAAAAATATATCTTAAATGATATAGCACGTAACTAAGTTTTCCCTGTACCTAAGATATTATGTCACTTGTATATGAATCAATATAATGCATCTACATATGTTTTACGAAAGTGAATTAACCAAACCTGCGTGAAACTGTTCCCTCATTCGTGGTGAGACTTTTTAAAGAGGAACAAAACTCAAGCGCTGACCAACAGCTCACATTTCTCGTTCAGCCTGCCGTGCTTTGTGGATCTGGAGACACAATACCATTCTACAGAAGTGAACACATTAGTCGCCAGTGAGTGACTGAGAGAAACACTGCCAGCTACCTAGCATTAGCACCCTTGTGTTACTGGAAAATAGCCTTTCTAGAGAGTCACATTCTCAATTAATGATTTAATACTTCAGAATTTTATTTAATTGAAGAAGTTCAATACAACAGCCTAAACCATCCGTTTCGGCCTCGTTGTCTGGAGCAGTTTCAACCAACCTAAGAACGCATACATGTTAGTACCAGGAAACAGTTACGCAGAGTGGGAAATACCTCTAGCTCCCCTATTTGTGGAGGCGGGGGTGGGAAAGCGGTGACATTTAAGAACAGTTGTGGCATGCCTGGAGGAATTTGAACTAACTTGGTACCCACAGCGATAAGCCAAAACACCGTGACCACCTGTTTAACTGCAGAATGTAACACATCAGCGATTCTATGTACGTGTATTCATCCCTGGTGACTTTCCAGGTGTTTATGGCCCCAGACGTCTACTCACATGTCACACAATCCCCGTAAATTATGGGCTTGTGGTCTGTGGGCGCGGAAATAGTGTCCGATATCTAAAAGGAGGAGGATCGAAAAGTTTCTAGTCTAACAAATAAAGAATGACAGAAATTTCATAAAACCAACTCATTTTTCAATGTAATACCCGTGAACACTAATACGATTGCGGGCATGCTCAGATAATTTCTGCAAACCATTCAAATAAATGATCTCCGATTTCGAGTTTAAACAAGCGTTCAGAGTATCAATCACTGTATCATTATTGTCAAATCGTGCTCCTTTGAGGTCTTTTTTTAGGCATGCGAAAAGAAAAGCGTCTGATGGAGTCAAATCTGGAGAGTATGTCGGATGACGTAACAATTGGAACTCGCAGTCACGCAGAGTTTCAAGTAGTACAGAAACATCCAATCGACTTCGCATTTTCTGAGATACTCGAATCAGGAGCCGAGCAGTAATAATCCGCTGTTTGTCAAAGTCGCTTACGTCAGTGGATTTCCTCAACTGCGGTCAATATGATTCCTAATTCATTTATTCTGTTGTTAAATATTTTCCTTGCTGCGTCATTTACGCAACGCCAATAGGTGCCATTCAAGATGATGATGTTTGGTTTGTAGGGCGCTCAACTGCGTGGTTATCAGCGCCCGTACAAATTCCCAACCTCTGCTCGGTCCAATCTCGCCACTTTCATGAATGACGATGAAATGATGAGGGCAACACAAACACCCAGTCATCTAGAGGCAGGTGAAAATTCTGACCCCGCCGGAAGGTGCCATTCAATCTCACGGTCCTTTATCTCTTCTCTCAAACGACGCAGGAGAGTGCAAAAATATGATGCATTGATAGTTACGCCCTTTTGGAAGTAATCCACCATAATTACCCGTTCTGTATTTCAGAAGACTGATGCCACCACCTTACAGGCTGATTTTTGCACCCGTAATTTGTATGGGGTAGGGGATGCAGGATGTTTGCATTGTTGTGACTGTTGTTTTGCCTCAGGTTCAAAGTAGTGAATCGACGCTTCGTCCATTGTCGCATACCTTGCATGAAAGCCGTCTTCATCCGCTTCAAATTGGTGGGTGATTTCTTCGCAATACTGCACACGCTCCGGTCTCTGATCTGCATTCAAGTCTTTTGGGACCCACCGAGATGAAACTTCCGCATTCCCAAAATATCCACAGCAGTGTCATGAGCACGCCCATGCGAGATTCCAAATGTGCTTTCAATATGCTGCAACGTTGTTCGACGATCCTGC
Organism: Schistocerca piceifrons; assembly: GCF_021461385.2. Lineage (NCBI taxonomy): Eukaryota > Metazoa > Arthropoda > Insecta > Orthoptera > Acrididae > Schistocerca > Schistocerca piceifrons. Next base: position 137,677,793 of record NC_060140.1, read on the forward strand.
AAAATGGTATCGTGAATTTCAGTCACTGTTTCATCAGTGGCAACAATGGCAGCCTTCCGCTCCTTGGCGCATCTTCCACGCTCGTTCTTCCACGTTTGAAATCGAACAGGCAGTGTTGTTTGTGCGATACATTACGGTAACTATCTCGGGATAGAAACTTTTCGACCGCCCCTCGTACACGACATATGTTTAATTGAGGCGAGGACGGCGAATGATCCCTTGAGTGCAGACGCACCTCAAGCTCGAACTCTTACAGGATTTGGCGAAATGCTGCGACTACTGAGAATAATGAGCAAAGGGCACTACATCAGTAGTGTATGGGTAAGTTCTGAATTTGGATCTGACGGGAGGCTAGGGTAGTCTGTGCAGTTGTGTCAACCACTGTGTCCGGATGGCATAGTGGTCACATATCTGCCTAGTAAGTAGGAGACTCGGGTTCAGACCCCAGTCACACATTAATTTTCAACTTTCCCCATTGATTTAAATCAATGCTCACTGGCAGCTAATGTCTTTAATTCCTTTGTGTCTTGTTTCATAGTGGCTGCAGGATCGAAATGGTGTTTGTTCATTTGGACAAGTGTCCAAATGAACAGACACCATATATATATTGTGTTCACGTAGTCCATAGCTCTTATGCCGCCCTTCGATTAGTATCACAGGTCCTACGGAATCCGAGGTGAATGTTCCCTGTACCATAACACTAACCTCACCAGTCTGTCCGTCGCGCAGTGCATGTTTTGAGCAGCTATTTGCCTGGATTACAGTGTATCCGAATACGACTATCGACATCGTGCAAGCAGATATCCGACCATGCGATACGTTTTAACTTTTCCACGGTCCAGTCTCGTAGATCTCGTTCCAATTGTAGTTGTAAGTGATGATATTAGGTCAACACGGAAACAGGTTGTTGTCTGCCTATCTCCGTGTTGAATAATGAGCGCTGAATGGTGTGCTCTGAAACACTGGTACCTGTACCAGCATTGTGCTCTTCCGTCAGATTTGCCACAGATCACCGCCTGCCCTGCTTCATAAAACGAGCAAGCCTCCCACCCAAGATGTTAAATTTTTGTCGAAATAGGCAAACGGAGGGTGGACGCCTAACACCTTGTCACCTGCTCGCGATTCCACCGCTCTTCAACCACTTTCCATAGATGCTCAGAAGAGCAGCACGGGAACAGCCAACCGACTTCGCCATTTCCGAGGTATTCGAATCGGGAGCCGGGCTGTAATAATCTGCTGTTTGTCAAAATCACTTATGTCAGTGGATTTCCTCAATTGCGCTCAATATGATTCCCAATTCATTTCTTCTGTTCTTGAATATTTTCCTTTCTGCGTCATTTACCCGCAGCACCAATAGGTGCCATTCAATCTCACGGTCGGCAGTGACATAATGATGTTTCCTTTGTGCGGGACCACAGTCACGTACAAGTTTTTCAACGAAATTTGCACCATTCTATGTTCATTGGTTTCACACAATAACTATTTCGGTATCATGGCCATTCTCAAGTGGAAGTTGAAATGTTACAAAATGCCCGAGACGAGATATTTCGAAGACGACATGTCATTTAGACAGGTTGGACATTTTGTGGCATTTAAACTTTCACTTGAGAATGCCTGTAAAGCCGAAATCATTTGTTGTGAATTAAATCAATATAATTTCATTCCAAATGTGGACATTATGTTTTGGCTCATCAGTGTGTATGACTTACTTGCGTAAAAGAAAAAATACTGTTGAGATAAGACACTTCCAGCTCCATTATGGGCGGGTTGTAGACGTTAAGAGGCTGGAAAGTAAATATAATCGTATATAAACGATACTGGCGTCGAATTTGTATTTTTCGAAGTCTCTGTTTCCAATATTGACACAAAATGGCGACAGCAGTTTCTGTTGTCTTCTGCATCTACATCTACATGGATACTCTCCAAATCACATTTAAATGCCTGGTAGAGGTTCATAGAATCACCTTCACAATTCTCTATTATTCCAACTAGCCGTTCTAGGCGCTCAGTCCGGAACCTCACGACTGCTACGGTCGCAGATTCGAATCCTGCCTCGGGCATGGATGTGTGTGACGTCCTTAGGTTAGTTAGGTTTAAGTAATTCTACGTTCTGGGGGACTGATGGCCACAAATGTTAAGTCCCATAGTGCTCAGAGCCATTTGAACCATTTATTATTCCAATCTCGTATAGCGCGCTGAAAGAATGTACACTGATATCTTTTCGTACGAGCTCTCATTTCCCTTCTTTTATCACGGTGATCGTTTCTCCCTATGTAGGTCGGCACCAACAAAATATTTTTGCACTCGGAGGAGAAAACTGGTGATTGGAATTTTGTGGGAAGATCCCTCCGCTGCGAAAAACGCCTTTGTTTTAATGATGTGCATCCCAAATTTTGTATCATTTCATTGACACTCTCTTCCTTATTTCGTGATAATACAAAACGTGCTGTCCTTCTTTGAACTTTTTCGGTGTACTCCGTCAATCCAATCTCGTAAGGATCCCACACGGCGCAGCAGTATTCTAAAAGACGATGGACAAGCGTAGTGTAGGCAATCTCCTTAGTAGATCTGTTACATTTTCTAAGTGTCCTGCCAACAAAACACAGTGTTTGGTTAGCCTTCCCCACAACATTTTCTCTGTGTTCCTTCCAATTTAAGTTTTTCGTAATTGTAATTCCTAGGTATTTAGTTGAATTTGCGGCCTTCATATAACACTGATTTATCGTGTAACCGAAGTTTATCGGATTTCTTTTAGCACTCATGTGGATGACCTCACACTTTTCGTTATTTAGGGTCAACTGTCAATCTTCGCGCTATTCAGATATCTTTCCTAAACCGTTTTGCAGTTTGTTTTGATCTTCTGATGACTTTATTAGCTGATAAACGATAGCGCCATCTGCAAACAGCCTAAGGCGGCACCCACATCGTTTATACAGATAAGGGACAGCAAAGGGCCTATAATACTACCTTGGAGAACGCCAAAAATCACTTCTGTTTTACTCGATGACTTTCCGTCAATTACTATGAACTGTGACCTCTCTGACAGGACGTCACAAATCCAGTCACATAACTGAGACGATATTCCATAAGCACGCAATTTCACTACGAGCTGCTCATTTGGTACAGCGTGAAAAGCCTTCCTCAAATGCAGAAATACAGAATTATTCTGAAATCCCTTGTCAATAGCACTCAACACTTCATGGGAGTAAAGAGCTAGTTGTGTTTAACAACAACGATGTTTCCTAAATCCGTGTTGACCGTGTGTCAATAGACCGTTTTCTTCGAGGTAATTCATAATGTTCGAACTCAATATATGTTCCAAAATCCTGATGCATATCGACGGTTAATGATATGGGCCTGTAATTTAGCGGATTACTCCTACTACCTTTCTTGAATATTGGTGTGACCTGTGCAACTTTCCAGTCTTTGGGTACGGATCTTTCGTCGAGCGAATGGTTGTTGTTAAGTATGGAGCTAATGCATCAGCATACTCCGAAAGGAACCTAATTGGTATACAGTCTGGACCAAAAGACTTGTTTTTATTAAGTGATTTAAGTTGCTTCACTACTCCGACGATATTTATTTCTACGTTATGTTGGCAGCTGTTCTCGATTCGAATTCTGGAATATTTACTTCGTCTTCTTTTGTGAAGGCATTTCGGAAGGCTGTGTTTAGTAACTCTGCTTTGGCATCACTGTCTTCGATTGTGTCTCCATTGCCATCGCGCAGAAAAGGCGGTGATTGTTTCTTGCCGCTAACATACTTCACATACGACCAGAATCTCTTTGGATTTTCTGCCAGATTTCATTGTGGAAACTGTTATAGGCATCTCACATTGAAGTCCGCGCTAAATTTCGAGCTTCTGTAAAAGATCGCCAATCTTGGGGATTTTGCGTCCGTTTAAATTTGGCATGTTTTTTTCGTCTTTTCTGCAACAGTGTTCTGACTCGTCTTGTATACCAAGGAGGATCAGTTCGTCTTTGTTAATTTATTTGGTATAAACCTCTCAACTGCTGCCGATACTATTTCTTTGAATTTAAGCCACATCTGGTCTACACTTACACTGCTAATTTGAAAGGAGTGGAGATTGTCTCTCAGGAAGGCGTCAAGTGAATTTTTATCTTCTTTTTTGAATAGGTATATTTTTCGTTTATTTTTGGAGGATTTGGGAATTTAGGAATTATTATGAAAATTACTTCTGGATATGGATGACTTGCTGCCACAAAATTTCATCGCAGTGTCTCATCGCCATCTTCTAATGAATTTTGGAGCAAGAATTTTGAAATTTTATGCTTGAGACTCTCCTTAGAGACTCTCATTCTTAAGGTTTTCTTGTTGAAAATCGCTCTATCGATTTCCTGAGATATGCTGCACATTTGGTTAGTAGTTCATGTTAGTTTGGTGAAATCTCGTCATGCCAGGGCCGAGGAATACTAAAGAACGCCTTTGTCTCCAACAAAAGTTGTACCCCATGACGTGATCTACCATCCATAGATATGTGTCTCGAAGTTTTTTTTGTTTAAGAGACCTGAGGTGTTCAGCGATGTTTTGGAGCTTTTTTGCGTACCATAACTTGGGTCCACCCATTCAGATTACCATGACTGTGAATAAGGATGTTTATCTCAACATTTTTCTACATCTCCATAGCGAGTATACTCTCGCGTCCTTCAGGATGTCAATAACCGTGTTTGAGGGCTGCACGTGTGCATTCCTGAGTTGACAAACACTCAGGTACCCTAGCGCTTCTCTGTTCACTCGCTAAACCACCCGCACTTAAGCTCACAGAAAATGTCTGGTACAGCAGGTGAAACGTATAAATAAAAATCCCTGCTATTTGGTAGTTCTGTGGGATCTAATTAAGAGTGGCTTCAGCTGGATATGGCATGCCTGAAGAAATTTCTGGAGTCTCTTCCTCGGCGAACTGAGATCATTATAAAGTGTGGTGTGCATACTGTAAGACCTTCAGTACACACACCATCGGATTATTTGACTTGTCGCTCTAACGAAGTAGGCCGGTGTCAGCACTATGTCTCGTGGTCTTATCGTGGCGTGTTTATCTTCTGCCGTTAGGTCAGACGATAGAAATACCACTTGCACGCTTAGGGTAGCAGATTGACGGTGACCAACTTTAAACAGAACTTGAGTAATTTTCACACACATTTGTTAAAATAATAACAAGCATAAAAATTACTTAACTTGGTTCTGGATGCTATTTACAACTGACAATCTGAAGTTCCTTTGGTATTGGTACGTTAATCTTATTCTCACATATATCTCTGATACCTGACCAAAAGTGTCTATAAATTTATCTTCATGGCTATGTACAGGAATATGGTAATCTTATTATGCGCAGACTGAAACTTGACTATAGACTGGTACAGACAAATGTAGAACTCGTACAGACTGGTACAGACTAATGCAGACTGGTGCAGACAAATGCAGACTGGTCATCGGAGGTTTGTACACTCGTTATAATACCTCGCGCGTTCATGTATCACTGCGCGAGTGTGATCCATGAGGAGAACAGGTTCTACTTTAGCAGAAATCTCATTGGCTGCATTACATATTAATACGCAGATTGGCGGAAGCAGAATTTGGTCTGTCTCTATGGCAGCGCCATCTCATAGTGCGGAGACGGACGAGCGCTGCGCCTGCGCTCTTGTGCTTAGCGGGGCTCACTCTAGTGGGTAAGTTGTGTACGCGCTGACTATGCGTAACTATGTACACAACGTAGTATAGACACAATGTTACACAGTACTAGCTGCGTATCACCTCCTGGTGACTATTTTTCTCATGTGCTTATGTAATGTGTTGTTTGATGTTGCATCAGGTACATAGAGATGAACTGAAGGGAAAGTACGTGAAATAAAATTGTCTTATTTTATAAATTCTCCGTTTCTAAATGAAAAATACATTTGTCTTCACCAACAAGCTAAGATATCTAATCCGCTTTGTTGTGCTACTTGCTGCTCCTCAGGAACAGGTTGCAAGAGTCTTCAGAAGTCCGGGCGCCAGCCTGGAAGGAGTTGCACACCCCAGTTGAGTGCCCAGTGCTGAAAGTGAGTGGGCCCCTGTACGTTGGCGTGGAGTCCAAACATGAGGTGCGCCTGAGGAATGCTGCGTGGTTCCCGGAGCACTTCAGCTGGGGCTGCCCCATGGGGGAGCAGATCGGTGCGGTCAAGCTAGCTCTGTGCCCGCTCTCTGGCACCATCCCTCCGTCCACCACAGTCTCGGTCCGTCTCACCCTCACTCCTCTGAAACAGGTAAGCTAATGTTAAGAGACACGAGCTGAACATTCGTTTAAAATGACACTCATGGTTAAAGTGCACACAAAATAGCTTGGCCCATAGCTGCGCGGTCAGTGTGGCAGTGGAGAGGAAAGGGTAGCGGTGGGGACTCCGTTGTGAACGACCGAGGTGTGATAGGAAGACGCAGTTCCACAGCTGAAGCCTGACCACAAACGCGTATCTCGTGTAACTTTAAGCTATAGCTAGCGACCCTGCAAACCACCGCATTAACCGGTTATGTCATTGTGGCCAATAATTCAACATACACGTTCATAGTCGGTAGTTTCTCATAGGGTTTCGAAAAAGAAATAGTCGTATAAACAAAGGATCAACTAAAGAAGCCGGCCGGAGTGGCCGAGCGGTTCTAGGCGCTACAGTCTGGAACTGCGAGACCAATACGGTCGCAGGTTCGAATCCTGCCTCGGGCATGGATGTGTGTGACGCCCTTAGGTTAGTTAGGTTTAAGTAGTTCTAAGTTCTAGGGGACTGATGACCTCAGAAGTTGAGTCCCATAGCGCTCAGAGCCATTTTTGTACTAAAGAAAAATAAGCCCAACCGCATTGTGCTAGAAGGAAATGTCATTAAACAAAATGTTGTTGTTGCTGTTGTGGTCTTCAGTCCTGAGACTGGTTTGATGCAGCTCTCCATGCATTACAGTATAGCTGTATGCCCTCGGGAAAAATTACGGCTGTAGTTTCCCCTTGCTTTCAGCCATTCGCAGTACCAGCACAGAAAGGCCGTTTTGGTTAGTGTTAGAAGTCCAGATCTGTCAGTCATCCAGACTGTTGCCCCTGCAACTACTGAAAGGGCTGCTGCCCCTCTTCAGGAACCACACGTTTGTCTGGCCTCTCAACAGATACCCCTCCATTGTGGTTGCACCTACGGTACGGCTATCTGTATCACTGAGGCACGCAAGCCTCCCCACCAACGGCAAGGTCCATGGTTTATGGGAGGAAGATAAGATAAAAAATCTAGCATAGCAGGCACCACCTCTTACTACAATTTTGACAATGTAAAATAAAGAACAGAGGTCACATGGAAATTTAGAGACAATCTGCTGTCGACCTATTCGATGATAATACCTAAAAATAAAATTTTCTTGTCCTCTTTCCACGTTTTCTGAAGCAGTGAAGCCTTGGGAAGTACTGTAGGTTATATTCCCCCTCCTTCTTTAGACTCTTTATCACGCAATTAGAGTAACTACTAGTCTAATTAAAATTACTTGCTGGTTGACGCTTCACGTATTGGAGCTGGTTGTGATTGCAGTCTTTCTTGGCGCATTCCGATAATAAAATCTTCTCGGGTGATCAGCCGACTGGCGGTATCGTCTTGTCGTTACATTCCAGTATACGAAACTCACTGAGATATTGCTACAAGTAGAAGCATGTGCACGACAGATCACCCGTATAGATTTTATCATTGGAGCTGGTTTCCTCTAATCAGACCGCTCAGCGCCACTCCCGAACTGTTCGCCGTAGCAAAGCTGTGACAGCTAATGGTCAGTTCCCTTCCATTGTTTGGCTAGTGCTGTGTATTAAACGTACGTATTTCGTCGTCACTGTTGTGTATTTGTTTTGTTTTTGGTGTGGTTTTCATGCCTGATGTGATGCAAAATAAAATGGAGGAGACCCAGGATTCGAGATCGAAACACATAATAAAAGAGAACTGGGCAAGGAATGACATTTAAAGAACAATCATGACAACTCGTGTGCTGTGCAGGGGAGTACTTTGAGAGGGAGGCGGTAAATGGGAGTCCTACCTTTTTACCTGTTTCCAGAATAGTCGCGCGAACCGCAGCACGGTTATTGTTAGTGAAATGACCGTACTTCGTATTGGTAAAGAAAAATACTAGAAAGAAGGAAGTGAAGCAGGACCCTTTTGTCTTCCTACGTCGTGTGAGAACAGACGTATTCAGAAACATGTAACAAATCTGGTCCTTTTCACAAAACGTGATTCGGCGTCACATACACGATTACGTATTACAATGAAATGAATACCTCTAGCTGCTCACAGGCGTTGATGTAAGTCAACGAGGACAGTTGAAAATGTGCGCCGCGACTGGGACTCGAACCCGATATCTCCTGCTTACATGACAGATGCTCTATCCATCTGAGCCACCGACGACACAGAGCGTAGTACGACTGCAGGGACTTATCTCTGACACGCCTCCTGTGAGAGCCACATTCCCGACGTATTATCCCGCACTCATTACTCGCGTGTCCGAAGGAACAGATACCATCTTATAGTTAAGGTTCACCGGCGACTTGACCATCTTCTTCTGTGCAGATGCACAAACAGTACCCGAACTCTTACGGGAATTGGCAAAAAGCCGCGAATAGTGAGTATAATGGGCAGGGGCACGATGAATAGGCCTGAGTATAATGGGCAGGGGCACGATGAATAGGCCTAAAGTGCGCGACAATACGTTTGGAATGTGGGTCTCACTGGAGGCGTGTCAGAGATAAGTCCCTGCAGTCGCACTATCGTCTGTGTCCTCGGTGGCTCAGATGGACAGAGCGTCTGCCATGTAAGCAGGAGATCCTGGGCTCGACTCCCGGTCGGGCTACACATTTTCACTGTCACCGTCGACTTATATCAACCTCTGTATGTAGCTAGGGGTATTCATTTCATTGTAATTTCATTCTAACACGCTGCATATATAATTACGTATTATCATCACACAGATCGGTCTACATTAGATAAGATTCGTACGACATTGCGTGAGACCGAACTTTTTGAAGGCAGCAAATCATCCTCACAATTGGTTCTACAGTCTCGATTTTAAACACAAAAATATTGCAGCCCATAAAATGTTGGTGGAATGAGCAGACACAATCGCATGGCAATGCGAATTTGTGCGTGCGGTAAAAGACATTAATTTCGGGAAAGTTGTTTGGATCGATGAATCATGGGTGAAGAATACTGGTCATACTGTTATGAAAGGTTGAACTGAGGAAAAATGAGAAGGTATAGATATGGCATTCCCCACTGGCAAAGATGGCAAAATCTCATATTCTCTTGCATGCTGGTACCTACCATGTCATTATTCCTGACTGTCTACGAAAGGAAGACATTATTCAGTGGTTGCGACAACACGAAGTTACTGTAGATGATAACTATAAAAGTATAATTATTAGAACCAGTGTCACCTTATATGCCACAATTCCCTGACATACGTTATAGACAAGATGGATTATAAATACAGGACACAAAGTCGTAACACTGCCACTTGAATGTAACTGAAATTATTTCGATTCAAGAGAAAGGATATGTTGCTCTCGAATATAAAAAATTTATTGTTAGTGACGCTGAGAAATAACTATTCATGACCTAGAAAATGTCACTTAAATGGACTGGAGGTCTGTTGTGGTGTATACGAACCGAGTAATTGACGAAGCGTGTTCTCGAAGTAAGTGTTACGGAATTTGTTATTGCTTAAAGCTGCTCATCCAATGCGAAAAGTGACAGTGACTCTGAAATGAAAGGTTTCCACCCACTTCCGAACAAAGAAGCAGCCTGCAGATAGCAGTCAGTGGGGGTATGTACACAAAAGACGATTCCCTACATTTAAACATTACGCTTTATTTCTACACTCCTGGAAATTGAAATAAGAACACCGTGAATTCATTGTCCCAGGAAGGGGAAACTTTATTGACACATTCCTGGGGTCAGATACATCACATGATCACACTGACAAAACCACAGGCACATAGACACAGGCAACAGAGCATGCACAATGTCGGCACTAGTACAGCGTATATCCACCTTTCGCAGCAATGCAGGCTGCTATTCTCACATGGAGACGATCGTAGAGATGCTGGATGTAGTCCTGTGGAACGGCTTGCCATGCCATTTCCACCTGGCGCCTCAGTTGGACCAGCGTTCGTGCTGGACGTGCAGACCGCGTGAGACGACGCTTCATCCAGTCCCAAACATGCTCAATGGGGGACAGATCCGGAGATCTTGCTGGCCAGGGTAGTTGACTTACACCTTCTAGAGCACGTTGGGTGGCACGGGATACATGCGGACGTTCATTGTCCTTTTGGAACAGCAAGTTTCCTTGCCCGTCTAGGAATGGTAGAACGATGGGTTCGATGACGGTTTGGATGTACCGTGCACTATTCAGTGCCCCTCGACGATCACCAGTGGTGTACGGCCAGTGTAGGAGATTGCTCCCCACACCATGATGCCGGATGTTGGCCCTGTGTGCCTCGGTCGTATGCAGTCCTGATTGTGGCGCTCACCTGCACGGCGCCAAACACGCATACGACCATCATTGGCACCAAGGCAGAAGCGACTATCATCGCTGAAGACGACACGTCTCCATTCGTCCCTCCATTCACGCCTGTCGCGACACCACTGGAAGCGGGCTGCACGATGTTGGGGCGTGAGCGGAAGACGGCCTAACGGTGTGCGGGACCGTAGCCCAGCTTCATGGAGACGGTTGCGAATGGTCCTCGCCGATACCCCAGGAGGAACAGTGTCCCTAATTTGCTGGGAAGTGGCGGTGCGGTCCCCTACGGCACTGCGTAGGATCCTACAGTCTTGGCGTGCATCCGTGCGTCGCTGCGGTCCGGTCCCAGGTCGACGGGCACGTGCACCTTCCGCCGACCACTGGCGACAACATCGATGTACTGTGGAGACCTCACGCCCCACGTGTTGAGCAATTCGGCGGTACGTCCACCCGGCCTCCCGCATGCCCACTATACGCCCTCGCTCAAAGTCCGTCAACTGCACATACGGTTCACGTCCACGCTGTCGCGGCATGCTACCAGTGTTAAAGACTGCGATGGAGCTCCGTATGCCACGGCAAACTGGCTGACACTGACGGCGGCGGTGCACAAATGCTGCGCAGCTAGCGCCATTCGACGGCCAACACCGCGGTTCCTGGTGTGTCCGCTGTGCCGTGCGTGTGATCATTGCTTGTACAGCCCTCTCGCAGTGTCCGGAGCAAGTATGGTGGGTCTGACACACCGGTGTCAATGTGTTCTTTTTTCCATTTCCAGGAGTGTATGTGTTGTTCTTGTTTCGCCTAAATTATGTAACCCAGTGCCAAACAGGACTGCTCGACGGTTGGTAACACATCAGCCCATATAGCAGGTTTGAGGATAGTTTCAGGTAACCAATGAAAGCAGGAAATTCTAGTTTGCTTTTAGCGTTGAAACTGAAATTTTTTGTCTTGAGTCTGCTGTTAGAAGTTATATTGTAACCACTGGAGGGCCAATGAGAACACTGCCCTGGTAAATTACGTAGAACAGTTTTGTTTGAATATTGATTTGATTTGATTTTGGCAGGGAAGCTAAAACAGCTTTGGTGTAACCCAACACTGCCCATACCGAAACCGAGTTTATTGTGCAGTATCGCTCCCCGTATATCTAGTAAATCCAACCAGTGCCCTTAAACAGCGCAAGGAGTCCCTTTAACAGTTTTTTTGTTAGACACAATTTCTTCAGGTGTAGTTGTCCCGAAAATTCTGTGTCCCTTGCTCTCCGATGCCGTTCATTCGAACATTACGCGTGATGCAGTTTCTTCGCTCTCATCACGGATCCATCATATAGGATCTTCTTCCGTTACACCCATTGTATGTAGGTGTTTTTTGAAATTCCCTGACCAGTCATCAGTCCAACCATGAGTTTAATCTCTTTCCTGTTCAAGCCCAGGATAACGGAGCTTCTTTTAAAACACGGCTTTGGCATCATTATCTTAGCATGTTTTTATTTATAGACCTTGGTCCAGTATTTTATGTGCTGTCTTCTAAACGAGTTCTGTAGTTCTAGTTTGATCATACCCTTGGTATGTGTCAGGACAGGTGAAACGTCCCCTTACAAAAATTATGAATGACTGTGTTGGCAAACCTCTTGCGTTATTTGATTTTCAAACAGCTGAGCAAAACTGGACGTACTCAGACAATTCTCTCCTTACTTATTCTGATCATCACTAAACTGACAATATTTTTTAGCGCAACGCAGTCTGACTTTCAATAATCCCTACAAAATAATGGCCCTGACTAGTTTCGCTGGCTCTCTTTGCTTTGTTTTATTATTGCTCACGTAACAACTAATATATGAGATAAAATATGTTGCTACGAAAAGAGCCCCGAAATACCTTTTAGTGATGCTGTGCTGTGACTTTCTTTGGATCATTAATTTTCAACAAAACAAAATATATTATGTTATTATTCTGGATCTGGTTTTCTATTAAAGGAACCTTTTTTCGTTACTGTAAGTCGCCATAAAGTTCAACATATCTTCCTTACTTTACAGTTATTGAAAAGGTTAATGAAAATTATTTCGTTATCAATACTGATGTTACAGTACGCAATGATTGTTCAGCATCAAAATATTGCAGTGGATTTTTGTTAACAGTAAAACACCAGTAAGTACCACGACTAACACGAGAACATGAGATTTATTATAGAAAAAGATGTTTTTACTCTAATGTTTGCCAGACCAGAACTACGCACAGCCAGATTTCTTTCATGTTATGAAGGCAAATTATCTTTTTGAACTGTTAATAATATATTATCAGCTCGCGTCAACCTGTTAAACAAATCATAAAATCTGCTGCTCTGCCCTGCAATTCCGAAAGCTGAAAGAAATAATTTTAGTTCACTATTACTTGTCCGCTTCTTTGCGGTATGATTGGTTTCATTTAATGGAGTTTGAATGCGCCGCGGCAGCGGTTCGTTCGTTCGTAGCACAGCTCTGCACCACGAATAATATTTAAATAGCTGAAAACGTCTTAAAAGGATGGGATAAAATACCAGGCAAGCTTATTACAAATCATAATGCAAGTTTTCGCTAAATAACTCTATTCAAAACATTTAAACAGATTAAATTATTACACACCTTTACAATGAGTACGTAATGGCGTACGTCTCTCAATCTTGACAAAAGAATGCTACGCAAGCGTACAATATAACGTCAGAGGCTCTTCCTACTCACGTAACCCCAAGAAGACGACGGAGAAATTAATGTTCGGTCACTACTATTTATACTTATTGTCACATTCTCATCTTTGATATTTAGTATGTATCGTCTGTGGCGGTTTCAGTACTCGCCGACACAGATATCTAAAAAAAAATCAGTACATAATTCTATACAAGAACAAAACATGACACATAATACTTTCTCTTTATTACATAAAGTTCACACAATGGTTGTCCACGCAATTACAATCATCCATTTCAATTATTCTTTTCTCTTTTTCTTTACCTCATGTGTGTTTTGCTAAGAGACGTTACACTAACAATAACCTATACCTTTCATGAATCACTTACCTCTCAAAAATCTTCCTTACTCGAACTACTGCAATACAGCGAGCGCCAATACTGCCAGCTAAATAACAGATTTTCTAACTACTGAAGGCACTAACTACTGATAGGCATAGTTAGCAAATGAAAGATTTTCATAGAGAAGAAACAATGTATTTACCTTAATAATGTTCAAAAGTCATAATATATATCTATCAATTCATGACCTCCGTCTTTGCAAATTTCCTTTTTCTGGCGGACACACGTCCATGTCGTCTGCTTATAGCAACCTCTCAAAACTCTGGCATCTCTCTCCCTACATCCACCACTACTGGTGGCTCACCTCCAACTGCCCAACGCTACGCGCTGTTCACATTCATCTGCCCACTACTACAATAGCGAATATTCCAACAATGCCAACAAGCCACAGACTGCACACAGCACAGTCAGTGATTTTTATACAGAACGCTACATGGCGTTACCAACATAAAAAACCTAAACAGCCTACTTACATAGCCCCCATGTTCCCCACAAAAATTTTATAAATTGTTTTTGGCAGTGCCCAATAATTATTTGCTAATTTTTTTATATTAATGATAACAAATATATCAAATGCACACACTTATTGATGCAATGTTGGTCAAAAGCAAAAATTGTTCTCATAAAGACAGTCCTGACCATTCATCACAGTAGTAATTGTAGTTTTTTTAATCAAAGTCTGAGCAGTAAAGGAAATGCACATGGAAGTACACACAAAAAAAATCAAATTATCAACACATGTCCTCTTTTAAAAAAATTTTAAACTTCTCACATATTGCGCATATACTATGACCCACAGAAATGTCGGCAGTGAAATGAAACTTAATTTGAAGAACCGGTGTCTATACAATTATAAATTTACGACATGAGAATACAATTACAGAGGTACAGAAAACATCACTAAAGCACATAATAATACAGATAATATTTGTAGTAATACAGGCTTTACAAAGGAATAGAAATAAACATATACATCAGTGTTAAAGGAATTATAACACAAGTAAATAAATAAAAAAAATGAGAAGAGCTTTCGAAACATTAACTTCACACATGAGCATTAAAACAGAACAGAATAAATAATGTTTAAACATCTTTACAAAGTAAATAACATTATTAATGCAAATTATATTTGAGGATAACAGTTTTCCTTATAGTGAATGTACCTTAGTATTAGAAAAATTCTATGAGATAACTCTTATCAGATAAACACAAAGAGAAGAAGAATACAAATACACAAGAGTACACAAACACATAGCGGGATAACACAAAAGGAAAGGACAGGGCTTGTCTAAAAAAAATGTTCAAATGGCTCTGAGCACTACGGGACTTAACTTCTGAAGTCTTCAGTCCCCTAGAACTTAGAACTACTTAAACCTAAATAACCTAAGGACATCACACACATCCATGCCTGAGGCAGGATTCGAACCTGCGAACATAGCGGTCACACGGTTCCAGACTGTAGCGCCTAGAACTGCTTGGCCACCCCGGTCGGCGTTTGTTTTCAGTGTGACATTTTGTACTGCAGTATTTATTGTATTTAATTTGCAAACAAAACATTCTTTACTTCTTGGAGATCTCCCTTAGTTCATCACTATTCCCAAAAAGTTCAATCCATACCTGTTGTCCCTAAACCCTACTTTTTTGTTCATATCCTCTTTCAAAATATTTTTTCTTCATTGTACACTACTTTTTTGGCCAAACCTTTTTCTTATACCTTGTCAATGAATTTCTTCCAATTCATCACAACTCATTCTCTTATATAGCCTACCCTTTCGTAAGCTAACTTAAATCTACTGTGCTCAGATGGATGAACTAAGGGACGAGGCAATGCAGCAGCACTGACAAAAAAAATGCAAATTAGCAAAGCAAACAGGAATAAATATAAATTAGCAAAGCAAATGCAACATTACAACTAATATGAGCTAATGTGCAGCAACAAGAAAAATAAATCAGTAGTAAAACTGGCTTAGCAGAATAACTCAAAGTAAAATTCAGTAGCACTATGCCTGGCAAACGGCAGCAGCAAATGCAATAAATTATGCCTAAACATGACAAAGCTCAAGCAGAAAAAATATTACAGTACAGATAGGAAATGTCTAATACCTGTGTCACATCTTAACACTAGAAAGATGCATCACAATAATTTACTTTACCAAACAAGTTACCAAGTCGTTAAAAAAATTGTGTATGCAATTCCTGTGAAGGGAAATCTCTATTTGTGCTCCCTTTTCTAAGAAAGTAGATCATAAAATTATTATTTACTGGGACTGTCGACAGAAAACTTTTCTATTAGTACATCTATTAAATTTTACTTTAACCAGTGCTGCAGTGTTGCTAGAAACTAGATATTAAACAAAATGAGCAAATATATACATAAAGCAAGGCCATATGGCATTTCATAAGGCAGTAAAATATCTTTCAACTAGAAAGACATTAGTCATAATCCAGTGTATAGACATAATATTTGTCATCATTTTATAGGCATTTCAGTAAATATCAGAAAATATGATCTTCAAAGAGTAATCATGTGTTTTCAAGTTTGAGTGTGTCGTATTTGCGATGCTTTCTACAAAGAAATGTCAACAGCGAAGTTAATGGCCTCTTTTTCTCCACCTAATGGCTTTTATCCAGGCGACTGTCGTGCAGCTGGGCGCCCACAATGCATTATGTCAAGGTCACTTGCCTTCCTTACCGAAACATTTATGACATCAGTTTCTGCTACAGTGACAGTTTGGTACCACTAAAATTTCACAGGTCGAAAAATTGCAGTAGAAATGTGTAAAAACGAAATCTCATGAATAGCAGTGTTGTGATACATTCACACATGTACACATATTTCATAACTCTTAAAGTACGATTCTTGGTTTCCAACATCCTTTTTCACAAACCAGTGTCCCTAATCTCTTCTCATTATTCATATACATATAAACACATAATCACATTCCTCGTATAGCATCATCTTATTGATCATAAACATATCTCACCAGCATAATTCACATCATTGTAATAACATCATTCGAATCCTGCCTCGGGCATGGATGTGTGTGATGTCCATAGGTTAGTTAGGTTTAAGTAGTTCTAAGTTCTAGGGGACTGATGACCGCAGATGTTAAGTCCCATAGTGCTCAGAGCCATTTGAACCATTTGAATAACATCATCATAACAGATCAATCACATCTCAGGACCTTCTTTGTATCTTCATAATTGGAAAATCTTTAAAAATAAATGTTTTAAGTACAAAACTAATCACTCAAATACGTGTACTGCAGCGCTAAACTGTGCATTTTGTTGTAAGATAATCTTTTTCATTACTTAAGGGTAAAAAATGTGCCAAGTGTCGCAATTATCATCCTCCATAAGCAAAGTTCTGCAGAAGTCAATGTACTTACCGCATCATAAACAAAAGTGAAATGTTTTGCTTTTAGATATCGTAGTTATTACGCTTATTGCCGTGATCAAGAAAGTACTGTACTGTAACGTATTGTTGTGCTATGGAAAAGGCTGTCTCATTGTAGCTATACCACAAAGTTACTACTAAAACATGTTTTACTTTCCAGAATTATACAGAAAAACTGTGCACATATAAAACAGATACACCGCAAAAACAGCCATGTAAATTGTGTCACTCATTAGTAGCGTCTTGATATAACCGTGTAGCTGTCAAACAAACCAGATACTAAGTCATCTGTAATCTCACAGAAAGTACTTTAAATAAAGATTACCTCTTCAAGTAAACCAAAATGTTGCATTAAAATCTCATTAGCAGTATATGTTCCAAATATGTAAGCCTTATAGTCGTTATGTAATCATGCGACAGCAAGAATGTACACACAATAACACTGTGTCGTCTGGTCTCTATAACAATGCATTTGTAATTACTGTCTAATTAATTTCTCTAGGTTCTCGACTGGATAGTTAACTTCAAAACATTGTTGCATGTTAATAGTTTCTAAGTGTGACAAAGTGTACTAGTAACGTGAAGTGAAAAATTTTATGGCAAGACTAAGTTAAAGAGCAGATTATCTCTCAATAAACGGTTTTACATGTGAAATGTGGTGTAATCCTTTACCTTTCCTCAGTACGCAGAATATCAACTTTAACGCAATTATGTGGTCTTCATCGGTAAAGAATACTGGAATTTTGCTCAAGGTTAGCTTATGTTATTTTTCTCAAGCCCAGCCGGCGCATGTGGCCGCCTGCGGTGCGAGTCATTTCTGTTAACTTGGTTATCATATGTCGTTACTGGGATTTGGAGATCTAATTTCTACAAATTCACCTTGCCGAGAGGGCCCTGCCCTGTTTGAATCCCGCCAGTTCTGACGAAATCCAGGTCTGTCGTCATGTCGGTAGTTTCTGTAATTTCTTTCTTGTTGATCATGTGGTGGAGAATTTCTCCCTGAATTGTAATAATAATTATTTTGGTTCCCATATTGTCTGTTTCTCTGATTCTCTCTGTCATAGTCATTATTGCGAAGAGGTGATCTTTCCCTGTAATTATTATTACTCTGCCAACGATTGTCATATGGGTGGTGTCTGTTTTGGTCACAACTTGCGTTGTAAGAACAGTCTTGTTGTGTCCAGTTATTATTTCTGCCATCGCGGAATTGTGACGGACGTGACCTGTAATGATTGTTTTCCCGTTTTCGCATTCCGCGACTGTATGTCAATTTCTAATTCTTGTAAAAGCCCCAGAAAACCTTCGCTGTCGTCTTTGAAACGTCCTGCCAAAATAACATGTCTCAAATGTTCAGGCAATTTGATTAAGCAAATGCAAATAAGTTCTAGGGGCTGTATGGGTTTGACAGATACTGATTTTTGTGCAACATGTCTTCAAAATATTTGAAGAGACTGGAAAATTCGGATTGTTCTAAATGTTTCATCATTATGATGCTATGTTTTACGCGAGCTTCTGTAGCTTGAGGCCAATATGCTGAGAGGAAGGCATGAAAAGTTCTCCTTCACTGTGGCAATTATGAATAACTGATCGCATTCTTACAGCTGGTTCATTCTCTAAGTAGCCACACATAAATTCTAATCTGCGCTCTAATGACCAGTTGGGAGGAAAACAATGAGAGAATTGATGAAGCCATGCTTGTGGATAAATGTCGGTGCCGGAATTCTTAAATGTTTTGATTTTACATGTAGTAATGAACAGCTTATAGTTTAAGTTATCATGACGGCGAGTTGCATATCGGTCATTGTTACATCGTGTCGGTGGTTCCATCTCAAAATTCGGTGCACCTTGCCATTTTCTTTCATAATTTCCGAAATGCCCTGTGTTATATTTTGTGGCTTTTCTGTATTTCTATGTCCCTCTTCTCGTATTGGAGTGCGAGTATCCTCTGAAATATGTAATTCTTGCATTACTTGTGCCAACTGATCTTGTACTTCCCGGATTTCTCTTTTGTGTTGCGTATTGTTTTGATTCTGATTTTGTTTAATTTTTCTAATTTGTTCGTACTCTCCTGTGTCAGTGAAGGCAACAGGTCTTGTGTCATTCAGATCATCATCTACCTTTGTCGATAAGTTAGTGAACTGATCCGAAAGCTCAGCTACTTTATCCGATAATGAACTGATTTCCTCTGTGTGTTTTTCTGAACCAAGTTTTAGAGTATCTACTGTGTCCTTTTCAGTTTTCCTGAGTTTTTGTAAGTTGCATAACAGAATTGGTAGATGCAACTGAGTCAGTTTTAGCTTGCAAGGTGTCGTGATTTTCGTGAACAATAGTTTGCAGTTCTTTTATAGCTGCTTCGTGATTCTGTAATGCATTTTCATGCTGCGAAAAAATAGGTTGAAAATGTTCACACATTTGTGTTTCTAAGTCATTACAGACTTTTCGACATTTCGATTCGATTTTAAGTAACTCAGCAGTTAAATCTTCGCGTGTTTGTTCAAGCATTATGTCTAACTTTTGAAGATTTTGCTGTGTTTGTCTGATTTTGTTCCGTTGTGTCTAACTTTTGAAGCTGTTGTCCCATTTGTTGCATTAATTGTAACAACAATGCACTGGTGTCTGAAACATGTTCCTCTGCACTTTTCGGCAGTGCATTTGCACCGGCAACATTCGCATTTTGAAAAGCAGGAAATGTGTTTTGACTTTATTGAATCTACAGTATTTGCAAGATTGTGTCCTGCCATTTCGGATTCCTGGGGCGAGCTGTTGCCGACCGACCGATCGACAATTCTACCCTGTTCACTAGCTGTTTCACTGTCTACACCATTATTTATTGCCTGGTCCATTTCCCTATCCACAATTACCAAATTACTATGTTGAACATTAGTTAATTCATTACATGGTGGCGCTAACACACTACTCTGGTCTTCACTGTCATTTCTCAGTTTACTTTGGAGTGTAGTATTACGTTTTTCACACGCCATAATTGCCACAATATTTCACACTATGACACAGAAAACAACAATTTGAAGAGTAAAATAAGAAAACACATTAACATAGCACTGAAAATAATATATAATTAATTGCAAGCACAGCTGCGAAATATTTGGTGCAAATCTAACTGCATGCCAAACTGTTTTACAGTACAACAAAGAAAAACTACAACTACAAAGGAGATTCTCTCTACAATTAGGCACTAGCACTAAACAATAACTACACTAATTACACAAACTACAAGAAAAAATCAGAAGATTGCAGTGAGGTATCCTGGCAGGGTTGCTATATGAAACGTCCCCTTAGAAAAATTATGAATGGCTGTGCTGGTAAACCTCTTACGTTATTTGATTTTCAAACAGCTGAGCAAAACTGGACGTGCTCAGAGAGTTCTCTCTTTACCTACTCTGATCATCTCTAAACTGACACACAATATTTTTTAGCGCAATGCAGTCTGACTTTCAATAATCCCTACAAAAGAATGGCCTGACTAACAATAAACCTATACCTGTCATGAATCACTTACCTCACAAAAATTTTCGTTACTCGAACTACTGCAATACAGCGAGCACCAATACTGCCAGCTAAATAAACGATTCTAACTACTGAAGGCGCTAACTACTGATAAGCATAATTAACAAATGAAAGATTTTGATAGAGAACAAACAATGTATTTACCTTAATAATGTTCAAAAGTCATTACATATATATATCTATCAATTCATGACCTCCATCTTTACAAATTTCCTTTTTCTGGTGGACACGCGTCCAGGTCGTCCGCTTATAGAAGGTTCTGAAAACTCTGGCATCTCTGTCCCTGCATCCACCACTGATGGTGGCTTACCTCCAACTGCCCAACGCTACGCGCTGTTCACATCCAACTGCCCAACACTACAATAGCGAATATTCCAACAATACCAACCAGCCACAGACTGCACACAGCACAGTCAGTGATTTTCATACAGAGCACTACGTGGCATGGGTCTACTCCTGTGATCTGCAAAACAGGCCGAATGAAGGAAGCGAGTAGGAGCAGGAGAGGTAAAGCACTACGGTACTGCATGCAAAATTAAAGATGTTTACTATAGGCAAAAACAAGTTAATACATGCAAAGCCGTATTCCTGTCGTAAGTAGTAAAAAGTCTCAATAGCAAGCCAACACTCAGAAGTTGAAGCGATGTATCCAGGCCATCTGCTCTTGATCAAATGGGCAGGAAGCAGAGCGGCGCTTGTTGAGCCCCACAGCGTCGGCTAGAGGGCGCTGTCGTCAGTGTAGTTCGTTCGCTCTCGTAGTGCCAACCTACGAGCGCGAACCTACGCTGTGGCATCTGAACTATCTCTCGTAGTGCCAACTTATAAGTGTGCACCTACGCTGTGACATCTGAACTATCGATACCACAGGAAAGGTTAATTTTTAAAGGGACAGCCGGATGCCCTTTCTGCCACCACCCCGTGGATGCCCTTTCTGCCACCACCCCGTATTCACAGGGACGGAATTAGTGTACCCCAGCTGTCTACGTCTAGTGTAATTTGTGGAAGAGTGTGAACGTGTTCAGATGTCTGCGAGTTGTGTAACTGAGGCGGAACGTGAGTACCGGCCCAGTATTCACCTAGTGGGATGTGGAAAACGCCTAAAAAACATCCAGGCTGGCTGGCAGTTTGGCCGGCGTCGGTAATCCGACGGGCGGATTCTATCGGGGCCGGAGCACCTACCCAAGTCCAGGAAAACCGCAATAGTGCTCTTGGCTGACCTTGTGGGTTCGTGAATACATTTATCTAGGTAACATATGTAAGCGACTAACATTGCAAAATAACTGGTTTATGTAAGCACAAGATAAGCCATTACAAACGTAAAACGCTGGTACATTAATAACGGACGTAACTGCCAGAACGTTGCATGCAAGCATGCAAATGTGCATCCATTGCGTTATACAAATGCCGCATGCCGCGTGGGATTAGCCGAGCGGTCTTAGGCGCTGCAGTCACGGACTGTACGGCTGATCCCGGCAGAGGTTCGAGTCCTCCCTCGGGCATGGGTGTTTGTGTTTGTCCTTAGGATAATTTAGGTTAAGCAGTGTGTAAGCTTAGGGACTGATGACCTTAGCAGTTAAGTCCCGAAAGATTTCACACACATTGGAACATTTGAACAAATGCCGTACGTCAGTTTAAAATTTCGGGAATACATTTCTCCAGGTAACATATTTAAGTGGCTACCATTGAAGGAATGTTGGAACATTAATAACCGGTGTAACCACCAGAACATTCCATGCAAGCATGCAAATGTGCACACATTGTATGGTGCAAGCGCCGGATGCCAGTTTGAATTTTCGGGAATACATTTGTCTAGGATATCAGTTTGTGGGGTGGAGTTCCACGCCTGTTGCACTTGGTCAGTCTAGATGGAACGGTTAATGCTGGTTGTAAATGGCGCTAGAGTTGTCATCCGATGATGTCCCATATATGCTCGATTGGAGACAGAACTGCTCAGCAGGAACATGGCAAATACGAAAGTTTCGAAACAATTAGTGTCCATACAGATGACTTCTTTGTTGCTGCCGTAAAATATTTAACACTTCATTCTTGCAGGTGGTACTTCCACATCAGAATACAATTGTCAACAACCAGGTATTGTAATATATCCGACCGCGGCCACTTTCGCCAACTCGGCGCGAGCGGCCGAGGAGGAGAAAGGAGCCAGACACTCTGGGGCGGGGAGAGGACACTGCAGTCATTCTGCAAAGCACTCAGTGGGAAGCCAGGCAGACATCCTCGCCTCGCTCAAGGAGGCACACGTTGCAAAGGGCCTGACTGACAACGAGAAGCGTGCCGAGAACTGATGGGCACCTACAGCCATTAGGACGGAACGCCAAGAACGTTAGCGCGAAATCATCTCAGTTCTTCTGGCTCGGCGGCAGTCATTTTACTTGCCTTGAAAATCAGGGACGTGCCGACAATTCCAGCACCCCAGGGGCACAGGGAGGAGCGTATAAAAAGTACGGGAAGTTGGCGCAGGGAGGCGTGTGAAAGAAGACAGCATCCTTAAGAATGCGCCGGCAGATTTTGAGACGGAGCACAAACATGAGTCTGTCCAGAGCTCACGCAGAGAGTTGTGCAGCTGCTCTCCCAACAGCCTCGGAATGCAGGAAAACATCTTAAGAAGTCAATTCACGCCAGCCCACGCCAGAGGGGAAATTTCCACCCCGCATGAAGAGGCGTGGCGATGAAACGGCGATCTGTCTTTGGGCACCATTGAAAATTTCGTCCGCCAATGACAACCCCGAAAGGAAGAATATTTTGAAGAGAAGTTGAGCTGAGAGATGGACGATAAGCGAGAAGGGAGTCATGGGGACACCGCGGAAGCGAGAGGACATGGGCGCCAACATCCGCCATCCGACACAATGATAGCACAGCTTCGGCCATGCGATGAACAACTGTCAGACACCACGGAGATTGTACTTCGACCCCGCCGCAGTGCCGTTATTGCTGATGAGGTCAGCCAACTCGTGCAGCACAGCTCCGAGGTGATGCACCGTACAGACGCAGTGCCTACCACTGACAGCAGTATACAATGAACAACAACGAAGAATGGTGAGACGATTCATTCCCACCTCCTACCCCTTAATAACTGAGTCGTGTCCACGTCCAGTCAAATTTGCCCTGAGATTTGTAATTTTGTTTTGGTTTATGTAAACAGAACGAAAATAAATACATTTCTTTCATGGTCTGATCATATAAGCAATCTTTTGCATTCATATGTGAATACCCTAATTTTGTACCCTTTGTCTTTGATTTCGTTTAATTATTGATGTCAATTAATTGTTGGCTCCTAATGTGGGCAATCTCATCAGTCATCCGCTTGTCATTTCACGTCCGACAGCAGAGAGAAGAATTCAGAGTTCACACTTTTTGGCGCCCAATGTGGGGCGACCTCATTGGTAATTTTCATGGTATCTGATGTCACAAAATAATTTCTCGAGTTCATTACAATACAAAGTTCAGAATAACGGCTTTATTAGCTCCCAGCAGGATCTGTGTTAAGATGATGCTGTTGGCATCTTCTATGATTGCAAGTGGTCGCTTATTACATAAAGTGTGGGCTATTACATAGCTTCATTAGCTCCCAGCAGGATCTGTGTTAAGATGATGCTGTTGGCATCTTCTATGATTGCAAGTGGTCGCTGATTACATAAAGTGTGGGCTATTACATAGCCAATGAAGAGAGCGGCATCTGCTCTTTTCCTAAGAAAAGACAGCCCTAACTGTCTGCTTTTGTACAGGCTAATTGTTCCTCTATTACCTCTAAGTGTTGCTTTATTGATCTAACTGCTGTTTGTTTTCTTTGTGTCTGGAGCATTGATGCGATTGTATTCTGCCTATCTGACTGCCGAAATAGGTAGGTCCACCTGGTGGGCCGCCGTCTGTGCTGTGCACTTGTAGAGCACTTGTCCATGAAAGGCAGTAGTCCCGAGCTTGTTTCTTGGTCTGGCTTACGGTTTTAATCTGCCAGGAAGTTTCATACTTTGGCGTTATTTGAGATATGATTAAAAATTATATGGTCGTTGGGGAGCTCCATACATTGAAGACCTCAAGATTTTTGAGGGCCACCTAGGACCAGATGTCTGGTGTAAGCCCATCATCCCCCCCCCCCCTTACCACCCACTTAGGCAGCCACTGAACTGATGTGCAGCGGAAGTTTGCTTCTCTATCAGATTTCCTTGTATTCAGTAGACCATAGGTTTCCAACCCTCGTTGGCCTATCGCCAACCATAACTCACTTTACAGTTGTGATTTGGCCCCACCTCTCTTAAGTAAAGCACTGGCCCTACTGTATTATACATTGAAAGAAAAGATAGATTTTTAAAATTATTTCACTGAAACATATTGAAAAGGTTGGTATATTGCTCGGGGTATGATCAAAAAATATATATTATAAATATGAATGTATTTATTTATTTATTATTTAGCTTATGGCATATAACACATCATATAGAAAAGACATAAAAATCATAAGACACAGAAATAAAGAGTAATCGCAGTGTGTAACATATAGTTGTAGATATAAAAGTGTTTAAAAATAGTGTATATAACAAACAAAAGTTCACAAACAAACATCCAGATTTGTGACATAGTCTATTGCACTTTCAGTCGCGGTCAGAAACTCATTGGGGTCTCCTGCAAAACGTCTCAGAGGGCAATGTTCCACGATGTGACGAATCGTCTGCCGGTCCGCACCGCAGTCACATCTCGGGGTGGTGATTTTACCCCACCTGTGGAGGCTGTCTGCACATCTGCCGTTATTTGTCCGAATTCGATTCAGGGTCGTCCAAGTTTTCCTTGGCAAATTGAATCCTGGTGGTTGGACATTGATGCATGGCATATTCTGCAGGTTTTGGGGCACAGATTCTCTCCACCGCATTTTCCAGAGGTTGCCATAATCCGGGTTGAGAGGATGCGTATTTTTTGCCTTTTTTAAAGAGGGGTGTCTTGAGCGCAATCTGTTCATCTCCAGGGCAGGAACATCCTTATGGATTGGCAGTTTCTCTTTGTTCAGCACTTTTTCATACTCGCGTAAGAGAGCGTTCTCTCTGCGCAGGTCCGGTGGGGGAATGTTGCTCAGTATAGGTAGCCAGTGTAAAGGCGTTGGCTTTATTGTTCCTGATATCATCCTCATTGTGTAGTTTAGTTGAGCATCGATCAAGCCTGTGTGTTTACTGTTTAGCCATACCGGTGCGGCATATTCTGCTGTTGTGTAGACAAGTCCCAGAGCCGAGGATCTCAGTACAGCCGCGGAAGAGCCCCATGTGGTCCCACATAGCTTCTGTATGATATTATTTCGAGTTTTAAGTTTTGCGGCTGTATTACGTAGGTGTTCCTTGAATGTTTGGGTTCCGTCAAAGGTGACGCCTAGATATCTGGGGTAATTATTGTGGTATCACCACCAGATACCACACTTGCTAGGTGGTAGCTTAAATCGGCCGCGGTCCATTTAGTACATGTCGGACCCGCGTGTCGCCACTGTGTGATCGCAGACCGAGCGCCACCACAAGGCAGGTCTTGAGATATGGAATAGACTCGTCCCCAGTTGTACGACGACATTGCTAGCGACTACACTGACGAAGCCTTTCTCTCATTTGCCGAGAGACAGTTAGAATAGCCTTCAGCTAAGTCCATGGCTACGACCTAGCAAGGCGCCATTAGCCTTACATAATTTGATAGTTATCGTATGAAATGTCTCATCAAGAACGTTGTAAACCAACAAAGAATAAAAGTTAAGTATTCGAGGAGCTGCATACTTTTCTTATTAGAATTCACTACTTATCCTGAATCAGAACTCACGCCAGTCGGCGTGTGTGTATGCGTGCCTTTCTTTTGGCTACCCGTCACTGTGGACTGGCTGCCTTGTCAGTCCACTACAATTATTATGGTTTAGCTGCCTGTTTTCTAAATGAACGTTGAGCTTTCTTTTTGCTTGGGCATTGTCGAGGTGAAAGCATGTCACCTCCATTTTTGTCGCGTTTGGCCGTAATCTCCACCTTCGGAAGTAATCTCCCAGCTTTGTTAGATCCGCAGTTAATGTGTTTTCCGTTGCCTCCATTGATCTGCCTCTTGCAGCTATTGCCCAGTCGTCGGCATATCCGAATTTTTGAGAAGTGGTTTCAGGTAAGTCAGATATGTAGAGGTTAAACATCAATGGCGCCAGAACAGAGCCTTGTGGTAAACCATTGTTGAGCTTCATTTGGTCACTTTTTAAGTCGCCCATTATGACTCTGAAACTTCTATCTGTGAGCATGTTATCAATGAGGTTGGCCAGCTTATTACATGGTATGACCCGCAGCAACTTAAATATCAGGCCTTGTCGCCAAATGGTATCATAAGCGGCTGATAGGTCAATAAAGGCTACTGATGTTTTGAGTTTTTTCTGAAAGCTCGCCTCTATATGAGTTGCTAGGGAGAGGATCTGGTTGGTGCAACTGCGGTTGGGTCGAAAACCTGCCTGTTCAATCGGTACCACTTCAAGAATTTTTCCGCTTATTATGTTGTAGATGATACGTTCCAACAGCTTATAGACACAGTTCAGCAGAGCGATAGGGCGGTAGTTTTGGGGCATGTCATTAGGTTTGCCTGGCTTTAGTATCGCTATAATCTTTGCTCGTTTAAGCTGGTGTGGGATATTACCCAATTCTAAGATATCTGTTAAGAAGTTTGCGAGCCATGTTCTAGTATATTTTCCACAGTGAAGTAGGAATTCCGGGTGGATGCCATCGAAGCCGGGAGCCTTGCCACTTTTGATTTTTGACAAGGCTGCTGCAACTTCTTCCGCTGTGATAGGCTGGGAAAATTCGGAGGTAGACGATGCCCTTTGTTTTAAGGATCTTAATTCACGTTTGACGGTCGTGGTATGTGTTCTGTCCCTTGGTGCTCTTGAGGTTCTAAGTATGTGTGCGGCCACATTGTTAGGGGTTATCGGGTGGGTGTCTTTTATTTTAGGTTTACTGCCTCCCAGGTTATGGAGTAGGGTCCATGCTTGCCTACTGGATTTAGTGAAATCTAGATTCTCCACGGTGTCCATCCATTTTTCCCGTCGAGCTGCGTCTAAGCTGTGCAACAGTTCGTCCGCTATTTCTTGGTTGTTGGTTTCGGTAAATTCCTGGTACAGGTCTTCGCATCTCTCATTCCAGCCTGGGATGTACTCTTTCCGGTAGCCTCTGGGTACATTCCTCTTAGCTGTGGCGATGACTGCTCCCACAAATCTGTCATAGTTGTCCCTAGTCGGGGGTATCCAACCTAGACACTTGTCAAGGTTTTCTGCAAAGGTGGCCCAGTCTGCCTTCTGGAAATTCCATCGTGGGCGAGGAAAGGATTTTATGATTGGGATGTTAATTCTGACTTTTAAGATAACAGGGCGATGCTGGCTATGTGGGAAATCAGACAGGACTTCACGAGATGCGGCTAGCGGTTGGTTGTTTTTGTTTTTAGTGACCAAACATAAATCAGGGTTATAATCTCGTCCCCATGCTGCTGATCGAAATGTTCCGCGGTCCTTGGCGTCGAAAATCAGGTGGGTGTTAGTCTCCTCACTCCCGCTCATCAGGGATTCACCGTTCTGGTCGTTTCGTTCGTACTTTCAGTTCTCATGGTGACTATTAAAGTCTCCTACGTAGATAGCAGGGTGGGGATATCCTTGGAGTACTTCTGGAGGCCATGGACAGCCGGGAGACTTATAGATGTTAGCTATAGTGGTCTCGCCAATTTTGACAGCAACTTCATGTATGTTGTTGTCTGTAGATATCTTACACAGGGAAGCATTTTCTATCTTATTTCGTATGTAGGTTGCCACGCCGTAATTGCGGTGATAGGTGGCTCCCAGTATCTCGAATCCAGGGATTTTTCCTCTAGAGTCCAGCTGATCTATGTTTTCCGCATGAGTCTCTTGTATCGCGACTACGTCGATTTTGTTCTGAGTGAGAACTCTCTGGAGAAATTCACATTTGCTCCTACTTATGCCTTCAATGTTTAGGTGGCAGACTCGGAGGCACGGTCCGAGTGCTCTAGTCAATTCTTCATCGTTCATTTGGTCGGTATCACTCATGATGTGTTTACCAGGAGATCCAGCACAGGATTATCTGGATTATCTGGTTGCCTTTAGTGCTAATTCATTTAGCGTTACCCAGGGTGCACGTGTAGTATTCTACTACGGACGCGAACTAGCCTTACACCCCAATATGAATGTAATATTATTATTATAATAATACATTCACAGCATCAATAGCTTGAAATGAGACATTCATGATCGCACTGAGTCAAAATAACAAGTCATTTTTACCGTAATGTTTAAGTTGTTCATGGCAAGTGAAAGATTATTTTCAAAATGAGATACTTTGACAAATGACAATGAAGAAAACTGGAACACAATATTCTAAACACGAAGTTATTTCTACCTGAGAAATGGGAGAACATTATTCTATGTATAAAAACGTGCTTCGTTTCACTTGTCTCTCCTTACTAAATATCTGTTTTACTTTGCTGACACGAAAAAAATTCGCAACACCAAGAAGTAACCGCGCGACATAAGCGAGGATTGGTGTTTCTACAGCTAAAAGATTATGTCTATTCAAATTTCGCGCCAGTAGCACAAGATAGCGTTATTACAATCATTATGAGGACCCAAATCAAGTTTGCTTGAAATACATGCTTAACGGTCGTGAGCATTAGTTATCTTTGATAATGGACATTGTGAATTGATCTTACTCAAGAATGGCTTTAAGACGACAAAGACGCCATTATCAACACCTCACTGAGTTTGAACAAGGTCGTGTAATAGGGCCACGAGAAGCTGGACGTTCCTTCTGTGTTATTGCAGGAAAAACTTGGCAATAATGTAGCCACTATACACGATTGCTGGCAGCGGTTGTCATGATAATGTACGGTTGCAAGAAGACCCAGCTCCAGACGGCCACGTGGCACTACCGAGAGGGAAGACTATCGTGTTCGGTGTATGGATCCGGCGCATTGTACGGCATCTTCAGCAGCAATCTGAGAAGCAGTTGGCCCTGTAGCTTGCAATCCACTGGCCCAAAACACAGCGATTTGAGACTTCTGTGGTGTCAAGCGAGATTCACTGGAGGGCAGCATGGAGTTCTGTTGAAATCTGTTTCTGCCTCGGTGTTAGTTAGGAGGAGGTCGGTTGAGGGCCTACAACCAACCTGTGTGTGTGCTCTAGCACTGGACCTATCCCTGGAGTTATAGTTTGGGATGCGATTTTGTATGACATCAGGAGCACTCTCGTGGTTATCCCACGCAATCTGACTGCAAATTTGGATGTCAGTCCACTGATGTGGCACGTCGTGCTGCCATTCATGATCAGCATTCCATGAGGTTTTACAACAGGATAACGCTCACCCACATACTGCTGTTGTAACGCAATGTGCTCTGCAGAGTGTCAACACGTTGCCTTGGCCTGCTCTGGAAGGACCACAAGGACAATTGTTCCAGAACACAACAAAGTAGCAAGTCACAGTATACCACATCCAGGATTCCAGGGCTCTGTGAGATCATGTCATAGCATGGCAAACATGTGGATGGCTATTGGCTTGTGGTTGGCTCCATTGGTGACGTTCCCAGACTGGTGACTGGCTTCAGATTGTCGGACACTGGCCAGGCCGTGCTTTAAGTAGGCAACAGTGCTACAGAAATTAGGCAGGTATTCACTGTGCTTCTTAGTAAATGATGCCTAACCTGACTCATATGCAGATTAACAGCTCTCACTCAGTTTAGCCGCAACATAAAATTTAACTTGAGAATTACACTCTAAAGGGTAAAACTGACTCACTGACATGGCATACAACTTCTTCCAATATCTGATAATATCAGCTGTCACCTTATTATGTCGAAACAAACATTAATGGTGGAAACACGTATAATGTTCAGTGGTCTCACTTCAACTTATAACTTCCGACTCCTTACAAATATACATACAAAACTTCTTTCACAGCTACAGAATTACTTCCTCCATTCACTCTTCAAAATCTGAATCATGCAACATTTCTTCAGTTAACATGAACTGCTCCAGCACTGGGGCCACAACATGACCATCATTACTGGCCGCCTATCCCAAACTGAACTGTTTTTCCCAACATCTGAGGAACTCCCTGCCTGTTGGCATGAACTGTTCCTTTCTGGAACCTTCTAGAAGGCCAGTGATACTGTATTCACCAGAAATAGGTCGTTACAATCAGGTATTTAGTAATAGTATTGGCAATTGTACCCTTATAAATCCAACCTTCTTTGTTTTGAAACCCATAAAATTTTGGCAAAATATCAAAATTCAAATCGCCAAAAATCAAATGCTTTTGAATATTACTATGTAGCTAGACCCTCAATCATCATTTTATACATTGCAATTCTTGTAGCAAAGCAGTCACACCAACTCAGTCATACACCAAATTTTAATGTACAAATATATTTTGGTAGTCTCAACTGAATTATTATCAAAGAAACAACGATCGAATAACTGAAATACAAAATTATTCGAATGTGAAGAACATTAGGCATAATATCAGTTTAGTGAGATGTATCTAATATTCAAGCAGAAACAGATTCATTATTAAAAAAGATCATATGCAAATCATAAAGCCATTAGAGAATGAAATTTAAATAAATATTTCAGAAAAACGTCCTACTTAGCTACATGAAAATGTAATACATTATCACTTGTATGAACTTGAATGTAAGAAAGAGAAATAACTAGATAAAGTATGACATTTGCAGAATAAAACCCAAATGTCTAATTTAACCCTCTCATAGACAAGTTTTTCAACATTTTGAATTGCAATGAAATTTGTCCCTTTGAAAACCCTTTACTTCATTCAAACCTCAAATGCATTCTGCACATTAGTCAGAGAAAACAATTGTTTATATACATAAGAAGATACTTGAAAGTTACTTTTCTGCTCTTTTTATCTCTTTAGTAGATTATTCACTAAATCACTCTAGAGCAGGAAAGAATTTTACTTCTAAACATTAACATCGTAAATATTTAAAGAATATTTTGTTTTAAGAGATAAAATTTGTTTTTTTGTTATAGAGTTTGAAGAAAGAAAACATATAACAACATGTAAATAACAGTTTCCACTTTCATGTAATATGATATAAGCATTTCAAGCATCTTAAATGATCTCATAATGTCTCTAAATGATGAAAACAGATGACAAACACTCTAATGCACCATCACATTGTTCCAAGATACTCCTTTTCCGAACACTGAACTGACAGCCCTTGCCAACTGCTCAGGTTTATTGACTCAGTTCCCTACTGCTGCCAGCCTTTAATTGCCCTCTGTGTACACATCATAGGCTGGCCTTGAGTCTGTTGCTGGCTGTGCACAGCACATCGTTCATATTCATCAACAATGCAACCCTGTCATCTGTTCTCAGCTGCCATCTCGCCATTCATCGTCACACATTCAGCTGTCATGTGTGGTTTTGGCAGCATTTCCCCTGAAGTGTCTCATGCAGTGCACGCAAATGATACTGAAAAAGACAAAAATTTCACACCCTACATTGCAATACATCCTTATTTAGACATACTGCTGTTTCTTAGACACTTTGCTTAAGTATCACAACTTAAATTTAAAAACAAAACACTGGTCGGCCAGAGTGGCCGTGCGGTTCTGGGCGCTGCAGTCTGGAACCGAGTGACCGCTACGGTCACAGGTTCGAATCCTGCCTCGGGCATGGATGTGTGTGATGTCCTTAGGTTAGTTAGGGTTAAGTAGTTCTAAGTTCTAGGCGACAGATGACCTTAGAAGTTAAGTCGCGTAGTACTCAGAGCCATTTGAACCAAAAACAAAAATTTTGAGAGTTCAGTGTCACCATGGTGAGCATTCATGACTCAAATCACTACAAACAAACACATTAATTATGGTCTTTGTTATCATCACAGTTGCTGTTTTACTTGTCATGGTCTTCCTTTATACCTGCTGACAACATCTCATCTAATTTCTTTTCTACAATATTCTTCCTTTCTTGTGGTGCTGTGTATGGTTGACAATAGAATGGTTTTGTGGTGTGATCTTTGGCATATATGGTGGCTCTGTAATCTTACCTGATAACTTTGAGAACAGATCTTCATACTTGGACAGCATATTACACAATTTGTCTCCCACATCAGCTCCTGTTCCTTCAAATCCATGAAACTTGTTAAGATTATTTACTTCCGACTAGCTAACAGTATCATTACATGAAACTTCCTGGCAGATTAAAACTGTGTGCCCGACCGAGACTCGAACTCGGGACCTTTGCCTTTCGCGGGCAAGTGCTCTACCAACTGAGCTACCGAAGCACGACTCACGACCGGTACTCACAGCTTTACTTCTGCCAGTACCTCGTCTCCTACCTTCCAAACTTTACAGAAGCTCTCCTGCTGTAAAGTTTGGAAGGTAGGAGACGAGGTACTGGCAGAAGTAAAGCTGTGAGTACCGGTCGTGAGTCGTGCTTCGGTAGCTCAGTTGGTAGAGCACTTGCCCGCGAAAGGCAAAGGTCCCGAGTTCGAGTCTCGGTCGGGCACACAGTTTTAATCTGCCAGGAAGTTTCATATCAGCGCACACTCCGCTGCAGAGTGAAAATCTCATTCTGGAGTATCATTACATACTCCAACACCAACATATAAAAGACGGAGAGGAAAAACAGTGTTACACAGCACAGATTCAATTTGTCTTCCATGCCAAAGGTATAAAGCATCACAGATATGACAAACTTCGTAATTTTTATTTCCAATTTTAACACTTCCTCCAAATAATAAAAATATGAAAGAAAAACACTAAATGTCACACGGATTTAATCTTCTGCAATCCAATTCCTTCACGCAGCATCACGAATTGGACCTTTTTCAATGACTTGGTTAGTAGATCAGCTAGTTGATATGTCCTGTCAATGTGTTCTAATCCAAGATCCCCATTCAAAAGCCTCTCTCTGTCGTAAAAGTGGCGGACTTCAATGTGCTTCGACTTTCGATGATATGTTGGATTTTTAGACAACTTCACTTTACTTGCATTGTGAATATGGACTGTGGGAGGCGTCACTTGTTTGGATGTTCCAATAAGTTCACACAGCAACCTTTACAGCCAGAGCAATTCCTTTGCTCCTTCTCTGGCTGATATTATTTCTGTTTCCATAGTGGATGTTTCCACTGTCTTTTGTAATTGACTGGTACATGATACAGCCCCATGGGAGAGTGTTCCGCCGGACATTGTGGCCAAGCGGTTCTAGGGGCTTCAGTCTGGAACTGTGCTGCTCCTACGGTCGCAGGTTCGAATTCTGCCTCAGGCATGGATGTGTGTGATGTCCTTAGGTTAGTTAGGTTTAAGTAGTTCTATGTCTAGAAAGAAAAATTTGGAGTAGGTATTAAAATCCATGGAGAAGAAATAAAAACTTTGAGGTTTGCCGATGACATTGTAATTCTGTCAGAGACAGCAAAGGACTTGGAAGAGCAGTTGAACGGAATGGACAGTGTCTTGAAAGGAGGATCTAAGATGAACATCAACACAAGCAAAACTAGGATAATGGAATGTAGTCGAATTAAGTCGGGTGATGCTGAGGGAATTAGATTAGGAAATGAGACACTTAAAGTAGTAAAGGTGTTTTGCTATTTGGGGAGCAAAATAACTGATGATGGTCGAAGTAGAGAAGATATAAAATGTGGACTGGCAATGGCAAGGAAAGCGTTTCTGAAGAAGAGAAATTTGTTAACATCGAGTATAGATTTAAGTGTCAGGAAGTCGTTTCTGAAAGTATTTGTATGGAGTGTAGCCATGTATGGAAGTGAAACATGGACGATAAATAGTTTGGACAAGAAGAGAATAGAAGCTTTCGAAATGTGGTGCTACAGAAGAATGCTGAAGATTAGATGGGTAGATCATATAACTAATGAGGAGGTATTGAACAGAATTGGGGAGAAGAGGAGTTTGTGGCACAACTTGACGAGAAGAAGGGACCGGTTGGTAGGACATGTTCTGAGGCATCAAGGGATCACAAATTTAGCATTGGAGGGCAGCGTGGAGGGTAAAAATCGTAGAGGGAGGCCAAGAGATGAATACACTAAGCAGATTCAGAAGGATGTAGGTTGCAGTAGGTACTGGGAGACGAAGAAACTTACACAGGATAGGGTAGCATGGAGAGCTGCATCAAATCAGTCTCAGGACTGAAGATCACAACAACAACAAGTCTAGGAGACTGATAACCTCACATGCTAAGTCCCATAGTACTCAGAGCCATTTGAACCATTTGAGAGTGTTCCGACAAAACCTGTTGTTGAACACCTTGTGTTCTTGTCAGCAGCATAATCAGCATCGCTGTAGACTTTTAAACAAACTGCATTGTTCTTGTGAATAATTCCACAAGTCAACGTATTCTTCAGGTATCTAAAAATTCTTTTCACTCGATTCCAGTCTTCAACTGTAAGATCTTCCATAGCTTTAGCCGCTTTGTTCATTGCAAAAGCAATATCCGGCAGGAGACTGTAGTCAAATACATCAGACATCCCACCGCTTCATGAGAAGGAACTCTGGCTGTGATATATTCGTTGACATCACTTTCTTCACGTCCAATTTGAGTGGGAACTCCATTAACTTCATCCATTCCACATCTCTTCCAAATTTCCATTGTGTAGTCCTCTTGATTAATTGCTATTGACCACTCTTCATTTTGGTGTATCTTCATATCTAAAAAGTTATTGAGAGCTCCTCTAGTTGTATGAAACTCCAACTTCAACATTTCCATGAACTCTTCAATATCTGCTTTATTGCTGCCCACAACTAAACCGACATCAAAATATAAAGTTTTGTTGCTCCATTGGTAGAAGATACACGGATCAGCCCTACTGTTTTCAAATCCAGCTCACAAAGTCTTTGAAGCGCTTGTTCCAACAACGCAGTGCCTGCTTAAGACCATCCAAGCTTTCCTTCAGTGAACATACACGTCCAGTATCATCTTAAAAACCTTCAGGTTGTTCCATGTATACATCTTCTTCTAGTATACCATTGAGAAAAGCTGTTTTGATGTCAAACTGGTCGAGTTTCACTTTCTGTGCAGCAGCTACTGCCAACAGGCTTTGAATCATATCATAGCGTGCAACAGGGCTGAATGTTTCTTTTTAGTCAATTCCCAGCCTTTGTACATGTCCTTTGTCTACAAGTCGACCCTTGAAACCTACATTCCCATTTTCTGCTGTTTTATTATGCAAGACCCAATGATTCTGTAAAACCTGTGCATCACTTGGGTGCTCAACTAATCCCAAATATTATTCTCTTTGAGGGACTTCAAATCTTCATGAATAACCTCCAGCCCCTGAACTTTACTGCTAGACTGAAAAGCTTCAGTGTAAGAGCTTGGATCCTTATCTCTGATTATAGGGGTTCCAGCCATGTGCACATAATCTCCACTGGTCATGCATTCTGGTTTTTCTTCTCACGTTTGCCTCTAAATTTCTCACTTAAACCTTTACTTCCTCCAGAAATTGATGTTGTGTCTAAATATTCTTCCTCCTCACTTAATCCTTCTGTCCTTTTGTTATGATTGACATTTTCTGATTCCTTTTCCTCATCAGAAGTCCCATTAGGCTCAATTTGTCTAATGGTTTCATCCTGAGCAGCTTCAAATTCAGTAACATTGGTCTGCAGATTGCATACAACTTCAGCCTTAAATTTCACCTCATGACTTAGCACAACCTTCCCCTGAGTTGGAATCTAGACCCTGAAACCATCTCTGTCACTCACATATCAAACCAGATGTCCATGCACAGCCTTGTCGTCGATCTTGTTTACGTGCGCATAACACTCCGTTCCAAAGATTCTCAGATGATCCAGGTTGCCTACTGGTCATCCATACCACAGTTCATATTGCTATGTAGAAGAAGGTGTAATTAGATGAATGACGAACACTAACTTCACTTAACGAAGGTTTATTCAGAACTTGCACATACAAAAGTGCAGAGCAAACTGCTTCCAGCTAGAACACATAGGGTGTTACAAAAATGTACGGCCAAACTTTCAAGAAACATTCCTCACACACAAATAAAGAAAAGATGTTATGTGGACATGTGTCCGGAAACGCTTAATTTCCATGTTAGAGCTCATTTTAGTTTCGTCAGTATGTACTGTACTTGCTCGATTCACCGCCAGTTGGCCCAATTGAAGGAAGGTAATGTGGACTTCGGTGCTTGTGTTGACATGCGACTCATTGCTCTACAGTACTAGCATCAAGCACATCAGTAGCATCAACAGGTTAGTGTTCATCACGAACGTGGTTTTGCAGTCAGTGCAATGTTTACAAATGCGGAGTTGGCAGATGCCCATTTGATGTATGGATTAGCACAGGGCAATAGCCGTGATGCGGTACGTTTGTATCGAGACAGATTTCCAGAACGAAGGTGTCCCGACAGGAAGACGTTCGAAGCAATTGATCGGCGTCTTAGGGAGCACGGAACATTCCAACCTATGACTCGTGACTGGGGAAGACCTAGAATGACGAGGACACCTGCAATGGATGAGGCAATTCTTCGTGCAGTTGACGATAACCCTAATGTCAGCGCCAGAGAAGTTGGTGCTGTACAAGGTAACGTTGACCACGTCACTGTATGGAGAGTGCTACGGGAGAACCAGTTGTTTCTGTACCGTGTACAGCGTGTGCAAGCACTATCAGCAGCTGATTGGCCTCCACGGGTACACTTCTGTGAGGGGTTCATCCAACAATGTGTCAATCCTCATTTCAGTGCAAATGTTCTCTTTACGGATGAGGCTTCATTCCAACGTGATCAAATTGTAAATTTTCACAATCAACATGTGTGGGGTGACGAGAATCCGCACACAATTGTGCAATCACGTCATCAACACAGATTTTCTGTGAACGTTTGGGCTGGCATTGTTGGTGATGTCTTGATTGGGCCCCATGTTCTTCCACCTACACTCAATGGAGCACGTTATCATGATTTCATACGGGATACTCTACCTGTGCTGCTAGAACATGTGCCTTTACAAGTATGACACAACATGTAGTTCATGCACGATGGAGCTCCTGCATGTTTCAGTCGAAGTGTTCGTACGCTTCTCAACAACAGATTCAGTGACCGATGGATTGGTAGAAGCAGACCAATTCCATGGCCTCCACGCTCTCCTGACCTCAACCCTCTTGACTTTCATTTATGGGGCATTTGAAAGCTCTTGTCTACGCAACCCTGGTACCAAATGTAGAGACTCTTCGTTCTCGTATTGTGGACGGCTGTGATACAATACGCCATTCTCCAGGGCTGCATCAGAGATTCCATGCGATGGAGGGTGGATGCATGTATCCTCGGTAACGGAGGACATTTTGAACATTTCCTGTAACAAAGTGTTTGAAGTCGTGCTGGTACGTTCTGTTGCTGTGTGTTTCTATTCCAT
Source organism: Schistocerca piceifrons (assembly GCF_021461385.2). NCBI lineage: Eukaryota > Metazoa > Arthropoda > Insecta > Orthoptera > Acrididae > Schistocerca > Schistocerca piceifrons. The sequence continues at coordinate 137,715,691 of NC_060140.1, forward strand.
GATTAATGTTATTTGAAGAGAAGTAATAAAATGAGCTCTAACATGGAAAGTAAGTGTTTCTGGACACATGTCCACATAACATATTTTCTTTCTTTGTTTGTGAGGAATGTTTCCTGAAAGTTTGGCTGTACCTTTTTGTAACACCCAGTATATAGACTATATATAGTTACAGAACATTCCAGTACAATAATTCTTGATACTTGTGGATACTTCTAGAATGTCCTCAAACTGAATATAGAATTTAAAGTTTTGCAGTTCGGGTGAGTTTTGAACTAATAGCCCTCCATGCAACAGTCTAGTATCATAACCGCTATACCACAGTGACCGTGCTGCTCAGCTTCTTCTCTGACATTGCTCCCTCCTTAAGAGCACATTGCCTCGGTATTACGTCGTCCTAGTCCGGGAACAAGTCATCGGTCCTGCGTATTTCGACTCCTGATGACTGATGTTTGCCCTGGTGATGATCTTCCTAGAACTTCCTTTACCGCTTCACTCTTCATCACCTTTCCACATGTTGCCTGTCACTGGAGCTTCGAATTTACCCTGGGTTGCAGGATACTTATAGGGCTTCATTCCAAGGACGTGGACCGTATCTCTGATCTTTCGTCATCTTGTGACGAGGTTGAAATCTTCAGCTTCATAAGTAACATCAGACAACTGTCTTACAACCTTATAAGGTCTAAAGTAGCTCCTGAGTAGCTTCTCAGAGAGACCAACCTTCCAAACAGGAGTGAAGATCCAGATGAGGTCACTTGGCTGGTAGGCAACAGGGCGGTGGCTCATGTCATACATTAAGCGATCATTTTCTTGAGACTGTAGCGTGAAGAGTCGAGCTAACTGTTGAGGTTCCTCAGCTTTGGTTAACACCTGGTTGATGTAGTCATCATCCACACTGAAACATGTTGATTTATGACTGTCAGAATTCAAGTAATATAATAACATAAAACTGAACTGGTTTTCAATTCAAACATCCTGCATCACATGACATTTGTAGCTGAGCAATTTGCCAATTTGAGCAGATATTATGAAAAACGTAATATATAGAACACCTTATGTCTATATCAAGCAGATAGCATAATATATACAGCTACCAGACATGTAGAAAACATCATCCCTATCTTACAGTACTAAAAGGTAAAAGAATTATTAAACAAGACTAAAAATGGCTGACCATAATGCTCAATGAGGCAGAAGAATTAACATAAAAAGAAAAACTGTATGTATCTCAAAACCTGGGAACCAGTAACACTTCTGTCCCAATAACTATCTCCAACATAAATTTCCATCTTCTTCATGCTCCACAGATGGAGCCATTAGGGTAATGTAAGCACAATTAATTTCTTTCTGAGATATGTTCCTTCGACATGTACACAGTAGTTCCAATGAATAATGTAGATAAGATCATGACATAGAATATTTTCATATCTGATAGTGAGTCAGTATCATATCTAGTGACTTTCACATAATTGGTAAAGTAGCTGGACAACCATACTCCATACTCATCAAATCTGTTTTCATCACTATCAGTAGCTACTACTGCATTACTACTATCAAAAAAATTTGTCAAAATGTTTTCCTCTATTTTAAATGCAAATTTTCTTTTCTTTCTTTATTCATATTTGTTTTCAGATAGAAAATTCTCCCAAAATACCATATCAAAATTTATTCTGTTCACTTCAGGTGGTCTTTTGGATACATAGTTTTGATATGTCCTGTTTGTTCTACCCCTTCCCCTTTTGAAATTACCTCAATGTGCCTGATTATAATTACCATTTTTATATGCCTCACTCTACCAGGCACCGAAAGAGGCAGGTCTTAGTTTCCTGGAACATTCCTTCTGTTATCAAAATGGTTACCATTATTTCCTTAACCTTGTCCCCACTGCCTAACACTTGGTTCAAAATTTCTGTTCTCTAGTCTCCACCTATCATTTCTTTCCCCATCTTTTCTGTCATTATTTCTGAATCTGTTATTCCCTTGGTATTCTCCCCTATAATTTTCATTTCTAATATGTCCCCTCCTATCCCTATCTTCGAAATGATAATTGGCAGCTCTGTTGTTTCTATTTCTACTGTCATCTTGCCTTTCATTTCTTTCTCAGGCTAAGTCTAATTTGTCTGTATATTTTAAAAATTTCTCAATAGTGTCATGAGCCCCATAGACCAGACTCCACTGCACTCTATTTGACAGACATCTTTTGATTGTGTCTATTTGAATCATCTCATCAAGTAGTTTATCTAAATGCCCTAGTGTTTTTAACTGTAGTTCACAAAATATTTTCATACGACCACTGCTTTGCTTGAAATTTGGACCATTTAAGAATTCGGACTTGATTCTGGCTTGTCTAGTTTCTGACCAAAATTTTTTCATAAAATCACGTCCAACATCACAAAAGGACATTTCAGGTTTGATTGCTTGGTTCTCACGAAAGAGCCTCACCATCCAAGAATTTTTTAAAGAATTTAATTTTTAACTGTCACTCATCTTACTTTCAAAATTGTGTTTAATTTGAAACATAAAATCAACAGGTTGTATATTCCTTTCCCCTTAAAAGGTTTTGATATTGATATTGTTCCAAAAGTGATTGTAGTTGCCAAAAGATTTCGTAGTAACAGTGTCCTCAGTTTCCTGAATTTTTGAATTGAAGTTTGAAATGTGCCCCAAACATGTACCTATGTCTTCTTTTAGTTCAGTAAAATTGTCATTCGCAATTTTGACATAGTTTTGTATGCTTTTATCAGTTTCGAAAAACTTTTTCACCACGTCTTTGTTAAATATTTTTAATTGTTGAAATCCTAAGGTTGCAAATTCTTCGAAAACAGTCAAGCAGCAATCAGTTTTTCCACCAGCAATAAACAAAAAGACACCTACAGAAACCAAATCAGTCAACCCGCCATCAGTCTCACCAGCAGTGATAAACAAGATGACACCTACAACAGAGAAAACAATGGACAACAGAAGAACTGTTCCTCCTCCTCTCAGATTCAACGACTTTTTTATGGACAGGACTGAAGAGGAAAAAGCCACCACCCAGTCGGCTGCAGCAAGTAAGTTAGAACCAAAAATTTCTCAACTGTGTTCAATACTTTCTGTCTCTTACAATCAGTAAATTTACTTCGACAATGTACAAGGATCAGAAAGAAACTGAGTGCAATAGAAATTTTAATAAATAGTGAGTAACAGTGAATTACCAAATATCCAAATACTATGCATTACTGAGACTTTATGAGCTGTTCTGAAATTTAATATCTTATGATACCATAGTTCAAACTGATAAATAATTTCTCAAGGAAGAAATTCAGGGTTGGAGGGAGCTGCATATTTGTAAAAAACAATACTAATGCTCTACCACTGGATATCTGGAACTCCCACAGCACTAAAAAGACTTAGAATTATCGGGTATAGAACTCACTGAACATTGCATTTACTTAATATCAGTATGTAGATCACCCTCAGGCAACCTAAGCTGTTTCTATAAAATTTGGCCTTAGTATTAGAAAAACTAAAAAAATGGAAATCCTTCAGAATTGTAATCTGTGGTGGTTTTAACATAAATTTCCTGGTAGAAGATGGCAACCATATAAACTTCAAAAACTTTATGAATCTCTACAAGCTGGAACTAAAGGTTAAATTCCCAGTCAGAATAATCAGCCACACTGAATATTGTCTTGACCAAGTAGCTACTGACACAGAATGCACAGCATGCCCTGTAAAGGTAGGATTCTTTGACCACAATGCCCTAATTATACATATACCAGTAAGCAAGCCCCCTCAAAAAAAGTTTACAAGATAAACTAGAAATTTCTGTCAAACCAATATCCACACCTTTCTGTCCCACATGCAAACAGAAAACAGTCTTAAAATGTAGATAACAAATCTGAGAATTTTCTCAATACTTTTAGTTATTATTTCAACTACCACTTCCCCTTAAAAATAAAACAATATTTCCAATAACAGTAAATCCCCCAAGTCAATAACCCCAGGTATTATCACCTCAGCAAAAAGAAAAAGAGAACTCTTCAACTTCAGCAAAACGGAATTCGGCAATACTCAAGAATTTAAGGATTACTTTACCAAATATAAAAAAATCTTTAGAAATGAAGTTAATGCAGCAAAAAACTGCAAAATGATAACCTGCTGAAATTGTAAGCTAACAAAAATAAATGCATGTGGAAAATTATTAATACACACAGTAGCAGAAATCAACAGTTGACAAGTAATATGAACCTAAAAATAAATGGGAAATCAATCACAAACGAAAAAGAAATAGCAGATGAATTTAACTCATATTTCATTTAAAATGTTGAAAGTCCCACTGACCTTAAAAATAATCATCTCCCAAACTTAGAAAAAAACAACTGCACTGACACACTGTTTTTATAACCAACAACAGAGGCAGAAATAGAAAAAATTATTCATACAAAAATTAAGAAGAAATCCTCTGCAGGACAAGATCAGATCCCCTGCTTTCTTCTCCATAACTGCAGCAACCGCATAAGTAAACCACTGTCCTGCATAATAAAACTCTTCATTACTTAACGGCATATTTCCTAATAAACTGAATACCGCAAAAATCATACCCATTCATAAAAAAAGAAGTAAAGATGATATCTGCAATTACAGGACAATAGCAGTACTCTCAGTATTCAACAATATATTTGAATACACTATGGCAGACAGACTAAACTCATTTCTGAAAAAAGGAAATGCCATATCACCTGCTCAGTTTGATTTCCAAGAAGGAAAAACCACAGCTGATGCAATACAGCAATTCCTAGATTACACCTTAACACTAGTATACAAGAAGCTTCCAGCCATAGGCATTTTTCTTGACATAACAAAGGCATTTTACATGGTCAATCACAATATACTGATCTAAAAAATGTATTCCCATGAAATAAGGGGCACTGGCCATGACTGGTCTAAAAGCTACCTAAAAGACAGAAACCAATATGTCCAAATGAATGTAACCAATCGGCCAGGAATTGCTAATACTGTACAGTCATCTACCCAAATCACAGAACGTGGAGTTCCCCAAGGCTCAGTATTGGGACCCTTATTATTCTTACTTTATGTAAATGATCTCCCCTTAAATTTACACAATAACGGAACCTTCCTCTTTGCTGATGATACCACAATTATGATATCCAACCCAAATGAACATTTTAAAGACGCAATATACATGAGCACAACACAACTAAACTCATGGCTTAATTCAAACAGACTACTCCTAAATTTAAGAAAGACAGCTGGTATTACTTTCCACACAGTCCAAAATAAAAACCTACCAGTACCAAATATATCTCTGAGTGATGATAAAATCAACTATGTAAAGGAAACCAAATTTTTGGGGGTTACCATTACTGACACACAAGGAAAAGTCATATTGATATAACCTGCACAACTGAGTAAAGTATGTTTCATGATTAGACAAATATGGAATACTGTTAATACCAGCACCCTCACATCAATGTACTATGCTCTCTTCCACTCTATATTAAGCTACGAAATTATCTTTTGGGGCCACAGTGCAGAAGCAGTGAGGCTGTTTAAACTCCAAAAAAAGTAGTTAGAATAATATTATTCAAACAACAGAAAGAATCTTGTAAACCACTGTTCCAGAATCTGAACATATTACCCCTCCTATGTCAGTACATACTGGACCTACTGTTTCACCAAGAAAAATATTAGCAACTTATATATAAACTCAAACTGGCACCAACATGCTACAAGCTCAAAGAACTCTCTATGAGTAATTCCCCATTCAACAAAACTATACAGTAAAGGTGATAAATATATGAAGGGCTTATTTCAATAGTGGTATAAGTTTTAATTTGTTCATTCTGAGATACAGAATCCTAAAGTTAAACGAGCGCTGAAAAATGTGCAGTTGAGGTACCAGACATATTCAAGTATGTGGCTTCTTGCTATAAATAAACCTTTCTGTTTGTTTGCACCATTAATGTCAGAAGCGTTATAGACAGAAACGTGGAGTTAATGGACTTGTACCACCATTGAAATAAGCCCTTCATATGGGAATAAAACTCTACAATCATCTCCCAATAGCAGCGAAGAGCATTACACAAGTGAAGGATTTTAAAGTAAAACTATAGTCACTCCTAATTAAACACTGCCTCCACAGCATACAGGAATTGTTCGAAAACAACCTGCTATAAGGAACTGCTCAATAAAAACATCAGATATTGACCTTATGAAACATAACTGAATGTAAGTTTTATTGTTATAAATGCTAAATTCTGCTACAGAATAAATATAAGACCTAAGTACATTACACATGTGATATAAATATGTAATCATTTTATAGATCCATAGACATATACCTCTTCTTATAAATACATAATATGTATCAAATGACCTGTCCTATATCATGACGTGCATCTCTGTACAATGTATTATTCAGAGGATCAAAACAAATAAATAAATAAGCCATCTTTTCTTTCTACAGAACCTAACCTTTCTTCAAAATTCTGCTACTCTTGTTTCCCCCTCTATAACTGACAGGTTTTTGGTATTTTTGTCTACTTGTACCCGACATTTTTCTAAGCTGTCTTTTGTGTCACGAATTTGGTTCCCATGTCCATCTATTTTCTTTTCAATAGAATCAAGCTTTTGATGAAGAAACATGTTATGTTCATCAAACGACTTTTCGATTGAATTTTTCTGTTCCGCCATCAGTTGAACTAACCTATCCAAGGCAGATACATTTGATTCAAATCCACAAAAGGGTGAACATACAACACTGTGGTCACTATTCTCCCCTATTTCCTTGTCCCAATTAACTACATCATTTGTTTCCTCATTGATGAGCAAATACTTGTATTATTGTCAGTAGCATTTACGCTATTCTGAATATTCACATTAACCTCCCTATCATCGTTAACCTCCCTATCATCCTCCATGATGACAATGTGTGCAAAAAAAATTTCAACAAGTAAAAATTCGAATAGATTTTGTAATCACAGTATTTTTTCTTCTTATTTTACCACGTTTCTGGCATTGTTAAGTTCTTCTTTGTGGTGCTGCTCATGTTCCTTGTTATCCAGTCATCACAAAAAACTTCCACAATACTTCAACAAATAAATTCTGAAATAAAAAACAAGATTAGTTTACAGAATTACACTGCATCCCAGCTGCATACACCTCTTGAAACATTTCGAAGTTACTATTAAAATCAGGTTCTAACATACTTACAATAATGAAATAAATCTTACTCAACAAGCTACAAGTTTTGTGTCCAACATCACATAAAGTACTGCCCTCCTATGCCAATATGGCTGTCACTATTTATATATTCTTTAACAATCCTATATATCGTTGTAAATGATTTCTTAAAGAAATAACAAAGAAAATTGTCTCTCCAAATTAGTACAGTATTTCATTAATTACATTGACTGTTATATATTAAACAATGAGTGAATCTTAGCATGTCTATTAATTTAAGTGTCTACAAATGTTTGGGTATCGAAAGTTAACAATACTTTTGTTGTTTTTATTAATTACAGAAGATTCATGCTTAACGGAATATTCCTGCCAATTACAGGACCAATACCCTTCAATACAATTATAATGTAGTAACTGGCTTCTTTTTATCCATTCCACAAGTATATGTTTACCTAATACCCCCTATAGTATTTACATCAGAAATTTCTGTTTATGGTTGAAAATTATCAGTTTAAATAAGTTTCAATGGGCTGTTACGTCTCAACGTCATCAGGATGTAATGGAAACAGTGTCCATCATTGCAGTCACTTCATGCTCATGCACCAGGAAAAATGGCATATATCCTGTGGTGTCTTGTTTGGCGGTGTTGTAGGTGAATGTTACGAAAGGTAGCCCAATTGCTCTGCTCAACATTGACATCATGTTGGCCAAGATCTTATTAAGGCGTTCAGTAAGCCTGTTAGTTTTTGGATGGTAGGCAGCCATCATGTGATGAGTAATGTTGCACCGATGGTTTATCTCTGTCACAAGATTCGATTGAAAAACTTTCCCTCGATCCATAATTAATGACATTGGGACACTGTGTTTTAATACAATGTCTTCCAAGACGAATTTGGCTACCTCGATTGCTTCGGCTGTTTTCACGGCTTTTGTAATGGCATACCGTGTCATATAATCACTGCAGACAATAATCCATCTATTGCCACTAGCAGACATTGGAAATAGTCCGAGGAGGTCAATCCCAACACGCTGGAAAGGCATTTTGGCTGGTGGAATTGGTATGAGTTGGCAAGGTAGTTACTGAGGAACTGCCTTTCTCCTCTAGCACTCTCGACAGTGCAACACATAGTGACAGACACTCCTAAATAAACCTGGCCAGAAAAATCTCTTGTGGATTCTATCATATGTCTTAATAGATCCTAAATGTCCAGCCTCAGGTGTGTCATGGAATTTCTGTAGAACATCTAAGTGCATGTATTTATGAATCGCTGGTAGCCACCCCTTTCCAAATGGTTCAAAATATTTCTTGCAAAGTAATCCATTAACTACCATAAATTGTCCTTTGACATCCTCTGACTGATTTAAGGCAAGCATAATTTGAGATATCTTGGCGTCCTTCTTTTGCTCAGCAGGGAGATCCTGGAGTGCAGCGAGACAGTCACTATCTTCATCAAAGTCTTGCCCAGGGTTTCTTGAGAGACAGTCGGCATCTTGGTCTTTTCTTCCACTTTTGTACACTATGGCAATGTCATACTCTTGAAGATGTAGTGCCCGCCTGGCGAGTCATCCTGTTGGATCTTTAAGACCTGTCAACCAACAAAGGGAATGATGGTCTGTACCAGCTGTGAATGGTCTTCCATAGAGATACTGTCGAAATATGCACATGGCCCAGATCACAGCAAGACATTCTCTTTCTGTAGTTGAGTAGTTTCTCTCGGCGTTCGTAAGTGTCCTAGAAGCATAGGCTATAAACTTCTCTTTTCCATCAGAAATTTGCTTCAGAACAGCACCGATCACATACCCACTTCCATCTGTGTGTAGTTCTGTAGGTGCTCTCTCATCATAGAGACCAAGTACAAGGTCAGTCGTCAGATCTTTTTGCAGTGCAACACCCCAGATAAATTCAGCTTCGGCTTTTAACAACTCTTGGAGTGGCCCTGCTTTGATAAAAAAAAGTCTTTGATAAAACGACGGTAATAAGAACATAATCCGAGGAAGCTTCTCACATCTCTAATACCTTTAGGAATAGGAAATTCCATTATAGATCTCACCTGTTCAGGGTCTGGCCGCACACCTTCATTTGACACAAGGCCTCGACGTATTTTGATTTCTTTTCCTCCAAAGAGACACTTTCTTGGATTAAGTTCAGTCCGCCTTGTTGGAGACACTTAAGAACGGCCCTCAGTCTTCTTATACTTTCCTCAAATGTCTCTGAGAACACTATAATGTCATCTAAATAACAATGAAACATCGTCCACTTCAGGTGACTTAGAAGATTATCCATTATCCATTCAAAAGTTGCTGGTACATTACACAAGCCAAACGGCATTACCTTAAACTCATACATGCCCTCAGGGGTGATGAATGAAGTTTTCTCACGTCCAACCTCATCTACTTCGATTTGCCAGTATCCCCAGTACATGTCCAAGGTTGAGAAAAACTTAGCCCCCTTCAGACAATCTAGTGTATCGTCAATTCGCAGATGGGGGTAAATGTCCTTTTTAGTTATCTTATTAAGCTTCCTTTAATCAACACAAAAATGTCGACTGCCATCCTTCTTCCTGATGAGAACTACTAGTGATGACCATGGGCTCCGCAAAGGCTGAACGATGTCATTCTTCATCATTTTCTCTACCTTGTCGCGAATTTCTCGACATTCCGTTACTGACACGCGGTATGCTCTCTGCCTTATTCATTGATGGTCTCCAGTGCTAATCCGGTGCCTCACGTCGATTTGTCTAATTTGCTCTTCACCTGTGGATTGAAGCATTCAAAGAACTCTTGAAGAATGGCAAGTAGCTTCTTCTGTTGTTCCTTAGTGAGATCTGGTGATAGTTGAGCTAGAAGATCTTGTCTCGTAGTGGTAGCGCCAATTTCGCCCACAGACTCGGCCTGGGAGGTTTCTATGACACTCAGCTGTTCTGCAATTAACGCCTCTGCGTTTCCTACACACATGCTTCTTGGAAGTACCTTCGGTTCTCAGCGACAGTTAACTATCCACTATTCACCGAATCTGTTCTTAAATGAGATGACAGAGGCTGGGATGACCAAGTTATTCTTCAGTGGCATGCTTCTCTTACATTCCACTACAAGATCCATGGGTTGATACATGGCATGACACATGACAGTTACCTTTCTAGCACTGACTGCAGGAATGATCACATCATCCAGCACACATAGTCTCCATGCACTCGGATGTGCATCTTCCTGTCTACAGTATCTCATCTCGTCTAGCATATTCTTCGAGCGACCATAATCTATACTCGCATGAGAAGCTTTCAAAAACTCCCATCTGAGAATGATGTCATGACTAAACTCTTGTAAGACGATGAATTCTAAGGGCTATGTATGGCCACTCATACCTACATGAACTACTCATCTTCCTGTAGGTTTTACATATTTCCCATTAGCCACCTTCAGCAGAGATGTTTTGTTGTTGAAAAATACGGTTTTATGCAACTGGCGACTGTACTTCTCGAAAATGACTGAATATGACTCTCCAGAGTCCACAAGTGCTTGGGCTGGTCAGCCATCCATGAAGATATCGACGTAGTTTCCTATCATTTTTGTAGTCATCAACGGTGGAGGATTTTTCTTTTCAGCGGCCTTACCTCCAAGGAAGGTTGCACCCTATAGTTTTCCTGGTTGCGGTGGTTAGGTAATCGGCTGGAGCTTCTAAACAGCGATGGGGACCTTGATCGGCGTGTTGGGGAGCGTCCTCTCCAGCGGCAAGCTTGCGGCAATGTTGACGTACATCATCCTGCACCCACATCATCTTGATCATCTTCGTCGCCCCGAAATTCGAAGTTGGTGTCCGCTAAGATCGGTCTGCTGTCTTCTGGTGTGGGCGTCATCAAATATCCGTCGCCTTTCTCGACAATAGCGCACCATATGTCCCGATTGTCCACAGTGGAAACATACTGGTTGGTTATCCTGAGTCCTCCAGACGTCAGTCTTCCTTGGTGCCCAAATAGTTTCCTCGTGCAGCATTCTAGCAATGTAACTTCGCCTGTGTCTCGACTTTTTCACTGTTTTAAAGGGAAATGAAGGACAAGAGATTGGGGTCAATGTTTGTTCCATTTCCTCCCTTACGACCTCTTGAAGCGTCTCGGTTTTTTGCTCACCGTGCAATCCAAGTGCCTTCTGAACTCCCTCTCTCACTATCTGACAAAGAAAACGTGTGAAATCAGTTTCTTCCTCCATCACAGACATCGAAATGACGTTTGGAAGCTGTTCAAACTTCTTGCGTGTAATTCTTTTTTGATTCATTGTCTCGGTATACTGGCACCATTTTATGAAGTCGTCTGCTGTCGAAACCTCCTCAGCAATACCCTTCATAAGATGTGCAACTTATCTTCCTCCTTCATTTTAGGATCCACTACTATACACAGCTCCAAGACGTCTGGAATGTAGGATGCTGTGGTTTCTCCTGGACGCTGTGCCGTGCGCTTTAATTTATCTTCAGCCTTGCACTTCTGTCGTTGTGTGTCGCCAAAATACTTGCAGTTCTATCTGGAATACTCCCCAGCTTGTGAACTTCTCCTCATTGTTCTCATACCATTGCTTGGCAGTGCCCTCCAAATAGAAAAATTCTTTAGCCAAACACAGGGTGTCATCCCATTTGTTAAATCTGGCTGTCTGCTCATATACCTTCAGCCATTTGTTTGGATCCTGGCCAACATCACCAGAAAACCTGAAAGGATGTCTCATGTGGTAGCACACAGTTGCTGTTATCGTAACGTCCTCTTCTTCTTCAGTCTCTGATAGATTGCAAACTGTTGAATATGGCTTCAACATGGGTTTCTCACCACGTATATGGCGGCTCTGTCGTGGCCTGATGGGAGCCACTGTGCCATCAACATTGTGTGCTAGCATAAGTTCCAATACCCAGCGTTTCCACCAGAATAATGTTACGTAGAAGAAGGTGTAATTAGATGAATGACGAACACTAACTTCACTTAACGAAGGTTTATTCAGCACTTGCACATACAAGAGTGCAGAGCAAACTGCCTCCGGCCAGAACACATATGGTATATATACGGTTACAGAACATTCCAGTACATTGATTCTTGATAGTTGTGGATACTTCTAGAATGTCCTCGAACTGAATATAGAAATTAAAATTTTACAGTTCAGGTGAATTTTTAATTCACGACTCTTGAGGCAACAGTCTGGTACCATAACCGCTACACCACAGTGACAGTGCTACTCACAATCAGCTTCTTCTGCGACAATATGGAGGTTTGTTTTAAATAGAGGACTTCCCAGTGCGATTCAAAATGTACATAGCAGTATTGCATGCTTCTGCTCACAGTTCTTTTGGCAGTTTACTGCTGTTCAACATAGAACACGCACATTCCACAATAGTTCGGTTTTCTCTTTCGGCAACACCATTTTGCTGTGGTGTGTAAGGTGGGGTGATGCAGTGCTCAGTGCCTCTGTTTGCCATTAATTCTGAGATCTTCTTGTTGTCAAATTCTTTTCCTCCATCACACCTTAACTGTTTAACAATATGACCATTCGTCTTCGCTTCATTCATGAACTGTTCCAAGACAGTGCTGACTTCCCTCTTCTGCTTCAGGAAGAAAATCTTTCGAAATTTGCAAAAGTCATCTTTGAAACATATTGGTACATAGCAACAAGCTTTTTCAAGAGATTCTATAGTCATAGGTCGATTTACATCAGCTTTCCGTGCAGCTGCTTTTACAGAGAACAAGTGAGCACGTGCTTCAGGAACATAAAGCACTTCTCTCAGTTCAGGATTCTTTGTGGAAATATTCAACAGAATCTGAATCCCTGTCCATGAGCCAACATGCTTACACCTCTTTTCCCAATTGAAATCTTTTCAGGAACAGCAAATTTTGTATAAGACACAAAATATTGTTTATTTGCAGTGATGTGATTTGTGGCACCACTATCGCAATACCAACTGTCAACTTCAAAACCGTTATTGACTGAGGCACCAGAAACATATGCCAAAAATCCAACATTCTTTTCAGACTGATTGATGCAATTGCTTTTATCTGACTTTTCCACTGAACACTGCTGCCCTATGCGCTACCGTACCTGCCACTTTTATGACATGGAGATTTTCGTTTGCACGTTCCACATTCTTTTTCGATTTTCACTATCGTCACATTCATTTCGCTGAATTTTCTTCTTAGGATTACTGTGTACAACAAATGCAGCTGATTCAACCGTACTTTGATCAAGCAATTCAATGATGCACAATTTTTGAGTAAGAAGATTCACACTTTGATTTTCGGACGGAATTGTGTCCCACAAGTCTTTAAAGTTGTCATATTCTTTGCCTAGCGTGGATAAAATTTGGCCATTTAAGATTATTTCAGACAAAACATTTTCTTCGTGCCTCTGCAATTCGTCGTTCAAGTCCACAAAAAGTTTCTGCAATTTTGCAACGTGAGTGCTAATATCCTCTTTGTCGTCACGTTGAACACGAAAAAATGACTCTATCAACATGTTCAGTCAATGCTTACCACTACGCTCGAACCACGCATGAAATTTGTCCCAAATTTCACTTGCATGAGTGCATGTTGAAATGAGTTTGGCTACCGACTTCCCTAGCGCACTTGCTAATAAAGTAACCACTTTTGCATCGTCTATCATGCACTAGTGATGTGTTGTCCTTTTTTCCGCAGTCACATGTTCTCCCACTTCAGGACACTTGTACATACCTGTGACGATGTCTTCACGTGCATATGCTCGCAATAGCATCAATATATCTCACTTCCATTTCGCCCAGTCTTCAGGTGCTTCCAGCTTGTCCACATGTGTTTTATAGTCACCAACACTGGCTGCCATCTCTGTCGAACACTCACAAAAATAACGGGCAAATTCGCGTTATTTGTTATAAATTCACGGGCAAGCGAAAACAAACACTTCACAGCTTTTCATATGCTATCTGGGCCTATAATCAATTAAGATTATTTATTTCCGACTAGCTAACAGTTTCATTACATGTTCGAACACCAACATATAAAAGACAGAGAGGAAAAAACCAGTTTTACACAGCACAGATTAAACTTGTCTTACATGCAAAAGATATAAGGAATCACAAATATGACAAACTTCATAATTTTTATTTCCAAATTAAAAAAACTGCTTTCTTATTTACTATAAGTTCTTAAGGAATGGTTTGTGCTCTGAAATCTTCATGAATTTCATCCCAAACATCTTCTTCAGTAATCTGCAGATCTTCAATCCGTCCTCTACGTATTTTGGCAGGCTTAATGTCTCTCACAGTAGTCATCTACCCAATATACTGGATAATCTCCATAGTATCTTCACTATTTGTTTTCATTGTTTCAATAGCTAAATTCATACTCACTCCAAGCTCTGACATCCACTCATCTTCTATACTCACTGTGTCAGAAGGTGGTTAATTACTATTGTATCAACATTAGACTCCCTCTCTTCAGCTTCCAATAATAAGTGCTTCTTAATAAGCTTATTTTGTTCTCCCAGCGCTCATACAATCTTAAATCCACTAGCTAATAATTAAGGAATTTCTACATCTTTCTTCAGAAGTTTATTCTAGAGATTCTTTGAAATTGTTGTCACTTCACTTCCAGAATCCTAAATAATACAAGTATCTTCTCCACACACTTTCACTATTGGGAACTATTGCTCGTTTTCCATGATGTCATTCATGTCTTGCCTTGACCTGTTAGTTGGCCTTTAGTCATTAAATTGGGTGTTCTCGAAATGTGACCTATTTCCACTGTCATTTTCTCTCCAAGGTCAATACTGAAACTCACCTTCTCTACAATCATTGATTAGTCTTTCTTCAAATTGAAGTCAGTTATTCCAGTGCAGCCTTTGGTCCTGCCTGTATATGTTTCTGTTAACGCCTCTGTGCTGGTTTGGTTCTGGCCTGTTACTGTTATTGTTTACCATGGTAAATCTCTAAAAGTCCTGTAGTTATCTCATCTTTCTTCACTCTCTGTCTCTCCAAAAATTTGTCCCATCTGATCAGCTGTAATGATAATGATTCTCACTAACTATCTTCATGTTTCTGAAGTTAGACACCTTACAACCCATTTTACATCATCTTCCTCAAATGGTTTATCTAGGTACCAGTTCTTCTCAATTCCTTCTCCAAAAATTCAGTTAATGTCCAGTCAGTCACTCTCAAACAGTCTTTATTATGCCACCCATCTATAATGCAATCCTGTATGAATTTTGACCAGTACTTTGCCAAAAATGCTGCCTCAAATTCAGCATATGTCTTTCTTTCTTTATCTTGTTGCATTCCCCAGTTATGGGCATCCCCATCAAAACAAGTAGCAATAAAAGATATCTTTTCAGAACCTATCCATTTTGATGGTAATATACCTCTAAAACTTCTAATAAAAGCAACAAGGTGGACATCTCCTTTAGATTGGAATCTATTTGATAGCATGCTCTGTCGGAAGTGCAGTTGTCTTATTCAGCACTTTTAGGTAAGTCATCACTATTCAGTGACCATGATTACTGTTGTACTGAAATTTCCTGTTTTTTCATGCAACAGATGCAACCTCCATTCTAGTAATTATTATCACTTTTGAGACTGGCACGGTCTAATCTGCTGAACTTCTTTAATAAAATCTAGCACCATTTTGATTAAATGGAATTGTCATTCATGTCCTCTGATTCTACTTTTACCCATGTTTTTTTTACTGATGAATTGGGTTCTTTCACACAACAATGCATGTATGGATTCTTCATCAAAAACCAGTCTTTTCAGTTTTCCACTACTTTATCCAAAAACTTCATTAAATCTGGCCTGTCACACATTGACATATGCAAACTCTCCCTTTATTATTTAACAGTTCCCTTCGCTATCTGACAAATGAGATAAGAGGATTAGTGATAACCTCCAGATATGTAGACAGTTGTTGGATTCTACTGTGTGCCTGAAATCAACCTATGCACTGCTTACTTAGCTCATAGGGATCTATATTTAGGAATATTTTTGAAATGATTAAAGTCACTATATGGAAACGCAGTTTATTAATTCTTGGCACAAGGAAATGGTCCCAGTGCGATTCATATGCAGATTAATAGCCATTAGACTGTATAGTAAAAATATAATATTTATGACTAAATTTAATTTTGAAGAATAAAACTGACACATTGGCATGCAGTATAACTTGTTCCAACAGCCAATAATAATTATGGTCACCTTATTAAAGATGAAACACCCATGTGGCACTAATGGTGGTATCACATGTAATATTTGGTGATCTCACTTCCACTTATAACCTCTCATGCCTTGCAAATATATAGAGAAATCTTCTCCCACAATTATAGGATTACTTCCTGCATTCACTGAACTCAAACACACATTGGTAGATTGGTCGCAACTTTGAACGTGAAAGAAAACTTAAATTGTCAGTTAAATGTTAATGATTTACTCCCTATAATCTAGACTGGCTAGACATTTTGTACAATGCTTCCCTCTTCCCTAAAGCCCACAATAATGAGAGGGGGAGGGGGGGGGGGGGGGAAGGTGAGAACTTAACTCTATGGGAGGAAACTGTTGCAATGAACTTTCTTTAGTGAGAAAGGGGAGGGGACTTAAGTTTAATTTAACCCTTTATTTATTTTCAATGCATATAGTCATATAAAATGTAAATGTCATGTGACTAGGGCCTCTCGCCAGGTACACCATTCGCCAGGTGCAAGTCTTTCCACTTGACACCACTTCGGTGACTTGCACGTCGATGGGGATGAAATAATGATGATTACGACAACACTGCACCCAGTCCCTGAGCGGAGAAAATCTCTGACCCAGCCGGGAATCAAACCCGGGCCCTTAGGATTGACAGTCTGTTGTGCTGACCACTCAGCTATTTGGGCGGACATATAGTCATATGAACAAATTATATCATTTCTTATCATTTTTATTTTTATTTTTCAAAAATAGAAGATGCTGCTTATAAGTAATATTGCCAGTTTGAGTTACATGTTCTACCCACACAGTCACAGGAAGAAGCACTAGTATTCCGGTCTTCCTTCTAATCGTAACACAAAATTATTGTTGTTCCACTTTGTTTCTATACATGTTAGCAAATGATGTTGTCTGTTGAGCTGAATAGAAATTTGGATCCCCCAGTATTGTGTCATTTATTGCAGGATCAAAGAACTAATTGAAGTAATGCAATGGTCTAATGTAACAAGGAAATCTGTTTTTGAGTCTGAGGTACACTGCAGATGAATTTTTCTTCTGTGATCATTCTACATACTAGACAAAATATCCAGTACTGCACAATAATTTTCTTCAAAATGAGCCCTGTCACATTTGGATCCTATTGCTGATTCTTCTAGAACCATACCATATTTCCTGGAAGGAATATGTTTCCCATACTCAGTCATCTGCAAGGATTTTAGGCTCAGAGCCTCCCTTTGGATCACCATGAGACAGGTATGAAGTTTTAGGATTTATTATAGCATATGTCATTTCCTCATGCCATAGGAAGACCGCGCATCTATTACTTCCTGTAAAAACTGAACATAGATTGGCAATGTTGCCTAGAAGAAGCATTCTTTTTGTTACCAATTTTGTGCTCTCCACGCTGTAAAGTTATGAGAACTTTTGCATTACAGCTCACTTTTAAAACTTTTGTTACTAACTACTCCTAAATGCAAGGATTATTGTGGCTCAGCACACAAAGGAAGTAAAAAAATGAATCCAGTATCATGTAGTATCATTTACACAGAGAGCCATGCAAAGATTCTAGCTTGGAAGCTTATTGCTGACAATTTTTTGCAACTATGAGTAATCAATATCTCTGGATCACAGAGAGGAAATACATCAGTGCCAAAATTAGGTTCAAAATGTATTCACTTCTTTAAACTATCCCCCAATTGCTATGTTGCTTCGAAGTAACATTGCCAAATAAATGTGTAATATAAAACACTATAATCTCAGATACAATGCAGGAGTTATCACATTTAAACTCCTTTCTTTTTTAGATTGAATTTTTAATTTGCTTTGAAAGGAAGTTAAAGTCTTGGATTTGCTCTTACAGGAGTACATAAGATATGGTTATGGCATGCAACAGGATTAGGCAATTATCACGGAGGGAAAAATCTGCATTCTTCACTGCTAATATAGTCATTGTAAAAATACTTGGGGGCTCTACACAACAAAAATACAGTGATAAATTAATATTAACTGAAATAAATCACTTTATGTGTAAATGTCAAAACTCTTTTAACCATGTGTAGCTTATGGAAAGTTGTATAGAAACCCTTGGAACCCACGTACATCCTGTGATCATACTTAACTTGGAATTACACTACTGTGTAGACTAAGACTGTGCAAACACATGTACCCACATGTAAGTGTGATGGAGCTAAAAATGAATAAATCACTTTCTATTGCTGTGAAATCTTGAGCAATTAGCTAATGGGTTTGATGAAGTCAATTTGTAATGAAAAGTGACATTTCCCTGCAGCATAAAGTAACGTGAGTAACACACATTGAATTGCTTGGACAAGCAGAAATAAAATGAAGAATTGCAAGCAAAATAAGGAGGTAGTGCCATATTTAAATGTGAGGCTGTGGAGTGACTGAAATAAGCATAGGTATCCTTCAGAATGTGCATAATGACATGCACATACACAAAGTATTTGATAATTTTAAATAGGCACATAACATTAGGTGACACAAAAATCCATAGTCAAAATTTATTGTAGCCCATGGTTCCAACACAAGGAGGGCTAGATCACAAGATAAACATGATGCAGTGAAAAGGTGATGAGACTGATTGCTCATTGGTTAAGCAAAAGGAGAGTAGAAGTCTTACTCCAAACAGCAGAGCCACAGGAGGGGGCACTAGATGAACACTGTAAGAAGGGAAGCCCAATGCCTTAACAGTCATTGGTGAAAACAGAAGATAAATAAACTGGTTCTGTCAGAAAGATTAAGTGTGAACTATCCTTCTTTGACAGAAGAGGAAACATAGAATAGTTTCAGTGGCATGACCAGAGGGCAAACATAAATAGGGGCAGGCACATAACTAGCTAGGCAATATTGGAGGCAACCACCCATGAATATTGGCAGAATGGATGATTGCAATCCCTCCGTCTCAACAGTGTGAGGAAACTGGATCCTTGCAAAATGTTCAAACTGGTCTCAGCTTGCTGCAGATGCAAGTGGCCACTCATAATGTTCAACCAGTGGAGGAACAACACTAAACATGAGTGTGAGTGAACCTTCAACCAAATAAATAATTAAATCTTACATCTAGATCGAGGTTAATAGCAACAAAGAATGGTGCACCGTACCACTACACACATCACTCACAAAGCTTAACCTAAATAATACCCTCATAAGCTCTATGTCAATGTGTCCCTACAGAATATGCAGCTGAGGCACAGACCCATAAGACAATGAAGTGCTTAGCTGGAGCAATTATCCTGCAGCCATTTAAACTAGATCGTAGTGAACCACATTAGGAGGCAGAGTTTGTTGTCCATTGTAAAAAGAATAAGTGTTACAAAACCACAAATACAGCTCCAGCGCCATAAAATAAATTTAGAGTAAAATGGCAACTAGCTTACAAATGATTAATGATGTCTAAAAGTGCTATGTCCTTTTCAAACATGACTGGTCTGGGAGGGAAGTTGCACAAAGTGAGAAATCATCTGCTGACATTTAAAGGCACATGTCATCAAGGACCATGTTTATGATAAGAAGCAAAGGGCTGTGATAGGCCAACAATCCATGGTGGCAACCAGATAAAATGAGACGATGGAGTTACTCATTGTGGCAGTAAGGTACATCATCTGTGAGAGGGAAAAGAAGGGGAAAGAACTGCAAGGTGTGTATGAGAGGGGTGCGGGGGGGGGGGGGGGGGGGGGGGAGGAGGGTAAGGTATGGCACTGCTAGAAGTTTGAGGTGAGAGAAGGGAGAGGAGAGGAGCTGGTGGCATGTCATTGCATGGCTGGCTTTTTGCAAATACAATATCTGAGTGCAAGGGCAGGTGCTCCACGATCATCATGGCAGGAGCCACATAATGATTCAAATTTTACTATACACTCTTGAAGTAACCCATGTTTTGTGCTGGTAACTCAATATATAACTATTCCCATTATCTTAGCGCTTCTAC
The DNA here is from genome assembly GCF_021461385.2 of Schistocerca piceifrons. Classification (NCBI taxonomy): domain Eukaryota; kingdom Metazoa; phylum Arthropoda; class Insecta; order Orthoptera; family Acrididae; genus Schistocerca; species Schistocerca piceifrons. The sequence continues at coordinate 137,735,991 of NC_060140.1, forward strand.
TGAGAGTAATAGTGGAAAGATACAAAACAAAAAAGGCATCGTAATACTTGTGCACATCACTTCCACATTATTTCCTAGGAAATGGGTGCTCCTGTTTCCTCATATTAATTCATCTTCATCATTCATCATCTTCACAGCATTAGTCATTACACTTCACATATATCAACATATTAACTGTGAAAATAATCAATTTTTGGAGATATAAAGTAATTGGGTAGCTAAAATATCTACTCCTCAAGCAGTGGCAGGAGAACACACATATAAAAGGTATTACTTATCCAAGCTTTCAGATTCAGTGGCTCCTTCTTTGGCAGAGGGGTTGAAAGGGAAGGAAGACGGCTGAAGAGAAATGACTGGTGAGGCTTAGGAAAAGGGTAGAGTTTGGAAAACTCACCCAGAATGCTGGGTCAGGGGGGACTTACCCGATGGGTTGAGAAAGAAAGTCTGATTGTTGGGGACTGCATTGGATGAGTTTTGAAAACCTGAGATCTTAAAAGTGGGAGATTGAGTAAAGTGAAAGACAGAGAACTACTGCTGAAACATTGTGCACGAGTTAATAAGAGCAAAAAGCTAAGTGCGTTGTGTGTAATAGGGGTAGGTGGGAGTCTGCAAAAAATAGACAGGTCAGAAAATGAAAGGTGTAGAAAACTAAAATGGAGTGGAAAAAGGAATAGTTGCTGTAAAGAAATGCTGAGACCCAAGAAATTAAAGTAAATTTAGGGCAGATGGGTGGTGAGAAGCAAGGAAAATTTGTAGCATCAATTCCCACTCTTCTAAACTCTATCCTTTCTCTTAACCTCACCATTTCTTTTTCTTCAGCCCTCTTCCTTCCCTTTCACCCCTTCTGCCAGAAGAAGGATCTACTGATTCCAAAGGCTTGCATAAGTAATACCTTTTATATGTGTATTTTTCTGCTGCCACTTAGTGAGCAGATTCTTTATTTCTCCACTCAAATAACATATTAGCTGTGGCAGTTTTCATAAATAGCCATTTTGACAACAGAAGGGGTGTGCCTGCAGGCCTAAGTGTATGCCTGCAGGCCTGTATTTGCTTACTCCTGCTCATAATCTGATAGAACAAGAGTGTCAGAACCTAATGCTTTGCAACTTTACTTGCAAGCCCTAGACACTGAGGTTGTGTCTGTATCTGGCCCTGAAACAATAACTCACTCCCATCAAGCCTTATGACTTGGTTCATTTCATAGCACAGCTTATGATTTTAGTTTTTTACTAGGCATGGTCACCAAATGGAAAAGGTTTGCCTGGTCCCTATAGCTCTGTCTGTTCACAGCAAGATGCCATTAGGGCAGAAACTTACTCTCATTCCTGGCACAAAATGGTAGTTTGATGCAGGTAGGATAGGTGAAAGAAATTAGATGGACTGTGATACAAAAACAAAATGCCTCGAATTCTCTGTGGGTGCTGCTACACAACTTATAAGTCACAAGGTGTTGGAGATCATGTGAAACCCTAACAATCTGGGAATTCTCCCCTGCCTCAACTTGATCTACCTTGCAACAGGTGACAATCAGTACTCTGATGATTAGAGCTAGGATTTTTGCATATTTGCATGATAGTGCATATAAATCCATATTTAAGGGGTTATTGTATATATAAATAACTTTTACATATTTATGCTTATATTTTACTTTTGCAGCAATGATTCTTGAAATACAAGTATTTCACCTCAGTAGTTTAAGAAGAAGAGTAAGACCTGAGCAAATTTCTCTTTTATTGCTCTGTTTGTGTAGAATTACTTGTCTGTCATATTTACAAATCCATGAAAGGGTGTCTAAAAATGAAGCGAACATAGCAACCAGCAATGAGCAGTTCCTGTATTATAAAAATATGTCTCTCGACAGCTTAACAAAAACTAAATAGCGATCAACAATCATGCAGCAAACTTTTAAAGTTCGGTCGGCCATCACGTCATAAAAGTCAGTACGATTTGTATTGTGTAACAAACGAAGCTGCCGGCAGCAACAATGACATTTCCAAGAATGAAAAAGTTCCATTGTCAGCTACCTATAAATCAGTAACTAGTGTGCTGTTCTTCATTATTTCTGAAGTGTGGGCAGGAGGAGACCCTATTACCACATTGCCGAAGGAGAACGGTAAAGCTTATTTTCTTCGACAGTGGATTGATGGAAATCCTACTCTAACAACAGATGGAAATGTAGTATTGTGCCAAGTGTGTGAGAAGCACATAAGTTCTATTTTTGCTTTCTCAAAGTTAAAAATCGATGTGATTTTTGAGTTAGTTTTTTACATAATGAAAATAAACTCACTTTATTTTTATACCATTTTTATAGGTGTCCTGTGACAAAAAATTACAGATTACACAAAATTTACAAACAGGTGCTCATAGAAATGGTGCTAATAAAAATATCTCCAACATCCAAACGACCTTACCAGCAGCGTTTTCTGCAAGCAGAAGTGGAAATGATGGCAATGATAATTTTTCGAAAGATCTCTGCAAAGCTTTAGTTTCAGCCATTCAGCCAACATCCCTTTCAATAAATTAAATAATGTAGAATTTTGAGGGTTCCTCAAAAAATATACCAATTGAAAAGTTCATGATGAATCAACAATAAGGAAAACTATCTTGCCAAAGTTTACAAAAAGGTAAGTTTAAACATTTATTTAATGAAATTAGTTTGCAGCTACTCCCATATCCACCATCCTCCATTTAAGTTTCATTAAAACTTTTCAATTTTTTAAAGAATTTTAAATCTATTACTCAAAAATATTTTAAAATCGAAACATAAAATTTCGTATGGCCTGTAGTGTCAACGAGATTACGATCAAGAAACATTTTTTAATATTTTTTGTTATACTTATCCTCCCCCCACCCCCATTTTACACTGGTGCCCGCCCCCCCCCCCCCCCCCCACCCACACCCCTCACACACACACACAAAAATGAGACCCATATTACCATTGCTGTTCTTTACAAATTTTCAATAAAATAATTCTTTTCAGGTAATAAAAGAGATCAGAGATGATATTGGGGATTCAAACATGTGGTTATCTGTAGATGAAATGACTGATTCATGTGGGAAATTTATTGCCAACATTGTCATCAGAGAAATGACAGAATCTGAACCAGGAACACCTCATCTCATTGTCTCCAGAGTACTGGAAAACACAAACCATTCTACTATTGCTAAGGTTGTTCATGATGCATTACGCATTTTGTGGCCTGCTAAAGAAAACGAGGAAAAACTCCTGGTGATAGTTACAGATGCAGCAGCATATATGATCAAGGCGGCTAAAGCTTTGCCGGTATTTTATCCCAAGGCAGTTCACATAACTTGTATAGCACATGCTCTTCACCGACTGGCTGAAGAAATTCGAGCATATTTTCCAGAAGTAAATGCCTTAATTTCCTCTGTGAAAAACGTGTTTGTGAAGGCACCACCAAGAATAAAATTATTTACTAAAATGATGCTAGGTATTTGTTTACCCCCACACCGGATCACCACGAGGTGGGGAACATGGATAGAAGCAGCTCTGTATTACAGTGAGCATTTAGAAGACATGAAAAGGGTGCTGGACATGATGGACAGAAACAAAGCAGCAAGTATCCCAGCTGCAATTAGTGTTTGCAATGAGGAGAGTCTCCAGAGTAAATTAGTGTTTATTAGGACCTATTTCAGTAAACTCCCAGCCACAATCCACATTTTAAAGAAAAAGCAATGCCTCTATTTTCTGCCCTTGAGGTCTATGAAACAGCTGTCATCGGAGACGTACCAGAAGAAATAGGAAAGTGTCTTCACAACAGAATTGAGAAACCTGAAGCAAGGAATGCAGGTTTAATGTTTCTTCGGGATGTGAATAAGGTGTTACAAAGAGAATCTGAAAAACAGCTTAATGGTTATTCTGTAAGTGACATAGCCTCTTTTCGGTACTGTCATGTGACTTCGTGTGATGTAGAAAGATCTTTCTCTTTGTATAGAAACATTTTAAGTGACAGAAGGAAATCATTTCTTCCAGAAAACTGTGAAAAATATTTAATTGTTTATTGCAATAAAAGCAAATGATGCTAAAATAGACTAAGAGAAAGAGACAAACAGACAGTAATAAATATTAAATATGCTAATTAATGTTTTAAGAATAATTGTATAATCAGATTACTTTAGGAGGATTAAAAGATGTGGGAAAGTTGAAATAATGAATTTTATTTATTATGCATATCTTAAAGTTTTTAGAGCATATTTATCAGATTTTTAATGCATAGATGCATGCATATATTCATACTTTTCAGTGCATATAAATCTGAGTACTACTGATGATCAGTTTGTTTACAATGGTTGCATGTGGGGGCATGGCACATGTTGGCAGTGTGACCCAACTGCTTCCATCTCCTGCAGTTTATCTCATCTGTGAACATGCAGTAATCATCATTATTACATGAGGGGTTGCAACTAGAGATCATAAATGAGCTTTAAACTCATCAGCAGGTCCTATAATGTCCTCTCCAGACTTACTATCTCGATACATTTGGAGACTCAGCTTGTGAGTCACCACCACTGCCCATTTAACCATAAACTCATTGCTTGAGTCTTGTCAGGTACAGAGAGAGAGAGAGAGAGAGAGAGAGAGAGAGAGAGAGAGAGAGAGAGAGAGAGAGTGTGGACCTGCTATGCAGTGCCACTACTTGTACTGTAGGACTTCATTGTCTGCAGATGGAAGTACTCTTCTGTATTTGGTTGTTCTTGTGTTCAACATTTACAATATTAGGTGACAAACCTCGTATCACTCAGAAGAACATATCTGAAGTGAATCTCAGAACAGAACTTAAGAGAATGACACTTCTCCTCAAATTCTTTCCACTGCTTCTGAGCATTGGCATTGTAAGCAGAGGTGTTTGCTCTATGACTACTAAACCTCCGCCAAGCTGCAATTCCTATGTACAAATCCACTTCCATAGCACATGGAGACTCTTGATAGCAAAGAAAATACGAAAGGAATAATGTAAAATAACTTATTTAACTAGTTAAATCTTTTTAAAACCTTCAAATTATGATAGACTACACTCATTACTAAAAATAATGTCCCATGAGATTGAATTCAGTGTTGTTTCTTCATGCAGCAGAACACATAAGATTATGTGTCTCATTGAGAGATGAGCCTTCCAAATTCCTGGGATTACACATAACCAACAATCTAAACTTGTCAGTTCACATCAACAACTTACGTGAAAGACTGAATTCAGCAGCATTTGGCATTCACTCAATTTTATCTCTTTGTGACTTGGTAACAATTAAAGCTGCATACCAAGGATCTTTCAATTCACTTATGACATATGGCATCAAGAATCAAGAATTTTATTCACCATAGATCATTTTACAATGATATTGGCTTCATCATACAGGATGTACTAGTACATACAGAATAATAAAATAAACAAGTGTCATTACATTATAGAAAACATTTCAAGCATGGCAGGGACAAATTACACCAGGATAGCTTCTAAAAGTTAATGCAATAAGCTATACTATAATCTAATATAAAATACTATTGTATTGTTTATTGTATGCACTATGTAATTACACACGATTAACCACAGCACACAATAATATGTTTAACTACAGACAACTTTTAAATGCTAACATCGTCCTCAGGCATCAAAGAATTCTTTAATGTCATATGATCTGACAGCCAGCTGTACCACTTAATTTAAAAAAAAAAAATTATATCCATAGACTGAACATAAATTGGCAGTTTATTGACTGGTCTGTAGCTTTGGGGAAGATCTTTGTCCCCTTTTTTAAAAACTGGGACAACTTTTGATACCTTAAGTGCATCTGGAAAAACTCCAAATTCTACACATTTATTAAAAATAAAAGCTAATGGTTTGTTGATTGAGTGTATTGTCTTTTTAATTATGTTATTTGATAACCAATAACAGTCCATACTTTTAGAACCTGAAAATTTGGTTACAGCTTTTATAAAATCAGCAGGTGTGACAGCCCTCCATTGAAATAACAGGTTGACAGGCAGTGGTGTTCCAACAAGGTCCATTGCAGATGAATTTGTTGCTTTACTATTACTTATTTCTTTAACTGAGTTTAAAAAGTATTGATTTAATTCCTCAGGTTCAAGCAGAGCTGTTTCTGTACATTTTGGTGTATTCTCTTGTTTTATTATTTGCCATGCTTCCTTGAGTTTATTGGGAGCCCTTTCTATTTAGTTTTCCACTGCTTGCTTTTTTGCCAGAAGAAGTTTAGCTTTGTAGTATTTTTTGCATTTCAGATATGACCTATGAATGTTAACGCTCTGTTCTGCTCCTTGGTTAGCAGCTTTGTTATGCATTTGGTACAGCATATGCATGTTCCCTCTAATTTCTGCTAGCTCTTCTGTAAACCAGTTCAGACTTTTCTTTTTCATTTCACTTGGATATCTAATTTTTTTACTGTTGAACAAGAATAACATAAACGTGTGTACTTTTTAAACAAGTTATCAAAGGTAATTTCAGTTTCCCTTTTTCCAGATTGACAATTATATATAAAGTCCCAATCTGCACTTCCTAATCTGTCAACAAGCATACTTATGAATTCTTCCTTTTGTCCTTGTACCATTACTACTTTAGGTTCTTCCATTTTAACTGGCTGCCTCTTACAGAGTGCAAGGAGTAGTGGCTCATGATCTGAAAGTCCACTTCCTACCAGTCAGACCTTTACCAATATATCATTCATATTATTTTCCTCTCTTTTAGGCCAATAGCCCCTCTATATGTAAATAGGTAGTTTTCACTTTCTGCTTAGAATACTTCTACATTTTCTGTTAATCTCTTTTTTATTTCTTTTGTTACTAGAATATATGGAACATTTATTTAATATCACTTCAATTTTTTAATCTTACATCAAAATATGTAATGTGCCAATAATTATTGCATTTTTCTTATACTGACACAAATCCTTTACACACTAGCACACTCTGTTCAGAGATAATTAGAATTAACAACTCAATGGGACCCTTCTACCATACGTAATGCAAATGCCATCTACCGTGACATTGGCAAAACAGTTCATGCTCCATACTATTTCATTTTTGTGTAGATATGTTATGTGTCATGTTTCTCCTAAAGAGCTAATGTTAGCACCCCCTCTCACCCTTCATTCAATTTATGCTACTAACATTATGCATATCATCATGATACAAACAATTTCCTTGTTTACTTTGCATACAAAAATTGTCTTTGTCAAAATGTTTTATGTTAATTACCTGGTGTTTCATGGCTCTACCTGTAACAATAGGTTGAAATTGCCACTATGTGGCCTGGATAAAGGAAGGGTTTCAGTGACAGGCACACATGAATCTGGAATGAAGGAAGGTGGAGAAGAAGGAAAGGAAATGTAAGAGTAAGTGAGACTGGGTAACTACACTCCAGTCACAAGTAATAATTTGTCTTTCAGTCTTTAGCCTTTAAGTCAATGGTTGCTCACAATATATCATGATTTATATTACATACTTCAGACCTTACAGTATGTAACCTCCCCCATGAAATATATACAACACCCAACCATTGTCCATAAAATGAAATAAAGGATAGAAAATCCTACTTACAAAACATACAGATTACTTTTCATGTACTCAAATAGAGCTTATAATCATTATTCTTTGTGCTTGAATAACAAGCTTTTTCTGTTACATTTATGCTGCAGGAGAGTACAGTAAAAGGGATGTAAATTGCAGATAATAGAATTGTTGAACAGGAGGAAACTGTTCCATGAAAAACTAAACATAAAGTAATGAAGCAATCAACTTGGAAACAGGCGGCCTTCAATCCATTTAATCTATAAAGGTGGTAGAATCTCCTGGTGGATTATTCACTTGACCAAGCAAAATTAAATGATTGTATGAGATCCTTTTGCCTTCCTTTACTTAACTAAAAGTAGTATTTATTTATCCTATTATCTGTTAACGTCATTCAGTTCAGTGTAAAAGCTCTTAACATTTCTATTCCTAGCAGTGTGGCAAACCCTATAAAGGGTGCCACACACATCACAAAAATAAATCTTCAACACTTCTACTATTCATTTAATATTTAGTTCTAATAAAGTAAATACTTAGCAATGCCCTACTGCTTGTGAGAAAAAATTTTTCAACACTGAGTTTACGCTGTATCACTGAAATAATGACTACTTTAGACACTAAATTTCCTGCTACAGCAAACAAAAACAGATAATACATAATAACATTTCTTACATTTTTGTGTTTTTCCATTTAGGTATCCCTAAATAATCAAGTACGGCTAATGTTGCCTCAGAGAGGTAGTAAAATTAATTAATGAGGTAATAAATTCATAAACATAACAAAATATAATTGTATTGTAGTTGGATAAATAGACTTCATTGATATGTTTCAAAAAGTAATTAATTTTTTGACTAAATATAATTAGACATTCTTAGAAAAAAATAAAAGTCCATACTGAATTGTACTAACCCATGTGAGAGACATTGCATCACTAGTGATGAATAATGTCTCCTAAATTAAGCACTACATCTTTCTCCTGGGTCAGGAGAACAGACACATCTTATGTCTTTACTTATCAGAACCACCTAACAAGAGATATCGGAACTTGTGTCTGTATCTTACAACTAAATGTTGAAGGCTTAAGCCAAGACAAATGCGAACAATTGAGTAGGACAGCTAAAGATAACCACATAGAGATTATAGCACTGCAAGAGAAACATACCACAGATGAACCTCAACTCACAACTAGAGTGAGAATATATGACTATAAAATTGTAGGAAATCTTCCATCTGACGTTTACGGATCTATGGTATATGTACGGAATGACATCCAAAACTACAAAGTGCTCGACTGTGCAGTGCAGGAAGGTGTGGAATCGATGGTAATTGAAGTCTGTGGAATAAAAATAACCACAGTCTACAAACCTCCTAATGTTACATGCCCCAACCCTCCCCTACCAACTATTAGGCATCCTGGAGCCTATGTTCGCGATTTTAATTCCCACCATATGAACTGGGGGTACTCCACAAAAACAAAAATGGAGAGATTTTATCCAAGTGGATTGAATACCTAGGTCTCCACCTAACCTATGATGCTAAAGACCTGAAAACATTCCAATCTGCCCATTGGCAAAGCGAAACTAACCCAGATCTATGCCTCATAACAACTGATCAAATGATGAATCCACTACCACATACTGAAAGGGTATTACCTGGTTTCGCCTGCACACAACACTGCCCAGTATTACTGAGCCTTGGAGTGCAACTCCCCCTAATTAGATCCACACAGAAACCAAGATGGAATTTCAGAAAACCAGACTGGACAACTTATGCCAAGGAAGTGGACTCACACCTGTGATGGGTCCCACCCTCTGCAGAGAACTATACACAGTTTGTGGGTGTCCTTACTGCAGCAGCAAAATGTAACATCCCTCAGGGCTATAGCATACATCCCTTTTTGGAATTGAGAAGCTGAAATGCTTTAAAATGAATTCCAAAGAACTGGAGATCCTGACATAAGAAACCAAATACTAAACGCCATAAATGAAGGCAGAAGGGAAAGATGGGAACATACGACAAAAAACCTGGCTGATATAGCAGGAAGGCATGGTCTCTCTTACGCCAGTTGGGAACAGAAACACCCCTAATCAATAACAACGCTAAAATACCCCCTTCACAAGTAGCACTACAGATAAAATGACAGGCGGAAAATGTCCCAGTAAGTGATATCTTCGAGAAAGAGATTAAAGCAGAGATTAAAACTAGCGACAGCCAACTCGAAGAACATACAGATTTCTCTATTCCATTCACAGATTTGGAAATTAATAACGTGATTAAATCTCTTAAACTGAGGAAAGCTGCCTGTCTAGACGGAATATTCCCTGAATTCATCAGACACCTGGGCCCCTCCGCCCTTGCATGGCTTGGACAATTCTACTCTGACGTCATGAACACTAGCCGGGTTCCTTATCAGTTCAAGATAGCCAAAATCCTCGCAATCTTAAAACCAGGAAAGCCACAGGATGACCCAGCTAGCTATTGGCCAATAGCCCTATTGAGCATTTGCTACAAGCTATTAGAAAGACTGCTGTACAACAGAATATATGACTCCATAGATAGACTAATTCCCACAGACCAGGCAGGATTTAGGAACAAATGGAGCTGCTGTGAACAAGTCCTTGCCTTAACCTCATACATTGAGTCAGGCTTTCAAAGATGACGAAGAAATTGAAGAAATGTATGATGAAATAAAAGAAATTATTCAGATTGTGAAGGGAGACGAAAATTTAATAGTCATGGGTGACTGGAATTCGAGTGTAGGAAAAGGGAGAGAAGGAAACATAGTAGGTGAATATGGATTGGGGGACAGAAATGAAAGAGGAAGCCGCCTGGTAGAATTTTGCACAGAGCACAACATAATCAAAACTAACACTTGGTTTAAGAATCATGAAAGAAGGTTGTATACATGGAAGAACCCTAGAGATACTAAAAGGTATCAGATAGATTATATAATGGTAAGACAGAGATTTAGGAACCAGGTTTTAAATTGTAAGACATTTACAGGGGCAGATGTGGACTCTGATCACAATCTATTGGTTATGACCTGTAGATTAAAACTGAAGAAACTGCAAAAAGGTGGGAATTTAAGGAGATGGGACCTGGATAAACTAAAAGAACCAGAGGTTGTACAGAGATTCAGGGAGAGCATAAGGGAGCAATTGACAGGAATGGGGGAAATAAATACAGTAGAAGAAGAATGGGTAGCTTTGAGGGATGAAGTAGTGAAGGCAGCAGAGGATCAAGTAGGTAAAAAGACGAGGGCTAGTAGAAATCCTTGGGTAACAGAAGAAATATTGAATTTAATTGATGAAAGGAGAAAATATAAAAATTCAGTAAGTGAAACATGCAAAAAGGAATACAAACGTCTCAAAAATGAGATCGACAGGAAGTGCAAAATGGCTAAGCAGGGATGGCTAGAGGACAAATGTAAGGATGTAGAGGCCTATCTCACTAGGGGTAAGATAGATACCACATACAGGAAAATTAAAGAGACCTTTAGAGATAAGAGAACGAATTGTATGAATATCAAGAGCTCAGATGGAAACCCAGTTCTAAGCAAAGAAGGGAAAGCAGAAAGGTGGAAGGAGTATATAGAGGGTCTATACAAGGGCGATGTACTTGAGGACAATATTATGGATATGGAAGAGGATGTAGATGAAGATGAAATGGGAGATATGATACTGCGTGAAGAGTTTGACAGAGCACTGAAAGACCTGAGTCGAAACAAGGCCCCCGGAGTAGACAACATTCCATTGGAACTACTGACGGCCGTGGGAGAGCCAGTCCTGACAAAACTCTACCATCTGGTGAGCAAGATGTATGAAACAGGCGAAATACCCTCAGACTTCAAGAAGAATATAATAATTCCAATCCCAAAGAAAGCAGGTGTTGACAGATGTGAAAATTACCGAACTATCAGCTTAATAAGTCACAGCTGCAAAGTACTAAGACGAATTCTTTACAGACGAATGGAAAAACTAGTAGAAGCCAACCTTGGGGAAGATCAGTTTGGATTCCGTAGAAACACTGGAACACGTGAGGCAATACTGACCTTACGACTTATCTTAGAAGAAAGATTAAGGAAAGGCAAAGCTACGTTTCTAGCATTTGTAGACTTAGAGAAAGCTTTTGACAATGTTGACTGGAATACTCTCTTTCAAATTCTAAAGGTGGCAGGGGTAAAATACAGGGAGCGAAAGGCTATTTACAATTTGTACAGAAACCAGATGGCAGTTATAAGAGTCGAGGGACATGAAAGGGAAGCAGTGGTTGGGAAGGGAGTAAGACAGGGTTGTAGCCTCTCCCCGATGTTGTTCAATCTGTATATTGAGCAAGCAGTAAAGGAAACAAAAGAAAAATTTGGAGTAGATATTAAAATTCATGGAGAAGAAATAAAAACTTTGAGGTTCGCCGATGACATTGTAATTCTGTCAGAGACAGCAAAGGACTTGGAAGAGCAGTTGAATGGAATGGACAGTGTCTTGAAAGGAGGATATAAGATGAACATCAACAAAAGCAAAACAAGGATAATGGAATGTAGTCTAATTAAGTCAGGTGATGCTGAGGGAATTAGGTTAGGAAATGAGGCACTTAAAGTAGTAAAGGAGTTTTGCTATTTGGGGAGCAAAATAACTGATGATGGTCGAAGTAGAGAGGATATAAAATGTAGGCTGGCAATGGCAAGGAAAGCGTTTCTGAAGAAGAGAAATTTGTTAACATCCAGTATTGATTTAAGTGTCAGGAAGTCATTTCTGAAAGTATTTGTATGGAGTGTAGCCGTGTATGGAAGTGAAACATGGACGATAAATAGTTTGGACAAGAAGAGAATAGAAGCTTTCGAAATGTGGTGCTACAGAAGAATGCTGAAGATTAGATGGGTAGATCACATAACTAATGAGGAGGTATTGAATAGGATTGGGGAGAAGAGAAGTTTGTGGCACAACTTGACTAGAAGAAGGGATCGGTTGGTAGGCCGTGTTCTGAGGCATCAAGGGATCACCAATTTAGTATTGGAGGGCAGCGTGGAGGGTAAAAATCGTAGAGTGAGACCAAGAGATGAATACATTAAGCAGATTCAGAAGGATGTAGGTTGCAGTAGGTACAGGGAGATGAAAAAGCTTGCACAGGATAGAGTAGCATGGAGAGCTGCATCAAACCAGTCTCAGGACTGAAGACCACAACAACAACAACAGATAGACTAATTCCCACAGACCAGGCAGGATTTAGGAACAAATGGAGCTGCTGTGAACAAGTCCTTGCCTTAACCTCATACATTGAGCCAGGCTTTCAAAGGGCCCAAAAAACCTGAGTGGCCTTTGTGGACCTCTCGGCCGCCTGTGATACCATCTGGCTCGATGGACTCATACTCGAGATGAAAAAAGCAATCCCTTGCTGCAAGACAACTAAGTTGAAAAATCACTACTTCAGAGTAAATGTAAATGAATCTATGAGTAAATCCTACTCAATAAACAATGGGCTTCCACAGGGATCAGTGTTGGCCCCCCTTCTCTTCAACCTATACACGAGCGACATGCCAGCAACTAAATCACAAAAATTCTGTTATGCAGATGACATTGTAATAGCCACTCAGAGCAAGACATTCAAAGAGGGGGAAGCTACTCTCTCAACAGACCTTCAACTTCTTAACCAGTATTATACAAAATGGAGGCTCTGCCCAAATCCAAATAAAACTGAGATAAGCGTATTCCATCTGAACAATAATGAGGCAAGACGAGAGTTACAAGTAACATTTTGCAGTGAGTGATTGACACACAACAGCCATCCAAAATACACTACTGGCCATTAAAATTGCTACACCAAGAAGAAATTCAGATGATAAATGGGTATTCATTGGACAAATATATTATACTAGAACTGACATTTAATTACATTTTCACGCAATTTGGGTACATAGATCCTGAGAAATCAGTACCCAGAACAACCACCTCTGGCCGTAATAACGGACTTGATACGCCTGGGCATTGAGTCAAACAGAGCTTGGATTGCGTGTACAGGTACAGCTGCACATGCAGCTTCAACACAATACCACAGTTCATTAAGAGTAGTGACTGGCGTATTGTGATGAGCCAGTTGCTCGGCCACCATTGACCAGACGTTTTCAATTGGTGAGAGATCTGGCCAGGGTAGCAGTCAAACATTTTCTGTATCTGGATACAGGCCCGTACAGGACCTGCAACATGCGGTCATGGATTATCCCGCTGAAATGTAGGGTATAGCAGGGATCGAATGAAGGGTAGAGCCATGGGTTGTAACACATCTGAAATGTAACATCCACTGTTCAAAGTGCCGTCAATGTGAACAAGAGGTGACCAAGACGTGTAACCAAACACCGATGCGACCATCATGATGCTGCAAACAGAACCTGTATTCATCTGAAAAAATGATGTTTTGCCATTTGTGCACCCAGGTTTGTCATTGAGTACACCATCGCAGGCACTCCAGTCTGTGATGCAGCATCAAGGGTAACCACATCCATGGTCTCTGAGCTGATAGTCCATGCTGCTGCAAACGTCGTCAAACTGTTCTTACAGATGGTTGTTGTCTTGCAAACGTCCCCAGCTGTTGGCTCAGAGATCGGGAAGTGGTTGCACGATCCGTTACAGCCATGCGGATAAGATGCCTGTCATCTCGAGTGCTAGTGATACGAGGGCATTGGGATCCAGCATGGCATTCCGTATTACCCTCCTGAACCCACCGATTCCATATTCTGCTAACAGTCATTGGATCTTGACGAACACAAGCAGCAATGTCACGATACGATAAACTGCAATCATGATAGGCTACAATCCAACCTTTATCAAAGTCAGAAACATGATGGTACACATTTATCTTCCTTACACGAGGCATCACAACAATGTTTCACCACACAACGCTGATCAGCTGTTGTTTTTTGTGTATGAGAAATTGGTTGGAGACTTTCCTCATGTCAGCACGTTGTAGGTGTTGCCACCAGTGCCAACCTAATGTGAATGTTCTGAAAAGCTAATCGTTTGCTTATCAGTGAATAGTGAATAGTGTTTTATTCGTCTCATAACATACAATTTCTAATCATATGATTAGTGTACAGGAGACACGTCAAAAAATGGATAACACAACTTAGGCCTAATTGATACAAAGAATTTTAACATTAATATAAACTTTTATTTTTCTTTCCTCCCTTTTGTGAAGGACAGCTACATTTACACACAAGACTATACGTAAATTTATCCTGCTCAAATGTTCAGTTCATCCTTCATGAACTCCTCAACAGTGTAGTAGCAGCGTTTGACAAGTATATCATATAGCTTTGTTTTCAGTGTCTCTAGCTTCATACTCAGAACATTCTTTCCTTTTAGCTTGTTATGGATTTTCATTGCCATATACTGAGGAGACTGCGCATATAGGTTTAACCGATGAGTGGGAAGCATAAAATTGTCTTTGTTTCTTGTGTTATATGAGTGACTGAAACAGTTTTTCTCGAATAACTCTAAATTGCTATGTAGAAAGATGATAATATCATAGATGTATAAGGAGGGAACTGTTAATAACTGTTGTTTTTCAAATAGTGGGCGACATGATGTCCTTGGATGGGCGGTACACATGTTCCTTATTATTCTTTTCTGTAGCTTTAGTATGCGCAATATATTGCTTGAATTTCCCCAAAAAATAATACCGTACCTTACAACTGATTGAAAGTAGCTGTGGTATGCAATTTTCCTTGTATTCATGTCTGTTGCACCAGCTAATATTTGCATAGCAAATGCAAAGCTACATAATTTGTTTAACAGGTAGTCAACATGTTTATTCCAATTTAAATTTTTATCTAAGTTTAACCCTAAAAACTTTACAGAATCTACTTCTTCTATATCATGATTTTTATGAGTTATTTTAATTTCTTGGGGCTTTGACTGTTTTGTTCTGAATTGGACTATGTGGGTTTTGGGGATGTTCAATCTTAATCCATTCAGTTGGAACCATGTTTCTAGTTTGTTCATTGTGTTTATTATGTAGAGAGGGATGTTTTCTGGCTCCTGGTTTTCAATTAATGCAGATGTGTCATCTGCAAATAAAATCGATGGAGCATTTATATTGTTCAGTAAATCATTAACATAGAACAAGAACAAAATAGGTCCTGGAATCGAGCCTTGAGGGACACCTTGGGCTACTGTTTTCCATTTTGAATAGTAATTTGCTGCATTTGATGAGACAATCACTCTTTGTTTCCTATTTGATAAGTATGAAGTAAGCCAATTTAGAACATTACCCTTGATCCCATACTTGTCAAGCTTATAGATAAGCAGTGCATGATTTACAGAGTCAAAGGCTTTTGTGAGATCACAAAAGATTCCTGCAACTTTATTATGGTTGTCTAATGATGTGCTGATCTTGTCAATAAACTTGCTAATTGCATCAGTAGTACTTTTGCCACGCTGGTAACCAAATTGGTTTTCCGTAATAATATCATATTTCTTGATAAAATTTCAAATCTGCATAGCAGCAACATTTTCAAAGATTTTTGAAAGGACTGGAAGGAGGGAGATGGGACGATAATTCCCCATATCCTCTCTTGACCCTTTTTTGAGCAACGGTTTTACTTCCGCATACTTCAGCACCTCTGGGAAGCTTCCTTGTTCAAAGGATCACAGCATCTTCTTCCTCTCAGTTAAATTTAGCATCTGTAGCACGTCATCTTCGTGGTGTAGCAATTTTAATGGCCAGTAGTGTATCTAGAAATCACTCTTGACTGGTCACTAACCTATAAAAAACACCTAGAAATAACCAGTAAATAAAAAATCGAAATAACATATTAAGAAAGCTGACTGGAACCTCCTGGGGAGCTCAAGCTAACACCCTACACACCACAGCACAAACTCTTGTTTACTCGGTGGCAGAATACTGCACCCCAGTCTGGTACAAGAGCACACACACGAAGAAAATAGACGTCCAGCTTTATACCACCATGAGGATTGTCTCAGGAATTCTGCAATCAACTCCACTTCCCTGGCTTCATGCCCTTTTCAATATAGCTCCTCCCTCCCTCAGAAGGCAACAAGCAGCTATCCGAGAAAAGCAGAAAATTAATGACCCCTCTGTCTCTGAAGATTACTTATCTGAAAAATATTGGACCATCTACCAACTACCCGCCTAAAATCCAGGAAACCTATATGGGAAGATGAAGTCCTCAAATTCCCAGAAAGGTACAACATAGCAAGGGAATGGAGGCAATACTGGTCGCTGAATAATCAGCATCAGGCGCAGCTCGTGGTTTCTATACGGGGGAAGGCTGTGGCATTTATTGATCAGAGCCAACATAGACCTCGGGTTACGCTACAGATTAGTCTGACGTAAACAGCTAAGAATTCAGGGGGAGGGGGTGGGCAGATCACGCTCTACCCATAATTTTACGTACTGTATCTTCTATAATCAGGTATTAAATATCATTAGAAGCTAACTTCGTGTTAAAATCTTTGGTTAGTGTTTTTATACGTCATTATTGCATTTTCTGACACTTTGCAGCAAATTATATGAAAAGACACGTTTCGGAGAGATCTTTAATGCGGGTCTGGAAGCACCAAGTTCTTTCACTTTCATCCTATGGCCGTGTTCCAAGTTTTTACCTATTAATTTGCACACTGAATTCATATTGCGCTTGTTTCACACTCGCGGTATGTTGCAGGTATTCACCAGCAAGTAAAACTCACTAAAATCCTGCAAAATATACTCCGAAAAAGAAACTTGCTAATATCACACGGTATCAACAAAAGCAGTCAGCATCAGCAAGCAAGGAAGGTAAAGTAACGGGACAAATTTCGCGCGTTTTGTCCTCTAACCACTTATGAAACTCTCGCTAGATGGCAGTACTGGTACGTTACTGTAGTGTAGTGCACTCTGGCGGGATATTTGCAAACTTATTCTAAATGTGGATAAAATAGCCAATAGCAGAAACAAAACAACTATGTAAAACATTATCAAAACAATAATACTAAATGTCGATTAATGACGCATCGAAGCGTAGTAGAGATATGCAGAGACAGAGATTGGATAGCGAAGTTTTGGCCACTCTACATTCCTTTATTACATAGATAGCGGAACGTGAAAAATATGTGGTGGTTGGTACGACACCCTTAGGCTGCAAGCTCTGAGCCTTCGGGCCGCCCATAAAGACCAGTACTTTGTAGAAGCCACGCCCCCAAACCGCTACTACATGCAGCTTACGGACGTTTCAAGGCGCAGCCTAAACACTACTAACCATTCGGAAAACATCTATCGATACAAACAGTTCCAAAAATGTTGACCGTCGTTATTTTAATCGGAACGGGAAATATGCGAAATTCGTCCTGATAATTTAAATTATGTAATACGTTCTTGCGAAATTTACTTTAACATATATTTTGGGGCGGCTCCGCCTCAGAGCCTTTAATTACGAGCCGCGCCTGATCAGCATCCTCTCGTCACTGATTTTGATACTTCGATACTGGTGGAAGGAATGCAAATGCCCAGAAGAACTTGGTGCAGACTTAATCATGTGAGGACTAACCACAGCAGTTGTAAGGCCATTCTCCACAAATGGAAACTCACTGATGAACCACGATGCAACTGTGGTGCAGAAGAACAAACAATCCCTTACCTGATCTTCGAATGTCCTGTGAGGAGGTTTGAAGGATAATGGAGGGATACCATGAATGCTACTCCATGTGCTGTTCAGTGTGTGACCTGCTTAGATGTGGACTTGTAACAGCTGCAGTGGCTGTCTCCATAATCTTTCTCATATCGTTGTTTGCAATCAATCATTTAATAATATATTTGTAATTTGTTTATTATATTAATTAATAGTTTGTGTGCAGTTTTACTCTGTAGATGCCATACACTAAATAAAAATAAAATAAACTTCTACCCATTGAAGTAAACAATTTATATGTTACAATATTAGCACACATAGTTCTCCTATGGAATGTGTCATACCAAACCCAACGTGTAGCCCATTTGTAACAAACAAACTCTGATGTTTTAACTGAGAGTAGATGATATTATAATTCATGTAACATACATTCATAGCTTAATACTGCAGTTACATATATGTTCCTGTTCTTATAGCCGGCTGGTGTGGCCATGCAGTTCTAGGCACTTCAGTCTGGAACTGCGTGACCGCTACGGTTCGAATCCTGCCTCTGGCATATATGTGTGTGATGTCCTTAGGTTAGTTAGGTTTAAGTAGTTCTAAGTTCTAGGGGACTGATGACCACAGATGTTAAATCCCATAGTGCTCAGAGCCATTTGAACCTGTTCTTATACTATATTCAGTCTCACTTCATCCCCTTATAAATTGGTATTTACACTCATAATCAAATTTCCTCCTAGTAAGTACAGTGCATCTACATAATGTATGATGCCTAAAACACCACAGGGTTCACTGCTAATAAACTTTCCTACTTCAGTCAACGGCAAACAACATGGCAGTTTATGTATTGGTCATTCAGAACTTAACAATTTGTCTGTATTTTGTTCATACTCACATTCTTACTGCAGAAAATCTTAAAATTTGTACTTAGTTGAGTATCTCCATTTGTAATTCTATTTATCTGACATTGAGTGCACCTCAAGCCAAAATCTTTATTTGAAAACTCTTACTGCTTGAAGCTTCCTTTATATATTGATTTCCATTCCCTCATTGATTAGCAGATGGTTTAAATTCTGTATATCTATAGATCTTTTACTAGTAAGTTTGCTTCTTTGACATGTGTTGAAATCTTATACATTACAACATAAATATTTCTCATACTGAGGTCTATGATAGTTGTTTACTTCAGTATGCTCACTATGACATATATATTCTGTTTGGTTTTCCACAGTATTGGTCAAAGAATCAGATATCTGACAAATTCAACTTTGCATCATACTTTCTGTTCAGCTAATGCCTGTCTCCATTCCTCCAAACTAGTGAAAGCATTTGGGCTACCAATTATTTCAAAAGTTTTGTACTATGTTCTAATGCACTGCACTACATTTTTACATATCTAATATTTGTTTACTTATTCTTTCAACTTATGAAATGAAGGTTTATCTAGCTCAGTATGTAACTGATTAGGTAAGCTCACTAAGGTAGCTCCTACATTGGAAATTTTACTATTTAAATGTCTGCCTTTGTAGATGTTTCTGCCAAGGCTTGTTCTTGTGTATTAATATTATTAAATAATCTTCTTTACTGGTTTTTAATGTCATTTAATGTTGTGTTTTGTGACTAGGGCCACCCACCGGGTATACCATTCACCGAGTCTTTCCATTTGACACCACTTCTGTGACTTGCACTTTGCTGGGGATGAAATGATGATGATTAGGACAACACAACATCCTGCCCCTGAGTGGAGAAAATCTCCAACCCAGCCAGGGATCGAACCTGGGTCCTTAGGATTGACATTCTGTCGTGCTGACCACTCAGCTACTGGGGGTGGACGCCATTTAATAATTCTTCTAGTTTAACAAATAAGGCCACTAGATTTCCTTCCATTTTTGGGTACTGATGGGCATACAGTAACAACAACAGTAGGAAGCTTTACTGTTCTGCTGACATGTTTCGTGTGAGTGAAGTGATGGCTTGATGATCTGTTGTGTAGTTGACTGACTGCCACTCTGCTAATCAAAGATATGCTACTGTTGTGTTGGTTGGCTGCTGCAGAGTCACTCTTTGAAATCACTGCTGCACCTACAGTCTTGGAATCAGCACACCAAACTCTTCTGTTTCATCAATGTAATGTATCTTGACTATCACATTGACAGTTATTTCAACATATAAATATTTCTTGTTGTTGACCTGGTTGCTATGCTATGCTAGTTTCGTTTATCTCTTCTGGTGTGACAGTTCACACTTATTTGGTTTTTACCAAACCACAAAATTACTACTTCTTACATACTGTAACCAAATTGGATGACACTGCAGCACTTGCTCACCTTTGCTGTTTACTTTGGGCTGCTCTAGGCAACATCATATATTCTTCCACTATTTCTTAAAAATTCTTTTTATTATCACAAGAGCTCCCTGATTTCATTGTCTTTTATCCACTTCCTGCAATGGTTGTTGGCAAAATGAAGTGATTAAAAGGCTCTGGTTATGGGTTGTAATTGAACCAACAACGTCACTAATTATCTGTTACCCTGGTGTTGTCCATGAGCACTTTTATCCTATTTAAGATTTACAGTCACCTTCTCATGTTTCCTTGATGCCATGGACTTGCTATGCAGTGCCACTACTTGTACCATAGGACTTCTTCATCATGTGCAGAAGGTTGAGGGCAGTAAAAGAGGCCACACTTATGCAGTCTCACCACAAAATGACTTAATTGCCTTCTTAGAGAATTCTTTTCTATTTTGCTGTTGTTGTATTCAACATTTACAATGTTAGGCAACAAGTCTCTTATTACTGAGAAGAACATATCTGAAGTGAAACTCAAGACAGAACATACAAGAATGACATTTCTCCTCAGCTTCTTTCAAGTGTTTCTGGGTGTTGTCACTGTAAACAGACTTGCTTGCTCTGTGCCTTCCAAAACACCAACAACCCGTGACAGCAAAGTATAAATGCCACCTCCACACTCTTGACACATCACACCTTGCTGATGTCCTGTGTTTATGCTTCTGCCATCATCTATGCACAAATCAAAATCAAAGCATGTTTATTGGAAATTCTCTAGATGATAACTGCCTAAACAATGTTTTTACATGAACATCTTTCATCTGATTGAGAGGAAAAAGTGGAACAACCTGTTACACCTCAATGCCTCTCTGTCCAATTCCTCTTCCGCTCCATTCTCTGTACATCTCCTCTTTCCTCCCTTCTCTGTCCATCCACTCCCCTCTGTGTGCCCGTCTCCTGTTACCCATCACTCTCTGTTCATCTCCTCCTACCCCAATCCCTCTGTCCTTTATTTCCTTCACCCTCTATCAATCCCCTCCTCCCACCCTTTCTGTCCATCTCCTCTGGTCCCTCTCTATCCAGCTCCTCTGTCCCTTCTCCCTGCTCCTCTGTTCCCAATCCCTGTGTTCGTCTGTCTGGTCCCTCCCCCTCTTTGTCCATCCCTACCTGTCCTGCTCTCTCTCTATCCATCCATTCCTTGCCCTTCTCTCCGTCTGTCCCCTCCTCTGTCCATCTCAGCCTTCCCCCAGCCATGACCCTATGCACATGTAGCCCCTACACAACAGGTCAGTGAAGCAGGCTGATACTACTACAACACAACAAGCCTGTTGTGAAGTGCAGCCTATATGTCTTCTGCCGGAAAACCAATTCATGCCCCTGTCATGTAGGCTGCCCTGCAAAGTGTTTCAATAAGGTGGACCTGTACTGTTCCCACACAGCACACGTCTTGTGCCAGGCAGCCTATATGGTAGGGCTGAAAAAACACAATTTTGTCCATATCCCTGCTCCTACTTGAGCTAGGAAATTGTAAACACACAGTGCTGATACTCGCGAAGTTGACTGTGTGCCAGATGTGACTGAAGTCAATCCAGGGGTTTGGAAGGAGATCCTGGATGTACATAGATACAATATGCTTTATACACTGGTTATATACTAGTCAGTTACCCACAGCCTTGCCGCCATGTTCAATGCATATATTGCATACCTCTTCCTCCTCCTTTCTGTGTCCAACTCTTCCTCACTGCTCTTAGTGTCCACCTAATACTCCCTCATTTATCTGTTCTTCTGCTCCTCTCCCATCTCTTTATCCATCTCCACAACTCTCTTCCTATGTTGTCTCCTCATTTACCCCTCCCTCTGTCTGCCACTCAGCTCCTGCCCTCCCTATCGATCCATCAGTTTATCGCATATCTACTACTTTATTAATTATGTGACAGTGTATATATGTTTAAAAAAAACATCATCTATTACACCTGGGGTAGAGATAAGTAGTGGATATGAATACTATTTTGTAATTTTACGTATCTTGCCTGGTTCTGGTGTCCGGGGTTTTCTTCTAATAACATTCCAGGTCTCGTCAATTATATTCATGTTTATTTGTCATTCCCAAGTCCTTGATACATCCAATCTGATACATATTCTCTTTGATAATACAACAGCTGACCGAGAGAACTTTCCCAAACAAAAGTGATCACACAAGTACCAACTGACAGACTAAAACAGACAGTTCCACAGCACTGAACTGAACTGAACTGAACTGAACTGGTGCTGCATGGCAGCGTTCCCTATTTATACTTCACAAACAGTGAGTGTTTCTGATAGTCATTATTACAGTATCATGAAATTAATAGTTACAATTAAAATTTACAAATATACAAAAGGTTAACAATGAGAGTATGTACAAAATAAAATATTTTGTTACGTAAAATTTCAGGTTAGAAATTGTACAATTTAATCTTTAAAAGTAAATATGAGTTATTTACAATAATGCATTTTGTTAACATAAAAAATACAAATTAATTACCGCACAGAAAATGTTCCTAACATTTGCATTAGATATGCATAAGCTGTATGATTTTTCTACAACAGTAAAATTTCGAAATATGCATCCAAATGTAAGTAATGTAGTTAATTACGAGTGCTGACAATGATCAGTTGATTATTTTTTTAATGATATTAGCTTTGGTTTATAAATTTGGGTTTGAAGTTACGTGTTGCTAGAAATTACTTAATTTTAGCTTTGGTTCTACCTTTTTTGATTAAGTTACAATAACTTTTCCAAACAAAAATTTTGAGATCAATTTACAGTTCATTAATGAAAGGAATAATGATACTAATATTTATGTTTGCTTATTGTTCAATGAATTACATACTGATTATTATATTCGTGATTAAAAATTGATGGTTCATAGTTATTATTATGTTACACATTTACATATTATATAACTGTTAGTTGTTGTATTTAAATATCAGTCTTTGCTCAAAATAATATCATTACATCATAAATCACTCTTCCATAGTGTCTTAAATTTAATATATTTAATAACTGAAATGATCGATACCAGGCTACAGATTCTGGGTATCGACTATTATAGTAAAGCTGGGGGGGGGGGGGGGGGGGGGGGGGGCTGGTATGTTATAAGTTGTCACTCACCCTCTGAATATCCACACCATGTGTATTGGAATTCATTCCACCCTTGTCCCTCTGACCACCTCCTCTTTGCTCCCACTCTCTCTATTTGTTCATCACTGTGTGAGTGAGACTATGTCTTTCAAGCTGCCTTGCTGTCCATCCTTTCCTACACCATCTATGGCATCCATCCCACATCCCTAAACCCATTTCAGCTAATGTTGTCTATCCCATTTCTCCCTACCTCTGCCATTACCCTCTCCTCCCCCATCTTAATGTCTGTCTTCTTCTCCTCTCTCTCCATGTCCATCTTCCCCTCCTCTCTTCCATGTCTATGCCCTGCTTCTTCCTCTCCCTGCCCATCACCTGCTTCCCCTATCTCTGTCCATCTCCCCCTTCTCCTTCTCTCACTGTTCATTGCCTCCTCCCCATCTCCCATCTCTCTATATCTACCTTATCTACCTACATTTGCCACACCCTCCCTGTTCCTTTCCTTCTCCTCACCTCTCCCTATTTATCTCCACTCCCCCCCCCCCCCACTTGTTTCTATTCATCTCCTTTCTCCCCTTATCCCAATCCATCACCTCATACTTTCCCTATCCATTTCTCACCCTTTCCATTCCATACCTCCACCTTCTCCCCCTTCTGTCTATACCCTCTAGCCCCCTCTATCCATCTCCTCCACTATCCATTTCAGCCTACCCTAAGAGCCATCCCTGTCTGCATATGTAGACCATGCAAAATAGGTCAATAAAGTAGGCCAATGCTACTCCAACACAAAACACCTGGTGTTCAGGGCAGACTACACGTCAAGGGATTGCCCCTGATGTGTAGACTGCCCTACGAGGTGGGTTAATAAAGCACTGAAACTACTTCCACACAACACATTTGTCATCCATGCCAGCATAGATGGTGGGACCTGGAAAACAGTTTCTTTCACCAACCTGTAGTCAGTCCAGGAAAGCAGGTTGAATGTGATTTGGCAGATTGACACTGTTCCTACAAAATGCACCTGTCATGCAGGGTAGCTTATATGCCAGGGCTGGAAAAAAAAGTTTTTTCCCATATCTCCACTCCTGTAGGAGCTAGGATATTATAAACCCCACAGTGTTGAGGACTCATGAGGCCTGTTGTTTTGTGTCAACTTTATTTCAAATTGTTCTAGTGGTTTGGGAGGAGATCCCAAATATACACAAAAACACTTTGCTTTGTATGTATGACAGATGTAGACTAGACACTTCCCTGTGACTTCACTCATGTGTTCAACACATATATGCACACATTTCCTCCTCCCTCTCTCGTTCTGTCCATGTTCTCCTGCCCCCATCCCTCTGTCCATCTCCTCCTGCCCATCCTCTCTCTGCCACCTCCTGCCTCCTCCCTATGTCTCTCCCCTCCTTTTCCCTCCTCTCTGATCAAACCCTCCTTCACTTCTTTCTGTTCATGCACTCCCTCTTCCTATCCATCCCCTCATGCCCCCTCTCACTGTCCATCTCTTTCACTGCCTATCTCGAACATACCCAAGGCATACCCATCCATATGTGTAGCCCCCACACAACAGATCAATGGAGCAGGCCAATACTACTCCAATACAACATACCTGACATGTAGGGCAACATACATGTCGGGGCCTTGAAAATAGTTTCTTGATTCTTACATGTAGGCTTCCCTGCAAAGCAGCTGGACAAAGCAGGCCTGTACTACAATGTACCTGTCCTGCAGGGAATCCTGCACATCGGAGGCTGCAAGATGGTTTCTGCCCCTTGAAGTGTAAGCTGCCTTGCAAAGCAGCTCAATAGGGAAAGGCAATACTCTTCCCACAAAACATGACTGTTTTGCAGGGCAGCCTATATGAAAGGGGCTGAAAAGAAACACCTATTTGCCAGTATCTATGATTCTATTGGAGCTAGGAGGTTGTAAACCCCATAGTGTGGTTTGGGGATTTCCGCCGTCCACCTAACCTTCGTAACCTGTTAGTTCATCCCTATGAAATCCCCAAACCACCTTCCCTACCCTCTGGCTCCTATCCTTGTAACCGCCCCCGATGCAAAACCTGTCCCATGCACCCTCCCACCACTACCTACTCCAGTCCTGTAACCCGGAAGGTGTACACGATCAAAGGCAGAGCCACGTGTGAAAGCACCCACGTGATTTACCAACTGACCTGTCTACACTGTGACGCATTCTATGTGGGAATGACCAGCAACAAACTGTCCATTCGCATGAATGGACACAGGCAGACAGTGTTTGTTGGTAATGAGGATCACCCTGTGGCTAAACATGCCTTGGTGCACGGCCAGCACATCTTGGCACAGTGTTACACTGTCCGGGTTATCTGGATACTTCCCACCAACACCAACCTATCCGAACTCCGGAGATGGGAACTTGCCCTTCAGTATATCCTCTCTTCTCGTCATCCGCCAGGCCTCAATCTCCGCTAATTTCAAGTTGCCGCCACTCATACCTCACCTGTCTTTCAACAACTTCTTTGCCTCTACACTTCTGCCTCGACTGACATCTCTGCCCAAACTCTTTGTCTTTAAATATGTCTGCTTGTGTCTGTATGTGTGGATGGATATGTGCGTGTGTGCGAGTGTATACCTGTCCTTTTTTCCCCCTAAGGTAAGTCTTTCCGCTCCCGGGATTGGAATGACTCCTTACCCTCTCCTTTAAAACCCACTTCCTTTCGTCTTCCCCTCTCCTTCCCTCTTTCCTGATGAGGCAACAATTTGTTGCGAAAGCTTGAATTTTGTGTGTATGTTTGTGTTTGTTTGTGTGTCTATCGACCTGCCAGCGTTTTTGTTCGGTAAGTCACCTCATCTTTGTATTTATATGTAATTTTTCCCACGTGGAATGTTTCCTTCCATTATATATATATATATATATATATATATATATATATATATATATATATATTATTGGTGGTTTGCCCTTAAAGAGCGCATTAGGACTAAACTACATGGCCAGTTCCTTTTGCTGCCTTCCTTGTTGCCCAAACTTCCCTCATTCGCTCGCTGTGTTTCTGTTTCCAGTCCTCTGTCCATGCTTCTTGTCGGCTTTGTGTCTTCAGCTTTGTCTTGATTGCCTTTTTGGTTGCCCATATTTCTTTCATCTTCTGGCTGTGATCTTGCTTGCGTTCTTCTGTCCATTTTATGCCTGTTCATTTGTCACATTGTATCTCATGTAGTTTACTTTTCTTAATGATGTTTCTGAATTTTATTCTGTCGTTTATTGTGTCTGCTGTTATGTTGAGTTGGTTCAGGTCGTTTTCTACCTCTGCCACCCATTTGTTGTTTCTAGTGGTTACCCAGTCAAAGATCTGTTTGGTCAGCCTGTGTGATGGCATTCTGTATAGGTGTCCATAGAAGTGTAGTCTGCGTTTTCTAATCTTTTCTGTGATTGTTTCCGTATGTTTGTACAGTTTCTCTATAGGTTTCTTGATCCATATTCCATTGTTGTTAGTTGCGCCAAATATTTTCCTAAGTATTTTCCATTCTACTTTTTCTAATTGTCTAATGTGTGTATGCCCTAGGATTAGTGTGGTCTCTGCTGCATATAGTGCCTCGGGGAGCACCACTGTGTCATAATGACGTAATTTGGCTTTTTGTGAGATAGACTCCTTGTTGTAATGATTCCACACTACTTTGTATGCCTTGTCCAGTTTAGTCTTTCTTTCTTTGTTTGAGTCTCTGTTATGTCCACTCATTTGCAGTGTTTCACCGAGGTATTTGAAGTTTGCCGTTTTGTAAATCATGCCATACTTTGTGTTCAGAGATGAGAGTTTCTTTGTGCTCATAAACTGTGTCTTTTCCTAAGAGATCTGTAGTCCAGTTTTGGAAGCGATTTCGTGCAGTTTTTCAATAGCATCTTTTGTTTCCTTTATACCTATCGTGACAATCGCCAAATCATCTGCAAAAGCCAGGCTTTTAATCTGTAGGTTTATGACCTTATCTAACACCAGATTGAAAAGGAGAGGTGAGAGGCCATTGCCTTGTCGGACACCTGTGCGAATTTCAAAGGGCTCTGATATTTCCCCACAGAACTTTACTTTGGAGGTTGTGTTGGTTAAAGTTTGCTCTATGATAGCCCATGTTTTGTTGTCTACTTTGTATTCTGCTAGAATTTTGAAGAGAGTTTTCCGGTTGATAGAGTCGTACGCCTTTTTGAAGTCATCAAAGGTAATGATCAGGTTCTGTTTGTGTTGTAAAATAATTTTGAGGTTCCAAATTTGTTCCGCACAAGACCGCCCTTTATGGAAGCTTGCTTGGTATTTCCCAATCAAGTGGTCGGTCTGGCATTCTAGTCTGTTCAGTAAAGCTTTAGAGAGGATCTTGTATGTGACCGGTAGTAGGGATATTCCTCTGTAGTTGTTCAGGTCAGTCTTGTCACCTGTTTTGTGTAGTGGGTGTATCAGGGCAGTTTTCCAGTCGTCAGGAATTTTCATGGTCTTCCAGATGTCTTCCAAGATCCTGTGGATGTCTTTGGTGAGTTCTGGGTCTTGTAACTTCCAGATTTCCGCGATGATGCCATCTTCTCCTGGTGCTCTACGATTCTTGAGTGACTTGATTATTTCTTTAGCTTCTTCTAGAGTTGGAGGTTCACTATCTGGATTGTATGTGCTCATTTCTGTCATCATTTCTTCCATAAGGGGGTCCGTGTTGAGCAGTTTTTCAAAGTACTTTGCCAGAATGTCACAGTTGTTTTTGGTATTGGTTTCTAGGGTTCCATCCAGTCTTTTGAAGCACAAGTTGGGTGGTTGATATCCAGTCATATTTTCTCTGAACGTTCTGTAGAAGTTTCTTGTATTATTCTTCATGAAGTCCAATTCTATCTCTGTCAGTCGCCGTTTGTCATACTGTCGTTTTTCAATACGAATGATTTTGCTTGATTGCTTCTGTGTTTTCAAGAAGTTCATCCAATTCTCTTGGGATTTATGGCTACTAAATTTTTTTCATGCACTGATTCGTTGGTCAATAGCTTGGTCACATGTGTGGTTCCACCAACGGTGTTGCCGTGTGCATGGTACTTGTGCTAGTTTCATGGCCTCTCAGATTCTTCATGAAAGTTGTGTCCAGTATGTCGTTTTCTCCATTTTAATTTTGTGTAATATTTGTGTCTGGTTTAAAGTAACGTATTCTGGATATGGTCTAACAATTTTGTTCTTCTGGAGCTTTTTCTTGGGCAAAAGACGAATCCTGATCTGTAGTAGGTGGTGGTCTGAGTCGAAGTAGCCTTTACGGGTGTGTATGTTCAAAATTTCTTTTTGTGAGTCTGTCTGGGCTATTACATGGTTGATTTGTAGTTCTTGCTTTTCGCTGGGGAATTTCCATGTGGTAAGTTTTCGTGTTGGTTTCTTGAATTTTGTTGACATAATGGCGAGGTCGTGGCTTTTGCAAAAGTCTATCAGATGTTTTCCGTTTTTGTTAGTGTCCTTGTGTGGAGTATGTTTTCCTGTGATATGTCTGTATATCTTTTCTTTTCTGAGTTTAGCGTTGAAGTCCCCCAGTATTATTATGACTCTATGTGCAGGAATTTTTCTGATAGTTTCTTCCATTGTCGTCCAGAAGTCATCAATTTCGTCCGGGTTTTTCTTGTTGTAGTCATTAGTCGGTGCATGTGCGTTGATTATTGTGTAGGATTTATTGGCTGATTTCACTGTGATGGTGCTGATTCTTTCGTTTGGTGACGAAATTCAATTATGCTGTACATGATGGACCTGTGTACTGCAAATCCTGTGCCAAAAAGCCTTAGGTTTTTCAGTTGTCTCGATGGTTTTCCTTTGTATATTCTGAAATTCTCCGTGTTGAAATGGTCTTCATCTGTGAATCATGTTTCTTGCGGAGCACATATTTTGATTTGAAATTTTTCGAGAGTGTCTGTCAGTTGTTTCATCTTTCCTGTCTTCATCAGTGTGTTCACGTTGAGTGTGCCGATGTAGTGTTTGCGTTTGGTCTTGAGGGAGTTTGAGAAGCACCGATTCTTCTCATGATGTCCGTGAGCCCCCGGAATCTGATGCTCACGATGATCCCAGTCTATTGACTGGGGCCCGGGGTAATGAGATTTTTCTCGTTGTACCATCATGATGAAGATGTGACTTACCATACGAAAGCGCTGACAGGTCGATAGAAACACAAACAGACACATACATACCAACAAAATTCTAGCTTTCGCAACCAATGGTTGCTTCGTCAGGAAAGAGGGAAGGAGAGGGAAAGACGAAAGGATGTGGGTTTTAAGGGAGAGGGTAAGGAGTCATTTCAATCCCGGGAGCGGAAAGACTTACCTTAGGGGGAAAAAAGGACAGGTATACACTCGCACACACACACACACACATATCCATCCGCACATACACAGACACAAGCAGACATTTGTAAAGGCAAAGAGTTTGGGCAGAGATGTCAGTCGAGGCAGAAGTGAAGAGGCAAAGATGTTGTTGAAAGACAGGTGAGGTATGAGTGGCGGCAGCTTGAAATTAGCGGAGGTTGAGGCCTGGCGGATAACGAGAAGAGAGGATATACTGAAGGGAAAGTTCCCATCTCTGGAGTTCTGACAGGTTGGTGTTAGTGGGAAGTATCCAGATAACACGGATGGTGTAACACTGTGCCAAGATGTGCTGGCCGTGCACCAAGGCATGTTTAGCCGCAGGGTGATCCTTATTACCAACAAACACTGTCTGCCTGTGTCCATTCACGCGAATGGACAGTTTGTTGCTGGTCATTACCACATAGAAAGCTTCACAGTGTAGGCAGGTCAGTTGGTAAATCACACCTTCCGGGTTACAGGACTGGAGTAGGTGGTGGTGGGAGGGTGCATGGGACAGGTTTTATACCAGGGACGGTTACAAGCGTAGGAGCCAGAGGGTAGGGAAGGTGATTTGGGGATTTCATAGGGATGAACTAAGAGGTTACGAAGGTTAGGTGGATGGCGGAAAGACACTCTTGGTGGAGAGGGGAGGATTTCATGAAGGATGGATCTCATTTCAGGGCAGGATTTGAGGAAGTCGTATCCCTGCTGGAGAGCCACATTCAGAGTCTGATCCAGTCCCGGAAAGTATCCTGTCACAAGTGGGGGACTTTTGGGGTTCTTCTGTGGGAGGTTCTGGGTTTGAAGGGATGAGGAAGTGGCTCTGGTTATTTGCTTCTGTACCAGGTTGGGAGGGTAGTTGCGGGATGCGAAAGCTGTTTTCAAGTTGTTGGTGTAATGGTTCAGGGATTCCGGACTGGAGCAGATTCGTTTGCCACGAAGACCTAGGCTGTAGGGAAGGGACCGTTTGATGTGGAATGGGTGGCAGCTGTCATAATGGAGGTACTGTTGCTTGTTGGTGGGTTTGATGTGGACGGACATGTGAAGCTGGCCATTGGACAGATGGAGGTCAATATGGCATGGGATTTAGAGTAGGACCAGGTGAATCTGATGGAACCAAAGGAGTTGAGGTTTGAGAGGAAATTCTGGAGTTCTTCTTCACTGTGAGTCCAGATCATGAAGATGTCATCAATAAATCTGTACAGAATGAAGGCTACAAGCAGGGGAAAATCCTTTCATTTGTGGCGCTGATGAAATCGACACCAACATCAATATGCATTCATCTTTGGACTCTAAGCATTATCTTTGATTGTTCCGCCATGTTCAGTTCAGTTCTTTGTGATCTTTGTATGTGTTAAGGTTAATAAATGAACTATTGCTAAATGGGTATGATTATTGGTGCAACCAACCCGGTAAACCTCCTCACTGGTGATCCCGAGCTGTAACATCTTCCGTTTTCGCCATTTTACTGTGTCCATGACATCCGCGTCGGTTATTTTCTCATGTATTACATCGATGCAGCATTCGAACAATGACTTCGGCCCAGCACCTAACGCCAGATTTTGTGATCAACATGCATCATGTTGCGGGCGATGTACACCTGCCAGGACTGCAACATAATGCCTCTCACTCAATGATTCTGCCAGACGTTTTCGAGCCTGTGACAATAAGTGAGGTTAGGAGTGTGCATGACTTCGGCTATCAAATGCCTTTGTTCCTGCCACATGTGCCCACCCTCATCAACTGTGCAGTTACCTCTTACGGATCTCCATACAGTGGGGGACCAATGCCGATTTCTGCAAATGCTTCATCAGACAACCTACAACCACCAAGACAATGATTTGCCATGCCCCAATCCATGCAGTACCAAATGGATACCTGCCATGTGCCCAGAACTGCTTTGTTCACAGGTCTACCTCCTCAGCATCCGACCACGCCCACGCCTGCCTCGGTTCAGCATCAGCACATGCCTTGCTACTTTGATACCTCGGACTGCAACATGAACAATAACTTGTTATCTGTGCCTGACCTCCATCTGCATCCCACTGCTATGCCTCAGTGTTTTGTGCCATGAAATTCACCTTATCCGCACACCGTTTTGAGTGGAGTGACTATGAACAGTGAACATTCACACATTCCATCCTACGTTCGACATCATTTCCCACACTGTGCTTCTGGACAGCCCGCACCTCTGCAGCCTCCCTGCAACTCAGGCGGCCCCAGATCTGATCACACATTGATCTTTCTGCGGACTAACACGTGTTCTCAAACTTTAAACTTTTTCTCACCTGTCACCCCCACGCCGGCTCCAGTCGAGCTTCCACTACCGTTCTTGGCACATCTCAGTGCCTCATCAGCATCGGTCTTCTGCGATGCATCAATCTGAACACACCCACATGGCACATGTTCAGAGACTATTGTTGACTAAATGCACGACCAATTATGGACACCTACTCCATACCCAACTGTGCCGACTTTACCAGTTCCATCGCAGGTGCGACCACGTTCTCTGTCATTGATTGCAAATGGGCCTACCACCAGATCCCCATGGCACCTGAAGGCATCGAGAAGACAGCAATCACCACCCCGATTGGGTTATTTCAGTTTTGATTCATGCCCTTCTGTCTGAAAAATGCAACCCAGACCTGTCAACGCTTCATCAACGAAGTGCTATTCGACCTAAAACTCTGCTTTGCATATCTTGATGACATTCTTGTGTTCAGCTCCTCCATCAAGAACAACATTTGACATGTGCAAACTATTATGAACACTCTCACGGGAGCAAGAATCAAGACCAACCAGGACAAATTGCAGCTACATCAGCCTGCTGTCACTTTTCTTGGTTTTCGGGTCTCTGTCGACAGCATTTAAACCGCCCCCTGAGAAAGTACAAAGAATACTAAACCTACCCAGACCTTCATCATTCAAAGAGCTCCAGCGCTTTCTGGGGACAGTTAATTATTATCACCGACATCTACCTCGGGCTGCGGAGATTCAGGCTCCACTGACTTATGCCTTGGCAGGCACCAAGGCTTCTGAATCTCGGTCCGTTCCATGGACCCCTGCTATGACTGACTCTTTCACTGCCCTCAAAAATCTTCTCGCTGAGGCCTGCACCATTGTGCATCCTCATCCCAATGCGCAGATTTTCATCACCATAGACATGAGTGATACTGCCATCGGCGCTGTCCTTAGCCAGACTATTGACGGCCAAACTTCGCCTCTGCAGTTCTTCTCGCACAAGCTCACCAATGCACAATGGAAATATTCCATGTTTGACAGGGAGTTGCTCGCGGTCTACAAAGCGATTAAGCATTTTAAGACTGATGTTGAGGGACGCCCTTTCTATGTTTTAATGGACCACAAATCCCTGGCTGCAGCCATTACAAATCCGCCAGCTGACCTGCCTCCTCACTGCTTCAGATACATGGACTTCACATCTCAATTCACCACCGATGTCAGACACATAAAGGGTGCTGACAATATAGTTGCTGATTTCCTTTCATGAGTCAACGCTGTCCATCCACTGTTAGACCTCTCTGAACTGCCTAACCTCCAACCCTCCAACGACGAAACACAAAACCTGATTTCAGACTCTACGTCTTCACTACAATTTGTCCGCACCACCTTCCCTGGCATTTCTGGTGAGATCTGTTGTGACGACAGGAGTCATGGATATCACATTTCTGATGTCCAGCTATCATCACGACTAACCTGGGCAGACAATTTGAGTCAGCCCCGTTCAACAGGATTTGTAACATTTGCGGCATCCAGCGCATCTGTACCACAGCATATCACCCGCAAAGTAACGGGCTATTGAGTGCTGGAACTGCACTTTCAAGGCGGCTCTTCAATGCCATGACTCTCTATGGATAGAGGCCCTTTCCCTTGTGCTACTCGGCATTCGTGCCATCTATAAGGAAGGCCTCAAAGGCACAATAGCCGAGTTCGTATAGGGCCAGAACATTGTTCTCCCTGGCGTACTTGTGAGCCCTCCCTCTTCTCTCCCTCAGTCTGACTTACCTTCCTTCATGGACCACGTCAGACACCACTTCATCAACCTCCATATCTCTCTGCCCGCTAGCCATTCCCATCCTAAGGTTCACGTCCTGAAATCTCTGGAGAGTTGCGAGTACATCATGCTCCGAGATGACACTGTCTGTGCTCCCCTCGAACCTCCATATACTGGTCCGTACCAAGTTCTCCAGCACTCAGCCAACACCTATGACATCCAGATGAAAGATTCAGCTGTTACAGTCTCTCTCAACAGGCATAAGCCTGCTCATGTCGAGCCTTCTTCTACCCCCCTCCAGGTCACGACCACGTCACTCACTGTTGTGGCTCACGACGCTCCGACCACTCCCTCCAAGTCGGACTTACTCACTCGATCGAGTGACTTCCAGCTCCAATCATCGAGCTCTCCTCCGACGTTGCCCTCTATTCCAGTCTCATGCACTCCATTGAGTGACCACATGCCCTCACCGCCGGGCCCTTCGCCGGTCCCTACGACCTCTCCACCATCGCCTGCCTCACCCTGTTGAGGTTTCTCATGCCCCCCCCCCCCCCCCCCCTCCTCTTGAATGCGCCCTCGTGCCCTCGCTCGAGGTGTTTGTGCCTGTCCCTCCAGACATAATCCATGACATCTCAATAATACTGTGCGATTATACACTGTTCGTCGTGTGTTTCTCTTCATCCAGTGCTCATGACACAACCTCCGCCATTTACTGCCACCTGGTGAAATGTGTTCCCCTCCTGCCCGACGTCGACCCGGACATGCTTTGTGTGTTCACCACACCCATCGGAGACATCGTCATTGTCGCTCCGTTCCACCCGCAAACCGCCGGCCTGCCTGTCGCTGCATGACCAGCACACCCAGTACGATGCCCGGCTCACTTCTACGACTTCCAGGTTCAGTGGCCGAACCTTCCTTCATGACATCTATCCCCCCCCCTCCACCCCACGCTGTTGAGCTGACTGTGGTCCACCTCTCACGGACCACCCCTGACAAAGCCATAGTCACCCCCCCCTCCCCGACCTCTCAAGAGTACTCTGTGCTGCAGGGGGAGGGGGATCGCTATCGCCAATCAAATCAACACCAACATTGATGTGCATTCATCTTTGTTCAGTTCAGTTCTTTGTGATCCTTGTATGTGTTAAGGTTAATAAATGAACTATTGCTAAATGGGTGTGATTATTGGTGCAACCAACCTGGTAATCCTACTCACATTAATTGCTTAGGAAAATCTGTTACATGTTAAGAATGTCTGACTCACCACCCAGGTGCACATTCCATGGAAGGTAGCACATATACAGAGGATGCATAAGCAATGGTTATGAGCCAGACAGTATGGAGTGCACACATTTGTTATTGCACGAAATGAAGATTTGATTAAAGCTATGTACACACTAGTCTTTGTTGTTTACTGATTCCTGGCTGATGTATTATTTTATTTGTATCATGCCAGAATTTTTGCTATTAGTACTGAATGATCTCATTGAAAAGCCTGTTAGTAATTGTATACTGTGAAGTGCAGTGATCATAAATATTTTTGCAGAATGTACAAAGAATATTTATGCTCAGCAGTTCCCATACTTCGTTTACACAGTGACAGAATAACCAAGACAACATGATTCTTATTTTTAATTGATTGCAGTGCATCTTTCCCTTTTTTACTTATTAATTGTTGCATGTAGTGGGAAGAATTGTTCACTCTTAGGACTGATGCAAACATGGAATTGTTTATCATCTGTCATAGAAATTTGGACCAGGATAACTTTTGTACTGATATTCTTGTAATATCATGGGATTCTTATTTATTATAGTGTATGCTACCAGGAAATCCAGGAAAGATGCAGAAATTTTTTCATCCACAGAAAATCCAGGAAAAGCATGGCACATTTTTAGAAGTCTAAGAATTTTTCATTGTTTAAATTTCTGTAATTTTGACTGATAAGAACTGGTACTTTAACAAAGAATTTTATACAGTAGCTCTCAACTTCAGAATAATACTGCAGCAATAAGACATAAATGAGAGAATAACATCAAAATAAAGCTTTAGTTGCAAAGAAAATGTGCGATTAGCAACAACAAAACAGAACACTGTTAAGACATGTGTGCAGTTGTGCTATAGAAAGAGGGTACCAGCCACCAATCAACACCCTCTCCCTTCATTCCTATGGTACAAGACTCTACAGTGGCAATGAGCATACTACAGTGGCAACAAGGATAATTCAGTGCCAATCAAAAATTTTGCTTGCTTCTCTTGTGCTTTAGCTTGCAGGGGAATCGTGTTTCTATTTTGTTGTTGTGTTCTTTCATGTATTACAGGAGGAGAGTCACAGAACTAATCAGATTTCTCTTTTCAGAGGCTTTGCTTGCTTTTTTTGCTATAATGTATTTGTTTAAACCATGGCTACCCTGCCCCCTCCATGCCTTGCCCCCACACCACAGCCACAGACAGCCAATGTGATGGATCTAACATGGGATTTTCAGTTTCATAACCAACAAATTGCTGCTTTGCTAATGACAGTACAACAACTACTAGCTGCACAAGCTGTGTCAGCTGTATAACCGACCAGCCCAACAAGTGCCACTGACCAACATACCACCATTCCATAGTTTAATGACACAGAAGAGGAATGGCTCAAATACCTGGCTCAGTTCCAAGCACATTGTCAAGTTCATCGTGCTGAAAGTACTGTAAAGTTAGAATACTTCCTATTGATTAAAGAGTCCCCAGTGTTCAGGTTAATACAAAAACTATTCCCAACTGTGTCTCCCCAAAAACTCAGCTATGACCAAATAATTGCTGCATTAACTCAATATTATGACCAGCAAGTCCAAGTAGCGGTAGCTAGATATCAATTCTTTTGCTTGCAGGAAAGCCAGAACAGATGTACCACCAGTGGTACACAGAATTAATGGGCATGACTAGTAAGTTTAAATTTAAGTGTATTGATGCAATAAAATTCAATGTCTCAGATAGCAAAATATGAGAACAGCTCCTAAAGTACTCTGATCCATCACTTCCTCAAGCATTGCAAAACTTAGAGCAATTTGATTCAGATGCCATAGTGGCCGATAAGTTTGACCAGGTCCTGATTTGTCAGGGTGAGTTGCGTCTTGCTTACAACCACCCTGAGTAGCTACAACAACAAGCAGGTACACAGCCATGTGGACAGCCACATAGACAGGTAAACAGAACTATGAACTTAGTGAAGTGTTGCCCTAGATGCTTTGCTTTAAAAGCCAGGATTGCTTATCATGTAAGGCAACATGTTAAATTTGTGAAAAAAGAGCCCATGTCCAAGCGGTTTATTTGTAATGGCACAAAAACACCAATTTTTCCTGCTCCCAGAAAAAACAGGCTCATGCGCATCCAGTGGATGCTTTGTTTTCAAAACCTACAACAGGTTCTCGCAAAAGTAAGATTAAGGTTGTGCCTCCTCACCCTATTGCTGTGCAACAACTTTCAAACAAATGACTTGCCTCATTACAAACTGCTGGACATTGTGTGAACTTTCAGTTTGACACTGGTGCCTCAGTAACTTTGCTTAATCATGCAATGTACAAACAGTTTGGCTCACCATGCCTTTCTAAATCTAGCAAGCACTTCACTGCTTACAATGGACAGGAAATTCTAGTGTTTGGACATTGTAGTTTGCCTGCCACTTACAAATCTCACACTAGGACAGTGAATTTTACTGTGTTGCAATCAAGAGACAGTGAGAACATATTTGGCTTAGATGGCTATGACTTGTTTGGTCTTAGCATCCAAGACAATGTACTTTCTGTATCCAAATTTGCACAAAAAGATAGTGTCATTAGCTTGCTTAAAGAATTTCCTGAACTATTTTCAGAAGGAATGGTAAAAGCTAATAATTTTAGGTGCATGTTTCATTGAAAGACAATGAGCCTAAGTTTTTCTTGGCCCGTCCGATGCCACTTGCTTTAAGGGACAAATTAGTCAGTGAATTCAAAGAATTGCAAAATAATGGTGTAATTGGTCCCATTCATGCTAGT
Organism: Schistocerca piceifrons; assembly: GCF_021461385.2. Classification (NCBI taxonomy): domain Eukaryota; kingdom Metazoa; phylum Arthropoda; class Insecta; order Orthoptera; family Acrididae; genus Schistocerca; species Schistocerca piceifrons. Next base: position 137,773,894 of record NC_060140.1, read on the forward strand.
CAATGGGCAACTCCTCTAGTTTTGTTGCCTTATCTTTCTGGTCACATTCACATTTGTCTTGACTTCAAGTCTACAGTAGCCAACGGCCTTGCCACAGTGGTAACGTCGGTTCCCGTCAGATCACCGAAGTTAAGAGCTGTCGGCCTGGGCTAGCACTTGGATGGGTGACCATCCAGTCTGCCGAGTGCTGTTGGCATGTGGGGTGCACTCAGCCCTTGTGAGGTAAACTGAGAAGCTACTTGATTGAGAAGTGGTACCTCCGATCTCGTAAACTGACATACTGCCGGGAGAGCGATGTGCTGAGCACATGCCCCTCCATATCCGCATCCAGTGACTCCTACGGGCTGAGGATGACATGGCAGCTGGTTGGTACCATTGGGGCTTCATGGCCTGTTTGGATGGAGTTTAGTTTTAGTTTAGTTCAAGCCTACAGTCAACCCACATTACCTTGTCCGGAGAAACTCATGGATAGGCTTGGTGCAAGACGGTACTTTTCTAAGTTAGATTTGTGTGATGCCTACATGCAAATTCCATTGGATGAAGAATCACAGAAAGTGTTTGTTGTAAATACACACTTAAGACTTTTCAAGTATTTGCATTTGCCCTTCGATAGTGCTTCTGCACCCGCCATTTTTCAGTGTTATCTGGAACAGCTGGCTACTAAAGTGCCATTTTGTTCAAAGTACCATAATGATATTTTCATCTCATGTTGTACACCACAGGAATCCATTGCCAATTTGTGTGTTGTCAGAAGCAGGGTTCAAGTGTCATCTCGAAAAATGTGACTCTTTGCAAACTGAACTACAGTACTTAGCTCATGTGATAAACAGTCAGGATGTGCACACCCTCCAGTCTCCTTTGTTTGCAATCTGTGATCTGCCTGTTGCTCACAATGTATCTGAACTGCCATGCTAGTCAACGGGCAACTCCTCTTGTTTTGTAGACTAATCCTTCTGGTCACATTCACATTTGTCTTGATTTCAAGTCTACAATATGTGCTTATTCCCAAAGTGTTGCAAAGAAATGTGTTGCAATTGCTCTACCAAGGACATTGGGAAATTCTTCACACTAAACAGTTTGCATGCCAGCACTGTACTTCAAAGACATGGATGCCCACATTGAAGAATGTCACAGTGTTGCACATGCATGGAAAACCAATCTGCTCCACCACAGACACTCTCTGCTTGGCCTAAGACTCGATCACCATAGCAACAAGTGCACATTGGCTTTGCAGGACCATTTTGGTACATTCTATGGCTCATAGTGGTAGACTCTTTTAGCAGGTTTCCATTTGTGGTGCCTATGGCTTCTACTTCATGTCCTCCATATTTTGCATAGAAGGTTTGCCAGAAGTACTTGTGTCAAACAATGAACCACAGTTCACTTTACCTGATTTTGAACAGTTTTGTGAACAAAACGGCATTCATCATCTAACAAGTAGTCCATGTCACCTCCAGTCCAGCAGAGAATCAGAATGCTTTATATGCAGTATCAAACAACAGATGGCCAAGCATTGTGCCACCCACACACGCAAACAGGGCCTCCTATCACTCTCACCCAAGAGATGGACCATGACCGGCAGAACTTCTGTATGGCCACTGCCATCCAGATGCTGCTACACATGATACACCCACTATAGCATCCAGTGCCACCAATGATTTGCTAGTATCACTCTGTGCTACGCAATCTTGTTCTTTTCAGGAATTATGGCAACCATGGGTGCTAGGAAAAGAGGCAGGATCCAGTAACATATTGGCTCTTTCATTTACTTGATTGCAGGTTCCGATGGTTTGTAGTGCCACCAACAGAACCAAGTTAGTACGTGTCATTTGCCCCATGATTCTACTGCTTTTCTCCCCTGGATTCACAGCTTCACAGGACCACGCAGCCTTCACAGCCACCCGCGAGGGACCAGGGCACCCCAAGAGGAGTGGATGGATGATGTGCCCTCCCCCCGCCATTCCCACTCACCGAACCGATGGATGTGGACCCATCATCTCCATAGCTGTCATCACCCCAGGACATGCCCTAGGCCTGGACATGTGCTGTGGTAGCAATTTTCTGGAGGATGTTCTTATTGCCTCCCAACCCAGATGGTGGGGTATGGTCAGGTGTACGCCATCCTCAACAGTCACTGCTCCCGGCTCATCTCTACATCCAGCATCCTGCCTCCCTCCCCGTTGTCATTCACATCCTCCCTACACAACAATGGTGTAGCATTTGAGGGGGGAAGAATATGCTGGTGTAAGCTGTCGCCAGCACACAGGTTGGCAAAGATGTAGTAGGAAGATTGGTATAGGTGCTGGATCAAGAATGCCTATCGGGAGAGAGGCCAAAGACCGACTCACAAGCAACATGCCATCAATGCCCTCTCAACTGTAAGTATTTAGATTGCTGCTGTGGACTGGAGGGCTCTGTCTCAGTCCCTGTCACTAGCACAGTCACTCAGTCAGTAGCTCAGTCATTGGCGCACTAACTGGCATCCTAGTTTGTCATCTGTCATTCATCGCATAGCAGGACTTGTACTTCACCAGCAGTGAGGTTAACGTGGACTATTAGTGAAGATATAGTACCACAACACATGGACTCTTAAAGTTAAGTAGCTTCCTGTTTATGTAAATAAAGAACCCTGTTAATACATGTGTGCAGTTGTGTTATAGAAAGAGGAGATCAGCCACCAATCAACATCCTCTCCCTTCATTCCTATGGTACAAGACACTACAGTGGTGACATGGATACTACAGGTTCACAGAGTACAAATTATGCAGTAACAATGGCATAAACATATAATTTTCCTTTTTAAAAAAATGTGAGATGAGTTCTTGAGGAATTTCACATGTAATTGGTTTTTATATGGAAAAGCCAAAATGCCTTGTGGAACATGTATTAAGCCAGGTAACTTTTTAACTGTTCAGTTCACAGACATGAAATTCACAATCATGTTTGTCAGAAATATTCAGCTGCTGCAATTTAAGCTGTGCTCATAGGATCCTGCCTAACCACACCCTCAGAAGAAAAGAGCAAAAAAAATGTATGACCAGTATTAGATATGAAAGAATACCTTTTCTTGTATTTATACAGGATCCATATTAATATAAACCATTAAATTTTCATATTTGTTTGTTCACACTACTTAACAGTGATGTTGTTATTGGCTGACTACATCACATGACATATGCTCTGAATATCTGCTGTCAGTGGCTGGTGAGATCAGATCACACGACATGAACTATGATTGGCTGAAAAAGGTGCATTACATTCTTGATTTCAGTGCTTCAGAAGCTAGCATACTATATTTGGTGGAATTAATATTTACACTTTTGTAATACCAAAATATACAGCGTACATGTTGCTGCACATTAAAGATCTTGTTGCTGGGTTTCAATTTCTAAAGTGCCAGGAAGTTCTATGGCAGTATATAAAGCCTTTAATGTTCAAAAAATTTATATGTTTTACAAGTCTGAGGGAAAGTATACTGTCACTTAACATAGAAGAAATGTAGTTTCATGTGGGCTATAGTGTATTTTCACCTGGAAAAAGTTTAATTTTAACTGGGAAATAGGGAAATATTTGGGATTTGTTTTTGTTCATGTATATGCCCATATTTGGCCCTAATAAACTGGTTTACCTGAAAAAAATTAAAATCTTTAAAAATACATTCAGGAAGTGATGATTAGAACTTTTGCAATCAAACCCAGTGATTCAGTGCAATAGAAGAACAATATCAATGTTCAATGATCAGTGTGCACAGTGAAGGGGTGACCTTTGACTGTGCACATGAACTATTTTTCAGCTTTATTCTCAGACAAGAACTCTGTTTAGAAAGGTAGTTTAGAACACTGCTTTTTGTCAGCTTGTTTGAGAAAAAAAGTATGTTTCCCAATATCTGTTGATGTGTTGATGTAGAACTTCACACACAAAACAGTTTGAAGTAACTGAGAAGTACTGTTCTCAAAGGCTCATGAAATGTTAATGTGTCACATCATAGAGTATTTTCCTGTATTTGGACCAACACAAAATAGGACTAATTGGGGTTATTGAATATACATCCAAAACCAGCACAAATGGTCTTAGGTTTTTTTGACTCAAGGCTGAGCATTATGGAAATCAAAAACCTGAATTGACAGATGCTTGAGGATGGATGTCAATTATCCTGTGAAAGCCTACTTACAAATCTTCAAAAACCAGTATTAAGTGAATCATCATAGAGTTTAATACAGCCCCTATGTGATGCTGTTATAGAGACTGCAAAGGCAAAATAAGACTAATCTCAGAATGCAGAGAAACAAATAGTAGCTGTTAGTCCTGTGGACTACATGTGAATGGACAGAAAGAAAAATGTGGTTCAGTGGAAAGAACCATTTGTTATGTGCTTAACAGTGGTTTGCGTAGCTTGGGTGTAGATGTAATTGTAGAGAATCTAATACTCATTTTTTTTTACCACATATATATGTGTGTGTGTGTTAGTTTTACCTATATATAAGCTCCTTTACTTTGTGCTATGTGTAACAGCAACAGCTTTGCTAATTTTAAATACATTTTAACATTATTGGTGTGACAAATATGTTAATAGAGCTGTAAAACAAATTACATAATTTTAATGTGTTATCATTAGCTAACTTAATTTTGAAACGTTATATACTATTTCCTTCTTTTCCAGGGTAATATTGAAGATTTGTACATTCCATGCTTAAGCAGAAAATCACGTTCACCCATCTATCTGAAAATCATATGTACTGTTGAGAGCCTCCATGTTACTTTTGAGCTTCCTACAGCCTACGATTATGCAAGACAACAGTTTATGGGAAACAGTAAATTCAGCTATATTCCTTGGTTTAGTGGCAGCATTCTTCAACCAAGAGAAACTGAATTTTGTTTTTTAGGCACCTCTAAGGATGAAATATTATATGATGGTGACTTAACAGACAAAAATATGTACCACACTTCTAAAAGAAGGATGTCAAGCCAGACACATGATTCTTTTCCTCAACTTCATGAAAAATCAAAACATAGATCAACGTTAACAGAACTTAAAGGGAATGAAACTTACAAAAAAAAGATATCAGAGTTTAACTATGTTGAAGTCCCTAGAATCTCACAGTCTACTTACTTAAATGAAAATGACTCCTGTATTATTTTTCCTACCATATTTCCAAGCATAGAATTTGAGCCAAATATTCTTTTACCAGTCTATGAACCAAAAGTAAAACACAGATCATCTTTAAAAACCATTGAAGACAGAAAAATTAAATATAGTGAGCGTTCCAGGAGGGGAGAGTTGCAAAGGAAAAAAAGTGTTACACTATCTGAGAAGGAAATTAAGACCATGTTTGATGGATTTTCAAGAGGTGTCAAGAAAAAGAAGAAATTCCTAAAACGTTCACAGGAGGAACTAGTTCGTAGAGCAGAACTTGAACAACTGAAATATATATACAGAACTACATCTGATAGTTTCATAGTCATGGTTCCATTACAGCATTGCCAAGACCTACACTTGACTTCTGCAAAAATGTTACCAGTCAGTGAAGAAATTATGCCTGTCAGATACAAATCATATTCAAGAACCTACCTGGGTGAAAATATTACATCATCACACTCTGGTGTGCCCTCAAAAGAAACAGAGCATGAATGTACATTTATTAATGTAGATGAAAAAGACCATTCTTCCATTACATTAGATGCTTATTCAAGCATATCATTGATAAGTTCAACCACTAATGAGAGCAGCTCAGTCACTGAAGAAACATCAAGCAGAACTGCCATAGAAGATATTGTTGTTGAGAAGAAATCTATTTTTCCGTTTTTACAGAATCTTATATTAGATGCAATACCTTCAAGAAACGTTATTGAGCTACAAAATATTCCCTGCTCTCAAGGTAAATGTTAAATAACACATAATTTTTTATTTATTTAGTACTGTCTGAGAAAATAATAATATGTAGAAATAGATCACTTTTGAACAGTGTTATCCACAATACTGGTTATACTTATAACAAAATATAGCTTTACATTCACAGGGTAACCAAGGTTATGTTCATTGTATCTGTGAATGGAGGTACAACAAATAACAAAAGGCATGAGTAAACAACACAGTTTATTTCTCCATAAAAAAATGAGCACTGCAGTGGGGATAATGGATAGCAAAGTCCATGGATGAATCCTTAGGTTGGGGTGCCATGTGGTAGAAATCCCAAAAAAGTCCAGTACCAGACAGAGTAGAAGTCCAGACATTGTTGACCCGAATGGTGAGACATCAAGGCAGAAGTGACAGCATAGTTCAGGCCTAGACTACTGGAGCATGGTGCCACATGTGCTTACAGAGTGCCAGTAGTGTATGACTGTGCCCACTGTCAGTCAGTCTCCTTTGGCACAGCACAGTGCTATTGGAACAATGTTGGTAAGTAGCTATTTTATAAGGCTACACCAGCCAGAGTTGCTATGAGGCAAACTATGTGGAGGATCTGTGACTGGGCTGTACAGCTGAACAGTGCTGTGCATGAGCCAGAAACTGCTGGCCCCAAATACCTCACCATGGTGGTGTACTGTGAAAGTGCCTTGATGGCAATGGAGAGGCCCAGGCCAGAGGCAGGATGATGATGTCAGACCAAGGGCTGGGGACAGACATAGCTGACGTGCATTCCAACATTTGCTGCTCCAGCCCCTGGAAAAACTGGAGGCAGACTGCACCTCCTGGCTGTCATGATGTGAGCAATCTCCCAATGGTGTTCATGAGTCCAGATCCATAGACATCTCAGGAGACAATGGGAAAGATGATGGTATCTGTGGTTGTGATGGGAGGAAATGTGGCATCTCTGGCATTGCTCACAATGGAGCAGGCGTCCTGCACTGCAACAATGGAGGCTGAAGTGCTGGGGAATGTAGCAGCTCAGGCTGTGGCAGCAGACAGTGTGATGTACAGGGCCAAGTTGACCCAGAACTGATGACTGCAGCTGTGGTGACTGTGGCCACAGGATGGGAAACCTGCAGGCACTGCTGGGTAGCCAGTACAAAATTCATCTTGGGCGATAGCTGGGAGAAAATGCATCTGCTTGAACATGCCGTGGGAACAAAATGTCTGCAGCAGGATGAGTAATTGTGTGAGACAACTAGTTTTATTGTTAGTGATGATAGTGTTCCAATTTGTCCTGAATAACATATGTTGCTCTGTCCAAAGGTCTGAGTATAATCCTGGATTCTCAAGAGTGACCACTGTTAAACACCCTGAAATACACCCTGGCAGTGGTAAGGAATTTTGAGGGATACTAAAGAACACTTTAGGATTATGGAGGATGGAGAGGATATAGTATAGTCCTGTGAGGCCTGTAATGCAGAAGCTCAGTTGACAATTTATCTCCCTGAGGTGTATGCGTTATGTTGATGAGGACAGGAGTGGAGCATTTTCTTTGGAGTCTTACTTCTTGGTTTCAACATTTGCACCATGATGGTATGCACAAAGCATTCTGCTCCACCATTAGATTGTGGTGGGATGGATGTTGATCTGGGTGATGCCTTTGTCTTTACAGAAAGAAGCAAATTCTGTTGAAGTCAGTTGTGGAACATTATCTGATATAATGGTAGTTGGTAATCTTTCTTGAAAAAATATAGTTGCTAAGGATAGTATTGTGCTGGCCAGTGTTGTGGAATTCATAGTGGCCACAAAAAGGTATTTGGGAAAAGTGTCTACAACAATAATTAATTTCAAATCCCAAAATAGCCCTGCAAAATCTAGGTGAAAAAATTGTCATCTGTAAAGATACTGGTGGAAATTGGAGATACCATAGATGATTGATTTCTTCTCTAATTTAATGTAATTCAACTGAGATTTGTTAAGCAGTTTCGATGTGAAAGTAGTTAAACAGTCTGTGGGGCTGATTTTGTGGGACAGCACCACCCCAATCCTGTAGGATGTGGCATCCTCTGTGAGGACCACAGGTTTTGCTGGATCAATGTAGATGAGGCATTTGTCACTAAAAAAGATGTTTTTGAATGTCTGGAAAGCCATTTCAAGCTGAGTCAATAAGATGAAAGGAATTCTTTTCTGCCTGAGAGCATTTAACGGTGCAGCAGTCTAAGCAGCATTAGGTATGAACTGAAGGTAATACAAAATCTCACTGAGGACAGCCTGGAACTTGATGGGTTTTTTTGGGGAAAGATACATATGAATAGCCTCCAAGTCTTTGGCAATACCACAAACTGTGTGGAGTGTACAATGTGACCAAGATGTTCTATTTGGGTACAGAAAAAATTGCATTTCTTCTTATTACATCTCAGTCCTGCATCAGTGAGGGTTTGAAAGAAGCTTTCTATGTTTTTGGAGGTGGTTATCTGGGGTACTGTTGGAGATGATGATGTCATCCAGATAATTGGAGCAGGAAGTGACCTTTGATGTCTGTTGCTCTAAAAACCACTGGAAGATGGCCAGAGAAGAAGTGCTGCTAAAAAGGAGATGCTGGAATAGAGGAGCCCAGTGTCAGTGTTGATGACGAGGAAGGAATTGGTCATGTCATCAGTGAGAATAGCAGACAGGCATCCCTGAGATCTTTCTTTGAGAAGAAAACACTCCCTTATGATTTATCCAATAACTATTTGGGGTGAGGAGGTGGGTATGAATTCATGAAAGACTGTGCATTGACTGTGGACTTAAAATCTGTGCAAAGGCAGAGATATCTATTGGGTTTTCTGGCAAGGATGAGGGATGATGCCCATCAGCTGGTGGAGGTGGACATGGTAGCACTCAGATCTTTAATCTGTCCCAGCTCTGCCACAACCTCCACCAAAACTGTATGGGGGATATCTTGTGCTTTGATGAATCATGGCCGTGCAGTTTCTTTCAAGGTAATGTGGGTGGAAAAGTTTCTTGCCTTACCCAGAGAGTCTTCAAGAATCTGACTGTATGTGTCACATAGATTCACAATGTGGACATAGGGGATGTGGGATATAATCATAGACATATTTCCATGCTTTTGAGACCAAAAATATCAAAGATGTTGAGGGCAAAAATGTTAGAACTGTCATAAAAATGAAGCACCATGAATGGAATTGAGTTGATGGCAGATTTGTACTGCATCTGGAGAATACATGTGCTGAGGATGGGAATATGACCCCTGCTGTGTGTGGTAAGGTCCTGTGTTGGAGCTTCAAGCTGTGGGTAGCCAAGTTTTTTTGAATGTGCATCTACTGCTCAATGTAATGGAAGGCCCAGAATCCAGTTGGAATGTGGCATCCCAATTCAGAAAGCACAGATGAATGAAAAGTTTCTCCCACACACTAAGAATGCTAGGGGTTGTGAACAACCTGTGATGTTTTGTTCATAGTGGAAATGCTGTAGGAGGTTTGGAACGGTAAAACCTTGTCAGAAATTAAATGGTTCAGGAGCACCACATCATTGACATAAACCTGATGGATGTCTATTACTTTAGGACAGTGGTTGGCTATGTTAATAGATTGGTCCAGTAATTTCTTTGAGCAAACGTTGTCATATGACTAATCTTTTTGCAATACAGACATTTGGTTTGGTGAAAGTGATAAGTGTCTCTGTATTGGTGAATGTAGAATTTAGGAAAAAATTGCAGTTTGCTACCACAGCTTGTGGTCTCACGGTAGCATTCTTCCTTCCCGAGCACAAAGTCCTGGGTTCAATTTCCAGTGGGGCCAGGGATTTTCACCTGCCTCAAGATGACTGGGTGTTGTTGTGTCATCTTCATCATCATCATTCATCCCCATTACAGTCAGAGGAAGGCAATGGCAAACCACCTCCACTAGAACCTTGCCTAGTACGGCTGTGCGGCTCTCCCACATCGTTCCCCTATGCTCTGTCAAGGAGTATGGGACTTCATACATACATACATGCCATTAGGTGGCTTCCCCAGACATGCCATAGGTTGTTTATGGTGCCTGGAAGAACCATTGACTTCATGTTGCAAAGACTGACAGTGTCAACAGCAGGTACCATAGGTGGTGACATTCCACCTCTATGGTCTCAAACAATTCTTATGCCTCAATTATATGAATGACAGCCTCAAGAGTGGATCCAACAGCTTAAGGACTTCCACCTCAAGTCTGGAATCAGTAACATTTTGAACTATAGTGTCCTACATTATGGCACCAACTTATTAGAGACTGCCGATACATTCAAATTTTCAGGTGTTGGCCATGCTTCATAAATCCATGAGCCATTGCTTATATAACTGTACAGGTTGCCACTTCATCCAAAAGAATTTATACCATTCAGTGGTGATTAACCCCAGGAGTCTAAATGTTTATCTAACACTGCAATGATTCAGACAGAGTATAGGTAAAAAGCTTGACAAAAATGTGTAAAGTGTCTGTGTCAACTCAAGAAAGAAAATTATGATTTTTGAACATCACCTACAATGTGGTAGGCTGCAAAGTGTTGAAACTGCTGCAGCTTGTATTTGACCCACTCCTCTGTGGCAGCATTCAATTTGCTGACTGGGACTGATGGGTGTCTGCTGCTCTTGTCATTAGCCTTTTAAACGTGTTGAACCATGGTGTGCTGCAAGAACTCTTGGTTCTCCCAGTTCCACTGTGTCCATCAGATGTGTGAATTGCATCACTTAAAACTTAAGAAGATCTTGTAAGGACACAGATCCTCTTGCTGTGTGGTAGACATGGTGCCATGTAGCAAAACAGATTGCCCTTGCTGGGTGGCAGAAATGACAAAAAAAGAATAAGCAACAAGTTCTGTCTAGATGCATGGAAGAAAAACAACCAAAATGGAACTCCCGTAAAATTCAGATGCCATTCACTCTTGAAACCAAAAAGGGCACAAAACATCCTCCACCAGAGGTGACAGAGGATTGCTACTGCTGCACCAGCCATATAGTTGTGGAGATAGTTCTGCTACAGCTAACTGAAACTAAAACAGGAAGGCTCTGTCAGCACTAATTTGTTGTATCCATGAGTGGAGGTACAATAAATAAGTGCTTGAGTAAACAACACTGTTTTATTCTCCACAAATGAAGACAGAAACATACATAATCTCATTGGCTGGGCTGAGTGATGCAGTGGGGATAGCAAGTAGCATGAAGCCCATGGATGAATCTGTAGATTGGGTTTCTGTGTAGTAAAAATCCCTAGGAAGCCCAGTATCAGGCAGAGTAGAGGTCCAGACAAGGTTAATCCAGGTGGTGAGACATTGAGGCAGCTGCAACAGCATAATCCAGGCCAAGATTGCTGGAGTGTGGTGTGATGTGCACTAATACAGCCCCAATGGCATATGATTATGCTTATTGTCAGTGAGTCTGCTTTGGCGTGGCACAATGCGATTGGAGCAGTGTCAGTGTGCTATTTTGTGAAGGTACGCCAGATAGTGTTGTTATGATACCACACAGATGAAGTATGTGCAGAGCCTGCACCTTTACTGTCTAGCTGAGCAGCTCTGTGTGTGAGCTAGAAACTATTGACCATGGACTGTGTGACATGTGACCTGCAGCTGTGTGGCAGCAGGCACATAGTGCAGACATTGATGATACCACAATATTGTTATGATTTAGCTATTGTAGTGTTACATATCACTCCTGAAGTGGAATGTGTAATTTTATGTCTGCCCTTCTGATGAATGATACACATGAACAGTAAAACAGTATAACAAAGTATTATATCCGAGAGCATGACTATTGTGAGATTTTATTATTTATTTTCATGTGGTGAGTCTTGTTGAGGAATGACACATATCTTCAAGATGGGATGGTGGTAACAGTAGCTTAGTGAGAGGAAGTAACTATGTGGGCATTATATGTACACTGCATGTATTTTTGGTCCACACTGGAGTAGTGTACTAGTCCCAGATAAATGTCAAAATGAACAATGACTGCATCTACTTTGGAAGGCACAAAAATATTGTATTGTACACACATTCCTATTTCTGATTTTTAATCATGATGTTGTTGTAATGTGCTCAGTACTATTATGTAGCTGAAAGTACCCATAATTGGAAAATTCTTGTATTGACTTAGAAGAATGCATTGCAATATACATATGAGAACCACTGTTTTCTTAATTTAAAGAAAAAAGGGTGGTATGATCAATCATTGTCTTCCAACATAAACTGCAGACTCAGAAGAAGATGTCTAAGCTTCTTAGTATCTACAACCTATCAAGAAATTAATGACTAGCAGAATAATATTTTTAGTTATCAGTGCTTGAGAAAATTCTAAACTTCAAGAATGAGCAATAAGATCTTTATATTCTGGAGCTGGAAAGAAAGCCAGTGCGCACTCAATATGTCTGCTAGGGTGCTAGGGGGTCTCATCTGGGATGTCGAGGCAACCTTACAAGCAGCTACTGAATGTGTGGTGTGCATGGGTTTTAAGGCCGTCCTCAGTTCATACAGGAGGCCGATGGAAGTGTTGAAGACTGTTGGCCTTACTTCTGGGGTGCAAGCATAGCTCACAATTTGCAGTGTTGTTTCCAGGATTCATCAGGGTCCTTTGATTTGGCGCTGAGTGGAGGGTTTCTGACAAATGATTCATTGACTCTGTGATGGTCTTAGCAGCAGATTTCTAGACCTGGATTATCAGTTGTGGATTTGTGGGACTCCCCTTGATAGGTCAGAGGAGTACTACACAAAGGAAGTAGAGTACTTATGGAGTGCACATTTTTTTTAAGGGTAGGCGGTAGTTTGAGGTGCTCTGATGAACACTTGGTAGTCAATACACAGCAAGAGAAGAGAGACTGCATTTAGAGTACAGACACTTTGACTGTCAAAAGTTTATCAGTAAATTGTCAGAGTATTCATAATAGTGCTGAATTTACTGCCCTCCAAAAATGGATCTCATGCTCAAATTGTTCTTGGTATTGAGAGCAGCTGAAACTCGAGATGGAAAGCTCTGAGATATTTGGAAAGTCATGGAACATATATTGAAAGGAAAGATTAGAGGCCATAGGAGGGGGAGTGTTCATTGCAGTTGACAAAAACATTGTCTCTATTGAGGTCAGAGTTGAGTGCGGCAGTGAAGTTATCTGGTCATGTGCAACAGGTGTATGTAAAGCCAAGTTAATTATTGGATATTTTTACTGGCCATCCTGTTCTGCTGTGACAGTTCTAGAGTCATTCAAAGAATGTCTATGGCCAGTAGAGCATGAATACCCAGGTTATGGATTGTTAGTTGGAAATGAATTTAACATAAAAAGGATAGGCTGAAATGTCTATGGATTCATTGCAGGCGATACAGACAGACAGTCATGCAGAGTACTTTTGAACAAATTTTCTGAAAAATGTCTTGAGCCACTAGTGTGTCAGCCCACACACAACAGAAATATCTTAGACTTCATAGCTACATATAGGCTAGACCTTATCAATTACGTCAATATATAAATGAGGATTACTGATCATGATGTCATTATAGCAAATATGGTTACGAAAGGTAATAATTCAGTCAAGAAGGCTAGGAGAGTATTTTTACTAGAAAGAGCAGATAAGCAGTTGTTAGTATCTTGCTTGGACAGTGAATTGAATTGACATCACTTAGTTCCAGTTAGATGGACATAGAGATATTTTGAGCAAAGTTTAAGGAGATTGTAAACCATGGTCTAAAGAATTTATGTGCCTAGTAAGTGGATTAAGGATGGAAAAGACCCACAATGGTTTAGTAATGAGATACAGAAACTGCAGAGGAAGCAGAGGTTATTTCACTCTCAGTTCAAAAGATAACACACAAATGACAACAAGCAAAAGTTATTAGAGATTTGAAGCATACAACTACTACCAGCGCCATACCTTTGCAAAAGATGTGGAGAGAACCTGAGAAAATTCTGGTCCTATGTAAAACACTGTAACAAGGCATCTCAGACCACACAGATACCCCCGCAGCAACTGGTCTGGTGTGACAGTTGAAGATTGCAAAACAAAAGCCAAAGTTTTAAATTTCATGTTCAAGAAATGGGTCACACAGGAGAATCATACAAACATACCATCATTTGACAATTGAACCAACTCCCTTACGGATGACATAGAAATAAGCATCCCTGACATAGAGAAACAACTGAAGGAGTTGAAAACAAATAAGCCACCATGTCTATATTGAATCCCAATTCAGTTTTTCAAAGAGTACTCTATGGTATTGGCTCCTTACTTAGCTTGTATTTATCAAGAATCTCTTGCCCAGTGCAAACCCCCAAGAAAGTGACTCCTGTGTATAAGAATGGCAAAAGAATGGACCAATAAAATTACAGACCAATATTCTTAAAATTGGTTTGGTGCAGAATCTTTGAATGTATTCTCAGTTTGAATATAATAAATTTTCTTGTGATTGAGAAGCTTATGTCCACAAATCAGCTTGGTTTTAGAGAGCATCGCTTGTGCAAAACTTAGCTTGCCTTTTCTCACATCATTTACTGTGAACTATGGATGAAAGGCAATAGGTAGACTCCATATTTCTAGAGTGTCAGAAAGTGTTTGACACGGTACCCCACTGTAAGCTGTTAAAGGAGTTACAAGCATATGGAATAGGTTCACAGATATGGGAGTGGTTTAAAGACTTCTCAAGTTATAGAACCCAGTATGTTGTCCTTGATGGTGAATGACAAGGATGTATATACATTAATGATTTGATGGATAGGATGGCCAGCAGTCTCTGGTTGTTTGCTGATGATGCTATGGTGTATGGTAAGGAATCATGGTTGAGTGACTGTAGGATGATATGACATTACTTAGACAAAATTTCTAGTTGGTGTGATGAATGGCAGCTAGCTCTGAATGTTGAAAAATGTAAGTTAATATGGATGAATAGGACAAACAAACCTGTAATGGTTGGATACAGCATTAGTAGTGTTCTGCCTGACACAGTCACATTGTTTAAAAATCTGGGTGTAATATTGCAAAGTGATATGAAATGGAATGAGCATGTGAAGATTGTGGTAGGAAGGTGAATGGTCAACTTTGGTTTCTTGGGAGAATTCTGGAAAAGTGTGGTTCATCTGTAAAGGAGACTCCATATAGGATGCTAGTGTGACCTGTTCTTGAGTACTGCCCAAATGTTTGGGATCTGTACAAGGCCAGATTAAAGGAAGACACTGAAGCAATTTAGAGGTGGGCTGCTAGATTTGTTACCGGTACATTCAAACAACATACGAGTGTTAACAGAGATGCTTCATAAACTCAGATGGGAATCCCTGGAGGGATGGTGACTTTCTTTTTGAGGAAAACATTTTAGAAAATGTTGAGAATTGGGATTTGATGCTGGCTACAGAACGATTCTGTTGCTCCAAGAAATTAGGGCTCATATAGAAGCATATGGACAGTCATTTTTCCATCATTCTATTTGTGAGTGGAACAGGAAAGAAAATGACAAGTAGTGGTATTGGGTACCCACCACCATTTGCCATAAGATGGATTATGCAGATACAAATAAAAATGTTTTATTCCACCTTTGAGCATATTTACATGCAATTGGTGTCATCAGTGTTAACACAATAATCATAAAAATAATAATAACATAAACTTGAACAAATGTCATTAACTACAATATAATAATTCAAGAGGGGTACAATACATATTGATGCAAATGTCAATAACAGTGATACATTTCCTAACAGATCAATTACAAGATGAATGAACTACAAAGTTGAGTGAATGACAAATAAATAATCAAACAGGTAATTAACAATAAGTACATGAAACAGTAATAAAATAGTTGCACAGTGTGGCATATGTATAGTTTGTAGTTAATTTATTATTCATTCTCATAAGGAAAGTGAGTCATTTGTCACAAACTCAAGGAACTTTTGAGCAAAGTAAATTATTTTACTTTTCAGCCACCTTGAAAGACTAGTTTTAAATTTATTTACTGGCACTGTGTAGGCATTTTCATGTCATTTGTTCAAGTAGACTGGACCAAGACATTTGTAATTACATGTCTTTGCAAGCCTAGCAAATGACATATTAATTGCATGTCCACTTCTTATGTTATGCTCATGAACTGTCCTCCTTAAGCAAAATTTACTGAGATTCTCTTTAATGAAGACAAGGCAGTTGTAAATATGCAGGCCTGGCACTCTCATTATATCTAGTTTCTGAAAATAATCTTGATATGATTCATATTGGCTAAGTCCTGCTATGCACCTTATGGCTTTCTTTTGCAATTTAAACACTAATTTTGAGCCTACAGAATTACCCCATAATACTATCCCATAACTGAGGTGGGACTGGATGAATGCAAAATATGCATATAACATAAGTTCTTTATTGACACTGCTCCTCAGCTTATACAGCAGATAGATGACACATACCAATTTACCACACAACTTCCCTGTGTGGGTATGACCGCTGAGCTTTTGATCTATATGAAATCCTAATAATTTTACTATTTTCAGGATTGCCACAAGTTTCCCCAAGTGATATTCCCTAATATTTCCCTGATTTTGAGACAATTTTTAGCATTTTTCCCTAAAATACAAAGGGTAAATAAAGGCATAAGTAAAACAATGTAAGGACTTATGTATTTCTAAACATCTCAGCAAAAATACTAACATCAACATCTTCTGTAGTGAACTGTTTTCAGACCGTGAAAGCAAGCCAAATGGTATATATGTTTCATTAAGACCACTGAAGTTATTTTATTTCCAGAGAATGAAACACATTTGGTGACAAAATACACATTTTGTTGAAATTGCAAGACATTTAAAATACCTTCACTGCTTTCAGAAATAACCTTAGAAAAAAGTAGGCCTCTTGAAAGAAATGTATAAGGTGGGGAAGAGTTGTGTAACCCACCACTATAGGTGACCATCAATAAAATTTTGGTTCTACTATGTTCATTACTGTTGGTGTCCACAGCTCGTGGTCTTGCGGTAGCGTTCTCGCTTCCCGCGCATGGGGTCCCGGGTTCGATTCCTGCTGGGGTCAGGGATTTTCTCTGCCTTGAGATGACTGGGTGTTGTGTGTCTTTCATCAACATTTCATCCTCATTCACTCGCAAGTCGGTGTTAAAGAACTTGTGGCGCGGCGGCCAAACCGCCCCGTGAGGGGTCTCCCGGCCACCAATGCCATACGCTCATTATTATTACTGTTGGTTATTACCCACTGTGTTAAGTCTATTATTCTGCAGGTATTGTGTGATTTTTCTTTCAAGAAATACCTGAGTATATAGAGTACAAACAGCCAGAAACTGCCACAATTTTCTTCTTCTTATCATCCATACTTTCTTATATACAAACTACTTTTGAAGTGCCAAAATGTATTAGAATAAATAATATGTCTATAAAATGCCGCACTGTACAATGTACTTGTGGTGAAACAGTCACAATTCCTCAAATCCAGTGTCCATGGCCTCTGGCCTGCTGAGGAGCACAGCAGTCCTGGGTCCATGAAAATCCACCGCATTACACCACCACAGATAGACCCAGCCTGTGGGCAGATCAGTGAGACTAGATCTTACAGGCAGAGCCTGCACATTAGTGGAAAACTATGGGCTTGAGATCGGCAGGCCTAGTCTGTTAGATATACCTGCAGAAATGGCCTATGATTTTGGCCCATCATGGAAGTCCACTTGTGTGGCCAACTATACACATGTTACAGATGCCATGTTGATGAAATGTGACTGCGGTGATCACCCATGCAACAGATAAGTTGTGCAAATGCTATGAGAAACGATACTAATGAGGATAGGTAGTAACTCACCATAAAGATGATCGCTGAGCCACAGACAGACATGTAGAAGATCACACTCTCACAACTAAATTTTTGGGCATAGCCTTTGTCAGAAAACAGGAGTGCACACACATTCACACAATCAGTTAGACACAGTTCATGCACACATGACCATTGTGTCAGGCTGCTGCATCAACAATTTCTGAGAATCATATCCAAACAAACCACTCCTCATGACTCCCTGCCTCTCATCGGCAGTTACTAAGCTAGCAGCAAGTAGTGATGGCAGCACTGACTGGAAGCTGAAGGGAGGGGTGGGAAGGGGAGAAGCAGTAAGAATGAGAGGGTAGGAAAGCGGCACATGTACTCAGTTGCATTCAGCCAGTGATGATGCATGACATCTCAGTAAACATCTCAGTAAACAAACAATTTCATGCTACTGAGACAAAAACGAGATTTTTCCATTGCTTTTCAAATTTCCCTGATACATTTGAAATTCTCTGATATTCCCTGATTTACAGAACTCGTGGCAATCCTGTGTTTTGTTGTTATGACTGGGAGCATTCAGACTGAATGCATTAGCTTCAGTTTTCCTATCATTCTTCTGCAGTACATTTGCCACAAAGCAAGTAGTGCATCTCTCCATTCCCACTGCCATGCTGTGTTGTACATTTTGAAGGCTGGTATCACACGTGATGAGTGTTGTGTCATCAGCATATAGCACTGCATCACATGGTACAATTGCAGGTAAATCATTGACATATATAATGAAAAGGAAAGGTCCAAGAACTGATCCTTGAGGTACACCCTTTAAAACTGCAAGACATTCTGACATTTGATTATTTACCTTAACTAACTGTTTTTGATTGTCCAAGTAAGATTATATTCAGCATAGAGCATTCTCTCATACTCCATAGTGAAGAGCCTTTTTATGAGAATATTGTTGGAGACCATATCAAAAGCTTTCCTGAGGTCCAACAGTATCACACAGATAATATCTTTATTTCCAAAACAGTTGTATATTTTTGCTACCATACTGTCAATTGCTTTGACTGTAGAAAGGCTGGACCTGAAACCATACTATGAGGTGTTAAGTATATCATTATGTTCAAAATATTGACTCATCTGTTTATGCATGCAGTATTCTATTATTTCTGATATTAAGGGCATAAGTGATATGGGCCGATAGTTATCTGGAGATGCTCTGTCTCCTTTATTATGTACTGATTTAACTACAGATATTTTTAAACATTCTGAATAATTGCCTTCATTTAAAATTTTGTTGATTTTAGTCAGTGGTGCTATAATTTGATTTCTGATATATCTAATAAAATAATTTGAGAGACCATAGCAATCCTCTGCTCCAGAATTACTGAGCTTAGCCACTGATTCATTGACCATCTCCTCAGTTACATGAATCCAGTGAAAGCTGCCTATCTGCTTACTGTTCATTTCTGGCAACAGTGTCTCTGCCTTACTCACATCCTCCATTATTCTGTTATCTGACTGAGGACTGGCAAAATGTGCATTTAGAATATCTGGTTGAATTGGTGTCCAGTATATTTTATCATCACAGTTTATTTCTGTTTTAATAATTTCTCATGCAGTTTTGCATTTATTCACTGAGTTCTGTGTATATGTATCATTTGCTTTGCACTTAGCTGCCTTGATTTCAGACCTGTAAATCTTTTTCACTTCCATATACATTTCCTTGTTAGCATTATTGTGCTTAGACCTATCATGCTAGAGTAGCATTATGATTATTATTCTACTTAGATGTAGGTATGTCAGTTTTTTAGATTTTGTGTTTTGGTGTAACGATTTTGCTTCGATATTTTCTTGTAGTGTTTAGGATAACATGCTTCAAAATTTTCACTTAACAGTTCTAAAAATTTGTTGGTAGATTCATTTGTACCTGCAGTGGTTATTATTTTATCCCATTTTATTAAATTCAATTTATTTATCAACTTGTTTAGTTTTGATTCATTAATTGGTCTTATAATTTATCTACAGTCTGCAGAAGTTTCAGTTGCTTTACTGTTAAGAGTTTGTCTGAGCCATAGCCCCTCATGATTTGAAATTGCTAGTTCAGTTGTTGGAGTCTCTTTTGTTTAGATGAAAATTAAACATTATGTTATCTAGACGTACTTACTGTCTTGTGGGTTTGTCATTTACACAACTGTAGTTAAGGGGTCTTAATGTATTCAGCAAGTGACCAACATTTCTATTCTTAAACCTAATGTCTACATTGATATCACCAAATATTAGTATTCTGTAATCTTTGTATTTGAGTAGCAAGAATATCAATTTCTCCAGAAGCTCCACAAACAGGTCTTCATTGTGTTTCGGGAGGCGGCATACTGAAGCTGTTATAATTTCCTGTTTAGGCAACATTATGTGTGCAGTTTCAAATTTTGCTTCTATACATAGTCCACTTGTATTTATAATTTCATAGATTAGGTTCACACTATTTTTAACATACACAGATACACAAAGATGTTTAATACTTTTTCTACAGTAGCTGGTTGCCAATTCATATCCAAATGGTACACTTAATTTTAGTTCCTCATTGCTAAGCTAGTGTTCATTTATTGAAATAACAGTGCAGTTTAGTTTTACCAGCCAATACTGAAGTTTGTTCTTAAGAGACTGCACATTAACATGTTAGAACATTACACCTGTACTTATGTTACTGTGTTTTTCCTGTAGTGACTCCTATTACTTCTGCCAGTACTGAAGTCACATTTTCTGTTATTAGTGTTGAATCTTCTCTTGTTGCCTGCGTTTCTAATTGTAATGACTCTAGTGCTGCTGCTGCCAATGGTGACTGTGGCTCTGCTGCTGTTGCCAATGGTGGTTGTGGCTCTGCTGTTGACTGAGATGATGATGATGTTGCTTCTTTGGTTGTTGCTGCTGCTTCCAATAATAGTTTTGTTTTGTTAATGCTGATTTAGCTGCTGCTGGTGTTGGTTCTACTGAAGTAGCAGTAACTGCTGCAGTTGGTGATGGCTGCTGTGCTATTGTTTGTTGTTGGCATCCTACAGTTGATTCTGCTATTTTATACACATCATTTATTATTTTGCTGGCTGTGGTCAGCATTTCCAGAGTTTTATAGCTGGGAAGTCTCTTACCCTTTCCACTTATGTGCATTCCGTGCTATGTGAAACTTTCTGTGTGCAGGTAGTCAACACGTAGAACTGAGTGTTTTGATACCTTTTGCAGATCTCCTCAAACAGTCTGTTGGCCCTAATTTCTCTATTTACACACAAGTCTTTCATAAGGTCATATCTATGTGGTATTCCAATGATGATCATATTTTTGCTCTTATCACAGTCCAATACTACCTTCAGATTTTGGACAGCACTAGGCAAATCATTCCTATAAACATCGTTGGCACCTCGTTTGCATTTGGTGAAGTTCCAGCTGTTATGGTATGTTTTTTTGTGATTTCTAACATAGGTGTTCCTCGTTTCACATAAATGCAAGAGTTTGTACTATGTTCTTCATGTAAAATTTTTGCTAGTCCATGACCATGACTGTCAGTGTGTATGGTTACAAAAGGTTTCTGTGCTATCTTTCTAGTTCATATTTGTATATTTAGCACTACTTGTGTTTGTAATTACATTTGCATACATTTCTTCTGCTCTTGTTTTTGTCTCTAGGACACTAAAACTGTTTTTTGGTGGCATTTGCAACACATTTTTGCTGCATTTTCTGCAGGTGTACATTTTAGGCCTAATAAACTCACCATAACTTCTGTTTGGCATAATCTGCGATGTACTTGCACTCTTACATCACTGTAGATGGTTTCAAATCCTTTTGAAGCTGGATTATATCGCAGATGTTTCAAATCCTTTTGAATCTTGATTATATCATCACATAGTATGTTAACCATTTTTTTTTGTTGCTATTTCACTAAGTATTTCATTTTTATTTTGGGAGATGAGCACTGTCACTTGTACTGACATGTGGATCTACTTGCACTTTTCTTCTGATGCTTTTTATTAAAATATGACATGGCATGTACATATTATCATATGCCGCAATGCATTTCTTGCATAAAGAACACACATACACACATTTTCTTTCATTATATGCGGAGCTCATGACTTATGTATCTTCAACGGCCACATTATTTCACGTCAATAATGAAGTAGATGCAGATTTAGATTTAGCCTCAGAGACAAGACCAAAAGCTATTTATTGCTGGAAGAGATTAAAGAAATGGAACACCTAGAAGAACAATAAGTAAATAAAATTATTTAACAAGACTTGTGCATTTTGATTGAAAATTTATTGGAAAAGATATGGCTGTCCTTGATAATCCAGGAAGTAACAAACTGTCAAGAAAAATTTGCAAAGCTAAATACACCCACTCAGTCAATTTTTTAGAATGAATATCTTGCCAATAAAACATAATTAAAGTTACCATCATATGGAGTGAATGAAGATGGTTTTGAGATGCTTTTTACTGAACGTTGCATAGGTTTTGTTAGATTGCATTGTTTCTTGAGAAGTGATGGGCTATATGTCTAACAAATAAAATATTCTAAAAACAGAAAGTCTATGTTTACCTATATATGCCTAAGAGAAAGTGTCTGAAATCACCCCATGGATAAGGGTGTATTTTAAATCTTTTTCAAAGTTACAAAGTATATGAGGGGAACTCAGAAATAAATTGACCTTTTTTTTTTTAAAAAAAATGTACACTCTTCACATTTAATTTTAGTGACTTTTAACACATCTTAAGTATATCCATCACTACAAATAAGTGAGAAGTATTGAGGTAATGAATTGTGACAGCCCACCGTGCAGCCATGCAAATGCTAGAACTACTATCGCGGCTGACACATCATTCTTAGCACACATATGCAGATTTACCGTTAGCTGAAAGCTCAGCAATGGTGCGGTGTGCACTGGACCTGTGAAGACAAAGCAAGAACCAGTACGAACCAGTCATCAGAACGAACCAGACTCATTACATGAAGAGCTGTCCTGACTAGCTGTGAAGCACGTGGGTTGAGCAATCTTGGACCCCCCACACGTACATGTGTACGCCGCTGTTCTGGCCATGTGATCCATTCGTGTGGTTTAGCCAGGTGGAGGCAGTGTTTTATAGCTACAATGTGACTTGCAAGCTCATGAAATTTGGTGACATTGTAAGACAGCTCGACCAGAACATCGCTGTGGAAGTGTGAGACATTATCACTACCTCACCAACACTGTCCTCATATAAGTGGCTGAACGATGGACTAATCCACCATATTTCATCATTGCAGGAACAACGGGTACATCAGCTGTTGCAACATCAAGAATGTGGCAACAGGAGGCCCTCGCAGTTCCTGCACCATCTCCGGGTACTGGCGCATACTGATATGGTCCCGGATTCACTATTATATGCCATCTGGGTGCGCAGTCTGCCAACGCAAGTACGAGCAGTGCGTCCCAGCCCTTGGTGGAGTTGGATGGCGTAGTGGACCTGGCCGACAGAGTCCTCAATGCATTCACAATGGCACCAAACACCGCCGCCTCTGCAGCATGTGCCACTGTAGAACCAGCACCAACACTTGGCTCACATCGAAATGCTGTCCCTGGCCACGCAGCAGTGGACGCCAAGCTCCACACAGAAGTATGTGACTTGACTGCCCAGGTGGCATCACTAACCATGTAGGTTGAACACTTGGTGCATTCACTGCCAGAGTGCAGCAGGAACGGCAGCAACAGCTGTTCCAGCTTTGGATGACATGACCCGAACCACAGTAGCTGGCCTGGTGGTACATCACCGACATTTGAGCTGATGCCCGACTTCTAGTGCTGGTACCACGCCCGCTTTGGCAATGATGTGACAAACTGCCAGCTGCCGTGCTTGCACCCAAATGCCAACCACAGCTGGAATTAGACACACCCAGCTGCAGTGCCATATCAAGTTGTCTCTACATGGCAGAGCAGGATGACAGTGTCAGGTACTTAGTAGACATGGGCTCTGCCCTGTCTATATACCTGTGATCTCTGCTCAGGGACAAAAGATCGGCTGAGGAACTGTCACTGACTGCACCTAACAATTCTGCAATAAAAATGTGTGCCACATACTTGCATGGATATTTACTGTTGCAGATGTCAATGAGTCAATCCTGGGCATGCGCTTTCTGGTGCACTTCAATTTTCTAGCCAACGTAGCAAACGCCCAGCTGATCGACTCTATAACCAGGTTGAAGATAGTGGGACAGTGGCAACATGCTGCCTTCTTCAACATAAAACCAGTGCAGGCTCTGGTCCCTATGCCTAGATACTAGACCAATTTCTGGAATTGACTCAACTGCCTGGCGCACTGAAAGAGGTCAAACATTCCATGGTACACCACATATTAACCACAATCGGTCCACCCACCTCAAGCCAATCATTTTGCATTGCCCCCAATTGGCTCGCCATAGCTAAGGCTGAATTCAAGGCTATGATGGTGACAACGCATTATCTGCCCATCAAGCAGTCCCTGGTCTCGCTCGAAGAAAGGACAATAAGTGGCATCCATGCAGCAACTACCATTTGCTAAACATGTGAATGGTGCCAGACCACTACCTGTTACCACACTTGCAGGACATCAGCCACCCACTGGCGGGGGCAGTACTGTAAAGAAAGATTGACTGTGTGAAAGAGTTCACACAGATCCCCGTGGCACCTGAGAACATTCCATAAACGCCAATAGCGACACTCTTCAGATTGTTTGAGAGCTTCTTTATGAGTTTCGAACTCCAAAATTCACTCCAGACTTGGCAGCATTTGATGGACAGTGAGCTATGAGGCCTACCGTGGTGCTTTGTGTACCTTGACGACATCCTGGTGTTATCAAGGTCACCTGATCTCTGCTGCTAACACCCAGCAACAATTTCACAGCGTCTCAGCGAAGCCGGAATCGTCATCAAACTGGCAAAGTGCATGTTTGGAGTCACTGAGATAGAATTCCTTGGACACCTCGTCAACCTCAGTGGCTGGAAACCACTTCCCAAAAAGGTACGAGCAATTGTGGAAAAGTCTTGCACACATACGTACAAGGAATTACGTCGTTACCTGGGGGTGCTGTATTTTTTCTGATGTCACACATCAAACGCCGCTGCCATCCATGAACCTCTGACTGCAGTCCTACAAGGCTCAACAGCCAAAGGGAAGACTCCTGTTCCCTGGATGGACGCACTGGAAAAATGTTTCAACGATTCATAACGTGCCCTTACAGAAGCGACGCTACTCATGCACCTAGTGCACGACGTGGAGATAGCCATCATAGTAGACACCAGTCAGACAGCTATAGGAACGGTGTTACAACATGTTGGCTTCCTCTCAAGGAAGCTCTCAGAATCGCAGTGCCTTTGGAGCGCTTATGACCATGAGCTACTAGTGATATTTGAGGCTGTGAAACACTTCCTCCCATCTGTTGAAGCACGTGTTCCCTGAACAATCACCATAAATGTTTACCACACCAGTTTTGGCAGCTGGAGTACATCTCGCAGCTCTCTACAGACATCCACCACATCTCTCGCATTGACAACATTGTGACCAACTGCCTATCTCATGTGTGTGCTGTCATCTCTCCCCCTGTGAACTTTGAGGATGTACAGATGTACAGGAGAGAGATGATGAACAAAATAGCCTCTGCCATGATGCCTCCAGCAGCCTACAACTCGAACTGGTTCCTGTCCCTAGCTCAGATTGCAAGATCTGGTGCAACACTTCGACAGGCACACAGCAGCCATTTGACTGTATGCATGGACTCTCACACCTCGGTGTCAACAGCACTACATCTCGTGGCCACACGTTTAGTCTGATCAGGGATGCAGGATGACTGCTGTCAGTGGGCATGCACCTACATTGCATGCCAGCATACCAAGGTTGGCAGACACACCCATGCACCCATCGGCACATTCCCCCATGCGACACGATGCTTCACACATGCTCACATGGACATCATGGGTCCTCTTCCCACATCCCATGGCAAGCACTACCTGCTGACCTTGGTAGACCGTTTTACAAGCTGGCCAGAAGTGACGCTGATTGCAGACATCACTACCGAGACAGTCGCCACCACCTTCGTCGAAATGTGGGTGGCCCGCTTCAGCTTCCCCAGTCATATGACCAATGACCACAGCCACCAGTTCAACTGTGCGCTGTTCACACACATCGCCCAACTGTGTGGAGTGCAGCTGCAAAAATCAACAAGCTACCATCCGGCGTCCAATGGCATGATAGAGAGGCTCCACAGGATGCTAAGAACTGCCTTAACTTGCTGTGACACAACTTGGACAGAGGCACTTCCCCTGGTACTGCTCAGCCTATGAGGTACTTCCAAGGAGAAAATTGGCACTTCATCTGCTGACCTCATGCACTGGCAGTCACTGGCTATTCCAGGAGACTTCATGCAGTAAGCGCCACTGCCACATGATCGTACCACCCTACAACTGGCAGAATGTTTATGCGCACACATGGCTGGCCTCCAACCGAACGCGCCAATGTGGCATGGTACAGGCAAAGTGTTTGTGCATGCCAGCCTGCAATGCTGCAGCCACATCATGTTGCGCACTGATGCCGCACAGCCACCACTTTGATCTGGGACCTCGGAACGGGACTGCGTCATAGCCTGCGGCGACAGAATGCTGGAGCTCAAGGTCAACGGCAAGCCGATGAAGGTCACCATCGATCACGTCAAAGCAGCTTATGTTTTGCCCACTCCAAATGTTGCACACTTCTACGACCCCGGGGAAGATATAACTGCCAATGAAGCTTCCTGTGCCACCAGCACGGCAGCACCCATACCCGTCACCTACAACAACACACAGGCACTGCTAGCTGTCATCTTGCTGCCAGCTGTCACCATGCTGCCACGTGCACCTCACCCCACCCTGCATGGCCAGCTGGTGCAGCAGCCTGAAGTGCCCCCACCACAGCCACCAACAGACTATGTCACATGCTCTGGCCGGTGCGTCTGTTTCAAACACCCATGCTGCTTGACAATTGCATCACACCACCAGACACTGAATGGGCGATAAACCCAGCATGCTAGCAGCTGCCTGCCGTAGAGACCCTGTCTCCCCAGACTCCGCAGCCCATATCACCAATTGTGTATCCACTGGTGTTCCTGGGATTGCATCTGTGCCGTGTTGCCTCCGCCACGTCGGGCGTCAAGGCAGGTTTCCCCCCACGCCAGTCCCCATGATTGGTACAGCATCCATGGCCAGATGCCTCTGCCATGCCACACATCGAGGTAGTCCTACTCCCGCACCAATTACCATAACTATTTCCCCATCAAGCTCCAGATGCCACCCCTGTGCCACCATCCATTGCAGTTCCATGACTCACGCACTAGTCACGACATCACAAAGCCACGTGCTTAAGCCCTTGCAATGCTTCAGACAGTTTGGAGCTAACACCGTCACCTGTTCCTGTCATAACTGCTGCACAGGGGACATGCCCCCAGGCACCCAGCAGTACTGCCTGCCGCCACTGCCACTAGCCACTGAGAGAGGACTTGCCACCGCATGTCAGCCAGCACCACGCACTGACTTCACCAGCCACCACTCAATCGCTGCTCCACTAGACCACAGTCATCACACTACTGCTGACGTCACTACACAGTGAAAAAATTATGACATGATGGAGTTGTAGACTGATGGCTGTGCTGTCATGCAGCTCGCGAGCTCTGCTCTGTGTGGCGTCCCACTGCACAGCCATGCAAACACTAGAGCTACTATCGCGGCCGACACAGCATTCATGGTGCACACGCACAGATTTAGCATTAGCCAAAAGCCCAGCAACAGTGTGATGTGCACCAGATGTGCAAAGACAAAGCAAGAACCAGTGCAAGGAAGGCATCGGAACGCACCAGACTCATCACATGAAGAGCTGTCCTGCCTAGCCACAAAGGATGTGGGTTGAGCGGTCATGTACTCACCACACGTACACATGCAGAAGCCGGTCCATCCATTTATGGAGTCACTTCCACCCTGCCCACAGAAAAGGCTGCACTCCACAGATAGTACTGGGAGCTAGCTGTACAGACTAGCCCAAGAGAACAAGACTATGCGACGTCTTGTGGAGTGTACACACTGCTCCACCTCAAGCCGTCAACCGCGGTCATGCAGTTGGCGATGGACTATATCAGGCTCGATTGTACACATCTCAATCATTGCAATAAATGTGTTTGCCTCATGCTGGCATTTCATTTGTATTCAGTCACCTTGGCCTCCTCTGAGCAGAATGCGTGGGCATGACTATAGGGTTGGATTGTCACAAAAATAATAGTAAGCATAATTATAAGCTATCTCGCTACAGAATTTAATACATTAGAGTTCAGTTCTTATTTTCTATCAAATTAAATTGAAACTTTTTAAAGTTCTAAACTGAAATACTAATGGAAAGGAAAGCAAAGAAATTCTACTAAAAGTTTAAACTCAGTTTTCTTGCTCAGTTTCCAAAATTAAGCTGCAAACACTTCAAAAATTGGCCATAAATTTATCATGTCCCACAAGTCTGAAGCACAATTTCTCTCAGAATAAACAATCCTCTCATCTCAGCTTGTATAGGAAGTACCCACAAAACTTATTCTTTTTGTAGTGTCTTCATCAGGGACATTAGGAAACACAAATACTTTTCTATTGTTTATGTGTGAGAGCAAGAATTTCACAAATACTTCCCTTGCACCAACATTTGCAGCCACTCCAACATACTGGCTCTAAAAGTTCCAGGTAATAACCACACTCTACTTTAGCATCTTTCTTGCTTGTACAAGTTCTCATCATTGTCCAAAATCACCCCACACAGTGCACAATTTTGTAATAACCCTCATTATTTTATAACTTTACACAAAAACTTGACAAACTTGTATAGCAATTGTCTCAATCTCATAGGCTACTGATGTCATCAACAAATGCAGTTTTAATACTTGTCTGCCAGTCACAACAATAGAAAGTTTACATTTCGTGATTGCATGAGCTTTCAGCAGTGAGACTATTCATCAGATATTTACCTAGGTAAACATTCAACACAAAAGGAAAGTCACAGAAAATAGAAAATCCGATCTTGCTTTTAAAATAACTGGCTTGTGGAAGTGAAAATTTGCAGCAATTTGTTGCTACACAGTGGGAAAGAGCATATAAATCATACTGTCTGAAATCCCATTGGTTTCCAAATAATTTCGATCAACAGTACCAACATAATATGCATTGCAGAAGACTATTAAAACCAGATGTCAGAAGATAATGGCCATTAGCTGGTGTAGATGTTTTCAACTGGTACTCAGATGTAGCTGTATCGGTGGCAGTAGTATGACAATGTACAACAACATGGCCTCACTGAGTTACAGCAATGCTGTCTGTTCAGCATCAGCATCAGCATCATCAAAGTGTGGTGAGCCATGTTGAAGCCAAATAATTTTATTTATTTATTGTGTTAATGTGTGCTCAGAGAAGACAATTCTAATTTTTGTTTTAGTAGGAATTTTCTATTGAAGTGGGGATGACTATTGTTAATTGTGTAACAGTTGCTGTAAACTTGTTATTGTTTAACTAATGCCAGTACTGAAACGAAAAATGGAACAGGATTTAAAAGTTCTTTTGAAAAGCTTCAGTGGCTGTTAAACATTAATCTAGATGCAAAAATGGAATATTTAAAGGCTGAATTAAATGTCACGAAAGATACAGCTGGTAATAAAATACATCAATAATGGTTTAAAGGTTCTCACTGAGACAAATTCTCAGATGATTCTTGAAATAAATGTTCATTAGATGTAACCAATACTGAAATAGATTGACACATTACTGACTCACGGCAGCAAAAGTTTAAAATAAATAACAAAATTTTGAAATTACAATTTACTATCTTAAACAGGAATGAAATGATAATTAAATGGACACCCTAGCTGCAAACAGGCATTGATGTACTTCATTGGGGATATGTTGAAAATGTGTGCCCCGACCTGGACTCGAACCCGGGATCTCCTGCTTACATGGCAGACACTCTATCCATCTGAGCCACTGCAGGCACAGAGTCTAGTGCGTCTGCAGGGACTTATCCCTTGCACGCTCCCAGTGAGATCCACATTCCCAACATGTCCACACCACTACATTCGTAGTGTGCCTAATAGATGTTTGCCCATCATACTCATTACTCGTGGCAGATTAATCTACCAAGTCCCATACGAGTTCGGGCATAGCGTGTGCATTCGTACAAGAAGGTCAATGGCCGGGAAGCCATATTTTAACTATATATGACGGTAGTATCTGTTCCCGAAAGAACAGTTACCGTGGATGACCATGCAGCTTTACTAGAAATGAAATGATGCCATGTAAGCAGGAGATCCTGGGTTCGAGTCCCGGTCGGGGCACACGTTTTCAACATGTCCCCAATGAAGTACATCAATGCCTGTTTGCAGCTAGGATGTCCATTTAATTATCATTTAATTTCTAGTAAGGCAGCATGGTCATCCACGGTAACTGTTCTTTCGGGAACAGATACTACCGTCATATATAGTTAAAATATGGCTTCCCGGCCATTGACCTTCTTGTGCGAACGCACACGCTATGCCCAAACTCGTATGGGACTTGGTAGATTAATCTGCCATGAGTAATGAGTATGATAGGCAAACATCTATTAGGCGCACTACGAATGTAGTGGTGTGGACATGTTGGGAATGTGGATCTCACTGGGAGCATGCAAGGGATAAGTCCCTGCAGACGCACTATCCTCTGTGCCCGCGGTGGCTCAGATGGATAGAGCGTCTGTCATGTAAGCAGGAGATCCCGGGTTTGAGTCCAGGTCGGGGCACACATTTTTGACATCTCCCCAATGAAGTACATCAATGCCTGTTTGCAGCTAGGGTGTCCATTTAATTATCGTTTCATTTCTAGTAAAGCTGCATGGTCATCCACGGTAACTGTTCTTTCGGGAACAGATACTACCGTCATATATTCTTAAACAGGAGTTACACTCTTGAGAGTTTGGAAGGTAGGAGACGAGATACTGGCAGAAGTAAAGCTCTGAGGATGGGGTGTGAGTCGTGCTTGGGTAGCTCACATAGTAGAGCACTTGCCCGTGAAAGGCAAAGGTCCCGAGTTTGAGTCTCGGCCTGGCACACAGTTTTAATCTGCCAGGAAGTTTCATATCAGTGTACACTCCACTGCAGAGTGAAAATCTCATTCTGGAAACATCCCCTAGTCTGTGGCTAAGCCATGTCCCTGCAGTATCCTTCCTTCCAGGAGTGTTAGTTCTGCAAGGTTCGCAGAAGAACTTCTGTGAAATTTGGAAGGTAGGAGATGAGATACTGGCAGAAGTAAAGCTGTGAGGATGGGGCATGAGCCATGCTTGAGTAGCTCAGATAGTAGAGCACTTGCCCGCACAGGGCAAAGGTCCTGAGTTTGAGTCTTGGTCTGGCACACAGTTTTAATCTGCCAGGAAGTTTCATATCAGCACACACTCTGCTGCAGAGTGAAAATCTCATTCTGGAACTTTACGTTTTTCCCCCACAAATTGCTCCACCAAACACTGAGCGTAAATATTTTAACTATCAAGTGTTTTGTACTGTGATGAGCAAAATACTCTTGAAAATCATAGTTGAACAAGCACAGCAACAACTTGCAATGTGTGAGGACCTAATAAGTATGAGAACAATGTCCAACATTGGTTTTCATACTGGGAGGTTATAACTAAACTGCAGCTACTCACAGAGGTCCATTGTGGGCTGTAATTATTATATGTCAGGGAAACTAGATGGATATTCTGATGTGTTAATAGGGAACTGATTTATGCTGGGAAAAAATTAGTTCCAATTTTGGCTACCAGGTGCAAATCTGGCACTGTGACTGCCAAAAAGACATATAAATGTTTCCATACATAATTGATTAAAATGGGATGTGTGCAGAAAAGTTTAAACAAGTAAACGGCATAATGTTGATGTTATTATTAACTGTTGATTACAAAATTTATTAAATATGAGCACTGGAGATGTCAGTGAGATATTGCATCCATAAAAGGACATGATCAACTATTGTTTGCAGCAGTTCCAGTGGAATGTGAAGAACCTGTTCCTGTACTCTGGCCTTCAGTTCAGGGAGAAACCAAACATTTCCCTGATAAACAAGTTCTTTTAGATATCCCCAAAGCCAAAAGTCACATGGATTCAGAAATTAGCCAGGATTGGAAGTTCATTAAGAGAAATATTTGCCTAGTAATACAGTATT
Source organism: Schistocerca piceifrons (assembly GCF_021461385.2). Lineage (NCBI taxonomy): Eukaryota > Metazoa > Arthropoda > Insecta > Orthoptera > Acrididae > Schistocerca > Schistocerca piceifrons. Next base: position 137,805,724 of record NC_060140.1, read on the forward strand.
AAAGCACACTACACCACAGTATTTTTCCAATATTAAAAGAGCAATTAATATAATTTTGTTTGAGGATGTTAGCAATGTCACGTGGATGAGGGGAAGACTGGGCAAGCCACTTGACTGAGGACATACTTAATGATTTGCTAACACAATATTATATTAAAGGTAATTATCTGCCTTAATAGCAGTGAAATAACATCATTGTGGAGTAATAATATAATTTTTATAATTAGTAAGTAAGTTGTAAGGAATGCTAACTAAGATAATATACTTATCAATCAGCTACAATCATTGCTGGTTGAAGTGATGTAAAGGCATAGCCTACTTAGATGATAGATATAAGCTGAACTTATGCATCTGGTTTAAAAGGAAAAATGTGACTATAATAAATATATGGGAGAGAGGAGGCATGCAAGTTTTTAAACATAATGTTGCACCCAAATATATGTTGCATAGAAGGAAATAGTATAGGTGTACCAAGTAAGTAGGACCTCAATCTGTGTTGAGAACAGAAGGAAATTATGTGCATAGAAATACAATCTGTGTGAAAAATGTATGATTATATAGCACTTGTCTTTCTATGAAAGTATTTCTGCAAAAGTAGAATTTTGAGACTTACTCCAGTGTTGTACAAAATCAACCTGAGTTACAGTGGATTGCTGAGTATAATTAAACACATTATTATTGAAAATGAGAGAAAATGTGTCAATTTGCATGGCTCAAATGTGGAAGGTTTAGACAAACACTTACCATCTACAAACTGCAAGAAAGCATAAGGTTACTAAGTATTCAGAAGATATTTCCACCTGTATGGTTATTGAGATGAAACTGTAAAATAATTATAGTTTACAGTAACCAGAATCAATTGTGTTTTTATAAAGCTGCATGTTTTTAAAAATTATGTCTTTTAAATATGTCTGGAAAGGAACATTAGTACTAATGTACCGTGTTTGCAGTAAGAGGCAAATATTATGAAAATAAAGTAGTAATAAATGAAAAATACTTGCAAACTAAAAGAACTTCTTGATAGTAAGCATTAATCACTGACATAATCTATCAAACTGGTATTATTCTTACTACAGTAAGTTCTAAACAGTCATCCAATTTCTCTCATATATCTTTCTGCAGCACTACTCAACAGCTGGTACACAGAGATTAAAATATGCCTTATTTTTGTGTGACCAATAAAATCTGTCCAAGCTTGTGACGTAAACTGAAAATAATTGTCAGATAAAATTGTTTTAAGATTATCCACCTGATGAAAATATGTATTTTCAAACCTAGAAATGATTTGCTCACCGGTGGCTTTTTTAAGAGGAAACAGCTTTATGAACTTCAAAAATACATCAACTACCACAAAACATAACAAAATCCATTTTTAGACTTAGTGAAAGGTCCATAAATGTCCACAGACATGAGGTGTAGGTTACTATTAGGCAGTGTTTTGCATTTGATGTCGGCTTGTTTGGTTACTTACCTTCACTCTTTGACATCTGGCACAGCTGGCATTCTTCTTCTTGACTCTCCTTCCTATGTTATAAAAATGGATGTTTTCTTGAATCTTTTGTGTACATTTAGTTGATGCACAATGACCAAAACTCTCATGTGTATAGGTAATTAAAGTATCAGTACATTGTTCCAGCCAACATAGTTTCCAGTAATATGAGTCAGTCTTATGTCTTCCGAATTAAATATCCTTGTGTACCTTATAATATTGTTCAGTCTTTTCTCCTCCTTTCTTACCCAACATTCTCTTAACCAGCTTCCAATTTTGATCATGATTTTGATATATGCAGATGTCTTTGCAAATTTTCAAGATGTCTTTTGCCTCTTTCACACCTTTCAAGTAAATAATTTTAAACTCTTTCTTTCCTTCTCCAAAGCTGTTAGATGATTCATTCCCTAAAGGTAACCTAGACAAAGCATCATGAACTACATTGTCTGTGCCCTTAACGTATCTGATTTCATAATTGGACTGCTGTAAAAGTAAGGCCCAACAAGTAATTCTATTATGGTACAGCTCACACATCTGGGGGCAACATAATGCTTTATGATCAGTATAGATGATGAATTTGTGACCTAATAAATAATTTTTAAACTCACTGAATGCCAAATGTGCAACCAAAAGTTCTTTCTCAGTTACAGTGTACGTCTTTTCATGCTTCTGCAATACTCTACTATCAAATGCAAGAGATCTACTTTCAATAACACCTTCAGCTTCAACCTCCTGAAATAAATGAGCACCCAAATCAACATCACTATTGTCTGTTGTAAAACAAAAGGAAAGAGACATGTTCAGTTTGAACAATATCTGACTGTCCTTTGATCTTATCGAAAACATCCCGACATTCTTGATCCCAATCCCAAACAATATTTTTCTTCAAAAGTTCACACAAATATGAAGCGTTCAAAGCTGGCACTACAAAGTTTTCTATAGAATCCAGTTAACCCAAAAAATGATTTATGCTTTTTTTTGTTATGAAGAATAGGAAAATCAGCAGTATCATCAAGCTTCTCTTTATTGGTTTCAATTCATTTCTCAGATAAAACATGTCCTAAAAATTTAACTTCTTCTGCACCAAATTTACAATTACCTATTTTCAAAGTCATACCTCTTGATTCCAATTTTGAGAACACATCTCTTAACAGATCCGAATGTTGTTTGCAAGTCTTTTCAGTGACCAAAATTTCATCAACACACACAATTAATTTTGAACTCACTTCACTTCCCAAGACAGAATCCAGAGATCTTATGAATTCAACTAGAGATACATTTAACCCAAATGCCACCACACAGCATTGAAAATACTTACCTCCACACAAAAATTTCAAGTGGGATCTGGTGAAATCCAGAGGTCAAGTCCAAACTACTCGTGTATTTTACATAATCTAATTTGTGTAACACTGTAACACCTTGTCCATGTTCTCAGGATGGTCATTCACTCTGAAAAGAAACTTATTTAGATGTCTAGAGTCCAAAACAATTCTCACTCTACCATTTATCTTACTTGCCAAAACCAAAGGATTATTGTAAACACTCCTACTTCTCTCAATTACTCCCCATGTTTCCATTTACTGAATTTCTTTTTCAACATCTTTCCTTTGCAAAAGGTAAACTATATGGCTTGAGAAAGAAAGATTGATGACCTATAAGGTAAAGCATTCACTGATAGCCTTTCACTTGCCTTGTTCTTTCAGTGAACATATTTCTAAACTCTAATAACCAATTCCTAAGCTGTTCCTTTTATTGGTCATTAAGAGTTGTAGCTTCACTCACTTTAGAATCTACTACACTTTCAAAATCCTGATCCTCAGTCTCATCAAATTTATATCTTCATAAAAAATCTGGTACTCTCCTTAGTTCACAATCTTTTGCAGATAGTTACATCTTTCCCCACAACTTAAAATACAGAAATTACTTTTCACATGAGCACTACTTTTAGGTTCCAAAATAAACAATTCTTTAGCATTCCATCCAAAACAAGCCTCAACTTTCACTATCCAATCCACATTGAGAATTGTAAGGTCTTGTCTTCTATAACAAAATTTAAAAGTACCTGATATTTTACCAATTTGCTTTGTTTACCTATACGTTCCCTTATCTTTACACCTACAATGGGCATTTCCACAAAATTCTTACTATACTTGATTTTGTCCCTAAACTGTTCAGATATGCCACAAAATGGGATACCTGTTTCAAGCAAAGACTTATCTTTCTACTGATCAGACTTAATTTTAATGTAAGGACACCCAAAATCTGATTCATCTTCTTTGTTGTCAGACACTTCATGCAAAAGATCATTTTCAATTTCATCAAATGCTACATCCACACTTTCTTCACAGGGTTTTATGAACTTTACGAGTATCATAGTGTTACTTTGGTTGCTCATCTTCTCAGGTAGAGATTGAACACAATGAATAGATTCCATGGCACAAATAACATCACTTGTTATGGAAGGAACACATAACGTTACTGTCAAAATTACACTTCCTGCTTAGATCCACATTCACATCATTCCACAATTGGGGTATAAAGTTTGACTAACCACAGCTAGCTTATTCCAAAAATCACTTTTTTCTATGTTATTATCAATCTGGTCCCAAATAAACTTTAAAAAGTTTTCACTTTTATTCTCCATGCTCACAGATGCCTTACCTTTACTGTGTGGGTCATTATACTATGTGAAATTAATGGTAAACTGCTTTGACTGGTCTGGTATCCCATGACTCTCACTTACAACATCACATACATCACTTACCTTACCTGTACAGTCAGCATCATTTGCAAATAACTCTGAAACTTCATTATTCTTAAACTACACTAATATCTGATACTCATCATCATCATAGTCCTCCAAAATTACTTCATCAGCAACATCAATAACAATACAAGTCTCATTCCTTCAAAGTCACTTACCTCAACTACATTCATTTGCAAATAGCCATCAGTCTCAGACTTAGCAACCTCTGTTACTTAACTGCTCTCATCCACATCTACAAAAAAAAAAAAAAAATACGACCTAGTTCAGATCCAATACAGTCATCACCTGATTTACATACGTGAACAACATTGTTTTCTGACAAAGAGAAGAAATCATTACTACATACTACATCACATTCCCACTAATGTCACATTCTGGACTGTGATTAGCACCTACATCACCATAATTAAACATAGTATCCCAAACCTTTTGTCTAATTTCAAGCGTAAATTTGGGGTCCAATGCTTGTTATGTTTCCTCACCCCAAAACTGTGGGCTTCCATTGAGGCAAACTGCCATTTCCTGAGTATTACTTCTATGATTGTTTCTTCTATTAAAATACCCATGGCTATTCCCATTAATCATATCCTGCTGATGTTCATAATTTCTCTCCCTAATGACACTTTGAACCTGATAGAAGTTACCATTACCTCGGTTTCTGTAATTACTCCCATTCTGATTTATATCATTCCAATAATTATGGTACATACTTATTTCTACTGCCCTATCCAGCCTGTCAATGTATTATAAAAATTATTCAAGACAATCATCAGGTCTGTGTGCTAAATCCCACTGCAATCTTTCTGGTAATCTCCTTTTAAGTACATCAGTCAAGGTCATTTCATCAAATGGTTTGTCAAGGTGTGCTAATTTTTAATTTTGTTCTTACAAAACTCTTTCAAAGTGCTGTCCCTACTCCTGTAATTAGGATCATTCAAAAATTCAGTTTTGATTATCACATGTTCTGTTTCTGACCAAAATTTAGTTAAAAAACTTTTCTCGAAACTCAGATTCCCACTAACTTAAATTTAAATTTACCATGATGGAACTTCGCCTTCAAGACATCTTTTAACAAATTTAATTTTTGATTGTCATCGATGCCTGACACAAAACTATCTCTGCAGTGGTGCAGAAAATCCACCTGATGTAAATTGTCTGGTGGAAAACTTCTGAAAGGAGTTTTGGACCATGCAATACCATTGTTCTGAACTGCTGAAATTTTTTTTTATCTAAAACAGTTACATTATTTTGCATATTGTTTTCTACATTTAATAGTTTTGGGTTAAACTGGTGATATTTTATTGAATTTTTTTCCACTACATCCTTCTGTTCATCTCTGATGTCATCAACATTCTTTCATTGTTTCACTGGCTCAGCTACAAACACATTTTACAGAACAATAAATTTATTTTCTGAAACATCAGCTTTTTCATTCATACTTTTAACCCCTCGGATAACCCAGTTTTTAGCTCTGAAACTTGATTACTAAGTTGATCTAGCTGATCTTGTATTCTGTCTGATTGGCTATTGTTATCTGTCTTCATTTCATCTAGTTTTTTTCCAAGATTAACTGCAAAATATCAGGTTTTGCTGTTATTTTACTGACTATGATTTCACTCAGCTCAAACATATCCTGACTGCATCCTACATCTTTCATTTCTACCTCACTCCTAACTTCATCCCTATTCATTTTGTTAACAAGCACACGATTCCAAAAAACAAATTAGCTTCACAAATAATTTGTAGTTAACTTTCCTTTTTGATGTCCCTGGTTGTAGTTGTAAAGTCCTCTTCACTTTCATTTGATCTGGTCTGACATTATTGGTAGCACATTGTCTTTGTTGGTATGATTTGCTTTGTTGTACAAAAATTGTAAATGAAATAAAGCATTCTTTTCTGCATTAGACAAAACTTCATTATTAGTCAATTAGCCACAGAGATGCCCACTCTTGTAATCTAACCCTCTCTTCTTGGTTGTTTCTACTGTCCAGTATGGTAAAGTCTTTCCAGAAGATTTGAGAGGAGTAAGATTTACAATAAACTTTTTGCTTATTTTTTCTTGCATGGCTGGCTCCAGTTCTTCATGATAGGGATGTGATTCATGAAGCTGAAATTCTCACATTTTGGTTCTCATGGTTCAACTGATTTAAATAATTTTGAAGAATGTCATTGCAGAATTTTTTATTATATCACACTGTCTTTTGAATTTTCACTTTAACAAAGCAAATCCAAAATACAAAAATATGTCCAATCACACCACAGGCATCCTTACTACTACCTATATTCCAAAGGGCTTACAATTTTTCTTGACAAGTGACTTTTCTGTTTGTTTAGGTTATTATTTTAGAAATGAATCCAGAAATAAACATAATAAAGAGTAACAGATTGTGTAATTAATAATAGAAATTATAATGTGCCAAATATTTCATAATTTCAAAAGTTCCTAAGAAAACAATTCTAACTGTGCATTCAGAGCAAGTACATATCAATTGTAACAACAAAAAAAGTAATACCTTTTCATAAATTTAGCTTGAAATGTAACATGTTGTGTATAAAATTATATGAAATTTTTCAGAAAAACAGCTGAGATGATACTCACCTGTCCAAAACTTGAAAAATATTACTGGTATCAACTACTGCTGTACAGGAAAAGTAATGCTAAAGGAGGATGTCCCTTTACAATCTCTATCTCTGTTCATGATCTGAGGGGAGAAGGTAGGTTGATGAGGGAACGTCTTTTTTTTTTTTTTTTTTTTTTTTTTTTTTTTTTTTTTTTTTTTTTTTTTTTTTTTTTTTTTTTTAAATTCAGAATATAGGCCAATTTTTTTTAAAAAAGGTTATCTATATTGCCCCCTCCCCTCACAATTTCTCAGCAATTATATGTTACCTGGTACCACCCATATTTTTGATATGGTGGAGATGCACTGAGTTTCATAATAATAATAACAAGAAAAGAATAGGCCTCCGGTATGTTCTGCCAGTCGTAAAAGGCGATGAAAAGAACAAACCACTAATAGGGCTAACCCTCCTTTTAGTGTGATTAGTTGGTTCAGGACAGAACTAAAGAAGCCTCAGACGAGCGCCGTCATGGTCGGGGACGACACTTGAACCCTATGCCCGCCCACAATGGTAACGACACTGCTAGCCAACTGGAAAATGATTCAAATCCAAATAGAGGGGTTTTGCAGGATATGCTTCCTGCAACCACCCTAGAAGGAAAACAAAGACAGAGGATGAGATGGTCAGATGAAGTTAATCGACACCTCATGTTCTGTTATTACCAAGCAACAAACCTAGGAACCAACACAACTGGATACAGATCACAAGTATACACAACATTTATTACCAGATACCCAGAATTAAAATTTTTAACAGAACAACGACTAGCTGATCAGGTCCGTGTAATAATAAAAAATAACAGCATACTCCAGTCAGAATTAGAAAACATCAAACAACAAGTACAACAAATACTGGAACAACATAATGTGCAATCAGAAGAAGAAGAAAATACAGTAATGGACTCAAACATCCCAGAGAAAACAAACAAAGAACATGCATCAATTAAACAGTCAGAGGAAAACGAAATCTTAAGACAGCCACCAGAACAAGCACAAATAGAACACGAAGTGACACACATGTTAGATATAGAAGAAAAATTTCAGCTGGCATATATAGAATACAAAGACACAAATACAGACATTAGACCATTCTTGCATAGACCGCCAAATAACCCACAAGTCGAAACAACAATAAAAACTATCAACACAATCATACACAACAAAAAATGAAAACACAACTATGGAAGAGTTACAACTACTGGTTTATATTTTTGGAGCACTCACTACTCTAAATATACACACTAGGCAGAGATCAGAACCAACCAACACACAGAAGAAACCCACAAAACCAGCATGGCAACACAGGCTACAGATCAGAATAGAAAAACTGAGAAAAGACATTGGACAGCTAACACAATTTATAAGAAATGAAATTTCAGAAAAAAAAAATGGAAAAGGTTAGGTAAAATCTCACAACAAGAAGTGATAGAGCAATTAGATGAAAAGAAGCAGAAATTACAAGCATTGGCCAAACGACTTAGAAGATACAAAAAAAGTGAAAATAGAAGGAAACAAAACCAAACATTCAACACAAACCAAAAGAAATTTTACCAGGCAATAGATAACACACACATTAAAGTAGACAATCCACCAAACATAGCAGACATGGAACACTTCTGGAGGAACGTATGGTCAAACCCGGTACAACATAACAGACATGCACAGTGGATACAAGCAGAAACAGACACATACAAAATGATACCACAAATGCCTGAAGTGATAATTTTGCAACATGATGTCACCCAAGCAATTAATTCTACTCACAATTGGAAAGACCCTGGAAAAGATAAAATATCAAATTTCTGGCTAAAGAAATTCACCTCAACACATTCACATCTAACTAAATTATTTAACAGTTACATTGCAGACCCATACACATTCCCTGATACACTTACACATGGAATAACTTGTCTGAAACCTAAAGATCAAGCAGACACAGCAAACCCAGCTAAATATTGCTCCATAACACGCCTACCAACAATATACAAAATATTAACTTCAGTCATTACACAGAAATTAATGACACATACAACACGGAACAAAATTATAAATGAAGAACAAAACGACTGTTGCAAAGGAGCACAAGGATGTAAAGAGCAACTGATAATAGATGCAGAGGTGACATATCAAGCTAAAACTAAACATAGGTCGTTACATTATGCATACATTGATTACCAAAAAGCTTTTGATAGTGTACCCCACTCATGGTTACTACAAATATTGGAAATATACAAAGTAGATCCTAAATTGATACAGTTCCTAAACATAGTAATGAAAAATTGGAAAACCACACTTAATATCCAAACAAATTCAAATAATGTCACATCACAGCCAATACAGATTAAGCGTGGAATATATCAAGGAGACTCATTAAGTCCTTTCTGGTTCTGCCTTGCTCTGAACCCACTATCCAACATGCTAAATAATATAAATTATGGATACAATATTACTGGAACATACCCACACAAAATCACACATCTGCTATACATGGATGGTCTAAAACTACTGGCAGCAACAAATCAACAACTCAATCAATTACTAAAGATAACAGAAGTATTCAGCAATGATATAAATATGGCTTTTGGAACAGACAAATGTAAGAAAAATAGCATAGTCAAGGGAAAACACACTAAACAAGAAGATTACATATTGGATAACCACAGCGACTGCATAGAAGCGATGGAAAAAACAGATGCCTATAAATATCTAGGATACAGACAAAAAATAGGAATAGATAATACAAATATTAAAGAAGAACTAAAAGAAAAATACAGACAAAGACTAACAAAAATACTGAAAACAGAATTGACAGCAAGAAACAAGACAAAAGCTATAAATACTTATGCTACACCAGTATTTACCTACTCATTTGGAGTAGTGAAATGGAGTAACACAGACCGAGAAGCACTCAATACACTTACACGATCACAATGCCACAAATATAGAATACATCACATACATTCAGCAACTGAAAGATTCACATTAAGCAGAAAGGAAGGAGGAAGGGGATTTATCGACATAAAAAAACCTACATTATGGACAGGTAGACAATTTAAGAAAATTCTCTATAGAACGAGCAGAAACTAGCAAAATACACAAAGCAATCACTCATATAAATACATCAGCTACACCACTGCAATTTCATAACCACTTCTACAACCCTTTAGATCACATAACATCAACAGATATGAAGAAAGTAAATTGGAAAAAGAAAACACTACATGGCAAGCACCCGTATCATCTAACACAGCCACACATCGATCAAGACGCATCCAACACATGGCTAAGAAAAGGCAATATATACAGTGAGATGGAAGGATTCATGATTGCAATACAGGATCAAACAATAAACACCAGATATTACAGCAAGCATATTATTAAAGATCCCAATACCACAACAGATAAATGCAGACTTTGCAAACAACATATAGAAACAGTAGATCACATCACAAGTGGATGTACAATACTAGCAAATACAGAATACCCCAGAAGACATGACAATGTAGCAAAAATAATACATCAACAGCTTGCCTTACAACATAAACTTATAAAACAACATGTTCCCACTTACAAGTATGCACCACAAAATGTACTGGAGAACGATGAATACAAATTATACTGGAACAGAACCATTATAACAGATAAAACAACACCACATAACAAACCTGACATCATACTCACCAATAAAAATTGAAATATCCATACCCAATACAACAAATATACAAAAGAAAACAGGAGAAAAAATTGAAAAATACATCCAACTGGCTGAGGAAGTCAAGGACATGTGGCATCAGGATAAAGTTGACATTATACCAATTATACTATCAACTACAGGAGTCATACCACATAATATCCACCAGTACATCAATGCAATACAGCTACATCCAAACTTATATATACAACTACAGAAATCTGTAATTATTGACACTTGTTCAATTACCCGAAAGTTCCTAAATGCAATTTAACATATACCGTACAGTTAAAAGGAAGTCACGCTTGATGAAGGTCCATGTCACTTTCCATTTTCAACCAGACCTAAGGTCTGAGAAAGGAAAGAACATAATAATAATCATGAAATTTTTTAATGTGTACAACTGGTAGGTCAAGCTCATCATCTCTTCTTATGATTTGAAAATCTGGTAATAATTGCATATCCAGGGGAATATACACAAAAACAAGGCCCATGAGTTGTCCAAAGGTATTAAGAAAATACTTTACAATTGCTCCACTAATTAGTAAAGTGGCAAAAATTTGAAGATCATTGCAAGAGATAGGAAACAGCTCTCTGTTAGGCACTTTAGTGACTCCAGGGAGGTGTGCAGTAATTAGAACCAACCTTGAAATGGTGTTTTTATCTAGCAGTTAGCACATTGGATCACATTTCGGTGAATGATGGTCCTGGTCACCCAGATTTAGATTTTCTATAGTTTCCCAAAATCACTTTAGACAAATGCCAGGATGATTCCATTGAAAAGATGATGGCCAGTTTTCATCCTCATCCTTTTCTAATCTAAGCTTGTGCTCCATCTCTAATGACTTCATTGTCTATGGGATGTTAAACTCAAATTTATCTTCTTTCCTCCTTCCTTCCGTATGTCCACCCAAAGTTTGAATTCCCACACAGCAAAGGAGACAGAAGAATCAATTATCTACTTATGTATGTCTCCCAGTTTGTGCACAGCTCTTAAGTTTCTTTGTGTTATGTTGCTTAAATTGAAAATTTGTTACACCTGGGGAGAAGCTTTTCTTCATATCAGACATGAATTATCTAACTGGGAAATCTGCAAGGCTCTTTAAAAGTGTTCCTTAGTGAAATGATCTCCTTGTTGATTATTTTGCTCTATCTATCAAGAAACAACACCGAGTGATGTAATTTCCATATCCAATTCCTGAGCAGGTTGTGGAGCTTTGAATAACTACTGCCAGGAAATAAAATCCACATTTTTCTCTCTCTAGGGCACTTAGGATGTTCATCATTACCTTCATTGAGCTACTGAAGTCTCAAGTCAGTGTTGGAAGGAAATAGTTGATGAGGTAGTTGTTATGAATATGAAAAATCTGAAGAAAATAATAATTTGTATTCTAATAGATAAGAAGATGTAAAAATTAAAAATATTCCACATCATTTATAAAGTTCTGCTGCAAATATTGACCTTGGAAGAAATTAGTGGACAATTTTTCATTTAATTATTACTGCAAGTGCAATGTTTTGCATGAAGGGATTACTCAGTATGGTAATGGATGCCTCCCTTTGATTCACACCCCATTCCAGAACTGCTGTTAGCACCAGTTTCAACACATATTTTCAGAATGACATTAAATTATATGCATATATGTTCAACAGTATACAGGGTGAGTCACTAACTATTGCCACCAAGAATAACTCTAAAAGTATGATAGGAGCTGAAAAGGTTGTGGGATAAAAGTTACATGGGACTATGGGGGCCATAATATGACACTGGTGTTTTGTTGCTAGGTGGGGTCGCTTAGAGATATGAAGGTCAACTTTGTTTTCTAAATGGGATGCTATAGTTTGGTTCTTATTTTCTGAAAGCGGCTATTGAGATGAATCCAATGACCAGTAACAATAAGGTCTTTTAAAGTCAACAAAGGTCACAAAGGTGGCATGAACATCCATTTACAGAAGGTGTTCAGAGTGATGACCATTGCTATCAATGCAGAGCTGCAATCTTCTTATCATGGATTGAGTGGTATTCCTTATCACTTTGGCACTTATCGAAGCACACTCTCTGACAATTCTCTCTCGCATACCTTCTTTAATGAATCCCCTACAAGAAAAATCCAGAGGCGTCAAGTCTGGTGAAAATGGCCAGCCATGACACATCTCCTCCATGTCCAATACAATGATTTGGGAATTGGCTCTGCAACTCATTTCTAGTCATCAGCAAAAAATTTTCCAGACACCCATTGTGTTGACACCACATTCTGTTCCTTGTTTCTAAAGTTATTTCTTCCAGTAACAGACCTAATGTTTCTTGCAGGAATGTGGTGTACTTCCTACCTTTAAGATTTCCTTCAATGAAATAGGGGCCTATAATTCTGTCCTCCAGAATCCCACACCATACATTCACCAACCACAGTTTTTGGAGTGCAACATGCAGCAGCTAACATGGATTTTCAGTTGCCCAATAATGCATGTTATGCAAATTAATGTTTCCATTGTTTTTGAATGAAGCCTCATCAGTAAACAAAATCAAATTAATAAATGTGTCATCCCTCTGAATCTGAAGCTGAGCCCATCGGCAGAATTCAGTGTAAGGCATACAATTCGTACCAGTTAATTCTTGGTGGAGATTGATATGGTAAGGATGATATTTATGGTGATGCAGAACATGAACAACACTACTCTGTCTCGTTACAGATCCCCTTGCAACTTGAAGTGAACTAACACAAGGATTTTGAACCACAGTGGCAAGAGTACCAGTTTCCTTTTCCTCATTAGTAACTTTTCTTTGCTGGATATGTTTCTGATGTAATTTATCATACACATATTTAAATGTATGAAGTGTAGGGTGAGTATGTTGAAGATATCTTTCAGCATATAAGTCTCTGGCTCTCACTGAATTTCGTTGGCATTCTCCATAAATGTGAAGCATATCAACTTATTCTTTGAAGGAATATGTTATTTACATTCACTTGATTCAGCGATTCTAGTCTTACCTTTTTTATTAGTGTTGTATTGCAAAGCTGTTGAATGGTATTTACATGTCAGTAGCATGTTAGATGGATACACCATATTCGGCGAATATTTACTATTTGCACTATATACAAGAGAGAACTGTCAGAGCATGTGCTTTGATAAGTGCTGAAGTGATAAGGAATACCATTCAAATCATGATTAGAAGGTTGCAGCACTGCATTGATACCAGTAGTCATCACTTAAAACACCTGTAAATGGACGTTCATGCCACCTTTGTGACTTTTTTTGACCTTCAAAGACTTTACTGTTACACACCATTGATTCATCTCAATGGCTGCTATAGGTAAATATATAACAAACTATAGCATCTTATTTAAAAATATAAAGTTTGACCTTCATATCTCTGATGTGACCCCACCTAGCAACAAAAAACCAATGTCATATTATGGCCCCCATTGTCCCATGCAACTTTCGTCCCACAAACTTTTCAGCTATTATCATACTTTCAGAGTTATACTAGGTTGCACTAGTTAGTGACTCACCCTGTATACTAGGATGACTGCAGTCAGATGACTCTCCACTTTAGCATCTTTTCATAAACATTACAGAATGTAATTAGATCAAAGTAGCAGAAAGAAAGACTGAAGTGCTTAATATTTTGTGTAAGATAATGGAAAAAACTTTGCTTCTCTAAATTATGATAAAATTGTCGCTTGACTTACTTTTTTATGCACACTAATTACTTTAGCTACTGTAGTTTTTCTTTTGTGTTAATCATTGGTAGAAATGATTCCTGAATGATGATGCAAGTTTGAGACACCCAAATAAGCTATGAATCACAAACAGCTCTGAAAGCATCATCATTTCTAAGCTAAAGATTATTTGTTTCATGATCAAATTGTGTTAGTAGCATGATGGTAAAAATACTTCTTGTCCTTGCAACTGACAGAGAAATGTTTTGATGTTGGCATATGATAATGATGGCAATAATTAGACAAAAACTCGTTAACAGAGCAAGGTTTGTGATGATAAATATAAATAATGATGACATTGTTCAACATAGCTGTATTCACACAAACATGGTCCATCACATTCACATATACAAAAGGAACAACAACTCAAAGATAGTCCACACTCTATAGACAGCAATGACAAAGATGAAACAAGCACCCAGATTACCGATGTAAGAACACACTATCACTTAATCCAGTAACAATTTCAACTTGTGAATAAGATATGGGCCTATGTGTTGCTCTTTAACAAATGGTTTAGTTAATATATTAGCAGATATTTCCTTTGACTGCAAGTGCTTAACAACAGTGTCACTTCTTTTCACACATTGGCTAATGAAATGCCCTTTACCAAAAACTTGTTTCAGCCTAGAGTGTAAGTCCATAAAGCCTTTCAGCTTAGATGCACTCCTGAAGCTCATTTTATTTTTGACCACAAGCATGACAGCTTTCGTCATTGAAGATTCTGAAAACCTTCCTATTTCCTTATAAGTCTTCTTTCTCCTGGATGTTTTATAACTTAAAGAAAAGTTTGCACACTAAAATCTACGAAATCTCTGTTTCATACAGCAAGCATCCATTGTCAAACACTATGAAGAAGCACTGGGAACAATGAGACATGTCTCACTGTACCCTCATTATTCATAACTCACTGTTCCCAGTTGCAAACATTTTTCAAAATGGCCCCAAACACATTCAACTTAAAGCAACGTTTCAATGAAAGGGATTCATAGGTCTTGTAAAAACCATAGTTTTGAGTGAGTAATGAAATAATTTGAAAATATCAATGGTCTACTCAGAAACCAGCTACGTAAATTTAGTAAAAAGAGACTTTTCTTACCTCTGAGCACAAATATACCAACAATGAAATCACAACAAGAATGTCAAGTATGAAACACAGAAACCCATAGATTAAATAATTATGGTTACCACATTCACAGTAGGTACCAACAACTGAATCCAAAATTCCAGAGATAAAACTGATGTCTCACTGTTCCCACTGTCTCATTGTTCCCACTCTTCCCCTATATGTAGTCTAATTCAGACGTACTGGTAGGCCTTTTGGCCAAATGCACACTTGTTTAGCAGTCTTTTTGTTATGTCTGCCTGTGACTCAACTCTTTGGCACTGAAG
Organism: Schistocerca piceifrons; assembly: GCF_021461385.2. Classification (NCBI taxonomy): domain Eukaryota; kingdom Metazoa; phylum Arthropoda; class Insecta; order Orthoptera; family Acrididae; genus Schistocerca; species Schistocerca piceifrons. Next base: position 137,821,403 of record NC_060140.1, read on the forward strand.
TCTCTCTGCAACACTAGTAATGACACCAGAGCATTGATTGCTGCATTCATAACATCACAGCATGCCCAACAAATCAACAGAAATTATAAAATATGAAGAGAAACATAACCTAGCACATGTTACATAAGTAAACCAATGACAACAAAACTGAAATCTTGTTTAGAGTTAACTAGATTCAATTCAGAACAACAAAATAATACCTTTACTCATTCATAATCAATACCAAGTGTACAGAAATCTTGAACAGAAAAAATATTCATAAAGATCTCCCAAACTAAATCTTCAGAATTTCTGTCCTCTCTCATGGGAAGGATGCTGAACATCTGAAGCATTTGTGGCATACATATGAGACTTCTAAATACTTGATAACAAGCTCTTTAAGTGAGAGAATTTAAAATGTGTAAGAGAAAGACAAATTTACCTTTGCTATGCATGGTGTTTCAGCACAGTGGCCACAAACTTTCAGGAGAGATAGGGTACACCGAGACAATGGAAAATCATGTAGAAAGGAATGGTAAGAAACATTTTCCTGGCGTGATACTGATGACAGAAAACACAAGAAAGGAGGGACTGGAAGAGGGTGAGAAAACATGTTTATTATGCTTGGTACAGCAGAAACTAAGAAATAAGAAAAAACTGAGAATGGTCATCAATAAAGAAGGTGTTCAAAATTATGATCCCAGCCAGTGATGCAAAACCTCATATTTCCAGTGTGTCTTCATTAGTTTCAAGAGCTTCGAGAAGTGTGAGATGTAATTATCTTCATTATCTAATTGTTGTTGTGTCTAGGGGTATATTCTTGTGTCTAAAATTCTGATTTTGTAGGTTCTTGTTGAACTGATAATTGATGAAATTCTTTCTGTTGCTTTCAATATCTTTTTATTTTATCCCATTCTTCTACACCACACTGACTTCACAATCTCCAGTTTCATAAAACCATCAATTACATTGTTGTAGAGAAAATGAAAAAACCTGTGCGCTTCCACCAGAGGCAAGCCCACTACTACTACCCTCTGCAGTACTCACTATATTCCAAAGAGTTTCCAAACTTTCTTGATAAAAGAAAGAATCTTTACTAAGCTACATCATTATTTTAGAAATGAATGCAGAAATAAATTTAATAATTAGTGTTAGATTGTGCAATTAATAATGTTGTTGTTGTTGTGGTGGTCTTCAGTCCTGAGACTGGTTTGATACAGCTCTCCATGCTACTCTATCCTGTGCAAGCTTCTCCATCTCCCAGTACCTACTGCAACCTACATCCTTCTGAATCTGCTTAGTGTATTCATCTCTTGGTCTCCCTCTACGATTTTTACCCTCCACACTGCCCTCCAGTACTAAATTGGTGATCCCTTGATGCCTCGGGACATGTGCTACCAACCAACCCCTTCTTCTAGTCAAGTTGTGCCACAGATTTCTCTTCTCCCCAATTCTATTCAATACCTCCTCTTTAGTTATATGACCTACCCATCTAATTTTCAGCATTCTTCTGTAGCACCACATTTCGAAAGCTTCTATTCTCTTCCTGTCTAAACTATTTATCGTCCATGTTTCACTTCCATACATGGCTACACTCCATACAAATACTTTCGGAAACGACTTCCTGACACTTAAATCAATACTCAATGTTAAATTTCTCTTCTTCAGAAATGCTTTCCTTGCCATTGCCAGTCTACATTTTATACCCTCTCTTCTTCAACCATCATCAGTTATTTTGCTCCCCAAATAGCAAAACTCCTTTACTACTTTAAGTGTCTCATTTCCTAATCTTATTCCCTCAGCATCACCCGACTTAATTCGACTACATTCCATTATCCTCATTTTGCTTTTTTTGATGTTCATATTACATCCTCCTTTCTGCTGCCTTCACTATTTCATTCCTCAAAGCTACCCATTCTTCTTCTACTGTATTTCTTTCCCCCAGAAGCTAAACGATGTCAAAGTTAGCGTAGGAGGGCTATGCGTGAAGCGTTCAGCGAATTCGAAAGTAAAATTCTATGTACCGACTTGACAGAAAATCCTAGGAAGTTCTAGTCTTACGTTAAATTAGTAAGTGGCTCGAGACAGCATATCCAGACACTCTGGGATGATAATGCCATTGAAACAGAGGATGACACGTGTAAAGCTGAAATACTAAACACCTTTTTCCAAAGCTGTTTCACAGAGGAAGACCGCACTGCACTTCCTTCTCTGAATCCTCACACAAACGAAAAAATGGCTGACATTGAAATAAGTGTCCAAGGAATAGAAAAGCAACTGGAATCACTCAACAGAGGAAAGTCCACTGGACCTGACGGGATACCAATTCGATTCTACACAGAGTACGCGAAAGAACTTGCCCCCCTTCTAACAGCCGTGTACCGCAAGTCTCTAGAGGAACAGAAGGTTCCAAATGATTGGAAAAGAGCACAGGTAGTCCCAGTCTTCAAGAACGGTCATCGAGCAGATGCGCAAAACTATAGACCTATATCTCTGACGTCGATCTGTTGTAGAATTTTAGAACATGTTTTTTGCTCGAGTATCATGTCGTTTTTGGAAAACCAGAATCTACTATGTAGGAATCAACATGGATTCTGGAAACAGCGATCGTGTGAGACCCAACTCGCTTTATTTGTTCATGAGACCCAGAAAATATTAGATACAGGCTCCCAGGTAGATGCTTTTTTTCTTGACTTCCGGAAGGCGTTCGATACAGTTCCGCACTGTCGCCTGATAAACAAAGTAAGAGCCTAGGGAATATCAGACCAGCTCTGTGGCTGGATTGAAGAGTTTTTAACAAACAGAACACAGCATGTTGTTATCAATGGAGAGACGTCTACAGACGTTAAAGTAACCTCTGGCGTGCCACAGGGGAGTGTTATGGGACCATTGCTTTTCACAATATATATAAATGACCTAGTAGATAGTGTTGGAAGTCCCATGTGGCTTTTCGTGGATGATGCTGTAGTATACAGAGAAGTTGCAGCATTAGAAAATTGTAGCGAAATGCAGGAAGATCTGCAGCGGATAGGCACTTGGTACAGGGAATGGCAACTGACCCTTAACATAGACAAATGTAATGTATTGTGAATACATAGAAAGAAGGATCCTTTATTGTATGATTATATGATAGCGGAACAAACACTGGTAGTAGTTACTTCTGTAAAATATCTGGGAGTATGCGTGCGGAACGATTTGAAGTGCAACGATCATATAAAATTAATTGTTGGTAAGGTGGGTACCAGGTTGAGATTTATTGGGAAAGTCCTTAGAAAATGTAGTCCATCAACAAAGGAGGTGGCTTACAAAACACTCGTTCGACCTATATTTGAGTATTGCTCATCAGTGTGGGATCCGTACCAGATCGGGTTGACGGAGGAGACAGAGAAGATCCAAAGAAGAGCGGCGCATTTCATCACAGGGTTATTTGGTAGCCGTGATAGCGTTACGGAGATGTTTAACAAACTCAAGTGGCAGACTCTGCAAGAGAGGCGCTCTGCATCGCGGTGTAGCTTGCTCGCCAGGTTTCGAGAGGGTGCGTTTCTGGATGAGGTATCGAATATATTGCTTCCCCCTACTTATACCTCCCGAGGAGATCACGAATGTAAAATTAGAGAGATTAGAGCGCGCATGGAGGCTTTCAGACAGTCATTCTTCCCGCGAACCATACGCGACTGTAACAGGAAAGGGAGGTAATGACAGTGGCATGTAAAGTGCCCTCTGCCACACACCGTTGGGTGGCTTGCGGTGTATAAATGTAGATGGAGATGTAGATGTAGATGTAGATTCCTGTCAATTGTTCCCTTATGCTCTCCCTGAAACTCTGTACAACCTCTGGTTCTCTCAGTTTATCCAGGTCCCATCTCCTTAAATTCCCACCTTTTTGCAGTTTCTTCAGTTTTAATCTACAGTTCATAACCAATAGATTGTGGTCAGAGTCCACATCTGCCCCTGAAAATGTCTTACAATTTAAAACATGGTTCCTAAATCTCTGTCTTACCATTACATAATCTGTCTGAAACCTGTCAGTATCTCCAGGCTTCTTCCATGTATACAACCTTCTTTTATAATTCTTGAACCAAGTGTTAGCTATGATTAAGTTATGCTCTGTGCAAAATTCTACCAAGTGGCTTCCTCTTTCATTTCTTAGCCCCAATCCATATTCACCTACTATGTTTCCTTCTCTTCCTTTTCCTACTGTTGAATTCCAGTCACCCATGACTATTAAATTTTCGTCTCCTTTCACTACCTGGTTAATTTCTTTTATCTCATCATACATTTCATCAATTTCTTCATCATCTGCAGAGTTAATTGGCATATAAACTTGTACTACTGTAGTAGGCGTGGGCTTTGTGTCTATCTTGACCACAATAATGTGTTCACTATGCTGTTTGTAGTAGCTTACCCACACTCCTATTTTTTTATTCATTATTAAACCTACTCCTGCATTACCCCTATTTGATTTTGTATTTATAACCCTGTATTCACCTGACCAAAAGTCTTGTTCCTCCTGCCACTGAACTTCGCTAATTCCCACTGTATCTAACTTTAGCCTATCCATTGCCCTTTTTAAATTTTATAACCTACCTGCCCGATTAAGGGATCTGACATTCCAAGCTCTGATCCATAGAATACCAATTTTCTTTCTCCTGATAACAATGTCCTCTTGACTAGCCCTGCCCGGAGATCTGAATGGGGGACTATTTAATAATATGAATTTTAATTATGCCAGGTGTTTTCACAATTTCACAATATTTTTAAAAGAAGAGTAATTTTTACACTATTTACAGAGCACTAACAAATTAATTTCTTTTTATACATTTTAGTCTAAAATATAATACTTCATATACAAAATGAAATGAAATTCTTTCAGCGAAACAGCTGAGAATGTTCACCTGTACCTGATTTGGCATTAATCCCAGTATTGGCCACTTCTATAAAAAAGAAGATTATGTTAGAAAATGGTGTCCCATTACAACTTCCAACAACATATCACTCCAGAATTGTGATGTGTATCCCTTTGTATTTTTACTGATGAATGGAGAATTATCCCAAAACTGTGATGTTCTGACTAAGGAGTTTGAATACATTCACACCATACAAAGACAGAAGATTAATTGAACAGCAAACAACCTGTTCACAGTAAACAGGTTAACTCTTAACCCAAAAGAGATTCTTGATGTGCAAGTACAAGTAAATAAAAATGGCTTACAGATATTATAAATGGAGATCAGCTGGTGCTCATTGGGTGAGGCTCTATATGTTTAGATTGCTGATGGATAATAGATAATGTATAATAAACTGGGATAGGACCATCATATGGTACATATGGTACATGCTTGAGATGGACTGCCATATGCTAAGTTAATAAAGAACGCAGTTCTGCTATGCTTCTGCACCTATAAAGCCGTCTCTCTGTGTTATCCTGCAGATGGCATACCTAGTGTAATGTAATACTTTAATTAATTAATTTATTTAATTAAATACTGTCTTACGGCACAATCTTCTTGGACAAAAGAGCTAATGTGAAAAAAGGTACTTATGCTACAGATGCCTGCAGTAGGAATGCCATATAGATTTTATTATTAAAAATCTCAAAGCTCTGTAGAATCTTTTCTTACATGCCAATACATGTACATCATAATGTTATATTCTGATGGAAATATCTTTAATAGGTTGCTGGGAGGCCTTGAGCAGAAAACTGGAAATCATGAGACATTAAAAAACAAAGTAAAAGCAAATGAGTGCCTCACTAGCCACTCCTTCTATTATGTTCTGGAATATTCAGAAGATTAGTAGTTTGTGAGGATGTCCAGTATTTTTATGTAATTTCTTTTCTCCCAGTATAAATATATACACATAAAATAATCTAGCAGACGTTACAGTCTGAGTATATTAATACTAGTGATAATTTGTTGTAAGTATATTTTACAAAAGTATCCCACAGTTTCTGCTTCTACTTGCTTCATACCATATCCATGAAGGCTTTTTCATCCTGGGATTTATGGAAGATAATATATTAGTTACTGAGTAATTGAGCTGTTAGTCTGAGCTATTTTTCCTTCACATCTACATTTATTAAAAGACTTTAAACATTTTGTTTATGAAGATCTGCAGTTTTTTATGTGAGAGCTAGATATTTTCTAAGGCTCAGAGTGCAAAATTTTAGTAAAATTAAGATGCACCACTATGCTTGTTTATGTATTGAACTAAACTGAAAAATCCTTTCAGCTGTTAAAACAACAATAACAATCAGAAATGAAACACTGATTGCTTCTTCAGTCAGATTAAGTATCAAAAATTTTACTGAGGCAGAGAAGAAGCCAAAACAGAATATAATTGCTGAAGCAAAGAAGAAAGTCTATGGTATTGTTGATGGTAAGTTTACTGACCCACATTACAGCTGCTATAACATTTATGAAAATACATTTCAAATAAAAATTTGCAACTCAAAAATCCTGTCTCAATAAAGCATCTTAATTAATAATGTTCCATTTAAATGAAAACATCCCAGACATTACTGTTCGGAAAAAAATACGAAAGATTGAATGTGAATTGTCTGCTTGTCTCATAGTGTTGTTGGTACACTCCTAGACTTTACAGTTGCAATACCAGAAGTGACAGAAATTAATAAAACTTTACTCATTTTGTGCACATAGTACAGTAGGAAGACTGCAGCAATAGATTAGCAGATAGTTTTCTGTAAAAAAAAACAGACCTGAAGGCAAGAAGGAGCTGTGCCTTTCCCTAGTTTCCTCTGAGTGGAAAAAATATAGTTTAGTCATGTTGTTTTCCATCAAAAAATTATTTAAATGTTTGTATTATAGACTTTCGAATTACAATTCAGCTTCCAATATATTAAAAATACTCCAAATTACAGGTCTAGCACTCCTGCCCGCACTACCACCTTGCAAACACTAAAAACTACCTTACGTGTAATGGATCAAAAAGAAAAAAATTATGAAAATTTGACCAATAGATGGCACTGTAAGTGTCAGAATATGCTCACCAGCAGCAAATGGCTTTTTCTCAGCTAGTGTCTGAGATGGCCAACGTAACTCTCTCCAGGGAGGACTGTGTGCTGCTGGCAAAGCTCTTTTACAAGAATGGTGCTATGCACCTGTAACCATGTGTAAGAAAAAGGGCGTTCAACTGATGGATGCTACGAATCTGGAAAAATGATTATAAAGTTCAAAAAGACAGTTTCTTTTGAAGTGCAGTGTCGCAGAGGGAAGAAAGCAGTTGATCCAGCATCTGTTGAAATGATGGATAGCATAATGAACATGTTTTGTGCCAGTCATCACAATTATAAACTGATGTCATTTTGATTTTTAATTGGTTCTGGCTTCAGGACAACTAAAAAACCATCCTTCAAATAACTTCCGGGAATTCAGCCAGGTAACACTTTCAGCGACCGCCGATATTTCGGCGGGAGAACACCCCACCATTTTCAAGGCAAACTGCAACGGACAGGCGGCGTACATGCAAACACAGATTGAACGTGCATTGCGCTATCGACCAACTGTACATCAGGTGATTGATGATAATTCTGAGTCAACACCTAAGTCTACTGCCTTCTTGCCTTACGTAGGAAACACGTCCAATAAGATCGGTCGTATTTTACGGAAATACGATGTGAAATGTGTTTTCCGACCTCCATCTAAAATTAGAGCAAATTTGAGTTCCGTTAAGGATGATCTTGGACTGCGTAAGGCGGGTGTATATCATGCCCTTGTAGCTGCAGCATGGCATATATTGGTCAAACTATCAGGACCGTGGAGGACAGATGTACTGAGCATAAACGGCACACACGATTACAGCAGCCAAATAGATCTGCTATTGCCGAACATTGCTTGGATACTGGTCACTCCATGTTATATAATAACACCGAGATATTGGCATGCACGTCCAGCTATTGGGACAGTGTGATTCGGGAGGCAGTTGAGATTAAATTAGCGAGCAACCTTGTTAACAGGGATGGAGGTTTCTGTTTAAACTCTGTTTGGAATCCGGCTCTCTCCCTTGTCAAGAAACAGAGGGACAGACTCAATGCTACCTCACCTGCAAATTCATAGTCTCACTATCGATAGCTCTGACTTTGGCCATCTTTGGTGGCACTAGTGTTCAGTGTGTGTGTGTTATCTTTCCTGCTTGGGTCCGAGAACCGAGGTATTAAATTTGCATGTACGCCGCCTGTCCGTTGCAGTTTGCCTTGAAAATGGCGGGGTGTTCTCCCACCGAAATATCGGCGGTCGCTGAAAGTGTTACCTGGCTGAATTCCCGGAAGTTATTTGAAAGTTGTATACGCCAGGAGAAACTCAGGTCTCACATTGTTTACCTCTACGGGGAGGAAATGTATCAGTGTTTACGTAAGTTGGATAAACTTCGTAGCTGTTGAGTTAGACTGCAATGTGCTTTGTCGTTTTTATTGAGGTGTCGTGATGAAAATCATGTCCCAACATTTGCTAAGGTTGTGCACCATATTAATTCTCCTGCCGCCAATCGAATTAAGCAACGTGCTGGCTTGGCTCTTGTTCGCGAAAGGATTCGTTTTACTCGTCGACGTTTGGATTCTGTTTCCAAAGAATTGTATCGTTTTCATTTAATGGTTGCATCTGAAGTGTCTGATTTCACTTGTGATTGGTTGGACGGTGCCTCATGGACCCAAGCTGACTGGGAGTACAACTCCGTTACTGCCCGGCATTTGGCAAAGTTTGAACGTTTTCATCGCGCGGAGTCGGATGTTATATCTCGACGTTCTGTGATAAATCTCACAGAGAAATCTTTTGACGACGCAACCTTATCCGTGCTAGGGAAAGGATTAAATTTTGCACCCACTCTGAAGAATTTGCCGGTAGTTGATTTTATTAGTTCAATTGAACAGGCAGTTTGCAAACTACCTCCTGACGCTGCAGAGGAAGTTAGGAGGGAGGCATGCCGTGTTTTGACTAGGGCTCGTCCACCCAAGAGTAATGTAACAGCAGCAGAGAGGGCTGCTTTACGCTCTCTCAAAGTTGATCCCAGTATTGTTATTTTACCTGCTGACAAGGGCAATGCCACCGTTGTTTTAAATAAACATGATTATGTACAAAAGATGCTACGTTTACTATCTGATTCAACGTATCGCAGAATCGATGCTGACCCCATGAAAAGTGTTGAGAGAAAGACCAACAGCCTACTGAAGAAAAGTGGTTTGTCGCAGGACACAATCAAGAGGCTTAGCACCTATAGTGCGGTTCCCCCTAGGTTATATGGCCTTCCAAAGGTTCATAAGGAAGGGGTTCCTTTCCGTCCTATAGTGAGTAACATCGGCGCCCCGACATATCGTGTATCCAAGCATCTTGCATCTCTGTTGAGTCCACAAGTAGGACGGTGTGAACATCATATCAGGAACTCAGCTGATTTTTTACGTCGTTTGGAGGGACTGAGGCTGAATGACTCTGATATTTTAGTGAGTTTCGATGTGGTCTCTCTCTTCACTCGTGTTCCTCTGTCTGATTCGTTGCGGTTAATTGAAGCCAGGTTTGGTGCTGATTTAACTAATCTCTTTAGGCATGTGTTGACATCCACTTACTTTTTATTTAATGACCAGTATTACGAGCAGACAGATGGAGTTGCGATGGGTAGTCCGTTGTCTCCTGTGATCGCAAATTTGTTTATGGAAGACTTCGAGGAACGTGCATTGGAGTCAGCGCCTTTAAAACCCGCCTGTTTCTATAGATACGTTGACGATACCTTCGTTGTTTGGCCTCACGGTAGGGAGAATTTGAATGTCTTTCTAGAACATCTGAACTCGATCCACCCGAACATTCATTTTACGATGGAGGTGGAAGAGGATGGTTGCCTTCCCTTTCTCGACGTGTTGGTTAGGAGGAAGGATGATGGATCATTGGGACATGCAGTCTACAGGAAATGTACTCACACCGACTTGTACTTGCAAGCTAATAGTTGTCACCATTCGGCTCAGCGTGAAGGGGTACTTCGTACCTTGGTACACAGGGCACATATCGTTTCTGACGCTGAGACTTTGCCAGCTGAGCTGTCCCATCTTGAAGTTACATTTCGTCAAAATGGTTACAGTAATAGACAGATTGAACGTGCGTTGCGCTATCGAACAACTGTACATCAGGTGATTGATGATAATTCTGAGTCAACACCTAAGTCTACTGCCTTCTTGCCTTACGTAGGAAACACGTCCAATAAGATCGGTCGTATTTTACGGAAATACGATGTGAAATGTGTTTTCCGACCTCCATCTAAAATTAGAGCACTTTTGAGTTCCGTTAAGGATGATCTTGGACTGCGTAAGGCGGGTGTATATCGTGTCCCTTGTAGCTGCGGCATGGCATATATTGGTCAAACTATCAGGACCGTGGAGGACAGATGTACTGAGCATAAACGGCACACACGATTACAGCAGCCAAATAGATCTGCTATTGCTGAACATTGCTTGGATACTGGTCACTCCATGTTATATAATAACACCGAGATATTGGCATGCACGTCCAGCTATTGGGACAGTGTGATTCGGGAGGCAGTTGAGATTAAATTAGCGAGCAACCTTGTTAACAGGGATGGAGGTTTCTGTTTAAACTCTGTTTGGAATCCGGCTCTCTCCCTTGTCAAGAAACAGAGGGACAGACTCAATGCTACCTCACCTGCGAATTCATAGTCTCACTATCGATAGCTCTGACTTTGGCCATCTTTGGTGGCACTAGTGTTCAGTGTGTGTGTGTTATCTTTCCTGCTTGGGTCCGAGAACCGAGGTATTAAATTTGCCTGTACGCCACCTGTCCGTTGCAGTTTGCTTGAAAATGGCGGAGTGTTCTCCCGCCGAAATATCGGCGGTCGCTGAAAGTGTTACCTGGCTGAATTCCCGGAAGTTATTTGAAAGTTGTATACGCCAGGAGAAACTCAGGTCTCAAACTAAAAAACCAATATAATTTTGCTTTTAATGTGACTTTTGGCCTCAGGACAGTTAGAAACCAATTTTTTTTCCATCTGCTGTATGACCCTGCCATGGCAGATGAGCTTACCTCACTAACAGTGCCGCAACTGTTGAAGGTCAAACTTGTGCAATCATGAATATTGAACAGTTTGGATGATGTAATGCGCAATTCAAACCATAGCTGTCATATTGCAATTCGTCTATCATCTGTAGCTGACTTCATTGTTAAGATGCTTACAGCAGCATCTATCGGTAAAATTACTGCTAAATTTGTTTTTGTTCCATAATGTTTGTTGCTGCATTACTGCATCTGTATATATTATTCTGACAATATTAGGGCCTTAAGGCCTTCTCTCACATCTGACCAGGAACAAAACATACAAAAGATATCACAAAATATTCACAATAATAATTGTGATAATAACTGGCATTTATAATAATAATGTAATAATTGTCAAGGGCATTAAGAGTGGTATATATTAATGTAACATATTTGAAGCCATCTATAGTATTATGAGCAGAACAGATAAAGAAAAAGGAGAAGACTGGTATGACAGTGACAGTATTTGTTAGGACAAAAAAAAATGAAAACAGGAAAAAAAATTAAACAGAGAACTCTACTGACACGTGAAGCTGTGGGAAATGACAAGTGTGAGTGGTAAATGGTAGACTTGCATAAGGGAGAGATGGCTGTTATGATAAAAGGAAGGCTATTAGCTGTCTTTTGAAGTTTGAAAGGAATTTAATTTCTCTGATATTTTGAGGAAGATCACACCAAACTTGAGACCTGATATAGAAAATGATTTAGAGAAGGTGACAGCATTATGTTATGGTACAGAGGGTTTCACTTTGTTGTGAATGAGCATTTCTGCTGTGTTGTTCAGATAGCAATGTAAGAGTTGAAAATATGTATCACAAGAGAGACTGTAATGATTGAGAAGACAATAGAGGAAACACATAATATGGTAGTCTTTATGCTTATTGGCACATAGCCATAATAACTGTATGTTGGCAGGAGTGACATGGTCAAAATAATGTAAATCACAAATGTATCATACATAAAGATTGATCACTGTTTCTAGCTGCCATTAAGATTTGTACAAAAGTCACCATCCAAAGAAATTCTGGTTATATGTTAGTGGCAACAATGTTAGTGTCCAGTCCCTAGTGAATGACACAGGAACTGAAATTGAGGGTAGCAAAGCAAAGGCTGGAATGATCAACTCCATTTTCTAATGTTCCTTTATACAGAAAAACCCAGGAGAATTGCCTCAGTTTAATCTGAAGTTGAGAAACAGCTAAAATCATTAAAATTGAACAAAGCACCAGGGCTCGATGGAATCCCTGTCAGATTTTATACTGAATTTGTTCCAAGTTAGTCCCCATTTTAACTATAATGTATCACAGATCCGTTGAACAATAAACCATGCTCAGTTCTTGGTAAAAAGCACAGATCATACCCATCTACAATATCTTTGATGCTGATTTGTTGTAGAGTCTTAGAATGTATTCTGAGACCAAAAATAATGAGGTATCTTGAACAGAATGACCTCCTCAATGCCAACCAACATGGATTAAGGAAACATCAGTCAAGTGAAATCCAACTTGCACTTTTCTCACAAGACATATTGAAAGCTTTGGAACAAGGCAATCAGGTTGATGCAGTATTTCTTGATTTCTGAAAAGCATTTGACTCAGTATCACACCTACACTTATTGTCAAAAGTACAATCATATGGGATATCAAGTGAAATTTGTGACTGGATAGAAGATTTTTTGGCAGGGATGTTATCTCAGATGGAGAGTCATTGTCAGATGTAGAAATAACAGTAACTTTGGGTGTGCCCCAGGGAAGTGTGTTGGGAGCCTTGCTGTTCAGGTAGTATGTTAATGACTTTGCAGTCAATATAAATAGTAAAATCAGGCTTTTTGCAGATGATGCAGTTATCTGTTATGAAGTATTTTCTGAAAGAATCTGCATAAACTGTCAAATCATGATATGATTTCAAAGTGGTGCAAAGACTGGCAAGTTGCACTCAATGTTCAGATATGAAAAATTTTTCACTTAAGAAAACAAAAAAAAAACATAGATCAAACACGGAAAATCCAGGATGGATGAGAAATAAAGTTGCTACTCACCATGTAGTGGAGGTACTGAGTCACAGATAGGCACAACAAAAAGTCTTTCGTGCTTAAAGATTTCGGCAAATGGACTTCATCAACAATAGACACATACTCAGCACATACAAACACTTATGCAAATGCAAGTCAAACACACAACTGTAGTCTCAGGCAACTGAAACCGCACTGTGAGCAGCAGCACCAGTACATGTAAGGGAGTGGTGACTGGGTGGGGGTAAGGAGGAGGATAGGGCGGGGTTGGGGAGGGAGAGTATGGTGGGGATGGCGGGCAGTGAAGTGCTGCAGGTTAGGCACAGGGCGGCAGAATGGTGAGGAGGGAGGGAGGGGGGGGGAGTAGCAAAAAAGGAGAGAAATAAATTAAAAAATAGTAAATAAATAATAAATAAAAATAAAAAGACTTGGTGTGGTAATGGAAATACGGCTGTGTAGTGATGGAATGGAAGCAGGGAAGGAGCTGGATGTGTGAGGACAGTGACTAGCCTAGGTTGAGGCCAGGAGGATTATTGGAACATAGGATGTATTGCAGGGAAAGTTCCCACCTACACAATTCAGAAAAGCTGGTGTTGGTGGGAAGCATCCATATGGCACAGGCGGTGAAGCAGTCATTGAAATGTAGGACATCATGTCAGCATGTTCAGCAACAGGTTGCTCCACATGTTTCTTGGCCACAGTTTGTCAGTGCCCATTCATGTGGACAGACAGCTTGTTGGTTGTGAGGCCCACATAGAATTCAGCACAGCGGAGGCATATACCACATAACTGGTTTCACAGGTAGCCATGCCATTGATGTGATAGGTGATGTTAGTGACCGGACTGGAATAGGTGGTGGTGGGACGATGTTGGGACATGTCTTGCATCTAGGTCTATTACAGGGGTATGAGCCTTGAGGTAAGGGGGTGGGAGCAGGGGGATTGTGTAAGGATGGGTGAGTATAATGTGTAAGCTCAGTAGACAGTGGAATACTACTGTGGGAGGGATGGGAAGGATAGTGGGCAAGACATTTCTCATTTCGGGGCATGGCGAGAGGTAATTGAAACCCTGGTAGAGAATTTAATTCAGTTGCTCCAGTCTTGGGTGGTACTGAGTTACGAGGGGAATGCCCCTCAGTGGCCGGATTGTGGGACTTTGGGAGGTGGTGCGAGAGTGGAAAGATAAGGCACAAGAGAGTTGTCGTTATAGAGAAGGTTGGGAGGATAATTACAGTCAATGAAGGCTTTAGTGAGACCCGCAGTATCTTTCAAGATGGACTGCTTGTCACTGCAGATGCGACAGCCATGGGTGTTTAGGCTGTATGGAAGTGACTTCTTGGCATGGAATGGGTGGCAGCTGTCGAAGTGGAGGTATTGCTGGTGGTTAGTAGGTTTGATATTGATGGAGGTACTGATGTAGCCATCTTAGAGGTAGAGGTCAACATCTAGGAAGGTGGTCTGTTGGGTTGAGTAGGACCAGGGGAAACAAATGGGGGAGAAGTTGTTGAAATTCTGGAGGAATGTGGATAGGGTGTCCTCACCTTCAATCCAGATAGCAAAGATGTCTTCCATGAATCTGAACTGGGTGAGGGGTTTAGGATTCTGGGTTTTTAGGAAGGATTTCTCAAGATGGCCCATGAAGAGGTTGGCATAGGATGGTGCCATGTGGGTGCCCATAGCCATACCCCAGATTTGTTTGTAGGTAATGCCTTGAAAGGAGAAGTAATTGTGGGTGAGGGTATAGTTGGTCATGGTGACTAGGAAGGAGGTTATAGGACAAGGAATTCCACCTTATGCAAGACACCTTTTTTTATGTTCTGTTTCACACAGACATGTTTCAGCACTTCTTGTGCCATCTTCAGTGGGTTATCTTCTATGTTCTAACTGTAAAATTGTCGTTACATATTGACATTTAGCGAAACTTTTGGTACATAATATTTGCAATTGTATGAATAACTGTTGTAATATAAGATACATCATTTGTTCATAGTTCACAGTTGATATATGTATTAATGATCTGATGCACTGTATGTTGTTTATAACATTATGTCAAGGTCCTATTTATAACTTAATTCGCAATTTACATAGCTTACATGATGCCATTGGACATTTATTTTGGTAGCTGTTCTGCCACACAGTCTACAACTTCTCATCTGCAAACAGCAAAATGTAATTTTTATTTTTGTGTTTGTTATGCATTTACAAATGTAAATTAGTATATATCACATTTTTGTGTGTAACTTACGCTTTTGATATTGTCGTGCTTTCTCATATGTTGTTGGCAAAGTGAATAGGCTGATTTTGTGGCCTATGGTCACTTGACAATGCACATTCTCTGATTTTTCAAAACATAGCTGAGTTTTTGCTGCCATTACATGTTGTTGTGGCTGTGTAGTATTCATTTGTTTCATAGCGTGTTTGGCTGGTTGAGGCGCACGAGTCTGAAGTGTATTTGGCGTCTGTGGTGTTTGGTTTGTGTGTGTGTGTGTGTGTGTGTGTGTGTGTGTGTGTGTGTGTGTGTGTGTGTGTGTGTGTGTTTTCAGGACTGGGGCAGAGAGTGCGAGAGAGAGAGAGAGACAGAGAGAGAGAGAGAGAGAAGAGGAAAGAATTTTTTTTTTTCTATGAGTGGTTTTGGTGTGGATGTTATTTGTATAGTTGTTCTGTTATGGCAAAGAGGGTTTTATTGCACAGTGATGTGTATTCATTGAGTACTTTCTTTCCATGAGCTACTGATTTTTGGATGTGATAGTTTTCTTCTATAGTTAATTTTTGGTATAAGCTGCTACTAGTTTTAAGGATGCATTTCATGGGCTATGGTTGCTTGACACTGCACATTCTCTGATTTTTCAAAACATAGCTGGAGTCAGTTTCAATGTTTGTTGGGTGGTGAATGTGTACTATCAGGTGGTCTGCAAATGTCAAGTGTGAGCTATTGTTTTTCAGTGCTCTGAGGTGTTCTGTATACCTGGTTCTGAAATTCCTGCATGTTTGGTCTATGTATACAGATTGACAACAGTTGCAAATAAGTTGGTATATACTGGACTGATGGTATTTGTCAGTGTTGGTGGTATTTCTCATTGGTTCTGTATGCTATGTTGAGTCCTTGTTTCTTTAGTATATTTCCCACCCTGCATGTGACTTCGTTGTTGTAAGTCATTATGTGCCATTTGTTGCTTACTGTCTGCTGGTTTTTGTGTTGTGTTTTTCTGTGTGTGTGTTTCATGGTTATGTGTTGTTTGTTTTTGTATTTTGTGGTTTATTTTATTGACTGTCTTTGTGTCATATCCATTCTCCTGTGCAATTTGTTTTATTGTGTTCAGTTCTTGTATGTAATCATGTTTGTTCATGGGTATTGTGTTCAGTCTGTCTAGTAAATATCTGAAGCTGGTTTCTTTTTTGAGTTATGGGGTGACTGGACTGGCTATGAATTATGGTTCTGGGGATTGTGGGTTTTCTGTAGATTGTGAATTCATGTTTGTTGTTTCTCTTGTGTATGGTGAGATGTAAGAAACTAAGTTTTTCATATGTTTGTGTTTGCATGGTGAACAGTTTTTGTGGGTGGATGGTGTTTATGTTGTCATGTTAATACTGAACAGTATATAAAATCTGTTAAATCTGAACTCAATGGGGTAATCAATAAGCCAAAAATGATTATTTTAGGACACTCCTCAGAGATATTCACTGGAGTGATGCTTACAGTGCTCCTAGCATGAATGAAAAATGTAATACTTTTGCCATAAAGTGCTTACCTTATTTGAACACTGTTTTCCCCCAAAACTAACCAAGGTTAGAGCAAAGCCTACAAAGGAGCCATTTATTACTCAAGGAATACTGGTAACTCTATCTGTCAATCCGAAACAGTTCTGATGTTGATGCTCTAGCACATTACAAGAAATACTGCAAAATGTTAAAGACTGTAATACAGACATCAAAGCAGATATATTACAAGGAAAAGATAGTCATATCAGATAGCAAAATAAAGACAACATGGGATATAGTGAAGGAGGAGACCAGTTGAACCAGACATGAAGAGGGGCTTATAGCATTAAGAGTAAATGATACATTGGTGACAGATGTGTTTATTGTTACAGGACTTTTTAGCAAACATTTTATAACTGTTACTGAAAAGATGGGATTGTCAGGTTATGTAAATGCTGCCATGGGATACCTCAGACCACACATTTCAAGTAAATTCCATAATATGAATTTGACCCTCACTACCCCAGCAGAAGTAATGTCCATCATAAAATCTTTAAAATCAAAAACATCTAGTGGATATGATGAAATATCAACAAAGGTAATAAAAGAAAGTGGTTGTGAGTTAAGTAACATATTAAGCTATCTGTGTAACCAGGTGTTTATCAGTGGAATATTTTTTGAATGGTTGAAATATGCTGAATTTAAGCCACTGTTTAAGAAGGGAGATAAAGAAATTACATCAAATTTCCATCCAATTTCACTTTTGCCAGCATTCTCAAAAAATTTTAGAAAGGATAATGTACACTTGGCTTTATAAGCATCTTATCACAAATAACATACTGTCAAAGTCGGAGTTCATATTTCTAAAGGGTTCTGATAATGAGAAGGTTATCTACACTTACAGTGAAAATGTACTGAATTCATTAGACAAAAAATTGCAGGCAGCTGGTATATTTTGTGATCTGTCAAAGGCATTTGACTGTGTAAATCACAATATCCTTTTAAGTAAATTAGAATATTACAGTGTAAAAAGAAATGCTGAAAAACGGGTATCAAATCTTATACCTCTGGTAGGAAACAAAGGGCATTATTAGAAAAGAGAAATGTATTAAGTTATCAGGTATCATCCAACTGGAAACTAATTACATGTGGGATCCCACAAGTCTCCATCTTAAGGCCCTTACTTTTTCCTGTGTATATCAAAGACCTTTCATCAGTAACACTACCAGATGCCAAGTTTATTTTGTTTGTCGATGATACAAACATTGCAATAAATAGCAAATCAAGTGTAGTCTTAGAAAGATTGGCTAATAAAATATTTGTGGACATTAATCACTGGTTCCTAGCCAATTCTTTGTCACTAAACTTGGAAGAAACTCACTACATGCAGTTCAGAACTTGTAAGGGGTATCCCACAAGTATATGCCTAACATGTGATGACAAGCAGGTAGAGAAAGTGGATAGTGTTAAATTCTTGGGATTACAGCTTGATAATAAATTCAGTTGGGAGGAGCACACCACAGAACTGCTGAAGCATCTAAACAAATCTCTATTTGCAATGCGAATTCTGTCAGACATAGGGGATATAAAGAATACTTCAAACGGGATTATTTTTTGGGGTAATTCATCAAGCCAAGCTAAAGTTAACCAGGCACAAAAATGTGCAATAAGAATTATATGTGGTGTGAACTCAAGATCATCCTGCAGAGGCCTGTTTAGGGAAATAGGGATACTAACTACTGCTTCCCAATATACTTATTCCTTAATGAAATTTGTCATTAAAAATATATCACTTTTTCAAACCAACAGCTCAGTTCATGGAATCAGTTCTAGAAATAAGAATAATTTTCACAAGGATTTAAAGTCACTTATTTTTGTACAAAGAGGTGTGCATTATTCAGGAACACACATTTTCAATAACTTGCAAGCAGCGATAAATAGCTTAACAACCAATGAAATTCAGTTTAAGAGAAGTCTAAGGAATTATTGGTGGCCAGCTCCTTCTACTCCATTGATGAATTTCTTTATTCTTTATTTGTCTGTGGATCATTTCTTATGATGATGTTGGACACTTTCATTTCTACATAAATCTTGCATAGACATAGCTAGTTACAGAAAGGTAGTACATAGACATATATTTTAGAGAGTATTCACAGAAAATGTAATTAAAGTACATTATAGAAAGTGTATACATATACACTATTTAATTTTTTGTTTCAAGATATTCTTTAACACTATAAGGGCAAATATTGATCAGATGTCTTTTTAATTTTCTTTTAAAAAGAGACATACCTTCTATCATATTAATATCTTAAAATATGTTACCTTAACGTTCAAGGACTGAAAGATAAAGAACTTATCATAAATGAGTTTGGACTTGATAACCAGTTTGATATTTTTTGTCTGAGTGAACACTGGGCTAATGATAATGAACTTGCAGTTGCCAAATTTGACAATTTTAGTATAGTAAATAGCTACTGTAGGAAAAAGCACATTAGAGGTGGTGTGGCAATTTATTCCAACCAGTCACTCAATTGTACAATAACCAAACTAGACCTAAATTCCTTGTGTGATGAACAGCACTTTGAAGTTACAGGTATAATCATGAATAGTCATAAGCTAATAGTAGTATCCATGTACAGATCACCAAAGGGAAGCATTAACATATTTTTAGAAAAAATGGACGTGCTATTGAGTGAATTAAGTAATATTAAATGGCTACATTATGATATTGCAATAGGAGGTGATTTGAATGCTGATTTTGATGTTACTAAATGTAAGGGTAGTGTTGCAGATCTGGAAAACTTGCTAAGACAATACAATTTACATCATGTTAATAACAGGCCCACAAGAAACAAAGTATGTTTAGATAACATCTTTGTAAACTTCAAGACCACTGAAAACACATGCGAAGTTGTAGTGTTCCCATTCTCTGACCATGACTCCGTATCTCTAAATTATGCAAGTAAAATTCCCCTCAATAGGAGCAATGCAAACAGACCTGTCCCAACAGTTGTGATTACCAGGCCCATAACTGAGGATAAAATTAAAACATTTCGTAATTCCCTTGCTGACAGAGACTGGTTTGGCCATTGTAGTGTCGATGGACATTACACATCAAGTAATGATCTGCCAGCCAAAATAATATTTGATAGATTTTTTAATGCATTCTTGACCCTATTTAACCCTAGCATTCCCATAAAGAAAATCAAAATAATGGACAGCAGCCACAAATCCAGATCTCAAAACAGACAAAATATATGGTACACTAAACAGCTGACAGATCTAAAGAAACAAGTTTTGTTACTGTACAACATATACAATAGTATGAAGTCTGACTGTGCCAAATCAGCCTATGTGGAATGCAGGAATGAATACAAAAAAGCCATCCTGCAAGCCAAAAAAACCTACAATGCCAACAGCATACATAATTCCACCAATAAATGCAAAACTGCTTGGAAAGTAATTAACAGTGCTGCCAGAGATACTAAAAAAGACAAAATTAATATCCCACCACAAACACTCAATGAGTTTTTTATTAATTCAGTGAGAGAAATAGAAGATGCAATTATCAAACCAGACATTAGTCCATCAGAGTTACTCTCCCAAAATTGGGGTAGACAGTCACTAAATACAAGCATGGTAACCTTCTCCGAAGTATCGCCTAGATATGTGCAAGGGGTCATAAAACAACTGAAATCATCTGATAGCTTAGATATATATGGCATATCATCCAACCTGCTAAAAAAAGTGAGTGACTGCATTCTCTACCCCTTAACCCATTGCATAAACAAGTGCTTACTTGAGGGATATTTTCCTGATGAGTTAAAACTGTCTAGGATTGTCCCAGTATACAAAAAGGGAGATAAAGACTCTCCATATAGCTACAGGCCTATTTCAATAGTACCCACATTCTCCAAGGTAATAGAATGCATCATGTACCAACAATTATCATCTCACTTTGAGAATCTAGAAATAATTAATGCTACACAATACGGGTTTAGGAAGAATCTGTCGACCATTGATGCAATCAACACGGTAGTCAGTTACATCCTCAAAGTTTTTGAGAACAAAGGCTTTGCTCAGGTCTCATTCTGTGACCTAAGCAAGGCCTTCGACTGTGTTGAGCATGTGCCACTACTAGAGAAACTAGAATTCTACGGCATCAAAGAAAACAGTCTCAGACTATTAAAAGCTTATCTCAACAACTGTAAACAGGTAGTTTGTGTTGGTAAGGAAATGTCAAACATAGAAAATGTTAAAGTAGGTGTGCCTCAGGGATCTGTACTGGGGCCCTTCCTGTTTCTGATAATGATCAATGACCCCCCCTCGTTTATTAGATCCACCACTGTATTGTATGCAGATGATACGACTTTTCTCCATAGCAGTAACAGTCTTAATGATCTTAAAACCTGTGCTGAAAATACACTCACTCATGCAGCATATTGGTTCAGAGCAAATAGTTTCCTGCTAAATGAAAATAAAACTCAGCAGATAATCTTCACTCTAAGAGACAAGCCACTATCTGATGACCCTAGTTCTGTTAAATTCCTGGGAGTTTATTTAGACGAAAAGTTATCCTGGGGCCAACATGTAAACTATATTAGTAGTAAACTATCTAGAGTAATTTATTTATTAAGACAACTCAGAAATTGTGTACCTGAAACGTACATCAGATCATCTTATTTTGCATTTTTCCAGAGTATAATATCCTATGGCATTATCTTGTGGGGTAACTGTAGTCATATAGATGACATCCTATTATTGCAGAAGAAAGCCATTAGGATAATTACAAATTCTTCACATAAGGCTCACTGCAAACCCTTATTTACTAAACAAAAAATTATGACTCTAATAAACCTCTATATATACAATGTCTTAATCTTTACGAAGAAGAACCTACAAGATGTGAAACGTAGAGAAAATTTACATTGTTACAACACAAGAAGCATCAAACACATATACACGCCTTACCACAGACTATCAAAATCAATAAATAGCTATGAAGTCACAGGGCACAAGCTATTTAATAAGCTGCCACATGCCATACAGGATCTTCCTGAACATACATTCAAAGAAAGACTGCATGAATGGTTTATTGCCCACCCATTCTATGATATCAATGAATTCTTCAACTGTAAAATGCAGTAATCCAACAGATGATCCACTGTACATTTATTGTAATATAAGCTAAAATATTTCAGTAGTCAATACCTTATCACACTGTATTATAAATTGTAACTTCATTTGACGTTTTCAATTGCTGTAATGGCCTAAAGACAATAAAATCTTTATTATTATTATTATTATTATTATTATACATTGTGGTTAACTGTTGTACAGTATGCATCCAACTTTTACAGGTTCTTTGTCTGTTAATGTTAGCCTGCTTCCTTCTATATGATAGTCATTTTTTATTCTTGTATTATGTTCATGATATTCTCCGTTTAGCAATGCAGTGCAGTTTTTTAAGTATTTTTAGCTCCCTGAATTTATTTCTGCAGGGTTCTCTAGGTGATACTTTTGCAATGCATTGTACGGCTTACTTTTGTAATCTTATTACCCTTTATGGGTGCATATTTGCAGCATTTCCCTATGGCAGGATGCCATAAGAGAGGTATGAATGGACTATTCCATAGTACATTGTTTGTAGATTGCGTCTGTTTACTAACTTTTCTCATCAGAAATATGCTTGAACTTATTTGCTGCACATGTTATTTATGTGATTCTCCCATGTCATATCCCTATCCACTGTTACACCTAGAAATTTATAGCTGTCTGTCTCCTTTAGTTCTAGGTCTCGAAGCCTGACTGTGATGTTGTCCAAAGCATGTTATTTGTTTGCATGTATCTGTATATATGTTGTTTTGGTTCCATTAATAAAGAGATTGTTTTCTCTGAAATAATTGTTTCCACTTTTCATATTTAGCAAAGCCTTCTCTTGCAGGTCATCTGTTGTAGAACTGGTAACAACAAATGAAGTGTCATCTGCATACATGAATACACTATCAGATACTGATTTGGTCATATCATTGACATACAAAATGAAAAGTAGTGAACCAAGGACAGAGCCTTGGGGAACTCCATATTTAACAATTTCATAATTTGAAAAGACACTTGTAATATTATTTCTCACTTTTTGCTTTATTTCTATACAATGTTTCCTATTTTCCAAAAACAATTTAATGATTTCTGCTGCTTTCCCCTTTACACCATAAAGAAGTTTTTCTGATAGGGTGTCATCACAATCAAATGCTTTATGTAGGTCCAGGAACATACCACAAACTTTCTTCTGTTCATCAAGTTCTATAGTTACCAGTGTTACAAATTCAGCTGTTGCTGTTTTGGTAGATTCGCCCTTCCTGCATCTATGGTGTTCATCGTTTGGAATATTGCATGTATGCATAAAATTTAATATTCTGTCTTTCATTATGGTTTCTATTATTTTAGAGAGTACACATGTAATATAGGTCTGTAGTTTCCTGTGTTTTTGCAGCCTCCCTTATGTATAGGGATTACTTTACTCTTTTTCAGGAACATTGGAAATATTCTTTTTTCTATAGGTAAGTTTATCAGACAGGCTATTGGCTTTATTACCCATCGTAAACAGCATTTAAATGGTTTAGTGGATATACCATCAAGTCCCTCAGTCTTTTTTGTTTTTAGACTATATATTATTTTTATAATTTCTGATTTATTAATTGGGGTCAGGATAAGCGTTTTGTCCCAATGGAATTTTTATTGCGGTTATTTTGGAAATATTATTTTGAGTTATTTATTTGTCCACAACTTCAATATAGTGTTTGTTTAAAGTATTGCTGACATTTTGTGCATCCCTCAGTTCCCTCCCATTTACCTCAGGTGTTACGTTATCAGTGTTTTCCACACCTACACCTTTCCTCTTTGCATTTATGAGAGACCATATGGTCTTAGCAGTCTTCTCCAGGTGGGACGGTCTTGGGCAGTTCTCTGCCAGGTGTTACCAGTGATCTTCTTGATGTCTTTGTCCCACCTGTCTGGTGGTCTTCCTCCAGGCACCAGAGGCCTAGAGGAAGACCACCAGACAGATGGGACAAAGACATCAAGAAGATCGCTGGTAACACCTGGCAGAGAACTGCCCAAGACCGTCCCACTTGGAGAAGACTGCTGTAAGCCTACCTGAATCCATGACTCGAAGAGGCCACATCATTTAATGATTGAATTGGCTGATGATGATGATGATGATATGGTCTTAATGATATTTGTTGAGGTTGCTGTCTTGTTTTCATAATATGTCAATTTAGTCTCTTTTATCAGTTTGGTGTGTTTCCTTCTTTTCCCTATATGAATGCCTGTTTTCTTGGGTTGGCCTTAACTGACACTTTTCATACATGCTTTTGACCTCTTCCATCTCCCTTTTTACCTCTACTGTGACCCAATTTTTATTCTTCTTCTTATTTATTTCTCTATGTACTAATGGACATGCAACATCTATGTAGTGGCCTAATGTTTTGCAGAATGATTCCAATCCTTTATCCAGGTTTTCTGTTAAGTATACTTCACTAAAGTCTTTGCTTTCCAATAGCCTTTGTAGCCTATCTATGTTTGTTTGCTTTGGTTGTCTAACTCTTTAAATATTTTTTCTGGCTTTCCTATGTTGCCTGCTAATTCAACTACTACCCCATAGTGGTCTGGAATGGTCTTGTTTATGACCTGTACTGTCTGCCTGCTCTGTTGTACATTAGTGATCAAGTGATCTATTAATGTTTCTGTATTTCTATGGTATCTCATGGGACTGTCTACTGCTAAATAAAGTCCATAGGTTTTAATCAGATCTTGAAAACTCCTTGTATAACAGTTGTCTTTTAGTGTTAATATTTAGGTCACCAGTCACAATTAAATAAGAGAATTCCCTACTAGTCTTATCCAACACTACTTCTAACTCTTTTACAAATCCATTTATCTGACTGTTTGGTGATCTGTAGATACCTATTAGCACACATTTCTCCACATAATATGTTATCTGTATTGTTGCAGCTCCAAAGAGCATTTCTGTACAGTTGTCTACTGACCATGGAATGGTATACTCTATTTTACTGTGTACATAGACTGTCACCCCTTCACCCTTATGTTCAGATCTGCAGAAATTTGCAACTCTTTTATATTCCTGTGTGCTGTAAACATTAATTTCATTTCCTTTCAGCCCATGTTCTGACATAATAAATATATGTGGTAATTCTGCTGCAAGATTCTTGTATTATTAATATTTGTGTTGATGTTTTGATTTTCTGTGCACCTTTCTTTTTACCTGCTGGTACAAAAAATCCTGCTCCTTGAGATGATTTTGCTTCTTTGTTCTCTCTACTCTCCTGTATCTCACCTGCGGCACCTCTATTACAGCTTCTTCTTCTGCAGGTGACAACACAGCTTCATCTGCTAGTGATGACACTACTCCTTCTGCTGGTGATGACACTGTTTTTTTTCTGCTGGTGATGACACTGATTCTCCCTCCTTTTCAGGGCAGAGTGTAGTTTCCTCTTCTGTTCTTTCATCTTGTGGTTGTTTTGAGTCTGATACTGGATACAGTATTGTATCTTCTATTTCTTCACTCACTGACAATGGTATAGGTCTATGTACCTGTTCTTGTGTCCTGCTAATTTTTTATAATATTTCTTTGCACAGAATCTGTTTACCGTAGGTGTTTCTGTGCAGGCCATGCTTTGTGAACTATCCTCTCACTGAGCTTGTTGCTTCAATAAATGTAACATAAGAGAAATAGTTACATATCTTCCTGAATTTTCTGTATGTCTTGACGATTTTTCTGTTTCCACATGAAACTTCCATCAGATCGTGCCTGTATGGAATGCTTATGATATATACGTCAGAATGTATAAGTTTTCCTAATGATTCTCTTAGAGCCCTGTTTGCATTTACAGTTTGGTTCTTATATACATCGTTTCCTCCCCCAATAATAACACATTTGGAATCATATGTCACTGTTAGTTTCACAGTCTTTTAGAACTTTATTTAGAGGTGTGCCCAGATGGGTTAAACCAGTTACTTTTATTTTAGTTTGCATAGTGACCATAATGCCTGCTAAGCCTTTTCCATGGCTAGTTGGAAATACGTAAACATCACCTTTCTTATTTTTCTCACTTGGTGCAAGATTTCACTAATGTTTAGTATTTTCTCACTTCTCCCAGGTACTTCCTGGAGACATGAAATCATTTTTCTTATTTCCCTGGTTGACTTTATCTTCATTTTTATCTAGTGGATCATATTTTTTCATTGTTTTCAGTTTGAAATGTTTTTCGTTTCATTTCACACACCAGTTTTTTTTAGGCCTAAAAAACAGTTAATTTTCCACTTTTTGTTCTTGTTTGAGTTCATTTATAAATGTTTCCAGATTATTTATATATTGTTTTGCATACAATAAGTACTGTTCTAATGGAGAATGTTTCCTTCATATACACTAATATGTTTTTGTAAATACTCCATTCACGAACAACAGTTAATTACACCACAGGCACATTTTGTGTTTTCTTCATCGAAACGTGAGATACACATTGAATGTATCCATTATGGCACACTGAACATGGTCTAATACCATTTAAAAGTCTTGCACTGCATACAATGCACTTTATATTCACGATATAGGCATTTTTCATGGAACCACTTACTAAAACTTCTGTATGAGCTGCCATATTGTCTATTTCAGTGCAGTAATGTGTTCATTGTAAATAAGTATCATAGCAGTTCTAGTATATGTTTACAATATGAGAGAAGGAAAGTTGCTACTCACCATATAGCAGAGATGCTGAGCCATGATAGGCACAATAAAAAGATGCACACAATCATAGCTTTCAGCCATTAAGGGCTTTGTCAGCAGTAGACACACATACACACATGCACAAACACACACTCACGCAAGTGCAACTTGCACACACATCTGCATCACAGAGAGCAGAAACTACTACCTATCATGGCTCAGCATCTCGGCTATATAGTGAGTAGCAAATTTCCTTCTCTCATATTGTTACATTCCGTCCTAGATTTTCCATTGTTTGACTAGTATATGTTTATTACCTTATAAGCAAAAAACATTTTTTAAATTTTAATTTAAGTGCATAAATGTGTTCTTAGTAAATGAGTGTTGTAAAATGATCTTTTCATATAGGGTTCATTAAAAAAAAAAGACAGTCATTCCACTTGGGATCTGTGGAAGGTACAACAGCTTATTTGTTTTTGTTGTAAACATTTGTCATGTTCTACATCCTTAAGGACCTCCATACTACAGATCAATTGGAATGATAATAAATCTAATCTAATCTAATTTAGTCTATGTGAGCCTGTGGTTCATCTATTAAGCAAATTTTGTCATCTACATATCTGTACCAATATATTATTTTGTAGTGTTTTGGCATTGCTACTTTGTCAAATATTAGTTTTCCTACCTGATTGAGGAAAATGTCAGCTTGTTGAGAGTAAAATATTTATTGAATGTGAAGTAGATTTGCTCTGTGGTGAGCCTGAGTATGGCTGATATTTCTGGTACGTTTGTTATAGGTACTTTTCCTTGTAGTTGGAAGTTTCTTTTTTTAATGTTGATGGTTTCTTCTGTTGTGATGATGGCATTTTCTTGTGTTAATTTGTTCTGTAGTTTTCTGTAGGTTTTTTCTTCAGCAGTCCTTGTGTTTTCTTTTCTTTTATTGTAAAAATTTGAACCAAATATTTCGCTAAATGTTAATATGTAACAACAATTTTACAGTTAGAAAATAAAAAATAACCCACTGAAGATAGCACAAAAAGTGCTGAAACACGTCCAGGTGAAACAGAACAAAAAAAAGGTGTTCTGCATAAGATAGAATTCCTTGTCCTATTTTCGTAGTAAGCATGGACATAACAAGAAGAACTGCTGCACCATAAGATGATTATTTCTATGCCAAGTGAGGTATTTCCTTTGCAGCTCTTCAACAAATTCCAGAATACAACCATCAAACTTCAAAAAATCATACTCAACATAAAATTCAACAAACTGTGTTTGGTTTATAAAATAGTACCTACCTATGTAACCATAACTGTAAATAAGATGTCATCAGCAGCACAGCAGACAAAACATGAAGCTGAAATCATGTGGATACAGCAAGAAACTGGTATTTGTATTCCAAAAAACAGGCTTGGAATATGGAACTATACAGTTTGCATGTAGAACTAGCAAATCATATAAAGTATACAGCATTTTCTGATGAATTGATGTACAGGGTTAGATCACACACAGATACCATAATAGGCAGACAACAGACACTCCAACAAAAGAAACTCACCAAAATGATAAATCACACAGACACCTATTAATCTCACCCCCAAACAACAAACAAACCTTTCACAGAAGAGTGCTTACTTTAACAGACTTAAAATTATGTGAACAGGAAAGCAGTCTACAAGAAAAGGGTCCCAAACATAACATAAACACAATGGTGTCACACAGGATAGTAGAAAATATCATGACAGAAACTGAACACATCATAAAGCAACAAGAAAAACTAAATACACCTGAATTTAATGCAAATCTAACAAGAGATAGATAACAAAGCTTAGACAAAATAGTAACTCCAAAACAGTACAAAATAATATATTGGTATAGATATGTAGATGACATAATTTGCTTAATAGATGAACCACAGCCTTGCATAAAAGAAACTTCATCGCAACATAAACTCCATCCAACCACAAATACAGTTCACCATTCAAACACAAACAGATGAAAAACTTAATTTCTTACATCTCACCATACACAAGAGAAACAACCAAAATGATTCACAATCTACAGAAAACCCCAATCACCAGAACCATAATTCACAACCAGTCCAATCACCCCAAACTCACAGAGAGAAAGCTTTAAATATTTACTACATAGACTGAACAAAATACTCATGAACAAACATGATTGCACTCAGGAATTGAAAACAATAAAACAAATTGCACAGGAGAATGGATATTATGCAAAGACAGCAGACAAAATAAACCACAAAGTAAAATTACAAACAACACATAACCATGAAACACACACAGAAACAAACACAACACAACACACAACAAATCAGCAGACAGCAAGCAACAAATGGCACATAATGACTTACAACAACAAAACTGCATGCAGAGTGGGTAATAAACTAAAGAAACAAGGATTCAACATAGCAGACAGACTCAACAACACAATACAAAGCAGACTTGGAAGAAATACCACCAACACTGACAAATACAGCCAGTCCAGTGTATACCAACTTACTTGCAACTGCTGTCAATCTGTATATGTGGACCAAACATGCAGTAATTTCAGAACCAGATATACAGAACACATCAGAGCACTGAAAAGCAATAGCTCACACTCAGGATTTGCAGACCACCTGTTAGCACACATTTACCACCCAGCAAACATTGAAAATGACTTATACATCCTTAAAACTAGTACCAGCTTATACCAAAAATTAACTGTAGAAGAAAACTATCACATCCAAAAATCAATAGCTCAAGGAAAGAAAGTACTCAACGAATACACATCACTATGCAATAAAACCCTCTTTAAACCAAACACCACAGATGCCAAATATTTTTCAAACTCATGCGCCTCGCCCAGTCAAACATACTATGAAACAAATGAATGCTACACAGCCACAAAAACATGTAATGGCAGCGAAAAGTCCAGTTATGTTTTGAAAAATTGGAGAAAGTGCATTGTCAAGCGACCATGGGCCATGAAATCAGCCTGTTCACTTTGCCAACAACATATGAAAAAGCACGACAATATCAAAAGTGTAAGTTACACACTAAAAATGTCATATATACTCATTTACATTTGTAAAAGCATAACAAACAAAAAATGGTTCAAATGGCTCTGAGCACTATGGGACTTAACATCTGAGGTCATCATTCCCCTAGAACTTAGAACTACTTAAACCTAACTAACCTAAGGACATCACACACATACACACCCGAGGCAGGATTCAAACCTGTGACCTTAGTGGTCACGTAGTTCCATACTGAAGCACCTAGAACTGCTCAGCTATTTCGGGTGGCCACAACAAACACAAAAATAAAAATTACGTTTTGCTGCTAGCAGATGAGAAGTTGTAGACTGTGTAGCAGAATAGCTAATAAAATAAATGTCCAATGGCGTCATGTAAGCTATGTAAACTAATGCTTATTGCCAATTAAGATAAAAATAGGACTTTGACATAATGTTATAAATAACATACAGTGCATCAGGTCATTAAGACATATCTCAACTGTGAACTATGAACAAATGATGTATAATAACATACAACAGATATTCATTCACAATTGCAAATATTATGTACTAAAAGTTTCGCTAAATGTCAATATGTAACAACAATTTTACAGTTAGAAAATAAAAGCTAACCCACTGAAGATAGCACTAAAAGTATGAAACAAAACAGAAAAAAAGGTGTCTTGCATAAGGTGGAATTCTTTGTCCTATAACCTCCTTCCTAGTCACCATGACCAACTATACCCTCACCCACAATTACTTCTCCTTTCAAGGAATTAACTACAGACTCCCAAAGTCCCACCATCTGGCCACAGAGGAGCATACCCCTCTTAACTCAGTACCACCCAAGAGAGAGGAAACTGAATTACATTCTCCGCCAGGGTTTTGATTAACCCTTGTCATGCCCTGAAATGAGAAACGTCTTGCTCACTAACCTTCCCACACCTCCCACAGCGGTATTCTGCCGTCCACTGAACCTACACAACATACTCATCCATCCTTACACAACACTTGCTCCCAATCCCTCATCTCAAGGCTCATACCCCTGTGATACAGTTAGATGCAAGACCTGCCCTATACAACCTTCCACCACCACCTACTCCAGTCCAGTCACTAACATCAACTATCCCATCAAAGGCAGGACTATGTGTGAAAGTAGTCATGTGATCTACAAGCTAAGAAGGTGGGCATGATGATGGACAGGCTGCCTATCCACATGAATGGCTACTGACAAACTGTGGTCAAGAAACAAGTGGACCACTCTGTTGCTGAGAATGCTGCCAAACATGTCATCCTTCATTTCAATGACTGCTTCACAGCCTGCACCATATGGATGCTTCCCACCAACACCAGCTTTTCTGAATTGCGCAGGTGAATTTTCTCTGCAATATACCCTATGTTCCTATAACCCTCCTGGCCTCAACCTTCAGTACTCATTGTACTCTTCCATCCAGCCCCTTCTATGTTCCCATTCCAGCACTACACAGCCCTCACTCCTCTGTCTCACCCAGTCTTTTTACTTCTCTCCTTTTCCACTATCCCCCCTCCCCACTGCCCTCTATCTAACCTTCCGACTGCACACAGCTGCCCTACTCTCTTTCCACCTCATCCCTGCATGCTCCCCAACAGCACATCACTGTCACCACCCCTCCCCCTTTCTGCCCCACCCTCCTCCTTACCCCATCCAGTTGCCACTCCCATCAAGCACTGGTGCTGCTGCACGCAGTGTGGCCTCAGTTGCCTGAGACTGTAGTCATGCGTGTGTCAGTTGCATTTGCATGAGTGTGTATGTGTGTGTTTGTCATCTACTTTTGATGAAGTCCTTACTAGCCAAAAGCTCCATTTGTGCCTATCTGCAACTCAGCATCTCTGCTATATGATGAGTAGAAACTTTCATTTTCATAAGATTGTAGGTTTTCCTATATTGGTAGAATACTGGGGAAATGCAATCAGTCTTCAAAGGAGATTGCTTACAAATCACTTCTACAACCCATCCTAGAATATTGCTCAAGATTAGGGGACCTGTACCAGATAGGGCTAATAGGGGATATTAAATGTATATAGAGATGGGCAGTATGAATAGGCACAAGTTTGTTTAATCCATGAGAGAGACTGACAGAGATACTGAAGGAACACTTGTAGACAGACAGAAACTATCCTGAGAAAGTCTATTACCAAAGTTTTAGGAAGTGGCTTTAAATGATTACTCTAGGAATATACCACAGTCCCCTATGTATTGTTCACATAGGGATCATGAGGATAACATTAGAACAATTACTGCAAACACAGAAGCATTCAAACTATCATTCTTCCCGCATTCCATTTGTGAATGGAATTGGAAGAAACTCAAATAACTGGTGCAATGGGACATATCATCTGCCATGCACCTCATAGTGGTTTGCAGAGTCTAGATGTAGATGTAGATATGGGGAATCATAGTGACTCTACAGGCTTCTTTTTAAACTTGAAAGGGAATTCTTTTTTATATCCTTTACTGAATGAAGGGAACCAACACCTACAAATGGCAGTTGTGTTCCTTCCAATTTAAGTGATGGTCCAGAATTATCCCTAAGTTCTTTGTTGAAAAAGAAAATGTTATTTCTGTGATGTTTAGGATTAAGTATGAAAGAGATCCTCTGAACTGAATGGTGGTAAATCATTTGTGAGCAACTAAGATTTCTTCCATTCTAGGTGGGTTAAGCTTCACACCTGCATCCTACGTCCTCTCTGATATGACAGGTGTATTGAACATGCTATTAGATATAACTGAGAGCTCTCAGAACATAAGTGATATCTGCATTGGGAGAGACCCATCATTAAATTATAATGAGAAAAGTATGGGCCCAGTACTGATCCTTTTGACACCCCTTGTACTACATCTCTATATTGTGACCTCTTTGTTCTGATCATTACATAGTGTTGACAGAATGTAAGGTATGAGGGGAGATGCACAGCACTTATAGAAAAATTTTGACTCATGGTTTTAGCAAGTACAGTGTTACATTCAGCAATGTCAAAAACTTTTTTGAAATCCATAAAGCACATAACAGGCACCTGCTACTGGTACATAGCTTGTTTCAATACATCAGTCTCATTTATAGGAGCTGTTGTCATGCTGCAGTTTTGCCAGAAACTAGAGTGGTATTCAAATAGAAGGTTAATTGATGTTAAATAGATAGTAAACAGCTCATGAACTATGTATTCTAAAGTCTTGGATAATGCTGGTAGAACGTAAATGGGCTTGTAGTCAGAAGGTTGTTTGGTAGATATTGGATAATGGTTTTATAAGTCCCTGCTTATAAGAAACACTACCCAAGTGCCACTCACCAATTCTGATATGCTTTGACTATGTTGTAGCCTAACTCAAAATATGAGGCACATATTTTTTTATACATGCCCATATAGCAATTGAAGTGGTGACAACCTTCCTCTTTCTGAGCACATGTCATCAAAACAGAGATATGACAAAAATATTAAAACATGATTTCCATGGTTGCTATTGTACTTTGCAACTATGCAATCACACTTTTAAACATTTTGATGTATTTTGAAATCCGCCACTCAACTCACAACTTTTGAAACAGTAAAAAGTTTATGTCTAGTAAATCTAATAGTGTATTTAACAACAAATTCAACCATATATGTTTAAGTTACATCATGAAGTTACAATAGTCAGATAGAGTTGGAAGTACCCCTACATACCGCTACATGCATGCTCTGTCCACTGTGTGACATTTTTCATACATGGCAATAGTGTGGTTTGCAATTTCACAGTGCAACCATAAAAGACAAGCTCTTGAAGGATTTAACTGAAACAATAAGGTTTCACTCTCTGTCAAGTCTGGGAACAACCAATGCGGAGGTGGTGAGAGTCTAGTCCCGATTTTTTTTTTTTTTATGGCTTTTGTTTTATTTGTTTGTTGTTTTTTTCATTTCTTTGGTTGATTGGTATTGCATATGATGTTTCACATCTGCTTAGTCATTTTGCAGAATTATGTTGTGTTGCATTATCTTTGACAGTCAGTGCGATAATGAGGGGATGCTGTATTATTCATTGCACATACACATTGTGCACCATGCACATCTGATTGTTGTAATATTATTGCACAATTTACAGCATGCTTCACAATTTTTAAAGCAATAATTAACAGGAGGTTCACATTTATCATGTTTTTCTGTGTCTGCTCTTGAATCATGCATACCTGAACATGTTTACAAATCGAGGGGATGAAAACTGATTATGAATCAAAGACTGACTTTTCAGGATGTTATTCCTCAGGTGTAATTTGCATCATAGTTGTACAGTAGGAACACATCAGAGAACTGTTTTAGAAAATTCTCCCACAGTCTGGATGTGTAAACATCAAGTAGTTGTCATTTTCAAGATTACAGTTCTTTTCCTGTATGGCACAAATTTCCCTATTATGGGTCTAGGTTTTGTAGATCTTACCATCTTACATCCCACTCTGTGACTTTTAACTATGTCTTACAGTGTCACTTGCAGACCTAGCTTCTCTCAGGTAAGATTCATCTCTAATTCATCTGTATTCTCTTTGTTATTCTCTGAAATCCTGATCAGTCTTGGATTATTGTGTCTTTGATATTGTTCAGGCTCATTCTATTTTTCAAAAAGCTTGTGTTTGAGCAATCATCATCTACTCTCAATTTCTTTTAATGATTTCTTCAGAGCACTGACTTTGTTCACGTTTATCTCTAGAGTTTTCTTCTATATTTTGTCCATCACTGCTGCTGGTATATACTTAAGAATATAGAGCTGCACTTCTGGTGGCTATCATTTCAAGCTGAGCATGTATGACAGATAATTGTGTATCATTCCACAATGCTTCACCTCTGTCGCAGAGTTCATAAAACATAGCTGGTGATAGGTAGGTTGTCAGTCTCCTGGCATATCACAATCAAATGTTTTCAATGTATGAAATATTTTGAAAATGTGTTTCCCAGTGGAACAGTCAAACAACATATGTACTGAGGTAGGTGAAGTAATTGATAGTCATGTTTTCTTGTTGAAAAAAACATCACTGAGACCTCAAAGACAGTGCACATAACCAGCTTTAACATGTTAGAAATGTAGTGGATGCTGGTGAAATTACCAGCTTGTGAACCAGAAGTGATTTTATAGTGTACCCAATGGTATTTCACACAATCATAGCTGATGCTAGTATGGTATGGCAGTGAGAATAGCAATCTAGCGAAGTTGGTGTTCTGTGGAGGTTCATACCATGGATATGTCCATTGTGATGCTGTGCACAGAACTAAGACTCCTCTGGGAGAAATTGTCTGCTGCCATTTCTGTGTTCTTTTTGGGAGTATCACTGTTGTTGTCACTCTCTCTGCTGTCACATCAAGGAAAGCTGCAATAATGGTCACCATACTGACAGTCAGTAGTGCTTCAGAGGTCATTGCACTGTTCATATGGATAACTGTCTTGTGGGGAAAGAGATCATTTTGTGTGACATAACTGTATGATCTATGCTAAGCAGAAAATAATTGTGTCCTCTTGGGCTGAAGCCACACAAGACCATTCAGATCCTGCATGGCATTCTCATGATACTTGTGAACCCATTGATTTTGTATCCGCGTAACAGCTATTGAATCTGAATAAGTAAGAGCACCGATATTGTGGACTGATAAATCACAGTCTCAATAGGGCACAATACTTCTGCTGTTGATTTCTGACATTTTGTGACAGCGAAGTCTCGTATGAGGCAACACTACTTCTCACAAACAAACAACATTCAAACACAATTTCTGAATGAGAAACCTGCTACATAATCACTCATTATGTTTGCCTGCATAGCTGGGTGGTAACATGATCATCTCCAACACAAGTGGGCCCAGTTTTGATTCACGACCAGGGTGAAGATTTTCTCTGCTCAGAGACTGCGTGTTGTGTTGTCCTCATTATCATTTCATCCTCATCACCAGCGCGCAAGTTGCCCAATGTGGTGTCAACTGTAATAAGATTTGCACTTGATGACCAAACTTCCCTGAGTGGGACCTCTCGGCTAATGATGTCATATGCTCATTTCATTTTTCATCACCCATTGTATGGTGGATGTACATGGTGTTACTCTTAAATACTTTGTATGACTCCACCATGAAATATGTCAGGGTTATTCTGGGTGTAATAGTTTGTAGTAAATGCTCATATTCATTTTTCAGTTAACTTCAATCCTCTGCTGGCTGTAATAGAATTGCTAGTATTTGCTCCACCATATTTGCTGCATCTTCTGGAGGTCTTCACAGTGTAGCTAATGATTTGATATCCCAAAAGGAATTTTAAGTACACAGGTTAATAGACAGTTTCACTTTCATAATTACATGTTTATTGCACAAAAACTGATACTAAACTGTCTCCCTCAAAAACTATAACAAAACTGATGTTCTCAAAACTGTAACAAAACTGGCTTCCCACTGGATGATTTGCTACTGCTTAACCATTGTTTCCATAATTACACATGACATCATCCATTATGACAGATAGAAAATTTAAGGATTATGATCAAAAACTTGAAAGCTTGTTGTCATTTACAATTTGGCAATAGAAAATTAAGTATTAATTCACATTACCCATGCCATAACATTTAGTTTTACTTAGCTCGTAGTTTTTAATACTGAAATTTTTTAATTGTGTTTGCTAACAATGCATTTTACAAAGTTATTTGCTGGTAAATGCTCTGAGTGCGGTATGCTAACACACCAATCTGTGAATATGGAGAGGAAGGTTCTGCTGATCATGTTGTTTTGAGTTGCTACCTTTTTCAGGTAGAGTGAGACTGCAGAAACTTTGACTGTGATATGCTAATAATTGTAAGTGACTGGAACTTGTGGACTGTAGGTAATATGATTGCACATAATGTATCTAAAAGGCAGCTACTTAACTTCCAGTCTATAAGATCAAGTGCATGCTATGAATATCAAAATAAAATCAACAGATCATGAGAAGCATTTCCTCCATTATGGATAATGACGGGCACATATAACTTTAACTAAGAGAAAGTAATATGGCCACACACACAGATATGCATAGACCCTAGAATTGTTGAGGTACACACATACCTGCATGGCCAACGTAGAATTGTGTAGCAACACTAGGTTAAGACATAGGTATAATTGTAGTTAGTCAGCATATCTCAAATTATTCTCAAGCTGCCAGTAACATATTTAGTAATATAAACTGCAAGTTATTCACTTGGGATTCGAGTTAATTACTTTTATTTTCTATTTTTCTTTTTTCTAAAAGAATTGACTCTTATTTTCAGTTTTCTGTTTTATTTCTACATTAATTTTACCAATGGTTGCTGTTAACATAATTTATTACTGCTTAGCTGAGTGATTACATTCGATTCCCAGCTGGATTGGAGATTTTCTATGCCTGTGGATTGGGTGCTGAGTTTTCCTCATCATCATCTCATTCTCATCAATGCTCAAGTCACCCAATGTGGTGTTACACAAAATAAGACTTGCAACAAGGCAGCCGAACTTACCCGGACAGGGCCACCTGGTCAACAATGCCATACAAACATTTCATTTCAGTTCTATGTACAAAACATAAATCATCATATGTCACCATGATTATTGAATATGTATGATCTGTGTAGAGTTTCCAGATAACAGGCCAAAATTTTGTGGCTATAAATTGAAACTGAATTGAACTGAATTGATTTGGAAAATGTTACTAACATGTACTTAGATTCTTACATAAATACAAATTAAAAGTTAGCTTCACTCCTAGTTAAAAATATTCTGGAGTTACAAAATGAGAATTGTTTATGATTTATGTTCAAATAATGGTTAGTAACAGTCAAACGAAAATGGAGATATTTTTGCTCTTGATAAAATTGAAATGAGACCAATGACATTATAATTAACTGAATTTTAAAATGACCATGTAAATTAAATAAGAATGTTGTTGTTGTTGTTCTTGTTGTTGTTGTTGTGCTCTCCATCTGAGGGCTGGCTCAATGGAGTTCTCCATGCTACGCTACCCTGTGTGAGCCTCTTCATCTCCGAATAACTACTGTAACCCACTTTTCCTGAATCTGCCTACTGTATTCATCCCTTGGCCTTCACTATGATTTTTACCCACCACACTACCCTCCAGTATTAAATTGATGATCCCTTGATGTCTCAGAATGTGTCCTGTCAGCCAATCCCTTCTTTAAGTCAAGCTGTGCCATAAATTTCTTGACTCTCCAATTATATTCAGTACTTCCTCATTAGTTATGTGATCAACCCATCTAATCTTCAGTATTCTTCTGTAGTACCACATCACATTTTGAAAGCTTCTATTCTCTTTCTATCTAAACTTTTTACTGTCCATGTTTCACTTCCATACATGCCTACATTCCAGACAGAAACTTTCAGAAAATACTTCCTAACATATACATCTTCTCTTCTTCAGAAATGATTTTCTTGCCATTGCCAGTCTTTGTTCTATATTCTCTGTGCTTCTGCTGTCATTAGTTATTTTGCTGCCTAAGTAGTAAAACTCATCTATTACTTTAAGTTCTCATTTCCTAATATGATTCCCTTAGCATCACCTGATTTAATTTTACTGCATTCCATTACCCTTGTTTTGCTTTTGTTTATGTTCATCTTATATCTTCCTTTCAGAAAGCTGTCCATTCTGTTCAACTACTCTTCCACATCCTTTGCTGTCTCTGACATCAGCAAATCTCAAAGCTTTTTTTTCTTCTCCCTTAACTTTAATTCCTACTTCAAATTTTTCTTCGATTTCCTTTACTCCCTATTTGATTTAGTATTTATAACCCTGCACTCACCTTACCAGAAGTCCTCTTCCTCCTGCCACTGGGCTTCACTAATTCCCTCTATATCTAAATTAAACCTATTAATTTCCCTTTTTAAACAGAAACATATGCATAAGGAGAAGAGATAAATTGGTTGGGTGGTCATCACATGGTTGACATAGTATAAAAGATAGACGAAACTTATAGCATGTTATGAATGCAGAGAAACAGAATACATATTCCCCATATATTTCCTTGCATACTGCCCACCCCATCAATGGAGGTGATACCCAGATGTAGGTGTTGCCATACAGCAAGAAACAAATGCTTAAAACCAAACTAGTATAATAGGCTGTATAATATAAGATAGACATGGTAATATAACATGAAGTTTAATCACACTAACCCTAAAATGCTACTGAAAATTGAAAACAAACTTAAATAGTGTATGTGTTTACACAAGAAGAAAACCAAAATTCTAGACCGTTGACAAATCATCAAATGCCATTTTAGAAACAAATCATTTATTAAGCATCACACAGTATGACAATATGATAGGAAACACCAACTGCACTTTCCAAATCATAGCCAGAGATCATTACATCTACACCAAAAAATGGACCAAAGAATTTATGAGACATGTGACAGGCAACCTTCAAAGAATATGAACCACACATATGTACACGTATATATAACAGCATTGAAACATTAATACTTTCACACTCTCCCACATTGTTTTAGATATATGATGAAGTAGACACTACATCAACAAGTTCCTTCATCATTTGTAACTTTATGAATGGTACCCCTTTTGTCAGAATGTCTGCTGCCTGTTCACCAGTTGGTATGTAATTCACTTCAATCTTCCTCTTTCTAACCAGTTGATGAATGTAAATGATACCTTGTCTCTATGTGTTTTGATCAATGATAAAACTTTGATCCATTAATAAATTTGATAGCACATTGGTTATCAATTTGTAAAACAGGAACTGATGACTCATCAACAGCTCCAATTTCTTTCAGAAATCAGTCTAACCATACAAATGATTTGCAAGCTTCACTTGCAGCCATATATTCTGCCT
Source organism: Schistocerca piceifrons (assembly GCF_021461385.2). Classification (NCBI taxonomy): domain Eukaryota; kingdom Metazoa; phylum Arthropoda; class Insecta; order Orthoptera; family Acrididae; genus Schistocerca; species Schistocerca piceifrons. The sequence continues at coordinate 137,860,758 of NC_060140.1, forward strand.
CCATTGAAGAAAGAGCAACACACTGCTGTAATTTATTTTTCCACACAGCTGGTCCCCCATGGAACTTGAACAGGATGCCACTTATTGATCGTCTAGTGCCTCTGTCCCCACCATGGTGAGCTTCACTATAGGCTTCAATACTACAGTCTTTATCCTTCATCAACTCAATGCCATCTCTAATTGTTGATTTAAGATATATAAATATTCATTTGAGTAATGCAAAGTGCTCCTGAGTTGGTGAGTCTTGATCTCTTGAGGAAACGTTAATAGCATATGATAAACCATGTCTTATGCCTTGTGTTAAATACATCAAACTTCCAACCATTTCTCGATACAGTCCAGTATTATTAAAAGGAGGTGTCTCACATGGTGTCCATCCTGGTTCAGTGGGTAAAGACAATGGTTTTGCATCCATCATATTGTATCCCTCCTAAATCCTCTTCACATATGCAGATTGATTTATTTGAATACAGTTGTCACACCTCTTGATTTGTAAACCCAAGAAGTAATCAACTTTTTCTGCACTGATTTGAAAACATTTACCCAACTGTTCAATGAACTTAGCTGTGGCATCAGTAGAGCCCATAGCAAATCCATCATCAACATAACCATATAGACTCTTCAGTAACTTACACACCTGTCCTGTACCATCATCAAATCCCTCTGGTTGGCTCATGTAGATTTCTTTCTTCAAAATACCATTGAGAAATGCTGTCCTCACATCAAATTTCCTTATACACCAATCATGTTGAATTGCAACACTCAAAAGGCATCTCATTGTCTCAAATCTTCCAACAGGGCTAAACGTGTCAACATAATCTACTCCAAACCATTGAATATATCCTCTTGCCACCAGTTGAGCCTTATATCGAACATCATCATTATTTGCATTTAATTTTGAAGTAAAGACCCATTGATTTCCAAACACATTGTTTGGTTTAATTTTGTAAACTGATTCCCATGTTCCATTTTTCTTTAGAGCATCCATCACTTTCTCCAATGCATTCTTCCATACTTCAGAATTCTCTGACTGCAATGCTTCTTTATAGCTTTTTGGTGTCTCACAAAGAAACACCATTTTTGGTTGATGAACTGAATCTTCACAGTGACAAGATGTTTTCTTCAAATTTTGCCATTCACATAAATTGTGGCTTCCTCTTTCCTCATTTCTTGCTTCCAAGTTACTTTCAACTTCTCCCTCAGTGTCATATGACTGGTTGTTAACACTTTCATCACTTATAGCAACATCTTGGTTCATGCAATCCCCTTCAAAATCAACATCTTCATGTTCAGTCTCCAAAATATCTGCATTCTTATCTATAGCTGATATTTCAACAACTCTTTTAGACTTTTGAGTACTGATAAGAGGTTTCTGTAACGGCTTGCAATTGAACTTTACATCTCTGCAAACACACATGCACATTTTTTCAGGAAAATAAACATGGTATCCACAATCATCATAACCAACCACATATCCTTTTGAAGATTTAGTATCAAACTTTTTCTGTTTCTGTGTAGGAATCCAAGAATAGTGTTCAGTTCCAAATATCACCAAATTATCAAAACAACCTTCTTTCTTCAAAAATATTTCAATTGGAGTTTTACCTTTAATTTTTGTGGGACCCGTCCAATTCAAAGTGTATGTTGCAGCCAGAACAGCTTCACTCCACGAAGCTTTTGGCAGATGTTCAGCAGAGCAAAGCCAGGAATGTGCCATCTCACAAAGGATTCTATTTTCCCGTTCAGCAGTTCCACTCTGTTGGGTTGTATATGGTGCTGTGATTGAATGTTTCAGTCCAACTGAGCCAGCAAATTTTTGCACATCTTTATTATGGAACTCCTTGCCACCATCTGTACATAATTCTTTCACAGTAATATCAGCCTGAGTCTTTATCATTTTAATGAACAGTGGTAACTTTTCTTTAAAATCATCTTTATGTTGCAAAAAGTATGTTACTCTAAAACTGGAAAAATTGTCCTTAAAAACAGCAAAGTATCAATGACCCTGCAGATCATTTTCTTCCATTGGACCACAAACATCTGCACACACTAACTCTCCAGGTTTAGTGGGTTTCTGCACTATTTCACCAAATGGCATCAGGTGATGTTTACCATGACACACCCTGCACAAAAACTGTTATCAGTCATTGCCTCTACACCATGATCCTTCAAAAATTGGTGCACATAGCGTTTATTTTGACGATCAATTTTGTCATGCTAGCTCTGTAAAGAGTCAGTTTCAGTAACAACACAAGACTTTTCTTGACGAACAACCTTCACAACCGAATGATAAAGCTCATTTTCACAGCAGGATGTGGCAATAGCAATTGCAATATTGTTTTCAAAAAATACCCATGATTTGCCATCATTTTTGATTATTTGTTTTATTCCCTTCTGTGCAGCTTGTGCCTGTATATGTGTGGATGGATATGTGTGTGTGTGCGAGTGTATACCCGTCCTTTTTCCCCCTAAGGTAAGTCTTTCCGCTCCCGGGATTGGAATGACTCCTTACCCTCTCCCTTAAAACCCAAATCCTTTCGCCTTTCCCTCTCATTCCCTCTTTCCTGATGAGGCAACCGTTTGTTGCGAAAGCTAGAATTTTGTGTGTATGGTTGTGTTTGTTTGTGTGTCTATCGACGTGCCAGCACTTTCGTTTGGTAAGTCACATCATCTTTGTTTGTTTTTTAGATATATTTTTTCCCACGTGGAATGTTTCCTTCTATTATAGTTATAATAGAGGAAAACATTCCACGTAGGAAAAATATATCTAAAAACAAAGATGATGTGACTTACCAAATGAAAGTGCTGGCAGGTCGACAGACACACAAACAAACACAAACATACACACAAAATTCAAGCTTTCGCAACAAACTGTTGCCTCATCAGGAAAGAGGGAAGGAGAGGAAAAGACGAAAGGATGTGAGTTTTAAGGGAGAGGGTAAGGAGTCATTCCAATCCCGGGAGCGGAAAGACTTACCTTAGGGGGAAAAAAGGACGGGTATACACTCGCACACACACATATCCATCCACACATATACAGACACAAGCATATATATATATATATATATATATATATATATATATATATATATATATATATATATATATATATTTTACTGAATTAACCTGGCAGCTCATATATATACTCTGCTAGCCACCAAGCAGTGTGTGGCGGAGGGCACAATTCACGCCAAAGTCATATTTCCCCCCCTCTGTTCCACTCGCGGATCTCATGAGGGAAAAATGACTGTCTGAATGCCTCAGTATGAGCTCTTATTTTCCTTATCTTTGAATCATGATCATTGCATGATTTGAAAGCTGGTGGTAATAGTATATGCTCTACATCCTCGGTGAAGATCAGATTTCAGAATTTAGTGAGCAGCCCCTTCCGTGTAGTCTATCTGCAAGAGTGTCCCACTTCAAACTTTCTATGAGATTTGTAACGCTCTTGTGATGGCCAAATGTACCAGTCATGAATCTTGCTGCTCTTATTTGGATCTTCTCAATCTCTTGAATCAGACCCAACTGCTAAGGGTCCCACACAGACGAACAATACTCCAAGACTGGACGAACTAACATATTGTAAGTTATTTCCTTTGTTGAAGGACTGCATCGCTTCAGGATTCTACCAATAAGCTGCAATCTAAGAGTTCACCGTACCCGTTACTTTTGTAATCTGAGCATTCCATTTGAGATAATTTCAAATAGTCACACCCAGATACTTGACGGACATTACCGCTTCCAAAGACTGGGCATTTATTTTGTACTCGTACATTAATGAGGATTTTTGCTTTGTTATATGCAGTAGGTTACACTTACTAATATAGAGATATAACCACCAGTCATTACACCACCATTTATTTTCTGCAAATCATCATTGATTTGTTCACAACTTTCGTCTGATACTACTTTCCTGTAGACTACAAAAAAATGGTACAAATGGCTCTGAGCACTATGAGACTTAACTTCTGAGGTCATCAGTCCCCTAGAACTTAGAACTACTAAAACCTAACCAACCTAAGAACATCACACACATCCATGCCCGAGGCAGGATTTGGACCTGCTGCCGTAGCGGTCGCGTGGTTCCAGACTGTAGTGCCTAGAACCGCTCGGCCACTCCGGCCGGCTGTAGACTACAGCATCATCGACAAAGAGTCTAAGGCCACTGTCAATACCATCAACCAGATCATTTATGTAAATTGTAAAAAGCAGAGGACCTATTACACTGCCCTTGGGCACACCTGAAGTTATGCTTGTTCCTGTTGAAGTCACCCCGTTCAGGACGACATACTGCTTCCTGACTGTTAGAAAACTTTCTATCCAACCACATGTGTCATTGGGTAGACCATAAGCGTGCACTTTTTGTAGCAAGTGACAGTGCAGAACTGAGTCAAATGCCTTTCAAAAGTCGAGAAATATGGCATCAACCTTGGAGCTGGTATCTAGAGCCTGTTGTATATTATGCACAAAGAGGGCCAGCTGTGTCTCGCATGACCGCTGTTTCCTAAAACCGTGCTGGTATCTGCAGATGAGCTTCTCAGAGTCTAGAAAGTTCATTATGTCTGAATGCAAAATATGTTCCATGACTCTACAACAAACCAATGTCAGTGAAATTGGCCGATAATTGTGTGCATCCAATTTTGTACCCTTTTTATAGATTGCTATGACCTGGGCCATATCTAGTCACTTGGACATTTCTGCTGTTCCAATGATCTCTGATAGATGATGGATAAAAATGGTGCTATATTTGTAGCATAGTAAACATAAAATCTTACGGGGATACCGTCTGGGCCAGATGCCTTCCTGGTGTCTAAGGATCTTAACTGTTTTACAATCCCAGATCCACTAAACACTATGTGAGCCATCCTTTCATTTGTTCAATAATTGAAAGGAGGATGGTGTTGCAGTCCTCTAACATATACGAGTTTTTGAAGGCTAGGTTTAGAATTTCAGCCTTCTGCTTATCGTCATCAGTTGCATTACCTGCACTGTCAGCAAGAGAAGGTATTGAATTATTTGTAGTGTTCATAGATTTTATGCACAAACAATATTTTTTGGGGTTATTTTTAGAATCTGAAGATAAAATATTGCTTTCAAATTCATTAAAAGAATCTCTCATTGTCCTTCTGACAGCTGCTTTCATTTCACATAATTTCTGTTTGTCAGCAGGGCAGTGACTACATTTAAAATGACTGTGCAAAATTCTCTGCTTTCTCAGAAACTTCCTAATATGTTTGTCATACCAAGGTTGATCCTTTCCCTCCCCTATACTTTTGCTAGTCCCTGAGTCCCAAATATTAATGTTGTCTATGGTTGATATGACCTATCAACGCCACACAGCTCCCAAGCCTACCCTCCCCCCCTGCCCCCCCCCCCCCCCCAAGAAGAAACATTGTCAGACTCCACAGTGGGAGGGAGACTGGCTGGAGAATCGTTAAGACGTTAAGAGAGTCAGACTGAGCCAGCTGAGGGACGTCGGGGTCCACGAATGCTGGTTTGAGTCAGTGTAATGAAACAGTTTGTGGACTGTCTTTGACAATGATGTCGAAAGTTGTATCACCCCACCGGAGGACTTTAAAGTGGCCAAGAAAAGGTGGTTGCAGAGGTTGTTGGACTGAATTCTCTCAGCATTACATGGGAGCAAGTGTTGAGAGTGTTTGACACATAAGTGTCTGGCGGGAAGTGGCTGATAGGTGGGTGCAGGCATGCATGTTTGAACTGGGTGCGCATGCGACTTATGAAATCCAGGAAGGGAGGGAAGTCTTCAGGTATTTGAGGCTGAATCAGTTCCCCAGGTAGGTCAGGATTCTCCCTGAAAACGAGTTCTGAGATAGTTCCCTGTAAGTCAGGTCAGGCTTGAAAGTTGAACGGAAGCTGAGCAGTACCCATGGAAGTGTTTTGGACCAGAGGCAGTAGTGACAACTGAGCGCCATTATTGTGAATTGTGAATTGTGATTTATTAGTCTCATAACGTACATAATCTAAATTATTTGATTTAGGTACAGTAGACACGTCAAAATTTTGGTAAAGTTTTACCATATACATACAACACCTGATTTTAACAAATGGTACCATAACAATAATACAATATAAAAATACACATACAATAAAAAAACTAACAATTAATTACAACAACTTATTTTAACAAATGGTATCATAATACAATTTTGTTACAGATACAATAAAAGACTAACAATTAATTACCCCTTGCTCAACTTATCATGTCATCCTCTACGAATTCTTCTACTGAATAGTAGCATTTATCCCACAGAATCTGCTGTAGCCTTATTTTTAGACTCTCTGGCTTCATATTAAATATATTTTTGCCCATTAGCTTGTTATACATTGTCATCCCCATATACTGTGGAGTTCGTGCATATAATTTCAAATGGTGTGTGGGTAACATAAAATTATTTTTATTTCTTGTGTTGTATTTGTGGTTAAAATGATTTTCCTCAAATAATTTTTGTCTGCTGTGTACAAAGATTATAATTTCATAAAGGTATATGGAGGGCACTGTTAGGATTTGCAGGTTCCGAAATAATGGGCGACAAGATTCAGTTTGCTGTGCACTACACATGTATCTCATAATTTTCTTTTGCAGTTTCAGTATTCGAGATACACTACCTGAATTTCCCCAAAAAATGATACCATACCTAATGACAGATTCAAATAACTATGATATGCTATTTCTTGTGAACTCATGTCAGTAGAGTTTGCTAGTATTTGCATTGCAAATGCAAAGCTGCTTAGTTTATTTAATAGGAACTCAATATGTGTACTCCAGTTTAAGTTGTTGTCCACATTTAGTCCTAGGAATTTGACTGTGTTAACTTCTTCCATAGGATGATTGTGATGATGTATTTTAAGATCCACACATTTCAAATGTTTGGTTTTGAAATGTACCATATTGGTTTTTGCAATGTTCAGTTTCAAACCATTTAACTGGAACCAGTTTTCTAGAGTACCCATTGTGCTCACAATGGAGCTCTGAATTTTTTCTGCATCATCTTCAATTAAAACAGAAGTGTCATCCACAAACAGAACTGCCAGGGAATTTATATTTATGGGCAAGTCATTTACATAGAATAGGAACAGGATTGGCCCCAAAATGGAGCCTTGAGGCACACCTTGTGATACTGTACTCCATTTAGAATAATAATTCACTGCATTTGATGTGACATTTACCCTTTGCTTTCTGTTGTGCAAGTATGATGTGAGCCACTTCAGAGCTTTGTCCTTAATCCCATATTTGTTTAATTTGTAGATAAGCAAGTCATGGTTCACCGAGTCAAATGCTTTTGAAAGATCGCAGAAGATACCTGCGACTTTACTCCTCTGATCCAATATTTTGCATATCTTCTCAATAAAGTTATTTACTGCATCCAGTGTGTTTTTTCCTTGTTGGAATCCAAATTGGTTACTTACAATAATATCATTTTTTACGATAAAATTTTTGATCTGATTTGCAGCTACTTTCTCTAACACATTTGACAGGATTGGGAGAATTGAAATAGGGCAATAGTTTCCCATATCTTCCCTCGACCCTTTCTTGAACAGAGGTCTCCCATCGGCATAGTTTAACACATCAAGAAAGCACCCCTGTTCAAAAGATTGGTTGATTATTTTAGCTAGCGGGGCCGCTATTATGTCATATACTGATTTGATCACTTTACTTGGTGTCCCATCCCACCCAGCAGAATTTTTATTTTTTAATGACAATATAACATTTTTCACATCCTTTATTGTGACTTTTTTAAAATCTGTGAGATACTCAGCTTCTTGGGATTTACTTTACTCTGATATCCCGCTACATCAATTTCTGACTTGGCTACATTTATGAAGAATTCATTTAAACACTGTGATATTGGAGCTGGGTTTACAACAACATTATCATCTACTTTAATCTTAATTATTTCATTACTACTGACCTTAACACCTAACTCTGATTTGACAACAGACCACACTGCCTTTGTCTTACTATTATGTTGTAAAATAAACTTATTGTTTGCCATTTGTTTTGCTGCCTTTACAACTTTTTTGAATATGGTTTTTTAATGTTTTACATACACAGCAAAATATCTGTTTTTGTTATATTTCAGTTCATTATGTAGTTGCCTCTTTCTGGCACTAGAAATTTTTATGCCCTGAGTTATCCATTTAATCTTCCTAGTCGTTTTGTTACATTTGGATTTAAGTGGAAAATTTTCATTAAATATTTCAAGAAAGCTACCAAGAAATTTGTTAAAGTTAGTACTACTTGAGATACAGCTGTCATAAGGCCATTCAACCTCTCTTAACTTATTTCTAAATATAGCTAGGTTTTTTTCATTGAAGTTCCTTTTCATGTGGATTTTGTTACATGAAATTTCTTTATAGAGTTTTGGTAGTTCAATGAATAATGCGGAGTGGTCAGAGATTCCTAAATCTAAGCAAAATTTATTAACATCTTCAAACACATAATTTGTTAAAATATTATCAATACAGGTCACTGACTGTGCATTTATTCTAGTGGGTTGCATGAAGTTTGCTTTGAAGCCAAAGTTTTTTACTAAGTCATTGAATTTGGACACATCATTGCTGTCAGCTATGATATTAATATTGAAATCAGCAACTATTATAATATTTTTCCTTTTTTCTTTATTAAGATTTTCAAGAAGGCACTTAAATTTGAGCAGGAAGGCTTCAATTGTAGTTTTGTCTGGTACTCTGTAAATAGAAACTACTAAGACATTTAGGTCCCTTAACTCGATACAACAACTTTCAAATATACATTCTTCATTCAAATGATTAAAATCGTTCCTAACTTCATATTTCATGTCAGAATGAGTAAGTATGCAAGAATCTCCATGTGATTTCTCTCTTCTATAAAAACTGTTAGCTAATTCGAAATTTTCGATTTTATTGAGAATTTTTGTATTACCACATGTAAGCCAATGTTCATTGAGGCAGATAACTTTAATATTTTTAAATTCTGGAAGAATAATTTGTAACTCGTCAAGTTTATGATTTTTTTTTTTGAAATGTCGGCACTGAGACCATTTATATTCAAGTGCATTATACATGGACACTCTTTTTTATTTATGGGTTCAGGCATAGGCCTACTCTTTCCTGGGTACTGTTTCAGTCTCGCTGTTTTTGTTAGGAAACACTGTTTCCCATCCCCATCGTTACTTACAAGTTTCCCTTATTATTCAGAATTTTACATGTATCAGCGAACATTTTACTGAGAATTCTGGATCCTAGCCTATTTAAATGAAGACCGTCTTTACCCAAGCATTTATTGTTTAAGAACTTGTTTGGATTTATAAACACAGCTCCTAGATTGTTACAGATTTCGTTTACATCATGGTTTATTCCGTCTATGTATTGATCACTGACGGATCGTCTGTATACAATACCACTCACTACAATTTTAGATGTTTTGTAGAGATTACTGGCTGATTGAATTAAGTTTTTTGTTTCACTTACAATTTCCTCTTCAGTGTTGCTTCTAAGAGAATTTTTACCTACGTGAATGAAGACTCCTTAATAATTCTTCCGAGAAGCCTCTGCTGGACCATTCTGTGACCTATGTATGTTGCTGAAGCGTTTGTTCAACCAGTGAGTCTTGATTCATGGGCAAACGTCTACCTTGCATTTTGGCACTACCGCATTTTTGAGCAGAGAATCGCCAATAACAAGGAAGTCATTTGTTTCGTTTTGTTTTTCGTTACTCAGGCGCTTCGAATTCTTTTTACTGTATGTTACACTTGTCCACTTGTATTTGTTTTTGGTTTTTGACACTTTTGCATGGGTTTCATCCATAGGTGCAGCAGAATCGTCGTTTCAGTGAACAGATGTATCGTTCCACCTGTTTTTGATATTTTCATCTATCGCCCCAACTGTTTTGCAAGAAAATTTTTTCCCGCGCTTCAGATCACTATTTTCTTGCTTCTGCACTGATAATTCTGCTTCTAAAGTGTCAATGTCACTACGCAGCACTTCCTGTGAGCTAACTGTGGAAGCTAGTTTCGTGTTTTCATCATGCAAATAGTCTAGGCATGACCACTGAATATCGTTGCTAATAAATTTCAAGCAAATTTTTGCACACCTTTCTTGCAGCCAAAAGTTGCACTTCACACACAGAATTCCTTTAACAATCTGTTTCTGACACTTTTTACATGATGCACCATTTAACTTTTGCCTATTTGTGAGCGTTGTGTCACTGCACTTTTCAGTAGGCGCCATCTTCTTATAGAGTGCGGTGACACAGTTCCACTAACCCGTTTCTTTGTGGGTAGTAGCATGTGGTGTGAATTTTCTTTATGTCGCAGATGTTACATAAAATGGTGAACAGGGAAGACTCAAAGTGCTGACCCTGGTCGGTGATGATGGTGGTTGGACAGCTAAACCTAGCAATCCATGAGGAGATAAAACCCTTGGCCACGGTATCGGTAGTGATGTTAGGTAAGGGGGCTGCCTCTACCCAGCGGGACGTGTGGTCAGTTGTGGCTAGAATGTATCTGTGGCCCTCCAATGGTGGAAGAGGACTGATAAGATTGATTACTTTTGAATACATTATGGGACTGAACAGTGATCAATTTGTTACAAATATTTTCTATCAAAAACAGTCTTGATCACAATTTATTTATTACGGTGACTGGTTTTGACCACTACTGTGATCATCTTCAGACCTACAAGTCATATACAAAGCTTTAATTAGAGGGCTATAGACATTAAAGAAAATACATAAAGTTATAAAGCTATAAAACGATGAATTACCAATGAGTAAGAACCTCCTTCTGCTGGAGAATCACTACTGGAGAAACCAGCGCACATCTTGTGATATATAATGGAGGCTCTGCCCACTTCTGATGGAATGATGTCATTACTAAACAATGGGTTATAGGTCAAATAACAATATAAAATTTCTTAGTTAAAAGAATATTGTCAAGAAAGAAAAATAAACACACACTAAACTTAGCTTATTTAACAGTTATTGTCAATTAAGAAATGGTAAAAATATTTAAACATGTAGGATAAATGAACTTCATTTTGATAGTACATGGGTTGCTCTATCAAGGTCTGTTAGCGAACCGTTTGGAACCACTAGTTGCAATCATGAAGTTGGATGCCGTTCCAAAGAAGTGGCAGCAGGCTTCTTTCCACTGAAGTTGTTGTAAAGTCGATAGGCAAACTAGTGGTTGCCATGGTGAGGATAAATGCCAGTGCAGAGATGTGGCAGCAGGCTTCTTTCTAACAAAGTTGTTGTGAAAGTGGAATGGCAAAGACTGTCACGTCGGATGATGTACTACTGAGCAGCAACATGTCTTTATTGAAACAATTTTCAATGAGTAGGCTGCAATAATCTTTAACTGTCATGTATAGTACATGTTGCACAGATACAATTTACTGGTGTAATAAGAGACTTTCATTTACATAGATTACTTAATAATTTTTACAGATCAATACTAAAAGGAAAAAAAAAAAAAAACGAGAGGGCGCAGTAGTTGAGCATAGTTATGAAACATTAACTATGAAGTTCATATGTAGATTTCATATTTTTTTAATTTTTTTTAAACAAGTAAATATAATGAAAATGCCATTTTGTATCTTGTATTTTATATTTACAGTTCAACACGAAAGTAACAATAGTACAACTTTCTTGGACCTCACAATTGCAAACAGGAATGGAAAACATAATATTTCTATTTATAGAAAATCCTCATCAACCTACATAATAATCAATGCTACATCATGCCATCCATTAAGATACAAAATGGCATTTCTTAAAACAATGATACATAGGATATTGAAATTACCTTTTCAGCCTGATGTAATCCAGAAGGAAATTGATACATTAAAACATATAGCAGTTGCTAACAATTATAATTCCCATCAGGTTTATCTTTTATTTCAAAAATTACAAGAAACAAATGTTGCTGTTATAAATTCCAAGAAGAGATTTACAAAAATGACATGCATAGGACCTATTTCAGATAAAATAAATAAATAATTTAAGAATACAAGCATGACAATAGCATTTAAAACCAATAACCCACTGCAGATGAAACTGAAACACACAACGGGGGAATCAAATATATACCAAAAATCAGACATTTACAAAATACTATGTAAAGACTGTGAGAAACAGTATATTGGCCAAATTGGCCATAACTTTTTAGCACATTTTGAGGAACATACTACTGGTACTGCACATACCAAATCAATATTTGGTCAGCCTCTTGATGGATACAATCATTCAATTTGAAAATATTACATACTGTGCCAAAAGGACTACTGCTAAATACTTTAGAAGAAATTGAAATCTATTCACTTCACAAAAGTAATCTGTTATCTGTTTTAAACGAACAACTTCAATTCAAAGACAAACATTTCTTTGAGCTTTTCGATGATCTGCTTTAGAATGTTCACTCTTCTGTCCCTCATTTTTAAAATTATCAAGACCTTTAGGAAATATTTTATCTTTACTTTGTAATTTTATTTCACCAAACATTATTTTATGACTGACTGTTTTTAGAATATTTGCTTATATGCTTTTAGACTGCATATTGCTAATTCACATCCCTTTATTTTTCACATTACGGTTCATAGTATTATAATTTTAAATTCCTTCCAGTTTCATTATTTTTATTTGTTTATAAGACTGGCATGTAACATAAGACAGCAATGCCTTTTTAAAAATTGTCACATGTAAAAACAAAAAAAGGAAAAAATCTACATATGAACTTCATAGACAATATTTCGTAACTATGCACAACTACTGCGTGCTCTCGATTTTTTTTTCTCCTCTTAATATTGATCTGTAAAAATTATTATGTAATCTATGTAAATCAAAGTCTCTTATTACACCAGTAAATTGTATCTGTGCAGCATGTACTATACATGACAGTTAAAGATTATTGCAGCCTACTCATTGAAAATTGTTTCAATAAAGACATGTTGCTGCTCATTAGTACACCATCTGATGTGACAGTCTGTGCAATTCCACTTTCACAACAAATTTGTTAGAAAGAAGCCTGCTGCCACATCTTTTCACTGGCATTTATTTTCACTATGGAAACCACTAGTTTGCCTATCGACTTTACAACAACTTCAGTGGAAAGAAACCTGCTTCCACATCTTTGCAATGGCCTCCAACGTCACCATGGCAACCAGTGGTTCCAAACGGTTCACTAACAGGCCTTGAGAGGGCAACCCATGTACTGTCAAAACAAAGTTCATTTATCCTACATGTTTAAATAATTTTAACACTTCTTAATTGACAATAGCTGTTAAATAAGCTAAGTTTAGTGTATGTTTATTTTTGTTTCTTGACAATGTTCTTTTAACTAAGAAATTTTACATTGTTATTCAACCTACAACTCATTGGTTAGTAATGACATCATTCCATCAGAAGTGGGCAGAGCCTCCATTATGTATAGTAAGACGTGCACTGGTTTCACTAGTAGTGATTCTCCAGCAGAAGGAGGTTCCTACTCATTGGCAATTCATCGTTTTATAGCTTTATAACTTTATGTATTTTCTTTAATGTATGTAGCCCTCTAATTAAAGCTTTGTATACAACTTGTAGGTCTGAAGATGGCCACAGTAGTGGTTGAAATCAGCCACCGCAATAAATAATTTGTGATCAAGACTGTTTTTGATAGTAAATATTTGATAAGATTGATATGTACATGATGAAATCATCCTGGAGGGATGTCGAACTTGCCCAGTGGTGGGGTCGTGTGGCGGCCGATTTTGTTGCATTGGTAGTGGATGCAGCTGTGTGCCCAGGTCTCATAGTCCTGTCTTATATTTTTCCAAATGAAATGCTCGGAGATGAGCCATGCAGTGGCGTGGATGCCAGGGTGAGTGAGGTTATGCAGAGCGTCGAAGGCCTGCCAGCACGGTGGTGGTAGTGGTGGTGGTGGGGGGAGTACCAGGCAGTAACAGGCATAAGGTACCAGTAGGAGAGTCACACCACACCTCGTCCACAACACAATGCCGGGGAATTTAGCTTTAGTAAACACAAGGGATGTTTGAGGGTCTGAGAGGAGAGCTTGAGATTTCTTGTCGAAGGCTTGTAGGGTGGCCAGTTTGGATAAGTCAATGATGCGTGAAATAGCATTGATCCGGGAAAAACATATGAGGCGATGTTGTCCATGTCTTTGATGTAGTGAACGTTGGTTGTGAATTGGGAGACTAGATCAAAGTGAGAGAAATGCTGAGGGGGTGGGGATCAGAAAGCATGTGTGAGTGGTTTTAGATCCGTGAGGATGAAGAATGAGTGACCCTCCACATTGGGCATCGAGGCGGAAGTGTTTGATGGCCTCATAGACTGCAAGGAGTTCTCTATCAAAAGCGGAGTATTTCTTCTGAGCTGTTGATAGTTTTTTTAGACAATAAATGAAAGGGGGATACCATGTCTGCCTTGCACTGCTTTAGTACCAGTCCCATTGCAAAGTCAGTGGTGTCCGTAGTGATGAAAAACTCGGCTGAGGGGTCGGGGTCGGGGTGGGTGGGCATCACGGCGTGAGCTAAAGAAGTCTTTAATGCATTGAAACTTCCAGCATAGGTGCAGTCCAGCGAACTGGTTTGAGTTCTGAAGTCTGTTTACTCGACAGTGAGTCTGTCAGAGGGGCCTGCGTGGTAGTGGCAGAAGGCAGGTGACAACAGTAGTAATTTATTGTGCCCAGGAGTTCTTTGTAAGTAGCCAGGGGTGGCAGCGAAGTGATGGTGTGCACGGAAGATTTGGGAGGCTGTATGCTGTCAGTGGAGACAGTGTAACCCAAGAAAGTGGCGGAAGGCTGATGCAACTCGAATTTTTCTTTGTTGACCTTGACGGCGTTGGAGTTCAAGGACTGTAGGACCATGGATAAATGATTTTCATGTTCCTCAGCTGACTTGCTGAAAATGAGTATGTCATCCAGATATGTGAAGCAAAACTCGAACTGTCATAAGATGAAGTCAATGAAACACTGCCATGTTTGCGCTGTGTTTTTTACAAACATTAGACACTTTGAAATCTGCTCCAATACTTGAGTCATTTGTATCCTTCACAACAGGCCCAGCTGGTCTCAACTGCACAGGAAGAAATTATACCACAAGCACATTCTCATATTATGAAATTTCCTTATATCTCATGGTGTTTGGACCAAGAACATTTGTGTCCTGTCCTAATAGAGGAGCAACTACACTTTACTGAGAAATTTCATCTCCATGGATAAACACAAATGAATAGCTCAACTGTGATCAGTTACAGAAACTTTAATAGCAATGTTGTTACTGAATTTTGCCAAGGTTATTACAAATTTTAATTTTTGTGTGTTTTGAATTTTATCTTTATGTTGTAGGTGTTGTTTAAAACTGAAATCTTGATGTAGTCCACCCAATAAGGATCTAAATAGTTTTCCGTTGGTAATGGGTTCACTTAAGTCACAAACTGATAACATTCATTAAATGAAACATAACTTAATCAAAGGAAAGCTATTTTGGATAATCGCTTTGGGTGTTCTTCAATAGTTGCTTCCCAAGCTGAGTACACAATCATTTCTATAAATTCCTTAAAAAATCATGATTATAAATCATATGGGATTATGAATACAAAGAAATTTAAAGTGTAACAACAACATAAAAAAGTTGTAATAAGTGCAGTTGCCAGAGTGCCACTTTCTAAAAAATACCTAAGGAAATGTAATTCATACAAGAATGTAGTTTACAAAACAGTTGTTTGAACAAATCTTAGAAAATTATAGCCACTCTATGTCCCATGTTCGACAGGATTAAGAGAAATTTTAGAAAAGATTCAAAGATAAGCTGCACATTTCATCACAGGTTCATTTGGTTAATGGGGGATTATCAAGGAGATGCTCACCAATGCTGCAAGAAAGCTATTGTGCATCAACAGGAAAGATTATTATTAACAATAGCATAAACTATGTTCCTACAAGAACTGGGTAACCTATTACTTAATCTCAGATGAAAAAAACCTTGACGGTAAAATCTGAGAAATTTTATCCTACAATGCTATAATTTCTGTGTGTGATTTGCAAATGTAACATACAGGTACATAACATTTGCTTCTTTAGATTATAAAGTGGATTTTGGAGTTCAAATATAGGTTTAGATGTAGAATGCATGTTGATGATGTCTATTACAATACATCCTGCTATTCAGATAATCCTAATGATACAGAATTAATTTGCAATGTTCTCAAAAATTAAAGAAGAATTTTCTTCTGAGTAAAACATACTTGATTATGAATAGAACAGAACAGAATGCCACAATTTTTGTGATGCATTTAGTGACAAAATTTATTTCTCTGGGAGCAATAAACTGACTCCTGACTAACAGAAAAGTGTCTTAGTTCTAATTATAATGTCACACCTTCATTTTTCAGATCAATGGAAATCACGTGTAGGAGAAGGCAAAGGCATTGTGATTGTGCTCCAACCATTATCATCAGATCTTCCACCTAAAGGTGCACTCCCTGTAGATATTTGGATAT
Source organism: Schistocerca piceifrons (assembly GCF_021461385.2). Taxonomy (NCBI): domain Eukaryota; kingdom Metazoa; phylum Arthropoda; class Insecta; order Orthoptera; family Acrididae; genus Schistocerca; species Schistocerca piceifrons. Next base: position 137,877,250 of record NC_060140.1, read on the forward strand.
ATGGACACACGTGGGGAACATACTATGATGAAATAACTTGCTGTGTTGATGGACTGCCTCCATTTTACATTCATCTTACTGTAGAAGTCGTTGGATCACCTGCATCATTTGCACTGCGACAAGATGTTAAAACAAATGTACCCACCCTCTGGTATGTTGTAGTCGTTGAATTCATAATATTTAGAGTCTGTTCACTTTACAATAATGGTCATTGTGAAAACTGGATATCTGGTTGTTTTCAACACCTAGTTATACAGTATAACTATGAGATGGTGGTTGAGTGAACTATTGGCTCAGAAACAAAAGTCAGAGATGCAACTACATCTTTCCATGATTAATCAGCTGTTTTTCAATCTCCTGCATACCTGTTAACTGTATTTATGTTATTGTTATATTAGTCCACAATCCAAACAAAGACCAGTTTATGCAGCACTCCATGTCAGTCTATCTTGCACAAGTATTTTAACATTGGCCTAATTTCCGCATCTCACATCTATTTGAACTTGCTCGCCATATCCAATTTTGGCGTTCCTCTACATTTATTACCTTTACGCTTCCCTCCATTACCAAATTAATTATTTCTTGGTGTCTCAGGACATATTCTACTAACACATCACATCTTGCTAAATGAAAGAGTGAAACTGGTCAATAAAACATACTGAGTGTGACTTATGGCTGTCCTAAAAAATTTCTTCTTCTCAAGTTGTGTCATAAAGCTCCTTTATCCAAATTTTATTCAGTACCCATTCATTAACCGTGTGTTCCATCCATCTAATCTTTAACAGTGTTGTGTAACATTTCGAAACAATCTATTTTCCTCTTCTCTCTGCTCTTTACCAACCGTGTTTCTCTTCCATAATAGGCAGTATTCCAAACAAATAATTTCAGGAAAGACTTACTAACGCTTTACTTATATTTACTGTTAACATGTACTTATGATCAAAAAACTATTACCATCTGATTAATAGTTTGTTGATCACTTTGTGTGGCATTTATTCGATTATTCCTCAGTAACTTTGCCAAGGTATGTTGCATCAGATGTCTATGTACAGGTCATGCAGTTCCCATAACTTGCAGGCCAGTGGTCTGTGGATGTGGAGCTGATGCCATTTAGCCTCTAAAGTGTTCCACAATAGCATGATTCTGGCCTTGAGACATGGACAGTTATCCTTGAAATACGCTAGCACTGTCAGGAAAGGTATCATACATGAAAGGGTGTATGTGGTATACAACAATGTTCATGTACTCCACAGCTCTTATGGTCTCTTTGATTATTACCACAGGTTCCGTGGAAGCCAGATGAATGTTCCCTCTGGCCTAATACTGCCCCTGTAGCCTTCACCCATGGCACAATGCTTGTTTTGGGCAGCCGTTCCTCTGGATGACAGTGTATCTAGGCACGATTATCGAGCTGGTATAACAAGATGCAAGATTCATCCAAACAGGCAATTAATTTTCACCCACAATCCAGTCTCAGTGGTTCTATTCCCACTGCAGTGCGATTGGCAGTGTTGTTAACTCTATACAGGAACATGTAGGCATGTTCAGTGATGTCCACTAAATAATGTGCTGAGTAAAAATTATTCCTCTATCCTCTTATCTACCTTAGATCGCTACCTTCCAGCTTTATAAAATGGCAACATCCAGTGAAGCGGTGTGGATGTGCAACACATACTCATGATTTCATTTTCAATCAACTACTTTCTGCAGATGCCCACAGCAGTAGCACTTGAAGAGCCATCTAGCTTTATCATTTCCAAGATGCTTGTTCCCAGTAACTTGACTATACCAGTCAAAGTTTCTTATGTGAGCAGTAGTCCCATTTGATGTTCATATTATCATTGTGATGAAACCCCATTTGTATCTGCTCTGCTTATATATTTTTCTTACTGCATTCCACCAGGCAACATACAATCTCATGGTGGGCTATGTCCATAATTTTCTCACTCATCAGTGTACCTTTTCAGAAAATATTCTCTTGTTATTGTCAGTCTACATTTCATATCTTCTTTATTTCTGACACTGCCAGTTGTTTTACTGCCTGAATAGCAAAACTCTTTTTCTGCTGTCAGTGTCTCATTTCCTAATCTAATTTCTTCAGAATCCACTGGCTTTAATTCACTTACACTTCATTATCCTTGCTTTCCCCTTATTGTTCATCTTATGACATCTTTCTAAGACACTATCAGTTCTGTTCAGTTGATATTGTATGCCATTTGCCATCTCTGACAGAATTATAATGTCATTGCCAAATATAAAGTTTTTATTTCTTTTCTCTGCACTTTAATTCCCTTTTCACATTTCATCTAAGTTTCCTTTAATTTCTTGCACAATGTGCAAATATATAACATGAGAGAGAAGCTATAATGCTCTCTCTCTTCCTTCTTAGTAACTGCTTCTCTTTGGTGTCTTTCAACTCATAATCACTGATCAGTCAGACCATTATGACCACTTGCCTAATAGCCAGTATGTCCAACAATTGCACACACACACACACACACACACACACACACACACACACACACACACACACACACACAAAAGGCAATGAAATACACACATTTCATATGCAGTACTAACTGAATACCATTGGATAGTTTCACACAAAGCATTATTCTGCATTACATATACATTTATCATGACAGATTTTGGTGTATATTAGATAGGCTTTGCATGACATTGTGTGAAGCCAAATTTTTTGAGGCTGCAATTCATTGGTGTAACTGGGTCACCACAGTTATATTTAACTAACCCAGTATTGTGGCATAGCACAGTGGTTAGCATACAAGCCTGACAGTCAGAAGATAGAATGTTCAAATATTGTCAAATGAAGTCAATTTTTTATTATCATTCTTATTCAGTTGATTGGTTTGAGTGTAATTCTTTTATTTCTGATACTTTGCTGTGTAATTTTCATCATCAAATTGACTTTTCTATTTGTTCTTACAGGGTGACAATTATTGAACCATATGAAGAAAATGTAAATTAGTTACAATAAGGCATGCACACAATTTATTTAACATGTAAACATCACTATAGGTATTTGGATTTAGGTTATGACATGTCTGATGTGCCTGCCAACTTTGGTAGTGATGTGGCACAGACAAATATTGAAATTCTGCATGACCCACTGAAGTGTTGAAACATCAGTGCCATCAATGACCTCCGGCATGGCTGTTTTCATCTCAGCAATGGTTTTGGGGCTATTGCTGTACACCTCACCTTTAAAATAGCCACACAAAAAGGAGTCACATGTGCTCAGATCTGGAGGATATGGCGGCCAATCAGGGCCCATGCTACTGGCCTCTAGGTACCCCAGAACCAGAATGTGGTCACCAAAATGGTCCTCCAGGACATAAAACATTCTCCTTTTTTGATGGGGTCAAGCTCTGTGTTGCATGAACTACATCTTGTCAAAATCAGGATCACTTTGGATAATGGGGATGAAATCATCTTCCAAAGCCTTCACATATTGTTTGGTAGTAACCATATCATCAAGGAATATTACACTGATTATTCCATGCCAGGACATTGCACACCACACAGTCACCCATTGAGGGTGAAGAGACATCTCAATTGTGAAATGCAGATTCTTAGTCCCCAAAATGTGCCAATTTTGCTTATTGACAAACTCATCCATATGAAAGTGGACTACCATTCAGAAGTTATGATGATTTTGTTTCATGTAGTTCAACAATCGTCACCCTGTATCCCACATTTTGCTCCTTATCTTTCCATTTATTTTATTTAATTTATTTATTTATTTTAAGAATCTCCTTGTGTCTTCTATAACACTAATCTGCAAGGTATCAGATGACGGAAAACTAATATGTGATACTACCTTAACTTTTTACCCTGATTCCAAATCTGTTTTCAGTTTTTTGCTATCATGTACAGTTTTTCTGCAATTTGACTTCAAAAGTATATCACTATGCCAGTTGGTTATGTGTATCGTTGGACAGAAATTTCTCAATATGACAATATACCTTTAGAATGTTACATCTGTAGTAGTGTAGTTGTTATTATGTGACCCTGGAAGTGTTGCTTGTCTCACAGACCTGTATTACCAGTGCTATATTGTGATTTTTTTTTACTCATGTCCAGAACATAACATACATATACAGCCAATAGACAGCAATTTACAAACAAATATAAGTACAAATGATTAAATTTCATATGACATCAACGTACAAAATGTATAAGTACATGATTATCTGTATATTTAAGACAGTATTCATAAAACCCTTCACCTACTCTTGGAGATACTATAATGTCAACACATAAGTCTCTGTAGAACCTAAATATTTTCTGTTCCATTTTTGGGAATTATACAGTGGCTAAGCAGACTGTGTGAAAAGCTTACCATGCTTATTTTAAAATGAAACTTGGTGACCAGGACAAGTGATGGGCATCAGAGACAGATTCCTTGTATTATGTGGAGGGGTTAAGATTGTGGAAAAAAAAATGCATGCCATTTGTGATTTCTATGGTGTGGAGAGAGCCTAAAAGTCACCTTAATAACTTTTACTCCTGCTTAATTAATTTTCAGGGGTGCAGTTTGAAAATAAGAGATAAATTGTGTATCCAAGCATTGATTCAGTCATTAGGCCAGTTTTCACATGGGGAAGGTCTGATTGCTCCTCTTCCTCCAGCTATTGTAGAGAACATGGCAGAAGATGATGAAGAAAATGAAGTTGATGTAATTACCAAAGGCAATAGTGATGTCCACCAGCCTGAATGTGACTTTGCTCCATAACTGTTCTCTCAGAGTGAACTTAATGCTCTAGTATGAGATTTGAAGTTGCCTAAGGAATCTGCAGAACAAATTGTCTCCCAGTTAAAAATTAACATCTTCTGGTGTGAGAAATACATCACTCATGGTACAAATGTAGAGAGAAAGAATTTGTTCATTTATTGCCTCAGAATAAGTCTTAAGTTTATTGCAATAACATAAACAGGTTAATGCACTTCTGTGTCATTGAGCATGGTTGTGCATAGTGGAGATTTTTCTAGGCTCATCAATGAGGAGCCTGAAAGGCATCTCACTGCATAATGGAAATGCGTATGGGTCCATACCTGTGGCCCATTCAAATGAAAGCAGCTTATAAGAACATGAAAATACTCTTAACAAGTATCCAGTATGAGTAACACATGTGGCCTATCTGTGGTGACTTGATGGGACAGTGGAGCCTTCTAATTCCCATCTATGCCAATTTGACTGGTCCCTGATACCACCAAGAGGTCCTTCAGATGACTGTAAGGCCCTACACATGTGAAGTTGATGACAAATTTAACATAGTCAAAGACAATGCAAGACCACACTGTACCCTAGCAGTGTCTCAGTATCTTCAAAGATGCAACATCAGCCAAATGTCTCCAGACATGAATGCAATTGAGCATGCATGCATACATGCATGGAGGTGGCCATTGCACTGCATCCAAATGCACCTGATAATCTTCTGACTGCACTGAAGTTGCCATTGAGGAGTAGGACCTCATGCCCCAAGATAAATTTGATGGTCTCATTCATAGCATACCTTGCACATTGGAAGAACACATCCATGTGAGGGGAGGACATACTCACTACTAAAGATCGATAATCATCATCATGAAATGAAGATTTAAATTTTTTTTCAAGATGTACACCTAGACAAGAGATTGCTTTGTTTTATAATGATTTTTTGCAACTAACTAAAATCATTCTTGTTTTCAGAAGGAATTATGTTTATTTTGTCAACAAAGTATTGGAAAAACCTCAGTGGGTGTAACATAAGAAGTCACTGAAGTAAACTCTATGATATTCCAAACTTTTGTTGAGATGTGTAGATAGTTCCCATGAGTTAGTAGAGGTAGAGGTTATACTTAACAACCAGAAAAATATAATAATTGTTTCCTTTTACTAACCCCAAAACTCAGATGATTCACTTGCTGAACAGTAAAAAAAACTTGAGTACCATATCAAATATGTACCTTGCTCATAAATTATACTGTGTGCTTATAATTAAAGTGCAGCTACTCACAGAGCTCCATTGTGGGCTGTAATTATCATTTGACAGTGAAATTTGGTAGGTATGCTAATGCGTTAATGTGGAACTGATGTAGGTTTGGTAAGGAAAAAAGTCCCAGTTTTGGCCATCGGGTGCAAATCTTGTACTGTCCATTGTTTGTTATGACATCTACACTGTCATTTGACAAGCCATAATGTGAGTGAACAGTATGGCTATCAACTAGCAAGACAATGCACTGTTAGCGAAACAGCAGCAATTACAGTGCTACATTGAGCAAGTACCATTGATTTGAAGGTCTGAGAAGAGGTCCAGTGTCATTAAATGGTTTAAAGAAGATGATAATGAAAACACAGGAGAGCTTAGTTTGGCACATGCAAGAGAAAGGCATTCTATTGCAGAGGAAGTTATTGACAGAGTTATTGTTCTGTAACTGACCAAGCAGCAAATGACATGGGTAGTGCTAGTGCTCGTGCAGTGTCATGAGAAGTGTCCATCCCATGGCCAATAGTACATAAAGTTTTGGGGTTTATTTTGCACTAGTACCCATACAAGATCAGCAGTGCTTCAACTGATACTTCATGATCCTCAGTAATGTTCCTGGATTTTGTCTTCAGTTTCTGCCACAGATCAGATTTGGTGACATTTGGCTGAGCAATATTCTATGGAATGGTGCAGGGACTAAACAGAACTGCCAAATTTGGGGTACTGTTAAACCACATGTTATACATGAAGAGCCATTGCACTCACAATATGTGACAGTGGGACACGAATTCACAAGCACCTTTATTTTTGGTCTGTTCTTCTTTGAAGAGAATACACCCAGAGGGCCTGTCACGTGAACCACAGTTTTTGCGTGTTAATGAAACCTCACTGTGCAGCATATGATATCTGCTTTGAAAGAGTGCAGTTCTGTGGGAACCACCATTCCTTGTATGTAGAGTACACAAAATACTGCTTCACCTTCTCATACAAACCAAGAGGTTTGTGTTGTTCACACATTTGTCAGCACAAGAGAAAAGATTTCCTCAAAAAGGTAACAAAGAAGATCACAAAGATAAACTTTTTCTTTTCCAGTAATGATTCTCTGACAGTTTTAGTGACTACTTGTTTGTCACATAAAATCACAGTTATGCTTCTCAAATAAATAAGTTCTTTTTCTTAACAATCTTCTTTTTCTTCATTCACTAAGTAACATCACAAGTGTTATTTCCAGAGGTCTTCCAGATAAATGGCCTGCAAGAACACTTATCTGAATCAATGTTACTTTTAGCTCTGGGAATACCTAAAAGAACGCAGGTACAAGAGACAAGTTCAGTCTTCAACAGATCTGAAGGTCATAATACAGGAACACATCTCTCACATTCCACCAGAACTGCTGCGAGAGCAACTATTGAGCACATTGTCTTATAGATGCATGTTGATGTCTCCACTACAGAATGAGGTTTTCACTCTGCAGTGGAGTGTGCGCTGATATGAAACTTCCTGGCAGATTAAAACTGTGTGCCGGACCAAGACTCAAACTCGGGACCTTTGCATTTCGCTTTTGTGAAGTTTGTAAGGTAGGAGATGAGGTTCTGGCAGTATTGAAGCTGTGAGGATGGGTTGTGAGTTGTGCTCGGGTAGCTCAAGTGGTAGAGCACATGCCTGCGAAAGGCAAAGGTCCTGAGTTCAAGTCTCAGTCCAGCAGACAGTTTTAATCTGCCAGGAAGTTTGATGTCTCCACTGCTTATGTTGAACAAATTGTCTAAGTGGCAGTTAGTAATAAAATGAACATTATGCCTTTCTCACTTGTTTTACTTTTTCTGCTGACATCCAGTTCCTAATATTTGTATACATCTTTCTTAAAGTCACATTGCCAGATATGCTCTTAGGTTCATAAAATTGGATCTCATGTGTTTCCCCACACAAACTGGTTTAACATTAATACATTTGAATATCTGTCACGTTTTTCTGTTGTATGATGATTACAGTCCAAACTGGACATTTGTGTGTAGCTGCACTTCAATTATTTATCATAAATTTTGCTAAATGCTTTCTTCAAAAACTACCTTCAGCAATTAGTTTAGGAGTCCACTCAAAGAGTAGTGGTTGCAAAAACATACTTGACATCTTAGCAACAAATAATTCTGAGCAAATAGGGGGCATCATGATAGATACAGTGACCACAACGTTATTGTAGTGAGATTAAACACTGCTACATCCAACTACACCAAAAATTACCAAAAAATACATCTGTTCAAAAGTATCTGACAGAAGATCCAAAGAGATTCTGATTGTATGTAAAATTGCTGAAGATTCTTTGAACATGCCAGCTGGAGCCAAAAAGGTTTGGAAATGAATTGCATAAAGTAAATGGACCATTGCTAATTGATCCTCCAAGGGCAAAAATTGGAAAACGCAAGAGGATCTGTGTGTTAGGGGATAGTCACGCCCAGGGAATTTCCACAGTGTTAACAGAAAAATACGACTTCAGGGCATCTGGATTTGTGAAGACTGGGACCCCATTATGAGAACTAACAAACCTAACAAAATGTAATGAAGTAACTAGCTTGACTAAGGATGATTTTGTTGTTTTGCTTGGAGGAGCTAATGAAGTTTATAGAAATGAATCATACAAGGCTGTCACAGAACTGAGAAACTGTTTGAATAATTTAACTCATACAAATGTTCTCTTTGTGAATGTGCCACAGTGTCATGACTTACCAAGTTGGTCATGCATAAACTGCAAAATTAGTGTCACTAACAAGAGTTTCATGGAAATATGTACTCATTTCCAGAATGCTGATGTCATAGACACAAACATTTTAGAACAAAGGTGCTATACAGCTCATGGCCTTCATTTAAATGCATGAGGAAAAGAGGCCCTTGCTGATAAAATATTTACTAGTATCTCACTTGACAATAAAGAAACCAGGACAAGTAGCAATATAAGGAAAATTACAAACTGTTTTTAGTGAGCAGCAAACAGTAAAGCCTCCAATCAGTTGCAAATTATGAAGTGGTTTAAACCCAGTAGGCCAGAAACAAACAATTAAATCATGAAACAGTCTCAAATTACAAAATGGTTCAAGCCAAAAAGGTCGGTAGTGAATGAAGCACAAATTTTGCAAGCTCCAAAAATAACTTCACCACTTGATCATCACCAAGAAGCAGAAGCCATACTCAACAAACACACCAAGAATTCTTTTTAGGTATAGTGTCACCTGCAGAAGAAAAAGAAGCAGCAGTAACACCACCACCAACAACAATGACAACAATATCAACAAAAACAATGACAACAACAGAAGAAACAGCAATAACAACTAAACCTAAATCAACAGCAGAAGAACCACCAGTAGCTGAGGGAAAACCAGCATCAGTTACAGCAGCAGCCTCACCTCCAGCAGAAACAGTGTCAGTAGAAAAATCAAACACAGTCACTGTACAAGAAAGCATGTCACCGACAGGACCAGCAGCACCAACAGCAGTGGCCACTAAACTTCCAACGCCAGTAGTAGCTGATCAACACTTCCTGAGGAGGAGCTAAAGGCTAGGTACAGCTGCTTCACTTAGTGATGATTTTTTATGGCACTAAACAAAGAAAAGGAAGATATTGTGACAAATAAGCCTGAAAAAGTACAGATAAGTGTCAAAAATCAGCAACAAAGCAGCACTTCACCAGTTATTGACAAAATAACAAATACTTGCAAAACTTTCAAGATAATGAGTCAAAACATTCAGTGTCTCAAAAACAAAGCGTTAGAATTGGAAGTCACCATAAACAACTTTGTAGATATCTCTTGTATTTGTCTATCAGAACATTGGTGCAGGATCAGTGAATTAAGTCTTATAAATATAAGTAATTTTGAATTAGCATCTCATTATTGCCACAGTGTTTGTAAAAATGGTGGAGTATGCATATATACTAGGGCTGCGCTGCAGCATAAAGTTAGATCTGAAACACGCCATCTAAATATCGAGAAACATTTTGAATCATGTGCCATAGAGCTAAAAAGTGAGGAGAAGCATAAAAATCTAATTGCCATATCAATATACAGGTCACCACTAGATGACAAAAACATATTTTTCAAAAATTTGGAAGCAGTGCTAAACATTTTGTATAACAATGAAGTGAGCTTATTACTATGTGGAGATTTGAACGTCAACCTGTTAATTGAAAATGAAGAAAAAAAGACAGCTTTTGAGTATCCTAAACAGCTTTCACATGAAACCACTCTTCACAGACCCCACTAGAATATTAGTCATCTTCATCCATATTACATAATATCTGAGGCACAAAATGTAAACTTAGGTCTTACAGACCACAACACACTACTAACATGCATAAACTCTTCTGTACCTGACGTGGTTAACCAGAAAAGGTTAATATTTTTATCCAATCATTAGCAAAAGAAACCTGGCAAGATGCGTACTCAAAATCATCAACTGATGAATCATTCAGTGCACTTTATAATACTTTCATGTCCGTATTTGAGATGTGTTTTCCAAAAAACTGACAAGAATTAATGTCATGCCAAGAAACAGTTGTCAGTGGAATCAGAGAATCCAGTCAAAAGAAAAAACTTCTCAGTCAATTGAAAAAAGATAACCAAGATGATCACTTTGCAGAATATGTTAAGACACAGAAGAAAATTTATAAGAAAGTAATTAAAACAGCCAAGACAATGCACAATGAAAAGTAATAATAGAGACAGCAAACAAGTAGAAAGCTATATGGAATATAGTAAGAAAGGAAAAACAAACAAAAGTGTTAAAAAGCAAAATGACATTCTATTAAAAGATGATTGTGATGTGTTACTCAGAAATGGTACTCTAGCAAATTAAATAAATGACTATTTCATAAACACTCCAGTCAAACTGAGTAAAAATTTTGATGGTAATTGTAGTACCACAGTTCAAAGAGAGCAAAGTGGTAATTCAATATTGCTATGTCCCACAAATAAATTAGAAGTTCTTAAGATAATGAAAACAATGAAGAATAAAATGTCCTCTGGAATTGATGAGGTACCGGGTACAGTCATAATTAAAGTGCTAGTGTGATAGCAGAACCACTCTCACATATCATAAACATATCATTAACAGAAGGGGCATTCCCACAAAGATTAAAAATTTCAAAAATAAAACCATTGTACAAAAATGGTAATATACATAAAGTAGGAAATTATACCAATAGCTTTGTTTTCTGTATTTTCAAAAATAGTAGAGGCTGTCATGAAACATATAATTACAAATTACCTCAAAAAAGTCAATCTCTTGTCTGTAAACCAACATGGTTTTCACAAAAGCATGAGCAAAAATGGTTCAAATGGCTCTGAGCACTATGGGATTAAACATATGAGGTCATCAGTCCCCTAGAACTTAGAACTACTTAAACCTAACTAACCTAAGAACATCACACACATCCATGCCCGAGGCAGGATTCGAACCTGTGACTGCAGCAGTCGCGCAGTTCCAGACTGAAGTTCCTAGAACCGCTCAGGCACAGCGGCCAGCTGCATGAGTATGGAAACAGCAATTACCCAATTCATCGAAAACATTGTAATAGGACTTGATAGAAATAACAGTACAGTAGGAATAAACTTGGACTTATTGAAAGCATTTGATACTGTTGATCATGATATTTTGCTAGACAAACTAGAAGCTATAGATATATGAAGAGTTGCATTAAAATGGTTTCAGTAATATCTCCACAATACAAAACAGGTAGCAGAAATTACCTCAGCAAACAATAAAAATCAAAGCATTGTGTACAGATCAGACATGGAGACTGTGCCAACCGGAGTACCTTAGGGCAGCATTCTAGGACCTCTCTTATTTCTTATACAGGGTGAGTCACCTAACGTTACCACTGGATATATTTAGTAAACCACATGAAATACTCACAAACCAATTCCACAGACCAAACGTGAGGAGAGGGGCTAGTGTAATTGTTTAATACAAACCATACAAAAATGCACGGAAGTATGTTTTTTAACACAAAACTACGTTTTTTTAAAATGGAACCACGTTAGTTTTGCTAGCACATCTGAACATATAAACAAATACGTAATCAGTGCCAGTTGTTGCATTGTAAAATGTTAATTAAATCCGGAGATATTGTAACCTTAAGTTGACGCTTGAAACCTCCGACGTTCAGTTGCATGTTGTAACAAACACGGACCACGGCCTGCGAGCAGCATCTGCAGGGACATGTTTACGATAACGGCCGTGTTTACAAGTGTGGCTGTAGTGCACTGTTGTGGTTTGGTCTAGCTGTCGCAGTGTCCGCCTGTAGCGATTGCTGCTATTGTTATTCTGCATTCGTCTCTGCACACAGACCAACTGTAGTACACCGTGTTACCAGATGTCTGTGATAGTGTAGTGTTGTAGGAACTGTGACCATGGTGTATTCGAACTCTGAAAAGGCGGAGATGATACTCATCTATGGCAAGTGTCGACGAAATGCAGCTGAAGCCTGCAGGGTGTATGCAGAACGGTACCCGGACAGAGAGCATCCAACGTGCCGCACATTGCAAAACATCTACCGCCAACTGTATGCAACAGGTATGGTCATAGCACGCAAACGGGTCCGTCACAGGAGAAGCGGGTGCAGTTGGTGTGTTAGCCGCTGTTGCCATGAACCCACACATGAGTACACGGGACATTGCGAGAGCCAGTGGACTGAGTCAAAGTAGTGTCATGTGCATACTGCATCGTCACTGCTTTCACTCGTTTCATGTGTCGCTACATCAGCAATTACATGGTGATGACTTTAATCATCGAGTGGAATTCTGTCAATGGGCATTAACAGAGAATGTGTTGCAGTTCTACCTGTTTACCGATGAAGCGGGTTTCACAAATCACGAGGCAGTGAATCTACGGAACATGCATTACTGGTCCGTGGACAATCCTTGCTGGCTCAGACAGGTAGAGTGACAGCGACCGTGGACTGTAAATGTATGGTGCGGAATCATTGGCGACCACCTCATTGGCCCTCACTTCATTGCAGGGGCCCAAACAGCTGCAACATACATCGCGTTTCTACAGAATGATCTGCCAACGTTGCTCAAAAATGTCCCACTGGAAACATGTCGACGTATGTGATATCAGCATGATGGTGCACCTGCACATTCCGCAATTAACACTAGGCTGACCCTTGACAGGATGTTCGACAGGCGTTTCATAGGACGTGGAGGATGCATAAATTGGCCAGCCCATTCTCCTGATCCTACACCTCTGGACGTCTTTCTGTGGGGTACGTTAAAGGAGAATGTGTACCGCGATGTGCCTACAACCCCAGAGGATATGAAACAATGTATTGTGGCAGCCTGTGGTGACATTACACCAGATGTACTGCGGCATGTACGACATTCATTACGACAGAGATTGCAATTGAGTGCAGCAAATGATGGCCACCACATTGAACATCTGTTGGCCTGACATGTTGGGACGCACTCTATTCCACTCCGTAATTGAAAACGGAAACCACATGGCCACCACATTGAACATCTGTTGGCCTGACATGTTGGGACGCACTCTATTCCACTCCGTAATTGAAAACGGAAACCACGTGTGTACGTGTACCTCGCCCCTCATGGTAATGTACATGTGCATCAGTGAAAAAGACCAATAAAAAGGTGTTAGCATGTGGACGTAATGTGCTGTTCCAGTCTCTGCTGTACCTAAGGTCCATCACTGTTCCCTTTGGATCCCTACGTAATTTGGTGCTCTCCGATGCACATGATCGAACAGCAGAGGAGTGGTACTCAAGCGTCAACTATAGGTTACAATATCTCCGGATGTAATTAACATTATATAAATTACAGGAAAACAAAGTCTCACCTTGATGTGAACCTCAAAATTCAAAATAAACAAACGCCACAAAATTCTTAGGTGTGCAAATTGATGAAAATTTAGACTGGAAAGCCCACATTCTCTACCTCACTAACAAGTTAAACTCTGCTTGTTTTGCGTTATGCATAATTAGTGCTGTGTGTAGTAGAGAGTGTAGCAGAACTGTCTAGTTTGCTTACATACATTCTGCTATCACCTATTGAATCACCCTCTGGGGTCATAATAAGGCAAACGTGAAAACCATCTTCACCTTACAAAATCGAGCTGTTAGAATAATTTCAAACAGTAAAAGGCTAATACCATCCAAACAGTTATTTCAACACCTAAATATTCTGCCCTTACCAAGCCTCTATATAAAAAAGTGTTGTTTATATAAAAACGCACATTGATAATTACAAAACCAACTCAGATCTTCACTTGTACAATACAAAAATGTGCAATGACATCCACATAAAAAGAGTTGGTTGGTTGGTTGTTTTGGGGAAGCAGACCAGACAGCGAGGTCATTGGTCTCATCAAATTAGGGAAGGACGGGGAAGGAAGTCGGCCATGCCCTTCGAAAGGAACCATCCCGGCATTTGCCTGGAGCGATTTAGGGAAATCATGGAAAACCTAAATCAGGATAGCCGGACGCGGGATTGAACTGTCGTCCTCCCGAATGCGAGTCCAGTGTCTAACCACTACGCCACCCTGCTCGGTTCATAAAAAGAGTAAACAAGGCTTTCACACAAAAGCAAACAAACATTCAGGGTACTATTTTGTACAACAAACTTCCAACTCTGCTAAAAGAAATAACAACATTATCTACACTCAAGGAAGCAACATTTAAATTCTTAAAGACCAACTGCTTTTATAGTGTAAATGAATATCTGCAGTAACTACATTCATTTACTATGTGTTAATAGTACCATAAGTCAAATGCTTGCCACAGTCTCAATGTTTATTTTTCTGAACAAAAATGTTAAATCAATTATTTACTGGTAATGTATTTCATGCAAAAGGCCATAAACAAAAGTGTTAAATCAATTATTTATTTGTAATGTATTTCATGTAAAAGATCCTTCTTATACTTTTATATTATTACAGCAATCAAAATTGTATTGCTCAAAAATATTGTGATGGGTACAATGAACCATTTTATTATGTAGGAAACTGTACACTCTTATCTTATTTTTGTTATACTATGTTCTTTGATGAAATCCATAAATGTACATTGTCGCTGGATGAATAAACTGCTGCTACTACTACTACTACTACTACTACTACTACTACTACTACACCAGTGGCAAGACATGATCAATACCTTTGCTGGACAATATCAATGGTAGTATTATCAATGACAGTGTAACTAAAGGTGAGTTATTAAACACAGTTTTCTCAAATTCTCACAAAATAAGACAAAGTAAATATTCTAGAATTTGAATAAAGAACAGGTGCCAATATGAGTAACTTAGAAACTGACATGCTCAGTTTAGCAAAGTAGGTTAAATCATTTAATAAGGACAAGTCTTGCAGGTCAGACATTACACCAATTGGTTTCCTTTCAGAGTTTGCTGATACAATAGATCCATCTTAGCAACCATATATAACTGCTCAAAGAAAGATCTGTATTGAAAGACTGGATAGTTGTAGAACTCGCACTAGTAGTCAAGAAGAAAATAGGAGTAATCAGATGAATTACAAACCTGAATCACTGACATTGACTTGCAGTAGGATTTTGGCACATATTCTGTGTTAGAAAATGATGAATTACCTTGAAAGTAATTGTATATTGCCACTTGGCATGGATTCAGAACATGTCATTCCTGTGCAACACAACTAGCCCTCTGTTCTCATGAAGTAATGAGTGCTGCCAGCAGGGCATCTCAAATTGATTCCATATTTCTAGATTTCCAGAAGGCTTTCAATAACATTCCTCACAAGCAGGTTCTAATAAAATTGCGTGCCTATGTAGTATTCTGTCAATTGTTTGACTGGATTCGTGACTTCTCGTCAGGAAAGTCACAGTACGTGGGTAAGGCAATTATTATCCGCAAAGTAATTATAAAATTTTATTGTAATGAAATAGGTAACTAACAAGAACATCATTTTTTGACATAGTCTCCATGCATTTCAATGCACTTGGTCCATTATTGTACAAGCTTCCTGATGCCCTCATAAAAGAAGGTTCTCGGCTGAGCCATGAGCCAGGAATGCACCATTTCTTTCACTGCTTCGTCTGAAGTAAATTGACGGCCCCTTAAGGCCTGTTTCAGTGGACCAAACAATTGATAGTCAGAAGGGGCAAGATTGGGACTATATGGAGGATGATTCAGTACTTCATTTTTAGTTCCTTGAGTATTTAAGCAGTGTGGGCAGCAGTATGCGGATGGGCATTGTCGTGCAACAACACAACACTTTTTGACAGCGATCCTTGGCATTCGTTTCAAATTGCAGGCTTTAGCCTGGCAGTAAGCATCTCACTGTTATGTACACTGTTTATTGTTGTGCCCCTTTCCCCATAATGTTCCAGTACTGGACCTTGTGCATCCCAAAAAACCGTAAGCATCAGTTTTCCTGTGGACGGTTGGGTCTTTAACTTTTTCTTGCATGGAAATTTTGGATGTTTTCGTTCCATACTTTGCCGTTTACCCTCTGGCTTGTAATGATGGATACATGTTTCATCACCAGTAATGATCCTGTCTAAGAAGTTGTCTCCTTCATTACCATTGTGATCCAAATGTTTTTGCAGATGTCAAACTGTGTTTGTTTATGCAACTGTGTGAGTTGTTTTGGGACCCATCTTGCAGAAACTTTATGAAACCCAAGTCTGTTGTGCATGATTTCATAGGCAGAACTGTCAGTAATTTGCAGACAATGTGCTACTTCATCAATAGTTAATCATCTGTCTAAGAGACTCATTTCATGTGAATGCTCAATGGTTTCTTTATTTGTGGCGGTAAACGGTCGTCCAGCTCCTTCATCGTGCATAAGAATTGTGCTATCATTTCAGAATTTTTCAATCCATTTGTAGACACTGTTCCCATACTTTACTGAAAGTCTTTGATTAATTTTGGCTGGTGATATGCCTTCTGACCACAAAAAATGGATCACTGAATGTTGCTCTTCTTTGGTGCAAATAGACAGCGGAGCAGCTATGATTAACAGTACGGCAGCGATAATGAAACTAACCTAGAAGCTTGAAAATTTCAAAGATATAACAACAAATAAACAAAGCATGTGTCACAACATAAAATGACAGTGCTGTCAAAATAAACAAAAATATAACTAAATTGTGGATAATAATTGACTTACCCTTGTATGTGGTAATTGACAGAATATTATTGATAAAACTAAAGTGATATCTGGTATTCCCCAAGGATGTAGGCCCTCTGCTGTTTTGACTCTATACAAATATAATGTAATTGGACAGATAAAAAGACTACTTACCAAGTGGCAGCAGGAGAGCACACACATAAAACAAGATTATACTTATGTGAGCTTTCGGAGCCGGTGGCTCCTTCTTATAGCAGAAGGGTTGAAAGCTAAGAAAGAGGGGTGAAGAAAAATGACTGGAGAGGTCTAGGAAAAGGGACAGATCAGAAAGAAATTTTCACTCTGCAGCAGAGTGTTCACTGATAGGAACCTTCCTTTCAGATTAAAACTGTGTGCCAGACTGAGACTCAAATTCAGGACCTTTACCTTTCACAGGCAAGTGCTCTACCAACTGAGCTACCCAAGCACAACTCATGACCTGTCCTCACAGCTTTACTTCCAACATTACATCTTCTCCTACCTTCCAAACTTTGCAGAAGCTCTGCAAAACTTGCACTCTTGGAAGAAAGGATATTGCAGAGACATGGCTTAGCCACAGCCTAAGGTATGTTTCCAGAATGAAATTTTCACTCTGCAGCAGAGTGTGCACTGATATGAAACTTCCTGGCAGATTAAAACTGTGTGCCAGACAAAGACTCATCTCTGGACCTTTGCTTTTTGTGGGCAAGTGTTCAACCAGCTGAACTACGCAAGCATAACTCATGACCTGTCCTTACAGCTTTACTTCTGCCAATATCTCATCTCCTAGTTCCAAACTTTACAGAAGCTCTCCTGGCAAACATGCAGACCTAGCACTTCTGGAAGAAAGGACATTGCAGAGACATGAATTAGCCACAGCTTGTTGGATGTTTCCAGAATGAAATTTTCACTTTACAGCAGAGTGTCCACTGATATGAAACTTCCTGGCAGATTAAAACTGTGAAGATAGGAGATGAAGTACGGGCAGAAGTAAAGCTGTGAGGACAGGTTGTGAGTCATCCTTGGGTAGCTCAGTTAGTAGAGCACTTTCCCACAAAAGGCAAAAGTTCCAAGTGCGAGTCAGTCCAGAACACAGTTTTAATCTTCCAGGAAGTTTCAAAGGTGCTGATTTTGGAAAAGACACTCAGAACCATGGGTCGAAGGAGAATTCTCCTGCCCCTGCTTGATGAGTAGTTTTTATCTGTCCAATTACATTATATTGTCAAAAATATTGATTATTTTCGAATCCAGAAGACAACTTGAGCAGCAGCTCTCTTGGATAGTTTGCAGATGATGTTGTCATTTACCATCTAGTAATGTCATCAGACTCTCAAAACCAATTACGAAATGAGAGTGACACAGTATTGTATAATGCAAAAAGTGGCAATTGTCATTGAATAAGGAAAAGTGTGAGGTCATCCACATGAGTTTGAAAAGCTTAAATTTGAATGGTATCTTAGATAATTTTGTAGGGGAGTCAAACCAAAGACAGCCTTTTATTGCCAGAATCATAGAAGATGCAATTGGTCTACTAAATGGAGTACATATACTATGCTTGTCTGTCTCTGCTAGAGTATTGCTGTGTATCATACATTCCTTCCCAGACAGAAATTCTGAAAGACACTGAGAATTCCAAAGAATGGCAGCTCATTTTATATTATCATGAAACTTGGGAGATGTTTTCACAAATATGAAAGAAAATTGTGGTTGCAATCATTAAAATAAAGATGTTTTTCATTGCATAAACTTTCTATCACCAACTTTGTACTCTGAATGCAAAAATATTTTATTGTCATTAGCTTATGTAGGTTCAAATAATCATCATAATAAAATAAAAAGTATCAGAAACCCCAAAAGTAAAGATTTGAGTGTTCATTTTTCCTGTGTTTTGTTAGAGAGTGCTATGGTAGAGAAATAGTCTGAAGATTTTTGAAAAACTCTATTCCAGGCACTTAAGTGTCAACTGCAAAGTAGTCATGTAGATGTAGGTGAATAGAGTGGATAGGAACTACTCCATGACAAAAAATGAAAACTCAGTTTGGAAGAAATTTGTAGTGGTAACTGAAAATGCAGCTCTTAAATGGTTGTTAGGGCTAAAGTTCCTTTTGAGCAAGCTCGAATATAAAATTGTACATAAGCCTCCTAAGAAACACAAGAACACAGATGGTTTAAGCAGAATGGTAGCAGTGATACAGGCACTGGGTCATGGCATTGCATAATATAATGCAGTGCATCAAGGTGATGCCAAATGCAAACTGTACACAATGCAGGTGCTGTTCATTTCTATGTGATAGCCTGTTATATAAGACAACTAAGTTGGGACCGCATGTGGTAGAACCAGAGGCGAATAAAGTAAAACCTCAGGGAGGGGGTGCTACAGATATCTTGAGCTACCTTTACTTTAACTGTAATAAAAAATAATCAAGTCACATGCAAAGCTTAAGAAAGTTTCATTTAAACTGATTATACACATATACATGACAATGCCATCTTATGATATAAAAAAGTTACACTAGAATGGTTGTGACTTTTCTCATTGGTATGTGTTAGTTATCTATGTGCCAGACAGAAATGTTCAAAATATGATGATGTGGAAGCGTGTGTCACATAGGAAACTACAACTACTCCATAACTTGATCCAGTCAAGTCGACTAATGCAAGAAGAACGAATAGTGTCTGGGATGACTGGGGGGGGGGGGGGCATGGGTGACAATGGGGGCAGTCCCACAAGGGGGTGGAGGGGGGGGCACCCCCTATATGTATCCACCACTGGGTAATACCAACCAAGCTAAAAGAAGATGCTCTGAAGGAAGCACACAATCACATGCTGCCTGGGTATGGAGATTGTAGGCCAACGAATGGGAGAGTAGCAGAGGACTACTGATGGGAGATGAGGAAGGAAGATGTGGACCATTATGAAAGAAATTGTATACAATGTGTGCAATGATTAGATATGAGCCATAAACTAGTAAAATTGCAAAGGCTGCCAGAGATGACTAAACGTTTTCAAATAATCAGGTGGATGTCCTCAGACCATTTGACTGGACTCCTGCAGGTAACCTTTTTGTATTAACTATTACTGAAGACTTCTATCAATATGAAGAAATGATTGCCATTCCTAATCAACAAACAGAATCAGTGGTGCAAGCATTTGTCAACAGCTGGTTGCCCAACTTTGGTATGCCAGAGATCATAATCATGGGCCAAGAGATGAATTTCATGCTGGATTTGATTAAACAACTACTTCACTTGTTATGGGGTCAGAAATTAAGAACTAGTGCAACACGTTCACAAACTAATGCTGCATTCAGACTGTGCACTAGGAGAGGCCACAATAGGATATTATGGCCCAGCCCAAACCCAGGCAGTACATGTTGTTATGTTGAGTGTTCATGCTGCATACTAGGCCAGGGTGGTGAAAAGGGTGAAAATCCACTTCTCTGCATTCACTTTATAAGAACTCTTGATGGATATAAGACCATTGTACATACTCTTATAATTTTTTCTTTAAAAGCTCTACATTCCTCATGAAAAAAGAAAAGTCTATGTTTCATTTTCATGATGTTTTAATTGTGTAATGTTTCTCAGTTCATTCAGAAGAAAATATGTGGTTAAAAAATCTGGTTTTTGTACAACTGTGAGTGTAGTTTCTTAACATCTTAATGAAGTATTTACCTTTTCATAATTCATAACAGTTACTGTAAAATGATGCTATTTGTCAAACACATGAAATTGATTTACATATCTTGTAGCGAAATAGTTTTTAGCGGGTAGCTTCCTGTTAGATGCATTTCAGAACATACATTGCTGCAGGTGAAGTGAAATATACCTAAAAGTACAAAAAAGTTTTTGAAAAGGTAGTGACACTGAGATCTGTATCTGTTCACAAGTAAATCTGCAACGAATGGCATCAGTGCTGTGATCACAAGCCTACTGAGTTCATGTATGTTTATATTTGTGTCAAACACTGCAGAATTGAATAAAAAATTAATTACTGGTGATCAGTGTTGGCCTAGTGTTAGTCTTTCATGTTATTTTAATGATCCATGTCCAGAAAACTCCACAGGAATTTTTCCCTCAATGATGAGTGATTACACTAGCTTTGGTTTTACAATAGGCCACCCTTGATATTAAAAAAAAGTAAGCAAATATTTGCTGTCAAAATTCTACAATTAGTAGAATATACACCTTGTAGAAGATAAGAATAAACTGATCTGTCTCTAAGGAGTTTAGATTTTGATTTTTCTGTTATAACATAAAGAAGGAAGGATGTTTAGGACTTTAATGCCCTGTTGGTACTGAGGTCATTAAAGATGATTAACACAATTAATAATGGGCAATGTCAGCATACTCTCAAACACTGCACAATGATTAATCTAATTACTGTCAATCAATGCACATGTGCATGTCATTGTTGTTTTTTTCTCTCCATTTCTCTCCTTGGCAGACCAAACAGCTCTGGAAAGGGAAGTTTCACTCTTTAACAACTGCATACAAGGTCTTAGATAATATATCCGCAGCCATCAGTTTTTCACCATCAGCCAGTCTGTGCTATTGTACATTGGCAAAGTTTTGTCAGTGCAGTGACACATTTAAGCACAGAAGAAATGGGAGGTTATGAACTCATCCCATGTATAGCAACAACCATTTAGCAGAGTTTTTTTATTATACATAAAGAAGTAAAAACTTACATGAGAATTTTTTTCCATATTAGAGAATGAATCATAATATATTTCAGTACATGCTGCAGAAAATTCAGGACATGAGACACATCAGGAAGTAATTAGCATCATCAATTTCAGTAATATCTTACTGTGCCTACATTGAAGAGAGGATATTTTGCCATTTTGAGTTGCAAAAATTAAGTATTTTTTACACAAGTTGTTTTCTTTTTTTCCACTTTTCTTAATGATATAGTAGTTGGCACTTTAGTGGTTTATTGACTGAAGCCAATGCCAACCTCTCAGAATAATCTTCTTTGTCTTCTGAGACAGATTTATAAACAAAAATTTTTGAGATGGTTTGACTCACTGATTCTGTTTCTATTGACAAGGAATTGTATGTATTTCCTGGAATCATGGTAGCCTTAAAGAAACTGTGATGAAATCAAGGCCAAGTGGAACTATTTTTCAACGGTCTTTTCCCTCAATCACCTGACCCAATTTTGCCAATTTTTTCAACTTCTTCTTTATATATGTCTGTGAGGTCTGGATTTGAATTTTGCCATTCTAATCTGAAAATATTGAAAAGGGTTTAAAAAATGTGGCTCTTTAGTTCCTTGTTTCTATAGATGTACAAAAATAGGTGGGTTAAGTAAATGTATGGCCTAAGTAAAGTTAAGAGAAAGATAACAGAAATAAAGAAAAACACTCGGGCAGTGACATTACTAATAAAGACAGATAGGAGATATCTGATATATGTCCTGCAGAAGCTGAAGCATAGCTCAATGACTTGTACTGGCCACCAGCTCATGCTAGAAATATTAAACATTCTGGATATCACTGGTGCAGCCCAGCCATCAGTGTGAATGCTGCAGTGCAAAGCAATGGGTTTTATATACCAGCATATGTTGAGTAACTATATAAACTTGAACCATAATGACTGGAATACAGACTTGCTATTTTTCATGGCAGCATATAATTTGTAGATACATACTAGTACTGGGTTATCTCCATATGAGTTGGTTTATGAAAGGAAAATGCCTTCATCAAGATCTGACCAAAAATTGGCAAGGACAATGAATGTGTTAAGCAATTTGCCAAAATGTGGGGAGAGGTATGGAGGTATGTTTGATGACAAACACCAAAGCCCCAGAATGACGAGCAGGTGTGGAATCACATGGGAAAATTACAACAATATTGGGTAAGACAATGAGTAATATTATTGAACAATTGTATCTTGGAGGGTAAGTCCAAAAATTTGTTACCAGGTATGATGGACTGTATCAGGCAACCGAAACAATGTTGACAGTTAACATCAAACTGCTATTACTGTCTGGTACAACAATAGTTCATGTTGGATGCTGCAACAATTTCAAGGTGCTCCATATGCATTGGTGCAAGTATCACCATCCACAAAGGAGAAAGTGACAGGCAGCAGGAAGAAGGGTGAGTGCAAAAGCCTTGCATGACCTGCACATAAATTCCACATGATTTGAGGTCAAGGAAGAAGGAAAGCACATTTCATATTGTGTTGTCTGCAATTAAGGGGTTCAGATGAATTGTAGTATTAATTGAGGTGTGCTATTGTGTAAATGTGAGGAAGCGAATGTGTGGATATGTGGCAGAATTTGGCTGTGATGGTTTGGGGGCTAGGTTTTATTGTGTAGTGAGTGGTATATTGTAGTTTTGTGTTTGGTGTATATTATTTACATATTTAAGTGTTTCTTTCCATGTCTACTGGATGGCAGATCTTTCCAATTGAGAGAGGGGAAATGATTGCAGCTCCCTGTTCCCAGGTTTACACATGCCAGAGGTGGAGATGAGAGGAAACCTAGTTGTAGTGATGCTTCACCTCTCCACCAGAAGTGGAGTGGGGGCCCTGCAAGTACAGACATTGGAAAGTGCAGAGCTTTTCACTGGAAAGACCATGGGGTTCCCACCAGTCATGTATGGATGATGGAAGTAACTTTAACTGCATGGGACATGTACAATGAGGTGAGGGGCTTGGAAGGTGTATTTATGGGATTATGGTGAGAGGCAGAAAGGAAGAAGGTATATAAAGAGATGTGATGTGAGTATAGTAAGAGTTACATAAGTCCTTGAGCGGTTTATGGGGCAGATGTTCAGACAGTGGAAGTAGTGCTGCATCCCTTCCATCGATGCAAAACAGGGTGGCTGGGTGCTGGAGGGAGGATACTGGAAATGATGTTTGAGACTGCAAATGTTGATGATATCAAGGAGCTAAAAAGTACCATGGAGAGAGTGAGGGAGATGGCAAGAAATAATAAAGCATCCACTGAAGGATGCACTACACAGTTATCCAGTTTGGAGCAAGGAGTACTGAATAATACACATATATTACAAAAGTTAATTACAGACGTGACACAGTTTATCGAGATGATGATAGTCCCTTTGAACCAGGATGCTAGAGCTACATAGGCCTGGGTAGCTGTGTTGGATATGAAGACAACAGTCATGAGGCTGATACAGTCCATAGCTGATTGTATACGGATTGCGCAAATAGCGGTGTCATCTACCTGGGAGCCTGTATCTAATATTTTCTGGGTCTCATGAACAAATAAAGAGAGTTGGGTCTCACACGGTCGCTGTTTCTGGAATCCATGTTGATTCCTACAGAGTAGATTCTGGGTTTTCACAGATGACATGATACATGAGCAAAAAACATGTTCTAAAATTCTACAAAAGATCGATGTCAGAGATATAGGCAGATAGTTTTGCACATCTGCTTGATGACCCTTCTTTCTGGGTTTCCAGAAATGAAATGATACATGAGTAAAATACATGTTCTAAAATTCTACAACAGATCGATGTCAGAGATATAGGCAGATAGTTTTGTGCATCTGCTCGATGACCCTTCTTGGAAACTGGAACTACCTGTGCTCTTTTCCAATTATTTGGAACCTTCCGTTCCTCTAGAGACTTGCAGTACACAGCTGTTAGAAGGGGGGCAAGTTCTTTCACGTACTCTATGTAGAATCGAATTGGTATCCTGTCAGGTCCAGTGGTCTTTCCTCTGTTGAGTGATTTTAGTAGCTTTTCTATTCCTTGGACACTTATTTCAATGTCAGCCATTTTTTTGTTTGTGCAAGGATTTAGAGAAGTAACTGCAGTGTGCTCTTTCTCTGTGCAACAGCTTTGGAAAAAGGTGTTTAGTATTTCAGCTTTACGTGTGTCATCCTCTGTTTCAATGCCATTATCATTCCAGAGTGTCTGGATATGCTGGTTTGATCCACTTACTGATTTAACATAAGACCAGAACTTCCTAGGATTTTCTGTCAAGTCGCTACAAAGAATTTTACTTTTGAATTCACTGAACACTTCACACATAGCCCTCCTTATGCTAACTTTGACATTGTTTAGCTTCTATTTGTCTGAGGGGTTTTGGCTGCGTTTAGACTTGCAGTGAAGCTCTCTTTGCTTTCGCAGTAGTTTCCTAACTTTGTTGTTGAATCACGGTGGGTTTTTCCTGTCCCTCACAGTTTTACTCGGCACGTACCTGTCTAAAACGCATTTTACGATTGCCTTGAACTTTTCCCGTAAACACTCAACATTGTCAGTGTCGGAACAGAAATTTTCATTTTGATCTTTCAGGTAGTCTGAAATCTGCCTCCTATTACTCTTGCTAAACAGATAAACCTTCCTCCTTTTTTTATAACCCTATTTACTACCATATACAGGGATGCTGCAATGGCCTTATGATCACTGATTCCCTGTTCTGCACTTACAGAGTCAAAAAGTTCAGGTCTGTTTGTTATTAGTAGGTCCAAGATGTTATCTCCATATGGGCTGGAACTGGCTTTGATGGGTGGAACAATGACATCAAAGGCTTATGGTCGGTTACCAAATAGAACTTGCGACCATACAAAAAATCATGAAACTTAGTCCTCTATATACAATAGCTAAAGCTTCGTTCTCAATTTGAGAATAGTTTTGCTGGGAAGTATTGACACAGGTAATCCAGACTTGCACAGATGCATGCATTCAGTTGTATCTGGGCAAGATGAATGACCAGGGTTGTCTACATGACATTCTAGAGCCACAACCCTACTTCTAAAAAGTGGGGCCACACAGAGTTTATTCCACGGACAATACGACAATGGTGGTAGCTAGTTGCTATGAATAGGGTAGGCTTTGAGCTACTAAATGATTGGAACTGCAAAGCATTGGATCAATAGCTAATGCAACAAACTGAAACATAAACAGGATCAACATTTGACCTGTCAACCATTGTTGAAGGAGAGACCAAGTTAAATAATATGCAGCCACAGTTGTACAGACCAGATAATCACTAGAGATTCTCCCAGTGCAAAACTTGACCTATCTGAAGGAAACATTATACTCTGACCTTATCATTTCCTTGAACCAGCTAAAAGACAAAGAAGAGGAACAAATCTTGGCAGATCAGGTGCTTCAGCATGTGTGATAATACTGGGAGGAGCAATGACTTACTGTCATGACGAAGAGTGTCACAGTAACAGGCACAGAGCTAGTTTTGACTCTGTTTTGTGCAGCCACTGTCTACCTTAGGCACAGAGCCATTTATCCATCTGACCCTCCAGTGTATCAGTATCACTAGACTGGTTAACTATTCATACACAAAGTAGAAGGGTGGAGTACATAAAGTTCAAGTTAAGGGTAAATGTAGTAATAAGGGATGTGTATTCTAGTATTCAAAATGTGCAAATCTCAGATGGCAGGACATGGTGTCCTGAGTTGATTGCTGGAACCATCACTGTTGGTTGCCTGAATGGAAAAGGTCTGTGATGGAATGATGAGTGATGAATGATGTTAGCAGTGGCTTAATGCACAAAGAGGATTTTGTAGTGAGAGTGAAAGTTTGACATCATAATGTGTGGAATTATAAATGAGTATGGATGGGCAAAGAATTGATGTGCCACTAGTGTATAGTGAATCAGGCCTCTGAATCATGTGGTTCAAGGTTTGAAGTGTTAAGAAGTGTAATGATGTATGATGTATGTTTTGCCATGTATGTGAAGAGGATTTTTTTCCCCAGGCCAGCCAATGGCATGCCAATTTCATCAACAGACTCACAGAGATGTTGATTCATATGCAGTTGAAAGCAATGCACTCATATGACAAACATGCCAATTACCACTGCAAATACTCATTGATTTTAGTACTAATATGAGCAGTTTGCCAGCAGCCACCACAATGTGAGGGCCACACCAATCACCAACAGGTTAAGGGCCAAGAAGCACTGTGGGACAGATGAGCCACTCTTCAGTAACAGCCAAAATTCTGCCTTTCTGGTCACTAGTTGATATCTATTGTGGAGAAGTTGTTGACATGCCCACATCCACACCAGGGTGAGCACCCCAGCACCCACCTTTGTCATCTGCTGGGATCTGCTCTTCTTCTGGGCCCTGACAGTCTATATGAGAATACTGACACTTGTACATGCCATGGGCACTTGATACTAGATATCACACTGTGAAAACTGGGGCACATATTTGCTGAGTAAGCTAAACAAGTGCCAGCATTGCTGGGTGCAGGCATCATGGCCTACCATACCACAAGCAGTTGGCTTCTGCAGCTGTCACTGAGGCCTCCATGCTGCACTCCTGAGGGTGTGTGTTCCATGGCATGACAGTACTATGAATGTTGTAGCACAAGATTAAAAGTGTTTTACCTTCTAGCTGTGTTTCTCTCCCTCCCCCCTCTCACCCACTGCACATCAACCTCTACACCATAGTGGACCCTCACCAATGCCACTACAAAACTATAATGAAATAAACATATAAACTGCACATACATAAATCTTTCGGCCACAGCCTTCATAAGTAAAATAGAGACACATACCATTCACACACACAAACAAGCATGCCTCACAAGCTTCCAGCCTGAGAGGCTGGATTTGGCAGTCATGTGCATAAGGTGAGCTTGCTTGTGGATGTGTATGGTGTGTATCTCTCTTTTACTGATGAAGGCTGTGGCCAAAAGCTTTATGTAAGTGTCTTTTAATTGTGCCTGTCTTCAACCTGACATATCTCCTTTACAGTAAGTAGCGATGTATCTTTTCCTACATTGTTGATATTCCTACCTGGAGTTTCCATTGCTCGATAAACATATAACCTAGTTCAGTGCATTTTGCTTGTGAACTACCGATCACCATGCTGGTTTGTAGAACAGGACATTGACTTATGATACAAGCCTAAAATATTCTATGTCTTATCAAGTTGTTTTCTGTGGAAATGCTGCTAGGATAAAATCTTTGTTCAATGAAAGGAATCTGTAAATATCTGGATTGAAAAAAGTCATTTAACTTATGAAGATCTCTTCAAATGTCCCGGAATTCCAGGAGTGTAAACTGATTTGAAATTTCATAGCAGACTGAAATTATGTTATGAGCCAGGACTCAAACCTGGGACCTTTGGCTTCCAAATTCAGTTGCTGTACCGAACAAGTTCTCCAGCCATAACTCATGATCTGCTCTCACATGTCTACTACTGCCAAGATCATCTCCTACCTTCCAAACCTCTTAGAAGTTGTCCTGTAGCCTTGAAGGACTATAACTCCTAGAGGAAAGGATAGCACAGGGAAATGGCTTAGCTGTAGCACAGGGGTTTTTTCTAACATGAGTTTTCACTCTACAGTGTAGTATACTGGTTTAACATTTCCTAGCAAATTAAAATTGTCTGCTGGACAGAGACTCAACTCCAAAGCCTAGAACTATTACTTTTTGTGGATAGTGGCTCTGACAGGTGAGCTATCCAGACACAATCCCTGAGCCACCCTCATAATTCTATTTTTAGCAGTATCTCTCTCCTATGTTCCAAACTTCAGAGAAGTCTTGCAATCTTGATGTTATTTTAAACAATCAAAACATGTCCTCCTCTCTCTATGTTCTACATAGGCTGCCCATTTATAGTCCTCTACATTAAAAATTCTTAAATTTATGCACAGGCAGACATAGGTTTCATTTTTAAATTCTAGATCACACACATATTTTGGCAGGCATCTCATTGTTTCCACTACTTTTGTTGACAACAGGCTGAAGATCCTTGAAGTTTACTTTATTACTAGAAAACTACAGGGAGCTGTGACAGAATGGTAGAAAGAAGCACCAAGTGTGGACATGCCCATGACAACATTGCCTTATTTGTTGGTGTATCAGTGTGGACCATCCAAAGTATCTACAAGGAATTGTGTACCACTTGCAGCCCTGCCACACAGCATAAGAACAGTGGTCATAAAAAGACCCTAATCAACAGAAATCAGAGACAAGTGCCATACTTTGTCGGTGATAATCAGTTTCGCAGCCAGCAGGAACTGCTGCTGTCAGTGAATGCAGATCCCTCTTGACCACTGTACAGGCAAGTACTACAAAGGGGACTACTTGTAATGGACACTGCAGTCAGGCACCTCACAAAAGACCATTGCTCACTGCAACACACAAAGCTGCATGGTGTGGTCCATTGAGTTGCAATTTTGTCTCTTTTCAAATGATGCAAGGCATCAAGTACACTAATATCCCAATGAAATATTTAGCCCAAAATGCATGGAAGGTGACATTCAAATGATTCTGTAATGTTTTGGTTGTGTTTCTTGTACTGTGATTTGCGTCCATTTATTCAGGTAACCAAGAGCATGAACCAGGATGTTTCATCAGTCACAATGGCCAATTGTTGCCCTTTCTTCTATATCTTCATAATGAGTATTTTATGACATTTCAGCCATTTTGTGGATACTCCCAACTTCCAAGATGGTTACAGCCAAATTTATAGGGTAGCACACACAAGCTCTTGTTCGGTAAACACTCTGGAACCCTGTTACAACTCAATTAGCCTACCAAATCACTTGTATTAATACCACAAAACTGTCTTGGACTATTTGGAGCAGTCAGCATCCCCAAACTTTGGTAGCTCTGTGAGATATAATCATCAATGAATGGTTCCAGTTACATACAGCTTACCTGAAGAAATTTACGGACTCTCTTCTTCACTGTCAAGGTTAAAGACAATGTTACTTAGTATTAGTGTGATGTCTCCTGGTGGTGACTAATTTTTGTCTGGTGTGCATATGAAGAAAGATTCTAAGTTATCACATATTGTTGTTTAAAGTCATCTGGTGCTAAAATATTTTATACATTAATATGTAATTTTATGTGTGGAAATATTTTTTATTACTAAAGTAATGAAACACATGTGCCAGCAAAATGTTATATTAATGTATGCCTGTGTGACTTAAAAAATTAGACTAATATGATGATCTTTCACCCATTCTAGCTTTGGAACACTAGCTTATCATTCTCACACCAAAACAAGAAAAGTTTCTGTGAGAAATCAAAGTTGCCTGATGATTAGTATTCTCTGGCATATTTTTGTCACTGAACCACTTGAAGATAATAAGCCAGAAAATGATCCATTTAACGTTGTTTTTGACATCTGTTCTCCATTTCCAAAGAAGAAAAATAATACAAAGAATTACATGTCAATTGACCCTGAGTCTGCATTAAACACAATGCAGCTCCCATTTCTGGATTCATCTATTCAGTTTGGGATAATACCATTCCAGGGAAGAGAACAATACAAGTTTTTTCAGGTGAGTAGTGACTGTGGTGCTGTTCTTCCTGCATAATTCTATAGTGGAAGGCTCTAAAGTACCTACAGAAAAAGACATTTACATCACTTTCTTGCAATAACAGGTGAACCAAACTTAATCCAAGATGTGAGTATTAGTCCTCCCTCACTTCAACCCCCACCCCCAACAAATTTCTTTTTCTGGGATAAGTGAATATATAGTTCTGAAAGCTAGACATTTTGTTTTCTACTTTAGTTATCCCCCCCATGAACCATGGACCTTGCCGTTGGTGGGGAGGCTTGCGTGCCTCAGCGATACAGATAGCCGTACCGTAGGTGCAACCACAACGGAGGGGTATCTGTTGAGAGGCCAGACAAACGTGTGGTTCCTGAAGAGGGGCAGCAGCCTTTTCAGTAGTTGCAAGGGCAACAGTCTGGATGATTGACTGATCTGGCCTTGTAACAATAACCAAAACGGCCTTGCTGTGCTGGTACTGCGAACGGCTGAAAGCAAGGGGAAACTACAGCCGTAATTTTTCCCGAGGGCATGCAGCTTTACTGTATGATTACATGATGATGGCGTCCTCTTGGGTAAAATATTCCGGAGGTAAAATAGTCCCCCATTCGGATCTCCGGGTGGGGACTACTCAAGAGGATGTCATTATCAGGAGAAAGAAAACTGGCGTTCTATGGATCGGAGCGTGGAATGTCAGATTCCTTAATCGGGCAGGTAGGTTAGAAAATTTAAAAAGGGAAATGGATAGGTTGAAGTTAGATATAGTGGGAATTAGTGAAGTTTGGTGGCAGGAGGAACAAGACTTCTGGTCAGGTGACTACAGGGTTATAAACACAGAATCAAATAGGGGTAATGCAGGAGTAGGTTTAATAATGAACAGGAAAATAGGAATGCGGGTAAGCTACTACAAACAGCATAGTGAACGCATTATTGTGGCCAAGATAGATATGAAGCCCACACCTACTACAGTAGTACAAGTTTATATGCCAACTAGCTCTGCAGATGACGAAGAAATTGAAGAAATGTATGATGAAATAAAAGAAATTACTCAGATTGTGAAGGGAGACGAAAATTTAATACTCATGGGTGACTGGAATTCGAGTGTAGGAAAAGGGAGAGAAGGAAACATGGTAGGTGAATATGGATTGGGGGACAGAAATGAAAGAGGAAGCCGCCTTGTAGAATTTTGCACAGAGCACAACATAATCATAACTAACACTTGGTTTAAGAATCATGAAAGAAGGTTGTATACATGGAAGAACCCTGGAGATACTAAAAGGTATCAGATAGATTATATAATGGTAAGACAGAGATTTAGGAACCAGGTTTTAAATTGTAAGACATTTCCAGGGGCAGATGTGGACTCTGACCACAATCTATTGGTTATGACCTGTAGATTAAAACTGAAGAAACTGCAAAAAGGTGGGAATTTAAAGAGATGGGACCTGGATAAACTAAAAGAACCAGATGTTGTACAGAGATTCAGGGAGAGCATAAGGGAGCAATTGACAGGAATGGGGGAAATAAATACAGTAGAAGATGAATGGGTAGCTCTGAGGGATGAAGTA
The DNA here is from genome assembly GCF_021461385.2 of Schistocerca piceifrons. NCBI lineage: Eukaryota > Metazoa > Arthropoda > Insecta > Orthoptera > Acrididae > Schistocerca > Schistocerca piceifrons. The sequence goes on from NC_060140.1 coordinate 137,909,170, forward strand.
GTGAAGGCAGCAGAGGATCAAGTAGGTAAAAAGACGAGGGCTAGTAGAAATCCTTGGGTAACAGAAGAAATACTGAATTTAATTGATGAAAGGAGAAAATATAAAAATGCAGTAAGTGAAGCAGGCAAAAAGGAATACAAACGTCTCAAAAATGAGATCGACAGGAAGTGCAAAATGGCTAAGCAGGGATGGCTAGAGGACAAATGTAAGGATGTAGAGGCCTATCTCACTAGGGGTAAGATAGATACCGCCTACAGGAAAATTAAAGAGACCTTTGGAGATAAGAGAACGACTTGTATGAATATCAAGAGCTCAGATGGAAACCCAGTTCTAAGCAAAGAAGGGAAAGCAGAAAGGTGGAAGGAGTATATAGAGGGTCTATACAAGGGCGATGTACTTGAGGACAATATTATGGAAATGGAAGAGGATGTAGATGAAGATGAAATGGGAGATATGATACTGCGTGAAGAGTTTGACAGAGCACTGAAAGACCTGAGTCGAAACAAGGCCCCCGGAGTAGACAATATTCCATTGGAACTACTGACGGCCGTGGGAGAGCCAGTCCTGACAAAACTCTACCATCTGGTGAGCAAGATGTATGAAACAGGCGAAATACCCTCACACTTCAAGAAGAATATAATAATTCCAATCCCAAAGAAAGCAGGTGTTGACAGATGTGAAAATTACTGAACTATCAGCTTAATAAGTCACAGCTGCAAAGTACTAAGACGAATTCTTTACAGACGAATGGAAAAACTAGTAGAAGCCAACCTTGGGGAAGATCAGTTTGATCTTCATTACCAACAAACACTGTCTGCCTGTGTCCATTCATGCGAATGGCCAGTTTGTTGCTTGTGTCTGTATATGTGTGGATGGATATGTGTGTGTGTGTGTGCAAGTGTATACCCGTCCCTTTTTCCCCCTAGGTAAGTCTTTCCGCTCCCGGGATTGGAATGACTCCTTACACTCTCCCTTAAAACCCACATCCTTTCATCTTTCCCTCTCCTTCCCTCTTTCCTGATGAGGCAACAGTTTGTTGCGAAAGCTTGAATTTTGTGTGTATGTTTGTGTTTGTTTGTGTGTCTGTCGACCTGCCAGCACTTTCATTTGCGGTCAACAAAGGTTCGTGAACTTACACCAATTATTTCCTGAACCGCCCATTTCTGAGCCAAAAATATCCTTTTTGAATGGGAAGAATTACCCCCAAAATATAATACCATATGACATAAGTGAATGAAAATAAGCAAAATAAACTAATTTTTGTGTCAAACGATCACTCACTTCAGATACCGTTCGAATAGTAAATATGGCAGCATTAAGTCTTTGAACAAGGTCCTGAATGTGGGCTTTTCACAACAGTTTACTATCTATCTGAACACCTAGAAGTTTGAACTGTTCAGTTTCACTAACCATATGCCCGTTCTGTGAATATTTTCTACAAGCCATGAACTAAGGTCATGAACCACACTATTTGAAACAGAGCTAGTGTTGAACACAACATCCTTTACTACCAAGCTAATGTCATCAGCAATCAGAATTATTTTAGAGTTACTTGTAATATTAGAGGGCACAGCGTTTATACAAATAAGCAACAGGAGTGGCCCCAACACTGATCCCTGTGGCACCCTCCACATAACTGTACCCCACTCAGACCCTACATCACAGCCATTCTCACCATTGTGAATAATGACCTTTTGCTGTCTGTTGCTAAAGTAAGAGTTGAACCAACAGTGAGCTACTCCCCATATTCCATAATGGTCCAACTTCTGGAGCAATATTTTGTGATCAACACAATGACACACATTAGTTAAATCAAAAAATATACCTAGCATTCAAAACCTTTTGTTTAACCTATCCAGTACATCACAGAGAAAAGAGAATATAGCATTTTCAGTTGTTAAATGACTTCTAAAGCTGAACTGTACATTTGATAGCAAATTGTGTGATATAAAATGATCAATTGTCCTTACATATACAATGTTTTCAATAACTTTAGCAAACACTGATGGCATAGAAATTGGTCTGAAATTGTCTACATTATCCCTTTCTCCCTTTTTATACAGTGGCTTTACTAATGAGTACTTTAATCGTTCAGGAAACTGACCATTCCTAAAGGAAAAATTACAAATATGGCTAAATACAGGGCTAACATGTGCAGCACAGGACTTTAATATTCTGCTATGCACTCCATCATAACCATGAGAGTCCTTAGTCTTTAGTGATTTAATTATTGACTCAATCTCCCACTTGTCTGTATCACAGAGGAGTATTTCAGACATCAATCTCGGAAAGGAATTTACCGTGAAAGTTATATGATTCCCTGTGAAAATTAAATTTTTATTTAATTCACCAACAATGCCCAGAAAATGATTGTTAAATACTGTACATGTATCTGATTTATAAGTAACAGAAATATTTGCACTACGAATTGACTTTAAATCATCAACCTTGTGCTGCCGACCAGACACTTCCTTCACGACTAATCATATAGTTTTAATTTTATCCTGTGAATTAGCTATTCAATTTGCATACCACATACTCTTTGCCTTCCTAATAACATTTTAAGCACCTTACAATACTGTCTGTAATGGGCTACTGTAGCTTGATTGTGACTCCTCCTAACATTTTGATACAATTCCCGCTTTGTTTTGCATGATATCCTTATACCACTTGTCAGCTACCCGAGCTGCCTATTACTACTAGTACCCCATTTAGAACATTCTAATGGAAAGCAACTCTCAAAGAGAATGAGAAACCTGTTAAGGAAAGCATTATATTTATCATCTATGTTATCAGCACTATGTACATTCTGCCACTCTTGTTCGTTGACAAGGTTTAAGAAACTCTCTGTTGCTGTTGGATTAACTTTCCTATATAGTTTATAATTACATGTGACATTTGTTTAAGTACAAAAGCGTTTTAGTGTTAAAATTTGTGCATAATGGTCTGAAAGGCCATTCACCCTTTTATAACAGAATGCCCACTAGTAATGAAGAATGAATAAAAATATTGTCTATGGCTGTGCTACTGTTCCCCTGCACCCTAGTTGGAAAAAACACAGTCTGCATCAGATCATATGAATTTAGGAGATCTACCAACATCCTTTTCCTTGCACCATCATATACAAAATTTGTATTGAAGTCACCACATATGACTAATTTCTGGTACTTCTTACAAAGTGAATCAAGAGCCCTCTCTAGCTCGAGCAGAAATGCTCTGAAGTCAGAGTTATGGGACCATTAAACAACAACAATTAGAAGTTTAGTTTCACTAAATTCAACTACCCCTGCACAATTTTCAAATATCTGGTTAGTGCAGTGCCGTGATATATCTATGGACTCAAATGGAATACTGCTTTTAAGTACATAGCCACTCTTCCACCCCATAAGGAACTCCTTGGAAAACAGCCAGTTAATCTCTATCCTGGTAAAGAAAGCCTCTGAATTGTCAAATTATTTAAGTGGTGCACTGACATACCAATAATTTCAGAGTTAACATCTATAAGCAGTTCACTAACTATATCTCTACTACCTCTTATACACTAGACTCTTGCTAAGCTGGCCAGTGTCTAAACTTTAGTATGAACATGTGGGGATTGTACCTTATCAAATCAAAAGATACATTCACTTTTACAGAAAACTTAGTCCTTCAGTGTGTACATGCGTATTAGTAACACTCGACATTCACTATAAAACAAGTTCTAAAGTTTTGGTAGTCTCCTTGATGATACATGATGGTAGTATGCTTTATCACACAGTGGCTTTACAAGCATTTCACAGGTCCTACCATGTTTATGATTGTTGCATAATGCACTCCAGGAAGATGTCTCCAGCAGTTTGAGATATCCTCATGTTCTCTCCTCCTATGTCCTGTTCTTCATCAGTTTCATCATACCTTTACTGTGAGCTTATGATTAGCGCTTTTATGCTGAAGTTTGGTCATAAATAGTTGCTCATCCAACACTGTTGCCACCAACAGTGGTGGTCTGTGAAGAACCTCAGTTCAGTTTACACCTAATTTCGAGTTTCTGCTTGAGGTCTAGCATAATGAGTTTCCCTTTAGAAGCCATGATAATGATCCATATGGAAAGCAACAGTTTCAAAATGTACAGGAATGTTGAACATTATAATTAACTAACACCATTATTGCAGATGAAATTTCATTTTTGTGGGTGTCATTTCAAGTTGAACGAGTAATAGCTGGAAGTGTGCCAGATTACTGAGAGGCTGGACTACTGAGGGCCATATTAGCTAGAGTTTAGTGTATTTTGATGAAATATGCTAATTCCTTATCTACTTGGAAACATGACATCCTCTGAAGTTGAGCCCTTATTTAGAGGGACTTCCTTTAAGCAGGTATACGTACCAGCTGACTTCAATCTAGAAAATTTGCAGCTCTAACACCAACTACAACAGGAATTTTTCCATGAGTGATCCCACCACCACTCACTACACTGTCACCTCTAAGCTTTGCCAGCCTCCCCTTCCCCTACTATTGAGGTGCATGCCATGCCTAGTGAAACCCGATCTACTTATAGAATCAACTGGCACCATTGAAATGTGATCCATGCCCTCTGCCATCAGTGGCCTCTCCAACCCCATGTTAAAACACCTAACAGAAGCATCAAGATGAGGCCGATTATGACACTGAAACAGTTGCTTAAAATGCACATTAGTGCCACCAGTTTGAGTAGCTATCTTTACCAGGTCACCACCTACATCATATTCCCCTTCCTTATCAAGACTGTTCCCTGCTCCACGCACTATCACTATCTGATCCTCCTCCATAAAATTCCTACAAAACTCCCCTATGCTGTCAGTCACATTTATTTATTTATTCATTCATCCATAGACAAATTTGTTTCTATGGATTTCATCATTACACACACACACACACACACACACACACACACACACACACACAGGGAGATATGAATGTGTCCAGAGTCCAAAAATTATATTGTTTCAAGACTTTTTCAATTTAAGGAAAAGAAATAAGGTGAATAGGGGGGCTGACAAAAAACAGGAATGCCTTTTGAGGTCAAAACTTCTATGACAGAAGTGGTCATACGACATGGGTCATTGTCATGATGCAGCATCCACTTGTCTGCAATGTCTTGTCTCACTCAATTCACTCTTTTCCTGAGCCTTTTGAGGACATCTTTGTAAAACACTTAGTTGACAGTTTGCCCTTTTGCACAGTAATACCTATTGTCAAGAAAGCAAATCAGCATTGTTTTGATCTTTGATTTGCTCATTCAATGTTGAAGAGATGTCTCAATGTGCCACTCCTCACTCTCCCACTTTGTCTCAGGATCATACTAAAAATATCCAGGATTCATCACCTGTGATCACATGACTGAATCATTTGTGATCATTGGCAATACTCTCAAGAAGATATGCACACATTTCTTTGTCCATTTGCTCAGTTGTGAGGTTTTTTGGCACCATTTTGGCACAAACCTTTCCTATGTGCTAACTTTGGTCAAAATTTGATGCATGGTGAAAGTGTTTAAGTTTAACAGGTCACTTATCATCCTTATTGTTAAAAATCAGTCTGATCTCACAAAAGCATGCACATGTTTAATGTTTTCATTTGTTTCTGAAGTTGAAGGTGCATCAAGTGAGGTTCATTTTCAGTGTGTTCTTGGCTTTCCAAAAATGATTTATGCCAGCAAAATACTTGTGCTCTTGATACTCTTGATAATGAATGTTCCTCATAGGTCAGTTTGAACTTTTCAAAGTTCACACTAATTGATTCCCCAAGTACAACACAAAACTTGATGGCATAATGCTGCTCTAAATTATGTTGTTCTATTTTCATAGGAGCCAACAAAACACAACTTCACTGATGGTGCTCTGAAAAATCATATGATGACAGTATGGAGCTGAAACTCAGAGTATCTGGGAGGGATGAACACACCAGTCTACATGAGTAGAACAACAGTATTGCTACATCACTCACAGTGTTGTCAGTCTCATTACTTTACTCACATGCCTCATACACCATTGGTTTAAGATACTACAAACAAAAAAATTGCAAAAGGTTAATCCACATGACCTTACTGGACATTGTTGATTACTATTAAAAGGTAATGTGATCCTGGAACTGCCTATTGTTTCATGGGAAGTGTGACAAGTGGCAAATCCTCTGAAAACTATAACTGTTGAACATCCATTCCAGTGAAATAAAGCCACAAAAAATTTCTTATCATCACACATTGTCACTTTTCTGTAACTGTCACCGTCTGTCCTGTCTCAACTTTGAAAAAGTAAGAGACAATGATACTGCCCATTGGAGAGCCACACCAACCCATCATTCCCTGTGAATGCATTTCCCTCTCTGGAACCAAGCAAGACTTTTCTGACCCACAGATAATGGAATTTTGTTTATTCACAGGTACAATTAGGTGGAAATGCACCTCATCAGTAAAGATATTTTCCCTGCAAAATCATCTTCCTGTCTTCTTTTCAGAGACAGTCAACAAAATGTCACCTTTTCTCATGACTAGCTTCTTTCACCTGCTGTGTTAACTGATTCTGTAAGAGTGGTAGTGGATATAATACCAGAGAATTCACCATAATCAAGAATATCCTGTGTGCAAACTGACTTCACTGGACTAACAGCCATAATATCCCAAATATTTTACACAGACTGGCCAGAACTAGATCTTCACTGCTGAACCCATTTCATTGAATTTTTACAGTAAGTCTGTAAACCATTGATTGAATTAGTGCTTCACTGTGCCCAGTTGCTGTATAACTTCCTCCCTTCTAATAAAATGTTTAACCAATTAGCACATGGTACACAATAGTAAACTGCTTCATGGTTAAACATAAAATGAATAAATGTGGAATTTCAGACTTAAGCAACATTTGGAATTTTTATGGAAACCAGAATGGTATGTAACAATGTGGTGAGTGGACAGCCAAAGATATACTACATTATTCAAAACCAGCACACTTTCTGAAGGACACTTTATTAATGACTAAGTGATTAAATAAATTGCCAAACTAATGCATTACCACTCACAAATGTTTAGGTACCAACAGCGTCCACAACATTTCAAACAAGTGTAACAGCTTGTACCTAATAAAGAGTCCCAACACAAACTGCCTAATATTTACTATCAAAAGGTCACAGTTTAAAAGAAGCATGCTACATGATTATCTCCTCATTTTTAAGTCCTAGAACTTAATTCTACAAAATTCCAAAGTATCATAACTGCTTTTTGTATGACTTTTGCTCATCCATAAGACTACAATGAACAGAAATTAGAATATTCAGAAAATGTAAGCAAACTGCTGATCAGACTAAGTGGATTCTCAACCTAAAAATTTTTGATAACTGCCTGCATTCATGTTCTGCCAGTAATGAATTAAATACAACTTACACAAAGCTTTATGAACAACTAAATAAAATTGTTGGAATTGCCTGAACCACATATTTCGTGTGAGACGGCGGCAAAGTCCGGAATATAATAGACCTCTCTGTTGATGTTTTATGCTCTGAGTTTTATGTAATGTAATGTTCCTTGGTTGTTGTGTTTGATATATTTTACCTGGAAGTCCAAATATAGTTTTTGTTGTTGCTGTGGTCTTCAGTCCTGAGGCTGGTTTGATGCAGCTCTCCATGCTAGCACTAAATGTCTTTTACTCACTATTACTTATTCAAGTGTGTCAACTCTAATAGATTATGGGCCCAGCAATGCATTTGGAATAAGTATATATATCATACAGTAATGAAAAAGTCATAGAAAAGTTCCAGGTAGTGCAATTGCATGAGGTACAAGGTATCCTTACAAGATGGCAGCAAGCTCCACTGTCATTTGGCTGGGAAACTAGACCTACATGTAAGTGTAAATGGTGAACCCAAAATGGTTATGCCACATGATGGTCATTGTGTAAAAAATGTTCTGACTAACCTACTGTCTGTAGGGGAAATTGTCAAGAAGAGAAATACAGTCATTTGTGACCTGCACGGAGCAATAGTAATAAATGTAAATGGTGAAATTATAACTACAGAAAGTAATGAAAGTGGCATTTTTAAGTTGGATACCATTGACAGTAAACATAGAAATGTTACTCACTCAGTATACTCAGCAGAAGGTTTTTTATGGCACCACAGACTTGGACACTTAAACAGAAAGAGTATGTCTTTAATAAGAGATATGGCAAAGGGAATACAGAGTTATAGTGCATGGAAGGACCTTTGTGAGATATGCACTAAAGGAAAACAAGTGAGGCTACCTTTTAAGACTAGCAAAAGTAAATTTACAATATACTCATGTTTATTTTCTTATTGCCAAAGATCAGACGAGTGAGATTTTTGAGGAATATTGTGTATGGTCAAAAGGTGTACAGGAAAGAAGATTAAGATCATCAGGTCTGATAATGGGAGAGAATATATTAACCAGAAATTGAAATCACTTCTGACAAAAATGGGAATCAGGCATCAAACTACCATAAGGTACAGCCCATCTCAAAATGGGGTTGCTGAGAGGGCCAATAAGACCATTGTCGAATCAAGGAGCATGGTAACTGATGCTGAATTATCAAAAGATTTTTGGGCAGAGGCAGTATCAATGGCCATATATTTGAGCAATAGATCACCTTCAAAATCATTGAGGAACAGATCCCCCTATGAGATATGGGTAGGAAGGAAACCTCACCTAAGCAATATAAGGGTTTTTGGGTGTGATGCAGTGGCGCACATTCCAAAACAGCCAAGGAAAATGGGACCCAAAAACTAAAAAGTACATTTTTGTAAGGCTATTTAGTGAGAATTCAAAAGGCTACCGATTAATGGATCCATTGAATAAAAGGAGAGTTACACACAGAGATTCTTTGAAAATAGAAAGGACTCTGAAGAGGGCAAGGTTACTAAGTTAACTGCACTTAGTTCTGAGAGTGAAACCTTATTCAAAGAAAGAGAAAGTGAATAACAGGAAGAGGATAGTCAAAGGCAAATGGACAATATTTATGATGACAATGAGTTTGAGGACAAACAAAATGAAGAGAACAATGTAAGGCATTCTTCTTATATACCAAAAATAATAATATAAAAAATCTGGATTTTGAGATTTATGCAGCCCACTCTTTTAATGATGAGCCAGCAACATCAGAAGAAGCAATGAGTGGCCTGAACTCCCAAGAATGGAAAGAAGCAGTAGAGAGGGAATTGGAATCTTTATCTCAGAATGAAACCTTTGAATGGGTAAATAAGCCAGCAGATAAGAAACCATTACAGGCAAGATGGGTATTCACTTTGAAGAGCCCCAAAAATTCATCACCAAAATATAAAGCATGACTTCTAATAAAAGGATAGTCACAAAAACAAGGGGTAGATTACAAAGAAATTTTTTCACCTGTAGTAAAGTATGCCTCATTGAGATATCTTCTAGCCTTGGCAGCAAAACTAAATTTAACAGTACATCATCTGGATGTAAAAACAGCATATTTAAATTTGAAATTGGAGGAGGAGATGTATGACATTCCACCAAGAGAAGCCAGATCAGAAAGGGAAAAGATTTGGTGTTTGTGAAAAAGTATTTATGGACTTCAACAGAATGGACATTGCTTGAATTGATGTCTACATGAAACTCTAATAAACATGAATCTGAATCAATCTAAGGTAGGTCCAAGTATATACTATAAAAGAGGATGAAAAGGGATAATAATAGTGGCAATATGGGTGGACGACTTCTTTATCCTGACTGAAAATGAAAGCAGGATGAGAATTTTTAAGAAACAGCTATAAACCAAGTTTAAGGTGCATGATTTGGGAGGAGTTAGATGATATTTAGGTGTGCAGATTACTAAAGATGAAGAAAGACAAGACTTGAGCATAAATCAATCATCATATGCCATAAACTGTGGTGAATAGGAACTCAGGTGTGAATAGGGACAGCAGTTCAGGAAAAAGTTTTATGTGAGATCTGATGTCCAAAACACCTTATGAGTGTGTTTCTCTGAAATACTATCATCTTTGACTTATTTCAGAAGTTGGCACCCTTGTTCAAACTTGTCATCTGTTTGTGTTGTTTTTGTTTTGGCAGAAAAATTTCAGCTGTACGTGCTACATACTTTTGAGAGATATTTTCAAAAGTTTACAGGTAAATATTATCACTATACACAAGAGACATGCACAGAGATTTATGATACAATCATGTTTTTGTAAAAACTGTAATATGTTTTCTCTTATGCTGTAACATTTTTTAACTTTCAGGGGTGAATAGGGACAGCATGGTTAGAAAATATCAGATTGATCCTAGAGGTCATCGCCACAAACATGTTACACAAGAGGACCTGGAAAGGGCTATATAAGCCATTAGAAAAGGGATGTCACTTCAAAAAGCTTTAGAAAATTTTAAAATTGTGAAATCTGCATTACAAAGGTACAAAAAAATGTCTAAGCAGGAAATTGAAAACAGAATTAAGAAGGGAGGACAAACAGCTCTTGAAGTCCAATGTTTTGTGAAGTACTGTTTTGACAGAGAAGAAACAATAATAAGCCAATTTAAAAACAATCTTCCAGGTCCAGATTGGTCACAATCTTTCATTGAGAGACACAAAGTTATTTCTCCATGAATATTTCAAAATTTATCCCAAAGCAGGGCTAAAGTTACCTCACAGAATATTGTTCGCTATTTTGAAGAGTTGAAAATAACTCTTAATGGTGTTCCCCCAGAGCAAATATTAAATTATGATGAGACAAACCTTGTGGACAACCCTGGAAGGAAAAAATTTCTGTACAAAAGAGGCTGAAAATATCCTGACAGATTTATGAATCAAACAAAATCCAATGTAAGCGTGATGTTTGCTGCTCCAGACAATGGCACACTATTGCCACCTTATGTGATGTATAAAGCTAAACACCTATACGATCTGTGGAGTGAAGGTGGTCCTGCTGGGGCAAGGTTTAATAGAAGTAAATCAGGCTGGATGGATGGCAGCTGTTTCTTAGATAGGTTTAAGTCTATAGCGATACCTTATTTTCATTGTTTCGAGGGAAGAGAAGTGACAACTTGAGCTGTCATCTGTCTCCACCTGTCATTGATTTGTGCTAAAAACATGACACTGAGTGTGGTTTCTGACCACCGAACTCAACTCATCTTACACAACCTCTAGATGTTGCAATGTTTAGGCCATTGAAACAGGCTTGGCAAAAGGTTCTGGAGAAGTGGAAAAGCAGAACTAACAACTGTTCAGGAATTGATAAGAAATACTTTCCTTGATTTTTGAAAGAAACCCTTGACATGTTATCACCAACCATAGAAAGAAACATTTGTTCAGGTTTCAAGAAGATTGGTATTTATCCTTTCAATGAAGAGCAAGTTCTTGGAATGTTGCCGTCTGAAGAAAGTGGAGAAGGCAGCTCTGGCACTGTTAATGACAGCCTGGTTGAATTCTTAAAGCATCAAACACGGCCTGATGATAATTTGCCAAAACCAAGTAGAAAAAGGAAACTGAACATACTACCTGGCAGGAGTGTTCATGCACATGACTTGTCAAATTCAGTGAGTGAATCAGAAGAAGACAGTGATGGTGACAACAGTGATCACAGTTATGAAGAGAGAGAAGACTCCACACTTACTCATAAACCAAAGAACTGTCTACTGATAGAGTGTTACACTTTGGGGATTGGCTGAAAGTGAAATTTGAGAGCTTAAAGAGGGCTCCAAAATATTTTATTGGTAGACTTACCAAAGTTTTGCTTTAAGGAAAAACATATGTGGCATTATTTTTTAGACAAAACTCCAAAGACAATAGTGTTTATGTTTTCTCAGTTGTAGAAGATGTATCTGAATTCTATTCAAGTAATTCAAGTCATGAAAGAACCGTTAATAAGATGAGGCAGACATATTTTTAAATGATGTTTTAATATTCCAAAGTATTAAAGGTTAATTTGTATTTTTACAAACCATTTTTGTGTCCCTTTTGACCCCTGTGCCAGTTGCAGTAGGGTTCTGTGAGTTATATTTATCACTGTCCCTATTGACCCCTACCAAGTGGTAAAAATGGACACTGTATAATTGCTAATTACTACAAATTATATTAAGCAATACTAAATATACCTAGTTTCAAGGTTGAATGATTATACTATCTTCCACTTTAATGATTAAAAACTTATATTCAGATTGTATTTCTGGATTTATTATTTAAAAATCTGAAATTCTGTCCCTATTCACCCCAGTTTATGGTACAGAAAAAATCTTTAAGAAATTTGGCATGACTGATTGTAAACCCATAACTACTCCTATGGCAGTAGGAGCGAAGTTAAATATAAATGAGGCAGATGTGGAATGTGATAAGAATGTTCCATGTTTAGAAGCAGTAGGAGTCTGTTATATTTATCTCAAACTTTACGACCTGACATTGGTTTTTCCACCAACGCAGTGAGCAGATATTGCAGGGACCCAAAGGAAAAGCACTGGAAAGCTATGAAAAGGATATTCCAATACCTAAGAGGAACTTCAACCATGAATTGAGATAACATAGAGAAGACATTGCAAAACTAGAATACTACAGTGATGCAGACTGGGGGAGTGAATTGGGAGATAGGCACTCCAGTACTGGTTGCTGCTTTAAATTAATGGGGGGGGGGGGGGGGGGCAGCCCTCATTTCATGGTCATGTCAAAAGCATAAAACTGTTGCATTGAGTACAGTAGAGGCCGAGTATATGGTGCTATCTTATACCACACATGAAGCACTGTGGCTAAGAATATTAGTATTTGAAATAGAACCCAATTTAATTGTGGAACCTATAACAATCTTGTATGACAATAAAGGAGCCATAAATCTACATAAAAATGATGTCATTCCACGTGGGAAAAATATATCTAAAAACAAAGATGATGTGACTTACCAAACGAAAGCGCTGGCACGTCGATAGACACACAAATATACACACAAAATTCTAGCTTTCGCAACCAATGGTTGCTTCATCAAGAAAGAAGGAAGGAGAGGGAAAGACAAAAGGATGTGGGTTTTAAAGGAGAGGGTAAAGAGTCATTCCAATCCCGGGGGCGGAAAGACTTACCTTAGGGGGAAAAAAGGACGGGTATACACTCGCATGCACACACATATCCATCCGCACATATACAGACACAAGCAGAATGTCTGTGCAAAATTAAAAAAACTTAGTTGTCTCTGACTATAATATCAATGAGTCACCGCTGTAATCAGCCAACTTATACAAATATCTTGTTGTAATGCTTTGTAGGGATGTTAAATGGAATGATCAATTTGGCTCAGTCATGAGTAAAGCAGGTAGTAGACTTTGGTTTATTAGTGGAACACTGGGGAAGAGCAGTTAGTCTACAAATCACTCATGTAACTGGTTCCAGAATATTGCTCAAGTGTGTGGGATTCACACCAAATGAGACTAACAGGAGATACTGAACATACACAGAGAAGGCCAACATGGTTGGTAACAAAATGGTTCAAATGGCTCTGAGCACTATGGGACTTAACAACAAAGGTTATTAGTCCCTTAGAACTACTTAAACCTAACTAACCTAAGGACATCACACACATCCATGCCCAAGGCAGGATTCAGACCTGTGACTGTAGTAGTCACGCGGTTCCAGACTGAAGCACCTAGAACCGCTCGGCTACCGCAGCTGGCAGTTGGTATCAGTTTTGGTGATAAATGGGAGAGTGTCACAGAAATATTGGGTTTTACTATGGATACTGTTTTGATTGTATTTATTCATTATTTCTATTTATTTATCCTACAGTATAGTTATGAAATTACTTGGTATGCTTTTCATACAAATATATGATCTTTCTAAAAAATTTGTCATCCATGTATTCTTATATGAAATCTAAATGAAATTGGTTAAAAATAATAATTAATGTTAATATAAATTATATATTACATTAGTGCATAAATCTCAATTTTTCTAATGTACAGAATTAATGTCACAAAATAGATAAAAGTAACTTCTTTGAAAAATCATCTCTGATATATGATAGTTTATTGCTGTAAGTAGATGTCATGTTGGCAATCTGTGTTATGTTGTTTCATGGTTATGGCCCCACTGAGTTAAGTTTTGTTTCATCTCTATTTTGTGAAGTTATTGTGTGTATTAAGGATATGAAACTAATTTAAAGAACTATGTGATGAGAAGTATGACATGTATTATATTTGCATTCAATAAAAACAGCAAAATAAACTGAGATGACAAAAGCCATGGGATACATCCTGACACAATGTCAGACCTCCTTTTGCTCAGCATAGTGCATCAACTCAACATGGCATGGACTCAACAACTCATTGGAAACCCACGCAGAAGTACTGAGCCATCCATGATTGCAAATGTATTACTGATGCAGGAAGTCATGCACAAACTGACCTCTCTATTATGTCCTGTAAATGTTCAGTGGGATTCATGTCAGGTGATTTGGGTGGCAAAATCATTCATTTGAATTTTCATGATTGTTATTCAAACCAATTGTGAACAATTGTGGTTCTATAATATAACATTGGTGTTTGAGAACATGTCCATCAATGGCTGCAAATTATCTCCAAGTAGCCAAACATAACCATTTCCAGTCTGTGATCAGTTTGGTTGGACCAGAGGACCTGTCCAGTCCATTTAAATGCAGCTCACACCATTATGGAGTCAACACCAGCTTGCAGAGTGCCTTGTTGACAACTTGAGTCCATGGATTTATGGGGCCTGCACCACACTTGAACCCTACCATCAACTCATATGACCATGCCATGGTTTTCCAGTAACTTAGGGTCCAACTGACATGGTGATGAGCCCAGAAGAGATGCTGCAAGAGATATCATGCTGTTAGCAAAGTCACTCATGTCGAATGTGTGTTGTTATCCCCCATTAATGCCAAATTTTGCCACATTGTCCTAACGGATACATACATCATATAGCCCACATTGATTTCTGTGGTTATTATATATGGTGTTCCTTGTATGTTAGATTTGAGACAACTCTACACAAATGCTGCACTCACGGCTATCAGCCACTGCATTGTCCAAGGTGAGAGAAATGTCTGAAATCTGGTATTCTCAGCACACTCTTGACACTGTGGATCTCAGAATACTGAATTCTTCAATGATTTCCAAAATGAAATGTTCCATGCATCTAGCTCCAACTACAATTCTGAATTCAGAATCTGTTAATTCCCACTGTGTGGCCATAATCATGTCAGACACTTTTTCACATGAGTCACCTGAGTACAAATGAGCAAATGACAGCTCCACCAATGCACTGTCCTATTACACATTGTGTATGTAATACTACCACCATTTGTATATGTGCATTTTGCTATCCCATGACTTTTGTCACCTCAGTGTAAATCAGCAACATCACAAAATTAGTGTTTGGTCATTTACAAATCGAAATCCAAACCAACATTTTGAATAGTTTTGATAAGTGAATTTTAGCCCATGGACCATTGAATCCATCAAACTAAAAGATAAGTAGAGACTGAATGTTTTATACAACTACTGATACCTTTCAACGGAGTATTTTTATCTTGCAAAATTTCTCATGATTTGCTGAAATGCAAGGTGTAAGTTTTTTATGATCATTGTCAGCAACACCATTGTGGAAAAGTAGTTTGTAGAAGGCAATCACAAATATTTTTTCGTGAAAGCATTGACTTTTCTGTCTCACATAATTGTAAACATCTTAACCATTATGGTGATTACTTTTGAAATAATAAACTGTTTACCTAGTTTTCCATCTGTCTCATTTTCATGCAACTTTCCCTTACAAAAGGTTTTTTTACTGGCTATTTACCATGTCTTTCTATTATTGTCCTTGTTGCTAAACCAATAAGGAAAGTTTAAAAAATAATAAAAGTATCATCAATATAATAAGCTTCGCGCCAGTCTGTGAATCCTATAGGGATGTCTACTGGCCACTGTGTCATCCTCCACTTTGTGGCATCATGCACATGCTGTTTGGGGAAGCACATGGTCAGCACACCGCTCTCCAGTCTATTTTGCAGGCTTCCCAAACAGGGAATCAAACATGGGTCCTCCACAAGGCAACCATCTGTCCTGATCACTCAGCTATGGAGGCAGACATTATTGATATATGATAACTAAATTTAATAAAATTAATATTTACTACATTTATAGTAACTCGAGAAGTTCATCACCTTTGGTTGAGCTCTCATAAAAATAAGTGTTTAATTGAGTAATAACAATTAATTAAGGCAATATGAAATCATAAATTAATATCTATTTTAAGCTACCAATTGAAGAGTTCGCATTTTTTGTGTGTTTCCTGGAAAAAGGAAACATATTATAGGTGCGAATTTTTTACTAGGATTTGTTTACATTATCATATACTACAAGTTATGTGATTATTCCAATATAGTACACTTTGTGTTCCTAGATTAGATTAGATTAATACTTGTTCCATAGATCATGAATACAACACTTTGTAATGATGTGGAATGTGTCAGGTTAATAAAAGATGTCTGTACAAGATATTACATTACACAAAATATTGCATGACACAAATGTTTAAGTTGCTGTTGTTTTTCTTTTTGTTCCCCCCCACCTTAATTTATATCAAAAAATTCAGCCAATGAGTAGAAGGAGTTGTCATCTAGAAATTCTTTTAATTTATTTTTAAATGTTAGTTGGCTATCTGTCAGGCTTTTGATGCTGTTTGGTAGGTGACCAAAGACTTTCGTGGCAGCATAATTTACCCCTTTCTGTGCCAAAGTCAGATTTAAGCCTGCATAGTGAAGATCATCCTTACTCCTGGTGTTATAGCTATGCACACTGCTATTACTTTTGAACTGGATTGGATTATTAACAACAAATTTCATAAGTGAATATATATATACTGTGAGGTTACTGTGAGGATCCCTAGATCCTTAAATAGATGTCTGCAGGATTACCGAGGGTGGGCTCCAGCAGTTATTCTGATTACACATTTTTGAGCAATGAATACTTTTCTACTCAACAATGAATTACCCCAGAATATCATGCCATACGAAAGCAGTGAATGAAAGTAGGCATGGTAAGCTAATTTACCAAGATTCATATCACAAAAATTTGCAATAACCCTAATAGCATACGTAGCTGAACTCAGACGTTTCAGCAGACCATCAATGTGTTGCTTCCAGTTTAACCTCTCATCAATGGACACACCTAAAAATATTGAAAATTCTACCTTAGCTACAGAGTTCTGTTCAAAGTCTATTTTTATTACTGGAGTTGTGCCATTTACTGTATGGAACTGTATATACTGTGTTATATCAAAATTTAAAGAGAGTCCGTTTGCTGTGAACCACTTACTAATTTTGTGAAAAATATCGTTTACAATTACATCACTTAGTTCTTGGTTTTGGATGTTATTACTATACTTGTATCATCTGCAAAAAGAACTAACTTTGCATCTTCATAAATGTGGAATGGTAAGTCATTAATGTATATCAAGAACAGTAAAGGACCTAAGACCGAACTCTGTGGGACCCCGTACTTGATAGCCCCCCCAGTTTGAGGAATCAGCTGTTGTTTTAACATTACATGAACCACTTATTTCAACTTTCTGCATTCTTCCAGTTAAGTATGAATTAAACCATTTGTGTATTGCCCCACTCAAACCATAATGATTTAGCTTATCTAAAAGAATTCCATGATTTACACAATCAAAGGCCTTTGAGAGATCACAAAAAATAGCAACAGGTAATGTCTGGTTATTCAGAGCATTTAATATTTGGTCAGTGAAAGCGTATATAGCATTTTCTGTTGAAAAGCCTTTCTGAAAACCAAACTGATATTTTGCTAGTACTTTATTTTTACAAATATGGGAGGCTACTCTGCAATACATTACTTTCTCAAAAATTTTTGATAGAGCTGTCAGAAGAGAGATTGGGCGGTAGTTGTTGGCATCCGACATATCCCCCTTTTTATGCAATGGTTTTACAATGGCATATTTCAGTCTATCGGGGAAAACACCCTGCTCCAAAGAGCTATTACATACGTGGCTGAGAATCCTACTTATCTGTGGGGAACAAGCTTTAAGTATCTTGCTGGAAATGCCATCAGTTCCGTAAGAGCTTTAACTTTTCAGTGAGTTTATTATTTTACTTATTTACTGATTTACTGATAGTAGTGTATTGTTGCATGCTATCCATTTCATTCTCTACTATGTAGCTCATTCTCTACTATGTAGCTGAAGTGAAAAGTTCTGAAATAAGTGAAAAGTTTATAAAGTGTAGGCCCAGTTCTATGTTTACTCTTTGTTTCGTCATCCAAGGGATACAGGTTTAATCATTTCTGTTTCTCTAGAAGTTTTGAATAGTATCCGAACTTTAGGCATAAACTTTCTAAGAAATTTAATATATTAATTGACTTGTTAAGAAAGTTATTTTTGTTTAACTTAGACTAAACCTAAAATTTGTTTTCTCACACTTTAGAAACATGTGGTTTGCCATAGGATTGTTAGTTCTGGAGTGTTGTGTGAGGGTTGTTGCAGTTTCTGTCATGTAGGTGGCTCTAGCAGTGTGGGAATTGGGGGAATAAACAAAGTTCATTGGTTGTCTAGGATTTGCTGTAGAGATAGGAAGGTAGTGGAACAGGGGGAAAAGAATGCTGCCCTGCAGGCAGAACTAGATAAAGCAAAGCAAGATCTTGAAAGATTGAGGGGAGAGAAGGGAAAAGAAAGGTGGGAAGCAACAACAGGTTCTAGGAGAAATAGGTGTAGGACTTTCTCAGACAGTGTTGTGAATGTGGAAAACAGGTTTGACCTGTTGTCACAATTGGAAACTGATGAGTCACAAGAAGATGTAGGAGTAGACAGAACACAACAAAATTTTCAAAAAGGTTTTTAAAAGTAAGAAGTCAGAAAACTTTGTGAAGAAGAAGAAAGTTTTGTTATTAGGAAGTTCACATAGTCGTGTCGGCCAACTGTTGCAGAATGAACTAGGGTTAGGTTACCAGGTCACAAGGTTTTTTTTAAACCTAGTGCAAGTATGGGTCAGATGTAGAGGATGTAGGTTCACTCTACAAAGACTTCAAAAAGGAAAACACTGTGGTAAGAGTGAGTGGGGTGCCCAACAGTATAGAGAGGAACCCTAAGTATTCAATTGAGAGTGATCTGGTGAAGATAACTTCAGCAACAAGACATACTGGTGTTGGGCTTGTGCCTGTTCTGAGGCGCCATGACTGCCCTCATTTATACTCTCCTGTAAGGAGAGTTAATTTAGAGGTTGAACGGCAGCTTGGATCAGGCATAGGGTCTCATATCAGTGTGGTTCCTGTTGACTCTTATCAGGAGGTGGGACTATACTAGGATTTTCTGCTACCTATACTAGGTATTTCATAATAAGTCTTTATAATAGTTCGTATATACAGATCACCTTCAGGAAATTTTAACCTCTTCATTAAAAATCAGGAAGCTCTGTTGTCCAATCTCACAGTAAAAACAAAGAAGTGGTGGTTGCTGGTGATTTTAATGTGGACTTATTGAAAAG
The DNA here is from genome assembly GCF_021461385.2 of Schistocerca piceifrons. Lineage (NCBI taxonomy): Eukaryota > Metazoa > Arthropoda > Insecta > Orthoptera > Acrididae > Schistocerca > Schistocerca piceifrons. The sequence continues at coordinate 137,928,640 of NC_060140.1, forward strand.
CTCTGTCAGTGAACAATTATTGGAATCAGTAACAATGTCATTCAATTTGGTTCCTACTGTGAACTTTGCAACTGGGATATGTAAATCCTCTGAGACTGCTATTGATAATATCTTTGTAGACAAAAGTCATATAACAAAACCAATAGTAAATGAGCTATCTGGTCGGGACATGTCTTGTGTTAAGTGTTGAAATTTGTCATGATTAAAAAATCTATTAAATCTGAGTACAGAAGGGTAATAAATCAGTTAGAAATTGAGAAATTCAGAAAATTGCTCAAAGATATGAAATGGATAGATGTTTACAATACTTCTGACTCAAATGGAAAATACAAAGCATTCATTAATAAAGTTACTTCCATTTTTGAAAATTGTTTTCCTCTAAAGGTAACTCAAATCACACAGAAATCAAAAAATAAACCATGGATTACACAAGAAACAAAGCTATCATGTGGGACAAAAAGGAGACTGTATCTACTACCCAGGAACAGCTCTGATGTTAGCACTGTAATGCATTGCTAAGAATACTGCAAAATCTTGAAACAAGTAATTCAGAAACTGAGGCAGTTTTATTATGACAAAAAGATAATTATATCAGGCAACAAAATAAAAAGTTTATGGGATATAGTGAAGACAGAGACAGGTGGGGCCAAAAAGGAAGAGGAACAGATAACTAAAAAACAAATGAGACTCTGGTAACAAGTGCACGTAGCATTGCAAACCTCTTAAACAAGTACTTTATTTCTGTTACTGACAGCTTGGGATTATTAGGTTCACTGGACAGTGCAATGGAGCATCTGAGACCAGTCTTTAAAAATAACTTCAATAAATGGAAATGACACACATGTCTGCCAAAGAAGTAGCAGCCTTCATAAAGTCCTTAAAATTTAAGTACTCTAGTGGGTGTGACTACATATCAATGAAGTTAATCGAAGACTGTTCAAGTGAGTTGCTTTCTATCTTAAATTATTTGTGTAATCAATCTCCTATCAGTGGGACATTTCCAGACTGGCTAAAATATGTTGAAGTTAAGCCTCTTTACAAGAAGAGGGATAAAGAGAAACCATCAAACTATCAACCAATTTCACTTTCGTCAGCTTTTTCAAAAATATTTTAAAAAGTTGTGTTCAAGCATCTACTTGAGCATCTGACTGCAAATAATATATTGTCCAAGTCACAGTTTGAATTTCTGAAGGATTCTGATATGGGGAAAGATAGTTACACATCTAGTGAGAATGTACTTAATTCATTAGATAATAAACTAGAGGCTACTGGCATTTTCTGTGACCTGTCAAAAGCCTTTGACTGTGTGAACCATGGCATTCTCTTAAGTAAATTAGAATATTATGGTGTCATTGGTAATGCTGTGAGGTAATGCTGTGAAATGGTTTGCGTCTATCTAACTAACAGAAAACAAAGGATGTCATTGAGAAATACCTGTGCAGTAGGCAGTCAGTCTTCATCTGTTTGGGAATTAATTACATGTGGTGATCCTCAAGCTTCCATCTTGGGTCGATTACTTCTTCTTGTGTACATTGATGACCTCTTGTCTGTTACATTGCCAGATGCTAACACTGTTTTGTTTGCAGGTGATACATTGTTGTTGTTTGTTGTGGTCTTCAGTCCTGAGACTGGTTTGATGCAGCTCTCCATGCTACTCTATGCTGTGCAAGCTTCTTCATCTCCCAGTACTTACTGCAACCTACATCCTTCTGAATCTGCTTAGTGTACAGATGATACAAACATTGCAATAAGTAGCAAGTCAAGTATAGGTTTATAAATAGCTGCTCATCAAATTTTCACTGGCATTAAGAAATGGTTTAAAGCTAATTCTCTGTCACTGAACTTTGAAAGGACCCATTATATGCATTTCAGAACCTGTAAGAGATTTCCTTCCAGCATGTATATAACACATGAAGATATGCAGATCAAAGAGGTTGACAGTGTTAAATTTCTGCAATTACAACTCGATAATAAATTCAGTTGGAAAAGACATACTACAGAATTGATGAAGCACCTAAACAAGTCTATATTTGCCATGAGAATGATGTCAGATGTAGGAGACATAAATATAAAAAAACTTGCATACTTTGCTTACTTTCTTTCTATTATGTCATGCAGGATTCTGGGTTAAATCATAAAACTGAGCAAAAGCTTTTAGCATGCAAGAGTGTGTAGTAAAAATCATTTGTGGTGTAAATTCAAGAACATCATGTAGAAGCCTGTTCAAGGAACTCTGTATTCTAACCATTGCTTCTCAGTATATTTATTCCTTAATGACTTTTGTTGCAAGTAATATATCTCTTTTTCCAACCAATACCTCAATACATAGTATTGTGGTGTTGATAGGTCACATCGACCACACAAATTGCAGTCTTTGGAATATTAACTTCTCTGATGAGTTGCCTTTGTACTTCATGCAGCGTTCATGTGTATCAGTCTTTATGGTAAAATATTTGTGTGTATAGAGAGCTTGGGAACTGTTTATTACATATATTATGATTTGTATCTGGAATCCCATATTGGTGACCCCAGACAAAAAGTTCTGTGTCTTCCGCGCCTTCTGCACCGGTCTTATAGAATCAACAGGTTTCATGTCCAATGCCATGGCTACATCACCGAACATTCTTTATGAAGATTCCAACCCTACAACTGCTCACCCCTTCCACAGTACTGTTTGCATCTGCTGTGCCAGCCTTCTGCGTCATTTCCGAGCTGGACAATGTCAGTGGCATTCCTGCAATTTCCGGTCCAGATTATGGGCCCTCATTATGCGACACTCACACATTCACTCCCCTGGTACTGGCCGTGCCTGCCGCATCATGTTTTCAGGTGTCTTCTGAGACATTACAACCAGCCATTGTTCTGAACATGTGTGCTAGTAACATTTCCGCTCCGGTGATGCCGGATCTCAGCATGAACTCTTGTGCAGCAGGACCACAGGCCTTCCAAGATATGCCAAAGCCACCTTTGTCTCCACCTCCAGGCTGCCTACCCAAGCTACCTCCCCTATACAAGGACAATCCAGTTTCATGGTTCGCATTAGTGGAGCACCTCTTCTAGCTGCATCAAGTGACTGCTGAAAACTCCAATTCCTACGTTTGGTCACACACTTTAAAGACCACTTGGATTTAATTTGTGATCTACTTTAGCCTCCACCACCACCAAAGTATGAGTCTGCCAAGAAAATGATATTGGACCAACTTGTCTGCTCACCACAGGAATTGATAATCGAGATTCTGTACGAGGAGCACCTGGGGGACCGCTCTCTGTCACAACTTTGTCGCTGCCTCAGGTTACTCATGAGTGAACACACAATGCCAGACATCACTCTGTGGGCAATATAGTCTGCCAAGTTACCTACTGACCTACAGATACACCTACTGCCACACTCTTTCGAGTCTATTGATTCTCACCTATGCATCGCAGATCAGCTGTATGCACTCCTGCGCCAGAAACACCCAGTCATCCCCCATCGCTGTGTAACACTACACCTCCTGTTTACCGGCCATCTGCAGGCAGGGGCAGGGCTCGTTCCACTTCCACACCTTCTACACCACCAGGCAGTACTCATTCACTCTCTCCTCTTTCCGAGCACTGAAGACTCGCCCTTGCTCCATACGTTCCAGTTTACGTCCCAGAACAGATCAATGGGGACAAGCCTCCCCCACTATCACAGCCACCACCACCACCATATCCAGCTCATCCATACTGTTGGTACCACAAGATTTTTGGGGTTGAGGCCAAGAAGTACAGGTTACCTTGCCAACACCCAAATGCCGACAGGTGTCCCATAGCATTGCACTCCATCCACTCATCCCCTCGGCTGAGCAGTTATTTATACGTGATGACATTTCATCACAGTTTGTCTACCTAATTGACACTGGAGCTGACGTGTCTATCATACCTTGATCGTTGGCTCCTACCGGCTTTTCACCAACAAAGTCTCTCCTGTGAGCTGTCAACACATGAACGTTACAAACTGTCGGTTCTGTGAAAGTGATGGTGCACCTATTCCCTTTTCTGCATTTCCTGTGGACCTTCTACATCGCCAACATTGATGAACCAATTCTCGGTATGGATTTTTGTCCCATTATAAGCTCTCCCCGAACATAGTCCAGTGTTCGGTGTTACACCACCTGTCTAACACTCAGATATTGTGCTCCAGCACCCATACTCCTCATTCCTTTTCCGCCATAACATGGGATTTAGTTCACGAGTGTTCTGCCCTTGCAGGCAATATTGTGACCTGTGTCACTAACCTACTTTCAGAATATGACTCAGCGGTGCACCTCCACTGGGAGAATGATGAGCTGAAACAATGCATTGCTCACACTTACAATGAGATCACTGTGGCCCACACCTCGCTGTTGAAACTGCAATCCACAGTTCCTTCACCAGATCAAACTTCATCGCCAAGCATCAGTTCAAACACTCATCAGGTTAGTTCAAAAATATTCATTGCGTGTGACAATTTGCATTCAGTGACCTCCACACTGCCCAAGCATCCACTACGCACAGTGCCTCATGTTTCAAACAGTGTCTCTAATAACAGTCACTTGTGCAGCACGACCACATCCACTAAGCAGGCAGCTTGTTGATAAACATTCCCCTCTCCCACGCACCATCCGAGCAACTTGGCGGCCATCGCTGTCCCTTGCGCAACACTAGCGCCTCTCTCACCTGCACTGGTTATGCAAGGCAAAGTTAACAACAGACAGTCACTGCGTGCCCCACTCCGCTCTGTGCTGCATGCGCTGCCAACCTCTACAAACAAGCACACACCGTGCTCACGTAATAGGCATGTGACCTTCGTGCTGCCTTTTCCCACTCGCACTAATGGCTATACCTCATCATGCCCCACTCATCCGAAAATTTCACATCAGAATGTTACTCAGCCTCATGTGCAGTTCTCAGTCTCTTCCATCACTGACGGAATGACACACAAGATAATTACTACTGTCGGCCCACCTGTTATTCACAAGGTTAGATGCCTCAACCCCATTAAGTTGTGTGCAGCCTGGTAGCAAATTAATGATCTTCTGGAGGCAGGCATTCTACAGCCATCAGACAGCAATTGGTCTTCACCAATTCACCTCATCACCAAACATGACGTTTCTTTTCAAATGTGTGGTGATTGCAGACTTTTAAATGCTCGCACTGTCATGGACAATTACCCCATGCCAAACATAAACGATTTCACTCATATGTTATTGGGCACCACAATCTTCAGCGTGTTTGACTGCAAACATGCTTATCACCAGGTTCCCATTGTGCTGGAAGAAATTCCAAAGACTGCGATCATCACTCCACTCGGTTTGTTCCAGTACAACTTTATGCCATTCGGCTTAAAGAATGCAGCATAAACGTGGCAAGTTTCATCAACTCAGTCTTACAATGATTTGAGTTCTGCTTCACATACCTGGATGACATACTCATTTTCAGCAAATTGACTGAAGACCACGAAGGTCATTTATTCCAGGTCCTCCAGACTTTGGCATCCAACAATGTTGAGGTCAACAAAGAAAAATTCCAATTGCATCAGTCTTCTGTGACATTTCTGGGTTACACTGTCTCTGCAGACGGAATATAGCCTCCCAAATCCCACATGCAGGTTATCACGTCATTGCCACCCCCAGCTACTTACAAAGAACTCAGACATTTCCTAGGTACTATAAATTACTTCCACCATCATCTACCTTCTGCCGCTGCTGTGCAGGCCCTGCTGATGGACTCACTCTCCAGCAAACAAACTTCGGGTGTTAAACCAGTCCATTGGACTGAACCCATGCTACAGGTTTTCAGGGCTCTTAAAACAGCTTTAGCTCATGCAGTCATACTTGCCCACCCAGATCCATCTGCCGATTTGTTCATCACTACGAATGCCAGTGACATAATGGTCAGGGCAGTATTACAACAGAGCAAAGGTGACACAGTTTCACCACTTCATTTCTTCTCCAAAAAACTGTCTACAGCACAGAAGAAATATTCTAATTTTGATAGAGAGCTTCTGGCAGCATACAAGGCCATCAGACATTGCCACACTGACATCGAGGGCCATCCTTTTTTCATTCTTACTGATCACAAACCACTGGCAGATGCCTTCTGCAACCTGCAACCCACCAGAGGATAGTCCCCCCCAACGTTTCTGCCACTTCAACCTGGTCTCTCAACTTACTATGGGCGTACGCTACATGAAATACACAGAGAACATCCCTGCTGATTTCCTCCAGTGGATCAATGCCATTTCAAGTATTGTCAATTTATCCAACCTCGCCACTCTATGAGCTTCAGACGAGGACACTCATGTTCTGCTCACGGACTCGCAGTCTTCACTCGTGTTTACCAAGCCTAAGTTCCCTAGCATTTCAGATTAAGTGTGGTGCGACTCTTCCACAGGCATTTTGTGGCCTTTGCTACCACCCACACTGCGCCAACAGATTTTTGACGCCTTGCATAATCTTTGCCACCCTGGCGTCCGAGCCACCACTCACCTCATCACCGAGCATTTTGTGTGGAAAGATGTGAACTGGGACTGTCAAACATGGGCACACAGCTGCATTTCCTGTCAACAAAACAAAAGAGGATGTCACACCTCTCCACCGCTCGGCAAGTTTGACATTACTAAGGGAGGTTTCCGTTATGTACCTATTGACCTTACCGGTCCCCCGTCTTCGTCTTTTAATAATTCCTCCACAGCCCCCTAGAAAATTTTGGTTGGCCCTTACAGCCATTATAGTTGGATGTGGAAAGCAAACTAGTTTGATTCACATACATAGTCTCTTCATGTATTTTCTGAGTTTTATGACATCTGACACCTAATGAAGATTGTGACTGGCATTTGGGTGCTCACACAGAGAGATTATTTTGCTCATGGCTGTACTGAAACCTGTGTGGAACCACCACCACTGCACAAAATGTTGAAACTGTGAGTAGTGTGCTGTACTGACCTGTCTATTATTGTCAGCTAATCACATTGTATCTCAGTATCTGGGAGGCACTGATCTGAGACAGGAGCATCTTGACTCTTCAGATGCACCTGGCCTGGCTCAGTTACTGCATGCCCACTTGTGGCATAAAATGTCTGCTGATGTGTTTGTGGTGGGTAGCAAGAACATCCATATTGTAATGTGAAAACAGGTCTGCCATTTTTTGTTTAACTTCTTGTGTGAGCCCTTGATTTGTTATCTGGAACACCTGAATAATGAGGGGCAACTTACTAACTCATAGTTTCATGTTCACTTAGGTTCACATACTGTGCAAAAACTATGGAGTCTGTCTTTACAGCTGCTCGCAGAAAACTGCTTGATATCACTGATGGTAGAAGTATGCCCTGTGATGTTACACAGTAATGTGGAATATTTAGCTATATTGAGTGGCAAACACAGATTCTACAATGCCAAACCATTTTTTTTGGGGGGGGGGGGGGAGGGGGGGGGGAGAAAACAGGAGCAATTTAGTCAACACAGGTTGGCACACTGCTGGAAATGTGTCTGTATGACACTAACTGAGATCATCCAGCAAATTTAATCGAACATAACCCCACTGATGTCACAGTGTGGTAGGTAACTCAGATTCCTTCATGTGACAGAAATTGATTCATCCCTCCAAAAACCGGTGTGGAAGCAGAGATTGAACTGGGAGGAGTATGAATACAAAAATCTGAAGCAGGTCCAGTAACACCTGTTGGTATCAGTCTCCTCTACTCCTCTGTTGGAAAGAAGTCTATAAGATTTATAACAAGGAACTGCACCATGTGGAATCCACATGTCATTGGGTGTGAGCTACAGGTGGACTGTAATCACTTTCACATGTAGCTCTATGCTTGTATTGTTTCATATTGTTTGTTGTACTACACAATCCATTTGAAACACCATTAATCCATGAAAGTCACAATAACCTTTTTTGGTCCACTGGTCTTGGTCCATAGTTTTATTTTCCATTCTGGGAAAGGATCCACTCTGTTTCCTTTACCTGGAGAAGTGTTAGTTTTTTCCTCTTCACCTCTACAATGAAAAGACTACCTCCAGGAAGTCTTTAATACATTGAATAAATTAGGCATTTTCATGAACAAGAATGACTGTCAAATATGCCAGAAGTTAGTGATATTTTTGGGACATTCTGTGTTGCACGCCAGGATCAGACCAATGAACTAATAAAACTGAGACCTAGGCCTACCATGTTTCAGGAATTCAGAAGGTTTTTTTGATGATAAATTTTTACAGGCAACATATTCCACAAACTGCTAGAATCCAGGCACGACTAACCACTGCTTTGGCTGACAAAAATATGAGGGGAAACAGCCTTTATTTTGGACATCAGAAACTCTAGAAGTTTTGAAGTGATTAAACAGTGCTTTCAGTGTGCTGTTACCCTGACCTGTCCCTTACTTCTGGTACATTTATCTGTTGTGGCTAATGCAAATGAGCCCACTACAGGTGCAGTTTTGCTACAACACCCAACAACTCTTATGGTTCTTTTTACATAAGCTGACTAAGACCAAACAGTTATGGCTGGCTTATGACTGTGAATTGTTGGCATTATATAAGTCAGTACTTCAGAGAGGACATATAAGGCTGCCCCCTAACAATTTTTAATGATTACCATCTGTTAGTTCATTCAATATGTAATCTGAGTCAGAACAGTTCTCCCTATTATTTCAGACACACACAGCACATTCACAACCAACCATCAGCACATAAATGTGATAGACAATGTGTTCACCAATTACCTGCCATGCACTCAAACACTTAGTACACTGATTGATTTCAGACAATTAGCTATAGAACATAAACAAGAGTGGCAGTTAATAGCATTCTTGGAAGACACCAGCACAGGTTTGAAGTTGTAACACATTCAGATTACCAACATTAACTTGCACCAATGGTGTGATAACACAGGGCAGGCCAAGCCCTTTGGTTGTGGAAAAATTCCCCAGGTCCATCTTTGACAGTTTGGATAACCTATCACACCCTGCTGTTCATCCCACCTCAAAGCTAGCAACTGAGCTCTTTGTTTAGCCATGGGTAAAGGCTGGTTGCCAAAAGTGGACATGCACCTGTCTTGCCTGCCCTGTCTTCCCACCACAGGGAACATTGGCATGCCAAAAGGTCATTTTAGTATGTTCACTTGGACTAAGTTGACCCATTGCACAAATCAAATGGATTTCAATATATTTTGTGCACAATGAACAGGACAAAGTGGTGGGTGGAAGTTGCAATTAAAGCACATGACAACTGTTTCTACAACATTGTCTTTTGTTAATATTTGGATTGCTCTTTTTGGATGCCTGTTGACAGTAATGACTGACCAGGTGTGAGAGTTTGAACAGCATCTCTTCAGTGAATTGTGTATATTGTGTGGTGTGGAACATTTTCACATTGCAGCTCACCATCTACAAAACAATAGATTAGTTAGATGAAACAACCATACTATGAAGGCTGCATTGATGTGTAACAGATTCCAGTGAATGGAAGAATTACTATGAGTCCCACTTGGAATCTGATCCACTCAAAAAGAAAATCTGAAATCTTCCCTAGCTGAAATAATTTGCATCTACATCCATACGCCACAAACCACCATGAGGTGCATGGCAGAGGGTACATCTCATTTTACTAGTTATTATGGTTTTTTCCTGTTCCATTCACATATGTAACATGGGAAGAATCACAGTCTGAATGCTTCTGCATGTGCAGTAATTATTCTAATCTTATCCTCGTGATCCTTATGTGATCAAAATGTAGGGGATTGTAGTATATTCCTAGAGTCATCATTTAAAGCTGGTTCTTGAAGCTTTGTTAACAAACTTTCTTGGGATAGTTTACGTCTATCTTCAAGAGTCTTCCAGAGCAGTTCCTTCAGTATCTCTGTGACACTCTTCCACAGATCAAATGAACCTGTGACCATTCATGCTACCCTTCTCTGTATACTTCAGCATCCCCTGTTTGTCCTATTTGGTTCAGGTCCCACACACTTGAGCAATGTTCTAGAACCAGTCACATGAGTGTTTTGTAAGCAATCTCCTTTGTAGACTGATTGCACCTCCCCAGTATTCTACCAATAAACCAAAGTATACCACCTGCTTTACCCATGACTAGACCTATGTGGTCATTACATTTCATATCCCTACAAAGTGTTACACCCAGGTATTTGTAACAGTTCACCAATTCCAACAATGACTCATTGATGTTATAATCAAGGCTACTACATATTTTTGTTTCATGAAGTGCACAATTTTATATTGAATGTCCTTCATTATAGATAACTGCATCATATGCAAAAAGGCTGATGTTACTATTAATATTGTCTGCAGGATTATTAATATACAACATGAACAGCAGGGGCCACAACACACTTCCCTGGGGCACATCCGAAGTTACTTCTACATCCAACAATTATTCTCCATCCAAGATAACATGCTGCATCCTCCTTACCAAAAACTTCTGAATCCAGTCATGAATTTCAGTTCCTGTCTCATTCACTAGGGACTGGACACTAACTTTGGTGCCACCAACATCCTTTACATATGACCAGAATTTCTTTGGATTCTGTGAAAGATTATTTGACAATATTCTGCTACAGTAGACATTGAAGGCATCATACATTGATCTCTTGACAGCCAAATGCATTTCATTCAGCATCTCTCTGTCTATAGCCCTACAGTTTGTGTTACACTTATTATGCAGTAATCTCTGTTTCCTTAAAAGCTTCATTACAATCACTGTATACCATGATACCATACGGCATCCCATGAACAATTCTGCTGGCTACATATCTATCCAGTGCATGGTCAACTATTCTTTTAATCTTGAGCCATAGTTCCCCTACATTCTCCTGACCTGTGCTAAGAAGTTTCAAGTTCCTCACTGAGATATGAAACAACTAATTTTGTATCTTGTTTACTGAACATATAAATTTTTCTGTTTGTTTTAGTTGTCCTTTATACTTTGATAATCATTGTTGCCACAACCGCATCATGGTCACTGATATCAGTTTTGATGTGGACATCCTCAAAGAGGTCAAGTCTATTTGTTGACATTAGATCCAATATATTTCAAACATGAGTTGGGTTGCCAACTATCTGTCACAGGAAGTTTTCAGAGAGGGCATTTGGTAATGTTTTACAGGATGTACTATCATGCTAACCACTAACAAAACCATAATTTTTGTACTTAAGTGGTATACTACTAATATGTATAGTGTGACATTTTTGAACTATATGAAATAAAATTGTCATAGCTTCTGAACAGTTTTTGTCAGAATGTTGAAACTACATGGTTTGCTTCAGGGCAATTAGTATGTGCATGCACACTCGCCTTATTGTTGGCGGCCATTTGCACATGGAGATGTCACAGTACTGTGTGCCTGAGCATATAGCACCTGTGAAGGCCTACTGTGTGAGGAATAAGAGCCCAACTGTTAGTAACTGATTTCAAGCTGAAGAAAACCAATCCAAGTGTGCTAATAATCAAGAATTTGATTTGTTTCAAATGGAAAATTGATATTATGGATAGAAAAGAATAATGTTGATATATTTAAAAATAGAGGATATAGCACAGAAAACTAAGAAAAAACAGTGGTACAATTCCCTTTTTAAATCATCAGACTTGTCTTATCAAAAAGATGCTAAATAATACTACTCAGCATACTTCATTCTATTGCAATTATCTTCCACTACTAATTACTTTCACTATTCACTTCTCACTATTAATTACTTTCATTTTCTGTCATTCCAACATTAGCATTTAGTACTCTTCTTTTAGTTATCAACACCACAGTAAATACATTATAACCTTTCAGCTCAGACCCCGATACAGAAACATACTTCATGTTACAACTGAATAGACTGTATGGTTCTCTAAATCTATGCACAGTTAACAATAATGGCAGAAGCAAGCAGTTTCACAACTGGCATGGTCCTCCACCAGGAAGCAGCAAATGTACAATAACCACTCAGATTTTTTTCATGAAAACTGACCCCTTGCCAAAGCAAATAGCCTGCTTACAACTGCTAACTCCCCATAGCCTATGATGGTTTTTTGGGATGATATGGAAGGTAGACCACTAGTCATCTATACAGGTCAGTGGACTCGAATATGTAACCTGTCAAAAGACGCTTTCACCACCTGGATTACATTGCACAATTCGCAACTGATGTACACCACTGAAAGGCACAGATAACATCATTGCTGATTATCTTGCATAGATCAATACTATCTCCATGTGTAATCACAACAGCAGGATAATCAGCTCCAAGATCTCCTCAATGATGTGATTATGAATCTCAAGTCTGAACACCACATGACACCAGACACAGCAAGGCAGATCAGACATCTCACAAAATTAAACTTGATGCTTAGTATCTCAACCATTTTGGAAGATCTTCTTGACCAGCTGCACAGTTTGTCACGTTGTGATATCTGACCAATGACAGCTTCTTACAAATTATTTTGTATGGCCAAACCTCAATAAAGACTCCAAGGAGTGGGCACACATTTGTACACAATGTCAGAAAAGCAAATGGGGTTGCTATGTGCAGCCACCCCTCAGACAGTTTAGAATATTTAAGGGACAGTCCCAACAGGTAAACCTCGACTTGGTGGGACCCCTCCATAATCTGAATATTATCAAAATTTATTCTCAGTCATCAACTATATAACATTTTGGGTAGAAGCCATCCACCTATGAGATGTGTAAACAGAATCAACAGCCAGACCTTTCATCAACATCTGGATTTCCTGGTACAGATGCCCAGTATCCATAACCACCAATTAAGGCTGAAAATTCGAATGAGTCCTGTTCAGTGAATTATGTAACTTGTGTGGTGCCCACCGTTATTGAACCACTGCTTACCACCTTCAAAGCAATGGCTTTGTTGAGTGGTGACATCACACACTAAAAGCTGCTCTTATGTGCACATGTCAGATACTGGATGGAAGCGTTGCCATGGGTGCCAAGTTCCTGGTCATTGAAGGTCAACACCCTGAAAGCAACACTGGGGATAGTTTCATCAGTTGGCAGTTTCTTATGAACTGCCCCATGACATCAATATGGCAGCCATCATATTGCAGCTATCTTCTGATGGTTTTCTCAAAATCTCCATTACAGCCTAGTACTACCACGATGCAATGAAATTACTCACCAAAAGCCAACCTTGACACAGTGCCCTGTTAACTGACATCCTACAAAAATCCTGTTAAGATCACACTACAGGGTGGGGGGCTCTGTGGGAACTCCATGTTGTGTAAGCTCACTGACAATGAACCCTGCTTCACAATGGACGATTAGAAAATCTTTGTTGTTGGCTGCGTAGTGACAGTACACTCTATGCTTTCATTTGAACAGATGTGCTTCTCTCATTGTATAATGCTCTTGGAAAATAAAGCATATTTCTATACCATATCATGCTGTATACATTCTGCATCATACTTCCACTGTATGAATCTACACATGGTACTTCACAAACAAACTAATTAGCCTATCATCTTCAATGATGACATTTCACAATGCTCCCAGAATAAACATTAGGAAAGAAGTGTATCATACTTCAAATTAGTATGAAAGTATGGAAATATATTTTGGGCTAGCTCAAACCATATGTGTCAAATATTAAAACTTCAGAAAACCATCATTACAAATATGAAGAAAAGCATATTGCTCTTTTCTGAAAAAAAATCTCAGTTCATTAAGTCTTCCTTCATTGTAAATCCATAAAGTGAGTTTCTTTGTACATAGTAACTATGATTTTTTGTAGAGAACCAATTTCAATATGATGCAACACTAGGAGTCAAAATAATATTATGCTGCCCAACCATTTTTCAAAACTTAAAGCTCAGACAGAATGAAATTTATAACAATGTATAAGGAGGAATGATTATAAATTATTACTGAAAATAAATGACAAACTGGTGCAGAAATATTATCATTTAATTTAAGAGTTCTAGAAGAACAATCTGAAAATGTGGGCAGGAGAGAAAAATCTTCAGTTATGTTCAAATGGCTCTGAGCACTATGGGACTTAACTTCTGAGGTCATCAGTCCCCTAGAACTTAGAACTACTTAAACCTAACTAACCTAAGGACATCACACACATCCATGCCCGAGGCAGGATTCGAACCTGCGACCGTAGCGGTCGCGCGGTTCCAGACTGTAGCGCCTAGGACCGCTCGGCCACTCCGGCTGGCTTCAGTTATGCATTCAACACAATATATTATATTAATGATATTTTAAAAAAAACTGTAAATAAATTTTCATGTTTTGATAAGTCTTCTGTACATTAAGTCAATGATTTGAAATTGTTTTTTATGAGACAATAAACTTTTGTCTTTCCCACCTGAGCTATGTCAGGTAAATATGTGTAACCTTTACTTCAATGAAACAATGGAAAATTCAGGATGGATGACAACAGTATGAAAAGACTAAATTGCTACTCACAATATAACAGAAATGTTGAGTCACAGATAGGCACAACAAAAAGATAGTCAAACAAGTAAACTTTCAGCCAGAAACACACAGACACACACACACACACACACACACACACACACACACACACACACACACACACACACACACACATATGTATGACCACTCTCTCCCATTGCTGAGGCCAGACTGCGAGCAGCAGCACATGATTGGAGAAGCATTCTGGGTGGTGGGGGTTAGGAGAAGGCTGAAGTGTGGAGGGGGAGGAACAGCGATATGAGTGGGTGACAGTAAAGTGCTGATTATTGCGGGAGCTTACAGGAACAATGTGGTAGAGAGATCTATGTGCTTTCAATAGGTTAGACAGTGGCTTGGGGGAGAGGAAGCAGCAGAGAGGAGAGAAGTAAAAAGACTGTGAGTGCTTTGGTGAAATAGAGGGCTGCGCTGAAGTGGGAACAGGAAAAGAGATGAGAGGGTGTAGGTCAATGACTACCAAAGGTTGAGGCCAGGAGGGTTACTAGAATCTAAGGTATATTGCCAACTATGCAGTTCAGAAAAGCTGGTGTTGGTAAGAAGGATCCAGATGGCACAGGCTGCAAAAAAGTCATTAAAATGAACAGCTCTGTGTTGGGCAACTTGTGCATCAACTGTACGGTCCAGCTTTTTCTTGCTCACAGTTTTCAGTGGCCATTCATGTGGACAAACAGCATGTTGGTTGTCATGCCCACATAGAACACAGCACAGTGGCTGCAGCTTAGCTTGTAGTTCACATGATTGATTTCATGGGTAGACATGCCTTTGATGGGATAGATGATGTTTGTGACTGGACTGGAGTAGGTTGTGGTAGGAGGATGTATGGGAAAGCTCTTGCATCTAGGTCTACTTGAGGGATATGAACAATGAGGCAAGGGGCTCAGAGTAGAGGTTGTGTAGGGATCAATGAGGATATTGTGTAGGTTCAGTGGGCGGCAGAATACCACTGCAGGAGGAGTGGAAAGGATAGTGGGTAGATGTTCCTCATTTTAGGGCCTGATTAAAGGTAGTCAAAATCCTGGCGGAGAGTGTGATTCAGTTACTCCAGTCCTAGGTAGTACTGAGTCATGAGGGGAATGCTGTTCTATGGTTGGACGGTGGGACTGTGAAGTGGTGGGTGACTGGAGAGATAAGGCCCTGGACATCTGTTCCTGTACAAGGCTGGGAGGGTAATTATGATCTGTTAAGGACTCAATTAGACCTGTGGTATATTTTGAGAGGATGCTTGTCACTGCAGATGAATTGTCTTGTGTGGCTAGGCAGTATGAAAGGGACTCATTGGTATGGAATGGGTGGCAGTTGGTGAAATGGAAGTATTGCAGCTGGATGGTAGGTTTGATATGGATGGAGGTACAGATGTAGCCGTCTTTGAGGTGGAGGTAACATCAAGGAAGGTTGGGAAGGATGGGAAGAACAGTTGAGATAGAGAGTTTGGGATAGGCAGTGAAATTAATTAGATGTCTTGTTCAGATGTAACAAATACTTAGAACTTTATATCTCAAGGAACAGATAAAACAATATTAATGTGTCAGGTGTATTAATACTGTAATAAGTAACTAGTCAGAGAATCTAGGAACACAGTAAATATTCCTGTTTTATTTGGTAGTTTCTGAGTCATCAACTTGACAATCTTGAAAATAGTAACTTTACTTAATGCAAGTAAAAACAGTTGACACAGTCAAAATATTAATGAGAGACAACAAAACCAACATCAAAAGAATCAGCAAAACACAAGTTTAATTGTTCAGAGCTGAGTTCATTTTCAGTTTCAATCAAAATGAGGGAAATCGTGGAATGTATAAGCCATTGTATAGTCATTACTGGAAGAGGTATGTTACAGCCTACAGCACTGTTATTTTTATTTAAAGATGATTCTTCTGGGCCATACAACAACAACATATCTGTGACATCAAACTGATTACACAAACAATGAAAGAAGTGAAAGTATCTGTGTGATATTGAGTAGTTAACAGATACATAAACAAGAATAAAAACAGAGCTGTGCTTTCAGGCAAAACCTGTCTTTAGAGATAACTGATACAAATCTCACTTACACATGCACACACCCTCCCTGCCTCTTTTCTCCTCTTACTCACTTCATGCAATACAATTTCCATCAGGCTTGCAGTGCTGGAACAATGTAGCTGGATAGGATTATTACCTAGTTACAAAGAAGGTCATTGTCCAACTACTGAAATATATTTGAAATCTTAATTGTGTGCTTATTAACTAGTCAATACATTCATTATATGGTGAGTAGTCACCTTTACTCCAAGCATTCTTCGTATTCAAACCAGGACTTCACATGATCATTTCTCTCACTTGTTGACAAAAGTACTAGCTGATGTGTGCATGTTCCTTAGCCTCTATATCTACATCTACATCTTCATATGCCAGATAATCTGCAAACATCTGTAGGGTGAATGAAAGAGGGTACCTCATATGACTACTAGTCATTTACTTTCCTGTTCCATTCACAAACAGAGTGAAGGAAAAATTACTTTCTATATGCTACCAAACAAATCTTATTTTCTTCTGTCTTATCTTCTGGGTCCTTACATGAAATAAATTAACACCATCTAGAATCATTTTGCAGCCAGCTTCAAATGCTAGTTCTCTAAATTTTCTCAACAGTGTTTTGCAAAAAGAACATTGTCTTCCCTCCAGGGATTCCCATTTGAGCCCACAAAGCATATCTGTAATACATGTGTGTTGATCAACCTATCACTAATAAATCTAACAACCCATCTCTGAATTGCATCAGTGTCTTCCTTCAATCTAATCAGGTGGGAATCCCAAACTCTCAAGCAGTATACAATTATGGGTTGCACCAGTGTTCTATAAGTGGTCTCCTTTACATATGAACCACCTTTTCCAAAATTCCCCCGATAAACCCAAGTCAACCATTCACCTTCCTTAGATACTACCCTCTACCACCACATAATGATAATAATGATACTGCTACCTCCCCCCACCCCCCACCCCCTCACCCCCACCCCACCCCCCTTCCAACCCAGCTGTACTACCAATACCCTAGTAAGCACTGCATTTACATTCACACTATCCCTAACATAGTTCCAGTTTTACAACAACATGTTGGTTTTGAAGTACCCTCATTGGTCGTAGGAAAGTGTCTGCAGAATACTGAAATGCATTTTGGGAGAAGGGAGCAGGGTTGGAGGCTAATTTGCTTTACTGTAGTGCTTAATACAGAGTGATGATTATTGAACTATATGAAAAAGCATAAATTAGTTACAAACTGTGGCATGCACACACTTTATTCAACATTTAAACATCACTACAGAAAGTTGGATTTTGGTTATGATGTGTTTGATATGCCTGCCATAATTGGTGATGATGTGCAGACAAATAGCAAAATTCTACAGGACCCGCTGAATGTTTGAACACGGGTGCTGTTGATGAGCTCCTGGATGCAGGAATGGTTTTGGTGTTATTGCTATACACTTTGTCTTTAATATAGGCCCACAAAAAGGAGTCACAAATGTTCATATCTGGAGAATATGGTGGCCAATTGAGGCAGTTACCAGTGGCCTCTGGGTACCCAAGAGCCAGAGTGCAGTCCCCAAAGTACTCCTCCAGGACATTAAACCTTCTCCTGTTTTGATGGGGTCGAGCTCTGTCTTGCATGAACCACATCTTGTCGAAATCAGGGTCACTTTGGATAATGGGGATGAAATCATATTCCAAAACCTTCACGTCCTGTTTGGTAGTCACCGTGCCATCAAGGAATATCACACTAATTATTCTGTAACTGGATGTTGCACACCACACATTCACCCATTGTGGGTGAATAGACTTCTTGATTGTGAAAGAAGCAGATTCTCTGTCAACCAAATGCGCCAATTTTGCTTATCAATGAATCATGCAAATGAAAATGGGCTCTGTTGCTGAACCAAACCATATTCACATCAAAGTCTTGTTCATCAATTCTGTGGACAATAGTAGTGGCGAAACATAACTACTTTTCTGTGCCCCTGGTGCTTAATGGCTGATGGGTTTAAATTTCATACAGCAAGGAATGCAAGTCTTCAGCAAGATATGTCACAGTGTCTCCCATTTGGTTCCCATCTGTTGTGCAGCTCATATGACTGATTTCCTGGGGCTGTTTTGAAACACAGCACATGTCTTCTCAATGTTTTCACCCATTTTGGATGACCAATATTGCCAACATTGTCATCATGATCACTACCTGTTCTCTCAAACATTTTTCATTTGTACATTTACGTCAAGTTCTACATTCATGTGTTTTCTTTGTGTAAATACACACACTTATGTTTGTTTTTACATTTTCTCTGGCATACAGAGTTATGTTTTGGGCAAATCTCTCAGTGAAAATGATTTTTCCATTGCTGTTGGAGCATAACCTCAACTACACATTCTGCCAATCTGTGTTGTGAATGTTGCTGGGTAGTTACCATTGGAGACCACTCAGCTTTCTTTTGGAGTTCATCCCTTTCATATACTCATCCTATTGCTTAACACTGTTGCTATACTTTCTTTATCCTTCTCCTGATGAGTGGTAATTTTGGCTAAACTTCTCCAACAAGAGAAGCTTCTTTCATTTTGAAGCAACATGCTTGTCTTGTTGCAGTGCCCAAACTATACTTTTCTCTTGTTTCTTTCACCAATAAAATAAGCAGTTATGAGATTATTTAGAATTTAAAGAACTTTTCTTTGACAGCAGAACTAATATCTTACGATTGATGTCAGATATGCTGCTTAATAAAATATATTCACTGAGTATTTTGTCTTAGTTAAAAGAAGTTTGGGTAGGAGAATGTATGTGTGTTATTGTTGGAACTATTAGGTCATTTTGAAGATAGGTCAGATATGGTATATTGTAGATTCACTATCAGCATTTGAATTATGATGCAAAAACTGAAGTATTTCTGAAAATATTTTTGTGATTAAAGTGTTTAAGATGAAAATTTATGCATACTGACAAATCTGAAGGATTTTCCTTTGATGTGGGTGGGTTAGATTTCGGGAAATAGATTGAAAGTGTCATTCAAAGAGGGCCAAAGTTCTTTCAGTGGTATCACAATAACAAGCTACAAAGGGGCATCCAGGTTTGGTGGGTTTGTGGATTTTGGGCAGCAGCTACAAAGGTGCATCCCTCTTGTCACCCAATGCCACGTCAGATTGGAACTATTGATCCACATCCTTTGTCAGGCTTTGATTATTTGTCATCATGCCCTAATATGAGGGACATCCTTCCCAAGATCCTCCCCACCCATCCCAAAGCTATGTTTTGTAGTTCACCCAACCTCTACAACATCGTCCACCTATATGCTACTCCCAAACTCAACCCTTTGCCAAAGGGCTGGGACTGATTTGGGGAGAGGAGACTTTTCCAAAGGAAGAACTAGGTGCAGGATATATCCATTCCACCCACCTGGCACTTCCTATTCCAGTCCTGTCACAGGTTTATCCTACCCCATCAGGTCACCTGTAAAAGCAGTCATGTCATGTATCAACTTTGCAATCACTGATCAGGTTTTTTATGTTGGAATGTTTACCTTATAGCTCTCCACCAGGATGATTGACCACTGCCAAACAGTGGCCATGAGCAAAGTGGATCACCTGTTGCACTGACGATAACATGCTTGATTTTTATGGCTGATTCACAGTCTGGGCCATCTGGATCCTTCCCTCCACCACCAGCTTTTTGAACTGCGCAGATGGAGGTTATCCTTACAACACATTCTCCACTTCCAAAATAATTCCAGCCTCAACCTACAGTAACCTACTGTCCCCAACCCTCCACCCAACAGTTTCTGCTACCTCTGTCCTACCTCCTCCTTCCAACTCACATCCCCATCCTCATTGTGTACTGCTGTCCGCCCCCCTTGTAGCTAAGTGGTCAATGCTACGGAATGTCATACGTAATGGCCCGGGTTCAGTTCCCGGCTGAGTAGGAGATTTTCTCTGCTCAGGGACTGGGTGTTGTGTTGTTCTTGTCATTGTCATTTCATGCCCAGTGACACACAAGTCACCAAAGTGGCATCAACTCGAAAGACTTGCACCAGGTGAACAGTCTACCCGACGGGAGGCCCTAGCCACATGGCATTTCCATTTCCATTGTGTACTGCTCTCTGCCAGTGCACTCACAGATATTTTCTTTTTCTTTGCTCCTGTTCTTTCCACTTCCGTTTTTTCCCCTTCCCTCCCTCCTGCACAGCCTTCCAACTCTGCATTGGTTAGCCTTATCTGCCACCTCTAGTCCCTAAATGCTCTGCCAGACAGCACTGTTTCCTCTTAACCATCCATAGCATCCTATCCCTCCCCCTTCCCTGCTTCACCATAGATTGTTGCTCCCATTTGATGCATTTCAGTTTCATTGTGGCCTGAGCAGACAGTGATAGCAGTCATGTGTGTGTGAGTGGTGCTTCCTTGTGTGAAAGGGTGTGTAATTCTCTTTTCTAATGAAGGCTTTGACCAAGAGCTTAATGGGTAACAGTCTTTTTGCAGTGTCAGTCTGCAATTCAATGTGTCATCTTTACAATGAGTATCAGTCTACTTTTTCCATTACAGTTATGTAATTAATTGTTTGTCTGCAATTAAATACCTGCAGTCCTCATACACATTTAAATACCTCAATCACAGCACTGGAGCATACTGCTGGAGGATCCAGAACAAAACAATATGGATCACTGATAAAGAGGAGTATATTGCAGTAATTTGTTTTTGGCAGCAGCAGAAACATTGCATCTGTGCCAGTCCACTCCAGATGGCTAAAGAGTGATTTCATTCTCTTTTTATTATCACACATTATGGGGAATACATCTCAAAATGTTCTCACAAATATTATTAGATGTACTGTATCTTCTGGTGTGAACTTTGAAAACCAATTTGTCCAATGAGTCATATGCAGTCGATGTCACCACAAATGTAATAAATATCAATTTTATTAAATTTAGTTATCCTATATCAATAACACTGCTATCATTTTACAAACACTCGTTATTGGTGTAACAACAGGAACAGCAATAGAAAGACATGAAAAATCATTAATGGGAAAACAACCAGCAGAAAAACTTTGTGTAAGGGGCAATCAAATGAAAACAAAATGGACAGAAAAGCAAGTAAACTGGAATGTCTATTGTTTTGACTGCACTGTAGAAACTCTAATGCATTCTGCAAAAAATCTCAAACCTTTTTTTCCATTCAGATAGAAATGTTGTAATCTACCTTAAACTGAAGTTTATGGGATTCATGTTCTTGTTCTAGAAATTCCTGTTTTGTCTTTTAATCTGAAAATCATTCACCATGTTCATTATTTAAGTCTTATTTAGCTTCCCCTACAGATTCAATGAATTCTTTTCTGGCAACTTTATACTATTGTAAATTTATTTTCTCAGGTGTTCATTATCATTAACAATGTCCTTAGAAAACTGGACTTCAATTTAGTTAAACTTACCTTGTATGTTTTATATCTCTTTGGATCTACTCTTTCCCTCCTGAGATTCATGAATATTATTCTGAGTTTGGCACTTGCACTGTTGTCTGTACAATTAAGGTCTGGTCTATACATTCCATTAAACAAGATTAATTTTTAATTTAAGTTTTTAATCTTTCCCTTGTTTTTCTATTATCATATTTCAGGTCTTTAATTTCGTTTTTAAATTTGTTTTTAAGTACTTCCAAACACAGTACTTACTATTTTGGTGTCCACTTCAGTTTAATAGTTTTACATTGGGCAGTCAAATGAAAACAATGTGATGAGCACAGGCATTGGTAATGCAGGCGGGTGTGTATAGAGTGCCCTCTATTTGGAATCAGGAAGGAACAGTACAAATGTTCACTGCTGTGCCACTTGCCTGTTAGACATGCTTGATGTGAAATCACTTAGTCAATTTCACTGTGGGGGCAAGGAAAGAGGAACATTGAGGTGTAGTGCAGTTCCCCTTTTTTATTTTTCATTTTTTTTTAAATTTTACTGTGGAAGGAGTATTGGGAAGTGAAATTCATGCCTGAAATTCTGTTATATATGGCAAACAGCACGTCACATGTGCATGTGTGAGTGCTTTGACCAAACAATTTTGAGAAAGTTGGGTGCAACTGAAAGACAGCTGCTGAGTCATCATGAAATTACCACTTCTGTCATTGCAGTGGTGGATTCTGCCATCAGTCATGGTGGAAGAATTCGGCTCATGTTGGACATCCTTTCTGGTATGCTCAGTTTTCATGACAGAGCATCTGAGGTCCCAGAAAATCTGTGCACAATGAGATCCACACAGCCTGATGGGGTGGCAGAAGTTGAACAAAATATCAACAACAGTTCAGCAGCTGGAATGGTATCACAATGCAAAATATTGTTTGCTGTCCCATTTTGTAACAGGAACTGAAACTTAGTGTTATTATTTTGAGCTGAAGAGCAAGCATCAGAGCCAACAAAGGAAGCATATGGATCCAGCCCCACCAAAAATATCCAAAGCTGTGCACTCCTGCTCTGGGAAAGTTATGATGAATTTTCTTCTTTGATTCCAAAGGTGTGCTGTTAATTGACTTACTGGAAAACAGCAAGACAGTTAATACACGGCAGTATATGGACACTTTGTGAAAACTGAAGTGTGCCATCAAGTCCAAGTGCCCAAGAATGTTGGCAGATGACATTCTTTTGTTTCAGAATAATGCCCACCCACATTTTGCAAAGGTTTTTTTGACTGCACTGCAGAAGTTTTTCTGGGAAGCTCTTACACATCTTCCATACAGTCCCAGTCCCCCCCCCCCCCCCCCCCCATGTGACTACCATATTTTTGAAGCCCTGAAGAAAGATATTCATGGCCATCAATTTGCTTCAGATAAAGAGATGCGCAGCTGATACAATTATGGTTTTGTAGGCAACCACAAACATTTTTCCATGAAGACACCAACCATTTCTCACACAGTGAGATTACTTTTAAATAACAAACAGTTTACTTACTTTTTTCCTGGCTGTCTTGTTTTCATTTGATTTGCCCTTATAATTACTTTTGTTTATTAAATGAGGGTTTTTATTATTAGTGTTAAGTAGGAAACATTATCACAATTTTCTGCAAATATATTATTTATTGCACCATGCACAAGCTTTCAGCTTCTGAGGACATTGTCTGGTGGAAATTGCTTGTAGCAAGCTACTTTCAGCTTCTAGTGTTCTACAACTTCTTAACTTCATAATCCCACTTCTTTTGAAATAATTTTCTCACAATGACATTTCAAAAATAAGCTAATGCATTCTTTAAGCTGCCATGTGTATTCAGTGTCAGCATCAGCAATGGTTGTAGTTCCCATTCACCATGGCTGAAGGTATGAGTTCTGCTCACCCATCCCATGCAGAGTTGCTAATTCTGTGCCTGGAAAAATAGCACCTGCTGGCTCATTGGAAAAACCTGACCATGGAGAGTAGACAGAAGTTTTGTGGAAACAAGAATTTCCTCTGTATCCACTGAAAGTGGTTTGTATTTGTCTTCCCCTGATGCTTTATTGCACTGCCTTTCTTTTCTTGTTAGCATATATTTTTTTTATTTTCCATCTTGTTTAGTGATGTCTTGCATGATATTGATAAGCTCTTGTTTTAGATTTACTCAAAATGAGGTTTAGCATTAGTTTCATTAAAAAGCATCCAAAGATTATAACAGTAACCATTTCAGTCATCAAGTAAAACAACAAAACACCACAAATCAGATTTTTCCCCCTGCAGTTGAGGTTTTTCTTGTCCCAGTATAGTCAAAGACAACTACCACTCTTTCCTGTAACAATTGTCATGGAATCTCTGGGTTTAAAGATGTGAGTTTTTCATACAAATTTGGTTGTTTGTTATGAAAAAACGCAAACAATAATAAAAATAAAGGCAGCCTCTCCAAAAGTGAACAGATTTGCACATCCATGAAAACAAAATGTGTTGCTTTACATTCCCACCCACTAAGCATTTTAACCTGCGTGGGTCCTCCAGGGTCTTGTGTCCACAAAGTTGTTGACAGGTTGTTACTCAAGCCTGTCCTGTTATCCAATGATGGCCGTCCTGAGGTCATTCAGTGTGTGAGGTAAGTTCCTCTTCACTGTAAGTATCAACTGGTCCAACATATTTAACTACATTCATGTCAGCAGATACTGCATGCCATTGAGTTTGGTTGATATCTGCATGCAGGAAAAATGTGCACATGAGGTGGGTGCACAGTTCTCATGTATTATCATCTTGAAATCTGAATGCATCACCAAATTTTGACTGTAGGAGCAGACAAGAGATAGGAGGATCCAATCCTGATACTGTATAATCTTAAAATTACTCTCAACAGGGATAAGAGGTGTCTGAATCTGCACATCACATTGGTTCAAAAACTACTGAAACATAGAGTTGCTGAACTTGTATGATTCCATGTCTGCAATATCTGTATGCATCTGGCCATCTCCACCCTTTTGTATGACAAACATCAACAAATCCTGCACTCATCAGTGGTGACAGCCCAATGCTATTGATCTAGGTTGTACTCCAGGTGTTCCTCCTAATGGATATGTAGGAGCCCAATTTATGATGCAGAAATGGTTCCATTCTGTGTGGGTTGACACAGACCTAACAGTTACTGCCAAACCGTTGAATTCTCTCCAGGGTACCTAAGAGTCATAATTAGTACATAGCATACATCAGCTGGTATTTTTGACCATGGTCAACAAATTATGAGGTGGCTATTCGGTGTTTTGAATGTCACAGTAGTGACTGAATACTCAAATAACACTTTTATTGTGTAGACCAATTTTATTGGTGACTTCCTGTGCTGACAGCTCTTCTTGCAGTAAAGTTAATACGTATACACAGTCTAAACTTGGAATTACTCTTTGAGACTTATTAACAGTTTCATCATTGAACACAAACCACATTATTCTGTTCAAGATATGAGATGGAGCATGATCTATTTTCAGCTTCATTATACATATATGTGCATTGACAATAGTGGCCCCAAAAAAGGAAACAAATCACATATGCTTTTCAAGTGGTACATAATGTTATCTGATTTTATTTATTTATTTATTTATTTAATCATGTGGCTAGGGTCCCCCGTCAGGCAGAACATTTGCAGGGTGCCAGGCTTTTCATTTTGACGCCACTTTGGCGACCTGCAGACAATGAGGATGATAGGATGATGATGAGGACAGCACAATACCCAGTCCCTGGGCAGAAAAAATTCCCCGACCCAGCTACAATCGAATCCGGGGTCAGAGGATTGACAATCCATCACACTGAACGTTCAGCTACCGGGGGCGGACGATGTTTTCTGATCAATATGTATCAAACATCGCTGAGGCCTATGTGTCTCAGATTAGATCCAAACATAAAAAAATATAATGTAAAAATCCTAAAAGGAATAGTATAACTGTCCTCTAAGTATGATAATACAGGAGAAAACAATAGCACAACTACTTGCTGTGAAGAGTCATAGGAAAGAATGTTACAGTGCTGTAAGCTTTCTGTAGATTACAAATACTGATGACTGCCACTCTGCCTTCTCTATGTATGTTAACAAGGTGAAATCAAGTAATTATTTTTACTGTTCAGTCTCTGATTGAATACATGGTTCTAGGTTCTGCTGCCAAATCTCTCTCATGTAAATTTCACAATATTTCTCTCAGGCAGTTGCTTGACATTGTCAGGTTACTGCTGGAAAGTAGCAACCAGTGGTGTCCATCATGTGATGGCATTCTTACAGAGACTCCATCTGTGAGTCATGCATTTGTGATTGAGTTGAGTCAAGAAAGATGATGATAGTGTTTCTAGAGCCCCTGGTGTGAATCATGCCATGCTCTCCTGTATGTGCACTCTGTCCCTGATGCATCTAACAACTGTCACTGTGGCATCCTCCAATACACTGCAGTGGAGCTGTCACTGAAAATTCTTGTTTTCCTCTATATTCAATGGCAGCAAGTGCAGGGAACCAGGCTGTACGTACGTGGAATCCTGATACTCTACTGATGAGGTTGTCCGCTGCGTGAATATGTATTGGCTCCTTTATCAACCACTCCCAGATGAATGAAACTGACAATATTATGTCTTCTCATAAGCATGGACTGTCATGCAATAAGAAAAGCTCTGTTACTGTAGATTTATCTTGCTGGTCTAGGTGTGTATGATGATGGTATTTATAATACAGATTAGTGTGATATGTATGAGCAATACATAAACATTCTACACTAACACAGAGTCCTTTAAAACCATTAACCCCAGAAGCCAAGATCTCCTTTGACTAGGCCCCACATGTTCCTTAGTCTCTCAATAGATGGTGACAGAAGACGCATTTAATGTTGCGTCTGTTCAGGAATCCATACTGGTTTGCATGGAGGAGGTCATAATGTTTGACATACTTCATTATTTTTGAGCTCAGAATTTGTTCTAAGATTCTACAACAAATGGATGCCAATGATATTTGATGTTAGTTTTGTGGATCAGTTCCACTACCATTTTGTAGATGGATGTGCATTGTAATGGTACCTACCTGCATTGTCAATCTTGATGATCAAAGCCACATAGAATATCTGTTAATTTATTTCCAGGAACTATGAAAATGATGTTCAAGACACAAATTTCCAAGTAACATGGCTTTTTTCCATATTTGTTACCACCACAAAAATTAGCTGACTGGATAAAATTTCACATCATACATTTTTATGCAGGTGGTACCTACACCCCTCCACTTCACTATACACAGGCATAGGATTAAGAAAATAGTCACTATGTGCAGAGACAGTATATCTTAGACATGACATTAGCATAACACAGTGGCTATAGATTATGTAAACACTGAATAATCATCATCCTCTCATCACTGATTTTGATCCTACAATACCAGTGGAAGGAATGCAAATGCCCAGAAGAACTTGGTGCAGACTTAATCATGTGAGGACTAACCACAGCAGGTGTAAGGCCACTCTCCACAAATGGAAATTCACTGATGACCCACGATGTGACTGTGGTGCAGAAGAACAAACAATCCCTCACCTGATCTTTGAATGTCCTACAAGGAGGTTTGAAGAGGAATGGTGGGATATCATGAATGCTACTCCACGTGCTGTTCAGTGGGTGACATGCTTAGATGTGGACTTGTAACTGCTGCAGTGACTGTCTCCCTAATCTTTTGCATATTGTTGTTTGCAGTCAATCATTTAATAATATGTTTGTAACTCATTTATTATGTTAATTAATAGTATGTGTGCAATTTTACCCTGTAGATGCCATACGTTAAATAAAATAAATAAACCAAGATGGTTAAACATAAAGTGCATGACATGAGACTAGTCCAAAATAAACAACATCCATCACTTCAAAAAGAATTAACACAGTCACTGTCTGATAAAAGTTCATCAGATAAGCCATCCATCACTGCTGATTATACAGGAGAGGGACAAAAATATGGAAACACCATGAGAAATGCATGTTTCAACATATATGCAGCTGCTAGCCAAGCCTCTAGGTTGCACTGTTGTGTCTGATGACAAATGGTGTCTCTGTTATGTCTCAATATGCTGCATGTGTCTGTCATGGTCAGAAAGATGTTTGATGTAGCTGTGAGAGCATTCTGTCAGAGCTCAGTGCATTTCAATATTGGCAAATTGTTGATGACCATATGGTGAGTGTTTCAGTAATCAAAGTAGCCAAAGTTTTTGGTGTTTCAAGAGACATTGTACTGAAGATTTATACTGCATTCAGGGAAAGCATAAATATAATCCACTAAGACACAATGCAGATGAAAGTATGTGTTGGGTGAGTGTGTTGTACGGTCATTGAAGAGGATTATGACGAAAAATAAGAGGATGACAGCTGCAGACATCACCACTGCATAACTGAGTGTTGTGCTCATAAACACTGTCAGCACCAAATGAAGAGAACTGCAGGTTTAGCTGCATCAGTGAAAAAATTAGGAAAATATGGTGCCAAAGCCATAAAACCTAAACTGATAAGCAATGGCAGGATGTCATTTGGTTTCACACTGTTTCCAATTCTAGCTGAGTTATTGTCCCAAGAGTGAAACATGGTGAGGGTCCAGTGAGGACTGAGCAGTAATATTGTAGTATTCCACAGACTGCATGGCTATCTTGCACGGCATCATTACTGCCAAGGATTATGTGACCTTTTTGACTGGTCAGGTCCATCACATTGTATAGTGTTTGTGCTTCAATAATGATCCTGTGTTCCAAGATGACAGAGCCCTTTTTCACACAGCTCTCTTTATGCGGGTTGGTTCTGTGAGCACAAGGATGAATTGTCGCATCTCTCTTGGCCACTATTCTCACCACTCCACTCCATCTAAAGGCCACAAGTGACCCATCGGGACCATCCGACCGCCATGTCATCCTTAGAGGAGGATGCGGATAGGAGGGGCGTGGGGTCAGGACACCGCACTATCAGTCGTTATGATGGTATTCTTGACCAAAGCCACTACTATTCAGTCGAGTAGTTCCTCAATTGGCATCATGAGGCTGAGTGCACCCTGAAAAATGGCAACAGCGTATGGCGGCCTGGATGGTCACCCATCCAAGTGCCGACCATGCCCGACAACACTTAACTTCGATGATCTCACAGGTACCGGTGTATCCACTGCGGCAAGGCCGTTGCCTACTATTCTCACCACATGCCAATATTATTGAGCCTTTCTGGTCTCTTTTGGAAAGAAGGGCACATGATCGCTATCTGCTTCCATCATCGTTACCTGAACTTGTCACTATTTACATCAAGAATGGCAAAAGATACCTTTGAAAACCAGGACTTGTATTTATCCATTCTGAGATGACTGGAAACTATTTTTAATGTAAATCACTTCCCTACATCATATTTTTAACTGTTAAATATGAAACGTCATGAACAATGATTAGTTGCACAGTTATCCACATGATGGTAACAGTAAGCGGTAGTTTTCCAAATGTTTGTCAAGAAATGACTTTAACACAATCAGTCTAGCTACTAGATCTCACATCACCACAAGTGCTAGCTGATACCAGACTTTATTTTTACAAACAGTGACAGAGATATTGCTATTTTAATACCTCTCAGTACATTAAAGTCACCTCCAACTAATGTTAAATTATCAGGGTACTTCTGTAATGGTGAGTGTGGACTTTCTTTGAATGAATCTACAATGGTTGTGGCAGAATTGGGTGGCTGATAAAAGCATCTGCTAATTAACTTGAGTTCATCTAAGTCTGCTATTAATGTTCAGAAAACCTCACAGTCACACTCAATTTCAAACTCAATAGTCACAATATTTTTATTGACAGAAGAGAACAATCCCCCTGTCTTGGCACCTAATCTGTCTTTTCAATATACATCCCATGCCTTGCTAAACATTTTAGAGGTTTCTTTTTCAGGTTCAGTCCAGGTCTTGGTTCTGAGAATAATTTGAGCATGACAACTTTTCTGGAGGGCAATAAGTTCAGGAACTTAGTTATGAATACTTTGACAATTTGCTGTTAAAATTTTGACAGTCAATGTATGTTTACTTTGCATGGAATAACTGATTTAGCAGTCTGTGTATCAACTGGCAAGTGCTCGTAAGAGGACCTCAAACTACCACCTAACCTAAAAAGCCTCATGTTCACTCCACTAGTACTCTGGCACTGAGTTACTGCTTCCTTTGTTTAGTGCAAATCTGACCTATCAAGAGGAATCTCACAATTCTCCACCCCATAATGCAGGCCCAGAAATCTGCAGCCATGAGCATCACAGAATCAACAAAGAATGTGGCTGAGACCCTCCACTCAGCTCCAGGTCAAAGGATCCTGTTCAACTCTGAGGATAATGCTGAAAATTGTGAGCTCTGCTTGCACCCAGTGAGCAAGGCCATTAGTCTTCACTGTTTCCACCATATGACCATAGAAACAGAGGCTGTCTTAAGAACCCAAATGACAGACACCACAAATGCCACTATAAAAACAACTTGCTGACTACAGCACCTGTACACTTGAGGGCTGCAGGCAGGGCCTAGGGCCATCACCTCATCTTTGATGAGGCCTTCCTGGCAGACAAATCAGGTGTAAATTTGATTTCTTTCCAGCCCTCAATGCTATTTCCCTAAGAGACTCCTTAACGCGCCTATCATTGGAGCTCTAAATAGCCAGTAAACCCCTCCCCCTGTATGCCTGCCAGACTCTACTCATAAGTGGTCACCTGTCCACCCAAAAAGTGAATGGGCAAGGCCAGGCAGCCAGCCTCCATAATGACTCTCCGCCTCAAGCAAAATGATTGCGAGTATAGACTGGGACATCTAAGGATTTGGTGAAGGAGTTATGGACAGACAACTTTGTAAAGTACTTTTGAATAATTTTTCCAAAAACTGACTTGAAGAACTAATTAAACAACCCACACACAATGGAAATATTTAAGTTCTTCTAGCTACAAACAGGCCAGACCTTACTGACAGTGTCAGTGTAGAGACAGTGCTTAGTGATCATGATGTCACAATAGTGACAATGGTAACTAAAGTTAATAAATTCCTGAAGAAGGCTAGAAGAGTATTTATGCTAGCAAAAAGCAGATGAGAAGTTGTTAGCATCTCACTTAGACAATAAGTGGACATCATTTAGATCCAACATGATGGATGCAGAAGAATTACAGGCAAGGTTTAAAGCAATTGTATATCGCAGCCTGGAGATGTATATGCCAAGTTAAGGATGGAAAAGACACATTCTGGTTTAATAATAAAATTTATAAAATGCTGAAGAATTAGATATTGTTGTCTTCTCATTACAAAGAACAACATGCAATTGTCAATAGGAAGAAGTTAGTGCAAATTTGTCCATCCAGAAGAAGGTCGATGTGCAAAGGGTACAACTTCCACCGTCATACCCTAGCAAAAGTTCTTGGTGGGAACCTGACAAAATTCTGGTCATACATGAAATCACTAAGCAGAGCAGAAACTTCTATCCAGACATTTCTTTTCCAGTATGAGGTGGCAGTAGAAGATGGCAAAAAGATAACTGAAGTTTTAAATTTCATGCAGAAGTTCAGACAAACATACCGTCATTTGACTGTCACACGGACTCCTGCATGGAGGACATAGAAATAAGCATCCCTGGCATAGAAAAGCAACTGAAAGAATTGAAAACAAATGTGTCACCAAGTCCACAGGGTGTGCTCTGGAGCATTGGCCCATTACATAGTTTTCAGTTATTGCAAATCTTTCACCCACCATAAAGAACCTAGTGACTAGAAAAAAGTGCCGGTAAGAAAATTAACTCACATATTATGGACTAATGCCCTTAACATTGGTTTGCTGCAGAAATCTTTAATACATTCTCATTTCAGAGGTAGTAAATTTGCTTGAGACATAAAAGTGTTGTGACAGTGCCACGACATTTAATAGTGCCACCACGTCAGTACGCACAAACGGCGATAGAGGCGCTCCGCAACTCGGCTGAGCACGGGAGCACCACCTAGCTACGAACGGTGCCGGCCGCATGTCACGGCATGGCAGTAGAATGACCGATACGGAATTGGTAGCATGTAACCAGCTATTGTTTCTACGTTTGTATATCCACGCAATTTATTGGTGATTAAAGGTTATAACACTTTTTGGCGATGAGGTCGGATATTTTTGTTCCTGTGTTGTGGATTTGTGTGTTCATTTTGGGGCAGACATGGAACAGCTTATGCAAGCACTCATTGAACAACAAACACAGCTGACAGCTGCTAGTCAGGCATTGTCGACGTCGCTTACTCATCGTCTGTCTTCCTCTTCTCCACCACCGTTCCCTCCTTACGACGAGTCCGCTGAAGACTGGGAGGATTATGAGAAGCGTTTGCAGCAACACTTCTTGGCTTTCAGCATTGTTGACGCTCCTATGTGTAAGTCGTTATTTCTACCTTGGATTTCCCCATGGATCTATCAGCTGCTATCTCAGTTAGCCCCACTGTGGGAACCTGCCTCTCTGTCCTTCCAAGAAATGTGTGACTTATTGTCTAACTATTACCGAAAAAACGCCCACGTCGTTGCCGCCCGCGTGGCATTCTACCGGTGTCGTAAACAGCCCCATCAATCTTACCGGGCTTGGGCGGCGGAACTACACGGTCTGAGTAGGAAATGTCAGTTTGTCACGGACACTCATCATGAGTCTTATGCTGATTCAGTGGTTAGGGATGCTATTCTACAGCTTGCTCCTGATAAAGAAGTTCGGCAATGTGCCTTACAACTGCTAAACCCGTCGTTGTCGGAAGTTCTAAGCATCGCTCAATCTTTTGAAGTGTCTCACGCTGCTGGTGCACAAATAGATGCGTGGTGTGATGTAGGCACTATACAGACCACTTTCGACATGGACAATTTGCCTGTCTCCCAGGGGATCTACAATGTGGCGGCGGTTCGCTCGCGTCAACAATGTCGCGTTGGGCAGCCACGCTCGCAGCAAAAACAGCAACCACAGAAGCAGGTTCGTTCCGCACTTCCTTCTTGTCCACATTGTTTCGTACAGCATGACAGGGCCGCGTGTCCGAAACATTGGGCCACGTGTAATTCATGTAGGAAAAAAGGCCACATTGCTTCTGTGTGTCAGTCCCCTAAAGTTCCTGTCGACGCGGACGAGGCATCGGACATGGATGTTAACTGTGTGCTTTCTCAAACAAATAAGTTGTTTGTTACTGTTCATGTTCTGGAATAACCCATTCGCATGCAAGTGGACACTGGCTCTGCAGTAACTCTCATTAATTCTCGCACGTATTTGGAGTTGGGCTCCCCTCCCTTGTCTCCAGTTACGCGAAATCTGAGAACTTATAATAAACAGAAAATTCCTATCGTTGGCCAGTTTGATGCTTCCACTGCCTACAAGTCTGTTGTTAGGCCCCTCACGTTTTATGTGGTGGATCATGCGGGCACTGAAAACCTGTTCGGTTATGATGCTTTCCAGTTGTTCGGGTTCTCCATTGATGATGATGGGCACCTCATATCTGAGGATATTCTGTATCAACAGCTGGATGGATTGTGTTCTGAATTCTCGTCCATGTTCTCTGCTGGTCTGGGTCGTGACAAGGATTTTGAAGCCCACATTACTCTTAAACCTACAGCTCACCCTAAGTTTTTCCGGGCACGCCCTATTCTGGTGGCGTTGCGTGCACCTGTCAAGGCTGAGATAGACAGGTTAACAGCTTCAGGGATTCTCCTTCCTGTTACCTCCAGCGAATGGGCATCGCCAATCGTGGTGGTTTCTAAACCAAACAGGAGTCTGCGATTGTGTGGTGATTTTAAAGCCACTGTCAACGCTCAGAGCCTCATTGACACTTATCCTCTCCCCCGTCCTGAGGAGTTATTTACCAAGCTCGCTGGGGGCCAGTTCTTTTCCAAACTTGACTTATCGGAGGCGTACCATCAGTTGCCGTTGGATGCAACTTCTAAGAAATTTCTCGTCATCAACACTCATTGTGGGTTGTATCAGTACCAGCAGTTACCGTTTGGCGTCGCTAGCGCACCGGCCATTTTTCAGCGGTTTTTGGAACAGCTCACGGCTTCCGTTCCCGGCTGCATAAACTATCTGGATGACATTGTTGTCACAGGGGCCTGCACTGAGGAGCACCTTCGCAATTTGCGTTCACTGTTTCGGGTTCTGCATTTGGCTGGGTTGAAGTGCAATCTGGACAAGTCACAGTTCTTCCAACCCTCCATCGTGTATCTTGGTTTCCACTTGTCCCGTGAGGGTATACGTCCTCTGTGTCAGCATGTTGCAGCCATTACCGCTCTACCCCGGCCATCTATGGTAAAAGAACTTCAGGCTCTTCTAGGCAAGATTGCTTATTATCACAAATTCATTCCATCCGTGGCGGCAGTAGCTCATCCTCTGCATCAGCTGTTACGCAAAAACGCTCCTTTCTGTTGGTCTGACGAGTGTGAGCAGGCTTTTGTCCGCCTGAAGGTTCATTTGCAGTCGGCACCTTGTCTTGCCACATTCCGTCCGGGTCAGCACTTGGTTCTGGCGACTGACATGTCCCAGTATGGCTTAGGGGCTGTTCTCGCCCATCGGTATGAGGATGGGTCAGAACAACCAATCACCTATGCTTCCAAGACCCTCAACGATGCGCAACGGCATTATTCTCAAATCGAAAAGGAGGCGCTCGCTATCATTTATGCTCTAAAAAAGTTCAGCATTTTTTTGTATGGTTCTAAGTTTCACCTCATCACCGACCACAAGCCGCTGGTCTCTCTGTTCAGCCCATCGGCGTCGCTTCCGGATAAGGCAGCTCACCGCCTGCAACATTGGGCCTTATACTTGTCTTGTTTTCACTATGAGATTCACTATCGCCCCACGGCCCAGCACGCCAACGCTGACGTGTTGTCGCATTTGCCAATGGGCCCCGACCCAGTTTTTGATCGAGATGAACTACTCTGTTTCCACATTGATGAGGCAGAACGTCGTGCGGTCGAGGGTTTTCCACTTAGAGGTTCGCAGGTCATGTCGGCTACTGCGTGGGACCCGGTCCTGTGTCAGGTGATCGGTTTTATTCAACGGGGTTAGCCGGACAGGACCAAGGGCCGGGCATCGGATCCCCTTCACAACTACCATGCCTTGCGCCTTCGTCTGTCTGTTCGTGATGGTGTTGTTCTTCTGGCCAAGGATGGCGCATCTCCACAGGTCGTGGTGCCAGCCTCTCTTTGCAAAGATGTTCTCAAACTGTTGCATGAAGGCCATTGGGGGATTTCTCGGACTAAGTCCCTGGCCCGCAGGCACGTTTATTGGCCTGGTATTGATTCGGACATTGCCCACATGGTGGCTGCTTGTGGTCAGTGTGCTCAACAACTGGCTGCACCCCATACAATGCCCTCTCCATGGCCTGACCCGGCGCAGCCATGGGAACGGGTGCACGCTGACTTTGCTGGCCCCTTCCTCAGCACTTATTGGCTGCTGTTGATTGACGCCTTCTCAAAGTTTCCGTTTGTTATTCGATATCCGTCGCCCACCACTGCGGCGACGATGCTGGCTTTGTCCAAAATCTTTGTGCTAGAAGGTCTTCCATCCACAATTGTCACAGACAATGGCCCTCAGTTCTCTTCACAGGCCTCCCAAGAGGCCATGGATGTCTCCGCGCTGTCCGTGTCTTCCAGGAAGTGAGTGTTTTTTTTTTTTTTTTTTCAAGGGGGAAAAAGTGTTGTGACAGTGCCACGACATTTAATAGTGCCGCCACGTCAGTACGCACAAACATCAATAGAGGCACTCCGCAACGCGGCTGAGCGCGGGAGCGCCACCTAGCTACGAACGGCGCCGGCCACATGTCACGGCATGGCAGTAGAATGACCAATACGGAATTGGTAGCATGTAACCAGCTATTGTTTCCACGTTTGTATATCCACGCAATTTATTAGTGATTAAAGGTTATAACAAAAAGCTTCTACCCACAAATCAACATAGGTTTATGAAGCATCATTTATGTGAAACTCAGTTTGCCCTTTTCTCACATGATATCCAGTGGGCCATAGACAAAAGGCAACAGGCTGACTGCACATTCCTAGCTTTCTAGGAAACATTTGGCACAGTGCCCCACTACAGACTGTTGATGAAGGTCCAAGCATTAGGTTCGCAGATGTGTTGTGAGTGGTACCAAGGCTTCTTCAATAATAGAATCCAGTATGATGTCCTTGATGACAAGTATTCATCAGAAACAGGAGTATTATCGGAAGTGCCCCAGGAAAGTGTGATAAGGCCACTCTTATTCTCTACATACATAAATGATTAGACAGACAAGGTGATCAGCAATTTAGAGCTGTTTTCTGATGATGCTGTGCTGTATGGGAATGGGTCATTGCTGAATAACTAGGAGGATACAAGATGACTTAGAGAATTTCTAGTTGGTTTGATAAATGGCAGGAGTTCCACATTTACAAAAATGTAAGTTAATGTAGGAAAAACATTCCTGTAACTTTCGAATCAAGCATTAGTGAGGTACAGCTTGATGCACTCACATCCATTAAACATCTAGGCATAATGCTGCTAAGTGATATGAAGTGCAACAAGCACATCAGGTTGGTAGTATGGAAGGCAAATGCTCAACTTTATTGTATTGTGAGAATTTTGGAAAAGTGTAGCACATCCATGAAGCAGATGGCATATAGAATGCTAGTACAACCCAGTTTTTAGTACTGTTCAAGTGTTGTGCATCCCCACCAAGTCAGATTAAAGGAAGACATTGAAGCAATTGAGAGACATGCTGCAAGATTTGTTACTAGTAGCTTAACTCAACGTGTAAATATTATATGATGTACTTCATAAATTCAATTTAGAATCCCTGGAGGTGAGCTGATGCTCTTTCCACAAGGCAGTATTGTGTGAATTTAGGGAACCAGCATTTGAGGCTGATTGCAGAATGATTCTACTGCCACAAATCTACATTTTGCATAAGGACCATGAAGATAGGATGTGAGTATTTATAGTGGCTTGATGAGTTTGAATGTATATGTAGATGTAGATATGACAATGTCAGCCAATAATATTCAAATGGAAGCTACATCCTATAAAGAAATTCTTCTTTCCTCCTCCCTATTCCCACATCCAACAATGTGACAAGTTATCATAACACCCCAATCAAGTGAAGAGGGGGAAAGGAGAAATGTTATTATATTTCAGTGCAAGTGGAATTATTGAAATAGTAAGTTAAATATAGTAGCTGCAAAATTGGTGCATATAATACCATGATGAGATCATAAAGCCATAAGAACTGTCAATCCTTTACATGTACTCTGTAATAAAATTTTAAATTAAAATTAGGCTCATGTAAAAGTATCGCAGGTTTCATTCAGTGACCAATCAACAGAAAAATAATTTCCATTTGCATAAAGCATCCTTAACTTTTGTAGAAAAGGTATGCAATATTCTGCAGGTTCCATTTTTATAAGCATTCTGAAGAACTGAAAAATTTGAGAGATAACCCACAGATTTGGAGATCTCAGTTGAAAAGCTTTCTTTGTAGTACACTACTTTTATTCTCTACACAAATTCCTCATGGTACATTAGATTCATTCATATATACTATTGCAAGAGTTTTGTTTTCTGGTGTTTGTTTTTTTTTAATTTTTGTCAGCTTTTCTGAATCATTAAGAAGTTTATTTCACGATTGGAAGTCTCTGGCTCACTTGTTTTCTTAGAGGACAAGAAAAATAAATAAGTAAATAAACTTTATGGAAAATGAATACCCTTTATGTCATAGTGTAGCATGTCTACAATAATATGAGGAGGTTAGCAGAAGAAAGCGCCAACCCTAGTTTAGTATGGATTAGTTTGATCATGGTATACTGTGTTTTTGAATGTAATACATCTTAGTAACACAAAGTTCCACTTGAACTACTAGCAACAATTGTTTACTATACAGGGTGGTCCATTGATAGTGACCAGGCCAAATATCTCACAAAATAAGCATCAAATGAAAAAACTACAAAGAACAAAACTTGTCTAGCTTGAAGGGGGAAACCAGATGGCACTATGGTTGGCCCACTAGATGGCGCTGCAATAGGTCGAACGGATATCAACTGCATTTTTTAAAATAGGAACCCCCATTTTTTATTACATATTCATGTAGTACATAAAGAAATATGAATGTTTTTTCGTTTTGTAATAGATGGCGCTGTAATAGTCACAAACATATAAGTACGTGGTATCACGTAACATTCTGCCAGTGCAGATGGTATTTGCTTCGTGATACATTACCCGTGTTAACATGGACCATTTACCAATTGCAGAAAAGGTTGATAACATGTTGATGTATGGCTATTGTGATCAAAATGTCCAACGGGCGTGTGCTATGTATACTGCTTGGTATCCTTGACGACATCATCCAAGTGTTCAGACCATTCACCGGATAGTTATTTTATTTAAAGCAACAGGAAGTGTTCAGCCACATGTGAAACATCAATCATGACCTGCAACAAGTGACGATGCCCAAGTAGGTGTTTTAGCTGCTGTCGTGGCTAATCCGCACATCAGTAGCAGACAAATTGCACAAGAATCGGGAATCTCAAAAACATGGTTGTTGAGAATGCTACATCAACATCGCTTGCACCCATACCATATTTCTATGCACCAGGAATTGCATGGTGATGACTTTGAACATCATGTACAGTTCTGCCACTGGGCACAAGAGAAATTACAGGATGATGACAGACTTTTTGCATGTGTTCTATTTAGCAGCGAAGTGTCATTCACCAACAGCGGTAACATAAACCAGCATAATATGCACTATTGGGCAACAGAAAATCCACGATGGCTGCGACAAGTGGAACATCAGCGACCTTGGCAGGTTATGGTATGGCATTATGGGAGCAGGATAATTGGCCCCCATTTTATCGAGGGCAATCTAAATGGTACAATGTATAGTGATTTCCTATGTAATTTTGTACCAATGTTACAACAAGATGTTTCACTGCATGGCAGAATGGTGATGTACTTCCAACATGATGGATGTCTGGCACATAGCTCACCTGCAGTTGAAGCGGTATTGAATAGCATATTTCATGACAGGTGGATTGGTCATCAAAGCACCATACCATGGCCCGCACATTCACCGGATACAGTGGATATGACATCCCTGGATCTCTTTCTGTGGAGAAAGTTGAAGGAGATTTGCTATCATGGTCCACCAACAACACCTGAAAACATGCATCAGCGCATTGTCAATGCATGTGCGAACATTACGGAAGGCAAACTACTTGCTGTTGAGAGGAATGTCATTACATGTATTGCCAAATGCATTGAGGTTAACAGACATCATTTTGAGCATTTATTGCATTAAAGTGGAATTTACAGGTAATCATGCTGTAACAGCATGCATTCTCAGAAATGATAAGTTCACAAAGGTACATGTATCGCACTGGAATAATCGAAATAAAACGTTCAAATGTACCTACATTCTGTATTTTAATTTAAAAAGCCTACCTGTTACCAACTGTTCATATAAAATTGTGAGCCATATGTTTGTGACTATCTCTGCACCATCTATCACAAAGCAAAAATAGTGGTCCAACTAAAACATTCATATTTCTTTATGTACTACACGAATGTGTAATAAAAAATGGGGATTCCTGTTTTTAAAAATGCAGTTGATATCTGTTTGACCTATGGCAGTGCCATCTAGTGAGCCAACCATAGCACCACCTGGTTTCCCCCTTCAAGCTAGACAAGATTCATTCTTTGTAATTTTTTCGTTTGACGCTTGTTTCGTGAGATATTTGGCCCGGTCATGATCAATGGACCACCCTGTACACATTATTTTGTCTTATTGTATTTATATCCATCACTCTGAATTTGACCAACATATAACATAGGATCATTCAAAATTGCACTAACATGTGACAGCAGTTTCTTCCACTGGCATCTTCATTTGACATGATCACAGCCATTTCAGTCAGTGAGGTAGCACACTGGGTATCACACTGGGCTTGTATTTGGGAGAATAGAGGTTCAGGTATCGGTATGGTCATCTAAATTTTTTTTTCAGAGTTTTCCTTAGCTGCTTAAGGTAAATGCCAGAATGGTTCTTTTGAAAAGATTATGATCAATTTTCTTCCATACACGTCCCCTCAATTTAAGCTTGTGTTATGACATAATAACTTCATTGTCAACAGAATGTTATACCTTAATCTTATTCCTCTTTCCTCTAGTTTTCTGTGGTTTTGGTGTATTTGAATCTGATGGTCAGTGGCTTTTGCTGTGACCAAAAATAAACTTTTTCTGTTATTTCTGGCCATCGGACTTATATTTCACTATTTCAGTTATTGCATTTTCAGAGTAATATTTACTTTTATGTGTGGCTTCATGTTCCAGTGAACTATGTGTCAAATTACAAATCCAAGTGTCAGGCATTCAATCTTCAGTTGGTCCCACAATCTTTTTCTGTCATATATTGCTTCTTTCACCTCTACCAACAATTATTTAACGTGACAAGTGTCAAGCTGAATAATACTTTGGAGTTGCCATTAAACTGTAAATCTTCCAATGACTGTCCACATAAATCATCTCAAAGGCTGAAAGAAAGCAAGGGCATACCATCTTGAACAGATCATGCCTAAAAAAGCATGTTCAAACCAGCTTTTTGGTTGATGACAGCCTTACTTTAATTATTTATTATGGTATATGTTTTAAAAAGATTCACAGCTATTGGTATAGCTATCATACATTGTATTCAGAAATCATTTTACTTATAGTTTTCAGTATACTCATAATGGCACTTTTTTATGTAGGTGTTTCCAAAAGAAACAGTTCTGCAACCTTTTGGAGAGGCAACACTGAAGCTAACTGTTTACCCTTGTATTTGTGACCAGGATACCAGATTTACACCTCTGCGAGCTGTGTTAGCTGGTTTTATACAAATTAGTGAAGAAGACAGGTAAAGTAACTAAAAGATAAAAATGTTCCTAGACTTATGTTTTAGTAATGAAAACAGATAACTGTGATAATATATGAACCTTTTCCATAAAACTTTTCATGTGATTATATTTTCTGTACAACATGTATGTCCTTAAGGAACCGAATGGTTGATGCGCATTTAGTTTTAAAAATAGGAAGGTACTTCGTATCACAAT
This sequence comes from Schistocerca piceifrons, assembly GCF_021461385.2. NCBI lineage: Eukaryota > Metazoa > Arthropoda > Insecta > Orthoptera > Acrididae > Schistocerca > Schistocerca piceifrons. The sequence continues at coordinate 137,969,625 of NC_060140.1, forward strand.
CATCACTCCCGTGACATTTTAAATGTAATTACATATGACTTTCTTTAGATAGTTTCTTTTTTATCTTGACACAATTTTTTTATCCTCAGTATAATTATCACACCCAGTAACATTATTGGTGACAAACAGCTGTTACAAAAAGTGGTACTGAACTGCACACAACACAATGGTCACAAGACAGTGACATCTGGTGGACCGGCACTTGTTTATTTTAATTATTTATTTATCCGTCTGTACAAAATAAAGATTTTGTGGATGTTGTCCAAAAGTACATGTAAATTTATGGGAAACAATTTGTGCAAAAGGAACATACAAAATTTTACATTAAGTACTAGAAAGAACAATACTTACAAAATAGTACAAAAAATTTACAAAAAATAATACTTCATCATACAAGACACAGTAATACAACTTTTTACATATGTATACTAACAGTATTGTAACTGCATAGTCTGTTTGCCTTAAGGCTTTACTTTTGTCTTTCCTAAACAGGAAGCCCTTATATACACTACAATAATTCAGTAAAGATTTTACCACACTCAGCAGCTGTCCATCAGATTTACGAAATTAACAGAAACTTTAGGGGATGTTTTCAGTTTTTCCTTAATATAAACATTATCAGAATTATTTATTGGCCTAATTGTCATTTATCGAGTAAAAACATTGTTCAAGTAGATATTCTTTAAATTCTACTTTAAATCTGTTTTCATATTCTAACTTTTTGGTGTTGGCCGACAGTATGTTGTAGAGTTTTGTGCCAATATGTCTCACATGCCTTTGTGTGTGTGTTATTTTTGTTCACTGAGTATGGAGTGCTATGCTATAACGAGTATTGTAGTTATGCAAGTCAGCATTTGTCAGATATTGTTAGAACTTTAAACTTGTTGAATAAGGGTTTGCATTGTGTCTGTTGATGGCAAATGGTGGAACCCAAAAATATTATTCTGTATGCTGCAAGAGACTGAAAATAACCTAAATATTGTGTCTACAATCCTGGAACTCTTTGCAGTACAGACATTTGCAATAATTCTAAGAGCAAAACAGGCTGCACAAGTTTCAATACATGGTCATTAAAATTAATATTTTCAGCTACATGAATCCACAGCAATTTTGTTGATGTTAGTCTGTCTATGGCCTTTCACCCAACAACACATCAAAATTTACATTTTGACATATTTTCCCAAACTGCTTATAATTTGTTTTATTTGCATTTAATGTCAACTGGTGTAGGTATGATTCAAACCACTTTTCCCTGTCCCATGACTACCTAATGCTGCCAGTTTTTCTAAAAGAATGCCATGATTGGCACTGTCAAATGCTTTGGAGAGATCTAAATTTTTTTCTATTCGCTGTTGTCTTTCTCTAGATTTTTGATTGTTTGTTCAGTGTAGCACATTAGAGCTGTTTCTGCATTTTTACCTGCCTGTAAGCTATGCTGATTTCTATTTAGACAGTTATGGTCATTTTGATATTTGTTGATTCTGTGCTTGATTAATTTTTCTATTATTTTGGAAAATGCTGGAAAGAGGGATATTGTTTGATAGTTTTCTACCTTAAGCTTGTCACCACTTTTGAATAATGGCTTCACTTTTGAGATTTCCATCCTTTCTGGAAATACTCCTTCACTGAATGATAAGTTGGTTATGTATGCCAAGGGCCTTGCAATTTGTGCAGCTGTCATTGTTATGATATAAACAGGCACCTCCTCTACTCCTGCTAACATTTTAGGTTTCGAGCTATTTACTACTTTGAACACTTCATGTTTAACTGTTGGATCTATCCTCATACTACAAGCAGCTTTTGGAAATTCAGGTTTTTCTTGTTTTGCACATTTCGAGCTTAATAAACTGTTGGATTTATGATATAATTGTTAATATAATCTGGCAAATCTTGTTTTTTAATATTGATATTTTCTGTGTTTTTTAGAATGATATCCTGGTCTTCACATCTCTTTCCTGTTTCAGTCTTCACAATACCCCGTATGGCTTTTGTTTTGTTATCAGACTGTCTTATTAAGTTGTCATTACTCATAAATTTTGCTTTGTCAATTACTTTTCGATAGACCCTCTTGTAATTCTTAACATTTTCTATGAACTTTGGACCTTTAGAAGTCTTAAACTTTGTATTTAGTAGCTTTAGAGTTTCACAAGAAGTTTTGACGCCAACTGTGATCCAATAAATGATCTACCATCATGTACAATCCTGCTGTGTAAATTTACATTATTTGCTGATGATACCACAATTTTTATGAGCAGTAGAACAGGCAAAAATATTGAGGAACTCATTATTCACATACTCTCAGATGTGGTTAATTGGTTCAAGTTGAATGGTCTCTCATTAAATTCCAGTAAGACCAGCTTTATTCAATTCTGTACAAAAACAGAAAAAAGAGAGAGGGATAAGTGTGACATGTGGTAATCAACCAATAGAAAGAATGGAAACAACAAAATTTCTTGGAGCGCACGTTGACAATAAAGTGAACTGATCTTCACATATTATTGATCTCTGTAAGAGGCTTAGCCCTGCTACCGATGCTTTACAGGTTGTCACTACATGTATTGAACCTAACACTGCAAAAGTGGCATACTATGGCTATTTTCATTCTCTCATTGTGTACAGAATTATTCTTTTGGGGCAACCAGCCATTAGCAAGGAAAGTGTTCATTGCACAGAAGCGAGCTTTAAGAATTATATGTGGATTGCACCCAAGAGACTCGTGTAGAAATAGTTTTCATAAACTTAAAATATACACAACTACATGCCAATATATCTTTTCTCTCATGTGTTTTGTTTGTAAAAATATAGAGATATTTCAACCAAACAGTAATTATCATGAACATAACACACGGAGGGAGAATGACATACACAGCGAGCTCAGAAATTTGAGCTTGGCTCAAAAGGGTGTCCACCACACTGGAGCAAGACTCTTCAATGCTCTTCCTCCTGAAATAAAGACAGAGATTCATAACAAGAGTAAGTTTAAGAAAGCACTAAAAATACTTCTGCTAGAAAAAGCTTTTTACAGTCTAGATGAATTTTTAACTAAATAAATTGTGATATTTCAATATTATATAATACAACTTGACATAATCCCACCAAGAATGTTATTTAACCTGAGTTCTGTATCTGTGTGTGCTCTGTATCTGTTTTCTGTAGCCGGCCGCGGTGGTCTAGCGGTTCTAGGCGCTCAGTCCGGAACCGCGGGACTGCTACGGTCGCAGGTTCGAATCCTGCCTCGGGCATGGATGTGTGTGATGTCCTTAGGTTAGTTAGGTTTAAGTAGTTCTAAGTTCTAGGGGACTGATGATCACAGATGTTAAGTCCCATAGTGCTCAGAGCCATTTGTTTTCTGTAGTGTTTAATGATTCTAAGAAAATATGTATTTTCTTTTTCTGTATTGCTGCCCAAAGAATTTACTGTATCAATTTTTATATAGTTTTGTACTCAAATTTCTGTATATGCTATAAGATTATCAGATTGTATTTGTAAACAACTGACTCATTCCACGTCCTTGTGTATCCAACACAGTTGGACCTATGGAACACGAAATAAACCAAATCAAATCTAATCAAGAACTTGGGTTTGTATTGTGATGTGATGTGAATCTTGACAGCTTCTTTGGGAAGCACATTTTAAAATATCCCATGAAAATTGAAGAAACAGTGTTATATGCACCATTTGTATTTGTTAGGGACAGCACTTCTGCCCAGGACTCACTAGTTAGGATATTTGTAAATTCTACACAGTTTTCAGTTAAAAATTTTCCTTTATTCATGAAGTACACTTTTTTTCCTTGCAGTGGCATCCCAAATCAGTATCTGTTACTTCTACTTCTGTGGATCATACATTTGAAAATATATTACCTATAAGATTGTTTGTATTATATGTTATACTTGTGGGTTTGTGTATGTGTGGAAACGTATTGAAACTATGTAATAGATTTAGGAATTGATTTTTTAGACTACTTTCATTTATAAGATTCATGCTGAAAACCTCACAAACAACTACAGTGGCTCTTTCAATAAAAAGAATGTAAAGCAGTGTTTTTAATTGATTAATGAATATGTCTGTATCCCCAGCAGGCAGTGTGTTTACTGTTATGACTGTAACGTTTCCCCATATTTCATACAACTGTATAGCTACTGCTTCAAAATGATTTTCCACACTCAATGATCCAGCTTCACACCTTCTTTTGTACCTGATACTTGATGTAGTAAAGATACATACACCTCCATTTTTTGACATTTTTTCTAGAATAATGACTTGCCAACTTAGTCATTCATACAAGGCAAATACTGATCTTCATTTATCAATCATCTCTGAAGCTGCAGTAGCATATCATACTTATCCTAATAATCACATATTAGTACATTTCAACTCCCAGATAAATTTTGCTATAGTTTATTTCAGTTTTTGCTTCATCTGAATAAATTCCCAACAATTTGTTTCAAGCCTTCTGGTTGTGTCTACAATACAGTCCAATTTAGCTCTATCATTTGCATTGCATAATGTCCAAGATCTAATACAGATTTTCTTTAATCTTGCAGATTCTGTCCTGATATTTGTGAGAGACAAATGGGCTACAACATGAGCCCTATAAAGATGAACATTGAAGCAGACATTGAAATCCCATATCTGTGTGTTGAAACTCCTGAAGATGATTGTAACTTCAAAATGTATGCAACTGATATTATGAGTAAATTTAACAAATCACACAAAGAGGAGAAAGTGATAAGAGTTAAAAACTATAACAATGCAGAAGCAACAGCAGTTTTCAGTACATATGAGCCATTCACCTTGTGTAAAATCACTACAACTGATGGTACAGTTTCAAATAGAAGACCATATGATGCTGTGGTACTTAATAAAAATGTAACGGCTGAGGTAAATGATTTTATAATGTTACACAATAACTGTGACATTTGTCAATTTGTCAAAGGTTTCATTATCTTGAACCACTGTTTATAAACAAGTAATGAAGAATATTTGTCTCAGGACAGATAGCATTCAGAGGATGTACCACCACTTTATTACGTACTATTATATACAGTCATATCACCAACTATTTTACATTTCATATCAACACCTCTACCATGGATAAAGACACAGATATTACTAAGTCGGCTGCAATGTCTTTGGAGCAGATACCTCCTCGTGATGTTCTCGGTTATCGGACATTCATGGTAACCATGTCTCAAATGCGTGGTGTTGGTGAAACACCGACTATTTTTTTTATTGATTAACCATTGTGTGTTAGAGCCCATAGGTCTTGTAAACTGTCTCACGATGATAATATCTGTGTCTTTACCCGCGGTAGAGGTGTTGATATGAAATGTAAAATAGTTGGCGATATGACTGTATATAATAGTATGTAATAAAGTGGTGGTACATCCTCTTAACGCTAGACATAGAGCCCTATCATTTATTTTAATAAAGCACGTGACAGCAACATTCCAGTTACTCATATCTTGCTATATCTCGTGAGTTTTCGCCCCTTGTAGTTAGGCTGCCTGCCTGTTTGGCCGCCTGCCAGCCGCGCCCAGCTGCCATCACACTGACTACAGCTCCTCAGTGTGACGGCGGGATAAGCACACTGCCGCAGTCGAAATTATTCTAAGTCCATGACCTTGGGTGACGTGTCGTCTATAAATAGCGTGTTTCCAGTAGCTGATGCACAGTCGGCAGCATGCCTCATCGTAGTACACATCATGTCTTCCGATGGAAGCCTACTATTTACAAATCTATTTGTCAGGCTGATATAGGTCCTTGGTACACATATTTGTTTGTCCTCCCAGTATCAAGTCTAATACTGTTTTATGTACAGTGCATCATTGCTCCAGATGTTAAATTCTTGATATTACATTTAATTCTACCTTGTTCTGTCAATTCTGAACATGGAAATGGGCATTGTTGATCAAACAACAAATGTCACTACAATAGAATATGGAACCAACATCTTAAGATTATTGGATTACACAAAATTTAATAGTCTCCAGTAATAATGTTCTTACTACAATATTCTATTGATATTGTGTTGGACCCTGTGTCAGGAGCTTATTATATATACATTTTTTTAATATATGTAGTTCCATCCTATGTCTGGAGTGTGGGACTTCAGCCAGTCAATTTCCAGTAATAAAATACCAACAGCTGTTATTTTGGTTTTATTTGTTAGGCGACCAGTTTTGACATTACATTATGCCATCTTCAGGCCTTTATACATCATGTAACCCTCATGTTGGAAACCAATGCAGCACTGTCAACTGGCATCATGAAGATTTTTTTTCCACGGGCATGTGTGCTCCTTGGAAAGTTGCTGACAACTGTCCAAGGAGTGCACAAGCCCATGAGAAAAAAACCTTCATGGTACCAGTCAACAGTGCTGCATTGATTTCTAACATGAGGTTTATTCGATATTTGCAGGCCTGAAGGTGGCATAATGTAATGTCAAAACTGGTTGTCTAACAAACAAAACCAAAATAATGGCTGTTGATTTTTAATGCTGGATTTTTAAACACAGTCACTACAGTACTCTAGTCAGAGACACTGCACATGAGTGCCAAGTACCTGCATCTGTTGGCTACCCATATTTTAATGGAAGTAGATTCCCATATTTACAGATGTTTGTTCTTATTTACAGTGCCTCAATTAACTGACAATTCTGACAAGTATTCTGTATACAGAAGAGATGAAAGCAGTGACAGTCACTATCAGATAGTGAAGTTTATCATAGCAATACTATGAGCAACAGAACAGTAAGAAAATGGTTTACAGAATTTGAAATGGCTGTATTAATGTACTTTACTTTTTCGTGTCAGGAAACCAATTGTAGTCCTTCAGCCAGTACTGGGTGCTGTATGGGGCTTCTTTCTTTTCCAGCCACAAATCGCCAAGGTTGCATCTGTAGGGACAGTTTGGACATGCCAAGAGTTGTTCTATGTGTTGTGCAGAACCACAGTCACACTTGTTGTCATCCACTTCCCTGTCACCCCAAGTGATCATATTTTTTTTCACTGATGCCACCCCTTTTACTTGTATTATGCAGTTCAGGATCCTCCATGTTTTTCACTTTATTGTGGAGCTGTCAGGCTGTATTAATGTTGATGATGAAGTGCTAAGTAGCCAACCACTTGTAATTACTAAAGATTTGGTGCATACAGTAGCTACAGAAGTTCAAAAGAACAGATACTTCATGAGTTTGTCTTTATTTAATGAGTTTTCTCAGATTTCAAGAAGGGTTCTTTACTGAATTCTCACAGAACACTTAAATTACAAAAAGTAGTGTTCACAATGGATATTGAAAATGCTGACTGAGTTGTAGAAAACAAATCAAGTAGCAATTGCTTCCAATTTTCTTGATAAGTGCAGTGATTTAGGTGATGAACTTTTAAGCTGAACTGCCACTGGAAATGAAATGTGGGTACTTCTTTTACACCAGAAATGAAATGACAATCTATGGAATGAAGGCATTTAATGTCAACTTGACAGTGCAGTTCAAACAATCAATTTTAGTCTGAAAATCATGTGCACTATGTTTCTGGATAGGGAAGGAGTGTTGCTAATGGAACCATTTTGCACACTGTCACATAATTTTGTGACATGGTGTGAGACCTTCCTCAAAAAAAATCCAAAACAAGAGTCGTGACTTGCTTAGAAAAGGGATTTCTTGGCTACAACTGAACAAACACAAAATATCATCACATCACATGTCTCGGTCAGCTTTCACGTGGCCTGGTCTAAGACCCATGAAATACTACTTTGTTCTACACAATGAGATTTTCACTCTGCAGCGGAGTGTGCGCTGATATGAAACTTCCTGGCAGATTAAAACTGTGTGCCCGACCGAGACTCGAACTCCGCTGCAGAGTGAAAATCTCATTCTGGAAACATCCCCCAGGCTGTGGCTAAGCCATGTCTCCGCAATATCCTTTCTTTCAGGAGTGCTAGTTCTGCAAGGTTCGCAGGAGAGCTTCTGTAAAGTTTGGAAGGTAGGAGACGAGGTACTGGCAGAGGTAAAGCTGTGAGTGCCGGGCGTGAGTCGTGCTTCGGTAGCTCAGTTGGTAGAGCACTTGCCCGCGAAAGGCAAAGGTCCCGAGTTCGAGTCTTGGTCGGGCACACAGTTTTAATCTGCCAGGAAGTTTCATATCAGCGCACACTCCGCTGCAGAGTGAAAATCTCATTCTGGAAACATCCCCCAGGCTGTGGCTAAGCCATGTCTCCGCAATATCCTTTCTTTCAGGAGTGCTAGTTCTGCAAGGTTCGCAGGAGAGCTTCTGTAAAGTTTGGAAGGTAGGAGACGAGGTACTGGCAGAGGTAAAGCTGTGAGTGCCGGGCGTGAGTCGTGCTTCGGTAGCTCAGTTGGTAGAGCACTTGCCCGCGAAAGGCAAAGGTCCCGAGTTCGAGTCTCGGTCGGGCACACAGTTTTAATTTGTTCTACACAGTTCTTCAACAGCAGTTGGCAAAGCAGACAGATTTTCACAAGAATAGGTTTAAAAAATTTTCTGTCCTAATTATCGTAATAATGGTACCAAATATGTTGGAAAGTAAGTTAAGATGCAGCACACAGTTTTGTGCAATAATAAAAATATCAAGATAGTACTACATTAAACGACACACTTCATAAATTCATTCTTCTTCCTTTTCTTCTTCCTCTTCCCTCCTCACCCTCTGCCTCTTCCTGTTATTATAGTTTCTTTCTTGTCTCAGACGTTATGTCTGGTTAAAAATGGAAGGTGACGCGGACCTTGATCAAGTGTGACTTCCTTTTAACTGTACGGTATATGTTACATTGCATTTAGGAACTTTTGGGTAATTGAACAAGTGTCAATAATTACAGATTTCTTTATCAAAAAACAAAGATGATGTGACCCACCAAACGAAAGTGCCAGCAGGTCAAAAGACACACAAACAAACACAAACATACACAGAAAATTCAAGCCCTCACAACAAACCACCACCCCACCAGGAAAGAGGGAAGGAGAGGGAAAGACGAAAGGATGTGGGCCCCAAGGGAGAGGGCAAGGAGCCACTCCAATCCCGGGAGTGGAAAGACCCACCCTAGGGGGAAAACAGGACGGGTACACACTCGGGGACACACACACACACACACACATCCACCCACACATACACAGACATATTGTCTGCTTGTGTCTGTGTAGTTCAAGAATCTATTCTTTAATTTTTATTTTAGACAATAATAAATTATACAAAGAAACAAGAAAATGTGTACAAAAGCAGTGTAAAAAACACAATCAAAATTGATGAGTGTGGTTTAATGGTAATATACTGTTTGTGTGAGAAATTTCGATTTATTCTCTGAACATTCATTCAAAATAGTAACTAGGCAGTGCAATTTTAAACAGTCATTAAACAGTGCAACAAAATATGTAATTAAACTTCATATTTTAATGACACATTTTTGTTTTTTCAGAAAGAAAGTTTTTTAATCCTCTTCAATTAACTTGACATCCAGGTTACTCCTTCCAGCAATCACACTCTTCATCCTCAAATTGCTCTTCTACATTGTTCTCCAAATCACTTCCCTCTAGAAGCTGAACATAAAATTCCCATCTTTCATCTTCACTATCACTAATGTGTTGTTTCAGAAGGTTGACAAATTCCTTCTTCTGTTTTGATGTTATGCAGTACATCAAACTGACAACATTCTGGTCAAGTATATGATCAATTGCTACACTTCTTTATAGAAAGATCCTATAGCTTTTTGAGAATAGCAAAGGTTCCTAAAGTTTAAAATATTCCAGTCTGTTCCTAGTATTCAAACATCCTCTATTTTCTGATAAATATTATGGTATTTTTAAGGAGTTAATATTTCAACCTGTTTCTATGACTCTTTTCCACTCTATCAAAAAGGCCGTCTGCAGGCGAGTATGAATGAGCATGCATTGGAATTTTTATTTCTTTTTCTAGGCAACCTTCAGAAAAAATCTGCTTTTATTGTATTCTTCATGTCTACATGTACTTGTGTGCAATGAAGATTTCCTGTACATTTGGTAATGAATATTATGATTTTCATCATGAATGTGTAACCAAATGGCAAAGTCTTATGTCTCAAATGACTTTAAAGTGCTCAATTGTGATGATGCTTTACAGCTTTTGCTTTTAAGTGGCTTTAAAATGGGATAAAGCATCCCAAAACTTATTGTAAAGTCCAAATAAATACTTTAAATGCAGAAAAAGAAGAGTAGTCAACTTCATAAAAAGTTTTCTTTTGCAATTATTTATCTTTCCATCAGCTCCACTTTTCTTTTCAGTTCACCCTTCTGCCATTTCCTGTATCTGGAAGAATAGTCCTCTACACTTTCTCTTTTTTCCATGAATGTCATATTTAACATGAGCTGCAGGCACATACAAAAGCACAATGTTAGACAACAAACCTGTTGTATATTATGTTGTGTTGGCTACAGCACTAAGTAAAATACAATGGAAACATTGTTGCAAACTTTCAAAATGCTTCCTGTCTTGGTGTCATAGATTTTATTAGAACTTAGGCACTAGTCAGACTAACAGTCAGGAACAATGGGACCTATCTCAATTTCAATCAGATTTCCTGCTGGACATACTGTGTTATGAAATGAATGGCAAACTTTGCACTTGATTTAAATGGTAAAAAATTGCATTTTGACTGAAAAGACACCTTAGCTTGATGCAGCCCACCTTCTAGAGTAGAAATCTGCTTCAAACTAATTTATAATGTTTCAAAATCTCATTCCCCATTTATAACATTAGTTGGATAACCCCTCTTCTTTATAACACCTGAGTATTTTTCTCTGATAACATTGTCAAGAGCTTTCTGAATTTCTTTGTCATACTCTTCATGTTTTTCGATTACTGTTTTATTTGGGCTTGACAGACTGAACTGCAGGCAGGCCACAAGACCAAACATGGGGCTTTAGGAAGTAACACACACGGTACAGTAGCAACTTTTTCCAATCATACATAGTTAAATTTATGAAACATAATTTCATTTATGAGAGCAACTTACATATTTCCAACTCATACATTATTCTCGGACACACTCTTTTCCAGCACTCTGTCCAATGACCACCCACCTCATGGCAGTCAGAAAGATTCGAGCCTCATGAAGAGGTTGATAATCCCACAGAGAGTACAGAGAACTGCAAGAAGTGTGGGTCAATGGATGTCAGCATGTGCAAGTATGCATGACAAGTCATGCTGAAGTACTTGCATTAGTGAGACGTGATCAGACCTTTTCTCAGAGAAGAAAGTATAGATGCACACAACCAATTGTGCCATGGCAGGTGTGTAAGTGAGACATGATTGGACTGTTTCTCATGGTGTGTATTATGCGTTGATGCTGTACAAGTGGTACAGTGCTATATGTCGCAAGTGGTGTCTAACATGGCAGTATCATGACTGAGATGGTGCAACAGAAGGAGGGAGTGGAGACAGAAGCTCATTGAAGTCCTGTCTGTCTCTCATTGAATCCGAGGGTGGAGACAGTGTGGGCAATGAGTGTTTGACATGGTCAACGAGTGTTTGTTGTCATTCTCATTGACCAGCATGTTAGCATCTGGTTGTGTTGAGGCAGAGTCAACCTGGAGTCCCTCAGGAGGGCTTAAGATAGGTGAGTGAGACAGTTGTAGATTTTCCATGCACTAAGATGTTGAATGTCTATTGACCACATTTGATCAGCTTGCATGGGCATGAATAAGGGGCTGCAGAGCTGCTCTTACAGAATCATCTCACAACATCATGAAGTCACAGAAGGCAAAGTCTTGTGTACAAAAACTTGTGGGTCAAATAAAGTGAGGGTGGTAGAACATGCATGTTCTGGATGTGTTGCTGAACATGATGCAATAGTGTAGGTAAGTTCATCTGATTTCTGTAATCTGTAGGGTGCAAAAACTCTGCATGTGAGACCAGCAGCACACTGTAAACCACATCTGCCAGCAATGTCTGTAGATTGTTCTTGTACATTGAGCAAATGCCAAGTAGGACCCACATGAGCACCTCAGTTCAGGAACAGCTGTGCCACATCAGGGCCACCTCCAAATCCTGTGCCATCACTCTGCAGATGCTGTACAATAGTCTGTGTGTGAGTGCTACCGCAGAGGCAGCACAGAGTTTTTAATGGGGTATGCAGCCCTGATCAGTAATAAACTGTTTCAGTGTGCTGAATTGGGTGATTCAAATCTTGAAAAATACACAAGCAGTAGCCTCAGCTGTGATGTCTTGGATAGGTACAGATTTGGCCCATCATGACAACCTGTCACTCATGGATAGGAGGTAATAAAATCCTGCTGACTCAAGCAGAAGTCTGACAATGTCAAGGTGAACCTACCAAAATGGAGTCTTCAGGATGGGGAAGCTTTTGAGGTAAGGCTGTGCATGACATCCTTTCGTGCTCCACTAGCAACCAAGACAGCTTTGTCCCCAGTGACAACAGTTTCACTTAACATGGCACATACAATCTGTCAATCACTAAGCAAACTATTGGTTTGATGTTGGGTTGGCTTAGGTTACATAACTGCTCAAATATTTCACAGCATCAGCAGTCATGGCCTGTTCTATGAAATGTTGCAGAGCAGTGTTGATTGAGACATGGTAAGTGACTGACATTCATTTTGAGCATTTGTGTTCCAGTTGTTAGGAGGTCTGTGGTGCTTGGATTGTTCATCTGCTCATTCACCATATGGTCATAATTGAATTGGAGAGAAAATGTATTGATTCTAGACAGATTTCTGCAATGATATTGTCTGCACTGTAGATATGATGTACGTTGGTGGTGTACTGTGCTGTAAGATCTAGATGTCTGAATTGGTGTCGACGGGCATCCTGAGATGGGTTCTTGACGGTATTCGCCAGTAGTTTACGATCTGTGTACATGGTCACTTGACAGTTCTTGATAAACTTGCAGAAGTATTTGACTGCCATGTATATTGCAAGGAGGTCTTGATTGAAGGCTGACCAGCTACATTGTGAGGGAGATAGTTTCTTCAAGAAGAACTGAAGTGGTTGGGGTGCCCCATCTACCACCTGATCAGTCACTGCCTCTACCACAATGTCGCTCACATCAGTCATGAGGTTTATATGTACTTCAGAGTGAGGGTGTGTCAAAGTAACAAATTGTACTAAAAAGTTCTTCACCTGGTGGAATTCATCTGTCATCTCCACAGTCTATTCAACTTCATTTTCCCATGTTTATCTTTGCCAGGCAAGGCATTGTAATGGATCATATTATTTTTTTCTTTTTTTCTTTGTTCTTTTCTTTTTATAAATGGAAAGACAAACATGGATTAATGAATTGCTTTTGTGCCAGAGATAATGTTTTTATATAAAAAAGAGAAGAGATACACTCTTCAATTAATTAATTTCTGTATCTGTGTATTTCAATAGTATATTAAAAAGTATTATAAAAGTTATTAGGAAGGTAAGTTTAGTCATATATATATATATTTTTTTTTTTGGATTAATCACATCTGTCTGTTCATCATTTCACCTGCGTCGAGAATCCTGCATCAGGAGGTTTGAAGCAGACAAGAGGAATTTGTGTGAGCAGCAGAGAGGCAATTCAGCATTATTGTTATCAGCTCTATGCACAATAGAGCTAATGAGAAGAAGTACACAACTTTAAATAATGAATATTAATCTTAAATATATTAATATTGAAGGTCTGTTGATATTAGTACCAGTTAAAGTTCACTCAGTATATGTGTACCTTCCAATGAATTCTAATTATTCTTTCCAATTAGGTTTGGTAATTATTCAAGCAGCAATTATTAATCAGTTTCCATTATATTATTTGTCCCCCTACACATTCTGCCACTATTCAATGGCAATCATTTAAAGGATGGCACCGAGCCGAATATGAGCAGACCTTTCAATTGTCCAGATAAAAAAAATTTTGAGATAAATGATCCATTTTATTGTTCAAGAAAGAAATGAGACATTTGTTGTATTTGTTACATGTCCGTGAGATTGGGAATAAGAAAAATGTTGAAGGAGCAAATTAAAATTAAATTCTGCCTCAAACTAGATGCACTGAGAATGCTGGTTTCATAGGTAAAGGTAGGAAGCTGCTATGCTCTATACTTATATGGCCATGCTTGGCACCATTTCTCTGGGGGTAGATGACGTCTTATCCTTCCAATTAATATCCTTTATGGAAAGTGCACTTTGAAGGAAAAGACAAATATTTGTATAAAGTCATCACTGAAGTATGAAATAAGTCATTGAATTCTATAAGAATGTGTCAGATATCAGTCAGGTTCATTAATAAATACACAGATAAATCAACTTTAGTTGAAAAGTACCGGTACAGACAATTTTTTTTTTTTTTTTTTATTTTTATAATTCTGTCAAACACTATTCACAATGGAGTCAAAGAAAATTGCCATTGTGGAACACACATTACAAAATGGAATATGCCAAGATGTCGGAAATCCAAGCTTGGCAACAGTTGAAGGTAATGCACCAACTCGTGAACTGATTGATGGCTACCAAAACAACAAGGGTGGCCTCCCACTACCAAAAAATGATGACACTGGTAATATAACTAATCATGATGTCACTTTTATGACGCTCAATGACACAATTCTTCAGTTCTCACCAGGAAACATTTTTTCAAATAATGAAACTGAAGCATGCGACCGCGAAAATACCTTTCCTTATTTGGTCATGACATCGCAAATGCAAGAATAGGAAACAGTTTGTAAAAGCATTTTAAATACTAGTGACACCCACAAAACAACAGGAATTTCAGCAGACTGTAACATAGCAACTTAAGGGTTTAGGACAACACTTTACACGCCAAAAACAGGAATTTAATGATTTCAAGAATAGTATTGGTGAACAGTTGAGTAAGGTGAGCAAAACTATATGCACTGAATTATTGGTCAAACTATCTGGGAAGTTGACAGAGCTAGGTAAACAACTAAAACAAGAAATAATTAATGACATGTTCTGCAGTATAAATGCTTTAACGAAAAAGTGTCATCCATAGATGATAAACAGGAACAACTTGCAAGTTAGTTACAAAACCTTAGTGAAGCATATTCTCAATATTAGGAGACACAATCCCAAGTGAATGCGTTGGTAAAAAAATGTGACAAATGCAGTCAGCAAGCTGCAAGACATATGCAAAAATTACCTACAGAAATGCAAAAGTTAAGTCTAAAAGTAGACCAATTAAGTGCAGAGTCAAAATTTGTCAAAAAACAGAGAGATAAGATATTTGCAGAGTAGAGGAAATAAATGAAAAAGTTGAAGCTGGGTGTTGGATAAACAGTAGCAATGCCAATATTGTATTAGTTACTGAAAGGTGGTTGAAACCAGACATAAATAGCAGCGAAATTTTGAACTCAGGTTGGACAATTTTTAGGAAGGATAGGACTGATGCTATGGGAGGTGGTGTGTTGATTGCAGTTAAAACCTGTTTAAATGCAGTTGAGATCGATACTTGGTCAGACTATGAAATAATCTGGACAAAGCTGTCAATCAGACAAGGATTGACCATTGTATTAGGACGTTTTTCTAGACCACCAGCATCCACAACAAACATCACAGACCATTTCAGGAAAAGTCTTGAGTACATAGGAAATAAATATCCAAATTATCCATTAGTTACAGGTGGAGGCTTTAAACTGGCATCCACTGACTGGGAAAATTACATGTTTATCACAGGGGACAGAAGCAAAGTTATTCTAGGAGCACTCTCAACATACGACCTTGCCCATTGGTCAGGAAACCAACTGAAGATAGGAAAATATTAGATATCTTGGTGACAAATATACCTGTTCTTTTTGAGGAAGTTAATCTAGAAAAAAAAAAAAAAAAAAAAAAAAAAAAAAAAAAAAAAAAAAAAAAAAAAAGAAAGCATAGAGTTTTCTTGTTCGGGAAAGCAAATAAAAGTGTCATTAATGACATTAATGAATATCTTCATATTCAGCTCCAAGCATTCACCTCAGGACACAAAGATATTTAGCCCCTTTGGTCAGAATTTAAAGGTATTGTCCACCATGTGCTAGAGAAGTATGTGACTAGCAAAAATATAGAGGAGGGAAAGGATCCACCTTTGTGCAACAAACATATAAGGAAGTTGCTGAGAAAGCAGAGAATTTTGCACATTCTTTTCAAACATAGTCACTGTCATGCTGACAAACAGAAATTATGCGACATGAAAGCAGCTGTCAAAAGGTCAATGAGAGATTCTTTTAAAAAATTTGAAAGCAGTATTTTACCTGCTGATTCCAAAAATAACCCCAAAAAATTTTGGTCATACATAAAATCTATGAATGCTACAAATAACGGGACAAGTTAGTGTGTGTGTTTGTTTTTCGATGTAGTTTCGTCTTTATAATTTTTACATAATTACGTCATATCTGCCACATTGGATTCATGGTTTATGGTCATTTCCGCCATATTTGTGACGTCATGTGTCAAAGCATATGGGTGGGATCAGATGCTTCCGTATTTCTGACCTTTCTAGACTCTGAGGGGCTAATCTGCAGAAACCAGCACGGTTTTAGGAAACAGCAGTCATGCGAGACACAGTGGACCCTCTTTGAGCATGATATACAACAGGCTCTAGATACCAGCTTCCAGGTTGATGCCATATTTCTTGACTTTTGAAAGGCATTTGACTCAGTTCCACACTGTCACTTGTTTTGAAAAGTGCATGCTTATGGTCTATCCAATGACATATGTGGTTGGATAGAAAGGTTTCTAACAGGCAGAGATCAGTATGTCATCCTGAATGGGGTGACTTCAACAGAAACAAGTATAACATCAGATGTGCCTCAGGGCAGTGTAAAAGGTCCGCTGATTTTTACCATTTACATAAACAATCTGGTTGATGGTATCAACAGCTGCATTAGACTGTTTGTTGAGGATGCTCTAGTCTACAGGAGAGTAGTATCACACAAAAGTTGTGAACAAATCAATGAGGATGTGCAGAAAATAAATGTGTGGTGTAATGACTGGCAGTTATCTCTCAATATTAGTAAGTGTAACCTACAGCATATAACAAGGCAAAAATCCCCATTAATGTAAGAGTACAAAATAAATGCCCAGTCTTTGGAAGCGGTAACACCCATCAAATATCTGGGTGTGACTATTCGAAATGATCTCAAATGGAATGATCAGATTACACAAGTAACGGGCAAGACAAGCTCTAGATTGTGGTTTATTGGTAGAATCCTGAAGCGATGCAGTCCTTCAACAAAGGAAATTGCTTACAATATGTTAGTTTGCCCAGTCTAAGAGTATTGTTCATTTGGATGGGACCCTTACCAGTTGAGTCTGATTCAAGAGATTGAGATGGTTCAAAGAAGAGCAGCAAGATTCATGACGTACAATTAGCCATCACGAGAGCATTACAAATCTCATAGAAAGTTTGAAGTGGGACATGCTAAACAGATGGGGCTGCTCACTAAATTCCGATATTCGATCTTTGGCGAGGATGTAGAGCATATATTATTACCACCAACTTTCAAATTGTGCAATGATCACCATTCAAAGACAAGGGAAATCAGATCTCTTACTGAGGTGTTCAGACAGTCATTTTCCCTCGCGTGATCTGCGAGTGAAATAGAGAGGGGGAAATATGACTTTGGCATGAATTGTGCCCTCCACCATACAATGCTTGGTGGCTAGCAAAGTATATAGGTCGATATAGTTAGGTAGGTAGATAAGGGCAGCACCCTTGCTGAAAAGGTTGTGTCAGAGTGCAAAATTTATGTAGATACTGTAGAAGAAGCTCTAAATGAGAAAGAAAGTCAGCTTCTAGCTAAAGTAAATTCAGGTTTAAAGGAGGCAGAGGAAAGGTTATGAGGCAGTATTGCTAAAACTACTGACATTTCAAAACGACATTTGGTGGAAAACAAACCCATGCTTTTAGAGAAGTTAGATACTTTCACCGGTTACCCTCAATACATGGGTCGTCCATCAAAGGAAAATACTGTAGGTTGAAGAATGCACCAACACTTGAGGGCAGCTGTAACAGTCAAGCAAGCACAGTTGCCACGTTGCCATGTTGACAGTGTGGCGTGCTTGTCAACATTACTTGCAGATGAGGGATTACTAAGGCAATGACAATGTCTGATATTTACCTCTGAAGGGAAAGGAACACACCCCATGGTCTTTATCAGAGCATTTCAAAATGTCTTACCTCATACCTGGACCAAAGCCCAGAAAATTAGACTTGTTGTTGGATACACACAGGGTGTTGTTCCACTATGGGCTATGGACATGACGGAACACTGCCACTACTATGAACAGTTTGAGAGAGAATTTCTGGATAAATACTGCTCTCAAGCCATACAAGAGTGCCTCAGACATGAAGTATTCAAGGTAGCTCCATTCAGTAGCAAATATGGAAGCTTAAGGGGCTATTTTGAAAAATATTTGAGTAAAACCAGATACTGGACGGATCCAGTATTTCATGTAGACATGCTGAAATTTTAAAGAGCCGTCTTCCTGCCCACATTTGGGAAAAACTCATTACCATTCCAGAACACTAACCTAACCTAACCTAACCTAACCAACACCAAATACTTTCTATCTATACTGGACTCAATAGAATTGATATATGAAGAGAGTCCAGTACAACCCTATCCTGTTAATATGTAGATAGAGCCACAAAGATTTGAAGTCCAACAAACAAACAACGGATCCGTAGTATAATATTGATGGCAACTTTACCTCACACACCTATTGTAAAGGTGAAGGTAATCACAACAGCAATCTAGAAAGCCATAAATTCAAACATGGATTTAATAGAAATGAGCAAAAATTTAACAAAAACAACTACAATGGGTAAGTAGTGATGGGCAGCCTGTACAATATTTACAGACACAGGCTACCAGCAATAATCAGACAACCAAATAAATCACAGACAGTGGAATTCAGCCAGCAAAGTAATGCATGTAAGCCGAATAATGTGCAAAGGCAAAGAGAATTACAGCTGAGGGCCTCACAGGATACTAATTGGCATAATCAAACACCAACAGTCCATATAGTGGAAGTTGCACCTAACTCAGAGACTGAAGCCATCAAAAGACTGGAAAACTTGAACCAGTCACAGTAGGACCCCATTTTGTTACCTTGGAAGGGTGTAGGAGCACGAGCTTGATCGACACTTGCATTATCAGATATGATCAAGGTAGTGTTTTAAAAAATGATCTTCATCAAAATAATGAGGATATGCAGAAAGACTTGACAGAGCACAAGGCTCAAGCTACTATTAAAGCCAACATATTTGACCTTGATGTACCCATTGTGCTTGACACAGGTGCTATGACTCATTTGATGACACAGGGATTTTTTCAAGAACTGAAGAAACATGGGCATATACCCACCCTGCCAGTGCAAAATTGTCAGGTACAAACTGCCATTGATCAGAAATCGAAAGGAGTCCCATACAATTAGGACAGTTTTCTGTATGATGCAATTTTTTGATAGTAAAGAAATTAATAGTTGATTGTTTAATCGATATGGATACATCTAGTACATACTAAGTACAAATGATGTAGGAAAGGACCAGTGTCACTTCACCAATTATTTTTAATAGACCTAATCAGGGAAAGTACTAACAGATGTAAAACTGAAGCTACTCATGACACTGAAATTCAATTGGTAAATCCCATAATTATGTTTTCCAACACATACAATAATGAACAGCCAGCAGCAGAAGAAGTAAATGCCGACACAATAAGATCAAAGGTAAGCGAATAAAAGTGCTAGTCTCAAGAATAGCAAGCGGAACTTAGGGAACTGATACTTGCTTATATACATGTATTTGAAAAAAGACCAGGTGTCATTAAGGTTTTTGTGTACAAAATGGAAGTATATCCTCATGAAACCTTTTGTTCTACCTGATACCATATACCATGGACAAAGAGGGAAGCAGTAAGAAAAGAGATTAACAGAATGCTTGAATGGTGCATAATACAACCATGATTTTCCCATTATTGTAGTCCTTTTCCGGCTGTGAATAACCCAGATAGCAAGGTGTGCTTGGTCCTTGTCCACGTAACATTAATAAGATAATTGTACCAGTCCAAATACATACAGACAATTTAGAGGAACAGCTTATGAAATTCCATAATGCTAAATTTCTTACTATAATCAACATCCGGTCTTTGTACTGGCAAATAAAAGTACATGAAGAAAGTTGAAAATAAGCCCACATTCTTATATAGGGGCAGGAGCTTTGAATTTCAGGTATTGCTGTTTGGATTGAATATAAGTGCAGGTCTATTTGTCTCTGCACTGGACAGAGTGCTAGGGCCCGAACTTTTGAGTAAGGTAATAGTATATGTGGACGATCTTTTAGTCACTACACCCACTTGGGTAGAACATTTAAGATTAATTGAACAAGTATTGAGCCATTTTTCTGAATATGGAATGACAGTAAATCTCAAGAAATCTAATTTCGGACAAGAAAAGGTAAATTTTTAGGACACATAATCTCTTCGGAAGGCATACTGCCAGATACTAAAAAACTTGATGCCATTAGGAAATGCCCTATCCCTCAAAACAAGAAACAATTAAAGGCATACTTTGGCCTAGTGACATTTTTCAGGAAATTCATTCCTAACCAACTTAATGAACAGTGATGCTCTACTCAATGTTCCCCGGAAAACAGACCGTGGGTATGGGACAAGCAATGTCAAACCAATTTTGAAAACATCAAGTGAGCCCTATTAAATGCTAATATTTTATCTCAACCAGACATGAAGAAATATTTTTGTTTATGCACCATTTATGGGCCTTCTCATGGGCTGGGTGCATGCCTTTTTCAAATGGTAGAAGAAGAGGGAAATCTCATCCCTAAAGTCGCACCTTATCCAATGCTGAGTGTCCATATTTAGTCACAGAATTAGAGGATTTGGCTGTAATTTCGTTCTTTAAAAGGTTTGAATATTTCCTTTGGGCTAAACACTCAAAAGTGTACTGTGACCATCAGCCCCTATCATTTTTGTTAACTTGTAAATGCTACACCAATGGATAGCCAGGTGGTGTATGTATCTTCAAGAATTCAATTTTTGAAATAGTATACATAAAATGAAATCAAAACATAATATCTGATGCAGTCTCTCAACTACCACAAGCTTTAGAGGAATTCAGCGATCTTTTAGAGTGGGAAGATGAGATAAGAGCTATGTTGATGGAGGACAAAACACTCTGACCATACTGTGTCCACATGTGCAAACATATGGAGCAATTACAGCAGAAAGACACACACTGGAGTAAGGTAAGAGCAAAACTTGCACATAACAGTGATGAAAAGTTAAAAATGTTTTTCACTATTCACAAAGGTGTTCTGTTCCATAGGAAACCTCCCGAACCAGAGAAATGGTACATGTGTTTGCCATAGGAATATGTGGATGATTTTTATCTTATATATACACAATACATGGGGCCATTATGGCACTGCAAAATGCACTGATAAGATAACTAAATGTTGTTATTTCCCCAACCTTAGTCGAAGAGTACTCATACAAGGGGTTGAAACCTAACTATTGAGAGTATCAATTACTCATGAAAGCTTCTATGACCTGATTTACTTTGAAATTTTTATACACGTTTGCTACTTATATAAACACTATTTTACGCTCATTGTACACGACATGTACACGACATATAGAATTGATGATACAACTCTGTATACCTCAGCATATGAAATGGTTATCCTTTACACAATGAACATAACAAGTAAATGTTGAGGTGCACTTTAAACACTGAATAAGTATTTGATACTGTTGGTATCATCAGTGCAGTCATGGACTGTGCAGCTGATCCCAGTGGAGGTTCGAGTCCTCCCTCGGTCATGGATGTGTGTGTTTGTCCTTAGGATAATTTAGGTTAAGTAGTGTGTAAGCTTAGGGACTGATGACCTTAGCAGTTAAGTCCCATAAGATTTCACACACATTTGAACTTTTTTTTTTTTTTTTGGTATCATCAGGTTTGTGTTGTTTTCATAAACAAAAAGCTATTTTGTTCTTGGGATCACAGTTAAGTCTAATAACGAGACGTGAATGAACACATAAATGCCTTTCTGTGAAATTTCCTCAACCCTGTAGTGTGTAGATCATTCCTGGAGAATGGTAGAGAGGTGAGGCAACACGTAGCTATTTAAGCGCATAGAATCTATTGTAGTGACTATTATTTACTTCTTTAATTCTTTGAAACTGATAAATATGCTCCGACAAGAAGTCACTGTGAATTGGAATAAAATGTATGTCAACTTATGCCATAAAGGAAAAACGAATCTATTATTGTATGAATGTTATGTAAAGAATGTTAAACCAAATGAGAGTAAAAAATGTTCTTGGATAAGTTTTTTTTTTTTTTTTTTTTTTTTTGTATAGTGTGTGGAAAGGATACTACAGAAATTTTGTGTAATGCAATGGTATGAAAGATGGTCAAAAACATATGAAACCTGCCTGCAAAGTGTTTAAGTGTGCATGTGAGATATGTGGGTGTGTGCATGATGAACTAAAAATGACAATACCTCATGTAGCAGGAATTTCTTGTGCTCGACAACATCATAAAAACATGAATTATCTGTGCTCGACAATGTTGTAAAAGTGGCAAGAAACTTATCTTGTCAGCGGATATTGGATGTGCAGTTGGGGTTCCCACTAAATAAGTTCAAGTGACGAGTTGAAATAGATTCCTCATGCTGCCGATATGGAAACCAGTTGTCACTGCATCAAAGATTTCACAAACGATCACACCACTGAACACGAGCTTCACAAATTTGTGCAGTGAAGACTATATGAATGCACGACACGGGCACTCTGACTTTGTATTAAACATGTGAAAGTGAGCAGGGACAGTAATGGATGTTGAGCTGCGTGTGCATGCTTCGCAAGCTAAACACTGGGCAGATACTGAATGACAATAATGGGACTATGCACTTAAGCAATCACTTTGTTATGAAGGAAAACTTATGTATTATGTTTTAAGGGAGCTAACATGCCAATACAAATTGATAGCCATATAGGATAACTCCAATGGCCGAAAAATAAAGGCTATTATCATACCAGCCAGGGTTATCAACCTATAAAAATAGAAATAAGGTCAGACACTGTGCACCTCCGTATGACATCAGTGCATAGTGGGGGGTAATTGTAATGTATCATATTATTATTATTATTATTATTATTCCTATTATTATTATCTTTTCTTTTCTCCCTCGTTCTTAGGGAAACATTCCACATGGGAAAAATATATCTAAAAACAAAGATGATGTGACTTACCAAATGAAAGTGCTGGCAGGTCAACAGACACACAAACAAACACAAACATACACACAAAATTCAAGCTTTCGCAACAAACTGTTGCTTCATCAGGAAAGAGGGAAGGAGAGGGAAAGACGAAAGGATGTGGGTTTTAAGGGAGACGGTAAGGAGTCATTCCAATCCCGGGAGTGGAAAGACTTACCTTAGGGGGAAAAAAGGATGGGTATACACTCGCACACACACACATATCCATCCACACATATACAGACACAAGCAGACATATTTAAAGACAAAGAGTTTGGGCAGAGATGTCAGTCGAGGCAGAAGTGCAGAGGCAAAGATGTTGAATGACAGGTGAGGTATGAGTGGCGGCAACTTGAAATTAGCGGAGATTGAGGCCTGGTGGATAACGGGAAGAGAGGATATATTGAAGAGCAAGTTCCCATCTCCGGAGTTCGGATAGCTTGGTGTTAGTGGGAAGTATCCAGATAACCCGGACGGTGTAACACTGTGCCAAGATGTGCTTGCCGTACACCAAGGCATGTTTAGCCACAGGGTGATCCTCATTACCAAACAAACACTGTCTGCCTGTGTCCATTCATGCGAATGGACAGTTTGTTGCTGGTCATTCCCACATAGAATGCGTCACAGTGTAGGCAGTCACATATATTTTTCCTACGTGGAAGGGAAAAATATATCTAAAAACAAAGATGTTGTGACTGCTTGTGTCTGTCTGCTTGTGTCTGTCTGCTTGTGTCTGTATATGTGTGGATGGATATGTGTGTGTGTGCGAGTGTATACCCGTCCTTTTTCCCCCCTAAGGTAAGTCTTTCCGCTCCTGGGATTGGAATGACTCCTTACCCTCTCCCTTAAAACTCACATCCTTTCATCTATCCCTCTCCTTCCCTCTTTCCTGACGAGGCAACAGTTTGTTGCGAAAGCTTGAATTTTGTGTGTATGTTTGTGTTTGTTTGTGTGTCTATCGACGTGCCAGCGCTTTCATTTGGTAAGTCACATCATCTTTGTTTTTTGATATATTTTTCCCACGTGGAATGTTTCCCTCTATTAATATATATATAAAAAAACATAGTGGGAAACATTCCTGTAGTAACACAATTCACATTTCCATCGCACTTTGCATAGTGTAGACCAGGAACCGTCTGCTAGGCATGCCCAATGTGAACTGCCTGAGTTGTTGTTGTTGTTCTGCTGGCAGAGGGTGCGGCTGAAATCTCGCATGCCCTCTGGTGGACGGGACTTTACCTGCGGCAACTACTGTCTGTGAAGCACCGTGCTGATGTGCACCTCCCGTGATCTTTCTAGTGGCTACTGCACTCCTCCTCCTTCGGGAGGTGAAGCCACGGTGATACACTACATTGGAAGGTGGAGCGTCGTGCAGTAGCAATGACCTCCACATCCATGGGAAGGCTGGAGTCGACCACCACCGAAGGCTGGGACAGAACGGGCGACAAGCCGTAGAACTCCGGATCCCGGGCCACCTCAGGAGGGACAAGACCCAGTGGCGGGGATGATGGGGAAGGGATGACCACAGGTGAACCAGCCTCCTGAGTAACCAGGCCTGCGAGAGGGGCTGGCTCTCGCCGGGGCACCTCTAATGATGGCGATGCTGGTGCTGGAGCTGCTGGAGGCCACCAAGGCTGAGAACCATCGCAGTATGGCGGAGTCACAGGTGGGAGGGGCGGTAGCATTCCCTGAGAAAACAACACGGGTGCCGGCAATGGGGAAGCCAGGCCCGAGGGGTCAGAGGGTGGGTGCCCATACGTGGATGTAGCTGATTTTGGTGACGACGTACCTCCCAGTCCCCCACCTGCAAGGTATAGAGCCAGTGGCCATTGCGGCACAGGACCACCGCCGGTATCCAACGTGGATTGCAACCAAACCCACATGCCCAGACCGACATACCCGGTGGAAAGCCGGGTACCCCATTTTGCAAAGACTGGCAAGGACCAGGCCAGAGGAGAAGCAGCAGAGTCCTAGGTTGGCGCCTGAGGAGGAGCTCTGTGGGGCTGCGTTCTCCCATTGGTGTGGCTCGGTATGCCATCAGGAAAAACGTCAACGCCTCCTCTGCAGGAAATTTGTGCACATACTTTTTCATCTGCATCTTAAATGTGAGCACCATGCGCTCGGCTTCCTCATACAATTGTTGATGAAAGGGGGCAGAGCAAACGTGCCGAATACCACAGCGCCTACAAAAATCCTGGAAGGTCTGCAAAATAAACTGAGGTCCATTTTCTGATACCAGGGTGACTGGCAGACCTTCCACAGAAAAGATTTTTGCGAGTACCTGGATTGCTATTTCTGAAATGGTTGAGGAGCAGTGAACTGCATATGGGAATCGGGAATAAGCATCAATGACAATGAGCCAAAAGCCATTGAGAAACGGGCCCGCAAAACCTATGTGAACACATTCCCATCGCAGGCGGCCATGAAGAGAACGCTGACCTGGGAGACACCTGTTGGCTCACACACTGGGAACAGGCGGCCACCAAGTGCTCAATTTCTCTGTCAATACCGGGCCAGTACACATGTCTGTGAGCCAAGGTTTTAGTACGGGAAACACCCCAGTGCCCCTCATGTAATAACGTGAGGACCTCCCTTCGCAAACTTGCAGGAACAACCACATGAGAAGCTGTATCATCTGTAGCCAGAAGGAGAACTCCTTCCAAGACTGAGAGGCGGTCTCATAGAACAAAATAATTACAACGAGGGTCCAAGGCCCGGCCTGGAGGTCGGAATGACAACCCCTGCTGAATGAGGCAACCTTCTTGCCAGAGAACCAGGTCAGCTGCCGTTTCCCTGGCAACTCTAGAACTAGAGATCAGGAAGCCACCAACCACTTGGCGGGACACTACATCCAAATGAAAACACATAATCTCCTCCCGATCGAACTTAGGATCCGGGCCCACCGGAAGACGGGAAAGAGCATTGGCGTTGGCATGCTGTCCGGTAGGGAGAAAATGAATGTCATAATGGTACTTAGAGAGAAACAAGGCCCAGTGCTGCAGTCTGTGGGCCACCCTATCTGGAACCTGAGAGGTGGAGCCAAATAACGATATTAATGGCTTATGGTCAGTGATTAACTGAAACTTCGCGCCATACAAGAAAGGGTGAAACTTGGTAACAGCATAGACAATGGCCAAAGCCTCTTTTTCCACCTGAGAGTAATGGGTCTGCGCAGGACTAAGAATTTTAGACACAAATGCCAGTGGCTGCTCGGAGCCATCCACGTTGCGATGGGCCAGGACCGCCCCCACCCCATACGGTGAAGCATCTGTAGCCAGGACCAACGGCTTATTGGGGTCAAAAGTAGCAAAACAAGGCACTGACATGAGGAGGCCCTTCAATGAGGTGAATGCTCACTCACATGCAGGCGACCAATCAAAAGGAACACCCTTGTACAGAAGGCAGTACAGGGGAAAGGGCTATGGTGGAAGCCCTGGGAATGAACCGGTGGTAATAGGCAATCTTGTCTAAAAAAGCTTGTAACTCCTTCAGCAAAGCGGGTGGTGGAAGGTCAATGATACCTTGGACCAAACTTCCTAGCAGCTGGACACCATGCTGAGAGATGGTGTAGCCCACATACTCAATAGACGGTTGGAAGAAGTTCGACTTACGCAGGCTGCAACGCAGGCCCACGGACCTGAATTTGAGAAAGAGGGTTCGAAGGTTGTGCAATTGTTCCTTCGTGCTGCACCCTGTGACAATTATGTCGTCCAGGTAATTAATACAATGAGGGATTGTTGATGTGACGTGCTCAAGATAACGCTGAAATATCGCCGGGGCACTGGATATTCCGAAGGCCAACCACTGGTATTGATAAAGGCCAAACGGGGTGTTGACGACCAGCTGTTTGGAGTCCTCATCAAGTGGTATCTGATGATAAGCCTCCAAAAGATCGATTTTCGAAAAATATTGGCCTCCCGCCATGATGGAGAACAATTCATCAGATCGAGGCAAGGGATAGGTGTCCACCACCAATTGGGAATTAATGGTGGCCTTGAAATCGCCACAAAGAGGGTTTCCTGACAATAACAAGGGGTGAAGCCCACTCACTAGAAGAAATGGAAAGAATGACCCCGAGGGCTGTCAGCTGGTCTAGCTCCGGTTTTACCTGAGGGCGGAGAGCCAAGGGGATCTGCCTCGCGCGTAGAAAACGCGGGTGAGCCAATGCCTTCAACGTTAAGTGAGCTTCAAAGCCTGAAACATGCCCCAGGCCCTCCTCAAAGATATCCTTAAAGTCAGAGATCAAAGATTCCAATGATTGATAGGGAACGTCTTCAGAGACCAACTGTATGGTGTCTACTATAGAAAAAACGAAAGCTTGAAAGGCATCCAATCCAAAAAGGTTAGCGGAGCTCGCATCACTGACAACAATAAAAGTAAGAGGCCGAGTGACTGATTTGTAAATAACGTCGGTAGTGAATTGACCCAGTAGGGGAATGAACTGTTTACCATAACCGCGTAGACGCCGGTAAACTGGCGCCAACGGGGGCAACCCCAGGTCGGAGTAAGTTTGTGCATTCAACAAGGAAACTGCCACACGTGTATCTACTTGCAGTTGTAATCGGCACAACCGAACCAACACCTCAATAAAGAGTTTGTGTGCCGATGTGTCGGGAGCCTGGCCCGATGAAACTTCCTGAATGTCAATGTCCATGTCCTCTGTACCTGCCTCCTTCGATTCTTTTGAGGCTGGGTGGAAAACTTTAGCAACGTGTCCCTTTTTATTACATTTGCGACAAATGGCCCAACACTGGGGGCACTCTGACCAATCGTGATGTATATAGCACGATGCACAGGACGGTAACAGGGGCCGGCAGCCGGAACTCTGTTTACACACCGTGCGGGAGCAGCCATAACGGCCGGATTGTACCGCTCACACGTTGTCCATCCCGGATGCAGTGGATGTGGCCACGCTACCCTGAACCGCCGCAAAGTCACACCACGCTTCCAACTGTTGACCTGTGGCGTGAGAGACTTCATACAATTGAGCAATGGACAGGAATTCCTCAAGGGAAGGGTCTTCCAACTACAGGGCCCATTGCTGGACTTCCCTATCAGGGGCCGAACGAACAATGACATCGCGCACCATCACGTGGGCATACGACTCCCGTGACTGCTCCATGACAAAATGACACTCGTGACTAAGACCGTGCAGGGTAGCAGCCCACACCTGCTAAGACTGATGGGGCTGTTTCTTGCATTGATAGAACTCGACCCTAGCCATCACAACATGCATGTGGTGGCGATAATATGAAGACAGCAATTAACACAATGTGTCAAAAGACAAGGACGAGGGTTCCTGCAATGGTGCTAGCTGCCGCAAAATGTGATACAGTGAGGGAGATATCCAAGACAAGAAAAGAGCATGACATACCTCCGCATTGGCAACAAGAAAAGCCTGGAAATACTGCCGAAGGCGATGTTCATATGCATGCCAATCCTCCGCCATCTCATCATACAGGGGAAAGGGAGGACGGAACGGCGCTGGAGCAGACTGCATGGAGAGCAATGCCGGAAGCACTTGTTTCATGGTTGCCATGAGCTCTGTCTGCTGCTCAGCCAAAACCCACACTAAATCCTCCATGCCATGGATAAGCTGCGAAACCAGAACAATGACGCAGCATGCAAAAGAATGACCCTACTCATCGCCAATTGTGTAGTAACACGATTCATGTTTCCGTCGCACTTCACATAGTGTGGACCGGGAACTGTCTGCTAGGCATGCCCAATGTGAACTGACTGGGCACGGCCCGTGCTGCCTGAGTTGTTGTTGTTGTTCCGCCGGCAGAGGGCATGGCCGAAATCTCGTGTGCCCTCTCGTGGACGGGACTTTACTTGCGGCATCTACTGTCCGTGACGCGCCATCCTGATGTGTGCCACCCGCGATCTTTCTGGTGGCTACTGCAATTCCATGTGGGAAACATACATATAAAAAACAAAGATGCTGTAACTTACCAAACGAGAAAACACTGGTAGATAGACACAATAAAAAACACACAAACACACACACAAATTTCAAGCTTTCGCAACCCAAGGTTGATTCATCAGGAAATAGTTTGCCTTTACAAATGTCTGCTTGTGTCTGTGTATGTGCGGATGGATATGTGTGTGTGTGTGTGAGTGTATATCCCTTTTTTCCCCCTAAGGTAAGTCTTTCCGCTCCCAGGATTGGAATGACTCCTTACCCTCTCCCTTAAAACCCACATCCTTTTGTCTTTCCCTCTCCTTCCCTCTTTCCTGATGAGGCAACAGTTTGTTGCGAAAGCTTGAATTTTGTGTGTATGTTTGTGTTTGTTTGTGTGTCTATCGACCTGCCAGCACTTTCGTTCGGTAAGTCACATCATCTTTGTTCAAAAATGCATATTCAAATCGGACATTAAAGAAGTGTTATAAACATTATTTGGGAGACGAAGTCTATCTAAAAACCATTCGTTCATCATTCTGTGATGCACTGAGAATCCTACATCAAGAGGATCAAAGTAGACAAGAAGAATTTGTGTGAGCAGAGGAGGGGATGATCCAGAACCATTATTGTAATATCTAGCTGTGTGCGCAATACCGGTAACAAGAAAAAGAAGTACAGAAAGTTAAATGCTGAATATATGTATGAATATCAAAGGTCTGTTGATATTAGTGCCAGTTAAAGTCCACTCAGGATATGTGTACCTTCCAATTACTTTCAATTATTCTTTCAAAATTTCCGTTTTAATTATTTAAGCAGCAATTTTTAATCAGTTTCCAATATATATTACATTTTATTCCCCCCTCTGCAACTGTTCATGACAAAAGCCTGTGTAAAAGATGCATGCTGGGCACTGATGTTGTTGTTGTTGTGGTCTTCAGTCCTGAGACTGGTTTGATGCAGCTCTCCATGCTACTCTATCCTGTGCAAGCTTTTTCATCTCCCAGTACCTACTGCAACCTACATCTTTCTGAATCTGCTTAGTGTATTCATCTCTTGGTCTCCCTCTACGATTTTTACCCTCCACGCTGCCCTCCAATACTAAATTGGTGATCCCTTGATGCCTCAGAACATGTCCTACCAACCGATCCCTTCTTCTGGTCAAGTTGTGCCACAAACTTCTCTTCTCCCCAATCCTATTCAATACTTCCTCATTAGTTATGTGATCTACCCATCTAATCTTCAGCATTCTTCTGTAGCACCACATTTCGAAAGCTTCTATTCTCTTCTTGTCCAAACTATTTATCGTCCATGTTTCACTTCCATACATGGCTACACTCCATACGAATACTTTCAGAAATGACTTCCTGACACTTAAATCAATACTGGATGTTAACAAATTTCTCTTCTTCAGAAACGCTTTCCTTGCCATTGCCAGCCTACATTTTATATCCTCTCTACTTCGACCATTATCAGTTATTTTGCTCCCCAAATAGCAAAACTCCTTTACTACTTTAAGTGCCTCATTTCCTAATCTAATTCCCTCAGCATCACCCGACTTAATTAGGCTACATTCCATTATCCTTGTTTTGCTTTTGTTGATGTTCATCTTATATCCTCCTTTCAAGACACTGTCCATTCCATTCAACTGCTCTTCCAAGTCCTTTGCTGTCTCTGACAGAATTACAATGTCATCGGCGAACCTCAAAGTTTTTATTTCTTCTCCATGAATTTTAATACCTACTCCGAATTTTTCTTTTGTTTCCTTTACTGCTTGCTCAATATACAGATTGAACAACATCGGGGAGAGGCTACAACCCTGTCTTACTCCCTTCCCAACCACTGCTTCCCTTTCATGTCCCTCGACTCTTATAACTGCCATCTGGTTTCTGTACAAATTGTAAATAGCCTTTCGCTCCCTGTATTTTACCCCTGCCACCTTTAGAATTTGAAAGAGAGTATTCCAGTCAACATTGTCAAAAGCTTTCTCTAAGTCTACAAATGCTAGAAACATAGGTTTGCCTTTCCTTAATCTTTCTTCTAAGATAAGTCATAAGGTCAGTATTGCCTCACGTGTTCCAGTGTTTCTACGGAATCCAAACTGATCTTCCCCGAGGTTGGCTTCTACTAGTTTTTCGATTCGTCTGTAAAGAATTCGTGTTAGTATTTTGCAGCTGTGACTTATTAAGCTGATAGTTCGGTAATTTTCACATCTGTCAACACCTGCTTTCTTTGGGATTGGAATTATTATATTCTTCTTGAAGTCTGAGGGTATTTCGCCTGTCTCATACATCTTCCTCACCAGATGGTAGAGTTTTGTCAGGACTGGCTCTCCCACGGCCGTCAGTAGTTCCAATGGAATATTGTCTACTCCGGGGGCTTTGTTTCGACTCAGGTCTTTCAGTGTTCTGTCAAACTCTTCACGCAGTATCATATCTCCCATTTCATCTTCATCTACATCCTCTTCCATTTCCATAATATTGTCCTCTAGTACATCGCCCTTGTATAGACCCTCTATATACTCCTTCCACCTTTCTGCTTTCCCTTCTTTGCTTAGAACTGGGTTTCCATCTGAGCTCTTGATATTCATACAAGTCGTTCTCTTATCTCCAAAGGTCTCTTTAATTTTCCTGTAGGCGGTATCTATCTTACCCCTAGTGAGATAGGCCTCTACATCCTTACATTTGTCCTCTAGCCATCCCTGCTTAGCCATTTTGCACTTCCTGTCGATCTCATTTTTGAGACGTTTGTATTCCTTTTTGCCTGTTTCACTTACTGCATTTTTATACTTTCTCCTTCCATCAATTAAATTCAATATTTCTTCTGTTACCCAAGGATTTCTACTAGCCCTCGTCTTTTTACCTACTTGATCCTCTGCTGCCTTCACTACTTCATCCCTCAAAGCTACCCATTCTTCTTCTACTGTATTTATTTCCCCCATTCCTGTCAATTGCTCCCTTATGCTCTCCCTGAATCTCTGTACAACCTCTGGTTCTTTCAGTTTATCCAGGTCCCATCTCCTTAAATTCCCACCTTTTTGCAGTTTCTTCAGTTTTAATCTACAGGTCATAACCAATAGATTGTGGTCAGAGTCCACATCTGCCCCTGGAAATGTCTTACAATTTAAAACCTGGTTCCTAAATCTCTGTCTTACCATTATATAATCTATCTGATACCTTTTAGTATCTCCAGGGTTCTTCCATGTATACAACCTTCTTTCATGATTCTTAAACCAAGTGTTAGTTATGATTATGTTGTGCTGCGCGCAAAATTCTACCAGGCGGCTTCCTCTTTCATTTCTGTCCCCCAATCCATATTCACCTACTATGTTTCCTTCTCTCCCTTTTCCTACACTCAAATTCCAGTCACCCATGAGTATTAAATTTTCGTCTCCCTTCACAATCTGAATAATTTCTTTTATTTCATCATACATTTCTTCAATGTCTTCGTCATCTGCAGAGCTAGTTGGCATATAAACTTGTACTACTGTAGTAGGTGTGGGCTTCGTATCTATCTTGGCCACAATAATGCGTTCACTATGCTGTTTGTAATAGCTTACCCGCATTCCTATTTTCCTATTCATTATTAAACCTACTCCTGCATTACCCCTATTTGATTTTGTGTTTATAACCCTGTAGTCACCTGACCAGAAGTCTTGTTCCTCCTGCCACCGAACTTCACTAATTCCCACAATATCTAACTTCAACCTATCCATTTCCCTTTTTAAATTTTCTAACCTACCTGCCCGATTAAGGGATCTGACATTCCACGCTCCGATCCGTAGAACGCCAGTTTTCTTTCTCCTGATAACAACATCCTCTTGAGTAGTCCCCGCCTGGAGATCCGAATGGGGGACTATTTTACCTCCGGAATATTTTACCCAAGAGGACGCCATCATCATGTAATCATACAGTAAAGCTGCATGCCCTCGGGAAAAATTACGGCTGTAGTTTCCCCTTGCTTTCAGCCGTTCGCAGTACCGGCACGGCAAGGCCGTTTCGGTTATTGTTACAAGGCCAGATCAGTCAATCATCCAGACTGTTGCCCTTGCAACTACTGAAAAGGCTGCTGCCCCTCTTCAGGAACCACAAGTTTGTCTGGCCTCTCAACAGATGCCCCTCGATATACTGGAGTATTTCTTTCATCAAAATGTTTGTAAGATGACTTAGCTCTGACATTAACAAGCGGAGAAAATGAAACCCTCACTCGTCACCCAGTTTGTTGTGGCAAGAACATAGTACTTTATAGAGAAACACGTAAGATACCATGAAGTACTGGTTGTGTATAACTCTGAATGCACTGACTGAACAATGGTAATACAGGTTATAGGCCAAACATTTGTTTGTGGTTGCTTAAATAATACTGTTTCTTTGGCGGCTCACCAGAGCATCCCAGAGGCCAACCCAGGTGGCCTCTATAAGCGTACCTGTGAACTGTACAGACATGCAATCTCTGAAATCGTGCAGATCATGAGTGAAAGTACATCGGCTATAAACATAAATTTAACTGTATTTAACATATCTTG
This sequence comes from Schistocerca piceifrons, assembly GCF_021461385.2. Classification (NCBI taxonomy): domain Eukaryota; kingdom Metazoa; phylum Arthropoda; class Insecta; order Orthoptera; family Acrididae; genus Schistocerca; species Schistocerca piceifrons. The sequence goes on from NC_060140.1 coordinate 138,003,304, forward strand.
TATGATAAATTGTATGGTCAGTATTGTCTTACATGTATGGTGGCAGTCAACAAGTTAGTACAAGTCAACCACCACCTCTGTGAGGAACAACTTCATTGATTTACTCTCAGTATGCTCTTGTTCAGCCATGTTCTGTGTCATTTTTGTATCTGATATTAAAAATGCTCTGTTAACAAAGTGTTTACTATTTAATAGTATGGCTCTGGTACTTCTGGTTGTAGTATAGTATTGAGTATGCACACTGGTAACCCATTATTCTGCATTCCCATGCCATGTTGTTGTTCCACAATGATCATTGTTGTTTGTTGTGAAAAATGTTTTGCCATACAGTGCTTCCTCATCGTATCACACATCAGATGTCATGTGTCAACCTCTTCATTCATGTGCAGTACAGAGTGTCACCACAAATATGTTGGACACTTTTAACTATGCACTCACAGCCTCACATACCACCTTAATATCCCTGCGTTGGGTTCCGTCACCTCCCCCCCCCCCCCCCCCTCCCCCACTGATGGCAGCTATTTTCGACACTATAGACAATGAATGCTCAGCTTGAGTAAGTGGTCATCAAACAGGATCCCAGTGTCTTGAACCCACAACAAACTGCACAGCAATTAAGAATCTACCTCTCCCAATGTTGCGTCATTTTTTTGCTCTTCAGGCAGAGCCACCCCATCTACTCAGTACAGTAGTCATGGCCAATCCTACCAGGCCATTCATGTCTTCCCTGCCATCTGCGTTCACACCCACATCATCCTTGTCTACTGCACATGCCACATGCCACAATGTGTGATGTCCCAAAGTGCCCCTCCCACTACTGCTGAGATGTGAGGCACCATTCCATTTTTGCACCCCATCCTCATTCATTTGAGTGTACTGCCTTCATTGAGCACTTTACCACATAATTTATGTGTAAACTATCAGCAAAAGGTTGCCCTCTCAACTCTGGCATCACCTATATGCCTTTGTCAATCCTAACAACCTGCAGGGTACTGCCTTGTGGGTGGTTTGGATAGTCAAGCTTCCATATGACATCTAGCTGCAGCTCTTACCTTTCTCTACAGAACCATTGGAATGTAGACTCTGACATGCAGATTACATATATCAAACAAGTGGCACTGCCAGCTCATCACTTCTGCAAGAATAGATTCTGCTACCTATATTGACAGTTCTGCTGTGGATACAGCTACCCCTCCTTCTTGCTCACCCAGAGTAGGCCACGCAAGATTGTGCACATCATGAGATGGAGCAGAGCAGCCACTAACAGCAGACCAGTTGCGCTATCTGCACTCTCCACTCCCACTCTACACCTTCTACTCTCAACGGCTCCTAGCACACTGTGGCAGTGGACGTCAGAACTTCACGTACTACTGCTCACTCTACCTATTCCAAAATCAGTCATCATACAATGTTCATCTCATGTCTTTATGCCTCTACATGCTTGACAGGTTTACTTACACATGCTTCCAGATTGACATCAGCATGGATGCAAGTGTTATCCCACCAACTCTCACTCCATTGAGCATCCTGCCCACACCTGGTACCCTCCATACAGCTAATAATTCAGATATCAAAGTTCACAGTGGAGCCATGCTACAGCTTCAGCTTGCTCCAGATGAGAGTTCCCATGGAAGTTCCTTGTGGCAGATGTCGAGAGTCCTGTTCTTGGGACTGACTTCCTTAATCACTTCTGCCTCTCACTGGACATCTAGTCTGTCGTGCTGTTGCAGCATACTTCTGGCACATGCATAGCAGGTTGCTTCATTCCACTGGCTACAGCCCCCACATCTTGATGTAACAAGCTTGTCCATCTGTCATCAGAGTGTACACATCTGACAGCTCAACTTGCCAACTCCCTGATTGAGCTCTTACTCCATCATCATGACATCGATGCTCTTCATGCCAGCAACAATACACTCCATCTACTGGTAATGGATGCATCCAACAACCTGACATGTGAAATTTGCATAGTCAGTGCTCTTCCTACTTTGGTACTGCCTGCTGCAACTTTGGCTGATGAAAAAACACACTCCCAAGCCATGGATTTGACACATCAGTGACCCTTCATGTATGAGCATTGTGTGTTATGTTCCCACCCCCTCTTCTCAGCTCATGGCTATTTCAAATGGTGCCTGTCATAGGTTAATGACCACAGAATACCCTCCTGTCCATTAGAAGGCAAGGCAGCTGACAGCTAACAAACTGCACCACACTAAGGCCCCTGTGCAGCAACTGTTAGACATGGGTATAGACCACCGCTCTTCTAGTAACTGGTCTTCACCTGTCCACCTGGTCTCTAAGAGAGATGGTACCTACAGGTTGATCAGAAGCTACTGCACACTAAACATGAGCACAGTAATTAATAACTGTTCCCTTCCACACATCCGAGACTTTGCACAACAGCTGTATGGAGCACATGTGCTTAGTGTCAGACACTGCCACAAGTTTTACCATCAAACCCCTATGCAAACTGATGATGCCCTGAAAATGACCAACATTATACCACTCAGCCTACTCAAATATTATTTCACACCTTACAGACTGAAAAATGCCACCCAAACCTCGCAGTGATTTATTGATTCTCTACTTTCCCTACTGCCATTCTGCTATACATATCTGGATGACATCCTTATCTTTTCCTCTTCCAATAACAAACACAAGAAACACTTATTGCATACGTTACATGTCCTTGCAGACAATGGTCTTAAAATTAATCAAGATAAAAGTCAACTTCATCATAATGGTATCATGTTCCTTGATCATGAAGTTACTCCTGAGGGCATTCTATGCCTTCATCTCTGGGCTACCATTACCTGAAACCTACCACATCTTTGCAGGTTTATGGGCATGCTAAACATTTTCAGGCGCATGTTGAGAATTAACTCCATTACTTCTCCTCTTGAAATGGATGAGCAGGCTTACTTGCAGCAACAAGATCCAGATGTACAGAATTTGTTACAAGACTTGTCTACATTCTTTATAATGGAATTCTGACTCCTACTTGGCTCAGCTACTCCAGTGTTGTGTGACAGTTCTACTGGTCCAGTACAACCCCTAGTTCCTTCTGCCTTGTATTGCACAATCTTCAATATCATTCACAATGTGGACCATCCATGCATAAAAGCCACCATGTGCCTGCTTAGTGAGTGCTTTGTTTGGCTTGACATGAAAAGTGACTGCCATACCTGGGTGTGCACATGTATTGCCTGCCAACATAGCAAGGTTGGTCAACAGGCACTACCTTATCTTGGACATTTTGTCATCCTAAAAGGATGTTTTTGCCACATCCATTTTGACCTAGTTGATCCCCTGCCCCCATTGGAAGGTTTCAAATACATTTTCTCTATGATCAACTGGACTAGACAGATCGGCCCATACATTTCTTTACACCTGGCTGGCCCACTTTGGCAGTGCATCATCAGTCACTGCAGATCAGGGTTGACTGTTTGGATCACTCCTTTTTGCTAAGCTCTGTAATCTGTGGGGTACTGCCAAGCTTCGCACCAGTGCCTACTATCCCTAAAGTAACGGACTTATAGAACATTTGCATCGCACTCTGAAAGTGGCACTCTTGTGTCACATCAGTGGCTGCGCAGAAATGTTACTGTGCGTCCTCTTGGGCATATGTACCACCTTCAAAGAGGATTTTGAATCATCTGTAGTTGCTGCACTGTATGGTTAACCTTTGATCCTTCCTGCAGAGTATGTTGAGGGCTCTGATCCTCTTCCGCCCTCCTCCACCCTACCCACATTAGTTAAGTGCATATGCTCACACATCTCGTGCATTTGTGTGCCCCTCCCCATGCTCAAATAGCTCCACACATCTTCATTCACATCTACCTACGATTGTGTCATACTCTGTGATGAGTGCTCACACTTGCCCGCGAAAGGCAACGGTCCAGAGTTCGAATCTCGGTCCAGCACACAGTTTTAATCTGCCAGGAAGTTTCATATCAGCGCACACTCCACTGCAGAGTGAAAATCTCATTCTGGAAACATCCCCCAGGCTGTGGCTAAGCCATGTCTCCACAATATCCTTTCTTTCAGGAGCGGTAGTTCTGCAAGGTTCGCAGGAAAGCTTCTGTAAAGTTTGGAAGGTAGGAGATGAGGTACTGGCAGAAGAAAAGCTGTGAGGATGGGGCATGAGTCATGCTTGGGTAGCTCAGTTGGTAGATCACTTGCCCGCGAAAGGCAAAGGTCCAGAGTTCGAGTCTCGGTCCGGCACACAGTTTTAACCTGCCAGGAAGTTTCAGGTTTTCTGTTATTTTGAAAATAACTTGGTCTGTATACTGCAGCCATAACTTATTAAACTTTCCAGCAAGGTACAACAATAAAAATGACAGAAGCCCACACATCCATGATTTGATTTGCTTTAACAAACCACCAAACTCTCTAAGAATGTGTACAGGGAATGATTTTCAAACAAAATTAAAATCTTTTCTGATAGAAAAGTGTTTATATTCATAAACCAGTAGCATACTAGTTGTAATGTAATAAATGGACAAAATAGGCATGAGATGCAACAGTTGCAGAATATAAAATATTTTGTAAGTGCAATTACTGTTGTGCTATTATTTCTGGCATTTGAAAAAGCCATTGTGGTGACTTCATGCAAAGAAAATGTAAATAAATTAAATAACTAGATGAATTTCTTCAGTAATATTCACACCTGTTAGGCCCTGCCTTTTTCAAAGTATTTGGGTATTTTGACTGGCTCCTGTATCTTGCACACTCTTCTTCCTTGTTTATTATGTGTCTGAAATGTCATTTAGCAAAGTTAGTTGTTTTAGAAATCAATTTTATCTTATTTTTTTAACTGTAAAGTCCAATCAAGTTTCAAGGTTATCGAGTATTCTCAGGAACAGAAATGTCATCAGGCTGTGTCATAGGCACCACGTAAATGAACCTGGACTATCAAGTAATAATTCTTGTATACTGTGCACCTTTATTTGTGTGTTATTTTACTCTTTTAGTCCTACTATTTTATTCCTACAATTTAACAAAGCAGTAATTGGTATAAATTCAGAATAGATAACATTAACTTTTTTGGTCATGGTTAAGATAATGTATACAAATAAAACAATTTACAATTTTGTTAGCCAAAGTTTGGTAAAAATAAGAAAATTCTCATAAAGTCTCTTCAAAATAAAGGAGGGCAGAATCATCTTTTATTTATATAAATAGGTATAAATTACATATGGAATTCTGGAGTGTTTGTATTAAAACATTGCTCTGTCGTTCTTGTTGTCATAGAAATAAATAACACTGGCTTTGAAACAGGAGAAAATTACTTCTGCCATCAGGGAATACAATTATGTTCGTTAAATTAAGAAATAAAAACAATGACAGAAGAAGTAGTGAATGAAATTTTGTTACTAGGAGTCATACGACAATGGAGCTGCACTAAAAGCATGATAAGTGGCTTAGAAACAAATGCTGATCTGTGACACTAAAACTGCCATTCTCATCTGACAGTGGCACATAGCGATGACTGTACAATCCTAACAAGACCTTGGACTCCTCACACATAGCACAGACCCATAATGTATTTTCTCATCACTGTGGTGAAGTTAGAGGAGGTACACTTCAAGAGTCAACTGGAACTGCTTCAGAAAGGGTCTTGGCACAGAGCTAGATAGAATACCACAAAAGTGTGGAGACTATGACTTCACAGATCTCACCAAGCTAATTTCAAACAGATTAATACTGTGAGGATGCTGGATAGGGACTACCAAACCTCTACCCATACCACACCAGGAGCTTCACCAGAACAATCCATTTGCTGAAGAGGCCATACATGCAGGTGGAGAACTGTTACACTGTCTTAACCAAAATCTGAAAGACAAAGTAGAGCAAACTAGCAAACAGTCTCATCATCAAAGTGGAAAGCAGTGTAGTCTGGTAACAGTTCAGAAAAACTCAGTGGAGATCCCACAGATGCCTGCAATTATTTCACATAAGTGACTGTACACCAATTGCTGTTCAGCTGCAAAATCACAACAGACATGACTTTAGAAACCATTAAGAGGTCTCCAGCTTCCTTGCAAATACATCCACAGTGGCTGAGCTGGAGTAGGTAATATCTAACAGTAAGCAAAACAGAAAAGCTGGTATCAAGAAACTAATGGTTGAATAAAATAAATAAATAAAAATTAACTTTGAATATAAATCAATGAAATGGTTACTGGAGACAATAAAAGTTTATCTTACTACTTGCACATCCCAGAGACATGAAGGAAGGTCAGGCCAGTTGTTGTGTCAAAACCAGGGGAGGAATGAAATGAGTCAAAAAATTCCTGTCTGTGTCATTATTCCATCATTCCATTAAGTATAAGAAATAAAATGCTCCACTTATCACAAACATAATGAAAGAAAAATTTGTTCACTAGCAAGTGGGATTCTGCCCTGGAAAATCAAATATTGGCTACAACCCAAACCTGACATAGTGTGTTTAGGGTGACTTTGTGAAAAGACAGATTACTGGAGTGCTCTGGTAGCTCTGTATGACCCCATTAATCAGATGAGGCCACTTGGCAGTCATGTCAACATAAAACACTGCACAGAAATTATAGCAGAGGTGGTATATGAGATGATCCATTTCATAAGTGACCATGTCATTACAGGATAGGATATTTTTGTGACTTGATGGGAAAAGGATGTTCTTGGTAAGTGCACAGTACAGGTGAAGTGCTTGGGCCATCAACAGGAAATAGGAGTATGTGTGGTATAAAGCTTGACTGGAATATTTCATAAATTAGATTGGCACACTAACATATTATGGACTAGGATTAAATGTTAGTGCCTGTCTTCAAATGTTCTTCAGCACACTGGGCAAGACATTGCTTGTTACTGCAGATGTGCCATCACAGGTTGTTAGACTGTATGGGAGAACTTTTTTGTGTGGAATGATGACCGGTATAAAGCAGTTTTTATATGAATTGATGTTTTTGTGGAGCTATCAGAGATGTGGATGTTAACATAGAGGTAGGTGGTTTGAAATGGATAGGAAACGAGATGCTGAGCATGCAGAAGCACAATGACTAAGTATCATGGCCCTACATATGGTTATGAAAATATCTTCAACAAACGTGAACAAGGCAGGAAAGGGGTTAGAATTTAAGGTAACCAGAAAGCTAGAAAACTATGAGAAGCTGTTAGTTATTGATGGCAGAAGCTGTTTCTGTTATGTACCTTTACATTACTTTTATGTTCTCGTTATTATTTTTAGTTTTTGGACCATATTTCCTTAAACTGCCCCTCTCACGTATTTTATTTCTTATTTCAGTTAACTGTCCAGTGCAAAATTAACCAAAATTATGTTGCAGAAGCTCTTTTAGCACTTCAGGATCCTAAGAGTAAAGAACTGATTACGGCAAAAAAACAGAAAGTGGTTGAATTTGAAAGTTGCATTTCAGTGACTCAACACAAATTTCTTCATCAGGTTTGTTTATCCTTTTAAACTTGCCTGTGTTTGTCTTATTAGAAGAATCACTCCAGCAAATTAATTTGCACACATTCTATTCTATGTATTTACAGTACATACCACTAAAGATATCTGTTATCTTCCCTACCATTCATGTCTCAGAGGAGCTTCTGGATTTTGGGAAAGTTTGCCGAGGTGAAACCAAAGAGATGATTCTAACATTGACAAATAATACAGGTAATACCTACTAAAATGCAAAATATGCTCTAAATTATATAACATTATTCCAAAAGTTGAGGCAATCAAAAATTGTCCAAGTAACACTAAAAAAGAAGTTTATCTCATTGAATGGGAGTCACTTTGAAAATGTGCATAGATGTGCATACCTAGCATCTCCTTGTAATGTTCTGTGATAGTAATCCCAGGTGAAAATACGTGCACAGCTGACTGGTTGAGGTATTACTTTACTCTCATAACTGTAGAAAGCTATTTCCCTGTGGTACCAGTTGATTGATAGAGCTAAATTAGACAGACTGTACAAAAATGAGCTCTGAAGAATGATGCTGCCTTTGATAGGTTTGGATAGCTTTGGTCACAGCTACTACACTACGCTACCAGTAAAATAATGTAAAATCTGGTCAGGCTTAACTATGCTGTAAAATGACCCAATGGAAATTCCAGTATGGAACAACAACAATATGGAAATAATATATTGCTATTCACATCACAGGGGAGGCCCTGAATCACTGATAGGCACAACAAAATAGGGTGCTAGAATATTTCAGCTTTTCGACCAAGTCCTTCATTAGAAACAAAAATCTCACACATGTCTACACAACTCACATGTGGCCACTGTCTCTGGGTGCAAAGGCCCAAATGAGGCTGTGTTCGACGTGAGTAGCATTCCATTTGGAGTGGGTAGTGGGGGTAAAGAAGTGGTGGCAGATGGGGAGAAGGAGAGGGGGTATCATTTAAGGGTGGGGAAGCAGCCAGTTCTACATTTGGGAGCATGCAGGGATGTGGTGGGAGCAGGATAGCACTGTTAACATCAGAGTGTAGTGCAAGGGAGGGGTGGGAGGGTGTAGAGGGAGAGGGAGGGAATAGAGGAGAGAAGTAAAGCTGAGAAAATGACTACGTAGGTGCACTGGCAGCACAGAAGGTTTTTGTAGTACTGTGATGAGAGCAAGGAAGAGGATAGGCAGATGAACAACAAGAACTACCATGAGATGAGGCATATGTTGTAGGGAGAGTACACAGCTGCACAGTTCAGGAAGGCTAATGCTGCTGAAAAGAATCCAGATGGCACAGTCTATGAAACAGTAATGAAATTGAAGCACATTGTATTGGTGGCATGCTTAAAAGAGACTACTAGTTGTCATTAGCTATTGGACTAAGTCCTTCGTCAAATGTAGACAAAACACATACACATTCACACATGCAGAACTCACACACATATGGCCACTGTTGTCTGTGGGTGTAAAGGCCCAACTGTGACTGTGTCTGAGGTGAGCAGTGCTCTCAGCTGGGGTAAGTAGTGCAGATTCAGAAGATGCATGGGTATGTGTGAGAGGGGGGGGGATGAAGAAGCTCGTGCTGCCTGTGGGAGTGCGCAGAAACATAGTGGATGTAGGTTGTTAGTGGACTGCTAGGTACAAAATTAGGAGATTTTTGGGGAGTGGGGAGAGAGGGGGAAGGGGGGAGGGAGTAAAAGGTAGAGAAGAGGAGTACAGAAGATGAAGGACTATGTGGGTGTGTTGGCAGGATATAAGACATGTGTAGGGCTGGATTGAAGCAGGGATAGTGGTAGTTGGAGACAGGGGCTAGTGAAAGTTGAGGGAAGGGGGATTATGGGAATGAAGGATATATTGCAGGAAGAGTTCCTACATGCACAGTTCAGTAAATCTGATGTTGCTGGGAAGAATCCATATGCCACCGGCTGTGACACAGTTGTTGAAGTCAAGTATAATGAGTTGGGTGGCATGATTAGCAACTGGTTGGTCCAGTTGACACATGGTCACTGTTTGGCTGTGGCCATAAAAGCAAGCAGGTCATTTGTTACTGGACACATAGGACACTTCAGTGTGGCTGCAGCTAAATAGGTAGATTACATGATTGCTCTCACAGGAAGCTCTACCTTTGGTGGGATAGGAGATGCCTATGACAGGACTGGAGTAAGTGGTAGTGGGAAGATGTATGGGACAGGTCTTACATCTAGGTTTGTTTGCAGGCATATGAGTCACAAGGCAAGGGAGTTAGGGACAATGGGAGGAATATGGACAGCCAAGGATATTGTGAAGGTTAGTTGGGTGATAGAATACTTCTGTGGGAGGAGTAGGGATAATAGTGGCAAACATATTTCTCCTATCATGACCTGTAATTGGATATCATCTGGAGCCTTCCCATCAATGCCAGCTTATCTGAACTGTGCAACTGGGAATTCTCTCTGCAACACATGCTTCATTCCCATAAATCCCCTGGCCTCAGCCATCTCTAGTCTATGTCCTCCACCTGCCTATCACATTCCCTGCTTCCACTTGAGCCCTATGCATGCCTTCTATCCCATCAGTGCAGCTGCATAGTCCTCTCCCTTTCTCTGCTTCTCTCCTTTCCCCTCTATAATTCCCCACTCCCTTCCACCCTCCTCCATCAAATGCAGCCTCCTAATGTTGCACCTAGCAGTCCGCAATTCTGTCCTCACCATGTTCCTGCACACCCTGACAGGCACCACTAGCATCTTCCCTCACCCCTACCTTGCCATCCATTCTCCTCCGTGCCCCATGTCTGTCCTATATCCTCACTACCCATCCCTGATACAGTCACAATCAAATTTTAGCATCTTGTGATGACAGTGGCCATATGTGTGTGTCTTATGCATATGAGAATGTTGGTGTTTTGTCTATACCTGACAAAGGACTCAGTCGGTACATAAAATAATGGAAAGGCAACACCCACCTACAGTGAACCAATGCATGGAGCACAGAGACAGGTAACAGGAAACATTATTCTGGCTATCTTTTGAGTTCTTGCTATTTTTCCAGCAAAACTACTCACATTCACATGCACAACCACATAGATATCCAAATAAGCATTTCCATGGCCATGACAAGACCAATTATTGATACTCGATTCTTAAAAGCAGTTGCCAGAACAGATGTAACTGGGAATACAAAGAGAAAGTAGTGGGCAAGAGGCAGGTCTTTGAACAGATGACTCAGTGGCTACACAACAAGATGAGAGGAGTACAGAGAGTAGAGCAAAAAGAGTTTTAGGAAGGGTGGGGGGGGAGGGGGAGGAGAGGAAGATGGAGATGAAGAGGGAGAAAGGTAACAGAGAGAGAAAGGAGAGTGTTAGAAAAGGGAGGAGAAAGAGTGGGGTATGGGAGGATAAAGAGGGGGATAAGCGGCAGAGAGAGAGAGAGACAATGAGGAGAGAGATACAGAATGCCCTCAGTGGGGGAGAGGAGGGGGAATGTGGTGGGAGAAGGCAGTGCAACATCTGGACTGAAAAGTAGTGGCGTCGACAGATGGAGGGAGGGAAAAGGTTAGGTGAGGCAGTGGGACAGATTAGCAAAAGTTTAGGGCAGGGGGACTGCAAGGACTTAGGGTATTCTGGAGAGACAATTCTCATCTACATAGTTCAAAGAAACTTATGCTGGGACTGAGTATTTAAATGGCCCAGATAGTGAAGCAGCTGTTGAAATCACTTGTGTTGTAGTGTGCAGCATTTTTAGTAACTGGATGGTAAACTTTGTTGTTTGCCACAATTTGGTAGTGACCATTCATACAAGTAAACTGTTAGTTACTTGTCATGCCCACACAGAACACAGTACAGCAATTGCAGCACAGCTGATATATAACACAGCTGCTTTCACTTGTGACCTCTCTTTTAGTGGTAGGAAATTGCTATGACTGGACTGCATTAGGAGGTAGTGGGTGGGAGTATGGGACAAGTCTACTGTGTGGACCAACCACAGGGGAATGACCCATAGGGTGGATAATTGGGAGGAGCATTGGAATGAGGATGGATAAGTATATTCTGTAGGTTGTGTGGGTAGTGCAGTAGGTGATATGGACAGGTTTTTGGGTAATATATTCAATACACGGGGTATGATGAAAGGTTATCAAAACCCTGAGGGAGAATGTGGCTGAGCTTTTGAAAGGCAGGGCGATACAGGATGATCAGAGGAGTGCTTGATTGTTGGTTGGTTAATAGGTTTTCCTGGTGTTGGAGGAGGAGATGGCACAGCTTTGTTTATGAAAGAGCAGGATAGGATATTGTCTGTCAGTAAAATCTCTGGTAAGGTTATTGATATATTTCTACTGCACACACAGTGCCCGAAGGAAGGTGAGGTTATAAGGAACAGACTTTTCCACATGGAGCAGGTGCCAGCTGTCAAAGTGGCAGTACTGCTGGCAGTTGATATGCTTGATATGGATAACCTATTTAAGGAGTCATCTGAGATATGGAGATCAACATCTAGGAAGACGGTTTGATGAGTTGAGAAAGACCATATGAAGTGCGTTTGGGACAAAATGTTGAGGTTATGGAGGAAAGAGGAAAGGTTGCCCTTGCCATGAACCCAGATGATAAAAATGTCATCAATGAATCTGAATCAGACAAGAGGTTTAGGTGTTGACTGGATAGGAATGACTCCTCCAGATGGCCCATAAATAAATTGGTATAGGATGGTGCCATCTGAGCACCCATGGCTGTACCATGACTTTGTTTATAGATTTCACCTTCAAAAGTGAAATATTTATAAGTCAGGATATGGGTGGCTATGAGGAGTAGGAAGAGGTGGTCAGTTTTGTATCACAAAGATTATTCTGACTATCTTTTGAGTTAGCTATTTTTCTAGCAAAACTACTCACATTTGCATGCACAGACACATAACTGGAAGGCCATGGATGTGGGGGATGTTGGTATACAAGGTCATTGCATCTACAATGACTGGCAAGGAGTCTGGTGGTAATGGAACAGGAACTGTGGAGAGGCAGTGAAGGAAGTGAGCAGCGTTTTGATTGTACAATGGGAGATTATAGACAACAGTTTGGAGGTATTGGCCAACAAAGGCAGAGATTTGTTCTGTGGGATCATTGTACCCAGCCACAGTGGGATAGCCAGTTGTTGAATTGGGTTTGTGGAGTGTAGAGAGTTGGTAAAAGGTAGAAGTGCAGAGGCTGCTGGTGTGAGGAGGGATAGGCAGTACTGCTGGCAGTTGATATGCTTGGTATGGATAACCTATTTAAGGAGCCATCTGAGATATGGAGATCAACATCTAGGAAGATGGTTTTGGGATGTCAGGTTTTGGGATGGACCTAAGGCATTGAAAAGCTGCTTGAAGCCATATTAGACTTCTGGTATGTACTCATGGTTGTAAGGTTTGAATGCAGAGATGGCAGAAAGTTGGTGGAGACCCTCATCCACATAGGCACTACAATTCAGGACCTCTGTGGCTGAGCCTTTGTGTGCAGGAAGGATGTTAAGGTCTGGACTGTTTTTCGGGTTACGGGTGGCGGTATGTTCCATACAGGTATGGTGGACTGAGGAGGGATTTAGGAAGAAAGGTGTGACAAGGTTAGAAGTGAGGCCCTGAAAGATTTATCAGGAAAAAAAGGAAAGAAGGGAGTTCTGTCAGAAAGACAGACAACAGTGTTGAGAGCTGTGTGTTCAGAAGTGGTGCATTTCGTGGAGGGAGGAGGAAGTTTATGAGGATGTGTTAGGCAGTATATGCAGAGTATGCCAGTAGGGCATGGTCAGGGGGTGTTGGAAATGCTAATTCAGCTGGTGAAGGACAATAGTTCCTGTTACAGTGATGGCACTCAGGATGTTGTGGTGACAGAGTAATAGGCTGTCAAGTATGGTCTGAGCTTGGATTGTATGGTTATCAAGGACCAGATTGGTGAGGGTGAGGGACTGACAGAATTGGAAAAGGTGAAGGTTTTGCAATAGGATGAGTGACAGCATGAAAGTCAGTTTTAGTGCTATATACATTAGGTGGGACACCATGTGCCAGACAAGATTACAGAAAAAAATAGGGCTTTGTCTGACAGCAGCATTCTTTTCAGTGTGCCTGCCGTCCACTCATTGCCTCCTCTGTGTGACAAGCAGCAATCTGTCCAATTCAAATAGCTGCCATACAGTCATTTGTTAATGAATTAATGTTTATTGATTATATTAATATCAAAATTTACTGTAAAATTATGGAAGGGAGATTCCACACAGCATTTCAGTAAAGGTGTTTCTCATTTGGATTTTCTTTTGTAGACTGAAAGTATAGGCTTTTGCACATTGGCTTGTACTTTCCCCTTTTTCTCACAACTTTATTAGTTGATATCCCACCATATTAGATGGTAATGATTATGTTGCTAATTCACATGTGGTGCAGCAGATGTCTCATCTGCTTAAGAAATCCTCACTTAACTGTAGCTCTTCTTGGATCTGTGCCATATTTACAGAAATGAGTATACAGTTAGAACAAATAAGTTGAATGATATACAGTAAAATAAAATAACATATTTCATGGAAGGATTGTCATAACTGATCTTCACAAATATATTTGTTTATTCACCTTTGAACATTGCAGATGTTATTGGTGTAAATATTTACCTATGCAGCTAAAAGAAGGAATATGTAAAATCTCACGACATTTGTGTCAATGATATTGTGTTACATATAATGTCAATATTACATGTGCAGGAATCTGTTGACAAACCATTTGATATAGATTATTTGTATTTTCTAGCATTCTCTGGTGTTACAACTTAGTGTGACAGAACTTTATGCCAGTTGAATGTAATTCCTCATTCTCTTTTACTGAGTAATATTCTTTTTTTTCCCTAAGACTATTTTAAATGTACTGCAGGAAACAGAATGGTCTGTCTTTGGAAGTCTGTTGAAAAGTCTGTGGCCAATATATTAGTGGATGTTATGAATCTTAGTTAGCTTACTGTTCGATAAATGAACAGAATGTCCAGTTCTTGTGTTGTGTTCATATATTAAAATCCAGCAGCCAGAATGATTTATATTTTCTTTAACATTGAGGAAGCAAATACAGAGGCTAGGAACCATCATAATATTAAGCTCTTTATTCTCTTGGAATAAGTCATGCTGTACATCAGATAGCCTTCTTTTAGATAAAAAAATCTACTCACCAGGTGGCGGCACGAGAATACACATATAAAGGTATATACAGAGGATTTTACAAAGAAATTGAATATATGTATGATGAAATAAAAGAAATTATTCAGATAATTAAGGGAGATGAAAATTTAATAGTCATGGGTGACTGGAATTTGATAGTAGGAAAAGGAAGAGAAGGAAACATAGTAGGAGAATATGGATTGGGGGTAAGAAATGAAAGAGGAAGCCACCTGATAGAATTTTGCACAGAGCATAACTTAATCATAGCTAACACTTGGTTCAAGAATCATAAAAGAAGGTTGTATACATGGAAGAAGACAGATTATATAATGGTAAGACAAAGATTTAGGAACCAGGTTTTAAGTTGTAAGACATTTCCAGGGGCAGATGTGGACTCTGACCACAATCTATTGATTATGAACTGTAGATTAAAACTGAAGGAACTGCAAAAAGGTTGGAATTTAAGGACATGGGACTTGGATAAACTGACTAAACCAGAGGTTGTACAGAGTTTCAGGGAGAGCATAAGGGAACAACTGACAAGAATGGGGGAAAGAAATACAGTAGAAGAAGAATGGGTAGCTTTGAGAGATGAAGTAGTGAAGGCAGCAGAGGATCAAGTAGGTAAAAAGACCAGGGCTAGTAGAAATCCTTAGGTAACAGAAGAAATATTAAATTTAATTCATGAAAGGAGAAAATACAAAAATACAGTAAATGAAGCAGGCAAAAAGGAATACAAACGTCTCAAAAATGAAATCGACAGGAAGTGCAAAATGGCTAATCAGGGATGGCTAGAGGACAAATGTAAGGATTCAGAGGCTTGTCTCACGAGAGGTAAGATAGATACTGGCTACAGGAAAATTACAGAGACCTTTGGAGGAAAGAGAACCACTTGTATGAATATCAAGAGCTCATATGGGAACCCAGTTCTAATCAAAGAAGGGAAAGCAGAAAGGTGGAAGGAATATGTAGGGGGTCTATACAAGGGCAATGTCTTGAGGACAATATTATGGAAATGGAAGAGGATGTAGATGAAGATGAAATGGGAGATATGATACTGCGTGAAGAGTTTGACAGAGCACTGAAAGACCAAAGTTGAAACAAGGCCCCTGTAGTAGACAACATTCCATTAGAATCACTGACAGCCTTGGGAGAGCCTGTCCTGACAAAACTCTACCATCTGGTGGGCAAAATGTATGAGACAGGCAAAATATCCTCAGACTTCAAGAAGAATATAATAATTCCAATCCCAAAGAAAGCAGGTGTTGACAGATGTGAAAATTAGCAAACTATCAGTTTAATAAGTCACGGCTGCAAAATACTAACGTGAATTCTTTACAGACGAATGAAAAAACTGGTAGAAGTCAACCTCGGGAAGATCAGTTTGAATTCTGTAGAAATATTGGAACACATGAGGCAATACTGACCATACGACTTTTCTTAGAAGTTAGATTAAGAAAAGGCAAACCTATGTTTCTGGCATTTGTAGGCTTAGAGAAAGCTTTTGACAATGTTGACTGGAATACTCTCTTTCAAATTCCGAAGGTGGCAGGGGTAAAAAAAAAAGGGAGCGAAGGGCTATTTACAGTTTGTACAGAAACCAGATGGCAGTTATAAGAGTCGAGGGACATGAAAGGGAAGCAGTGGTTTGGAAGGGAGTCAGACAGGGTTGTAGCCTCTCCCTGATGTTATTCAATCTGTATATTGAGCAAGCAGTAAAGGAAACAAAAGAAAAATTTGGAGTAGATATTAAAATCCATGGAGAAGAAATAAAAACTTTAAGGTTTGCCGATGACATTGTAATTCCGTCAGAGACAGCAAAGGACTTGGAAGAGCAATTGAATGCAATGGACAGTGTCTTGAAAGGAGGATATAAGATGAACATCAACAAAAACAAAATGAGGATAATGGAATGCAGTCGAGTGAACTCGGGTGATGCTGAGGGAATTAGATTAGGAAATGACACACTTAAAGTAGTAAATGAGTTTTGCTATTTGGGGAGTAAAATAACTGATGGTGGTTGAAGTAGAGTGGATGTAAAATGTAGACTGGCAATGGCAAGGAAAGCATTTCTGAAGAAGAGAAATTTGTTAACATCGAGTATAGATTTAAATGTCAGGTAGTCGTTTCTGAAAGTATTTGTATGGAGTGTAGCTATGTATGGAAGCGAAACGTGGATGGTAAATAGTTTGGACAAGAACAGAATAGAAGCTTTCAAAATGTGGTGCTATGGAAGAATGCTGAAGATTAGATAGGTAGATCACATAACTAATGAGGAGGTATTGAATTGAATTGGGGAGAAGAGGAGTTTGTGGCACAACTTGACTAGAAGAAGGGATCAGTTGGTAGGACATGTTCTGAGGCATCAAGGGATCACCAATTTAGTATTGGAGGGCAGCGTGGAGGGTAAAAAGAGATGAATACAGTAAGCAGATTCAGAAGGATGTAGGCTGCAGTATGTACTGGGAGATGAAGCAGCTTGCACAGGGTAAAGTAGCACGGAGAGCTGCATCAAACCAGTCTCAGGAGTGAAGACTAAAACAACAACAACAACAAAGGATTTTTATCAATCCAATTACATTATATTTTCAAACATTGATTATTTTCATAGATATATTAGCACAATGGCCATTTTACTGTTTCAGACCAAATTTTTAAGCCAGCTTATTTACTCCATGGAAGAATTGCATATGTAAGTTGGGAGTGGAAAAATGCAAACTATGCATACACTAATATGGTTTTGATCAATAATATGCATAAAGACCAGGTATCAGTGGTTTGCATTTTATGATTTTTTGCATGTGCTACAAGAAATTTTGGATAAAAATTAATATACAGGGAAACATGTTAATTTATATCATGAATCACTTTCATCCTATTAATTGTTCTTTCTAAATGACACTATGAAAAGTACACTGAAAACTTAAAATTTATTGAATTAAAACATGAAAGACAAATCAGTTTAATCTAGTAAAAGACTCACCTTTTAAGGGAACATTGGTCCTCCTGTAGTTGCAATGTTAAATTTGAGGTCATTTTTCTCACACCACTTACTTGTTTGCAAATTAATATGCAGCACAGACATTCATAAGTTTTGATCTTTGTACCTAATAGCTCACAAGGAAACAAAACTTATACAGCAAAAAGAGCATATTTAACTTGTTGATAAAATATAGTCACTCTTGTAAAGTTATCATGGCTACCTGAGATCTCGGTTTGGGTTTTTATGATGTGTGGTAATTGACAGTTCAATTACAATTCTTAAGACCTGCTACAGTTCCTAGTTCATTCAGACTTTTTGAGAGCTGAAGTATTTGCTATCACTCTGTGCATGAAAGTGCACAGTATTAAAATGTTTCAAAATGCCATGCACAAAAATTTGATTTTTTAGGGGGCCATATCTCAGGTTCAAACAATAAAGACATTTTAGTTAGCCCTTATCCTAGTGATCATTTATATAGCTATACACGTTGCTATCCTACAGTAGAGAGTCAAAATTTAAATATTATACACTTCCTCCAGCCCATGCAAATTTAGCAAGTTGATTGGTTCTTGTGCATTAATTATGGTCTAGAGTGGACATTAAACAGCTTATAAAAGCACTTTTAGCTCATGGGTAGTTTCTCAGAAAATCCAAAAAAACCATCACTTTTGGGTGCAAAAGTTGTGCCATAATATTGCCTCATGACAGGTAACACATGATTTCTGTGGAATACCACTGAGCCATCCAAGTTCTCTCAATCACTACCAGTTACAACATTTGCTCAAGTTTGGTAAGTTATACACTCTTCAGCAGAGAAATTGTCAAATTTTGGCATGCAGATGGTGAAGAAAGTTACTGAAATTGTGAAGGAAGTTAGTAGATATGCCAAAGAAAATACATAAATTGATTAAAGAGGATGAAGGAAGCATGTTGGAAGTGGTCCAAGCTATTTCATCACCAGCCCCAGTATTACAGAAGGTTGAAGTTAAATACACACAAAGGGGTTTGCAATACAAAAAGTTAAAAAAAAGAAAAGAAAATGCATCACCTAAGGAACTGGAAAAATAAGAAATAAAATTCAAGAATGTGCAGGAAGAGTTTAAAGCACTGGTAGACAAATACAAGATGATTAAGAAAGAGTATGAAAGGAAAATGATATTGGCTTTCTCGATTTATCAAAAAATTGAGGATGCTGATCTGAAACAGATGAAAGAATTTCTCAACACTTATGCTGATGATCTCCAGTACAACCATGAACTCATTAGACACAAACATATTGACTTCAAACGTCAGTGTTTGGAAATGACTGGTGAAAAACTACTTGAACAGTTCATTTAGATGAAATACACTGGCTTAGGAAGACCATGTATAATTTAATTTGAGGAATTTAGGATATCAGGGCTTTCATCCATTATGAGACAGGTGCAAGATTACTCAAAAATACGATGAATGATATAAAGTCTTCACCGGCCGGGGTGGCCGAGCGGTTCTAGGAGCTACAGTCTGGAACCGCGCGACCGCTACAGTCGCAGGTTCGAATCCTGCCTCGGGCATGGATGTGTGTGATGTCCTTAGGCTGGTTAGGTTTAAGTAGTTCTAAGTTCTAGGGGACTGATGACCTCAGAAGTTAAGTCCGATAGTGCTCAGAGCCATTTGAACCATTTTTGACAAAAAGCCATCAATGAAAGAAGGGTTTTTAAGAATCATGTGTGAGAAGCAAAAGAAAGAGAAGGCAAAAAAGAAGAAAGTAGGCACAGATAATTCTAGCAGCAAAGAAGACAAGTCAGATGAAAAGAATGGAAGTTTAGATGCTTCCAGGGAAGACAAAGATGACAATAGGAAGTCAGAGACACCAACTCCTAAAGTGGATGAAGAGGGCTACTGTATCAACCTAAACCTTGTCCTTAGGAATTTGATAAAGGGAGCTTTTATTGAAGCTCAGACACTGATGCATATGATGAAAAGGAACACAAAATTTGTGTGACAATCATAAATTAAGCAAAAGGTATGCTCCAATGAGTGCCAGTGTTAACGAGTTCTGTCCAGTGGAGGAAAACATGTTGCTTTCATCAGTAGCTACAGTTACAACAAAAAGAGATTCATCTGCTGACTTTGAGTCTCATATCAAATGCTCACAGTCTGTCTCTTAACAACTAGTTGAGAAACCAAGTAGTGATCTTTTGGGACTGTATCTCTTCCAAAGTCTGTCTGACTGCATTTAGTGCCTCAAACACAAAAGGAAATCATCCATATACACTGCTACAGTGCCCAACTCAGCCTACAGTTAGCAGCCCATCTGCATAAACAACATCACACTATGCAGATCTGGGAGATATTTTTCTGATGTTGGTGAAATGCAACAGCTAGCATTACCATCAATGCAATCATTGAAAACAACCACATCCACATAGGGCATCGCTGCAGTTACAAGTTCATCATCAAGATGAGGGGAGGGCCCATCTACACATGGGAGAATGAGTCCAGCTCCAATTTCCTGTGTGAATAGTGTTAGAAGCTTGGAGTTCTGCACAGTTGATGTTACGCAGGTTCATCATCAGGACCACCACCTCTTACTATGAAACAAAGTATCACATAAAGTTTTCCAGTGGCACAGTGCCCTCATTCCCTGCTGGAATTATTACTGTACTTTCTAACAATCTAAGTCCTGCACAGTTTCCATCTAGAATTTGTAACACACTTATGCTTGTGGGAATGCTAGCCAATAAACAGCTCGTCACAATTGACTCTAACCAATCAATACATGACAGTATGGACGTGTTTTTGGGATCTCTTGCAACATCACCAACCCACAATGTAGCACCACTATGTGGGTCATTGGTCCAGCTCCACAGACACACCAGCCAAACTTCACTCATTTGCCACAAAGGTAGAAAAATTGCCCTCACAGCGAGCAGCAGGCAGTTCCATTTCTGACAACAGAACTATAAGATCGCCAGCACCGCACCGCCACCCAGACTTGACATCGCGCTTGCCACCCAAGACCACCACATATTACAACCAATGCTGGAACTCCTTGTATTGCTTGTGAGCTGGAACTTTAATTTTCTCCCTACTGTTAATGTCTAAGGAGATAGTCTTTACCAATTGTAAGAAAACTTTTCAGAAGATAGTCTCAAACAGAGATTTACTTGAGTTATTCTCCAAAAAACTTAAGTTGTCAAAGAAGTCATTCCTTTATTTTCAAGAAGGACCTTTTTTTTAAAAAAAAAAAAAAAAAAGTGCTAATTGATTGCAGAAACACATTTGTGGACATAAACTGAGTGTGTCAATAAACTGATTTTTGAGTCCAATCAACTGACTTACAGCGAAAGTGCCCCAAGTCAGGACACTCCAAGTACTGTACTTGAAAAGGCAATCATGTCAGAACCCATCAGCATTCTACTTTAATGTAGATATTTTACAGTACAAGATAAAGCTAAAAAGTGTAGCAGGATCTTGACCTTTCCAGCTGGCAGCCTATTGGAAATATGAATCCAGCCATACTGGCCTCATAATTGACTATAAATATAATAGTCATGGAATGTCTTCAGTCTTTCTTCTGCCTAATCTCACAGTAGCTGTCCCAGTTGATGGTGGTGGCAAAACTATGGAATCTATGCCAAATAACCATGATTTATGGAAGTTCATGGAACTCTCCCAACACAGTAAAAATCATGGTGCTGGTTCCCAGAGGGTGTGTTCAGAAATAACTAATGAACCAAGAAATCAAAGCTCTCTAGCAGCACATTTAACTGTGAAGGCACTTCCTTGTTGGGCTTGGAATTTAAGCTGGTTGGTTATGGCTACAGACAGTCTCTAGTGAAATGAAGATTTGTCTCAGACAGTTATATGTATGATGGTGTCCCAGACCCCAGGAACTCCACCAGAATCAGAATGCTATCAACTGTGCTGTTTCTGGGAAACTCATAAGTTCCATGCTGTTTAGTTCCATTTACAGTGTTTGTGTGTAAGTATGGAGTGTATATGAGAAAACACTGTGAGTGAAATGAAAATTTGCTGTTGTGTGTTTCAAAAAGTTAATTTGCCACATTTTCTGTTTGTAATGATCTAAGTCATACTCAACATTTATTTGAATTTTAAATTCATTGCAAAATTATGTGTGAAATAATGCTGTTACTATGAAAGACATTTCAGTTAAAACTTACCAACATACGCAACTGGCCCATATAAAATAGACAACGATTCCTTGAGGCTAACTGGGGGAGGGAGAATACTGCAGTATGCCTGGTGGCTCCCCCATACCATGGTGGCAGGAGTTAACACTGCTGTGCCTCTTCAAAACAATGGACAAATGGAAGCTCATCCCAAGTTGCCATCATACAGTGGTCATCCAATGTAGTGCAGAAACACAGTTCATCATTGAATACATTGCAACACCATTAATCAACAGTCCATGCTTCCCAGCCATGGCACTGTCCCAAATGCAGTCATTTGTTGTGGTACTAATGCGGCCTAGCCATGCCTGGGTAATTCCCTAGTCCAGCAGTTGCTAGGCTGCCACCATTAGTGTGGGATGACACAGACTGTTGCAGGGAGTCCATTACTTGTTCTTGTATGGCAGGCACAGATGTGAAGAGGTTACAGTGTAGCTGGTGCACAGTATGCTGATCTTCCCTTTCTCTTTATTCCTCTTCAGCCCTTCTGCTAGGAGGAGGAGCCATTGGCTCCAAAAGCTTGCAAACTTCCTTAACCTTGGTATGTGTGTGTTCTCCTGCAACTACTCCAGTGAATAGTTTTTATTATCTATTCAGTTACATTGCATTTTCAAAAATTGAAAACTGATATTTTGTTGATGTATTCAGTCAACCAGGCCTGTTAACAATACAAAACACAAGCAATAGTAATGAATTCTGGTGGCCATTCTTCCTGTAACAAAGAATTGCAACTTTGACAATTTACATTACCAGCAGATGGTGTGTACATGTATGAAATTACATTGACATCCAACCATGTCTTCTGGGTTCTTCAGTATTTTGATCAGGCACTGAAGTTTCCTGAACATATAAATCTTTCTGCTTGTTTTAATTGCCCTTTATACTTTGATAATAACAGTTGCTGCCTTTGCTTCTAGGTCACTAATGCCAATTCCAGTGTGGATATCCTCAAAGAAGACATGTCCATTTGTTGCCATTGGATCCACTATATTTCCCTTATGAATGGGCTTGTAAAATACTTGTTCTGTATAGTTTTCAGATAAGGTATTTAGTAAGGATTCACAGGATACCTTGTCAAAACCAACACTAACAAAATCATAATTGTCCCAATTGATTGCTGGATCATTAAAATCTCCACTGATAACTGTTTTATGATTGGGGAACTTCATAACATGAAACTGACTTTATTTATTTTAAAATTTATTCATTGACTGTGAATTCCTTGATATCAGCTGTATTAGGTATAGACTCACTACCTAATAATAACATATGAAAATTTGTTCTGGACTGGGACTCAAAACTGGATTTAGAGCTTATCACAAGCAGTCACCATAACCACTTTGGCTATGCATGCACAGCCCCTGGACTGACCCAAACTTCCATGTGTCAAACTGTCTACATCCTTGTATCACAGTCCACTATATTCATCACCTAATGCTTACATCATTACTTGGATTCCCACAGGAATTTGCAGTCAACAAATGAATATCTAATTTTTTTGTACAGCTGTGGATTGTCGGCAGTGTCTGTTCTCTTAGACATTTATGCAAGTATTACAAGCCTAGGTGGGCATATGACAATAGGAACGTTGGTCTTCATTCCTTGTTATCTCATTCTCTCTACTGCAAGAATTGACAGACAATGAATAAATTTTGTGATACTTGTACAGATGTGGATTTAAGTAGCGTCTGTTCTTTCAGACATGAATTTAAGTTTATTTATTAATTTATTTGAGTCCAAAGTACACAAAATCTAATATTAATTAAAGAGAATTTCACAGTGTTCAGCAGGCAGAATGGTACATCATTTCCTGCAAACAAGAGTTTCATGTCACAGGTTCACTCAGATTACTGCAAGCCAACAAGTGCTCAGAGTGCTACCTTGCCCCGCAGTCACAAAATTCATCATCACTCATATCACACTCTTTCAAATTAGCCTTGTGCCTTGTCACCTCTTATTCTCGCCCTTTTGACAGTCTTCCAGCAGATAGAAGTATTGCATACAACCTGATAGCTTCTCTTTTCATGTCCGCAATTCTCCAGCTCAGTTCAGCAGGTTTCTGTTGAACTTGGAATTGTTGCTGTTGTAAGTAGGAAACTTTCTTTAGATTTCAGCTGAGATGTACAGTGGTGAGTTCCAAATAATGGATGCCTTGGATCTGCTTCCTGCTTCTTCTTTTTAGTCTCTGCTTCTTATATCTGAAGGTGCTACTCTCATGAGTGGAAAGATCTTATTGTCTGGGGTTGGTATTGGGCACCCTGTGACTATGTGGCCTGTCTCTTCAAGAGCCATATCAATTTGGTTAGCACGAGCAGAGTTCCTCCAGACTGGTGTGTCATACTCTGCAACAGAGAAACACTGGGCAAGTGAAGACGTGCAGAAGATGCTGGGCTGCACTCCCCATGTAGTGTTTATCAGTCTGTGGCTAAGTTTGTTCTCGGTACATACCTTCTGTCTGGCATCTATACACTGTTGTTTGTAGGTTAAGGCATGATCCAGCTTTAACCCCAGGTACTGACAGTTACACAGTGGTTTAGACTGTGTTTTTTCTAGGTAATGTTCAGCTTTCTGCTTGCCACCTTATTGTTTAGGTGGAACACACACACCTGAGTTGCAAGTGGTTGTTATCATAATAGATGGCAAGTTCTTTGAGAGCAAACGTTGCTTGAATTCCAATTCTTCAACTGTTGCTCCCTATGTAGCAACAGCTGTGTCATCTGCATAGATGTTTCCTGTAAACGTTTTGGTTACTTCAAGGTGAGTCTTCTGACTGAAAGAAGGATCCAATTAAGAGTTTATGCCTAACCCTGATACTAAGGTTTTCCTAGACAGTCTAAAATGCAGCTTCAATTTCTACCTTGATGGAATTAAGTTTCTTGTCTACTGTGACAGATAGACTGTCTCTATTTCCCATTAGCCTATCCTTTCTACATATACTTAAATTTTCCACAAAAATCTTACTGTTATCAATTTTTTATTTTGAACAGCTTTCTCTAACTAGTATCATGTGAGCTCCATTGCTTTTTGCGAGCACTTTAAACTCTGGTTGAGAATGATTCAACAGTTATTCACGATAATTTTCATTCTCTCACCTGTGGTGGTGGGGATTTCTTTGAATCTTACACTGATATCTTTGGGTCTCATATAGATGTTGTTATATTGTGTGGGTGGAGAGTCACATAATCTAAAAAAAACCTTGTGTGTATACCACACACAATTAACTAACTGGGTAGAAGACTTTGATGTGTAGTACACACCTGATCCAAATGGGGAGACTCTTCAATTCTCAACCTTTTGGTGCAAGTCTAGGAAGTCGTAGCCAAGCTTCTCACAGAACTCTTCGAAGACTCTGGTTCAACCCTTCCACTAGACTCAGAAATTAATTCTGTGGACAATGCTGCCGATGGAGAGCTCTTTTGAAACTCTGTGAGCATGGCTGATCTTCTCAAGGTTCTCTGCCAGTCACTGAAATAATCCAAGTCTAACTTTGGAAACCAGACAATGGGAATCCTTTGCTGTGACATGCACAAATATTGCAGTTGGTTGCACCCTATTTTCTCAATAGTTGCTGTAATAGTCTGTTCAGTGTGCTAAATGAAGCCCAGATCTACATAATGAGTGCACCCCATGCTTCTTCCCATCCCTTACTGCCATTCCCCTCAGGTGGTACCATCACTCACCAAATGTTTGAAATGCCTTAATTAATAAACTCCTACTCTTTTTTGTTTGCCTCACCTTGACACAGGACACAGAACCCAACAGGTGGTGTGAGTGTACCACTGACAGTTTCAGTGAAAGACAGCATCTGGTTAGGGGGATAGGTATAACACCCTGGCTTCTCCCTGGTCTCTACCTCCCCTGTACAGGGGCCTAGAACTACTATTTACATATCACTCACAGTCAAGTGGACTAGCTGTGATGGCTCCTGGACTTGCTGCAAGGACCAAGCATCTGCAGGTGAGAATAGTTCCTAAGGTACCTTTGGTATCTCTGGTACATGACTTCCAGTAGTCCTCCCCACACACCTACACTCCCGGAAATTGAAATAAGAACACCGTGAATTCATTGTCCCAGGAAGGGGAAACTTTATTGACACATTCCTGGGGTCAGATACATCACATGATCGCACTGACAGAACCACAGGCACATAGACACAGGCAACAGAGCATGCACAATGTCGGCACTAGTACAGTGTATATCCACCTTTCGCAGTAATGCAGGCTGCTATTCTCCCATGGAGACGATCGTAGAGATGCTGGATGTAGTCCTGTGGAATGGCTTGCCATGCCATTTCCACCTGGCGCCTCAGTTGGACCAGCGTTCGTGATGGACGTGCAGACCGCGTGAGACGACGCTTCATCCAGTCCCAAACATGCTCAATGGGGGACAGATCCGGTGATCTTGCTGGCCGGGGTAGTTGACTTACACCTTCTAGAGCACGTTGGGTGGCACGGGATACATGCGGACGTGCATTGTCCTGTTGGAACAGCAAGTTCCCTTGCCGGTCTAGGAATGGTAGAACGATGGGTTCGATGACGGTTTGGATGTACCGTGCACTATTCAGTGTCCCCTCGACGATCACCAGTGGTGTACGGCCAGTGTAGGAGATCGCTCCCCACACCATGATGCCGGGTGTTGGCCCTGTGTGCCTCGGTCGTATGCATTCCTGATTGTGGCGCTCACCTGCACGGCGCCAAACACGCATACGACCATCATTGACACCAAGGCAGAAGCGGCTCTCATCGCTGAAGACGACACGTCTCCATTCGTCCCTCCATTCACGCCTGTCGCGACACCACTGGAGGCGGGCTGCACGATGTTGGGGCGTGAGCGGAAGACGGCCTAATGGTGTGCGGGACCGTAGCCCAGCTTCATGGAGACGGTTGCGAATGGTCCTCGCCAATACCCCAGGAGCAACAGTGTCCCTAATTTGCTGGGAAGTGGCGGTGCGGTCCCCTACGGCACTGCGTAGGATCCTACGGTCTTGGCATGCATCCGTGCGTCGCTGCGGTCCGGTCCCAGGTCGACGGGCACGTGCACCTTCCGCCGACCACTGGCGACAACATCGATGTACTGTGGAGACCTCACGCCCCACGTGTTGAGCAATTCGGCGGTACGTCCACCCGGCCTCCCGCATGCCCACTATACACCCTCGCTCAAAGTCCGTCATCTGCACATACGGTTCACGTCCACGCTGTCGCGGCATGCTACCAGTGTTAAAGACTGCGATGGAGCTCCGTATGCCACGGCAAACTGGCTGACACTGACGGCGGCGGTGCACAAATGCTGCGCAGCTAGCGCCATTCGACGGCCAACACCGCGGTTCCTGGTGTGTCCGCTGTGCCGTGCGTGTGATCATTGCTTGTACAGCCCTCTCGCAGTGTCCGGAGCAAGTATGGTGGGTCTGACACACCGGTGTCAATGTGTTCTTTTTTCCATTTCCAGGAGTGTATTTGCAGCAGCTTCAATTTGTTTGACAATAGTTAGAGCAATTTCAAGCTGCTGACAAACATCAACTAATTCAATCCATGCCCAAGAATAGCACACACAGTGGGGCTGCATTTGTATTAAAGAACAAATGAACATATCTCCAATTACAATATTCTGAGTAACTAATGATTTGTGTTACAAAAGGAGCTCTCGACTGACCATGCCATTTGCCATTTCAATGACCATGTGTAAAATATGTGTGTGTGGCAAGATTTCACCAACCTGGATTTTTGGGTCCTCTCAATAGTATTTACTGTGGAAATTTGAGAAATTTTTTATGACTTTTTAGGTACATTGAATAAGTGGTTTACTTCATATTTAATTAATAGGAAGCAAAGGATTTTGATAGACAGCTCTCATGCTGAATCTTCTTTTGAGTGGAGACAAATTACTGCTAGTGTTCCACAGGTTCAATTCTGGAATGATTCCTGTTCTTGCTACATGCAAAAAATATGATATCCAATCTCACACTGGTACCACAGAAAAAGTGCTTCTTTGCTGAAAATGGATATTGGTCAGCACTGCTGACTGAAAATATCATATTTCAAATCTTGTGAATAAAATTCTTCTGGGTTTTGGACCACATTGTCAACTATAAAATTCCAATGTTTCAGTGACTACTGCAAAACACCTTCCTCAGGGTGTACTGCTAATTGCTGAATGGGTGCTAGTTTGATTACTTATATACTACAGAGGAGTGTTGTCATTGGATATGAGGGTGAGAAGGAAAGGTATTAGGTATTCTTTATTGGACTTTGCATTGTGTGTTTTCATTGGCAGAAGTAGGCATTTTCCATCGGAGTTTCCTTTATTGCTTGCCATTGGTGGAAATCGGTGAATAGGAAATTGAGCAGCAGCTGCAGCATAGCACTGTTTACTAACTGCCTAGTCTTGACTAGGGCACCTCAGCACTCTGTATACCCTCCGCCACTGTAGCCTACCATGCACCTGTTGCTATGCAAGAGCTGTCCTTCCGCAAAGCTGTCACTGCTGGCAGCTACAATGCTGGGAGTTGGTACCCGTCTTCTCTGTTCCTATTGTCAGGTCACTTGGCTATTTCTATAGCCTCTCTGACCTTCCTCCTCAAGCTAAATGGCTGTTTCGCCAGCACGTGGGCCTCTCGAAATTGCCTGCATCCTTCACTGATCCTGGTGTTCTGCCACCGCTGATTTGTTGTTTTGTTTGAGATGGATATGTCTCTCATGTTCAGATAACCTTGTGCTTATTGGACACCCAGTCTTGACTGTGTACACCAGTCCACATTCACACCTGATTTCGTAAACTCCGGTGGCATGAAATTTGTCAATAATATCTTACGTTGAGCCCAGAACATCTTTTATTTTGTTGTTACTACAAAAAATCGGATTGATACCTGCCTGACAGAGAATTTTGCCCAGACGCTCAGTGACCCCTGGTATGTATGGTAGCAGACAGTGTTCTGTGCTTCGTTCTGCATTTCCCTATTGCCCTCCTCCTTTGGTGCCATAGTTTTCTTTATCATCCTCATGTTGTAGCCATTAGCTCCAAAAATTAACCTGAGATTCTATAGTTCAGCTTTAAGATTGTGTTCACCACTAATCCTATAGACTCTCTTAGTTAAAGTTTGCAGGGTCAATTTCTTTTGCATAGGATGGTGGTGGGAGAATACATACCTGTCTACGTTGGTGGTCTTTTTATAAACTCTGTGTTCAAGCTTCCCATTAGGCTCATGGTAAACTTCCACATCGAGAAAAGGCAATACCCCATTCTTTTCTATTTACATGGTGAAGTGAATTTTGCTGTGCTGCTGATTGAGATGTTGGTGGAAGTTCTGAAGCTCTTCTTCTCCATGTGGCCAGATGACAAAAGTGTCATCAACATATCATAGCCAGCATTCTGGGTGTAATGGGGTGGACTAGAGTGCTGTTTCTTTGAACACCTGCATAAAAATGTCTGCTGTGACAGGCGATAGAGGGGAACCCATAGCTACACCATCTGTCTGCTCATAGAAATCCCCTTTCCACCTGAAATAGGTGCTCATCAAACAGTGGTGCACTAACTCATAGATCTCAAGTGCCATGGGTTCCTCTAAAATGTTAATTATGTCTATCATGGGTACATTTGTAAATAAAGACTTCACGTTGAAACTGACCAACACATCCATAACCATTTACCATTCACTGATTTCCACCAATGGCAAGCAATAAAGGAAACTCCTACAGTATTTCTGCCAATGACAACACGCAATGCAAAGACTAATAAAGAACACAATACATCCTTCCTCCTCACCCTCATATCCAATGACAGCAGTCCTCCATAGTATATAAGTATTCAAACTAGTGCCCATTCAGCAGTTAGCAGTACACCCTGAGGATGGTGTCTTGCAATAGTCGCCAAAACATTGGAATCTTATAGTTGACAATGTAGTCCAAAACCCAGAAGAATTTTATTGAAAGTGACAACAGCCATGGAAGCCTACATTTAAATTTCAAGTCTTCTCAAATTCTTGAGTTCATGACCATTTGCTCTATGTGTTATTGCTTATTTTTGTGGCAAAACTGTTAGAGGATTAGTTTATCTTGATTATTTCCTTCATTTATGTCATATGGAACAATTTTTCTTGAACAATGTCACACGTACACATGAAATATCCATTGCACAGAAACAAACTGCTAAGAATAATGTCTGGTGTCCTTATTCACACTGCATGTATTTGAAAATTATTGTAACACTCAAATATAGTACTAGGAACAAAAACAGCATCTACTATTGACACATTAACCTTATCCTTGCATAGGAAGGAACAAAATACATTGCCAAAGAAAATTTGACCACCTTATTTGTGAATTAAAGTTCTGGCAGATAATGAAAGTTGTAAAAACTAAATAAGATGATTCCAGCTTGACAGCTCCTACTACTTCATAGATAAATTTCTGAATAGATTAGGCTACATTTATGTAATTTTGTTACAGATTAAGGTATTTTATTAAAGATTAAGGTAAGGTAAGAAATAAGGGAAATATCTTGTTATGCAAATGACTATCATGTAAACATGTCTTATCAGAGAAAATGTATCTTGTTTTCCTTGAAGTTATTCCAGAGAGTCAAATGTTCCACCATTTTTTGGGAGTATATCCAGGATACATTAACTCTTGTACCAATATTTTGGCTGACAACCTTTCAGTCATTCCCAAGTCACGTCACTTGCAAAATTTTTAAAGCATTTTACACTGTGGAGTAAATGTGCATGCACATGTGTGTAAAGTACTTTAAAAGTCTTGGAAACAACTTAGCTTGGGAATGGCTGTCAGCCAAAATACCAGTACAAGAGTTAATAATATCCCACATGCACTCCCAAAAAAAAAAAAGGTGAAATAAAATATATCTCATTTGTAAACCGATAGACATGATCCACTTCAAAGTGAGTTGTTCTGGATATGATCCATAGAACAAGCAAAAAACAAAACTAAACTGACACAGATTTTGGAGAGGAGGCAAAGTATGTCTTTACTAATTTTGTAAAGCTTTCATATGATCCTGGTTAGACTGTGGATTCACAGTTTATAGAGCAATGTAAGTCTACCCAAAGACTACTGACATTATCTGCCATTAGGGGATTTGGTTGATCATGGATGCCTATACCAGTCTCTCGGCTGAGGCTGGGGAGCCAACACTGGCTATTAGGTGCCAGTTCCTCATGGTTTGTCATGTGTTCAGTTTCTTAAGTGTTCCTGAATCATCAACATTTGTATATGTTGCTCACACTGCCACGAAAGGAAATTTTCATAAATTATCTACAAGCACAAGTTCACTTAAGATCCATGTGAAGCACAACTTAGCACTAGATGTTGTAGGAGAAACCTTAACTGGAACAAAGAGTTGAGGCCAACTGCTAGCCTTGTTACTGATGAGGCCTAAAGTAATTTCATTTATTGAAGCAGGAGGACATGCCCTATGTCTTTTGCTTAATATTTCATGACATTTTGAAGGAGCATCTTGATTATATGGCAATATCTTCTGATGGGGCAAAGCAGGGAAACTCCCGTGGTCGAACATTGGCTTTCCCTGAGTGTCTCCTCCAGAGTCATTCACCAAATGAATTTACTGTATTTGATGCTGAATTACATGCAGTATTGAGAACATTGTAATATAGGGAATGTATTCATGTTGCGAAATTCATCATCTGCTCTGATTCCCCAACAGAACAGGCTCTGATAACAGTATACTATGCCTTTCACATTGGTGGCAACGGGTTCTACACAATGCTGGCGACTACTTTGAAGTACAGTAACAGGTCCAAATATGTAACTCTTTTGTATCGGTTGTAAATAACTAGTTGCCACTATTTAAGTTCCATCACTCGTATATTGAATCTGCAGCTGAGTTTACCCGTCTTCAACTATAATATATACCACAGATCCCTCAGACAAAATATTGTGACCAATAATTGGAAGAAACCATAAGTCACACCTGTCTACAAGGAGTGTAGCAGAAATGATCTCAGAACAACCGTGCAACATTCTTGACATCCATTTACGTAGAATCTTCGAAAATATTCTGAGCTAAAAAATAATGAGGAATCTTGATCTGAATGGCCTATTAGCCTACATGTCAACCAGCATGGATTCTACAAACATTGATCCTGCGAAACCCAACTCCCTCTTTCCTCACATGACTTTCTGAAAGACAAATAGATTAAGGCAGTATTTCATTTGACTCTGTACTATCCTTATGCTTATTATCAAAAGTACAGTCATACAGGGCATCAAGTGGAATTTGTGACTGGATTGAGCATTTTTTGGTAGGGAAGATACATCATGTTATTTCAGATGGAGAGTCATCAACAGATGTAGAAGTAACTTCAGATGTGCCCTGTGAAAGTGTGTTAGCGTCCTAGCTGTTCATATTGTTTGTTGTCAGTAATAATCTTGTAGTTAATATTAACAGTAGCCTCATACTTCTTGCAGATGATGCAGTTATATATAATGAAGTACTGTCTTCAAAAAGTTGCACCAATATTCAGAAGGATCTTGCTAACATGTCAAAGTGGTGCAAAAACTGATAGTTCTTTAAATGTTCAGAAATATAATATTGTGCACTTCACAAAATGAAAACTCATAACACCCTATAATGTCAACTAGTCACTATTAGAATCAGTTAACTCATACAAATACAAATACCTGGGTCTAACAGGTTGTCGGGATATGAAATGGAATGATCACTTAGACTCTGTCATAGGCAAATCAGTGGCAGACTTTGAGTCATTGGTAGAACACCAGGGAAATGCAGTCTATCTACTGAGGAGGCCGCATTTGAAAAACTAGAATATTGTTCAAGTGTGCAGCACCTGCAAAAATCAGGGGACATTCAATATATATGGACTGTATGAATGGTTACAGGTTTATTCGGCCCATGGAACACTGTCATGGAGATTCTGAAAAAACTGAACTGGCAGACACTTGAAGATAGAAGCAAACTGTCTCAAGAAGTCTACGATACAAAGTTTCAAAAATGAGTTTTAAGTGATGAATATACTACAGCTCCCTATTCATCCCTCCCCCAGGGATTGCAATAATGAGCTTAGATTAATTACAGTGAAGACAGAGGCATCTGAGCAATCATTCTTTCCACACTGCGTAAATGAGTGGAATGGGTAAAACGCCTAATAACTGGCACAGTAGCAAGTACTTTCTGACATGCACCTCACAGTGGTTTACAGAATATGGATGTAGATTTAGAGAAGGAACTGTCTTTTTGCTGAGAACCAGGACACATGGGAATTCAGGATGATGAATTAGTGGACGCATGTACTCAGAATGTTGTGGTTCAGTGTGCTGTCCTCTTACATGTTATACCTTTGCTGCCTAGGCACAAGGTCATACACCGATGTGAAGAAGAATGGTTGGAAATGATAGCCAATAGGCTGCAATTGATAAAGTCAACTACTCAGCCATGGTGGATCTCCTTCAGTCACTAAGGCAAGATGAATTTGTTCTCACTTGACTACAGACAGGGCTCAATCAAATAAAGCATGGCTTTTTGTCCTGGTGGGAGGCTCTCCAATGTGTGGTGCTTGTTGTGTACAGAGTGCACAGATTTCAGCATGCTTCATTTTCATAGAATGTATACTATATGCAGACAAGTGGGCAGAGGCTAGTTGTAACAGTTTAACTGTCCACTATTTTAAGCATGTGTTAAGGTAACTGTAGTAAGGCTTTTCACATTTTGTGAAATGTCTGATGATCTCACTGCATTAATTGTAAGAAGGTTTAAATTACTAGGGTAAAGATTTAATGTGTTAGGGTGGGTAGCTCACCCATGTTTTTTGTAAGTGATCAGCTAGCCACATTTTCCCAGTTATTCTTTCATACTTTATGTTGTGACACTGCCACAACATTTAAGAGTGCCACCATGTCAGTACGCACAAACGGTGAAAGAGGCACTCTGCAACTCGGTTGAGCGCGGGAGCACTACCTAGCTACAAACAGCGCCGGCCGCATGTCACGGCATGGCAGTCGAACGACCGATACGGAATTGGTAGCATGTAACCAGCTATTGTTTATACGTTTGTATATCCACACAATTTATTAGTGATTAAAGGTTATAACACTTTTTGGTGACGAGATTGGATATTTTTGTTCCTGCGTTGTGGATTTGTGTGTTCGTGTCGGGGCAGACATGGAACAGCTTATGCAAGCGCTCATTGAACAGTAAACACGGCTGACAGCAGCTATTCAGGCATTGACGATGTCGCTTACTCATCGTCTGTCTTCCTCTTTGCTGCCTCCATTCCCTCCTTACGACGAGGCTGCTGAAGACTGGGAGGATTATGAGAAGCATTTGGGGCAAAGCTTCTTGGCTTTCGGCATTGTCGATGGTCCTATGTGTAAGTCGTTATTTCTATCTTGGATTTCCCCACGGATCTATCAGCTGCTATCTCAGTTAGCCCCACTGTGGGAACCTGCCTCTCTGTCCTTCCAAGAAATGTGTGACTTATTGTCTAACTATTACTGAAAAATCACCCATGTTGTTGCCGCCCGCGTGGCGTTCTACCGGTGTCGTAAACAGCCCCATCAATCTTACCGGGCTTGGGCGGCGGAACTACACAGTCTGAGTAGGAAATGTCAGTTTGTCACAGACACTCATCATGAGTCTTATGCTGATTCAATGGTTAGGGATGCTATTCTATGCCTTGCTCCTCATAAAGAAGTTCAGCAACGTGCCTTACAACTGCCAAACCCGTCGTTGTCAGAAGTTCTAAGCATCGCTCAATCTTTTGAAGTGTCTCACACTGCTGGCACACAAATAGATGTGTGGTGTGATGTAGGCGCTATACAGACCACTTTCGACACAGACAATTTGCCTGTTTCCCAGGGGACTGACGATGTGGCGGCGGTTCACTCGCGTCAACAACATCGCGTCCACTGAGGAGCACCTTGGCAATTTGCGTTCACTGTTTCGGGTTCTGCATTCGGCTGGGTTGAAGCGCAATCTGAAAAAGTCACAGTTCTTCCAACCCTCCATCGTGTATCTTGGTTTCCACTTGTCCCGTGAGGGTATACGTCCTCTATGTCAGAATGTTGCAGCCATTACGGCTCTACCCCGGCCATCTATGGTAAAAGAACTTCAGGCGTTTCTAGGCAAGATTGCTTATTATCACAAATTCATTCCATCCACGGTGGCGGTAGCTCATCCTCTGCATCAGCTGTTACGCAAAAACGTTCCTTTCTGTTGGTCCGATGAGTGTGAGCAGGCTTTTGTCCGCCTGAAGGCTCATTTGCAGTTGGCGCCTTGTCTTGCCACATTTCGTCCGGGTCAGCACTTGGTTCTGGCGACTGACACGTCCCAGTATGGCCTAGGGGCTGTTCTCACCCATCGGTATGAGGATGGGTCGGAACGACCCATCGCCTATGCTTCCAAGACCCTCAACGATGCGCAACGGCGTTATTCTCAAATCGAAAAGAAGGCACTCGCTATCATTTATGCTCTAAAAAAGTTCAGCGTTTTTGTATGGTTCTAAGTTTCACCTCATCACCGACCACAAGCCGCTGGTCTCTCTGTTCCGCCCATCAGCCTGCAACGTTGGGCCTTATACTTGTCTCGTTTTCACTATGAGATTCACTATCACCCCACAGCACAGCACACCAACGCTGACGCGTTGTCACGTTTGCAGATGGGCCCCGACCCAGTTTTCGATCGAGATTAACTACTCTGTTTCCACATTGATGAGGCAGAACGTCATGCGGTCGAGGGTTTTCCACTTACAGGTTCGCAGGTCGCATCGGCTACTGCGCGGGACCCGGTCCTGCGTCAGGTGATCGGTTTTATTCAACGGGGTTGGTCAGACAGAACCAAGGGCCGGGCATCGGATGCCCTTCGCAACTACCATGCCTTGTGCCTTCGTCTGTCTGTTCGTGATGGTGTTGTTCTTCTGGCCACGGATGGCGCATCTCCACGGGTCATGGTGCCAGCCTCTCTTTGCAAAGATGTTCTCAAACTGTTGCATGAAGGCCATTGGGGGATTTCTCGGACTAAGTCCATGGCCTGCAGGCACGTTTATTGGCCTGGTATTGATTCGGACATCGCCCACATGGTCGCTGCGTGTGGTCAGTGTGCTCAACAAATGGCTCCACCCCGTACAATGCCCTCTCTGTGGCCTGACCCA
The DNA here is from genome assembly GCF_021461385.2 of Schistocerca piceifrons. Lineage (NCBI taxonomy): Eukaryota > Metazoa > Arthropoda > Insecta > Orthoptera > Acrididae > Schistocerca > Schistocerca piceifrons. The sequence goes on from NC_060140.1 coordinate 138,039,162, forward strand.
GCGCAGCCATGGGAACGGGTGCACGCTGACTTTGCCGGCCCCTTCCTCGGCACTTATTGGCTCCTGTTGATTGACGCCTTCTTGAAGTTTCCGTTTGTTGTTCGATGTCCGTCGCCCACCACTGCGGCAACAATGCTGGCTTTGTCCAAAATCTTTGCACTAGAAGGTCTTCCATCCACGATCGTCATGGACAATGGCCCTCAGTTCTCTTCGCAGGCCTTCCGTGATTTTTGTACTGGACACGGGATTCATCATGTTATAGCACCGCCCTTCCATCCGCAATTGAATGGGGAGGTCGAGCACCATGTCCGCACTTTCAAAAGCCAGATGAAAAAATTCCTTAGTGATTTTTCCACAGATGACGCTCTGTTTCATTTTCTGAGTTCTTATCGCTTCACGCCTCTGGGTGATCGTAGCCCTGCTGAACTCTTGCATGGCCGCCAACTGCGCACTCTACTGCACCTGCTTCACCTTGTCAGGCCTTGTACTGTGTCCCCTCGTGTGGGAAAATACTCGGTGGGTGCCAACGTGTGGGCACGAGGGTATGGATCTCGCCCTAAATGGATTCCAGGGGTGGTCAAGGCTCTTCGCGGCCACCGGCTTTGTGAAATACGTACGGACGATGGCATGGTTGTTCGCCATTAGGACCAGATGTGCCCACGAGTGGTGGCCACACCGGTGCCACCGCCCCTTCCTTCGCCTCCACCAGCCCGAGAAGCCAGTCCTGTTGCTGCTGCCGATCTCCCGTGCGTGTTGCTGCAGCCGACATCGCTACCGGAACCAGCCCCAGCCGTAACGCCACCTTCTCCGGGACCTATCTCGCTGGAGCTCACCCCCAGGTCCACGACATCTGTGAATGCTGCTCCGGAGTTTTCACCCATCATCTCGTCCAGGAGGCACGTTCTACGCACGGGCTTCCATCCTGGACATTTTCGACCGTACTCTCGTGTTTCTCTGCGGAATCTTCTCGGGGCCTCCCAAGGGTCCATGGATGTCTCCGCGCTGTCCGTGTCTCCCAGGAAGTGAGTGTTTTTTTTTTTTTTCAAGGGGGGAAAGTGTTGTGACAGTGCCATGACATTTAAGAGTGCTGCCATGTCAGTATGCACAAAGGGCGATAGAGGCGCTGCGCAACTCGGCTGAGCGCGGGATCGCCACCTAGCTACCAATGGCGCCGGCCGCATGTCACGGCACGGCAGTCGAATGACCAATACGGAATTGGTAGCATGTAACCAGCTATTGTTTCTACGTTTGTATATCCACGCAATTTATTAGTGATTAAAGGTTATAACACTTTATTCTTTAGTTTAATTACAATTTTTAATATTGATAAATTTTATATTCTGCATGATTGGGTATGACTGGATAGGTGAATCTGAGAGCAAAAGGCAGAAAATGATTGTGATTTTAAGTGAGTTTGTATTTTATGCATTTTTAGTTGTACCCATTTTAACCAAGTTTACTTCAGACTATCTTAGTAAGGGGACTAATAACCTTGCTCTGAGTGCCATCAATTTACAAATCCCCTGGATGTATCCATTGATACTCCACACTTCCCCCAGAGATGACTTTTTAAAAAAAAAAAATGTTGACTGCTCAAGTAATCTCCAATCTGCTGAATAGAAACATTTTTCTAACTTTCTTAAGAAGCCTTTAAACTTCTACAGTACTTGCTGCCTCAGTTCCTGAAAATAGGTGGCATATAAAAGCATTCAGTTAGCATGTATTACACACCTTTGAAAATTGCCTTCATCCAGGGCTGAACTACAGGCATGGCAAGACAGGCCCCCACCAATGGTGGCACAGGCACAGAGGCTGTGCAAAAAAAAGTAGATAAATAAATAAAAGATGTTTTATGAACTAATCTGGTGAGGCAAGTGAGATGTCCTTCCTCTAATGTTCATATCTTATGCCTACAAGAACAAACCATTCCCTCATCCATTACTGTAATTGCACACTGCTGTCACTGTGTGATTTCTGATTCATCATTTTGTCCAAGTAGCATCATAATGAAATGACTGCTACCCAGCAGTCATTTATCACAAACTTAGTCAACATGTCAGCAGTGTGTTGGGCTCACATTGCTGCCACCCATGTTCACCAATGCTGATATTTTACTAAGGTACTGAAGGATATCGAAGACTGATGAATGCATGTTATAGTAAATATGCTATCTGAATAAGGACCTCTGATTTTCAATGATTTCTGCTGAGTGAGGACAGGAACTAGGTGCAACAGTTAAAGAAGCAAGCAAGGAAGCTTGTCCTTTCAGCCTGTACTTTCACAGCTCCCAAATTTTGTTTGCTGCAATTTGCAGTAAAATTAGAAAATAATTCAAGAATAAGTCTCCTGTAGCTAATTAATAGTATTATAGGAGCTGTTAGCCATTGAGCCTGTTGACACCTGTACTTTGTTCAAGTAAGTTGAACCCTTGTGTAAACAAATGTGTTCTACCGTTGGTCATCAGCTGCTTTGCTGCTGTCATAAGACTACTGGAAGGAGGCCTTACTTATGTACTAAATATTTAATTATTATTCTTATGGTAATGAAACTCTGAACATGCTAACACATTGAAGGGATTAAGTTTCTTTGCTAGTCACTGTGGTAAACATGTATCCCATATAATTATCGTGTCAAGCCTCACTGGACAGTCATTTTTACTGTGCTTTCCTGTCATGGCCTTACAAATTTATTCATCCTACTTACAAAATTATAAAATTTGCTAAATTTGCATACAAAAGATTGTAGAATGGTAGTTTTAGGGGGTGGGGATGCAGCTTTGGCAGTTCTGCTAAGGATGTAGAATCAACATGTTACAGCTCTGCAATGTTGTAACCTTTAATTCACTAATAATTTGTGTGGATATACAAGCATAGAAACAATAGTGAGATTCATACTACCAACTCCGTATCTGTCACTCAACTGCCGTACCGTGACATGCGGCCGGTGCCGTTCATAGCTAGGTGGCGCTCCCGCGCTCAACCGAGCTGCGGAGTGCCTCTATCGCCGTGTTCGCGTACTGACGTAGTGGCACTTTTAAATCTCGTGGCACTGTCACAACACTTTTCCCCCCTTGAAAAAAAAGGACACTCACTTCCTTGGAGACACGGACTGTGCGGAGACATCCGTGGCCTCTTGGGAGACCCTGAGAAGATCCCATGGAGAAACACGAGAATATGGTCGAAAATGTCCAGGACGGAAGCTTGTGCGTGGAACGTGCCTCCTGGACGAGATGATGGGTGAAAACTCCCGAGCAGCATCCATAGGTATCATGGACCTAGGGGTGTGCTCCAGCGAGATGGGTCCCGGAGAAGGCGGTGTCGCGACTGGGACTGGTTCCGGCGTACTCGGAAGCGGCAGCGACGTTGGCTGCAGCAACACGCACGGGAGATCGGCAGCAGCAACAGGACCGGCTTCTCGGGCTGGTGGAGGTGAAAGAAGGGGCGGTGGCCCCGGCGTGGCCACCACTCGTGGGCACATCTGGTCGTAATGGCGAACAACCATGCCGTCGTCCATACATATTTCACAAAGCCGGCAGCCGCGAAGAGCCTTGACCGCCCTGGAATCCACTTAGGGCGAGATCCATACCCTCGTGCCCACACGTTGGTGCCCACCAAGTATTTTCCCTCACTAGGGGACACAGTACAAGGCCTGACAGAGTGAAGCTGGTGCAGTAGAGTGTGCGGTTGGTGGCCATGCAAGAGTTCAGCAGGGCTACGATCACCCAGAGGCGTGAAGCGATAAGAACTCAGAAATTGCAACAGAGCGTCATCGGTAGAAAAATCAGTAAGGAATTTTTTCATCTGGCTTTTAAAAGTGCGGACAAGGCGCTCGACCTCCCCATTCGATTGGGGATGGAAGGGCGGTGCTGTAACATGATGAATCCCTTGTCCAGTGCAAAAATCACGGAAGGCCTGCAAAGAGAACTGAGGGCCGTTGTCCGTGACGATCGTGGATGGAAGACCTTCTAGCGCAAAGATTTTGGACAAAGCCAGCATTGTCGCCGCAGTGGAGGGCGATGGACATTGAACAACAAACGGGAACTTTGAGAAGGCGTCAATCAACAGGAGCCAATAAGTGCCGAGGAAGGGCCTGGCAAAGTCAGCGTGCACCCGTTCCCATGGCTGCACCGGATCAGGCCACAGAGAGGGCATTGTACGGGGTGCAGCCAGTTGTTGAGCACACTGACCACACGCAGCGACCATGTGGGTGATTTCCGAATCGATACCGGGTCAATAAACATGCCTGCGGGCCAGGGACTTAGTCCAAGAAATCCCCCAATGGCCTTCATGCAGTAGTCTGAGAACATCTTTGCGAAGAGAGGCTGGCACCATGACCCGCGGAGATGCGCCATCCGTGGCCAGAAGAACAACACCCTCTTGAACAGAAGGACGAAGGCGCAAGGCATGGTAGTTGCGAAGGGGATCCAATGCCCGGCCCTTGGTCCTGTCCGGCCAACCCCGTAGAACAAAACCGATCACCTGATGCAGGACCGGGTCCCCCGCAGTAGCCGACGCGACCTGCGAACCTGTAAGCGGAAAACCCTCAACCACACGACGTTCTTCCTCATCAATGTGGAAACAGAGTAGTTCATCTCGATCAAAAACCAGGTCGGGGCCCATCGGCAAACGCGACAACGCGTCAGCATTGGCGTGCTGGGCCGTGGGGCAGTAGTGAATCTTATAGTGAAAACGAGACAAGTATAAGGCCCAACGTTGCAGGCGGTGAGCTGCCTTATCCGGAAGCGACGCTGAGGGGCTGAACAGAGAGACCAGTGGCTTGTGGTCGGTGATGAGGTGAAACTTAGAACCATACAAAAAAACGCTGAACTTTCTTAGAGCATAAATGACAGCGAGCGCCTCCTTCTCGATTTGAGAGTAACGCCGTTGGGCATCGTTGAGAGTCTTGGAAGCAAAGGCGATGGGTCGTTCCAACCCATCCTCATACCGATGCACGAGAACAGCCCCTAGGCCATACTGTGACGCGTCAGTCGGCAGAACCAAGTGCTGACCCGGACAGAAGCAAGACAAGGAGCCGACTGCAAATGAGCCTTCAGGCAGACAAAAGCCTGCTCACACTCGCCGGACCAACAGGAAGGAACGTTTTTGCGTAACAGCTGATGCAGAGGATGAGCCACCGCTGCCGCGGATGGAATGAATTTGCGATAATAAGCAATCTTGCCGAGAAACGCTTAAAGTTCTTTGACCGTAGACGGCCGGGGTAGAGCGGTAATGACCGCAACATGCTGACGTAGAGGACGTATACCCTCACGGGACAAGTGGAAACCAAGATACACAATGGAGGGTTGGAAGAACTGTGACTTGTCCAGATTGCACTTCAACCCAGCCAAATGCAGAACCCGAAATAATGAACGCAAATTGCGAAGGTGCTCCTCAGTGGAGGCCCCCATGACAACAACGTCATCCAGGTAGTTGATGCAGCCAAGAACGGAAGCCGTGAGCTGTTCCAAAAACCGCTGAAAAATGGCCGGCGTGCTAGCGACACCAAATGGTAACTGCTGGTAATGATACAACCCACAAGGAGTGTTGATGACGAGAAATTCCTTGGAAGATGCATCCAACGGCAACTGATGGTACGCCTCCGATAAGTCAAGTTTGGAAAAGAACTGGCCCCCAGCGAGCTTGGTAAATAACTCCTCAGGACGGGGAAGAGGATAAGTGTCAATGAGGCTCTGAGCGTTGACAGTGGCTTTAAAATCGCCACACAATCGCAGACTCTCATTTGGTTAAGAAACCACCATGATTGGCGATGCCCATTCGCTGGAGGTAACAGGAAGGAGAATCCCTGAAGCTGTTAACCTGTCTATCTCAGCCTTGAAAGGTGCACACAACGCCATCGGAATAGGGCGTGCCCAGAAAAACTTAGGGTGAGCTGTAGGTTTAAGAGTAATGTGGGCTTCAAAATCCTTGGCACGACCCAGACCAGCAGAGAACACGGACGAGAATTCAGAACACAATCCATCCAGCTGTTGATACGGAATATCTTCAGATATGAGGTGCACATCATCATCAATGGAGAGCCCAAACAACTGGAAAGCATCATAACCGAACAGATTTTCAGTGCCCGCATGATCCACCACATAAAACGTGAGGGGCCGAACAACAGACTTGTAGGCAGTGGAAGCATCAAACTCGCCAGCGATAGGAATTTTCTGTTTATTATAAGTAATCAGATGTCGCGTAACTGGAGACAATGGAGGGGGAGCCCAACTCCAAATACGTGTGAGAATTAATGTGAGTTACTGCAGAGCCAGTGTCCACTTGCATGCGAATGTCTTTATCCAGAACACGAACAGTAACAAACAACTTATTTGCTTGAGAAAGCACACAGTTAACATCCATGTCCGATGCCTCGTCCTCGTCGACAGGAACTTTAGGGGACTGACACACAGAAGCAATGTGGCCTTTTTTCCTACATGAATTACACGTGGCCCAACATTTTGGACACGCGGCCCTGTCATGCTGTACGAAACAACGTGGACAAGAAGGAAGTGTGGAACGAACCTGCTTCTGTGGCTGCTGTTTTCGCTGCGAGCGCGGCGGCCCAACGTGATGTTGTTGACGTGAGTGAACCGCTGCCACATCGTCGGTCCCTTGGGAAACAGGCAAATTGTCCATGTCGAAAGTGGTCTGTATAGCGCTGACATCACTCCACGCATCTATTTGCGCATGAGCAGCGTGAGACACTTCAAAAGATTGAGCGATGCTTAGAACTTCCGATAACGACAGGTTTGGCAGTTGTAATGCACGTTGTCGAACTTCTTTATGAGGAGCAAGCCGTAGAATAGCATCCCTAACCATTGAATCAGCATAAGACTCATGATGAGAGTCCGTGACAAACTGACATTTCCTACTCAGACCGTGTAGTTCCGCCGCCCAAGCCCGGTAAGATTGATGGGGCTGTTTACGACACCAGTAGAACACCACGCGGGCGGCAATGATGTGGGTGTTTTTTCGGTAATAGTTAGACAATAAGTCACACATTTCTTGGAAGGACAGAGAGGCAGGTTCCCGCAGAGGGGCTAACTGAGATAGCAGCTGATAGATCCATGGGGAAATCCAAGATAGAAATAACGACTTACACATAGTAGTGTCGACAATGCCGAAAGCCAAGAAGTGTTGCCGCAAACGCTTCTCATAATCCTCCCAGTCTTCAGCGGCCTCGTTGTAAGGAGGGAACGGAGGTGGAGAAGTGGAAGACAGATGATGAGTAAGTGACGTCGACAATGCCTGAATAGCAACCGTCAGCTGTGTTTGTTGTTCAATGAGCGCTTGCATAAGCTGTTCCATGTCTGCCCAGACACGAACGCACAATTCCCCAACGCAGGAAAAAAAAATATCCGACCTCATCGCCAAAAGTGTTGTAACCTTTAATTCACTAATAATTTCCACGGATATACAAGCATAGAAACAATAGTGAGTTACATACTACCAACTCCGTGTCTGTCACTCAACTCCCGTACCGTGACATGCGGCCGGCGCCGTTCATAGCTAGGTGGCGCTCCCGCGCTCAGCCGAGCTGTGGAGCGCCTCTATCGCTGTGTTCGCGTACTGACATAGCGGCACTTTTAAATCTCGTGGCACTGTCAGAACATGCAATCATTACAATTATTTCACATTCTCAATATGAAGAAATCTCATTACATACTATTTAGTTCAAAAAATGGTTCAAATGGCTCTGAGCACTATGGGACTTAACTCCTAAGGTCATCAGTCCCCTAGAACTTAGAACTAATTAAACCTAACCAACCTAAGGACATCACACACATCCATGCCCGAGGCAGGATTCGAACCTGCGACCGGAGCGGTCGCGCGGTTCCAGACTGTAGCGCCTAGAACTGCTCGGCCACCGTGGCCAGCACTATTTAGTTAGCAATGATAGTAAGCACATTGCCACCCATGGTATGTAGCCTATTCTTAGAATAAATTTTACAATTGTAATTTAAGCTATGACTGTTATTACTGTCAGGTGTAAGCCAGTTTTCTGTTCCTAGTATTATATGGGCTTTAACATTGTTAATAAGTAAGACTAATTTTGGAACCTTACCATGGACACTTGTGCAGTTACCTAATACCGTATTAACATTTTCTCTTTCTGCTCTGGAAGATGTAATGTTCACCTCTATGCTTAATGTAGCTGATTCACTCTCTCCAATTACACCAGATAATATATCGTCAAGTTTATGGTGGGGTTCATCTAATCTAATAAAGTCACATGTACACACTGACACCTACTGTACTATGTGAGTAGGCAAATTTTGTCTGTGGTTTATTCCTGATGTGTTAAGAATAGCCTTACAACATTCCATTTGATGGTGTATGTCCAAATATTTCCAATTTATTGCTTGCAAAACTGCAGCCCATTTGTTTGAAAGCTACATAATGTACTAGGGAAAAAATTATGTGATTTTCTAGAAAGTTAACCCAGAATGTAAGCATCTGTTGTCAGAAGGCTCCCCCAAACTGTAATATGATGATAATAATGTGGCACTTCATGTAATCAATTAAGTTAGTGTCAAATCAAATATGAGTAAGGTACTCAAATGTCTGGAGACTGAAGTGTAAGCTGAGTAATACTAGACAGCATACTAGTTGTATTAAAACTGTAAAATAATGGCTGAGTTGGATGTCTTGAGTGCTATTCTCATATAAAACTTTCTGGTAAACAGGAAAACAATGGTAAACAGGAAAAGAACATTTTTGTTTGGTGTTTCATGCTGAACAGCAGATTAAGTATTGAGTTTACCACTAGCCAGACAAATCTTCATAATTATTTGAGCAAGCTTCATTTGTATTAAACAATGACAAATCTAGAACATGTGGCTTCAAATCAATGTTTATTTTACTGTAGGATATCGAGTAAGTCATTTGACAGAGGAAGGTATCTGAAAGACTTGTAACATCAATTTCTGTGAATTATCTGCACTTCTTACAAATAAAATGATAAAACAAAAAACTCTACCCTTTGCTTGTGTAACATGCCTCTGAGCATTCTACTAATCATTTTTGTTAAAAAGGCCAGAAATATTCTATGTGGTTTACATTTCACATTTTGTGTTTGTTGATTATTTTCATTTAAAAAATAAATAAAAGTTAGAGACCACACAGCTTATTATGGTTGACATGTATGCATAGAAAAGGTACCAATGACTCCTACCTTTGGATCCCAAAATCTTAATATTCTTAACAGTAAGAAGCAAGAAGAAGATAGCCAACCCAATACCCATTTCCCCTCCACACGGATGTGGAAGCAGATGGTGGAATGGTTTTTGCGTAGAACACAAAGAGGAAGGGGAAGCTGGGGTGGGATACTATCATACAGGAACAACTTACAGGGGCAAGTTAAAACAGGATCTGTACCACACAAAAAAAGGATGGAAGTAGGACATGGGTACAGCACAAAAAATTAAAAATTAAGTGAAAATATGATTAAACCACCAAAGCAAGAAGAAATACAAGTTTATGGGCGAGAGATAGTTGCCTCAGATCAGAAAAGCCTGAAGCACATAGCTTAGAGGAAGAGAAGGCCAGAGAAAGTAAAGCAGATTAGAGAAGCGGCTGAAGAGAGTAGAACATGGAAGAGTACATATGGAGCATATAAGAGCTAATAGAAACTTATAACAACACATCAATGGGACTACCAACAATTAAGAATCTTTTATGTCATTTTACATTTGTATCTGTAATCTACAAACTGCTTTAAAGAGTGTAGTGAAAGATATCATTGGTACCACTACCACTTTCCCCCATTTTTGATCCATTCATGAATGATGCATAGGATGAATGTCTGTTGGTAAATTTTTGTATGAGCTCCTATTGATCTGATTTTTTTTTAGTCATTTCACAAGTCACATGTCTGAAATTTGATATGAAAGTAGATTATTGATTTTGTATTAAAAAGCTTGCTCCCCTTTTAGCAGTAGATACTGTAGGTCACTGGAACAATGGAGCATGCCAAGTGATTCAGGTCATTCCTATTTTCAAAAACGTTGTCAAACTGATGCACACAATTATAGACCAATATTACTGATGTCACTCTTTTGTACACTTATGGAACATGTTCTATCCTCACAAATTATGGGAGAATGAAGAATGAAAATCTCAGCTATAAAAACCAATATGGATGCCATACACTGAGATGACAAAAGACGCTGGATATGATATGCACACATACAGATGGAAGTAGTATCATGTACACAAGGCATAAAAGGGCAGCACATTGGCAGAGCTGTCATCTGAACTCGAGTGATTCAAGTGAAAAGGTTTCCTACATGATTGTGGCCACATGAAGGGATTTAACGCACTTTGAATGCAGAATGAGAGTTAGAGCTACACACACATTGTATGTTCCACTTCAGAAATAATTAGGGGATTCAATACTCTGAGATTCACAGTATTTAGAATGTGCTGAGAATACCAGATTTCAGGCATTACCTCTCATCATGGACAATGCAGTGGTAGACAGCCTTCACTTAATGACCAAGGCAGCGGTGTTTGTGTACAGTTGGCAGTGTTAATAAACAAGCAACACTGCATGAAATAACCAGAGAAATCAATGTGGGACATATGATGAATATATCAATTGGGTCAGTGCAACAAAATTTGGCATTGATAGTCTATGGCAGCTGACAACTGACATGACTGCTGGACATCACCTGCAGTGCCCCTTCTGGACTCCTGACCATATTATTTGGACTCTAGATGATTGAAAAACTGTGCCCTGGTCATATGAGTCCCAATTTCAGTTAGTAAGAACTGATGGTAGGGTTTGAGTGTGGTGCAGACCCCATGAAGCCATGGGCCCAAGTTGTCAGCAAGGCACTGTCCAAGCGGGTGGTGGCTCCAGAATGGTATGGGCTGTATTTACGTGGAATGGACTGGGCCCTCTGGTCCAACTGAACTGATCATTCACTGGAAATGTTTATGATGTGACTACCTGGAGACCATTTGCAGCCATTCATGGACTTCTTACTCCCAAACAACAATGGAAGTTTTATGGATGACAATGCATCATGCCATCAGGCCACAATTGTTTACAGTTGATTTGAAGAACATTCTGGACAACTCAAACAAATGATTTAGCCACCCAGATCACCCAACATAAATCCTATTGAACATTTATGGGACATAACCAAGAGATCAGTTCCATGCACAAAATCCTGCACCAGCAACACTTTTGCCAAGTATGTATGGCTGTAGAGGCAACATGCACAAATGTTTGATGTGATATTAGGAGGTATCCCTTGACTTTTGTCACCTCAGTGTGAGCAGAGGTCTTGTAAAATCCAGATCCTCTGTTTGTCCATGAGATACAGAGCACCACAGACAAAAGGCACCCAAATTGATGCCACGTTCCTTGATTTCCAGAATACATTCAGTACAGTTCTGCTCTACAGCCTTAGTGAGTATTGGAACTGGCTTGTGACTGTATTCAGGACTTTCTGAGAGAAAGAACTCACTACATTACTCTTAAAGGATAAAATTTGGAGATTTAAAGGTAATTTCTGGGGTGCTCCAGGAAAGCATTATATCCACTGCTGTTTGTAGTATGATAAAGTCACAAGTTGTTTGAGGCTTCTTGCGTATGATGGTTGCAATGCCAGGAGACTGTAGCAAAGTGCAGGAAATGCAAGACTGATGATTGTTGCCAGACTGATAGTTGACCTTGCCTGTAATAAATGTAATACAATACACCTAACTAGATAAGGAGATCCATTACTGTTCAATTACACTACTGATGAAAATGCAGCCAAAATAGTTAAACTGCAAAATATCTAGTAGTAACTGTCCAGAGAAACCTAAATTGGAATGCGGCCACATAACATAAATTGTAGGGAAAGCACACATTCATGTTTTCATAATTATTTGGTGGCACCTGAAGGCAAGGCTTTCAGCTTTGAAACCAGTACTGGAATAAATTAATAAATTTACTAGCAACTGAAGTGGATTTTTATTCTATAAATATGTTCCTCAGTTGAAATGTTCACATGATCAAATATTTTGCACAGGAAATGCGACTAGTTGATGCTGGGTCACATAAAAACTATTCATCAGGCTGAAAGGGGGATCTGTATAAAATTCTATGAGAGAGGACCTCTATATGGTAGCTGCTAGCATTGCTAGTTACAGATATGAAAGTAATCCCCCCCATTTACTGTAGGGAAGTACAGAATAGGGTTCATCTGAACCTGGTAAGATCAAACAAGAAGTTGCTTGAGAATATAAAGAATGAAACTGAAACCCACTCAGCTGAAGTAACATCAGATTGAAAAACCTCATGTGAGCCCCACATCATTTACTTTTATTGAGTGAAATACTTTCAGCACACACTGATGATTATCATTGTGAAATCATTGACAATGGAATGCTTATGAGATTCTGCAGAAAATAACTGCAGTGTTATAGTGGACTCAATGAACTAATTCTCCATCATACAGGAAAAATTCCAGCAATAATGTTGCTGTGCACTATTTTCATTAAGATCTGAATCAGCACCATAAAATGCATACTTTTTTTGTTAAGTAGTCATAATTTAAACAGTATTGAGAAGAAAGACAAAATAAATGAATAAGGAAAGAGTAACCACCTTATTCACTGGAAAAATACACAAGCTGTTCGTTTCTGGAGCTCTCCTGATTTGGGGTGCCATATGCAGTGTACACTATTTAAAAGGTTACTTAAAAAGACTGACTGTTGTGTTTTCAGAGAGCAGCTTTAATGTTACAGTAGACTATAAACAATGTTCACTTGTTCTTGAGATGCTTTTATAAGATTCTTGATAGTTGTGTTATTTGTCCAATAGTCTCATGCAAGAGTAAGATTATGCAGCAGCTGGTTTCTCATTCAAATGTCACATGTGACTACTGCTTATTTATAAGAACTTAATGTTATTTTTCATGTTAGAATAAAAAACATTTAGCAACACATTTCAGAATTTGACTGTAGCAGGACACTGACCTGTCACAACTACAGTTTATTGTTCTATGATTTTGTTATTCACATTGGTTGAGATCCCACAAGATTGAGGCAAACGTGAAATTACTGTGTCAAGGAAAGCCATACTCAGCTCCATTCAAGATATCAAGTGCCCTGTATGAGAAGTGACCATGAGGAAAGACATGCTGTTTGTTCATCTGTGCACAATTGAATAGCCACATCACAAACATCAAGTTGGAGAATTGGCTTGTATGGAGCAAGACAGGTATCTACATAGACAGTAAGGTACCACCACCAACCGTCAGTACAGTAACCACTGTTGTGGCTCCTGTTGACACAGCAGTAGACAAAGGCACACTATTAGTGATGTGTTCAGTTGGAACATAGGACACAGGAGTGGTATCATGTCACCTTTCAGACAAGCCTTAATTCTGTGTACAGCATCACAATTGATGTATCTGTGTGTGGATGCTCCATGGAGAACAAATGTTGCCAGATTTTATTCTTATCAGTGTACAAACCAGCAACTGTTGTAATGGTATCATTTGTCATTTGGCACACAACAGAATCATAGCCTTTAATTTGGACAGCCACTGTCAGATCTCTGATGGCTTAAGGTCAGTGTCTGTGGCCTGTCCTTGATATCTCCATAATGTTATCTATCAACAAGATAATTCAAGATCATATGTAACCTGTGTTATTCTCACCTACCTCAGTACAGAGGGTGTTCTACCATTACCCTGGCCAGAATGTTCTCAGCTCCTTTACCATCGAAACAGCCAGTCGTGGGTTGCAGAGACGTTAGTATGCCACCATTTACCAGCCACTATTATTGATGGACTGTGGCATAAAGTTCAAGCAACATGAAATGATACATCCTTGGATCCAAGTTCAGTTGGACTTGATGGCCAGGTGGGTTACTGTCACTGTTGCTGCTAGAGGTGGCAGCTTTGTGTGCTGAATTTCATGTCCTGTATACCCTCAAATCACCTACAAATTAAGTCATGTATTTTTCCTGCAACACTATATAAGCACAATAATTACAATTTCATTGTTTGTCACCCTTTCTGGCATTGTAGTTCTAGTGACCATCAGTGTATTTACTTTTATAAGAATACAGAAATTTAGATTTCATCGTTTTAATGTTCTTCAAAATGGTTCAAATGGCTCTGAGCACTATGGGACTCAACTGCTGAGGTCATTAGTCCCCTAGAACTTAGAACTAGTTAAACCTAACTAACATAAGGACATCACAAACATCCATGCCCGAGGCAGGATTCGAACCTGCGACCGGAGAGGTCTTGCGGTTCCAGACTGCAGCGCCTTTAACCACACGGCCACTTCGGCCGGCTTTTTAATGTTCTGATAAAAGTTATGGATGTAAGTAGATTTGTTCAGAATGTCAAGAGCATAGTGTAAAACACAGGTTGTGCATGTACACAAGACAGATATCCTATCCAATTTAAATGGAACAAATTATTACTCTCACATCTTATTACCTTCATACATTTATTTAAATATTCAAACATCCTATTGTCAAGCAATATATGGGAACTGAATGTAGGGGACGAGGTACTGGCAGAATTGAAGCCATGAGGACGGCTCCTGAGTTGTGCTTGGGTAGCTCAGTTGGTAGAGCACTTGCTCGCAAAAGGCAAAGGTCCCGAGTTTGAGTCTCGGTCCGGTACACAGTTTTAATCTGTCAGGATGTTTAATATATGGGAACTATAGAAATACTGAAAATTTTTATAACTATTGTTTTTTGATAAGTCTTTAATAAATAATTGTGTGCATAATTGTCCTTAGTTAAGCGCTGATTCACTTCTTTTGATTTCAGAAGCCACCATTGCCATGGAATTCATTTTAAGGAATGATGATAAGAATTTCAGTGTTACTCCAACTGAAGGTGTTCTGTACTCTGCTTCATCTGGCGGCAACACAATGGAACTGAGAGTACAGTTTTCCTCGGCCCAGTCGTAAGAGTTCTTTTTTTTCCCCTCCTCCTTTTTCTTTCATCAATAATGATATGGATATGTACATTGTGGCATCTCTCGTTACTTATTTTGTGAAGTGAAAAAGTAATCTAGAAGCACTTTATAGTCAAATGTGGTTCTATCTGAACATATGATTCCCATATGTTCTACTTCTTTCATTTTAGGACACTTGGTGTTAAATCTTGGTTGTATAGTGTATGTAAGCTTTTAGCAAGTACTTTATTGTGACAAAACAAGATTCCAAGCCTCCTGGGTTAGTTCAAAAAAATTCAGAAAAATATTCCATAGTATTAATGAGTGACTATTCAGCAATCAATTTCAGCTGTAATATTTTTGGATTGGTGCATAAGTCCGTAGTGTTCTTCCATAAGTTTAATAAACACAGCAGGTACACAGAATAGAGATTTAGTCATTAATAATATATTCTCCTTCACCACTTACAACAGTCTGCCAATGCTGGGGTAACTTTTTGATTCCATGACTGAAGAAGTCACTTGATTTTGAGATGAAGAACCTATTGAACCATGTTCAAAGGACATTTTCATGTGCAAAAGGAACTTTCTTGAAGGTTGTTTGATACAGTGTGGAAAAGGTGAAAATCTGAGGGTGCAAGATCAGATGAAAAAGGTGGGTGAAGAATGACTTCCAAATCCAACTCCTGTATAGTGTTTTCTGTCAGTCTAGCAAAATGCGGGCAGGTGTTATCATGGAGTAGCATCATTTTGTGAAGACTTCCTGGTCACTGTTCTTGGAATGTGTATGCAAGATGTCTCAGTTATTGACAATACATGTCAGCAGTGACAGTTATACCTTAGGGAAGCAATTCATAGTACATCACATTATTGCTGCCCTACTGGATTGTAATATACTGTGGCAAAAACGTTTTTGTGATAAAGTTCGGGATGTGTATCATTGGATGTGTATCATTGCTTAACACAAGAAAAACAATATACCACCTCTTATTACAGATATCCTCCACCAAATAAATAACACATCTCTTGTGTAATCCAGGCTAGTGCTTCTTAATGCTCAATCAATCAATCTCTTTATTCATCCGTCAACAATATACATTGTATGGATGTAGTCAATTACATAATAGTTTCTTATCTTTAATTTATTTCAAAAACTTGGATAATAGCTGTCTCTCGATGACTTTAAATATCAGAATTTCAATCATTAATTACTCCATAATTACAATAGCAATTTTATTCCTACCATGTGCATGTAGTTTATATTGTGTGTAAACTGTGGTGGTACATTAGTCTAACATGTTTCCTTCATTCTATATACTGGTGAGACCCAACATAAAAAAATGTCAGAACAATAGTTTAAATTAGCATAAATTACTAACTTTCTGCACAAAATTCTTCAGTGTATTCGAATGCAGATCACCAGAAATGACAAAGTCAAAGCAGCAGTTTAAATTAGTGTAAATTACTAATGTTACATATATGCCCTCTTTGGGAAAGTGGAAATGAGACTGGAATAGAATAAAGGTTCCCAAAGGGGTTGTGGTATCAGAAAATACCAGCCAAAGAGGTTTGACTATTGCAGAGAGACAGAAAGCTCTTCTAAATCTCTGGCTAAAATGAAGGGACTATAATCATGATTAGTGGAACAAATAAACAATTTCACAATTAGTGTGCATGAAAAATACATGTTATATGTAAAGTTTAGTCAGTCATTTTCTCATATACAAGATGATTTTTTTTTCACTATAGTAAAAAAAGACAAGAAAAATACAAGCATATGAAATTTCAGTTTTATCAACTTGGTGTCCTTTTAATGCATTCCATTTTTTTTTTTTTTTTTTTTTTTTAAAAAAAAAAAATATGCAGTCACAAGTAAATTGTGGTCATACTTTCGTTTTTCCAGACAGGGACATGCCTCAACCAGAATGCCAGACATTAGATGTTGCATGTTGCTTTCAATTTCAAAATTTCAGTTAGACAACAGAAATGTATCATCTTCCAAATTTAATGGTCAGAATGATCACATCTATATCAGTGTCCTCAAATAAGTGTAAATGTACATCAGTAAACAAAATTGATTGTTTCTCAGAATAATGCCCCTGGCATCACAACAACTGTGCCTCTTACCTCTATGAGTTTATCAAATGCAGTAAACAGTATATCAGTATAAAGTGCTGTGTTTTACCATACTCCATTTCACATCACTTTGCTCCAACTCCTTCCTCGGTTCATTTCAAATTTGCATCAGTGCAAGATCATTATTAGTTTACTCATATATACCAGTACATACAGAGTGTTACAAAAAGATATGGCCAAACTTTCAGGAAACATTCCTCACACACAAACAAAGAAAAGATGATATGTGGACACGTGTCCGGAAACGCTTAATTTCCATGTTAGAGCTCATTTTAGTTTCATCAGTATGTACTGTACTTCCTCGATTCCCCACCAGTTGGCCCAATTGAAGGAAGGTAATGTTGACTTCGGTGTTTGTGTTGACATGTGACTCATTGCTCTATAGTACTAGCAACAAGAACATCAGTACGTAGCATTAACAGGTTAGTGTTCATCATGAATGTTGTTTTGCAGTCAGCGCAATGTTTACAAATGCAGAGTTGGCAGATGCCCATTTGATGTATGGATTAGCATGGGGCAACAGCCGTGGTGTGGTACGTTTGTATCGAGACAGATTTCCAGAACGAAGGTGTCTCGACAGGAAGACGTTCGAAGCAATTGATCGGCATCTTAGGGAGCACGGAACACACCAGCCTATGACTCGAGACTGGGGAAGACCTAGAATGCCGAGGACACCTGCAATGGATGAGGCAATTTTTCGTGAAGTTGATGATAACCCTAATGTCAGCGGCATAGAAGTTGCCGCTCTACAAGGTAACATTGACCACGTCACTGTCTGAAGTGCTACGGGAGAACCAGTTGTTTCCGTACCATGTACAGCGTGGGCAGGCACTATCAGCAGGCCATTGGCCTCCACAGGTACACTTCTGTGAATGGTTCATCCAGCGATGTGTCAGTCCTCATTTCAGTGCAAATGTTCTCTTTACGGATGACGCTTCATTCCAACGTGATCAAATTGTAACTTTTCACAATCAACATGTGTGGACTGATGAGAATCCGCACGCAGTTGTGCAATCATGTCATCAACACAGATTTTCTGTGAACATTTGGGCAGGCATTGTTGGTGACGTCTTGATTGGGCCCCATGTTCATCCACCTACACTCAATGGAGCACATTATCATGATTTCATACGGGATACTCTACCTGTGCTGCTAGAACGTGTGTCTTTACAAGTACGACACAACATGTGGTTCATGCACGATGGAGCTCCTGCACATTTCAGTCGAAGCGTTCGTACGCTTCTCAACAACAGATTCGGTCACCAATGGATTGGTAGAGGTGGAGCAATTCCATGGCCTCCAAGCTCTCCTGACCTTAACCCTCTTGACTTTCATTTATGGGGGCATTTGAAAGCTATTGTCTACGCAACCCCAGTACCAAATGTAGAGACTCTTCATGCTCGTATTGTGGATGGCTGTGATACAATACACCATTCTCCAGGGCTGCATCAGCGCATCAGGGATTCCATACGACGGAGGGTGGATGCATGTCTCCTTGTTAACGGAGGACATTTTGAACATTTCCTGTAACAAAGTGTTTGAAGTCATGCTGGTACATTCTGTTGCTGTGTGCTTCCCTTCCATGATTAATGTGATTTGAAGAGAAGTAATAAAATGAGCTCTAACATGAAAAGTAAGCGTTTCCGGACACATGCCCACCTAACATATTTTCTTTCGTTGTGTGTGAGGAATGTTTCCTGAAAGTTTGGCCATACCTTTTTGTAACACCCTGTATATCCCATAACTGTTAATTAATCTAATCACTGTGTAACTTCCAATTCATAAGTATGGTGAGCTGTACAGTATAAAGAGTTATTCTGTGTATATAATACAGTGTGACAAAGCAAAATTCAAGTTGATAACATAAAATCTAACCTACTATACAGATAAAATGTAGATTTGTGGCCATGAGTGACATATCAGATTCAAGAGTTATCCTACATCAAATCATAGAAAAACACTAATTTAAAGTATATACCAGAAAATGCAAAGGAAAATTCGCTGGAGTCTGTTAAGTGAGACTTAAGTAGTGCCTGTAACCATATAGAGTTCATCCACTCATAGGAAATGCAATTGCAGCAAATGACTGTAAGGCCACAAAACAAGTTATATTTGAAGAAAATCATATATATAGACAACTAAAACTATACAGGAAGAGCAAAATCATGACATCACAACTGAAAAACAGATCAAATGGGTACAGTAAGCAAAACTACATGAAACTAGAATTTGGCATGAGACATCTCAAACCAAATTGAAAATGTTCAAGGCTTACATTTGCAACAATCAAACCAACCTGAAAAATCCAAACTGCCAGGTAATAACCAGTAAGAAAATTCATAACCAGTTAGTTCAAATCTCAAAAGGAATAAGTATGCAAATATGTGCTCAAGGGCTATGTTTGTGATGATCAGACCAACCTGAAAGTTATGACTTTCCATTCCAGGAATCAAGAACTGAAATATTTTATCCTGATCATAGAAACAGAAGATTATTAAATGTGGTTCATGAGGCATGAACTGGGCTGTATGATAAGGTTTTCTCACAAGAAATGTCCAGCAGACAATGATTACAACTCAAGTCAGCTATGGGAAAATTTTCCAGACAAACAAAATTATTCATGTTCATAATGCAATAAAATGTGGTGAAAATGATTTTGTAGGTGATGTTCAGTCAAAATCTAATTATTTCATACCACGTTTTAATATGAATAGTAGTTTGTAGATAAATACATATGTTGGCACTTAAATGATTCAATAGGAAAAGCAATGTAAATATTCATTATTATCCTGAACAAGCAGCTGAGGAATTACAATGATATCACTGATATTGTGACATTGATGTGAAAGATTCTGTGGCAAACTTTAACATGGAGGTTAAATTGAGAGATAAAACTGAATATATACATGTGTAAGCTATATGTAAGCAATTTTATGTAAGAGAAAATATGTTGGTCAGTTGGTTAATTGCAGAAATAAAAATGTTTAAATTGAGCATCAAAATAGCACATGACAATGTTGAGCATCAAAGTACTAAAGAACATATATGATGACTGCTAACAACCAATATAGAAAACATGACACAAAGCATATGCAGAATCAAATATAGATAAAAGCACAAGCAAAATGCAAAGCAGAATAACACACTTGACATATTGAAACATTGCTTAAACTCCATGTGTAATTGGTGTGTTAAAGAAACGGTTGATGTCCAGCCAGAGCATTCAACCAAAATATCTCCTATCTGACTGATGCCTTCCTCAAAGTAATCCACCAATGCATATATCTAATCAAGACTATGGTCATCTGTAACCATGCAGCTAAAATCCACTAATAATACTATTGTCACCCTAGGACAACAGCAAGAAAAATACTCCTAAATCGTATTAATCAAAAACTTTCAAAGACAGTACCAGCTCCATCGCAGAGCAATGGGATTCGTTATAGTTGAGATAAAGTAAATACTAAGTAAATCATTCAAATACATTTGTGGTGGTTATCAAATGCAAGAGTCTACTGGCTCATCTTTGAGAACGAACTTCTTTGAAAACTGTTGATCTCAGTGTGTTCCGAACTCTGTATTCGAGCGGACGTGTTTGTACCGACATGATCAAAATAAAGTTAATTCATTATAAATGAGCGAATACTTAATGTTGGGTTTGATATTACCGTATGTAACAGCATGATTCCCTCACTGGTGACCCTGACACTCACGAACGCCACTTACAACGCAGAAATGTGTACTGGAACATCGCCATGGACAAACAATGCAGCAACCCCTTGTCGGATTTCTACGTCCATCGACTTTGCATCGTGCCGCATCTGGATGCAGTGTACAGGAAGTGTAATTAGTGTTTAAATTCCCGACTCTTGTGTGAATCGTGCTTTTTGGTAACTTTCGTCACCTTCTCACACATCGACAATGGGACCGAGGGACACAAGTCATCCATCGAAACCTGCTCAATGCATCAGTAGTTTCACTTCCGGACAGTGCAGTGCACCCTCACCGATTAATTTGGACTATTTTGACTTGCTTTTGTGTATTGTGTGTGTGTTTGAGGTTTACGGGTGCTAAACAGCATGGTCATCAGCGCCCAAACGCATAAAAACAGGAACACATGCTTTTGTGTAATGAATTAACTTTGTGCAGTACTTCGACATCAGACAATCATACCAAACAATGGACTGCAACAAACAGGGACTATGTTGCAAATCCCAGTTCACATGAACGCTGAACTATGGCTAAATCGCATACCTGGTCGAATTCACAAATGCCCATCATGGCTACTGTGTCTTCCACACCGCATGCAAATTCGTTCGACCCGGTTTCTGCACAGCTCATCTTCCAGAGTTCAAATGTTCGCACCAACTTTTCTGCCGCTTCTCCACACTTGTACACCAGAGCAAAAGCCACTTTAATTCAGCACCTGTCACCAACATCACAGGAACAATTTCATCAAGGACATCCTACCGATCAATGACAATGCACCAATTACATTGACGACAATGCCGGCTGTTTCTCAGTGCAACACTGGACGTGCCACACCTCCCTCTACGCAGCACCCGAGCCGCACCGACTCTGCTCGACTGCTACCGACAGCGATGTCTCGGCCACCGCCTGCTGGCTCACTGATCTCAACCCAGTCAATCCAAACAGCTGTGTGACATATGATCCTGCCACAGCTACCGCACCCGCATCTTGTCAACAACTCGCCAACACTACACACGCTTACCGCTTGGCCGTTGACTACTCGATCACACCTTCAACTAGTTCACCCACCCCAGAATATGATTTCAGCTGTATCAATGCTTCATACAGCAGTGAACATGTTCTCACTCTGCCGCCACCGAGTACTGAGTTTCACATTCACGATCGCACACACTATCTCTTCTACTCGAACTGTTATGTCAATACTGTGCCACCAACCTTGTCTTGTACGCCAGGTTACCCTTTGATAGAGACAGATTCTGATTTTGACCCCATCTTACTTGCCTGAACAACTGCGACAGCTACGTGAGCAAATTGTGACATACAACTTGTTGGTACAAGATCAGTTACATGTGCTGCAGCTGACACCGACTGAGCATGACATGCAACGAGATGCTCCTGTCATTTTTCCACCTCAAACTGCTGATGATCCTTTGCAGTTACTACCAGCTACAACTAATACCCTGACGAACACGCTACATGGATCTGTGTCCCAGATGTCACAACTGTCATCATCACGCCGCCTCAAGTGGAAATTCTACGTTACTAATATGATACAAGCAACTTATTTACACCGCTGCCACCTTTCCTTGGTAGTTCCAGACACTTCGTTTCTGTACCATGGCATAACCAGCTGCATTCCAGTGCCACTTGCTTTACCACCCTCTTCACTACCTCCACAATGTACAACCAACACATCTGCCATTTCTGCTTCAACGAGTGAGCATCTTTCCGCTCCGAAACACGACCGTGCAGCAGTTTTGCACAAGCAGCTTGCAGCCTTATGACTTGACCGCAGCACTGACAGCAACAGCACACACGCAGCTCCAGTTGCATCGAACTGTGTTGCCTCTCTGCCACGCACCAGTAGTTCATCTGCCAATTCAACTTCTTCACGTTCACATCACGTCTCATCACCATCC
Organism: Schistocerca piceifrons; assembly: GCF_021461385.2. Taxonomy (NCBI): domain Eukaryota; kingdom Metazoa; phylum Arthropoda; class Insecta; order Orthoptera; family Acrididae; genus Schistocerca; species Schistocerca piceifrons. The sequence goes on from NC_060140.1 coordinate 138,061,847, forward strand.
TGCTCCGACCATGGTTTCACTGACCACGTCTGCCTTCCACCACCTCTCGCCGTTGCCATGCCTCATGCACAGAGCTCACGGCCATGCCCCCCAACCTTCAATCATGGCTGTTTCACACATCAAAACACCAACACTGTCAATTCTGCTTGGAACATCCTGCCATCTACCGCTGTAACACACTCACCATCCACGGACTCTGAGGTGACGCTTCTGTCTACAGCGAAGTCATCTGCTGCCAAGGTCAGTCATGTGCAGCTTGCTGTTTTCTCCTCTGCTGCGATATCAAGCGCCTCTACAACTCCGTCATTGCCAAGAGTGTTGCTCATCCGGCATCTCTTACACAACCTGTTAAGCCACAGCATGCTTGCTCCTTTATGTCATACAGCCAATAACAAACTGTTACCAGACACACTGCACTTACCGCAGCACTCACCAGCAAATACTTTGGCAATACATCGCATTGCATCTCCGACGCACTCCGCGCCTTTGATTGGATCAAAACCCCGCTGCATTGCACGGCCTCAGCGCGATGATGCTCTCCCCACCGACATGCCGCTGCCTTCTGCTTCCACCGTGCCATCAGCAGCATGGCACGGTCAACCTATGGACGCCTTCCGCGCCTCCTTCCCTCCGCTGGTCATGCCTACCAAGACATCGAGAAATGGTCTGATCGAACCTCACACTAGCGCCTGCCACTACACGATCAGTCACGCGCACCTGCGCCATCTGCCGGCTGGGTGCACACACGCCTCTCATCCTCCTTACCGTGCTCCACACTACCGGCGGGGGTCTCTGTGGTGGTTATCGATGCCAAGAGTCGACCGCCTCATCTTTGAGAATGAACTTCTTTGAAAACTGTTGATCTCAGTGTGTTCTGAACTCTGTATTTGAGCAGATGTGTTTGTACCAATGTGATCAAAAGAAAGTTAATTCATTATAAACGAGCTAATACTTAATGTTGGGTTAGATATTACTGTACGTAACATCTTGATTCCCACACATTAAATATGTGTCATATATAAACTTCAGATAGCAGGCTGAGTGTATGCAATGTAAGTTATGTTGATTGTCACTAAAAGTCTCCATAATAATCATGCTGAACATTCAATCATATATGTATGAAGTATTTCAGATTCATGTAATGTTGAATACTTGTAAGATCATGAAGATGTGTTATAATACCAAAAGTTATACAGGTGACCAACATTATACCATAGTTCCTGCTGATCAACTACAGGGTGAAAAGTATTTAAACCGACAAACTCTGGGAGGTTGTAGGGGGCATCAAAACAAATATTTTTCCCTAATGTCATTTTTTCCTATGACGATTAATTAAACTGGTGGAGGGAGATTTCTCTGGTGGCAAATTAATTAAACCAACAAACACTTTTCCATTTTTATGACCAAGAGACAACACATTAACACAACCCAATTTCAATTACAGTAGATTCTCAAAAATGCCTCCATTGACACGTAAACAAATGTTACACTGTCGGATTGTGTTCTGTCTGACACGGGTAAAAACTCCAGGAATATCCTGAATTGTTCCTGCTGCTGCTACTATCCAGGCAACCAGATCCTCTTCTGATGCAACAGGAGTTGCGTAAACAAGGTTGCGCATCTCTCCCCACACAAAAAAGTCCAGAGGGGACATATCTGGGGTTCAAGGAAGCCATGGCACAGGACCACCTCTGCCAATCCACGTTTCTGGGAGCTTTTGGTCCAGGAATTGATGCACATGATGACTGAAATGTGTTGGCGCCCCGTCCTGTTGGAACAACATGCGTTGCCTTGTAGGGAGCGGGACGTCTTCCAGCAATTCTGGTAATGCTCTGGTGAGAAAAATTGTAATTGTGCCTGCCATTTAATGGCCTAGGTAGCAGATATGGCCCAATTAAACAGTCCCCAACAACAACGACCCACACATTAACGAAGAACCACACTTGATGAGCGCTAGTAACTGTGGCATGTGGATTCTCCTCACTCCAAACACGCGAATTGTGCATGTTGAAGACTCCATCACTCCCGAACTTTGCTTCATTGGTAAACAACACAGAGGATGGAAATGTAGGATGAATTTCACACTGTTCCAGGTAGCACTGCAAAAACTGTGCTCTGGCTGGATAATCAACTGATTCCAAGTTGTGGACACGCTGTAAGTGAAACGGACGTAACAATTGCTCTCAAAGGACTGTTCTTACATTCATCTGATTCTTCCCCATGTTACGTGCAATTGCACGAGTGCTGATTAAAGGATCCCACTTCACATGCTCCAAGACAGCTTCCTCAAATCGCAGTGTTCTTACTATGCAACAGCGTCCCTGTCCAGGTAATCCTCTAACAACTGAAGATCGTAATACGGCCTCTAACAACTGAAGAGCGTAATACGGCCTCCACCAGTTTAAATAATCCTCATAGGAAAAAATGACATTAGGGAAAAATATTTTTTTTATATCCCCTACGACCTCCCAGAGTTTGTCGGTTTAAATACTTTTCATCCTGTAGAGTGTTAAGGAGACAGATGCATATGTATTATCCAGTTGACTATATTTCTCTTCAAAATTTGTATTGTTGTCAGTTCCTGTCAGTATAGATGAGATAAGGTACTATTTTCAAATCAGCAAAGCATTTCATGTACCAAGAATTGTTTTAGACATGTGGCTAGAAACAAAGTGTTAATGGTGTAAATAATGAATATAGTACCGAAGTATAAAGATGTTGAAGCAGATACTACATTAGCTAGGGCCCTTGTGCTTGCCAGACTCATGGTACACAGAGAGTGTACCCCCCTGAGGGTTGATCACATGAAACCTCAGAAAATATCATAAAAGTAGAGTGTATTAAGCAAATTATTGTACCTCACATCATCAAACACCAACATCATGAATCAAAATAGATAATCAAAGTCAGCATAAATCCAAAGGATAGAAGTGTGCATGAATGTGTGTATGTGAATGTAGTACTGATGTATAATTGTGTTGAAGCAGATGCCACATCAGCTGTGCTTGCTTGCCAGGCACAAGGTACAAACATAGAGTGTAGCCCCCTGAAAGTTGATCATCTATGAACATTTGGCTTCAGCTGTGTGATGTTTCTCAAACCAAATATACTTACATGACTTTGGAAAAATTAAACTAAATGCATTTGGATGTGGTATTTCTAAGATCTTGAATGGTCCAATGTATATATGAAAGAACTTTTTTGTTTCTTTGTTACTTGCTTTTGACTTTTCATAACTCATAGTCAACATGAGGTCTCCTGCTTTAAACTATGTAACTTTAAGATTTTTGTTATGCTCCTTCTTCCTCTTACCATGATATGCCCCCATATTTTTCTTCACTGCCTCTTCCCTCTCATCAGCAGTTAAATCTGTACAAGTTGGAAACTCAATACATTTCACCAACTAAGTTAGCAGGTTGGGCAGTTGATAATGCTTTAGATTGGCATTAAGTGGACACACCAGTCAATTTGTCTTCTTGTGTTGGAAAAATTAGTATAAGTGCTCCTGATACCAGTTTATTTTAGTAATCTTACCTTCAAAACAAAGGTATAACTTCAGTGGTGATATTTCAGGTGCAGTTTGTTCCCAAGCTCTTCCTTATCGCCTCTGTGAAACATGATGTTTGTGCCCACCAAAACTGTCTAGACTCCTCACCAACAATGCACTGAATGGTTAGGGGAATTGTTAAAGGAACAACTCTTATTACTGAGTATTCCCACCAGATTTAAGTCCAATGTCACAGCACTGTTTCAATTGTTGAAATCGTCTGTCAGCAAAAAAGGCCAATATCAACATTGGCCCTTCTTACAACAAATGTAAAATAAGAGGGAGGGCCAATGTCAAGATTGGCCATTTTATGCTAATTGGAAACTTGATAAAACATTTTGGGCTTACATATTTAAACTCTAGTATCTCTCAACCTATGTGGCTTAGACATTGGTCGTTTAACATTATGAAGAGCACGTGAAAACAATAGGTGTACACCAATAAAACTAGTTTTGGCAAATATTGACATGGGCCCTTTTAGAATAAAGCCACAGAAATACTGACTTCCTTTTCTTGGTAATACCTTTAGCAAAGCAAATGTCATTTAGCTCACACAGTGGTGCTACTTTGTTACGATCTCTGCCACTATTCTGACATATGTCAACATAAGTTATTGTACAGAAGCGATGAATGCAGCTCCAACGAATGCATTAGTTTTTAAATACATCACATTGTATGTTAATGGTGTCTCACAGTGCACAATGTCAGTTATACAGGGTGATTCAAAAAGAATACCACAACTTTAAAAATGTGTATTTAATGAAAGAAACATAATATAACCTTCTGTTGTACATCATTACAAAGAGTATTTAAAAAGGTTTTTTTTTTCACTCAAAAACAAGTTCAGAGATGTTCAATATGGCCCCCTCCAGACACTCGAGCAATATCAACCCGATACTCCAACTCGTTCCACACTCTCTGTAGCATATCAGGCGTAACAGTTTGGATAGCTGCTGTTATTTCTCGTTTCAAATCATCAATGGTGGCTGGGAGAGGTGGCCGAAACACCATATCCTTAACATACCCCCATAAGAAAAAATCGCAGGGGGTAAGATCAGGGCTTCTTGGAGGCCAGTGATGAAGTGCTCTGTCATGGGCTGCCTGGCGGCCGATCCATCGCCTTGGGTAGTTCAGGTTTCATAACTAACCTTTTTCGTAGGACTCTCCATACAGTTGATTGTGGAATTTGCAGCTCTCTGCTAGCTCTGCGAGTCGATTTTCCTGGGCTGCGAACAAATGCTTGCTGGATGCGTGCTACATTTTCATCACTCGTTCTCGGCCGTCCAGAACTTTTCCCTTTGCACAGACACCCATTCTCTGTAAACTGTTTATACCAATGTTTAATACACCACCTATCAGGAGGTTTAACACCATACTTTGTTCGAAATGCACGCTGAACAACTGTCGTCGATTCACTTCTGCCGTACTCAATAACACAAAAAGCTTTCTGTTGAGCGGTCGCCATCTTAGCATCAACTGACGCTGACGCCTAGTCAACAGCGCCTCAAGCGAACAAATGTACAACTAAATGAAACTTTATAGCTCCCTTAATTCGCCGACAGATAGTGCTTAGCTCTGCCTTTTGTCGTTGCAGAGTTTTAAATTCCTAAAGTTGTGGTATTCTTTTTGAATCACCCTGTATTTTGTATCTTGGATATGTACTCATACCCTGTAATATGACAAATGGTTTATAATACCAGAAATATGAATTTTCGACAATGACATGTCACAGACACGTCAGACATTTTTAACGTGTAAGTAATGTTTGCAGTATGTAATAACTGCTTGTTTCTGTGTCCTACACTACATGATGTGTGTGCTTTATTAATTTCCATTATGACACACACTTGAGAATGACTACAAAGCTGAAATCACGATTGTGTACAATAAATAAACAATTAACAGTCAAATGGCAGAAAGTTCTTTCAAAAAACATTGTTTTCTATTTGCCTAAGTTTTGGTAATCATTATCTAAAAAGTATAATTATTGATTTCTTATAATGGGAGTGTGCAGACGATTTTAGCAGTACTTGATTGTTATTTTAATGCAGTAAACCATATAGTGCAATTTCTAATTACTATTGTTTTGTTATTAGGAACAGTATGCCCTTTGAAGATGGCTTGCTGATTGTAACCAGTGTGCCTCAAGACTTTTTTGAAGTTGAATTGACTGCTACTGCTGTGCTTGATGAGAAATTCAGTTTTGAAAAATGCTAAATGTTTATGTAATTATAGATATAGTATGTAAATGTAAAGATAATCTATTGCTAACCATGAAATTTTATGAAATCTGTTATCAACAAAGAATGTAAATGAAGACAATAGAGTAGAACAAAATGTTAGAAATCTTTTTGATTAAATATTGCCATTCTAATATTTTACATGAATATATTTACAAGTAAATGACTGTGCAATTATTTATTGTTAATTAACAATAATGGAGTTCACTTTGAAAATATGTTAACAGACTCTCTAGTGATGGAAACTTATGTTGTACTGATTTTCTTAGGACATGTAGTGTGTAAGCATATATGTCATAGTGGCACAAATACATGGCAAAGTATGAGCTAAAAAGTCTTTTTAAAGTACTTAACAGAAGGAACTAAGGTAATCTCTACTGATGGCACTGAATTTCAGTCAACAGCTGATTCCTTTTTTACTCATTATTCAGGTTGACCTGTTTATATTTATTAATTTTAAATCTTTGCACATGTCTAGTATTTTGTTTGTTGTTCAGTGTAGCTCCTGTTGGGCAACCTGCTGGGTCCCATCCCAGAGGGAACCAACTGCAAAAGCACAGGACTCTGTTAGTCATCAGGAATTCTTATGTACATGTACAAAACAATGGAAGCAGAAAGAGCAAAATTTGGACTTACTAATTATGAATAATAGGATCAATAACATAGACATTGTAGTGGAGAAAGCAAACCAAAGATCATGATTTATTCACAGAACACTTAGAAAATGTAACAGGTCAGCTAAAGAGACTGCTCACACTACACTTGTCTGCCCTCTTCTTGAGTAGTGCTGTTCGGTGTGGATCTGAATCAGGTGGGATTGACAGAGGACATCAAAAAAGTTCAATGAAGGGTGGTTCATCTTGTATAATTGCAAAATAATGGCCACAGATATGATATACGAATATGGGTGGCAATCATTAAAACAGAGGTGTTTTTCACAGCGACATGACCTTCTCATGAAATTTCAATCATTACTTTATCCTCATAGAGTGAAAATACTTTTGTTGGCACCCACCAGAGCTCACACAGAAAGATTTAAGTGTTCATTTTCCCACACACTCTCTGAGAGTGGAATGGTAGAGGAGTGAGGGGAAAGTGAGGAGGAGGACACAAATTTTTGTCAAAATCAAGTGTCCTTGTGAAGCACTTGCATTCAGAAATATTTTGCAGAGCAGCATTTTGAGGTATGTGCAATTGAAAGGTGCAGACTTGTTCATGTGTAATAATAGTGGCCATTTTCAGAGGTGTGGCAGATACAACCATAATATACAATTGAAACACGTAGTAAAATTTATTGAATCTCAAATTGTCCTGCTGCCACTTGGTGAGTTGCCAGACAGGTAGAGGGTTGGAGATTAAAATACATTATTCATTTGGTTATCTTGTCAGCTGCCATCCACTTCAGACAATGTAGTGCCTACTGATTTGGCATCCCACTTCTTGTCCTATGAACACAGGATGCCACAAAAACCTACATCATCTATGTTGTCAACACAAATATTTACCAACAGCCACAACACAACACAACACAGCACAACACCAGGTCTCCACCAAAAACTGCTGGGACCGCTACCCATTCATGTAGCCTGCAGAACAGCTTCACCAGAGGTCACAGCTAGCCAGGAACTACTCTGATATGCCAGGCACGTGATCGCAAATAGTTCTGGCAGATACATCCACCAAACAGTCTTTATAGGGCAGTGCTCAGGGCAGTTCAATGAACTGCTTGGAAGTATACAGAGCTGCCACCCTGGCAGCCACAGCCAGATGCCTCTTCTAGCTGGCCAATCACTCACAGTTGGACTTGATATAGTTGATCAATGTCTTGATATTGTAGAATTGTTTGATTGTGATCTCTCCCCATGAAGAGTCAGGTCTTTTCTATAATTATTTGTTCTTTTATATTTGTGATGATCTGCAGTTGGGATCGAGTCTACTATTTTTTTTTGGATATTGTATTTTTGTTTCATTTTGGTGAATCCAATAAATTGTTCTGGACTTGTATTTCTGCATTCCTTTCTGCCAGTGTGGATACTTCATACAGAACTCCTCCTGGGAATTTCAGATACAGTCAGAGCATGCACTGCAGCACCTAAGAGGAAAAGCAAAGGCTACAACAGTTCTTGGTGATCTTAATGATAATTTTCTACCAGGCTCATGTCACAATGGTGATCTTGAATGCCTGCTGCATTCTTTTAATGTTGTACAATTGATACTAAAGATTTTACAGACCTATGTCATGTTTCTGGACACTTTAGCACAACAAACCATACAAAAAACGTTGCAATTTAGGGATTTCTTCAAAGGGTGTATCCCTGAAACTGCATAGTTGTGCAGTATACAATTATAAATATGACAACCAAATTGTTGCAAAAGTCTTCATTTTTAATAAGCAGATCAAGGTCTCAAATTAAGGTTTTTTATGATTGATAGCACAAAAAGAGTCATGTACACATGTAAGATAAATACTCAAAACTTTTTTATTGATTGAGATATGGAAGTAACTCATCCACTTCAGTACAGGGGGTGGTATAAACATATTAATAGCACTTAAGGAAAACCCACAGGCTTCAGCAACCTGAGAGCAGCAGAGCACGAAAAGTTGACTTATCCTCAGCAGTCAACGGGGATATGTATTCAGTGTGTGCCACATCAGTCATGTGTTCTGTGATGTGATTGGCTGACAGCAGCAAACTGTGCAATAGCCATGTTAATTTCAGTGTTTGCAAAGCTAATATACAACATTTCTGTCAAGAATGTCATTAATGTCCTTTCTGACCCACAGTGCATTCACGGCACAGCTGAACCCACATGGAGAACAAGTAGGTTCATAAATATCGTTACAATTCATAAATTTAAACACTGCCTTGAAGAAGCTGACTGGTAACCTGTTATCAAGAACCTGAAGCCAATAACAAATTTAACGTGGTTAATGATGAAATTGTGCAATTATTCAAAAATACAGTCCAAAAAGAAGCTAGGGAGGGCTCACCAAATAACTAACCTCGGATCACTATGCACATCAAAATACCCTGCAAAAGGAAACAGGAACTATACCATGGGGCTTTGAAGTGTGTGTTCCAACTTCATGGGGTGTTGTAGTCTTTCAGTAGGAGCCTTGCAGTGATTTCATAAAAATAATAAGCTAGTTTCTGAGTAAAGAAAAAGCATGTGCACTAGTAGAATATTTAGCGGGTCTGGAAATGAGTGTTTTTACTATGACACACTGGTAGATGTGACAAGAGGAGGCCACTGTATTCGGATCATGGTTTTTCTTCAAACTTCATACACTTTTAGTAGTCTGTCAAGACAACATAATGTGCAGGTAGTGAGGTGTACAACAAATTCACAAGAGAAGTTATATGCGTCAATTATGTACCAGTGCATTGCACTCTAAGCGTGAGATGGCAGCTGTCATGTGGTTAGCATTCACACTCTCTAATCAGTGGATCACTGGGTAAAGATCTGCTCCTCTTCTTTTTTTATATAACACTGGTTATATTATTTCAATTGAAAGGTTATACATTGAAGAAACACATGTATTTGCTTCGCATTTTATTGAATTTCCAATGTTATTTGGCTGTTTACTAATTTTTATTATTACAACAAATATTGTATTCATAATTATTGACAAGTAAATGATCACATGCATATGATTTTCCAGCAAATGCATGCCTATCATGATTTTCAAAATCCCTTATACTTGCAATTGGTAAAGTATTCGGAACTGTTTTGCATCTGGATGCTTTAACTTACAGACCCAGGTGTCAAGGACAAGGGATAGGCTTGGGAAGCCCACGCCGGTCATTGATAAATAAAGGTGTGAATAATTTTATTCAGTAATGCAATGAGACTGTTAAGAGTAATCTAAATGTAATCGTTAGATGTGCTTCGTACATTACAAGTTGCAGGATGATTTTTTTATACAGACCAGAAAACATAAATTAAAATGGCATCTACTAATTCTAATGACTGTAATTTTACCACATGCCCAAGGAACATTGAGAGTGTCTAAGTAAAAACAAACCTCATTCACATTTTGAAAAATTTCTCTTTGTTTCGACAGTTTGATGAAAACCATGTGTAATGTAATACTTTACTAAATATCAGCGCTGGTAGTTTGTGATGTCCAATAGTATGTATTTTCATGGCAGCTTCATGAGATGCAATTTCTCATTCATTGTCAATAAAATATGAACAATTATGAAGATATTCGATAAAGTTTTTAATTTGCCTACAGGAATAAACATTGCACGGTTGGCAAAAAGGAGAACATTTTGACAGTCTGACTTGAAAACTTTGAACTGTGTGAGTTCCAGGATCTGCTTCACTGGTAAAGGTTGTTGTACAAACCAGGATAGAAATTAACCCCCCCCCCCCCCCCCCCCCCTCCGCACACACACACACAAAGAGAATAGAGTTAGCATTAATGTTTCTTGTCCTATGTAAGAAGGCACTACACTGGTTAGAAAAGAATTGCAGAGCTGTATGGTAAGTTTCCAATTTGATGACATTTGGAAAGACTGTTGCTAACTTTTCAACAGTGTTTTGAACCATTGCCCAAACTTTCCCAAGGTTTCTTGCAAATGCAAAAACACTTGTGGTAATAATTCACCAGATATAGTCATCACATATTCTGCTATGTATGAGTGTGTTACTTTGTTTGTATCATGCCTTTTAATAAACAGAGTTTTTGACCTTTTTCTGTCATAAGCTGACTGGAAATGGCAACCTGTCTTGTCTGTATTAACCATAGTTTTTTTGTCAAAATTTGTGTAACAACCTTCATCTATAATTGAAACTTTCTTGCAGTTTCTAGTGTTTCTTCCCAAGTCACAGATTCCCTGTTTCTCACAGATGTGATGATCTTCCTCTGCCAAATTTTGTGCATTGTTTCAATTTTCTAACCAATGAAAGTGATGCTTTAAAGACAACTTCCTCCGACTGAAACTGGCCTGTGACAGACAAATCCTATTGACGTATGTTCCTTGTTACTTGAGAAGTAAAAACAAAGTTTCATTTCATTAACATGATTAGTTGCTCAAATATGTTTGTTGTAGATAAAAAAAATTAGCTGCCTCACAGTCTGGCCTCAGCAGCCAGAGACAGTGACCATGTATGTATGATGCATTTGCGAGAATGTGTGTATGTTGTCTAATTCAGAAGAAGGCCTTTCAGACAAAAGCTTATTTGTTTAGCAGTCTTTTTGTTGTACCAGTCTGCGACTTAACATCTCCACAATATGGTGTGTAGCAATTTATCCTTTTCATAATATTGTCATAATTCCATCCTGGATTTTCCATTGTTTAATTTTGCTTAACAACTTTTCTTCCATCCCGTTACCCAGTGCTTTTTCCTTTGGAACTATTTCCTATGCGTTACTATACTCAGTGTCCATTATTTTCTTTTCCCTTCTTTTCTGTGTTTTACATGATGCCTTCTAAACAGCACCATACATTCTGACTAACAAGCCACGCTGTATCAGCCATCTCATTTGCACACAACATGCATCTACAAGACTGCTCTGATTGTTGGTACAGCATGTAGTGTCCCACATTACTCCTGCTGATATCATTAATCCTAGAACATCAAATGGTTCTCTCTCTCTCTGTGTCACTCTCGGGTATTTTTGTGTGTTATTTTATGTACCTTCCTGTGCCACATGAATTTGTACCTCACCCTATCACCCCCCCTCCCCCCTGCCCTGCCCCCTCCACACACACACTTTCTCCTCTCTTAGTCCAGTTTATACATACTAACCTCTTCTACTCTAGTTCCCCTTCTTCATACATATCTGCCCACTGAGACAGGAGATCGGCACGCCTTCCTGCGTCTGTTGAAGCAGCTGGCAGCAGACGGTTCGGGAGAGCGATTTGGGAGTGCTGTGCCAGGTCTTCTCAAGAAATCAAAGTTTATTAGAAGTTAAGTGATTGGTGATATCTTGTCTGATCTACTCTTGTTAACTTGGTGAGGTCACTAGCCGTTTTGCTTTGGGGTCTTCCCACCATTCTTCTCCGTTTGTCCACCCGCAGGAAGGTGGTTGTTTGTAAAATGGGTGGTCCATTTTTCCCTTGTGGTGTAGGGGCGGGTTAGAGCAACCTGTGGTTTGGGTTGCTCGGTAATCTCCCTATCAATCTACCATACGTTAGTAGCTGCCTCTGTCATGTTTGTCCGATTTGGTGTGTTAACGAGTTTATTGCTTGGAGTGTAATGGCCTAATGCCTGAAATATGTTTTGACCTTTGGAAACTTTGATATTATTGCCTATGATCTTGAGAAACGGTATCTATGTACTGTAGAGCATCTTAACTATTGTTTAGCCAACCTTGTAGAATTTTATATAAGATTGCATTTCACGGGATTTTATTTAAATGATCATTTTAGTACATAAAGTTGCCACCCTTTCACCGTAAGACTTTTCTTAGAAGTTAAAATCAAGTTGCACCTTCGGTGGCAAGGTTAATATTTTAATTGTTAGTGTTTTCTATTTGCAGATTTGCGCCAGTATAGTCTTTCAGAGGCTGTTGTGAGCGGTCGTAACTACGGCCGTGTCAAAAGGGAGTGGCAAGGTTCTCTTCCCGAAAGCTCATACAGTAAAAACTTGTTTCTTTCTGCCTCTGAATAAATTGTAACTCTGATATTTAGAGGGTGCTTTTTGATTATAATTTTAAATCTGTTTCTTTTAAAAAATGCTTTTAGGCACTATTAAAGTGAATAAAATTCCCATTAGTTAAAAGGAATTTGGTTATGATTTCATCAGTTACTCCCTGGCAACTACTTCCATGCTTACATAGTGTGATTAAATGTGTTAATGTTCTTGATGAATCGCTAGTAAATAAAATAAATTCTTAAGAATATTCTTTGAAAATAAATCACTGTTCAACTATGTTTGCTGATGACACTAGCGTTGTGACAGAATACCCGCCAATGACAATTATCAACAACATTTTATCACAAGCCTCTAGTTTATTGTTAACTCCCTTTCTGCCAAACTACACAAAACAATTTTTTTCCAGTTCAGGTCATGTCACAAAAACTCAAAGGAATACTCAATGACACTCAACCAACAGTTACAGATAGTTGGCATTACCAAGTTACTAGGCATTGACTTAGATTGCAGACTAAACTGACATAACATTCATCAAACTGAAGAGATGGATCTCAGCCACTTTTGCATTAAGGCTGCTCTCTCATATTGTGGTCCTAATGGTCATCTGGCAGCTTACTGTATTTTGTTCATGCACAACCTATCATGTCACATGGAACTATCTTCTTGGGGGAACTCTCCTCTTGCACAAAACACTTTCATTGCCCAGAAAGTTATATGTGGAGTAGGTCCAAGAACCTCCTTTCACAAATTATTTAGCCAGCTAGGAACACTTACCACTGCTTTTCAACACATTTTTACTCTGTTGTGCTTTGTGATAAAATAATTCCATTCTCTTTGTATACATCTCAGCAGCTCACAGGCAGGAACCTATACATAATAATGGTGTATACTAGCAATCTAAAAATCTGTCCCTGGTACTCTACAGAGAGGTGCTGGAGCAAAGATTTTCAACTACTTCCCACTGAGCTTAAAAACATTTGGAATAGCTAATCCCTTTTCAAAAATAAACTACACAAACTTCTCTCAAATCACTCATTCTACTCTGTTGAGGACTCTGTGCAAGAGAGGTTACCCAAGATCAGACATAGCTAAACACCTTCATGATTACCAAATGTTAATAAAAATATGGTACAGAAAGTGAAAGTAACTAATTTACGAGTAAAAGTGGCCACTCACTAGATAGTAGAAGCATTGAGTCACCGATAGCCACAGAGAAAAGAATAAAAACTCCTTATATTTCAGAGTAATCCTTTAATGAGCTAGAGAAAACTATGCTGCAGCATTGTGCCAGTTGAACACACAATATCAAGATTACAGTTTGATAAGTGGATTGTGTCAGGTTGTTTCAGGTTGAATGGGTAGAGAGACAGAGGCAGTGAGCGGAAGGAGGGGCTAAGCAGGAGAAGCTGGTGGCTCGGTTGGAGGCAGCCAGTCAGCAGGATAGGTGTGTGGGAGTCAAAGGCAGCAGGTGTACACAATATGAATGCAATGCATGGGCAATGGAGCGAGTGGGTTTATGCAACACATAATGAGGGTTATGGGAATGCATGGATTGGGATGGGTGACAGGACAGAGAAGGGGAAGGTTGTAGGTAGAAGATGTGGATGCAAAGTGTTAGTGGAGATTGGGGAAAGAGGATTACAGGAGAGGAGGACATGTTACAAGGATAACTCCCATCTGCATAGTTCAGAAAAGCTTGTGCTGGAGAGAGGGATCCAAATGGCACAGGTTGTGAAACAGTCAATGAACTCAAGCGTGTTGTAGTCAGCAGTGCGTTCCACCACTGGGTGATCAACTCAGTTCTTGGCACCAGCTGGGCAATGGCCATTTTGATGGACAGCTGGCTCATGATCATGTCCACATAAAATTCTATGCAGAAATTGCAGCAGAGCTGGTATATGGAATGGCTGCTTTCATAGGTGGCCCTGCTCTTGATGGCATAGAATAAGTCCATGACAAGACTAAGGTAAGTTGTGGTGGTTGGGCAAACTGCACATGTCCCCCAATCCCTACAGCAGAAAAACTTCTTTGCTACCAACCCCTCCAACCAAAGCCAGTTTAATCCCAAGATCAAACATTGCCTCTCCTAGTTTATACCACTATTCAACCGTTACCCACTCCACCCCAACTAAACTCCCTCTGATCACCTTCCAGGAATTCTGTACTTCCAACTTGACCTCACCATCCTTTCTCAGGTCTCTTCCAAAGAACACAAACTACTCAAAAGAAGAAAGAACAGCCTGATTTAATCATTCTCCCCAGAGATAAAGGCTCCCCTCCTATCATGATAAATCACACTGATTACCTGAGAGAAGGCTTCTGCCAACTATCTGACTATTCCACCTACAAGCTCTGCCATAGTGATCCCATCCCACATGTCCAACATAATCCCTAATCAAATCCTTAGACCTACACGGGGTTTCTCCCCAGAATCTTCCTCCAACCTCACCCCAGCTATGTTCTACATGCTTCCCAAAACCCACATATCCATATATGCTTCCCAAAACCCATATACTCAACAATCTTGTGTTCCATTGTAGATAGCTACTGTGCCCCCACTGAAAAAATCTCTACTATTGTCAACCAACAGCTCTAACCAATTGCCCTTAGCCTAGACTCTCATATCAAAGTTACAAACTGCTTGTTAGTTGACTCTCAACCATCCCCAGCCCTTTTTCACCTGGATATCTACTCATAACTGCTGATGCCACCTCTCCATACATCATCACCCCCATGCCCATAGCCTTGCTGCAGGTGAACACTTCCTATCTCAACATCCTTCTGACACCAAACACACTATCTCATTCCTTATTCACCATACCAGTTACAGTAAAACTTCATTTATACATTTTTCAACGGACTACAGAAAAAAACATGTAAGTGTAAAAAAGGTACATATCAAAAATAGCACCATACTGTCAAATTAATTGGTTGGTTGGTTGTTTCGGGAAGGACACCAGACAGCGTGGTCATCGGTCTCATCGGATTAGGGAAGGATGGGGAAGGAAGTTGGCCGTGCCCTTTCAGAGGAACCATCCCGGCATTTCCCTGGAGTGATTTAGGGAAATCACGGAAAACCTAAATCAGGATGGCCGGACCCGGGATTCAACCGTCGTCCTCCCGAATGCGATTCCAGTGTCTAACCACTGCGCCGCCTCGCTTGGTAATTAATTGGTAAGCACAAATGAAAAATCCAGAAAATAAAGTTACATTCTACAAAACATTTTATAGGGTTCCTAGGTACCTTACTTAACAAAGGTATAAAGAAAAACTAGCTGACCCGGCGAACTCTGTTACGCCTTAAAGCCAATAAATAATCAGATTTTGGATGTTAAGATCAATTTTTTATTAAGAAATACAAATAAAAAAGTAAGTATTTTAATGATTCTTTATTCTTTATGGTTTTTGCTGCATAGCTTCCACTCTTCAATTAAGTACCTTGTGATACACGACATTTTTTGTTTTCAGGCGCAAGAACAAACAACGCAGATGGTCTTCTGACCTGTGAACATGTCACATATAATTGACCATGTGAAAAACATCGATATTCCAGATTTAAACCACAAACTTTAAAGGATTGGCCTTGTGATTTGTTAATGGCCAAGGCGAATGCAAGACGGATCGGAAATTGAAGTCTTTTAAACTCAAACGGCATATCGGTTGGGATCATCGGAATTCTCGGAATGAGAACTTCCTCGCCTTCGAATTTTCCTTTGAGTATCGTCGTGTAAATAACATTGTTCATCAATTTACTTACCACCAAATGCATGCCGTTGCACAGTTTTGGTTGGTTTATATTTCGAAGCATGATTACTACGGAGCCAACTTTTAGGCATAAATTGTGTGGTGGTAAGCCAGGCACATCCAAGGAGTTTGAAAATTCAATTGGATAGTTGGTGGCTTCATCTTCATTTGTTACACAGTCAATAGATTTGAATGAATGCATTTTACCAATGATCTCATTCTGAATTATGTAGTTTAGGTCATCTACATCTTTATTCTTAGCCACTAAAATTGCTCGCTCACTCAACCATGCATTAGGGTACTTTTGTAGTTAGTTATGATATTTGGGAATACTTTGTTGATAAGTTCGTCTTTCTATGAGATAAAGTTACAGAAATTATGAGGAAATGAAATCAATCCGCTCAATTCTTCGACAGGTACTCAACCATTACTTGCATTTTACCAATCGAGCCATACTAATGCGGCGCTCATCACGGGCAATTTGTAGTTCTTTTCCAGTCCTTTCATTCGCAGTGTTTTGTATCCTTCTTGCATTATGGTTTTGCCGAGAAATATTCGATCATCTTGGTCGCGGCATTGTTAATGATGATTCAAAGAAAATACAAATTATTTCTTTAAATTTTTAATTAATGATATATACTGATACTTAACCATAGACGTTTAGTTGTCATTTGCTTTTTGTTATTCCATGTCAGATGCGTTTTTGTTATACCACGTTTAGCTGACACTTGCGTTTTGTTATTTCATGCCAGATACGTTTTTGTTATACCACGGTTTATAGCGGTCGAACGGGATAAAAAGTATCCAATGTCAGTCTCCTGGTTCTAAGCCATCTCTCCACCAATTTCCAGCCAAATCGGTCCATCCGTTCTTGAGTTATAAATAGTGTAACTAACACGACTTTCTTTTATATATATATAGATGTAAGCTCTACACAGAAGAAAACGTTATTTCGTACAAAAAAGTCCATAATTTTGCTTGTTTTTTTCTTTGACACAGCAATAGCATACACTGTACCCCCAAAACAGGATAACTCTGTCATTATTTCATCAGAATCATTGTGGCGCATCACAAATTGTTTATTTCTAATGCATTTACTGCATCGTTAAACATCACGGAGTAATGCTGAGGCTCTTCTGTATCATCCTCACTGTCAGTTTCTT
This sequence comes from Schistocerca piceifrons, assembly GCF_021461385.2. Classification (NCBI taxonomy): domain Eukaryota; kingdom Metazoa; phylum Arthropoda; class Insecta; order Orthoptera; family Acrididae; genus Schistocerca; species Schistocerca piceifrons. The sequence goes on from NC_060140.1 coordinate 138,079,150, forward strand.
CCTCGTCCATGACCCGTGATGCACATTGAACTATCTCAGCAATAGTCATGGGTTTTATAGTGAGGAGGTTTTCATCAACGTTCACGTAATCCTCAAATAATGCCTGCTCTTCAAGTAGATTCCATTCTTCATCATCAGGTGAAATACCGTCAGAATGACCATTTCCACCATTATCATGGACCTCATTTCCAAATTCGGCTTTTCCGAAACAGTTCCGAATGGCATCGTCTGAAACACTGTGCCATGAAGCTGCAATGTAGTGCATTGCCTATCAGAAGAAACAAACTCATTAAAAATTTCTCGAAGTGTTCTTTTGCTCCAGTGTTGTTGTTGTTGTTATGGTCTTCAGTCCTGAGACTGGTTTGATGCAGTTCTCCATGCTAATCTATCCAGTGCAAGTTTCTTCATCTCCCAGTACTTACTGCGACCTACATCCTTCTGAATTTGCTTAGTGTATTCATCTCTTGGTCTCTCTCTACGATTTTTACCCTCCACGCTGCCCTCCAATGCTAAATTTGTGATCCCTTGATGCCTCAGAACATGTCCTACCAACCAGTCCCTTCTTCTTCTCCTCAATTCTATTCAATACCTCCTCATTAGTTATGTGATCTACCCACCTTATCTTCAGCAGTCTTCTGTAGCACCACATTTTAAAGGCTTCTATTCTCTTCTTGTTCAAACTATTTATCGTCCATGTTTCACTTCCATACATGGCTACACTCCATACAAATACTTTCAGAAACGACTTCCTGACATTTAAATCTATACTCGATGTTAACAAATTTCTCTTCTTCAGAAACGCTTTCCTTGCCATTGCCAGTCTACATTTTATATCCTCTCTACTTCGACCATCATCAGTTATTTTGCTGCCCAAACAGCAAAACTCCTTTAATACTTTAAGTGTCTCATTTCCTAATCTAATTCCCTCAGCATCACCTGATTTAATTCGACTACATTCCATTATCCTCGTTTTGCTTTTCTTGATGTTCATCTTATATCCTTCTTTCAAGACACTGTCGTTGCGTTCAACTGCTCTTCCAAGTCCTTTGCAGTCTCTGACAGAATTACAATGTCATCGGCGAACCTTAAAGTTTTTATTTCTTCTCCATGGATTTTAATACCTACTCCGAATCTTTCTTTTGTTTCTTTTACTGCTTGCTCAATATACAGACTGAATAATATTGGGGATAGGCTACAGCTCTATCTCATTCCCTTCTCAACCACAGCTTCCCTTCTGTGCTCTTCGACTCTTATAACTGCCATCTGGTTTCTGTACAAATCGTAAATAGCCTTTTGCTCCCTGTATTTTACCCCTGCCACCTTCAGAATTTGAAAGAGAGTATTCCAGTCAACATTGTCAAAAGGTTTCTATAAATATACAAATGCTAGAAATGTAGGTTTGCCTTTTCTTAATCTAGCTTCTAAGATAAGTCGTAGGGTCAGTACTGCCTCACGTGTTCCAATATTTCTACGGTATCCTAACTGATCATTCCCAAGGTCGGCTCTTACCAGTTTTTCCATTCGTCTGTAAGGAATTCACGTTAGTATTTTGCAGCTGTGACTTATTAAAGTGATAGTTCGGTAATATTCACATCTGTCAACACCTGCTTTCTTTAGGATTGGAATTATTATATTCTTCTTGAAGTCTACGGGTATTTCGCCTGCCTCACACATCCTTCTGAATCTGCTTAGTGTATTCATCTCTTGGTCTTCCTCTACGATTTTTACCCTCCACGCTGCCATTCAATGCTAAATTTGGCTCCGGTAGCCAACATGAAATAACTGGCAAGTAAAAATCTTACCAGTAAAACGTTTATTTTCATTTCTTACTTTCCTTTCGGTGTTTACACACCTGATAGCATGCTGCACGAGCATTTTGCGATAATTCAACTTGACATTATGTATTACTCCAAGGTAAAGTGGCTGGAGGTAACAAGTGCAATTCGCTGGAAAGAATTCTACAGCACCATTTCTCAAATAGTAAGTAAGGGGAGGACGTGCTGCACACCTGCCTTCGAAGCCAGCTTTCGAAAACTTTTGTCGTAATCCACGATTTCTTGATACTAGTGTATTTTGCAGTAAATGTGACAATATTCTTAAAACAATGGGGCTTGCCAAATTTCCTGATTCTATGTGGGGGAGGGGGCAGCTTCTCACTCCCATTGCTGTTAGCACATAACAACACCGTTACAAGTTGTTTACTTTGTTTTCCTCCGTGGCAGTTTTCGCCTTTGAATGCCATTGTGAGGTCAGGCAATACATTGAAAAACAAGCCTGTCTCACCCGCACTGAACATGTTTTTAGGAGCATATTGGGAAGTCAGTTCTTTCAAACAGGTTTCCTTCCAATCTCGCACTGTCTCGTGGTCGACACTTTTGCTTTCGCCAAAGCTGTTTCACAGATGAAGACCGCACTGCAGTTCCTTCTCTAAATCCTCGCACGAACGAAAAAATGGCTGACATCGAAATAAATGTCCAAGGAATAGAATAGCAACTGAAATCACTCAACAGAGGAAAGTCCACAGGATCTGACGGGATACCATTTCGATTCTACACAGAATACGAGAAAGAACTTGGCCCCCTTCTAACAGCCGTATACCGTAAGTCTCTAGAGGAACGGAAGGTTTCAAATGATTGGAAAAGAGCACAGGTAGTTTCAGTTTTCAAGAAGGATCGTCGAGCAGATGTGTAAAACTGTAGGCCTATATCTCTGACATCGATCTGTTGTAGAATTTTAGAACATGTTTCTTGCTCGCATATCATGTCATTTCTGGAAACCCAGAATCTACTCTCTATGAATCAACATGGATTCTGGAAACAGTGATCGTGTGAGACCCAACTCGCTTTATTTGTTCATGAGACCCAGAAAATATTAGATAAAGGCTCCCAAGTAGATGCCATTTTCCTTGACTTCCGGAAGGCGTTCGATACTATTCTGCACTGTCGCCTGATAAACAAAGTAAGAGCCTACGGAATATCAGATCAGCTGTGTGGCTGGATTGAAGAGTTTTTAGCAAACATAACACAGCATGTTTTTCTCAATGGAGAAACGTCTACAGACATTAAAGACCATTGCTTTTCACAATATATATAAATGACCTAGTAGATAGTGTCAGAAGTTCCATGTGGCTTTTTGCGGATGATGCTGTAGTATACAGAAAAGTTGCAGCATTAGAAAATTGCAGTGAAATGCAGGAAGATCTGCAGCGGATAGGCACTTGGTGCAGGGAGTGGCAACTGACCCTTAACATAGACAAATTTAGTGTATTGTGAATACATAGAAAGAAGCATCCTTTGTTGTAGGATTATATGATAGCGGCACAAACACTGGTAGCAGTTATTTCTGTAAAATATCTGGGAGTATGCGTATGGAACGATTTGAAGTGGAATGATCATTTAACATTAATTGTTGGTAAGGCGGGTGCCAGGTTGGATTCATTGGGAGAGTCCTTAGAAAATGTAGTCCATCAACAAAGGAGGTGGCTTACAAAACACTCGTTTGACCTATACTTGAGTATTTTTCATCAGTATGGGATCCATACCAGGTCGGGTTGACAGAGGAGATAGAGAAGATCCAAACAAGAGCAGCACGTTTCATAACAGGGTTCTTTGGTAAGCGTGATAGCATTACAGAGATGTTTAGCAGACTCAAGTGGCAGACTCTGCAAGAGAGGCGCTCTGCATCGCGGTGTAGCTTGCTGTCCAGGATTCGAGAGGGTACATTCCTGGATGAAGTATCGAATATATTGCTTCCCTCTACTTATACCTCCCGAGGAGATCACGAATGTAAAATTAGAGAGATTCGAGCGCGCATGGAGGCTTTCCTGCAGTCGTTCTTCCCGCGAACCATACGCGACTGGAACAGGAAAGGGAGGTAATGACAGTGGCACGTAAAGTGCCCTCCGCCACACACCGTTGGGTGGCTTGCGGAGTATAAATGTAGATGTAGATACATTATGACAGCTGATGCCATATCTTGCCTTAAATTTGTGCAGCCAATGCGATGAAGCACTGAAATTTTCCACATCGAGTCGAATTGCAAATTCATTTGCTTTTTCACAAAGCATTGGGCCGCTCTGTGTTGCCTAAACCACTGCAATAAACAATCTTCCACGTCTTCATAGTTCCCGCATGAATGTGTATCCGCTTACTAGCAGATATTCCGAACACACGTGCACTATCTTCGATTTCCTTTGCCTTTGCTACTATAGAATTTAAAGTAGACGCAGAAATTTCTAATCCCTTGGCAATATCCACTCACTTTCGATTACTGTTTTCCTTCACAACTCTCAAAATTTGAAGCTTTTCATTGATAGTAATGCTTTTGTTATTTCTTCCACTCATGTTAATAGTTCTCAAAATAATTAGAATTACAGTAATACCATACTATAGCCTATACAGTATGAGGTGTGATTTGTTTCGGGATTCCAGAGTGACATGCAACAATTCTTCTTCAGTTGTGCCCTAGTTCGGCAGAAGTCGTGTAATTTCGGGAAAACAAAGAAGTCTGCACCTACTATCAATCTTCCCTACGGCTTTCACCATTGCCATAATATTAAGCTTCATACGTTATACTGTACTTTCTAATACTGTACAGTCTCTGCATAACATCTGGTTTATGCCATTGTTGCGTATCTGTCAATCTATAAAACAATCTCAAGTCTGTCACAACAAAAATTAAGTGTTAGTTGGATTCGGATGCTCGCAACAAAGCAATTTTCTTATTGGCAACCATGGTGATGTGTTAATAGACGGAGCTTAGGCCGATATTAGACCATCAAATTTTCTTTGACAAGTATCTCTGACATGGTGCAAAAGGGGGTATTACGCTTCCATCAAATATTTCGTCAAAGTTCCTTCATAATGGCCGACGACAACTTAATACTATTCTCTGCAGCTCAATTTTACTTACGGCATTGGCAGTGTAGTGTGCTGATGTTGGCAACACCATCTTCGTATAACCCTAATGTTTTATTGTGAAATGTTCATTTTACGAGTATAACTAATTTACTGAGTGGACAAGGGTACATATAAGAATCTGTCAGCCATACAGCAAGAACTGATTTAATTATTTATTTCGTGGTGAAATGAATTCCCAGCAATGAATGGTCGTTGCCAACATCAACACATTACGCCACTGATGCCATAAGTAAAATTATACCTGGTCTGCAGTTGCATACACTGCAATTGCATTGTCATTGCATTTGCAAGAGAAACAGAAGGAAAGGAAACTAAAAGTGCATGAAAATCCCTTTGACAATGGACAAGAGTACATTTCAATATGTGCTCAAGAAAGTGGCTCCTCACAAATGCTACATCCGCAAAAGACAGACTTACTGTAATACTGCGATTTCTAGCTACTCTAGTTTACAGTACTGGTGTAGCGTTCTAATGCTAGAGTGCACATTTAAGAAAATAATACTAGAAGCGTTTGAAGCTATTTATAACGCTCTGAGGGAGGAATAAGTGAAGAAAAATAAATTTAATACAGTACCTACTACAGTCATGAAAAATTTTTATTTCCACAGAAGTTGTAGATTTTCTCCTTTATATTCTCGGGGGTCTACTTCACGCCTAATAGCATCTGCAGTTTTTTTTATAGCTCTCACTTTTTATTTGTTTTTGTATTTGGGATGTCATAAGCTACACAGTGTTTCATCTGCCTCGAATATTTCTAACAATTTCGTTATATATGTGATGCACCATGTACATTTGGGAGTCATATTGATAAACATTGTGTGTCAGACAGCTGTAGCGACTGGCGATGCTAGCGCTACAAGCGGTTGATTTCTCCATCAGTAAAAATAAGTCGAACGCTTCCTTACATCAAATCTAAGGCGAGGTGCTAGATTTTATCAAAGAAAATTTGACCAATGCCTAACATTGACAATGTTCCTTATTACACTATCAAATTTTATTATAGTTTAATATCGGCCTTACGCATCCACTCTCTGAAACACTGCATCATAACTTGTGCACACTGTGGATATTTCGCCGGGACACGAAAAAAAAAGAAAAAAAGTATATGTGAAAAACGTATAAATGAAGTTTTATTGTATATCCTCACACACAACTACTTCTGTTTTGAGGAGAAGAGGTATAAACGAATCTAGATCACAGTCATGGACATCTACATGCACTGTGGAGACGGGTCGTTGGTGAACTAACGGGTCCAAAGGAACGGTTCACCAAGATGAACAGAACGAGCAAGGAATGAATCCTAAGGTACGGTCTTGCATAGTTCACTTCGGTCGCGGCTTTCTACTTATAGTTCCCGGGAACGGGAAACAGTCGGTCTTGTTCAAGTCTCGGTCCCGTTCTCCTTCGCATGGCCACACATCGCAGGTACACTGCCCACTGCTCATAGGTAGTTCAGCAGCGAGTTGTTGTTCATTTCGTTCACTTCGCCTGCCCGTTATAGATCTGTTTCAAACCTCTCTCTCTCTCTCTCTCTCTCTCTGAACTTATGGTTCCCTTCATATTCTATTCAGCGTCCACGACCGGTAATTAAAACGAATTTTATAATTATATAAATTACATAAAAATTACATGGTATGTAATACATGCATCTCTTCAGGTAACAAACCAGCGTATCAGCTTACTTCACTATTTCAATAAACAGCATAAGAAATACTTGTAAAAAGGCAAGATTTTTTGTTATCACACATGCAAAGGACGTCGGCACGGCACACGAGTGACCATTTTCCGTCTTTTTTTGATCCAACGTAAGAGAGCATGTTCATTGTTATGGAGGACAGACCGACTTACAACCGAATGCAGCCCACGCTTCGTAATCGAGTGTATGGTGTCACATTTTGTAAAGAGAATATGATAACTCCTACAATATTATTTCAGTGGTACTGGGTGGTGCACGAAAAATCGGCCCCGAGTACTAGACTGCTAATTGTCGCTTACCAATCATCGTCTATTGCTTCAAAGTTGTTTGCATTAGCTTATTTGTTATTTCTTCACTGCCTAATTATTACATGTTTATACATTCTGCTCGTAGCAGTCAACAAATCGTGCGTAATTGGCGAGCAGTCTGTACTCGGGGCCGGTTTTTCGTGCGCCGCTATATATTATTTCACTGCGATCAGCCACACAATGCTACAGTTGACTAAATGAGATGTTTTGCAGAATCACGAAAATTACAAGTGTGTGAGAAGTCTGTTATGAATAAAAACTCTGTACTCCAGGTGGGAGGCAAGTGCCCACTGTTGGTGCCTTTCATCTTCAGTCACCTATGCTACTAATTTTCAATTTTTCATAAGAACCATATACCAAGCACAACGAACGGTGAATGAGTAAAAATGAACGGTTCCCAAAAAAGAGCAATCACCAGTGAACTAGTTCTCAAGGATGAACGACTTTGCCCATCTCTAAGGCCTCTTACACACGGGCGATTTTCAGCAGCGCATAATCGGCGCTGCTCATGCCTTGTACATCCCGCACAGTCGATAATGTGGACTCAGACAAAGAAGTATTGGCTCTGGCTTTGTTGATCAAAAGAAACTTCAGGTGCAAACATTGTAAATATAAATACTGGCAACACCCAATGTGCACCACTCTTATATTATACGGACACTTCTATACTGTATATCGTAAGTTACGTGAAGACAGTCCAAGTTCTTCAACTACATCAGGATGTCAGCACCGACCTTTGAGGAACTACTACATTTGCTGAAAACATATATTTCACGCCAGAACACTTGCATGAGAAACAGTATTTCTGCAGAGGAAAGGTTGGCCATCACATTAAGGTAAGTACAAATAGTTGATGTAAAATGGTTTTAATTTAGCAATTTGTATTACATAAGAAAATTATAATATGTGTAGACATCCTAAAACAAATCTTTGTACACTGATGTATCAGAAAAGTGAGACGGTGATTCCAACGACGCCCTTTGTGCTGACTGAGCCAGCTGTTCCTCGTTAAGTGGCCACGGAAGCAGATGAGCCATGTTCGAAAAAGTGCATTCCACTTACATTTCCCTGTGATACAGCCACGTTTCCATGAGCAGTATCGTTTGTAATGTATTTTTGCAGCACACTCGTAAGTTCGAGCCGGCCGTTGTGACCGAGCAGTTCTAGGCGCTTCAGTCCGGAACCGCACTGCTGCTACGGTTGCAGGTTCGAATCCTGCCCCGGGCATGGATGTGTGTGATGTCCCTAGGTTAGTTAGGTTTAAGTAGGGTCTGATAACCTCAGATGTTAAGTGCCATAGTGCTCAGAGCCATTTGAACCATAAGTACGACTTTTGCATTAAATCGCTTTTCTTCAGGCATGGCCTTGAAATGAGGTAGCAGAGACAAGAGAAATAATTTATCAGGATCTTCCTCCATCAATGCTGATTTCTTTTGAACATTTTCTGCAAGTATCCTAAGCAATTTCTGCTCTTCTGAAAGTCTCTTTTTGGGAACACTAGAACCTGAGACATTAGGAGATGGTTCTTGATAAGTGCTTGACTCTTCATTTGTCATATTGTCTGTGTCTCCCTCAACAGGAGGTTTAGTTTCACATATACGCGCTAAAAACGAAAGTTGCTTGAAGAAAATGTACTGCTTTCTGGCATCTGCCGCTGAACCACTCTTCACTTTTTCCTGTTTTTGCAGCTCTCGAGTGTACGAATCTCTTACATTTGTCCACCTATTTTGCAACGGTATTGCTGAAATAAAAAGCTTTCCTGATTTCAGGTATTTTGCATCACGAAATACAGTCATAGATCTACATTACACATATAAATGTGGAGATTCTACCATCTCGAGCATAGTAAAGGACACTTCTCAAAATATTTGGAATGTTCTGAACTAGTCTACATTTCCGATGCTTACTGAAGAGGCCTGGTTGAATATTGCAGAAGGGTTCAAGACAAATGCAGATTTTCCAAACTGTATAGGGGCAATACATGGTAGACACATGCATTTTATAGAGCCCCGGCACAGTGGCGCACTTTGCTTTAACTACAAACACTTTTTCTCAATTGTGTTATTAGCAGTTTGTGATGCAAATTAGAATTTCATTTACACAGATGTCGGGTGTTATGGCAAAGGTTCAGATACATAAATCTTCAAAAAAAGTACGCTATTCAATAAGATAAGAAACAACAAACTGAACATTCCTAGACCGACACCAATATGTGCTGGAGGAGAGCCACTGCCGTTTACATTCTTTAGTGATGAAGCATTTGGTTTGATAGAATATATGCAAAGACTCAATGGTGGAAATAATTTGCCAGTCATCAAAAATATATATAATTATCGTTTATCACGAGGGAGACGTTTCATAGAGAGTACATCTGGAATACTCAGCAACAAATGGAGAATATTCCATCGTCCACTCAATGTTTCAATTGATTTGGCCTCAGAAATAATAAAAGCATGCTGCATATTACATAATTTCGTTCGTTGTAAAGATGGGTATACATTCGAAGGCACACTGAACACCGCTGGACTACATGGAGTCGAGGAAGCCTAAATGCCGAGAACAAGGAACAAATCAGCCGCTGTTATCAGAGATAAATTTGCTGAATTCTTTGCAAGAGAAGGAGGTCAGTAAATGGCAATTGAACAAAATTCGATCTGGGGACTTCTAAGATTTGTACATAATAATGTAACATATTGTACATGTAATTCTAAATACATACCTCTTTGGTTTTTCGAATCTGTTGTTTCGTTTGCAAATCGTGGAATAAACAGTTCGCACAATTCTTCCCATGCTCTGCGTTTCAAAATCCTTGAATCCCAAATAGCACGACGAATTTCTACCTCATAGATGAAACGCTCAGTATCAAAACTCATGGTGCTGAAGAATGACTGATACGCTAATGAAACGCCATGTGTGAGAGGTAACAGGTGTGAAAACGCCACTGCCAGCAGCGGGCAGCCGCTCTTGCACAGATGGTCGCACGGTTGCCCCTGCAGCTGGCGTATGAATCGCCATGTATGTTAATGCCCCATCTATTTGCACTATGGAATGTTGACCGCTGCCGCCGCGCTGTTCAGCAGTGCTGCCAGAAACCGCACGTGTGTAAGGGGCCTAATGCATTGTCCTATGCCCACATGGTATGGGCCATATAGAGGAAACCTTCGTAGCCTACTAAAACGCCAAATCCCTTATCTGGTTCAGGTTCATTGTTGGTATGTTTGTGATCTGGACACTATCCTCATTCCTCTGCAACCTGAACACTTGCCTCCCATTTCCCCTGGTCCCCTTCAACCCAATGTGCCACCTTCCTAGACATTGACCTCCTGTCTGATGGCTCCTCCTTATCTCTGCAGATATCAAGCCACTAATAACAGATTCACCTACATTTTGACAGTTGTCACCTCTTCCACACATCTTATTTAACATGGCCAGCCATTGATGGTGTGTCTGCAATGACAAGAATTCCCTTGCCCAGTATTCTGAAGGTCTCACAAAAGCCTTCACAGACCTACACTAACCCCCAAACCTAGTCTGCAAACACATTTCCAACACCATATACTCAAACACCCATAATCTTCCCACCACCCTCAAGAACTGCCTGCAAAGGAGGGCACCCGCCCCTCCCCCATCACCCAGTATTGCCCCAGACTGGGGCAACTGCACCACGTCCTTTGCCAGGACTTCACCAATTTTTCATTATGCCCAGAAATGGGAGACATTCTACCTGTGATCCTTCCCTTCCCTACTTACTTCCTCCACTGCCCACCCAACTAACACAACATTGTGGTCTGATCAGTTCCTGTACCACACCCACTCCCCACCATTTGGTGGAAGAACCAGGTGCAAGACCTTTTCAGTTCACCAACACAGCATATCCCACTCTACTCTTCTCACAGGCTTACCCTATCCAATCACAGATAGGGCCATCTGTGACAGCAGCCATGTTATGTACCAACTCTACTGCAATTTCTGCATAAAATGTTAAGAAGCATGACCACCAATCAGCTATCCATAAGAATGAATGGCCACTGCCCAACTGCGTGCACAAACAGAGTTGATTACCAAGTGGTGGAATGCACTTCTGAGTACACCATGCTCAAATTCGATGACTGCTTTACAATCCATTCCATTTGGATCCCTCCCTCCACTGCCAGCTTTTCTGAATTATGTAGATGGGAGTTATCTTTGTAACATATCCTTCTTTCCCATAATCCTCTCCTCCCTCGATCTCCACTAAGCCACAGCATCCACATCCTCTACCTACAGTCTCTCCCTGCTCTTTCCTGTCACTCATCCCAATCCGTGCCTTCACATCACACATTGTCATATGCCACATGAACTCACCAGCTCCATTGGCCATGTGTTGCATTCCTTTCATGTGCACCTGCTTTCTCTCTCTCACAGGCATGCTGCCTTCTTACGAGCCATCAGCTACCCTGCCCCAACCCCTCCTTTCACTCCCCACCTCTTTCTCTCTCTAACAACCCCATCTACCACAACCTCTCACCCTGTAAACCCATCAAACTGCTAGAGTCACATTGTGTGTTCAGCTGGTACAATTCCATAGCACAGGTGTGTATGGGGAGGGGGTTCTGTTGTGCTCTAGCTTATTAAATAATTTGTCCAAAAACTAGTAAGTTTTTCTCCATTTTTTGTGTATCGATTCAATGCTTATTTTATTCGGTGAGTCGTCTCCTTTCCTCCTAAATTCTTTGCAAATGATAATATAAAAATATCATGTAGATTGGGTTATTTCATTTAGTCATTGTGTGCTGTGGATACGTATTTTTTATTGCATATGTTTTGCGACATGATTTCCCAATAGCGTTGAACAACTACTTCTGTTAAACTGTTATAAAAATATTGTGATCGAGGAGTGAAGATAGTAATAACATTTTGTTTTATTTGTAATGCTGTAATACTTGTTGAGTGCTAATTTGTAATTTAATATGCATGTAAATAATGTAATCATAATCTTGATGTTTTCCACATCCATGGTGAATTCATCCCTGTATGGATTCATGAAACACTTAATAAACAAAATTGTTCTAGTCTGTTGGCATTTATTACTTGTGTCATGCAACTGCTGTATATGAGGTCCACTATTTATGCCTCCTACTTCCACCCTTCACAGCATGGGCAACCAAAACCAGAGTGGGCAAGAAACTGTAAAACTATAATTACATCTTCCATTGAGTTTTTTGCTTCAGTGTGATATTTATCCTGCATTTTAACTTTGATATATTTTGACACACACAACATTAGCTAAGATCTTTAATATGTTGCAATTTATTTATTTTTATGTTCAAATATGGAAGTGTACTTCCACAAAGATTTTGAAGAGACCATTAAAATAATCCACAATTAATTAGAATTTCATAACAATTTTAATGTAAAAGCTTCAATACAATTTCTTACAGAGAGAATACAGATCACAGACACCATCAACAGTGGTGCAGCACTTTCTTTCGAAAACGAGCAATAAAGAAACCAACAGTGTCCGTATCACAGCCCTTAACAGAACCCTCCACTGGTGGACCAAATCTCTGAACACATTCAGTCTGTTCTTCTGTCAGGTTTCCAGCATGAGGAATTCCAGGTCCTCCAATACTTGGTATTATTGGCTCAAGAACAAGCTGTGGGTATGCCTTAAGTGCCCAGCCAACAATTGCCTCGTTTTCTGCTACATTCACTGTGCATGTACTGTACACAAGATAACCACCTGGCTTCAGCAAAGTGTATGCCTGATAATAAAAAATTATAAGGACTGGTTATTTTTTGCCCTGAGTATATGCATATGGACAGACATTAATAATAATGACAAATTTCAAAGATTATTGAATCATAGGAGGTGCACTCTGCCAGGACAGACATTAATAATAATGACAAATTTCAAATATTATTGAATCATAGGAGGTGCACTCTGCCAATCTTGGTTTTGGCTCTCTGTCACAATGTACAATAGTGTTGTTGTTACATAATATTAAGAATCATCAAACACAAAACTAAAATTTCACCTAGTCTTTTATACAGTAAAAGGAATAATAAATGGTTTTGACCAGTTACTGATAGAGCTTTGAGAAATCTTCATAAACAGAGCAAATACTCTCTAAGATAAGAGTGTGTGCTAGGGACAAGGTGATGTCAATTAGAAAAGACGCAATGAGAAACAGTTAACATCAGTACATAAGAAAAAGTAAAATATAAGGTATTTATTGTTCATGCTTTTACTTATGTTGACTGGTCACTAACATCTCAAAAACTGCTTCAGCTTTGGGTGTGCATACACTGCCATCACCACCGCCAACACCACCACCACCACTTGTGGCAACTACCGGAAATTTCCTATTAGATTTTTTACCTGCTGCCATAAAGAGGAACAAAACTGGGTCATCACAGTTTTGCCAAATGCTTCTGATTTGTGGTGAGGTGGGAATTATTGTGCTCACTGTGATTTTTGTGAAATATTTGCCTACTTTAAAGCAATGAAATCAAAACCAGTGAACAAATAGCCATCCCATTCAAGTCAGATTCTGATCTTAACACTCACTGCTTGGTAAGCAGAACAATGGTAGGGTCTCTAACCTTGTCGGATGTAGTAACCAGTGCCTTTAAGGTTTTCTGCTATTTTCATTTCAGAGAATTATTTTTGTTGTTGTTACTTGACATGGTCAAATTGGAGAAACGTGATCTGTAATTGTTTATATTTATTGGATGCATTGCGCAAGATTGCAGCTTATTATTTTATTGATTACTAATTTCGGCCAAGGTTGCTAGTCATCTCCAAGTCTGTAATTATACAGAAAATTGCATATACGGAAAAGTAGTATGGTACAAACTGACAGCACAACAGTACCACATGTAAATGCATACCACAGGATAGAAAATATTTCTCTGTGAATAATCACCAGCCAGTAGGACACTTTGTCATAAATTTTGCACAAGCTGCATAACTCAATCTTACTACACAATTCAATAAAATATTAATGTCACATCATCTCAAAAATGTATTGACATCATGAATAAGTATTATGATTCAGAGCATTATCTGGTGAAACACTGCTTTCTTGTAGGCCCTGATGCATAATATCGTTCAGTGTCCTGCTTACTATGATATAGATATTTTCATTGTTGTTCATCAATTCTACTTGTCATGGGCAACTCATTCTATAAATTGTGTTGTTCTCATGTTTCACATGTGGAGTCTATGTAATACAACACTTGCACAGTGAAGACGACATCCTCATATAACAGGGTGAATATTATGTATTGTTTTCCGGTGCTGTGAGTCTAGAGCAGTGGCGGCTTGTGAGTATACATTCTGCGTGTACACAAATTTGAGAGTGTGAACTTAATAGTATCTGCTGTATAACAGTTATGCTTATCAACAATTTTATACACCTACAGCAACAGCCAATAATAATAATAATAATAATAATAATAACATGCAAAACTTATCTGACAAAAGAAAGAATTGTTTTGTGGAATTTTGTTGTTCTTACATAATTACGTAAAGTTTAGGGCAATAACAAAATAATGCGTAAGCTTTTTCAACTCTCCATTCTGCATTTTTGTGTAAGTGGGAGCTTTCATGCATTTTCCATTTTCTTGGGCAAATGTACAAGATCCCTAAGAGATGTATTAGTTCATAAATTTCCTTCCACACTCAAAATGAGATATTCTTACACTGCGCCCACACAGCACCTTGGGCTAACTGTACACTTCCTTGTTAAATGTTTGCTTGTAGTCACATTTATTTAATTTCATCACTCTCTCAATCAAAGGATCTGTTCTCGGAGGCCCCAATTTCTTTACAGTTAGCTTCTCCCGGTAATTTACTTTTCTGTTCCCAGAATGAGATTCTCAATCTTCAGCAGAATGTGCACTGATACGATAGTTTCTGGCAGATTATAGCTGTGAGCCAGACTGAGACAAACTCGCTAACTTTACCTCACAGGCAAGTGCTCTACCAACTGAGCTACCCAAGCACAACTCACAACCCATCCTCACAGCTTTACTCTTCTGTTAGCATTTAAAATAGATTCAACATAGTTCATGTTTGGACTGCAGATGAAAGACGAGCCCTGCACAGTAAACAACCAACTCCAAACACAAAGTGCTGTTTGTGGAAATGATTAAACTGAAGTAGTAACATCTGCCAACATGGTCATTTGACTTGAATACAAATGAGATACTGAGAACCATAAGGGTCCAAGGCACACTGCTGTCAATCCTACATTTAAGTGAATATCAAAGAAACCAGTGATACAACTTTTCATAAATTTTAGTATATACAACGTAGTCCAACAGCAGACTCACCATAAGATCAACAGATTTCAGAAGCATGGAAAAATGTTACAGTCTCACAACTGACAGTGATGTGCTTTAGGCTAGTATGATTCTCAGCACCTCAAATGGATTACTGTATGATGAAATTCATACCTTAATATACTATAACTAATTCAGACACCCACAAAATAGATCTATTGTCAGTACAACTTTAACATATACTGACATCTGATCTAATTTTCCAACAGTATATAGTGAGTGAATTAGCATATCTGAGGAGTGTGCTATCATCTAGCAGGATTTATGCCCAGCATACAGGGATAAAAGTCTGCTGCAGTATGCTACCACATGGTGGCTGCACATCATGAACTGTGCACATTGTTTATCAAATCTGTATGTATTTGGCCCAAAAGGCAATTATGTCACATGAGTAGCACACATGCAATAACTCCTTAAAATGAAGCACATGCAATAACTCCTTAAAATGAACACAACTGAAAGTGTGCTCGCAACCTTGATGCCAAGTTTCATGGATTCTAGAGGAGCAGTAGCACAGTAGATTTAAGTTCCATATGTTTCAGATTGCAGCATCTATGTTACATTTAACAGCATTCAAAGAAAAATAACCAATAAATCTACAAGGTGTCGAAAGTTAGGGTGTTCGCCTGCTCTGGTGCTCTTACACAGCAGCTGCCACTGGTCTAGAGTAATGTACTGTGTCAACTTTGATTTCACTCTGCATAATGTTATTACATAGTGGATATGACAGTCTCTTAGTCTTGGGTAAGAATTATGCAATCTCAACTTTTCCTTTGATATGATTACAAACTGCACACACTTGTTCATATTCTTCATAATGTAAATATATATTCAGGTGATTTTACATTACTGTTCCATTGAGCTGTGCAATAAGGTTGGGTTATGCTGCTATCGGTTGGTGATTGAAATACTTTCCTATCCTGTGATATGTGTTTACAATATGGAACTATTGTACTGACAACTAGTACCATACCATTTTTTCTTACACACAATTTTCTGTGTAATTACAGAACTGAAAATGGCTAACAACTTAGCCAAACCTAGTAATCAATAGAAATAAGAACTGCACCCTGCACTCTCAATAGCTGCAGGCAAGGCTGCCTCCACATTTCAGCTGAGGCTTGACCAATAACGAATTTTTATGTATCCAATAAAGATAAATTCTTTTATTATTGTTTTGTAGACAACAGAGGTCTGAGTGGTCATTCCTTCAGCAGGATCTGAGCAAGCGCACGTGAACAGGAGTTTGCTAGTTACTGGGAGCTTCAATGTTACATGTTATGGAGCCCATTAGCAATATCATATTCAGAGCTGGAAAGAAAGCTAATGTGCATTCGGTATGTCTGCCAAGGAGCCTCAGCAGTGATGTGGAGACAGTCTTGCCTGCAGCTATCGAGAGTGCAGGGTGCAGATATTTGCAAGTTGTTCCTCACATTGTCACCAATGACGCCTGCGCCACGGGTTCTGAAGCTATCCTCAGTTCCGAATGGCAGCTGGCCTCCTACACGGGGTGCAAGCAGAACTCACTATTTGAAGGATTGTTCACAGAGTTGATCAGGATCCTCTGGTTTGGAGCCGACTGGAGGGACTGAAACAATGGCTTCATCGACTCTGTGATGGTCTTTGCTGCAGATTTCTGGACCTCCTTTATTGTGTAGGGAATGTAATACTCCCTTTGATAGGTCAAGGGTGCATTACACAGAGAAAGCACATAATCAGGTAGCACAATGGATTGCGTAAAAGGTTCTTTTAGGCTAGGCAGAAGTCTAAAGTACTTTGATAAACACTCACCAGTTGATACACAGATAGCAAAATCAGACCACATTCAGAGTAAAGTCTCTAAATATTCATAAGAAACATCCTGAATTTACTGCCCTCTACATAAATTATTCTAGGGACCAAGAGCTGTCTGAAACCCAAAGTAGAAAGCTCCGAGATGTATAATGAGTCAAGGAACATATATCAGAAAGACAGGTTAGATGCCATAGGAGGGGAGTATCCACTGCAATTGACAAAAATATTGTCTCTCTTGAGGTCAAATTGAGAGTGACAGTGAAGCTATCTGGCCATCTACAGTTCTGGTTGAAACCAGACAAACTGTTGGATGTTTTTGCTGACCAACTATTCTGCTGTGACAGTTCCAGCATCTTTAAAAAAAACGATCTACAGCCAGTAGCAAGTAAATACCCAGATTGTACAATACTAGCTGGAGGCAAGTACAGACTGGGGTGTATACGGTTTCATTGCAGGGAGAACACATGTACAGTCTTGCAAAGCTCTTTTGAACACATTTTCCAAAAACTAGCTTGAGCAGCTAGTTTGGCAGCACACACCCAATGGAAATATCTTAGACCTTGTAGTTACAAACAGGTTGGACTTATCGATGGTGTCAGTATAGAGATGGAGATTAGTGATCATGAAGTCATCACAGCAACTATGGATAAAAAATTTAATAAATCAGTCAAGAAGACTAGGAGAGAGCTTGTGCTAGAAAGAACAGATAAGCAGATGTTAGCATCTCATTTAGACAATGAACTGACTTCACTTAGCTCCAGTGTGATGGATCTAGATAAATTACACGCAAAGTTTAAACAGATTGTAAATTGTACTGTAGACAACCCCCCATGAACCATGGACCTTGCTGTTGGTGGGGAGGCTTGCGTGCCTCAGCGATACAGATGGCCGTACCGTAGGTGCAACCACAATGGAGGGGTATCTGTTGAGAGGCCAGACAAACGTGTGGTTCCTGAAGAGGAGCAGCAGCCTTTTCAGTAGTTGCAGGGGCAACAGTCTGGATGATTGACTGATCTGGCCTTGTAACATTAATCAAAACGGCTTTGCTGTGCTGGTACTGCGAACGGCTGAAAGCAAGGGGAAACTACAGCCGTAATTTTTCCCGAGGACATGCAGCTTTACTGTATGATTAAATGATGATGGTGTCCTCTTGGGTAAAATATTCCGGAGGTAAAATAGTCCCCCATTTGGATCTCCGGGCGGGGACTACTCAAGAGGACGTCGTTATCAGGAGAAAGAAAACTGGCGTTCTACGGATCGGAGCGTGGAATGTCAGATCCCTTAATCGGGCAGGTAGGTTAGAAAATTTAAAAAGGGAAATGGATAGGTTAAATTTAGATATAGTGGGAATTAGTGAAGTTCGGTGGCAGGAGGAACAAGACTTTTGGTCAGGTGATTACAGGGTAATAAATACAAAATCAAATAGGGGTAATGCAAGAGTAGGTTTAATAATGAATAAAAAAATAGGAGTGCGGGTAAGCTACTACAAACAGCATACTGAACGCATTATTGTGGCCAAGATAGACACAAAGCCCATGCCTACTACAGTAGTACAAGTTTATATGCCAACTAGCTCTGCAGATGATGAAGAAATTGATGAAATGTATGACGAGATCAAAGAAATTATTCAGGTAGTGAAGGGAGACGAAAATTTAATAGTCATGGGTGACTGGAATTCGTCAGTAGGAAAAGGGAGAGAAGGAAACATAGTAGGTGAATATGGATTGGTGGGAAGAAATGAAAGAGGAAGCCACCTTGTAGAATTTTGCACAGAGCATAACTTAATCATAGCTAACACTTGGTTCAAGAATCATAAAAGAAGGTTATATACCTGGAAGAATCCTGGAGATACTAAAAGGTATCAGATAGATTATATAATGGTAAGACAGAGATTTAGGAACTAGGTTTTAAATTGTAAGACATTTCCAGGGGCAGATGTGGATTCTGACCACAATCTATTGGTTATGAACTGCAGATTGAAACTGAAGAAACTGCAAAAAGGTGGGAATTTAAGGAGATGGGACCTGGATAAACTGAAAGAACCAGAAGTTGTACAAAGTTTCAGGGAGAGCATAAGGGAACAATTGACAGGAATGGGGGAAAGAAATACAGTAGAAGAAGAATGGGTAGATCTGAGGGATGAAGTAGTGAAGGCAGCAGACGATCAAGTAGGTAAAAAGACGAGGGCTAGTAGAAATCCTTGGGTAACAGAAGAAATATTGAATTTAATTGATGAAAGGAGAAAATATAAAAATGCAGTAAATGAAGCAGGCAAAAAGGAATACAAACGTCTCAAAAATGAGATCGACAGGAAGTGCAAAATGGCTAAGCAGGGATGGCTAGAGGACAAATGTAAGGATGTAGAGGCTTGTCTCACTAGGGGTAAGATAGATACTGCCTACAGGAAAATTAAAGAGACCTTTGGAGAGAAGAGAACCACTTGTATGAACATCAAGAGCTCAGATGGAAACCCAGTTCTAAGCAAAGAAGGGAAAGCAGAAAGGTGGAAGAAGTATATAGAGGGTTTATACAAGGGCGATGAACTTGAGGACAACATTATGGAAATGGAAGAGGATGTAGATGAAGACAAAATGGGAGATAAGATACTGCGTGAAAAGTTTGACAGAGCACTGAAAGACCTGAGTCGAAACAAGGCCCCGGGAATAGACAACAATCCATTAGAACTACTGATGGCCTTGGGAGAGCCAGTCATGACAAAACTCTACCATCTGGTGAGCAAGATGTATAAGACAGGCGAAATACCCTCAGACTTCAAGAAGAATATAATAATTCCAATCCCAAAGAAAGCAGGTGTTGACAGATGTGAAAATTACCGAACTATCAGTTTAATAAGTCACAGCTGCAAAATACTAACACGAATTCTTCACAGACGAATGGAAAAACTGGTAGAAGCGGACCTCGGGGGAGATCAATTTGGATTCCGTAGAAATGTTGGAACACGTGAGGCAATACTAACCTTACGACTTATCTTAGAAGAAAGATTAAGAAAAGCCAAACCTACGTTTCTAGCATTTGTAGACTTAGAGAAACCTTTTGACAATGTTAACTGGAATACTCTCTTTCAAATTCTGAAGGTGGCAGGGGTAAAATACAGGGAGCGAAAGGCTATTTACAATTTGTACAGAAACCAGATGGCAGTTATAAGAGTCGAGGGGCATGAAAGGGAAGCAGTGGTTGGGAAAGGAGTGAGACAGGGTTGCAGCCTGTCCCCGATGTTATTCAATCTGTATATTGAGCAAGCAGTAAAGGAAACAAAAGAAAAATTCGGAGTAGGTATTAAAATTCATGGAGAAGAAGTAAAAACTTTGAGGTTCGCCGATGACATTGTAATTCTGTCAGAGACAGCAAAGGACTTGGAAGAGCAGTTGAATGGAATGGACAGTGTCTTGAAAGGAGGATATAAGATGAACATCAACAAAAGCAAAACAAGGATAATGGAATGTAGTCAAATCAAATCGGGTGATGCTGAGGGAATTAGATTAGGAAATGAGACACTTAAAGTAGTAAAGGAATTTTGCTATTTAGGGAGTAAAATAACTGATGATGGTCGAAGTAGAGAGGATATAAAATGTAGACTGGCAATGGCAAGGAAATCGTTGCTGAAGAAGAGAAATTTGTTAACATCGAGTATAGATTTAAGTGTCAGGAAGTCGTTTCTGAAAATATTTGTATGGAGTGTAGCTATGTATGGAAGTGAAACATGGACGATAACTAGTTTGGACAAGAAGAGAATAGAAGCTTTCGAAATGTGGTGCTACAGAAGAATGCTGAAGATAAGGTGGGTAGATCATGTAACTAATGAGGAGGTATTGAATAGGATTGGGGAGAAGAGAAGTTTGTGGCACAACTTGACTAGAAGAAGGGATCGGTTGGTAGGACATGTTTTGAGGCATCAAGGGATCACAAATTTAGCATTGGAGGGCAGTGTGGAGGGTAAAAATCGTAGAGGGAGACCAAGAGATGAATACACTAAGCAGATTCAGAAGGATGTAGGTTGCAGTAGGTACTGGGAGATGAAGAAGCTTCCACAGGATAGAGTAGCATGGAGAGCTGCATCAAACCAGTCTCAGGACTGAAGACCACAACAACAACACTGTAGACAAGTATGTGCCTAGTAATCGATTTAAGGACAGGTTTAAAAACAAAATTCAGAAAATGCTGTGGAAGCAAAGACTGTTGCACTCTTGGTTCAAAACGCAATGCGCAAATGACAACAGGAAAAGGTTAGGAGACATTCATGCATCTATGAAAAGGTCTATGTGCAAATCATGTAACAACTATCACTGTCATGCCATAGCAAAAGATCTGGCCTAAAACCTGATAAAATTCTGATCATATGTAAAATAGCTGACTGGGTCTAAGGCTTCCATCTAGTCACTTGTCGACCAGTCTGGTGTAGTAATAGCAGATGGCAATACTAAAGCCAAAGTTTTCACTTTCACATTTAAGAAACTGTTCAAATAGGAGAATCATACAAATATACTGCCACTTGACCATCGTACAGAGTCCTGTGTGGATGACATAGTAATAATCATCCATCATGTAGAGAAACAATCAATCCACAAAATTACAGACCAATATAATTAACATAGGTTTGCTGCAGAATTCTAGAACATTTTCAGAATTTGACTGTAATAAATTTTCTTGAGAGCAAAAAGCTTATGCCCACAAATCAGCACAATTTTAGAACACGTCACTCATGTGAAACTTAGCTTGCCCTTTTTTCACATGACATACTGCATACTATGGATGAAGAGCAATAGGCAGATTCCATTTTTTGAGATTTACAAAACGCAATTGACAAGTTGCCCCATCACAGACTGTTAACAAAGGTACAAGCATGTGGAATAGGTTCCCAGATACGTGACTGGCTTGAAGGCTTCTTAAGTAACAGAATCCCAGTATGCTGTCCTTGACAGCAAATGTTCGTCAGATACAAAGGTATTGCCAGGAGTGTCCCATGGAAGTGTGATACAACCACTATTATTTTCTATAAACATAAATGCTGGCTGACAGGGTGGGTAGCAATCTATGATTGTTTGCTGATGATGCTGTGGTGTACAGCAAGGTGTTGAAGTTTCGTAACTAACAGCATACAATATGACTTACGCAAAATTTCCATTTGATGTAATGAATGGCAGCTAGTTCTACATGTTGAGAAACATACATTAACACAAATGAGTAGGGAAAAACAAACCCGTAATGTTCAGATACAGCATTAATAGTATCCTGCTTGACAGGAATAACATTGTAGCAAAGTTATATGAAAGGGAAAGAGCATGTGAGGACTGTGGTAGAGAAGCTAAATGGTCGACTTTGTTTCACTGAGAGAATTTTAGGTAAGTGTGATTCATCTCTACAAGAGACCAGATATAGGACACTAGTGCAACCTATTCTTGAGTGCTGCTCAAGTGTTTGAGAACCACACCAGGTCAGGTTAAATGAAGACATTGAAGCAATTCTGAGGCATGCTGCTAGATTTGTTGCTGGTAGGTTCGAACAACATGCAACTATAATGCATAAGCTTTGGAAATTCAAATAGGAAGGTGATGTTCTTTTCAAGGAACATTATTGAGAAAATTTAGAGAACTGGCATTTGAAGCTGACTGCAGACAGATTCTAATACCACCGATATACGATTCACGTATGGATCACAAAGATAATATACAAGAAATCAGGAATCATATGGAGGCACACAGACAATTATTTTTCCCTTGCTCTATATGCGAGGGGAACAGGAGAGGAAATGACTAGTAGTGGCATAGGGTACCCCCTGTCATGCACCGTATAGTGGCTTGCCTCCAAGTAGAAATATCAACAATATAGGAAAAGACAGATTGCTACTTACTGTAAAGAAGACACATCAAGTTTCAGACAGGCACAATTAAAAGACACTTACACATAGCTTTCGGCCACAGCCTTCAGCAGTGCAGGAGAGACACACACCATTCACACACACAAGCAAGCACATCTCATGCACACAGGACTGTCAACTCCAGCATCTTAGGCTGGAATGTGATATCGGTCTTTCCCTACATTGTTATATGTATGTATGTGTATGTCTATGTAGAACTACATTTGGTCAAAATTAATGGAGTCATAGAGCACGAAATTCTTCACACCCTCCTACTTCAACGGTGGTCCACAGGTATGAAAATCATGAGGAGGTGCCCTGTGCAGAAAGATCATTTGATTTTGTAGAACCATGACGCGAGTTACATATTCAGCTCACCAAACAAAATTGGTCATTCATGGGCAGAGAGAGAGACTATCTAGAATTTTTCAGGTTATGAGTGTATCAGACCTATGCCAATGTGCTCAGATACACTTTGGCCAAATAATCAGAACCATTTAAGAAGACTACATCAAACATCAGTGACACACATATTTTCAACAACCAGGCACTTTGTCAGTCATAGAATACTGATTGATGACTGGACATCCAATGAATTTTGGTTAAATGAAAGTGCTAACACCAATCTCTAACTTCTGGGACACAACCTCAAAAGAAATGAATAAAGTCAAAATTGCCTAAAATCTTGATGATACAACTCAACTCAGACTACTGTTGGAGCGATGGCAACTCTGAAATATGCATGTTTGTTACAGTTCTCTTGTCATTTGCCCAAGGATTTTTTGTTTAATTTATATAGTGGGAAAAACTGAAAAACTACGTTGTAAAGAAAGCTCAGTACATTTCACATTAGTTTTAAGAACTGTTCTCCCAGAACCATTATTATGGATATGCAAACTACTGAAAACTCAGTGACATATGGAAACAAATGCACACCATCATCGACATCAGTGTAATCTCTGGTTACAGTCAGCAGTACTATATCATTCACACCTGTGTCATTCAATTCCTTACTTGACCCTCAATTGGCTTCCTATAATAGACAATTATGTACTTTAACAACTGGTTTGATTTTGGCAGGGAATTACTGTGATGAGTGCACCAAGAATATTTGATACAAGAAATATGTCTCAAAAGACTGACAATGTAATGTTTACATAGTGTCTCATTTATTGTATTACTCTTTTAATGGGATAATACATACGTTTTCCTCCCTGTTTCTGATTTACAGTATATTGACCACTCTACGGCTTTCGTACAATGTTGCCTCTTTGCATTTGTTGTAATTCCACTACAAATACATCATGTTTGTTGCATGAGAAACAAATTTTGGAAGCTCAAGAGGAAAAAATAGCTCAGTAACTCACCTCAAACTTTTTTAAAGAATGGTTGTATTTTCTATCATCATTATTTCAAATTGGTAATCTAAAGTAAATACGAAAAATAAATCTTGAAGCTTGGTCTTTTTGTAGTATATATTGGTCTTGAAGATAAATCAGTTAAATATGTGGCTGGTTTTAATCTTCTTTGAGGTTCTTGGGAGCTCAGACTCTTCCCTTATGCACTTTTTGGCAGGTCCCCCAGAATCCGAATCCCGAATTGTCACCATTGTTGTTCAGTATAGCACTGGACAAAGTGATGAGGCAGTGGAGAGCAATAAATGAGGAAATGGGAATACCAAAGACCCATGTGGGGGATGAAAAGGACAACAGGGAGTGGACTGTCTTGCCTTTGCAGATGACATAGCAATAGTAAGTAAGATGGAAGAAGACGCAAAGACACAACTCGACAACTCAAGTAAGGTAGCCAGAAAGGTGGGACTGAGGATCGTCTATAACAAGACAAAGACATTACATACCACTGCAGACTGGAAAACACCAGAAGGCACTGTGCAAATTGTGGACAAGTTTAAATACCTGGGAGAATTTATAACAGGAACGAACAGGAGCAAGGAGGGAATAAGAGAGGGTAAAGGAGATAAAGGCCAGCCTTCTGTATGACGAGAGAGATATACAATAAAAAGAATATATCCACAGAGGCAAAGATAAGTCACTACAAGGCAACAGTGAGGAATGCAGTATTATATGCTGCTGAGACGATGACACTAGGAAGAAATGGGGCAGAACAACTAGAGAAAGAAGAGAGAAAAATACTAGGTCCCAAAAGAGGTTGAGAGAGATGGATGCAAAGACCTAGGGAAGAACTGTACCAGAACATGAGAACAATATCCGGGGAAATCAAACTCAAAAGGGCAAGGTTTGCTGGACATGTAATTAGGATGAGTATGGAGAGAATGACAAAGAGAATGTGGAAAAAAAAAACAGGGAGGACAAGGGGAAAGACAGGAACCAAGTGGGTTGTTGAACTTCGGAAGGGCTGGTTGGAATTGCGGATCACAATCGAAGGAAAGGAAAATTGGAGGAACAAATATACACCAACCAATATGCTGGAGATCAACGACAGAGAAGAATACAGGAAAAGATTAGAGTGTCACCAGTGGAGCCGACAGGAGAAAAGGACACTGAAGATATTTGAACAAGAGTGGGAGAGAAGAAGAGAAAGAATGAAGAGGTTCTGGGAGAAGAAGAGGAAAACGCAGTCCACGAAGGGGCTACCCATGGTCCTACAGAGACCATAATGCAAGAAGAAGAAGAAGAAGAAGAAATGGCCAGTTTTCTTGACCCAGTATTCTTCTAAGCAGCCAGTTTCCGAAGTGTTAAGGAAAGGATCTGATTTACCCATCAAAAATTGGACTTTATTTCTGAACAACTGTATCACCTCCACCTGAAGATGTCTGTGGAGCTATCCTATGGCTCATGGAACTGGACAAATGGAACAACATGGGCCAAATCAGATAGGATTTGGTCACATCGAGACAGACAGCAAAGTTTAGCTGGCTTGAGACATCTTTCCAGTAAGAAATTGTTATTCGATGCTCCATCATTAATATGATGGGCTATCTAGGCAATGCTACGATGATGGTTTTAGGTAAAGAACTGAACTTTGCCCAATGTCAAAAGTTTTGCCAATACCTGTATTCTTCAGTGCCACTGAAGAAGCTGTTCAACCACTCCCCATGGTGTCAGCAGATGAAATAAAGACTTAAAACGTGCCAAGCCGTTATGAAGACTCACCCACAAAGGAGTGATATTTCTGTGGCAGGGAGAGCTGCCACAGATAGAGCTGCACTATGTAAGCTTCACCAAGATGTCTACATGGTAGTTCTTCCAGTTGATAAATGTAATGCCATTGTTTTAATGTCTTGTGATGACTACCATAACAACATGTACAGTTTATAGCGTGATAGCAATTACTGGAAGATCAGTAAAGATACCACTAACCAGGTGGTGGGGAAGATTACTTCACTTCTCGATGACTCCACTCTTCCACTAGGAGTTGTGTAAGGATTGAAATCAAGTGGTGTGCAGTCCCTCTGAGGCTTTATAGGTTTCTAAAGGTTCATAAGAAAAATGTTCCTATAAGTCCACTAGCGAGTAACAGTGGCTCTCCAAACAACGACTGTATCAATCACTGCATACCATTATTATGGCCTGTTGTGAGGAAAATGTCCTCATCATGTACACAACTCAGCAGACTTCAATGGAAAACTAAAATCACTGAAACTGAACAGTTCTGATCTATTAGTCTGTGAACAGTTCTGATCTATTAGTCTGATTTGATGTGGTGTCTTTATTCACAAAGGTTCCCTTTCAGATTTCTTATCTCTTAGTGGCAAAAGTTTTGATAAAGAGATTTCAGCTTTGTAGCAAAATGTTACGAACTCAACATCCTTTTTGTTTAATAATGAATGTTTTGAACAAACTGATGGGTGTTTTACACCTGCCACCTTCAGAATTTGAAAGACAGTATTCCAGTCAACATTGTCAAAAGCTTTCTCTAAGTCTACAAATGCGAAAAATGTAGGCTTGCCTTTCCTTAACCTATCTTCTAAGATAAATCGTTGGGTCAGCATTGCCTCGCGTGTTCCAACATTTCTTTGGAATCCAAACTCAACTTCCCCAAGGTCAGCTTCTAGCAGTTTTCCACTAATTTGTAACAAATCTGTGTTAGTATTTTGGAACCATGATTTATTAAATTGATAGTTCAGTAATTTTCACATCTGATTGGAATTGGAATTATTATATTCTTCTTGAAGTCTGAGGGTATTTCGCCTGTCTCATACATCTTGCTCACCAAATGGAAGAGTTTTACCAAGGCTGGCTCTCCCAAGGCAATCAGTAGATCTAATAGAATGTTATCTACTCCCAGGCTTAGGTCTTTCAGTGCTCTGTCAAATTTTTCACACAGTACCATATCTCCCATTTCATCTTCATCTACATCCTCTTCCATTTCCATAATATTGCCCTCAAGTATATCATCCTTTTATATATCCTCTATATACTCCTTCCACCTTTCTGCTTTCCCTTCTTTGCTTAGGATTGGTTTTCCATCTGAGCTCTTGGTATTCATACAGGTGTTTCTCTTTTCTCCAAAGCTCTCTTTAATTTTCCTGTGGGCAGTATCAATATTACCCCTAGTGAGATAAGCCTCTACATCCTTACATTTGTCCTCTAGCCATGCCTGCTTAGCCATTTTGCACTTCCTGTCAATCTCATTTTTGAGACTTTTGTATTCCTTTTTGCCTGCTTTATTTACTGCAATTTCATATTTTCTTCTTTCATCAATTAAATTCAATATTTCTTCTGTTACCCAAGGATTTCTACTAGCCCTTGTCTTTTTACCTACTTGATCCTCTGCTGCCTTCACTATTTCATCTATCAAAGCTACTCATTCTTCTTCTCTTGTATTTCTTTCCCCTGTTCTTGTCAACTGTTCCCTAATGCTCTCTCTGAAAGTCTCTACAACCTCTTGTTCTTTCAGTTTACCCAGGATACAGGTCCTATCTCCTTAAATTCCAACCTTTCTGTAGTTTCTTCAGTTTTAATCTACAGTTCATAACCAATAAATTGTCGTCAGAGCCCACATCTGCCCTTGGAAATGTCTTACAATTTAAATCCTGGTTCCTAAATCTCTGTCTTTATCATTATCTAATCTATCTCAACCTTCTAGTGTCACCAGGCCTCTTCCATGTATACAACCTTCTTTCATGATTCTGTTGGGTCTCAGCGGTGGAATAAGCAACTGAAATTCATTTTGTGACAAATTTAATTATTAGAGATAGTGGCTTCAGATTGGATAAGTAAAGGGAGCCAGCACTTTCCATAATAAACTTGCAAAGGTTTCACCACTGTGCAGCTCCCAGTGATACGACGACATCCCAGTGTGAGTTGTCCGTGCAGCCACAGACCAAATCTTGCACATGTATAATTGTTTGCCATCACTCATTGTCCCTGACACCTGTGTGTCTGAGGCCACATGTTCAGTGGTGTGGTCCGCAAGTTTAAAACAACAGAATGAGTGTTGGAGCGGCAATCTTCCTTCTCAACTGTACTGAAGGTCACTGCATCGAGAGACCAACATGACAACAATAGAATGCCCTTCTGGGTTTTCTTTTAGGACTCCACCACCAATTCTGGAGCAGAATCTCAGAGTGATTTGTAACAAAGTGATTCTGTACATTTCTTTCTGTCCATGAACAGTTTAACTCTCAGAATGAACTGAATTTTTCAGAATCATTTTTAAGTTTCCCTCAGGTATCTAGCAAATTCAGTTTTCCGGAGTGTTCCAGATGAAGTCAACAACCTGTCCAGTGCTACTGTACATTTAAAAGTTGGGAAACTACTCCTGGATTTTAAAAATTTAATTCATTATCCAGTAAGGAAAGGAGGATGTATTAGGAAAGTTTGGGGAGGAAGACTCAATCACTCAGGCCATAGGTTGATAGGATGGGTCCCTCTTTACTTGGAATTACGGTGGCCTGCCATTTCATCCTAACATTCCCAAACATACCCCTCTTTCCTCACTGAGAAAGGAAGTAACAGGTTGAAAAGCTAGGAATAGCTTTTTCTGCAGCAGGGAAGAGCAAGAATGCTGCAAAGGTCTCACCTCTCAGAGGCAGTTTCCCAAGACAGAGGTAGTTTTCTGGGAAGAGCTGGTGGTTTCCCGGAACTGAGGTAGAGGTGGGGGCAGATGTGAATGGTTAGTTCATTTTGTTCAGTAATCTGAAATGTAGAGAAAGTCCTTTTCAAAGCTCTCATTCCAGTCATTTATTATTAGACTCAGTTGGTTACAGGACTACTCAATATTGCAACAGAAGTGGAGAGGCGTTGAATGATCTTTTAAAATTTTTTCTTTTTCACAAAAGCATTGTCAGTGTCAAGTTTTCAGCACTGTCTGCATTCTTCTTGTTATTGTGAAAATTTTTTCTTCTCTTACAAAAACATGAGCTTACAGAATTTTGCCTTACTATCATGCTAATGAAGTTGCAACTGTAATGGAATCCTGATCACAGTACATTATTAAACAAGCAGCTAAGGACATGTCGGGTCCGCAGATTACAAAAAGCTCTTTTTCAGTATAATAAAACATCATATTTGTTCCCTTATGTTGTTGCAAGCTGACAATTTCTCCTTCCATCAGCTATCAGTGGCCCTTTACTGGGACTCAAACCCACATTTCCCACTTACCACCAGCAGTGCCTTACTGGATACGCTATCCAAGCATGCTCCCTGGAGCAACCCAAACTTTCACACGTCACACGCCTATCGTCTACTTCTCCTGGATTATTAATTCATTTACCCATTCTCACGTATCTGTGCATGTTTTTAGACTCAAAACAACGAGGCGGCGTAGGATATCATTGCCATTTTTGTCACAGGTCTGTCTGCAACTTATATTTAGTTTTTATGACGAACTGCAATTTCAAATACTGAAATTTTTTCCTGAAATTCAACTCAACTGGAGAACAGCATTTAGTCACAAAATTCGTTATTTATTAGAGCAGATCTAGATTTCAACTATTACTAAAAATGCAAAGACAGGTAGAATTAACAACAGACACAACTATGCCGAATACTACAACTACAGGAAACAGTATGTGTGTGTACATAGCAATAACATTCCAGTTACCAAAGAATGACACAGGTCCCAACATGTTAGGGCATAAACAGTGATAAAACTGACACAAGCCTTTATATGACCAACACAAAACTAATGTTGCTGCTTACATCCTTTACAAATGGCACAAACATAAAAAAAATGTGGCAGTATACGTGTGATGTGTTACGACAGCAAAAGGAACCTGTGACCACTGAAGGCAGTGCCACAAGTTCCTCCAAAAATCGTAACACAACACACACACAAATGTAATACTCACTAATGTACATCCACCCGATGATGGAGGTTTAAACCTTCGAAACGTGTCGTGGAAATAAATAAAACGGTGACTGGTAACAGTGAACTTGTTGTTTCATTTAATGTCAGTAACAGTCACAGTAAAGCCTAACCTAAAAATGTTCACATTTAAAAATAAAAAATATGATAAGGCGAAATGTGGATTTGTTCAAATATTTGGTTTTGTACTATAAAGCTCTTTGAAATACAACATTACTTAAATGTAGCCCAGACTGGGTGCCCCATGACCTTACTTCATGTTTTTATACTATTTTACTTCACTGTACATTTCCATGGTTACTTAAAATATTTTATACTGTTTAACATACATTGAGTCAAATGTTGTATGAAACTTTTGTAAGTGGATTTTAAGCCATTAGTCTTAATATTAAATTCACTATGCATTTATCGTCATCTTATTACTCAGGGGATGCTGCATATTCTTTATGATTTTATTTGCATGTAAATTTTGTTTTTTGTTTTTATAGATTTATATATTCACTGTGTAATTTGTAAATTCCAAATATACGATTCAGCTACATCTTTACTAAAAATTTTAAACACATTTTCTTGGCTACATATTCCAGTAGACACCACTAGAGGTCCTTAACAATGTATGTTCATGTTGATTGCAACAGGTGTAAGTAACGGCCTTAGTTTTGTGTCCGTCATGCAAAAGCTTGTGTCATTTATCAGCGTTTATGCTCAGACGCAGAGAGATCTATGTCACTCTTTGGTAATTGGTATGTTCTTGTTATGTACACACATGTATGGTTTCCTGTAGCTATGGTATTAGACACATTTATACCTGTTGCTGATTCTTGATTCCATCCCCCTTTTATTTTATAACACCAATAATGACTATATAATAGTTGCAATCTAGATCTGCTCTGATAAATCATGGATTTTGCAACTGAAGGCTGTCCTCCTCTAAATTGGAACACTCAGTGGTAACTGTGCTCACAAGGATCTAATAGATTCCAACTTAATTAACTATCACAGGTACAGAGGTATTGCCTGAAGCAGCAACATGTGAAAATTTGTGCTGGGCTGGAACTCAAATCTGGATTTCTCACTTATCGCAAATGGTTGCCTTACCATTTCAGATATCTAAGCATACTCCCAGAACTGACCCAAACTTCCACACGTCACATGCCTAGCTATTTCTTATCACAGATTTTTCATTCCGTTAACCCACACTCACACAGCTTGTGAGTCCTGTGCAGGGTTTTAGAATCAAGATAATGGGAAGACATAAACTATCATTGAGATTTTTATCACTGGCCTGGCTTCACCTTATACATATTTATATTACATCTTTATATATCTGTGGAATGTTCTCATATAGCCTAAGTGGTAAAGCAACAGGATAATCAAGAAATCCACAACTGAATCCCGGTCAGGCACAAGAAATAAATTTCAATATTTGAGTTGTAGTTCGTCAGCTAATAAAAATATTTCAGATATTAGCCAGACAACATAGTACTCTAGTCTTTAAGAATTGTATTTGCCAAAACATCAGTTTTGATACGAATTGTTTATGAAATAGGACTGATGTAATGGATAACTCTCTGTCACGCTACTGTAAGGCTCGCAAGCAGAAGCAGGTGCAGAACATATAATTCATCATTTTGAGATCAGAGATAAGATATATACCTCCTCCCAAACCTGAAGACTAATTGTATATGTTAGCTACATTTCATAGGCAGTAAAGTATGATCTAAAATGCAACAAACATAAACTTGTAGTGACTCCTATTTTTCATTGCAAACTACTATACTTTCATGCAGTGGCCTATGTAACTTTGAAATATCACAATAACTGTGATCATTAATGAAAGATAGACAGTCCAACATAAATCTGATAAAGGAGGCTATAAGTAACACAATTTTTCACCAAATAGTTTATTTAAAATAGTGTGAGACTACAGAGCAGCTGGTGAGCATGCATTGTTGTTTCCTCATGTACTGTGCCAGCCACCTGCCACATCAAACTAGGCAAAGAATGTTTAATTTAATCTGGCTAGGCAGGTTGCACCTACCCACTGTGGTTGGCACTGCCATCCAGTTTCCACAGTATGGTGCCCCATTAGATAACACGGCAATATTCTTCATGCTGCTTCAAGCTGCCTCACATTGGCCCCCATTGGGTGGTTTATGTGCATTCTTTGCATACACCCTTACCTTTCCTAAATCATTTCAATCAACTGCTAGGATGGTTCCTTCATCAATGACAAGGCCAGCAGCCTCTCCTATCCTCATAAGGGCATACGTATATATTCCACGTGGATGTATATTTTTTCATTGTATTACTATGAAAAATGCTATATCATTGGGAAATGATCCTTGGATGAATATATAAATTCACTACTGCAAAGAGCACTGTTAGCAGCAACTTTTCACAAAAGACCACTGACAGAAGTCTTTCAACTTCTATCAGTTCTAAACTAAGGGGTTCAAATGCCAAGATAAGGCACCTACGTAATATAGGGAATTATTTTATGAACTTTAGTATATATTTCTTAGTAGTTCATGCACACTATTGTATTTCTGAGTAAATACAAACGAGTTACTTTTTATTTATCCCACACTTAGTAGTACCATTTCACTAGAGACCTGTGGAATGAGCTTTACCTCTTAAGCACCTACTTCTTGTGTAAATTAAATATTGTGTGTTCTATTTTCACCTCATGTTCACATTGCCAAGTATCTCCTTAAGTTTTCATTGTAGAATAAACTATGTATCTAACTAAATGTAATCACAATATAATGGAAGGAAACATTCCACGTGGGAAAAATTATATATAAAAACAAAGATGAGGTGACTTACCGAACAAAAACGCTGGCAGGTCGATAGACACACAAACAAACACAAACATACACACAAAATTCAAGCTTTCGCAACAAATTGTTGCCTCATCAGGAAAGAGGGAAGGAGAGGGGAAGACGAAAGGAAGTGGGTTTTAAAGGAGAGGGTAAGGAGTCATTCCAATCCCGGGAGCGGAAAGACTTACCTTAGGGGGAAAAAAGGACAGGTATACACTCGCACACACGCACATATCCATCCACACATACAGACACAAGCAGACATATTTAAAGACAAAGAGTTTGG
Source organism: Schistocerca piceifrons (assembly GCF_021461385.2). Classification (NCBI taxonomy): domain Eukaryota; kingdom Metazoa; phylum Arthropoda; class Insecta; order Orthoptera; family Acrididae; genus Schistocerca; species Schistocerca piceifrons. The sequence goes on from NC_060140.1 coordinate 138,112,474, forward strand.
GCAGAGATGTCAGTCGAGGCAGAAGTGTAGAGGCAAAGAAGTTGTTGAAAGACAGGTGAGGTATGAGTGGCGGCAACTTGAAATTAGCGGAGATTGAGGCCTGGCGGATGACGAGAAGAGAGGATGTACTGAAGGGCAAGTTCCCATCTCCGGAGTTCGGATAGGTTGGTGTTGGTGGGAAGTATCCAGATAACCCGGACGGTGTAACACTGTGCCAAGATGTGCTGGCCGTGCACCAAGGCATGTTTAGCCACAGGGTGATCCTCATTACCAACAAACACTGTCTGCCTGTGTCCATTCATGCGAATGGACAGTTTGTTGCTGGTCATTCCCACATAGAATGCGTCACAGTGTAGGCAGGTCAGTTGGTAAATCACGTGGGTGCTTTCACACGTGGCTCTGCCTTTGATCGTGTACACCTTCCGGGTTACAGGACTGGAGTAGGTGGTGGTGGGAGGGTGCATGGGACAGGTTTTGCATCGGGGGCGGTTACAAGGATAGGAGCCAGAGGGTAGGGAAGGTGGTTTGGGGATTTCATAGGGATGAACTAACAGGTTACGAAGGTTAGGTGGACGGCGGAATGACACTCTTGGCGGAGTGGGGAGGATTTCATGAAGGATGGATCTCATTTCAGGGCAGGATTTGAGGAAGTCGTATCCCTGCTGGAGAGCCACATTCAGAGTCTGGTCCAGTCCCGGAAAGTATCCTGTCACAAGTGGGGCACTTTTGTGGTTCTTCTGTGGGGGATTCTGGGTTTGAGGGGACGAGGAAGTGGCTCTGGTTATTTGCTTCTGTACCAGGTCGGGAGGGTAGTTGCGGGATGCGAAAGCTGTTTTCAGGTTGTTGGTGTAATGATTCAGGGATTCCGGACTGGAGCAGATTCGTTTGCCACGAAGACCTAGGCTGTAGGGAAGGGACCGTTTGATGTGGAATGGGTGGCAGCTGTCATAATGGAGGTACTGTTGCTTGTTGGTGGGTTTGATGTGGACGGACGTGTGAAGTTGGCCATTGGACAGGTGGAGGTCAACGTCAAGGAAAGTGGCATGGGATTTGGAGTAGGACCAGGTGAAACTGATGGAACCAAAGGAGTTGAGGTTGGAGAGGAAATTCTGGAGTTCTTCTTCACTGTGAGTCCAGATCATGAAGATGTCATCAATAAATCTGTACCAAACTTTGGGTTGGCAGACTTGGGTAACCAAGAAGGCTTCCTCTAAGCGACCCATGAATAGGTTGGCGTACGAGGGGGCCATCCTGGTACCCATGGCTGTTCCCTTTAATTGTTGGTATGTCTGGCCTTCAAAAGTGAAGAAGTTGTGGGTCAGGATGAAGCTGGCTAAGGTGATGAGGAAAGAGGTTTTAGGTAGGGTGGCAGGTGATCGGCGTGAAAGGAAATGCTCCATCGCAGCGAGGCCCTGGACATGCGGAATATTTGTGTATAAGGACGTGGCATCAATGGTTACAAGGATGGTTTCCGGGGGTAACAGATTGGGTAAGGATTCCAGGCGTTCAAGGAAGTGGTTGGTGTCCTTGATGAAGGATGGGAGACTGCATGTAATGGGTTGAAGGTGTTGATCTACGTAGGCAGAGATACGTTCTGTGGGGGCTTGGTAACCAGCTACAATGGGGCGGCCGGGATGATTGGGTTTGTGGATTTTAGGAAGAAGGTAGAAGGTAGGGGTGCGGGGTGTCGGTGGGGTCAGGAGGTTGATGGAGTCAGGTGAAAGGTTTTGCAGGGGGCCTAAGGTTCTGAGGATTCCTTGAAGCTCCGCCTGGACATCGGGAATGGGGTTACCTTGGCAAACTTTGTATGTGGTGTTGTCTGAAAGCTGACGCAGTCCCTCAGCCACATACTCCCGATGATCAAGTACCACGGTCGTGGAACCCTTGTCCGCCGGAAGAATGACGATGGATCGGTCAGCCTTCAGATCACGGATAGCCTGGGCTTCAGCAGTGGTGATGTTGGGTGTAGGATTAAGGTTTTTTAAGAAGGATTGAGATGCTAGGCTGGAAGTCAGAAATTCCTGGAAGGTTTGGAGAGGGTGATTTTGAGGAAGAGGAGGTGGGTCCCGCTGTGACGCTGCCTGGAACAGTTCCGTCCTCCGTCACAGCGGGACCCACCTCCTCTTCCTCAAAATCACCCTCTCCAAACCTTCCAGGAATTTCTGACTTCCAGCCTAGCATCTCAATCCTTCTTAAAAAACCTTAATCCTACACCCAACATCACCACTGCTGAAGCCCAGGCTATCCGTGATCTGAAGGCTGACCGATCCATCGTCATTCTTCCGGCGGACAAGGGTTCCACGACCGTGGTACTTGATCATCGGGAGTATGTGGCTGAGGGACTGCGTCAGCTTTCAGACAACACCACATACAAAGTTTGCCAAGGTAACCCCATTCCCGATGTCCAGGCGGAGCTTCAAGGAATCCTCAGAACCTTAGGCCCCCTGCAAAACCTTTCACCTGACTCCATCAACCTCCTGACCCCACCGACACCCCGCACCCCTACCTTCTACCTTCTTCCTAAAATCCACAAACCCAATCATCCCGGCCGCCCCATTGTAGCTGGTTACCAAGCCCCCACAGAACGTATCTCTGCCTACGTAGATCAACACCTTCAACCCATTACATGCAGTCTCCCATCCTTCATCAAGGACACCAACCACTTCCTTGAACGCCTGGAATCCTTACCCAATCTGTTACCCCCGGAAACCATCCTTGTAACCATTGATGCCACGTCCTTATACACAAATATTCCGCATGTCCAGGGCCTCGCTGCGATGGAGCATTTCCTTTCACGCCGATCACCTGCCACCCTACCTAAAACCTCTTTCCTCATCACCTTAGCCAGCTTCATCCTGACCCACAACTTCTTCACTTTTGAAGGCCAGACATACCAACAATTAAAGGGAACAGCCATGGGTACCAGGATGGCCCCCTCGTACGCCAACCTATTCATGGGTCGCTTAGAGGAAGCCTTCTTGGTTACCCAAGTCTGCCAACCCAAAGTTTGGTACAGATTTATTGATGACATCTTCATGATCTGGACTCACAGTGAAGAAGAACTCCAGAATTTCCTCTCCAACCTCAACTCCTTTGGTTCCATCAGTTTCACCTGGTCCTACTCCAAATCCCATGCCACTTTCCTTGACGTTGACCTCCACCTGTCCAATGGCCAACTTCACACGTCCGTCCACATCAAACCCACCAACAAGCAACAGTACCTCCATTATGACAGCTGCCACCCATTCCACATCAAACGGTCCCTTCCCTACAGCCTAGGTCTTCGTGGCAAACGAATCTGCTCCAGTCCGGAATCCCTGAATCATTACACCAACAACCTGAAAACAGCTTTCGCATCCCGCAACTACCCTCCCGACCTGGTACAGAAGCAAATAACCAGAGCCACTTCCTCGTCCCCTCAAACCCAGAATCCCCCACAGAAGAACCACAAAAGTGCCCCACTTGTGACAGGATACTTTCCGGGACTGGACCAGACTCTGAATGTGGCTCTCCAGCAGGGATACGACTTCCTCAAATCCTGCCCTGAAATGAGATCCATCCTTCATGAAATCCTCCCCACTCCGCCAAGAGTGTCATTCCGCCGTCCACCTAACCTTCGTAACCTGTTAGTTCATCCCTATGAAATCCCCAAACCACCTTCCCTACCCTCTGGCTCCTATCCTTGTAACCGCCCCCGATGCAAAACCTGTCCCATGCACCCTCCCACCACCACCTACTCCAGTCCTGTAACCCGGAAGGTGTACACGATCAAAGGCAGAGCCACGTGTGAAAGCACCCACGTGATTTACCAACTGACCTGCCTACACTGTGACGCATTCTATGTGGGAATGACCAGCAACAAACTGTCCATTCGCATGAATGGACACAGGCAGACAGTGTTTGTTGGTAATGAGGATCACCCTGTGGCTAAACATGCCTTGGTGCACGGCCAGCACATCTTGGCACAGTGTTACACCGTCCGGGTTATCTGGATACTTCCCACCAACACCAACCTATCCGAACTCCGGAGATGGGAACTTGCCCTTCAGTACATCCTCTCTTCTCGTCATCCGCCAGGCCTCAATCTCCGCTAATTTCAAGTTGCCGCCACTCATACCTCACCTGTCTTTCAACAACTTCTTTGCCTCTACACTTCTGCCTCGACTGACATCTCTGCCCAAACTCTTTGTCTTTAAATATGTCTGCTTGTGTCTGTATGTGTGGATGGATATGTGCGTGTGTGCGAGTGTATACCTGTCCTTTTTTCCCCCTAAGGTAAGTCTTTCCGCTCCCGGGATTGGAATGACTCCTTACCCTCTCCTTTAAAACCCACTTCCTTTCGTCTTCCCCTCTCCTTCCCTCTTTCCTGATGAGGCAACAATTTGTTGCGAAAGCTTGAATTTTGTGTGTATGTTTGTGTTTGTTTGTGTGTCTATCGACCTGCCAGCGTTTTTGTTCGGTAAGTCACCTCATCTTTGTTTTTATATATAAATGTAATCACAGTAATACTTACAGCTTTAAAAAGTTTACGCTGAAGAATAGGGTATGACTGTAACTGTTGTATGCTGATATCATTGCGTAACTGTGGTCTCTGTCCCAAAGCACTGCATGGTGCATCTAACAGGACACGATCAAATGATTCAGGAGGAAATAGTGGGCAGTGCGGCAAGGAATGATCTTCACCTGCCTTACACATGTTTGTGTCAGGGGTTTGAACTGATTTTGTAGTGTCCCCAACATATGTTTCCACACATTTCACAGAGAACTCTTCACATTTTCTTTTAATAATATTCACTTTTCCCTGTGTCTTGTCAACAGCAACAATCCGTCCCTGTAATAAAACACAATCATGACATATTTACAAGGAAAATAACAGTTCAAAATGAAACTACAATCTCTCTCTCTCTCTCTCTCTCTCTCACACACACACACACACACACACACACACACACACACACAGAGAGAGAGAGAGAGAGAGAGAGAGAGAGAGAGAGAGAGAGAGAGAGAGAGATGCTGAAGAAACTGAACTGGGAGACTCTTTAAGATTGACATGAACTACACCAAGAAAACTAACTTACAAAGTTTCAAGAACCAGCTTTAAATGATGAATCTAGGACTATACTACGACCCACTACATGTCGATCCTGTTGGAGTTATGAGAACATAGTTAGATTAATTACAGCAAGCACAGGGTCATTTAAATTACCATTCTTCCAGCAATACAAGGTGCATTCCACAAGTAATGCGACCAAATCCATAAAAAAAAAATCATTTATTGAATATATTCATACAAATAATCAAAAATTTTCAAAATAGCACCCTCTTGCATCGATACGTTTCTAGAGGCAGTGTTTCCATGCCTGGAAGGCATCCTGGAATGCCTTTCCTGGAATGTCCTTTGGAGCTGATGTAACATGCGCCTGGATGCTTTCAATCGTGTTCCAATGTTTTCCTTTCATGACTCCTTTTAACTGAGGAAACAAAAAAAAGTCAGCAGGAGTCAGGTCAGGACTGTAGGGAGGCTGGGGAACCAACAGGGTCTTGGTCCTGGTCAGGAAGTCATTGACAATGAAGGCGCTGTGACTCAGCGCGTTGTCGTGGTGAACTTTCCACATGTCCTTGATGTCGCTTCGGCAGCGCGAGACACTCCTTTTCAGTCTTTTGAGCACTTCCAAGTAGAAAGCTGAGTTCACTGTAGTCCCAGTAGGTATGAATTTGTGGTGGACAATGCCTCCGACGTAAAAGAAGACAATGAGCATGGTTTTGATCCTGGACTTGCTCATGCATGCCTTCTTGGGATGGGGCGACGATGGGGTGTGCCACTCTGAACTCTGCCTTTTTGTCTCAGGGTTGTACTAAAAAATCCACAACTCATCACCAATGATAACTAAGTATAAAAATTGAGGATCATTTTCACACATTCCCAACATTTCTCGGCACTGAAGCACTCGCATGTGCTTGTGTTCATAGGTCAACACTTTTGGGACAAGTTTGGCACACACCTTTCTCATGTTCAAATCTTCGGTCACAATGCGGAAAATGGTTGTTTTTGACATGTTTAGAGTTTGTGCTATCAATTGAAGGCTCAGCCGTATGTCAGAGTTCAAACAATCGTGCACATGCGTCACATTTTTGTCGACTCGTGCAGTTGATGGCTGTCCACTGCGAGGTTCGTTGGTGATCTCCTCTCGGCCCTCCATGAACAACTTGTGGCATCGGAAAACTTGTGATTTGGACAAGCAATCATTTCCAAAGGCATGCTGAAGTAATGGAAATGTTTTGGTGGTGGACTTTCCAAGTTTAACGCAAAATTTGATAGTGTACCATTGCTCTACAGAATGGTCCATTGTGCTGTGTTACATAAACTCAAAACGGGGTTGACGGAAACGCATGTCCTGACTCTGGCAGCTCGCAGCCGAATGAGACAAAGAGCGTTTAGAAGCTAACACCCTCCTCCACTTAACCCAGCCGGTTACAACACGCTGTGGTGTTTCGTTGCTCCAGAAAAAAATTGGTCACATTACTTATGGAACACACACTGTACATATGTGAATGGAACAGGAAAAATCCCTAATAACTGGTACAATGGGACATACCCTCTAGCATGCACTTCACAGTTTGCATAATGTAGATGTATATATACCATGACTGAATTCAAAGTACATGTAGTAACATAATATCTGATGAATCTGTTTAAAATTTCTACGGATAGGGTATGTATGTCATAAACTTCATCAATCTTTGTGACCGTCGTACCATTAATTAAGACGGTGACAGTACCATTGGGATATTCTCCCATTTTTATTTCAGCTGTGATTGGCATGAATTGCGATTAGCCTTCTTTCCTGTGTGGCACCAGAATGTATAGTATTTGGTGAGCCATTTTTTCAGTGAGCTTTCTCACTTTTTACGACATGGTAGCAACATACATATATGATTTACTTTGATGTTCCATATGTTGGATACTTTTTGTCCTTTAGTTCTTCCAATTAGCTCTTCAGCTGTCATTTCTGATGGTATATCATACGGTATTACTAAGGGCTTATGTTTTATTTGTGGTCCACATTTTAGAACTTTATTTATCCTGGTATTTTCTAGAAGCTTTTGGTATCAGCTTCTGCTTCTCTTTCTACAACTACAACATTGTTTGCTGCTCACATGTTCTTATTTCGATTTTTTCTTTCCTGAGGCTGACTAGTTTTACAAAGTGCTGCACAGCATTTTTCACAACATTGTTTTCCTTTGGATGAATAAACTGTGTGGCCTTGTTTAATTTTTCTAGATTATGTTCAGAACTATGGTGAAATTCTGAGGTGTAACTCAATAACTCTTGCATAAAACTACTACTGTCCAGATATTTTTTTCTTCAAACCTCTTGACTTTCGTTTTCTTGTTCTGGCATATCTTGTCCAAGTCTCGTGTTCTCTTTTTCTAGCTCACTGGCTGCCCATAACGCTACTATGCTCTTAAGTACAGATGTTTTCCTCAATATTATCTTTTTTGAATGGTTGAATTCTATCATCTATAAATTTTGTTTCCTCTAAGAACTTGTCCACTACCTACACTCTGGTTATGCTAAACTGTATACCAACTGTACCGAATGATCCATCCCCAAAGGGACCAGGAGCATGGTGAGAACACAAAAAAATCAGATTATCCAAAGAATACTTCCACTGATCTGTAACATCACAATACAGTACAGCACAACTCTAATTTTCAACTAGAAACACTGTCTGAAATATTGCTCCATGTTAAAACTGACAAAATGAAAAGAAAACTTCCCACAATAAAAATTTTTATGCAAAAGTATTACCTGTACTGTAAAATAAGTCTGTATTGTGCGACAAGACACTATTACTGTGAGTGAAAGTTTAACAACTGTACATGCCTTATTACAGTACTGTATTGACACACAGCTGATTTGTACTTAACTGTTTAAAACATGAGAAATCATGTTCTGTTCTTGAACAGGATGAAAAAAGTCTGTAATTTTTCTTTTGCTTCACTCCTGACAATCTTGATTTTGCTGTGATGTTCTGTCATTTCCAAATCCACAAAATGTCTATTGGGGTAGATGTAGAGCTTTGTTAGACATACTGAATGGCTATTTCAAATGCATTTTTAGCATCTGTATGTGATATCCAAGCAGTAGGTTCATTGTCGTCATCAGCTTTCTCGTTCTCATGGGTTGTTCGAACTACAGGCATCAATAATTTGTTCATCAGTTAATTCTTCTTCTGCTTTGCAGCCAAATTCAGCATTACTGATACACTCACTCATATCACTGAACTCAACTTCTGGTTGTAAAGTTCACAAATCCCTCAAAATCACTCTAGTGGCTACGTCTTGACTTTCACCACTTGTTGCACATGCTGTTTCATCTTGATTCTCTTCACTGGTTTCTTCTGGTGTTTCATCTTGATTTTTCATTCATTTTTGGCCACAGTTTGAGCCAAGATTTTCATGTCTTGGTGCCAGCATTTTTCCCCAAGTTTTGGCAATTGTATAGCTCAAATCTCTTATTTCTCTTTTGATTTCATCACTTGAAACAAGGTGCTGCCTCCTTGAGCCCTCTTTAAAATTGATCCAATGCATTTTCAACAGTATTGCCTCGTTACTTTGGCAGAAAAAAATAAAGCTTTTATTTCACCCTCTTCATTTTCAGGTGGATGAGATGTCAAAGTGGCATATCAATATGGCTCTTTAAGGCAGGGATGAAAGGAATTAACTGGTCTTAAAACTATTCCTTAAAGAGACTTAATTCCATCCATGTTGACTTTTGGTTATGATAATATACAGGTAGTTATATCACATTGATGTTTTTGAATGTCCTTGGTTCTTTTCTTTTCTTTTCAGTCCCAAACAATGGCATCTGGGGCTGCCTCTAACATTACTACAAATAATAATAATTACTCTATCTTTGGCAAGTTAGTACCTGTTACAGACTAACTTTTTGCAGCAAGAGTCTTTGTATGGAGCATTTTCTAGCTTAAGTCAACCTCTTCACTGTTATGCATTTCATCAGGGGTCATCTCAAGCTCTTGAACCAAGTTTTCAAATTTCAGAACAAATTCTTTGGCAGCAGTCTTGTCAGCAGACCACTTCTCGCCAAAAGTAATAATTACATTCTGAATGCCATGGCATTTTTCCCACCTATTTAGCTGCTGTCATTCACTGTAAACTATTCATTTTCATTGTCTGCATCTAATTTTTCATACAAGATCAGTGCCTTTTCTTTTATGATTGGTCCATACAATGGAGTTCCTATTCTTCTCTCCTGCTCAAACAATGTCCAAAAAGCATTATATAGAATTGCACTTTTAGGCTTTTTCAAAGTCTTGTGTATTTTTAGTCTTTTCTCATCATCAGTCATCACTGTCTGACTTTGTTCTCTACTGCTACTGTTCTCTACTGCTTTGAAGATACTCATCTTTATCTAACCTTTCGAGAACTTTCAGTTTCTCCACTAAAGACAGTATCACATGTTTACATTTTGTTACCTGACTGTAGCAGTGGCCCATGTATGTAAACAAACACAATAAATGGAATGGTCGGACTATTTACATGCAAGGAGTTGGGTCATCCGAGATTGGATTAGTGAGGCTCTACTTTATCATATCTTTCTTGGAAGTCTATAAATGGATCAGAATCAAGATATTTCTAACAATTCAGAAAGATCTCTGTTTGAAAAAGGTTCATTCAATTGATAAAGATCATTCAATTGATAAAGATAAGTTTTAAAACCTGTGTTTCCACAGTTTCCTGTTTGCATTGCCTAATATACTAGAGATGTTAGCATAATCCAACATATTCACCAAGGTGAAATCAATCAATGGAAAATCTAGGATGGAATAACAACAATACAAAAAAACCATCCATCTCTCTCTCTCTCTCTCTCTCTCTCTCTCTCACACACACACACACACACACACACACACACACACACACACACGCACACAACACAACACAACTTCCCTCACCTTGTCATTCATCAAACTTGCTATGTGTAATGTTTTGTTCCCAGGAGCGGCACAGCAATCAAGAACATAATGCCCTGGTGAAAGATCCAGTGCATGACATGTAAGTATTGATGGGAGGTTCTGCAGGATTGCCATACCCAAAAGTGATGGAACAGAGGGACACCCTGAAGGACGAGACAGCATCCTTACAGCCACTCCACTGAATGACAAAGAAGCACATTGTATAAACCACAATTCTTTCCCAAAGTCATGTTAACAGAAGCAATTTTTCAACCAAAGCAACTTAAAAATTACTATAATTAGTCACTGTAACTTTATTGATGACCTAGTAGGTATTAAATAACCACCAACAGAAGGGCAGAATACATAATATTACATCAATATTTAAAGGAAAAATGCTATTATGAGCATTCTGCTAACAGTATGTTAATCAAATAATTTTATGACACAGATCAAAAGTCCATAAATATATGATTAGAGAGGGGAAGAAGGTTGGTGAGAGGGGACATTGGGAAGTGAGTGAGTGAGCGAGTGTTTGTGTGTGTGTGTGTGTGTGTGTGTGTGTGTGTGTGTGTGGTGCGCACGTGCACGTGTGTCCAAAGGAAGGAAGATTGGGTTTAACATCCCGCCGACATCGATGTCATTAGAGATGAGCACAAGCTCGGATTGTATCAAGGATATGGAATGAATTCGGCCATGCCCTTTCAAAGGTACCATCCTGGCATTTGCCTGGAGCGATTTAGGGAAATCACGGAAAATTTAAATCTGGATGGCCAGAAGTGGGTTTGAACCATCGTATTCCCAAATGTGAGTCCAGTGTGCTAACCACTGCGCCACCTCGCTTGGTGTGTGTATGTCCAGCATCTCCTCCTAACCACTGGATTGATTTCGACCAAATTTGGTACACACACTTTTATATGAGAATCAGCACTGTGGGGCTTAGAACCTCCTAGTTTACTGTCATTAGCATTCTCTGAAATTGTACACACACTGACCTACAGTATAGTATAGTATAGTATAGTAAGCACTCGTGTCTTACTGTTAGTCTAATCTCCAATTCTCATGGCTGCAACTTGTAAAACTGAAAATATTACTCTGCAATAGAATAATTTAGCAACAAATACACTGACATAAAAAAATCACAGCACCAAGAAATAATTAAGGTAGAGTAGTGAAATTCTGGGAATACATCTGTCTAGGTAAACTCAAACTGGAAACTCCAGGTAGGAGTATGAACACATTAGGAGAAGTTGCTACTTACTGTAAAGATGGCACGTTAAATTGCAGCCAGACACAATTAATAGACACTTACATACTGCTTTCAGCCACAGCCTTGATCAGCAAAAGAGAAACACACATCATTCATACACACAAGCAAGCACACCCCACGCACACATAACTGCCAACTCCAGAAGCTCAGGCCACAATGCAACTATCATGTGGTATGGAAGCAGAAATATGGAGGGGGTGAGGAACGGGAAGGGACGGTAGTGTAGAGGTAGGGGGAGAGAGGAACGCTGTCTGGCAGTGTGTGGAGGGGCTGGAATTACAACAGGTGCAGGCTATGGGGCAGGGTAATTGGGAGAAAAGGAGCAAAAAAGAAAAGGAGTGGGGAAAGATGGGTGAGTGCATTGGCAGAGGGTGCAAATAAAGAGGGTGGGAGACAAGAATAAGGTGGCGGTGAGAGGACAAAGGGGATGGAAACCTTTGGGTGGAGGGCGTGGAGGCAGTATGTTACTGTAGGTTGAGACCAGGACGATTAGGGGAGCGGACAATGTGTTGTAAGAATAACTCCCATCTGCAGAGTTCAGAAGACCGTGGTGGAGGGGAGGATCTGCACAACTCGGGTAGTAAAGTAGCCATTAAAATCAAGCATTTTATGTTCAGCTGCACATTTTGCCACATGGCAGTGTACTTTGTTCTTGGTCACAGTTTGGTGATGGCTGTTCATTCTGGTAGACAGCTGGTTGGTACCCATACCAATATAAAGAGTTGTGCAATGACTACAGCATAGTTGGTCAATGACATGGATGCTTTCACAGGTGGCCTGGTCCATGATGTGGTAGGATAAATCTGTGACAGAACTGGAATAGGAAGTGATGGGTGGGTGGATTGGGCAGGTCTTGCACCTGGGTCTTCCACTTGGATATGATCATTGTGCAAGAGGTTCGGAATGAGAAGGGCATAAGGATGGACTAGGATGTTACGGAAACTGGGTGGGTGACAGAACACCACTTTAGGATGGGCAGGAAGGATCTCAGATAGGGTGCCCCTCATTTCAGGGCATGAGGATAGGTAATCAAAGCCCTGGCAAAGGATGTGGTTTGGTTGTTCCACTTCGAGGTGGTATTGGGTAATGAAGAGGTCACTCCTTTGTGGCTGGTTCTTGAGACTGGTTGGAGGATTCAGGTGTGAGGGGTTATGGCACAGGAGAACTGTTTGCAGACTGGGTCTGGAGATAGTGCCTGTCTGTAACACCTTAGTGAGGCTCTCAGCATACTGGGTGAGGGAGTTCTTGTCAGCAGATACGCCATCTGTGGGTGACCAGGCTGTACAGGAGGGATTTTTGGTGTGTGTCGATATGCAGTTACTGTTGGTGGTTTTAATGTTGACAGAGTTGTACGTGGAGCCATCAGAGAGGAGGACATCAATGTCTACAAAGGTGGGCACACTGGGTTGAGGAGAACCAGGTGAAGCAGATGGGAAAGAAGGTGTTCAAGTTATGAAGGAATAAAGATAGGGTGTCTTGGCACTGAGTCCAGATCATGAAGATATCACCAATGCACCTGAACTACACTAGGGGTTTGGTGTTTAGGGAGGCTAGGAAGGTCTGCTCTAGATGGCCCATAAACACTGTGGCATGCACATTCCCATGGTAGTGCCACGGATTTGTTTTTATACACTTCCTTCAAAGGAGAAGTAATTGTGGGTTAAGACGTTGACAAAGGTAGTGTTCTACAATGGTAAGACCATGGTCATGAAGGATGTTGGTGTATAGGGAGGAGGCATCAACAGTGATGAGTAGGGATCCAGGATGTGAAGGGGTGGGGATGGTGGAGAGTCAGTAAAGGAAGTGGTTGGTATCATTGGCATGGGAAGTTAGATTATGGACAATTGGTTGGAGGTGTTGACACTGGGTAACATACATTGAAGTGCCAAAGAAACTGATATAGGCGAACATATTCAAGTACAGAGATGTGTAAATGGGTGTGGGGTCATTGGAATACAATTTACAGGGCATACGGCTTGCGCCTGTCCTCGAAGTAACCAATTTCTAACAGTTCAGTGTGCCACTTTGGTACCAACTGCTGCTCAAATTGCTGCTGCAGATACAGTACGATGCACTACATCCATACATCCAACACAATGGTCTTCCATCTCGGTAGCATCATGTGGTTGTCCGGAGATCATTCTTCTTGCAAATGTATCTTTTTGTGACCACCACTGCCCGCAATCAAGTACAGTGGTTACATTCCTGCCAAGTCCTCCTGCAATACTGTGAAAGGAACATCTATTCTCGTATCCCTATTACACGACACTGTTCAAAGTCAGTGAGGTACCGGTAATAGAGTTTTTGTCATCTTAGAGACATTCTGGACTAGTATCAACTCACTACATCCAGTCTCAAAGGTGTGTAATGCCCATGACCATTTCAGCGTGTATTTACAGCAAATCTGATTTGCATCCTCATCCTCATAGTGGCAGTATTAGGGCTACTCGTATGCAAAGACACAAAATTTGAATAGACATCATTTTTCACATTGTAGTGATGCAAGGGGTACCAAATTTGCCGTAAAAGTCAGTAAACCACTCAACGGACAGTATTTTTCAGTACAGGTATTTCGTTCATTCCAAGTACGTGTCGATTCATGATGTCATCGTCCAGACATGAGTTGACTGTAATCTGAATCCGTTTTAGCAAACTAATAGTTTCTTTCAGATGATAAATTTTATTGATTATGAAATACAAATTCTTGACATTTATTTAGAACCAGAAATGTTTAATTAGTAATTACATGCCATAATTTACCTGTTTAGTATAAAGATGTTCTGATTTTTGTATGCATAAAAAATACTGAATTTATGTGCAGCTTTTACTCTGAGACGAGTTGTCACTTAAGGCTGCAAAAGTGCACACGTACAGTTCGTTGACCTGTGTGCTGAATTTTATTTTTTATGATTTTGACTCGGATGGACACATATCCAGATCCAGTTAGACTTTACGTGAGATTACGCTATTACAAAAGAGACGTTTAGCCCATTAGGGAAAAGTGAAACTTACGCACTCGATTTAAAATACGTTACATGCCAGTGCATAATTGAGCTGTCCTGTAAATCGCATACAATATTTGCCAATGCACTGAGTTGGAAGTTAATTTTGAGACTGATTTTCACAAAAATGAACCGAAAGTTTATTTAAAATATTGAGGTTTAGTTCTAATTGAGACACATATCACTGTGTTGATTACATTACCTAGCAACACTTTAATGCAGCTTAATTAATTTACCAAAGATTTGCGATGCAGTAAGTCCCATTATGCACACAAAATGTTACACGTGACTGCACAAGAGTATGAGAGTGTTTTTCTTTCCATAAATGCCAATAAACCGGCAGTTCCAAAAGTTAAATCACCAACTGTTGTGTAACTTCATTGTATCACTACGGAACTTATTATATCGTCTCTCTTCATCAATAGATCTCAAGAAGCTGGAACAAACAAGAAGATGACTAAAAGAAGAGGCATCGGTAAAATATTTGGCACCCAACGAGGGTCCTGAAAAGGATATACTAATAACTTCAGCCCCAAGGCATGAGCTTCAACCCGTCGGAAAGACACAGCAAACGTGTGATACTTGCAGGTATGGGTAGGATAGACATAGTATAAAAGATATACAATCATTTTGTGTGTTGTGTAGGTACTGATATTTTAACTGTGTATAAAATATTAAGGAAAATGTATACCCGAACAAGGAGAGCATGAGATAATGCAACCCAGAGTTTGGAAGTGTTGGGTGAGGGGAGTAAAAGTGGATATAATCCTCATGAGGAGGTAACTCAGGAACCAATTATGGAACAGCAATCGCATAATTTGAGTGAGGAAAATCTTGGTGAAGGAGTCCCAAATGTAATAAATGTAGGACAGCAATCAAATAATTCAAGTGATGATAATGTCATTTGTGTGGAGGTGACAGTAGAAGCAGACCCAAGTACAAGTAGAAATAGTAATGTACAGGAGTCTATAAATACCAAAGTTACACAGGAAAGTGTGAATCTTACATCAAATGTTACAGAGCTTAAAGATGATATGATTACTAAATTCATGGCGAGTATGCAATGTCAGTTAACTGAAAATATGTGACATCTATATGAGAAGTGTGATTCCCAAAATGAGAATATTAATGCTAAATTTGATTCCCAAACTGAAAAATTCAACATCCAAATGGGTTTACTCAATGAAAAACAAGTTCGAGTCACTTATAGAGGGTAATAGACAATTAAATGAGAAATTTGATAACTTAAAAGTAGAGTGGGTAGAACAATTAGTACTAAATTTAGTGAATTATATGACTAACACAGATACCGAAATTTATTGGTAAAATTAATGAGATGGAGAATAAATGTGAAACTATTTCAAAGGGGCATAGTGATTTGTCAGGTAAAATCTGTAACTGTGAAAGTAGTTACTTGAAGACTAATGTGCAAATTGAGAATATGTCTAAAAAGATGTCAGAATTCGAAATAAACACTTGGAAGGACATAGATAAATATTTAAAGGACCAATACCACTCTCGAGTTGAAACAAGCTGAGATAGTTAAGGAAAAACAAACTGAAAATGAGGAACTTATCAATTTATTTTCTAGTGAGTTTCAGGCTATTAAAAATAAAGTAACTGAAGAATTACCTAAGTGGCAAAGTGAAACAAATTGTAAATTGTCAGAATTAGAACAAAAATCTTCATGAAATGTATTGAATAAAGACTACTATTCCAAAGACTGGCTTAGAAATAACAAATCCTGTAGTGAAGTAAAATGTAACTGTTGTGGGAATACACCCGACAAATTTTGTGACTGTTATGGAAATGAAAATGGCACTTTCGTCCAAAGAGGGGACTTGTCGTCTTTAAAGGATGAGACAAGCATATTCAAAAGTAGACAGTTTCCTACCTTTTTGACTGAAAAAGATGACATCCATCCAAAAGTTTTAATCATCAACAATTTTAAGTGTATTTTTCCTCGCAGTTGGTCTGAACATGATAGACTTCAATTTACTGTGTTCAAGATCACAGCTGAGGCAGCACTGTGGGCTGCAGAAGCGAGTGAGAATTGTAATACATGTGCAGAGTTTGAACAACTTTTCCTAGCAAAATACTAGTCGAGTAGCAAACAAGAGAGGCTACGAAACGAGGTGTATCAACCGGTGTTTTATAATAGTAAACGAGGTTCATTAAGACAGTATTTCGAGAAATACATTAATAAAATGAGGTACTGGAGTGATCCTATTTCCTATAGAGAAGTGATACATATTTTGAAAGGAAGATTACCTATTCATATACATGAGAAACTTATAAATGTCCCTGACTATGATGTGGAACATTTCCTGTATGTGGTCGATTGGATCAATATGATACTTGAAGATGCCCTAGTACGGAATAATAATCAAATATATACCTCACAAAAACAACATGAAGGAGGACAAGTGACATCTTATGGCTATAGTAAAGCCAACAATAATAATCAATATCAACGTAACACCTATTATACTACAGAAACCAATGGAAATAATAATAATCAGGTGAATCAGATTAGTACCGGAAAACCAAATCTTAAGCACAGACAGAATGATTCGAATAATCAGTATGGTAATTCACACAGATGTGATATAATACCCAGAAGACAATCCTGATAGTATACAACCTTGGAAAGACCCTTCGACACCTGAAGTTCGATGGGTAGATGCAAATACAACTCAACAACCACAAGGACCGATACCACTTGGTAACGGAGCAATAAAATCACGAAGGGAGCAACCACCAAATTCTGACCATACTGTACGCATTGTTGAAGTACATGAACCACCGAACATGACGTCTACTGAAAGATTAAACTAGAACCGGTCACCGAAAGCCTTCCTAGGATGACTGGAGAGGATGAGGAGGGCAGGCACCATTTTAAAGTGAATGTACTGAGGTATAATGACGATCTGGACCTAAGGGGGGAACTGAAACACCTTACATTTCGAATAAGTGTGGATGAATTTTGCAGGCAGTAGTTCAAGCAGTAATAAATGGTATTGATGTTGAAATTTTGATTGATACTGGAGCAACCATTAGCGTAATGAAGCAATTGTTTCAAACAAATTAGCCGAGGAGCAAAAGTGCTTACATTTCCTGTTACTGCATGTACTGTATCTGGAGCATTTAGTGCAAAAGCACGAAAGGTCTCAAAGCAGGCACAAGTCAACATCATGATGCAGGGGGCATCAATAGAAAGTACCTTCTTAATTGTTTCAAGAATGACAGTACCATGTGTTTGGGGTCTAGATTGTTTCTGTGATGCTGGAGCAGTCATCAATTTAAAAGAAGGAACACGTACCTTGGACTCTGATGGAGACATTTTGGCAGTCTCTGTGATTAAAGGCAAAGTAGTCCTGGATCAGTATTGCATGAAGTTAATGGTTAGCTATATTGGTACTGACTGTAATTTAGTTGATGATATTTTCTATATTGAATATACTGGAGAAGAAATAAGTCAAGTTACACTTCAGGAGAAAAACTCTGAATCCGAATACTATCTGCAAGTCAACAAGAAGATTTGTGTTGCTTGTTACATAATTATCTGCCCATATTTAGCAAACGTCTTGGAATAATCAAAGGTTTCGAATATGACATTAAGACATATCCTTACGAATCTTTTTGTTGTACTTCCTATTCTGATCCTTGGTCAAAGAGAGAGGCAGTCAAGAAAGAAATTAACAAAATGTTAGAGTGGGCAATTATAGAGCCCCTCATACTGAAAATTGTAGCCCTCTTTTGGTGGTCCTCAAAGTCAACTGTGATGTCAGATTATTTCTCGACACCAGAGAGATAAACAAGATAATCATACCAGTACAGACAATACCTGAGAATTTGGATGAGTTAATTCAGAAAATCTGTTGTGCCCGCTTCCTGACATCCCTTGAGGAAATCTTGAAAGTTTACTTAACAACTTCAAGCTCAATTATGAAAAGCAAAATCCGATAAAAATGTACAGAAGATAATAACCTATTCTGTTGGAGAAGAAATATTGTTGAGAAACCATCCAAAGGCCTTGATAAAGAAAAAGTTAAATAAGAAATGGCAGTATTTATATACTGGAGCATACAGAATAATACAAATTCCTCATGAAGGAAGTTATATACTTGCTGACTGTGATTTTGATGTGATAAAAGGTTTATTCCACCACACAGAGAGAAAGAAATATTATCAATGAGAAGAGTATTTACAGGACACCGATATTAGACTTGAGCCACACGATGAGCTACAAGATGTATTATTTTGTTCATTATTTCATATATAGTTAGGAGGATTATCTTATTCAGATATTATTAAATATAATGTATGTGTTATGACAAACACAACACAATAATATAATTCAAGAAGATTAAAATGAAAAAGTTCACAGAAAAGATAACTTCTGAAAAGAGAAAAAAAAAAAAAAAAAAAGAGTTAATAGATTGAAGAACAATAGAAAGCAAGATTAATTGACTTCAGGGTTGTTAGTCAAGTTTAAAAGAATGCTACCCTAGAGGCATAAGTATTTTATGTTCATGAATTGTTGAAGGAATTTTATATGAATTAATGGTAGAAAGTATATTTGAATTTCACAATGGATAATTTCCAAGAATGATTGCCTATCGAAGTCGCGTGGTCTAAACGATACACATCGAATGTGTGACCATAAATCGATCGTGCAACTCTTCTGGCAGGCGTTATGATCAATTATTTGTGATCGTAATTTCTATCTGTTTTCTGTCGTTCCCTTAGTTGTTCTAAATTACATACCTCTGCGAATTATTTGTGAGTTGTTAGGGAAACCCAGACAATTTATGTTGGTAGTGAGTGGGATGTCTGGTGTTCTTGATGTTTCTTCGGCAGATTCTCTCATATGGAAAAATCTAATTCCATACCTATCCCCCACAGAAAATTGTTTGACTTTTTGTCGCCATATGGAGTACTACCAGATGACAAAAGAAGAGGCTGTATAGACTGTGGTGGTGCGAGGTGTGTAAAACTTCACAAGAACAGTTTCGATGCTGAAATACCGTTACAATTTCATTGTGGACAGTGAAGAAAACGAATGAGTAAAAGGAAGAATACATGGTTTGATTCTTCCAAATTATCCATCCAGACCAGCGTAATGGCCTTTCACATGATGACAAAACTGACGATGAGCAAGGTACGTCGTCTCCTTTGTAATTACAAGTATTTTTGTAACACTCTTATTTTGTCGTTGCTGTAGTGACCACTGTAAACATACTCATACTGCCTGCCACCAGAGTCGCATGATCAATTTACGATCGCAATTATTATTGGAAATTATCTCATGATGAACCAATAACCATTATGGTAAGGAAACTGAATACATGATAGGAAGATGGAAGGACTATTGTCTAATATAAACCGAGGAAAATTATGTGACGGAACAAGCTTCAATATTGGATGACAATGTATACACCAACAACAACAACAACAACAACAACAAAAATATGCACCAAAACAAATACTGATGAACCATACTCGCAGCGTTTATGATGAAGAACGCAAATCTGCACAATAAGGGAAAGGCACACAAGCAGATCTGTAGCATGCTTTTTTATAACAATAAACCTTTTAAAGATAGTGGTACATCACGATGCACACATCGACGAGAATATTGCTGGCCTGCAGTAAGTGACTTCAGGCCATGAAACGGACAACGAATGCTGTAATCCAAATGTCAGGGAAACAATCTTTATTAAACAAATTATGAAACACATTCGCAAATGAAATGGAATAATTGTGCATTCACTTTGTTTTTCTGTTGACAAAACAATATCAGGCGAGGACACAACACTTGCTCCAGAGAGACTCGCAAGACACGCAGTTGAGAAGCAGAGATGATGTTACCAGCTGATATGTCGTTCAACCCGACACTGTACGCGGCTCGTTTGGAAAGCAAGAAAGAAGAAGATGACTGAGCTGACTACAGCTGCTTATATGGCTCAGTGGTCGTCACAGTTCTGTCCATTTTCTATAGGAACTGTCTGCAATCCCAGCCTTGTGCAGCCCGCTGAAACATCTTCTCATCAAATAGTGAAGTGTAATGTAGTGTGTGTGTGTGTGTGTGTGTGTGTGTGTTGTATTGTGAGTGTAAAGTGTATCATGTCAAAAAGTGAAATTCAAACAAATTCATTGACTTTTGGAGATTCATTTGAATGGGCAATTTCTGTTAGGCCCCCATTTAAAATTACTCATGTAAAATTTGATGTAAAGTGTATGTTACAACTTGTGATATGAATCTTGGAATGCCTAAACTAAGGTATAACAGCACAGTACACCACCCCAGCAAGCTCCAGTGAATCCTGCAACATTACAGACTGGGGGGCAGGGTAGCGATACCAGGGGTATCAATTTTGTCGTAAGAGTCAGTAAATCATGCAACGGACAGTATTTTTCAGTACAGGCATTTCGTTCATTCCAAGCAAGTGTCGATTCGTGACATCATCGTCCAGACATCAGTTGACTGTAATCTGAATCTGTTTTAGTAAACTAATAGTTTCTCTCAGACAATAAATTTTATTGATTATGAAATACAAGTTCTTGATGTTTATTCAGAATCAGAAATGTTTAATTAGTAATTACATGCCATAACTTATCTGTTGAATATAAAGGTGTTTTGATTTTTGTATGCATAAAAAAGTGTGAATTTATATGTGGCTTTTATTCTGAGATGAGTTATCACTTAAAGAGTGCGCGTACAGTTCGTTAACCTGTCCACTGAATTTTATTTTTTATGATTTTGACTCGGATGAACACAAATCCAGTTCCAGTTACACTTTACGTGAGATCACGTTATTACAAGAGAGACATTTAGCCTATTAGGGAAAACTGAAGCTCGTGCGCTCGATTTAAAATACGTTACAAGTGCATAATTGAGCTGTCCTGTAAATCGCATACAATATTTGCCAATATGCTTGAACTTAATGCACTGAGTTGGAAGTTAATTTTGAGACAAGTACTGATTTTGACAAAAATGAACTGAAAGTTTATTTAAAATATTGAGATTCAGTTCTAATTGAGAGACTTATCACTGTGTTGATTATGTTGCCCAGCAACACTTTAATGCAGCTTAATTAATTTATCAAAGATTTGCAATGCAGTAGGTCCCATTGCACACAAAAAATATTACATGTAACCATATGAGAGTACGAGAGTGTTTTTCTTTCCATAAATGCCAATAAACTGGCAGTTCCAAAAGTTAACTCACCAACTGTTGCGTAACTTCATTGTATCACTACGGAACTTGATATATCATGTCTCTTCACCAAGGGATCTCAAGAAGCCAGGACTAACAAGAAGACGACTAAAAGACGAGGCATTGGTAAAACATGCAGAAATACGCCTACCAACTTTCATTTACGTTGCACAACTCCTCCTTGGTGTTATGATTTTTTTCCCCCGTCAGTGTATTTCCAAGAAATAACTTAAACTTCTTGTTACCTTCAAATAAATTCAAATGTGAATTCTTTTAGATGCCCATTTGAGTCACAGATGCCAATTATTGCACTACATTGTCACATGACATCATATACCCCTATAAAGCTAGGTAGTTGCAACTAGTATGAAACTCAAGAGTGTAGTTACTCTCAAAAGTTTACAAGGCTATAACAAACTTTTTTACAGTCCTTTTGATTTTTACTTGAAATTCAACGAACAGACAAAGGCATCAACTTTTCATCATTTTACTCTCCACCAGCTGCTGCAGCACTTCTACTCTGCAGCTCGTTCAGTTACTCTTTGGTTACCAATAGATTTGTTGTTGTTGTTGTGGTCTTCAGTACTGAGACTGGTTTGATGCAGCTCTCCATGCTACTCTATCCTGTGCAAGCTTCATCATCTCCCAGTACCTACTGCAACCTACATCCTTCTGAATCTGCTTAGTGTATTCATCTCTTGGTCTCCCCCTACGATTTTTATCCTCCACACTGCTCTCCAATACTAAATTGGTGATCCCTTGATGCCTCAGAACGTGTCCTTCCAACCGATCCCTTCTTCTGGTCAAGTTGTGCCACAAACTTCTCTTCTCCCCAATCCTATTCAGTACCTCCTCATTAGTTATGTGATCTACCCATCTAATCTTCAGCATTCTTCTGTAGCACCACATTTCGAAAGCTTCTATTCTCTTCTTGTCCAAACTATTTACCGTCCATGTTTCACTTCCATACATGGCTACACTCCATACAAATACTTTCAGAAACGACTTCCTGACACTTAAATCAATACTCGATGTTAACAAATTTCTCTTCTTCAGAAACGCTTTCCTTGCCATTGCCAGTCTACATTTTATATCCTCTCTACTTCGACCATCATCAGTTATTTTGCTCCCCAAATAGCAAAACTCCTTTACTACTTTAAGTGTCTCATTTCCTAATCTAATACCCTCAACATCACCCGACTTAATTTGACTACATTCCATTATCCTCGTTTTGCTTTTGTTGATGTTCATCTTATATCCTCCCTTCAAGACACCATCCATTCCGTTCAACTGCTCTTCCAAGTCCTTCCAATAGATTTATCTGAAGCATATTTATCTGATTCCAAATTTACTTTATTGCTTGCAACATTAATTCCAACAAACAAACACAAAACATGACTGAACATTTATATTTACCATATGCAAAATGTTTCTCACTTGTTTCACTCAACTCTTGACATAATACTTAAGATACATAAATATGGACAAGAGTTTGTGTATGCGCGGTTTACATGTGTGCAAATTCAGCGCTCTAACAATAACCACTGTTACATATGATCCTTTCTGTTTCAGGAATGCAAAGCAATGAACAATGGTTCTTTGGCAGTTATTTTGTCATGTTTAACTGAAATGTAAAGTGCTGTCATTCGATTGCTGTTTATTTAAAAAAGACTGTTTGCTAATGTCCTGCTGTAAACAATAATATTGCTTAATTATAGTATCAGAGGAGTCAACATATAGTTATCTACAAAAAGATGTTCATCTGATACGTACTAAAAGGAGAGAGGAGGAAAGATAGGTGTTCAACGTCCCATCAATAATTAATTCATTTGAGTGTAAGCACAAGCTTAGGTTTGAACAAATGAGGAAAGAAATTGGTTAAAGCCTTATCAAAAGAACCATCCTGAACTGTCAATTGCCTTCAGGAATGTTTGGAAACCACAAAATGTCTAAATGAGAATTTTCCAAGGAGGATAGTCAAATGGGGATATTCAAATGGAGATTTGAGGCCCACTTCTCTCAAATATAGGTCCAGTGCATTAACCATTGTGCCACCCTGGTCAGTCAAATATAATAATAATGAAAGAAATACACATAGTGGAAATATGTGGATTTCGTTGTAGAAAGATATCATTACAAGCTTCTGACTGTATAAATAACTTATGTTACTGTATACACTTTTTACTAATCATTATGCACTTGTCTTGGTTGATAAATATTTGTTATTTAGCTTCTCATAAAGTGTTAGAGTTGCCCCATAATTGGATTTGCGGCATAAGAACACAATGTAAGACAAAACTGAAAAAGGAAGGAAGAATGATTTCAACTCCAAGGTTATTAGAGAGAGAGAGAGCAAAAGCTCAGACTGCTTCAAGGATTGGAAAGGAAACCTGCTGCACCCTGTCACAGGAACCATCCCAACATTTGCCTGGAGCAATTTACGGAAATCGCAGAAAACCTAAATCTGAATGGCCAGAAGTAAGTTTGAACAAAAATCCTTCAGAATGCGAGTCCAGTGTGCTAACCAATGTGCTGCCTCACTTGACACGATGAAATTGAACACTGCACATTACAATAAACAGTTAAATTGATACGAATTATCTAGTCATTTCTACTCTTCCACAACACCATCAATGTGCAAACTGTCTCGAACAGCACAAAATGTTGTAAGGAAAACAATTTTTCCTAATAGGTGGCATTAGTGACAGTGGCATAATGCCTAGAACAACAGGCATATCTGCAATATGGCTGTTTGAGGGAGGAGACCAGACAGCGAGGTCATCGGTCTCGTCGGATTAGGGAAGGACGGGGAAGGATGTCGACCATGCCCTTTCAATATCTGCAATATGACAACACTTATAATAAGTACTTGTATTATTGAACTTTCAGTTATCTAAAAAATTAATAAAAAAGGTGTGGCACTGTGTTAATAACAGTGTAACCGATGTATGTAAAAGCTGTTTGTATATTTTCAAAAAAGTTAAAAGTGCTATTACATGAGAATCTAATCATAATACTCTCTCTCTCAAAAATCAAAACATCAAAAAATCAAAACACTTACTAGGTAGTGTTGATATAGTAAGCATACAACACGATGTGACATTCTTAGCAGCTTTGAAGAAAATGATATTCTGTGAAGGTCATTTCTTACGCTCATATCCAAACATTTTCAATGTAACAGTTACATCTTTATTAACATAATGCAGTTATAAAATGTTTATATAACTGGAAGTTGAATAACACACGTGGTAAGCATTGTCATATTACAGATATGCCCACTGTCGTAGGCATTATGGTACTGTTACTAATTCCACCTATTTGCAAAAATTGTTTACCTTATAACTTGTACTGCTTGAGCCAGTTTGATCACTGGTACACTACATTCCTCAGCTTCATTGCTTTATTATAACAGAAATTTCTCAGTTTTGTCTTACACTGTATTCATATGCCACAGACTTGATAATGGAGTAACTGGAAACATGTTATCAGAAATCAAATAAAACCATTTTGATGATCAAGACAAATGTATAATTATTAGTGGCAATATATTCACAGATCCCCTCAAACACTTCTTGTCTAAAGTGATGAAATCACTGCTTACATTGGCTGAGCATCCTTGCCATAGAGTTGTTTTCTTGACATCCTCACAATACCATTTCCAACAAAATATTTCTGGCCATCAGGGTAGACACACTGCAAACCTTTCTTACAATTTTTGGAGACATCTGCAAAAACACTTACAATATCTCCAATCTGTGCACCTAAAACAATAATGACAAATGTGATTGTGTTTCACCAGACAAGAACTTATCATACACTTTCATTCATTTATTTATTTATTTATTTACATTTTTATTGGCTTCTAACATACATGTATTTTGCCATCACATGTTAAAAGCTTTAAAATATATAGCAATTAATATCCGGCCATCTTCATAAATACATTTTAGGGACAAATTGTTAAATATGATGTCAGGTTGAAATTATTACAGAAATAAAATTATACCAGTAGATATAAATTGATAGCTAACAATAGTACAGCAAATATTTAATTCAGTCCTTTGATTAAAGTCAATGTTTATCATTCCATTTAGATTTCTGTCTCTTCTTCTGCTATGTGGCTTCATATGAATGTCTAATTTTAACTCCAAAAACTGTGATTGTGCAAAAGTGGCCAGTGGTGAGCAATGCTCGAGAGCTGCTTAAAATTTTTACTCTGCTTCTCTTTTTTCCACTAATTATTATAATAGCACACTGTCAGTACACTGTGTCCAATACTCCAATTTTATGCAAGTGGGCAGGGTAAGACGTGACAGATGCGCATGCGCGCATGCACACATGCACACACACATATATAGACACACACACCTCACACACACATGTCCACAGTCTCTGGCTGTCGAGGCCAGACTGTGAGCAGCAGTGCATGATGGGAGAAACAACTGGGTGGGAGGGGAGGGGAGGGGGTAAGGAGTTGGCTAGGGTGGGGAGGGAGAGGGACAGCAGAGTGGGGGAGGGGGGGGAGACAGTAAAATACTGCCTGTGCAGCATACACGGATGTACCTGGTATGACGATTCCACCAGCTGTCAGATTCATCCACTTACAAACTCTGGCACAGTGACCCCATTCCAGAAATCCAGCAGAAACCAGTCTCTCCTCAGACCCTCAGGCCCATCCCAGAACCTCTCCTTGGAGTCCATCTCTCTCTTCACCACTACCACTCTCCACACTCCTACTTCTACATGCTTCCCTAAGTCCAAAAATCCAACCACTCAGGATGCCCCATTGTGGCCGGTTACCTTGCCCCCACTGAGAGAATCTCCACTCTCATAGACCAACACCTACAGCCTATTACTCACAACCTAACCTCCTATATAAAAGATACCAACCATTTCCTCCACAGACTCTCCACAGTTCCTGTTCCTTTACCATGTGGAGCCCTGCTCATCACCATTGATACCACCTCCCTTTACACTAACATCCCTAATGCCCACGATCTTGCCACTATTGGACACAAACTTCCCCAACATTCACATGCACACACGCAAATATGATGGGGGAAGGGGACAAGCGAGGGTAGGATGGAGAGTGATGGTTCGGAACTTCCGTTCATTATCTCCACAACAAAGTTGTGGTATTCCACAGAAAAAGTTAAATCTACAGAAAGACATAGCACTAGGGTGCTGTATTCAGTGACTCAGATATCGAGACTATTTTGCTGTGCCACGAATAAGTACAGGGCAATCTTGTGCAGCTATGGCTGGAAGGCAGTAATTAAGGGACTGATAGGCACAACAGATGGCAGGTGCAAGCGATGTTGATATTTTGCAAATGATTCTGTGAGGCAGGTTTACAACACCACTTGCAGGCTAGAAGGCATGGCCTGGTGGGCATGGTATACAGGGTTATTACAAATGATTGAAGCAATTTCACAGCTCTACAATAACTTTATTATTTGAGATATTTTCACAATGCTTTGCACACACATACAGAAACTCAGAAAGTTTGTTTAGGCACTCACAAATGTTCGATATGTGCCCCTTTAGTGATTCGGCAGACATCAAGCCGATAATCAAGTTCCTCCCACACTCGGCGCAGCATGTCCCCATCAATGAGTTCGAAAGCATCGTTGATGCGAGCTCACAGTTCTGGCACGTTTCTTGGTAGAGGAAGTTTAAACACTGAATCTTTTACATAACCCCACAGAAAGAAATCGCATGGGGTTAAGTCGGGAGAGCGTGGAGGCCATGACATGAATTGCTGATCGTGATCTCCACCACGACCGATCCATCGGTTTTCCAATCTCCTGTCTAAGAAATGCCGAACATCATGATGGAAGTGCGGTGGAGCACCATCCTGTTGAAAGATGAAGTCGGCGCTGTCGGTCTCCAGTTGTGTCATTAGCCAATTTTCCAGCATGTCCAGATACACGTGTCCTGTAACGTTTTTTTTAGCAGAAGAAAAAGGGGCGGTAAACTTTAAACCGTGAGATTGCACAAAACACATTAACTTTTGGTGAATTGCGAATTTGCTGCACGAATGCATGAGGATTCTCTACCGCCCAGATTCGCACATTGTGTCTGTTCACTTCACCATTAAGAAAAAATGTTGCTTCATCACTGAAAACAAGTTTCGCACTGAACGCATACTCTTCCATGAGCTGTTGCAACCGCGCTGAAAATTCAAAGCGTTGACTTTGTCATCGGGTGTCAGGGCTTGTAGCAATTGTAAACGGTAAGCTTTAGCCTTTTCCGTAAGATTTTCCAAACCGTCGGCTGTGGTACGTTTAGCTCCCTGCTTGCTTTATTCGTCGACTTCCGCGGGCTACGCGTGAAACTTGCCCGCACGCGTTCAACCGTTTCTTTGCTCACTGCAGGCCGACCCGTTGATTTCCCCTTACAGAGGCATCCAGAAGCTTTAAACTGCGCATACCATCGCCGAATGGAGTTAGCAGTTGGTGGATCTTTGTTGAACTTCGTCCTGAAGTGTCGTTGCACTGTTATGACTGACTGATGTGAGTGCATTTCAAGCACGACATACGTTTTCTCGGCTCCTGTCGCCATTTTGTCTCACTGCACTCTCGAGCGCTCTGGCGGCAGAAACCTGAAGTGCGGCTTCAGCCGAACAAAACTTTATGAGTTTTTCTACGTATCTGTAGTGTGTCGTGACCATATGTCAATGAATGGAGCTACAGTGAATTTATGAAATCGCTTCAATCATTTGTAATAGACCTGTACAAATGTAGCAGCACACAGTACAGACGTGCTGTGAAGAACCCATACACTGCAATTACAACAGCACCTAATCACCTGTGTATAGGCGCCAAAGCAGGCTGAGGAAAGCTGATGATGGAATTATCAACTTGTCCCATCCAGAGGAACTCCAACAGAGTCATAGGTAAAGGACATATAAATAAGCAAGCCCAGAGGCTCAAAGCAGGCAGTCGTGTCATAATTTTGTTGTCTGCGTCTAGAACTGGAGAGAATGACGACTGTTTAAGCTGTAGACCAACTACAATGACCTTTTAGTGAAGGATATCAGTGGCCAACCAGCCCAACCAGCCGGCTGAAGCTACTCCCGACCTCTGGTGTACGGACGTGTCATTGCTGTGGCAGAGCGCTTCACACCTTGGTGCTACACTGGTGGCACGAGGAGTGAGAGGGCTGCTAGCCTCCGCTCTCTGGGTGGCATTGTGTGGTGGACTGCAAGCTGCCACCCGCAGGGACGGGGCGGGTGTGAACTTGCTGCCTCCCGGATGCAGAGAGTCTGTGCGCAATGAACAAGCTGGCCTGGGCAGATGGCTGGAGCTGCTAAGGCTCACTACAACAACAGTGGTCAGCTGCTTCCCTTTGGCACTCTACATGGGGTCCACAAGTCATGCTTGAGGGAGCAGTCAGCCGTGTTCCACGCCACGGGCACAGTTAACGCACACAGCGGACACTTGGCCATGGCATGAGTAGGATCACTACATCCACAAGGCTGGGCAACCATATGCAGACACTGCAGATTCTGGCATTCATGTTGGCACTGACCTACACATGCTGCGTGGCACCATCACTGAGTTCAGTGCAAGATCAATGGTGTACTTTCAATGTAATAAAGTCAATAACACACTTGCTCCCCCCCCCCCCCCCCCCCAAAAAAAAAAAAAAAACCATACCTCTCGGCTGTTCTGACATATTACAATCTCTGTAACAATTTACTCACTCTCACAACCAGTGGCACCATATATGTGTAGCAGGCAATGAGCACATCACAACCGGCCAGACACATACCCTCCTCTGTCACTTCACATTGCATTATCCATTATCTCCAGAGTGAAATAAAGCTGCCCACACAGTGGCAAAAAGACAGTGTCAGATTCAGTCTGTATCAGACCTGGCCACAGTTTGTGTCCCTGGAGTGGGTTTGCACTCTGTGAGTGCAGCTGAGCCTGCTCAGTGCTCAGGCTTCCCCCACCACTGTGCTTTTCCAAGGAAGTATTTGAGTGAGATAGCTATACCGTGAAGGCTGCATACAAGAGAAACTTCAGAAGGTGTGTTTACAACTACTACTAAAACTATAGCACACTTTTATTAATTGGATTTCATCACAATTGTGTATTTTCAACTTTCGTTTTTCTGTGAAAGCAATAACTTTAATTACTTGATTAAAGAAGTACATCACATAGAGTTAATATGGCAAGCAGAATTACAAAAAGCTTTATGTACAGGCATTTAACATAAAGTTGTGACATTAATAATTTTACACAAATTTCCTTTTTATAATATGTAATATATCTAGAACTATGGTCTGTGGTCCAATCAAACACATCGAGTGACACAGATTAAAACCTTAACGCTGGTGGGACATTGTCTGTTTCATTACAGAAAAAAGTTCACACATGTTGAAACAAACATCGAAATAAGTTTGGCAGCTTGCTTGTGCAGTCCAGGATATTGCTCTTGGGATGACATTTTAAGTCTCATAAATACCAGGATCTGACAAGCAGGTCATTGAGCTTTGTGTTACACTGGACATCTACGAGATCAGGTTGGAAGTAATAAGGTACATCGGCAGCCAAAAGCAAGAAAGATCTGACAAATAAACTGAATTCCATCTGCCGCTGTGCAGTGTCTTGGAATCTCTTTGAGAAATCGTGAGGAAATGTTTTAATTACTGAAACATAATCAGTCATGCCTGGTCCACAGATGATTGCCTTGAATTACAGGAAGTACTCTGTGTAATGAACTTTAAACTGGTTTTTCCATAGGATTATTTTTCTTTTGATGGCATCAGCCTTGTCCACCATGTGTTACCAAATGATTATCCCCTCACATTAAGACACTTAATGATTACAAATAATACATGCTGTTAACCATTTTGTCACCACACTACGCACCCTTAACTCAGTTTTTTCCCTAGTTGTTGCCTTTGGTTCATCCAGCATTCCCTGTAGTTCATCAGAAGACAAGTGTGTCATATTATCCTTCTAGCTGGTGTTGTAGTGATGATCCAGTAATTATTTTTTCCAGCCCATAATAGTGTGATGGCATAAGCACTATTCATGGCCTTTAAACAACACAAAAAGTACGACAATTCCTATTTGGCATTGAACAATGTGATTGAAAAATGTGGCTTCTCCACTTTTATTTTTTAGACAAGCAAACTGCTTGGCATCTGACAAGGTGAATGCTCTGCTCAAGTGGCGTCTGGCTGCACCCTTCATTCTCCTCTTACCCCTCAGTCCCCAGCCACACCCATGGCAGCACTCGGAGCACTAGGCGGAAGCAAGCCAGAGTGCTCATGCTTGTGAAGTGCTGTTTGGTCAGGCTTGGTCTATATGCTACCCTCTTGTTGATATCCTACGCAGCAAAATTGGAAGATGTTTGGTGTTTGATAATGGCTGGATTTCTCATTCCAGTAAAACAGCCTTGGGCTTTATTCACAAATTTGCAGTATTTTGCAGACTTGTTCATTATGCGTGTAATCATAGCCACCAAGAATTGTGTGCTGTACAATGAACTCACTTCCTGTTCTTAACCTGTAACTGTGGTGTTGTTCAAATAATGGGAATGGAAGCACTGTTCCCTAAGAGGCAACAATGTTCTGTGTATCAATGGCATAGTACAATGGATCCTATATTCCTGGAATCCTTCAAATCCCATGAGCAACGACACCAACAACAGTTGATATTGCAGGAAGAACACCAACAACAGCTCACCCTGCAACAGCAACTCATCACCTTGATTCAGCAACAGCCAACAGCATATCAAGTATCAGCCTTGGCAGCGATGGCCATGCCTCCATTCTCACCATACCGGAATGGCAAGGATGATTGAGATATGTACTTTCAATGGCTGTGCCACCACTTCACGTTTAAGGTTAGTGATCCAGCAGCTGAAAAGTCTCTCTTTTTGTCCCAATTCTCTAAAGACTTTTGCATTTTCTTTGTAAGTTCCACCCATTAGATGACCCAGAGGGAGACTTATTTATTTAGAATGCAAGAACTATTGTCAGATTATTATAGTTGCAAGGCTCATAAGTATTCGCTAGTTTTGAATTTGCCTGGCATTACAAGTCACCTTCTGAATCATACTACGAATGGTTCATAAAACTACAATACTTAAGTCAGCATTGTAAATTCGCACATACAAATAAGACATGTAAACAGTCTTACACAGACACTTTCATTCACGACTACATTATTCGGTATTCCCAAACACAGGGGTTACCACAAAGGCTTTTAAAAGTTCATATTCTTCATTAGAAGAAGTTCTCACAGAATTTCGGATTTTTTCAGGAAACTGAACAACAGTGGCAATATCATCCTGTATTTTCCCACTGACTTCAGCAGTGATAGACAAACAAATAGTTAGTTCAATGAGAGTGCAACCGACAGCATCCTGCATGTATTTTTACTAGCATACAACTCCACCAAGACTCAGAGACATACACAACCAACCACCCAGTGACGTAGTTCAAATTCAGTCATACTCTTCTGATTCTAGCTCGTTTTCTACATCAACAAATTGTGAAAGACAGTTGCTGTCTTGTGCTAATTGGTTCCGATGCCACACTCACCACCGACGACCTAGTCATGACAAATGCCATTTTCATTGTCAGAAATACCACCGTATGTGTAGGTTCTCCAATTTCTCCCTCTATAGAACTACGGCAGGTAACCTCGATGAGAATTTAGTAAATAAAATTGAAACCATCATAAACTCAGAGACTGGCGTGCCATGGAAGTTATTAAATAAATTGCAAATTTTTGAAAAATTGATAATATTTCAAATAGATACAGGGGCTTCAGCTTCACTCAAACTGGAACACATACACAGAGTTTGGTTCACCAGCGTTACAAAAAAAAAAAAATGTCCTACAGTGGATATGAGCTCCAGACTTGAGGCACTTTTCAAACAGAGGAAACTTACAAAAGTATGCCATGATGACTCATCACCTTTATTGTTATTACTTCACTTGCAACAGATAATATTTTCTGTTGCCATTGGGCCTTCGATGTCTTCTCGGACAAGTGTTTGTTTTTTAGTGCATGTAATCTGTTTGGATTTCATAGATGACCTCTGCACATGTTTTTACAGTAGTTTTCTCTATGGCTAGACTTTGCCTGACATACAGACCAAAATAATGTCCAACCCAATATAGCCTTCCATTTTGTATGAGCATGTCCTTTAACCTACATTCTGTATGAGGACATTAAAACAGAACTTATTTGCCTCCAAAAATAGCAAGGGATCACACCTGTCTCATCTGGTTCATGGCCACTCCTTTACTAGTGGTACACAAAATGAACGGCTCCCTCAGACTGTGTAGAAACTTTAGAGTAGTTAATTCATAAGTGGTGGATGACAAGACACCTATCTGATTCTACATTCTGAGCACAGTTTTCAAGACTTAAAAGGTGACAAAAGTAACTAAAATTGATCTGTCAGAGGCATACTAGCAACTACTTTCAAATTCGGACTGCAAATAAGTGCTTGTTTTGACTACCACCTTTGACCTCTACCAATACCTGTAGCTACCTTCTGGTGTTTCTAGCACACCTGCAATTTTCCAAAGATGCTTTGCCAACTGATCTCAGCGATTCTCCCACATTTCAGTTTTCTCAATGATATAATAGTCATGGGGTGTGACACCCAAGTGCATCTCTAAATCCTACAATCTCTCTCTCTCTGCTGCTGGAAGCCAGTCTAAAGTGCAATCACAAAATGTGTCTTTTCTTCAACATCTGGCCGAATACAGGAGTTTCCTCATAAACAAAAATGCGATATTTCTAACCAAATGCAGTTCAATGAAAACATGTCCCCACCTCAGAACTTCAAAGACTACAATTTTTCATAGGCAACAGGAACTACTATTGAAAAATTACAGCAAACTTAGCAGTGGCTTCACAACCCCTGAATGCCTTCTGAGTAAAGGGAGCTGAGTTCATTTGGTCACCTGAATACAACAATTCATTCTGCACAAATAAATGGGCCTTGCAAAGAGAGCCTTTTTTGCACCTAACTTCCCCTAGAAATCCATTCTTGCCACAGATGGTTTCCAGCAGGGGGATGGGGGAGGGGATTGGGGGGGGGGGGGTGGGGGGGGAAGAGACCAGACAGCGAGGTCATCGGTCTCATCGGATTAGGGAAGGACGGGGAAGAAAGTCGGCCATGCCCTTTCAAAGGAACCATCCCGGCATTTGTCTGGAGCGATTTAGGGAAATCACGGAAAAACCTAAATCAGGATGGCCGGACGTGGAATTGAACCGTCGTCCTCCCAAATGCGAGTCCAGTGTGCTAGCTACTGCTCACTACATTTGGCCCTCACTCATCATTGTCTGACAAAAGGCATAACACTTACAGTAGTGTTCCCTCTTTTTATTTGCTTATCAGTATTCCATCATGTACAAATCAACAGATCAGCACACGAACTGAATAACAGTTCAAATGCTTCCACTTCGATTTGGAGGATCTTTTCACTTAAAACAATTATCGAGTCATGGTAGCCACTACTGTAACAGAATCATGGTAAAACCCCGTGATGCATTCAAGGTTTTAAGTGGGTGTAGTCAGACTGACCACACCCCTGCTTTATGAGATTGAACCCACCAGTACGATGTTACTTTTCTTTGAAAAATCAGCTTTCAGCTCAGGATGGTGTCCTCCTACATGCTACAGAGAATTGGATTCTGCCCTTGCTCTGCACTTGGGTCCTCGCCTGGCTTCATACAAAGCATCATGCAATCAAGAACTTCACCCGCTGTCATGCTTACTGGCAGGCCACAGACAAATACATTTAGGAAGTCACCCAACTGTGCCCCCCCACAGGCATTACCCTCCCAAAAGTATTTTTTTTTTTTTAATCCTGGCCCCGGCCAGCTGATCCTTGGAAATGAGTTCATATAGACTTCACAGATAATTTTCCCACCTCAATGTGGCTAATCATCATGGAGTCTTTATCAAAGTTTCCATATGTCACTAGGATCTATTTCACAATGGCAGAAGCGATTATTGGTATCCTTGCATAGGTGTTCACAAATGGAGGCTTCCAACAGACCAGGGTGATATAACGACCTCCCAAGTTCACCTTTGCCCCCCCTTTGTAGAGTTTAGCACCCAACATGGCATATCGCATCTCTTCATCTCTTCCTTTCATCCTCTCTTCACTGTTCCCTTCCACCCTCGATCACACAGCAAGACAGAGAGGATGATTCACACTTTTCAGGACCACTTTTCAGGTCAATTCTTCACACCCTTGGTCCGAAATCACAAATTCAACAGAAGTTTGTATTGTGTGACAAATCCTCCATCTGTGATGAACTTTCAAGTGATGGTTTTGTTCAAAGAGACTGGTAGCATCATTCCAACCTAGGGCAAACTGCTACAGTATAATAAGTCTGTCTTGATACTCTTCACTCACTGCTGAGTAATTGTGTAACTGGCAAAACTTAGTCTGGATTGTAAACCTGCTACCATTATCTGCTGTTAAAGAATGGTGGTAAATTGACACCATGGATCAGCAGCAACCGCATGTGTCAGGCCATTCTAGTACCATCTGTATCAACATATGCATATGATAACAAGCATGTTACTTTACTAATTACTGTAATGAGCAACAAGCTGCTCATCTACATCTACATGATTACTCTGCAATCCACATTTAAGTGCTTGGCAGAGGGTTCATCGAACCACAATCATACTATCTCTCTACCATTCCACTCCCGAACAGCGCGCGGGAAAATCGAACACCTAAACCTTTCTGTTCGAGCTCTGATTTTTCTTATTTATTTTGATGATCATTCCTACCTATGTAGGTTGGGTTCAACAAAATATTTTCGCATTTGGAAGAGAAAGTTGGTGACTGAAATTTCGTAAATAGATCCCACCGCGACGAAAAACGTCTTTGCGACGAAAAACGTCTTTGCTTTAATGACTTCCATCCCAACTCGCGTATCATATCTGCCACACTCTCTCCCCTATAACATGATAATACAAAACGAGATGCCCTTTTTTGAACCCTTTCGATGTCCTCTGTCAATCTCACCTGGTAAGGATCCCACACCGTGCTGCAATATTCTAACAGAGGACAAACGAGTGTAGCGTAAGCTGTCTCTTTAGTGGACTTGTTGCAACTTCTAAGTGTCCTGCCGATGAAACGCAACCTTTGGCTCGCCTTCCCCACAATATTTTCTATGTGGTCTTTCCAACTGAAGTTGTTCGTAATTTTAACACCCAGGTACTTAGTTGAACTGACAGCCTTGAGAATTGTACTATTTATCGAGTAATCAAATTCCAATGCATTTCTTTTGGAACTCATGTGGATCATCTCTCACTTTTCGTTATTTAACGTCAACTGCCACCTGCCACACCATACAGCAATCTTTTCTAAATCGCTTTGCAAGTGATACTGGTCTTCGGATGACCTTACTAGACGGTAAATTACAGCATCATCTGCGAACAACCTAAGAGAACTGCTCAGATTGTCACCCAGGTCATTTCTCAGATTGTCACCCAGGTCATTTATATAGATCAGGAATAGCACAGGTCCCAGGACGCTTTGCTGGGGAACACCTGATATCACTTCAGTTTTACTCGATGATTTGCTGTCTATTACTACGAACTGCGACCTTCCTGACAGGAAATCACGAATCCAGTCGCACAACTGAGACGATACCCCGTAGGCCCGCAGCTTGATTAGAAGTCGCTTGTGAGGAACGGTGTCAAAAGCTTTCTGGAAATCTAGAAATATGGAATCAACTTGAGATCCCCTGTCGATAGCGGCCATTACTTCGTGCGAATAAAGAGCTAGCTGCGTTGCACAAGAACGATGTTTTCTGAAACCATGCTGATTACATATCAATAGATCATTCCCTTCAAGGTGATTCATAATGTTTGAATACAGTATATGCTCCAAAACCCTACTGCAAACCAACGTCAATGATATAGGTCTGAAGTTCGATAGATTACTCCTATTACCCTTCTTAAACACTGGTGCGACCTGCGCAATTTTCCAATCTGTAGGTACAGATCTATCGGTGAGCGAGCAGTTGTATATGATTGCTAAGTAGGGAGCTATTGTATCAGTGTAATCTGAAAGGAACCTAATTGGTATACAATCTGGACCTGGAGACTTTCCCGTATCAAGTGATTTGAGTTGCTTCGCAACCCCTAAGGTATCTACTTCTAAGAAACTCATGCTAGCAGCTGTTAGTGTTTCAAATTCTGGAATATTCCATTCGTCTTCCCTGGTGAAGGAATTTCGGAAAACTGATATTCCATTCGTCTTCCCTGGTGAAGGAATTTCGGAAAACTGCGTTCAGTAACTCCACTTTAGCGGCACAGTCGTCGGTAACAGTACCATCGGCACTGCGCAGCGAAGGTATTGACTGCGTCTTGCCGCTTGTGTACTTTACATACGACCAGAATTTCTTCGGATTTTCTACCAAATTGCGAGATGTTTCGTTGTGGAACCTATTAAAGGCATCTCGCATTGAAGTCCGTGCCAAATTTCGCGCGTCTGTAAATTTTAGCCAATCTTCGGGATTTCACGTTCTTCTGAACTTTGCATGCTTTATCTGTTGGCTCTGCAACAGCGTTCGGACCTGTTTTGTGTACCATGGGGGATCAGTTCCATCTCTTACCAGTTTATGAGGTATGAATCTCTCAACTGCTGTTGCTACTATATCTTTGAATTTGAGCCACATCTCGTCTACATTTGCATAGTCAGTTTGGAAGGAATGGAGACTGTCTCTTAGGAAGGCTTCTAGTGACACTTTATCCGCTTTTTTAAATAAAACTATTTTGCATTTGTTTCTGGCGGATTTGGAAGGAACGATATTGAGCCTAGCTACAACGACCTTGTGATCACTAATCCCTGTATCAGTCATGATGCTCTCTATTAGCTCTGGATTGTTCATGGCTAAGAGGTCAAGTGTGTTTTCGCAACCATTTACAATTCACGTGGGTTCGTGGACTAACTGCTCGAAATAATTTTCGGAGAAAGCATTTAGGACAATCTCGGAAGATGTTTTCTGCCTACCACTGGTTTTGAACAAGTATTTTTGTCAACATATCGAGGGAAGGTTGAAGTACCCACCAACTATAATCGTATGAGTGGGGTATTTATCTGTTACAAGACTCAAATTTTCTCTGAACTGTTCAGCAACTATATCATCGGAGTCTGGGGGTCGGTAGAAGGAGCCAATTATTAACTTAGTTCGGCTGTTAAGTATAACCTCCACCCATAGAAATTCGCACGGACTATCTACTTCGACTTCATTACAAGATAAACCACTACTGACAGACACACACTAACACTCCACCACCAATTCTGCCTAATCTATCTTTCCTGAACACCGTCTGAGACTTCGTAAAAATTTCTGCAGAACTTATTTCAGGCTTTAGCCAGCTTTCTGTACCTATAACGATTTCAGCTTCTGTGCTTTCTATTAGCACTTGAAGCTCAGGGACTTTCCCAGCACAACTACAACAATTTACAACTAAAATTCTGACTGTTCCTTGATCTTAGCACGTCCTGTATTTGTAATGCACCCTTTGAGATTGCAGCCCACCCCGTACTTTCCCGAGGCCTTCTAACCTAAAAAACCGCCCAGTCCATGCCACACAGTCTCCGCTACCCGTGTAGCCGCCAGCTGAGTGTAGTGAACTCCTGACCGATTCAGCGGAACCCAAAACCCCACCATCCTACGGCTAAGAGAAGAAAATCCCCTACAACGGTGATGAGCTTTCGATAAGTTTATTTGCTTCCGATTGTCAAGCTGGACACAACATTCAGCAAATTTCATGAAGCAGGCAATAACAGTGAGAGCAGTTCAGAGATAATTTTGTATGTATAGAATTAAATTACAATTGGATTAAATGCCTGAATCACCTTCAATTGCAACTGGAGTTCTACTCAATGAAACGGTCTGCTTAGCAATTTAAACTCAATAATTTTCATATGAATAATCTGATGGCCTAGGGGCATTGTTAGCATTAACTTTCAGGAACTACATTAAGAGCACACTGAGC
The DNA here is from genome assembly GCF_021461385.2 of Schistocerca piceifrons. Lineage (NCBI taxonomy): Eukaryota > Metazoa > Arthropoda > Insecta > Orthoptera > Acrididae > Schistocerca > Schistocerca piceifrons. The sequence goes on from NC_060140.1 coordinate 138,150,967, forward strand.
AAAATTTGAGGCATCATATAAAAACTCTGTCCCCACACTGAACTTTGTAAACCACCTACTCTGACTGTTGTTTTGGTTTCTTATTGTCTTAAGGGTACTGCAAATTGAAAATCTGATTCAATAGATACTTTTCATTTTTACTGACAAAGCTACAATGGTGTTATATTGTAATAATTGCAAGTAGATGACTTTTTAGCTATTTTGATTATTGTAGACTGAAAGATATTTTAGTTTAAGAATGATATGTTGACAGTGTTTTGTGATTCTTTTTACATGTTCTAATGATAGCTGCTTCCCTTTTATTGTAGCAGTGGCTCGAACAGAACTTGCACTCCACAGATTCAGTGATTTCATTTCTTCATTGCTTTCTAGGCTTCCTTCTTTATGGCCACTGCACATGGTGTCTTTGCACAGTTCACTTCCTGTATTTGAAACTTTCTGATACCCATGGGTACCAAAATTTCTACCACTGTACAAAATTTAATCTTGCTATTTTGTCAAAAACTGACATTTTGAACCCATGGCTGGGTACAAAATATAGGTTGACTCTTACATAAAATATGACACCAATTAGCCACTTTTTACAACACTATTATTTTATTTATTTATTTGGTATATGTACTTCCATTTGATGAATCTTCTTGGTGTGTGAGTGGTGCTATAGACTGTGTGTATACATATACATAAAAAAGTGCATCATACAGTTTTCACTGCTGCATGATCACAAGCCATAAGCACTGAACATAATGACATGGATTTTTCATTGGCACCACCACTCCAAGGAAATTTCATCAGTTAGGAAAACAAAAAGTGAAAGCTAATGCAAAATGTATCTTTACATGAACTAGGCGTCTGAAGAGGAACCTGTTGGTTTGAAACTGGTAATGGTGCTATTTAAATAAATAAATAGCACTATAAAAAGTGGCTGGTTCCTGTTATCTCCTATGTAAGAGTCAACCTATAAACTTAATCTTACTCTGTCACAGAAATCAGTGAATTATAATGCTATGAAATATAATGCTACCATTACAATTAAGAGACACTGATGAACACCATAAACATCATCATTATGCTGTTTCCCCAACATCCAAATGAATTTTAATCGGTGGCGTAGTAAACCTTTGATAATACAGCTTGAAAATTTAGATTTAATAACTACTGCTTTAATTGCAGCAAACAGTAAATATTATCCCTAAGATAAGAAAGAGAGATCTCAGTTTAAATCACCAATCACAAGGGAAATGCTCTCTGTGAAACAATCAATCTGAACATTACAGACAAAAATTAATTACAGTTGACCAATGAAAAGTCTCCCAGCATGCTTCAGAGAAGAGTTGGGACTGACTACAAGCTAATGCCAATACAATGTCAACACAGCATTTTTCTGAAACTCCAGAGACATGTCAAGCAAAATAGGAAGCAAATGCACATGGAGCAAAATCCAACGCTAAATCATACACCCTATAACAACTAGTCTACCACCAGATGCATGGATGTACATTTCCTAGGAATTGTTTTCATAAGCATTTGTGTACTGTGTAATCTGTTAGAAATCTGGGAGGACAAGCCATTTACAACAAAATTCTAGTGGCCATTTAAAACAAGACTAATTCACCATGTGGAGAGGATTCTCTCTCTCTCTCTCTCTCTCTCTCTCTCTCTCTCTCTCTCTCTCTGTGTGTGTGTGTGTGTGTGTGAGTGAGTGAGTGAGAGAGAGAGAGAGAGAGAGAGGGAGAGAGGGAGAGAGGGAGAGAGGGAGAGAGAGAGAGAGAGAGAGAGACTCCATCCCCATCCCCACCCACTCCACTCTATCTTCAAGTGGTTGTTGGTATCAAACTCCTATGGTTTACAGAGAAATTTCTTGCTTATATCTGTCAACTACAAAATTAAATTCAGGAAACACCAGAACATTTTGGCTGATGTAGTCACAAAAAAGAGTTGAAAGAAAGGAAATTGCTTCAGGCAGAACTACGAAAACTTTTTGATCAATTTCTTGCTGGCTCAGGTGAGAAAAAGAACATTGTTATTGCAACAGAATCCATCAACATTTCATCCACATTTCTGCCAGTTCTAAGCATAGCCCAATCAGCATTAAAATTTCCACTGAAAATCTCACAAAATGAAATGGTCCACAGTAAAGTTTCCAAAGTAAAGACCCAGATTAAGTCCTTAGATGGGGCAAATATTTTGGTATGAGATGAGTTGTTGTTGTTGTTGTCTTCAGTCCTGAGACTGGTTTGATGCAGCTCTCCATGTTACTCTATCCTGTACAAGCTGCTTCATCTCCCAGTATGTACTGCAGCCTACATCCTTCTAAATCTGCTTAGTGTATTCATCTCTTGGTCTCCCTCTACGATTTTTACCCTCCACGCTACCCTCCAATACTAAATTGGTGATCCCTTGATGCCTCAGAACACGTCCTACCAACCGATCCCTTCTTCTAGTCAGGTTGTGCCACAAAGTCCTCTTCTCCCCAATTCTATTCAATAACTCCTCATTAGTTATGTGATCTTCCCATCTAATCTTCAGCATTCTTCAGTAGTACCACATTTCGAAAGCTTCTATTCTCTTCTTGTCCAAACTATTTATCATCCATATTTCACTTCCATACATGGCTACACTCCATACAAATACGAGGGCGGTTCAGAAAGTAACCTCCGATTGGTCACAGTGCGGGTTGTGGGGGGAGTAGCGACGCCATCTGTGCGTTCAAGCACTCAACAGGTCAGTCGGCATCAAGCCGTGGTCGAGTGAACGTCGTACCTGAGCTAGTTTAGTTTTTGTGGCAGTTTGAAATGTGTGCTGCAATAGAAAACCCCGCCAAATGTGAAGTGCGTGCTGTCATAAGGTTTTTTACAGCCAAAGGATATTCTGCAGCAGCTATTCATCGTGAGCTTTGTGCCGTGTACGGACCAAGAGTTATGAGTGAAGGAGTTGTCCGTGAATGGGTACGTTTATTTAAAAGTGGACGAGAAAACGTTCATGATGAAGAGAGGAGTGGTAGACCATCATTGGTGACTGACAAACTCGTTCAGACAGTTGATGCAAAAGTTCGTGAAAATCGACGTTTCTCAATGTCGGAGTTGTCTACTGGTTTTCCACAGATTTCTAAGACTCTCTTGTACGAGATAGTGACAGCAAGATTGGGTTACCGTAAGTTCTGTGCACGATGGGTGCCCAAAATTCTTACCGACCACCACAAAACTCAAAGAATGGCCTCTGCATTAGACTTTCTGTCACGTTATGAGGACGAAGGAGAACTATTGTTAAACAGAATCATGACCGGTGACGAAACCTGGATTAAGTACGTGAACCCTGAGATAAAAGAACAATCAAAGATGTGGGCACATTCAAATTCGCCTACCAAACCAAGAAAAGCCTCGCAAGATTTTTCTGCCAGAAAACTGATGGCAACGGTGTTTTGGGATGCCAAAGGGGTGTTGTTGGTTGAATTCATGGAACGTGGTACGACCATTAATCAAGATGTGTACTGTGAAACAATAAAAAAGTTACGACGGGCTATACAGAACAAACGCCGTGGTATGCTGACTTCCGGTATCGTTTTTTTTGCACGATAACGTCCGTCCTCACTCTGCTCGCAGAACAACGGCCCTTCTTGAGTCCTTCAAGTGGGACGTTATCAACCATCCACCTTACAGCCCAGACCTGGCGCCAAGTGATTATCACCTCTTCATGCATTTGAAGAAATGGCTCGGGTCACAGCGGTTTGATGACGACGAAGAGCTCAAAGATGCGGTCACAGGCTGGCTCCAGGCACAAGCGGGTGATTTTTATGCAGAAGGAATTTCAAAGCTTCTGAAGAGATACGATAAGTGCCTCAATCGCTATGGAGACTATGTAGAAAAATAGTGCAAAGATGTAGTTGTAAGATGTATATATTAAAATATTTTTATTTAACTTGGTGTATTTTTTTAAATCAACCGGAGGTTACTTTCTGAACGGCCCTCGTACTTTTAGAAATGACTTCCTGACACTTAAATCCATACTCGATGTTAACAAATTTCTCTTCTTCAGAAACGCTTTCCTTGCCATTGCCAGTCTACATTTTATATCCTCTCTACTTCGAGCATCATCAGTTATTTTGCTCCCCTAATAGCAAAATACAGATTTAAGTGTCTCATTTCCTAATCTAATTCGCTCAGCATCACCCGAGTTAACTCGATTACATTCAATTATCCTCATTTTGCTTTGTTGTTGTTCATCTTATATCCTCCTTTCAAGACACTGTCCATTGCATTCAACTGCTCTTCCAAGTCCTTTGCTGTCTCTGACAGAATTACAATGTCATCGGCAAACCTTAAAGTTTTTATTTCTTCTCCATGGTTTTTAATACCTACTCCAAATTTTTCTTTTGATTCTTTTACTGCTTACTCAGTATACAGATTGAATAACATCGGGGATAGGCTACAACCCTGTCTCACTCCCTTCCCAACCACTGCTTCCCTTTCATGCCCCTCGACTCTAATAACTGCCATCTGCTTCCTGTACAAATTGTAAATAGCCTTTTCCTCCCTGTATTTTACTCCTGCCACCTTCAGAATTTGAAAGAAAGCATTCCAGTCAACATTGTCAAAAGCTTTCTCTAAGTCTACAAATGCTACAAATGTAGGTTTGCCTTTTCTTAATCTAGCTTCTAAGATAAGCCGTAGGGTCAGTATTGCCTCACGTGTTCCAACATTTCTACGGAATCCAAACTGATCTTCCCCAAGGTCGGCTTCTACCAGTTCTTCCATTCGTCTGTAAAGAATTCGCGTTAGTATTTTGCATCCGTGACTTATTAAACTGATTGTTTGGTAATTTTCACATCTATCAGCACATGCTTTCTTTGGGATTGGAATTATTATATTCGTCTTAAAGTCTGAGGGTATTTCGCCTGTCTCATACATCTTGCTCACCAGATGGTAGAGTTTTGTCAGGATTGGCTCTCTCAAGGCCGTCAGTAGTTCTAATGGAATGTTGTCTACTCCCGGGGCCTTGTTTCGACTCAGGTCTTTCAGTGCTCTGTCAAACTCTTCACGCAGTATCGTATCTCCCATTTCATCTTCATCTACATCCTCTTCCATTTCCATAATATTGTCCTCAAGTACATCGCCCTTGTATAGACCCTCTATACACTCCTTCCACCTTTCTGCTTTCCCTTCTTTGCTTAGAACTGGGTTTCCATCCGAGCTATTGATATTCATACAAGTGGCTCTCTTTTCTCCAAAGGTCTCTCTAATTTTCCTGTAGGCAGTATCTATATTACCTCTAGTGAGATAACCCTCTACATCCTTACATTTGTCCTCTAGCCATGCCTGCTTAGCCATTTTGCACTTCCTGACGATCTCATTTTTGAGACGTTTGTATTCCTTTTTGCCTGCTTCATTTACTGCATTTTTATATTTTCTCCTTTCATCAATTAAATTCAATATTTCTTCTGTTACCCAAGGATTTCTACTAGCCCTCGTCTTTTTACCTACTTGATCGTCTGCTGCCTTCACTACTTCATCCCTCAGATCTACCCATTCTTCTTCTACTGTATTTCTTTCCCCTATTCCTGTCTATTGTTCCCTTATGCTCTCCTTGAAACTCTGTACAACCTCTGGTTTAGTCAGTTTATCCAGGTCCCATCTCCTTAAATTCCAATCTTTTTGCAGTTTCTCCAGTTTTAATCTACAGTTCATAACCAATAGATTGTGGTCAGAGTCCACATCTGTCCCTGGAAATGTCTTACAATTTAAAACCTGGTTCCTAAATCTCTGTTTTACCATTATATAATCTATCCAAAACCTGTCAGTATCTCCTGGCTTCTTCCATGTATACAACCTTCTTTTATGAATCCTGACCCAAGTGTTAGCTATGATTAAGTTATGCTCTGTGCAAAATTCTACCAGGCGGCTTCTTCTTACCCCCAATCCATATTCACCTACTACGTTTCCTTCTCTTCCTTTTCCTACTATCAAATTCCAGTCACCCATGACTATTAAATTTTCGTCTCTCTTCACTATCTGAATAATTTCTTTTATCTCATCATCATACATTTCTTCAATTTCTTCATCATCTGCAGAACTAGTTGGCATATAAACTTGTACTACTGTAGTAGGCGTGAGCTTCGTGTCTATCTTGGCCACAATAAGGCGTTCACTATGCTGTTTGTAGTAGCTTACCCGCATTCCTATTTTTTTATTCATTATTAAACCTACTCGTGCATTACCCCTATTTCATTTTGTAAATATAACCCTGTATTCACCTGACCAAAAGTCTTGTTCCTCCTGCCACTGAACTTCACTAATTCCCACTATATCTAACTTTAACCTATCCATTTCCCTTTTTAAATTTTCTAACCTACCTGCCTGATTAAGGGATCTGACATTCCACGCTCTGATCCGTAGAACGCCAGTCTTCTTTCTCCTGATAACGACGTCCTCTAGAGTAGTCCCCGCCCGGAGATCCGAATGGGGGACTAATTTACCTCCGGAATATTTTACCCAAGAGGACACCATCATCATTTAACCATACAGTAAAGCTGCACGCCTTCGGGAAAAATTACGGCTGTAGTTTCCCCTTGCTTTCAGCCGTTCGCAGTACCAGCACAGCAAGGCCGTTTTGGTTAGTGTTACAAGGCCAGATTAGTCAATCATCCAGACTGTTGCCCCTGCAACTACTGAAAAGGCTGCTGCCCCTCTTCAGGAACCACACGTTTGTCTGGCCTCTCAACAGATATCCCTCCGTTGTGGTTGCACCTATGGTATGGTTATCTGTATCGCTGAGGCACACAAGCCTCCCCACCAACGGCAAGGTCTATGGTTCACGGGGGGCATGAGATGAGTATACTAACACAATTCCCTCTAAAGCTTTGAATTTGACTCTTCAGAAGTAAATATACATTATATGGGAATTTCGTTACCTTATTAGCTGGTGACTTCTGGCAAACACTGTCAGTCATGCAGTGAACCATTAGACAGGATAAATGCCTATTTCAAGAAATTGGTTTTATGGACTTACGTTGAAAAGTTTTATTTGACACAATACACGAGCATTCACCATTATAATGACTCCAGTTGCTGGAGATTTCTCAGCTAAGTTGTTCAATGGCAGCAACGGAACCGTAGCTGCAGAAAAATATGGAAAACTGTATTTCTGATTAATTTTGAAAATCTCCTTAATCTACCCGTGAACTAATCTTGAATGTCTTCTGAGTATACAGAAGATCAATCTTTCTCCAAAAAATGGCATTTAACACTTTTAACAGCATTTTCGGTCTGACAGTATCTTATCTGTCCACCAATACTGTCATCAAAGTGGATGAAGTACAACATTATCTGGTTGATTTCGTTAACACTATGGAACTACTTTAAGTGCCCTCCAATAAACTAGCTCCAACAGTGAGAATTCCTATAACGCTCTTGTGGGATTTGGAAGCACTGACACTGTGTAACAGATAAAGGTGATTGATGAAGTCATACAAGTGAAATGCAATTGAAGTCAATATTTTAACTGTGTGTGCTAAAAGGGAAGTCATATTCATTCCCTGGATCCTGATAATACCAGCAGACATGTTCTTCAAAATCAAATATCTTAAGCTTCCAGTGAAAGCTGCCTTTTCTTAAAGGGTATGCAAGTCTCTGGAGCAGACTCTTCAAATGTTAACTCGTGTTTTAAGTGTTTTGCAAGGGAAACTTCATGAAGCTTAACTTCAGATGTCAAGTGAAACATTATGTACTTCCATTGTCCAGAATGAAAATAACACAAACAAACATGTTTCGTAAATGCCATTCTAACACACTGTTTAATTAAAAAATATTAAAGAATACCAGAATGACAAGTGATAACCTCCACACAGTGTTCCTTGGGTAACATACAATTTACTTTTCATCCTGCTCTAAACATAGGAAATCAGTTAGTGCTTTAGTCAAGCTCTTGTGTGTCAAAATTTTCAACGTATAATGGATATCTGTGATTAAGATTGCACAGTCATTGTATAATTAAGAGTGGAAGAGAGGAAGGCAGACCAAAAACACCAAATAATTGTTTGAAGCAATAAGTCACTAGTTTACAAAATACCTGTTTGCATCCCCATCACACCAGGTGCAAAAACATCAGCTCCTCTTAGAACTGCAATGCCACAAGCTACATCAACAATTACTTCTTGTTTCTTTATATCCAGATCAAGTTCATTCACATTCCAGGGACCAACAACAACAGTTTCTGGTAATTTAGGGTGCACAAAGACTTGTGGCATCTCATCAATTCCATATTCCTCACACTGCTGCAATTTAATGAAACACATATCACAATTTTAGCATTATTTCTGAGAAATTCATAACTGTAATGCTTAGTCAAGAATAATTATTAATAAAATTATGTGTCTTTGAGAAAATTACAGGTAAATGCAAAAAAAATATCAAAATCAGAACTGTTCACAGTGAGTAAACTATATAATACCATATACTTAATAAAACAGTTGCTGCCTGAGCAGCTTCCTCTTATCACATAAGTGTCCCAAAGTTTCCATTAAAAAAAGATGTGACTTAACTATATTAAAATTTTTAATAAAATCAATTATGAGGATATATAATAAATGTAAATCAAGCTTTTAGGCAAATTTAAACTGTGTCCTAGTAAGTACTCTGAGGCAGAACCTTCTATGGCTTTGGATTCAACCTCAACCATACCTTTTTGTTACAAACATGCTTCATTTGTAGGACAATAGGAGGTCAATAGAGACTAACAGTGATTGAGACCAGTGCAGTTGTGGGAATGTAGTATATGTTACAGGGAAAGTTACCAAATGTGCAACACTGAGAAGTCTGTGTCCCAAGAGCTGCACACACGTTTTATCGGTCCTAAAAAAGAACATCAGATTAGTTCCACTGTAGAGGCAACAACCCTCTGTGATCCTATCAATGTAATGTAACACATTGTTGGTAGAGTTTTTCTGAAGCACCTGGGGTTGACAGGCCACATACCATACTTAGACATGTTTGAGCACCTCAAGTGAAGAAATCTGCAACAATATGTGAATAACAGTGATGCTGTAATCCTTCCAGTACATAAAGGTACATATTGTACCTGAAAAATAATCATTAGGAAAAGATGAAATGCATATTTGCAGGTCCTGCCTATAAAACTTAACAGCAGCAGCCTATACAGAACATCCATAAGAAATCACAGGCACTTCCTTGAAATATGAAATGTATCACTGACTGCGAATACAATACCACAACAGCTATTTAATTTACTGGAAATTTATCCTGATTTCCCACTTGTCACAAGTGGTTGTGTTAACAACAGATATACAAACATGCTTCCACGACTGACCCAAGTCTCCATATGTCCTTGTGTCTGCTTTCCATAGGTATCACACAATTATGCGACTTGTGCAAAGGGAGACACTTCTTTATTTTTCTCAACAGCTTTCACTGGGTTTGGCATGAAATAAATTAGTGCAGTGTCTGTACAGTTCGATGCAATGTTCCTTTTGGACATGCATGCATGTCTGAAAGAATATTGCATCAAACTATACTGACACTGTCAAATACAGTCACCACACTAATGTAATTCTTTGAAAGTCTGGTCTGCTGTATGAAGCTATCAAGAAGTTCAGAATGCAAGAACAGACACTACGATTGTGAATCCCAGCACACTGTCTTTCAGTACTTGTAAGGCAATCCCACCACACACAGACATTCATTCAAACACGATCTCCATATCTGCAGCTCATAGAACTTTTGTATAACGTCTCTGCCAAATTCAACTTAATAGCACCACTTGTCACCTCCTCATTACCTCCTTTTATATTAATTTTCAGTGACTGGACATGGGTGGAGGATGATTCACAGAGAACATGTTTCACTGTTAACTGAATCTGACTGTTGGCTAATAACATTGTGTGTCTCTTTATTAATATTAAAGTTCTTCAGATTCAGGTGAAAAATGTAACCTTGAAAGGATAGCAGTCCACACATCATTTATTGGTTTTGTAAGAAACACATTTCCTAATAATGCCTACACCCAACCATGTCCGCATTAACAGCTAAATTTCATTTCAGCACTTAAGTTTGGCATTACTGTACTACTTTTCCGAATTAATCATTCAATGTTGTAACTATCTGTGGTAGACTTTTTATAACTGGTCAAATAATAATATGATCTGCCAATGGAAGCTACTGACACAGAATGACAATACTGTTCATCCACTGACATCACAGATAATTACGTGCACCTTCCACAAATAAACTAAATCATTACTCACTATTACCCTGACAACCAACAAAACATTTCCAAAGTCTTAATTCATCACTTTAGCAAACTGTAGCAATAAACTCAGTGTAATGCAATTACATACAACTGGTCCTCTTGAAACCCAAACGACAACTCTCTCCTCGCATTCTGGTCCGTGACCATTACATTGTTGAACATAACAGCACGACAATGTCCCTTTTGGAAAAAAGCATGTTCAGGTCCAAAGATTCCAGAAAACCAACAATGCATAAGGGGTACGATTTACTGTCATACCACTATCAACATTAATGCACCTCAAAACTAACATAATTGTATTATAAGGCTAGGCAACAATTGCATCCGTATCACCATGTCTAATTCTAGTAATATGATCCCAGAAAACAGGTCTACAAGTTGGGATCATTTAGTAACCAACTATATCAAATTTAATTTGCTGCATTCTACTAATTCTCATCGTCTCTGCAGTAGTCTAAGAGTCTGTAGATGTGGATCACTCACGTGTGGATACTGTAGGGTGTCAAAACATGCATGCTATGCCCATCATGACTGCAATCACAGATCTTCACTGAGGTATCTACTATCCAAAAAGGACTTAAACAATTCTGTCAGCAATATCCTACCACACCTACATCCACAATGGTTTTGGCTATGTCCAGAGGCACCATGCAGTTGTAAATGCTTTTGCTGATGCACCTTTGCCAAAGCTAGTGAGGCATTCGCATCAGTTACAGCTTGGTTCCATTTTAATTAGTGTACCACTTGAGGAGTCTCAGATGTTGAAATATTCAAGAACAAAACTGATCTATTTATTCATGTACTTACTTTAAATGTATTTTCCCTTTGACAGAGGCAATTATGAATATGACAGTAATGAGTTGTCCCAATTCCCCTGTTCGTGTAACTTGTGTATGGCAAACACTGAGTAGACACCACTAAACTAAGCAATCTTTCTACTAGCTGTGCTGCTCCCTGCTCTGTGGTTCTGTTCTGATGCATTGTTCTTGGAACCACAAAGGGCATCAAATACACTGAAAACTATAGAGCTTTATGTACCATTTTTTCCATGATATATGAAATGTGGCTTGTTACTCTGGCTTCCTTTTTTTATTCATCCTTGAAAACTGACATACCACCACAGATCAGACAGGCACTTGAGAAATTTGTGTGCACTTGTGGAACTACATGCCGATTACTGTTAAAGAATTGTGTGATATTGTAAGTAAACACATACACTGAGTTCACAGGCTAAAATTCCTGCACCCTGGTGAACATGGAGCTTCACGCAATCATTCCAAGGCAACGTCCAAAACAGCTGTCCGAAACAAAAAAAACTGCACATCACTAACTCCCATTTTCTTCATGAACCATTTAGTAAATAATTAACATCAAAGCTTCTTTTTTATAGGAAGAATATTCAGAAACTCCCAGTGGCAAAGTGGGGAACTATGTGTGGACGTCCAAACAAACAGCCATGGAGGAGATTTCCTGGTTTGTGTTGATATGGTAGAGATAAGTACAAAGGAAAGTATGTCATTTTGCTCAACAACATTTGCCATGTAGTTTTGACAACTGCACCCAAAAAAAAAAACAGTATTTCCAAACTTACAACCTCTTTTCGCTTGGTTCGCAACTAACTTGTGAATTTTGTGACCAACATGCTTTGTTTAGATGGAGTAATTCCATAAAATCTTTATAATGTGACCATTTTACCTATGAATTAATTTCATAATCTCAAATAAAAAGTCCATTAGACAGATCTTCCGGCCAACACTTCACCCCAGGAGGCAAAATGTGTAGTATTGCCAACAGATACACACAAAAGTGACACACTTCCTGGCTTTTGGAACCAAGAGTTCCTTCCTTGGTAGGGGTGGGGCGAATGACTTGAGGGACAGAGTGGTTGGGGAAGGTTAAAAAGAAAGGGCAGGTCACCAGGCTTAACGATTTGATTGACTGGTACTAAGCTCAGTTATCCAAGGCCATTGATGTTAGCTCTTTTCACTTAAGCTATTGTGAAAATTATTGATAGTGCCAGCAAGTGGTGGATGTTGCTATATTGTTGCATGGCTGATTATTTAAAATTTTAAATCATTTTTTGCATTTACAGTGGGCCTCACCTGTACCTAAGTTCTGTGCACTGTATATGTTTAACATTTTGAGAGGTCTCACTTATTACAAACATTTTATTGGCCATGACCGGGGAATTTAATTGTGTTAAATAACATTTATTACAAATATTTGACTGGCCATGGCTGGGGAATAAGTGTGGCCTGTCCACCAGCAACGGCTCATTTAGATTAACATTATAGACATATTTCTGGTGGGCCTTCTTGTATTCTTGTAAACTGTGCAACAGCCTGATTGCGCTTAGGCTTCTAATGTAGTTCAAGATCATCATCATCATCATCATCATTGTTGTTGTTGTTGTTGTTGCTGCTGCAGCTGCTGCTTGACTTGAAGCTCTTGGGCCAGCATCCATGAACCACAGATCTTGCAGCGGTCATATGGCATTCGTGTCTCAATGATATAGACAGCCATACCATAGTTGCACCCACAATGGAGGGGTATAAGTGGAAAGGCTAGACTAACCTGTGGTTCCTGAAGAAGGGTAGCACCACTTTCGGCAGTTACAGGGGCAACAGTCCGGGAGATTGACTGATCTTGTCTTTTAACGTTAGCCAACATGGACTTGCTGTGCTGGTACTCCGAATGGCTGAAAGCAAGGGGAAACTACAGCCATTTTGTTTCTCCAAAGATAATGCAACTCCACTGTACAGTTTACTGGTGTTGACATCCAGCTGAATACAATATCCCGGAGCAAAAATAGTCTACCATTTCGATTTTCAGAGGGGGGTACTTAGAAGGATGTCATCATCAGGAAAAGAATAGTGGCATTCTACAAGTCGAAGTGTGGAATGTTTAATTCCTTAACGGAGACACAGAACAGAGAACTTAAACAGGGAAATAGAAGTTAGATATATGGGGATCAGTGAAGCGTCGGCAGCAAGAATAGGTCTTCTAGTCAGGTGAGTGCAGGGTCATAAACACAAAACCAAATAGCGATAACGCAGGAACAAGTCTAATAATAAATAAGAAAATAGGAATGCAGATAAGTTCCAACATACAGCATAGTGAACACATTATTGTGCCAATATAGGCATGAATCTAACAGCCTCTACAGCAGTACTAGTTTACATGCCAACTATCTGTGCAGATGATTAGGAGATCGAACGAATACATGACATAATAAATGAATTATTCAGTTAAAAATCAAACAATGGTAACTTCAGGTTGGAATATCAACAATGTAAGGAAAAAATAGATTGCTACTTACTGTAAACATGGCACATTAAGTTGCAGAGATGCACAATTAAAAGACACTCACACATTGGCTTTTGGCCACAGCTTTCATCAGAAAAAAAAAGAAACACACACACAAGCTAGCATACCTTGTGCAAGCATGTCCATTATCTCCGGCAGCTCAGACCGGAATACAAACGTCACATGAAATGCAAGCAGCAATCTGGAGGGGAAGGGATAGCAGTATACAGGTGGGGGGAGGGAGAAGAGCGCTGTTTGGCAGAGTGTGCAAGGACTAGACTGCCAACAGACACAGCATCAGGAGGCTGTGTGGCAGGGAGATGTGTAGGCGGAAGGGGAATGGACCAAAACAGGAGAAGAGTGGGGAAAGATGGGCGAGTGCATTGGCAGAGGGTGGCACACAAAGAGGGTGGGAGATGAGAATAGGGAGGAGGTGGTAAGACAGAGGAGGGAGGAAACTGTTAAGAGGAGGGTGTGGGGACAGTATGTTACTGTAGTTTGAGGTCAGGTTAATTTTGGGAGTGGAGAATATGGTGTAAGGATAACTCCCACCTGCACATTGCAGAAAAGCTCGTGATGGAGGTGAGCATCCAGATGGCTTGGGTAGTGAAGCAGCCATGGAAATCAAACATGTTATGTTCAGCTGCAAATAATAGTGGTCTACTTTGCCCCTGGCCACAGTTTGGCAGTGGACTGTTACCCTGGTGTACAGCTGGCTGTTAGTCATATTAGTATAAAAAGCTATGAAATGATTGCAGCACAGCTGGTACACAACGTGGCTGCTTTGACAGGTGACCCAACCTGTGACAGGGTTGGATAAGAGTGTGAAAGGAGTGGAATAATAAGTGCTGTGTGGATGGATTGGGTAGGTCTTGCACCTGGGTCGTCCACAGGATATGATCCTTGTGGCGAGGGGTAGTGGTTGGGAGCGGCATAGGGATGGACTAGGATGTTATGGAGGTTGGGTGGATGATGGAACATCACTTTAGGAGGGGTGGGAAGGATCTTGGGTAGGATGTTCCTCATTACAGGGCATGATGATAATTAATCAAAACCGTTGTGAAGAATGTGGTTCATTTGTTTTAGTCTGTGGTGGTAGTGTGTCACAAAGGGGCACTCCTTTGTGGCTGGTTCTTTGGGGTGGTGGGAGGACTGGGGGTGTGAGGGGAAAAGGCAAGGAAGAATTGTTTGTGGATTAAGTCTGGTGATAGTGCCTGTCTATGAAGGCCTAGGTGAGAGCCTCAGCATACTGAGCAAAGTAGTTCTTGTCACTGCATATACACTGTTCCCATGTGGCTAGACTGTATGTAAGGAATTTTTTGGTGCGGAAGGGATGACAGCTGTCGAAATGCAGGGATGATAGCTGTCAAAATGCAGGTGCTGTTGGTGGTTGATGGGTTAATATGGACAATGGTGTGGATGGAGCCATCAGAGAGGAGGAAGTCAACATCCGGGAAGTTGTCACACTAGGCTGAGAAGGACCAGGTGAAGCGGATGGGTGAGAAGGCTCTCCCATACGCTTCACCTGGTCCTCCTCAACCCAATGTGCCACCTTCCTGTATGTTGACCACCTCCTCTCTAATGGCTCCATCTGCACCTCTGTCCACATTAAGACCGCCAACAGTACCTGCATTTCGACACATACCAAAAAATCCCTCCTATACAGCCTGCTCATCCATGGATGGCGTATCTGCAGTGACAAGGACTCCCTTGCCCAGTATGCTGAGGGTCTCACTAGCCCCCAGACCTAGTCTGCAAACAGATCTCCCGTGCCATTTCCCCTCACACCCCAATCCTGCCGCCACCTCCAAGAAACAGCCACAAAGGAGTGGCCGCTTCATCACCCAGTACCACCATGGACTGGAACAACTGAACCACATCCTTTGCCAGGACTTTGACTACGTATCATCATGCCCTGAAATGAACAACGTCCTACCCAAGATCTTTCCCAATCCTCCTAAAGTAGTGTTCCATTATCCATCCAACCTCCATAACATCCTAGTCCATCCCTACACTGCTCCCAACCTCTATCCCTTGCAGAAAGATCATATCCCATTGGAAGTCTCAGGTCCATGACCTGCCAAATCCACCCATCCAGTGCTTCCTATTACAATCCTGTCACTGGCTTATCCTACCCCATCAGAGGTCAGGCCACTTGTGAAAGCAGCCATGTCATATACCAGCTCTGCTGTTATCATTGCACAACCTTTTATATTAGTATGACTAAGAACCAGTTGTCCACCAGGATGATTGGCCATCGGAAAATGTGGCTAAGAGCAAAACAGACACCCTGTGGCACAACTTTCAGCTAGACATAACTTGCTTGATTTCCATGGCTGCTTCAGTACCTGGGCCATCTGGATCCTCCCCTCCACCATCAACTTTTCTGAACTGTGCAGACGGGTGTTACCTTTACAACACATTTTCCGCTCGCAAAATTATCCTGGCCTCAGCCTACAGTAACATATTGCCCACACCCCTCCATCTAACAGTTTCCACCCCTCTCTGTCTATCTCCTCTCTATTCTCGTCTCCCACCGTTTTTCTGCCAACGCACCTGCCCATATTTCCCCACTACCCTCATTTTCCGCTTCAGTCCCTCTTCTGCTCCTGCTCCCCACCACCCTACCCACAGCCCCCAATGCTGCGACTGTTGGCAGTCCATGCACACACTGCCAGACAGCGCCCTTGTCTCACCCCACCTGTACACTACTATCCCTTCCGCTTCCCCATCCTCTCCAGATTGCTGCTTCTGTTCCACATGACAGTTGCATTCTCGTCCAAGCTGTCAGAGATGGTCATCCTTGAGTGAGGTGTGCTAGCTTGTGTGAATGCATGTCTGTGTGTATGTTTCTCTTTCTTTTTCTGATGAAGGCTGTGGCTGAAAACTAATGTGTAAGTGTCTTTAATTGTGCCTGTCTGCAACTTAACGTGTGATCTTTGTGGGAAGTAGCAATCTGTATCTGCCTTAAGTTATTCAGTTAGTGAAGGGAGACATAAATTTAATTATGATGGGCGATTGAAATTTGACAGGAAAAGGAATAGAAGCAAAAACAGTTGCAGAACATGAACTGGGGGAAAGGACAAAGAGGAAGCTGCCTGGTAGAATTTTGTATAGAGCATGATTTGCTAACACTTAGTTTAAGAATCATGAAACAAGGTTGTGACAAAGCAAGCTGGGATATTTTTACTTCCCCTCTTGTTTTGCCACATGCCTCCTTAAAATTCATTTTTCAGTTTTAACTAATTACCATTAACATATGTGAACATTATCTGCATTTTCATAAAAGAGAAAGGTTGGTCCTTAGTTTTAAAGAATATAACATGAGATCCAATTTTGTGCATAGTTTTATGTATGTAATTGATTTTCTAATTTATTTTGACTATTCCTAGTTAGTATCTTTCATTATACGGCAAAATCAGTAATTGTTTCGTAACTTAAATTCTATTGTTGATGTATAAACAAATATAAATTCTGTACTAATTATAAACATTTGGAAGACAAACTAATAGTATTCTTAAAGTATTTATTTGGCTCTACTCAAAAACACGTTAGCAAAGCCAGCACTTGATTAATTCCAAAGTAATTAACAGTTTTGTTAAAAGTATTGTTTACGTAACTATATGTGTTAATTTCATCATTTAAACAAATAATTTGGCTTAACCCTGGTAGTAGAAGAAACTGTTAAAAAGACTGAATTTTTCGATGTAACCAGTTAATTTAATGAGTTAAGTTTTAATTGTAATTTCTGTAAATTTAACTTCGAACAATGTGTAGTTTCAGCCCCTATTATTGTGAGGATATATAAGGCCCAATTTTTGATCCCATGACAGTCAGTCCACAGCCAAGTTTCAGACGAGGAACCTGTGTTGGTTAGAATGACAACAATGCATCAACTTAACAGTGTAATAAGTGTTACACAATTACGCCGTGTGTTAAAAACAGTGACTGTGTCTGCTCCATATGTACCTTTCTATTCTTCAGGAACTGTGAACTTTGTGGTTTGGCTTTTACTGCTCATAGGTGTTCAACAGTAAATTATTGTAGCAGTATGTGGATTTTTGCCTGCTAACTATTAATAAGGCTTATGGGAAGTTAGAACAATAGTGCACTGGCCATATATAACTGTGTATTATTGGGGGGACTGTGAAAAGTGAAAGTAAAAGACTGTGAAACGCAACTGTGCAACTGTTGGCTACAGTAGACAGTACTGCATGTCCACCTCCTATTTTTTCAGCCAGTATGTCAAAACCAAGGACAATCAACGAAGAAACAAAGTAGGCGAGCCGCTACAAGGTGTACACTTGGAAGAGACCTGGGGACACTGGATGGTTTCAGACTGATTGAATAATGGTTAAAGAAGGATTTTGAAATTAGTTTTATCAGCAAGACATTTCCCGGTGCAGACTCTGACCATAATTTATTGCTTATGAACTGCAGACTAAAACTGGAGAAACTGGAAAAAGGAGATGGGATCTGGATAAAATGAAGGAACAAGAGATTATTCAGAGTTTCAGAAGGAGCATTAGACAATATTGGACCAAAACAGTGGGAAGGATTAAAACAGAACATGAACGGATATCTTTAAATGAGGAAATATTGAAGGCAATAAAAGATCAAACAGGTAAAAAGACACAGTCTAGTTGAAATCCTTGGATAATAAAGCAGATATCAACTTTCACTGAAGAAATGAGAAAATATAAAAATGCAGCAAATGAATCAGGTGAAAGGGAATACAGATACCTGAAAAATTATGCCGCGTCCACACGCTTGGTGCTTGCCGCAAACCCCAAGTCTCTACAAACGCTTGGCTACATTTGGGGAACTATCCATACGCTTGCGAGTGTGCTTGTTCTGGAGAAGCAGACATGATGGATGTAGAGGTTGTGTCAGCCATAACCTTTGGCTTAACCTATCTTCACAACAAAAAAAAGGAGAGGAAAGAAAATGAAAAATATGGCAAAGAAGATGGTGGATGTTAAAAATTCATAGAAATCGTACCATGTAATTGTTAATTATAGCATCATTCATGTATCTATGATCATTATATAGTTTCTTATGCGTATTTCATTCAATATAATTAGGCCTATGAGAAAATTATTGATTTAAAATTTGTGTTTGCGGAGAATTTATGGAAGAAAACTATAATGAGCTTCTTCATGAACCATCTGGACAGTTTGATAACTTCTGCAGGATGAGCTACGCTGATTTTGAATATTTGCTGAATGAAATTTCACCTCTGATTCGAAGAAAAATACAGACTTCAGAGAAGCTATACCAGCTCAATATCGTCTGGCAATAACACTGAGATATTTAGCATCTGGAGACAGTTACAAAAGACTACACTATTTGTTTAAAGTATCCACCCAGGCAATATCAAAGACTATACCTGAAGTCTGCAAAGCTATTAATAACGTTCTGAAAGATGCAATAAAGGTAATGTGAAACATGTTTGATATTTTGTTTTTAATGTTTTTTATTAGTTTGAAGATATAAGCATACAAAAATATTAATCAGTGTTCTGTACTTATGCACTAGTATCATACTGCTCAAAATCTTCGTAGGCTCTCTGGAATGCTTCGTTAATAATGTTTTGTGCCTGAGGCACGATTATTTCATCAGATATCGGTACCGGTATTACTGAAATTGTAGAGGTGGGCTTTGAAGGGCTGGATTCGGTTGAATAAATAGTTATGATGTCATCTCTATTTCAAGGATGTGGTGGTGGTAATAGAGTGGAGGATCTTTCATAATTGGAGATGGGATCGGTAGTGAAGGGGTCATGATTTGGGGTAGAAGGTTCAGAAAATGACATCTGAACACGTGCTGAGTGGTTTGGTACTACTGTATATCCACTTGACACTGATGATTGTCTAGAATATTGAAATGAATTATGAGGGGATGGTGTTTCAAACAAAAATGACCTCTGTTTAATTTTTTTGATAAATAAACCATCTATTTCATACATTATTAATTTCCTGTCATCTTGAAGAAGTTCCCGCATCTTTTTGGCTAATAGCTTAGCATACAGATCACATTCATCATCTTCAGCATTTGCACATGATGGACATTGACTAAGTACATTCATTAATTGACCAAATGCTGTGGCCATTTGCTCTTCTGCTATATTCGATGCAGTGCGACGACGAGATTTCTCCTTAGATTTACTTGTAGATGGTGAAGAAACCATAGATGCAGGAGTCGAGGAACCCGCCACACTGTTATAATTTTCTGTCTCCTCGGTTTCATCCACTGTTTCTTTGCCAGCTGTTTCTGATGATCTTGATTGCTGCAAAAATTAGATTTTATTAATAATTCTACAGTACAAAAAAATTATTTCAAATTTTAATTATTATTTTAACATTATCTTTTCAGATGCCCTCTACAGCGGAAGATTGGATTAATATAGAAAGGGGATACAGCAGTAAATTCCCACATTATGTGCGATTGCTGGATGGCAAACATAGTTATCGAGTGTCCACCTCATAGTGGAACTGAATATTTCAACTACAAGAAAACTTTCAGTATAGTGCTTTTGGCATTCGTCGATAGCAATTATAACTTTATGTTTGTTGACATAGGATGACAAGGGAGGATTAGCAATGGTGGTGGTTTTAACAATTCATTATTATGGCAAAGAATCTGCAGAAACGAAATGAACTTCCCCACACCATGCCCACTTCTTGGATCGAATAATAACGTAAATGTGCCATATGTATTTTTAGCAGATGGTACCTTTGCACTCAGTACACGTGTTATGAAGCCTTACCCTGGACTTCATGAGATTGGATTGCCAAAAAGAATATTTAATGAACAATTGTCTAGAACCCGGGTTGGAATGGAGAATACTTTTGGTATTTTAACTACAGTGTTCAGAATTTTTCGGAGACCTATTAATTTAGATCTCGAAACTGTGAAAGAAATTACTATGACCCGTGTGCTACTACATACCTTTCTCAGAAAAAGTAGATCTTCTTCAGAAAGATATATTCCCCTTGGAACTTTGAATGTATGGGATAGTAATGGGAATCTGATAATACCTGGTGCATGGAGGAATATAGAAGAATATAATGCAATACAAAATTTGCCACTTGTACCTCAAAGATCGCCGCTAAATGCCATCAAGATTAGGGATGAATTTACTTCATATTTTTGTAGGAGTACAAATGCTTCATGAGGAGTTCTGACTTCTTAATTTTGGAGCATGTACTTCATATTATAGAAACAGTAAAAATCAAAATCGATAGTGTCCAAAATACTGATGTGTTTTTGCTTACTGTATCCGAGTTCAAACCACCTTGTTGGTATATATTTGCAGCAGAAATGATTCCATAAGCTGGTATGCAAACCAAACTGGTTTGTACATACCTTCAACTCCTGAGGGAAAATAATTACTTATTATTTACGTCATATACATACTTATTTTGTTAGTAACACAAATATTTTAGTAAAAATAAATATAGAACTTTGAAAAATGTACACTTTGTTCCAATCATCTATTTATCAAATTTATTGTATATATTATGTAAATATTTATCAAATTTATTGTATATATTATGTAAATATTAAAAAATAAAGAAATTTGTACCTGAGCCAGAATGAATAGAATCTTGCTTCTTCTTTAAATGTTTACGAAATGTGACCATAAGAATTTCCTTTTTGCTTTTAATCTCCTTGACAGGATTCTTTAAAACTTCACTGAGAGGACTCCAGGCATCAGCCACTTTTTTTTTTTTTTTTGTTCCTCAAGTCCCAAATGCAGGGTTCTGCTTGATAACATTCGATGAATTGTAAATTTCCTCGTTGGACCAGTCACCGGTATTTATTCATTTTCCCTGCTGTAGCCTACTTCTATACAAAGAGGAATGCACTTCTGTCCACCGCCAGTGCACAAACAATACTAGGTCCACAACAAACATGTGGACGCGTCGCAAGTGCTTGCCGCAAACCTCCTTTGATTTGTGTCAAAAAACTGACACTCAATCGGATCGACCACTAGCACTAGCAAGCCTACACAAGTCAAGCCAAATGTCCTAGCCACACATTTGAATTTGTGATGGCTTGTCGAGGTTTGACAAGCATGTGGACGCGGCATTAGGTTGACAGAAAATGCAAAGTGGCTAAGCAGAAATGGCTAGAGCACAAATGCAAGGCTGAAGAAGCATACACAATAAGGAGAAAGATAGACAGTGCTTAAAGAAAAAGGAAAAAGACTTTACCAGAAAAGAGAATCAGCTACATGAATATTAAGATCTGAGATGGCAAGTCAGTACTAAGCAAAGAAAGGAAAGCTTTAAGCTGAAGATGGAACGAGTATACGCAGTGTCTACATAATGGAAATAAATTGAGGATAATGTAATATAAAGAGATGGCAGAGTAGGTGAAAACAGGGTGGAAGATATGATACTATGAGGAGAATTTGACACAGCACTGAAAGACCTTTGGACCCTGCAGCAGACAACACTCTTTCAGAATTATTGAGATCCTTGGGAGAGCCAGCCACAACCAAATTATTCTATCTGGCTTGTAAAATACAGGAATGATTTACTTGCAGAAGAATGGAAAACTGGTAGAAGCAAACATCAGATAAGGTTGCTTTGGATTCTGGATCAACATATTAACACCCAAGGCAATATTTACCCTACAACTTGTCCTAGAACATATGTTGAAGAAAGGAAAAATATGTTTATATTTCTTGTAGATTTAGAGAAAGGTTTCGACAGTGTTGGCTGGACTACACTCAAATTTTAAAGGAAGCATGGATATAATATATGAGGCAAAAGGTTATTTATAAGTTGTACAGAAATCAGACTGCTGTTATGAGAGTTGAAAGGGAAGCCGTAGTTTGAGAAGGGAGTGAGGGTTGTAGCCTATTTTCATAGTTACTCAACATGTACATTAAGCAAGCTGTGAAGGAAACCAAGGAGAAACTTGGAAAGGAAATTAAAGAAGAATTAAGAAGGAATAAAAACTTTGAGGTTTCTTGATGACATTGTAATATTGTTAGAGGCAGTAAAGGACTTGGAAGAGCAGTTGAACAGATTGGACAGTGTCTTAAAAGGAGGGTATAAGATTAACATCAACAAAAGTAAAATGAGGGTATTGGGATGTAGTCTAACTAAATCAAATGATGCTGAGGAAATTAAATTAGGAAATGAGACACTAAGAGTGGTAGATGATCACCGAAGTAGAGAAGATATAAAATTTACAGTGGTAACGGGAAAAAAAGCTTTTCAGAAGAAGAGAAATTTGTTAATATCAAATATACACTGAAGTGTTAGGCTGTCTTTTCTGCAGGTACCTGTCTTGGGTGTCGTCTTGCACGGGTGTGAAACATGGATAAATAAGCAGTTCAGAAAAGAAGAGAATGGAAGCTCTTGAAATGTGGGGACTATAGGAAAATCGTGATGATTACCGGTAGATGGGTAGATTGAATGACAAATGAGGAGATACTGAATCGAACTGGAGAAAAAAGAAACTGACCAAAAGAAGGGAGTGGTTGATAGGACACATCCTAAGGTATCTGGGAATTGTGAGTTTGGTAATGGAAGGACACACTGGGGGAGAGGGGAATGGGGGTTAGGTGATAAAAACTTTAAAGGGGGAATTAGGTTTGAATATAATAAGCAGGTTCAAATGGATGTAAGTTGCCATAGCTACGCAGAGATTAAGATATTCCCTCAGGAAAGTCTAGCATGGAGAGCTGTACAAAACAGTCTTTGGACTGAGGGCCAGTACCACAACAATAACAACTTTTGTCACTGTAAAGCAGCTACAATGGGAGAGCCAAAGTGGCTTGCAATGTTCATGTATACAAGTGGTCTTAAAAGTGCTGGCTTTGAGAATGCCACGAGAAGGAGTAGAATGGAAGAGATTACAGGGTAATAAAGAAGATCACTAATGGATGCCTGCAAGGCGTAATTTGTGGAAACTTCAACTTTGCTAGTAACGTTAAAACTTACCATCTATCAATCACTTCAAGAATACCTCAAAGAATGATTTTTGAGAATACGAACTTAATGAAATCCTTTACTAAAATCTCTATTTTCTCAACAAGGGCCTCAAATCCAATAATATCCTATTCTTATGTGTGAATTATCTGTCAGAACGATATTATTACTTTTGACATGTTACAACAGTGATGAGTCTGACTGTCATGGGGAGTATATCTGCACCAAAGGCAAACAATATGTCACAAGCAAAACATACCATAGGTTGTTCAGGTGTGTTCCGTTATTACATATGTATTCCTCCTTTTTTTCCAGGTTAAGTATCTGAGAACGATCTTCAGTGTTGCTGAGATCACAGCAAATAGGAGTACTTCAATAATGATACTATTAATGATAATAATAAAGATTTTATCCTAAGTGGGACATTCTTACTTTTTGAATATGATTGATTCTAGGGTGCAGCCATGCTATGGGGGCTGACATGGTAGCAGCACACAAGCTAATTTACTATAGCAAGGTTGAATAATGTATCTCAATCCCATTTTCTAATGTGCTGTGGATAGTGTTCAACAGCATGTGACATTTCTAGCTATTGCAGCCACGATTACATCATTATTGATACAGCATCCTATGTGCTTCACCAGGCAGATGATGTCATTAGAAAATACTGATTCGTGTGCGCAACCACAAAACTCAACATGTGTCAACATGGCACCATAGCTTGCTGGGTGCCTTTACTTAGCTGATATGGTACTGGAGGTGCAGTACTATACTTATCGACTGCTGAGGGGGTGCATGCACACCATAACATGTAACCTGATTGTTTATTATTTGTTAAATAAATGTCAAATAGGAATTTTTATATGTATGAAGGGTCTCTCATCAACTTAGACATGATGAAGTAGTGATGAAAATAATGTGACACCTACATTTAAAAGATAAGATAATACACTGAAGTGCCAAAGAAACTGGTATAGGCATGTGTACTCAAGTACAGAGATTTGTAAACAGGCAGAAGATCTCATTGCGGCCGGCAACATTTTCATATGACAAGAAGTGTCTGGCACAGTAGTAAGATTGGTTACTGCTGCTAAAATGTCAGGTTATCAAGATTTAAGTGAGTTTGAAAGTGATGTTATAGTTGGCACACAAGTAAAGGAACACAGCATCTGCAAGGTAGCATGAAGTGGGGATTTTACCATATTAAAATTTCACAAGTGTACCGCGAATATCAGGAATCCAGTAAAACAACAAATCTCCAACATCATTGCAGCCAGAAAAAGATACTGCAAGCACAGGACCAATGACAAGTGAAGAGAATCTTCAATGTGAAAGAAGTGCAACCCTTCCACAAATTGCTGCAGATTTCAATGCTGGGCCATCAACAAGTATCAGCATGCAAGCCATTCAACGAAACATCATCAATACGGGCTTTTGGAGCCGATGGCCCACTTGTGTGCCCTTGATGGCTGCATGACACAAAGCTTTCACCTCGCCTGGGCCCATCGACACTGACATTGGACTGTTGACAACTGGAAACATGTTGCCTGGTCAGACGAGTCTCGTTTCAAATTGTATCCAGCAGATGGAGTGTGCAGGTATGGAGAGAACCTCATGAATCCATGGACCCTGCATGTCAGCAGGGTACTGTTCAAGCTGGTAGAGGCTCTGTAATGGTGTGGGGCATGTGCAGTTGTAGTGATAATGGACCTCTGATGTGTCTAGATATGGCTCAACAGGTGACACGTACGTAAGCATCCTGTCTGATCACCTGCATCCACTCATGTCTATGGTGCATTCCAATGGACTTGGGCAATTCCAGCAGGACAATGCGACACCCCCAAACATCCAGAATTGCTACAGAGTAGCTCCAGGAACACTCTTCTGACTTTTAAGCACTTCCGCTGGCCACCAAACTCCCCAGACATGAACATTATTGAGCATATCTAGGATGCCTTGCAACATGCTATTCAGACTAGATCTCCACCCCCTCATACTCTTGTGGATTTATGGGCAATCCTGCAGAATTCATGGTGTCAATTCCCTCCAGCACTACTTCAGACATTAGTCAAGCCCATTCCTTGTCGTATTGCAGTACTTCTGCATGGTCGCAGGGACCGTACATGATATTAAGCAGGTGTACCAGTTTCTTTGGCTCTTCAGTGTAAATGAACAGCTCAAATCACTTCATGAATTGTCGAGTCATTATGAACAGTGCCCTGTTGTAGTGGCCTGTGCATACTGTTGATAAAGTTCAGGTCACACTCGCGGCCAATAGAGTTTAGTATGAGCAGGCTAGGCAGTTAAAGAGTTCAGACTTAGTAGGCAGTCCGTAGAGATGAATTTCTTGCTAAGAGTCTGTGAGCAATGTGGACTAGTTAGGTACTAAGAAAGTCTTTATCTATCATTCATTAGTGTGTGAGAGGCACATTAATTATACAGGGTGTTCAGAAATTATCATTATAAACTTCTAGGACTCTTAGAGGGGAGTGAGTACATAATGTTTTGAATAGGAACTCATGTCCAGAAACATACTGTTTCAGTTCAACTATGGTTTCAATTAAGATTAGATTCAGTTTTCATTCCATAGACTCGAAAATGAGATGATTCTCGTGGGTGTGGAACATGGCAGAAAACTGAATATAATACTTAAAACCCTGATCATTTGTCAGGAGATTGTCAAATTAGGTGAACGCAATACAGTAAGCTGGAACTGCTAATATTCAAAGAATTGATAAACTGCCAGTATGACATGCCATTATGCACTTTTAATAAATTTACCTCACACAAAATACCTAATCTTGACTAACCTTAACTCAACCGCATCTGCTTCAGGAATTGAATTGGGCATGATGCAGTATTATTATTAGGTAACAATTTCTAAGGAAATATAACAAAACATCCATTTATCACTTAAACACATTTGTTGGTGTTAACATGAAAACATCACATCACACTCTGTACATACAGTATGCTGGTATCTTTTTTGTTCTGGAATAATGTAAACATGTAATGTTTAAGTATTAATAGAGACAACTAAGCTTAAGTGATAAATGGTGGTTTCATTATGTTTCCTTTCAAACTGTTACCTAATAATTGTATTACATCACACCTAATTCAATTCCCAAACAGAAGCAGATGAGTTAAACATCTGAACTGAAACTGTCATAACGGAAAACTACATTTCTGGACATGGGTTCCAATCCAAATTATTATGTATTCACTCCCCTCTAAAATTCCTAGCAGTTTTCAATGGGAATTTCCGAACATCCTGTAGGTTTAGATTATTTTGCACGTGGATTTATAGAACGCATACTGATGTGAACACGACTTCGCAATGACTTTATTTTTAACCAGCATTAACTTCATGAATAAAATAACTAGCACCACTTTTGAAATCTCAACTACATTACTTAATAGTCTGGCTGAGCTCAAACAATCATAACCTTTACAAAACCACTGCACACAATCACAGAGTCGGAACAAGAAAGTTTCCACGAAATGGATATTTTGTTATTTCAAAAGAAGTTCAAGTGCACATCCATATGCTGAGCAATGCATGAGAAACTAAAAATAATGAACAAAACGATACTCCATTACTGATGAAGACAGATCAGTCAAGTCAAAAAGAATGAATAAGATTTGGAAAGAGAGGAAGAGGAAGAAGAAGAAGAAGAAGAAGAAGAAGAAGATGAAAAAGTCTAGTTAATATTTTTAACACTTAGTGTATACTGACTGATTATAGTGCTCCAACATAGATGTAAACTATCTAAATAAATACAAAACATAAAATCCATATGAATTGCCTGTTTAACTGAATCAGAAAAAACAACAGGGTAATACCATGTCAATTCCATGTAGAAAAGTAACATTTCAAACAAGACCATTTCAGGTTTCTCTCAAATTTGGTGCATCCCATGGTCCAGAATTTGTAGAGGTATATGACAGTTGTGAAGAAAGTTCAGAAACTGTGTGAAATTTACACATGTTTGTCTCAACATAAATGACGGTAATTCTGGTTCTAATCCAGATGCAATAATGAACCCTGTGTCATTGAAAAGCTAATGAGTAGAGCTTTACACTGGCATGCAACATGGCAGAATTCTAAGAATTTTCACATTCAAGGTCATTGACCTTGAACTTTGACCTTCAATATCTCAAAACACCACACCTTAAATTTTCTTGAAAAAGAAAAAAAAAGCATTCTGTTGTTCCAATATGCTGCTATAAATGACGTAAATATCAAGCAGGCACACCAAAGGCATCATGTCCAACAATTTATTTTGTCAGCATCAGTATACTACCAAAATGCAAAAGATAGCACATAAATATGTAACACAAATTATTATAAATACAATTCATACATAATGATGTGCAAAGATATGTCTTATATTGTTGTAGTGGTATTATGAACCACTGACAGTGTTGCATCTATTAAAAGGCAATAAAACGTGGTTATATCTCATTTCACAAATCTCCAATTGAATTGTTAATGTTCACCAGATCTGACACAGGGAGAGTGTACGTCCTTCCAATTAGTGTCAGTGGATTCAGTCTTGTGAAAATGTCACATCATCTAATAATACAAATGTATGGTTTGACAGGAAACACAAATGATGCTGATGGGCCAAGTGGCTGTATCTATTTCTTTATAAATTTGTAAGACATGTGCAACCCACTGATTACTGTCACAATACAGGAAATAAATCCATTTCTGTATGTTAACAGCATTTCATTCACTATAGCAATCGTGACTCACCTCTGCGCGCTAAAGAAGCAGAATACGTCTTTGTTTTTACTATACCTTTGTAAACAGATATTACACTATGAAGCTTACAAGAAGTGGTATCTCTATTTGTATTTTTGAAATGTTCCTTCTGCCTGACTTTGTTTCAATCGTGATGGGAAGCCAATGTACAACTGAAGAGACACAAAGGAATATTTCCTTTGCTCCGCTAACGCAACGGTTGTGGTGCCAAAATATGGTTTTCATGCAGCCACGTGAGGCTGGCAAATGTGGCTAATCTCTTTTACAGTCCCTGCAACCCCATCACAAGGTCCTTTACCATGTGCTGTAGGGGGAAAAAATGTCACTCTGCTGTAACATCAAAATCTTCCTGATGTTGGACAGATTCACAAAATTCTTTCTGTTTTTGTACTAGGCGCGCGCGCGCGCACACGCGCCCGCGCCCGCGCCCACGCCCACGCACACACTCTCTACCATGCTGAAGGCAGTCAGATACTTGCACATATGACTTACGGTGTATTTCATTAGAATGTGTGTCTCTGTAGTAAGCTACACATGCATGAAATCCCTGTACTTCACCCTGAAAGGTGAAGTTTTAACTCTCTGCAAAATCACAAACAATACATACACACACTGAGTAGTTCTTTAGAGGTTTTAAAGATTTGTGACTGCTGCTGGGTGACATACAAGTGTGCTATGAGCTGTTGTAAACTCAATGCAAACACCTCAATGAAATCATATGACAGTTTTGTTATAGTCTCTAGAACTGCCAAGCCCATAATTAACCAAGTCTTACATGTTATTTTTTTTGTATGTAATTTACACAGAATGGATCTCGCTGTCACTGGCAAGGACACAGTGCTTTGGCTACGACTCACAAAATTTTGAGAATCCAATATTTAATCAGTACACTAAAATTAAGTGACAGTTAAAAAAAACCTCGAAGGAATTGCTACTAAAAATGAGAGAATTTCTGAGCTGTATTAAAGTGCAAAACACTACCTAAAAACTAAGTTGATTAAGATTTTGCAACACTAGCAGCACTGGCATCACATGGTTCAGTTATGAGCACAGTAAAAACCACGTACCTGCGGAATAGATTTTTCACACAATGTGTTACATGGATTTGGATTAGATATCACTAATATACCATATTTTGCAACAAACCGTTTTGCTCTTCATACCATATAATCTGAAGCAGAAAATTCTTCCATAGGTTTCTTTGTATTCCAGCTCTTTGGAAGTACTGTCAAAATTTCCATTTTGTCAAACATACCATATATGTGAAACTTATTTCAGCTGGGCTATGATTTCTTTTTCTCTATTTTTTTTCACACTCTTCTTTTTCCAATTGTTTCATGTAAGTATGCTGCAACACTGAGGCAACCATTTTCAATTTTTGTTAAGGGTACTTTTCCTCACACTGGAGCTTCTTTTTTCTTTTTCTTCATCGGAGTTTCAACTGAATACTGGAGGCTAGAGATGAAACAATTCAATGCCCGATTCGATTAGATTTTATCTTCACTTATCATGTCTGGAAGTACCTAGAACAGCTGAGTAACATTTACAGGTGTTGATGGGTTTTGTAATATTTGCTTTCTACATTTGCTGCAAATTTTTTCCACCTAGAAATATGACGTTCATTTTAATGAAACCTGGTCAGTGCATTTACCTTTGCCTTACATGTAAGGTGGCACCATGTAACTGCAGGTATGGTGGTGTCATATACTGGTAGAGAGACTTGAAGCGTACGCACCGTTTGATGTTGCATAGCGCCAGCGTGGTTTCGTGCCAAAAAGAAGGTGGTTACATACGTTATCCACTACTGAACATGCGGGCAAGTAAGCAAGAACAACAAGGAGTGATTCAAGTTTTGGCGGCGGAGGTAGTTGGAGGCCGTGAAATGTATTATCAATGAATGAAGGCTGTGTATGGTGAGTACAGTCCGAGTCATTCAAGTGATGGAGAATGGCGCAAACGATTCCTTGAGGGGAGCGAGTCACTGGGTGACGATACTCATTCTGGACAGACTCATCTTGTCATCACACCAGAAATGGTTGCGGAAGTGGATGCTTTAGTCTTGGACAACTGCAGATTCACCATGGACGAGATCCATCGGTTACTGGGTATTAGCATCGGCACTGTCCACACCATAATGCATCAACACTTGAACATTTGAAAAATCTGCGTACAGTGGGTTCCCCACCAGCTAACTGCTGAGCAGTGCAATACTAGAATGGCACGGTCTTTGAGTCATCTGCAACGTTATCATGAGGAGAAGTACGGCTTTCTGTTGCGTATTGTCATAAGTGATGAAACAGTGTCACCATTTTGAACTGGAAAGCAAGTGTCAGAGCAAGCAGTGGAAACATCTGACTTCACCACCTCCAAAGAAATCAAAGGCCATGCACACCAGTTCTGGTAAGATCATGATGTCTTCCTTTTTGACCACAAGGGCCCAATGCTTGTCGAATTCCTGGGACAGAGATCCACTGTCAATGCACAGTGTTATCAAGCCACTTTACAGAACCTTAAACAGGTCATCAAGTGGAAACGCCAAGGCATGTTGTCCAATGGTGTTATCCTCCTGCATGATAATGCCTGCCCACACACAGCCAATGTGGTGAAGACGACATTGCAGCAGTTTTTGTGGGAAACTGCTGGAACATCCACCGTACAGTCTCGACCTTTCACCATGTGACTTTCATGTGTGTGGACCTCTAAAACGAGGTATTCAGGGACATCGATTTGCAAAGGATGACTAAGTGTGTGACTGGGTCAAGGTGTGGATCCAACAGCAGACTACTAGCTTCCTCATGGATGGCTAGTGTCGCAGTGGGATAAATGTGCAAACAGTTTTGACAACTATTTTTTATTATGTGTACTGTGTATAACTAAATTTTTGAGTTAATAAAATTGTTACCATTACTTTACAATAGTGATCAGGTTTCATTTGAATGCCCCTTATATATTATGACAATTGCCATGACCTTTACAAGGATTGCAGCAATATAATTTTGAAATGAAATCCATTTTTTATGAACTACTGCTAAATACTACTTCACAGTATATGTACACAGCAGTTTGAGTAAACAAGCCACACCCATGAGACAAGCTAATGATGACTGGTTGAAATAAATGTGTCCGACTGTTCACTGCATAAATATTCACCAGTTTCTCAAAGTAATAGTGACTGCTATTGTCTGGTGTCCTGGAAAAAACAAGATACTTAGCTGCTAACTGCATTTTCTTAGTGTAATGATGTGGATGAAATAAATTTTTGGGCATGATGCCTTTGGTGTGCCATCTTGATATTTACTATATTTATAGCAGCATATAGGAGGAATGTAATATATTTAAAAAAAATAAAAATAAAAAAAAATGTGGGCTATTTTGAGGTATTCAAAACCAAAGGTTAAGGTAAATGACCTTGAATGTAAAAATTCCTAGAAACCTACCATGTTCTGCATCAATGATACAACTTCACTGATGCACCTGCATTAGAATCAGAATTATAGTCCTTGATGTTGAGACAGACACATGTAAATTTCACACAGTTTCCAAATTTTGTAGATCTGTAATTTTCTTCACAACTGTCAAATACCTCTGCAATTTAGTAGTTTTTCAGCTCTTATCTGGATCGGTTGGGTTGAGTGCTGCATTGAATTTCCACTTAATTATCCAAAAGTTTTTATTGAGAAATTATAAAGGACTTTTCCATTTGTGTTAAATATGCTACTTCTTAGGACCTACTTTCAGTGCAGCTATGGAAAAACAATACAAAACAGTTGTTTTAGATTTGCTGTTATATACTGTTTTTATTATAAAAAATTAAAGCTTTTACTAAAAATCACTAAAAAAGGAATTAAATAGGATAGCTAAGGAAGATAACCATCAACTGCAGGTCTGCGAGAAAGCAGTTAAGGATCAGAGATTTGCAAAACAGATTCATAGACCTTTTAAGACTGTAACACTCAAAAGGTAAACAAAAACATAAGGACAATGCTGAAATCTATGTAAGAAGTTTTCCAAATTTCTTCATTCTCTCTACATCATGTGTGATGTCATCCAATTGAATAAAATTCTTACTCACAAGGGAACCTTCGCATCGCACCACCCCTCAGATTTAGTTATAAGTTGGCACAGTGGATAGGCCTTGAAAAACTGAAAACAGATCAATTGAAAAAACAGGAAGAAGTTGTGTGGAACTGTGGAAAAATAAGCAAAATATACAAACTGAGTAGTTCATGCGAAGATAGGCAACGTCGAGGGCAACGGGAACGCAGGAGAGCCGTGGTCTCGTGGTAACGTGAGCAGCTGCGGAACGAAAGGTCCTTGGTTCAAATCTTCCATCGAGTGAAAAGTTTAATTTTTTATTTTCAGTTTATGTGACAAACTCTTATGTTTTCATCACTTTTTTGGGAGTGATTAACACATCCACAAGAAAACCTAATCGGGCAAGGTAGAAGAATCTTTTTAGGCCTTCGCCAAGTGTACAAGTTAGGTGGGTCGACAACATATTCCCGTCATGTGATGCACACGCAGTCACCTGTGTCGTATAGAATATATCAGATGTGTTTTCCTGTGGAGGAATCGGTTGACCTATGACCTTGCGATCAAATGTTTTCGGTTCCCATTGGAGAGGCATGTCCTTTCGTCTACTAATCGCACGGTTTTCCGATGCGGTCGCACAACACAGACACTAAACTTATTACAGTGAACAAAGACGTCAATGAACGAACAGACAGATAATAACTATGCAAAAATAAAGAAAAGAAAATTTTCACTCGAGGGAAGACTTGAACCAAGGTCCTGTCGGTCGGCAGCTGCTCACGCTACCACGAGACCACGACGCTCCTCAGCTCACTTTGTCCATGATGTTACCTATGCGACCCGTGGACTACTCAGTTTGTATATTTTGCTTATTTTTTCACAGTTCCACACAACTTCTTCCTGTTTTCTCAATTGATCTGTGTTCAGTTTATCAAGGCCTATCCACTGTGCCAACTTATAAGTAAATCTGAGGGGGGGGTGCGATGGGGAGGTTCCCTTGTCAGCTACTAGCAATCATACTGCAAAATAATACTAAGTTTGTTCACTGATGAAGACTTACAAAATTTCTCAGTCGCATGACAAATATGAGATGGTAAAAGCATATCTATATGGAAAGAACTAAAAGCTATGAATAACAGCAATTCATCTGCATTCATATTAGACTCCAGTTCTGTACAGTAGTTGATCCAATCTGTGTAACTGTAAATCATATTATCTATGTCAGTTTCCTGCAAAATTCTTGGATACATCATAGTAACATTTATGGGACATTCTGTCAGCATTTGGAGAAAGACACATATTAAAAACTGAAATATATAGTATTAATGTTCCTCAACACTTATATTTCATAAACTGGCTTTTGGTTTTCTAGGTCAACATTAGACAGCTTAGGACTGTTCAGTCTTAAGTTGTCTGTTGATGGCCTAGAAAGTCAAAGGTGGTCCACAAACAAAATAAATCTTGTAGAACATTAATACTGTATTTTATTGTTTAAGATATCAGAGCAAGTTTTTCCACGAATCTAATCAGCACTCATATGGTACTTTGCATTGATTTTGAAAGCAACAATCATGGGCAGACCATCTTGGTTTATTCACAAAATTCAAAGATCTGTGTACACAGAGGTTAATTGGATAACATTTGTATTGGTTTTCAGGGTGCAAGCCATCAAATAATAGCCAGTTAACGTAACTAAGTATGTAATAAACTGACTTCATGACAGGTAGATCTTAATATTTAGTCTGGGAAAACAAAAACAGCCCAACTGTTTAGTATTGCCAATACATACACAACGGTACACAACTGTCCTGACACAAAGGGAGGAAAGAAGGATAAGTGCATAAGGTAGTAAGTAAATAAATAAATCGTCATTCAATCTTAGTATAAGAGTCCCACTTCTTGTGATGATCAGAGCTGACTGGTTTTCCAACGAAAATTTCTCAACATCTTTATTTATGTACATATACCGACTTATTAGACTGAATGGCTTACTTTCTGCAGGGCGTCATTTATTGCTGCTATAACGTCTTTCACTGACGACTTCAATGTATTAACCCTGAGTGTTGTGAAGTGAGGTGTCGTCATCAACCAAGCCAGAAGCCTCTGCTTGTCATTCTGCAATTTATTTACAAACGGCGAACAATCAACTTAACAACATATTCAGTTTTTTATTACACGTTACATTTCTGCAAAAGAAGAAAGGTATCACTATAAAACTTACCGGATTGTCACTGTATTCAAATTGATCTGTCAGGAAATTTTCTACTTCGCGGGAGTAAAATGGGCTGCAGGGAACCATGCTGTCATTTGTTCTGGTAATATCGGCCTGACAAGCTCACTATTCCAAATGAAGATACAAGTACTACGCTTCGACCGGTACTACGCTATCGACTTCGGAGGAGAGGACATTCAGTGACCATAGCGTCATTACAGTGTTGTCACTTAGCGATATCGGCTTGTGTCACTTTTCACACCCGCATCTTCAATTCACTTTATCTCCCATGACCACGCAGAACTGCACACTACGGATACGCCGCTATCCCTTATGGGAAGAACAATATCAATTCTGTCGCAACATTCTAGCGTCCACGCTACCTCCCCGTTCCCACTACATTTAAAGTATCGCGCTACTACATAGCTTCCCCACAGATTTCTATACAATATTACAAGGAGTCTCACCAGCAACGCACAGTAAATAAAGTTCAAAGGAAAACACACGGGACGAAAGAATTATGTAGAGAACGCAGTCCTCCTTGGAGCAACCAATACTTTTACAAGTTTATCTAAGTTTGCGTATTACAGGATCTGGTCATAACATTCGCCACTTCTGTTTCATATGCGTGTTTTCTGCTACGAAAGATATCGCCAATTCTCTGCTAATTTTTTTCAGGTGTAAAAAGTACCTGGAGCTATTCCGTACATTATAAAATATTGCCGAACTCAGTTTTCATACTCAAATACGAAACAGAATTTTCATATGTCTCTAAAGTTATAGAAAGTGAGCAGAAATTGGAGAGATCTAAAGATTTTACAAAATTGATCAGTGAGTACTAGTTCATTACGTTTTTAAGAGAAGAACGGGGAAATCACCACTCCACTTTCAATTATCTCTGCTGTAAGCCGCATGTGACATGTGTTTCTACGATGTGCCTTGAAATGGGTCGATCATGGCGTCGACTATTGTGTATCGGTGCATATAGATATGTGATTGTTGCTGATTTCGTTCAGCGCGGATTCAATTAAATCACTTGTGTACCTTTCAAAAAGACGTGCGTGCAAGATTTCACAAATGCTGAAACAATTGCAAATGGGCCTTCGCGCGTTTTTACTCCTAGCGTCAAGAGTATGGACCTGTATTTGTTTCTTACTGAAGAAACAGGTTAGAGCAGTAAGTACTAGTAGTTCGCTTTCGTGGTATTTTTAAACCACCGACTGTGCTGTTCTCGTTAGTCGACGTTTTAAGCGTGTCGGACTGTCTAAGACATAGTTAAAAGCTTTGTTATTTTGTATTTCCTGTTGTTGTCATTGCCATGCATATGAGCAAATTTTTATGGTCTCTCACCTTAAAACCTAGAGTTGTTATGATTTCTTCGCGGGTTTAACCCACCCTGCACCAACAGGTGCTTCAACAATTAAATAATTGATTTGTTTTATGTGATACGTGAACTGATGGTCTGCACCAAGGTTTTTTCTGTTATGATGCTTACTGCGAATCCCAGGCTGTGAATGAAATTTTATAACTCCAGAGTTCGCTGCATGTCAGTTTCATCTTGGAGAAATGCTTGTACTGATATAAGATTGACTGAATGTATCATATAGTGTAAATGGATGAAATTTGTGTCTCATAGAGACCAACTGAAACCACAACAGCAATTGGAGTGTTACATCATTCTGAAAACTTATTCTTCCATACACGTATACATACGCTTCATCTACAAAAATTATAGTCTCCCCCAATGTTAGTCGTGCAAGATACAGCTAGATGCAGAGAGGATTGTACTTCGAATTGTATTAGCTCAGCATAATGGTCATAAGACACTAAATTAAAACTGTCTGGTTTACAAAGTGTGTCTTTTAGGACTGACATGGATAAGGCTGATTATTATTATTATCATTATTATTATTATTATTCCATCCAGGATACTACTTCTTGCTGTAAGAATCTTTAAGCTTCCTTCTTGTACATTTTAGATGCTTTAACATTGTATGCTTGTGATATGTCACTGAAATCCTCACTTAACTGTTGTGATTGAGGTTTTCTTTACTTTTGCTCAAATCATTCCAACTCAACACTAAGCAGAATTGTTTCACCAAAAACAATTCTGCGTCTGCTTTTTGTGTTCCACTGGATTTAATCACATAGTTTTTCGGTCATTAAAACTGATTTAATGCTAATTGGATCAGGTGGAGACTGTGAATCTGACTTTTAACTTGGATTGCTGAGGTAGTGAAGATGGTGATACGTTTTCCTTGTTTGTCATCCCCATTTAATGGGTCCGAAACTTAATCTGGAATATCTGAGAACAGTTGATATGACATTTCCATGTCAAAGTCTTATTATAATTCTCAATTTCTAACTATCCTGATGTGTAATGGAAACTACAGTAGTCATGTATTATACATTTTCCATATTACCACAGATTGTTTCTGTGCCTTGGTTATCAAGGGTTTTTAGCACAGATTTGATTGAAACAGTCGAAAGCTTTCTCTGAATCTGTACCTCCAGACAGTTTGGTTCTTCGTACTCATTGAGTTGTTGGGTCAACGGAAGTGTCCAGGTCCACCTGTCTGCTTTGACTCATAATGTAAGGGTGTTGTTGTGTGTGATGACATTATGGCAGGAAGTTTATGACTTGGTTTTAGTTGTAGATGTCCTCTTGTGTTTGATGGTGCTCTCCAGTGGTGTGTTGGTTGGTTGGTTGTTTGGGGGAAGGAGACCAGACAGCGAGGTCATCGGTCTCATCGGATTAGAGAAAAACGGGGAAGGAAGATGGCCGTGCCCTTTGATCGGAACCATCCCGGCATTTGCCTGGAGCGATTTAGGGAAATCACGGAAAACCTAAATCAGGATGGCCGGACACGGGATTGAACCGTCGCCCTCCCGAATGCGAGTCCAGTATCTAACCAGTGGTGTGTGTGTGTGTGTGTGTGTGTGTGTGTGTGTGTGTGTGTGTGTGTGTGTGTTTTAAGGAAAAATCCAAATAATTTTGAAAGTAACTTTTGTTTTGCTTTGTTTCTGGGTTTAACTATTTTTCATGTGCTTGTCATTGGGTAGCTCTCGTTTATTACTCGTAAGATGTCCTTGTAATTGAAGGGTATGTGGGACCCATTCCATGTGGCCCAGCCGGGATGGTTATGGATTTGGTAAATCTGCAGTTCTGTAACTGTAAATGATGAGTACCACAAGCTTAGCATGTGTTATCACAGCAGTGGAACGTTGTGATTTACAGGAAATGGAGGTATTGTTATAACCATCGGATCCTGAGGAGATGACCTCAAGTAGGTATCCTCAAGGTTCTACACCAAATACACTGCATAATTCAGCTGACAATTTCAGCCTTTCTATCTTTGTCATAAACTTTATTAAAAAAAACTGTAAATGACCAGTGATTCTCAGACATCTCTTCTGGCAACCGCACTCGCCTAATGCGACTGTAAGGCAGTACAGATACTTCCCCCATAAATAGACTTAGCACCTGCCAATAGATCACAGTAGTGTTAGTACAAGCCCTGGCATCATCATTTTTAATCTCTATAACTAAATAATCATTAAAACATAAATGAATTGGAAGTTATGGTAGAACACTTCTCAATATGTTCATCTATTATCCCGACAAAGGACTCACATAGTTGTATTAGACAGAACTTGGCAGAATCACATTAGAGAAATCCCTCCTCTCCGCTTCCCTCCCTTTCCTCATAATTGAGTATCCCATAAGATACATCACTTCACTTGACCAAATGCAGTTTCATCTATTTTCATAACTTCCCCAGCCCCCCCCCCCCCTTCCCCCCCCCATTTTCTCCTTTGTTCACTGATATCTATGTCATGTGCACCAAATTGTAAGGAAGCCCAGTAACAAAAATACAGTAACATGGATCAATGTCTCGAATTTTTTAACCAAAGAGGCAACTTGGATCAAACTTGTATTCTTGCCACTCCTGTGACCTTTAGCATAAAAAGCAAGAGCACTACTCTTTTGTAGAAAAGAAATAATGAATGACATGTCCAAGATTTCCTTATACAACATTCCACTGTTAAATTTAACCTAGGGATCCTTGTTGATAATCAGCGCAAGCAGTAGAACCACCTCGAAATTCATTTTACTATTTACCTCAAGACTGCCACATCCAACAACACATCTTCGTGATGCCAATCTTCACACAAGTTTCAAATATATCATGCATGTATTATATCACATGCTACAACATTGTAACATCACAAGTCAAAGACAGCTTTTGATTTCACAGCTAAGAAATAGTGAAACAGTGTAATTTATCCATCACCTGAGTGTTTTCTCATCAGTGTCGTATCAAGGCTTGCCTGTTTTTATTTATTTATTTAATGTCGAAAATATTTCCAGCTGTAACCATGTAATGGAAGCCTCAGCTTCTCTCTGATACATTCAAAATTTCCTGAACTCAGAATGAAAATCATTATTTTATATTTCACAAGAACTTTTATTTGTGTTAACAGTAATACAAAATGTATAGATTGCTACTTACCACATAGAGGAACTTGAATTTCTATTAAGTATTTAAATAAAAGAATTAAAGAAGGCATGATAAAACAGACTTTTATCAAAAATAATTTTCTTTTGACTATATTCTATTACTTACAAATAAATTTGTAATGAGTTTGGTGATCATTTTCATTTTATTTGCAGAATACATATGGTATAAAGAAGCATGCAAAATCACAAAATGTTTACAAATTACATTTTCAAATCAGAACCATGAATGACTAATATTCACAGCCAGATTGCAGTGTGACAAGTAATGTCATTATTGCTAAGGAACTATTCGTTAGATTACACCATGTAGTAATTAATTAAAGAAATACTGAATCCCATCATTGTGGCATTCTGAATCGATTAAAGAGTAAGAAGCATGAAAACTGATCACTATTGGCATAATGATGCTAGAAAAACAGAAATGGCTGCACATCAACTGGAATGGCCTACCTTGCTAGTTAAAGTACCTTGGCTTTGCACCTTGAAGGGACTAGGCTCACAACATGCACCTAGAGGAGACACCAAATACCCAGCGTCTGCGTTGAGGCTAATGGACCACCATTTACCACCTGGCTTCAGCTGCTGATGGTGTAGGTGGTATGCGGTTTCTTCATTGTTCCATAATCACTGGCATACTAAACCATTGATTTTCATGAATCATTCACTTACATAAAAACCATTTGGGAGTCTTACAAAGTGTGACTTAGTGTGTAATAAATGCATAATTCACAGTAGAGATGGTGCTTACTGCCATCCTGGGTACCGAAGAGGTCCAGAATTATTTTAGTTTTACTAAGGTAAAGGAAAGAATGCACCTTTGTAACTCTTCTTTTATAAAATTTTAAATGTGATGTACAAAAGGATGACTATTTATAGATGGTCTAAGCAGGGGTACTCTATTAGATGATCTGTGTTTAGTGAATTGTTCAAACAATTGATTGACAATGTTTTTTTTTTTTTTTTTTTTTTTCATTTAGTCAAGTTTTCAATTGAATGAAACAATCAAATGAAAGTTTTTCCTGCCATCACTGTAGGAAAGGTTTCACTCCTTTCTGGATGTTAATGGTTCTACTTAATGTGAGACTACCAACTGAAACAAATGTTGGACAGTTATGTCCAGCATATGGATTTTCTCACTCGGTCTCCAAGTAGAAGTGTTTTCATGAAAACACTTGTTCAGCCTTTCTGGTCAAATACGAGCCATGAATAGTGTTCCAACTTATTTTTAGCGACAAGTAACATCTACATTCAAAGAGAGGTTAATAGTCAGTATGCTACATTTGTAAAAATTAAGCATTTTCAAAATTTATTTAAATATGAGTTTTTCATGCTTCTGAAATTAAATATAAATAAATTTAAAAGTTTAACAACTGGTGTTTCATTGTAAATTTATGTCACAATGGGCAATAATTGTTTTTTCCCCCATTTAAACTTACTCAAGTACTTTGTCTCTCTTTCCACTGGGTTGAACCTGTCACCGATAATTCTCTTTTGATAGATATCAAGGTAACAAAGTCACTATGAGCATAGATATACATTGAATGTAAAAGAAATCCCATTGCCAAGGAGGTGTGGTGTGTGACAAACAGAAGTTGGTAGGCATGTTACTGCATATGTGAGATGATGTCTATTCAGATTTCGTGCTAGTCCCGTAAGAGTGATGTTAGTGGTGCCACTATGAGGATACAAATAAGGTTTTCTTTAAATACACGCTCTAGCAGTCATGAGGGTTAGTTACCTGTGAGATTGGATGTGGTGAGTCAATCTTAGTAAAGAATGCCTTTAAGGTGACAAAAACACCATTATGAACTCGTCCCAAGTTTGAACAAGGTCATGCAATAAGGTTTTGAGAAGCTGGATGTTCCTTCTGTGATATTACAGAAAGACGTAGCAAGAATGAGACACAGAAAGACTTGGCAAGAATGTAGCCACTGTACGTGATTGCTGGCATTGGTGGTCACGAGAATGTACAGTCACAAGAAGACAAGTCTCTTGATGGCCACATGGGACTACAGAGAGGAAAAGACATCGCATTGTTCACTGTATGGCTCTGGCTCATCATACTGCATCTGCAGCAGCAATTTGAGCAGCAGTTTACACCACAATGACTCAATGAACTGTTATAAACCGGTTTGCTTCAAGGACAGCTCCAAGCCAGATACCCTGTAGTGTGCATTCCACTCATCCCAAATCGCAGACATTTGTGACATAAGTGGTATCAAGTGAGTACTTAAGGGCAGGGTGGAGGTCTGTTGTGTTTACTGATGAAGCTGGTTCTGCATTGGTGCCTTGTGTTGGTTAGGAAGAGGTCAGTTGAGGGCCTGCAACCAACTGTCTGCTTGGTGGACACACTGGGCCCTCACCTGGAGTTATCATCTGGGGTGTGATTTCATACGACAGTAGGAACACTCTCATGATTATCCTATGCACCCTGACTCTAAATTTTTACATCAATCTAGTGATTCAGTCTGTTGTACTGCTATTCGTGAACAACATTCCAGGGGCTGTTTTCTAGCAGTGCTCACCCACATACCACTGTTATAACCCAATATGCTCTACAGAGCGTTGACATGCTGCCTTGGCGTTGTCGATCACCAGAAGTGTCACCAGTTGGGCACATGTTGGTCGTCATTGGATGGCAACTCCAGCATCATACACAAACTGCACGAATCATCTCTATGTCGACAGATCAACTGCTTCAGACACGAAAGTTCATCCCACAAACTGACATCCGGCACTTGTGCAGCACAATGCATGCGCATTTCCATGCTTGTATTCAACATTCTGGCAATTATACCGGTTATTAGTGTACCAGCATTTCACATTTGCAGTGACATGTCTTGCACTTACTTACATTAACCTCTGATCTTGTGATGTTAACCACTTAAATATTTGCCTAGACAAATGTATTCCCAAAATTTCAAATTACTGTACATTAATAATTTCTGGTGTTGTGGTTTTTTTCCGTCAGTGTATTTGGTTTGATAAGCTTTTGAGGTAATTATAAATTATTATCATTGGATGTTCATGTAATTTTGATTTAGTTTGTGTAACACAGAATACATAGGCAAGTATTGATTTTTAATGAAAGCTCAAAATATTATTTAAGCACATTTCTGTTACAAGAGAAGTCCTAACAGTTTTTGTCAAACCATAGCTGTCAGGTGGT
Organism: Schistocerca piceifrons; assembly: GCF_021461385.2. NCBI lineage: Eukaryota > Metazoa > Arthropoda > Insecta > Orthoptera > Acrididae > Schistocerca > Schistocerca piceifrons. The sequence goes on from NC_060140.1 coordinate 138,193,186, forward strand.
GGTACTGTAGGTCGTTTACTTAAATTTACTTCGGTAAGAGTTTAAAAGCGCCATCTCGTCCAGGTTCTTAGATTTCAAGTGGTTCCTCCTCTTTGTAGAAGTGTCCAGTGTTTGAAAAGACTCGCTCTGAGGGAATCGAAGCAGCTGGAATGCACAAATACTTTAAGGCAGTGTCAGACAAAAGATGACATGGACTGTGGTACTTCTTCCAACACCTAGTGGATCAGGTATATCCTCCAACTGTAGTATCTTTTTGGACTAGGGGAACTGCATTTCCTCTTGGACGTTAGTAAGTATCCATGACGCCGACTCATTTTTGGTTTTCTGTTCCATGAAATAGTCCAAATCTTCTTCTTATTTACATGTGTTTCAACTGTCTGTACTTGAACAAACATGCCATCTACCACAACAGTGTCGTTGTTTGGAGTTTGACTAAGCTGTCTTATGAGCGCACTCTGCCAATTTAAGCGCTTTCACATGCTCAAAACCCACACTTTCTGAACCTAAGTGATACCTGGCTCCATAGTTGTGGTTGTGTCAATCACTGCTCTTGGGTGTCCTTTAACCAATAGCACCACAATCTGCTCCTCTGATGTTTATTCTATTAACTCAGAGGTTCTAGTCCAGGAAGGCAGTTGAAACAAGCCACTATCCTGCCATCATAGCCTCCCAGTTGACATTGGAAATTGTCATTATGACATCTTTGATCAATACTAAGTGCTGTACATAAGGAAAGTAGAGTTCCATCTGGTTGGGGCCTCCTATTTCAGCTTTGTCTCCCCACACCCCCAACTGAACTGGACAGTCTACTAGTTTCACATTGGCTACAGTTGTGCTTTTGAAAACACCAAAAATTTTGCAATGTTTCTATCACAAGGAACTTAGTGCTGCTGGTTCAGGATTGTTGAACATACATGGCAATACTAAATTACATGAGTGTGTGAGTAATGCAAGACAAATAAACAACACTCGTTTTCCTTGCACATTTGTCAAAAGAGCAGACTGCAGTTTGTACTGCTGAGTAAAGTGTACTGTCACTGTCAGAACCTTTTGTTGGTCCACAGTCAATGCAGCATATTTGGTTTCAGCCAGCTTATTGCCCATAACTTCCCTGATATCAAGAATTGATCATTTAACAGTTTGTTCATCAGGTTCTTTCTTGAAGGCAAATAATATCATGGTTCTAATGCCTTAACTAGAGTCTGAATGAAATTACTTGATCTTGACACTTCACACATGGGAGCTGGTTTCCTTCAATCAAAGCACTCAGTGTCATGCCCGAACCATTCGCTGTTGCCAAACTGCCACAAAAATTGGTCAGTTAACTTCCAAATACCTTGTCCAGCATTGTTTCGTGATATGTTTGTATCCTGAATCATGGGCCTGGCACTTTAAATTTGTATTCCATCATATATGTATAACCACACCACAAACAACACATACACATAATTATGCTAATGAAATACACATATTTCATACACAGCACTAACTAAACACTGGGGCATTCCATGTCAAGTGGCCTAAGGGTCCCCACTCGACCTTCTCCAATTTCGATGAAATTTTTACAGGATATACATATAGACCTTACATGAAGCACTGCCAAATTACAGCTGCATAAGTAGTATGGTGAGGCCACTAGCCACCTTTTTGTAAAGGCTCGTTTTGTGACATTGTGACTGAAATGAATAAATGATCAACTTTGTTTTACCATTGTTCAGGATCTGAGAGACCTGTCATGCTGAGACTTTGTGATCCGGATCAACTTTTTGGGTACAGTAGTTTAGTTGTAGTACAAAAGGTCAAACTATGGTAAATTCATCATAGTGTGCTATCAAAGTGGCTCATAAATTTTGTCATACCAAATTTTGACTATGCTTTATTGCCTTGTATCTACTGAGAGAATAACTTTCTGAAGCTGATACTTTAGTTATCTGCAACCTGTCAGCATGTCATAAAGCTCTGCAAGTGATATCCAGATTGCTCAAATAATAACTGAGTTATCTGAGCTCACCTTGTCTGATCAAAAAAGATTATTTTTTTATTTTTATTTTTTTTTTTTTTTTATTTATTTATTTTTTTTATTTTTGAGACAGACCAGTTTAGTGTCAACAGTGTTTAGTGTCAGCAATGGAGTTTGGTACCGTGCTTCAACAGTCAGTCTGAAGCACACTGTTGTGTAGTGAAGAGTGTTCAGATGTTGTGTGTGCCTTTTTAAATTATGTAAAGTGTGTTGTCATTACTGGATCAATATCTTTTTTCGGTAATTATTTTAGGGTACGGGGTGACTTTTTAGAAAGGTTTATCAGGTTAATTTAATTTTTTCTGTTGTATTCTCAAGGAAGTTCCCATTATCTATGATTGTTTAATATTTTTCAGTTTGAAATATACACCACTTCTACTTTATCTAATATTGAAACAAACAGCAATTGGAAGCATAAATTTAATTGTAGTGTAATGGATATCAACGAGGTTTCAGTACCTTATGTCATTGGCCTTGCAGATAATTCTGAAAACATACACACATTAACAAAGCTTCATTCCAATCAAAGAATTTTCAGTAGAGCAACAGTAATTAATAAACCAAAGAAGTGAGATATGTCTTACTGAAAATCCACAAATATTGTTTAATCACAAAGCAATACTTGTGGACAAATACAACTTTCTACAGAGTTCTTGTTGTAATCCTTTTGGTGCAAAGAACCATTCTGTTAAAAAGGGTTTTCGGATTGTCAATGTGGAAACAGCAAAATAATTGCAAGCCAAGACTAAGATCAATGTGAGACCTGGTCAGAAGATCTGTCCAACTTGCAGAAAACATTTTTTAGCAAAGAAAGTAGAAAAATCACAGTCAAATTCAAACCGGTCAGAGGATGAAGCATATCCAGAAGTATCAATCAATTCAAGTCTAACTGCTTTTGGGGTCTCCTCACTAAAATTTCAGTGTGTATCAAAAAGGGATGTGAAAGGTTACACAAAATGAAAAATAAGCGAAGCTCAAGAGGCAATTGCGAATAACGCTGCTGCTGCTGGAGGATTCAGCCCAAAAGATCTTCAAGCACCTAGTACAAGCAAGACATGTCCCAATTGTGAAGAGTATAAGCATCTGATTAAAGAATTGAAAGAGAAGTTGCAACTGTCAAGGCAGCCTGAAAAATTGCAAATACTGACTTTAGTACTACAAAGCTGGACTATAAAAGAGACAATGCAAGAATTTGGTGTTTCAGACAGGATGGTAAAAGCAGCTAGGTAGTTACAGGCAGAAAATGGTATATTAGCTCTGCCAAAGAACAAGTGTAGCATGAAGATTCCAGATCCCGTAAAAGAAAGAGTGGTAACATTTTTCAGAATGAAGAATTTAGCCAAATTTGTCCAGGTAAAAAAGACTATGTATGAATTAGAATAGAAGTAAAGAAAGTTTTGATGCAAAAATACCGTCTTCTGAATAATTTGAAATAAATGTTTGCTGCTTATTGACTTCGGCATGGGTCTGAAATTGGCATTTCCAAATTTTGCGAATTGAGGCCAAAATGGTGCATCACTGTGGGTGCTGCAGGAACCCACTCAGTCTGTGTTTGAACTTTACACCAAAATGTTAAAGTGATGCTTGCAAGCACTCAAATCAAAGAAGAATATAAGAGTCTGCTAAAACAGCGTGTGGTTTGGAATCCAAAGACTGCATGCTTGATCGCTGTGAAATCTGTCCGGGAAAAGAACTGCTGGAACAGTTTCTAGAAAGTAGTTTTGAAGACAGTGATCCAGATGATACCATTGAGTTCAGACAGTGGATGCACACTAATAGAGATACATTAGAAACCAAGCAGATGACCACCGAGGATTTTATTGAAGATCAGATTTCAAAAATTGACAAACTTTCCACTCATCATCATGTTGCAAAGCACCAGAGCAATCACTATAAATGGATAAGAGAAAGCTGTAAGCCAACTGAACTGATTGTATTAATAGACTTTGCTGAAAATTATTCCTTCATTGTTCAGGATGCCACTCGAGGTTTTTACTGGAATAACAACCAAGCAACTTTACACCCATTTGTTATGTACTTCAGAAATAACTTGGACATCAGAAGCATCAGCTACTGTATAATAAGCGACAGCCTGAAACATGATGCAATCGCTGTACATGCTTTTATAGTGAAATTAATAGAAGATCTAAAGTGTCTCCTTGGAAAAATCACACACATTTACTACTTCAGTGATGGGTCAGCAACACAGTACAAAAACTTCAAAAATTTTCTGAATCTCTGCCACCATCAAAATGACTTGGGAATCTCAGCTGAATGGAACTTTTTTGCTACAAGCCATGGAAAATCTCCATGTGATGGAATTGCAGGATCTGTAAAGTGCCTGGCAGCAAGAGAAAGCCTTCAAAGACCAACTGAGGACCAAATTTTGACACCAACTGATTTGTTTAAATACTGTACAAAGAATATCAGAGGAATCCAATTCATTCCTGTTTCAAAAGAAGAAATTGAAACAGGAAAAACTGAGCAGGAAGCAAGATTCAAAAATGGCTGTACAGTATCAGGAACAAGAGAGAATCTCCATTTTGTGCCATTAAATGAAAAGCAAGTTTGTATTAGAGGAGTATCCAATGATACAAATCTTTGTGTGGCAAATGTTGACCAAAGTCAAGCAACAGACACATTCAGAAATATTACAGCCTTACTACCAGGCCATTACATTGCCTGTATATATGATGGAAAATGGTGCATTGGTAATGTGTCTGAAGTTTCAGAAGAAGAAAACAGTGTTTTAATCAGTTTCATGCACCCCAATGGACCTGCACATTCATTCTATTGGCTAGCTAGGCAGGATGCTTGTTGGGTTCCAAACCAACACATTATTTCTGTCATTCCAGTTCCATCAGCAACAAGAATGGGCCGACATTATAGCTTGTTAGAATCCACTGTAATTGCTATTAATAACACATTTCAGCAAATGAATTAATAAGAACTGAAATATTTGGCTTGGGAACCATAAAGAGTATGACTGGTACATGTAATTTTTAATGTAATATAAATGTAAGTTTATTTGGTACAAAAAGATTTATGGGCCACTTTGATGGCACACTATGATGAATTTACCATAGTTTGACCTTTTGTTTTACAGCTAAGATGTACCCGAAAAGTTGAACAGTATCACAAAGTTTCAGCATTAGAGGTCTCTTAGGTCCTGAGTAATGCTAAATCAAAGTTGATCATTCATTCATTTAAGTCACAATTTCGAGAAATGTAATGTAATGAAAATATAACTTTATTTGTTCTTAAATGCAAAGTCTCCAAAATAAAAACAACTTTATCTGATCAAACAAGGTGAACTCTTTTCAATGGTGCTGAGAAAAATCAAATTTGAGTGATCCCTTTTGAGTTATGACCTTTTGAAAGTGAGTCAACATTGATGGATTAAATTTTTTAGCACACTTTGAACTTCGATAACTCAGTTATTATTTGAGCAATCTGGGTGCCACTTGCAGAGCTTTATGACATGCTGGCAGGCTGCAGATAACCAAAGTATTAGCTTCAGAAAGTCACTCTTTCAGTAGATACAAGGCAATAAAGTATAGGCAAAATTTGGCACGACAAGACTTACGAGCCACTTTGATAGCACACTATGATGAATTTACCATAGTTTGACCTTTTGTACTGCAACTAATCTACTGTACCCAAAAAGTTAATCAAGATCACAAAGTTTCAGCACGATAAGTCTCTTAGATCCTGAACGATGGTAAAACAAAGTTGATCATTTATTCATTTCAGTTACAATGTTAAAAGACAAGCCTTTATGAAAAGGTGTCTAGTGTCACCACCATACTACTCATGAAGCTGTAATTTGGCAGTGCTTCATGTAAGGTCTATATGTACAGCCTGTAAATTTCATAAGAGTTGGAGATGGTCGAGTGGGGAGCTTGTCTTAATTTAGGCCACTTGACATGAAATGACTCCACTACTGGATACTTTTGCAAAAGATGTGATTATCATAATCACAGAGATCGGGCTACATTAGATAAGCTTCACATCACATTGCGAGAAACAGAGTTTTTTAAGGCTGCAATTCATCATTGCGACTGGATGGTCACAATCAAAAATATAACAGCTTGACTTAGTGTTGTACTTTAGTGCAGTGGTTAGCGTATTAACCTATAATTTTGAAGCTTGTAGGTTCGAACCTCTTCAAATGTTCTGAATTTTTTTATTTGTAAATCTAATTGAAAGAGTTTGATTTTCATTTTTATTAAATTAATTGGTTTAAATGTTTTTCTTATTTTTTAATTCTTTGCCACATCATTTTTACTTTTTTTAGTTGCTCTTATTTTTCTGCCTATAATTCTTTTTTCGTCTGGAACCTGCCTGTGCCGTCTATAATATGATACCAAGTGGCAATGAGGATTGCTCATCGGTTGGTAACTCGGCAGATTGTGTAGCCAGTGAGAGAATACTTTAAGGTAACCAATGATAGCAAGAAATTACAGTTTGCTTTTAGCACTGAAACTGAACTTTATCTGCTTTTTGTTTGCTCATAAAGGTGAGCTTTAATAGCTGTGAATAAAGCAATCATGACTTCAGTTCTGCTGCTGATTGTTGATTACAGCTTTCTCGGATACATTACACATCACGAGTTTGCAGTTAGTTAGGACATGAGTTTAAATTGAGGGTTACAAAATGTGCCTCCTGCTGCACTTCAGTCATTGATCATTCTCGCATTTCCAACATACCATGTGGTGTTGACTTCCAACATTGCTACGCATGACATATTAACAGCATTTGTGAAGTGACTTGCCATGTTTGAGTGTTACCTATAAAAATGTGGTAGCTGGTGGCCAGTGTGGCAACACCATAGTGGCAAGTGACCAACCTCAACTGTCAAGTAATTTTAATTTTGAATGGACTATACTTGGTGCTGTCAACTAAATAAAATGGACTTGCTGCGGCTGGGTGGCACCTGTGGGGAGGGCCCCTGGTCGGAGTGGGTGGCATCAGGGCGGATGACATGCGATGAAGCATAGTCCATCATCTCTTGCTGGTGGTGAAACACCAGCAATCTCTAGCGATCATGAGCTCAATTCAGCGCACAGAAGTACGACCCCAAATTGTTCCCCTCCCTGGCCACACCATGGGAGGAACGTCAGATGGTTGTGGATCTTATTCGCATCGGTACCTTGTACGTTTGAGAGCTGATGAGGAATCTTTCATGACGATGAAGCGTCAGTTTTTTGTTGAGCATTTAGAGGAAAAGTTTGGGGAGGTGGAGGGCTTGTCCAAAATGAGACCTGGGTCAGTCTTGATCAAAACAGCATCCTCTGCCCAGTCACGGGAGTTACTCACTTGTGACAAGCTGGAGGATGTTTCTGTAACTATCACGCCCCATAAGAGCATAAATATGATCCAGGCTATCATAATTCACAGAGACCTTCTTTTGAAGTCCGACAACAAGTTGCGCGCCAATTTAGAGCGGCGATGTGTACATTTCATCCGGCGTGTCGACCGGTGTCCGAAGGATAATCAGGTTGCCACCGGTGCCTTCATCTTGGTCTCTGAGGTCAAGGTGATGGTCTACCAGTGTGCTGTAAAGCCCTATATCCCTCCCCCGATGTGGTGCTTTCAGTGCTGGAAGTTTGACTACATGTCATCCTGCAGTACTTCCAGTGTCACATGCTGAGTTTGCGGATGCCCATCACATCCCAGTACTCCATGTGCCCTGCCTCCCATCTGTGTCAACTGTGGAGAGCACCATTTGCCTTGCTTGCCTGACTGCAGGATTCTCCCGACAGAAAGGAAAATCATAGAGTACAAGACCCTGGACCGACTGACCTACACTGAGACTAAGAGAAAATTTGAATGCCTCCATGCTGTGTGCATGACATCGTCTTACGCCGCCATTACAACAGTTCTGGCACCATCAGCTCCACCAACCCAGGTCACCTCTCAGAGCCGGAAGACTACACCTGCCCCATTGATGGTGGGGGGGGGGGGGGGCAGCATTTCCCTCCCTGTCTCATTTTGGACAAGCCCTCCACTTCCCTGAACTTGTCCACTAAATGCTCAACAAAAAACTTCGGGAGCAACACCCACCCCCCACCCCATCCCCCCACCACCAACCAGTGGGGACATCCATCCCCACTTCTAAGCCAGAGAAGCGTAAGTTTTCTTCGGCTTCTCTCGCTAGGAAGGGGTCCCTTGTGTCACTCCCTTCCCAGGTTTCATCTAATGGGAAAGATGACACCCACCAGTGGCTGAAGAGTCCAAAAGCAGCTGGTCGTAGGGCTTCACGGTCATCCTGAGTCCCGGAGACTGAGCCAATGAAGTCCTCCCACCCAGGGAAACCCAAGAAGCAGCGAGAGAAATCCTAAAAGAAAACCCCTAAGACCAAGGAAATTGTGGTGGCACCCACACCACCACTACCTACAAGCTCTGCAGCTGAGGATGGTGAGGAGATTTTATCGTCCGCTGAGGACCTAGATCTCGCCTCCGACACAATGGGTAGATACTGCTCAGCAGGTGACTCTGAGGCGTAAACTGCCTCATTGAATGTTCCATGCCTTCCCAGTCTCATGATGTCATCCTCCAGTGGAATTGCGGCGGTTTTTTCCACTGTCTGGCTGAGCTACGGCAACTATTAAGCTTTTCAGCTGCTATCTGCATTGCCCTCCAGGAAACCTGGTTCCCAGCAATGCGGACCCCAGCCCTCCACGGCTATAAGGGATATTACAGGAACCATAGTGACTATAATCGAGTGTCAGGTGCGGTTTGCGTTTATGTCCTAAACTTCGTCTGTGGTGAAACATGTGCCCCTTCAAACCCCTCATGAAGCTGAGGCTGTCAGAATGACGACGCAGGAAATAACTGTCTGCAATGTATATCTTCCTCCAGATGGTGCACTACCCCTGAATGTATTAGCTACACTGATTGATCAACTCCCTAAACCTATCCTACTTCTGAGAGCTTTTGATGCCCATAACCCCTTGTGGGGTGGTACCATGCTTATTGGCCGAGGCAGATATGTCGGAACTTAACTGTCGCAGTTTGACCTCTGCTTCTTAAATACTGGGGCCGCCACACATTTCAGTGTTGCTCATGATAGTTACTTGGCCATTGATTTATCAATTTGCAGCCCAGGACTTCTCCCATCTACCCACTGGAGAACACATGATGACTTGTGTGGTAGTGACCACTTTCTCATCTTCCTGTCACTGCCCCAGCGTCAGGCACACGGATGCCTGCCCAGACGGGTTTTGAACAACGCGGACTGGGGAACTTTCACCTCTCCTTTACCGCTGAATCTCCCACACACGGTAACATTGATGTGATGGTTGAGCGGGTGACTAGCACAATTGTCTCTGCGGCAGAAAACGTGATCCCTCGCTCTTTAGGGTGCCCGAGGCATAAGGCAGTCCCTTGGCGGTCGCCGGACGTCACTGAAGCCGTTAAGGAGCGTCGGCGAGCTCTACAGTAAGCTCTACAGTAAGCGGCACCGTTCCCTGGGAGCACTTCATAGCCTTTAAACGGCTCCGTGCCCGTGTTCGCTACCTTATCAAACAATGGAAGGAGGAGTGTTGGGAGTGATACGTCTCCACCATTGGGTGTTACACGTCGCCTTCCCAAGTCTGGGCAAAGATAAAACGTCTTTTCGGGTACCAGGCCCCAACAGCTGTCCCTGGTGTTACCATAAATGGCAAGTTGTGTACCTATGCAAACGCGATTGCCAAGCACTTTGTTTGAGCCTTTGCGTCAGAGAATTAACCCCCCAGCCTTTTGCACACTCAAACGGTGGCTGGAAGGGAACGTCCTCTCATTCACTACACGCTGCAGTGAATCCTATAACGCCCCATTTACAGAGTGGGAGCTCCTCAGTGCCCTTGCACATTGCCTCGACACAGCTCCTGGGCCTGACCGCATCCACAGCCAAATGATTAAACATCTCTCTTCTGACTACAAGCAACATCTTCTCGTCATCTTCAACCGACTCTGGTACGATGGCGTCTTTCCATCACAGTGGTGGGAGAGCACCATCATTCCAGTGCTGAAACCCGGTAAAAACCTGCTTGATGTGGATAGCTATCGGCCCATCAGTCTCACCAACATTCTTTGTAAGCTGCTGGAACATATGGTATGTCGGCGGTTGGATTGGGTCCTGGAGTCATGTGGCTTGCTGGCTCCATGTCAGGGCGGCTTCTGCCAGGGTCGCTCTACTACTGATAATCTTGTGCCCATCAAGTCTGCCATCCGAACAACCATTTCCAGACAGGAACACCTGATTGCCGTCTTTTTTGACTTGCGTAAAGCATACGTCACGACTTGGCGACATCATATCCTTGCCACATTGTATGAGTGGTGTCTCCGGGGACCACTCCCGATCTTTATCCAAAACTTCCTGTCGCTCCATACTTTCCATGTCCAAGTTCGTGACTCCCATAGTTCCATCCATATCCAGGAGAATGGAGTCTCGCAGGGCTCTGTATTTGAATGTCTCTCTATTTTTAGTGGCCATTAACAGTCTAGCAGCAGCTGTCGGGCCCTCTGTCCCACCTTCTCTGTATGCAGCCGACTTCTGCATTTCGTACTGCTGCTCCAGTACTGTTGTTGCAGAGCGGTGCCTCCAGGGAGCCATCCACAAGGTGCAGTCATGGGATGTAGCCCACGGCTCCCAGTTTTCAGCTGCAAAGTTGTGTGTCATGCACTTCTGTCTGCGTCATACCGTTCATCCAGAACCTGCACTTTACCTTAATGACAATCCGCTCACTGTAGTGGAGACATATCAGTTCCGAGGACTGGTTTTTGACGCTAGATTGACTTGGCTCCCTCATCTCTGCCAGCTTAAGCAGAAGTGCTGGCAGCACCTCAATGCCCTCCATTGCCTGAGCAACACCAATTGGGATGCAGATCGCTGTACGCTGCTGCAGCTCTACAGAGCCCTTGTCCAGTCCTGAATTGACCATAGGAGTGTGGTTTATGGTTCGGCAGCGCCTTCAGCATTGCATTTACTCGACCCTGTACACCACTGTGAGGTTCGATTAGCGACAGGAGCTTTTAGGACGAGTCCGGTCACCAGTGTACTGGTGGAGGCTGATGTCCCTCCACTGCAGATCAGACATGCGCATCTGCTCGCCAGTTATGCAGCACACATTCATAGTTCCTCCGAGCATCCAAATTACCGCCTCCTTTTGCCACCCACGGCAGTCCATCTCCTGCATCGGCGCCCAGATCGGGGAAAATGATTGTGGTTTACGTACGGTCCCTTCTCTCCGAGCTGGAGTCCTTCCCTTTACCAACTCTACTTGCGGTCCGTTTATGTATGCCTCTATGGTGTATGCCTTGGCCGCAGCTTCGTCTGGACCTTTTGCATGACCCTAAGGACTCTGTGAACCCCGCCGCTCTCCACTGTCACTTCCTCTTGATTCTTGACTTGTTCCGGGACTCTGAAGTCGGTTTACACCGATGGCTCATTGGCTGATGGTCACGAAGGCTTCGCATATGCTCATGGAGGACATATTGAGTGATGTGTCGGCAGCTGGGCCAACACCTTGTAGATCGAGATGGCTGAAAATGCACGCTAGACTAACGCAGACGGGCGTGAAGTACTGGAACAGGCTACGTAATTAATGCTATGAAGAAAAGTACGTAGCTGGATTAATACTTATCTTTAATCAATCATTGTGGTACATCGCTCTTGACTATACACAGGAGACTTTAATTACAATCACTGTAAGGCTAATGGCGCCTTGCTAGTTCGTAGCCATTAACTTAGCTGAAGGCTATTCTGTCTCTCGGCTAATGAGAGAGAAAGGCTTCGTACATCTAGTCGCTAGCTAGGTCGTCCGTACAACTGGGGCGAGTGCTTATTCGTATCACGAGACCTGCCTTGTGGTGGCGCTAGGTCTGCGATCACGCGGGTCCGACATGTACTAAATGGACCGCGGCCGATTTAATCTACCACCTAGCAAGTGTGGTGTCTGGCGGTGACACCACATTGAGCAGCACTCCTTGCCAGTTGGCTGCAGTGTTTTCACTGCAGAGCTGGCGGTCATATCTCGTGCTCTTGAGTACATCTGCTCATGCCCTGGCGAGTCATTTCTCCTGTGTACTGAGTCATTGAGCAGCCTACAAGCTATTGACCAGTGCTACCCTTGCCACCCTCTTGTAGCATCCATTCGGGAGTCCATCTATGCCATGGAACAGTCCCGCTGTTCTGTGGTGTTCGTGTGGACTCCAGGACTTGTTGGAATCCCCAGCAATGAACTTGCCGACAGGCTGGCCAAACGGGTGACTCGGAGATAGGCATCACAGAAGCTGACCTGCGTTCTGTCTTACACCACAGTGTTTTCCGGCTTTGGGAGATGGAATGGCATAACAGCACGCACAACAAACTGCATGTCATTAAGGAGACCATGAATGTGTGGAAGTCTTCCATGCAGGCCTCTCGCAAGGAATCAGTTGTCCTCTGCAGGCTCTGCATTGGCCATACGTGGCTAATGCATGGTTACCTACTCCGTCGCAAGGACCCATCTCAGTGTCGCTGTGGCTCCCAAATGACAGTCGTTGCACCTCTTGCTGGACTGCCCACTTTTAGCCGCTCTGCAGCAGACTTTTAACTTTCCCAGCACCCTGCCTTCGGTGTTGGGCAACAGTGCATCCACAGCAGCTTTAGTTTTACATTTTATCCGTGAGAGTGAGTTTCATACTTCTATGTAGGTTTTAGCATGTGTCCTCCACCCTAGTGCTTTTAGGGTGGAGGTTTTAATGTCTTGCAGAGTGGCTGGCTGTCCCTTTTTACTCTCGTGGTTGGCCAGCCACTGTAATCTGCTTGCATGCTTTACTCTCTTCTGTTTCTAGCATATCTCTGTTGTTTTCTTGTCCTCTTTTGTTCCTTTTAGTGTTTGTTGCCTTCCCTTCGTTCTTGTGGCTTTTTCTTTCTTTCCGTTTTGTTTTATATGTTTCGTCTGTTTTATTCTCACACTTGTGGCATTGTTTTATTAGGAACAAGGGACCAATAACCTTGTAGTTTGGTCCCTTCTCCTGCCTTTAAGCCAACCAGACTTGGTACCGAACGAGGTGGTACAATGGATAGTACACTTTACTCACATTCGGGAGGATGATGGCTCAAACAAACATCCGGCAATCCTGATTTAGGTTTTCTATGATTTCCCTAAATCACTTCAGGCAAATGCCTGGATGGTTTCTTTGAAAGGACACAGCCAACTTCCTGCCCCATCCTTCCCTAACCTGATGGCACCTAAGATCTCGCTGCTTGGTCCCCTCCCCCTAAACAACCAATCAGACAAGCCTGACTTGGTGCCACGGTGCAGCTGGCCATCCCAGGTCATCTTCCGCAGCAGGGGCAGTAGGTCGCACCCTGTGCACACCAACCATCATCGACCATCGCTGGGTGAAAATCCCAGTGCTGTGCGCCTCCACCGCTGTGACACAACCAGGCATCTTCCTGTGTCGTAGCAGATACACCATTGTCGAGTAGATGCTGTTGGCACAGGGACCATGTGGCTGGCTTACATAACGAGACCACCAGTGCTCAGACTATCCATGTCAGCATCAAGGCCATCAAGCCAACCAAACAGAATTCAGCAGTAGCCTCCCAGCGACCAGTGTATCAAGCAACAGAAACAGGTCAATAAAGAACTTGTTACATTCCAGCTGGCTTTCTCTGGAGCCTCCAGAGCTCTCATCTCGCATCTGTCACCTACTTGTACCATACTGGCTCATAGTTGCCCCACCCTGCACTGGGGCCCTATAGTTTGGTATCAGAGTATGTGGCATCATCTTTACGCAGCATGGTGTCTGGACCATAACCTGTAGTCCTACAGTGTCAACACAGCGCAATGAGTTATGAACTATTTGGTTATGTTTTGGAGAGTGTAATAGGCATGCGAGTGAGGTGTGACTATAATTGTAACTTGAAGAATATCTTGTTTAGGCCAGAGGAGTCAACTGACTTTAAAGAGTTTAAGGGTAATTGTGAGGAGCAGTATTTGGTGTCTTTAAGAGGTATGTCGTGTAATTTATTTGGGCATATTTCACCATTCACAGAGACTGTCTCTAACTTGTTATATATGTTGTCGACCTGTTCAAATTGCAAGGCAATGCAGAGAGTCTAGGTGGACCCTGACATGACATAAGGACTAATTTGTGATTATCTTTTGGAGCTGTAATTTATTTTTGAATTATTATATTTAACGGGGTGTAAATGTGATGCAGTGATACAGCCGAAAGGTTCACCCGAGGTGAAAGCAGTATGAATATTGTTATAATAGGTAGCACAGCTGACAGTGGAAAATATGCAGCTACATGGGCAGCTGGTAACAGTGTATGAACAGTTAGTATTGCGTCTGGTTTCGCAGCATGAGGTAGATCCAGTTGTGTTAGGATTGATTGTTTCCATGTCTGGAAAATCATCTGAGGATGTGCAGTCATGCAGTTGAGGTGCAGGCCATGCCTAGTGAAACCCAAACTATTGATAGGCTCACCTGGCACCACTCCAGTGTGAGCCACGTCCTCCGCCATCAGTGCCTTCTCAAACCCCATGTTAATATGCCTAACAGCAGCATTAAGATGAGGGCAATCATGACACTGAAACAGTTTCACAAGACACACATTTGTGCTACCATTTTGAGTAGCTGTCTTTTCCAGGTCACCACCTACATCATATTCCCTGTCCCTATCAAGACTCTTCCCAGTTTCACCCACAATCACTACCTGATCCTCTTTCATAAAATTCCTGCATAACTCCCCTAAGTTAAGTTACTTGAGCCAACTCTGCACTAGTTTTCACAATGCTGGTGGTCTGGTACTCACTCCTCAACACTTGCTGCAACTGCTGGCCTACACCTCTGCCATGTGAACTACCTAATAGCAGAACGTTCTTTCTGTTTGAGATTGCAACTGTCCTATGGCCCTTAACTACTGAGGTCTGCTGCATGTTTCCTGCTATACCTACACCTGCACGTACAAGAGGCCCCTCTCCACTAAACTCTGACAGTTGGTCAGATCTGCTGGTGATGCGTAAAGCGTGTAATGCACAACTGTGTGAAAATCTCCTCCTCCTAGCAGCCTTCTGACGAAGTGCCAGTTCCCATTCCCCTGCACACTTTTCCCTCCTCATTCTATCTAGTTCCTCCTTTACATTTTGGAACTGCACCTGAAGAGCACAGATCTTACACCTCTGCTCATCTGTTAACTTATTTATGCTACAGATTCTGCATTTCCAGGAGAGGATCTCCCTAGAATGCCTACTGGCTTCCCTGCTACATTCCCCCCAATGAAAACACTTTGAACAAATCTTACACAGTAACCCACTACTCACAAACCTACTTCTCACTCATGGTAAAATGCTAACAATTACTGAAAAACTAAATGGATACATTACCTAAGTTCAGTTACTATAGTAGAACAGTTTAAAGAACTAGCAACAGTTACCTCGAATTTCGCTCTCTACTAAGAAAGCAACTACTTCTATTAATACTACTAAACCACAACTGATACCTGTACACAAAAACTTCACACAATTTCTTGTCTAAAACAGAAAATTCAAGTGTCTACTGGAATACTCAACAAAACTAAACACAGTGAGCAAAAGTATTTCTGAAATATTTCACCAAGAAACATCAGTAGGAAATAACCATGCTGAATTTAACAAAAGCCTACAACACACAAACAACTGTATAAAACACAGTGAGTGAAAGTTTCTGAAAAGTTATTCAACCATTATTTCACCAGGAACAGCACGAGACACTGTTGGAAATTACTACTAAATTTATGAAATGAATACAGTGCACAAACAGTTTTGACAGTACTTCAGAACTGCTACAGCTACAACTGCGTGCTGCGAAATGTAAACACATGGTTTGATATTTCAAGGAAAGATTGAATACTTTTAAATTTAATAACCTAATACAGAGCCCAAACAACTTAATCAGTACTTTGCATTAGAACCACTACAGAGTACAAGCTTTTATTAGACACAGGAGCGCAACTGTTGGTTGCCAGTAGAGGCTTAGTTGGTCGAAGGCAATGGAACCCACCACGTAGTAGGTTATATGGGGTTGTGTATAATTTGAGACCATTGGGGTCAGTGGAAATAGATTTTTGTATAGGGGATATTCGATTTAGGCAGAGTGTAGATATAGTAATGAAAGTAGTGAAGATTGCAACATTAGACTTTTTGAAACTTTCTGGCAGATTAAAACTGTGTGCCGGACCGAGACTCGAACTCAGGACCTTTGCCTTTCGCGGGCAAGTGCTCTACCAACTGAGCTACCCAAGCACGACTCACGCCCCGTCCTCACAGCTTTACTTCTGCCAGTACCTCGTCTCCTACCTTCCAAACTTTACAGAAGTTCTCCTGCGAATCTTGCAGAACTAGCACTCCTGAAAGAAAGGATATTGCGGAGACATGGCTTAGCCACATCCTGGGGGGTGTTTCCAGAATGAGATTTTCACTCTGCAGCGGAGTGTGCGCTAATATGAAACTTTCTGGCAGATTAAAACTGTGTGCCGGACCAAGACTCGAACTCGGGACCTTTGCCTTTCGCGGGCAAGTGCTCTACCAACTGAGCTACCCAAGCACGATTCATGCCCTGTCCTCACAGCTTTACTTCTGCCAGTATTAGACTTTTTGTATCAGCATTGTGCAAAAATTGACATTCGGCAACATACAGTAGAACTTAGTGGAATGATATTCTAGCTAAGGGAAACTGTTGCCAGTGTAGAACTGTCACAAGGGGTATGTAGTGTATTGGACAAAATAATTGAGGTGCATACAATTGCACTAAGGATTGATTGAAATGATTGTGTGCCAGTAGGCACTGGAAAGTCACTTTGGTTGGATGTTGAGCCAGAACTACCAGTGGGTATATTATGTACTGTAGAGCCTCTGGAAGAGAATGATTTGCTGGATCCAGCAAGTTATTTTATCAAGAGAAGTGTTGCACATATGAAAAAGAGATGCAGCGAGGGAGTGGTACTCATAAATATATGTAATTTTGACACTGACAAAGTGAAGGAAGGAGATGTTGATAGTGAGTTTCGACATTCCTGATGAGGACGAGTGGTGCACGAGGAATGTGAACTGCAAGCCACCATTAAGACAGCATTGTGTAGGAAATTGGAGTAGACAAAGAGCGGATAGAAGAATTACTGTTCAAATTTGAGGATTTATGTTCTCCAGAGGGTCCATTGTGTGAGGGTACAAGATTTTCCAGTATTTTGTAGTCCAAAATTGGAAATAAATAATTTTGTTCTAGTATTTCCAGACATTAAGGAGTCAGTCATCTTGTGTGACGCATCTGATCCTGCTTTGGTATGTGTTTTAAGTCAAGAGATTAACTATGAAGAGCAAAGTAGTCAAAGGTAGCAAAGAGTCTTCTGCGGCAGCCACACTGTCAAGGTATACCAATCACCAGAAGTTTATATCAACAATGAGTATATGAGTGTATTTTTTTAAAAAAGTTTGTTATTTGTTACCTAGGATGTCTCCTGTAACAGTGTACTTATCCTCTAATATGCGTTGTATTTGAAGGTGCAGTAAAAGCCTTAAAAGATTAGTGTTGCCAAGTCCACATCCAGGGAACAAAGCACCAATGTATCAGAAACAGTATCACATTTCTAGGTATCTGTAGCCAATTATGGAAGATTTTATTAACCAGTGGTTAACTGAAGGGATAATAGAAGAGAGTCCTAGTCCATGGGGATGCAGGAATCATAGTTGTACCAGAGAAATCTGTGGATGGTTCTAGACAACACAGATTCTGCTGTAATTACTGTCACCTGAACAGCAAGACTATAACAGATGTGTATCCCATCTCCAACATTACTTATATCATCAGTAACGTGGGACAATGTCGGTACTTTTCATCCATGGATTTGAGAGTGGTTACCATCAACTGAAGGTTGTTGCTGAAGACAGCATTTTTGGTACAGTGTGGCACTATCCGTTCAAGAGAATGGCATTTGGATTGAAAATGCACTGCTATGTTTCAGGTGTTATTAGGCAGTGTGTCAAACAGCATCAGTGTCAAATTCAGCTAGATGATACCACCATATTCTCAGAGTACGTGGAGCAGCATAGACAGTGTCTGAAGGAAGTGTTAAAGAGTTAGTAAAGATGGAGTGAGGACAGGTCTGAGACTAGTACAAGCTGTACAAGAGTCACAGTGCCCATATCCGTTAAGGAAATATAAAACTGCTACAGAAAATTTTCGAAAGGGTTTCCTGACAGCATGACCACTCTCACAAGTTGCTAAGGGTAGGTGTGAAATTCATGTGGATGGAAGAGCGTCAAGGTGCATTTGAACAATTAAAGAGAGTTTTGACATCCACTCCAGTTGTAGTATTTCCAGACATTAATGAGTTTGTCCTGTTGTGTGATGCATCTGATTGTGCTTTGGTATGTGTTTTAAGCCAAGAGATTAATTGTGAAAGAGCATCTTGTAGCCTACACGTTGAGAAAGCTGAATGCAGTGGAGAACAATTATTCGACAATACAGATGCAGATTTTGAGCTATATTTATGGTTTCACATGTTTTAGATGTTATTTTTACAAAAAAATTTTTTGTTAGTGACCAACTATGCTGCTTTGAAGTGGTTATTGGGACTGCAAGGTCTATCTAACAGGCTGAGAAGATGGCCCCTGAATTTGACTGCAACGTTGTACAAAAGCAAGGTGTGGAGGACTTGAATGCAGATGTATTAAGCACGAAGGTAGCAGTGGTGGGTGTTCTGGCTCATGGTCTTAGCAGAGTGGCAGTCTGCGCACAGTGCTACCAGTGACGGGTAAACAGTGCAGGATGAATCGCAGTTTAGCACATGTGACTGACTGTTGTGGAAGAGGATGAGACTAGGGCTGCAGGTAGTAACACCAGCAAAGTTTGAGGAGGAGATTTTAAAGGTAGCACATGATCATGTGTTACCTGGTTACAGAGGATGCAGAGTGATAAGTGGAGGGGGGGGGGGCAGATAGATACTGGTGGAAAGGAAGAAAAGCAGGTGTGTATCAATACATGAGGAATTGAGTGTACCATGCACTGTGAGCTGACTTGAATCATAAATGAGTAACTATGCAGAGGCTACCAGGAGCATCAGCTTCATTTTAAATGTTTGGGGCTGATTTATAAGAGCCATTCTGTCACACAACAACAAGAAACTGATTCGTATTAACAATAATAGATCACTTTTTCTGTACTTGGAGACGGTTGCTATGCTGAGCCAGCAGCCAGTGACAGTTGCACAAGCAATGGTTAACAACTGATTTTGAATTTTGGGGTATGAGATATGATAATTTCACGTTGGACTTATTGAAGAATCTGTCGGTTATTGCGTGTGAAGAAATTAAGAACTAGTCCTCTTCATCCACAGGCCAATGGTAGAATGGAAATGGGTACATAGTAGCTTAACATTTTTGCAATAGTTCTATGTGAACACACATCATACCTCCTAGGCTACTTATTAAAGGTATGTTGTGACAGCATATAATTCAAAAGTCCACATAAATACTGAGTTGTCGTCATATGAGGTGGTGTATGGTTGGAAAATGCCGTCAACATTAGATTTGATAAAGGCCAAGAAAGGTGAAGATAGAGAGTCGGTAAGCCAAGTTTGCAGAAACAGTATGATAAGTAAGGAAACAAGTACAGAAGGTGAATAAAAAGGTATTAGTGAAGCAGGAGAATTCAGTGAAACGTGTGGCTAGTTTACTGCAGTATAAAGTTGGACAGTGGGTGATGTTATCCAGTCTGTACACACTGAAAGGGAAGATGAAGTTCATCACAAGGTATCAAGGACCCTATTACATGGTGCAGACTACTTCGCCAGTCAACATGAAGCTTCATTTGCCAGCAGAAATGAAATAGTACATGTTGGGCATCTGTAACGTTTTCTACGTAGTCGAGAGTTAATTCCAGGAGTTTCACAGATGGAGCCGGAGAAGAATGCAGGGTGAATGAATCGCAGGAAGAGACAGGAAGATATGGTTCAGCCTGTTGACAATGTACTGTATGCTTTGAAATCAATATGATGAAGGATGTCATCACGGATTTCTTCTCTTTACATGTTTGCATATGTATAGGATTGTAGTGATTAAGTTATGTTAGTGGAAATATTTTTCTGTTCTTTTGTTGTTTCTGAATGGGCTTGCTAGTGGCAGCAGCTTTCTGAGGAAGGCGGAAGGGTGATCGAAGTCCCTGTGGCACAGGTTGCAATATATTGACGTTCAGCATGAAAGTCATAGTATTATTGCCTTTTGTCAACTGAACAGTACCTGTTGGGGGTTGTAGGCCTAATTACGGAACCCAGTAGAGAAAACCTTTGCTTCTACTACCATGTAGTATTAATAGAAGTGAAAAATGACTGAGCTCGATTGCATATTCTAATTCAATTGCCAGTAACTGAAAGATGTGCACAATTTAAGTGTTATGCCATTCATGTGTAACCATTGAAGTGGAGGGTTCTGGGAAAATTCATGCAGGTGAGAATCTACAGGTTATTATTAATTTCGGAAGATGGTAGCAGGCACGCAGTAATGAGGGAGGAGGAGTTACAAAGTCGTCAAAGAGGGAGGTCACAGTGTGTCCAACCAGTGTAATACAAACCAGCCAGAGAAAATGTACCATACAATTGTTCTTAATCTGACAGAAGAGTCTAGATTGTCCAAGGGACAACGAGGAACCAGACTGCATTTCCAGCAAGTGGGTTTTCAGTGGATTTACTCCACTTATGATGACATGGTAATAGTGGCTATTTGTTACAAGCAGGGAGCTCAGAGAGGCCAGGTGGATTGAACTTAAGGGAAGTGGTTTATTAATCAAGAGGACTGCATGCGACATAATGGGGCTAATCTTCTGTCTACCAGCCACAACTATGGGAATCGTGCAAGTGAACATCTCACAACTGCAGTTGGCTAGATGTACCTTCAGAGTTATTTCCAGCACTGACTATAACATTCCTAAATCAAACTCTAGAACATGCCCTAATCCATTTCCTGGGTTGACTCATTGCCATTCAGGAAGAGCCCATTTCAATCGAGCAGTTAATGCAGTGCACATAGAGCAGTTTAGAGGAGAACAACTAAGCGTAACAATGACTTTGAGTGCTGCATTACCAAGTGCCACTAACTCAGCTGTGGTTACCTTTTATTCTTTTGAGACATATTAGCCAACTGTCAGCGTAAACCACCAATCGTCCAGATTGCAGTGGTCTGGATTCCTAGAACATAAGAGAGAGTGACCGTAACCTTATAGTTGAACACAGAAAAAAAAATGCAAATTTAGGGTGAAGAGAAAAGGAAGTAATGGAACAAGCCATGAAGATTAAATTGCTGGAAACACAAAACAAGTGTGATAAATAGACTTGCAAGTACATTAGTAGTAAACAGAATAGTAAGTAATATTGGATGCAGTATGTAACCCATGTGCTCAAGTTTACAGTTATTATTGGTTGTAAGATTTCTCTGTATTCAGTATGAAACATGTAATGTGATATGAAACTGGTTTTAATGTCAAACTGAGGGACAGGGTCTTGTTCATAGAGGACGGTAATGTTGCGTACTGATAACAGCTCTGACAGCTGACAAGTGCGGGATGGTGTCACTATAATAATTCAATAAGGCTGACGCGATGTTGTGATGCAGGTTAGCCTACTGAAACAGCGATTGCAGTGGTACTGCAGAGACTAGTGCAACCACTGGCAAGGCATATTTCCATGCCGACAGTGGCAGGGTGTTTGAGGATCAGTCGACACTTATGCACAACAATTTGCCACTGCTGACTAGAAGTATTGCACATTTTTGTAATAGAATTATTGTTAGTCTTGCAGCCCTACTAAGACTCCATGTGGACCTGCCAGTAGAAGTCACCAGTTTGAGGCCACACAGGGAAACAGCTCTGTGCACTAAATCCCTCCCCAGACATAGTGCCACAGTAGAGCTGGCCATCCCAGGTCATCTCCTGCAGCACAACCAACTCTTGCCCAGAGGGCAGTGGATTGCACCCCATGCACATGAGCTATTGCCCACCATCACTGGATGAGTATCCCAGCATGTGGACCTTCCCTGCCATGATGCAGCTGGGGATCACTCAGGGCTATAGCAGACACACCATCATCAAGTACACACCGCTGGCTCAGGAACTGCACGTCCAGATTATGTAATGAGACCGTCAACATTCTATGGACCATCCGTGTCAGCATCACAGGATGTGCAGGAAGCCATCCCAGCAGAATTCAGTGGCCAGCCAGCCATTGACCTGGTGTATCAAGCAGTGCAGATGTCAACCTAACTTGTTACATTTGCAGCTGCAATTTTTCTTTAGTTCTCTAACTACACACTTTCCAGCTTTTGTTTCATCCCTTTTTACTTATTTCTGTGCCATTGTGGCCAGCATAGCTTGTCATCACTCCATTGTGTTGTTCATCATGTCAGCATGCCATAGATATAATTTTGACAGTCAGTTAACATTTCATACAGGTTATTTTAGTGGTGAACTATTCAGTTGTTAATGCCCCATGTCAGTGTGACGTTGCTAATACATAGAGAAAATTTAAATGCAGTGCGCTGTGAAACTTAAGGTATATTTCACAATTTACTCAACTGTCTTGGCAACTAAGATCTTCCGAATTATGATGTGTTCTTTAAATTGGCATTTGTTATCATGGATGCTTAGGTATTACCAATCAGTGCTAGAATGAAGTAGAATATCCACAGCAATTATTGGGACAAAGTAAAAAAACAAATGCATAACCTTGATAGTACTTAGTGGTGCAAACAAAGTACTAAGTTTGTTTACTCATTTGTGTGATAGATACTGATGGTGAAAGAAACTACAGGTGGAGTAAACACAATAGTAAGAGGGTAGGATCAGTGATAGAAAGCCGAATATGAAGAAATACACTGACCAGCTTGGGACCTTCGAGGCTTTGGCTACAGTTTCTCTGAGAAGACACTAATCTGTCTGGTGGTTTTTTTTTAAATTCTATTAGTTAATTCAACTTTGGTATCTTTTCCTGTACAATTCTAATGTCAAACACAATGCTCTTTTTACATTTTGTAACCGCTCTCCCTTTCAGTTCTACTTTTAAATCAAAAGAGTATGGATTTTCAACAGAAACAGATGTAACTGTCCTTTCAAATATCCCTCTTCATTAACCTGTCAAGTTATGAGTTCCCATTTTTCCACCAGAATCAGATGTTTTAAACAAATCAACATTAATTACTACATAACAAGAAGTTATTCCAATTAATTTTAAACTGTTTACAAAATTTATTTACATATTTCTTTCACTGGTCATGCTGTTGTGTACAAAATTTAAATACCCACTCCCAACAGACTCGTGACATATAATACATTTAAAATAACTTTCTGCTCTTAATATTGAAAATTCTGCTTCTGTTTTCCTGAGGTCAGTTGATGAATGAAATGTACTAATGGATAACTGTATCTTTTCTTGAACTTTTTGTTCAGTCTAATCATTCATACGTTACTCCAATGTTGTCAAATTGGAAACTGACATAGCTACTTCATCTGAATCTTCACATTGATCGAAAACATTTAACCTTATGCTGATATCTGAATTTTGTTTTTACACCTCTGCAAATTGTTGTTCAGTAGATGCTCTAGCATGTTTTAGGTAAAAGTTTCTTAGGTGAAAATTCATATACAGTATCACATTGCTTAATTATTCCAGAATCCAGCTCATCTTTAAATTCGATATAATTTTCTTTAATTTTAATATTTTTTTAGATTTATCTAATCCTTTTCCTGATGTGACTGTACTACTTCTCGTTAATAGCATCTAATTCTAAATTTAGGCCAGTAGTTAACTGTCCTACATTATTGTTTGTCTCAGCAAGAGTTTTTTGAAACCTAACATTTTGTAAATTTATGTTAATATTAGTTTGTCCTATCTCTGCTTTCAGATCAGCGCCTAACTGTCCTGATTTAGCCTGTAGATCTGCCTTCAATTACTGAAATGTTTCCAAAAAATCCTCAGGTTTTTCCCAATCCATGACAGTTACTGAGCCTTGCCTTCAAAATTACTGTGTAAATTAAACTCCGTTCCTTTCCAACCCCACAATATCACACAGCACAGAGTGGTATAAAAAAAAATTTTGTTGTTTATACAGCTCACGTGGATGTGTGATTTTACACTGCATTGTAATGTAGATTGCACTGCATCCTGCTACTCTCGGTGGAAATATGAAGAAATAGTGCAGCAGTGTATCAGTCTAGAAATTTCTGGATCGTCACTGGTTGTCCTCTGTGATCAGTTGTGGCCCACCAAAGCAATTGGCCGTCTTTCTTCCATTCCACCATCTTTTAAAATCTTCATTGAATACAATGCTGTGACCCCTAATTATTTTTCTTCATGATAATTGTCTCTAGCAGTTATGTTAACAAATGTAGTTTCTTTTTTTGATCTGTTATTCATTCAATTGTTGTGAACAATGCAACATTTTTGCAACAGTTCCTTGTTTAAACCAGGTCTTTCTTCATATGTACTTTCTTGCAGTATTCTTCCTCATCAGTTTTCTATAGTCTATACACTTTCATCGCTCTTTGTGGTCTGTATAATGTTTCCTTGTAAAGTTTAAATATTTGATTCTCTTAAGTGATAAACATTTATCACTTGATCTGTGTCTTGCAGTGGGGCGGCACAAACATGATGTAAATATTTCTTCATGCTGAGTGTTACCTCCTTTACCGTTGTCTGACCGTAGTTCTTTTGGACTTCTTTCGCAAATTTGTAGTAATTACTTTTAACATCCAAAACTGACATATTTGCTACCTCACATTTTTAAAAATAACTTGCCATATGCCTTTTGAGTTAATAAAGTGTTTATTGTCTTCATCATTACATACATTAACCACATTAAATGACAACCATTATCATTCCATTTACAGTATCATTGTAATGTGATAGAAATTCATTTTTCATCTCTGACAACATTAGCCCATTGTTAATATAACCATGCTTTGGAAGTCTGTGGATCTTCAGGGCAGGCCACATCTGAGGAGTTATTTCTTTTCGTGACATCTCTATGATGGCCATCCCATGCTGAAGACGCATGCCACCCTTCAGTGCAGTTCATCATATACAAAATAAAAATAAAACCCCTACACAGTATCTTTACCTTTACATTTGACATATTATAACTTTTAGTTGCAAGCGTTATTCATCAGTAAAAAGGCATAGCGCTATGCATCACTGCTCTGAAGTGGTGTCTTGTCACCACACATTCTTACTACTACACATTTGGAATTCTTCTAAGGAGTAGGAGTTGTTAAGCAGACATGATTTCAGTTTGTTATTTTTACACTGATGTGCCAAAGAAAATGGTATAGACATGTTTATTCAAATACAGATATATGTAAACAGGCAGAATATGACACTGTGGTCGACAATGCCTTTATAAGACAGCAAGTGTCTGGTGCAGTTGTTAGACCCGTTACTGCTGCTACAAAGGCATAATATCAAGATTTAAGTGACCTTGAGCATGGTCTTACAGTTGGCACACGATGGGTGGGACACAGCATCTGTTGGGTAGGGATGAAGTGGGGATTTTACTGTACAACCATTTTCACAAGTGTACCATGAATATCAGGAATCCAGTAAAACATCAAATCTTCAACATTGCGAGCCGGAAAAAGAACCTGCGAGAACAGGACCAATGATAACTTACGAGAATCTTCAATGTGACAGAAGTGCAACCATTCCGTAAATTGCTGCAGATTTCAATGCTGACCCATCAACAAGTGTCAGCGTGCAAACCATTCAATGGATCATCATCAATAAGGGCTTTTGGAGCTGAAGGCCCATTCGTATACATTTGATGACTGCACAACACAAAGCTTTATGCCTCGTCTGGGTCCATCAACACCAAAATTGGACTGTTGATGACTGGAAACGTGTTACCTGGTCGGGCAAGTCTCGTTTGAAATTGTATCGAGCGGATGGGCGTCTACAGGTGTGAAGACAACCTCTCGAATCCATGGACCCTGCATGTCAGTAGGGGATTGTTCAAGCTGGTAGAGGCTCTATAATGATGTGGGGCATGTATAATCTGTATGATATGGAACCCCCTGGTACATCTAGATACAACTCTTGACAGAGGACACATACGTAAGCATCCAGTCTGATCACCTGCATCCATTCATGTCCATTGTGTATTCCATTGGACGTGGGCAATTCCAGCAGGACACTGGGATGCCTAGCAACATGCTGTTAAGAAGAGATCTCCACCCCCTCATACTCTTATGGATTTATGGACAGCCCTGGAGGAATCATGGTGTCGGTTCCCTTCGGCACTACTTCAGACATTAGTTGAGTCCATGCCACATAATGTTATGGCACTTCTGTGTGCTCACAGGGGTCCTACACGATATTAGGCAGGTGTACCAGTTTGTTTGGCTCTTTGGTGTATTACCCATTAAATTCTTTGCATTGCTGAACCCTCATTTCTGTGCCATACTAAGGCTGAGCGATGGATAGCCTAAATCATTTCTCCTTCTAGTATTTTATGTGTGGATTTTACTGTTGTTTTCAAACATCAATTGATTGTTGACAATTAATTTCATAAGGAAATAAATGTACTGTAAGGCTGGTGTGTGTAACAGGTTCTTGAGTCGACACCACATGTTATCCTTGTTACCTGCTTCTATGTTGCAATAATGCTTTCCTCAGTAATGAGTTAAGACTGAACATGATGCCATCAGACATTAGTGAAAGAAAATAGAGAAAGCCATCTGCGAGCTTCATGTTTTATATGCTTGTTGTGGATTTCTGTACTCTTCTTTTTTGCATGTAAGCAGTGTTTGTCTTGGTGTAATTTGACTGTAAAGGTTGTTTAAGAAACCTATACATAATTATTTAACAATTGCAAGCATTTTCTAAGTACTGACAGTATTGTCAATAATATCAAAGCCACCTAAGACTGTAATAATAAATGTTATTTACCAGTGAACTTTATGCATATGGTCCTTCATAAGTAAGTATATGTGCGAAAAATTATTATAAAAAGAGTTTATTGTAGAAACTCACTTGAATAATGTATTATTGGATGGAGTACATTCCAGTGTTTTGTCAGATTGCTTCGATTTGAATAACTTCTGCTAAAAGTCCTGTTGTTGGTTTTGTTTAATCATGATTGCAATGCTGCAAGAGACTGCTTTATTTACTACAGTTTGCTAAGTACAGTGTTAGTGCCGTCACTGTTTCTCAAAGTGTCTCCACAACCAAAATATATTTTTGGGTTTGGAAGCCATTATTGAAATCAAGGAACAAAATCACTGCCTGGAGAAGTGTATCACTTAGATTTTCTAAGACCGTGCTTTGGTGTCTTCTTTGGCAGTGAGTGGAGCAGAAAGCAACCCTGAAATTATTCCACGAGACATTTAATGTCTTTATACATAAATATGACAGAGATTTAGGAACCAGGTTTTAAATTGTAAGACATTTCCAGGGGCAGATGTGGACTCTGACCCCAATCTATTGATTATGAACTGTAGATTAAAACTGCAAAAAGGTGGGAATTTAAGGAGATGGGACCTGGATAAACTGACTAAGCCAGAGGTTGCACAGAGTTTCAGGGAGAGCATAAGGGAACAATTGACAGGAATGGGGGAAAGAAATACAGTAGAAGAAGAATGGATAGCTCTGAGGGATGCAGTAGTGAAGGCAGCAGATGATCAAGTAGGTAAAAGGAGGAGGGCTAATAGAAATCCTTGGGTAACAGAAGAAATATTGAATTTAATTGAGGAAAGGAGAAAATATAAAAATGCAGTAAATGAAGCAGGCAAAAAGGAATACAAACGTCTCAAAAATGAGATCGACAGGAAGTGCAAAATGGCCAAGCAGGGATGGCTAGAGGACAAATGTAAGGATGTAGAGGCTTATCTCACTAGGGGTAAGATAAATACTGCCTACAGGAAAATTAAAGAGACCTTTGGAGATAAGAGAACCACTTGTATGAACATCAAGAGTTCAGATGGAAACCCAGTTCTAAGCAAAGAAGGGAAAGCAGAAAGGTGGAAGGAGTATATAGAGGGTCTATACAAGGGCAATGTACCTGAGGACAATATTATGGAAATGGAAGAGGATGTAGATGAAGATGAAATGGGAGATACAGTACTGCGTGAAGAGTTTGACAGAGCACTGAAAGACCTGAGTCGAAACAAGGCCCCGGGAGTAGACAACATTCCATTAGAACTACTGACGGCCTTGAGAGAGCCAATCCTCACAAAACTCTACCATCTGGTGAGCAAGATGTATGAGACAGGCGAAATACCCTCAGACTTTAAGAAGAATATAATAATTCCAATCCCAAAGAAAGCATGTGCTGATAGATGTGAAAATTACCAAACAATCAGTTTAATAAGTCACGGATGCAAAATACTAACGCGAATTCTTTACAGACGAATGGAAGAACTGGTAGAAGCCGACCTCGGGGAAGATCAGTTTGGATTCCATAGAAATATTGGAACACGTGAGGCAGTACTGACCCTATGACTTATCTTAGAAGCTAGATTAAGGAAAGGCAAACATACGTTTCTAGCATTTGCAGACTTAGAGAAAGCTTTTGACAATGTTGACTGGAATACTCACTTTCAAATTCTGAAGGTGGCAGGGGTAAAATACAGAGAGTGAAAAGCTATTTACAATTTGTACAGAAACCAGATGGCAGTTATAAGAGTAGAGGGGCACGAAAGGGAAGCAGTGGTTGGGAAGGGAGTGAGACAGGGTTGTAGCCTATCCCCGATGTTATTCAATCTGTATATTGAGCAAGCAGTGAAGGAAACGAGAAAAATTCGGAGTAGGTATAAAATCCATGGAGAAGAATTAAAAACTTTGAGGTTTACCGATGACATTGTAATTCTGTCAGAGACAGCAAAGGACCTGGAAGAGCAGTTGAACGGAATGGATAGTGTCTTGAAAGGAGGATATAAGATGAACATCAACAAAAGCAAAATGAGGATAATGGAATGTAATCGAGTTAACTCAGGTGATGCTGAGGGAATTAGAGTAGGAAATGAGACACTTAAAGTAGTAAAGGAGTTTTGCTATTTGGGGAGCAAAATAACTGATTATGGTCGAAGTAGAGAGGATATAAAATGTAGACTGGCAATGGCAAGGAAAGCGTTTCTGAAGAAGAAAAATTTGTTAACATCGAGTATAGATTTAAATGTCAGGAAGTCGGTTCTGAAAATATTTTTATGGAGTGTAGCCATGTATGGAAGTGAAACGTGGACGATAAAGAGCTTAGACAAGAAGAGAATAGAAGCTTTCAAAATGTGGTGCTACAGAAGAATGCTGAAGATTAGATGGTTAGATCACATAACTAATGAGGAGGTATTGAATAGGATTGGGGAGAAGAGAAGTTTGTGGCACAACTTGACTAGAAGAAGGGATCGGTTGGTAGGACATGCTCTGAAGCATCGAGGGATCACCAATTTAGTATTGGAGGGCAGCGTGGAGGGTAAAAATCGTAGAGGGATACCAAGAGATGAATGCACTAAACAGACTCAGAAGGATGTAGGTTGCAGTAGGTACTGGGAGATGAAGAAGCTTGCACAGGATAGAGTAGCATGGATAGCTGCATCAAACCAGTCTCAGGACTGAAGACCACCACAACAACAACATTAATATTATACATTCTTCAATGTTTTTTGGGTGTGTCCCTACATGTGTTCTTCCCATCAGGGCATAAATATCCTGACTGCCCTTTTCATTTAGCTCCAGCAGCTTGTAAGGCTCTGTGTAAACTTACATTCCTCTGATTCAATACTCTTAAGAATTCTGTGGATGTATGTGGGGGAAAGTAACATCTGACTTTCTTGATTGAATGTGAACTCTTGTAATTTTTAATGGCAAGCTTCACCATGATGTAAATCACTATCCCATTGTAAGCCACTGCAGTATTATAATGATCTCAGTGAATTCCAGGATGTGGCCAGACAGTTGTATACATAATGTTTGTCCCCTGTGTCATGCTTGCAGGGTTTGGACTCCTCTGCCTCATGACGTCTGCCCTATAGTATCGACATTACTTCTTTGCTAACTAATTACAGTGATAATGGAAAGTCCAGGATAGAATAACAACAATATGAGAAAACAGATTGCTACTCAGCGTAGAATGGGGGCTTGAGTTGCAGTCAGGCACAATGCTGAACTTTTAAGCTTTCGGACAAAAAAAGGCCTGAAATAGAAAACGCATTCATTCACACAAGAATAAGACACTCACACACATGGCCACTGTCTCGGGTTGTTGGGCCCAGCTGTGTACTGTAACTACGTCTGATGTGAGCTACAATCTGCTGGGGTTGGCAGTAAGTGGGAGGAGGAGGCATGCGGCGAGAAAGCAGAGGGATAGCAGATTAGGAGTGAGGAAAGGTGTGCTGCCTGTGGGTGTGCACAGGGATGTAGTTGGAACAAGATGGGCTGCTAGATGCTGTTGGGAGGTTGTTTAGGGAAAAAGGAGGGAGAGGGGGGGGAGACTTGTAGTTGCTTTGAGAGAATAGAAGGCACGTGTAGTGATGGAATGGGAGCAAAGACTGTGCTAGATAGGTGGAGGACTGGGACCAGCAAAGATGAGAACAGGGTGGGTACAAGAACAAAAGGTATGTTTGTACTGGTCCGTGACTGGCAGTACCCAAGATCGATTGACAACGACAAGGGATCGTACTGTCCCAACGTCTCTGTGCCGTTACTGCAGAGTATCCTGTTGCGCAAAGTACTTAGGCCACCAGTCGACCACCACACCTTTATTTAGGTACAGTGTCTTATTTTTAACTAGATGTTAAGACTGCAGAACGCTATCTAATTGCAGAAGATTCCAGTCGGAGAGGAGCCTCTGATGTCGACAAGAATCTAGCCCGCGCCGCAATCACACTGGCAATGAACCAATCGGACACGAAATCAGCCTTATTACAATTAATATTGCAGCCATCTCAACCGCTGACCATGCAAACAGCCTGTCTGCCAAATAATGGGAACAACACCCTGCCTAGACATGACGCTGAAATCGTACCAAGCCACGACAGAACTGCGAATAATCACTTAACAATATTCACACACCATTGATTACTGAAGTTAAGCAGTAGTGAATAAATGGCCCTATTTAATGAACCACTCTCGTTGTCTATGATACTGATCTCGTCAGAGCAACAAATTACTTTAATTTCAGTACCTGATTATCTTGCTTGATGATAAATGCGACATCCAACTAGCAATTGTTATCTTTCGCAACAAGCTTTTCACGACGCAGTACGTACTCTCTGACATAAACTCGGAACTACTTTATTACTTGTACTAAAATACCAATCTGTCTACTGTCTTGAAATGATTATTCTGTTTATGTACACTTCCATCACTACTGTTAGGAATTAAAACATTTTTAATTCTCCCTTAAATATTTCTCCAACTCGACGCAGCAATAATATGTAAGTGATGAGACTTCGCATGCGTCACAGAATAACGAATCTTTGTTAGTAGCAAAATCTTTGGTCTTTCCGTGAATAATTCAATTACTTCAATTAAACTTATTCATCATTTAGAAAACTTTTTCCCTTAATTGAAATCTTTTCTTTAATATTGAGACAATCTACTTTCAGTAGCCTATTTATAATTTCATTCCTTCAAGACCCTTTTACCAAACACATTTAAAACACCACATTATACATGATATCGACTCCACTGTATCAATATCTCTAAATTACACTCTTTTAGACTTCCGAAAATGATATAGATATATTCACACTAGATACCAATTGAATAGACTGGGAAATTTCCTTTAACCCCAATAAAATTGGATTTATTTTCCTTCTAGGTATCTCAATACATGTTGGTTATCACCAGTGAACGAGTGCCAGCAAATATATTATCAATCCCCACAATACGGAAACAGGTAATAAAAAAAATCAAACAAATATCCTAAATGTCACTGCCACTTTTCAGCTAACCTTAAGTTACAATTTAAAAGCAAATCTTGACCTCTTCAGGCGTTGACCACACGCGACCCACTAAGTTCCCTAACATTTTAATCGGCCACTCATCACCTTGATTAATCAAGTTTTGGTTTAGCTATGTGTAGCTCATTAAATGGTTCCTTCAATTTACTATCGCTTGTCTACTCAGTGATACGTGCACACCATCACCGCATAGTGAAACAGTTCGTCGTTCTATGAGCCAATTCGCTGTCTGCTGCAAGCTAGTGGTCTTGAAAATAAAACTACCAACACGTGTTCGAGGCTTTCCCTTCTCGATACACACACGCACAATAGCCAAACCACCTCAATAAAAATGACAAGCAGCCCAATTACCTCTGGGCGCGTCGCGACCGCTCAACATACAATGCAGACGGGATATCGGTCACACCGATTCCACAAAATTCTGCACTTAACAAATCAATCTCTCAATTAAATCAGGCTCACGCGGGACTCACCCTAGCAAATTTTACGAACGAAACTGTTCCCACAACTATAATCAACAAAATTCTGTGCACTCTCCCAAGACTTAGGTGTCAACTGAGTAGCCTCACTACACCACGCAGTGAAATGCTATAAGATCAGACCTGATATACGCCACTACCACCACTTGGTCGGTGAGAGGTCTATCCGGGAACTAACTAACCCTTTTCCTTGTACAATAGGAGCCATTTAAAACGAACAAACACGCAACGCCACACCAACTTTTAACAGTTAATGTAATAATCATCGATGCTGTCGATTCTTCGCAATAGCGGCTGGCTGCTGCCTGTCGCTCAGGCAGCATCTCTGGACGCAGCGAGGGCGATATGGTGGATTGCTGCAGTCGCGCATGCTCGCATGTGATAGACGCTCTCATATCATCTAGAACACAATTTGATTTTGGTTTTACCACATCATACACACATATTATCGTGACCACCAGGTGTTATCATTGATTTATCATGCAGGACGCTCAGCACCAGTAAGGGCGAACGTACCCCGTGCGTTTTGACACAGCACATGTTGCAGAGAGAATGCCCACCTGCACGTTTCAGAAAAGAAGGCATTTGTGGGAAGAATAGAGATGGTGCAAGCTGTGAAACAGTCACTGAAGTGAAGCACATCATGTTGGGTAACATATTCAGCTCTGATGAGGGGTAGTATACTGCCACCCACCGAATTACACAATATTCTTGTCCATCCCTATTCCAACTCTGCTCCTAACCCCTTGTATCATGCTGCTGCCCAACAGTGGCCAAGAGACATCTGGATCACACAGTCACTGATCGTGCTGCCCAACATGGCATGCTTCACTTCAGTGACTGCTTCACAGCACATGAAATCTGGATTCTTCCTACCAACACCGGCTTTTCTCAGTTGTGCATGTGGGAACCTTCTCTGCAATGTGTCATTTGTTCCCATAACACCCTTGGCCTCAACCAGCACTAGTCCCTGTTCTCCACATACCCACCCCCTCCTTCCATCCCACCAGTGTACCTTCTAGTCTTTTCCCCATCCCCCCCCTCCCGCACCCCCAACCTCACACACTCAACACAGTGTCCCAACTATGCACTTAGCAGCCCATCTTTACACACCTCATTCCTGCACACTCCTGCAGGCAACACAGCACTTCCCCCAACCATACCCTGCTACACCTCCCTCTCGTCCCCCATGCATTCTCCTTCTTACCCTCACCACCCAACCCAGCAGATTGCTGCTTGCATTAGACACAATCGACAGTTGGGCCCCAGTATCTGGAGACAGTGGCCATGTGTGTGTTTGAGTTGTGATTTTGCAAGTATGTGTGTTTTCTATTTCAGAAGAAGGACTTTCTTGTTCAACCACTGAAATGTTTAGCAGTCTTTTTTTGTTGTGACTGAACACCTCCTCTATACTACTGTAATACAGTGACAGAATTGTTGTATATTGTATGTTGCCTTGGAGTTAACTGCTGACTTTAATAAAGGTTCATTATAATATATTGTAAAACCATTTGTCATGTAACAACATCCATACCATCCATAACAAAATATAGTGAATGTTAACTCTGCCCACAGGTTGTACAACATCAACCAGTCAAGTATGAAATTTTCCCGCTATCACCTTTATCCAGGCACAGGCTCAGTAAGTTCAGATCAATATTATGTGTTTCTAAATAGTATTATTTAATATTAATAGTAGTTGTGAAGTGCTAATCCATGGTACCTATCTCCAAACTGCTAGTATGTTCTGATTCATCAATAATTGTTTGCAAATGTGTAAAGGAATAAAATTGTAAAAGTTTAGATGAGTAAGACTGTTCATAATTACCATTGTTCAGAAAAAATTTTGGTTTTATTTGATAATTAATGCTGATGATAACAGAAAGGAAGATAGTTAAAAAGGTTTGTGTAGGTTGTTGAGTGAAGCTCATACTCTGTGATGTGTCAAAGGTTTTTCTCTGTTCATGAAGTACTGAACCTATTTGATACTGCTCCTTATTTTTCCCTTTGAGTTTGGTAAACTTTGTCCTCGTTAGTGGATAGTGTAAACAGTAATTGCTTATCTATATTTCACAAAACTAAAAACATAAGAGACATTGTGTGCTGTTATAAGCAGTCACATTATGAATAGGGGCAGTTGTCAAAGTTATACTTTTTATTAAGGTCTGCAGGTGTTTGTGTGATGTTGTCAAATAAAGTTTAGAAAACCAATATATGGATGTAACCTCCTCCATGGGGGTTTAAGTTTTCCCTGCATTCATTTTTTCTTGTATACCTATGAGAAATCAAGAACTAAAACCTAAAATCTCTCTGTGTTTAGGAAAATCTACATACAGGAAAAAACTTAATATTCTGTCCTGTATCTTGGAATTTTAAACTTACTCTATTTTCTGTTCTGTAGTAATCTGTAAAATGTTGTTATTCTCCTCATAACCATCCAAATTATTTGATAGGTGAAAAGAAAGAGAAAGGCAATTTGCTGTCAGTGTCATGGTAAGAAAGGTAGCACAGTGGGAATCAAATTGGTCTTCATGGTAAAGGCTGTTTGTCAGAACAAGAACGTACGACTCACATTGAATCTTTATTAAAATCATTAGTAAATGTGTAAAATCCAACTTTATGGATTCTAGAAAGGCATTCTCTGTTTAGTGCTGTTGCGATTTCCTGTTTTGTGCTGGGCAACAGACAGTTTCGTGTAGCACTGAGAGCAGTCACTATTCTCCATTCTTCCCAATCACAGACCAGAGGTTGGACACGATTGTTCTCTGTATTCTACCTAGAAAGAAAAAGAAATGAGGCAGTGGGCAGTACTAAGGAACTGTTTGTTGTGGTGCAAGGGTTCTGCTGTCTTGATGCACACTTATAATTCCCCCCAGGGGGCTCACCACTCTTTGGTGAGTTCATGCTTGGCTGCCTTGGGGCCCCAGCCTTTGCAGCATTTTCTCCTTTCTGTGCTGCATGTCTATCCTCTTGCTATTCTTTTTCCCGTCACTTGGGGAACGTGTCTGGGATGTTACTGGGCGTGTTCTGCATTGTCTGTCGCGTACGTAAGAACTGTCTCACCTTTGTATTTCGTTCCCTTTTCCATTCTTTGTTTCCCTTCTCATCTCGTTCCTCCACTTTGGCATTTGAGGTTCCTCTTTTCTTTCTTCCTCCTTGTGCACTCCTTAAGGCCAACCCATGCGTCTGACGTGTGACAGGTGACTGGGTGATGTGTAATTCCCAGCCCTGGGTCGACAGGTAGGGTTCGAACATACCCCTGGTGAAAGCCAGGCCCAGGGAGGGGTGATTGCCTTAGCTGCAACCTTCCCAAATTGCCTATTGGTCCCTCTGTCAGATGTTCGGGAGGTTTGACCTGAGATGTGAACAATCACCTGAGGCGGGTGCGCGCCTTGTGAAGAGGTCCCCCTGATGGAAGAGCATGCCATCGGAGACATTGGCAATCGTGGAGAATTTCCTCACGATGAGTCAGTCATCTTCCCAATCAATGTCTACGAAACGTAAACATAATGAGACTAATGATTCAAAGACCCCTCCCCCTGCACCACGATTCCTTGTGGTCTCACGTACTGAAGATGGTCAGTCCTTCACCTCGGTAAATCCATTTATTATTGAGAAAGGTGTTGATGCAATTGCCAGCCCTGTGAAATTCTGCTCTCGTTTAAGAAATGTTACTTTGCTTTTGGAGAGTACGTCTGATTCTCAAGCGCAACACTGCTTGCTGCCTCACTTCTCCACGGCTACCCTGTTCGTGTTGAGGCCCATAGAACTTTGATTCTTCCCGTAATGTAATTTACACTAGGCTGTTTGACAGTCTAACCGAGGCCGAAATCCAATCTTACCTCTCTGATCAGGGCTTCGTTGCCGTCCATCATGTGATGAAAAAGGTGGATTCCTCCTTAGTGCCCACCTGTACTCTTTTTCTCACCTTTGATAGAGTGGTGCTTCCGTTCAAGATCAAAGCAGGCTATGAAATTATCATGGTCCGGCCATACCCTCCGAACTCGATGCGCTGCTACCAGTGTCATCGTTTCAGATCACATTAGAATGCCACCTCCTCTCGGGACTGTTCCATGTATCTTGGTGAGCGGGCTGTCCAAGAGATCCGGATAAAGGAAAAAGTGCCTTACCCAGTCACTCGCAAGTTACTGGCTATTCGCAAACCCTGCATTGTCCCATCTGGCACCTGTAGTTCTGTTCTTGTTACCCCTCGCTCTACAAAGGATGTGGCCACGCAGACATGTGACCTCCAATTCAGCTCTGAGGTTGTGAAATCGCCCATTGCCAAGGTAGCATAGTCATTCCCCCATCCAGCAGTGCATCAGGCCGTCAAACTCTCTCCTCAAGTGGTGAAGCCACCAGCTACACAACCAGTAGACCAGAAAGGACAGAATGAGTACTCCTGTGAAGACTTCCTCCGTCCCTCCAGTCAAACACCCAAGTCTTCCTCTAACCAGAAAGGCTTGAAGAAGTCCACCAAGGCAAATGGTCTTCTCCTTCACCAACTTGAAGATCCTCTTCAATGGTGTCGCCACGTGATACCTTAGCGCAGCCAGCCTCCGTGTTGCCGGTGCGCACCACCAACCGTTTTTCAACGTTGGACTCCACAGACTGACTGCACAAGCAAGCCAATGCTTCTGTGGACCCCATGGAGCAGGATCCTCCTGCCTCTGCGCCCTGAGGTAGCGACTCTTCACATGCTGTCACTTAGCAGCTGCCGATGTGACACCCCTGCGTCTCTTCCTCATCATGATCTTCTGCCAGTGAAACATTTGCAGCCTTTGGTCCCACAAAGAGGATTTACGGCTGCTTTTAACATTGCAGCGTCCCCTTGTACTCTGCTTCCAGGAAACAAAATTGCGCCCACACAACCACTTTGAGCTTTCACATTTCTTACCGATTTGTTTTGACCTTCCCGATGAGGTCAGCATTCCATCTCATGGGGGCAGGCGTCATACTGCTCATACAAGATGACATTCATAGTCACCCAGTCTCCCTGACTGCCCATCTTCAAGCTGTTCCAGTTCGCCTTTTATTCCTCACCTGAGTTTTTCCCTCTGTACCATTTATGTACCTCCGCCATTCGATGTCACCAGGGCAGACTTCCTTCAGCTTATTGGGCAGCTACCTCCCCCATTTTTGCTACTCAGTGACTTTAATGTGCATCATATCCTTTGGGGTTCTCTCAGGACCTGTCAGAGAGGTGCCTTTTTGGCTGATCCTCTTAACCAGCTTAACCTATTCTGCCTTAACACTGGAGCACCCACTTTCCTTTCCGACTCCTCACTCACCTATTCCCATTTGGACCTATCCTTGTGGTCTGCCCAGCCTGCTCATCGTCTTGAGTGGTCCGCTCTTTCTGACACCTACTCAAGCGACCATTTCCTGTGTGCTATCTGCTTGCTGACTCCTACCCCATCCACATGCATGCCCAATTGGCAACTTACTAAGGCTGACTGGCAGCTTTACTCCTCCCTGGCGACCTTCGAAGAACAAGATTTCCCCAGTTGTGATGACCAGGTGGAATGTGTCTCAGTTGTTATCCTTACTGCTGCATAATGTTCCATTCCTCGCATTTCCTCCTTACCATGCAGTATCCCAGTCCCCTGGCGGACTGAGGCATGCTGCAACACAATTCATGCACAGAGACCTGCTCTACACATTTTTGACCATCATCCTATGCTGGCAAACTTCATTCATTATAAACAGATGTGTGCAAAGTGTCATCATGTTCTTCGAGACAGCTAACGAGCTAGCTGGATTTCATTCATTAGTTCTTTTAACAGTTCCACCCCTTCCTCTGTCGTATGGGCCAACCTCCGACAGCTCTCTGGGACCAAGAGCCATTCCCCATTTCCTGCCTCACAGTAGCAGACGATGTTATCTTGGACCCAATTGGTATCCCCAACACCATGGGCCACAATTTTGCAGAAGTTTCGAGCTCTTCCCACTATCAGCCTGCCTTCCTCCATCGGAAATTAGCAGAGGAGGCTCAGGCGATACCCTTCTCTTCTCTGAATCATGAGTGTTACAATGCCACCTTTACTATGAGGGAGCTAGATCACGCTCTCGGTTCATCCCTATCCTGTGACACAGTGCCAGATGCCATTCACATCCATGTGACATTCACTTCTCTCTTGTGGGCAAGCACTTCCTGCTTGACGCGTGCAACCGCATCTGGGCAGAGGGCACATTTCCCTGACGCTGGTATGAAGCCACTGTCATACCCATACCTAAGCCCGGTGAGGGCAAAGACCTTCCTTCTAGCTACTGTCCCATCTCTCTTACCAGCTGTGTTTGCAAGATGATAGAACGTATGATTCATGCACGGCTGGTATGGTGGCTTGAGTCTTGCAATTTACTGCCAAATGTACAGTGTGAATTTCGAGCACGGCATACTACAGTTGACACTCTTGTTACTTTGTTGACCCAAGTCATGAATGTTTTTCTGTGTAAATACCAGACTGTGGCCGTATTTTTTGGTTTGGAGAAGGCCTACACCACTTGCTGGAGAACTGGTATCCTCTGTAATCTTTACACATGGGGCTTCCATGGTCACCTACCCTGTTTCCTTCAGGCATTTTTAAAAGACCGAGTTTTCAAGGTGCATGTGGATTCTGCTTTGTTGGACACCTTTATCCATGAAAATGGTATTCCTCAGGGGCCTGTCTCCCACTGGGCATCTCTGGCTCCCTTTTTGTTGGCAATTTTGCCATCTGTTGCAGTTCTCCAGGACCTGTCTCACTGAACGGCGTATTCGCCGATGTCTTGATCATCTTTACTCCTGGGGCATCAACAATGGCTTTCATTTTTCCACAGACGAAACCGTCTGTATGAATTTCTGATGGCGCAATTGGTTTCTCCCACCATCTTTACATCTTGGGCCTATTACCCTTCCGTTCATTGAAACTACGAAGTTCCTGGGGCTCATGCTCGATGGAAAACTCTCTTGGTCCTCCCATGTGTCTTACCTGGCAGCCCACTGTACGCGGTTGCTCAATGTCCTACGTGTCATCAGCCGATCAAACCACTCTCCTACGTTTGTACTGGTACCTTTTCCATTTGAAACTCAACTATGGGTGCTTTGTTTATGCGTCTGCAAGTCCATCCTTCCTATATCATTCAACACTGTCCACCATCGTCACATCCGTTTGGCCACTGGTGCTTTCTACACTAGCCCGGTTGAGAGTCTGTATGCTGAAGCTGCTGAACTATCACTGTCCTACCACCGCGACTTTCTCCTCAGCCGTTTGTCTGCCAGGTGTGGCCACCCATCCAATGCCTCCTTCTTTGATGATTCCTTTGATCGCCAGTATGGAGTGCGTCCCCCTTCTCTGTTACCTCCTGGAGTCTGCTTTTGGTACTTGCTACAGTAGCTTAACATCACACTACCTGCACCTTTCCCAGTGGGTGTGAACCCTTCACCACCTTGGCTTCGTAAAGCAGCCCTTGTTAACCTTGGCCTTCATTTCGTTCCTAAGGGCACTACTCCAGCCTCCCTCTATTGCCTTCAGTTTCACGACCTACACATGGAACTTCGCGATAGTACCTTTTTACTAATGGCTCGCAGACTGACAGTGGGGTCGGGTGTGCCTTCACCATTTGCACCCGTGTCTTTCGATATCGGTATCGTCTGCTCTGATTCACTCAGTGCCTTTCAAAGAGTATGTGTGCTGTACGCTGCCCATCCCTTAGTGCAGTGGGTACAGGAAAACTGTCACTGCTCACTCTTAGTGGAGCCAGTGTGATGTTTCTGTGGGTTTCTGGTCATGTCGGTCTGCCAGGAAACGAGGCTGGTGCCAAGGCTGCAGTCCTCGTACCTCAGCCCGCTAGTTCATATATTCCCTCTGATAATCTCTGTGTTGCTGTCTGTCAGGATGTGGTGTCCCTTTGGCATCACCAATGGTTCTCGCTTCACAGGAATAAGCTGCAGCTTATTAAGCCCCTCCCCTCAGCTGCATATTGGACACTGTCTTTTTAGCCATCATCATTTGATAAGTGGCGCTACCCCACCACTTTGTGCACATTGCACCCAAATTTTAGCTGTCTACCACTTTCTGACCTTCCCACTTGGTTTTGCCGTCTGAGTTATTGTCTGTTTAGCAAATGACATGCCAGCTGTCGACCGCATTTTACTTTTTATCCGCTAAAGCAATATGGCAAAGGCCATTTAATTTTTAGTTTTGGACCTCTGTTTCTGTACAGTGCTTTTTAGCCCTTTTTCCACATGCCTGTTTGTAGCTGCCTTCTGTTATGTCAGTTGGGACTGACGTATAGTCGTTTTTTAACTCCCCTCTCTTCATGTTCTATAGTTTTGACTTGGGCGTGTATGACCCCAGTTGTGTTTTGCCCCCTAAAGCAAAACAAAACCAAACCAAACCAACACTTTTAATTTCAGTTGACAGAACTCCTTACTTCATCCTTCCTGAAAATTCCTTTTTACTGAGGAGAACTATTCAACTATTCTGGAAGATTATCTGGTTTTACTTGCCAGATTACAAGTATTACTGAACTGTTCCAATGCTATTAGCAGAATCCTCATCCGCTTCGTTCGACACTCGTAGGTCAGCATTAACCATTGTCACAGAACTTCATTATAAAGGGAGTCGTGGTTTGACGCATGACACTGTTTACTCTGTGGCTACCTGTAATGATTCAAATTCAGCATAAGATGGTCTTTTTCTGCTGCATGACGCCCAAGGGGAACCTCTAACAAAAAATCCAAATGCAACGAATCCAGAATCAGTACAATACTCTGATTAACACTAATAACTTAACTTAAACTTAATTCCCTACCAAGTGACCATGATTTCTCAGTTAAATCAGCTATTATGAGGTAAGTGTTTTATGATCTCCTGAAATATTAAATCGCGTCTCTGTGCCCTCACAACTGTCACCTCTACTATTGAGTAACCCAAGTAATTTGTGACTGACTTATTATAACCACTATAGTATAATTATATTGTGGACCATACAGTCTCAAAAAATTTATACATTGTCAAATGAATCTTGTAAGCTTCTGACATTAATGAGATGTAAAATTTTAAAAAACAGTTACTCATCACAAGGTTGTGCCCCCTTGCTCATTTACGTTTTCCCAGGCTAAGAACTGCCTAAACTTATAGACGGTTAACTGTGTGCCATTATCTGAAAGTAAGTCTTTTGTTCTTCCCTATAGCCCTAAAATTGTGGTCCATGAGTGTAGTTGTTACTACACAGCTTGGAGCTGTCTTCATCAGAGATAATGTTACTAACTTTGACCAGTATTCAGTCACAACAAGAACACATGACATTCCTCCCTGCCCTGTAGGTGTTGTAGATGTGTGTTTCAGAGCCACAAAAAGGTAACTCGATCATGAATGAGGTATTTACTGAACCAGTAAGTGTTGTGTACCAAATGTGACACAAAATAAACAAGACTGGTATTGCTAATTAATGTTGTAACACAAATAGATTTTATTAGTGATAGTCATCTTCAGAGTAGGACACATTTAAACCCACACACTTTGTAACAAAAAAGCTCTGTAACCAAAGTACTCTGCAACTCTGCTGTAAAGATACAGCCAGAAATGGCCTTTTTTATTCTCTTAACAAAGAGTGTTCGTGTTAATGTCATGCAACTGCTATAAACAGAAATTTCACTAGCCATTGCCATTACTTATGTGTTGAAAACTTAATATACTGCAGTGCAGCGACACACTTTCGATTCTGTTCCCTCTGATACAGTAACTGTTGTTCACAATTAAGTATTACTATGACTGGGTATGGACTACCCTACCATTGGTGAGGCATTAAACAGCATGACACAGAATTTATGTTAAATTATCCGCTCCCAAATTTGCACACAAAAATATATAAACAAAAAAATAAGAAGGGTAAATTTACTGAAGCACATTTTCATAAACAATATTTCATTGAGCACATGTATTTGCAATGCTGGTTGAAAACACTGATATGCATACAACACAGTAATATCTCACTGGAAGTTTTAAGAATGGATCCGCTACTGCTTACTGGTTTGCCTGGCAGGTACATGGAGGGTGGAGAATGAGTCATTGCCTTACCCTTGAACGCCCTCTGACATGAAATTGCATTTCCTTTATTCAGTTTGTTGGGGCTGCTGGTTGAGTGCGGGTCTGTTAGAGCTTGTTGCTGGATTCTGCCTACGTGAAAATGGGCATTAAAAATGGAGCAACGAGTTTGTGTGAAATTTTGTTTTAAAACCAGGAAATCACCTTCTGAGACTTATGAATTATTAAAAACAGCTTTTGGAGATAATTTTATGAGCCAGTCAAATGTTTTTGTCTGGTTCAACAGATTTAAAAATGCCCACGAATCATTTGAAGAT
The DNA here is from genome assembly GCF_021461385.2 of Schistocerca piceifrons. Lineage (NCBI taxonomy): Eukaryota > Metazoa > Arthropoda > Insecta > Orthoptera > Acrididae > Schistocerca > Schistocerca piceifrons. Next base: position 138,235,987 of record NC_060140.1, read on the forward strand.
GAACCACAGTCCAGTCGTCCTTTCACCTCAAAAATGAACGAAAATGTGAAAGTTCACGACTTAGTGCGCTCTGATCATAGACTTACAATTAGGGTGATGGCTGATGAGCTTCATTTAAGTTGAGTCAATTTTAACTGAGGATCTGAACATGCACCAAGTGTCTGCAAAGTTCATTGGAAAAGTGTTGTCAAGTGCCCAGAGACAATACCAACTTGAAGTGTGCCAAGTACTGATTAATTGGACTAAAATGACCCAGATTTGTTAAATAGGGTAATTACAGGTGGCAAATCTTGGGTATATGGATATGATCCTGATACCAAATTGCAGTCTTCGCAGTGGAAGACTCCGGGTTCACCACGACCGAAGGAAAAAAAAAAAGGGGGGGGGGGGGGAGATTGAGGCACAGTCGGTCGAAGGTGAAGACAATGTTGGCGATTCTTTTTTTTTTTTTTTTTTTTTTTCCCCCTACGGTATTGTGCATCATGAATTTGCACCTGGAGGACAGGAATACTACAAGTGTGTCCTTGAGCTCGAAATGATGCGGAATAAAAGGCTTGCTTTGTGGAAAGTCAGGAGTTGGGTGCTACACCATGACAATGCTCTGGCTCATCGTGCCTTCTCCATAGTTAAATTTTTGACCAAATTCAACATTCCTGTGCTTCCACAACCACCATATTCCCCTAATTTGGCCCCTGCAGACGTCTACCTGTTTCCTAAACTGAAGTTGTCACTGAAAGGGAAGCAGTTTGACTCGATTGAAGATGTTGTTGTTGTTGTGGTCTTCAGTCCCGAGACTGGCTTGATGCAGCTCTCCATGCTACTCTATCCTGTGCAAGCTTCTTCATCTCCCAGTACCTACTGCAACCTACATCCTTCTAAATCTGCTTAGTATATTCATCTCTTGGTCTCCCCCTACGATTTTTATCCTCCACGCTGCCCTCCAGTACTAAATTGGTGATCCCTTGATGCTTCAGAGCATGTCTTACCAACCGATCCCTTCTTCTAGTCAAGTTGTGCCACAAACTTCTCTTCTCCCCAATCCTTTTCAATACCTCCTCATTAGTTATGTGATCTACCCATCTAATCTTCAGCATTCTTCTGTAGCACCACATTTTGAAAGCTTCTATTCTCTTCTTGTCTAAGCTCTTTATTGTCCACGTTTCATTTCCATACATGCCTACACTCCATAAAAACATTTTCATAACCGACTTCCTGACATTTAAATCTATACTCGATGTTAACAAATTTTTCTTCTTCAGAAACGCTTTCCTTGCCATTGCCAGTCTACATTTTATATCCTCTCTACTTCGACCATCATCAGTTATTTTGCTCCCCAAATAGCAAAACTCCTTTACTACTTCAAGTGTCTCATTTCCTAATCTAATACCCTCAACATCACCCGACTTAATTCGACTACATTCCATTATCCTCGTTTTGCTTTTGTTGATGTTCATCTTATATCCTCCCTTCAAGACACCATCCATTCCGTTCAACTGCTCTTCCAAGTCCTTTGCTGTCTCTGACAGAATTACAATGTCATCGGCAAACCTCAAAGTTTTTATTTCTTCTCCATGGATTTTAATACCTACACCGAATTTTTCTTTTGTTTCCTTTACTGCTTGCTCAATATACAGATTGAATAACATCGGGGAGAAGCTACAACCCTGTCTCACTCCCTTCCCAACCACTGCTTCCCTTTCGTGCCCCTCTACTCTTATAACTGCCATCTGGTTTCTGTACAAATTGTAAATAGCTTTTCACTCCCTGTATTTTACCCCTGCCACCTTCAGAATTTGAAAGTGAGTATTCCAGTCAACATTGTCAAAAGCTTTCTCTAAGTCTACAAATGCTAGAACCGTAGGTTTGCCTTTCCTTAATCTTTCTTCTAAGATAAGTCATAAGGTCAGTATTGCCTCACGTGTTCCAGTATTTCTACGGAATCCAAACTGATCTTCCCCGAGGTCGGCTTCTACTAGTTTTTCCATTCGTCTGTAAAGAATTCGTGTTAGTATTTTGCAGCTGTGGCTTATTAAACTGATTGTTCGGTAATTTTCACATCTGTCGACACCTGCTTTCTTTGGGATTGGAATTATTATATTCTTCTTGAAGTCTGAGGGTATTTCGCCTGTTTCATACATCTTGCTCACCAGATGGTAGAGTTTAGTCGGGACTGGCTCTCCCAAGGCCGTCAGTAGTTCCAGTGGAATGTTGTGTACTCCGGGGGGCCTTGTTTCGACTCAGGTCTTTCAGTGCTCTGTCAAACTCTTCACGCAGTATCGTATCTCCCATTTCATCTTCATCTACATCCTCTTCCATTTCCATAATATTGTCCTCAGGTACATTGCCCTTGTATAGACCCTCTATATACTCCTTCCACCTTTCTGCTTTCCCTTCTTTGCGTAGAACTGGGTTTCCATCTGAGCTCTTGATATTCATACAAGGTCTCTTTAATTTTCCTGTAGGCAGTATCTATCTTACCCCTAGTGAGATAGGCCTCTACATCCTTACATTTGTCCTCTAGCCATCCCTGCTTAGCCATTTTGCACTTCCTGTCGATCTCATTTTTGAGACGTTTCTATTCCTGTTTGCCTGCTCATTTACTGCGTTTTTATATTTTCTCCTTTCATCAATTAAATTCAATATTTCTTCTGTTACCCAAGGATTTCTGCTAGCCCTCGTCTTTTTACCTACTTGATCCTCTGCTGCCTTCGCTACTTCATCGCTCAAAGCTACCCATTCTTCTTCTACTGTATTTCTTTCCCCCATTCCTGTCAATTGTTCCCTTATGCTCTCCCTGAAACTTTGTACAACTTCTGGTTCTTTCAGTTTATCCAGGTCCCATCTCCTTAAATTCCCACCTTTTTGCAGTTTCTTCAGTTTTAATCTACAGGTCATAACCAATAGATTGTGGTCAGAGTCCACATCTGCCCCTGGAAATGTCTTACAATTTAAAACCTGGTTCCTAAATCTCTGTCTTACCATTATATAATCTATCTGAAACTGTCAGTACCTCCAAGCTTCTTCCATGTATACAACCTTCTTTTATGATTCTTAAACCAAGTGTTAGCTATGATTAAGTTGTGCTCTGTGCAAAATTCTACCAGGCGGCTTCCTCTTTCGTTTCTTGGCCCCAATCCATATTCACCTACTACGTTTCCTTCTCTCCCTTTTCCTACACTCGAATTCCAGTCACCCATGACTATTAAATTTTTGTCTCCCTTCACTATCTGAATAATTTCTTTTATTTCATCATACATTTCTTCAATTTCTTCGTCATTTGCAGAGCTAGTTGGCATATAAACTTGTACTACTGTAGTAGGTGTGGGCTTCGTATCTATCTTGGCCACAATAATGCGTTCAATATGCTGTTTGTAGTAGCTTACCCGCATTCCTATTTTCCTATTCATTATTAAAGCTACTCCTGCATTACCCCTATTTGATTTTGTGTTTATAACCCTGTAGTCACCTGACCAGAAGTCTTGTTCCTCCTGCCACCGAACTTCACTAATTCCCACTATATCTAACTTTAACCTATCCATTTCCCTTTTTAAATTTTCTAACCTACCTGCCCGATTAAGGGATCTGACATTCCACGCTCCGATCCGTAGAATGCCAGTTTTATTTCTCCTGATAACGACGTCCTCTTGAGTAGTTCCCGCCCGGAGATCCGAATGGGGGACTATTTTACCACCGGAATATTTTACCCAAGAGGACACCATCATCATTTAATCATACAGTAAAGCTGCATGCCCTCGGGAAAAATTACGGCCGTAGTTTCCCCTTGCTTTCAGCCGTATCTTCGATTGAGGATATACGGGCAAATACAGAGAGCGTCCTTAACACACTTCAAGAAAAATATTTCCAGGAATGTTTCCGAAAGTGGAAAGACCACTGGAGTCAGTGTATTCAGTCAGAAGGGAACTATTTTGAAGGTGATGCATCACAGTAGCATCACCATTGTACAATTACAAGCCTACTCTTAAATCTTTCCAATCACACCTCGTATAAATTTGCTGGATAACACCAGTAGCCCTAACGCAATAAACACGTTGCTTGACTAACCATTGAAATGAGTGGCTTTATTTTATTTCAGTTTACTGAAGTGCTTTGGAAATCGTGCTTAGAGTTGATCTGTTACTCATCAAATAACTGAAAGTTTATTTAACTAATCACTTGAAGTAAAGGCCCCTGTGAATAAAAATGAATGGGAACAATATTCATTAAATAGTAATAATAAAAATAGGTTAATAGTTACAAGTTGTTTACACATTTGCTTGTGTGAAATTGACACTGCCTCAGAGTTGTTACTATGCTAGGAGTTAGAGGAAATGCAATTCTGTTGCAGACCTGTAAACATAATTCATTTCACTGTGATCTATCTGATACACCTCCCAGAGTGTGTAGTATAATAACAAGATAGATTGTGGCTTTTTAAATCTGTGGATGCATTGGAGCAGTAATATGCATTAGTAATGGTAATGTGGCCTTAATTGCAGCTTCCCCTTCATAACAGATAATTGCGCTTCTGTCTTGCCTCCTCCAGCTGCCTCAGCAGTCTTCAGACTGTTCAGTAGATGTCGGGGGGGGGGGGGGGGGGGGGGGGGGGTGAGGGTTTCAGTGTTTGTTGTCAGTAACTCACAATAACGATAATTCAATTTCTGCAAATGTTTTGTAAATATTATATGTATTTCTGTGTTTACAGGTATTGTAAAACGTAAAGTACTAGTATTAGATCTTGATGAGACATTGATTCATTCACATCATGATGGTGTGGTTAGACAAACAGTGAAACCTGGTACTCCACCAGATTTTGTGCTTAAAGTTACAATAGACAGACATCCAGTGCGATTTTTTGTCCATAAGCGACCACATGTGGACTTCTTTCTGGATATTGTAAGTGCTTCTATGACTTGATAAAATTGTGTACTTAAGTGCTTATGTCATTGTACTATGTGATATGTGTCAGTTGAAATAATAACTTAGTTTCAAGGAATGTTGGAAGAGATATAGTGTGGAGTTGTGTAAGCATCTAAAAGAAATTTTAATGTTTTCCTTCATAATAGGTATCACAGTGGTATGAGTTGGTTGTATTCACTGCCAGCATGGAAATATATGGAGCAGCAGTGGCAGATAAATTAGATAATAATCGTGGCATTCTACAGCGACGATTTTACAGGCAGCATTGCACACCTGATTTGGGCAGCTACACAAAGGATCTCTCTGCAATATGTGGTGACCTCTCCAGTGTTTTTTATCCTGGACAATTCTCCAGGAGCATACAGGGCATACCCAGGTTAGTTTTCAGAAAGGTGTAAATGATTAGATAACCAGCTGCTGAAAAATTAACGCAGTACCAACACAGAATGTGACCGATTAAATGGCAACAAAAGATTATTTTTACTCCTGCATAAGAACTTGTTAATATTACCAACTTTTAATTTTTATGCTAAGGTCATTAGTATTACTAAACGTGATTATTTATTTCAATATAAATATACAGTATGTTATTATTCTGAGTTCTGCATTAAATTATGCTAAATGGCAGTTTACTATATATTTTTGTTGGACCAAGTGATTTTTGGTGTGAAGATATAAGGGGCAGTAAATGAAAATGAGACAGACGGAACAAAAAGTAAGTAAACTGTTTATTATTTCAGAAGTAATCACCAAAACTCTTAATCACCCAGTGTGAGACGAGACAGTCAATGCCTTCATCAAAAAATGTTTGTGGCGGCCTAGGGATCCATGATTGTACCAAGGTATGCTTATTTTCATCCGAATCTAACCAGTGGCCTTGAATGTCTTTCTTCAGGGCTCTAAAAATATACAAATTGCATGGGGAGAGATCTGGACTGTATGGAGGATGTGTAAGGGTTTCCCACATGTTACCAAGATTGTTTCAGTTATGCTGCAGAAGTTTCAGTTCTTTTCAATTGTAGCCACCCCTCCACCCTGCTAGGTCGCCAGCCCATGTAGGCAGTCTGTGTTGTGGGGCTGTTATGTACCCATTTGGCTGAGAGCTCTGACAACACAAGGATCACACTACTGATACCTGAGCTGTTCCCTCCCCATGTATGAGAATGAGTGGTTGCTTGTCTTCCTGGAGCATCAGAACTCCCAGCAACGGAGCTTTGCCAGGTTACCCTTGCTGTTGCTGGGTCACATACATGGGGAGAGCCCCTGATTGTAGTGGGTGATATCAGGGTGGATGCTTAGCACATGAAGCATATCAAGCTGAAAAAAATCTAGCTGTTCTCAAACAGTCGTCTCTTCGAATGGTGAAAGATCATTAATTGCTGCTTTGTATGACACGGCCGCCTTCCCTTCCCTGGCTGCACCATGGGAGGAGGGCCCAACTCGCCGACTTGGGATGAAACACTTTCCCTGCTACATCGTCTGTAATAGCACAGATGGGGACACATTCACCACCACAAAGTCATTGTTTTTTGTGAAGAATATCGAGGACAAGTTTGGTGAAGTGGAGTTTCTCAATAAGATGCAGTCATGTTCCCTGTTATCAAAGCTTCCTCTGCCACCCAATCTGCAGCTCTCCATGCTTGTTATCTTCTTGGCAATGTCCCAGTGCCTATTACCTCTCACCAATGTGGTCCAGGGAGTGAGTTTACATAGAGACCTCATCCTGCAAATTGATGATGAACTCCGGGCTAAGCTGGAGCGACATGGCTTCGTTTCGTTTGGCATGTGCAGAGGGGTCGCAGAGACAACCGCACCAATACTGGCGCCTTCATTCTGGCTTTTGAGGGGGATACCCTCTCAGAGAAGGTCAAGGTTATGTGCTACAGATGTGATGTGAAGCCATACATCCTATCACCCATGAAGTGCTTTCGGTGTTGCATCCATTTTGGGCATATGTCTTCCCGCTGTATGGCAGACCCTCTGTGTGGTGATTGTGGACACCCACTCCATGAGGGAAGCCATATGTTCCGCCACTTGTGTGTGTCAATTGTCATGACTGCCACTCCCCTCACTCACCGGATTGCCCGGCTGACAAGAGAGAAAAGATGATCCAAGAGTACAAGTCCCTGGATTGCCTCTCTTATGCTGAGGCTCACCAGAAACATGAGACACTCCCTCCAGTGTCACTTTCTTCAACTTTTGCCTCTGTTACATCCTTTCCTCCTCCTACATCTTCCGTACCCCCCAGCCCTCCCTCTCTCCCCTCCCTCTCTCCCCTCCCTCTCTCCCCTCCCTCTCTCCCTCCCTCTCTCCCCTCCCCTACCCTCCCTCTCTCCCCTCCCTCTCTCCCTCCCTCTCTCCCCTCCCCTACCCTCCCTCTCTCCCTCCCTCTCTCCCCTCCCCTACCCTCCCTCTCTCCCTCCCTCTCCCCTCCCCTGCCCTCCCCACCCTCTCTCCCCTCCCTCTCTCCCCTCCCCTCCCTCTCTCCCCTCCCCTCCCTCTCTCCCCTCCCCTCCCTCTCTCCCCTCCCCTCCCTCTCTCCCCTCCCCTCCCTCTCTCCCCTCCCCTCCCTCTCTCCCCTCCCCTCCCTCTATCCCCTCCCGTCCATCGCCTCCCCTCCCTCTATCGCCTCCCCTCCCCTCCTCTCCCTCTCTCCCCTCCCCTCCGTCTCTCCCCTCCCCTCCCTCTCTCCCCTCCCCTCCCTCTCTCCCCTCCCTCTCTCCCCTCCCCTCCCTCTCTCCCCTCCCCTCCCACTCCCCTCCCCTCCCTCTCCCCCTCCCCTCCCTCTCCCCCTCCCCTCCCTCTCTCCCCTCCCCTCCCTCTCCCCCTCCCCTCCCTCTCTCCCCTTCCCTCCCTCTCCCCCTCCCCTCCCCCTCCCCTCCCTCCCTCTCTCCCCTCCCCTCCCTCCCACTCCCCCCTCCCCTCCACCTCTCTCGCTCCCCTCCCCCTCTCGCCTCCCCTCCCTCTCTCGCCTCCCCTCCCTCTCTCGCCTCCCTCTCTCTCTCTCTCTCTCTCTCCCCCTCTGCATCTCTACCCCTCTCCCGTCCTCGCCTCCTCCTCCTCTACCCCTTCCCCTCTCCCGTCCTCGTCTCCTCCCCCTCTACCCCTTCCCCTCTCCCGTCCTCGTCTCCTCCCCCTCCACCCCTCCCCCTCTACCCCTCTCCCGTCCTCGTCTCCTCCCCCTCCACCCCTCCCCCTCTACCCCTCCCCCTCTACCCCTCTCCCGTCCACCCCTCTCCCGTCCTCGTCTCCTCCCCCTCTACCCCTCCCCCTCTCCCGTCCTCGTCTCCTCCCCCTCTACCCCTCCCCCTCTCCCGTCCTCGCCTCCTCCCCCTCTACCCCTCCCCCTCTCCCGTCCTCGCCTCCTCCCCCTCTACCCCTCCCCCTCTCCCGTCCTCGCCTCCTCCCCCTCTACCCCTCCCCCTCTCCCGTCCTCGCCTCCTCCCCCTCTACCCCTCCCCCTCTCCCGTCCTCGCCTCCTCCCCCTCTACCCCTCCCCCTCTCCCGTCCTTGTCTCCTCCCCCTCCACCCCTCCCCCTCTCCCGTCCTCACCTCTCCCCCTCCCCCACTCCCCCCTACCATACAGTTCCCATGGCCTCCCATCCAGGAGCCACTCCTCCTCCTCCTCCTCCTCCTCCTCCTCCTCCTCCTCCTCCTCAGCCAAAGAAGTGCCCCCCCTTCTTCGGCACCAGTTGATGATGCCCCCCTCCCGCACTCTCTGGTGTGTCTCAGTCCAGAGCTTTCTACCATGAGAAGCACTATTTGTGCACCCTAAGGTTGCTTGCTCTCTTTCAGTTCTGGATCTTGCAGACGCCTGTACTCCCTCTGTGAAGGGAGAAGAAGGAACTTAAGTCCCAGGACAAGGCCCCCCTTGGTGCCCCCAGAGGTGCCATGTCCCCCTTTCACATCCTGAGTCTGACATCTTATTTAAGGATGTCACCCCATCCTTGTCGGTGACAACTGACCAAGTGACATGACCACCTCTCGGTTTCTTTATGTCTAACCTGAACTCTCGCCACACGTTCATCCAGTGGAATTGCAATGGCTACTATCATCTACCAGAAATACAATGTTTTGTTTCCTCTTGTTCTGCATTCTGCCTTGCTCTTCAAGAAATGCATTTCTGTGACAACCACACTCTTAACATTTTGTGGTTATCGGGCGCTCTGTCGGAACCGTGCTGGCCCCAGGGTAGCATCTGGTGGGGTCTGCACATTGGTTTACTTGGTGTAATTAGAGACTAGATCCCCCTCTATACCAATCTGGAAGCAGTAATGGTTAGAGCACAGATCACTCTGGCAATCACCATTTGCAGTGTCTAGCTCCCTCTGGTAGGCCACTTCATTATTTGAACTTTGTACCTCAATACAGCAATTCCCACACCCTTTTTCCTCCTTGGGGACTTCAGTGCCCACCACCTGCTATGGGAGAGTGCCATCTCAACAGGTAGGTGTCTTCTAATTGATCAACTTATTACATATTTCAATTTGTGTCTCCTCAATAATGTTTCCCCTGCCCACTTCAGTGCCGCTTAAGGCACCTTTACTGCTATCGATCTGACGATCTCCTCCCCTGCTCTCATGGCTTCTCTACATTGGTCATCTCATGATGATCTTTGTGACAGAGAGCACTTTCCGGTGATTCTAATCGTTCCCCTGCTGCAGACAGGCTCCCACATTAGGTATTACACAGGGCCAGTTGGCTTTTATATACGTCTGTTGTGCACTTCAGCACCTCCCTCTCAACTTGGATTGATGCGGTCATGCAAGACATCTCTGCCACTATTCTTCTTGCTGCTGGCACTGCTGTCCCCTATCCATAAGTCCCCCACCCCCTTGTCGACTGGTACCGCAGTGGACCAAGGATGAAGCAGTCGCTGTCCAGGAATGCTGACGGGCACTGCAGCAATTTAAACGAAACCATTCACAGACTAACCTCCTTGCTTTTAAGCATCTCCATTCTAAGGCTCATTACCTTATTAAACAGAGTATAAAGGAATGCTGGGAGCACTAGTTTCCTCCCTAGGGACGTATGCCTCTTCATCACAGGTTTGGTCCAAGCTCTATAGCCTTCTGGCCCACATCCTCTTCTTATCTTGCTACCTTTCTCCAGCAGAAACACCGAGTTGAATACACTACCCTCTGTTTCAGCCTGCACCACACTGAACCCTGTAATGAACCCTTCACTGAACAGGACTTCTTGCAGGCTCTTACCTCTTCACATGACACGGCCTGAGTCCCGGATTCCATCCACAACCAGATGATCCAACATGTTGATGTTCCCCAGATGCGACACTTCCTCAGGGTCTTCAACCACATTTTGCTCACGGTTGCTTTCACGTTGCAGTGGCGTGACAGTATAGTTATCCCCGTTCTTAAGTCGGGGAAGAACCAAAGTCCCTCGACAGGAAACGCCCAATTATCCTGCTCGAGAGGATGGTTACCTTCAGATGAAGTTGGGTATTCAAATCTCGGGGACTTTCGTCCAGTATCAACTGATCAATTACTCAGATTGGAAACAGCAATCCAGCAGGCTTTTACTAATCACTGGCACCTTGTCACAGTCTTCTTTGGCCTACATACGATACTGCATGGTTCCTTCACATTTTAGTTACCCTTCATGACTGGGACTTTCGTGGCCCCCTTCCGTTTTTTATTTGCAAGTTTTTATCTCAATGGTTCTTCGGGGCTCAAGTTGGTGCTTCACTCAGTGCCCCTCGGATTCAGGAGAACGGTATCCCAAAGGGTTCTGTGTTAAGTGTCACACTCTTCCTCATAGCCTTCAATGGGCTTGTAATTTCTGTTGTGGCTATGGTAACCTTGGCGTTGTACGTTGACAATTTTTGCAGCTGGCGCAGCTCCCACTTGTTAGCAACTGTTGAGTACAGGCTAAAAGACGCCATGCGTTGGACCTTTGAGTGTGGGCCATCACCCATCACTTCCGGTTTTCTCCCTCCAAAACATGGGTTATGCATTTTTTTCATTGACACAGTGCACAGAGACCCACAACTTTATTTAGGTGAACGACCAGCTCCTCGAGGTTGTAGCACTTTCCCGTTTCTTGGGCTTTGTGTTTGATAAAAAACTGACATGGCTGTCCCATATTCCCTTCTGTGATTCCAGCTATGGATATGCAGATCTCCATCAAATATCACTTTGCGCAAAAGTGGAATAACATCTGCCACTCCTCTTGGAAGGAGCCCACAGTTTTATACCGTCAACGCATTAGTCATATAGGGCTCTTGAGTAATGAACCACCCTCACAATGTGGTTGTGGAACCAGACTGATGGCATCCCATATATAGGTGGCATGTTCTCTTCTTTTGGACAGTGGTGCTAAGTATAATCTTCCAGTTTCCTTAATTCTAATATTAGCAGACGATTCATGGCTGTCTGAACTGGTCCTGAGTTTCTTCCATGAAAGTGGTTTTTGTTTCCAGATATAATGTTTTGCTATACTCATGGAGCAGGGGCAGGGTGGTTGTGGTTGGATCTCTCTTCATGTCTTATCGGTCTGGGACCCCATGACCACTCCCCCATGGAAAGACCGTTCGTTTTTTCCAGTTTTTAGATTTGGTCTCACCTTCTAAGCCTTTTACTGTGTGTGTGTGTGTGTGTGTGTGTGTGTGTGTGTGTGTGTGTGTGTGTGTGTTTTAACTTAGTTATTTTATCATTTGACTCCTCTGACTGGATCTGTCCACTTTTAGCGGACCCTCTTTCTGTGAGTAACTTCAGAATCGCGGGACTGATGGCCTCACCGTTTGGTCCCATAAACACTCTCAATTAATCAATTGTTCAGGACTCCAAAAATATAAAAATCACATGGTGAGGGATGTGCACTGTATGGAGGATGTGTAAGAAAGGGCTTCCCAGTGAAACTTCTGCAGCCTTATTGAAACAACCTTGGTAACATGTGGCAAACCCTCTTACACATCCTCCATACAGTCGAGATCTCTCCCCATTCAATTTCTATATTTTTGGAGCCCGAAAGAAAGACATTCATGGCCGTCACTTTGCTTTGGACAGGGAGGTGCGTGCCTGGGTGCTATCATGGTTTCATAGGCAACCGCAAAGATTTTGTCCAAGAAGGCTTTGATCATCTTGTCTTACAGTGGGATACATCTGTTAATAGGTATGATGATTACTTTTGGGATAATAAACAGTTGACTTACCTTCTGCTCGTTTCCATTTGACTGCCCCTTTAACTTTTACGAAGAAACCATTCCACCATGTACCGTAATTGATACAATGAAGCCTAAATCTGGATGGATGGGCAAATATTTGGGCTGCAACAATCTCTATATACACTCATGCTCATAAATTAAGGATAATTCCAGAATGTGGTGTGGGTTGATAAGTTGAGAAAACTGTCCTGAAACAAATGTGCTACAAAACGCCAGTTTCATACGCATGTACCCCGACATCAATATGGGATATGATCACCATGCACACATACACAGGCCACACAACGGGTTGGCATACTCTGGATCAGGTGGTCGAGCAGCTGCTGTGTATAGCCTCCCATTCTTGTACCAGTGCCTGTCGGAGCTCCTGAATTGTCGTAGGGGTTAAGACGTGCAGCGATACATCAACCGAGAACATCCCAGACGTGCTCAATGGGGTTTAGGTCAGGAGAACAGGCAAGCCACTCCATTTGTCTGATATCTTCTGTTTCAAGGTGGTACTCCACGATGACAGCTTGGTGGGGCTGTGTGTTCTCATCCATCAGGAGGAAGGTGGGACCCAATGCACCCCTGAGAAGGCAGATATACTGGTGCAAAATGACGTCCCGATAAACCTGACCTATTACGGTTCCTCTGTCAAAGACATGCAGGGGTGTACGTGCACCGGTCATAATCCCACCCCACACCATCAAACCACGATCTTCATACAGGTCCTTTTCCAAGACATTAAGGGATTGGTATCTGGTTCACGCCAGATGAAAACCTGGCGAGAATCACTGTTCAGACTATACTTGGACTTGTCCGTGAACATAACCATTAGCACATCTGAAAACATCTGCACACTTACTCGCTGCACCGTACTCTGACATGCACCAACACACCTCTGCGTATGTGGACTGCCAGTACCACCGTGCTACGATCGCAGGTCAAATGCACCGCATGGTCATACGCAGAGGTGATTTAAACCTGCAAATCGCCCACCAGAGCGTTGTTTCACCATGTATCAATATTATCCTTAATTTATGAGCATGAGTGTACAAAAGGCAGTGTCCCAACTGACTGACTCGCTCACTGACTTAACATCGCCCAGCCCAGACCACTAAGGATAGAAACTTAAAATGTGCAATGTGTGTTGATCTTATACTGCAGGCGACACTTAAGATGAGATTTTTTGAAATTCCGTCCTTAAGGGCATGAGATATTTTATGAAAAAATTTCCTTATAAAAGCGGTGCTAAATCTATGAAAATTTGAATTAGGCTTCTTGGTAGGAAATTAAAAATATATGTTTTGCTGTTTCTGGAAATCTCCTCCCCCCATGGGGTGAAATAGAAGATGAAAGTTTTTCTGGAGATATTTAACTATGCCATCATTTTTGAAGGTAAATCCATGAAAATTTGCATTTGGCATCTCTTTTAGAAAAAATAGTTATAAAAATTACCTATGAAATGTTTTATGAAAATATTCCAGTGTATAAGCATTTTTAAAGCTAAATGTATGAAAAATTGGATTCTGCATCTTGGTTAGAAATGAAAAAATAAGTGGTTCATTGTTTGTGAAAAATGGGGCTAGACTGATTCACTGACTTCTCATCACCCAGCCCAATCTGTGAAGGGCTTGGTGAGTGTGTGGATCTTACTCTGTAGGCATCATTCAGGAAAGGATTGTTCGAAATTCCACCCCTACTGGAGTGAAATAGAGGAAGTGAAACTTCTTGAAAGCTAGAATTACAAAAATTTGTATTTGGTTTCTCAGTCAGGGGAAAAAAAGTAGTGTTTCAGAGTTTTTAGAAATTCAGTCTGCAAGAATGTGAAATATAGGAAGAGAATTAAAAGCTAAATCTGTGGGACTTGGTGTTTCACTTCTTGATTACATATAAAGAAATATTTGTTAGGGGATGAAAATTCTATGGAAATATCACCACAAGAAAGAAAAGGGCATAACTAACAAAAACCTAGGATTTCAACTTCCAGAATCACTTTTTGGTCAGAAATACATTCGGAAAATACGGTGCTTCTATGGCCTTAATTACTGTGAAAATTATAGAAGGTGCTGCAATTTTTGCATAACATAAAAATTCAATTTAAAAAAAATCCTTGCAGACCATACAGTCAATGCGAGGAGCTAAGCTAGCCTCCTATAAAAGCCCTATGTCTGTACCACTGACCCACCTCACACAGTATAAATAACAGTAGTTATAAATTAATAGATATTTCTGGGAATGATTACATATTTGTCCTTGGCACATTCTTCCAGAAGAAATTAATAGAAAATGGATTTGAGAACAACTAAATTTTGCTAAAACTGAAATTACATTTACTTTAAGAGACAACGTGGATTGCAGAGATTTCAAAAATCCTAAGGCATTCAGAAAATTTGGTGTGTTCATATATTAATAAGGTGCAGAGGAAAAATACATAAGCAGCTAGGGGGAAACTCATAGAGCATAAAGTAAGAAATGTTGATTATATAAATTTATTTGAAAATGGTGATATCCACCAGATTTAACTAAGCAACAAGTTGGAAACCTAGAAAATTAAATTTATGAAGACATAGACAAAACGCAACAATTTACCACAGATAATTATGAAGCAAGTAAAAGAAGTCACAATCATGGAGAAAGCAAAAGAGAAAAAAGTCTCAAATAGAACAAGAAGTGTGAGGGGCAGTTATAAAATTTCAGTTGTCATCCCAAAGAAAGCAAGAAAAGAAAACAAAGCTTCAGCCAGTCAATTTGGTGATACCATTAGTCCTTCTTCACATATTCACCCTTCAGTGTGACACATTCTTACCAGTGTGGTGGAGACCTCGGTTGTACAAGTCTGCAGTTTGGCTGTTCGGTAAACATTTAATTTTCGGAAATCGCGTGATTGTCATTCAGGAAATGCCCATTATGCGATGGTTTAATCATTTGAAGAAAGTGGAAGAAGTCACTGGGTGCCATATCAGAGAATACAGGGGTAAGGCAAAATTTGGTATCCCAGAGAAGCAGCAGTGCAGAATAAGCTGGAGCATTGTAGAGCAAAAACACACTCTTTTACAGCTTCATGCATGGCTTTGTCTTGACAGTCTCCTGTAAATTCATCAGGAGATTACGTCTTTATGCTCCTGTAACCATTTGCCCCTTAACAAACATAATCTCTTAGCACCACACCATGGTAATCCCAAACTATACTAGACATCACTATGTTCTTTGATGGGTTAGTCTTCATTTTTTCTTGGCAGTGATAAATCCTCATGTACTTTTCCCTTTGCTCCATTTTCTTGGGGTTATAATTATACGCCCATCGCTCACCCATGATGATTAAGTAGCTGAAGAAGTCATTTGGATTGGCCTGGAACAACTTAAATTTTCCATTGCTGCTTCCATTCTGCATACTATTGAATGGGTGTGAGCTATTGCAGAATCAATTGGATGTTGATATGTGTCTTATTCAAATAGTCATGCCAGGTGTTTGAAATAGATCTGTGACTGATTTTTCACTTTCACTTCATGCATGAGGTCCCCACTTCTCTTGTGATTCTGTTTCTTCACAGAGAGTTCGTCTGTAACTTAGTTGTTTGTCATCTAGACCTTTTGACCACACTGGAGGCATCTGCATCACCTAACCACTGTGTTGAATGATGATACATTGTGGCTATACACTTCCTCCAACTCAAAATAGATTGTTGCAGCCTTATTCATTATCAACTGCACAAAACAAATTACTGGAAAGTACACTCTTTATCAGTTGGCTGCACCATTTTATTTTGCCACTTCTTGCGGCATGCTATCTTACTGTGGCACAGGGATTTCAGTCTGTGCCAGATCTATAGACACATACTGCGAACAAACAAAAGTTTGTGACAACCCCTCATACTGAAGAAAATGTGAGAGTTTCAAGTAAATGACAGTAAGAACGTGATAGAATATCCTAGACAAAACGAAACTATTTGGTATTGTTTTTAACGGAATAAGAGACGATACACTGAGAATTTCGTAAGAAGAACAGCTGAAAACAAAAGGACTAAAGAGAAGTCAAATCAGAAATTTATATTTTGCATATTTCACTTTGGTAAAGCAATGAACATTTGTGTTTGCCTTCTCTGCTAGAAATAAAATGTACAAATGTAATTGTTTTTGGAATTTCAACCCCTTATGGGGTGAAAAATTCTATCAAAATATTTCATTGCAAAAGCATTTTTAAAGCTAAATCTTTGAAAATTGATGTTTGGCTTCTCAGTTAGAGATTAAAAAATTCATGTTTCACTTCTTTTTTGGAAATTCAGCCGTTGTTGTTGTCGTTGTCATCGTGGTCTTCAGTCCAAAGACTGGTTTGGCACAGCTCTCCATGCTTCTCAATCCTGTGCAAGCCTCTTCATCTCCGAATAACTACTGCAACCTACATTCTTCCAAATCTGCTTAGTGTGTTCATCTCTTGGTCTCCTCCTATAGTTTTTACGCTCCACGCTTTCCTCCAGTAGTAAATTGCTCATCCCTTGATGCCTCAGAATGTGTCCCCCTAACCGTTCCCTTCTTCTAGTCAACTTGTGCCACAAATTCCTCTTCTCCCCAATTCTGTTCAGTACCACCTCATTAGTTACTTGATCTACCCATCTAATCTTCAGCATTCTCCTGTAGCACCACATTTGGAAAGCTTCTATTCTCTTCTTGTCTAAACTGTTTATCGTCCATGTTTCACTTCCGTACGTGGCTACACTCCATACAAATACTTTTAGAAAAGACTTCCTGACACTTAAATCTTTTCAATGTTAACAAATTTATCTTCTTCAGAAACGCTTTCCTTGCCATTGCTAGTCTACATTTTATATCCTCTCTACCTCAACCATCATCAGTTATTTTACTCCCCAAATAGCAAAACTCATTTACCACTTTAAGTGGCTCATTTCCTAACCTAATTCCCTCAGCATCACCTGATTTAATTAGACTGTATTCCATTATCCTTGTTTTGCTTTTGTTGATGTTCATCTTATATCCTCCTTTCAAGAAACTTGGCAAACTTCAGAGTTTTTATTTCTTCTCTATGGATTTTAATTCCAGCTTCAAATTTTTCTTTTGTTTCCTTTACTGCTTGCTCAATATACAGATTGAATAACATTGAGGGCAGGCTACAACCCTGTCTCACCCCCTTCTCAACCATGGCTTCCCTTTCATGCCCCTCGACTCCTGTAACTGACAACTGGTTTCTATGCAGTTTGTAAACAGCCTTTTGCTCCCCGTATTTTACCCCTGCACCTACAGAATTTGGAAAAGAGTATCCCAACATCGTCAAAATCTTCCTCTAAGTCTACACACGCTAGAAATGTAGGTTTGCCTTTCCTTAACCTATCTTCTAAGATAAGTCGTAGGTTCAGTATAAGTCGAGGTTCAGTATTGCCTAGCGTGTTACAATGTTTCTACAGAATCCAAACTGATCTGCCCTGAGGTCAGCTTCTCCAGTTTTTCCATTTGTCTGTAAAGACTTCATGTTAGTATTTTGCAACCATGACTTATTAAACTGATATTTTGGTAATTTTCACAGCTGTCGACACCTGTTTTTTTAATGAGATTGGAGTTGTTATATTCTGCTTGAAGTCTGAGAGTATTTCACCTGCCTGACACAACTTGCTCACCAGTTGGAAGAATTTTGTCATGGCTGGGTCTCCCGATGCTATCAGTAATTCTAATAAAATGTTGTCTACTCCTTGGGGGTCTTGTTTCGACTTAGGCTGTCAGTACTATTCAACCCCTAAGAGGATGAAATAGGGTCAGGTTGATTCACTGACTCATGATAACCCAACCCAAACTGCTAAGGGTGGTAGAAACTTGAAATTTGAAGAGGGTGTGGTTCTTATGTTGTAGGCATCACTTAAGAAGGGATTGTCCAAAATTCCACTCCTAAAGGGGTGAAATTCGGGTTGAAAGACTTTTTGAAAGTATGTCACTATTAAGGGAATTTTGAAGCTAGAACTGCAAATACTGATATTTGTTTTCTTAGCCAGAAAATAAACATAGTTGTTTTTCAGCATTTTTTTGAAATTCGACCTCATTGTTTCTGAAAATTTTTAAGAAAATATTTTGTTACATTAAAAAGAATTTTAAAGCTATATTTATGAAAATAGATGTTTCATTTCTCTGTAAGGTATAAAGAAATACTTGTCAGGGGATGAAAGTTGCTATGGAGCTATGGCCACGAGAATTCAAAAGGCGTGATTAACAAAAACTTTAGACTTCAACTACCAGAATCGCTTTTTGGTCAGAAGTACATTCAGAAAAGCCCATGCTTATATGGCCTTAACTAGCATGGAAGCTTAGAAGCTGTTGCAATTTGTGAACAACAAAAATTCGATTAAATAAAAACAATAAAATCTCTACAGACCGTAAAGTCTACGCGAGCGAAGCAATGGGTGCTAAGCTAGTCTTCTATAATAAGCCACCCACATGGTGTGTGGTTATGGAGCCTCACAGACAATAGGCCACATCTTTCCTTCTATTTTTACACACCAAGCATGATTTTCCAGGTTCTTTGTCTCTAATGTTGGCGGATGACATATGGACAATTGAAATGGTTCTTCATTTAATCCGAGGGAGTGGGTTTTATTCTCAAATCTAACATTTTAAACTGCTGTCAGGCATGTTCAGGATAGTTTTGGTGTTTGATGCGGCACTGTGGGCACAGGGAGGGGAAAGTGTCTGACTGTACCTCCTCAGCCAGACACTTGGGTACACTCTTTTACTTTGTTTTTAATTATTTTTTATGTGATTAGCCCTTGTTTCTGCCACACCCTATTTTGCTTTCTAAGAGGGACCCCTTCATATAGTACTTCCGTAGAGTAAAGACATTAAATTTTTCTCATCCTTGAAGCTAGCAAATAATGAAGAAAAAGCGAACATGTTTTTACGCTCCCTCTGAGGGAATGGGTTTTTCTTATCTTTTAACACTTTGACTGTAACTGTTCAGGGTTGGGCGGTTGTGGGAAGGATGTCTCTTGCCAAATACTAAGCTTTGGGGGCACTCAATTGCAAGCCACAAACCTGCTGCCATAATTATTTCCCTCACTTTATTTCACTATCCTATTAGTTGATATTCATTAGTTTTCATGCTTTTTACTTGTACTATTACAGATTTACTCTCCATTTGACTAGAAGGAATTATTCATTTACCGTATTTACTCGAATCTAAGCCGCACTCGAATGTAAAGCGCACCTGAAATTTGAGACTCGAAATTCAAGGGAAGAGAAAAGCTTTAGGCTGCACCTCCAAATCGAAACAAAGTTGGTCCATTGTAATATGAGACACAATTTAGTTCGAATGAATGACGATACAGCTACAGTAGTTAGGTTCGAGTCGTAAGCTTAGCAGTTAAGCTTTACCAGGTAGCTATTGCTATGCGTTAGGCGCTCCGTCCCTATTTATACGGGTACCCTTCCTTTTTCACGTGCTTCGTCTGGTTTGAATTGATTGCTTATTTTCCTTTGATCTGATAAGTGCTGTTATGTGTTTACGTCACTCTAAGCTGAAAATGCATTACTGTACTGTGTCATGCATTGTTTGTCGCATTCTGATAACGCAGTCGCCGTAGCGTAGTGGTTACGATACTGGATTGTTGCTTGGAAGGTCGTGAGTTCAAAACTCACCTGAAGTGAAGAATTTTGCCGGCATGGTAGCTCATCGTGTTCGGTCAGAGGGATAGCTTCCCTCGGTAATAAAAAAACTGAGTTAATAGATCAACAACGAACTTAAAACGGATGTCTGACGACGTCCGCTCCGAACAGATGCAACGGAAAAAAAAAAAAAAAAAAAAAAAAAAAAAAAAAAAAAAAAAAAAAAAAAAAAAAAAAAAAAAAAAAGATGATGAGTGTTTACGGCGTGTAGCCGCTCGCGGCTTGGCTTGCTCTTGTGCGCGGTTACTTACACTGCTGCTTTCTTTGATAATGATCAACAAGAACCAAATAATAGACTGCATATGATGGAAGATGTTCTGAACGAGAGTTTAGCAAAAATTTTTCTCTGTTTGAAAATCTTTGCAGACGCCTCTTTAGTACATTACCTTCTGCACAGAAATTAGTCATCTCTGATTTAAAAATCTAGTCAATTGCCGTGCTTCATTTCTGACTGTATCACTATCAGGCATAAGAATAATACGAATAAAAACATGACATAGTATGTATATTCTTCCGCGTTTGCTGTTGTCTCACTCTAGTTTCGTAGTTTATTAGGCAGACAAGATTTAAATGAGATAGCAGCAAACACGAAAGAATACATGGCAAAATGTTTATATTCATATTATTCTTATGGTGAAGAGAATACTGCACGTGATTCACAATTCATAAAAGTTCCTATTAGCAACCATCTCTTCTCACCGGTAGGAGAAAATTCAGAACTTAGAGTTGGCCGTATTGACAAACATCCCGAACAGTCTTGCCAGTCGGATTTTCGTGGTACATGGAAATGCTGCTACATTCAAAGATAAACAATACGGAATTTGTATTTACTTCGTTGGATAATACATGAAAATGCAGTGGTCGATACTCGGGGGCGGAGAAAAACGCTCGCTTCCCACCATTTTTTATAATTTATTTACTGGCGCAGAGGTTTTGGCGCCAGTATGTATCTTTGTGCTTGCAAAGCATGCCTGTGTAGCACTACATGTATTCAACGGCAGAAGTTAGTTGTGACGGCACCTACCAACATTTTTCAGAACTTCCGCTTACTTTGCACTCGATTCTAAGCCGCAGGCGGTTTTTTGGATTACAAAAACTGGAAAAAATGTGCGGCTTAGATTTGAGTAAAGACGGTATTTAGTTACTCTCATACCCCTGCATCAGGTCAGCAGAGTCCAAACATGGGGGGACATACTTCTCAGCATAAGCGAGCCCAGGGGACCTCATCTGCTCTCTGGCCTGAGGACTGGCCCTACTAATATACTTTTACTTCATTCTGTTATTTCTCGTCTCTGGCATCAGTATTGCTTTCAGTGCCTCAGTTTTACCGCTACTACATACTATCAAGTTCCGTCAGTTTTCTGGCATGTCACTAACTCCAAATTGACTATCCCATGAAGAATGTACTGATGACCTCCCCTGTTTAGCCCATTAAATCCCACCTGAAGTTGGTTTCTAGGGCTTTAGTGAGCCGCACTTCAGCTTCGTCATGGCCACATGTTGGTCATCGACATATATGAAATTGTGGTGTTATTCAGTTCTTGTTGCTAATCGATATAATTATTAAAAATGTTCAGCACAGTACTATGTGCTCCGATACGTATTTCTTTGTTATAGTGCAGATCTGAAAAATTTGGAGTAGGAATTGAAATCCATGGAGAGGAAATGAAAACTTTGAGGTTTGCCAATGACATTGTAATTCTGTCAGAGGCACCAAAGGACCTGGAAGAGCAGTTGAATGGAATGCACAGTGTCTTGCAAGTAGGAAATAATATGAACATCAGCAAAAGCAAAATGATGATAATGGAATGTATTCGAATTAAAACAGGCGATGCAGAGGGAATTAGATTAGGATATAACACCTTTAAGTAGTAAATGGGTTTTGCTATTTCAGAAGCAAAACAATTGATGATGGTTGAAGTAGAGAGGATATAAAATGTAGATTGGCTATGGCAAGGAAATCATTTCTGAAGTAGAGAAGTTTGTTAACATTGAATGTAGATTTAAGTGTCAGGAAGTCTTTTCTGAAAGTATTTGTACGGAGTGTAGCCACGTATGGAAGTGAAACATGGACGATAAATAGTGTGGACAAGAAGAGAATAGAAGCATTCAAAATGTGGTGCTACAGAAAAAATGCTGAGGATTAGATGGGTAGATCATGTAACTAATGAGGAGGTACGAAGTAGAAGGGGGGTGAAGAGGAATTTGTGGTACAACTTGACTAGAAGAAGGGATCGATTGGTAGGACACATTCTGAGGCGTCAAGGGATCACAAATGTAGTATTAGAGAGAAATGTGGAGAGTAAAAATCGTAGAGGGAGACCAAAAGATGAATACACTAAGCAGATTCAGAAGGATGTAGGTTGCAGATGAAGAGGCTTGCTCAGGATAGAGTAGCATGGAGAGCTGCATCAAACCAGTCTCTGGACTGAAGATCACAACAACAACAACAACAACAACAACAACAACAGTGCAGATCTTTTCACCAGGAATGCGATATTAAGCATATCATACTAGGATCATAAGTGGCTTTTCCGGTTCTTGGATAGCAATGACTTGCTTGTTTCCAGATGTTGGGTAGTTGGCCAATTTTATACTCATATTAAAATTACTTTGCGATTGAAGTTTTAGGAAGTCAAGTGGTGGGGGCCAGCTGCCAGCCAATCCTTATTCTTTCTCAGTTGCCATTTGCTCATTGTGTTGTAAGTTTTGTAGGTTCATATGCAGCCATGCTTAACATATCTGGCTGCACATTGACAAAGCTGTCCCGCCACTGCAGTCTGTCAAACACAAAGTTATTTTAATTGGAGTATAGGCACCACTAGCTGTTGTTTTGTTTTAGCTGCTCTTTTATGTGCTGAAGGCACTGGTTTGGTTGAAATTTAGTTTAGAGGTGTGTCGTAGCAATTTCCATGGCTTCTGGCTGCATCTTCTCACATCTAGTTCTTTAGATGTCTTTGTACCCCCCTTTTTTTAAGTTGGTGTAGTTGCAGCTACTGTCTGTTAGGATAGATTGCCTTGAGCTCCTTTTTACAGCTATAACAAACCTGTTGTGGAACTTGGTTGCTGGAGTTGTTTCAGTTACTGCATTATTCACTGGACTGTGGAACTTCTTCCAGTTTGCTTTTTGGAAGTTCTACCTGCATTGAAATGGTACTTTTAGTGGAAGGACAATGTGCACTACTTGGCACATGGTTCGCCAGTAATGGTGACAAAAAACCATTTAGACATTGCTGTGCTATATGTTAACCAACAAAAATGAGGTGTCCGTTTTATCTTCTTTGCTATCTTCCCCTACTGTAAGATGCAGGAAGTTTGTTGTGGATCATCTCTAATTAATTTTATCACATTGAGTACCTTCTCATTGTTATCGTCTTCAAACAGGCCCAAAGAGTGCTGTGTGATTGTTGTACACTCCAATGACAATATTGTCTTTTTCTCTCTTAAAATTGTAGATGTTAGGAGAACACTACATTTGATGGTTTATGTGATCATGTAGCCATATAGTTCAATAGTCAGCACTTAACTGTCAGATGTGTCACATACATTTGTTGAGTGGATATGTAAGTGTTTTTGGCAGATATATCCATGTCATATTGTCGGTGTGGCCTTTCTGTCATTAGCCTCGTGCCATTTATTTTCAGTCCTCTTTGTGTGCTATTTCTGTGGGTCTCCTGTAGGCAAATGACATAACAGTTGTATCTCTGGCAGAAGTCTGCGAATAGTTCTTTTTATGTGGATAGTACCTCAGTGTTAATAGAGATAGCTGCTATTTTTGGACCCAAGAAATTTCGTTTGTAAATCTGTCTCATTTGTAGGATGCTTCCAGAATGAAAGGATTAGCCAGTAAACACTATTGCCCATGTGATATTCAAATGAGTTGCAATGTCAGGTTAGAACAAATTCTTCAGTGAGTGTTAAGTTGTGGCCTCCTTTCTGTATGCTGGGACTGCATGCTTGAGACATGCATGGTACCTAACTCTCTTCACATTCTTCTACAACAGTCATTAGCCATCTCACAAATCCTGCACTTCTTGGAGAACAAAATCTGCATGTATGATCCAGGTTTTGTCCCAAGCATGCCACCGTTCTCCTCAGGGTACCTATGAACCATAATTTGGAGGTAGCAGTCATCATAAAGTGACATTGAGTGCAGACAAACACTTAGAGACAGATCTTCAGAGTTTTGTTTCGCATGGCAGTGGGTGAATGTGTGAATGACGTCGCTGTGACGTATACTATTGCAGTAGGCAACTTCATGCGTTAAAAACCCCTGTTACTTTAAAATGATAATACTTGCACATTCTAAGCTTGAAATGGAGCCATATTGACTGATTGAACATGTACGCACCATATTGTCCCGTTCATGAATTGGTACATTGCACACAGTACTGAACTGCACTGAGAATGCAGATTTACTTTTTCATCCATTATGCAGGTGGTTTTACAACCAATTTTCTGTGATCACAAGAGTATAAAACACACACACAAAAGATAAGTCATGAAGAGTCAGACGTACTCACTCAGCCTCCCTTAGGCCATTATCAAATGTCTGCGATATAGTACCAAAAGTAGAGCCAGAAGATACGACATGTTAGTGGATAACATTATGCTTATGTATTGCTGTTGTTGTTGTTGTTGTTGTTGTTGTTGTTGTTTAAAACAGCATGATATTGTTGATGTTTGTGTCACATTTAAAAATATATCTACCATGTACTTTTCTGCACTATACATAAACATAATTGAACTGCTCGGGGGAACACAATGGTAAGCGCCATCGCCGTGTATTTTGCGGTAGATGGCTAATGAAACCACCTGTGGGATGCACAATGCAGTAAACTTACTAGTAGTTCCAAATTCACTCAACAGATGTCAGGGAGGAGCTTAATGGTAAGTGAGAGAGAGAATGGTGACAAGTAAAAACATCTTCAAGATTATGGCTACAGTGAACATGGCAGAAGACGAGGAATATACTTCCAATGATACTAATATCTTCGAGAGGGATCCAGAACACATTCCTAACGATTCAGATGACTCAGAGGTATGTTATTTTGTAAATCTACTGTCTTTAGTACATTTCACGAACATAATGGCAAGTGCATGTACATACCATTATGTTCCTGAAGTACAATTGAAAATTACGTTCGCCGACAAGTACAAGATGTGTACAGTCCAGACACAGTGGTGCGAGATCATCAAGAAGTCGGCTAAGAAGAATCCATTGGTTGTATATAATATGAAAAGAGACGATTTCTATCAAATACGACACTCCAAAGAAGCGTTCGTCTTCAGAAAGAAGACAGTTCATGGTTGAGATGTCAACCTAAGGAAAGTATGTAGGTGGAATGTGACCTCCGAATATCCATCATCTTTATTCATCAGCGAGACATTTTGTCATGACATTTGGCACGAAATAAACTTCAGGAAACGTGGAAAGCAAAGACCAGTTCCTATGCTTCGACTTAAATACAATGGGCCAAGGCTTATTGAAAAGAAGAAAGTTGCTGACGTCCCGTCGCTCCTAAATTACATACCTCCTGTCCACAATGGATTTTTCCTGTCACTAAAGCCAACAGTTTTAGATGAAAAAGACATTAGTAATGAGAGTGATGAATGATTTTGCAGTTTCAGTAAAGTGTTGAAGACTTACTGTAAAATTTAATGTGTAATGTTCTATCACTATGTGTTGCTAATGGTGTATGGTAATGTAATAATTTTTGTATATTTCATTTAGTTTAGTCAGTTCTGAGTTTCATTTATGTCTGTATAGTAGAAGATAGATGTTAGAATCACTACTGAATTAAAAGACTGTCCAAAAAAAGTTATTCAGATTTGCAGATCAATTGAAACTTTAGATGCGCTGTATCTCGAAACTGTGATTTTGGCACTTACCATTTTGTTCCCCTGAGCAGCTCAATTGCTGGAAACATGTATCAACCAAACAGCATGCTGAAATTCATCGTTTTGCACGGGCAAAGCTCTCACCAGAGAGATCCGCAGTCATGTGATCGCAGTCTTGCGTGCATGTCGTTAATTCTTATTAAACTTCTTACATATTAGATGTTGACAATATTTATAATCATTGTAGGCATAATTAAACTTCCATTATTGCTGCAATGATGCTAGTGGTCTTATTACATCTTTTTAAAAATAGCCTCAGTTTCTTACTTTTATATGTGATTGCTGAAAATAACCTCTCAGCTTGTCGTCATAACACAAATCATAAAGTGTCACATTGCTGTCTCTCTCTACTGCAGTAAAATAGTCCTTATATTTGATCAGCCCCATATCGCATCTATCTGTTTGTTATCATGTCTAAAAATAAGCGTCTTTCTGGCATTATTTTTCAGTTAAGTTATCTGATGTGTTTGTTTTCCTAAAATAATGTATTGAAATAAATAATGTTCATCATAAGTAAAACTACAAATCTACTTCTTTGCGGAGATGCTATACTGCGCTACAACCACCAACCAAATTTCATGGCACAAAGATGAGTCACTCTTGTTACCTAACTCATATAGCTCGTAAAATACAATTAAAATTGTCAAAAATCATCTATTACTCATTATTGTAGGAAAGTGGTGAACAAATGTGACTTCTTCAGTGAAAAATATTACCAGATACACTTATTTTTATACAGCAATAATGAATCTAAATCATTTTAGTATTTGACACTATTGTAAACAATTGGTAAAGTATTGTGAATACTTTTGTAAGTCCACAGATTAATGTGATATAGGACTGATCAAATGTAAGGGCTGTTTTAGTATAGTAGTGATGATTTGTGTAATGACGACTAGCATGAGGTTATTTTCAGCAATTCCATATTAAACTGCGGCAATTTTTAAAAAGATGTACCGTAATAAGACCATGTAGCATCATTGCAGCAACAACAGAAGTCTATTTATACCTATAGTGGTCATAAATATTGTCAAAGTCCATCACATAAGAAGTTTAATAAAAACTAAGAACATATACAATGGGAGGTAAAAAGATTGCCCTGCTCGGATAATTTAGAGTCCAAGACTGTGAATGCCCAAGTGCAGAGTGCCAGTGTTCACAACTCTAGTGGTCTGTGGAGATTCAGCATGGTGTTTACATTGTCAAATAAAAGCAATATAATACATTATATGTCGAGATTCCTTACAATTTAACTCGTCATATAATTTCTTTTGAAAATCGTTATTTGAGCACATAGAAAAAGTTGAAATGTAAGAACTACTCGGTAGAATTGCTATGACAGCAATCATTTGACATCCGATTCAATGGCTGAGTGGTTAGGCTGACAACTTATGAACATAAAGGATGAGCATTCGAATCTAACTGGAGTCAATTGTCATTTTTTTAATTTAGACTTTTGGCTTTTCCAGGTTCCACATTCTTTCAGAATATATTGAAAATTGATGTATTTATTTGTAATTATTTCGACCGCCACATGGTGTCTGTAGTTTTCAGCTTAGAGAAACATATCAGCTGGTGTCATAGGTCTGCTTCACAGTGGCTGATGTGAATGTTAGCAAGCAAATAATTGCGCACTCTCTCACTCTCTCTCTCTCTCTCTCCCTCTCTCTCTCTCTCTCTCTCTCTCTCTCTCTCTCTCTGCATCTGAGGCAGGACGTTATTAGGGTGTTGATGCTTCCATAGCGAGGAGATGGCCCAATTTAGAGATAATGGTGAGGTAGTGAGATGTCCAATACCTGGAAGATGACAAATTGGTCAGTGTGGCCCAGGATGCACCTTTGTGAATCATACAGGAACTAAGGAGAGTCCTGCATTTGTTGGGAAGTGCTCTAAGAAGATTATAAGACCATGGAATCATGTCCCTTCATTCTCTTATTAACAAAGAACCATTGTCTGATGAATAAGGTGTGGATTGTGTATTCCTGGGAAGATGTCGATTGGAGGAAAGTCATTTTCTCCGACTAGTGCGCAATTGATTCCATGAGCAGAGGTCCTGTTATTGTTTACAGCAATGATATGACGCGTCCTTCGTGGGCAGACGTAGTTGAAGCAGACTCAGAAGTGTGGAATATTGAGGTTGGATGTCTTACATGGGTGCAGGAACTTAAAGAACATATCCAGGAAAGTTCAATTCAGCACACTATGAACATTTCCTTGAAAATGTAATCATCTGTGGAGCTTCGCTTTTGGTTCCCTGAAGGACATCTCACTTACCAACACGATAATCATCCATCACACACTAGCATTAGGATTCAGAGCTGATTGCAAGAGGGAGAATATTATTCGGTTCCTTCCGTGGCCCCCAAAGTCACCTGGTCTCAATCCCATAGAGCATGTAAGGGCTCAACTTAAGAAGACTCCATGGGACAATAGGCGAAACCCTCCTCTGGGAACTGTGAATGCCTGTGGGATTTGGTTTATTTTTCATGGAAGAGAATTGCCATGGATGAGGAATTTTTTCCATAGATTTGTAAAATTTATGGCTCAAAGGATCCAAGCTGTATTTGATGCCAATTGCATGTGGACTAATACTGAAACTATAGGTGGGGCCTACTCTTCATTTTACTTTATTCCTTTTTTTCTGTAAAAGGCCTTCATAGTTATTAGGCCAAAAATATTAATTTCAAAATACAAATCTTTTTGCCACTGTATTATTTGTATTTTTATGAGAAGTCAGATGAATATCACTCTCCAAGGATGATTATTTTTGTTGTTATGGGATTTCCGATAAATAACACCTTCGTAGGGAGACGATTTTTAGACATCAAATTCGTAAACCATAATTAGTTATTTACTGAAAAGAATATTGAAAAAGTAAAAATAAAGAAAATATAATTTAATAACAAAAAGGAAATAAGGCACAAAACATTTGTGACACAATAAAAGAAAGGGCTGAAGCGAGATTCAATCTGACACGTACAACAGCTACCAGGACAGTAAGCGTACACATTGCCAAGGAACTACCAATCTCTTCTTCATAGCATAATGGTTGAACAGGACTGCCATAGTTGAAAAATGGATATTAAACTGGAATCAGCAAATACTGAAAGGCATATCCACTCACTCGTGTAAACCACGTGTAAGATGCCAATCAGCTGATAAATTTCTCTTATCTGAAAATTATAGACATACCAGGTGGTGGTCGAAGTAATTACTAATAAATACATTCATTTTCAATATTTTTACTACAACCATTTGCTGGTTTGTTTAAATATTAGAATATTATAAAATGGAACCTGGGGAAGCCTACAGCTGCACAGTTTGTACCAAATGAGGTTTGAGATATTACCTGCACAGGTCCCCCCCCCCCCCCCCCACCACCACCACCACACACACACACACACACACACACACACACAAAAATTTACTTCAGTTAGATCTCAATGCTCAAATGCTCATCCTTTACATATGTAAATCATCAGCCTATACACTCAGCCATTGAAACAGATGTGAGACGCTCATGGTTGTAGTAATTCTACCGACGTGAAGTTCTTGTATTTCACTGCTTCTACATGCTCAAGTAATGATTTTCAGATGAAATTATATGATGAGTTAAATTGCAAAGTGTCTTGATATTTATTGTATCTTAAGTATTGTAGCTCCACAGACTGCTAGAGTTATGAACACTGACACCTCTGAACTTGGGTAGGCATAGTGCTGTTCTTGGACTCTTAAATTATTTTGGCTGGACATTCTTTCTGTCTCATTGTACGCAAGACTGTCATCACGACTACAGCTCGCTCTGGTGATACTTTTGTCTCTGCAAAATGACAGGTCTTAGCGTGCTATTTGGTTGATGTGTGTTTCCTGCGATTGTAACAGCTATGTCTATGTATGAGTGCAGAAGAGTACACAGTATGCTGCTAAATAAATGTGCAAGGGCTAGTAAGCTACCTACTGTAAGGTTTTTGCCTACATCATGTGTTGTGAAAGTTGTTCTTTAAGTTTATTGGTACATGTAAGACCGTATCTGTAACATTCATCATATGTGTGTGTGGAATGGTGTCTGTTCCCACATAACATAGAACAAACATTTTTAAATGTGACACACACATCAGCAATATCTTGTCAGTTTAAATAACAATTGTAATACGAAAGTGTAATGTTATCTGCTTAATATGTCTTACATGTTGAGTGTACTTTTGGTATTGTATCGCAGACATTTGATAATGGCCTAAGGTCGAAACTGGCCAGTAACGTAATTTACATGCATTTTACAGTAAAGGAATAAAACTGACCGCTTATGATGGCTAAAATGACTCCATCATTTAGACAATACATTGAGGCTGTGAAGAATTTAATTATATCAATTACCTCTGTGAGAGAATCATACTGCAGTGTGAAGAACAAGAAGTTGTGTACATTCATCAGAGATTTTCAATGCAAAATGTCTCTAGGATGTAAAATTATAATCATTGTGGTAATCAAGTAATCTAAATACTACAATAATAATATAAATAATTAAATAGAGCCATTCAACTCCTGCTGCTGGAGTAAGACCACCTTCAGGAGTTCATTGTGGTCGTCTACTACACACATCCATGTTGCTTCAGCCTGCTTACCAATGTCCTCCATCCCTCTGCCATTAAGCATTCATCTGATTTTATTATTACCTGTTGTTCTGCAACATATTCTTCCCCTGATCCCTTGGTTCCTTTTCTTAATAGATAAATGACCCTTGCATAATTCTTCGTTGTCTGCTAGATACTGTAGCAGGCATGCAGTTGCTGCTTTCTACCTGCAGCCTTTGTGACACATTTACATGTAATCTGGTGAGACCCTTAGAACACATAAATTGTGCTCTTACTTATAATTTCAGTATCTGCTTTCTTTTATATTCATTTCCCAGTGCTACTTTAATGTGAAAATAGCTTCAATATATTTTTTTGTTTCTGTCTTTGTTCAACAATAAGATGCTGATGGAGTGTACTTTATTGTTGGGTTTCTATCTAATTTTTTCTTTCAGATTTACCTTGTTACTTGGTTGTACTAACAGTGTTATCTTTCACTTGCCAGTTTGTACAAAGTTTGGAAGACATAAAGGAGCTTGTGTGTCATTGAATTTCGTCCAAGTTTAGAAATACCTCCATGAGACATGTGACATTGTACTCTGATTATGGATGATTTTCGTGATGTGTGTTCTCCTTACCAATTTACAGAATAGTCTGCATACCGTTTCCTTATTATATTAGTAGCAATCAACAATATAAGGCTGTCGGGATCTATTTTAATCTTGTACATGAAGTGGATTAACCTGCTTTTTGTTGGCTGAGGAGAAGCTGTTTTGTGATTATATTTTCTGTATGATGTTAAAAATGATGATAGTTTCTCTCAAAATTCTTCAGAAACTCGGATATATACAGTTGGCAAGCTATCAGATTGACTTGATATTTTATGGAATATAGTAATCTGAATAGTTCTTGCAATATATCTCTCTCTATTATGAGTGGAACTCAGTTTTTTTACTAGCTTCTCAAGCTACATTTCTCTTCCCAAGTTAACACACACACACACACACACACACACACACACACACACACACACACGGTTAATCTCTTCAAGTTTTTAGTGATTTCTTTATCAGTATTTCATCCAGGAATCGAAAGAGTAATATATGCAAGAAGAATTAAAAGTGTCAACTATTTGTGTAAAATTGTAGATGCTTCACACTGATAGTAGTCAGATGTAAATGAAACATATTTGTTGTAATTGTTGCTGAAAGAACTGCTCTAGATGTCATTTAAGGAAGAGCTTCAACATTTTTCATGTATGTTACTGTCCCATTTGAGTCTTTGTTGAGTGGATACTTACTTTTGCGTTGAATATGCGGAATATTGGAAATTGCATACAGTATTGTTTGTATAATTTAAATCAGGTGTCTCCAAACATTTTAGCGCAAGGGTCACACTGGCGCTTCCACTAAGTCCCAAGGGACAAGACCTAGCTGTAGTCTAATTTTCTTGAGGCCTGATACTGTAATACTACTCAGAACTCTTCGGTACAGTGGAGAAGTTTTCGGATTGCTTACCACTGCTGCCAGTCTTCGTGAGCTGACACTGAGTGGCTTCGCAATAGTCATTATACAGTGAACTGATTATTGCTTGACCTTGAACTGTGGCCTTAATTTCATTTCATATACGTTGCTACTAATATATACCACTCATGAAGGTTGTTGTAATGCATTTTTATGAAACCTTGTTACTTCAGTACGTCTTTAACTTCACAGCAAATGATCAGAATGTACTGTGAGCTGTGTATGGTATCAGCACTGTGGGATATCTTTCCACCACTGCATTCCTCACCCCACGGAGGCAATAGTGTGGTTACCTCCGCTCCCTGTGGTCACCGCTGGCATGGCAGAAGAAAAGTCGGACAGAATATATAGTTCACCATACTGACATACTGTAGTATAGAATTATGCACAACTTTTCATTTCAGGACTAGACGGTGATTGAAGTATCTATGGCACAGGGAGCAGGCTGCAATTTCTGTTGGCACCTACGGCAAGTGTACACGTCATTTCATTTTTACAGTGAACCAATGTGTGTGCTGTGCCTTACATATTGTTACAACTACTTCAAACAATGCTAAATGTATAGTAATGCCATATTCCAGATAGTAGAGAAGTTATGTGCAGTAGTACAGCACCATCTAGGCAGTAGCGACATGTGTGATCTGAAAAGCAAAGTATAGTGATACTAGAGCATTTTGTGACTACAGTATCTTAGTGAAGGCACAGTTTCACAGTAATTAATTAATTAAAATTGCCTTGAAGATAAGTTTGGTGCAATTCTTTGCTCAGAACCCTTGCTATTACAGTGAAACCCCACTTTTACATTTTTCAAATGACTTAAATTGTGTAAAATGTGGGAAAATGTAAAATGTGGGAGATAACGCTTTAAGCTGTAAAAATTACGTATTAGGATACCCCCTTGCACTGTATGTGTGATAGATGTACATTACAAGCATCAAAAGACTTGTCAGGGACTTGTTTATTATCTAATGAAGGTTTACTATCTAATAAAAACTGCTGATGTGGCTGGAACTGATAACTGTCTGGGAAATAGGAATGTTTGACTCAATTTTACATGTCATAGTTGGTGTTTTTGAAAGCCTGCAGCTGTCATTCATTATTTAAATAATGAAATACCGCACTAGTTATGTATTTAGCACAATGCATTACAAGAATTTTTTCTCGTTGTCAATTGAAAATATGTAAATAAGTATTTTGTATGGTGTTTGAATATGTGTTATTCTGCATCTCTTGCACTGTAGTCATCTTTTGGAGGTTATCAGGTACTGTGCCTCATCAGTTATGTAGAAAACCACACCCACCCATCCAAACACACACACACACACACACACACACACACACACACACACACACACACACACACAAACTATCACTCACGTTGTTTATTTGCGTAACATCACAAAAAAATACATACGTAAATACTGCACTTGACGACAGGAATAAATTCTCGAAACACATTTTGCTCAGCATGAATAAAATAAAGTATAATCAGTGCTGTGTTTAAACTGAAAACATTTGAGCAACGCAAAGTGAATGACGGTGTCAACTAGAGCTCCAAGTGGCCATACACCGAAACACGCTAAATATGGTTCGACAAAGATGCCACAATCATGAAATTGTGTTTGCGCAGTCGAGACAGTTTAGAAATGGTTGTGATTGGTCATGATATCTTCATTCGAATGAATCTGGTTACTCACATCAGCCACCACACCAAGTAGAGCTTGGCAGCGGCGGAAAATACAGTATGAATTGTTCCAGCTTTTAGACGTTTACCGGTTGAAATTCGCTGAGTAGAGTACCCAGGTGTCAAGAAACTTAACCACATAATATTTGTAAACACTTGTGGACGGCCAACATTTTTTCTCCACAAACATTTTTTCGTAATGCGTAAATTGTGGGAAAATTATAAATATGTTGACACGAAATCCGCTTCAAATTAACATTTGTTGGTATAGGAAATTTGGTGGGACCGATGAAAAATGTCGTGAACGGCGGGAATACGTTAATTCCGGGAACATAAAAGTGGGGTTATACTATAATAATATTAATTGGAGTCGTTTTGATTTGCAGTTACATCAATACACTAATATTTTGTGATTTATCCAAGTTATAAGGCCAGTGTATAATTTGAAATGAAACAATAAGTGTTCTCAAAGAATCCAATATAAAACTTCTTTATGAGACTAAACATTCTCAGAGGTATACCAAATTCACAGGATACCGACGGTTAGAAATATGTGTGTCTCTGAAACGTGGTTTGAAATCTCAGCAAATGTTATTTAAGAATGTAAATGCTGAATAAGAAGAAGTAACTAGTGCTGTTTTCCATGTGGCTCACTCAATAGCAAATGTGGAAAACTATTTGCTGGCACTGAATTTGTAAAGGATTGCATGACTGTAGCAGTTGAAATGTGACCAGAAAAATCTTATTCATTTAAAAACACTAGTTTGTCATCAAACACTGTGGCTCCGAGAGTAAATGATATTGCTGGCTATATATTAATACAGTTATCTGAGAAAACTCGAGATTTAAGTGTGTCTTTAGTTCTGGATGAGTCGACAGTTGTTTCATATACTGCACGAATGTTAATTTTTATTCAAAGGATAAACAAAAATTATGAAGTCTATGAAGAGCTTCTTGGCATTTGTAGCATTCACATCCATGGCAGAAGAAATTTTTAAATGAGCAGGAAATGCTGTTCATAAAAACAGTCTTCAATGGAAAAACTTATAGTGTATCACAACTGACAACATAGAAAAATCTGTGAAAAAAGTAAAGGTGTCTTTGCTCTTGTGTCAAAGGTGGTAGAAAATGACAGTGGATCAAAACAATTAAACTTACATTTTAAAGCCTCCAGCTATTAATTATATAAGATCACATGCTCTCAATCACTGTCAGTTCCACAAGTTTATTGAAGGGATTGAAGAAAGTGACTTACCATGTTATACAATAATACCCTGGCTTAGCTGTGAGAGAGCACTGATTAGTTTTGTAGCTATGAGCAACAATCAAAATCCAGAATGAGATGTTCGCTCTGCAGTGGAATGTGCACTGTTATGAAACTTTCCTAGCAGATTAAAACTGTGTGCCGGACCGAGACTCAAACTCGGGACCTTTGCCATTCGTGGGCAAGTGCTGTACCACCTGAGTTACCCAACCACGGCTCACGCCCCGTCCTCACAGAAGAGCTTCTGTGAAGTTTGTAAAGTAGGAGACGAGGTACTGGCAGAAGTAAAGTTGCAAGGACGGAGTGTGAGTTGTGCTTGGGTAGCTCAGATGGTAGAGCACTTGCCTGCAAAAGGCAAAGTTCCCGAGTTCGAGTCATGGTCTGACACACAGTTTTAATCTGCCAAGAAAGTTTCCAACAATCAAAATTTTCTTGAATGAAAAGAGTCATCCTCTGGCTGAGTTACAAAACACCATTTTGTACAGATTTCATTAAACATATGAATGACCTTAATTAAGACCTGCTACTGTCTGATTTGTTCACATATATTAAATACTCTTGACAAAAAAATGTTTTGTTTCAATCTCAGGTGAACAAAAAATGTTTCAAGCATTTTAGTATATGCCGCCAAACATTCAGTCAGCAATTTACGGTAGATTTTGCAGCTGATTCTCTTGAGTGTTTTACAAATAAATTTTGAGTCCTGTTTTTCAGATTTTGATGCAATTGCAAATGATACTAAGATTTTCCAAAGCTGTTTTAACACCAGTGTAGAAAGTCTTACCCCAAAATTTCATATGGAAATCATTGGTTTGCAATGTAGCAATTTTTATAAAGATAAATATTTAAATTTATCATTGCTGGATAGTCATAGACTCAGTATAGTCCTGTCAGCTGCATAAGTTTGCTCATGGCTTTCTTCCACTTTCGGCACTGTGAAAAAATATATTCCAAAATGAAATACACTAAAAATATGTACAGACCAAATTAACTGAGGAGCATTTGAAGTGACTGCTGATAATTTACACTAGTAAACTTGCTCTACAACTGCAAGCAATTGTAAATGGGAGGTTATAGCTACATACAGTAAATCTCATTAATCATAACTGCAGTGCTTAATTTCATTATGTGAATTGCCTATGTTCATCACATAGGAATGGTAAATTTCCAGGAAAAAACAGTTAAAATGTTCAGTTACATTACATATGTCAGTTAATGTATATCGTAATTGGTAATAAAACAAAAATAGCTGGTTATTGCACATATTTTGTATGATTTATTTGCATTGTAAATTTTACATTTTGTACAGTGTTGCTTCACTTAATGAACATGATTCATTCCTGAGCCTTTTGCTCATTATTAATACTTGTCACGTGAAACACATTCTTCCACACGAATCCATGTGGAATAGGTCAGTGCGTTCCACTCTGAAAAAATAGGTACTCGGAACAGATTTATAATATGGCATTGTAATTTTTTATGTATAGTACAGTACGTCCAGTTTCAGAAGAAAATTGCCTTAAGACATTTGTTCATGCAATTGCTTCAAAATTTGCCGAAAAAAACTAGCACGATTGTGAATTAAATTCATAGCATGGATAGCTACTGACTTATGGGCATCTTTAATGAATTTGTGTTAGTTAATGATGACAAATCGGAATTGGAATTCATGAACAGATAGTGCAAGAGGAGGGGTTACCATGTGCCACCAAAGAAAAGATCTTGCAAAATCATTGCAGAGCATTTGCAACATCGTTGTAGAAGCCTGAGCAGTGGTATGAGTGGCAATAATTGCAGCACGAGATGCATTGCGATCAGTACAGCTGATGAATATAACATTGTTGGAGCTTCTACTTTACATAGCAGTAGTTTGTAGGAGAATGCATAACTTAGTTTTCATTTATAGTGGCCAGATCCAGGCCAGAAGATGGTTTTTAAAATGATTATTAAAAACTGAAAAAATAACATGAAACAGACTATGTGAAACATTATCCCTAGGCATGTCAGTTGCTTACATTTTCTTCTATATGTTGTTTGAATCGCTCATTATGGGAGGTGCTCGATAAGTTAGGTTCAACTGTAATTTTAAAAAATATTATGGCAGGCCAAATACCATGCATGTCTGACTCCTTAACTCAGGCCTGGTGTTCATGCTTTTTCTCTATCAAATGCAAAACTTCCTGTATTAGTCTTTATAATTAATTGTTAATGGAAATAGGAACAAAGAGGTAAGAGACATGAACAAGGTGATGGGAGGATCTGGCAAAAAGATGAAAGATTATTAAGATGACAATTTGAGTACAAGCTTTTATTATGATTTTTCTTGTTGGCCTTGGAGGAATATGCACTAGACTTTGATTTAATTTGTATCTTTAAAGTTTTGAGAGTTGAGAAATACGATCCTACTCTTGCAGATAATGCAATTCCAATTAAATCGTGGTT
Organism: Schistocerca piceifrons; assembly: GCF_021461385.2. Classification (NCBI taxonomy): domain Eukaryota; kingdom Metazoa; phylum Arthropoda; class Insecta; order Orthoptera; family Acrididae; genus Schistocerca; species Schistocerca piceifrons. The sequence goes on from NC_060140.1 coordinate 138,273,116, forward strand.
CTGTGATCCAATGGATACAGCTTTGCTGAACCTATTGCCAGTACTGGACGCATTACGTTTCACCCAGGATGTTCGAAGTGTGCTTAGTAGGAACTTGCATCTTCACCGCCTATGGTAACACTTAGGTAAGTGTTAGAAATGTGAAACTTTCAGTAATCCTACTTAATGGCATGGCATTATTTCAGTTCAAGTTGAGTTTCAAATTATTTTCATTTTGTTGTCTCTGAAACAAATACAGTTTTAACTGTTGTGACTCAATACATTTTTCTTGAAATTCATAGAATATGCGACTGTATTAGAGTGCTTTGTTTTGAAGTTAAATATGTATAAGAGTATCATATTCCTGAGGGTGGTATCCTTAAGCACCACACATGTGCACGCATTTTTCGTGATTATTAGAAGATATTTAAAATCATCAAGACAGAATGCTGGTCATTTTTACTTTCAAGAGGCAATGAACTTAGTACTGCCAATAAGATTTTTACTAAAGTAGAACACTGCCGTAGTTTATGAAACTTACTTGCTTTCTGTGGAAAGAGAGAGAGAGAGAGAGAGAGAGAGAGAGAGAGATGGGTTGGGAAAGGTTAAAAAAGAAGGGCAGGTCATTCAGACCCCAGGATAAGGGTGATGCACACAACAGGTGGGTCCTTTTAATGTAGAAGAGTGATTGACCTGCCCTTTCTTTGCAATCTTCATTAACTTGTGCATCTCTCTTTCCTGAGGAAGACCTAATGGCTCCAAAAGCTAACATGGTGTTGTGTCCTTTTCTATGTGTCTGTCAGCAGTACTATATTTTTCACTTCCTGAAGGTGAGTACTGTCCAGCAATTTTTTTTTCTTCTTTCCCACTAAATCACCCAATGTTCTGATGAAACCCAAGCAGTGCTCTGTGGCCTACTTTCTCTGTAACCACTTAATTGATAATTGCTAAGGGGCTTCACTTACCTATTTCTTCTTAATTGATAATTGCTAAGGAGCTTCTCTTATTTCTGATTTATTTCACCTCTTTCATTGAACCAGATATCTTTTGTTGGTCAGTATTAAAATTTGTATAGTTTATGAGCAATATACACTGAGGTGACAAAAGTCATGGGATAGCGATACGCACCGATGTAGATGGTGGTAGTATTATGTAAAAAAGGTATAAAAGGGCAATGCATTAGTAGAGCTGCCATTTGTACTCGGACGATTCACGTGAAAAATTTTCTGTTGTGATTATTTCCGCACAACAGAAATCAACAGACTTTGGATAAGAAATGGTAGTTGGAGTTAGACGCATGGGCCATTCCATTTTGGATATCATTAGGGAATTCAGCATTCCATGCCAAGAATACAAAATTTCACTTATTACATCTCACCATGAACAATGCAGTTATCACTTAACAACCAAGAGCAGCAGCTTGTGTGTATATTTATCTCTGCCAACAGACGAGAAACACCTGCAAATATCTGCAGTAATCAGTGTGGGATGTACGGTAAATGTATCCATTGCGACTCTGCGACAAAATATGGCATTAATTGGCTATGGCAGCAGATGAGTGATGCAAGTGCCTTTCTTTCTTGGCCTCGTGACACTATCAGAAGAATCCTAGACAGTGGAAAACCATGGCCTTGTGATATGAGTCCTGATTTCAGTTGGTAAGAGCTGATGTTTTGTGACGTGAGTCCTGATTTCAGTTGGTAAGAGCTGATGTTAGGGTTTGAGTATGGCACAGACCCCATGAAGCCTTGATCTCAAGTTGTCAACAAGGCACTGTGCCAGCAAGTGATGGCTCCATAATGGTGTGGGCCGTGTATACATGGAATGGATGTGTCCTGTGGTCATTGACTGGAAATGGTTATGTTCAGCTACTTGGAGACCATTTGCAGCCATTCATGGACTTCATATTTCCATACAAAAATGGGATTTTTATGGATGCAATGTGTTATGTCACCGGGCCACAGTTATAGATGGGTATTTAGGCAGCATGGAGGACTTCCAGTGACTTTTTGAGTCCAAGCCATGTTGAGTTTCTTCACTATTGGCAAAAAGAGAGATGACATGATGCCATGATTTTTGTCACCTCATTGTATAATGATGGTTATTGTAGCAATAAATTAAGAAATCTCAATAAGGATACCTGTTAGTTCAGTTCATTTACTGCTCCTAACAATTATATGGCCATGCGTGATTATGCTCTGATAAGCTGAACCCAGTTCCTTGAATACATTTGCAGAATATGAAAATGGAGTGGTGCTGCCTTCTTGTCTCTGATTTCTATTTTGAGGGTGACTCTATTTGTGGCGCACAAATTTCCTTATTCTTGCCTTTAACACGCAGAAGGTGTGTTCTTGTAAAGATTAATCATTGTGCAGAGTTTTTGGGCAATATATTAAATTTGCTATTTTTGTTGATTTGAAGGGTAATTTAACAATTGACAAAATTCATATTGTCTGTCCTTTCTGTCGTCATACATTATTTATTCTAACACTTATAAATGTTTCGCATTTGCAGGTGCTCCTGAGGGTCCTGTTTAGTTGCTCATTTTAGGTCCACTTCCCTCACCTGACTACATGGAATATGATGTTACTTTGTGATGTGAGACATTGGAAGTTTGTTTACCAATGTTCCAAAATATACATTGTATGAGTGGTGATTACTGAAGCCGTTGTTGAATTTCATTGTGGTGAAATATGACTTTTATCGACTAAAAGTGCAGTAAAATACTTTTTATATTGAAAATTTGTTTTACATGTCAGAATGTTAATGGTAAAAATCCTATCTACATTACAAGTAGTGAGAGAGCTTTCTCTCTCTCTCTCTGTCTCGTTTCTTCAATTACGATGCCATCAATGGACTTGTGTTTAATGTCACAAAAGAACTTACCTGCTGTGATGCATCTTCAGTGTCTATCTGGCAGTGATATTGCCAGCAACACAATGTGGATAATGTTTTATTGTAGATGAAAATGACTTGTTAGCGTGCACGTAGACAGGGATTTCTGTGTGAGTGAGTTATTTTCAGATAAAGGCCTCGGTAAGTTGAGAATTGAGTTGATTACTTAATTTGAAAGTCTGACTGTGTGTACTTATGTGCATCAACATTGTAATACCACTTAAACATTTTTATCTGATTGAACAGTGTATATCAAACCAGTGATTTATTGTATATGAAACCAGTGATTTACCACAACTGATATTTCTGGCCCCCATCTGTTGTATTACAGCTTCATATTTGATATATACCCTCACTCTTTCTATGTTAAGGTTGTGTTGACTGTTACTGTGGCCCAAGTAAAGAGAAAATGGATTTCTGTTTATATTGATGTTAATATGTACCAAAAATGTCATTGTATCTTTTTGCCAGTGAATTTTGTGTAAATGCAAAAGAGAAAGAAAGTAAACTAATTATATTTTGTGTTCACATGAGCTTAATAACTGGTTCCATTTGCTTTTGCTTCAGTTTGCAGTTGAATGTGTGTGTATTTAGAATCATTACTTGGTAGCTTTGAGTGTGAAGTTTTATTCTAATTTTTATTTTTCTTTAATGGCATTTTTGTTGTGTTATTTCTTCAGTAGGCAGTTATATAAAAAAATCTAGAGCATTCTAAGTAATATTATGTGGGGGTAAACAAAAGCAGCCTTGAGACATATAAAATGGGAAACAGTAGAAATGTATGTGGGGTCATTTCAAGATTTCCAGGCAGTGAGGCATGTCATGAACAGAGTATTTCCTTTTAATCTGTTGACAAGACAATGTACTAGGAGACAAGCCTTTTCCTCAAGCAGTTTTTGTAGTTTCAGAATAAAGAACGTGTTGCTTGTCATCTGCGTCATTTTCAAAAAGAAGTTTTTACTTTGAAACAAGACCCTCTACTCTGTTTTATCCCATGGCCAGAATTCTGTCTGTGAGAGGAGTGCTACAATGTGTGCCCTGTGCAATAATTTGTATTCTGTCTTTTAGTCTCTTGAAACATTAGTATTTATTTTTTTCTTAAATGGTCCCTAATTAATGCCATGATGTTGAAGTAAGTTGTTCTTTGTCCTACTTCATTTCTGGCATTACAGCTCCTCTTTGCCTTGATTTTTTTAAAATGTGTTTCTTTCTCAATAGTATTCCATCTCCTAGAGAATCTTGTAAGGGCATTTTCATACTAATCTCTGTAATATAGTGCTCATTTTGAGATAAGGTTTTCCTCTTCCAAGGTATGTCAATGTCACAATAAAATATAGCCCAAAGAAGCCTGTGAAGTATTCTAATAAATAAGTTTGGATTTTAAATTCCAATACTAAATATTTTTATGTTGTTAAAGCAGCAGCCTATGTGTGGTTAACTTGTGACAGTATATTTTTATAGTTCTATTACTTTTCATCTTTATACAGTCATTATACAAAAGCTCCAGAGTAAAATGGTATAATATCTATTGGTAAATGAAACTGTACTTGATTTTTAGATGGTACCTCCATTCCCAAATACCTCATATTGTTACTGACCATTCCTTGCTGATTTTGGGAAACTTAGTATCTTCTGTGCATAATGATAGAAGCACTTTCCTATTCCATTTCCTTTTTTTGTATTCTCTGGAGTAGTGCACTGAACATTTATAAATATCAGTTGTGGTATTCTTAGAAAATCATCTTCATCACACACAGAACAGTGGAATGCTTTTCATGGTCACGTTATAGCAGGCATGGTTATGTTTCTGTTGTCTGTATAGATATGTATTGCATAAGTACATGATCTCTTTGTATATAATGTTCCAAGATGTTACATGAATATTTATTTAAATTTGTGACATTTCAGCTGTAAATAAATCATACTGGGTTGGAACATAGTAGCATATATTAGTGTAATTTATTATGTGACAAAAGCATATAATGTATTTGAAGTCGTGTTTGACTTTGGATTTGTTATTTAAAGCACAATTTTTTAATGTAAATGTCCTTTCCCTGTATTAGATACTTTCTTTCATTAATCTCATGGTGCTCATTCAAGTACTAAACTTAAGGATGTGATGTTTTTCATGATCTAGTCAACAGGATAATAAATAGTCCATTCAGTTTTATACACAATCTAAATCTTTGTTTTACGAGCAGCTTGTCATCTTAATGCATTGTTACCTTGACATGGCAGATCTTCTTTCAGTATTTGCTACAAGGTGCTGAAACTGAATATGGAGAGGCTAAAAAAGTAGTAAGAAACAGAGGAAAATCTTACAACTGTAGAGGCTGGAAAAGTTACACACACTGCAGATTTAAGAAAGAATATGCTGAACTGCCATTCACCCTGCCCTCTTACCCCATCCTCTACCACAGGCTATCCGAAACAAATCCAAAGCTTTTTCACAAGTAGCAGCAAAGCTGCCTTTCATCACCATCCTGTAGTTTATCTTTTTGTTCACAGATTGATGTTTGGTAACAAATATATCACTACTATGACCTATTTTTCATTTTATCTGTTTTATATCTTTGTGCTGATGTAATGCATTATACTTCACATGACATTTGAATCTTGTATAAATTCATAATCCTTTGTTAAGTAACATATTACACTTACAATGTTTAGTGCAGGCGAGAAGGTTCATGAGAAACCAATATTTGCCCTCCCATTCCTTCCATTATTTGGAGATTACTTCCTGTTGTTTGTCATTTCTTGAAGAAAAATGCAAAATATGTTTGAATGCTATTTTTCTCTGTAAACCCCTCAGGCCTCCCTGAGTTGCAGCATAGATCCTGTATCAGTGGAATTTTTATTCACAGTACACAGATAATGTTGCACTGTGAAGAATAAGTTTATGGCTCTCTCTTAGTTCACTGCACAGGCCTACCATGTGTTACTTGTGAAATGATTTAGGGGCTAACTTAAGAATTTCTTTTAGCATAGCTTTTTAAAATAATATTGAAACTGGCACAAATTATGTGTTGTCATCTTACGTTTGCGTAAGTGGGATTGAAGCATTTCTAATTTGGAATTTAACTTAGGGTGAATCCTTTTTCATTGATAGTAATAGGTTAGTAGCGTTTTGATTTGTAAATGTGTCCTGTGTCAAAGTTACCAGGTTAAAAAGTAAAATTCTTATGTAAATACATGTATTGAATTACCCTGGTGCTATAATGAAACGTGTGTATCTGTACAATGACCAGATGATGGCTTGATGTATTTCTTTGCATTGTAACATCTTTTGACAAGTGATCTTCAGCTAAATAGTATTCATGTATTAGAGCCTCAGATAAAAGTATTTTCTGTCATATCACTGGATGTTGTATGATCATTCATGGATAGTAGTGTGCCCTCAAGCAGCAGAAAACTGTAGTAGATGTGTGGTCACACTTTAAAATGTTCAAAAGACACTTGTAAATGATAAAGTGTAACATACCGGTGGTTTTCTTTTTCCATTATCTCGGAATAGCCTTTTGGCTGTCACTTTCTATAAAGAGTACATTTCCTTTGTGATTATTGGGTTAGTGTTTAATTTACTGCCTTTGATAAAGACTGGTAAATAAAGGATTTTTTTTTTCTTATTCTTTCTTGTGCTTCACTAGCATAGATTCAGTATAAATTTATACTGTAGATCTAGAAGTTAAATCATTGCATTTTAGATTTTCCTGCAACATGCCTATGTGCCCCCCCCCCCCCTCTCTCTCTCTCTCTCTCTCTCTCTCTCTCTCTCTCTCTCTCTCTCTCTGACAAAATTGTTCTATACCCTTTACCGTCAGTTTTATTCTGTATTTTGTGCCCCTTCTTGTCTTCCTCCTGCAAAACGTAAGATCATGCATTATGTCTCATGTCATGATACCCATGCATGGAATCTTACAATTTGGCAGTATTTGTTTGTAATTTCAAATAATGTACTGTTAGGTCCTGCATCAAAGTTGGTCATTCAGAAGTGCTTGTCCATATACAGGCAGATGTTTGAGGCATGAGCATGAGCAAAACTGTCAATGTGCTAGACATGGTCCTACAGAGTGTGCAGTCAAACTGTGCTGTTTCATTTATGCCTGAGAGTTCAAAGTCATTGTCCTTAGTTTTGTCAAATTATAATACTGACACTTTGTTACACATTTTAGAAACAGTATTTGATTTTCTATTTGCATAACACTTTTTTATATTGTTAAGTCACAGTAGGTGCTGTGGTGAGCTAACATTTTTGTAGTTATTATTTGACATTTCCTTTATATGGCAAAAACGAAGACAGTATATTGAACTGTGTGGAACTTAGCTCCAGACAGTTGGAGGTATAAGTACAAGCAGAAACATTTTGTAACACTGGATTACACTCTAGCTCTGCATAAAACTGTAAATTTGTAAACAACTTTGTGTTAAGTTATACTGGATACAGATATCTTCTGTATAATTTGTAAAGTTTGAGAAGTAAATTGGAGAAATATAAATAATATTGTTTCCTTTGAAAATCAAACAAAATTATTTTTTACCCATTTATGTAGTCCTGAGCGTATTACATTATTCATCACAATTTTCATACTGAAGTAAATTAGTGTGTGGCACACAAAAGAAATCACTATGAGTTATTTGGTGTTGTGAAGCCAACAGAATGTAGTTAATGTGGTGTACATAGTTATATTCAAGAACAATGATTCATAGGACATTCATTAACAAATAATTGATGCAGAATTAATAAAAATAGTTATGAACAAAAAAGGAACACTTTCTTGTTTTCTGCCAAGTACCAACAGATTATTTGATTAATATTATGCAAATTATTAGATCACTTCCAGTATGACAACCTCTGCACATGGCAAATTAAATCAAACTTGTCCACCAGGTGGCTTTATTAGGAGATTATTCAAATGATTCTTACCAATAATGTACCAATGTAAATTCATCACGCAGAAATCTTTCATGAGCATAGAAATGTTGTACTAAGTATGTTTCAACTGTTGATGGTAATATGGGCTACTGCTAGTTGTAATGGCCTAGTCTTGGCTATATAGAAACTTGCAGGCTCCTGTGACCTTTCAGCTAATTTGGATACCAAATGATATAACTTTCCTTTCATTCAATCACTGAAAAAATTGCATTTGAGTTATGTACATAGCCAGTATTATACTTTTTTCATCATAAGAGTAAACCTGATGTAAAAGAACAAAAACACGGTGATTGGTTGGCAGCCATAGTCCATGTAAACTGATGTTACGCTCTTGTAAGTAGTTGCTGTTTGTATATTATGTATCTTATTACTACATTAAACTAAATGAAACTTTAAGATATTCTAATATATGGCAGCCATCAACATTTTTCGTAATTGTTTTTCAGCAAAGTAGTTTTTATTTCAAAAAGCATATACAGTCGTAGTCTGTGTACTGTTGTGCTCTGATTGTCGCACTGTTAATATGTAGGGTGAAAAAGTGTGATGCTGCTTTCTGCTCCATAGCACAACACACAGGGGACACAGTCAAAAAGTGGTGATAAACAGGTTGTTCTAAGTGTTTTTCACAAGTCTTGGGAGAAAGTTGCCTTTAATCCAGAATTAATCCTTTTATCAGGTGTTCAAATATCACTTTGGTTGTTCATTTTTTCATTAAATGTGGAATACATACATCTGTTAAATTTTTTCACAAGTCTTGGGAGAAAGTTGCCTTTAATCCAGAATTAATCCTTTTATCAGGTGTTCAAATATCGCTTTGGTTGTTCATTTTTTCATTAAATGTGGAATACATACATCTGTTAAATGTAAAATTCATCAAATATATGCTAATTAACAAATATCTAATCATTTTAATTAAAAATGCATGTCTTGTTTCTAATTGCATTTAAAATTCCAGATTTCATTGCAAATGTAAATTCTTAATCATCAGTATTTTATAAAAGATTGTCAGTTAAGATTATTTAAATTAAGAAATAATTACAAAGTAAATTCTTAGTATAAAAATGAAAATTAAATACTCTATATATCCAGCATTTTAACGCACAGATATGGTCTCAAACGAACCAGAGTGATAAGTATTGTGGAAACATGGAGAACAATCATTTTCACAGCATTGAGCATACCATCCAAATTCCATATTTTCACGGTTGCCCCATACCACTGTGACATGAACGCAACATAACTGATCTGCAGCTGAGTTAAAGGATTTGTTGCAAGAAATAACAAGGAATTTAAGCTGCCAGATGTACTGGAACTAACGCACAAAGCCTTGGCACGTGTCACTGTCGAACACTGGCGGAAAACATAATAGCACTTCATAAAAGAAGAGGAGGAAATGTTGCACTTGGTTAGCTTCTTGGATCCTGTTGATTGACTCATTATCAATGTAGCAGATTACGGTTCTAATACCGACATGTTTTCCTCGGATTCATATATGGAAGGAATTGAGAGATTATGAGATGACTGGCTGTAAGTTAATTAGTTAAGTGGCTTCAGTATGCTTCATGGTAAAGTCTGTGCAGTACACTTTTGCATCACACATTTCTCAAGTAGAAATACTACCCTGTTTTTAAGTTAGGAATTTTCGTCACAGTTGTTTTTGATTACAATACTATGATAGCTAAGAATGAGAGTGTGTTATATTTTGCCTCTAGTCCTCTTAAGAAGTGTGTGGTATTGTTGAAGTTTTGCCGAATATTATTTCACTTTTTTAAAAAATTAAATGACATTCAAAACCTCTGCTTTCTCTTTTTACATCACAACTGCAACTGCACTACAGATTCATTGAACCAGCTGGCTAGCAAGTGTTGTCAGAGTTAAATGCACTGGTAAAGCTGTTGTCCTCTATTATCACTCAGTCGATGTGTGCATAATGCGCAGCATAAAAACATATCCTTACTATTGTACTTTACTGTACTGGAGACAGCTTGTCTTCTGCCTTTGTGAAACGAAATACAATGAGATTCCAGCAGATGCGGAATAATACATGGTGTAATGTTTTATTAGGTTTATTCTTATGATGAACACAGTATATCAGCAATTGATTTGTCCTTGGTATTAGTACAAATGAGCATTTCACAAAAATATTATTGAACATAATGTCACAGTTTTAAGGCTGTGTCTGCAAATTCTTTACTCTTCATCGCTGTCTTAACTGATGTTGCAACGTAGGTAACTTTGATTCAGTTAGCTGTGCACGTGTTACACTCAGTTTTTTTGCATAGCCTATGCAGCTTAATTCACAAAAATAGTGATACTAGACAAGTTATTATTGGAAAATAAATTTTACAACCAATTGCTTCAAGATACTACACAAATCGAAAATTCATTTTGATTGTTGTATTCGTGTACAGTAGAAGCTTCAAACACATTAGAGTTTTCCTTTTGATGTCTTTCCATATTTGTTTAACAAATTTGCTTGGAAATAGTTAATCCAGCTATATATTAATTTATTTGTGCCAAGGCAAATTCAAAGAGTACAACTAATTGTCATATCACATTCATGTTGTAAAGTTTTTCATTACCAGTAACAGGGCAAACATAAATGTATATTTCTAAATAGTTTATTTTCAATATTTTTGTGGTAAAACTGAAATGAACCTGAGACTCAGTTTTTCCATATTCATTCTCAAACTTTTGCAACTCTTTAATCGTTTATCGATGGTATGGCTGACCTGTTTTATAGTAACTTTCCATGTCTCTGCCTTCAGAAAATCCCTTTTACCATTCAGACATGCAAATCCATGTGCTCATCTGTGTAAACATCGAGCAGCATTTGAAAAGTTACTGTTGTTGATTTTAAGTTTCACAATAAACTTGACATTTATTCGCTGTTCACATTTAGTACAAGAGATTTCATGACAGAACAAAAACTATATGTTGTAAACTGCTATTTCGTTGCTTGTCCAAAGAGACTTTTCACAGAAGCACAGATTAGCTCAAGGACAAATAATAGTGTTGCATAAGTATGCTATGACAGATAGTTCCTCAGTAATGTAAGCAATTTCAAATAGTGTGTTTTAGGTAATTTTCAAACAGCACTATTATAACAGTTTCACAGGAAGTTTACATCCACTACTAGTTGATACAAGAATCCAACTACGAGTACGTGCTGAAAAGTAATGCATCAGAAGTTTTTATGTGATAACTCTTAATGGTTTTTTGATTAAAAAATGTTATTAACATTCTACATTTTTGTTCTTCATTTCTACATATTTGCAACCCTCTGCCACTATTAATGCAATAGTGTCGGTGCATGAGAAAAAGGGTGTTATAATTGAGTTTCACATTTGAAGAGATCATTCACACGTGGAGCACACTCTCCTCAGCATGACAATGCCATACCGTAGACGAGTGCTGCGACATCTGCAGCAATCCGATGCCTTGAGTTCACAGACATGATCATTCTCTGTAAGATCCCAGCATAGCCCCATATCATTTCCAAAACCTAAAGGACACTTTTGAGGACTACACATTGGTAGAGATGAAGCTGTGCAAGGAGAGTTGAGGTTGTGACTCTTGTCAACAAAGTCAACATTCTACAGTGACAGTATCGACAACCTGGTCTCTCATTGGGAGAAATTTGCTGGTTGCTGGGGTGAATATGTTGAAAAATAAATATGGAGGATAAAGATACAGAGTGTTAATAACATTTATTTTATTTAAAAAGCTTTGAGTTTTCATATAAAAATTTTGGACACAATACTTTTCTGCACGCCCTTATACAATATTTACCCTATTCTTATCCAATCATGGTTCATGGTGTGGGTTCCTGTAGTCATGTCCTAGTTCATGAACCACGGGCAACGTATGAGTGGCCAAGTAAGTGGTCCCGACAGTCGGGACACCAGTTACTTTGGAATAAGGCTGGGCATCTCAGACATATTCTGAGTTGTGGTCACCTTTGTGCTCATATGGCAAAGACTACCAAATCTACCGGTTAGTCCCTCAACCGTTAGGGGTAAAACTCAATGGGACTCGGGGTAAGTAAGGCTAGCAACCTGCTTCCCTGGTACTTTAAATATGATGCTGGCAACAATTAGAGCAAAATGCCTCGGACCTTTCGAAGTGACGGAGTCCCACCTCTAACTGACAAACCAGGGACTCCTAAGATACTACTAGGCAAACAAATGGTAATGAGATGGGGAGCTATTAATATCAATGGGGGCTACTCTGGAAAGAAGGTAGAGCTGGCAGAGGCTGCAAGTAAGATGGGGCTGGATGTTTTAGCTGTTAGTGACATTCGGGTAAGGGGTGAGAAAGAAGAGGAAGTGGGAGAATACAAGGTCTACCTGTCAGGAGTCAAAGCAGGAATAGCACAATGGGGTGTAGGGCTTTACATCAGGAAAGAAATGGAACACAGCGTAGTTGCAATAAGGTATGTAAACGAACGACTGATGTGGATAGATTTGACAGTGTCTAGCAAGAAAATTAGGATTGTGTCAGTATATTCGCATTGTGAAGGGACAGATCAAGATAAGATGGACAGTTCTTATGATGCACTCAGTGATGTAGTTGTTAGAGTAAAGGACAAGGACAGTGTTCTGCTCATGGGTGATTTTAATGCCAGGATTGGAAATCGAACAGAAGGGTATGAAAAGGTTATGGGTAAATTTGGAGAGGATATGGAGGCCAACAGGAACGGGAAACAACTCTTGGATTTCTGTGCCAGTATGGGCACAGACTCCTTTTTTAAACATAAGAACATTCACCGGTATACTTGGGAAGGCAGGGGAACCAGATCTGTCATTGACTATATAATAACAGATCAGGAATTCAGGAAGGCTGTGAGGGACACACGTGTATTCAGGGGATTCTTTGATGACACTGATCATTATCTAATCTGCAGCGAAATTGGTATTGTGAGGCCGAAAGTGCAGGAGGTCAGGTCCATATGTAGGAGGATAAGAGTGGAGAAACTTCAGATAAGGAAATCAGGCACAAGTACATAACAATGATCTCAGAAAGGTACCAGTTAGTTGAATGTAGTCAATTACAGTCATTGGAAAAGGAATGGACAAGGTACAGGGACACAGTACTAGAAGTGGCTAAAGAATATCTTGGAACAGTAGTGTGTAAAGGTAGGATGAAGCAAACAGCTTGGTGGAATGACACAGTCAAGGCAGCCTGTAAAAGGAAAAAGAAATAATTGCAGCATCCAAGAAGAAATCTTGGGAAGACTTTGGAAACAGGTTGGAGACTTTGGGTCAAGCTGCTGGAAAACCATTCTGGAGTGTAATTAGCAGTCTTCGAAAGGGAGGTAAGAAGGAAATGACAAGTATTTTGGACAGGTCAGTAAAACTGCTTGTGAATCCTGTGGATTCCTTGGGCAGATGGAGGGAATATTTTCAAGAGTTGCTCAATGTAGGTGAAAATACGAACAGTAATGTTTCAGATTTTGATGTACAATGGGATAGGAATGAGGATGGAAATAGGATCACATTTGAGGAAGTGGTGAAAATGGTCAATAGATTGCAGTGCAATAAAGCAGCTGGGGTGGATGAAATCAAGTCGGAACTCATCAAATACAGTGGAATGTCAGGTCTTAAATGGCTACACAGGATAATTGAAATGGCCTGGGAGTCGGGACAGGTTCCATCAGTAATCACACCAATCTTTAAACATGGAAACGGAAAAGATTGTAACAACTACAGATGTATCTCTTTAATCAGCGTTGTGGGTAAAATCTTCTGAGGTATTGTTGAAAGGAAAGTGCAAGTATTAGTTGAGGACCAATTGGATGAAAATCAGTGTGGGTTTAGGCCTCTTAGAGGTTGTCAGGACCAGATATTTAGCTTACGGCAAATAATGGAGAAGTGTTATGAATGGAACAGGGAATTGTATCTATGCTTTATAGATCTAGAAAAGGCATATGACCGGGTTCCTAGAAGGAAGTTATTGTCTGTTCTATGAGATTATGGAATAGGAGGCAAACTTTTGCAAGCAATTAAAGGTCTTTACATGGATAGTCAGGCAGCAGTTAGAGTTGACGGTAAATTGAGTTCATGGTTCAGAGTAGTTTCAGGGGCTGCAACCTGTCTCCACTGTTGTTCATATTATTTATGGATCATATGTTGAAAACAATAGACTGGCTGGGAGAGATTAAGATATGTAAACACAAAATAAGCAGTCTTGCATATGCAGATGACTTAGTCGTGATGGCAGATTCGATTGAAAGTTTGCAAAGTAATATTTCAGAGCTAGATCAGAAATGTAAGGACTATGGTATGAAGATTGGCATCTCCAAAACGAAAGTAATGTCAGTGGGAAAGAGATATAAACGGATTGAGTGCCAAATAGGAGGAAACAAAGTTAGAACAGGTGGACAGTTTCAAGTACTTAGGATGCATATTCTCACAGGATGGCAACATAGTGAAAGAACTGGAAGCGAGGTGTAGCAAAGCTAATGCAGTGAGTGCTCAGCTACGATCTTCTCTCTTCTGCAAGAAGGAAGTCAGTACCAAGACTAAGTTATCTGTGCACCATTCAATCTTTCGACCAACTCTGTTGTATGGGAGCGAAAGCTGGGTGGATTCAGGGTACCTTATCAACAAGGTTGAGGTTACGGATATGAAAGTAGCTAGGATGATTGCAGGTAATAGCAGATGGGAACAATGGCAGGAGGGTGTCCACAATGAGGAAATCAAAGAAAAACTGGGAGTGAACTCTATAGATGTAGCAGTCAGGGCGAACAGGCTTAGATGGTGGGGTCATGTTACACGCATGGGAGAAGCAAGGTCACCCAAGAGACTCATGGGTTCAGCAGTAGAGGGTAGGAGGAGTCGGGGCAGACCAAGGAGAAGGTACCTGGATTCGGTTAAGAATGATTTTGAAGTAATAGGCTTAACATCAGAAGAGGCACCAATGTTAGCATGGAATAGGGGATCATGGAGGAATTTTATAAAGGGGACTATGCTCCAGACTGAACGCTGAAAGGCATAATCAGTCTTAAATGATGATGATGATGATGATCTTACCCAATCCATTTTGCAAGCCACAAGTCCGCTGCCTTCCTTCACATGGAGCCTGTGTTTTTGGTAATTGTTGAGATTTGTCTCAAGAAATGTGATGTCATTTTGCTCATCTACATCCATATTCTGCAAGTCACTGTGAAATATTTGAGAGAGGGCACTACCCACTGCGTTTGCATATGGAGTACAGCAGGAATTACTTCTTAATGCCTTTATGCTTGCAGTAATTAGTCTAATCTTGCCTTTGTGATATGTATGTGTTTGATACTTAGGAGGCAGATAGTATATACACAGATTCATCACGTAATATGGCTTCATGAAACTGTGTAAGCACACTTTCATGGGATAGTTGCCATTGGCACCTGTATTCAAACACTTGCCAATTCAAAGTACTTCTGCATTTTTTTTACACTCAGCCCTAGCTGAAACAAACCCACCACCATCATACTGCCATGCTTTGTATTTATTCAGTATCACCTGTTATACCAATCTGGGTTTCACAATATTCTCGGATGGTTCACTTGAGTGTTTTGAAAGCAATCTCCATTGTAGACATATTGCATTTTCCCAATATCCAACCAATAAACTGAAGTCTTACCACCCACTTTACGTAGGTGTGAGTCTTACGTGCTCATTCCATTTTGTATGCTCACAAATTGTTACTGACCGATAGTTGTACAAGTTGATTGATTCCAGCTGTCTCACTGATATTGTAGTCACAGAATACAGTTTTTTGAGTTCTGTGAAGCACACAATTTTACAATTCTGACCATTTAAAACAATTTGCCAGTCTTTGCCCCACTTTGAAATTTTAACAAGATCTGACTTGATGAATATTTGTGTGGCATTTTTCCAATAATATTCACTTACAGACAACTATGTTATGTCAGAAGTTATTATTAATATCATGTGCTAGGTAATTAATTTACAACATGAACAGTAAGGGTTCCAGTAAACTTCCCTGAGGGACACTTGAAGTAAATTCTACTTATGTAAATGACTCCAAAATAACATGCTGCATCATCCCTCAAAATATTCATTTGATATCCCACATGATTGTATTTCTGTTAATTAAATTTGGTGTGGTGCTAAGGCAAATGCTTTTTGGAAGTCAAGAAATACTGTGTCTACTTGTGTCTTGATACTTGATTTTCAGGTTGTCAAATCAGAAAAGTGGAAGGTGGGTTTTGCGTGACCTGATTCTAGGTACCTCATTATGATTGGGCTTAAAATACGAGGGGCATCTGAAAAATCTGTGCAAAGTCTGAGAGATGCCAACACCAGCATGTATCGAGTTCATGTTTAGTTACTAGTATCTTTGGAAAGAACGCACACCAAGTTTCAGCCATATTCATCTATATCTTTGTGTTTGGCATTCGTGTTAATCAAGGAAGTCGAGTGATTGTCAAAAAATGTATGAAAAAAAAGAGTTTTGTGTGGTGATTAAACATTACTTTATGAAAGGCAAAATGTCTCAGGAGACTAAAGAGAAGCTAGATAAACATTACGGTGACTCTGCACCTTCGATTAGAACAGTTTATAAGAGGTTTCAAAATTTTCAGAATGGCCATATTAGCACAAGTAATGCTGAACGTTCTGGACGCCCTGTGGAGGTTACGCCTCCAGAAATCATTGATAAAATCCATGATATGGTGATGGATGAGAGAAGAGTTAAGGTGCGTGAGATTGCTAGTGCTGTGGGTATCTCGAATGAACGGGTATGTAATATTTTGCATAAACGTTTGGACACGAGAAAGCTATCCACAAGATGGGTTCTGCGATTGCTCACGCTTGACCAAAAATTGAATCGTGTGAAGTGTTACAAGGATGTTTTGCAGCTGTTCTGGAAGAATCTGCAGGACTTTGGGTAAGTGTTGTTTTGTCACTGTGGATGAAAATGGATACATTACTATCCTCCTGAGACTAAACAATGGGTTACCAAGGGAGAATCTGCACCACAAAAGGTGAAGACCATTCCTTCGGCTGGAAAGGTTATGGCGACTGTCTTTTGGGATTCGCAAGGGATAATCCTCATCGACTATGTGGAAAAGGGTAAAACTATTACAGGTGCTTATTATTCATAGCTTTTGGACCGTTTGAAAACTGAGCTGCAAGAAAAACGTCGGTGATTGGACCGCAAAAAGGTCGTTTTCCATCATGACAAAGCACCAGCACACACCTCAGCAGTTGTGGTCGCAAAATTATTGGAAATAGATTCCAACTCGTTTCCCCCACCCCATTCTTCAAACTTCGCTCCCTCGCACTATTATTTGTTTCCCAATTTGAAGAAATGGCTGGCGGGACAAAGATTTTATTCAAATGAGGAGGTGAATGCAGCAACTAATAGCTATTTTGCAGACTTGGACAATTCCTATTATTCAGAAGGGATCAACAAATTAGAACAGTGTTGGACAAAGTGTGCATGTCTAAAAGGAGACTATGTTGAAAAATAAAATAGGTTTACACCAAACACGTAAGTAGTTTTTATTTTCGCACGGACTTTTCAAACTCCCCTCATATGTTCTAAGATTCTACAATGTATATTGATATTGGACAGTAGTTTTATGGATTGCTTCTCCTATCCCTCTTGTAGACAGGTGAAACCTGTGCCTTCTTCCAACTGCTGGACACAACTTTGTGTTCAGGGGGTGTATGGTATATTATGGTTAAAAGAGAAGTTAACTCAGTTGTGAATTCTGACACAGATTATGTTGGACCATGGGGTCTTGTTCAGTTTCAACAAATGAGTGGTGGGAGCCTTAAACTGGTGTAATATTTCTATATCCCCCTTTGTAAGTGAACATCTGAAGGTGTTCAGCACTTCTGCTTTTCATTTACTGCCCTCAATTTCAGTTCCTCTGCCATGAGTGCCTTTAGACTAACATTGATACAACAGATATTCTTTATATACACTATGTGATCTAAAGTTTCTAGACACCTGAATGAAAATGACTTAAAAGTTTGTGGCGCCCTCCGTCAGCAATGCTGGAATCTAATGTGCTGTTGGCCCACCCCTAGTCTTGATGACAGCTTCCACTCTCGCAGGCATACTTTCACTCAGGTGCTGGAAGGTTTCTTGGGGAATGGCAGCCCACTCTTAACAGAGTGCTGCCCTGAGGAGAGGTACTGATGTCAGTCAGTGAGGCGTGGCATGAAGTTGGCATTCGAAAACATCCCAAAGGTGTTCCATAAGATTCAGGTCAGGACTCTGTGCAGGTCAGTCCATTACAGGGATGTTATTGTCGTGTAACCACTCTGCCACAGGCCGTGCATTATGAACAGATGCTCGATAGTGTTGAAAGATGCAATTGCCGTCCCCGAATTGCTCTTCAACAGTGGGAAGCAAGAAGGTGGTTAAAACATCAATGTAAGCATTTGCCGTGACAGTGCCACGCAAAAATTCAAGGGGTGAAACCCCCCTCCATGAAAAACATGACCACACCATTAACACCACCGCCTCCAAATTTTACTGTTGGCACTACACACACTGGCAGATGACATTCACCAGGCATTCACCATACCCACACCCTGCCATCAGATCACCACACTGTTTACTGTGATATGTCACTCCACACTATGTTTTTCCACTGTTCAATTGTCCGATGTTTATGCTCCTTACACCAAGCGAGGCTTCATTTGGCATTTACCAGCATGATGTGTGGCTTATGAGCAGCTGCTCGACCATGAAATCCAAGTTTTCTCACCTCCCACCTAACTGTCATAGTTCTTGCTGTGGATCCTGATGCAGTTTGGAATTCCTGTGTGATGGTCTGGATAGATGTCTGCCTATTACACATTCTACATCTGCATCTATATCCATACTCCGCAAGCCACCTGACGGTGTGTAGCAGAGGGTACCTTGAGTACCTCTATCGGTTCTCCCTTCTATTCCAGTCTCGTATTGTTCGTGGAAAGAAAGATTGTCAGTATGCCTCTGTGTGGGCTCTAATATCTCTGATTTTATCCTCATGGTCTCTTCACGAGATATACGTAGGAGGGAGCAATATACTGCTTCACTCCTCGGTGAAGGTATGTTCTCGAAACTTCAACAAAAGCCCGTACTGAGCGTCTCTCCTGCAGTCTTCCGCTGGAGTTTATCTATCATCTCCGTAACGCTTTCGCGATTACTAAATGATCCTGTAACGAAGCGTGCTGCTCTCCATTGGATCTTCTCTATCTCTTCTATCAACCCTATCTGGTACAGATCCCACACTGTTGAGCAATAATCAAGCAGTGGGTGAACAAGTGTGCTGTAACCTACTTCCTTTGTTTTCGGATTGCATTTCCTTAGGATTCTTCCAATGAATCTCAGTCTTGCTTTAGCGATGATCAACTGCATATGATCATTCCATTTTAAATCACTCCTAATGCCTACTCCCAGATAATTTATGGAATTAACTGCTTCCAGTTGCTGACCCGCTATATTGTAGCTAAATGATAAGGGATCTTTCTTTCTATTTATTCACAGCACATTACACTTGTCTGCATTGAGATTCAATTGCCATTCCCTGCACCATGCGTCAATTCGCTGCAGATCCTCCTGCATTTCAGTACAATTTTCCATTGTTACAACCCCTCGATATACCGTAGCATCATCCGCAAAGAGCCTCAGTAAACTTCCAGTGTTATCCACTAGGTCATTTATGTATATTGTGAATAGCATCGATCCTACGACACATTCCTGCAGCACACCTGAAGTCACTCGTACTTCAGAAGACTTCTCTCCACTGAGAACGACATGCTGCATTCTGTTATCTAGGAACTCTTCAATCCAATCACACGATTGGTCTGATAGTCCATATACTCTTACTTTGTTCATTAAACGACTGGGGGGGAACTGTATCGAACGCCTTGCGGAAGTCAAGAAACACGGCATCTACCTGGGAACCCGTGTCTATGGTTCTCTGAGTCTCGTGGACAAATAGCGCAAGCTGGGTTCCACACGATTGTCTTTTTCGAAACCCATACTGATTCCTACAGAGTAGATTTCTAGTCTCCAGAAAAATCATTATACTCGAACATAATACGTGTTCCAAAATTCTACAACTGATAGACGTTAGAGATATAGGTCTATAGTTCTGCACATCTGTTCGACGTCCCTTTTTGAAAACGGGGATGACCTGTGCCCTTTTCCAATCCTTTGCAACACTGCACTCTTCTAGAGACCTACAGTACACCGCTGCAAGAAGGGGGGCAAGTTCTTTCACATATTCTGTGTAAAATGGAACTGGTATCCCATCAGGTCCAGCAGCCTTTTCTCTTTTGAGCGATTTTAATTGTTTCTCTATCCCTCTGTCATCTATTTCGATATCTACCATTTTGTCATCTTTGCGACAATCTAGAGAAGGAACTGCAGTGCAGTCTTCCTCTGTGAAACAGCTTTGGAAAAATACATTTAGTATTTCGGCCTTTAGTCTGTCATCCTCTGTTTCAGTACCATTTTGGTCACAGAGTGTCTGGACATTTTGTTTTGATCCACCTACCGCTTTGACATAAGACCAAAATTTCTTAGGATTTTCTGCCAAGTCAGTACATAGAACTTTACTTTCGAATTCATTGAATGCCTCTCGCATAGCCCTCCTAACACTACATTTCGCTCCGCGTAATTTTTGTTTGTCTGCAAGGCTTTGCTATGTTTATGTTTGCTGTGAAGTTCACTTTGCTTCTGCAGCAGTTTTCTAGCTCGGTTGTTGTACCACGGTGGTTCTTTTCCATCTCTTACGATCTTGCTTGGCACATACTCATCTATTGCATATTGTACGATGGTTCTGAACTTTGTCCACTGATCCTCAACACTATCTGTACTTGAGACAAAACTTTTGTGTTGAGCCGTCAAGTACTCTGAAATCTGCTTTTTGTCACTTTTGCTAAACAGAAAAATCTTTCTACCTTTTTTAATATTTCTATTGACGGCTGAAATCATCAATGCAGTAACCGCTTTATGATTGCTGATTTCCTGTTCTGCAATAACTGTTTCAAATAGTTCGGGTCTGTTTGTCACCAGAAGGTCTAATATGTTATCGCCACGAGTCGGTTCTCTGTTTAACTGCTCAAAGTAGTTTTCAGATAATGCACTTTAAAAAATTTCAATGGGTTCTTTGTCCCTGTCACCCGTTATAAATGTTTGAGTCTCCCAGTCTATATCCGGCAAATTAAAATCTCCACCCAGAACTATAACATGGTGGGGGAATCTACTCGAAATATTTTGCAAATTTTCCTACAGGTGCTCTGCCACAACAGCTGCTGAGCCAGTGGGCCTATAGAGACATCCAATTAATCCAATTACCATGTTCAAGCCTGCTTTAACCGTTACCTTCATCCAAATTATTGCACATTTCAGATCTCCGTCAATTTCCTTCAATACTATTGCACTTTTTATCACTATAAACACGCCTCCCCCCTCACTGTCCAGCCTGTCTCTGCGGTATAGATTCCAATCTGAGTTTAGAATTTCATTACTGTTTACATCTGGTTCCAGCCAACTTTCTGTCCCTAGTACTATCTGGGCATTGTGACTGTTTATTAATGAGAGCAGTTCTGGGACCTTTCTATAGACGCTCCTGCAGTTTATTATTACCACATTAATATTGTTATTCCCTGTTGTGTTTTTCCTACTACTAACTTGTTGCGTCTCAGGAGGCGTCTTGTCAGGCCTAGGGAGGGAATTCTCTAATCTAAAAAATCCACATGTGCACTTTACACATACTCCGCTACCCTTGTAGCTGCTTCCTGCGTGTAGTGCACGCCTGACCTATTCAGTGGGACCTCACATTTCTCCACTCGATAGCGGAGGTCGAGAAATTTGCATCCCAGATCTCCGCAGAATCGTCTGAGTCTCTAGTTTAAGCCTTCCACTCGGCTCCAAACCAGAGGACTGCGATTGGTTCTGGGAACGATACTACAATTAGTTAGCTCAGATTCCACCCCGCGAGTGAGGCTTTCCGCCTTCACCAACTCCGCCAACTGCCTGTATGAACTGAGGATGACCTCTGAACCCAGACAGCAGGAGTCACTGGTGCCGACATGAGCAACAATTTGCAGCCAGGTGCACCCAGTGCCCTCTATCGCCGCCGGCAGGACCTCCTCCACATCTCGGATGAGACCTCCCGGCAAACAGACAGTGAACACTGGCCTTCTTCCCCGACCTTTCCGCTATCTCCCTAAGGGGCTCCACCACCTGCCTAACGTTGGAGCTCCCAATCACTAATAAACCCCTCCCCCGTGTGCGTGCTCAGACCATGCTGAAGGAGCGGCCACATGTCCACTCACAGGCAGAGCGGGCGATGCCGCACGGCCAGCCTCCACATTAACCCTTCACCTTGTGTGCCGCAAACGCCACTGAACCCGCCACTCCCCTTGGGGAGAGGGTGGCCCAACCGCACCCGGTACCCACGAAGATGTCTCAGCAGCAGGGACCATGGGTGAAGCATGTAACACCTGGGGTTTACCATGCGATGCACCAGGCTCCCCACTGCCGCTACACTCCAAGGCAGCAGCCTGTTTAACTAGACTGCTAATTCATTAAAGGCGGCTGATAGCTGACTAACTGTGGTTACTAGACACTTCTTGTTGAAAACAATGAAAATAAGCACTAACTTTCTCTGGACTGTATTCAAAACAAACACTAGCACTACCGGCACTACAGCTGACTAAAGGGACTTTCTCTGACTGTATTCAAAATAAACATGAAATCTATGGAACATTATTACTAGCAGTCAAAAATTAAATCTTCCTAAAAGCAAAAACACATGGAAGAAGAAGTGACAAGTAAGAAAAATACAGTTAATACTTAAATTAATGTAGCTTGCTGCCCAGCAGATGTGAAGCAGACGGCAGTTATGACCCCCTTCAACTGTGGGTTGTCTCTGTCAGTCAACAGACTAGGTCGGCCTGTAGGCTTTTGTGCTGTATGTGTCCCTTCACGTTTCCACTTCACTATCACATCGGAAACAGTGGACCTAGGGATGTTTAGGAGTGTGGGGATCTCGTGTACAGACATATGACATGAGTGACATCCAGTCACCTGACTACGTTCGAAGTCCGTGAGTTCTGCGGAGTGCCCCATTCTGCTCTCTCACGATGTCTAATGATTACTGAGGTCGCTAATATGGAGTACTTGACAATAGGTGGCAGCACAATACACCTATATGAAAAATGTATGTTTTTGGGGTTGTTCGGATACTTTTAATCACATAGTGTATAAGCAGAATTTCTTTGGGTTACCTAAATGAGGTGGCACAGTGGTTAGTACAGTTCAAACTCATCAGGATTTAGGTTTTTCATAATTTCCCGAAATCGCTCCCTTTGGAAAGGACACAGCCTATTTCCTTTTCCTATCCATTCGTAACTTGAGGTTGTGCTCCATCTCTAATGACCTCACTCTTGATGGGGCGTTAAATTCTAATCTACCTTCTTTCTATCTTTGGGTATGTGTGAAGTCTTTTGAGAAGATGATGCTACGGTAGTCATTTAAGTCCTCAGTCATTCCCCTTCTGACAGTCCAAAACATTTCATTTAGCATCTTTTTATCTACAGCACTATGCTTTATTTTACATCTATTACGGAAAGGTTAGTTTTTATCTAGAAGTTTCTTTACAGATACTTCACACAGTGGAGGGGTCTCTTCTGCCATGAATTTGACACAGTGCCCCATTGCAGGTTGTTAACGAAGATATGAGCGTATGGAATAAGTTCACCACTGTGGCATGCATTTGGCCTTGGCATCTTTCACACTAGCCTGGTTGAGAGTCTGTATGCTAAAGCTGCTAAACTACCACTGTCCTACTGCTGTGACTTTCTCCTCGGCAGGTATGCATGCTATTTGTCTGCCATGCGTGGCCACCCATCTTATGCCTCCTTCTTCGATGATACCTTTGATTGCCAGTATGAGGCATGTCCCTCTTCTCTGTTACCTCCTGGAGTCTGCTTTCAGCACTTGCTCCGGCAGCTTAACTTCAAACTACCTTCCACTTTACCGGTGGGTTTGAACCCTTCACCTTGGCTTCGTGAAGCAGCCCGTGTTCACCTTGGCCTTCATTTGCCTCTTAAGGACACTACTCCAGCGTCGCTCTGTCACCTTCAGTTTCACAACCTTGGCATGGAACTTCATGATAGTACCTTTGTGTACACTGATCACTCTCAGACTGACCATGGTGTCGGGTATGCCTTTGTCATTAGTGCCCACGTCTTTCGATATCGGTTTCCGGCACACTGCTCAATAATTACAGCTGAGCTCTTCGTCTTGTATCAGGCCATGGAGTACATTCGGCGACACAGACTTTTCAATTGCGTCCTCTGCTCAGACTCTCTCAGCATCCTTCAAAGTCTACGTGTACTGCCCATCCTTTAGTGCAATGGATCCAGGAAAACTGTCACTCACTCACAGTTGGTGGAGCCACTGTGATGTTTATGGGGGTTCCTGGTGATGTTGGTCTGCCAGGAAATGAGTCTGCTGACGCTGCTGCCAGTATGTTGTCCTCAATGGCCAGTATTCATCAGTGACAAGGGTATCATCAGGAGTGTCCAAGAGCAGTGTAGTGGGACCACTGTTGTTCTTGATACACATAAATGATTGGCTGACAGGGTGGGCAGCAGTCTGCAGTTGTTTTCTTATGATTCTGTGGTGTACAGAAAGGTGTCAAATTTGAGTAACTGTAGGAAGATACAAGACAACTTAGACAAAATTTCCAGTTGGTGTGATGAATGTCAGTTAGCCCTAAATGTGGAAAAAGTAAGTTAATGCTGATGAGCAGGAAGATTAAACCTGTAATGTTTGGATACATTATTACTAGTGTCCTGCTTGACACAGTCATTTAAATATATGGACGTAACATTGCAAAGTGATATGAGGTGGAATGTGCATGTGAGAACTGTGGTAGGTAAGGCTAATGGTCGACTTCAGTTTATTGAGGGAATTTTGGAAAAGAGTGGTTTGCCTGTAAAGGAGACCACATATAAGATGCTGGTGCAACCTATTCTTGAGTACTGCTCGGGTGTTTGGGATCCATACCAGGTTGGGTTGAATAAAGTCTGCTAGATTTGTTACTGGTAGATTTGAACAACATGTGAGTGTTGCAGAGATGGTTCGGAAACTAAAATAGGAATCCCTGGAGGGAAGGCGATGTTCTTTTCAAGACACACTATTGAGAAAGTTTAGAGAACCGGCATTTGAAGCTGACTGCCAAATGATTCTACTGTTGCCAACCTACATTGCAGCATAAGGACCATGAAGATAAGATACAAGAAATTAAGGCTCATACAGAGGCACCCAGACAGTCATTTTTCCCTCACTCTTTTTCTGAATGGAACAGGAAAGGAAATGACAAGTAGTGATACGGGGTACCCTGCGCCACATGCCGTACGATGGCTTGCAGAGTATCTATGTAGATGTAGAATAGTCGCAAGGAGTACGTATGAGGACAGTTCAGACAGGTAATGCCTTCTGCATCATAAAAATGAACATGTAACAGCAGAATTAGTACGATCATAGCCTTAACTGTCCTCTACACAAACCAACCGTTCAACGTAGACTAGCATTTGTATGCTTTTGTGTTATCGTTGAACAAAGGCATCGAAATCAGTTGGCTTCTTAACCCATGATTTTAAAGTTGTTGTAATCACATCCATGTCTTTGAATCTGTAATGATATAGGCTGTCTTGCATAGGCCCAAATAGGTAGAAGTCAGATGGAGCAAAATCAGGGCTGTAGTATGCATAAGGCAACACTTAACCAGCCCATTTTTGCAATTGCATGGGTTGTGTAATTTGGGGGCGTGCATTATTTCCTCTTTAAGTTTCTTACGTATGGTTACACAGGCTTCATCTTTATTTGCAAACTCGAACGTGTCCGTCCCCTCGAATCCTTTCATCAGCCTGTCCTTGACTGGCTTGTGTGACAGATGTTGTTGGCCGGCCATAGTGCAGATTCTCTGCAATGTCCGTTCCTCCATGATCAAACTCCTTCATCCAACACTGCACATTATTGATGGTCATTACAACATCCCTGAACACTTTCTTTGTGGATGAGGTTAAAACAGCTTTAAAATTTTGGGTCAAGAAGCACAACCGTGAATTTTTCTAAACTGTTTTTGATGTCTGGTTTCACTGATGGCACAAATGTGTACAAATGCATGGTGACTTATGTTGCACAGTAGCATTGTGTTGAGGACAGTTCAGGCTATTTTCTGTACTAAGTCCACTGTTAAATGTTAATCATTAAAATTATTATGACACAGGAGGCATTACTTTTTGAACCACGCATAGCCAACTATTTTTCTAATCTTTGCTTCTGTACTCGTGATCGGAGCGAAGGGTTTTGAAGTTACTGTCAATTAAGACACTACTGCCTCGTTATTTACTTTGCTGAACATGTAATTATTTCTACTAGTATTAGTTGTCACTTTTACTTCAGTAATCATTGTTGCTACTACAGTTGTCTCACGGTCACTGAGATCAGTTTCAGTGCGGACATTCTCAAAGAGTTTAAGTGTATTTTTTTACCAATATTTGCGTCATGAGTGGGCTTTCAGAGTATCTGTTCTAGTTAGTTTCCAGAGAAAGCATGTAATATTGTCTTGCATGATATTTTGTCACACCCATGACTTACAAAACAGCAATTATCACAATTGATCTTTGTTTTTATTAAAGTCTCCACCCATAGTAAGTTTTCTCCATTAACAATCTGGTTCATTTGTACTAGTGAGCTGAGGTGGTTTTTTTTTATTTTTTTTTAAAAAAAAAGAAGCTTTCAGTGTAGATTTGGCAACTGATAACCAGTAACTGATAGAAGGTCTCAGTTCTAAGTCCACCCCAGCTTCCCATTTTATTTTGATTTACACTTAAATTTAATATAAAAACATCACTGCAGTTAACTTCAGGTTTCATCCAGCTGTGTATCATTTAGCAGCCCATCACTATAATTTTAATCATCTCATCTGTGAGCATTATTTCTTTGGGTTTTCCACTAACATTTGGGGGTCTTGTACAGCTAGCATTATCTGGATTGAATGCAGTCACCCAGTCGGATAACCCTTGTGTACACCCCACCTACAGTCAGCTACATGACTACCAGCCTTGGCTGTGCTCCCGTGACCCGTTTAGGGGGATGCTACAGTTCTCAACACTGTAGTTCTGGCCAAGAAAGTTACAGAACCTCGCAAGTACTGCTTCAAGCCTTCCTTTCAACTCAGAACCAATGAGCCATAATTAGATCTGGGGCCTTAGCCCAGAGAATAGTCATTGTTCCTTCCAACTTACGCCACTATCTGCGCCTGATTGCATCCTACTCTCTCAGTGACTGCCAGAACGGCCTCATCATATTGGATGAGGCCCTGAGGCATACACACTGAGTGCACAAAATGATCCTTCTTATCCCATGCTGTCATTGCTCTATGGGGCACCGTTTTATATACCTATACTTTGGAACTGTCTACAGTTAACAGGTGCTTACTCTTTTGTTTTCTTCCCCTTGGCACGGAACACAGCAGGCTTCCATAGAGGTGTGTCACAATGGGTCAGTTTCAATTTCATTTGAAGACAGCATGTCAAACCTGTTGGTAAGGGCAATGAGTGTAGTAAATTGAGCTCTTGTCTCCCATGCACAGGATACCTGCGGATGTGATTTGTAGTCCAATGTCTAGTAGTGATAGATTCTGTACTTGCTGGGGAGGAGGCAGTATCCATGGGAGAGATAATGCCTTTGATATTTCTGATACACCCACTCACAACAGTGCCCAGTAGTGTGACAGCAGTTTGAGGGGTGTCCAGCCACTTTCAGTCAGTGACTAACACATCTCATGCCCGAGAACAGCAGTGGGGTTGCATTCTGACTGGTGTAATGAATTTTTGATCAGTAAACAAGTAGTGCCTAATTTGGCCAACTCTCAAACCATGATTTATAAGTGCCCCACAACTTTTCACTAGTGCATCAATCTCGCTTTTTTTGTAAATGCTTCTGCATTCAACAACTATTTTAATATTACTGCCTGTTGGGAGTGTTTTTTGGCTTCAGATATGAATATTCTGGGGCTGTGTGCAGCAATGTACAGATACTCCCATAATCTCTGAAATCAAATAGATACTTTATGGGCATTCTGCACATAATCAGCTACAGTGGTTGCTGTGTACTGTACTACCTAGCCATTTAGTGAGAGCCAGCAGCTTTCAATCCCATGTTGCAAGTTTAAGAAATAGTTTTTCAAATCCTCTGGTTTAAAGCTTCCACTTGGCTTTGTTCCAGAGATCTACAATCTAGAGCTGTTGATAAAATATCTATATTTTTTCCACAAAATATCTGCATATATTGACAATATTTTTG
Source organism: Schistocerca piceifrons (assembly GCF_021461385.2). Taxonomy (NCBI): domain Eukaryota; kingdom Metazoa; phylum Arthropoda; class Insecta; order Orthoptera; family Acrididae; genus Schistocerca; species Schistocerca piceifrons. The sequence continues at coordinate 138,301,266 of NC_060140.1, forward strand.
CCATCAATATATCTGTATCAAAATGGCAATATTGAGTGTTGATATTTTTAGTTAAAAATTTTTTTCACAATTTTCAGTAAATATTTGAATTTATGCTTTTGAAATCGTAGTAGAATGTAATTTTTCTTTCACTGTGTGAAGGAGCCTTACCACTTTTTGAGCATTCATCACATCCAATCTTAATTCTGATTGCACTGGGAGGGTAACAGCGTGAATAAAATTCACTTGAAGCTTCCCTAAGAGACAGTCTCCACTTCTTCTAATCTGACTGTGTAAGTGTAGGCCAAATGTGGTTTAAATTCAAAGAAATAGTATCAGTGGCATTTGAGAGCTATATAGCAAACAAATTACTAAGAGATAGTACTGATCCCCTGTGATACGCATAACAGGTCTGAACACAAGCAACAAAGAAAGCATGCCAAATTTTTAAAAATGTAAAATCTCCAAGATTGGCAAAGTTTTACAGAAATACGAAATTTAGTGCAATCTTCAAAGCAAGATGCTATCAATAGTTTTCACAATGAAACTCTATCTTGACATCTGGCAGAAGATCCAAAGAGATTCTGGTTGTATGTAAAGTATACTCATGGAAAGATACAATCAACTCTTTCAATGCGCAACAGCAATGGTTATGTTACTGATGTTACCAAAGCGTGAAGTCGCCTACATGTATAGTAAAAGGAAAATGTTAAATTTTGGTCACATTATAAATCACACAGATCTAAAGGTTTGTATTCAGCTAACTACCTAGGGATTACAATTACAAATAACTTAAACTGCAATGTTCAATAGCTAATATTGTGGGGAAAGCATACCAAAGATTGTGATTTATTCACAGAACACTTAGATAATGCAATAGGTCTACTAAAGAGATTACCGTCACTACAATTGTCAGTCTTCTTGCTGTACAGTGTGGGATCTGAATCAGATAGAACTGACACAGGACAGAAAAAAAGTTCAAAGAAGGGCAGCTCATTTTGTATTATTGTGAAATAGGGGAGAGAATGCCATGGATAAGATACACAAATTGGGATGACAGTCATTAAAACAAAGCCATTTGTCACTGCAAGTTCTCTCCATGAAATTTAAATCACCAACTTGCTCCTCCAACTGCAAAAATATTTTGTTTGCACTCACCTAAATAGGGAGAAATATCATTTCAATAAAATACGAGACATCAGAACTTACATGGAAAGATTTAAATGTTCATTTTTCCCACAGTCTGTCCAAGAGTGGAATGGTAGAGAAATAGCTTGAAGGTGGTTTGATGATCCCTCTGAGATGCACTCATTTGTAAATTGCAAAGTAATCACATAGATGTAGGTGTCAAAATTATTTCTCATGTTCCATACTACCCTGACCTGGCTCCTAGAAATTTTTGGTTTTTCACAAACATGAAAGAGATATTATGTGGTTGCATTTTCCAGTAACGTCAGTGATTTTCCAGTGGTCAAAACATACTCCTAAATGTGGATTCACAGTGCCCATGGAATCATGGCAATGACACTGTGAATGTGTACAGCTGCAGGGAGGTTATGTTGAGAAATGACAGAAGTTTGAAATTGTTTGTGTGACTATTTTATCAAAAAGGAAGTTAGTGACCTTAGAACCTGAACAGCTTTGTGTTTATTGGGAAGATGGATGGATGTAGCCTGCTATGGCCTCCCTGCACACTACTTCCTCAGCTCAGGAAATCTAGTCCTGCCATACAGCTTGAAGGGAAATCTTTTCTGCAGAAGAAGTAGTGTTCTGGGACTGAACAGTATTTGAGGTAATTTTGATTTTTCTGGTACTATTCTAAATGGTAGTTTGCATCAGCTTCTGATTGCTTAGCAGCAGAACAACACAGCTTTCAATTATGAATATACTGTCTGGAGAAAAAAAAAAAAAAGACCACATGGTGAATATCAAGTTACTTGGTTTACATGCTCTATTGCTGCGTATGTAAGTGATTACAATTGTGATTCTCTGTGACTATTAGAATGGCCATCCAAGTGCATTACTGTTGCTCATGTTTTTACCCGGCTTGGTAGGGTGTATAAGGGGAGTGAACAGTGTTCAGATATTCAGCAGTCACTGTGAAGGACAAGGAGATGTTACATATTCATATGAGACAGTGTTATCAGCACCTGACAGAGTTTGATATGGGCCTCATTGTGAATTGTTTGGTCGAATTGTGCAGTACTCAGATTTGAGCGTCATTCAGATGTGATGGTGGCCCAATGTTGGACTGCATGGGAGGGCAGGCAAACCTATTGTCAAACTTCTGGTTGACCATGTCTTATCACTATGTGGGAGGATTGCAGTATTGTGCATCAAACACACTGTAACTTCTCCACATCTGCACCTGCCATTCAACATCGGTGGACTCCCTGCATAATTCTGTGTCATTCTGCACCACCAGTTGGACACTAGCAGCAGCCACATAGGGGAATTACTGTTGCTGGTAACACCACAACGCAAACAGCCACATTTGTGAGTGATGTGGTGACCCAGAGGCATAGACAGGTGATGAATGGCATATGAATTGTTGTCCTGCAGTTCCCCAGGTGACCATTGGCGGTGAGTATGGCGGCAACATGGGGAGAGGTCTCATTCTTCTAATGCTTTGGAGAGGACACCTGTATTACATCTTGCATCATGGTGTGGGGAGCCATCGTATATGACTTCAGGTCACGGGGGTAGTAATTCAGGAACTCTGGTGGTACAACAGTACGTCACGGACATCCTGCATTCTCATGGATTACGTCTCATGTGACAGTACCATGGTGCCATTTTTCAGCAAAATTATGCTTGTCCATACATGGTGCATGTCTGTGCACTGTCTGCATAAATCTGAGGTATTCCTGTGGCTAGCAAAATCCTCAGATCTGTCCCCGACAGAACATGTGTGGGATCAGCTCTGACATTAACACCGACCCTGTCCCAGTTTCCATGATATCGAGGACCAGTTTCAATAGTTGTGGGCCAGCTTGCTTCAGAAGGGGATAAACAGGTTAATGACACCCTTACCAATCAAATTAGTGCATGCATCCAGGCCAGAGGGAGAGCAACATCACACTGAAAAGTGGGGTCATACTGTTGTGAATCTGACTTGATTTTGTAATGACTGAAATAACACCACATACCCTCTCTATCTGGTTAGTTTCATTTTGTTTTCTCTTCAGCTTCAGGGTGCTTAACTTGTTATGTCAGACACTGTATAGCTCATAGCTTATATCCCAAGGCTATACTTCATAAGGAAACATGTAGTGATAACAGCAGGTAAAATGAAGAGACTAGGACACAAGGTATAGTATTATACATTGGACAAAGAATAGTGTTTTGGCAAAATGAAGAATAGTGTTTTGGTGAAATGAGCTGTGGCCTCTAATCAATCTTCAGTTGTGACTGGATAAAGAGTGAGGAATTCACGGATAAGGAATTAACCAAAACAAAAGACTGCTGCCAAAACTTGTAGAATACACCACTGTCAATTTAAATGAAATAATAGTATGCCAAACAATGGAAAATCCAGGATGCAATGTTACAATATTATGAAAAGGAGAGTTGCTACTCACCATACAGCTGATTTGCAGATAGGCACAAGTGCTCCAACAAGCAGTACTTTAGCATCCCCCATCCCACCCTGCTATCCCTCCTCCTCTCCGCCCCAGCCTCCTCCTTAACCCCACAATTCAGTTGCTTCTCCCATCATGAGCTGCTGCTCGTAGTCTGGCCTCAGCAGCCAGAGACTCTGTGTGTGTTTTTTGTCTATTTTTGATAAAAGCCTTGTTGGCCGAAAGCTCTGAGAGCTCACTTTCTGATAGTCTTTTTGGTGTGCCAATCTGCGACTCAGCATCTCTGTTATATGGTGAGTAGCAACTATGCAACACCTACAATTTTCCAAAAAAGTTCAAAAGTTTATCACTAATCTACACCATTGAGTTATGGGAAATAATTATCAAATAGACAAATGTGCATCACAGCTATCCTTGGAAGATATTCATGTGAATATAGAGAAAAAATCTAGTATTTTAAGTTAATTGAGCTATAGTGGAGCAAAACACTGTCGCTAGACTTCTGTTTATGCAGAGCCAAGAATTGCATCTCCTGTGGGCATGAGCGGTAAACAGATGTCGTCACTTGCTGCGGTGGACATGTAATTTTGTGCAGCCTCTGACGGAAGGTCCACAACCTATCAAGGAATAACCAAAGAGCCCATAGTAGCAATGAGTGATATGTAAAATGTATTGTATTTGATTACTCTATTGTATACAGACCAGAGAAGAGCAGCAGCCTGGTGCTCACTGTAAAGTACATTATATTAATGGTTAATCTGGCAATATATGGTTGAAATGATGGAACTCTGGTTATGAATACTTTACGTTCTTTTGGAGGGAAATAAGTTCTTTTTCTGACTAATTCATGAAATCTTCAGAGAAGAAGATCCAAGCATGATGAAGAAGATTATTAGCTGGGACTGAATAGCAGGACCAACTGTACAAGATAAGTTTATAGGCGCTCATAGTATCCAGAAGATATCAGCAAAGGAAATAATCTAAAAAAACATCATGTGTTATTCCAGGACGACGTACATAACTGGTAGGTTTGACATCTCCCTGTGAGCACTAGGCACACAACAAGATGAACTTGTTAAGTCTGCTACTCGTAAATTTTCAGTGTTTCTCAAAAACATGCAGTATATCCAAGACAAGTTTATGTAGCTGTTCTGGCTTTATGATTTTATGATGTATAGAAACTGTTCATCCAGTACACTTGTTCTTCCAATTTCCATGGCTTTAACTTCCACTGTTTTGCATCTTTCTCCTCTTCCCACTCCCTTACCTTCACCCTTTCCTTTCTCATTGTTTTCTGCCTCATTCTCACTCTATACCAATACTGCAATTCACCTTCCTCCAAATGCATATGCTGGTGCACACCCAAAAGCTTTTTCTGTTCTGCTCCACTTCCTCAGTTTATGATTGATGTTAGAATTACTTCTGATTTTGCCATCTGTCTTGCCTTCTCCCAATACTTCTCTGACAATTCATTGTTTTAAAAAGCTTTCCCCTTCCCAACTGCTTCAAAGACTTTCTCTTTTTGACTCTCACATTTGTCAGTCAGCAGCCACTCAGTAGTGTGGCCTTGGGTGTTGAGATCTGCATTTTTTGAAGAGAGAGAGAGAGAGAGAGAGAGAGAGAGAGAGAGAGAGCAAGGAAGGAGAATCTGCGCTACTGCTAGAGAAAGAACTAATATTTTACATCTAATGTGTATTCAGAATCCAGTTGTGCATGTGTGGCACGCGTATTTCATAAGCAGGTGAGTGGTCAGCCTGTCCTCAGTTTTCAATCTTAAATCATATCCATCTTGGAATTTTTATTACCACACTACTTAAATGTAAGATGTATATTACATAACAGTTGTCATCAAGCTGTGGACTGAATCAAGTATTTTATAATAGTATGCATCTAGGAACTGATAGTCAAATCCAAAAATGTCAACTTACATTAAGAGTTTCTTAAGAGAGTAGTTTTCCTGCTCACTAACGAACAAAAATCTTACAGTGCTTAATTATAGTTGACTTTGGTGAATTCAGTTGTGAGCTGTTGTCCTATTACCTCGGGGGCAGAGAGTAAGGAGCGTGGACACTCTGGGGTTAGAGGATGTGAGAAGCATAATGTTTTATTGTCTGTCTTCCAGTACTAACAACTCATAGGTGTGCACAAATCAAACCAATCAGCTGCTGTGTATAAATTTTGACATGTAAGTGATGTGGATTCATGAATGGGCATTACAGAGACAACCATCTTCATATGGGGTACATATTTTTAGTGAGGAATGTGGAACTAAATTAAGACTGTTGTAATACAGTGGAATGAGTAGAAGAAAAATGACATTGAAAACATTTGTGGTCATGTGTCAGGTTTCATAATGCATTTAAAGATAAGTACAATTACTGTTATTGATCAATTAATTATCCACTCACACAGACAACACAACAACAGTTTGTGAGACAATTGCAGTGTCATAACTTTGATTTTGTTGAGGGTGGCAGCTACCTGAAATAGAGAATAGTACTTGGAGGCCAGCAAAACTTACTGCACCCTTACTGTAGCTAATCTACTGGGGACTCATAAGATTAATAGGAAGTCCAGTACCTATACAATCTGAGGTGTCACCCCAGAGTGTCGGTATTGGGTCCTGAGAAATAAAGTTTGATGATCCCGTTCTAAAGCTTTATTTCATTGGTTTAATAAAAAGCTACAGCAGTTTCCACATAACTGCTCACTGCCTAAATGCTGTGTTGGAAAGCAAATTTATAGTGCATTTTTATTGTCATGAGGGCTACTCTGGAGTGAAACTGATCCATTACTAATAAACAGTAGGTAGTGTGTTTCAAAATGAGAGCTGTTCATTCGCTCCTAAACCTAACAAACCTCTCTTTTGTCTTTCCTTCCATGCACTAAAAGAAACTGAATTTTCTTCACAACCTAGATGACATACTCTGAGAGATCAAATATGAATTAAATGGAAGAGAGTATCTGGATTTTTTTTTTTTTTTTTAGATTTAGAGGTAAACTGTGCTACAGAAGACATGCCCAATAATGACAATGAGAATGCTGCTATAAAAAATATGCTACTGCTGACCATTTCAGTGTGTTAGCCAATTCACACCAAATGTTACAGTTTTAGTACTTAATGCAGTGGTTGCCTACCATGACACTGTGTATCTAATTCAATATTTGTGAATATTTTTAACACTTTATTCACGATTAGAGAGTTTGTCTTTAATGAGTGACATCTCATTCCTGCAATTGTAAAACTGATAACCATATCAATATGACAGCCAATGACAATGTTGTTATATCTGGCCGTCAGTTCATTATTTAATAATGATTAAATTGCTTATATTGTAAATTCCTTCACAGACTCCCCCCTCTCACAATACACATTCTGTGTCCCTTCTAAAAGACTAATTTTTTTTTTAATTTCACCAGTCAGAAACTTGATGATCTGGGAACTAACCAATTATCAACTTGATCACCATTTGCTAAACACAATAAATGAACAACAACAAAGACTTCAACAGTTAACATTAAATGATGACATAAGCAGCATGTTCTTTTGCAAGGGCTTCAATTACCTGCTGAACATGATATATACCACAACAACAACATGTGCTTTATTTGGATTTTCCCCAACCCCCTTGCTGGCACCAGATCCTTTGGACTGCATAGGGAGAAAATTGTCCATCCAACACTTCCTCTACACCTACAATCCCCCTCAACTAAACCTCCACTAGTCCCCTTACTTGGGCACCCCTTCTCATTCTCTTTTCCATCCCTTTCATCTCATCATTTTCCATCTCCTTCCTAGCCATCTCTCTCTCTCTCTCTCTCTCTCACACACACACACACACACACACACACACACACACACACACACACACAAAAAAAAAAAAAACCCTCCTTGCTCTACACATTTCTCCCCCTTTGACTGCCCCAGACATTTTCCTTTCCCCAAAAACTGAGTTATTCATCTCCTCACTTCCTCCTTACATCACATATCCCCCATCTCTAAAAACTCACTGTTTATCAAAGCAGTTAAAACTTAACAGAGCAACAATAATTAAGGTAATGACAACCTCCCAAAGGAAAATCATAGCAGTGTCCATTCTTGTGAAAAGTGAGCTAGTATCACTATGTCATTGCTTATTGACAATATATTAAGCCCCATCAGAATAACAATCATACTGCTTGATCCACAGTATATTAATTAGCATGTATGGCATGGAGATGAGCCACACCTGGATCAAATCCGAGTGGTGAATTAATGACCGTTAGTCTGGTACACCAGCCAGCCTGATATTTGTGTTAAGGTAGTTTTCTACACTTTTCAGGTAAACACTGAGTTAGTCCCCAATAACTGTATATTGGAATGAATTAATAGATTACTCAATCTAGAACATAATTAAAGAATTTAGGCATGGCACTTTGCAAATGGATAAGTACATTTACAGCACTGAATAAGATTTAGAAATAATATTCATTAAAAAAGAGAAAAGTCTAGAATCCCTTCAACACTACAAAAGGATATTAAAAGCTACTGGTGAAATAGATAACTGGCAACATGGTGCAGTGCTGCCATGCTGTACTCTTAATCAGAAGGAATCAGGATCCCTTCACTATATTTTACGGCCACTTCTCACACAAACAGCACCGTTACCAGTCTAGATGAATTAGAACTGGTATGAGGTGGTCATGTGACCCTCCCATGCTAACAGAAGTCATGACACTGAAGTGGTGTGTACGTGCTAGTTGGCTAAACGGAATCAGCATAGTAAGATGGATCAATGTGGAGATGTGACAGAACAGCAGAAAGAAGCAATCGCATTTCGACATACCTGTGACCACAGCTCGAGTAGCGTCACCAGATTTGTTAATGTAACAGCACGGGCTGTCCACTTTCTGCAAGACATGCAACAGACAGCAAGAACTGTAGTCAAAAATATCCCAGCTGACAGCAACTGGAAACAAGTGTCACTACTTATCAATGAGAATTGGTTTCACACCGAAAAGGAACTGCGACTGTCAGTGCGTGCAGGTCCATCTCAGCAAAGTTTCCAGCCATCATTCTGAACAGAAATGCATGCAATGGGCATTGGAGTTGGGTACCTGACAAAAGGCCGTTGCTCACAGTGCCACATAAAGCTGTATATCTCCAACACAGAACTGACAGCAGTTGACTGGAGGCACGTAGTGTGGCGTGACAAATCATGATTCTGCATCTTTCCAAATGATGCAAGTCATGGGCATGGCATCGCCCAATGAGATGTTTAATCTGCAATGTGTGAAAGTTCCAGTTTCAAACTGCTGTAAAAAGGGAACCATTGCTCAGAATGACATCAAATTTGAATAGCATATTATTGACACGTGGGGGGAGGGGTGGTTGTGGTGGTGAATAACGAAAAATTTACCAATACATGGCACTGTAAGATCAGAATATGTCCTCTAACAGAAGTGTGGCACACAGCTGTTCCTCTGTTTGCGTCTGAGACACCCAACATGGCTGTCCCCATGAAGTATTGCGTGCTGCTCTTTTACAAGAATCGTGATAGTGCAACTGTGGCCCTGCTGAAGTTATAGACACTCAAGGGCATGAAAAAAGGCATTGGTCTGACGTCTGTTGAAGGACTGGAGAAAGTGGTTATAAAATTTAGAATGACAGGCTCTTTTGAACTGCACTGCGGCAGAGTTGTGAAGGAGTCGATCCAATATCTGTGGAAGATGTGGCCACAGCATTGCAGGAGGGGTGGATCAGTGGTGTGCAAACATGCAGTGCACAGAGAACTGCCTGAATGTCTGTGAGGCCAATGCATAAAATCCATATGAAACATCATGCTTTGCTATCTGTACAAAATCACCCATGTTCAGGAGTTGCTCCCTGCTGACCTGTCAGTAAGACAAATGTTTGCTCTGGAGTTTCTTGCTTGCATGGAAGTAGACAATGAATGCCCATGGAACATTTTGTGGACAGACAACGCCCATTTCCATCTCCGAGAACATTTCAATATGCAGAAGTGCAGGATATGGGCAATGCAAAATCCACATGCACACCAACCACTTCTTTCTGCAAAGGTGACTGTATGGCACCTGTTGAGAGCATCTTTTATTGTAGAGCCATGTTTTTTCAAGGAGTTGAGTCCTTCAGGTCCTGTTACCTGTACTGTCATTGGTAAGTGCACCAATGTCATTCCAGACCTTCAGCAGTGTGAATGTTGGGTAGGATCCTTTTCATGCAAGATGGCAAACTGAAGGCACGCATTGTGTAACACCTTCTGAACATGACCCCAGAGACACTGCGATTTTTTGTGGAGGATGCTGTTTCTTGATTTCAACTTGCAGCATAAATCAGTGGGCAGCATACTGAACACATCCTCCGCCAGTCTCACAATTAGAAACCAATGGTTTTTTTTTTTTTTTTTTTTTTTTAAATACGGTTTTTGGCCTCAGGACAATTAAAAACCGATTTCTGCCATCTGATGTGGTACAACTTTGTCATGGTGGATGGGCTTATCTAACAGCCACAACTATTGACAGCTGAACTTGTGCAGTCATGAATGTTACACAGTATGTTATAAGGTGTTTTTTATTCAAAAGGAAATACTGCTCTCGAAGTCAATAATTATTCCAGAAGAAAATGTGCCTGTTGTTGTAGCAAGTGTAAATATCCACTGCATCAGAAGAAAACTGAACAATTTACCCATCTTTGCAGAGCAAGTCAAATCCAATGTTTTATGCATCAGTGAAGACTGGCAAGTGTAGCAAGAAGGGTATCAGAATGACTCAAAATGATAATTGCGTGGTATCGTAAAACAACTACTCATGCAAAAAATACAGCCTTGGTGTACAAGAAATTTACCTAAACAGTTTTATGTTGACCTGGATTTAGAGATGGCTGCATTAAAATGAGTTAATATGTTATTATCTGAATGCTAAAAGAATCTACAGGAATGAAGTAGCAGCAACCATCTATCTAGGGTTCAGAATAGAGTTTTACACTCTGGGCAAAAATGTACGTGTTGCCCTAGATATCTAAAAACAAAATACAAGAAAACCTTATTAGCCTTTCTCTCTACAATTTACAGTTGGACTCACATATGTAAATTACTCATAACTCTATGTTCGTATTAAACAGATCTTGACTTTTGGAAAATCCAGAATGGAATGTAACAATATTATGAAAACTCACTTTCTGACAGTCCTTTTATTGTGCCTATCTGCAAGTCAGCATCTTTGCTATATGGTGAGTAGCAACTATGCTTTGCACAATATTGTTAGAGCTTGACTTTTTCTGTAGGTGGGCAGCTGATAGTTGTTTGTGTGAAGCATTTGATAAAAACAGCAGCTCAGTAGAGTAAGAGATGCAACAGTGGCTTTTTTCACAGTAGCAGTTTTTCTCCAAATATATACAAATAAAAAGCAGTTCTCATAGATATCAGTGCAAGACAAACAGAACTAGTCACAAATTATCGTTTAGTAGCTGGCAGTGACTGCTTCTGACTACTGATGTTTAACTTTACCTGTTCTACATTCTTGTAGGATCATCATGATGGAATTTGTGAAACACCATGAAACCCAGCTTCCCCTTTACTCAGATGACATAATGAGAACTACGGATGAAGGACAACAGGCTGATTCCATATTTCTAGATTTCCGGAAGGCATTTGACACAATGCCCCACTGCAGACTGTTAACGAAGGTACTAGCACGTGAAATAAGTTCACAGATATGTGAGTGACTAAAAGACTTCTTAAATAACAGAACCCAGTATGTTGTCCTCGATAGCAAGTGTTCATCAGAGACAAGGCTATTATTAGGAGTGCCCCAGGGAAGTGTGACAGGACTGCTGTTGTTTTCTATATACATTAATGATTTGCTGACAGGTTGGGCAGCATTCTGAGATTGTTTGCTGATGATGCTGTGGTTTACAATAAAGTGTCAAAGTTGACTGACTGTTAGAAGATACAAGACGATTTAGACAAAATTTCCAGTTGGTATGACAAGTGGCAGCTATCCCTAAATGAGGAAAAATGTAAGTTAATGCAGATGAGTAGGAAGATCAAACCTGTAACGTTCAGATACAGTATTACTAGTGCCCTGCTTAACACAGTCAAGTTGTTTAAATATCTGGGCGTAACTTTGCACAGCAATATGAGGTGGAACAAGCACGTGAGAACTGTGGTACGGAAGGCGAATGTTCGACTTCGGTTTATTGGGAGAATTTTAGGAAAGAGTGGTTCACTTGTAAAGGAGACCACATATAGGATCCTGGTGCAACCTATTCTTGAGGACTGCTTGAGTGTTTGGGATCCATACCAGGTCTCATTGAAATTCAGAGGCACGCTGTAGATTTGTTACAGGTAGGTTCAAACAATGTGTAAGTGTTATGGAGATGTTTTGGGAACTCAAGTGGGAATCCCTGGAGGGAACGTGACATTCTTGTCAAGAAACACTATTGAGAAAATTTAGAGAACAGGCATCTGAAGCTGAACAGTTCTACCGCCACCTACATACACCGCATGTAAGGACCCTGAAGATAAGATATGAGAAATCAGGGCTCATATGGAGACATACAGACAATCGTTCTTCCTTTGCTCTATTTGCGAATGGAACAGGAAAGGAAATGACATGTTGTTGTAATGGGTGCTCTGCGCCACGCGCTATGGTGGCTTGCGGAGCATCTATGTAGATGTAGATATGAGTGAATGAATAATTAGGAAACACACTGAATCTAATGTTGGTTTAAGCAGAAGGCGGAGAACAGATCAGCATGATATTGCAGATACGCTAATTAGATGTTAGATCATAACAAATCATGGTGAATGAACTAACTGTGAGTTTCTCATGTACATCAATTCACAGTTCAGTTTGCTGGGTGATGCAAATAGGACATTCTTTGGGTAGCCTTTCTAAGCACCTAGTTACAAGGAAACCAAACTGTCTGAGGTAACATACAACAAACAAATTGCATATGGACGGATATCTATATAAACTCCCAGAACATCAGCCTATAACAGTCTTTACCACAATTCCATACAGAGAGGTAAAGAGGTGTAAGTCTAATTTCCCTAATTTTCACTAACGATATCATCTGTAACACCCACAAACCGCATCTGTAACAGCCACGAACCGCTTCATTTGTGGACAAAGGGGTCCAGCTGAGTTCTAGCCTGATGGCCAATTTAAGGTGTTAAATGCACATACATACCTTTAATACTGCCTAAATTAGTCACTGGCTGGAGCAAAATTGTTACTCAGAATCTATATATGAAGTAGTGAATAGATAACTTCATATAGAGTAACACGGACATATGACCCTTTACCTCTCATGTTAACAAATATGCCCTTCATTTTATTTCTCCACAAGTATCCTCTAAGTATATGAATCTGTCAATTTTTATACATATTTGCCCACTCTACAGCTACATTCCAAACTGACAAATATTACAAATAATATAGGAAAAGCACTTGAGATTATGTGAAAACAAGTTTTATGTGAAATCATAATTTGAATTATTTTCTAAAATCTTTCAATGTGACTGTATCATGTGACATCTATTAGCTACCATTTTTACTACGTATAACCTTCTGACTTTTATATGATAAGTTTTATTCTCTGTTGACTCGGAGTGTCACTCACATACTAACTAGCACGAGTAAATCCAGCTTCTAAGTTTCCTGTGTGGACTATTCAGTGACCTGAAATGACCAGTGGCAAATGGCATTGACAGTACATACACTTCACAAACTGTTACTGTGCCCCACAAAACTTGCCTAATCATAAGAAACACAGAACTTACAGTACAAATACAAGCAATCAGGACTGACATTGTAAATCACTGAGTTTTGAGATACTGGATAGAAGTTGCTAATCTCGTTTGCCACCATTATCTTTAGCTGTCAAAAAGATTTCAAGGATTTTCTGTTTTTGTGAATACACATCATGGGATGACAATGCCATACTTCTCCTTCACATATGCAAACCAAATTTCAACTTATGTGTTCCACTAGTTTGTCAAAAAATATGTAAGTTGATGAAGTTGACCAACAAGCCAAACCTACACACTATAAAATACTGCCTGTCATTTCACCATCTCACTGATCAGTGGATTTCTGTAACATTGAAAACACTGTGGTACGTGATATTATAGGCCTAGTTGTGTTATTGGTAGAAGTGACTACAGATATGACAGGAGCAGACAGAAACTGACTTTCCAGTACATCCGTTCCAGAGAGTTACGGTAGCAATAAACACAGGAAACAATGAAGAATGGGAATAAGGTGGGCGGCTGCAAAAAAACAAGTTAAAAAGCAGACATTTATCTTCTGCATGTAACTTAGTACCAGAATCTTAAAATTATTTCAGGATGCAATGAAGACTGAGATAAAATTTCGTTAACATGGGACATTCGATGTTTACTTGTAAACAGAAATCTCTAAACATTTCAGAACAGCCAATCTGCAGTTTGGATTTCTAAAACATTGACACTACTACTGTTCTTTCTTGAAGTACCGAAGTATTTATTCAAATATTTCCATACTGCATCTGGCATTAAACCATTAGCCAACTCCATTTTATTGCATTAATGGCTAGCATAACGTAAAACAATTATTGGATATCTCAATGTTATAAGTCAAATACATATTCTAAATTTAACCTATCCAGAGGTATAAAAAAATTTTTGGAATCACAAAGTGAAACTCAACCCATTAATTTTTTTTACTTTTCCCATATCATACTTTCATTCATACACTACGAAGTTTTTCACTCTTTTCATTATTTTATCGGAAGTAATACAGTAATCATTGTAGTATTCAAAGTTTGATGTGATATAGGCCTACAGCGCCTCTTTCAAGCATAGGAGATCACATTAAACAAGAACCACATTGGAATGTACACAAACTATAATAATTAGGTATAAACTTTCTCCAAAAAAGAATCTTGACTGTGTTTATTAACAAAGTAACAGCAGAAAGGAACAATAAGTTTACAGTTGTAGATAGCTGTAGTTTCTTGGGCTGCAGTTGCAGAAATGACAAAAACAAATCTCAATATTAACATTCAACTTGAAAGGAAAACAGTCCTTTGACACATTAAACGTTGTCACAATAAATCATAAAAATAATCCAAGCCTTGACCAAGTTCCCAAATTGAAATACCAGTTCCCAATTCTTCTGCAAGTTTCAGTCTTAGATGAACAGAATAAAGAGTGGGGTAAAATACAATATATTTTCCTGTGTCTGTTTTTACTTCAAACATATGTTCACCAGACACTTCATCAAATTTAATTTTTCCACGCAACTGTTTCAACAGAGAGATGTATTCATGGTTTATCACTGGACCTCCACCTGTTGTTGTATATGCAGCGCCGTAAAAATTCAGTCCAAGTAGTATAAGCGATCTCCTCGGATCGTCTGCCTCCGGCACCAAAGTTTCAACAGACTCTCGAATCCATGATAAAGGGCTGTTTGGACCTGGTCTTCGCACACTTGAGTAATCGTAGGTCATCAGCGAAAATGCGTCCACAATGTCGGCTAGTTTATCAAAATGCTCCTTAGTGAAACCAGACCTGGAGGTTGGTGGGACAACCAAAATTATCTGCATCTTTTGTTCCTTCAATTTTTTGACTAGTATTAATATCAAATACACTAAAGTTTCCGGGCGAATAATGCCAGCTGCTTGGTTCCAAATTTCCAGGACCAACCCATCAAAATTCCAATCCCTTACACACTTTTGTAACACTTTGCATAAGTGATCTCTCTCTGTCTCACTTGCCAATAACGATGCATAATCTTCTGGCGTCCACCCATCGAAAAGGATTCGTGGAATAATTTTCAGGTCTGATTTTCTTTTGACTACATCCTTCATCCAGTTTTTATCTACGTCGTGCAAACCAGTGACTTCGTACGCCTTGTCTTTCCTGCGAATCTGAAGCCACACCGGCGAAATGTAAGTAAATTTAGCACCAAAAATCTTTGCAATGTCATATCCATGACCATTCCATGGGGTAATGTACCCTAATACCCTGCCTTTAAAGTTTACTTTCTCCGTATTCTCATAATAAGCTTGATATTGTGAAAGAACTGACTTTGGTTTCGGGTCTTCTACGACCAAATCCCTTTCAAAAACACTTGTTGATACCGGGCCTTTAGCTGCTTTCAGTTGATTACTTTTAACTTTTTGATTTGAGCGGGATAATGTACAGTCTGCCACAGTCAGAGTCAGATACAGAAATAATAAACACTTCATTGTAATAATATTTACAATAATAAAGTCACATTTTCAAAACTAAACACACTACTCTCACTCGTAAACACTTCCACACCTGAGAGATATGAAAGCTCACCAGAGTAGCCAACATAACAAATACAAGGCCGCTTTTCCTTGGACATTAAAAACTTGCACAAGCATCCCAATTTCCCCGCATACAGCAGCCAATCTGAAAGCTTATAGGCACAGTTTTCCAAACGACGTCAAATTCTATACATCTACGTTAATACTCTGCAAGTGCAAATGTACGTTGAGTGCATGGCAGACGTACCTACTATGCAATAGGTTCTAGCAGTAGTAGTTTATTTGTCCATGTATCATATTTTAAAACGGTAATAGACACACCTTGTTCATACAGCCTTAAACAAAATATGCGACTGTTTGCAAATCAGCTAATCAACAGAAACAATACAACTAATGACCAGCTTCACCTACACACGATCGTACAGATAAAAGCACAGAGTGTAAAAAGTTATACAGTTACTTCTTGTACTACAGATACAAGGCAGTAGTTTTAAAAAAAAGTGAAAACTTTATTTTATAACTGAATTAACACTAATACACAGCATCAGAAACGTAGCTTTCCAGTCAAATTATGCATTCTTTTCTTCTATGTTCTGAACAATTGTCTTGGTCTTCCTCTCTAACTTATTGAGGCTATTGGTTTCCACAGTGTATGAAACAGAAAAGAAATCAATAGGAATATTCTCACACAAAAATAAGCACATATAATGAGTAGTTGCTTGCTTGGATTCATATACATTATTTTATTCTGAATATTTAATGTCGCGCTTGAATACAGCCTTTAATACTGTTTCGACACAAAGAAGTGTTTTGCTTGTAGGTACAGCGTTGTATGTAGCTGCTGGCTCGTTCCTTGTAGCTGAAGCTAACACTCCTTGAGATCTGTCATTCGGCGTAACATCTGACGTATTTACCTTTTTCTTTCAATCCGGTCGACGTAGTTGATTCTCTAGAAGTAGAGGTCCTGGTAATCAGTGCCTCTGAAATCCCCTTCATAGTGGAGGAAAGGTTTGTCTTCTTCACGTTCTGCAGCTGTTATTGGAGCAAAAGAAGATAAGATCTATTCACACCACGAAAAAGCACGTCCACAACTTTCCTTTTACAAACATATAATTCCTTAAATGGGTGTACAGACCATTGGAGTGATTCGTGAATTAGAGTAGAACACAAATTTTAATGGTACATACGCCTCGAAGGCTCATCATGATGTTTAAGATTACAATATATTTCATTCCTGGTGAGTGTGGTTGCTCTTTGATGGCCAAGTCAACGTCCAGCTGCGACGCTAAATCATAAAAGGCACCACCACAACAGGTGACGCCAGTTATTTGTCGTCATACCTTGCCGTTTTCTCGTATTCCATACGTCCTGTTTATTGTCTGCACCTATGAAAACAAAGACACACGCGCACTCCGACTTAGTCCCTAGTTAATATTATTCTGTCATGGTCATCTTGTACTACACAAGGAGTGTGAAATATCATTTGCTTAAATGACATGTAAGACTTAACAATGATCCTAAATAATATCAATTTCTTCACATCTAGGGTTACTACCCCAACATTAAGTGTAACACATGGTGAGGAAATAATAATTAGGATGGAAGGTTCAAAATTCTTTGGTGTCAATACTGATGAGAATTTAAAATGAAAAAAAAAAGAAACACATTTTGGAACCCCTAAAACAACTTGGTTTAGCCATATTTGCACTTAGAATCATTGAAAAACTTGGGGAATGGCAAATAAGCACTTTGACATATTTTGCATATTTTCTTTCAATAGTATCATATGGAATAATGTTTTGGGGAACTCATCTTAAGAAAGGAACTCTTCATTGTGGAAAAACATGGTGTAGGAATAATATGTGGTGCTCACTCACTATCATCTTGTAGACATCCGTTTATGGAGTTCCACATCCTGACTACTGCTTCACAGTATGTTTGGTCATGAATTTGTTGTAAGTAATCCACTACAGTTCAAAAGGAACAATGATGTACATAATTACAATACCAGAAGTAAATAATTACACTTATTACTCGACCATGAAGCTTGCGTTCATCACAAAAGGGGAGCAAATGTGGCAACAAAATTTTTAAATTACTTATCCAGTGATCTGGCTGGCTGACAGCGAAGTGAAATTTGGCAACAAACTAAGAAAATTAGTGAAAATAACATACTGTCAAAGTCACAGTTTGGGTTTCTTAATGGTTCTGATATTGAGAAAGCTATTTACACGTACAGCGAAAATGTCCTTAATTCATTGGACAACATATTCTGTGACCTGTCAAAGGCGTTTGACTGTGTGAATCACAGCATTCTTTTAACTAAATTAAAATAGTATGGCGTCACTGGTAGGGCTGCAAAGTGGTTTTAGTCATATCTTACTAATAGAAAACAAAGGGTGTCATTACATAACAATTCAGCAGTAGGCAATCAGACATCATCTGACTGGGAAGAAATTACATGTGGTGTTCCCCAAGGTTCCATACTAGGTCCACTACTGTTTCTTGTGTATATTAATGACCTGTCATCTGTTACATTACCAGATGCCAAGTTTGTCTTATTTGCAGATGGTACAAACATTGCTATAAATAGTAAATCAAATATAAATTTAGAAAGGGCAGCTAATCAACTTTTTAGTGACATTAATAAGTGATTCATAGCCAATTCACTGTCATTTAACTTTGAAAAGACCCACTATATGCAGTTCAGAACTTCCAAGAGATTTCATTCTGGTGTGTGTATAAAATATGATGACATGGAAATAGGACAAGTTGAGAGTGTAAAATTATTGCGATTACAACTTGATAATAAATTCAGTTGGGAGCAACATACTAACGAACTGCTAAAGCGCCTAAACAAGTCTGTGTTTGCAATGCGAATGATGTCAGACATAGGAGATATAAATATAAAAAAACTGGCATATTTTGCTGTTTTCACTCCATTATGTCATATGCTATCATATTTTGGGGTAACTCCACAAGCAGAGAAAAAATTTTTAGAGTACAGAAGCGTATAACAACAGTAATGACTAGTGTAAATCCAAGAACACAATGTCGAAACCTATTCAAAGAATTGGGCATATTAACTACAGCTTCTCAGTATATTTATTCCTTAATGAAGTTTGTTGTAAATAATACATCTCTTTTTCCAGCTAACTGCTTAGTACACAGTATCAATACTAGGAATATGAACAATATACATGAAGATTTAAAATCACTTACTCTTGCCCAGAAAGGGGTCCAGTATTCAGTAACGCATATTTTCAATAAGTTACCAGGAACCATTAAGAATTTAGTTTCAGACAAGGCACAATTTAAACATAATTTAAAAGAATTTTTGGTGGCCAACTCCTTCTATTCCATCCATGAGTTTCTCAACAAGTGCAGTAGACCATTTTAATGAAAATTTATTATACTTTAATTTTTGACAATACTTTGTTGCAACAGCCAAGTAACTACCTACTGTGTGAATGATGAATGTATGGGAAGCAGATGTAAGTCTTAAGTCTTCAAATAGTGGAAGTTTAATTTTAAATCTGAAATTTTAAATCTGACTATTCTTAACTGAGGATCACTGAAATGAATAATTTACTTTAATTTTTTACAATACTTCGTTGTAATAGCCAAGAAACTAGCAAATGTCTGAATGATGGATTTAATGAAAGCAGATTTAATTCATGTACATAATTTTACTGTTTATTGACTGAGGATCGTTAAAATTAATGAAACTCAAGTTTTTCTAACTACATTTTTGTAATGTGTGTATCTGACATGTTCCACACCCAGGAGGATTCCCTCCTTTATGGGTCTAAGGAATGAATAATTGATCTAATCTAATCTAATCTTCTTGGTAACTACTTCCATTCTGCAGAAGTCTTTCTATTACTGTAAGGCATAAAAGGGGGGCAGGAACTGCAGTCTCACAGCTGTTTATCTTTTTTCTTTTTGAAAAAACCTTAGAAATGTTAAAAATGTTATCCTATGTACAAATTAATTTGCATTGTGAATGTAAAATAACTCGTTCCACACCACTACGATCTATCATTCAAAATCATCCATGGCACATATAACGAATTTATTTCTTAAGAGTGGTGTATTTTCTACGTTTTTAACTGTGTTAGGAAGTTTGTTGTATAAAAAGTGATCAGCAGTAAATTGAATTTTGTCAGTTAGACACAATAATCTACCTTGTATGCATAATGATTTCCATATCTTGGTTTATAATTGTATGTCCATACTAACAACGCAGATGAGTTTAGTATTACATGCGTGACAGCTTTTTATATATGAGGTATGCCCAAAAATACACTGAATAATTTTATTAGAAACCAAGTAATAAGCTTACATAGCATTTCGTTTAATCTTCTTCAAAGTATTGTCTAGCAATGCACTTATTCCAACATTGAAACCATGACTGGAAGAATTACTGGAAGGCCTCTTTTGGAAGGACATTCAATTGATATGTTGTGGCTGTCTCAATATCAGGAATGGTGTCTAAAGTTTTCCTTTAAGCACAGTTATTTTTTGGAAGAGCAAGAAATCTCATGGTGACAAGGCAGATGTGGACAAACTGTAACACTTTTTCCAGCCAAAAACTCATGAATGAAAAGCCTAACATTGTTGTTTTGTTGAAGTAGGAAGCCATTGGCCCATTTTTCTGGTCTCTGTCTCTGTACACAGTTTCCCATATTTGGCAGTTCATTCTTCTAAAATTCGGCGTTTAAATTTTTAGTCTTTGGAACGAAACCTGATCGTACTATGCCGTCAATATCGAAAAAAATTAGCGTTACTTTGATTTTCGATTTTGACTAACTTACCTTTTTATCGCGAGGAGATTCACTGGTTTTCCATAGAGATCTTTGTATTTTCGTCTCAGGATGATACCGACAGACCCAAGTTTCACTTCCAGTTATAATTTTGGACATGAAGTCTGAATTTGAACGAAGAGAATGCTTCAACTCCTCGCAAACTGACACACGATTTTTGGGTCGACTGAAGCACAGTATACAACTCGTTGGCTTTGACCAATGACGTCATAGGTTGCTCATATAATATTAATGTCTTTACTTTCCAGCCATAGACAATAAATCGGTTGTCTGCTGCAGATAAGCGCCATCAGTGTACATTTAAAAAAATTGAATGTGGTTTTAAAAGTCATCGCTAGATATTGCGTAAAATTTTTTTGGTGAACATTGATTTAAGTAATTGGTTGTTTGCAATTCGTTCGGTACTTAATTTCATTCTTAGTTAGTTTGAGATAATTTGGACTAGTAGTTTTTTTATTTTAGGAGAATTTTTAGTTTTAAATTTTCGTCAGTAAGTATGGATTTATTTATTCCAATGGATCTGGATAATTTAAAGGAGACTATGGGCGTAGACATGATGGCCACGATTCTATTTTTACGAATGTATGTTCTTGTTGCCGACTACATTCGATGTCATGAGTGTGGTGAACATATGTGCCTAACAAGTGTGTCCACTAGCCATACTCACTACTTATTAATATGGCACTGAAGCAAAGATCGGTTGTGGCGGTCCATGAGACGAGGAACATGCTTCGACAAGTCTAAGCTCGCCTTCAGGGATATCATAAAAATTACATACTGTTAGTGTTTGAGGTGGCTGTGCGTGCATATATGTCATGTGAGTGAGTGTACAGTTGTAGATTGGCACTCTTTTTGTAGGGAAGTTTGTGGGGAATATTTAAAGTAGAGGGGGACTTCGGGGGGCCGGGTGCTATAGTCGAAATCAATGAGTCGCATTTTGGCAAAAGGAAGTACAACAGGGGGACCCTCCGGTAGGATTATGGGTTTGGGGGGCTGTAGTTTCAGGTCAAGAATGTGACGATGTAGTTTTTAAAGTAGCTCCTAATCGAATGAAGGACGTTTTGGTCACATTAATTGAAGATCATTTTGCAGAGGGTTGCGTAGTGATATCGGATGGTTTTTCGTCATATAGGAATTTCGGGAATAGGGGTTTTCAGCATCTTGTCATGAATCACAATATTGAATACAGATCTTCATCAATTGGAGGTTGTACCATTAGTATAGAAGTTTATTGGTCAGCTATAAAATCTGTTGTAGGGAGGGGGAAACGACGGATTTCGCACTACAGAGTGACTTAGATGATTATTCATGGAGGCATAGTGTACCCAATACATTTTGCCGATTTTTTATGTTGTACTGAATTAGTCTATTTTGATGTATTTCTTTGTCATATTATACTGTTCTGCATTATGTATGGAATACAAATTTTGCAGCTGTTGCTCTTCCTCCCTTTCCCAGCACTAGTATTACTACGATTTTTTCGAGTCTATGCTAGCACTACTGAAGGCGGAAAGACGGACACACGTAAAATTTGTATGCCATGCTTCAGTTGACGTATACAGGTCAACAGAAACACGGGATACTCGTGCTAGCTACACCAAAAGAGCGACATATGTAGCACTGATGTGATTTACCTATATGGGTCAACTGAAGAACAGGATACTAATGTAATGTATGCGCTATTTTTCACCTTCACTAGCTCTAGTATCCTATCCTTCAGTTGACCTATGTAGCTCAACTGATGAATGGGATACAAATTTCACTGCTGTTGGTTTTTTTGTCGTCGCTAGCAAAGAAAAGTGTCTCATACTTCACTTTACCTATATAGCTCATATGAAGTAGGCTACAAATTTTTTGTGTGTGTGGCTTTTTTTCGCCTTCACGTAGTTGAAGTGAGGCACAGGTATCCAGTGTTATGTAGTTCGATTCCCTCGTTTTCGTTAGCAGTAGTATCCCATTCGTCAGTTGACGTACACTCCTGGAAACGAAAAAAGAACACATTGACACCGGTGTGTCAGACCCACCATACCTGCTCCGGACACTGCGAGAGGGCTGTACAAGCAATGATCACACGCACGGCACAGCGGACACACCAGGAACCGCGGTGTTGGCCGTCGAATGGCGCTAGCTGCGCAGCATTTGTGCACCGCCGCCGTCAGTGTCAGCCAGTTTGCCGTGGCATACGGAGCTCCATCGCAGTCTTTAACACTGGTAGCATGCCGCGACAGCGTGGACGTGAACCATATGTGCAGTTGACGGACTTTGAGCGAGGGCGTATAGTGGGCATGCGGGAGGCCGGGTGGACGTACCGCCGAATTGCTCAACATGTGGGGCGTGACGTCTCCACAGTACGTCGATGTTGTCGCCAGTGGTCGGCGGAAGGTGCACGTGCCCGTCGACCTGGGACCGGACCGCAGCGACGCACGGATGCACGCCAAGACCGTAGGATCCTACGCAGTGCCGTAGGGGACCACACCGCCACTTCCCAGCAAATTAGGGACACTGTTGCTCCTGGGGTATCGGCGAGGACCATTCGCAACCGTCTCCATGAAGCTGGGCTACAGTCCCGCACACCGTTAGGCCGTCTTCCGCTCACGCCCCAACATCGTGCAGCCCGCCTCCAGTGGTGTCGCGACAGGCGTGAATGGAGAGACGAATGGAGACGTGTCGTCTTCAGCGATGAGAGTCGCTTCTGCCTTGGTGCCAATGATGGTCGTATGCGTGTTTGGCGCCGTGCAGGTGAGCGCCACAATCAGGACTGCATACGACCGAGGCACACAGGGCCAACACCCGGCATCATGGTGTGGGGAGCGATCTCCTACACTGGCCGTACACCACTGGTGATCGTCGAGGGGACACTGAATAGTGCACGGTACATCCAAACCGTCATCGAACCCATCGTTCTACCATTCCTAGACCGGCAAGGGAACTTGCTGTTCCAACAGGACAATGCACGTCCGCATGTATCCCGTGCCACCCAACGTGCTCTAGAAGGTGTAAGTCAACTACCCTGGCCAGTAAGATCTCCGGATCTGTCCCCCATTGAGCATGTTTGGGACTGGATGAAGCGTCGTCTCACGCGGTCTGCACGTCCAGCACGAACGCTGGTCCAACTGAGGCGCCAGGTGGAAATGGCATGGCAAGCCGTTCCACAGGACTACATCCGGCATCTCTACAATCGTCTCCATGGGAGAATAGCAGCCTGCATTGCTGCGAAAGGTGGATTGGATATACACTGTAGTAGTGCCGACATTGTGCATGCTCTGTTGCCTGTGTCTATGTGCCTGTGGTTCTGTCAGTGTGATCATGTGATGTATCTGACCCCAGGAATGTGTCAATAAAGTTTCCCCTTCCTGGGACAATGAATTCACGGTGTTCTTATTTCAATTTCCAGGAGTGTATATAGGTCAACTGAAGTATGGGATACAAATATTATGTATGTAGATCTTTTTTGCGCCTTTGCTAGTAGTACTACCTACGTAAGAACAGAATGCTAGCAATAGCGGAGATGACAGAAACAACACCTGTAAAATTTGTATCCCATACTTCAGTTGACCTATATAGTTCAAGTGAAGAACGGAAACGGAAACGAAGAAATCGACATACGTTAAATTTGTATCTCGCACTGCAGTTAACCTATACAGATCGTCTGAAGTTCGAGATACAACTCATACATATGTCAACTGAGGTATTCTATGCTACAGCTACTTCTATTCCTTTTTTCTTAATTTTTTTACAGAAGTACTGGGACAAATCAAGCAATATCCTTAATATCAAGGTCGAAATATTACTCGCCTTGATATATGTCCTCATATTTTTTCTCACCTGTATTCCTTTGTTTCTAAACACTCCTCTCAGCTGTTACATCTGTGTAATAAATGATCTCTGGCAGATTCTGATGTCATTGGTCAATGCTGACAGGTTGTATCCCATTCTTCAGTACACCCCGATTTTCTCACTTCAAAGTCTGGGAACAAACCTTTCACCCACTTGTCTCATTTGCAAATTATCAATTAAATTGCTGTACAGGGATCAATACGAGATGGTAAGTTCTTCAGTAAGCTCTTGAATAGTTATTCGTCTGTCTGAACGAACAATTTTTGCCGCCTTTTGTACGTTTTCTTCTGCTTTCGAATTTAATGGACGTCCAGTTCGTTACTCGTCTTCTGTGGACTCATTTCCGCTTTTAAATTGCTCATACCACTTGTAAACAGTCTTCAAAGCTGTAGCATTATCGACATACACCAGTTCCAATATTTCGTGAGTTTCTTTGGCACTTTTTTGCAACTTGAACTTAATGTTCACGAATTGCTCGAAATCCATGATGTGCAACAGACGGTAAACATAACCTCACTCTGGCATCTCTGGCAGCTGACTGACAATGTCATAATGTGTTCCAACTTGACATTGTGTGTCTCAATAGAACTGGCTATGTCTCAATGGATCACACTATGGCGCAAATTACACGAAATGGTTGTAGTGTCGGCAGTTGTATTCGTCGTATATATTGATCAAATTTTCTATATGGAGCATGAATAGTTAATATGCGTAATCCTGTGAATGAATTTTTCCAGGATTGTCTTGTTGGCAAATTAGCTCTGCATCTTCTGTAGTTTCACCAATCTTTGAATATCTGTACCTGCAACAATACCGATGACAGATGGTTTGTTAGGTAAGGGTATCATGAGAAAGACTGTCTAAATTGTGGCTCTTTTCTGTGACTGACTGCTGCTTTCGGAAGTTGTGAGCCAAAATGGTAATCTTCTATTATTAATATTTCAAAAATTAAACAGGGCATTTGCATGAATTTGAAATTAAAGCATCTCTCAATAGCGTGCTATCATATCATTATTTCACAAGTGCCAATAACCATCAGAATAATAAACACTGCTAAACGAAAAGGTAGATGAAACACTTCGGTGATCTTCAGATCACATCTGACCTGGATAGCAGGCAAAGTGGTTTGGCTGTAAGATCAGAGCTAATTTGGCAGTGTTGGATGACAGATATGTTGTCTGCTGCAGCATCAGTTAACACTTAATTATCAATGTCTTGTGTATAAATCAGAGCTGGTTCAGCAGCGTCAGAGAAGAGACATGTTGTCTGCTGTGATCGGTGTCAGCTTAAGACTTTATTAGCAGTGTATTATGACATGGATGTGACGTTGAGAACAGAAATATGGAGTTCATTAATTTGTTGAAGAATAGAAATTATTTGTGACTCTAAAGTGGAGTGTAGTTGCGCAGTTTCTCATATTCTGCCAATAAAAAGCGAGTGGCACACCTTATAAATAAACTGATTGGAAATTTAATCATTTCTAAAATAACAGTTCCTTGCAAAGAGTTTCTTACTGCCTCAAGATTACAGGTTCACAGTGTATGTGCTGTTTTCTGTGCAGGGGACAGCAACTGTAGAAGATTGCAGGTTGGTAACTTTTATTAGAACTTATGCATTCCAGTCATGGCAGTGGAAGCAAATAGGCATCTCGCGTGTATTGCAACCTTAGTGCAAATGAGATCAATGACACATCATCTGAGATAATGCAGAGGAGGTATTAAGGAGAGAAATGTTTATCAGGGAAGGGGTTTATCATACGCATGTACATATATATCTCTCGAACTCTCTCTTTTTCAACTTGCCGTAATTTCCACTTCATTTGTTCAGAACATGAAAAGATGTTCTGTCAGAATAAGGGTGTTAACTGAGGCTTTATCCACAATATGAGATCAAATACAAAGATAATGGAGGTGATAATCGAAAGCTTGAGTTTTTGCTCTAATTTAACATGGCAAGGAAATGGAGAATTTTTTATAAATACATTGTCTACTGATTCATGTAACGCTGTTTAGAAATATTACTGGCACCATTTGGATCTCTGTTTTCATTTCCTTCCTTCTTCCTTTATGGTAATAATTAGTTTTAGTTTCCCTTATCAGCCAATTATGCAATTGCCTTGTGACAGCATGTGATTCGTTTATTTGCAATTTCGATATGACAGTTTAAGTTCTTCCCTTCTCTTGATACCAGAGTTTGTAATCCATTTCTAACTATGATTCCTAATTAAATTACTATATGCTTATATAGTAACATATAACTAAACTGAATTTGGAAGAGATCCCTGCATTCCATGATCATTAGGATGTCATCCTTCAATTTGTGATTCTGATAAAGAGGGTAACATGATTTATGTGATTAAAAAAGACACAAATGCAAGAAAATCATTTTCAGACAATCGAAGACTTATTGTTACCACTTTTTCTACATCTATATTTAATACACACTCCACAACCCACCATACAGTGCGTGGCAGACTGTACCTTGTACCACTACAAGTCATTTCCTTTCCTGTTCCACTCACAAACAGAATGAGGGAAAAGCAACTATCTATATGCCTCTATATGGGCTTTAATTTCTCGTATCATATCTTCATGGTTCATGTTGATGACAGTAGTATTGTTCTGCAGTCAGCCTTAAATGCCGGTTCTCTGAATTTTCTCAATAGTGTTCCTTGGAAAAAAAAGCGTTGTCTTCCCTCCAGTGATCCCCATTTGAGTTTCCGAAGCACCTCAGTAATACATGCATGTTGCTTGAATCTACTCTGAACTGCTTCGATGTTGTCCTTTAATCCTACCTGGTGCGGATTTTAGACACTGAAGCAGTACACAAGAATAGCTACACTAGTGTCCTTTACAGAGTACCACACTTTCGCACAATTCTCCCAGTAAATTGAAACCAACCATTCGCCTTTCCTACCACTGTCCTCACATGCTCTTTTCATTTCATATTACTTTACATCGTTATGCCCAGATATTTAAACAATGTGACTGTGTCAAGCAGTCATGCTGTATTCGATTATTACAGGTTTGCTTTTCCTACTCATATGCATTAACTTACACTCGTCTACATTTAGAGCTAGTTGTCATTCGTCACAAAAATTGTAAATTTTATCTAAGTCATTTTGTATCCTCCTTTAGTCAGTCAATGACGACACCTTACTCCACACCACGGCATCATCAGCAAACAACTTCAGATTGCTGCATACCCTATCCAACAGATCTTTTACGTATATAAAAAATAATAGCGATCCTGTTTCACTTCCCTGGAGCACCCCTGACGATACCCTTGTCTCTGATGAACACTCACCATCAAGAACAACATACTGGGTTCCATTACTTAAAAAGTATTAAATCCACTGACATATCTCGTAACTCATTCCATATGCTCACACCTTCCTTAACAGTCTGCAGTGGGCACCATGTCAAATTCTTTTCGAAAATCCAGAAACATGGAATCTGCTTGTTGCCCTTCATCCACATTTTGTAGTAAACAATGTGAGAAAAGGACAAGCTGAATTTCGCACGAGGGATGCATTCTAAAACCGCACTGATTCGTGGGAAGAAGCTTTTCAATCTCATGAAAATTTATTATATTCCGTCTCAGACTACATTCTAGAATTCTGCAGCAAACAGATGTTAATATCATAATTTTTTGGGTCAGTTCTTTTACCATTCTTATATGCAGGGCTCATCTGAGCTTTTTTTCCAGTCACTTGGGACTTTGCATTGGCCGAGAGATTCGCGAAAATCCATACTTTTTGCAAAACCGAATTGGGATTCTATCCAGATATGGCGGCTTATTTGTTTTCAATTCTTTCAGTTGTTTCTCTACGCCAAGGATGCTTATTAGTATGTCATCCATACAGGAGTCTGTACGATGTTTAAACAGCAGTATATGATTCTGCTGTGTAAACGATTACATAAACACGAAAATCAAAACTTCGGTTTTCCTTTTGCTGTCTTCTGCTGCTACAATGAGTAACTTGATGGAAGACTTAGACTTGCTTATCGATTTTACATTGGACCAGAATTTTCTCAGGTCTTGGCCAGCTCTTTTGTTAAGGTATGACCTTGGTGGTTGTTACATCTTTGCACATCTGTATTTTAACAGTTGCACGAATCTCTACTAGCCTTTGCGTCTCGTCATTTGGCGGACTCTCTTTTGAACCAAGAGTACAACTGCCTTTGCTTTCTGCGCATTTTCCGAATTTCGTTGTTAAACCATGATGGGTCTTTTCCATCGTTAATTAACTTACTAGGCATTTTCTTCTCCAGACCACGATTTACAGCCTTCTTAAACTTTTGCCATATTTCGTCTACATCCAACATATTGGAACTAAATGATACCACTTCAGTGTCTAAATGAGATCCTAACAACTGCTTATCTGCTCTTTCTAGCACAAAAATTCTCCTAGTCCTCTTGACTGACTTGTTAACTTAAGTAAGCATAATCACTATGATGGTATAATTAGCACGAATCCTTATCTCTATGCTGACACTGCCGATAGGGTCAGGCCTGTTTGTAGCTACAAGGTTTAAGATATTTCTATTGCATGGGGGCTGTCGAACTAGCTGTTCAAGACAGTTTTCAGAAGATGTGTTCAAAAGTACTTCGTAACACTGTCTGTCTGTCTGTAGCCCCTGCAATGAATCCGTAGATGTCCCAGTCCATATTCAGTAGATTAAAGACATGTCCAACTAGTATTGCATGATCTGGGTATTTTTACACTAATGACCATAGACTTCCTTTGAAAGAGTCCCACGGTGGAATTGGGTGGCCGGTAAAAACATCTAATTAACTTGATTTCACCTAAACCTATTATATGCAACCAAATAACTCCACTATCACACTCAATATTGACCTCAATAGAGACAATATTTTTGTCAACTGGAATGAAGGGAGATTTAATTAAGAGCATTACATATTTGTTTCACATATACATTTCACAAGCAATATCTCAAGTTCTGAAGTTCCTGAACAACTGGTCAAAGCCCTAGGGGTGAATGAAATAAGCATGAGTTAAATATACACTTAATTGAGTTCTTATTAGATATGAACAGGCTACAAAACTAAATTATATTTTAATGAATTAAAGAGGACCTGCTTTCTTGCAAAAACAAATTTTGTTTTATTTAATTGTCAAACATGTTTCACCACAGTTGTGGTATTTCAGTGTTTTTTCTTATATTTTTTTCTGAAATGTATACATACAAATTTTATGTTGGTTAGGAGTAGTTGATTTGCGATTTCGTTGTTGCTTTGGTAACATGTGCACTTTACCTTTTTTACTTTATGTGTACACTATAGCTGCCAAGATAAATCAGCCACAAGTCTATATTAATATGCTATATCCTGAGCAACGTGCGAATGTTAGGCCAGCGTCTGAATTGAATTTTGATCTAGAATACAACCTCTAAACTATTTCTTCCAGTAAAATAGTAGTATATGCTCCTTTTCTGACACATACCATTGCTGCAGTTGACTTGTTCTGAACTGTGTTTGCTTCTTATTTCCCTGCTAAGTATGTTGTTGTTACTGTTTTCATGTTCAAAATAATTTTTGTGTATATGCAAAGTTTCAGGAGGTTTCGATAGGTCGTGTTTTGGGTTTTTAATAGCGTTTTCTTACGTTTTCTCGTACTTGTTGAACTTTGGATGTTACCAAGTTGCCTTGGCACCTTTCATAGTACTTCTCAGATACTGGTACGCTCTTGACAGTACATTTTTACATAAATTTGTCTCAGATTAGCAGGTACGAAGTTTGAATTTGTTCCAGTGTGTTTTCATTTTGTGTGTGTGTTTCGTTGTGTTTCTTTGACGGTTCACTTCATGTGTTGAATACGTTGTGCTGAACTTAGGATATATATTTATAGCAAGAACACATCTTTTAGTAACAGTAATTTTCTCCGTTTAATATCTAAATAGGTGACACATGGCAACAAAACTTCATAGAGTAAAAGCATGAAAAAGAAACTCTTAGGAGCAAAGAACTTCACACAGCACAAAACACTACTCTAGGAGAAGCAGGAAACTCACATGTCTGGTTTATTTACTTGAACACTTCCCCCTAAATCAAACTGTGGTGCATAGAACAACCAGGTCAAAATACATTAGTTACTACGTCCTACCATGGTACATATTGCTCTAAATTTGTTTGATTTTAAAGCGTTTGTAAACATGTAACCAAACTGATTTTCAGGACATACATGTCCCACATTGATGTCCTCATTTTAATATAGATCCTGCACAAAATAATATCGTACTTCGATGTGCTTAGAACGTTTGTGGAACTCTGAATTTTTCACTAATTTCATGGCACTTGCATTCTCAATGAACAATACAGCTGTGTTTCATTCTCCACTGACCTCCAGCAGCAGTCTGTTAAGTCAAGCTAATTCCTTGGCTCCTTCACTTGCGGCAACGAACTCCGCTTCAGTGGTGGACAGTGCAACTGATTTCTGCAGTTGAGATGTCCGTGATACAGCCGTGTCGACGATCATTGAAACAAAGCCATTTGTGGATCGTCTTGTTTTAGTGTCGCCGGCGAAGTCAGCATCAGCATAGGCACGAAGTTTACCGTCAGACGAAGTACAGAAGTCTGTAGCACCATGAAGATATCAGAAAATGGGTTTTACAGTGTTATAACAAGAAGAAGTTGGTTCAGGCATAGATTAAGCAACTTTTGAAACGTCATAAGCGACACCCGAACGAGTAGAACATGACAGGTTGTAACCTCCCCACAAAAATTTAAAAGGATCGTCAATATTATTCAGAAATGCTAATGGACATTGCGCTAAGTGTAACCTGCCCACAATGAAATGTACTGACAATGACAATTAAACAAAAATTAGCAATCTGACTCAAATATAAGTTCTTCAGAAAATAATGAAAGTCAATTCAGTGATAAAAAAAAATCTCAGGGATAATGATAATTCAATTAAACCGAAATATCGGTCTTTGGCCCTGTGCAAAAAATCAGAATTAAAGTCTTACCTCATTGTAACTGGTAGTCAAATTTCTGCTCTTATTCGTGCGCACGGCTTGGAGGAACTGCATTGCAAATAATAATATTCCTTTTTTCTGTGATTTTACTGAAATTTTTCTTCAAAAGAAGTGGAATGAAATGGGAAGTGCAACGAAATCTTTAGTTCAAGAAAAAATTAAATTTTTGAAAAAATGCTTTTGAAATAAAAATTATTATTGGGGCACTTGTTGGAGATTAATTACAATAAATAAACTTTACATTATCTATTGATTACCTTAATTATGAATATACCTCATTTAACCTCTTGACCAGAATGCCATGTCGACGCTCGCCGACTCCTCACACACACAACTCCACTCGACTGCTATTACCGACATACTGCACGCAACTGAACAGAGCTACTGCTCGCAACGACTACTGACAGAGTACTGCTCTGCATAGCGACAACTAGCGAACTGCTCGCAACTAAATCGAGCTACCGACTGAGAACCGGTCGCAACACTCGCACGGTCAAGCGCAGGCTCTCTGGTCAGAGACGCTGCAATGCCTCGCCATCGCTGCTGCGTTACATACGTGTTTCATAACCCTCCACTGGGGGTGGCAAAAATTTGGCAGCGATGGTGAGTCATTTGGACTTGCCAATCGCGGCAAAATTTTTTTTCTAATTAATAAACTTCTACAATTTACAGAATATTTAAATGTAGTACATAAATTAAATGTTGTGCACACGCAGTAAGTACAAAATATATCAGACAAAGACAAAATGTGAGTACAAAACATAGTAGCAAATCAGAAAAATGTATATACAAATTATTTGACAGATAACAAAGTGCACACGCACTGAAAAAATTCTTTGGCATATTCAGAACAAATAAACAGACTGGCAAAAAATATTATGTTGACAAGTGACATGAGTGCACATGCACTGCAGTTGAGAACATATCAGTAAATGATGAAATGTATATACAATTAGTAACAAATGACATAAGTGCATACGCATTGAAGTATTGAATATACAGAATAGTACAAATCATATTGAAAAATGAGAAAAATGCACAGGCACTGAAGTTCAATAGAAAACATATTAACGCCTAACATAAGTGCACATGCACTGTAGTTCAGAACATATCATTAAAATAAAAATGTATACACAATATAAAAGACAACAGTGCACATACTGTACTTGAGAACAATTCGAAAAAATGTCTTTAGCATTTTGGCAATAAATAAACATAATAGCAAAAAATTCATGTCGAAAGTGCACACGCACTGAAAAAATGTCTTTAGCATTTTCACAACAAATAAACATAATGGCAAAAAAAATCATGTCCAAAGTGCACACGCACTGAAGAAATGTCTTTAGCATTTTCACAACAAATAAACATAATGGCAAAAAAAATCATGTCCAAAGTGCACACGCACTGAAAAAATGTCTTTAGCATTTTCACAACAAATAAACATAATGGCAAAAAAAAATCATGTCGACCAGTGACATAAGTGTACTCGCACTGGAGTTCAGCGAATCGAAAAAAAATGTATAACCCACGAACATAAATGATGTTAACCAAAAAAAAATTTTTTTCCTTATGTGACAAGAATCAGGATAGGAAAGGGAAGGATTGCATCATGGTTGTAGCACTTTAGATTGCACACAGCTGCTCTGAAAGTCCATATCTTTCCACAGAAGTACAACACCAAGTGACACAACTTGAAGTTCTTTTCCCATCAGAATTTATCAGCGTAGCCAAGACACTGAATTGTCGTAGTAATATTCCATGTTTTCATTTTGGCAGTACATTTGGTACACCAAACAGTGGGACCATAATAATGTCTTCATCGCTCACGGTGGTGGACAGCATGTCGTGTCAACACCACGCTCTTACAAGGCACACCAACGTAGAATTAGTGCAAAACCAAAGATAGTGCTCCATGATCACTGGGATAAATAGGACAAAATGGACATTGCAGTAATTCAGGGTAGTTAGCTCATGAGGTGAAGGACATCAAGTCACATAATATTGACAATTACAGACTTAATTAGTAGTTTGTGGCATTCATAGCCCAGTTATTGAACATTTCTGTATCATGTATGTAGTATTACAGAAAAATGTTCATTAACTGTTTTACATAGAATCAGTAGTCTTCTTTTCCTAGTTACAAAGTATAGCATGGTTAATTAATCATTTGTCATTCCAATATAGTAAGAATCATTAGCCTTTTCCTAATTACCAAGCATTATTAAACAGTTACATTCCTTTCCAGTTACAAAGTATAATTAAGAATCATTAACCTTCTCCTAATTACAGTTAATTAATCATTTGTCATTCCAATATAGTAAGAATCATTAGCCTTCTCCTAATTACAAAGTATTATTAAACAATCGCATTCCTTTTCAATTACAAAGTATGGCATAGTTAATTCATCATTTGTCAGTTAATTAATCATTTGTCAGTTAATTAATCATTTGTCATTCCAATAGTAATAATCATTAGCCTTTTCCTGATTACAGTTAATTAATCATTTGTCATTCTAATATAGTAAGAATCATTAGCCTTCTCCTAATTACAAAGCATTATTAAACAGTCACATTCTTTTCTAGTTACAAAGTATCAACATTGAAAACAAGAGCTAATCAATGGCATAATTAATAACAATTCTTCAAGTGACATTAATTATTGGCACTCAATGGCCAGCAAGTATTGAATAGAATAAAACATAGTTCATCATTCAGTATTATTCAGATCATTATGAAGTCATTATTAAAAATCAGTTAATTACAGTCATAGCATTAATAATCATGGGCATTATAAGTAGTCTCATTACAATAAACAGTGGCAGTTATTAACTAGTGACAAAGCATTATTAAATATATATACTTTTTGTCTCATTAAGAGGTCATTACTCAAGCGACATACTATTCAGAGCTAATCAGTATTACTCAGAATTATCATAAACTAGTGACAATATGTGGGACTGGTAATACATTTTTTTTGTTAGCAATGCATTGCGTTGGGATCGATAATTAATTGCTGAGGCATAACACTATTTGCTTTTGACCTATTGCTGCAAATGAGGATAGGTAACGTCATTCGTCATGAGTCAGCTGTAGCAAGGTTATGTAACAAGGCAGTATGTGTGATCACATTCATAAATGATAAACACAAATGGGTAAAATTAAAATGCAAGTACTAGAACAGGTATAATAAGTAACACGTTTAGTAAGTATCATGAAAAGCTTCTCCTGAAAAAAAAAATACAAAATCGATTATTGACCTGAAAGAAGAAACGCACACTATGCTGAAAAGTAGTGAACTTCGAATTAACAGGTAGTGAAATGTGTATAAAATGTGTTCCATAGCTGTCCTTTCCAAAATTTTCCGTCATCCTACTATGCAATATAACACCTGCTGTCAAAACAAACTGCAACAAATACTTAAATAACTACATAGCATAAATACATAACTTCAACATTATCCTCGTCTGTAAAGAAAAAACTTATTCTTCATCATTATTCGTCAGCATTCATTATCATCTGCAAAAAAATAATCACTTCATTACTCATTATACAACTATTCCTTATCTCTAGCATATTTCATCACTAAAACTAAGATGTGTAGTTCTGTCTGACAGCCTGCATCAATCGCCTTGTATTCTGAAAGAAAAAATTAGTTAAGACTGCTATTCTACGATGAGTATAGTATATTCTTGTTAATGCTTGTTAATCCTGATCCATTTACTCTTCCTCATAAAGTTATTGCATCTTCTGTCGTTTATTCCGTAGGTGAAATTCCCATTTCTGTTGAATTTATTTCTTACACGCATCATTTCTTTCTGAAATTGATGAACAGAGATTAATGTCTTGCATTTAAATCATATACCCACTAAATAATGACTGGTTAATGGTGACACAATTAAGCATACAGCATAACATGACAGAAAACGTAATATGTCAAAAACATTGACAGTGTTCAGATGCAAAAATGTACACAGAATAATACGATGCAGCAGCAAAAAATGTAAAACAGTCACGATGTTGAGATGTCATAGGGCAACAAAAAGTGTCAACGTCGACTGGTATGTGTTATATCTTAACTATTTCACAATACATACAAATAAAACTGGAGTATAATCATGCACAAAAAAAGTGGAAAATGTGCACGGTCTGATGTGTAACGACAAGAAAAGCGACCTGCTAACCTTACCTTGCCGGGCACTTGCCAAGAAAAAATACGATAATCATCAGTAATTAGTCAGGTGAAATAATTGCATTAGTAAATGGCATCATAGTGTGTTGAATCATACAGTGGTTTCACTCACTAAACGGTTTAATGTTTGAGATATGGTGATTGCCTTTCGATTTTCTAGTTCTCAAAGTTTCGACGTGTACAACATTGGGGTGAGGGATGCTGCGAATCCGATATGGACCTGCGTATAGAAGTTCAAATTTACTGCACTTACCTTTTAATTTACTGGATAAATAGTGTGTACGTATTAATATCTTCTGTCCAACGTGAAAGTCGCGGCGTGTACAAACCTGTTTTTGTTGTCTTCTCCGGCGCTCTGCGGCACGTTTGATGTTGTTCAGCGCAATGTCAATTATTTCGTGGTGTCTTAGTCGCCGACATTTGGGGAATTTTACTAATTCTTTAATTTTGTTTGGTGGTTCAACGTTTTTCAGTATAACAGACGGAGATAGCATAGTGGATTCATTTGGAATGGAATTAATTACATCTTGGAATGAGAGTATGTGTGTATCCCAATCAATATGTCTTTTGTGGCAGTATATTCGGCACAGCTTACCAATTTCTTTCATTAATCTTTCACAGGGGTTCGAAGAAGCGTGGTACTTGGATATATAGATCGGAGAAATGTTTCTGGCTCGTAACATGCGTGTCCATATGGTACTACGAAATTGAGATCCGTTGTCAGAAATTACTTTCATCACATGCCCTACATGACATAGAAAATGTTTTACAAATGCTTTCGAAACAGTTTTAGCAGTAGCTTTGCGTAATGGAGTGAAAGTAACAAATTTTGAAGTGAGCTCAACAGCGACAAAGATGTAGCAAAAACCTCTGTTAGTTCTGGGAATCGGACCAAAAATATCTACAGCGGCCATATGTCTTAATTTAACAGGTATAATGGGATATAATGGAGGAATATGTGAAGTGGTGTCTGATTTAGCTTTCTGGCAAATTTTACAAGACGCTAAAACTCGTCGTATACGTTTCTCCATGTTGGTAAAGTAACAGTTCTGTCTCAGTATAAGAAAACATTTTCTTGCTCCGTAATGTGCGTAACTTAAATGAGTGTACCAAATTAGTTTGTTAACCAGTTCGTCAGGAATGCATAATAACCAATTGTTGCTGTCAGGATGAGAGCAGCGAAACAGAATGTCATTGCGTACAGTGTAATGGTTCCTAATCGTAACATTTTTTCTATCTTGCCAAAGGTGTTTAATTTCTTTCCACAGATTGTCTTTATTTTGCTCCTTTGCTATGTCCTGTAATGACGATGAAATAAAGTTTTCAAATGCAACTTGCTGAATGTACATGACACTGAAATTTGTTTTGCAGAAGTTGGTTGCTACGTCTTGCTGATTGTTGCCGAGAGAACGCGATAGTGCGTCTGCTATAACATTTTGTGTGCCGGGAATGTGAACTATTGAAAAATTAAATTCCTGTAAATATAGTTTCCATCTACTTAATCTATCGTGTGTGAATTTAGCCGAAAGTAAAAATTGTATCGCTCTGTGGTCTGTGTAAACGGTAGTATGTCTGCCATGAAGAAAGTGCCTAAATCTCATAAAAGCCCATACAACACATAATGTTTCCAATTCTGTAACGGAATAATTTCGTTCAGCAGGTGACAAAATGCGACTTGCAAATGCGATGTTTTTAATTACTGTAGAACCATCTTCTTCAATTTCCTGGAAAATGTGTACGCCTAAAGCGGTGTTAGAACTGTCGGTGGCAATGGAAAAATTTCTGGTAAGATCTGGGTGCGATAAAAGTGGAGCATTCAACAAAGCATGTTTCAGGTTCACAAATTCAGAATCTGCTTGCTTATCCCATGACCAAATAGTGTTTTTACCTGTTAATTGGCATAATCTGGGAGTGTCTAAAGCAGAGTGATGAATAAATTTACGAAAAAAGTTAATTAAGCCCAAAAAACTGCGTAATTGCTTTTTTGTTGTAGGAACAGTAATGTCACGTAGAGCTTGAAGTTTTTCCGGATCAGGTGCAATGCCTTCTGCTGAAATTACGTGTCCAAGAAATTTTATGGAAGTTTTGCCAAAATGCGATTTACTGAGGTTAACTGTAAGTCCTTGTGCATGGAAAGTTTGTAACAGTTGTTCAAGAATCCGATTGTGTTCAGACCAGTTAGCTTCTGCGATAAGAATGTCGTCTACATACGTCGTGATTCTGTCCTTAAGTTCTGTCGGAAGTATTGTGTTCAAACCGGGAATAAAAGCTGCAGAAGAAATAGTTAAGCCGAACGGTAATTTGCAAAATTGATAACAGTCGCCGAAACAGAGAAAAGCTGTGTATTTTCTGCAGTTCGGATGAAGTTGAATTTGCCAAAATCCCGATTTCAAATCTAATGTAGAATAAATAGCTGTACCATGAAATTTCTGTAGAAGTTCCTCTAATGTCTGTGGTCGATCAGTTTCATTAATAATAATGTCATTAATGTGACGAGAATCAAGTACGAGGCGAAGTGAGCCATCTTTTTTCTTAACAATATGTAGCGGGTTTATGTACGGACTAACTGCTGGTTCAATAATTCCTTGATCAAGCATA
The DNA here is from genome assembly GCF_021461385.2 of Schistocerca piceifrons. NCBI lineage: Eukaryota > Metazoa > Arthropoda > Insecta > Orthoptera > Acrididae > Schistocerca > Schistocerca piceifrons. Next base: position 138,339,556 of record NC_060140.1, read on the forward strand.
TCCTGCAATTCCTTTTTAACCTGTTCTCTGTAAATATATGGAATGGGATAATGTTTAGCTTTAAATGTATCGTGCTGTTTGACTTGAAATTCATACATAAAACCGGACATAGTACCAGGAATGTTGTCAAAAACTGGAGCTTGCTGTAAAAGAATTTTGTGTAACTGCGTTCGTTCGTCGTCTGTAGTTGCACTGCTCTCTTTAACTTTATCAGAAATAATTTGTATTACGTCGTAGTCAGCTTCGTCTGGAGTATAAAAGTTGTGTACGTACGTATCCGTGAACAATGTGGGATTACAGTCTATGTTACGTGTTGCGGAAATGACCTCTGTGCGGTTAATTGTTTGTTCTTCCGCAGATAATGAGTGCTCAAATTCTAAAGCAAGTTGTACATTTTCATCCTTTAACATTAAATAAGAACTCTGAAAATCAATGACTGCGTCGTGTTGTACCAGAAAATTCGTGCCTAAAATAACGTCTGTTGTCAATAAAGGAACAATCCAAAAATTTGAGTGGAAAGTATGATCTCCAATACAAAATGATAAATGCGTCTGTAATTTAACGTCTACACCTTTACTCGATACTGCTCCTTTCACTTTTGTTTTGCCTAAAGGTAATGTCGGATAGGTATTCTCTTTGTTGCACTCATTAAAAGTCTCCTCATTTATTACTGATATAGGTGATCCGGAATCAATTACTGCTGAAAATTTCGAAGAACCAATTTTAATTTCGATGACAGGATGTGAAATAGTTTTCTGAACAAATCGTCTTTCCTGCAAGAGAGTGTCTCTGATATCGTCAAAAGTAATTACATTTTCGTGAACAACATTTTGCGTGTCAAAGGTAGTGCTTGTGTTATTAGAAGATGCGTCGTGTGCAGTATCTAGTCAGATTCTATCTGACGTGTTATTATTATTAGGAGGATTCTGTGGCATTTCGACTATTTGAACTGTCCTATTACTTCTTCCAGACGTGTTACGCTCTGGATGATACCTACTGTCGGGTTCATTCATGAGAATATGTTCTTGTGTATAATTTTGCTGTTGGTATGTCCGACTGTTGTTAGATGTACACTGAAAATTGTTCTCATTATTTTTACGTCTGTCGTAATAGTCATTCCTATACGGTGTATTGCGATAGGAATTGAAATACTGTCTTCTCTGTACGTAGTTGTTTCTCTGCTCCCGTGCGTTACTATTTGTTGGACCAGGGGCTATACGTCCACGCGGCGAAACATTAAAGCCTGGTTGACCTTGTGTATTCCATTGTTGGTTAGGTATGCTAACCGGCTGGTTTTGATGTTGTTGTTGTGAAACACCTCAATTGTTACTAAAGTGTTGTTCCTGTTGCTGAAAATTTTGACGGTATTGATAATTAGAATTTTGCCTGTTATTAAAGTTTTGGTAGTTGTCGTTCCTAAAGCGTCTGTTATCTTTCCGATTGAAATTACGTCCCTGATCATAATTGTAGTACTGTTGTTGACCTTGGTTGTTACACGAAAAGTTTTTGTTTACAAAAGAATAATCAGATTGCTGTACTTCCAAGAGCTGTAAAAGATCTCTGAATGCTGAAATGTTTTCTTTTTGCTGCCCCGTTAGAAGTGACACTCGTAATGACCGTGGTAATTTAGAGATGCATAATTGTATAAGTGCGGATTCACTGTACGGTTCACTTAGGTACTGGTTTTGTTGTACCATGTGCTCAAAAAATTGCGCCACACTGGGAAAATTGGAGTTCTCGTAATTCGGCAAACTAATCAACTGATCTTTAATTGCGCGCTGTGTCGTCTTCGACCAGTACGCTGACAGAAAAGCATTCTGAAATTCCTCTACCGAGTAACACTGTCTCGCGCTTGGTCTCATACGAGTTGCCGGTTCGCCTTCCAAAAAACTGCAAATAAATTCAAGTTTATGCGTTACAGGCCAAGTCGGTGGAAGAGCAAAGTTAAATTGTTGAATCCAACCCAGTGGGTGAATCTGCGTTCTATCGTTTTTAAAAACTTTAAACTTTCTCACTGACAGAAAATGTTTGTAATCGAAATTATCATCTCTGTGTGATGGAACAGGTTCAGGATCGTAAGAGAATCTATTGAACTGTGGTTGATCAGAATCTAAATCCCGTACTCTCTGCAGATTACCCAAATTATACGCGCTGCGTGAGTCTGACACATGTTCATAAAGTGGCGTCTGTTGTGGTATGTTATTAACTGAAATGTTTTTCATCTCTGTTACTTCTTGTTGTAAATTTGATAACTTCCTACGTAACGTGTTGTTAGATGAATCGATCTCATTAATTGTCTGCTGTAAATTTTGAAATTCAGGTGTTTGGATAAATGAAACCGGTGCAGTATCGTCTGATTTATTGTCATTAGTATTTTCGATAACATCAATACGACTGGCCAATTCATCACATTTTTTCAGTCAGTATTTTAACCTGATCATCGGTTTTAGAATCAGACGGATTAATCTGTTTTTGCAACTTACGCGTAGTTTCATTCAGTTTTTTAACGTCAGTTTTGATGACATCTGAATCATGTGCTAGTTCTAATTGTTCTAGTCTGTCGGTCACTGTTTGAAAATCGGTTGTGTATGTGTCTGTATTCGACTTAAGATTGGAAATTTCGTCACGTAATTCTGTGTTCGACTGTTTGATGGAATTAATTTCGTCGGACACTGTAGCAATATTATTGTCTACATACGTTTTTGCCTTCGCAAACATTTTACGTTTGTCTTCTTGTCTCTGTGCAGTGATTGTTTCCATGACCTGACGTTTGACTTTATTTTGATCCTGAATAAATTTGCGGAAACGCGTATCACTGTTCTGTATGTGCTGATTAAAGCGCTCGTTAATCTGAGTGTTCTGCTGTTCGAATTTCGTGTCTATCTTAGCGTCCATTGTGCGCGAAAGTTCTACCGTCATTGCTTTAAACTCGTCGCGTAATTGTGTAGCTTTTTCAGAGCATTGTTTAGCGACTCCGCTAATTTCGTCTCTGAGTGTTTCTGTTGCGGCTGTTTGCATTTCCCTTAATTCTTGCGCAACAGATTTAATTTCTTCGCTATTTTTTTGTGAACAAGCCTCAATTTCCACGCGCAACTGTTCCTTAGTGTCGTGACACTGCGCGGCAACGGCTCTTATTTGTTCACTAAGCTGTCTGGAATTATCGTCTAATTTTTTACTCTGTTGTCTGACCTGTTCACTAAGTTGTTTGAGATTTTCGTCATTTTGTTTGTTATCTTCCCTAAGTTGTTTGAGATCTTCGGCATTATTGTCAAGTTTTTCATTTAAGTGTTTGTTATCTTCCCTAAGTTGTTTGACCTGTTCATTAAGTTGTTGTTTGAGATCTTTACTACTGTTGTCTATTTTCTCACTTTGCTGTTTGTTTGATTCAAGAATTTGTAGCAACAATGCCTTAAGTGGATCCGACACAAAACTAGCATTTCTATTCTCCGTGCTGTTTAATGGTGGATCTGGAATTGTTTCGCTTTCTGTAACCATTTGGTTATTTTGAGATTTACAAAAAGGTTTGTCAGTCGAATGTACACTGTCGGTCATTATTTCTGAATTAAATGGATCCGTCGTACTTTCAGAACACTGTCCATTTTCATTAGACAAATTTGTCTGTTCCTCACGTGAATTTAGTAAACCAGTTGTGTTAAGCTGGGCAGCGCTCATTACAATAGTGCGTCCCGCATCATCAATTGTCGTCAAATCAACACAAGACACAATCGAGTTCGTTTGTTCGTCATTAATATAAAAGTCATCACTAGTGGTTGTAATGCACTGATTGTTAGTGAACGCAGGATTGTCATCATTACACTGCGTGTCACATGTCCTATCGGTAAAGTCGTTTGTGCCGGTAATTTCGTTCGTAATACCTCGCGATATACTATTCACAGTCTTTCGCGGCATTTTTACAATAGTCACAAATATTCACAAAACAATAAGCACAATGCAAAAACAACACACAAATACAACAGAGCAACGAATTGCCGTTGACCTGTAGAAAGAGAGTCACAAGATTAGTAAAAGCGTTGCGCCAAATCCTAATTATACTTAAGCAAATAAGAGCAGATATCTGACTGTTGTTCAAAAGATTCTCAACGAAATACGATCCTGGATTGGGTGTCGCCAAGTGTAACCTCCCCACAAAAATTTAAAAGGATCGTCAATATTATTCAGAAATGCTAATGGACATTGCGCTAAGTGTAACCTGCCCACAATGAAATGTACTGACAATGACAATTAAACAAAAATTAGCAATCTGACTCAAATATAAGTTCTTCAGAAAATAATGAAAGTCAATTCAGTGGTAAAAAAAAATCTCAGTGATAATGATAATTCAATTAAACCGAAAGATCGGTCTTTGGCCCTGTGCAAAAAATCAGAATTAAAGTCTTACCTCATTGTAACTGGTAGTCAAACTTCTGCTCTTATTCGTGCGCATGGCTTGGAGGAACTGCATTGCAAATAATAATATTCCTTTTTTCTGTGATTTTACTGAAATTTTTCTTCAAAAGAAGTGGAATGAAATGGGAAGTGCAACGAAATCTTTAGTTCAAGAAAAAATTAAATTTTTGAAAAAATGCTTTTGAAATAAAAATTATTATTGGGGCACTTGTTGGAGATTAATTACAATAAATAAACTTTACATTATCTATTGATTACCTTAATTATGAATATACCTCATTTAACCTCTTGACCAGAATGCCATGTCGACGCTCGCCGACTCCTCACACACACAACTCCACTCGACTGCTATTACCGACATACTGCACGCAACTGAACAGAGCTACTGCTCGCAACGACTACTGACAGAGTACTGCTCTGCATAGCGACAACTAGCGAACTGCTCGCAACTAAATCGAGCTACCGACTGAGAACCGGTCGCAACACTCGCCCGGTCAAGCGCAGGCTCTCTGGTCAGAGACGCTGCAATGCCTCGCCATCGCTGCTGCGTTACATACGTGTTTCAAGGTACACTAATGTTCCCACAGTCGAACAATAAGGAATGTTGCTGTTAGGAGTATTGCATTATCACAGGGAGTTTATATTGGTTTCGAATCATCCATGTTAAAACGATGTAGAATCTTCACTGTGTATGCTTGCTGTAAAATAAACAAGGCGTACTGTCGTTGTTCTATTTGCACAACTAAAAATAAATCTAAAGGAACCACTGTTATTTTGAATTCTGAGTTTAACATATCTAAAATTGAATTCACTGCACTTTGAGTTGTTCCCACAGTAAGTACATCATCGACATAAATAGCAAAGAGCAACTTTTCTGTTTTGTAGAATGTAAATGCAAGTATCTGCTGTAGAACTAATAAAGCCATTTTTTTCATGATTGACTGAAAATTATTATTCCAGCAATGAGGTGATTGCTTAAGTGCACACAATGATTTCTTGAGGCGACAAACACGACCTGAGCCATCATCGAAACCTTCTGGTTGAGCGATGTATATTTCTGTATCCAAATCATCATACAGAAATGCAGTTCTAAAGTGGAAACATATTACACACAACCAAGTGAGTGCGTAATCGATCAATTGACTCGTCAGATCTATATTTCATACGAGTACTAATCGATTATCGATAACACGTTTACGTATAGGTTGCCAAGTCCCAGGTATCATTTTCTTCGAATGTCTTCATTTCTTCTTTCATCACATTAAAACTTTTATTGGAACTACTACTTTCCATAGCTTTGTTGAAGTTTGTTAGTGCAAGCTCTTCATGGGTTGCTTGTGTCAGGTAAACAAATGCATTTGCTTCTTGAGATTGGTGAGGCTGGTATCCTAATTTATAGGCTCTAAACTTCACTGGGGGACATGTTTGACGAAATGGACGTCAATTTGGTATCTCATTCGAATATTCTTGGTCACGAGTCCCAATTTCATCAACAGTAGATTCACTTTTCTCTCCAGTTTCTTCAGGTATGAAATTATATTCAAACCCTATCGAATTTCATTTGTACATAGCTTTTCTGTTTGTAAATCAACATTATCTGATTTCATCACATGAAGTTTGGATGGAATCCGCACTTTGTAACCAACTTTTTCATTCACACAACCAATGAAATGGTGACGTATATTTGTCATCAATGTTAGAACGAAATTCCTTTGGCAAATAAAAGTAGCATTTTCATCGAAAAATGCATAGATACCTGAAACTATCAAACACTTTGCCAGTCCACAATTCGAAAGGTGTTCACCTTCAACACTTGACTTCCCAGTATGATTGAGTAGAAAAACGGCTGTGTCACATTCATGAGCCCAAAGAGACTTAGGTAACTTGCTAGATGTTAATATTGAGCGAGCTAATTCAATTATACATCGATTTGCTTGTTCAGCAGCGCCATTTTTCTCAGGACACCTAAGACGAAACTCAATACCACGGTCCCATAGTACTGCAATTACCATTTTACAATTAAAGTCTACTCCTCCATCCGACTTAAATACTTCTACCTTACGACCAATAGCATCACACTCCTTCAAAAATGCTTTCAAATTGTCAGCCACTTCACATTTATTTCGCATGAAATATATCCGAACGTAACGAGAATAATCATCTTTGAAAATCACATAGTAACGAAAACCATTTATAGTCAATAGAGATAGGTCCATTTCATCTGCATTGATCAACTCATCGACAGTTTGTGGACGATTTCTGCAATGGCTAAATGGTTTGCGGTGGAATTTACTAAGAACACATCCATTACAAAGCGATGTACTATCAGGGCACTTAACTGATATAGCAAAGTGAGAGAGCACATCTCGTACTTCATGTTTATCTTTATGACCGATCCTCTCATGCCACCACTGTAGTTGTTCTTCTGAAGAGAAGTTAATCATTACTCGTGAATCGGAGGACAAACTCGCATGTTCATAATACATACTGAACCAACTAGTCGTTCTGTTGCGACTATTTCACTACGTCGACGAATGATAATACTTTTACTATCGTAAGTCACATTATGTCCACGTCATGCAGCTTGATGAACAGAGATTTGTTGTTGTCTGATATCAGGTACATACCAAAAGCAAAGCAGGTGCCCACTTTTTGTTTATGAATATTTCACTATGAATACTGGCAATTACAGGTGCAAAAATAACTTCATTTCCAGCTATCCGTACACATTGTGGAATCGGAAACTTTTGAAACATCCCGAAATGCCGTTTGGTGAAATATGATGTGTCGTACCAGAGTCAGATATCCAAGAATCTGCTCTATCAGAATTAACATGAAACAACAAACTAGTGGCTAGAATTGTACTTGGCTAGCTGATCATTTTTAAAGTGGAACTCGAAATATTGTCGTTAGCTGTCGCTTTTACTTCTTCTATGCCCATGCGCTTTCGGCAGTCTGCGATAATATGTCCAGCTTTCTTGCAATACTTACATGTATGACTTTCTTTCTTCTTTGACTTACTCCACTCTGTTGCAAATATCTTGTTTTTGATGTTGCTCATTCTATTTTGATTTTGCGTAGGATGTACCAGCTGCCTGTGTAACTAGCTAATTATCACTCGAACGAAAATTCTCAATGAGACACTTTTCCATCTGCTCAGATTCAGCAACATGATACCAAGTCGACCTGTAAAATTAATATTCGGGTCCGAATGTTTTGAAAATACGATGGTGAAGCAGCGAAAGAGATAAAGTTGCATTTGAATCAACTTTCTTCAGTTTACTGCATAAGTCATGGAAAATTTCGCAAATAGCGACGTGTGTTTTGTGATAGACGTGAGGCCATCCTTTGATGGTTCAAAGAAGCAATCAAACAACTTATATAGCCGCTCAATGAAGATTGTTCATACACTGACACGAGGTTGTCCCAAATTTCTGTTGCATCAGTCTTCTTTCGTACATGAATAGCAGGTGCCTCTTCAAGATCCATTCCAACGATACGGGTTGCCCAAACATTGTCTCGATGCCAGCACTGATATGTGTCGGACGGTTCGTCTCCTTCCGCTAATGACGGACACTGATGTGTACCATCTGTAAGTGAATAAAGAGAATTTTCCTTTAAACAAAGTTGGTCTGCCATTTCCATGTTTCCTACTGATCTTCACTTAAGAAGTTGCGAATATCTGTAGACTGCTGTCATCATTCAACTAAAGCGTTGTGTGTGCCATCCCACAAATCTTGCAGTCTCACAAATATCCTAGTGAATGGAAAAATAGTCTAGCGAACAACCACTCTAAGGCCCGTTTCACACTGGGACACTGGCGATGATCACCAGTGACGGTCACCAACAGAGATACAGTCCTTTGAACTGGAGCAGTCTCACTGGGTCACTGCACTTCCACACTGAGCCACTGTGATGCAGCAGTGACTCACCCTCACCACATGTGACAGAGAAGGTCACAGCAGTCATTGCCAGAAATGCATTAGTTTGAAATGGAGTGTTTACACTGGCACACATATCACAGCGCTGCATATTTGCTAACAGACAGGCAGTCGTTTTTGAGACTGGCGTGAAACATTCATTGTACATTATATTGTACACATTGTAGCCATAAGTTTAGATTTGATTAAAACGGAAGATTTTATAAGTGAAGAAGAAAGTCGTCCTGCTGTTTGGGATGTCAAAGGCGATGGCTATAGCAACAAAGTGGTGAAAACGAATGTGTGGGAAGAAATTATAACGAAGTTTGTGCCTGATCGACAAGCATAGATGAAGAAAACAAAACGACAAGCATAGATGAAGAAAACAAAATTGGTAAGTTGTATGTTCGTTTTTCAAATTTAATATCTCTCTTTTTGGACCTTAAAAGGCCAGCGAAATTTCGTTGCTACCCCTGTACGAGGGAAGAATGGTAGTAACCTTCATTTGCATACCTCACCCCTTTTTTTGCGTTGACCAATATCAAGTGTACCGTTATGCAGTCTTAATGCGATAAGAAGGGACAAAATGGATGAGTGTGGAAACAATAAACTCACCTCTACAGGGTGAATGAAGAAAAAATCTAAAAAAAAAAGACTTGTATTTCAAAATTTTCATCTTAAGGCGCTCCACCTTATGACCCGAAAAATACAGTTAAAACATTGTTCTTAATTACAATTATTTACTCATATGTGGCTACTAGAATAATGAATTTTATTTATTTATCATAATATTATTGAGGTACAAGTCCCTGACACTCGATAATTTCAGTTATAAGTTCCATTCAGTCCAGTGAATGCAACGATGTGTTTTGTTACAATTGACATTAATAGTAAAATGCACATCACAAATACAATGCCAGTTGAACAATGAGGCCTAACCATATTAACGTTCACATAACATTTCTAGCAACTGGATTTTTTTGCACTGCCAAGGCACTTCGCCTTCAGGGATAACGAAGTAGTTTGCAAAGTCCTCTCTGACGCTGTTCACAATATTTCCTCCACGGACTAATCAAGGTGACATGTCCTGCAATCCCTAAATAGTTAACGTATCGTCAAACTATTCCATCGCGATCATGAACAAAGTTATGGAGGAGGCAACATGTCTTTACCTTCTTGCTCTGGACAGTCTATGATTGAACACACGTTTTTGAACGTCTAAATACTTTCGTCCATAAGGGCGTATAATAAATTTTGACAAACCGAAACCTTCATCACCTACTAACATGAATGGCGTAGGTCTTTCAAAAGTTAATGACAGTGGTTTGGGTGCAGGGAAATCTAGCGTACCATCTTGTATTTTTTATTTAACACTGAATTACTAAACACAGTTGAGTCAGACGATTTTGCATATGCCCCAACGTCTATAAACATGGATTTGTATATCGAATCATAAACAGCCAACAACAGAATAGAAAAATAGGTCTTACAGTTATAGTAGAGTGAACCACTGGAAGTGAGTTTTATAATTCTGATGTGCCTTCCGTCCACTGCACCCACACAATGAGGAAAGTTGGCGCTCTTATGGAATACCTCAACTGAGGTAAGCCATAGTTTTTTGGGAGGTGTGGAAAACATTTTGACCTCATTTTAGGCCATAGGACAAAGCAAACGTCTTGTATAATATACGAGATAATTGACTCACCAGGTCTGTATTGAACGTGTAAGTCCATCATGGATGATCCAGTCCCCAAGTATCTTCAGCAAAAAGATAAAGCGTATAAAGCAAAACTACGAAAGTATACAGTTTACAGACACGCTTACACGCATATGCACACGTAGACACTAAGGATAATCTTGCAGTACTATGATGGTTTTTATTTGTTGCAGGGACAATCCTTTAAAAGAACTGGAGGAACTTAAGGGCCAGTTATACCACAGGGCTATTAAGATAAATGGCCAAAGAGAGTGGTTCTGCAGCAACTGGTAAGAAGAATTACATCTACTTCGATCAGCTGCGATTCTTAACAACTGACTGTAAGAGCACTACCTCTAGTATTGGGAATGATGATGATAGTGACAGATATGAGTTTGATGGAGGAGAAAATTTAGACCAGGAGGCACGTGAAAAAGCTGCTGTCGGACTGCAAGAAAGGCCACATGAAAAGGAGAGTCTTGAAGAAGAAGATGATATGCTGTACAACATTTTGAAGGAAAAGTACGCCACAAAACATAATTCAACACAACAAGCAGACGAAGGTAGGTTGTTTATGCAGTCTTTAGTGCCTGAATTAAACAAAATTCCTCGCCATGCAAGACTGAAAGAGAAATCTGATTTGATGAAAGTCAGTACTGATGCCCAACAATATTACAGCGCTTCCACTTCGTCCCAAATATGATTTGTACTGTTCCCAAATTACGCCACTGGGGGTCAATATCACGACTGTGCACATCGTGGCATAGTTCATGACTACAATGGAGGACAGCTAAGGTTGTCCGATCTGTTACCATCTGTGTTTTCTCCAATGACCTCTGAGTACAGTGAGGAATCCTTAATATACTTTTCAACAGCACAGGCAGAGCAACAATGAAAGTAGACTATCTGTGAAAGTTTTACAATAATTTGAATTGTATATTAATACCAGCTCAAATCTGCGAAATATGCTTTCAGTAAAATAGCTTTGTATTACAGTACCTACCTTAAAGTGAGAGCAAGTTCTTCCTCTGCTGGCATAGCCATTCCTGTGGTTTCTTCTTTCACTTCTCCTAGCAGTTCATCAAATGAAAAAAGTTCAAATGGCTCTGAGCACTATGGGACTTAACATCTGAGGTCATCAGTCCCCTAGAGCATAGAACTACTTAAACCTAACTAACCTAAGGACATCACACACATCTATGCCCGAGGCAGGATTCGAACCTGCGACCGTAGCAGTCGCTTGGTTCCCGACTCCAGCGCCTAGAACTGTGTGGACATCAAATGAAGTTTTCGACGTTCGAAAATACTGGAAAAACTTCTTCTCATCTTGTCTCAGATCGACATAACAATCCTTTCTCCAGTCGATCACGTAGCAGAGGATTTATGTGTAATGAAAGTTTTGTCTTCATTCTCCCCCTCCTCCTCCTCCTCCTGCTTAGAAGTACTAACAAAAGTTCCCCCTCAGTCTCGTAGAATAGTTGTATAGGAACTGTACACTTCACAATTTCAAAATAACATGACTCTTTTCTAGTATTTATTATCACAAAAAATACCATAGTCGACAAATTTGATTACACATCAAAATGTTTCTATGCATTTAAACAGCCTCACTCTCCTATCACAATAATACCACATTACAATCACTGTCTGAAGTTGTAGGCCTTTTTAGATGGAATATTTCATTTAATTTTTTTATTTTACACGTCTAGTTCCATAGGACCAAATTAAGGAGCAAATCTCCAAGGCCAGAGAATGTGTCCTTACATGAATTTACAATATAGAAGTAATAACAGATAAAATAAAATGCTTATGAAACCAAAAAAGGACAAGCCATGAGTTTATGTAAACGCAATCAACAATATAACATAGGAATCAGCTTAATTTTTCAATGAACTCCTCGACAGACTAGGAGGAGTGGCCCATGAGGATACTCTTCAGTTTCGATTTGAAAACGTGTGGATTACTGCTAAGATATTTAATTTCTTGTGGTAACTTACTGCAAAAGGATGCAGCAGTATACTGCACACCTTTCTGCACAAGAGTCAAGGAAGTGTGATCCAAATGCAGGTTGAATTTCTGTTTAGTATTAACTGAGTGAAGACTGCTAATTCTTGGGAATAAGCTGATATTGTTAACAAAGAGAAACGAAATTAAAGAATATAAGCAAAAAATATATATGTTGAGAGGCCACTGTCCGAATACCCAGACTAGCGAACAGGCGTCGACAAGAGTTTTGTGAACTTATACCACTTATTGACCGAATTTTCCATTTCTGAGCCAAAAGATATCCTCTGAGGATTAGAAGATTTACCTTATGACACAAGCGAATAATAATAAGCAAAGTAGATTAACTTTTGTCATGAACGATCACTTAGTTCAGATACCGTTCGAATAGTAAAAATGGCAGCATTAAAGCTTTGAACAAGATCCTGAATGTGGGCTTTCCAATACAGTTTACTATCTATCTGAACACCAAGAAATTTGCACTACTCAGTTTCACTAATCATATGCCCATTCTGTGAAATTAAAACGTCGACTTTTGTTAAATTGTTTGTTATATACTGTAAAAACTGTGTCTTACTGTGATTTAGGGTTAGTTTATTTTCTACAAGCCATGAACTTATATCATGAACTGCACTATTTGAAACAGAGCCAATGTTGCACACAACATCCTTTACTACCAAGCTAGCGTCATCAGAAATACTTTAAATTACCTGTAACACTAGAGGGCTTTTCATTTACATAAATAAGGAACAGGAGTGGTCCCAACACTGATCCCTGGGGCACCTTCCATTTGACAATGCCCCACTGAGACCACACATCACAGCCAGTCTCAACACTGCGAATGATGACCTTTTGCCATGTGTTGTTAAAGTATGAGGTGAACCAATTGTGAGCTACTTCCCATATTCCATAATGGTCCAACTCCTGGAGCAGTATTTTGTGATCAACACAATCAAACGTCTTAGTTAAGTCAAAAACTGTGCCTAGTGTTCTAAAACTTTTGTCTAATCCATCCAGTACCTCACAGAAAGAAGAGAGTCGTTAAACAACTTCTAAAGCCGATCTGTACATTTGATAACAAATGATGTGATATAAAATGGTCAATTGTCCTTACATACACAGTGTTTTCAATACTTTAGCAACCACTGATGGCATAGAAATAGCTCTAAAATTGTCTACACTATCCCCTTCTGCGTTTTTATAAAGTGGCTTTACTACTGAGTACATTAATCATTCAAGAAACTGACCATTCTTAAAAGAAAAATTACAAACATAGTTAAGTACAGAGCTAGCATATGGAGCACAGTACTTTAATACTCTGCTATATCATATCTATGAGATCTTTAGTCTACAGTGACATAATTATTGACTCATTTTCCCCCTTGTCTGTATCACAGAGTATTTCACACATCAATCTTGGAAAAGTGGTTTTCGAGAGTTATATGATTCCCTGTAGAAAGTTTTTATTTAATTCACCAGCAATGTTCAGAAAATGATTGTTATATACTGTGCATATACCTGACTTATCAGTAACAGAAATATTTTTACTACAAACTGACTTTATATCATCGATCTTGTGTTGTTGCTCAGACACTTCCTTCACAACTGACCACATGGTTTTAATTTTATCCTGTGAATTAGCTATTATATTTGCATATTGCATACTCTTTGCCTTTGTAATAACATTTTTAACCATCTTACAAAACTGTTTCTAATGAGCTACTGTAGCTTCATTGTGATTACTTCTAACATTCTGATATAGCTCCCACTTTGTTCTACATGATATCCTTATCCAACTAATCAGTCACCCACATTGCCTTTTAATGTTAGTACGTTTATAACGTTCTAATGGAAAGCAAGACTCAAAGAGCATAAGAAATGTGTTATGGAAAGCATTATATCTGTCATCTATGTTATTGGCATTATAAACATCCTGCCACTATTGTTCCTTAAAGAAGTTTAAAAAAACTTTCTATTGCCAGTGGATTAACTTTCCTAAATAGTTTGTAATTACATTTAACATTTATTTTAGTACAAAAGCCTTTTAGTGTTAAAAAGCATCATGTTCTGTAAGGCCATTCACCCTTTTACTAAGAGAATGCCCATCTAGTAACAAAGAATGAATAAAAATATTGCCTACGACTGTACTACTGGTCTTCTGCACCCTGGTTTGAAAAAAACATAGTCTACATCAGATCATGTCAGTACACAGTTTGTCAAATAGTTACATGCTTTGTGTAACGAACTCTTACTGCTGTTTAAATGAGTCAGCAGTTCCGAAACATTCTTTATTAGATACTACATACAATATATTTTTTCAGCCACAGTCTCAAATTCAATTATTGTATTGTTTTTGAGAAAATAACAGTTAATGTCAACTTCCTTACATGCATTTCTCTAAAATCACATTTAACTTTTTACTGTGGGCATATGTAAAGCGTATTGTGTACTCAACACCAATAGGAACAGTAGTTGAGATTTTCTAGTAGATGTGTGCATCTCATAAACTTGTTCTATAGCAAAAAATAATACTTTTAGTAACAATCATAAGGTATCACTAATGGGTTATTGGGACTTGATGGTATCATTGAGTTTATATTTGAATATACTGAAAACTTGAAGACTAATAACCACCATTCACTATTACTCATGGATCATTCTCTGTTGCAAATATGCTTTCATTAGATACATGTTATCAGTGGAACATTATTCCCCTTGTTTCCTACAACACTCATATCGTCTATCACCAAGGCCCTACTTTTGATTTCTACCAGTAGGAGGGTTATTCCTCTATATCTGAATGAGGTAAGGAGGTGCATAATGTTTATTTATCACAAACAGAACAGTTGACCAATGACTTGAAAGCTTCTTTATCAAATAACAAAAATTGATTTTCACCCTCTTTAGAAGACTTATCAGACTTATCATACCAATAGTTGTACATACAACAATTACTTAACAATAGACAATTTTAACAAGAAGACTGATGAAACATAGATCCTGTATTTTCATAAATACAATTTTATTTTATTTCTACATGAGACCTAGTATTGCATTATTATACCATGAAATATGATAGTCTGAACATTAACAATGTTTCTAACAATTCTAATCACCCATATTTCATGCAAGGAGCAATTTCATAACATAATCTGCAGTGTTCTTAAACAAACATGTACTAATATTTCATAGCATTACTTAAGTGTTACATAATGGAATGAGTTTGTAACTGCTTCGGACAGCATCTCAGCATTGGGTTATACAAAACATAATAGGTGTAGCATACACTTTGAATGAATATAACTTTTGATACAAGCCGTTTTTCTTGGAGACTGCCAAGAATTTCTTGTCCTGTTTGGGTGGAGCTTTTGCTTTTGGAGTGAGAGGGACAAACCTTTGCACTGCTTTGCCCTGGAATTCACCCAAATGTCTTTGGGAAAATGTTGCCTTTAAAAAACCGACAAAGGATGACATCTAGCATCTCTCTCGCACCTGATTTATAATGCAGCACAATGTTTTGAGGACATTTTCATGTTGACAACTACAGTAGGGTAATTATAGGGGGCTGATAATAACAGGGGTCAGTAAGAGCAACAAGTCATTGACATCATGGAGATGGCAATAGGAACATGGCTGTCCACACTCTTCAAGATCTTTTTGACACCTTCCTGGGGTCAGATACATCACATGATCACACTGACAGAACCACAGGCACATAGACACAGGCAACAGAGCATGCACAATGTCGGCACTAGTACAGTGTATATCCACCTTTCGCAGCAATGCAGGCTGCTATTCTCCAATGGAGATGATCGTAGAGATGCTGGATGTAGTTCTGTGGAACGGCTTGCCATGCCATTTCCACCTGGCGCCTCAGTTGGACCAGCGTTCGTGCTGGACGTGCAGACCGCGTGAGACGACGCTTCATCCAGTCCCAAACATGCTCAATGGGGGACAGATCCGGAGATCTTGCTGGCCAGGGTAGTTGACTTCACCTTCTAGAGCACGTTGGGTGGCACGGGATACATGCGGACGTGTATTGTCCTGTTGGAACAGCAAGTTCCCTTGCCGGTCTAGGAATGGTAGAACGATGGGTTCGATGACGGTTTGGATGTACCGTGCACTATTCAGTGTCCCCTCGACGATCACCAGTGGTGTACGGCCAGTGCAGGAGATCGCTCCCCACACCATGATGCCTGGTGTTGGCCCTGTGTGCCTCGGTCGTATGCAGTCCTGCTTGTGGCGCTCACCTGCACGGCGCCAAACACGCATACGACCATCATTGGCACCAAGGCAGAAGCGACTCTCATCACTGAAGACGACACGTCTCCATTCGTCCCTCCATTCACGCCTGTCGCGACACCACTGGAGGCGGGCTGCACGATGTTGGGGCGTGAGCGGAAGACGGCCTAACGGTGTGCAGGACCGTAGCCCAGCTTCATGGAGACGGTTGCGAATGGTCCTCGCCGATACCCCAGGAGCAACAGTGTCCCTAATTTGCTGGGAAGTGGCGGTGCGGTCCCCTATGGCACTGCGTAGGATCCTACGGTCTTGGTGTGCATCCGTGCATCGCTGCGGTCCGGTCCCAGGTCGACGGGCAGGTGCACCTTCCGCCGACCACTGGCGACAACATCGATGTACTGTGGAGACCTCACGCCCCACGTGTTGAGCAATTCGGCGGTACGTCCACCCGGCCTCCCGCATGCCCACTATACACCCTCGCTCAAAGTCCGTCAACTGCACATATGGTTCACGTCCACGCTGTTGCGGCATGCTACCAGTGTTAAAGACTGCGATGGAGCTCCGTATGCCATGGCAAACTGGCTGACACTGACGGCGGCGGTGCACAAATGCTGCGCAGCTAGCGCCATTCGACGGCCAACACCGCGGTTCCTGGTGTGTCCGCTGTGCCGTGCGTGTGATCATTGCTTGTACAGCCCTCTCGCAGTGTCCGGAGCAAGTATGGTGGGTCTGACACACCGGTGTCAATGTGTTCTTTTTTCCATTTCCAGGAGTGTATAAGGACAAAAGTAACTTTCACATGATATGTCACTGCCAAGTAATGCAGCTAGACGAAACTATAAATAGAAATAACTACTTAAATATAGTATGGAGGGTAACTGAAAGAAATACACTATGACATAAACAGAAATGATGCTTTCATGGAAAAACAATAATTACCCTGATGTCACGATGATTTATGATGGTCCCCTGGGCATTGAAAAAGGCAGGACATGGTTCTTAATATGTTGTGTGATCACCAAGGACAGCAATGCATGCTCTGCAACTTGCTTTCATGTTGGTCAAAAGGTTGGTAAGGAGTTCTTATGGTAGGATGTTCCATTCCTCTACATTCCAGTTGACAAAAGCATGTGGCCATGCTCAATATACTCATACGCTCACATGCTCAATATACCCTGTAGGATTTCAGTCAGGGTAACAGGCAGGCCAGTCCATTCGTTGAATATCTTTGTGTTCCAAGACCTCCTCCACCAGTGCTGTTCAATGCGGTCATGGATTGTCATCCATAAAAATGAAGTCACATCTGAATGCACTCCTGAAAAACCAAAGATCAGGAAGGAATACAGTGTCACAATGATGTAGACTGATGAGTGTACTGTGATCAAAGATTTGAAGGCTGTATGCCCTTGCAACGCTGTGCTTTCCCACATCATAACACAGGACTATCAAAACTATCATATTAGGCAATGTTTTTGGGATGCATTACATGCTCCCTCCATGAGCCCACACATAATACATCCAAGAACATTATCAAACCTGATGATTTTGGTGGTCTAGGTTTTATGACATGGAGAGCTGTTATGTTGTGTGGATGCACTGCCTCCAAATCTTTGAAAACAGTACACTTACAGGTCAACATCATTGTGACACTACTCCTTCCAGATGATTGTCTTTTCATTAGTGCATTCGGTCTTCACTTCATTTTTATGGATGACAATGCTTGGTTACATCAAACAGTGCAGGTGGAAGAGCTCTTGGCATGAGAAGATATTTCATGAATAGGGTGGCCTACCCATTCCCCTGCCTTAATTCCCATCTTGCACGGGTGAGTGAGTTAGGTGACATACCACAGCACATCCAAATGCACCAAGAACCATCCTGGAATTGTCAACTGTGCTGGTGAACAGAAAGCCCTACCACAAGAACTACATGCCAAACTTGTGGTCAGTATGGAGCGCATTGCAGAGTATTCATTTCCATCCATGGTCATCACAAGAGACATGTTTTGCCTTTTATGATATCCAGAAATCTGCTTACTCTAAATACATAAATACCAATGAAATGTCATGTGGCTAGTGCCTCCCGACAGGTAGACCTGTCACCTGGTGCTAGCTTTTTTAGTTGTCGCCACTTCAGTGACTTGCATGTCGATGGGGATCAGATGATGATGAAGACAACACAACAATCAGTCCCTGAGCAGAGAAAATCTCCGACCCAGCTGGGAATCAAACCAGGGCCCCTTTGCATGGCATTCCATCGCACTGACCACTCAGCTGTTGAGGTGGACATAAATATCAGTTATGTTTGGTTAATGACCACTTAACTATTTTGTAATACTGTCTTTCTGAAGAAAAATCAATGTAATCACATCTCATAACTGGACAAATAATTTAGACCATAATGAGAACACGAGTTTGATTTTTCAACCTAACAATTATTCCTGAATCAAGATTTTTTTGGTGGGGGGGGGGGGGAGTGTGCTGTCAATAACACACACTCACAAAAGAGGGGAAAATTTACAACACCAAAGATTGAAAGCAATGGCATAAGCTACATGCAAGGAACAAATAGTTAATTAATGGCATCTTCATATACTGTTATTTCCTTTCTTTTATTCTATAAAATATGGCTAGAGTGTGATAGTGCCCACCACCACTTCACAGAATACTAACTGAGGTGACAGACATATTTGTAGTGTACCCTGTTTGATATGTGTTTACAGGTCTGTGAATGTGATCTAAGTAAAAGGTTTGTTTATGGGATACTCCAATGTCGAAGTTTCCTACTCCAAAGATACAAACTATTACAAATACAGCAAAACACACTGTATATATGTTTCCTTACCTTCCACTGACAAACTCCAGTTTTATCACCATTTCTTTTCCACGTAAATTTTCCAAATAGGATCTTGATTCCTGGCATTTCGAGAATGTGTAAGCTTCAGACTTTGTGCACAATACCTTAAAGAAGAAACAAGATACATTATGAGTATTTTCATAAAACAAAGCAATTAATACATTATTAACAAAGGAAAGGGATATATGGCAAGCACGTTCTTGAAGAAACTAATACATTGTTGTCATATATACACACACAACGTTACAGTACATTATATTATATTGAATACTTTCCTTAACTGTTCTTTTGTACACCTGTATGTTTTCATGTGTTTCGATAGCCATCTCAAATCTGATATTGTTTTTTCTCTGCCTTGCTGTTGCTATGGGACACACACATGTGTTTCCATAAATTACGACTATGGACAAAAATTTTCCCATCAACATTGCAGAACACATTGTACATTTGATCAGTATTTCAACTTATGAATGAATATAAACTGTGCAATACACTACTCATATCAGAATTTTTTTATTTGGTGAGTGTAACCTCTGTTGTCATTGGCTGGCTGCAAAATGAAGCAAGTATATTTGGAATGGAAAGTATTTTAGGTTGGAGAAACAAGCATTTGTGTTCTCATTACGTCACAAACTTGAAACTGGCGTCCTCCATCTTAAGTAGCCCAGAACATCAGGTTCACCATATTCATAACTCCATGGTTCACCCTGATGATACTTCCCTGTGACATGACGCTGATGTGCCCTGAGGCTAACGAGAAACTTAGGCTGTGGCACACACATCATAGCACGTGACACTGCAGGTCTTACTAATGACAGCAGCCATCTGCCAGTTGAGAGTGAATAACTATTACCGACAACTTTAATAATTCTTGACTTTGTGTTTAAATGCATGCGAGTTCTCGATAGCACATGACAAAACTAAAACTTTGGTGGGTACCATTGACCCCGGATGTGCCCATGCCCAGTTTGGACCATGCCAGGTGCTTAGACTGTATGGAGACGTAGTTGTTTGATCAAACTGCCAGTTTGCATTGATTACATTTGTACTAATTGATCCAATCATAATCTAAAGTTCAAAGGAATCACATTTCATTCATAAGTGGAGCTGTACAAACAATATTTTCTTTTGTATACATGAATTATGGTTGCACTGTTCCTCCCCACTTTAAAAAATTCTGGCTAGAACAGCCGAGGCAGTGGTCATGCATGTGTGAGTTTTGTGTGTATAATTGTATGAATGCGTATGTGCGCTTTACTTCCTTTCTGAAGAAGACTTTGGCTCAAAACTTACGTGAACACTCTTTTCGTTGTGCCTTTCTGCTGCTTGTCGTGTGAGTATCAAGCTATCAGTTTCACAGTGTAATTATCCTCTCATGATGTTTGTTGTAAAGAATCCATTATGTTTCAGCAGGAACAATTATATACATAATTACAACACCAGACAAAAAATGACATTCATTATGCCACATTAATGTTGTCTGTAGCACAAATATGGGATGAAAATGCTGAAACTAAAAGTTTTATCAGTCACCCAGTGGTAAAAAGTGCCTGACAGACAGCAAAGTAAAATTTGAAACTAAACTGAAAACATTTCTCTTTGAAAATTCCTCCTATTCAGCAGAAGACTATCCATTATTGTATGTGTAAATGATGATGGACAGGAATCGCTGGCTAACATGTCAGTCTTTAAAAACATAAACACCAATAAATTATCAGCATGGAAGCATATTTACGAAAAAAATTTCTCATAATACAAAATGATGCTTTTCACATCATTACGATTTATCATGCAAAATAATACATGGGACATGAAACTTACTATCTACATATTGGTGTATCACAGAGCGAGGTACAGACATACAGCTATGAAAAGCTTCAAACTAAATTCAAAAATAAAATGAAGTACATAATCAAAGTAGACTTTCATTCCAATTGTCATATGTTTGGTTATTCCTGAAAAATTGTCAGAGTTACTGGCGAAAAATATTCTGGTAAAAGAAACGAATAGGCTACTGTTGGGAAGGTAAGCCTATATGTCACAAAGGTTTGACTACTATTACTAAAAAAAGGACTTACATACATTTTAAAGCAAAATACCCATTTTATTCGGTCTACTTAATCATATCCCATAACTCTGGAAAGAGTTTAAAATTTTTTGTCTTTTCTTCTTGTACTTTGTAATTTTCTGTTACTGGTCACACACTGAATGGCATATCATAGGAAATATTTCAAAGTGAGGAGATATTTAAACTACAGTGTAACTAATGCACTGGCAATCAAACAAGAACTCTAGTCTGCATTTGGGTATACGTCTTTGCAGTTCTGTTTCTTTGACACTTCAACAATCGTTTACTTTGTTCACGTGCACGAGCCTGCCTTGTTTCTTTCCCCATTGCACACGGTTTTGGGCTAGCAAAGAACACTTAAGTATTTTGCAAACGTGAGCGCTAACAACGTTGTGCCTGAGTTGAGAGCCGAAAATGTAACGAACAAGAAGCAGAACCACTGATTTCGGAGTTCCAGCTTTATTTGCAATGGATGCAGAAGTGCAATTAAATGGATTACGAAATCATGCTTTTTGCATCACTTCTTTCCTTTCTCAATTTTTCGAATTATTTTTAAAAAATATCGAGTTACATTAACGAGGCTGTATGTGTCGTATTAATAGAGCAAATACGCATTCAAGAAGAGAAAAACGTTCGAAATTGCCTTCCTAATACTATGCTACTTATGTAATTACTGTAACTTTGAGTAATTACAACAGTTATTGCGCGCACGCGACAGAAAGCTTGAACAATAATCAATCGTAAACAGTTGGCTAATGTTTTGAGTTATTGAAGATGGCTGCAGACCACGCCCACTCTGGTTTCAAAGCAACATACAGCATAAGTCTATAGTGCCGCCTCCCTTCTTTTTTTACCTCCATGGCTATTTTGCTCTCAAATGTCTGTGCATTTTTATGGCAGGCGAAGTAACTTTCATTCAATGGTGCACTACAATTGAAAGTGACACAGACACATGACAAGATTTTTCGGAAGTCACCAAGTCTCTGTAAACAACGGTCGCAACCATCTACAAATCGTACAATTCCTCAAGGAAGGAGATCTGCTCCTTGCTCACTGGAGCCATTTGGGAACCGCCATATGAAAGTCCTCATCGCTTGAAAATCTACGATTGTTGCGGATCAGACCCTTGATTGCCTGGATGTTGTCGTCAGTGGCCAATGTCAAAGGCCTTCCCTTTCGATCAGCATCACCTACATCTTTACGGTCTTGGTCAAATTGTTGACACTGTTTCATTAGAGCTGAACACGACGGGTTAGTTGCTTCACATTTCAAGAACTGTACTGACACACACACTTCAACTTTGGAGCGGGTTTCCAATTATTTCGCCAATTGACCCGCACGCTGTTATGCATTGTTAACTGTACTGCAGCAGAACTGAGCCTGCAGGAAACCCAGAACATGTACTCTTCTGACAATGCGCGATGGTCTTAGTATGGGATGAGACCTGTAACTTAATTTTTGAGGTATTTGTCAGTAATGAGGCACCCACTGTACAACATCAGTTCTTCAACTGTGACATCACAGTCTATGTTACTCGGTTATGAACGTGACTGAGAAATCTGCGTCTGTCGATGTAGATGTCACATCCACACACACGGAAAATTCCAAATTTTTAGAAAAATGTTTTCTGCTTTAATTATGTCTAAATGTAATTTCTATTCTGTGATTATCTTCTGCAGTAGTGGCTGCCCCAGTCCGCTTCTTTGTCCTCGTGCAGCTGTAGCGAGTTTGTCAGGTATAAAGCGTCTCCAAAGCTTTCCTTCACACCCATACATTGCTTCTGTTAAGGTGGAGGACAGGGCGTAGTAGACGAGCCAGCAGTTTCCTCTGCACCGTCCCATTCTACTGCTAAATCTTACAAAACCTGGAACCAAAGTTATTTGTCTCACATGCGACTGACTGGAAGCGACTGGCATGAAATGTCTTGCGTATTTGTGGAGATATTTCACATTGTCCGTTATGTGAGAACAATTGACGGGAAGCATATAGTCTCGGAGTGTGCTCTGACTAGGGAATGGGAACAAGTATCACATTTACAATAAGGTCATTTATTTCTATACCCCTTGCTGTCACTGACCAATGCTACCATGTTTTGTACACAGATGTCGGCTGCCAAGGAAAAATTTGAAACGGAGGTGTATACAAGAACGCCTTCATTAGTGAATCTGTAAAAACAAAATTGGCCAGGTGCAAATAGGATTCGCGCTCTGAGGCTTTCATACAAACTTAATTACGTATTCACTGCGTGTCCCATTTCCTATAGGACTGATTGTGTGAAATTCCAAATTGCAGTTCTATCTCATGGCGAGTTGCGGCGTTACGGTCCTTGAAGTTTCATAAACAGCTGTGTGAGAAGTCAAAGCGCTAGCACTCCCGTAGTAGCCATCCAGGCCACAAATTAACGATACGTATCTGACACTCGGAAAATGGCAGAGGAACTGTGAGGCAACATCAAGTCTTTTGAATCCTCAAGCGTTTGTGGTCGAACCGAATACTGAGAGACAGGTTCCTGGTTACTCCTACCCTACAAAGCGGAGACTGTGCACGAGTTTTTGCCCAGAGAGTGGATCACAGTCCTGGATTACCCACCGTATTCGCCGGAATACTGTTATGATGCAATTATGGACATCCAGGAAAGCTGTACTGCACTACTAAATGCATCTCCAAAAAAGGGCTAGAGCGATTGTTTCAAAACACTTTTAAAACGATTTCAGCTATGTTTTCATACAGAGGGAGACTGTCTTGAATAACTAGAGTGGTTTTGTGAACACAATCCGTGACTTTTATTTTTCAGAGCCACAGTCCTAACGGAACCGGGACACACTGTTTATAAACATTCATCCATCCCGGGAACAGAGAATCTATACGAGTTTTGCCTCTTATCGACATTGATACTTAGAAAATATCAGGTCTGGGAAGTCTCAAACGATCGAGAACATTTTAGTTTCACGTATGAATTCGGATACCTAATGACAAAAATTTATTTTTATGTGATATAATTAAAAACTTTTTTCCGTTATTTGTACTGTGAAACCTTGCTTCATGCCAAATCTCGTAGCTCTAGGTCAATGGGAAGCACTCTATAAATTTTGAACGAGTGATTTGCGAGTGTCAAAACATGCGACATACACGGCTGTATCTTTTGTCTGCATTGACTTGCAAAGTTAATTTTATTACACCGCCAAGGAACCATAGACCTTAATATGTAACACAAGTTTCAGCTTGATACGTCGACCAGTCCGTGAGAAAAGAGGTCTTAATGGACGGACAGACAGACAAGTCAGACAACAAATGACAAAAAAATATTTTTTCGTGCGATATAATTACAAATAAACGTTTCTCGGATTTTTTTCCTGTGCATGTACCGCGAAAACCTGCTTCTTCCCAAGTTTCATGATCCTAGGTTAAAGGGAAGTACCCTATAGGTTTCGATGTGTGCGAGAATCGACTCCGGAAGAAGATGTATGAAACTAGTGTAACTGCGTCTTCTTATGGGTAAAATTACTTTTAAGTTGGATGAGAAATAAATGAGTGTTTACCTCCCAACTTCTGTGTACTTTTTTCCATCCTGCTCCCCGTTTAACAGTGTGCATCTTTACCCTGATACTATGTCTGTGGTTTTCTTCAAGCACAGGAGACGTAATTTTAGACATGTTTGCTATGTGTATTTGCAAGCGGACACCTCCTGCCCCAATAACCCAATTCGTGCTGCATGATAGGCATAATTCCATACAACCATTCTATATATTTTGTTATCTTCCATCTTAAACTTTACCTCCTTAGTAGCAATCAGCTTCTGAAAAACTAATGTTGTCTGTGACCTGCACAGTCTTTATATAAATACGTACATAATACAATAGGGGATAGGTTTTTTTTGTAAATAACTACAAAGACGTATAATAACGAATTTTTTCGTTTATTCAGTTCACATAGATAAGACTCAGTTCTTGAGATTACAGTTCAATTCTTGTGGTTCAAGATGGAGCTTGAGGTACAATTTACCCTGCTATTCCAACGCAGGGATACTTGTAACTTATGCATTACAACAGTAACACAGGTCGAGAATTTTTTTTTGCAATTTGTTTTTCTCAGTAGCACTGGATGAGAATGTTTACAATTTTTCCAGATATATAGGCCGGCCAGTGTGGCCGAGCGGTTTCAGGCGCTACAGTCTAGAACCGCGTGACCGCTACGGTCGCAGGTTCGAGTCCTGCCTCGGGCATGGATGTGTGTGATGTTCGTAGGTTAGTTAGGTTTAAGTAGTTCTAAGTTCTAGGGGACTGATGACCTTAGAAGTTAAGTCCCATAGTGCTCAGAGCCATTTGAACCAGATATATAAATCTACGCTAAAAATTAATACGGAGATACTACAATTAAAATCCACAGTCTCAGTAGCATAGCTTTTACGATAATTCTGATGAACTGTGCACACTTAGAATGTAATCTCCATAGCCCCAGTACGAAAGGTTTTTGCAATAATAATAACAAATCCGATGGACTGTGAGCTTTATACACTCCTGGAAATGGAAAAAAGAACACATTGACACCGGTGTGTCAGACCCACCATACTTGCTCCGGACACTGCGAGAGGGCTGTACAAGCAATGATCACACGCACGGCACAGCGGACACACCAGGAACCGCGGTGTTGGCCGTCGAATGGCCCTAGCTGCGCAGCATTTGTGCACCGCCGCCGTCAGTGTCAGCCATTTTGCCGTGGCATACGGAGCTCCATCGCAGTCTTTAACACAGGTAGCATGCCGCGACAGCGTGGACGTGAACCGTATGTGCAGTTGACGGACTTTGAGCGTGAGCGTATAGTGGGCATGCGGGAGGCCGGGTGGACGTACCGCCGAATTGCTCAACACGTGGGGCGTGAGGTCTCCACAGTACATCGATGTTGTCGCCAGTGGTCGGCGGAAGGTGCACGTGCCCGTCGACCTGGGACCAGACCGCAGCGACGCACGGATGCACGCCAAGAGCGTAGGATCCTACGCAGTGCCGTAGGGGACCGCACCGCCACTTCCCAGCAAATTAGGGACACTGTTGCTCCTGGGGTATCGGCGAGGACCATTCGCAACCGTCTCCATGAAGCTGGGCTACGGTCCCGCACACCGTTAGGCCGTCTTCCACTCACGCCCCAACATCGTGCAGCCCGCCTCCAGTGGTGTCGCGACAGGCGTGAATGGAGGGACGAAAGGAGACGTTTCGTCTTCAGCGATGAGAGTCGCTTCTGCCTTGGTGCCAATGATGGTCGTACGCGTGTTTGGCGCCGTGCAGGTGAGCGCCACAATCAGGACTGCATACGACCGAGGCACACAGGGCCAACACCCGGCATCATGGTGTGGGGAGCGATCTCCTACACTGGCCGTACACCACTGGTGATCGTCGAGGGGACACGGAATAGTGCACGGTACATCCAAACCGTCATCGAACCTATCGTTCTACCACTCGTAGACCGGCAAGGGAACTTGCTGTTTCAACAGGACAATGCACGTCTGCATGCATCCCGTTCCACCCAACGTGCTCTAGAAGGTGTAAGTCAACTACCCTGGCCAGCAAGATCTCCGGATATGTCCCCCATTGAGCATGTTTGGGACTGGATGAAGCGTCGTCTCACGCGGTCTGCACGTCCAGCACGAACGCTGGTCCAACTGAGGCGCCAGGTGGAAATGGCATGGCAAGCCGTTCCACAGAACTACATCCAGCATCTCTACGATCATCTCCATGGGAGAATAGCAGCCTGCATTGCTGCGAAAGGTGGATATACACTGTACTAGTGCCGACATTGTGCATGCTCTGTTGCCTGTGTCTTTGTGCCTGTGGTTCTGTCAGTGTGATCATGTGATGTATCTGACCCCAGGAATGTGTCAATAAAGTTTCCCCTTCCTGGGACAATGAATTCACGGTGTTCTTATTTCAATTTCCAGGAGTGTAGATATATATAGCTACATTTAAAAGCTAATCTGTCTTGGATGGCTAGCGGCAAGTGAGAAAACTTAAAGAACTATTCTGTTTACAAGATGCACATGGTGCGTAGACATCGTATTTAGAGGGTACACAAATGTAACATATAAATAAATAAATATACTACCATTTTTTCTGTTTATACCTTTTTAATAATTTTTATGTCTTTTTTAACATTTCTTCATACATGAGGTGTGCACATAAATACATTTTTTCTTTTTTCTTTTTCTTTTTTTATCTTTTTTTCCACATACGTTGTATGTGTGTGTATATACACGCTTACAAAGTACACACAAACATAAGCACGCACACACACACACACACACACACACACACACACACACACACACTCTCTCTCTCTCTCTCTCTTTCTCACTCATTCTCTCACTCTCACTCAGTCCTCCGCCCTTAGTTTGAGTAGCGGAGAGTTTCAACTCCCTCATTATAAATGACCCTTTTATCGTCATGAGGCGACAGGCTGCTTTTAGACTGCAGCACTGAGTACACCTCGCGTCTTCTAGATCGAATACTACATCTACATCTACATGGATACTCTGCAAATCACATTTAACTCCTGGCAGAGGGTTCAGAGAGCCACCTTCGCAATTCTCTATTATTCCAATCTCGTATAGCGCGCGGAAAGAACGAGCACCTATATCTTTCCGTACGAGCTCTGATTTCCCTTATTTTATCATGGTGATCGTTCCTCCCTACGTAATTCGGCGTCAACAAAATATTGTTGCATTCGGAGGAGAAAGTTGGTGATTGAAATTTCGTGAGAAGATTTCTCCTCAACGAAAAACGCCTTTGTTTTAATGATATCCACCCAAATCCTATATCATTTCAGTAACACTCTCTCCCCTATTTCGCGATAATACAAAACGTGCTGCCCTTCTCTGAACTTCTTTGATGAACTCCGTCAGTCCTATCTGGCAAGGATCCCTCACTGCGCAGCGGTATTCTAAAAGAGGACGGACAAGCATAGTTAGGGGGTCTCCTTAGTAGATCTGCTACATTTCCTAAGTGACCTGCCAATAAAATACAGTCTTCGGTTAGTCTTCCCCACAACATTTTCTGTGTGTTCCTTCCAATTTAAGTTGTTCGTAATTGTAATTCTTAGGTATTTAGTTTAATTTACGGCCTCTAGATTTGATTGATTTATCGTGTAACCGAAGTTTAACGGATTCCTTTTAGCACTCATGTGGATGACCTCACACTTTTCGTTATTTAGGGTCAATTGCCACTTTTCGCACCATACATGTATCTTTCCTAAATCGTTTTGCAATTTGTTTTTATCTTCTGATGACTTTACTTGACGATAAACGACAGCGTCATGTGCTCATATTGTCTCCCAAATCGTTTATACAGACAAGGAACAGCAAAGGGCCTGTAACACTATCTTGGGAAACGCGAGAAATCGCTCATGTTTTACTCGATGACTTTCCGTCAGATACTACGAACTGTGAGATCTCTGACAGGAAATCACGAATCCAGTCACATAACTGAGACGATATTCCATAGGCACGCAATTTCACTACAAGCTGCTTTTGTGGTATAGTGTTAAAAGCCTTCCGGAAATCTAGAAATACGGAATCAATTTGAAATCCCTTATCCATAGCACTCAACACTTCGTGCGAGTAAAGAGCTACACTCCTGGAAATTGAAATAAGAACACCGTGAATTCATTGTCCCAGGAAGGGGAAACTTTATTGACACATTCCTGGGGTCAGATACATCACATGATCACACTGACAGAACCACAGGCACAAAGACACAGGCAACAGAGCATGCACAATGTCGGCACTAGTACAGTGTATATCCACCCTTCGCAGCAATGCACGCTGCTATTCTCCCATGGAGACGATCGTAGAGATGCTGGATGTAGTCCTGTGGAACGGCTTGCCATGCCATTTCCACCTGGCGCCTCAGTTGGACCAGCGTTCGTGCTGGACGTGCAGACCGCGTGAGACGACGCTTCCTCCAGTCCCAAACATGCTCAATGGGGGACAGATCCGGAGATCTTGCTGGCCAGGGTAGTTGACTTACACCTTCTAGAGCACGTTGGGTGGCACGGGATACATGCGGACGTGCATTGTCCTATTGGAACAGCAAGTTCCCTTGCCGGTCTAGGAATGGTAGAACGATGGGTTCGATGACGGTTTGGATGTACCGTGCACTATTCAGTGTCCCCTCGACGATCACCAGTGGTGTACGGCCAGTGTAGGAGATCGCTCCCCACACCATGATGCCGGGTGTTGGCCCTGTGTGCCTCGGTCGTATGCAGTCCTGCTTGTGGCGCTCACCTGCACGGCGCCAAACACGCATACGACCATCATTGGCACCAAGGCAGAAGCGACTCTCATCGCTGAAGACGACACGTCTCCATTCGTCCCTCCATTCACGCCTGTCGCGACACCACTGGAGGCGGGCTGCACGATGTTGGGGCGTGAGCGGAAGACGGCCTAACGGTGTGCGGGACCGTAGCCCAGCTTCATGGAGACGGTTGCGAATGGTCCTCGCCGATACCCCAGGAGCAACAGTGTCCCTAATTTGCTGGGAAGTGGCGGTGCGGTCCCCTACGGCACTGCGTAGGATCCTACGGTCTTGGCGTGCATCCGTGCGTCGCTGCGGTCCGGTCCCAGGTCGACGGGCACGTGCACCTTCCGCCGACCACTGGCGACAATATCCATGTACTGTGGAGACCTCACGCCCCACGTGTTGAGCAATTCGGCGGTACGTCCACCCGGCCTCCCGCATGCCCACTATACGCCCTCGCTCAAAGTCCGTCAACTGCACATACGGTTCACGTCCACGCTGTCGCGGCATGCTACCAGTGTTAAAGACTGCGATGGAGCTCCGTATGCCGTGGCAAACTGGCTGACACTGACGGCGGCGGTGCACAAATGCTGCGCAGCTAGCGCCATTCGACGGCCAACACCGCGGTTCCTGGTGTGTCCGCTGTGCCGTGCGTGTGATCATTGCTTGTACAGCCCTCTCGCAGTGTCCGGAGCAAGTATGGTGGGTCTGACACACCGGTGTCAATGTGTTCTTTTTTCCATTTCCAGGAGTGTAGTTGTGATTCACAAGAACGATGTCTTCTAAATCCGTGTTGACTGTGCTTCAATAGACCATTTTCTTCGAGGTAATTCATAATGTTCGAACACAATATATGTTCCAAAACCCTGCTTCATATCGATATTAATGATGTGGGCCTGTAATTTAGTGGGTTATTCCTACTACCGTTTTGAATATTGGTGTGACATGTGCAACTTTCCAGTCTTTTGGTACGGATCTTTCGTCGAGCGAACAGTTGTATATGATTGTCAAGTATGGAGCTACTGCGTCGGCATCCTCTGAAAGCAACCTAGCTGGTATACACTCTGGACTGGAAGACTGGTTTAAGTTTTTTCACTTCTCTGGGGGTATCTACTTCTATGTTACACGTGTTGTTTGGTGTACTATATGCGGCGGCTATGGTGCAGCACTGTGAACACCACTGCACAGGCACCACAAACAGTCTTCGATAGAGAGGGCTCGTGATGCCTTATGACGCACTCCTTTAACCCACCTTCCAATGTGCGGTATGCGTACATTTCTGATTGCAGACCTACAAACTCCACAATTGGCAATCCATTCACCTCATCCTTCATAAGGCCGACAACCTTCTTGTTCTGTGGAACAATACCACAAGGATTATCGGCCACGTATGAGGACGCATCGAATCCATTACTGCAGTACCTCATTAGTTCATATGTATCGCAATAGATGAAGCTATCTGTACCCATATAAAGTAATTTAGGCTCTGCAAAATGAGTTTTCGCAAACTCATAATGACAGCAGTACATGTGGAGTTTGGACAGGTCCGGTATGCACATCCCCTCATAAATATGCTTCGTAAACTCTACTGCAGTCTTCACGATCTCCATAGCAACAAAGTTCTTATTGAATTAGGTCACCCGCTTAAAATATTGTACGGCAAAGCGTTTTATTACACCATAACTTCCATCCCATTCGGTTCTAATCAAAATTTCACATTTTTCCCTCAAATTCTCCATTGTTTTACCGAAAATTGAATTATTCATTAATTTATAAACACGTCGGGGAAGCCCTCTGTCTCGTTTTCAAATCAATATGCTCCTTCAAGTAGGGGGGACAGCTTGAAGAAGATAGCGGGTGATTCTAACCAGCTCCACACCCAAGCTGAGACACTGCTGGAGATTATGATAATGAATAATGTATCTCTGCTTATTCACAAGCGTTGTCATCAGTTTTGGGATGGAGCCTCCTCGGGGAACTAGTTGCTCTGGACACAGTGGGAAATCGGCGTGCGCATCATGCCAACTAATAGGGTATGAGAGTTCTGCCTCCACCACATATTCCACATCGGAATCAGCTGCCATATCCCTCATGATTTTTTTCACCTAATCCCCTGCATGTGTTTCTAGGCACCCATCGAAACTCACCAATCGGCAATGATTGCTGCATGGTGTGCCCGTATAAGTTATTTACATCTGGGTAAATTATGAAACTCAAATCAAGGGATGCGTTCAACCTGTCTTCCATCTGTTAGTTATTTGCCTTCTTGTGCCTATGGACATGTTGGCAAAGTCCCCCACAGATCCCTCGCTCAAAGAAAAGAAGTACGTCTGTATCGGTCAATAATTCGATATTGCACTTAGTTTTCTTGTGCATTGTGTCCCAAGACAACTAAGGTGCCGTGTACTAAAAGGCGGGATGCAGAAAATATATGGTCATACATAGACTCCGGAATTTCTAGAAAACGTCTGCAAGCGAGCGCACGCGTGTGTCCATGTAAGGCCGTGGATACTCTATTAAAATGGAGATGTTGAATTCTCGCCAGGCACTGATGGCTTGCTCGTACTCTGCATCCGTTATGGCATCGCCTGTAAGGTTTCTGGAGAAAGCAGTTATGTTGGGTAGCCTGGTTTCATTGAGTTTCGCCATACTACCCACATACTCATATGGGAAAACCCCCTTCCTAGTCACAAGTTGGAACTTTTCCTCATTGGGAAAAGCAGCTCGACTGATATGCATATCGCCCAACGTAGAGTTTCAACGAGATTCTGGAGTGGAGCCTGTATAAAATGTAGCATGTTAAGCAAGTGGATCGTAATTCTCGGCGTCATTCGTTTGTAGAGTGAAATGTATTTCTCGACGCTCTCAAGTAGGACACTGACCTGATCTTTCTCGATGTCGAAATCAGCCAAGTGCTCAGCTAGAAAGTATGAGTCATACCCACTTAAATTATGGAAGAAAACGGGTATGTGTTTTGATAACTGGTACTTCAAATTGCACGCACTGTGAGCTGCACCACAGAGCTTCCCCATAAGATGACAGTGGTCCCTACAAGGAGTTTCCACTTTTCTGTCTAACGGCAGCCCACAAATATGACAGTCAGCTGCGTTATTGTACAAATCTTCATTTTCCTTCGATTCGGTCATGGGAACGTTGTCGCTGTAAACGTTTATCAACCTCCCATGAAAGTTTTTCGAGCCCAATTAGCAGCCAGACCGCAGCACTATCCCCGACATAACATTTGTAGCAGTTAAGACTCGAATCATAAGATGGTACATTTTGGTACGCTGCCACATACCGTACGTGTTTTTTGTAAAAGTGGTATGTGAGATCGTGGTGTCACCTTCACAGTGGGTCGCAGGAGCGAGGAGGCAAAGTGGGCATTGCTCCTGATGGTGAGCATTTTTAAACTTTATGAACTTGTTTTCCTCAGTGGACATAATAACATGTACTGGGTCCTTGGAAGCGCAATCTACCAGATGCGCCGCTAATAGGAAAAATAATCTTAAGCAAATCTGCCATTCACCATTATGCTTACTCAGTTGTGCGGACAGGAGTAAGGACATGTCTTTGATCCAAACATAATGATAATTATCACCTTCAGAGAAGAGTAGCATGTTTACATGCATGTCACGCTCACTGGCAGATTTTGAGAAATGGAGGGGGCTGACGACAATATGCTTGTTCTGCTCATCTGACTTGCTTTACTTCTGGAGACCATAAACGTGACCCGATATTCCAGTTTTTGCACCTCAAATTTAGGTATGTTCTGGATCTTGACGGGGAACTCTATATCATTAAAGTTGTAACATTTATGAATCTCAAGGTATCTACCATATCGATATGTGCACTCTAGATTCTCTTTAACATTTATTTCGCAAGCCAGGATTGACCATGCAAAACAAGCCTGATCCTTTCATTTATGACATTAATACAAGCCCTATTATTAGCTATATCTTTAGGTAGCTTTATATAGCTAGACTCTCCATTTACCGGATCATAGACATGTGTATGGACGTTCAGGTATAGCATTTAATGGCGGGATACCGCGGATCGTTGACAACTTTGAGGAGCCCTTTTCCATGACAGGAAGGCACGCCGTTAGGAACAATACAGGGTCGCTGTACCCTCCTGCCGAATTTTCGATCCTCGTGAACGAGACTCGCTCCTCAAAGGCGTCTGCAGTCACTGAATATTCTAACTGCAGTATGTTGTCACTGACGTGATGTCCTTCACTGAAAGGATGGGAGAGGGAACTGTCACTAGCCGCAGGATCATCTCTAACACTATAACTACAACTAGGTGACGAAGCTGCTTGCTGTAATGTGTCGAGGGGTATGTGCTATACCTCACAAAATCGGCAAGGACGTTATGGCGGTGGAGGGGGAGGAGGAGACGCCGGGGAATCGGTCCAGAGCGAGCAGTCTGGTTGCTGCAGCCCTGACCCGCTAGCCTGAGGGAGGGTGGTCCACCCCAGCGACTAGCGGTGAAGCGTGCCACACACGACCTCGCGTTGACGCTATAGGTTTCAGCGCCCCCAGTACTCGAGCCAAGGCGTATTGCGAAAATTGTTTCCCTGACGGAGCCGCTGTAGAATAACGAAATAAAATTAATTACTACATTCTAGACATCGCTTGCTGCCGCTGCTGCTGCAGGGAAAGAAAGAATACTGATCGTTTGTAAGCAGAGTGAGCGTGTATTACCTATATCGCTCTGGCTCCTTGGCATCTCCCTCATCTCCTCACGGCGACGAAGATCTTCCTCCCTCTCCTCCACCCACTGTGGCATTTCGTCTTCGCCTTAATTTGGGAAGATACATCTGTCCAGCTCACCTATATCGGCTACAACATAATGATCTAATAATTAAAACACATACACACAGAAACTATGGGAAACAATTTTTTTTTCAAGGTATACACTGACAAGAGATGCTTCCTGCATATCTCCAGCACATACCCCTCCCTGTGCCCTTTCTTTGCCTGCGAGGAAATCATCTACAACAACAAAGTATATACGCCATATTATATATACAGTGACATTTAATTACACATACATAGCACTATGGAGTAGAAAAAATAAACGATACGAAATTCTTAGTGAAATGAAAAGAAGTAAACATTATCGATTTTGATCCTGGAAATCATCTACAGCGACAATATATGCCGTGAACGATTACATTTTTTAGAAAAAAACTGTGTATTCACAATACGTACTTCACCAATACCAAATTCGTAGTGGAAAAGTACGTTTATCGATTTTGTCTCTCGAAATCATCTAAAATAAGAACATCATATTATGTATTTGATGAAAAATGCATATACTGCTAAGGATGGTATTGCTGCCGCTGTTGGACCTCTGCTTCCAGTTCTTTCACGATTTGGTGAATGTATGCTGAAACACAAAGAATATATATTATTATTATTATTATTATTTTCGATTATTCCTATTTGAGAGAGCGTTTGAACTTGAATTCCTTTATGATGATTGTGTAGTGACGTAACAAGACTGTTACGCCACACGGTAGTAGCCAAAAGAAAGGCAGGCACGCGTACACACACACGCCGACGGGCGTGAAGTCTGGAACATGAGAACTTATAAATGAATACGAAGAAAAGTATGTAGATGCTTTTTACTTAACTTTTTTTTATTCCTTGGAATACATCTCTCTTGAATACTGGTAAGCTATAGGCACTGATACAAATGGCTCCTTGCTAGTTCGTTGCCATTAACTTCTGATGGCTATTATGTCTCTCGGCTAATGAGAGAGAAAGGCTTCGTACAACTGGGCGATAGCTAGGTTCGCGTACAACTGGGCGGTAGCTTGGTTCTCGTACAACTGGGGTCGAGTCCACTCTCGTATCACGAGACCTGCCTTGGTGGTGGCGCTAGGTCTGCGATCACAGTGGCGACACGCGGGTCCGACATGTACTACATGGACCGCGGCCGATTTAAGTTACCACCTAACAAGTGTGGTGTCTGGCGGTGACACCACAGATTGTTTATGTTTTTCTGAGCCCAAATTTTCTTCATGTGTTCACTGTATTGTTTCTTTCGCTCCGCTGTCCATTTGCATCCTGGTCTCTTCTGTGTTGTGGTGTCAAATTTGTGTTTTTTGATGATGTTCCTGAATTCAGTTCTATTTTCTGCATCGTTTACTGTTATGTGTGCTTGTCTGAGGTCCTCTTCAACTTCTTTTATCCATTTTGTATTTCCCCTGCCTGAGTTGATGACTTTAAGAATTCGCTTTGAAATTCTGTTTTCATTCATCCTGTGGATATGTCCGTAGAACTGTGTGTGTGTGTGTGTGTGTGTGTGTGTGTGCTCGCGAGCGCGCGCCCACGCGCGCTACCGGTTTATTTGAAAAAAAAAAAGAAATATATATATATATATATATATATATATATTTCTTTTTTTCAGATAAACCGGTATATATATTTCTTTTTTTTTCAAATAAACCGGTAGCGCGCTCGCAAGCACACACACACACACACACACACACACACACACACACACACACACACACACATACACGAGCGAGAGCAGCACAGTCGAACTGACCGCACCATAAATGATAGCAGAATGAGAGCGACTGCTCGTTCGCTCCATATTACTAGCCTTTCGCCGGCCGCGTTGGCCGAGCGGTTCTAGGCGCTACAGTCTGGAACCGCGTGACCGGTACGGTCGCAGGTTCGAATCCTGCCTCGGGCATGGATGTGTGTGATGTCCTTAGGTTAGTTAGATTTAAGTAGTTCTAAGTTCTAGGGGACTGATGACCTCAGAAGTTAAGTCCCGTAGTGCTCAGAGCCTTTTGAATTTGAACTAGCCTTTCCTGGTCTTGACTGTGAATAGGTTAAGTACCTGGTGCGCTATCTCTACCGTTCTTCTTTGGTTTGGGGTAGTTGTGCCTCGCTTCTTGGATATTCTTCTTATGAGGATGGCTGCTAGACCTTCCTCAGGCTGGTGGGATAGGTTTCTATTCCCTTTGCAGGTCAGGCTAATGTGGTGTTGGCCTACGGTTGATCTGCTGGCCCAAGTCTTTGATGAGCCGGTTCTCGGAGTTTTCCGTCTTCGCGTAGAACTGGCGTGCTGTGTGTTTGTACCTATCTCGCAGTAGCGGGATGCCAGTATCTTCGCGTAGCATTTGCGTGCTATATTTGGTCGGAAGGCGCAGTGCGAGCTTCAGAGCCCGGTTTTGCACCCTCTGCAGCGTCCCGATGTTGGTGTCGGCCGCTTTTCCCCACACCAATGCCACGTATTCTAACACTGGCCTGATTAGCGTCAGGTACAGTGTGACGCCGTGGTGAGGAAGCAATGAGGACGACGGGTTGAGCTGAGGGTGTAGAGGGCGAAGTCACCCTAGTGCTTTGCCCTTGACGTCTCTGATGTGCGGCAGCCATGTCAGTCTTTGGTCCAGAGTGACTCCAAGGTAACGGCCGGTCTTGCTCCACGGGATGTCTCCCCCCGCTATGGTAATCGGCGGCAGGTCAGGTGGCAAAAACTTTCTTGAGAACACCACTGCCTGGCTCTTGGCAGCAT
This sequence comes from Schistocerca piceifrons, assembly GCF_021461385.2. NCBI lineage: Eukaryota > Metazoa > Arthropoda > Insecta > Orthoptera > Acrididae > Schistocerca > Schistocerca piceifrons. The sequence continues at coordinate 138,376,567 of NC_060140.1, forward strand.
TGTATTTCAGCCTCCATTTGTTTGACCCTGGAAACATCGAGTAGCACCGCTCCAAGATACTCTCGTGTCTCCAGAGCGAGCATGGTTTCTTCCACCAGACTCAGCAGCTGGTGGTTGGTGGAATGTCCGCTCCTGAACCTGAACTGCTCGTCGGGTATGACGGACTCTTCTTTGAGGGTATAGTGGGCGAAGTCGCCCTAGTGCTTTGCCCTTGACATCTCTGATGTGTGGCAGCCATGTCAGTCTTTGACCCAGAGTGACTCCAAGGTAGCGGCCGTCTTGCTCCATGGGATGCGGCCCCCCGCGAAGGTAATTGGCTGGAGGACAGGTGGCAGCAACTTCCTTGAGAACACCACTGCCTGGCTCTTGGCAGCATTGTATTTCACCCGCCATTTGTTTTACCCTGGAAACATCGAGTAGCATCGCTCCAAGGTACTCTCGCCTCTCCAGAGGGAGCATGGTTTCTTCCGCCAGCCTCAGCAGCCGGTGGTTGGTGGAATGTCCGCTCCTGAACCTGAACTGCTCGTTGGGGATGACGGACTATTCTTCGACATGATTCAGGAGCCTCTTGACGTAGAGTTTTTCGAATACTTTCAATAGGGATGAAAGGAGACTAATGGGACGGTAGCTGGTGGCCAGACGAGCATCCTTGTTCGTCTTCGGCATTGGCACGACTTCCACATGCTTCCGTACAGAAATGAAGACTCCAGTCCCAAGGATACTGTTGAAGATGGTCAGGGGGGCTCTCGCCACTTCCTCTTCCTCGATGGGGGTGATATCACCATTCCCTTGCCTCGCTGATAGGTACACTACTGGCCATTAAAATTGCTACACCAAGAAGAAGTGCAGGTGATAAACGGGTATTCATTGGACAAATGCACTCCTGGAAATTGAAATAAGAACACCGTGAATTCATTGTCCCAGGAAGGGGAAACTTTATTGACACATTCCTGGGGTCAGATACATCACATGGTCACACTGACAGAACCACAGGCACATAGACACAGGCAACAGAGCATGCACAATGTCGGCACTAGTACAGTGTATATCCACCTTTCGCAGCAATGCAGGCTGCTATTCTCCCATGGAGACGATCGTAGAGATGCTGGATGTAGTCCTGTGGAACGGCTTGCCATGCCATTTCCACCTGGCGCCTCAGTTGGACCAGCGTTCGTGCTGGACGTGCAGACCGCGTGAGACGACGCTTCATCCAGTCCCAAACATGCTCAATGGGGGACAGATCCGGAGATCTTGCTGGCCAGGGTAGTTGACTTACACCTTCTAGAGCACGTTGGGTGGCACGGGATACACGCGGACGTGCATTGTCCTATTGGAACAGCAAGTTCCCTTGCCGGTCTAGGAATGGTAGAACGATGGGTTCGATGACGGTTTGGATGTACCGTGCACTATTCAGTGTCCCCTCGACGATCACCAGTGGTGTACGGCCAGTGTAGGAGATCGCTCCCCACACCATGATGCCGGGTGTTGGCCCTGTGTGCCTCGGTCGTATGCAGTCCTGATTGTGGCGCTCACCTGCACGGCGCCAAACACGCATACGACCATCATTGGCACCAAGGCAGAAGCGACTCTCATCGCTGAAGACGACACGTCTCCATTCGTTCCTCCATTCACGCCTGTCGCGACACCACTATAGGGGGGCTGCACGATGATGGGGCGTGAGCGGAAGACGGCCTAACGGTGTGCGGGACCGTAGCCCAGCTTCATGGAGACGGTTGCGAATGGTCCTCGCCGATACCCCAGGAGCAACAGTGTCCCTAATTTGCTGGGAAGTGGCGGTGCGGTCCCCTACGGCACTGCGTAGGATCCTACGGTCTTGGCGTACATCCGTGCGTCGCTGCAGTCCGGTCCCAGGTCGACGGGCACGTGCACTTTCCGCCAACCACTGGCGACAACATCGATGTACTATGGAGACCTCACGCCCCACGTGTTGAGCAATTCGGCGGTACGTCCACCAGGCCTCCCGCATGCCCACTATACGCCCTCGCTCAAAGTCCGTCAACTGCACATACGGTTCACGTCCACGCTGTCGCGGCATGCTACCAGTGTTAAAGACTGCGATGGAGCTCCGTATGCCGTGGCAAACTGGCTGACACTGACGGCGGCGGTGCACAAATGCTGCGCAGCTAGCGCCATTCGACGGCCAACACCGCGGTTCCTGGTGTGTCCGCTGTGCCGTGCGTGTGATCATTGCTTGTACAGCCCTCTCGCAGTGTCCGGAGCAAGTATGGTGGGTCTGACACACCGTTGTCAATGTGTTCTTTTTTCCATTTCCAGGAGTGTATATTATACTAGAACTGACGTGTGATTACATTTTCATGCATTTTGGGTGCATAGATCCTAAGAAATCAGTACCCAGAACAACCACCTCTGGCCGTAATAACGGCCTTGATATGCCTGGGCATTGAGTCAAAGAGAGCTTGGATGGCGTGTACAGGTACAGCTGCCCATGCAGTTTCAACTCGGTACCACAGTTCATCAAGAGTAGTGATTGGCGTATTGTGACGAGCTAGTTGCTCGGCCACCATTGACCAGACGTTTTCAATTTGTGAGAGATCTGGAGAATGTGCTGGCCAGGGCAGCATTCGAACATTTTCTGTATCCAGAAAGGCCTGTACAGGACCTGCAACATGCGGTCGCGCATTATCCTGCTGAAATGTAGGGTTTCGCAGGGATCGAATGAAGGGTAGAGCCACGGGTAGTAACACATCTGAAATGTAACGTCCACTGTTCAAGGCGCCGTCAATGCGAACAATAGGTGACCGAGACGTGTAACCAATGGCACCCCTTACCATCATGCCGGGTTATACGCCAGTATGGCGATGACAAATACACGCTTCCAATGTGCGTTCACCGCGATGCGACCATCATGATGCTGTAAACAGAACCTGGATTCATCGGAAAAAATGACGTTTTGCCATTCGTGCACCCAGGTTCGTCGTTGAGGTGGTTGTCTCGCAAACGTCCCCATCTGTTGGCTCAGGGATCGAGACGTGGCTGCACGATCCGTTACAGCCATGCGGATAAGATGCCTGTCATCTCGACTGCTAGTGATACGAGGCCGTTGGGATCCAGCAAGGCGTTCCGTATTACACTCCAGAAACCACCGATTCTATATTCTGCTAACAGTCATTGGATCTCGACCAACGCGAGCAGCAATGTCGCGATACGATAAACCGCAATCGCGATAGGCTACAATCTGACCTTTATCAAAATCGGAAACGTGATGGTACGCATTTCTGCTCCTTACACGAGGCATCACAACAACGTTTCACCAGGCAACGCCGGTCAACTGCTGTTTGTGTATGAGAAATCGGTTGGAAACTTTCCTCATGTCAGCACGTTGTAGGTGTCGCCACCGGTGCCAACCTTGTGTGAATGCTCTGAAAAGCTAATCATTTGCATATCACAACATCTTCTTCCTGTCGGTTAAATTTCGCGTCTGTAGCACGTCATCTTCGCGGTGTAGCAATTTTAATGGCCAGTAGTGTAATATCACCTTCGTCAAAGTGCTAATGTCGGTGGATTTCCACATTTGCGACCAGTGTCGTCACTAGAATGATTCCCCAGCCACCTTTGATCCCATAATATACTTTCCTTGCCGTGTCCCGTTTCCGCAACGCCACCAGGTGACATCTATCTCGTGGTGCGCAGTGCTCATATGTCTTGGCTTATCAGTGTTGTGTGTGATTTGCTAACGATTACAGTTCGTAATCAAGCCCATCATTATTTACTTCCTCAAACTGTCAGTAAATGAAAAAAAAAACATATCGTTTACTTCTCGAACTGGAGAGATGCTGAATCTACATAATATGCACACCAGGTGGTCGTGTAGTAACCAGAATGTTCTGGGGAAGGTTACGTGTGCGCGAATGACACACTGTGGTTCAATAGCCATGTTAGGGAGTTGCTATGAAAGCAAATAGAACTTCATCACATATTTAAATGAAGTCTAATTGACAAGCAGAAGTTGAATGAAGCCAAAATGGGCACATTGAGCGCAGTGCGAGAATCATTCAGTGAATTCGAAAACAAAATTTTGTCATCCACACCGACAAAAAATCCTAAGAAGTTCTGATTATACGTTAAGCCAGTAACCGGATATAATTCGTCTGTTCTCTCGCTCAGTGACCATATTGGTACCAATACAATGATCATAGAAAGAAGGCCGTAATACTGAATTTGGCCGTCCAGTGTTGTTTCACCGCCATAGATACAGTCCCTCTACAAGAACTCAAGACTGGAAGATATTGAGATAACTAGTCATGGAACAGGGAATAAACGAAAATCGTTCTACATTGGAGAGGCATTTGGACTGGATGAGGCGCCTTGGACAGTGCAAAAGTACTTAATTTCCTACTAGCAGCAATTTATCGAAGGTCCTTGGAGCAATAAAGGGTACCAACCGATTGAGAATAAAAGGGTAGGTCACTTCCATTTTCAAAAATGGTCAACGCACAGGCATACATAATTATAGGATCTATATCGCTGACATCAGTCTGTAGCAGAATATGAAACATGTTTTCTGTATTGAAGGCTTTCTGGCACATGGAACTCAGCCCTGAGAGAATGTTTACAATATGCATGAATGAACAAATGGATAACGTCAGAAGCTCCATGAGACTCCTCACAGATAACACTGTTGTCTATAGGAAGGTCGCAACGTCAGAAGACTGAAGCAAATTTCAGAAAGACTTGCTAAGGATCGTTTATTGGTGCAGGGATTGGTAGTTGACCCTGAAAATAAACAGCATATTGTGCATTAATAGGTGAAGAGACTCATTACTATTCGATTATGCTAATGATGATAAAGCACTGGAAACAGTAGTAACCATAAGATACGTAGGAGCAACCGTCCGCAGCTCGTGGTCTAGTCCCCAGCATTGCTGCCTCTGGCCAGGTCGGGGATTTTCTACGCCTGGAGACTAGGTGTTTGTGTTAATCATTGCATCATCATACGGGAAAATGGCGAGACTAGACAGTGGAAAGATGATGACCATGCAGTTAAGCGCCCACCGACCCAAATATCATAATCATCAGCAGCAATAACCACCTAAAAGTGCTGAGTGGAACGACCACATGAAACTAAGTGTAGGAAAATCAGATACCAGGCTGAGACTAAGTGGACGAATATTAAGGAAATATAATTTGTCTATAAAAGAAATGAGTTACAAAACACTTTTATGACCGATTTTTGAGTGTTGCTTATGCGTGTGTGGCACTATTTCCAGGTGGCTTAACAGAAGAGACCGAGCGAGGTGGCGCAGTGGTTAGACACTGGACTCGCATTCGGGAGGACGACGGTTCAATCCCGCGTCCGGCCATCCCGATTTAGGTTTTCCGTGATTTCCCTAAATCGCTCCAGGCAAATGCCGGGATGGTTCCTTTCAAAGGGCACGGCCGACTTCCTTCCCCGTCCTTCCCTAATCCGATGAGACCGATGACCTCCCTGTCTGGTCTCCTTCCCCAAACAAACCAACCAAACCTTAACAGAAGAAATAGAGAAGATCGAACAGAGGGCAGCGCCTACAGTCGCCGGATCGAAAATCCATTCCAAGAAGAATCGAGAAATGTACGAGGGAGTGCTGAAAAGTAATGCCCCCAAATTTATCATTCTGTTCTCAATATCAGTTGAAGTATTACATGTCATGCATATTGCTCTGACGACCTTCCAGTTTTGATGACACAAGCTGCAACCCTCCCTCGCCAGGGGGCTCCGAATTGTAGTGGGTAAGATGGCGGTGCGTAATGTAATTATGTCAGTGCCTGAAAAACCTTCAGAAAACTGAAAGCATGAATTCGTAGAGATTGTCCAGACACGGAGTACGCTCTCCTTCAGCATGATAATGCCAGAACACACGCTAGCCCTGAAAAATCTGCAACAGTGTGATGCCTTGGGTTCACTGGGCTTTGATCATCCTCCATACAGTCCTTACTCGGCCCATCCGATTTTCATCTGTTTCCGAAACTGGGCTAGTACTGGATTGTTGCTGGTTGTAAGCGACAGTTGTAGTACAGGAATACACGTGCTCTGCACTTGATGTAGGTGTGTATCCTGCAGATTATGTGTCTCACTTGTTTGTGTAGAATTTGTCGTTTACCGTCTGCATAAACATTGACAGCTTGCAACAAATGGAATAAAAATTCACTAAATGAAACACTATAACCACTTTATGCTCAAATAGAGTAAGACACTCACAGTGGAGTCCTCAGAACACTGCTGAGTGCTTATTGGCTGTGAGAATGAGTGACGTAGGCGAGCAGGACGACCCTATGCTCGACCTCTATCGTTTGTGATCCCGACTATAGTGATGAAGCCTTGGAAGCAGAAGTGAGGTTATGGCTCCATCAACAAGTCAAACGTTTTACAGTGACAGTATCAGCAAACTGATCTCTCATTGGGGCAAATGTGTTTGTCGGCAGGGTGACTATGTTGAGAAACAAAATTGTAGACATGAAGAATAAAAATGTAAAATGTTACAGCCCTGGTCCTATAGGAAGATGCTTCTGCCGCAGAGGCGGAGCCATTGGGAAGTATGGAGGGGGTGAGGTATGCGCAAGGACTGCAGCAGAGAGTGGGCAAACAAAGACTGTATTGCCAAACTGTGTTGTTGCAGACAATAGTCAGGTTCTTTCCCTGTGGTACATCGCATTATACGTTCAGCTCTACGAGGATAATAATAAATTTTAAAGCTGATTTTGAGCAATCATCTATGTGAGACACATGTTGACGACGTTGGGTCCGCTGCTCAATAACTATAGACCGCGTCATGTCGTAAGGCGAGAATGGGTGATGCAGCTTCCAGAAGAATGTCAAGTGCAATTTTTCTCAAAAAGATTACTGTCTAACGACAAGGTCATCGAAATTGGTTACAATATTTGTCATTTTTGTGTTATTTGACCTGTACTACAAGTAAAAAAGTAATAAACAACAACATTAAATTAAGAAACAAACTGAAATCATTATGTGCTGGGCAATTCCTTCTGCTCCACAGAATTTCTTAAAAATGTCTAATTTTAAAATGTGCGTGGGTGAGTGTGTTTGTAGTTAAATGTAAATCACAAAGCATAAAAAAGAATTACTGGTTGCCAGACAATACAAAACATTATTGGGTAAATGGTCTGTATGTTGGCATATTTTTCGCTGTCAGAAAGTAAACTAACTATTTCGACGGTACAGTGAGACACTGCGTTTATGATCCATGGAATAAGCAATCAACTAACCGCCTTCGTCGAATAACTCGAGGGAATGCTGCCCAAGAACGTCGAAAACCACCGATACTTCAACAGGAAACTCTCTGTGTTACTTTGAGGCATTTTCCAGTTCGTGTCTTGAAAATCACAGAGGGCTCATGACGAATTATCGGAATTTTTGACAAATTTATTTGGCATCACTCTCGCGTGTTATTAAAGTATAGTACACGCTTAGAAAATTTACATTTTACAACTAATTAGCTAGCTGCTTCTATTTGGCATATGTTGGAAACTATAGCAACTTCATGTCTGCATACTTCCAAGGATACAAATTCCCAATGATTCATTCATATCATTTTTGCCCTTATGGACAGTGTTTGAACTCAAATATCTCATGACGACACAATTTTCACTTCTTTCCTTTCTTCCTTTTCTCTTCCCAAAATCTCTTCATCCTTCGACTATCTCTTGTTTCCTTTGTTCCGTCCATAATGCTCCCGTCTTCCTCTTCTCATTTACCATAAATTTTGCGTTCCTAATTTTGTTCCTGAATTCCTTCCTGTCTTTCATCATTTGTTTGTTGATCCCCAACTGCTTTATGTCTTCCTCTATTTCATGATACCAATTTGTTTTAAGGCTTGAATGTTTTACTGCATTAAAGATTCTCTTTGTAAGTCTGATGTTATCAATTCTCTGTATGTGTCCGTAGAAGTTTAGTCTGCGTTTTCTGATCATGTCTGTGAGTCTGTCAGTATGTTTGTATAACTCATTGGTAGGTCTTTTCATCCATATGCCATTTTTGTGTATTGGTCCGAATATTATCCTGAGAATTTTTCGTTCTATTTTTTCTGTCTCTATTATCCCTGATGCTCCAATTGTGGTCCTTTCTGATGCATATTGTGCTTCCGGTAGCACAACTGTTTTGTAGAGTCTAATTTTGGACTGTCTTGATATGCTTTTCTTATTATAATGTGACCATGTGAGTTTGTATGCTTTCTGGAGTCTTTCTGTTCGTTCTATGTTGGATGCCTTGCTTGATCCTGCTATTTGTATGTATTCCCCGAAATATTTAAATTTTTCGACTCTTTTTACGGATCCATACATTGTTTGCATGATGTGTACATTGTTGGTTTGTCGTTCCATGTATTGAGTCTTCTCATACGATATCTGTAGATCTCTTTTGGCAGCTATTTCATGTAGGTGTTCCAGTGCTTCCTTTGCCTCCTGCGTGTTATTACTAAGTATGGCTATGTCACTGCACATGCCAGACATTTTATGATTGTTCTTGTTTCACGTGTTCTTCCTAGCTGTATTTCTTTAACTTGTTCTTCCCATTGTTTGACAATTTTGTCTAAGACTTTGTTAAACAGGATTGGTGAAAGCCCATCTCCTTGTCAGATACCTGTGTGTATCTGGAAGAGTTCAAATGGTTCAAATGGCTCTGAGCACGATGGGACTTAACTTCTGAGGTCATCAGTCCTCTAGAACTTAGAGCTATTTAAACCTAACTAACCTAAGGACATGACACACATCCATGCCCGAGGCAGGATTCGAACCTGCGACCGTAGCGGTCGCGCGGTTCCAGACTGTAGCGCCTAGAACCGCTCGGCCACTGCGGCCGGCATCTGGAAGGGTTACGAAATTTCTCCCATGAACTTAATCTTCGAGGTGGTGCCTGTGAGCGTCTGTTGTATAATTGCTCTGGTTTTTCTGTCACTGCCATATTCTTCCAGAATGTCAAAAGAGCATTTGTCGGTCTATGGAGTCGCATGCTTTTTTAAAGCCAACAAAGGTAACTACAGTGTTTCTTGCCTGTCTGACTTTCAAAAGTGTTCTGAAGCTCCAGATCTGTTCTATTCCTGATCTCCCTCTTCTGAAGCCTGCCTGATATTCCCCTATTTGCGGATCTGCTTGTGGTTCTAGTCTGTTTAATAACACCTTTGAGAGAATTTTGTATGTGACAGGTACTACAGAAATACCCCTCTAATTATTTCGATCTGACTTAGCACCCTTTTTATTCATGCAGTACATAGAATGACAAACGAATACATTCTTTTAAACCTTGAGTCTTTGAAACTGAAAACTATGATACCACTGAAGTGACAGAAATCATGGAACAGCAATGTGCACATATACAGACGGCGGTAGTCTCGCGTACACAACGTAGAAACGGCTGTGAAAAGGTTTCGACATGATTGTGGCTGGACGATGGAAATTAACAGACTTTGAACGCTGAATGACAGTTGGAGCTAGACGCAAGGGTCATTTCAATCCGGAAATCATTAGGGAATTCAATATTTCGAAATCCACAGTGTCAAGAGTGTCCCAAGAATTCAAAATCTCGAGCATTACCTCTCACCACGGGCAACGGAATGGCTGAAAGCCTTCACTTAACGATCGAGAGCAGCAGTGTTTGCATAGAGCTGTCAGTGCTAACAGACAAGCAACATGGAGTGAAATAACTGCAGAAATAAATGTGGGATATATGACGAACATTCCGTTAAGACAGTGTGGCGAAATTTGGCGTTAATGGGCTATGGCAGCAGACGGCCAATGTGAATGCCTTTGCTACCAGCACATCGACTACAGAGCGTCTCTTGGACTTGTGACCCGAGACGACTGGAAAACCGTGGCCTTCTTCAGAAGAGTTCCGATTTCAGTTGGTAAGAGCCGGTGGTAGAGTTCGAGTGTGGCGCAGACCCCACGAAGCCATAGACCCAGGTCGTTAACAAGGCACGATGCAAGGTGGTGGTTGCTCCATGACGGTATTTACAGGGAATAGACTGGGTCCTCTGATCCAACTGAACAAGTCATTGACTAGAAATGGTTATAATCGGCTACTTAGAGACCATTGCAACCATTCATGGATTTCACATTCCCAAACAACGGTGTCATGTCACTGGGCCGCAATTATCTGCAATTATTTTAAAGAACATTCTGGACAATTCGAGTGAGTGATTTGGCAATCCAGATCGTCCATTATGAATCCCATCGAACATTTGTGGGACATAATCGAGATGTCAGTTCATACACAAAATGCTACACCGGCAACACTTTCGCAGTTATGGACTGCTATAAGGGCAGCATGGCTCAGTATTTCTGCAGGGGACTTGCAACGACTTGTTGAGACCGTGCCACGCCGAGTTGCTGCACTATGCCGGTAAAAACGAGGTCCGACTCTCGATATTAGGAGATATTCTATGACTTCTGTCACCTGAGTGTACTTTACGTTGTCCTAAAGTCAATACCGCAATGATTGTTAATTTACGACGATGTGTTCAAGGCTTATGTGCATTTTCACCTCCCTATCCAAATCTTATTCCCTTAAGGCTTCCAACGCGCCGCACATAGTCTACTCGCACTGAATGGGTGGTGTTGGTTATTGATTCAGGCACAAACGATTCACTGTCTGCTATCTTGAATATTTTGTTCTTTTCTGCTCCAAAGAATTTAACACGAACCAAAATTAATTCAGTTGTGTTGTTCTGACATATGGTGGTAAACACAAAGCTATGTGACCACATTCATATGCAAGTAAGTCAAGTACATACATTATGTCGTTTGACTTGTATAAATTAATGAACTACGAAAGTTCAGCAGGGATCTGGTGCGGATTATTTTTATTTTTAAGCCAGAGCACAATATCTGATTTCTTGATGTTTGCACTTGATGTATTCTCTGTAATAGTTGAATGATAAATGACTTTGTCCATTACAATGACCGACTTAGGAGCAAGATATGGCGAGAACTGTTCAGTGAACATCTTCTTGAATATGACATCATTCATTTATGACTGGTAGTCATTGCTGTTTTTTTTTCATCTAATGACAGGAACAAATCCAGAAGATGGACCAGTGGAGACAATAATTATCTAAGAACCTTTGAGAAAGGGCAACTTACTCTCTCACCTATTTTTCGCATACAGAAGATTATTAAAGATTTTGTTACAACCTGAAACACCTTGAGCGAGACTCTAGAAAGTTAACAACATGAAAGACATTGTAGCAGCCTGGCAGGGCGCTAGAAGAATGAGGTATTTTTATGATTCTTAGCTCATAGAAACGGCTTGTTGGGAGTTGAAAGAAACTGGCAGCAAACCCATCCCTTAGTAAATCTTGCTGGACAGGCCCACAGCCGTACAGGGCAGACAGGGCAGCCCCTCGCCGTGACAGGGCTCCAGCAGAACAATGCCACCCTACCTGCTGCTGCGTCAGCAGAAGTCTGGGCTGGGGTGATGGTCTAAAGGAACACATCTACACAGTGTAGTCATAAACTGGGCATTGCGTGCAGAGCCATGTGTAATAAAAATTCACATGTTTTCATGTTTGCCGATAGTGCCTCGGCTGTATAAGAAAACTCCGGCGTCTGAGAAACATTTAGACATAGAATCTTTATTACACCACATAGCTAGGACTAACAAACTCCAAGGCACAGGTGATTCAGATAAAGATCTTTGAGACGGTATCTTTTTGCTTGTTACCGTGGGAAGAGACACAACTTCAGAGTGAATCATCTCTTCCCTGACTGCAAAAACTTAAAAGAAAACAGTAGTTGACAGTTTCTTTTCTTTTTAGAGACGCACGTTTCTTAACTCTTGCCCTGGTTTGACATGATTTGTGTTGTTGCATGGGAAGGGAGATTTAGCGCCTATAGAGCACTGTGATTGGCTCAAGACGGGGTGAAGGCGGTGTCATTCATGCACTTTGCAGGAAAATGGATTGTTTTTTTTTTTTTTCTGTAGAGGTGCGAAGCACTCTGGGGCAGCACTGGTCTGGTAAGCACTTCTGGATGAAGCTCTGGCATGTGTGGTTGGTACTTGGGACCTATCCTGAAACTGACTTCACTTGCGAGTAGTTTAGACTGGAGAGTCTGTGACGAAGTTCTTACTGTACTGACAGTGTGACTTCAAACGTCTCAGACTATTCGTTTGCTGAGGGCACACTTATTCGTTTTTGATCTACCAGTCTTGACGTTTGGTATCCTTGTGCACTCTGTCATATAAGTTAGCCAAATTGGTCCTTGGTATGACCAGCGAATGGGTGTGTCACACACTGAAATCTACCATGGTTTCAGGGCTCTGGTAGAGAGTAAATTGCGATCCTTGTGCCTGATCGCTAGACTGAGATTTTTGCATTTGTTTTGTGGCCGTGATCAATTCACAGGTGTCGCCTCGACATCTCACTTCCTCTACCACACACATCTCGCCAGCTGCAAGTCACGTCATCACACGAAGCAAACACTGTAACTTACTGCTGCTCCAGCATTGTCTGGGTTTACAGATCTCAATTGCTACTTGCTCTCAGCTGCACCTATGTAGTGAAACTTAAGCAGATTTGATCAGTCAAAGTCTGCTCAGCGTCAGATCAATTCAGCTTGCGGTATTCACATTTTTAGGGCCAGAGTACTTGACTTACTGATCACCTAGTTAAACTGTCTTTTCCAACCAGGATCCACCCAGTAGAGTAGTAAATAATCTGTTAGTTGTTTGGGGTATTGAATCTAAAAATGGTTCAAATGGCTCTGAGCACTATGGGACTTAACATCTATGGTCATCAGTCCCCTAGAACTTAGAACTACTTAAACCTAACTAACCTAAGGACATCACACAACACCCAGTCATCACGAGGCAGAGAAAATCCCTGACCCCGCCGGGAATCGAACCCGGGAACCCGGGCGCGTGAAGCGAGAACGCTACCGCACGACCACGAGCTGCGGACAATGGAATCTATAACTTGCTTAGTATAATTTATGTCTTGTTTAAAAAAAAATAAATGTTGTTAGGACACTAAATTTTGCCAACATTCTCAATCGTTTAAACAGCCCCACTAGAGTTATCCTGCCAGGATCTTGGATTGATGGCACCTTCTGTGACTGTCAGATTGCGTTGCCTAGCGTAGTCATTCAATCTGACGTCCCTTGAGCAGAATTTTGAATTGATGGCAGCTTCTGTGACCATTAGATAGTAGATAGTATTGCCTAGTGAAGTTTCTGTTTCCCATGTTTAATGTGGTGCACTAGGTACAATAGATTCGCTTTACTGGCGCCTAGACATTGTGCTAAAATGTAATTATTGTATGTGTGTATTTTCATGTTGCGGTTGTGATTTCTGTGTCACTTGATTGTTTCTGACAGCGAACGGCGTTATGCTGATTTGTTAGGATAGATAGAGATTTTCGTTTGTGAGCATAGACAAGCGTGCTGTTATTTGAATTAGTTGTCAGGAACTAGAGATCAGTAGCTCACGGGACCGTCTATGTGGCATAGGAATGTGTAGTGTTTAGATTTGTTGGTTCAGAATTAGAGTGCATGCTTACAAGAAGCAAGGCACGTTTGCTACAGAGTAGTGGAAGCAATTGTGTTTTGTTAACCTTGGATCCACGTCAGATTATTAGCGGAGATCAGGCAGATTTTACACGGGATTCTCAGGTAAATTCAGTTGCATACCGGGCAGAAATGTCGAACGTAGAACCAGCAGAGTATGACGACATGTCTCCGTCAGGCGACGAAAGTGAATGGGAAATCTCCGCAGAACGAAATGTAGGCGCTACTGGTACGAGAAGCACCATCAGTGAGACTGGCAGACCAGAATCACGAACGAAACGTCTCAAAATGATGGAATGTCGTTCATTTATTCCGGAAGGTGTTAGCGGTGGATCTCAGTTTGAGGCTCTCATGCAATTCATGCAAGAGTCAGAAAGGAAGAGACAAGAGGCAGAGAAAAAGAGGCGGGAAGAAGAGGAGGAAAGACACAAATTGGCCATAAGAACGGTCTCAGACTGTATATACGGACTCGAGACAGAGATCGTAGAAATCCAAGAAGAGCTACAGAATCTCAAGAAAACAACAGCAGAAACGTGTGAGGTCGAGAACCAGGCGAAGCGCGATGCCAAAACAACGCGATTGGTGGCGCAAGCAGCACGAAAGGACGCATCAGTGGCCAAATAACAAGTCAAACTGGCAAGAACTGAGGTGTGTAAGACAAAAAACGCAATTGCAACGCTCCGAAAGCGAGGCAAAAAAAAAAAAACAGTTCAAGAAACACAGGAAAAAATGAATGAGGCTGCCAATCGAATCGAACAGATAGAAATCAAACAGGTCGAAATATCTGAAGTTAAAGATCAGAGACGCCGCGCAACGAAACGAGTTTGCTAAGGACGTGCGGCAGGCACATGAGCAGGTCGCGCAGTTTCAAACACAATCTCGTCCGGTAGAGCGCCATCGAGAGCACCACAGAAGTGAAGAAAATGTTTTGAGACTCTCAGAATGAGGACACACCGCCTGCACATGGGCGAATGAGCAGGAATATGCTCCTGCCGCGGCGAAACGCGTAATGCTCCGTTGGTAACACGCAGCATGTCAGAGACCGAGCCGGAAAACAATTATATACGTCTACGGAGGTCAGAAGCGTTATTACGTGAATCTGACAACATGGGGGGATATCATAACAGTGCACGAGAATCGTTGGGGCACGGATACATGTAATCACGCGCTGTAGATGAGAGGGAAATTCGTACGGTGGATACGTCGACCCTTTCGACCACAAACTTTTCTTGACCAACCAGAAAGGTCTACAAGGAGGCAAACAACGCATTACATCCAAAGACCTGGACGGCACAGTACGATTACGTGCTACCAGAATCAAGACCACTGAAGTACAAGCTCCAGTTTATCTGTGGTTTCATAGAAGGGTCGATTGCAGAACATATGCGCCGAGTTGGCAAACAACGCATTACATTTAAAGACCTGGATGGCACAGTACGATTACGTGCTACCAAAATCAAGGCCACTGAAGTACAAGCTCCAGTTTATCTGTGGTTTCATAGAAGGGTCGATTGCAGAACATATGCGCCGAGTTGGCAAACAACGCATTACATCTAAAGACCTGGATGGCACAGTACGATTAAGTGCTACCAAAATCAAGGCCGCTGAAGTACAAGCTCCAGTTTATCTGTGGTTTCATAGAAGGGTCGATTGCAGAACATATGCGCCGAGTTGGCAAACAACGCATTACATCTAAAGACCTGGATGGCACAGTACGATTACGTGCTACCAAAATCAAGGCCACTGAAGTACAAGCTCCAGTTTATCTGTGGTTTCATAGAAGGGTCGATTGCAGAAGATATGCGCCGAGTTGGCAAACAACGCATTACATTTAAAGACCTGGATGGCACAGTACGATTACGTGCTACCAAAATCAAGGCCACTGAAGTACAAGCTCCAGTTTATCTGTGGTTTCATAGAAGGGTCGATTGCAGAACATATGCGCCGAGTTGGCAAACAACGCATTACATCTAAAGACCTGGATGGCACAGTACGATTACGTGCTACCAAAATCAAGGCCACTGAAGTACAAGCTCCAGTTTATCTGTGGTTTCATAGAAGGGTCGATTGGAGAAGATATGCGCCGAGTTGGCAAACAACGCATTACATCTAAAGACCTGGATGGCACAGTACGATTAAGTGCTACCAAAATCAAGGCCGCTGAAGTACAAGCTCCAGTTTATCTGTGGTTTCATAGAAGGGTCGATTGCAGAACATATGCGCCGAGTTGGAAAACAACGCATTACATCTAAAGACCTGGATGGCACAGTACGATTACGTGCTACCAAAATCAAGGCCACTGAAGTACAAGCTCCAGTTTATCTGTGGTTTCATAGAAGGGTCGATTGCAGAACATATGCGCCGAGTTGGCAAACAACGCATTACATTTAAAGACCTGGATGGCACAGTACGATTACGTGCTACCAAAATCAAGGCCACTGAAGTACAAGCTCCAGTTTATCTGTGGTTTCATAGAAGGGTCGATTGCAGAACATATGCGCCGAGTTGGCAAACAACGCATTACATCTAAAGACCTGGATGGCACAGTACGATTACGTGCTACCAAAATCAAGGCCACTGAAGTACAAGCTCCAGTTTATCTGTGGTTTCATAGAAGGGTCGATTGCAGAACATATGCGCCGAGTTGGCAAACAACGCATTACATCTAAAGACCTGGATGGCACAGTACGATTAAGTGCTACCAAAATCAAGGCCGCAGAAGTTCAAGCTCCAGTTTATCTGTGGTTTCATAGAAGGGTCGATTGCAGAAGATATGCGCCGAGTTGGCAAACAACGCATTACATCTAAAGACCTGGATGGCACAGTACGATTACGTGCTACCAAAATCAAGGCCACTGAAGTACAAGCTCCAGCTTATCTGTGGTTTCATAGAAGGGTCGATTGCAGAACATATGCGCCGAGTTGGCAAACAGCGCATTACATTTAAAGACCTGGATGGCACAGTACGATTACGTGCTACCAAAATCAAGGCCACTGAAGTACAAGCTCCAGTTTATCTGTGGTTTCATAGAAGGGTCGATTGCAGAACATATGCGCCGAGTTGGCAAACAACGCATTACATCTAAAGACCTGGATGGCACAGTACGATTACGTGCTACCAAAATCAAGGCCACTGAAGTACAAGCTCCAGTTTATCTGTGGTTTCATAGAAGGGTCGATTGCAGAACGTATGCGCCGAGTTGGCAAACAACGCATTATATCTAAAGACCTGGATGGCACAGTACGATTACGTGCTACCAAAATCAAGGCCACTGAAGTACAAGCTCCAGTTTATCTGTGGTTTCATAGAAGGGTCGATTGGAGAAGATATGCGCCGAGTTGGCAAACAACGCATTACATCTAAAGACCTGGATGGCACAGTACGATTACGAGCTACCAAAATCAAGGCCACTGAAGTACAAGCTCCAGTTTATCTGTGGTTTCATAGAAGGGTCGATTGCAGAAGATATGCGCCGAGTTGGTAAACAACGCATTACATCTAAAGACCTGGATGGCACAGTACGAT
Organism: Schistocerca piceifrons; assembly: GCF_021461385.2. Taxonomy (NCBI): domain Eukaryota; kingdom Metazoa; phylum Arthropoda; class Insecta; order Orthoptera; family Acrididae; genus Schistocerca; species Schistocerca piceifrons. The sequence goes on from NC_060140.1 coordinate 138,393,626, forward strand.
TACGAGCTACCAAAATCAAGGCCACTGAAGTACAAGCTCCAGTTTATCTGTGGTTTCATAGAAGGGTCGATTGCAGAAGATATGCGCCGAGTTGCGAAGAGTTGTCGCTCCTACCCAGAATTTAAGACGCATTCTTTAGCACATACTGCTCGCAACACACACAGGAAAGGATAAAACAGGAGATCGCATTAGGAAAGAACTTAGAAGCGTCAGGATTCCTCAGTCCTTCGAATCCCGAGTCAAGAAGAACCACTCTTTGATCAACCATACAGCCCCAAGGAAATTAGGAGGCACTGCTAAATTAAAGTACCTTTACGTTACCAGCGACTGCTCATCGGTAGATGCAGCGATTCAATCGAAGCTTTCAAGAGTCCGAAAATTTTGAATTTGCAGTACACAGTAAACATTTTTTTGTCATTTGTTATCCGACTCTTTGTCTGACCTTTCATCTGTTAAGAGCCCTTTCTTTCAGGAACGGCTAGACGGATAAAGTTGAAATGTATGTCACATACGAGTACGTAAAAAGTCAATGCAGTCAGAAGATATGGCCGTTTATGTCACCAAAGGGGTGTTGTTGGTTGAATTCATGGAACGTGGTACGACCATTAATCAAGACGTGTACTGTGAAACAATAAAAAAGTTACGACGGGCTATACAGAACAAACGCCGTGGTATGCTGACTTCCGGTATCGTTTTTTTGCACGATAACGCCCGTCCTCACTCTGCTCGCAGAACAACGGCCCTTCTTGAGTCCTTCAAGTGGGACGTTATCAACCATCCACCTTACAGCCCAGACCTGGCGCCAAGTGATTATCACCTCTTCATGCATTTGAAGAAATGGCTCGGGTCACAGCGGTTTGATGACGACGAAGAGCTCAAAGATGCGGTCACAGGCTGGCTCCAGGCACAAGCGGGTGATTTTTATGCAGAAGGAATTTCAAAGCTTGTGAAGAGATACGATAAGCGCCTCAATCGCTATGGAGACTATGTAGAAAAATAGTGCAAAGATGTAGTTGTAAGATGTATATATTAAAATATTTTTATTTAACTTGGTGTATTTTTTTAAATCAACCGGATGTTACTTTCTGAATGGCCCTCGTAACTACATTAAATTTCCTACAAAACGGTCCAGGCTGTTTTTTTAAAATAATTTTAAAATAATTTGTGCGTAGTGAGCGAGAGAATATGAAAATCTCGCGCATAGTTTATGAAGGCCAGTCATAACATTGAGGGATGCATAAAAAGACAGGGGCAGCTGAATCAGCCTGTGTACAGCACCTTTGGGAGAATTGTAGGAGAGTGAATGAGCATTTTTAGACAATTCGCGATTGTTCACTACCATTCGCTTGTATGTGTGAACAAGTGTTTACAATGGAGGGGACTGATGGGGACACAAGAGAACGAGCATAGCGCGCCAATTCTATGAACACTGTGTTATTGTTTCTCTTTGGCGCAAATAATCACCACACAGCTTTTGCGTGATGTAACACAGCCGAGACTAGAAACTGCGATGTGTAGATGGGATTATTTTGCATTTGCATGGTGAGCGCGCTGTTTTTAATGAAGTAATCAGAATTACGTACGAAAAGAAGAACATAGGTTAGAGCGATATCCGTAGAGGTAGTGCACTTGATGTTGTACTGCAGTTCCAGCCTTCCTTAGCGTTATTCCAAACCTTTGCACAGACGTCGGTCGACGATTTTCAATGGTGTCTCATTATAATTGAGGAGGAAATTTCAAAACAGACCACTATTTGTCGATGAGCAACATAATCAGAAGAAAGGCTAATATTGGGGATATGGATGTAGTTCTTTTATGGCATTCAGTAGCTGCCGTGTAATATATGATCAGAAGTACCCGGAGAAGTATCAGTGCACATTAATAAGGGGCATGTCCATACTTCGCCTTTTTGAGCGCTCTGTCAATGATGTGTCTGAAGAACTATCCAACACATGCCAGCCCAGTCTTGTTCAAGAGCCGAAACAATGCTCGATGATCACAATCCCAATGAATGCGGTTGTTCCTTGATGTTTCCGTTTTTCAATCAGTGCACCAAAAGACAACTTGGACAGCTTTATAAGGGTCGAAATGTCTCTGCAGGATTTGTTGCTCAGGTGATATCCAATAACTAGTCTGTGTTCCTGAAGTCACTGAGCTCTCTTAACCGGCCCATCTGCCGCCGCTGCTCCTCCACTGACAACACAGGGCGACGCGAGTCAGTACTCTTAACCTCCAGTTTAATTGCCGAAGCAATATTGCATCTTACTTCCAAACAACATGGACGCTTCAATATCGTACACGAAATGCTGAGGTCTGCAGCAAAGTCGACGTCCCAAGTCATAGCAAAGGTGTTTCATGGGGTTCAGGTCGTGGCTCTGGGCAGACCACTCCAGAAATGTTGTTCTCCATAAATCATTGCCTCTCTCGTGCTGTTTTACGACAGGGTGCACTTTCGTGGTGATACTGTCAGTCATCGTCTCCGAACTGTTCCTCTATTGCTCACAGTTCACAAAGCTGTGAAATGTGTTCATATCCCTCTGTATTTAACATTTTCTCAAGAACAGTAATGGGTCCATACTCTAACCATAAGAAACGCTCCATACTGCATCACCTCCTCCGTGGCTTATTCTTGACTCTACACATCACGGCAGGTAACGATTCCCATACATTCACCAAACCCAAGCCCTTCCATCGAATTCCCACAATATACAGCATGACTCGTCACTCCAAATCACTCATTTGCAGTCATCCGCTGTCCAGTGTCGCCCCTCTTTAAACTACACTGAAGCGCCAAAGAAACTGGTATAGGCATGCGTATTCGAATAGAGCGATATGCATTCAGGCAAGAATACGGCGCTGCTGTCGGCAACGCCGCTATAAGAGAATAAGTCTCTGGCCCAGTTGTTAGATCGGTTATTGCTCCTACAATGGCAGGTTATCAAGATTTAAGTGAGTTTGAACATAGTGTTATAGTCGACGCAAGAGCGATGGTACACAGCATCTCCAAGGCAGCGATGAAGTGGGGATTTTCCCGTATGACCATTTCACTATTGTACCGTGAATACAAGGAATCCGGTAAAACATCAAATTTCCGACACCTCTGCAGCAGGAAAAAGATCCTACAATAACAGGACCAACGACGACCGAAGAGAATCGTTCAAAGTGGCAGAAGTGCAAGCCTTCCGTAAATAGCTGCAGATTTCAGTAATGGACCATCAACAAGTGTCAGCGTGCGAACCATTCAACGAAACGTCATCGATTGGGCTTTCAGAGCCAAAGCATCACTCTACCCTTGATGAGTGCATGACACAAAGCCTTACGCCTCTCTTGGGTCCATCAACACCAACAATGGACTGCTGACGACTAGAAACATGTTACCTGGTAGGACGAGTGTCGTTTCAAATTGTATCGAGCGGATGGACGTGTGGGGTTTGGAGACAGCCTCATGAATCAATGAACCTGCATGTCAGCAGGGAACTGTTCAAGTTGGTTGAGGTTCTGTAATGGTGTGGGGCGTGTGCAATTTGAGTGATATGGGACCCATGATAGTCTATATATGACTGACAGGAGACACGTACGTAAGCATTCTGTCTGATCACCTGCATCCATTCATATCCATTGTGCATTCCGAAGGACTTGGGCAATTCCAGTAGGACAGTGCGACACCCCACACGTCCAGAATTGCTACAGAGTGTCTCCAGGAGCACTCTTCTGAGTTTAAACACTTCTGCTGGCACTAAACTCCCCAGACATGATGATTATTGAGCATATCTGTGATGCCTTACAACATGCTATTCAGAAGAGATCTCCACCCCCTCGTACTCTTACAGATTTATGGACAGCCCTGCAGGATTCATGGCGCCAATTCCCTCCAGCACTATTTCAGATATTAGTCGAGTCCATGCCACGTCATGTTGCGGCACTTCTGCTTGCTCGCGGGAGTCCTACACAGTATTAGGCACGTGTACCAGTTTCGCTGGCTCTTCAGTGTATCTCAAGCGTCACTTAGTACTGAGTACAGAAATGTGTAGCTTATGATGAGCTTATAACATTATTATTCAACCAGTCATCGAACTCATAAAAAATTTTTCATTTAAAATTTGTCGTAATATAACTGTGATATGCAAAGACTTTGTAAAGTTTGATATATGTGGTGTTAGAATGCTTTGTCAATGTATGTTTGTAACTTAAGTAAAGAAATACGTGAAATATATAAATTGCTAAATAATATTTTGTCATGGATTATTGAAATGAAAATGTTCGCGTAGTAGTTTTATATTTGTGAGAAGTGTCATCTGTATAACATGGCACATGCTTAGGGAAAATATGTAGGATATGTGTTATTTAAAAGACGGAGTGCTTTTGTACCGTACGAAAATTACTATGAGAAGCGTAAAGGTAGCGGGAACTAGAGGACACAGTGTGTAGCCAGCAGTGAAAGAGATAACACTCACACGGAGCAGCCGATGCCTTGTCTGGAAATTCTTGCACAGTAGCCTCGGATGACTGCTGCATTATTCCGGCTTTGGTACAAGTTGCTGGGCTATGTTATGGACGTTAAAACAACGCCAATAAGAATTAACTAGTCCATACTTCAAGAAACTTGTATGCCGTACCATGGGTAGTGTAGCCGCTATTACTGTCCGCCACACTCAACGACTGCAGCTAACAGGATACAGACTGTATAATTAGACCTGTAGAAGTGTTCCAAGATGCTACTCCAGGCGGGTGAAAAATGAATGTGCGCAACGGAAAATAATGAAGGCTAAATGAAGATTTGGCCCTATCTGACTAACCCCTGAAGCAGATCTTAGAATCTCTTAATTCTATAAATTACAATCTAACCTTACATGAATAATAAAGGGAACTAATGCTTCTAAATGATAAACGTTGTTCCTGCTTATATATTCATTGTAGATTAAAAAGAACCTTTATAGTACAAAGTTTAAATTTCCTAAGTAAATTACTGATCAATTGCCCAACTCTGCCCCTTGTTATGACTGCGCGGTCTAATATCAATAACGCGAAATCAGTGACATCACCTACGTACCAAACACTAGAAGACACTGCTTTCAAAGATGATCTACGATGATATGGAACCTCAGTGGAAATAAACTAACGTGATCACAGCTGTTTAGCTTTTATAGCCCTAATAAGCCTAAGCAATTTGCGATATCACCGTATGTACTGCGTCCGGTGCGTCGAAGTGATGGTTCTTGCACTCGTCTGCGACAATGGAAGAGATCCAGCCACAAATAAACTCTTTCAAACACTAAGACGCTAGAAGGCGGTCCTCTGACTAATATACTCTGATACTGTCTTCTCCTCTCTGTGTTCTGCAGACGAGAAACGAGAACTCTCAGCCACAAGGATGGAGTTCAGATAACATCTCAACGTAAGTATAGGCAGAGGAAGTGCTCTCAATTACTGAACGCTGCGTACTCAACGACGACTTCCAACCTGGAGGTGAAGTCCAGAGTCGTATAGGTTCACAACAGTACAGTGCCTGTTCTAACGATAAACTCTCCTGAGAGCAAAGACAGCAAGTGCGTCCGTACCAACAAAGCTGATATCGAGCGACCGTCACACACGGGCGCTCACAACGAAAGATCTCGTCTCTCCATTGCTGGCCTCCCAGCAAGGCTCAGCTCCCCACCATCGTAATTCCGAAAACGAATCATATTCCCGAAACCACGGAATATTATCCCTCTCTAAAGATTCTTCCGAACGCCGACCAACCATATTTTAGTCTTTTGTCGTCCAGCGCGGAAAGTTTGCGAGCAAATACCTATACTCATACAATGGTACGCTTCTGAGCAAAAATCCTTGGAAATAACCCAGCCTGCGTGGTTTCCGAGGTGCGGCTTCTTCGTTCCTCTCACTTGCAACCAAGATTTGCAAAGTTCGGAAGTATTATCCGGTTGAAACTTCCTGGCAGATTAAAACTACGTGCCGGACCGAGACTCGAACTCGGGACCTTTGCCTTTCGCGGGCAAGTGCGTCTGAGCTACCCAAGCACGATTCACGACCCGTCCTCACAGCTTTACTTCTGCCAGTACCTCGTCCCCTACCTTCCAAACTTAACAGAAGCTCTCCTGCGAACCTCCGCAATCGTTATGTTTGCTCTACAACTGCTTCTACACGATCGAAATTTTAAAAATATGTATGGTGTATGTGTTGATGTGTTCGACTGTAGTTAAGTGTAATCACTGAGTGTAAAAAAGAATTAGTAGTAGAAAGGGTTAATGTAAAAGACTATCGTAAAAATCGTCAGTAAGTTGTGATATTATTCGCTGTTAATGGGCATTATGAGTGTAAGCTAACTAGTTTGACATTACAGTGAGAGATGCCTTTGTAATCCATTGAACAAACAAAAAATTAGCCATCATCTGCGAATAACTCCAGGGAATGCTGACCGATAACATCGAAAACCACCTTTATCCCGACAAGGAACAGTTACTGTCATTTTAGGGCCTTATACTGTTCGTGTCTTGAAAATGACAGGGGTGTACATGTGGAAACATCGGACTTCTGACGAATTTATCCAGCTGAATTCTGGCTTGTTATTAGAGCATACGACATTGTGAGAGGAGCTTAACTTATCCTTGGACAATATGGTGAACATTATAGTTTGCATAATTCAAAGGCTACAAAGTCCTAATCGAAAAGACTAGGAATTTCTCATTATTATGTATGCAAATGCATTTTGAGAAAGACTTTTTTTTTTAAACACGTGTCTTTAAAACTAAGAAATATTATTACTTTGTACCAACGTCTACATCGTAATACCATCCTCACTTCTATTGGAGTCTGTTTCCGAACAATCTGACTGTTAATTTACGATGATAGGTTCAAGGCTTATATCCATCATCACTTCCCTGTCAAATTCTTCTTTCTGTAGCTTTTCAATATGCTGCACAGTTTGTACCCACGCTACACGCGGGATGCTGTCTCCTGCCTCATGCACAAGCTATTCAGTGCATGTTATCTTGAATGTTTTGTTTTTTCTCCCACATAGCCTTAATTCTTTGCCCAAATTAATTCCATGAGGCGACACTGGCTGTGACATGTGAGTAAACGAAAAACTGATTGACCCCATCCACATGCAAGGAAGTCAAGTTTGTATGTTCTGTTTCGTGACTTGTATAAATTAACGAGCTGCAGAAGATCAGCACGAGTCTGGTTTATACTGTGCTCAAAACTTTCATTTTTACGCCAGGGAAAAATATCCGCTTTTCTGGTACTTTTACTTGGTGTTTTCTCTGTAACAGTTAACCGACTGCAGCAGGGTATGACAAGAACTGTGAACCACATCACAAAACTGACAGCGTTCGTTTGCGAATGGTATTCACTGCTGTTTTTCTCACACGTAAATACAAGTTAATTCTCAGAAACAAAACCAGAAGAAGAGTCAGCATGCAGAAAAATTATTCGAGAACCCATTCCTATGACAACTTTAAAACTGCCAGTACCATCACTCATTTTCCAGCAGATTTCCGTCGAAGGATTTTAATTGACCCACGTTTCATCACTGCTGAAATACCTCCTTCTCTTGTATCGTGAATCTTTATATGGGATGCAGTTCTTGCTGCACCTATGTCACTTGTTTGAACTAAAAACTCTCTTCTTAACATGTCTGGAACCAATGTCTTTTATAATTCTTTGCATTGACGCCAATTTTCTCCTGCATAATTGTAACACGTTTTGTGATGTTGGGTATTCATCATTCATTTTGAGCACTTTAAAACATCGTTATTAAAACCATCCATTTATGTTAAAGGTTACTTTCGATTTCGAGGGTTTCCAGGCGACATGAAACCAAAATTTTCTATGGCTCCTACAGCTCTGACACTTTCGTTTACAATTTTCTTTACAGTTCTCTTGCCGAGACCACATGGTTCTGGAGTCTGTTCTTGTGTCTTCGAACGTCAACAGTAGGAGACCTGCTTTCTAATTCACTTGTGAGAAAGTTATAAATGCGGTAAATAATCCCCCACGCCTGCTTATGAAGCACTTCACATTTACTGCTGTCACCTGACTTTCTTTTTAATCGCACTTTTACATTTACAGATACACAGGTCACAGATATACTGCTGCAAGAAAAAAAAAAAGAAAAAAAATTGATAGTCGAATGAACAATTCTGTTGTCGCGAAGTACAGCAGCAGTGCAGCATGTAACTAACTGTAAATCGAGCACCTGTTGTCAATGGACGGAGGAGTTACACGACACTAACATGCCCCTAATGGACTGGCCTGCACAGAGTCCTGATCTGAATCCTATAGTACACCTTTGGGATATTTGGAACGCCAATTTCGTGCCAGGCTTCACCAACCGACATCTATATGTCTCCTCAGTGCAGCACTCCGTGAAGAATGGGCTGCCTTTCACCAAGAAACCTTCCAGCACCTGATTGAACGTATGCCTGCGGGAGTGGAAGCTGTCATCAAGACTAAGGGTGGGCGCCACGAACTTGTAAGTCATTTTCAGCCAGGTGTCCGGATACTTTTGATCACAGCATGGATCTGCCAGCTCAATCCACTTCGACTCACCAAATAGAAGTATTTTCGAAAATCTATATCATGACCCTTGTACGCACTACGATCGAATTTTAATGGAAGTAGTACGTGATAATTGGGGGAAGGACCAGAGTTTCCCAATATAAAAACTACGACCTCTTCTACAGTTATACACGTTTTTCTGATGTAAGCGATAAAACAAAACCCAGAAACTTAACCAGAAGTGTTTTGTCATGCGAATTGACGAGTGGTGAGTGTGTGGAAAGAAAGTGGCTTCTATATCCACCAGCGAAGAAATCCGTGTATTGTTATTATTGCTGAGCCGTGCAAGGCTCGCCGTCCCACCATTTGGTATTTTACACCCTGTCTTAATGTATTTCCATCTCACCACGTTGATTTAAATTACTGGTCTTACTGAGTTGCTGATTTGCCTGAGCATCATCGGCGCTAGTAGCGCGTTTCGATATATCCCTTCTGATAGGATCTTTGCTCGGCTGCTATGACTTCCCGGTTGTCGTCTGTTGTGGAGTCAGTCGAAACGTGCGAGGAGGTGAGTTCACGGCGGCAGTTCGGGTCGTGAGTTGGGCCCTGGCGGTCAGTTGCAACCCGTCTAGAGCGCAGCGCGGGCTAGCCAGTCGCCGGCTTGCAGCAGCAGTGAGCCCTGCGTGAACATCGCCCGCCCGACCGTTGCCGGGGAGGGGGGGGGGGGGGGGGGGGCTTGAATTCTCGTGTACTCCGTCGTGGCAAGCAAACGGTTGTTTGGTCGGCCCGTGATTGTCCCTTGGTTGGGTTCGCACGAATTAAGTGTAGTTGGACTCACCACCTATCTCCCCTCAGTGAATGAAGGCAGACCGATCCACTGGAGATTCCTCAGTGCTGTTCTCTTAATTATCTTTTTGGCAGTGTTAATGTTGTTGTAATTTGACTGTTTTTTATATTTTTAATTTGGCAAGGTTAGTTGTGGGCCTTCCGCCCTGGAAACATCTTCTCAGAGTTTCCTTCAAGTCCAAACATCATCGCCTTCTGCTCTTGAAATGTTTAGCGGGCGCTTCAGTTGCTCTGTTTAATATTACCCTGAGCAATAATTTGAGTTCCTCCAATGGATACAAAAATTGGAAGCATATAAAAGAGTTATTAAGGGAGCATGAGAACATTTTACATTACAGGAAATCAATGATGAATTATGTCGCAAGAAGTAAAATTGCCAGACAAGTGGACATTGGATTGCTTTCTCAGTTTAATGATCAGATCAAATAGCGGAAAAGCCTACAAAAAAAATGTTGCAATTGTGAAATTTCCCCTTCAAGAGGACTTGGGTTTTGTGAAGATAATGACATCGTCGGGTCTTAAAATAATGGAAATTATTTGGGGTGCTTGGAATTAATAAGTGAATTTGACCCTTTTATTGCTGATCGTATACAAAACTACAGCAAGGAAATACATCGTATTTGCCTGCAAATGTTTTTAATAAATTTTTTGCAATGAGATAAATGGTGTTAACGACTATTGTCAACGAATTAAAAGCATCCAAATACTATTCAATAAGCCTGGATTTCTCACCAGATCTTTCACGTGTTGACCAGCTTTCACCACTCGGTTCGTAAAAGATTGTAAGCCTGTTGAGAGATTTTTGAGATTTTTGCCTATGGAGGAGCATAGGGCTCAAAATATAGTAGATACCCTTTTTAATTTTTGGATAGCCTTGGCATTTCAATAAAGGATTGTCGTGGACAGAGCTATTATAATCCAGTAGATACGACTGGTAAGTATTCTGGTCTTAGCCAAGAATAAAAGAGAAATGTGAACTTGCTACTTTTGTCCTGCTTGCCGAACATTCACTGAATTTAGTAGGTGTTCAGGCGACTGAATGTGCTTCAGAAGCAGTAGCATAGTTCCAATTTGTCCATAAATTGTTCACTTTTTTCGGATTCGAACAAACGATGGAAAATTTTAACAGAATTTTTAGGTACAAATAAAATTCCGAAATCCTGTGTGAAACCAGACGGTCTGCACGCGCTGATGCTCTTAACACTTTGCAGAATGGCTACAACCATGATTTTGAAGCTTGTAAGTCAATTACTACAAACACTGATCAACCAAGGAAAAGAAGAAATAAAGCTCAAAGCCTTGCGAAGAAAATGGGAAAACTGGGGGCCATTCTCCTAACGGAGATATGGAATCATCTTTTGACAGTTATCAACAAGACAAGCACAATTTTACGGAGTAGTACCATCACTACAGACATTGCAACAAAACTTGTTACGTCCTTCCCGGCCGAACGGTTCTAGGCGCTACAGTCTGGAACCGCGTGACCGGTACGGTCGCAGGTTCGAATCCTGCCTCGGGCATGGATGTGTGTGCTGTCCTTAAGTTAGTTAGGTTTAAGTAGTTCTAAGTTGTAGGCGAGTGATGACCTCAGAAGTTAAGTCGCATGGTGTTCAGAGCCATTTGAACCAATTTTTTTCCTTGCTGGTTTTATCAGCAGTATCCGCATTACATTCGATCAGTACAAATCGTCAGTCAAAGGGAAAATCCAAGCGTTGACTATAAAGATAGTCCCCAACGGAAAAGAATTCGCATCACGCGTATCACTTTTTTCGAAGAATCATCAGACTGTGCAGTTGAACAGATAAGAAAAATTTCGTGTAGAAACTTTTCTGGTTTTAATCGACACACAGGATGCTCATTTAAAGCAAGGTTTGGAATCATACGAGGAAGTTAAACGTTTTGGTTTCCTATCTCAGTTAAAACGAATCGATTCTGGCCAACTGAGATATAGCTGCAAAGTATTTGCAGAAATCTATCAGTAAGACATTAACGCAAATAAGCTCATATCAAAATGTTTTCATTTAAGGCAATACTTAAGAAACATTTCAAAAGAATCTCCGGAATTGAGTATGTCAGCTTTACATTGTCTCATAAGTGCAACTAAAAATAGAAGAAACTTTACCGAATGTACAAGTTGCTACCAGGATATTTCTTTGTCTAATGATAACCAACTGCAGTGTAGAGCCTACATTTTCACAACTAAAGGAAATAAAAAATGAATTACGAATGACTACATTACAGCAACGACTCATTAATTTATCAGTCATGTACGGAGAAAGTAACACCCTTCAAAAATTGGACGTTGAGGACATAATTGAAGACTATGAATTTCAGAAATCTCTAAAGAAACCATAATTCTAATGTATGCCCAATTAGTAAAACCAGTCACTTATATTTGGTCTGTAAATGCCAACCAATAAAGTCACGAACGTTTTCATTCAGCTTAAGGGCCGCATATCCAAAGTGTCCAGGGGCTTTTGCATGGTGTAAGACGGCCTTGTTTTCAAAAAACAATATTTCAAGCTAAATATCGGTATGCATGCCATAGGATCTTACCAATATGTTCCCGAAGGCCGCGCATAAAAACGGGATTTTCCGGTGCTCATACCTCGGATTCTATTGGTGTTGGATAGCCCGGGTGCTAGGGACCATTTGTATACCCAAAAGAATGACCATCTTAGTGTCCACCCTGCAGTAAGGGTCAAAGTATGAATATTAGGCACTTCCTCCTTCTTAGGAGAACGGAGCAAATGGACCGATTCGTTTTGCGTTTGATGCGGTCTAAGGTGGGCTTGATGGGATTTATGGAGGCACCATTAGTTCATGGACGGTTCCTTGGAAAAACCCCAGATATGTTCTTTTTACTAGGATTTTGCCGTCACCAGCAGAGTAAATCCAGACGAGGATTCCAATTAGGTTACACAATGCAAATGGATGTAATTTTTACGATGCACTCCTAAATCTCGACCTCGAACAACCTTGAAAATTTTCTCCATATCTTTATCCATTATCGAGATACAGAGGTTCAAAGTTACCCTACTTGTAAACGTAAAATACGCACGTAAAATCCGGTATGAGGTGAAAACGTATTTTATAATATGGTGTAGCACGGAGAAATATGCTGTGAAGTATCTCCGTTATCATCTGGGAACCCTATGTTGTAGTAGTGATGTACATGCAAAATTTATTTTCACGTAATATCCAGTCTGAGGAGAAAAATTAGTTTTGCGTTATTTGAATACAACATAAGTAAACCACCTAAATTTTATTGATTAATACATTTCTTTTCATGCCCCGCTGCAGCGAAGAAAAGAAGGCAACTAGCGAAAAAATGCTCCTATGAGACCTCAAAAAATCCGAGTATGTTCCTTTTTATTTAACAGACTGACTGAAAAGTGGGGCTCTAGCTACCTCATTCTACTTTCCTCAGCACCTTTAAGAATTTTCCAAAAGTTTCGGGCTGCGAATACAATCGCGCTTTATATTCTGAGAGAGAAGAAGACAATGGCAGTGGCAAAGAGACGAAAAAGTAATAAATAGTGGAAGTCAGTAGACAGTCACTGTGTTATAGAAAGATCGAAGGAGACAATGGCAGTGTGAGAGAAAGAGAGGGACGCAGTGGTAGTGGAACATAGTTGACAGTAACAGAACAGTGCTAGGAAAATAGTGAAGGAGAGAGAAGTAGGTTAGAGCCAGTGATAACGAGAGACGGAGTACATAACAACGACAATGAGAAAGAGAGAGATAGTGACAGTGAGAAAAGACAGCAGGAGTAGGAAGGAAGAAATGAGGTATTAGCAGTAAGAGAGCAAGAGGGTGGCGGTGAAAGAGAGAGGAGGCTGTAGCAGCAAATGGTTCAAATGGCTCTGAGCACTATGCGACTTAACTTCTGAGGTCATCAGTCGCCTACAACTTAGAACTAATTAAACCTAACTAACCTATGGACATCACACACATCCATGCCCGAGGCAGGATTCGAACCTGCGACCGTAGCGGTCGCCCGGCTCCAGACTGCAGCGCCTAGAACCGCACGGCCACTGCGGGGGCGGCTGTAGCAGCAGGACAGGATGATTGGGGCTGTGGCTGTGACGTAGGAGACAGTTAGTTGGGTTGAGGTTGAATGGGTGAGTGAGAAATGAAAACTGGGAGTGGATGGGTATGAGCAACTTGCAGTGAGTTACGGCTACGGTAGCTTGTGGGTGTTTGAAGTAAATGGTGTGTTGAAAAGAATGCAAATATGTTCGTACACCAAACATTTTGGGAAAAATTTTAAAGGTGCCGAGGAAGGTGCAATGAGGCAGCTGGTACCCACTTCTCGGCCGGAGACTTTTAAAAAAAACGGAAACATATTCGCACTTTTTGTGCTCCGACAGGAGCACTTTTCCTCTGGTCATCTTCTGCCTTAGAATTTATAATACATTAATGGTGTGACATATAAGACAGTGATTGTATATTGTTTGACCTCTTCAGAAAGCGAAACAAATTACTTACTCATCTTCGGAGATATCGCATGTGATAAACAGGAACAGACAAGGTTCTGTTTTTGATTTGGCCGCCACAGTGCCATTGACGTACTTAGTATTTCACTAACATACTCAAGAGTTCCTAATCAGCTTGTGCGTGGTAATGCAAACATTATTATTGCATTTAGACAGTACAGTAAAAAACACTCGGGTTTCAATGGATTAAATACGTAATGTTGAAATCTCGCCAAATTTGTAGTTCTTCTTGTTCATACAACACGGAGACCAAACGTTGGTCGATACGGACGTGAGTTTAATGAATTTCAAAACTTTTATTAACTTGTGACAGCAAATAGTTCGTTCATTCATTATATCACCAGCAGAAAATTTCTCTTCTCAGAACACAAAAGTCTAATATGTTCCTGTTTATAAGACACTAACAGAAAAGTGAGGAACTAGCAGCCCCAATCCTCTCTCCACCTTCCTCACCAAAAATGTTGGTATGCGAACATACTCGCGCTCTTTTAACACACAACGTTATAAATCGGTATACCCAGTTTCTCTTTGTAGTTAAGTCTTCACACTCAGCATCTCCCTCTTCTGCGTCTGTCTCTATTTATCGCTCTCCCACTGTCTCCTTTTCCTCTCGTTGATCTACAGTGAGTGCAGGGGAACTGTTTCGCTCATACCTGACCTCTCGCCAGCACTGCGTCATGTCCGGCACCATAAAGTCACAATGGAGGTAGACAGTATCAGGTATCCAGCAGGGTTCGGTATTAGGTCCTATACTACTTTCATTATGTGTCATCAGTTTCATCCCACTGCAGATATCACGTGTACACTGACGACTTGCGTTTGTATCTATGTGCAAAACCAATAAGCCGACCGGGGTGGCAGAGCGGTTCTAGGCGCTCCAGTCTGGAACCGCGTGACCGCTACGGTCGCAGGTTCGAATCCTGCCTCGGGCATGGATGTGTGTGATGTCCTTAGGTTAGTTAGGTTTAAGTACTTCTAAGTTCTAGGGGACTGATGACCTTAGAAGTTAAGTCCCATCGTGCTCAGAGGCGTTTTGAACCAATAAACCTGAAGACAGGTATCGAGAGCCTCAATATTGAACTGTGTGCAGTTTCGAAACGGGCACAAAATACAAGGCTAAAGCTCAGCCCATCCAAAACCCAAGCCGTACTAGTTGGTCGTCCTAGGTTCATTAGCCCGAAATGTCGGGAATCCCTACCATCTTTACTCTAAAAGGGACAAAGATCAACTTCTCTCCCTCAGCAAAGATTATAGGAGCAATAAGATAAAAATCTAAATTGAACTGAGCACGTAATGACAATGTGCAAGAAGGCATCTCTCCAAGCCCTACAAAAATATAAAAAGAAACTCTTCCCTCTTGACGTGGAAAACAGACTTGTATAAACACTTAACTTCCAATTATTGATTACAGCGCTGTTATCATGCAAGGTCTTTCTCAGGAAATCTCACAGCGCCTGGAACTGATTACGAATGCCTGTGCCGATCTATCTGCGACGTTGTATTGTTCAAACGGCTCTAAGCACTATGAGACTTAATATCTGAGGTCATCAGTCCCATAGAACTTAGAACTACTTAAACCTAACTAACCTAAGAACATCACACACATCCATGCCCGAGGCAGGATTCGAAACCGCGACCGTAGCGGTTGCGCGGTACCAGACTGAAGTGCATAGAACCGCTCGGCCACAGACAAACAAACAATAAACAAGTAAGTGTAATATAAGGTTAACAAAAATAATTTGCTTTACATTTTTTCAGTAAACTTTGCTCACAGTTCGCAATTCATCGAAAACGCAGGGCTTATGATTTGTTTCTTAAAAGACTGAAATTGTATTACGATAATTTTACTTAATTTGCAGTATTTCCAGTTTTACATAATTTTTGACAATCATTTTAAGTTCTTTTCAGGCATGTTAAGATACTTTTTGGTCTTTTTTTGTCACTGCAGTACCACTTTGGGAATGTATGTATAGGCGTTGACTTAGGTGTCAAGTGCCTATTGCGCAGAGACAGCAAGTCAAAGTTTCATTGTTGAACAAAACGCTGACTAAACCATAGTTTGGTAGCCTAAGAACCATTGGGATGACCCTAAGATACTTGCCATGTGCTCAATACGTAATTTCAAACTACAATTACGTGTCTGACGGGAAAGACGTGTGTATTTTACCTGCAGATATGAGGTAATTTTGCACCGATAGACCTCGATAATGGATAATACTGCCGAGAAATGTTTCAGGGTTGCCCGAGAACAACATCTTAAGCATATATGTTAAAAATTTCGGCGACCTGCCATGAACAGAAATTATAAAGTAGCCATCCCCAGAATTGGTACTATCCGTACCCAAAAATCATGGTTTTCCGGGTGTTCTCAGGAAGCGTCCATGCTTTTATAAATCGCCTAAGGTCCACTCTAGAACACACCTAATGAAAAAGAACCAATCGATTTCTTCAATTTGCCTGGTCTGGACGAAGTGTGTAACGTTGAAATTCTGACCCTGTGATGTAGGATAGCTACACTATGCCCGTTCTTTCAATAGGTATACAGATGGTTTTTAGGCCAAAGGCTGTCCAAAACACTTGACTCCTCCCCTCTGTGATCAGTGCAACCCGAGTATGACCCTCTGAAAAATCGCATTTTCGTGCGCGGCATTTCGGAACGTAAAGTTACCGTGCAGTGTCGCACACGGACTGGTTACGGGTAAGTTTATTCTCATATATAGCAGTTTTCTCCAGAAAGAGTATCGTTATACCTACACTAATTCTGAGAGTGACTGACTCAGGTAAGTAAATTAGTTTATGTAGTCGTCAATTGCAGATATCTGGACAGCAAAGCACCCACTGATACCACATCAAGAATGTTATATGCACACAGGCAGCCTGCAAATTCAGCTGATGATGACTGTCTGCCGAATTAATCGGAGAAATTTATAAAAACTGCGTGAACAGATGAATGGAACGAAACGAATGAACGTCTCATGAAACTAAGACCCGATTTGTGTAAAAAATCTTATTTTATGATAGATCAAGACCCGAAATTCTCTCGACTGAAATTCTCTCGACTGCATGTAAAATTCAAAATTACAGAGAGAGAGAGAGAGACGGTAGATATGAGCCAATAGAGTAAATATGCTTTATCAATCTCCAGTGCCAGTTTAAATGTGCAGAAACACTATATGCAACAGAAATGTAACAATCTTTGCGTTATGGAAGCGTTTTCAAAGACAATATTTTCATCTTTTCTGCTACTATCGTTTCAGTCACGACGTTTGGAAGTTCCTTCGTTGTTGATGATAAACTTCCTCTTGCATCAACCCTCGAAACGCATCAAGAAAGAAAATAAAAGTGGGTCACACAGATAATTGCTTTAACTTGATTGTTTTGTTTTTCTTTTGCGCCCATGTCAGTATACAACACACATGTCGCTGACTAAGCCTTGATGTTTTACGCGTGAAATGAAAAGTTTACACTTGCAATAGTACCTGTAATATATAAAATGCTGCTTGCTTGAGACTGCAACTTATTGTCCAAAATTACGTCAGTTAGCTCCTATACAAGAGGAAAATTAAAAGGTCACAACATAAGGTTATGAAGACCACAGAGATAAAATGAAGATATAGAAGCCGAACAACAGCCAGCCACCTCCCAGCTGGGGTATTTTCGTCCGAGAGATTTTTCCCTCAGCCATTACCTTTCAGACTGACTGACTCGGGCAGAAAAATTAGCTTTGAGAGTCGTCAGCTGAGAGGTATCAGAATAGCTACAACACCAACTGACACTGCATCATAAGACGATTTGCCGACAGAAAACATACAATGGCCAGAGGAGTGGAACAAATGAACGGCTTGTGAAGCTAGAATGATACTTGTGTGAAGTAAACTCATTTATGGTCGATCATCACCCAGTGCTCTCTGGACGACTTGTAGGAACGACAGCTACTACTTCGTTGGCTTCAGACAGATGTGGAACATTTAGCAAGATGTGGAACATTTAGCAATGACTTTGTTGGACAGTGTAAATTCACTGCACGCAGCAGATGTAAATACTAGGCGATGCGCAACAAGCAAGAGAAATGTTGGCAAGAAATATGTTTCTTTTTTCTGATAAGTCTATTTCACTTTCGACATACGACGAAATAAATATTTTTCTCTTTACTGTTAATTCAATTTCACTTTGGTTATAAGACAGTTCCACAACGATCGCATAACCTCACACTCAAATTGTAATTCCAAGTAGTGAACATCTGATTGTTTCGATCCTCCATAACTGTATTTTTTTTTGTTTTTTGTTTTTGTGAGATGTTACAATACAGCATCACCGGTCTATTGCGGTCTAACTGTGTTGGTGAGACAGTAAATTTATCCACAGGGCAGTGACTGCGTCACTGCAATTCACTTTGGAGGTGTGGCGGTGGGACTTGTAGTCCCGTACCACTCTCTGACGGTGACAGTACTACATGAGTCAGGCAGAAAAATTTACCCTAACATGGGCAGGTATGATTGGAAAGTATTGAACGTAGAATGGGGGCTAGTCCCGCCAAAGGATGCGTCCGTGGTGGGCGTGCCAGATCTATCGTTAGCCATGGTCGGAATCCGATTCCTCTAGGATGGTTAGGGGAACCGGATGTCGATGCCAGCGGCGTGGAAGTGTGGTCCGAACGTGGCGCAACCCATGGACAGTGTCCCGCAATGCATCCACTTTCTCATAGATCCGCCGCGCGTTGTTGCGTATAGTCGTCTTTATTGTTGTTGTTGTGGTCTTCAGTCCTGAGACTGGTTTGATGCAGCTCTCCGTGCTACTCTATCCTGTGCAAGCTTCTTCATCTCCCAGTACCTACTGCAACCTACATCCTTCTGAATCTGCTTAGTGTATTGATCTCTTGGCCTCCCTCTACGACTTTTACCCTCCACGCTGCCCTCCAATGCTAAATTTGTGATCCCTTGATGCCTCAAAACATGTCCTACCAACCGATCCCTTCTTCTAGTCAAGTTGTGCCACAAACTTCTGTTCTCCCCAATCCTATTCAATACCTCCTCATTAGTTATGTGATCTACCCACCTTATCTTCAGCATTCTTCTGTAGCACCACATTTCGAAAGTTTCTATTCTCTTCTTGTCCAAACTATTTATCGTCCATGTTTCACTTCCATACATGGCTACACTCCATACAAATACTTTCAGAAATGACTTCCTGACACTTAAATCTATACTCGATGTTAACAGATTTCTCTTCTTCAGAAACGATTTCCTCGCCATTGCCAGTCTACATTTTATATCCTCTCTACTTCGACCATCATCAGTTATTTTGCTCCCTAAATAGCAAAACTCCTTTACTACTTTAAGTGTCTCATTTCCTAATCTAATCCCCTCAGCGTCACCCGATTTAATTTGACTACATTCCATTATCCCCGTTTTGCTTTTGTTGATGTTCATCTTATATCCTCCTTTCAAGACACTGTCCATTCCGTTCAACTGCTCATCCAAGTCCTTTGCTGTCTCTGACAGAATTACAGTGTCATCGGCGAACCTCAAAGTTTTTATTTCTTCTCCATGAATTTTAATACCTACTCCGAATTTTTCTTTCGTTTCCTTTACTGCTTGCTCAATATACAGATTGAATAACATCGGGGAGAGGCTACAACCCTGTCTCACTCTTTTCCCAACCACTGCTTCCCTTTCATGCCCCTCGACTCTTATAACTGCCATCTGGTTTCTGTACAAATTGTAAATAGCCTTTCGCTCCCTGTATTTTACCCCTGACACCTTCAGAATTTGAAAGAGAGTATTCCAGTTAACGTTGTCAAAAGCTTTCTCTAAGTCTACAAATGCTAGAAACGTAGGTTTGCCTTTTCTTAATCTTTCTTCTAAGATAAGTCGTAAGGTTAGTATTGCCTCACGTGTTCCAACATTTCTACGGACTCCAAAGAGATCTTCCCCGAGGTCCGCTTCTACCAGTTTTTCCATTCGTCTGTAAAGAATTCGTGTTAGTATTTTGCAGCTGTGACTTATTAAACTGATAGTTCGGTAATTTTCACATCTGTCAGCACCTGCTTTCTTTGGGGTTGGAATTATTATATTCTTCTTGAAGTCTGTGGGTATTTTGCCTGTCTCATACATCTTGCTCACCAGATGGTAGAGTTTTGTCATGACTGGCTCTCCCAAGGCCATCAGTAGTTCTAATGGAATGTTGTCTACTACAGGGGCCTTGTTTCGACTCAGGTCTTTCAGTGCTCTGTCAAACTCTTCACGCAGTATCTTATCTCCCATTTCATCTTCATCTACATCCTCTTCCATTTCCATAATATTGTCCTCAAGTACATCGCCCTTGTATAAACCCTCTATATACTCCTTCCACCTTTCTGCCTTCCCTTCTTTGCTTAGAACTGGGTTGCCATCTGAGCTCTTGATATTCATACAAGTGGTTCTCTTTTCTCCAAAGGTCTCTTTAATTTTCCTGTAGGCAGTATCTATCTTACCCCTAGTGAGACAAGCCTCTACATCCTTACATTTGTCCTCTAGCCATCCCCGCTTAGCCATTTTGCACTTCCTGTCGATCTCATTTTTGAGATATTTGTATTCCTATTTGCCTGCTTCATTTACTGCATTTTTATATTTTCTCCTTTCATCAATTAAATTCAATATTGCTTCTGTTACCCAAGGATTTCTATTAGCCCTCGTCTTTTTACCTACTTGATCCTCTGCTGCCTTCACTACTTCATCCCTCAGAGCTACCCATTCTTCTTCTACTGTATTTCTTTCCCCCATTCCTGTCAATTGTTCCCTTATGCTCTCCCTGAAACTCTCTACAACCTCTGGTTCTTTCAGTTTATCCAGGTCCCATCTCCTTAAATTCCCACCTTTTTGCAGTTTCTTCAGTTTCAATCTGCAGTTCATAACCAATAAATTGTGGTCAGAATCCACATCTGCCCCTGGAAATGTCTTACAATTTAAAACCTGGTTCCTAAATCTCTGTCTTACTATTATATAATCTATCTGATACCTTTTAGTATCTCCAGGATTCTTCCAGGTATTCAACCTTCTTTTATGATTCTTGAACCAAGTATTAGCTATGATTAAGTTATGCTCTGTGCAAAATTCTACAAGGCGGCTTCCTCTTTCATTTCTTCCCCCCAATCCATATTCACCTACTATGTTTCCTTCTCTCCCTTTTCCTACTGACGAATTCCAGTCACCCATGACTATTAAATTTTCGTCTCCCTTCACTACCTGAATAATTTCTTTTATCTCGTCATACATTTCATCAATTTCTTCATCATCTGCAGAGCTAGTTGGCATATAAACTTGTACTAATGTAGTAGGCATGTGCTTCGTGTCTGTCTTGGCCACAATACTGCGTTCACTATGCTGTTTGTAGTAGCTAACCCGCACTCCTATTTTTTTATTCATTATTAAACCTACTCCTGCATTACCCCTATTTGATTTTGTATTTCTAACCCTGTAATCACCTGACCAGAAGTCTTGTTCCTCCTGCCACCGAACTTCACTAATTCCCACTATATCTAACTTTAACCTAGTAGCTAACCCGCACTCCTATTTTTTTATTCATTATTAAACCTACTCCTGCATTCCCCCTATTTGATTTTGTATTTCTAACCCTGTAATCACCTGACCAGAAGTCTTGTTCCTCCTGCCACCGAACTTCACTAATTCCCACTATATCTAACTTTAACCTAGTAGCTAACCCGCACTCCTATTTTTTTATTCATTATTAAACCTACTCCTGCATTCCCCCTATTTGATTTTGTATTTCTAACCCTGTAATCACCTGACCAAAAGTCTTGTTCCTCCTGCCACCGAACTTCACTAATTCCCACTATATCTAACTTCAACCTATCCATTTCCCTTTTTAAATTTTCTAACCTACCTGCCCGATTAAGGGATCTGACATTCCACGCTCCGATCCGTAGAATGCCAGTTTTCTTTCTCCTGATAACGACGTCCTCTTGAGTAGTCCCCGCCCGGAGATTCGAATGGGGGACTATTTTACCTCCGGAATATTTTACCCAAGAGGACGCCATCATCATTTAATCATACAGTAAAGCTGCATGTCCTCGGGAAAAATTACGACTGTAGTTTCCCCTTGCTTTCAGCCGTTCGCAGTTCCAGCACAGCAAGGCCGTTTTGCTTAATGTTACAGGGCCATATCAGTCAATTATCCAGACTGTTGCCCCTGCAACTACTGAAAAGGCTGCTGCCCCTCTTCAGGAACCACATGTTTGTCTGGCCTCTCAACAGATACCCCTCCGTTGTGGTTGCACCTACGGTACGGCCATCTGTATCGCTGAGGCACGCAAGCCTCCCCACCAACGGCAAGGTCCATGCGGGCGCTGTAATGTCCGCATCATCACCGGTCTAACTTTGTTGGTGAGGCAGTAAATTTATCCACAGGACGGTGACTGCGTCACTGTAATTCACTTTGGAGGTGTGGCGGTGGGACAGGTACTCCCGTGCTACCCTCTTACGATCACAGTTACTTAAAACTAATGAAATTCGTTTTTCGACTGCGAGAGAAGAGACCCAAGCATCACTTGTGATGTAACAGTAATTGCAATTCGGGTATCTCCAGACCATTGAATGAGAACCAGACACTGATAGTAAATGAGAGGTAAGCGGACGACCATCGTGCAACAGTTATCTAAATAATATTGCTGAATATATATTTTCACTCGGTAGTTGGTGTTAGTGTTCAGTAGCTATAAGGTTAAAAATGTTCCTTTGTGTAATGTAGTGTACAATTTCCAGTACACTCCACAGTGGTTAGCTGAGTGCGTATTTAAATGGAGGTTTATATGTAAATGATTCAAGATTCTAATAACTAGATCATTATTAATATCAGACCTACTGCTACAGTAAGTGAGCAATGTTTGCACACAAGTTTTGCTGGAAGCTGTTAATTTCTTATGGATTGTTAATCTGAGTGTTTTTGATATATATCGGAATTGAATTTTATTTCTTTACCATTTACACATCTAACTTTGCCAGTAGTTCCACTCGAAGTTATGTAGCTATGTTCAATACATACTGGTATTTAAGAATTATTGTATCATTTCATATTTGTACTTTTCACTCAGGGTTTTCTTTAATGTTACACTCAGAAACGTCTCTAGAGCAATTTCGTCCATCTTGCACATTTTACTGTTGCGTTCACAACTGTAAATGCGGAAGATATTACAACTGACGTGATAGTAAAACGCAGTTAATCTCTTCACAAGTTAACGCAGGAAGCCAAACCG
Source organism: Schistocerca piceifrons (assembly GCF_021461385.2). Taxonomy (NCBI): domain Eukaryota; kingdom Metazoa; phylum Arthropoda; class Insecta; order Orthoptera; family Acrididae; genus Schistocerca; species Schistocerca piceifrons. Next base: position 138,416,720 of record NC_060140.1, read on the forward strand.
AAAATGATATCTCATATTTTCCACTTGGAATATACCATTTCAGCTTCCAACGTAATATGCCTATTGCATTAACCTTCTGCTAAAACATGTCTGATCACCATGTGTTTAATAAGAACATTGGAGAGAAAATAAGTCGCCATCATGCGACATTCAGCTAATGACACTTAACAACACCTGGAGACATCATATGGGCCTCAAATGGTCTAAGGAGAGAGAGAGAGAGTCCAGAAGCTTCTGCTGGTTTCATAGTCATGTTTTTCAGAAATGACAAAACAAGTAACCACTACCACTACCCAGAACCATTTCTTCTACACCATTAAATGTACATAAAACAGTTCCACAGTTTTAGTGTTGTATATTCTATAGGTCCTACAGCCACATACCTTCAGTTGCTTAAATTCTTAAATTGTTAACATGAATAATATACTGAATGTATAACGTTATGAAGACTACAGAGATAATATGAAGATTATAAGCCGAACAACAGGCAGCCACCACCCAGCTGGGGTATTTTCGTGCCAGAGGTTTTCCCTCAGCCATTAAGTCAATTGCCAGGGTTTGGCTTGAAGGGAAGTTAATGAACATCTTCATCTGGACTAACCATCAAAAGGCAATTACAAAAGCAACAAAATTAAATACGCATTTAATTGTCCTAAATTAATAGCGTCACAACAGCACAAATGAAAACTATTACCTGAGAAGGGCTATGCTCTCCTGCAGCCTACCACAGCCTCAAATCATGAATAGACAACAATGTTCACACAATTATTTAGGCAACCACGTCTAACACAAATGCTGTGTTATCAATTTGACTTAGCTCCTCTCACAACAAGAACTGACAGAAGAGGAAGAATATACCTGTAACAACAACAAACCATACAAATTATGGTGTCTGAGCTAGAGTTACAGTATGAAGTATCGAACAAAGTTTAATTCATTCGACAGAAATGCTTTTCTCACCTCCGAGACAGGGGAAACAGTCTTCCTTGTGACGTACATAAAAATGCAGATCTGGTACCTTCAGACTATTAATTTACAGCAAGATGCTGATTCCAGAAAATAAGTAAGTTAAAGATCAATGTTCTATAGTCACCTACATAAACTTACTGTATGTTATTTTAATTCAATGGTTAATGTTAGTTTCCAGTAAGTGAAAAGTGTTACTATCCGTAATGCCTAGTGCAATGTGCCATGCACTTAGCAGTGATTTGCCCAATATGTATTTAGACGTAGGTTTTGATGTAAACGATCAATGATACAAATTGGTACATTGCGATTACAATCAGTATCACTCTTACACTAAGTGAATAATGTTTTCGCACATGTTTGGCCGGAACATGGTTCATTTCCCATGTGTTGTTAACCTGAATGCTGTTGAAATGCTTCTGGAATCAATTTTACTTTTTTTCTTCAGATGTCAAGTCGGTAATTGTGGAGTGTACAATTTACGTGATCAAGATGGGCTATTACAAATAAAGAGTCTTAACATGACCGTAGGCTCATTTTCAGATTTTATGTCTTTAATTGATAAAGAAACCTATGTTCAGAATGCTACAAATTCGGCAAATATAGTTTTTTCTTATTGATAAAATATTAGGACTGACGATGGTCGTCACAGACGTGGATTTAATGAATTTATTAACATGCGTCAGATCAATAGTTCGTTCGACTTTACTCTGACATACATCCGTTCCCTCCACCAAGGACCTCGTGTGATAATTACACTACGTTTCAGACTGACTGACTCTGGCAGGAAAATTAGCTTTGAGAGTCGTCAGCTGAGAGATATCGGAATAGCTACAACACCAACTGACACTGCATCAAAAGACGATGCTCCGACAGAAAACTTAAAGCATTCAGTCAACATTCAACTTCAATGAGTCAACGGCTTACCGAATAAGACAGGTAAATGCATAAAACATACAATGGCCAGAGGGTTTGAACAAATGAACGGCTCGTAAAGCTAGAATGAGACTTGTGTAAAGTAAACTCATTTATGATAGATCATCACACAAAGCTCTATGGACGGCTTGTAGATCCCACAGTTCGAGAGGGAAAGAAAGAAACACGGACGGTACAAGCCAATAGAGTGAAAGCACTGTATCAATCTGCTGCGTTGGATTCAGACAGACGTGGAACATTTAGCAATGATTTTGTTGGAGAGTGTAAATTCACTGCATGCGGCAGATGTACAAACTAAGCGATGCATAACAAGCGTAGAACTGTTTCAAAGAAATAGTTATCTTTTTCTGTTAATTTTAATTTCACTGTCGACGTTAGACAGTTCCATCGTTTTTTGTGAAAGACTTGGACCAGTTCAAGCACTCATCAAGTGTCACGCAAAACAGAAGCGTAAGTACAACTTCATAAGAAGTGAAGTAACTGCTCAACAAAATAATTATTTAACGATTAGATCACGACACACTGAGATGAGAACAAAATACTGATAGTAAACGAGGAGTAAGTGGAAGACCAGCGTGCAAAAGTTATCTAAATAATATTCTTGAAAATATATTTTCGCTCTGTAGTTGATGTTAGTGTTCAGTGGCTATAATGTTAAAAATTTTCCTGTGTGTGATGTAACATACGTACAATCTCCAGTAGACTCCACAATGGTTAGCTGAGTGCGTATTTAAATGGAGGTTTGTATATAACTGACTCACGGTTGTAATAAGTAGGCCATTCTTAATATCAGAATCACCCCTACAGTAAGCGAGCAATGTTTGCACACACGCTTCGCTGGAAGCTGGTTAATTTCTTGTAGGTTGTTAATCTCAGCATTTTGGAAATATTTCTGAATTGAATTTTATATTTTTGTCATTTACACTTCTAGCTTTGCTAGCAGTTCCACTTAAAGTACTTTAGCTATGTTCAACACATATCCATATTTAAGAATTATTGTATCATTTAATATTTGTACTTTTCACTCAGGGTTTTTTTTTAATGTTAAACTCAGAAACGTCTCTACAGCAATTTCGTCCATCTTGCACATTTTACTGTTGCGTTCACAACTGAAAATGGAGGAGCCATTACAACTGACGTCATAGGAAAACGCAGTTAATCTGTTCACACCAAGTTAACGCAGGTAGCCAAACCGAAAATGATATCTCATGTTTTCCGCTTGGAATGTAACATTTCAGCTTCCAACGCAATATGCCTATTTCATTAACCTTCTGCTAAAACATGTCTGATCAGCATGTGTTTAGTAAGAACATTGGAGACAAAATCAGTCGCCATCATGCGACATCCAGCTAATGACACTTAACACCGCCTGGAGACGTCGTATTAGCCTCAAATGGTTTAAGGAGAGAGAGAAAGTCCAGAAACTTCTGCAAGTTTCTTAGTCATGTTTTTCAGAAATAATAAAACAAGCAAAAGACGCACTTTCAAAAACGATTTCTTCTATGCTTTTAACTGTACCTAAAATCAGTAGCACAGTTATAGTGTTCTATATTCGATAGGTCCTCCAGGCAGATTCCTTCGCTTGATTCGTTATCTTCCCTCTCTTGTTTATTAAATTCTTAAATTGTTAACATTAATAATATACTGAATGAATAACGTTATGAAGACTACAGAGATAATATGAAGATATATAAGCCGAACAACAGGCAGCCACCTCCCAGGTGGGGTATTTTCGTCTGCCGAGAGATTTTTCCCTCAGCCATTAAGGCAATTGCCAGGATTTGGCTTGAAGGAAACCTAATGAATATCTTCCTCTGGACTATCCATCAAAAGGCATTTACAAAAGCTACAAAATTAAATACGCATCCAATTGTCCTAAAGTAATAGCGTCACAACAGCACAAATGAGAACAATTGGCTGAAAAAGGCTATGATCTACTACAGCCTACCACAGCCTCAAATCATGAATAGACAACAATGTTCTCACGATTATTTAGGCAACCACGACTAACACAAATACTGTGTTATCAATTTGAGTTAGCACCTCTCACAAAAGCAACTGAAAGAAGAAGAAGAATATATCTGTAACAACAACAAACCATACAAATTATGGTGTCTGAGCTACAGTATTAGTATGATGTGTTGAGCAAAGAAACATTTAATTCATTTGACATCGATAATGTACACTATTATTATAAACCTCTGAAATACTCTTCTCACCTCCGAGACAGGAGAAACAGTCTTCCTTGTGACGTACATATAAATGCAGATCTGGTACCTTCAGACTATTAAATGACATCTGATTCCCGAAAATAAGTAAGTTGAAGATCAATGTTCTATAGTCACCTACATAAATTTACTGAATGTTATTTCAACTCAATGGTTAATGTTAGTTTTCAGTAAGTTAAAAGTGTTACTATCCGTAATGTCAAGTGCAATGCGCCATCCACTTTGCAGTGATTTGCCCAATTTGTATTTAGATGTAGGTTTTGATGTGAACGATCAATGGTACCAATTGGTACTTTGGCATTACAATCAGACTCTCTCTTACACTAAGTGAATAATGTTTTCGCACAAGTTTTCCTGGAAGATGGGTCATTTCCCATGTGTTGTTAATGTGAATGCTGTTGAAATGCTTCTGAATTCAATGTTACTTTTACACTTCACATGTCATGTCGGTAATTGTGGAGTATACAATTTACGTGCTCCCTGCCGCCGTTGGATAAGCAGCTGCCAGCAGCAAGTCGTATACCCCTAGCTCACTTATTTGTTACATAGTTTAATTCTTAATTTCTTTGAGTGGTTTTGAGTACTTCCATTGTTTAATTCATAAATTTCGGGCGTATTATAGTATTTGAGAGTTGTAGCATCGCACTTTAGTGTTTACTTCGTAGATTCTTACTTAAATTGCGTGTGAGTTTCGTATAGGCGGTGTAATTTCAAGTTTTAGTTACTGTAATCGTAAATTCAGGTAGATTGTAGCGCAGTCGTTAGGCATTTGTACACGTTAGTTCATACATTATTTGTGTGTTTCCCTTACATATTCTAGGCACGGACTCGTGTTGATGAGGGCTGAGTTGGCATCCCTTCGCTCACAGCTGCAAGCAGCACTGACTTCGGTCGCGCAGCTTGATGCTGTTGCCAATGGGCACCACTGTGGGGAGCCGGACATGGGTATCACGGGGATTTAAACCTCGTCCCGTCTGTCCCCAGTTCGGTCTGCCGCTGTGGTTGCCCCGGTTGCTGCCCGCGGTGGGGCTGAGCCCTCGCTTGTGGTTGATTGGAAGGTCGTTCCAACCATGTGGCAGGCATTGAAGTCCCCGGAGGCTGATCAGAAAGCCTCCCTGGTGCGTCTGACAAACAGGTCTCAGGCACTGTCTCTGGCTGAATCAGATGCAGCTGCCTGCCCTGTTTCAGAGGATGATTCTCAGCCTTCAAGGTCCAGGCAATCGCAGAGGGTGGGCTTATTGGTAGTTGGGAGCTCCAATGTTAGGCGCCTAATGGGGCCCCTTAGGGATATGGCGGCTAAGGAGGGGAAGAAATCCAGTGTGCACTCCGTGAGCATTCCGGGTGGAGTCATTCCTGATGTGGAAAGGGTCCTTCTGGATGCCATGAAGAGCACAGGGTGCAGCCAGCTGCAGATGGTGACACATGTCGGCACTAATGACGTGGGTCGCTTTGGATCTGAGGAAATTCTCTCTGGATTCCAGCAGCTATCTGATTTGGTGAAGGCTGCCGGTCTTGCTTACAAGATGAAGGCAGAGCACACCATCTGCAGCATCGTTGACAGAACTGACTGCGGTCCTTTGGTGCAGAGCCGGGTGGAGGGTCTCAATCAGAAGCTCAGACGGTTTTGTGATCGTGTTGGCTGCAAATTCCATGACTTGCGCCATAGTGTGGTGGGGTTTCGGGTTCCGCTGAATAGGTCAAGAGTTCACTACACTCAGCTGGCGGCACACGGATAGTGGAGGCTGTGTGGCGTGGACTGGGCGGTTTTTTAGGTTAGAAGGCCTTGGGAAAGTATGGGGTGGGCTGCAATCTCAAAGGGTGCATGGCAAATACAGGACGTGCTTGGATCAAGGAACAGTCGGAATTGTAGTTGTAAATTGTTGTAGTTGTGCTGGGAAAGTCCCTGAGCTTCAAGCGTTAATAGAAATCACAGAAGCTGAAATCGTCATAGGTGCAGAAAGCTGGCTAAAGCCTGAATTAAGTTCTGCAGAAACTTTACGAAGTCTCAGACGGTGTTTAGGAAAGATCGATTAGGCAGAATTGGTGGTGGAGTGTTTGTGTTTGTCAGTAATGGTGTATCTTGTAGTGAAGTCGTAGTACATACTCCGTGCGAATTGGTATGGGTGGAGGTTATACTTAACAGCCAAACTAAGTTAATAATTGGCTCCTCCTACCGCCCCCCAGACTCCGATGATATAGTTCAGAGAAAATTTGAGTCTCGTAACAAATAAATACTCCACTCATACGGTAATAGTTGGTGGGGACTTCAACCTTCCCTCGATATATTGGCAAAAATACTTGTTCAAAACAGGTGGTACGCAGAAAACATCTTCTGAGATTGTCTAAAATGCTTTCTCCGAAAATTAGTTCGAGCAGTTAGTCCACGAACCCACGCGAATTGTAAATGGTTGTGAAAACACATGACCTCTTAGCCACAAACAATCCAGAGCTACTTGGAGGGCATCATGACTAATATAGGGATTAGTGATCTCAAGGTCGTTGTAGCTAGGCTCAATACCGTTTCTTCCTAATCCACCAGAAACAAACGCAAAATAATTTTATTTCAAAAGCCGATAAAGTGTCACTAGAAGCCTTCCTAAGAGACAATCTCCATTCCTCCCGAACTGACTATGCAAATGTAGACGAGATATGGCTCAAATTCAAAGATATTTGAGCAACAGCAATTGAGAGATTCATACGTCATAAACTGGTAAGAGATGGAACTGATCCCCCATGGTACACAAAACAAGTCCGAACGCTGTTGCAGAGGCAACGGAAAAAGCATGCGAAGTTCAGGAGAACGCGAAATCCCGAAGATTAGCTAAAATTTACAGACGCGCGAAATTTGGCACGAACTTCAATGCGAGATGCCTTTAATAGGTTCCACATCGAAACATTGTCTCGAAATTTGGTAGAAAGTCCGAAGAATTTCTGGTCATATGTAAAGTACACAAGCGGCAAGACACAGTCAATACCTTCGCTGCGCAGTGCCGATTGTACTGTTACCGACGACTGTGCCGCTAAAGCGGAGTTATTGAACGCAGTTTTCCGAAATCCCTTCACCAGGGAAGACGAATGGAATATTCCAGAATTTGAAACACGAACAGCTGCTAGCATGAGTTTCTCAGAAGTAGATACCTTAGGGGTTGCGAAGCAACTCAAATCGCTTGATACGGGCAAGTCTTCAGGTCCAGATTGTATACCGATTAGGTTCCTTTCAGATTACGCTGATACAATAGCTCCCTACTTAACAATCATATACAACCACTCGCTCACCGATAGATCTGTACCTACAGATTGGAAAATTGCGCAGGTCGCGCCAGTGTTTAAGAACGGTAGTAGGAGTAATCCATCGAACTACAGACCTATATCATTGACGTTGGTTTGCAGTAGGGTTTTGGAGCATATACTGTATCCAAACATTATGAATCACCTCGAAGGGAACGATCTATTGATACGTAATGACCATGGTTTCAGAAAACATCGTTCTCGTGCAACGCAGCTAGCTCTTTATTCGCACGAAGTAATGGCCGCTATCGACAGGGGATCTCAGGTTGATTCCATATTTCTAGATTTCCGGAAAGCTTTTGACACCGTTCCTCACAAGCGACTTCTAATCAAGCTGCTGGCCTATGGGGTATCGTCTCAGTTGTGCGACTGGATTCGTGATTTCCTGTCAGGAAGGTCGCAGTTCGTAGTAATAGACGGCAAATCATCGAGTAAAACTGAAGTGATATCAGGTGTTCCCCAGGGAAGCCTCCTGGGACCTCTGCTGTTCCTGATCTATATAAATGACCTGGGTTACAATCTGAGCAGTTCTCTTAGGTTGTTCGCAGATGATGCTGTAATTTACCGTCTAGTAAGGTCATCCGAAGACCAGTATCAGTTGCAAAGCGATTTAGAAAAGATTGCTGTATGGTGTGGCAGGTGGCAGTTGACGCTAAATAACGAAAAGTGTGAGGTGATCCACATGAGTTCCAAAGGAAATCCGTTCGAATTCGAGTACTCGATAAATAGTACAATACTCAAGACTGTCAATTCAACTAAGTACCTGGGTGTTAAAATTACGAACAACTTCAGTTGGAAAGATCACATGGGTAATATTGTGGGGAAGGCGTTTCATTGGCAGGACACTTAGAAGATGCAACAAGTCCACTAAAGAGACAGCTTACACTACACTCGTTCGTCCCCTGTTAGAATATTGCTGCGCGGTGTGGGATCCTTATCAGGTGGGATTGACGGAGGACATCGAAAGGGTGCAAAAAAGGGCAACTCGTTTTGTATTATCACGTAATGGGGGAGAGAGGGTGGCAGATATGGGGTGCGAGTTGGGATGGAAGTCATTAAAGCAAAGACGTTTTTCGTCGCGGCGAGGTCTATTTACGAAATTTCAGTCGCCAACTTTCTCTTCCGAATGCGAAAATATTTTGTTAAGCCCAACCTACATAGGTAGGAATGATCATCAAACTAAAATAAGAGAAATCAGGGCTTGAACAGAAAGGTTTAGGTGTTCGTTTTTCCCGCGCGCTGTTCGGGAGTGGAATGGTAGAGAGATAGTATGATTGTGGTTCGATGAACCCTCTGCCAAGCGCTTGACTGTGAATTGCAGAGTAGTCACGTAGACGTAGAAGATGGGTCATTACAAATAAAGTGTCTTAACATGACCGTAGGCTCATTTACAGATTTTATATCTTCAATTGATAAAGAATCCTATGTTTAGAATGCTACATATTCGGCAAATATGTTTTTTTCTCACTGATAAAATATTAGGACTGTCGATGGTCCTCACAGATGTGGATTTAATGAATTTCCTAACGTTTACTAACATGCTTCAGATCAATAGTTTGTTCAACTTTACTCTGACATACATCCGTTCTTTCCGCCAAGGACCTCGTGTCATAACTACACTTCCTTTCAGACTGACTCGGTTAAGAAAATGAGCTTTTAAAGTCGTCAGCTGAGAGATATCGGAACAGCTACAGCACCAATAGGCGCTACATCAAAAGACGATGTGCTAACAGAAAACTTAAAGCATTCAGTCAACATTCAACTTCAATGAGTGAACGGCTTACAGAATAAGACAGGTAAATGCATAAAAAATTCAGTGGCCAGAGGAATGAAACAAATGAACGGCTCGTAAAGCTAGAATGAGACTTGTGTAAAGTAAACTCATTCATTATAGACCAGCACCCAGTGCGGTCTGGACGACTTGTCGGTCCCACAGCTACTCTTGCGTTGGCTTCAGACAGACGTGGAAGATTTAGCTATGATCTTGTTGGAGTGAATTAATTCACTGAATGTGGCAGATGTACATACTAAGCGGTGCGTAAGGAGCAGAGAACTGTTTCAAAGAAATATTTTCCTTCTTTCTGTTAATTCAATTTCACTTTCGACAGTAGACAGTTCCATCGTTTTTTGTGGGAGACTTCGACCTGTGCAAGCCCTCAGTAAGTGTCATGCAATACGGAAGCGTGAGTACAATTCATTTTGTAGGAAGTGAATCAATTGCTCAACCAAAAATTATGTATCGACTAGGTGACGATACACCCGAACTGTAATGCGTAGTAGTGAACAACCAATTGTTTCGGTCATATATAACACGAAACGTTCACAATTATTTAAAACTCTTGAATTGCGTTTTTCGACTGCGAGAGAAGAGAAGCTATCATCTCTTTCGGTGTAACAGTAAATGCAATTCTGATACCTTCAGACCATTAAATGAGAACAAAATACTGATAGTAAACGAGGAGTAAGTGGAAGACCAGCGTGCAACAGTTATCTAAATAATATTCCTGAATATATATTTTCACTCTGTAGTTGGTGTTAGTGTTCAGTGGCTATAATGTTAAAAATGTTCCTCTGTGTAATGTAATGTACGTACAATCTCCAGTACACTCCACGGTGGTTAGCTGAGTGCGTATTTAAATGGAGGTTTGTATGTAAATGATTCATGGTTCTAATATGTAGGCAATTATTAGTATCCGACTCACTGATACAGTAAGTGAACAATGTTTGCACACAAGTTTTGCTGGAAGCTGGTCGGTTCCTTGTGGTTTGTTAATCTGAGCGTTTTTGAAATATTTCTGAACTGAATTTTGCGTTTTTATCATTTACACTTCTAGCATTGCCAGTAGTATCACTAGATGTTATATAGCTATGTTCAATACATACCAGTATTTAAGAATTATTGCACCTTTTTATATTTGTACGTTTCACTCAGGGTTTTCTTAACTGTTACACTGAGAAACGTCTCTAGAGCAATGTCTTTCAGCTTGCATGTTCTACTGTTGCGTTCAAAACTGTAAATGCAGAAGATTGCACAACTGATGTAATAGTAATACGCAATCAATCTGTTCACACCATGTTAACGCAGGAAGCCAAACCGAAAATGATATCTCATGTCTTCCACTTGGAATGTAACATTTCAGCTTCCAACGTAATATGCCTATTTCATTAACCTTCTGCTAAAACATGTCTGATCAGCATGTGTTTAGTAAGAACATTGGAGACAAAAACAGTCGCCATCATGCGACATCCAGCTAATGACACTTAACACCGCCTGGAGACGTCGTATTAGCCTCCAATGGTCTAAGGAGAGAGAGAGAGTCCAGAAGCTTCTGCAAGTTTCTTAGTCATGTTGTTTTTCAGAAATAATAAAACAAGCAATAAACGCACTATCAAAAACGATTTCTTCTATGCTTAATTCATAAATTTGGGGCGTATTATAGTATTTGAGACTTGTAGCATCGCACTTTAGTGTTTACTTCGTAGATTCTTACTTAAATTGCGTGTGAGTTTCGTATAGGAGGTGTAATTTCGAGTTTTAATTACTGTAATCGTAAATTCAGGTCGATTGTAGCGCAATCGTGAGTCATTTCTACTCGTTAGTTCATACATTCTTTGTGTGTTTCCCTTACATATTCTAGGCACGGACTCGTGTTGATGAGGGCTGAGTTGGCATCCCTTCGCTCACAGCTGCAAGCGGCGCTGACTTCGGTCGCGCAGCTTGAGGTTGTTGCCAATGGGCACCACTGTGGGGAGCCGGACATGGGTATCACGGGCATTTAAACCTCGTCCCGTTGCCCCCAGATCGGTCAGCCACTGTGGTTGCCCCGGTTGCTGCCCGCAGTGGTGCTGAGCCCTCGCCTGTGGTTGTTTGTGAGGACGTTCCAACAGCGTGGCAGGCAGTGAAGTCCCCGGAGGCTGATCAGAAAGCCTCCCTGGTGCGTCTGACAAACAGGTTTCAGGCACTGTCTCTGGCTGAGCCAGATGCAGCTGCCTGCCCTGTTTCAGAGGATGATTCTCAGCCTTCAAGGTCCGGGCAATCGCAGAGGGTGGGCTTATTGGTAGTTGGGAGCTCCAATGTTAGGCGCGTAATGGGGCCCCTTAGGGATATGGCGGCTAACGAGGGGAAGAAATCCAGTGTGCACTCCGTGTGCATTCCAGGTGGAGTCATTCCTGATGTGGAAAGGGTCCTTCCGGATGCCATGAAGAGCACAGGGTGCAGCCAGCTGCAGGTGGTGACACATGTCGGCACTAATGACGTGTGTCGCTTTGGATCTGAGGAAATTCTCTCTGGATTCCAGCAGCTATCTGATTTGGTGAAGGCTGCCGGTCTTGCTTACAAGATGAAGGCAGAGCTCACCATCTGCAGCATCGTTGACAGAACCGACTGCGGTCCTTTGGTGCAGAGCTGGGTGGAGGGTCTCAATCAGAGGCTCAGACAGTTTTGCGACCGTGTTGGGTGCAGATTCCTTGACTTGCGCCATAGTGTGGTGGGGTTTCGGGTTCCGCTGAATAGGTAAGGAGTTCACTACACTCAGCTGGCGGCTACACGGATAGCGGAGGCTGTATGCGGTAGACTGGGCGGTTTTTTAGGTTAGAAGGCCTCAGGAAAGTATGGGGTGGGCTGCAATCTCAAAGGGTGGATGGCAAATACAGGACGTGCTTGGATCAAGGAACAGTCGATAAATAGTCCAATACTCAAGGCTGTCAATTCAACTAAGTACCAGGTGTTAAAATTACGAACAACTTCAGTTGGAAACACCACATGAATAATATTGTGGGGAAGGCGAGCCAAAGGTTGCGTTTCATTGGCAGGACACTTAGAAGATGCAACAAGTCCACTAAAGAGACAGCTTACACTAAACTCGTTCGTTCTCTGTTAGAATATTGCTGTGCGGTGTGGTATCCTTACTAGGTGGGATTGACAGAGGACATCGAAAGGGTGCGAAAAATGGCAACTCGCTTTGTATTATCACGTAATAGGGGAGAGAGTGTGGCAGATATGATACGCGAGTTGGGATGGAAGTCATTAAAGCAAAGACGTTTTTCGTCGCGGCGAGATCTATTTACGAAATTTCAGTCGCCAACTTTCTCTTCCGAATGCGAAAATATTTTGTTGAGCCGGACCTACATAGGTAGGAATGATCATCAAACTAAAATAAGAGAAATCAGAGCTCGAACAGAAAGGTTTAGGTGTTCGTTTTTCCCGCGCGCTGTTCGGGAGTGGAATGGTAGAGAGATAGTATGATTGTGGTTCGATGAACCCTCTGCCAAGCACTTAACTGTGAATTGCAGAGTAGTCACGTAGACGTAGAAGATGGGTCATTACAAATAAAGTGTCTTAACATGACCGTAGGCTCATTTACAGATTTTATATCTTCAATTGATAAAGAATCCTATGTTTAGAATGCTACATATTCGGCAAATATGTTTTTTTCTTACTGATAAAATATTAGGACTGTCGATGGTCCTCACAGATGTGGATTTAATGAATTTCCTAACGTTTACTAACATGCTTCAGATCAATAGTTTGTTCAACTTTACTCTGACATACATCCGTTCTTTCCGCCAAGGACCTCGTGTCATAACGACACTTCCTTTCAGACTGACTCGGTTAAGAAAATGAGCTTTTAAAGTCGTCAGCTGAGAGATATCGGAACAGCTACAGCACCAATAGGCGCTACATCAAAAGACGATGTGCTAACCGAAAACTTAAAGCATTCAGTCAACATTCAACTTCAATGAGTGAACGGCTTACAGAATAAGACAGGTAAATGCATAAAAAATTCAGTGGCCAGAGGAATGAAACAAATGAACGGCTCGTAAAGCTAGAATGAGACTTGTGTAAAGTAAACTCATTCATTATAGACCAGCACCCAGTGCAGTCTGGACGACTTGTAGGTCCCACAGTTACTCTTGCGTTGGCTTCAGACAGACGTGGAAGATTTAGCAATGATCTTGTTGGAGTGTATTAATTCACTGCATGCGGCAGATGTACATACTAAGCGGTGCGTAAGGAGCAGAGAACTGTTTCAAAGAAATATTTTCCTTCTTTCTGTTAATTCAATTTCACTTTCGACAGTAGACAGTTCCATCGTTTTTTGTGGGAGACTTCGATATGTGCAAGCCCTCAGTAAGTGTCATGCAATACGGAAGCGTGAGTACAATTCATTTTGTAGGAAGTGAATCAACTGCTCAACCTAAAATTATGTATCGACTAGATAACGATACACCCAAACTTTAATGCGTAGTAGTGAACAGCCAATTGTTTCGATCATATATAACACGAAACGTTCACAATTATTTAAAACTCTTGAATTGCGTTTTTCGACTGCGAGAGAAGAGAAGCTATCATCTCTTTCGGTGTAACAGTAAATGCAATTCTGATACCTTCAGACCATTAAATGAGAACAAAATACTGATAGTAAACGAGGAGTAAGTGGAAGACCAGCGTGCAACAGTTATCTAAATAATATTCCTGAATATATATTTTCACTCTGTAGTTGGTGTTAGTGTTCAGTGGCTATAATGTTAAAAATGTTCCTCTGTGTAATGTAATGTACGTACAATCTCCAGTACACTCCACGGTGGTTAACTGAGTGCGTATTTAAATGGAGGTTTGTATGTAAATGATTCATGGTTCTAATAAGTAGGCCATTATTAGTATCCGACTCACTGATACAGTAAGTGAACAATGTTTGCACACAAGTTTTGCTGGAAGCTGGTCGGTTCCTTGTGGTTTGTTAATCTGAGCGTTTCTGAAATATTTCTGAACTGAATTTTGCGTTTTTATCATTTACACTTCTAGCATTGCCAGTAGTATCACTAGATGTTATATAGCTATGTTCAATACATACCAGTATTTAAGAATTATTGCACCTTTTTATATTTGTACGTTTCACTCAGGGTTTTCTTAACTGTTACACTGAGAAACGTCTCTAGAGCAATGTCTTTCAGCTTGCATGTTCTACTGTTGCGTTCAAAACTGTAAATGCAGAAGATTGCACAACTGACGTAATAGTAATACGCAATCAATCTGTTCACACCGTGTTAACGCAGGAAGCCAAACCGAAAATGATATCTCATGTCTTCCACTTGGAATGTAACATTTCAGCTTCCAACGTAATATGCCTATTTCATTAACCTTCTGCTAAAACATGTCTGATCAGCATGTGTTTAGTAAGAACATTGGAGACAAAATCAGTCGCCATCATGCGACATCCAGCTAATGACACTTAACACCGCCTGGAGAAGTCGTATTAGCCTCCAATGGTCTAAGGAGAGAGAGAGAGTCCAGAAGCTTCTGCAAGTTTCTTAGTCATGTTTTTCAGAAATAATAAAACAAGCAAAAGACGCACTATCGAAAACGATTTCTTCTATGCTTAATTCATAAATTTGGGGCGTATTATAGTATTTGAGAGTTGTAGCATCGCACTTTAGTGTTTACTTCGTAGATTCTTACTTAAATTGCGTGTGAGTTTCGTATAGGAGGTGTAATTTCGAGTTTTAATTACTGTAATCGTAAATTCAGGTCGATTGTAGCGCAATCGTGAGGCATTTCTACACGTTAGTTCATACATTCTTTGTGTGTTTCCCTTACATATTCTAGGCACGGACTTGTGTTGATGAGCGCTGAGTTGGCATCTCTTCGCTCACAGCTGCAAGCGGCGCTGACTTCGGTCGCGCAGCTTGAGGTTGTTGCCAATGGGCGCCACTTTGGGGAGCCGGACATGGGTATCACGGGGATTTAAACCTCGTCCTGTCTGCCCCCAGATCGGTCTGCCACTGTGGTTGCCCCAGTTGCTGCCCGCAGTGGTGCTGAGCCCTCGCCTGTGGTTGTTTGTGAGGACGTTCCAACAGCGTGGCAGGCAGTGAAGTCCCCGGAGGCTGATCAGAAAGCCTCCCTGGTGTGTCTGACAAACAGGTTTCAGGCACTGTCTCTGGCTGAGCCAGATGCAGCTGCCAGCCCTGTTTCAGAGGATGATTCTCAGCCTTCAAGGTCCGGGCAATCGCAGAGGGTGGGCTTATTGGTAGTTGGGAGCTCCAATGTTAGGCGCGTAATGGGGCCCCTTAGGGATATGGCGGCTAACGAGGGGAAGAAATCCAGTGTGCACTCCGTGTGCATTCCAGGTGGAGTCATTCCTGATGTGGAAAGGGTCCTTCCGGATGCCATGAAGAGCACAGGGTGCAGCCAGCTGCAGGTGGTGACACATGTCGGCACTAATGACGTGTGTCGCTTTGGATCTGAGGATATTCTCTCTGAATTCCAGCAGCTATCTGATTTGGAGAAGGCTGCCGGTCTTGCTTACAAGATGAAGGCAGAGCTCACCATCTGCAGCATCGTTGACAGAACCGTTTGCAGTCCTTTGGTGCAGAGCTGGGTGGAGGGTCTCAATCAGAGGCTCAGACAGTTTTGCGACCGTGTTGGCTGCAGATTCCTTGACTTGCGCCATAGTGTGGTGGGGTTTCGGGTTCCGCTGAATAGGTAAGGAGTTCACTACACTCAGCTGGCGGCTACACGGATAGCGGAGGCTGTGTGGGGTGGACTGGGCGGTATTTTAGGTTAGAAGGCCTCAGGAAAGTATGGGGTGGGCTGCAATCTCAAAGGGTGGATGGCAAATACAGGACGTGCTTGGATCAAGGAACAGTCGATAAATAGTCCAATACTCAAGGCTGTCAATTCAACTAAGTACCAGGTGTTAAAATTACGAACAACTTCAGTTGGAAAGACCACATGGATAATATTGTGGGGAAGGCGAGCCAAAGGTTGCGTTTCATTGGCAGGACACTTAGAAGATGCAACAAGTCCACTAAAGAGACAGCTTACACTAAACTCGTTCGTTCTCTGTTAGAATATTGCTGCGCGGTGTGGTATCCTTACTAGGAGGGATTGACAGAGGATATCGAAAGGGTGCAAAAAATGGCAGCTCGCTTTGTATTATCACGTAATAGGGGAGAGAGTGTGGCAGATTTGATACGCGAGTTGGGATGGAAGTTATTAAAGCAAAGCCGTTTTTCGTCGCGGCGAGATCTATTTACGAAATTTCAGTCGCCAACTTTCTCTTCTGAATGCGAAAATATTTTGTTGAGCCGAACCTACATAGGTAGGAATGATCATCAAACTAAAATAAGAGAAATCAGAGCTCGAACAGAAAGGTTTAGGTGTTCGTTTTTCCCGCGCGCTGTTCGGGAGTGGAATGGTAGAGAGATAGTATGATTGTGGTTCGATGAACCCTCTGCCAAGCACTTAACTGTGAATTGCAGAGTAGTCACGTAGACGTAGAAGATGGGTCATTACAAATAAAGTGTCTTAACATGACCGTAGGCTCATTTACAGATTTTATATCTTCAATTGATAAAGAATCCTATGTTTAGAATGCTACATATTCGGCAAATATGTTTTTTTCTTACTGATAAAATATTAGGACTGTCGATGGTCCTCACAGATGTGGATTTAATGAATTTCCTAACATTTACTAACATGCTTCAGATCAATAGTTTGTTCAACTTTACTCTGACATACATCCGTTCTTTCCGCCAAGGACCTCGTGTCATAACTACACTTCCTTTCAGACTGACTCGGTTAAGAAAATGAGCTTTTAAAGTCGTCAGCTGAGAGATATCGGAACAGCTACAGCACCAATAGGCGCTACATCAAAAGACGATGTGCTAACCGAAAACTTAAAGCATTCAGTCAACATTCAACTTCAATGAGTGAACGGCTTACAGAATAAGACAGGTAAATGCATAAAAAATTCAGTGGCCAGAGGAATGAAACAAATGAACGGCTCGTAAAGCTAGAATGAGACTTGTGTAAAGTAAACTCATTCATTATAGACCAGCACCCAGTGCGGTCTGGACGACTTGTAGGTCCCACAGTTACTCTTGCGTTGGCTTCAGACAGACGTGGAAGATTTAGCAATGATCTTGTTGGAGTGTATTAATTCACTGCATGCGGCAGATGTACATACTAAGCGGTGCGTAAGGAGCAGAGAACTGTTTCAAAGAAATATTTTCCTTCTTTCTGTTAATTCAATTTCACTTTCGGCAGTAGACAATTCCATCGTTTTTTGTGGGAGACTTCGACCTGTGCAAGCCCTCAGTAAGTGTCATGCAATACGGAAGCGTGAGTACAATTCATTTTGTAGGAAGTGAATCAACTGCTCAACCAAAAATTATGTGTCGACTAGATAACGATACACCCAAACTTTAATGCGTAGTAGTGAACAGCCAATTGTTTCGATCATATATAACACGAAACGTTCACAATTATTTAAAACTCTTGAATTGCGTTTTTCGACTGCGAGAGAAGAGAAGCTATCATCTCTTTCGGTGTAACAGTAAATGCAATTCTGATACCTTCAGACCATTAAATGAGAACAAAATACTGATAGTAAACGAGGAGTAAGTGGAAGACCAGCGTGCAACAGTTATCTAAATAATATTCCTGAATATATATTTTCACTCTGTAGTTGGTGTTAGTGTTCAGTGGCTATAATGTTAGAAATGTTCCTCTGTGTAATGTAATGTACGTACAATCTCCAGTACACTCCACGGTGGTTAACTGAGTGCGTATTTAAATGGAGGTTTGTATGTAAATGATTCATGGTTCTAATAAGTAGGCCATTATTAGTATCCGACTCACTGATACAGTAAGTGAACAATGTTTGCACACAAGTTTTGCTGGAAGCTGGTCGGTTCCTTGTGGTTTGTTAATCTGAGCGTTTCTGAAATATTTCTGAACTGAATTTTGCGTTTTTATCATTTACACTTCTAGCATTGCCAGTAGTATCACTAGATGTTATATAGCTATGTTCAATACATACCAGTATTTAAGAATTATTGCACCTTTCATATTTGTACGTTTCACTCAGGGTTTTCTTAACTGTTACACTGAGAAACGTCTCTAGAGCAATGTCTTTCAGCTTGCATGTTCTACTGTTGCGTTCAAAACTGTAAGTGCAGAAGATTGCACAACTGACGTAATAGTAATACGCAATCAATCTGTTCACACGGTGTTAACGCAGGAAGCCAAACCGAAAATGATAACTCATGTCTTCCACTTGGAATTTAACATTTCAGCTTCCAACGTAATATGCCTATTTCATTAACCTTCTGCTAAAACATGTCTGATCAGCATGTGTTTAGTAAGAACATTGGAGACAAAATCAGTCGCCATCATGCGACATCCAGCTAATGACACTTAACACCGCCTGGAGACGTCGTATTAGCCTCCAATGGTCTAAGGAGAGAGAGAGAGTCCAGAAGCTTCTGCAAGTTTCTTAGTCATGTTTTTCAGAAATAATAAAACAAGCAAAAGATGCACTATCAAAAACGATTTCTTCTATGCTTAATTCATAAATTTGGGGCGTATTATAGTATTTGAGAGTTGTAGCATCGCACTTTAGTGTTTACTTCGTAGATTCTTACTTAAATTGCGTGTGAGTTTCGTATAGGAGGTGTAATTTCGAGTTTTAATTACTGTAATCGTAAATTCAGGTCGATTGTAGCGCAATCGTGAGGTATTTCTACACGTTAGTTCATACATTCTTTGTGTGTTTCCCTTACATATTCTAGGCACGGACTCGTGTTGATGAGCGCTGAGTTGGCATCCCTTCGCTCACAGCTGCAAGTGGCGCTGACTTCGGTCGCGCAGCTTGAGGTTGTTGCCAATGGGCACCACTGTGGGGAGCCGGACATGGGTATCACGGGCATTTAAACCTTGTCCCGTCTGCCCCCAGATCGGTCAGCCACTGTGGTTGCCCTGGTTGCTGCCCGCAGTGGGGCTGAGCCCTCGCCTGTGGTTGTTTGTGATGACGTTCCAACAGCGTGGCAGGCAGTGAAGTCCCCGGAGGCTGATCAGAAAGCCTCCCTGGTGCGTCTGACAAACAGGTTTCAGGCACTGTCTCCGGCTGAGCCAGATGCAGCTGCCTGCCCCGTTTCAGAGGATGATTCTCAGCCTTCAAGGTCCGGGCAATTGCAGAGGGTGGGCTTATTGGTAGTTGGGAGCTCCAATGTTAGGCGCGTAATGGGGCCCCTTAGGGATATGGCGGCTAACGAGGGGAAGAAATCCAGTGTGCGCTCCGTGTGCATTCCAGGTGGAGTCATCCCTGGTGTGGAAAGGGTCCTTCCGGATGCCATGAAGAGCACAGGGTGCAGCCAGCTGCAGGTGGTGACACATGTCGGCACTAATCACGTGTGTCGCTTTGGATCTGAGGAAATTCTCTCTGGATTCCAGCAGCTATCTGATTTGGTGAAGGCTGCCGGTATTGCTTACAAGATGAAGGCAGAGCTCACCATCTGCAGCATCATTGACAGAACCGTTTGCAGTCCTTTGGTGCAGAGCTGGGTGGAGGGTCTCAATCAGAGGCTCAGACACTTTTGCGACCGTGTTGGCCGCAGATTCCTTGACTTGCGCCATAGTGGGGTGGGATTTCGGGTTCCGCTGAATAGGTAAGGAGTTCACTACACTCAGCTGGCGGCTACACGGATAGCGGAGGCTGTGTGGGGTGGACTGGGCGGTTTTTTAGGTTAGAAGGCCTCAGGAAAGTATGGGGTGGGCTGCAATCCCAAAGGGTGGATGGCAAATACAGGACGTGCTTGGATCAAGGAACAGTCGATAAATAGTCCAATACTCAAGGCTGTCAATTCAACTAAGTACCAGGTGTTAAAATTACGAACAACTTCAGTTGGAAAGACCACATGGATAATATTGTGGGGAAGGCGAGCAAAAGGTTGCGTTTCATTGGCAGGACACTTAGAAGATGCAACAAGTCCACTAAAGAGACAGCTTACACTAAACTCGTTCGTTCTCTGTTAGAATATTGCTGCGCGGTGTGGTATCCTTACTAGGTGGGATTGACAGAGGACATCGAAAGGGTGCAAAAAATGGCAGCTCGCTTTGTATTATCACGTAATAGGGGAGAGAGTGTGGCAGATTTGATACGCGAGTTGGGATGGAAGTTATTAAAGCAAAGCCGTTTTTCGTCGCGGCGAGATCTATTTACGAAATTTCAGTCGCCAACTTTCTCTTCTGAATGCGAAAATATTTTGTTGAGCCGAACCTACATAGGTAGGAATGATCATCAAACTAAAATAAGAGAAATCAGAGCTCGAACAGAAAGGTTTAGGTGATCGTTTTTCCCGCGCGCTGTTCGGGAGTGGAATGGTAGAGAGATAGTATGATTGTGGTTCGATGAACCCTCTGCCAAGCACTTAACTGTGAATTGCAGAGTAGTCACGTAGACGTAGAAGATGGGTCATTACAAATAAAGTGTCTTAACATGACCGTAGGCTCATTTACAGATTTTATATCTTCAATTGATAAAGAATCCTATGTTTAGAATGCTACATATTCGGCAAATATGTTTTCTTCTTACTGATAAAATATTAGGACTGTCGATGGTCCTCACAGATGTGGATTTAATGAATTTCCTAACATTTACTAACATGCTTCAGATCAATAGTTTGTTCAACTTTACTCTGACATACATCCGTTCTTTCCGCCAAGGACCTCGTGTCATAACTACACTTCCTTTCAGACTGACTCGGTTAAGAAAATGAGCTTTTAAAGTCGTCAGCTGAGAGATATCGGAACAGCTACAGCACCAATAGGCGCTACATCAAAAGACGATGTGCTAACCGAAAACTTAAAGCATTCAGTCAACATTCAACTTCAATGAGTGAACGGCTTACAGAATAAGACAGGTAAATGCATAAAAAATTCAGTGGCCAGAGGAATGAAACAAATGAACGGCTCGTAAAGCTAGAATGAGACTTGTGTAAAGTAAACTCATTCATTATAGACCAGCACCCAGTGCGGTCTGGACGACTTGTAGGTCCCACAGTTACTCTTGCGTTGGCTTCAGACAGACGTGGAAGATTTAGCAATGATCTTGTTGGAGTGTATTAATTCACTGCATGCGGCAGATGTACATACTAAGCGGTGCGTAAGGAGCAGAGAACTGTTTCAAAGAAATATTTTCCTTCTTTCTGTTAATTCAATTTCACTTTCGACAGTAGACAGTTCCATCGTTTTTTGTGGGAGACTTCGACCTGTGCAAGCCCTCAGTAAGTGTCATGCAATACGGAAGCGTGAGTACAATTCATTTTGTAGGAAGTGAATCAACTGCTCAACCAAAAATTATGTATCGACTAGATAACGATACACCCAAACTTTAATGCGTAGTAGTGAACAGCCAATTGTTTCGATCATATATAACACGAAACGTTCACAATTATTTAAAACTCTTGAATTGCGTTTTTCGACTGCGAGAGAAGAGAAGCTATCATCTCTTTCGGTGTAACAGTAAATGCAATTCTGATACCTTCAGACCATTAAATGAGAACAAAATACTGATAGTAAACGAGGAGTAAGTGGAAGACCAGCGTGCAACAGTTATCTAAATAATATTCCTGAATATATATTTTCACTCTGTAGTTGGTGTTAGTGTTCAGTGGCTATAATGTTAAAAATGTTCCTCTGTGTGATGAAATGTACGTACAATCTCCAGTACACTCCACGGTGGTTAGCTGAGTGCGTATTTAAATGGAGGTTTGTATGTAAATGATTCATGGTTCTAATAAGTAGGCCATTATTAGTATCCAACTCACTGATACAGTAAGTGAACAATGTTTGCACACAAGTTTTGCTGGAAGCTGGTCGGTTCCTTGTGGTTTGTTAATCTGAGCGTTTTTGAAATATTTCTGAACTGAATTTTGCGTTTTTATCATTTACACTTCTAGCATTGCCAGTAGTATCACTAGATGTTATATAGCTATGTTCAATACATACCAGTATTTAAGAATTATTGCACCTTTCATATTTGTACGTTTCACTCAGGGTTTTCTTAACTGTTACACTGAGAAACGTCTCTAGAGCAATGTCTTTCAGCTTGCATGTTCTACTGTTGCGTTCAAAACTGTAAATGCAGAAGATTGCACAACTGACGTAATAGTAATACGCAATCAATCTGTTCACACCATGTTAACGCAGGAAGCCAAACCGAAAATGATATCTCATGTTTTCCACTTGGAATGTAACATTTCAGCTTCCAACGCAATATGCCTATTTCATTAACCTTCTGCTAAAACATGTCTGATCAGCATGTGTTTAGTAAGAACATTGGAGACAAAATCAGTCGCCATCATGCGACATCCAGCTAATGACACTTAACACCGCCTGGAGACGTCGTATTAGCCTCCAATGGTCTAAGGAGAGAGAGAGAGTCCAGAAGCTTCTGCAAGTTTCTTAGTCATGTTTTTCAGAAATAATAAAACAAGCAAAAGACGCACTATCAAAAACGATTTCTTCTATGCTTAATTCATAAATTTGGGGCGTATTATAGTATTTGAGAGTTGTAGCATCGCACTTTAGTGTTTACTTCGTAGATTCTTACTTAAATTGCGTGTGAGTTTCGTATAGGAGGTGTAATTTCGAGTTTTAATTACTGTAATCGTAAATTCAGGTCGATTGTAGCGCAATCGTGAGGCAATTCTACACGTTAGTTCATACATTCTTTGTGTGTTTCCCTTACATATTCTAGGCACGGACTCGTGTTGATGAGGGCTGAGTTGGCATCCCTTCGCTCACAGCTGCAAGCGGCGCTGACTTCGGTCACGCAGCTTGAGGTTGTTGCCAATGGGCACCACTGTGGGGAGCCGGACATGGGTATCACGGGGATTTAAACCTCGTCCCGTCTGCCCCCAGATTGGTCTGCCACTGTGGTTGCCCCGGTTGCTGCCCGCAGTGGGGCTGAGCCCTCGCCTGTGGTTGTTTGTGAGGACGTTCCAACAGCGTGGCAGGCACTGAAGTCCCCGGAGGCTGATCAGAAAGCCTCCCTGGTGCGTCTGACAAACAGGTTTCAGGCACTGTCTCTAGCTGAGCCAGATGCAGCTGCCAGCCCTGTTTCAGAGGATGATTCTCAGCCTTCAAGGTCCGGGCAATCGCAGAGGGTGGGCTTATTGGTAGTTGGGCTTATTGGTAGTTGGGAGCTCCAATGTTAGGCACATAATGGGGCCCCTTAGGGATATGGCGGCTAACGAGGGGAAGAAATCCAGTGTGCACTCCGTGTGCATTCCAGGTGGAGTCATTCCTGATGTGGAAAGGGTCCTTCCGGATGCCATGAAGAGCACAGGGTGCAGCCAGCTGCAGGCGGTGACACATGTCGGCACTAATCACGTGTGTCGCTTTGGATCTGAGGAAATTCTCTCTGGATTCCAGCAGCTATCTGATTTGGTGAAGGCTGCCGGTCTTGCTTACAAGATGAAGGCAGAGCTCACCATCTGCAGCATCGTTGACAGAACCGACTGCGGTCCTTTGGTGCAGAGCTGGGTGGAGGGTCTCAATCAGAGGCTCAGACAGTTTTGCGACCGTGTTGGCTGCAGATTCCTTGACTTGCACCATAGTGTGGTGGGGTTTCAGGTTCCGCTGAATAGGTAAGGAGTTCACTACACTCAGCTGGCGGCTACACGGATAGCGGAGGCTGTGTGGGGCGGACTGGGCGGTTTTTTAGGTTAGAAGGCCTCAGGAAAGTATGGGGTGGGCTGCAATCTCAAAGGGTGGATGGCAAATACAGGACGTGCTTGGATCAAGGAACAGTCGATAAATAGTCCAATACTCAAGGCTGTCAATTCAACTAAGTACCAGGTGTTAAAATTACGAACAACTTCAGTTGGAAAGACCACATGGATAATATTGTGGGGAAGGCGAGCCAAAGGTTGCGTTTCATTGGCAGGACACTTAGAAGATGCAACAAGTCCACTAAAGAGACAGCTTACACTAAACTCGTTCGTTCTCTGTTAGAATATTGCTGCGCGGTGTGGTATCCTTACTAGGTGGGATTGACAGAGGACATCGAAAGGGTGCAAAAAATGGCAGCTCGCTTTGTATTATCACGTAATAGGGGAGAGAGTGTGGCAGATATGATACGCGAGTTGGGATGGAAGTCATTTAAGCAAAGACGTTTTTCGTCGCGGCGAGATCTATTTACGAAATTTCAGTCGCCAACTTTCTCTTCCGAATGCGAAAATATTTTGTTGAGCCGAACCTACATAGGTGAGAATGATCATCAAACTAAAATAAGAGAAATCAGAGCTCGAACAGAAAGGTTTAGGTGTTCGTTTTTCCCGCGCGCTGTTCGGGAGTGGAATGGTAGAGAGATAGTATGATTGTGGTTCGATGAACCCTCTGCCAAGCACTTAACTGTGAATTGCAGAGTAGTCACGTAGACGTAGAAGATGGGTCATTACAAATAAAGTGTCTTAACATGACCGTAGGCTCATTTACAGATTTTATATCTTCAATTGATAAAGAATCCTATGTTTAGAATGCTACATATTCGGCAAATATGTTTTTTTCTTACTGATAAAATATTAGGACTGTCGATGGTCCTCACAGATGTGGATTTAATGAATTTCCTAACATTTACTAACATGCTTCAGATCAATAGTTTGTTCAACTTTACTCTGACATACATCCGTTCTTTCCGCCAAGGACCTCGTGTCATAACTACACTTCCTTTCAGACTGACTCGGTTAAGAAAATGAGCTTTTAAAGTCGTCAGCTGAGAGATATCGGAACAGCTACAGCACCAATAGGCGCTACATCAAAAGACGATGTGCTAACCGAAAACTTAAAGCATTCAGTCAACATTCAACTTCAATGAGTGAACGGCTTACAGAATAAGACAGGTAAATGCATAAAAAATTCAGTGGCCAGAGGAATGAAACAAATGAACGGCTCGTAAAGCTAGAATGAGACTTGTGTAAAGTAAACTCATTCATTATAGACCAGCACCCAGTGCGGTCTGGACGACTTGTAGGTCCCACAGTTACTCTTGCGTTGGCTTCAGACAGACGTGGAAGATTTAGCAATGATCTTGTTGGAGTGTATTAATTCACTGCATGCGGCAGATGTACATACTAAGCGGTGCGTAAGGAGCAGAGAACTGTTTCAAAGAAATATTTTCCTTCTTTCTGTTAATTCAATTTCACTTTCGACAGTAGACAGTTCCATCGTTTTTTGTGGGAGACTTCGACCTGTGCAAGCCCTCAGTAAGTGTCATGCAATACGGAAGCGTGAGTACAATTCATTTTGTAGGAAGTGAATCAACTGCTCAACCAAAAATTATGTATCGACTAGGTGACGATACACCCAAACTTTAATGCGTAGTAGTGAACAGCCAATTGTTTCGATCATATATAACACGAAACGTTCACAATTATTTAAAACTCTTGAATTGCGTTTTTCGACTGCGAGAGAAGAGAAGCTATCATCTCTTTCGGTGTAACAGTAAATGCAATTCTGATACCTTCAGACCATTAAATGAGAACAAAATACTGATAGTAAACGAGGAGTAAGTGGAAGACCAGCGTGCAACAGTTATCTAAATAATATTCCTGAATATATATTTTCACTCTGTAGTTGGTGTTAGTGTTCAGTGGCTATAATGTTAAAAATGTTCCTCTGTGTAATGTAATGTACGTACAATCTCCGGTACACTCCACGGTGGTTAACTGAGTGCGTATTTAAATGGAGGTTTGTATGTAAATGATTCATGGTTCTAATAAGTAGGCCATTATTAGTATCCGACTCACTGATACAGTAAGTGAACAATGTTTGCACACAAGTTTTGCTGGAAGCTGGTCGGTTCCTTGTGGTTTGTTAATCTGAGCGTTTTTGAAATATTTCTGAACTGAATTTTGCGTTTTTATCATTTACACTTCTAGCATTGCCAGTAGTATCACTAGATGTTATATAGCTATGTTCAATACATACCAGTATTTAAGAATTATTGCACCTTTTTATATTTGTACGTTTCACTCAGGGTTTTCTTAACTGTTACACTGAGAAACGTCTCTAGAGCAATGTCTTTCAGCTTGCATGTTCTACTGTTGCGTTCAAAACTGTAAGTGCAGAAGATTGCACAACTGACGTAATAGTAATACGCAATCAATCTGTTCACACCGTGTTAACGCAGGAAGCCAAACCGAAAATGATAACTCATGTCTTCCACTTGGAATTTAACATTTCAGCTTCCAATGTAATATGCCTATTTCATTAACCTTCTGCTAAAACATGTCTGATCAGCATGTGTTTAGTAAGAACATTGGAGACAAAATCAGTCGCCATCATGCGACATCCAGCTAATGACACTTAACACCGCCTGGAGACGTCGTATTAGCCTCCAATGGTCTAAGGAGAGAGAGAGAGTCCAGAAGCTTCTGCAAGTTTCTTAGTCATGTTTTTCAGAAATAATAAAACAAGCAAAAGACTCACTATCAAAAACGATTTCTTCTATGCTTAATTCATAAATTTGGGGCGTATTATAGTATTTGAGAGTTGTAGCATCGCACTTTAGTGTTTACTTCGTAGATTCTTACTTAAATTGCGTGTGAGTTTCGTATAGGAGGTGTATTTTCGAGTTTTAATTACTGTAATCGTAAATTCAGGTCGATTGTAGCGCAATCGTGAGGCATTTCTACACGTTAGTTCATACATTCTTTGTGTGTTTCCCTTACATATTCTAGGCACGGACTCGTGTTGATGAGCGCTGAGTTGGCATCCCTTCGCTCACAGCTGCAAGTGGCGCTGACTTCGGTCGCGCAGCTTGAGGTTGTTGCCAATGGGCACCACTGTGGGGAGCCGGACATGGGTATCACGGGCATTTAAACCTCGTCCCGTCTGCCCCCAGATCGGTCAACCACTGTGGTTGCCCTGGTTGCTGCCCGCAGTGGGGCTGAGCCCTCGCCTGTGGTTGTTTGTGAGCATGTTCCAACAGCGTGGCAGGCAGTGAAGTCCCCGGAGGCTGATCAGAAAGCCTCCCTGGTGCGTCTGACAAACAGGTTTCAGGCACTGTCTCTGGCTGAGCCAGATGGAGCTGCCAGCCCTGTTTCAGAGGATGATTCTCAGCCTTCAAGGTCCGGGCAATCGCAGAGGGTGGGCTTATTGGTAGTTGGGAGCTCCAATGTTAGGCGCGTAATGGGGCCCCTTAGGGATATGGCGGCTAACGAGGGGAAGAAATCCAGTGTGCACTCCGTGTGCATTCCAGGTGGAGTCATTCCTGATGTGGAAAGGGTCCTTCCGGATGCCATGAAGAGCACAGGGTGCAGCCAGCTGCAGGCGGTGACACATGTCGGCACTAATGACGTGTGTCGCTTTGGTTTTGAGGAAATTCTCTCTGGATTCCAGCAGCTATCTGATTTGGTGAAGGCTGCCGGTCTTGCTTACAAGATGAAGGCAGAGCTCACCATCTGCAGCATCGTTGACAGAACCGACTGCGGTCCTTTGGTGCAGAGCTGGGTGGAGGGTCTCAATCAGAGGCTCAGACAGTTTTGCGACCGTGTTGGCTGCAGATTCCTTGACTTGCACCATAGTGTGGTGGGGTTTCAGGTTCCGCTGAATAGGTAAGGAGTTCACTACACTCAGCTGGCGGCTACACGGATAGCGGAGGCTGTGTGGGGCGGACTGGGCGGTTTTTTAGGTTAGAAGGCCTCAGGAAAGTATGGGGTGGGCTGCAATCTCAAAGGGTGGATGGCAAATACAGGACGTGCTTGGATCAAGGAACAGTCGATAAATAGTCCAATACTCAAGGCTGTCAATTCAACTAAGTACCAGGTGTTAAAATTACGAACAACTTCAGTTGGAAAGACCACATGGATAATATTGTGGGGAAGGCGAGCCAAAGGTTGCGTTTCATTGGCAGGACACTTAGAAGATGCAACAAGTCCACTAAAGAGACAGCTTACACTAAACTCGTTCGTTCTCTGTTAGAATATTGCTGCGCGGTGTGGTATCCTTACTAGGTGGGATTGACAGAGGACATCGAAAGGGTGCAAAAAATGGCAGCTCGCTTTGTATTATCACGTAATAGGGGAGAGAGTGTGGCAGATATGATACGCGAGTTGGGATGGAAGTCATTTAAGCAAAGACGTTTTTCGTCGCGGCGAGATCTATTTACAAAATTTCAGTCGCCAACTTTCTCTTCCGAATGCGAAAATATTTTGTTGAGCCGAACCTACATAGGTGAGAATGATCATCAAACTAAAATAAGAGAAATCAGAGCTCGAACAGAAAGGTTTAGGTGTTCGTTTTTCCCGCGCGCTGTTCGGGAGTGGAATGGTAGAGAGATAGTATGATTGTGGTTCGATGAACCCTCTGCCAAGCACTTAACTGTGAATTGCAGAGTAGTCACGTAGACGTAGAAGATGGGTCATTACAAATAAAGTGTCTTAACATGACCGTAGGCTCATTTACAGATTTTATATCTTCAATTGATAAAGAATCCTATATTTAGAATGCTACATATTCGGCAAATATGTTTTTTTCTTACTGATAAAATATTAGGACTGTCGATGGTCCTCACAGATGTGGATTTAATGAATTTCCTAACATTTACTAACATGCTTCAGATCAATAGTTTGTTTAACTTTACTCTGACATACATCCGTTCTTTCCGCCAAGGACCTCGTGTCATAACTACACTTCCTTTCAGACTGACTCGGTTAAGAAAATGAGCTTTTAAAGTCGTCAGCTGAGAGATATCGGAACAGCTACAGCACCAATAGGCGCTACATCAAAAGACGATGTGCTAACCGAAAACTTAAAGCATTCAGTCAACATTCAACTTCAATGAGTGAACGGCTTACAGAATAAGACAGGTAAATGCATAAAAAATTCAGTGGCCAGAGGAATGAAACAAATGAACGGCTCGTAAAGCTAGAATGAGACTTGTGTAAAGTAAACTCATTCATTATAGACCAGCACCCAGTGCGGTCTGGACGACTTGTAGGTCCCACAGTTACTCTTGCGTTGGCTTCAGACAGACGTGGAAGATTTAGCAATGATCTTGTTGGAGTGTATTAATTCACTGCATGCGGCAGATGTACATACTAAGCGGTGCGTAAGGAGCAGAGAACTGTTTCAAAGAAATATTTTCCTTCTTTCTGTTAATTCAATTTCACTTTCGACAGTAGACAGTTCCATCGTTTTTTGTGGGAGACTTCGACCTGTGCAAGCCCTCAGTAAGTGTCATGCAATACGGAAGCGTGAGTACAATTCATTTTGTAGGAAGTGAATCAACTGCTCAACCAAAAATTATGTATCGACTAGGTGACGATACACCCAAACTTTAATGCGTAGTAGTGAACAGCCAATTGTTTCGATCATATATAACACGAAACGTTCACAATTATTTAAAACTCTTGAATTGCGTTTTTCGACTGCGAGAGAAGAGAAGCTATCATCTCTTTCGGTGTAACAGTAAATGCAATTCTGATACCTTCAGACCATTAAATGAGAACAAAATACTGATAGTAAACGAGGAGTAAGTGGAAGACCAGCGTGCAACAGTTATCTAAATAATATTCCTGAATATATATTTTCACTCTGTAGTTGGTGTTAGTGTTCAGTGGCTATAATGTTAAAAATGTTCCTCTGTGTAATGTAATGTACGTACAATCTCCAGTACACTCCACGGTGGTTAGCTGAGTGCGTATTTAAATGGAGGTTTGTATGTAAATGATTCATGGTTCTAATAAGTAGGCCATTATTAGTATCCGACTCACTGATACAGTAAGTGAACAATGTTTGCACACAAGTTTTGCTGGAAGCTGGTCGGTTCCTTGTGGTTTGTTAATCTGAGCGTTTTTGAAATATTTCTGAACTGAATTTTGCGTTTTTATCATTTACACTTCTAGCATTGCCAGTAGTATCACTAGATGTTATATAGCTATGTTCAATACATACCAGTATTTAAGAATTATTGCACCTTTTTATATTTGTACGTTTCACTCAGGGTTTTCTTAACTGTTACACTGAGAAACGTCTCTAGAGCAATGTCTTTCAGCTTGCATGTTCTACTGTTGCGTTCAAAACTGTAAGTGCAGAAGATTGCACAACTGACGTAATAGTAATACGCAATCAATCTGTTCACACCGTGTTAACGCAGGAAGCCAAACCGAAAATGATAACTCATGTCTTCCACTTGGAATTTAACATTTCAGCTTCCAACGTAATATGCCTATTTCATTAACCTTCTGCTAAAACATGTCTGATCAGCATGTGTTTAGTAAGAACATTGGAGACAAAATCAGTCGCCATCATGCGACATCCAGCTAATGACACTTAACACCACCTGGAGACGTCGTATTAGCCTCCAATGGTCTAAGGAGAGAGAGAGAGTCCAGAAGCTTCTGCAAGTTTCTTAGTCATGTTTTTCAGAAATAATAAAACAAGCAAAAGACTCACTATCAAAAACGATTTGTTCTATGCTTAATTCATAAATTTGGGGCGTATTATAGTATTTGAGAGTTGTAGCATCGCACTTTAGTGTTTACTTCGTAGATTCTTACTTAAATTGCGTGTGAGTTTCGTATAGGAGGTGTATTTTCGAGTTTTAATTACTGTAATCGTAAATTCAGGTCGATTGTAGCGCAATCGTGAGGCATTTCTACACGTTAGTTCATACATTCTTTGTGTGTTTCCCTTACATATTCTAGGCACGGACTCGTGTTGATGAGTGCTGAGTTGGCATCCCTTCGCTCACAGCTGCAAGTGGCGCTGACTTCGGTCGCGCAGCTTGAGGTTGTTGCCAATGGGCACCACTGTGGGGAGCCGGACATGGGTATCACGGGCATTTAAACCTCGTCCCGTCTGCCCCCAGATCGGTCAACCACTGTGGTTGCCCTGGTTGCTGCCCGCAGTGGGGCTGAGCCCTCGCCTGTGGTTGTTTGTGAGGATGTTCCAACAGCGTGGCAGGCAGTGAAGTCCCCGGAGGCTGATCAGAAAGCCTCCCTGGTGCGTCTGACAAACAGGTTTCAGGCACTGTCTCTGGCTGAGCCAGATGCAGCTGCCAGCCCTGTTTCAGAGGATGATTCTCAGCCTTCAAGGTCCGGGCAATCGCAGAGGGTGGGCTTATTGGTAGTTGGGAGCTCCAATGTTAGGCGCGTAATGGGGCCCCTTAGGGATATGGCGGCTAACGAGGGGAAGAAATCCAGTGTGCACTCCGTGTGCATTCCAGGTGGAGTCATTCCTGATGTGGAAAGGGTCCTTCCGGATGCCATGAAGAGCACAGGGTGCAGCCAGCTGCAGGCGGTGACACATGTCGGCACTAATCACGTGTGTCGCTTTGGATCTGAGGAAATTCTCTCTGGATTCCAGCAGCTATCTGATTTGGTGAAGGCTGCCGGTCTTGCTTACAAGATGAAGGCAGAGCTCACCATCTGCAGCATCGTTGACAGAACCGACTGCGGTCCTTTGGTGCAGAGCTGGGTGGAGGGTCTCAATCAGAGGCTCAGACAGTTTTGCGACCGTGTTGGCTGCAGATTCCTTGACTTGCACCATAGTGTGGTGGGGTTTCAGGTTCCGCTGAATAGGTAAGGAGTTCACTACACTCAGCTGGCGGCTACACGGATAGCGGAGGCTGTGTGGGGCGGACTGGGCGGTTTTTTAGGTTAGAAGGCCTCAGGAAAGTATGGGGTGGGCTGCAATCTCAAAGGGTGGATGGCAAATACAGGACGTGCTTGGATCAAGGAACAGTCGATAAATAGTCCAATACTCAAGGCTGTCAATTCAACTAAGTACCAGGTGTTAAAATTACGAACAACTTCAGTTGGAAAGACCACATGGATAATATTGTGGGGAAGGCGAGCCAAAGGTTGCGTTTCATTGGCAGGACACTTAGAAGATGCAACAAGTCCACTAAAGAGACAGCTTACACTAAACTCGTTCGTTCTCTGTTAGAATATTGCTGCGCGGTGTGGTATCCTTACTAGGTGGGATTGACAGAGGACATCGAAAGGGTGCAAAAAATGGCAGCTCGCTTTGTATTATCACGTAATAGGGGAGAGAGTGTGGCAGATATGATACGCGAGTTGAGATGGAAGTCATTTAAGCAAAGACGTTTTTCGTCGCGGCGAGATCTATTTACGAAATTTCAGTCGCCAACTTTCTCTTCCGAATGCGAAAATATTTTGTTGAGCCGAACCTACATAGGTGAGAATGATCATCAAACTAAAATAAGAGAAATCAGAGCTCGAACAGAAAGGTTTAGGTGTTCGTTTTTCCCGCGCGCTGTTCGGGAGTGGAATGGTAGAGAGATAGTATGATTGTGGTTCGATGAACCCTCTGCCAAGCACTTAACTGTGAATTGCAGAGTAGTCACGTAGACGTAGAAGATGGGTCATTACAAATAAAGTGTCTTAACATGACCGTAGGCTCATTTACAGATTTTATATCTTCAATTGATAAAGAATCCTATGTTTAGAATGCTACATATTCGGCAAATATGTTTTTTTCTTACTGATAAAATATTAGGACTGTCGATGGTCCTCACAGATGTGGATTTAATGAATTTCCTAACATTTACTAACATGCTTCAGATCAATAGTTTGTTCAACTTTACTCTGACATACATCCGTTCTTTCCGCCAAGGACCTCGTGTCATAACTACACTTCCTTTCAGACTGACTCGGTTAAGAAAATGAGCTTTTAAAGTCGTCAGCTGAGAGATATCGGAACAGCTACAGCACCAATAGGCGCTACATCAAAAGACGATGTGCTAACCGAAAACTTAAAGCATTCAGTCAACATTCAACTTCAATGAGTGAACGGCTTACAGAATAAGACAGGTAAATGCATAAAAAATTCAGTGGCCAGAGGAATGAAACAAATGAACGGCTCGTAAAGCTAGAATGAGACTTGTGTAAAGTAAACTCATTCATTATAGACCAGCACCCAGTGCGGTCTGGACGACTTGTAGGTCCCACAGTTACTCTTGCGTTGGCTTCAGACAGACGTGGAAGATTTAGCAATGATCTTGTTGGAGTGTATTAATTCACTGCATGCAGCAGATGTACATACTAAGCGGTGCGTAAGGAGCAGAGAACTGTTTCAAAGAAATATTTTCCTTCTTTCTGTTAATTCAATTTCACTTTCGACAGTAGACAGTTCCATCGTTTTTTGTGGGAGACTTCGACCTGTGCAAGCCCTCAGTAAGTGTCATGCAATACGGAAGCGTGAGTACAATTCATTTTGTAGGAAGTGAATCAACTGCTCAACCAAAAATTATGTATCGACTAGGTGACGATACACCCAAACTTTAATGCGTAGTAGTGAACAGCCAATTGTTTCGATCATATATAACACGAAACGTTCACAATTATTTAAAACTCTTGAATTGCGTTTTTCGACTGCGAGAGAAGAGAAGCTATCATCTCTTTCGGTGTAACAGTAAATGCAATTCTGATACCTTCAGACCATTAAATGAGAACAAAATACTGATAGTAAACGAGGAGTAAGTGGAAGACCAGCGTGCAACAGTTATCTAAATAATATTCCTGAATATATATTTTCACTCTGTAGTTGGTGTTAGTGTTCAGTGGCTATAATGTTAAAAATGTTCCTCTGTGTAATGTAATGTACGTACAATCTCCAGTACACTCCACGGTGGTTAGCTGAGTGCGTATTTAAATGGAGGTTTGTATGTAAATGATTCATGGTTCTAATAAGTAGGCCATTATTAGTATCCGACTCACTGATACAGTAAGTGAACAATGTTTGCACACAAGTTTTGCTGGAAGCTGGTCGGTTCCTTGTGGTTTGTTAATCTGAGCGTTTTTGAAATATTTCTGAACTGAATTTTGCGTTTTTATCATTTACACTTCTAGCATTGCCAGTAGTATCACTAGATGTTATATAGCTATGTTCAATACATACCAGTATTTAAGAATTATTGCACCTTTTTATATTTGTACGTTTCACTCAGGGTTTTCTTAACTGTTACACTGAGAAACGTCTCTAGAGCAATGTCTTTCAGCTTGCATGTTCTACTGTTGCGTTCAAAACTGTAAGTGCAGAAGATTGCACAACTGACGTAATAGTAATACGCAATCAATCTGTTCACACCGTGTTAACGCAGGAAGCCAAACCGAAAATGATAACTCATGTCTTCCACTTGGAATTTAACATTTCAGCTTCCAACGTAATATGCCTATTTCATTAACCTTCTGCTAAAACATGTCTGATCAGCATGTGTTTAGTAAGAACATTGGAGACAAAATCAGTCGCCATCATGCGACATCCAGCTAATGACACTTAACACCGCCTGGAGACGTCGTATTAGCCTCCAATGGTCTAAGGAGAGAGAGAGAGTCCAGAAGCTTCTGCAAGTTTCTTAGTCATGTTTTTCAGAAATAATAAAACAAGCAAAAGACTCACTATCAAAAACGATTTGTTCTATGCTTAATTCATAAATTTGGGGCGTATTATAGTATTTGAGAGTTGTAGCATCGCACTTTAGTGTTTACTTCGTAGATTCTTACTTAAATTGCGTGTGAGTTTCGTATAGGAGGTGTATTTTCGAGTTTTAATTACTGTAATCGTAAATTCAGGTCGATTGTAGCGCAATCGTGAGGCATTTCTACACGTTAGTTCATACATTCTTTGTGTGTTTCCCTTACATATTCTAGGCACGGACTCGTGTTGATGAGTGCTGAGTTGGCATCCCTTCGCTCACAGCTGCAAGTGGCGCTGACTTCGGTCGCGCAGCTTGAGGTTGTTGCCAATGGGCACCACTGTGGGGAGCCGGACATGGGTATCACGGGGATTTAAACCTCGTCCCGTCTGCCCCCAGATCGGTCAGCCACTGTGGTTGCCCTGGTTGCTGCCCGCATTGGGGCTGAGCCCTCGCCTGTGGTTGTTTGTGAGGATGTTCCAACAGCGTGGCAGGTAGTGAAGTCCCCGGAGGCTGATCAGAAAGCCTCCCTGGTGCGTCTGACAAACAGGTTTCAGGCACTGTCTCTGGCTGAGCCAGATGCAGCTGCCAGCCCTGTTTCAGAGGATGATTCTCAGCCTTCAAGGTCCGGGCAATCGCAGAGGGTGGGATTATTGGTAGTTGGAAGCTCCAATGTTAGGCGCGTAATGGGGCCCCTTAGGGATATGGCGGCTAACGAGGGGAAGAAATCCAGTGTGCACACCGTGTGCATTCCAGGTGGAGTCATTCCTGATGTGGAAAGGGTCCTTCCGGATGCCATGAAGAGCACAGGGTGCAGCCAGCTGCAGGTGGTGACACATGTCGGCACTAATGACGTGTGTCGCTTTGGATCTGAGGAAATTCTCTCTGGATTCCAGCAGCTATCTGATTTGGTGAAGGCTGCCGGTATTGCTTACAAGATGAAGGCAGAGCTCACCATCTGCAGCATCGTTGACAGAACCGTTTGCAGTCCTTTGGTGCAGAGCTGGGTGGAGGGTCTCAATCAGAGGCTCAGACAGTTTTGCGACCGTGTTGGCTGCAGATTCCTTGACTTGCGCCATAGTGTGGTGGGGTTTCGGGTTCCGCTGAATAGGTAAGGAGTTCACTACACTCAGCTGGCGGCTACACGGATAGCGGAGGCTGTGTGGGGTGGACTGGGCGGTTTTTTAGGTTAGAAGGCCTCAGGAAAGTATGGGGTGGGCTGCAATCTCAAAGGGTGGATGGCAAATACAGGACGTGCTTGGATCAAGGAACAGTCGATAAATAGTCCAATACTCAAGGCTGTCGATTCAACTAAGTACCAGGTGTTAAAATTACGAACAACTTCAGTTGGAAAGACCACATGGATAATATTGTGGGGAAGGCGAGCCAAAGGTTGCGTTTCATTGGCAGGACACTTAGAAGATGCAACAAGTCCACTAAAGAGACAGCTTACACTAAACTCGTTCGTTCTCTGTTAGAATATTGCTGCGCGGTATGGTATCCTTACTAGGTGGGATTGACAGAGGACATCGAAAGGGTGCAAAAAATGGCAGCTCGCTTTGTATTATCACGTAATAGGGGAGAGAGTGTGGCAGATATGATACGCGAGTTGGGATGGAAGTCATTAAAGCAAAGACGTTTTTCGTCGCGGCGAGATCTATTTACGAAATTTCAGTCGCCAACTTTCTCTTCCGAATGCGTAAATATTTTGTTGAGCCGGACCTACATCGGTAGGAATGATCATCAAACTAAAATAAGAGAAATCAGAGCTCGAACAGAAAGGTTTAGGTGTTCGTTTTTCCCGCGCGCTGTTCGGGAGTGGAATGGTAGAGAGATAGTATGATTGTGGTTTGATGAACCCTCTGCCAAGCACTTAACTGTGAATTGCAGAGTAGTCACGTAGACGTAGAAGATGGGTCATTACAAATAAAGTGTCTTAACATGACCGTAGGCTCATTTACAGATTTTATATCTTCAATTGATAAAGAATCCTATGTTTAGAATGCTACATATTCGGCAAATATGTTTTTTTCTTACTGAGAAAATATTAGGACTGTCGATGGTCCTCACAGATGTGGATTTAATGAATTTCCTAACGTTTACTAACATGCTTCAGATCAATAGTTTGTTCAACTTTACTCTGACATACATCCGTTCTTTCCGCCAAGGACCTCGTGTCATAACTACACTTCCTTTCAGACTGACTCGGTTAAGAAAATGAGCTTTTAAAGTCGTCAGCTGAGAGATATCGGAACAGCTACAGCACCAATAGGCGCTACATCAAAAGACGATGTGCTAACCGAAAACTTAAAGCATTCAGTCAACATTCAACTTCAATGAGTGAACGGCTTACAGAATAAGACAGGTAAATGCATAAAAAATTCAGTGGCCAGAGGAATGAAACAAATGAACGGCTCGTAAAGCTAGAATGAGACTTGTGTAAAGTAAACTCATTCATTATAGACCAGCACCCAGTGCGGTCTGGACGACTTGTAGGTCCCACAGTTACTCTTGCGTTGGCTTCAGACAGACGTGGAAGATTTAGCAATGATCTTGTTGGAGTGTATTAATTCACTGCATGCGGCAGATGTACATACTAAGCGGTGCGTAAGGAGCAGAGAACTGTTTCAAAGAAATATTTTCCTTCTTTCTGTTAATTCAATTTCACTTTCGACAGTAGACAGTTCCATCGTTTTTTGTGGGAGACTTCGACCTGTGCAAGCCCTCAGTAAGTGTCATGCAATACGGAAGCGTGAGTACAATTCATTTTGTAGGAAGTGAATCAACTGCTCAACCAAAAATGATGAATCGACTAGATAACGATACACCCAAACTTTAATGCGTAGTAGTGAACAGCCAATTGTTTCGATCATATATAACACGAAACGTTCACAATTATTTAAAACTCTTGAATTGCGTTTTTCGACTGCGAGAGAAGAGAAGCTATCATCTCTTTCGGTGTAACAGTAAATGCAATTCTGATACCTTCAGACCATTAAATGAGAACAAAATACTGATAGTAAACGAGGAGTAAGTGGAAGACCAGCGTGCAACAGTTATCTAAATAATATTCCTGAATATATATTTTCACTCTGTAGTTGGTGTTAGTGTTCAGTGGCTATAATGTTAAAAATGTTCCTCTGTGTAATGTAATGTACGTACAATCTCCAGTACACTCCACGGTGGTTAGCTGAGTGCGTATTTAAATGGAGGTTTGTATGTAAATGATTCATGGTTCTAATAAGTAGGCCATTATTAGTATCCGACTCACTGATACAGTAAGTGAACAATGTTTGCACACAAGTTTTGCTGGAAGCTGGTCGGTTCCTTGTGGTTTGTTAATCTGAGCGTTTTTGAAATATTTCTGAACTGAATTTTGCGTTTTTATCATTTACACTTCTAGCATTGCCAGTAGTATCACTAGATGTTATATAGCTATGTTCAATACATACGAGTATTTAAGAATTATTGCATCTTTTTATATTTGTACGTTTCACTCAGGGTTTTCTTAACTGTTACACTGAGAAACGTCTCTAGAGCAATGTCTTTCAGCTTGCATGTTCTACTGTTGCGTTCAAAACTGTAAATGCAGAAGATTGCACAACTGACGTAATAGTAATACGCAATCAATCTGTTCACACGGTGTTAACGCAGGAAGCCAAACCGAAAATGATATCTCATGTCTTCCACTTGGAATGTAACATTTCAGCTTCCAACGTAATATGCCTATTTCATTAACCTTCTGCTAAAACATGTCTGATCAGCATGTGTTTAGCATGAACATTGGAGACAAAATCAGTCGCCATCATGCGACATCCAGCTAATGACACTTAACACCACCTGGAGACGTCGTATTAGCCTCCAATGGTCTAAGGAGAGAGAGAGAGTCCAGAAGCTTCTGCAAGTTTCTTAGTCATGTTTCTCAGAAATAATAAAACAAGCAAAAGACGCACTATCAAAAACGATTTCTTCTATACTTAATTCATAAATTTGGGGCGTATTATAGTATTTGAGAGTTGTAGCATCGCACTTTAGTGTTTACTTCGTAGATTCTTACTTAAATTGCGTGTGAGTTTCGTATAGGAGGTGTAATTTCGAGTTTTAATTACTGTAATCGTAAATTCGGGTCGATTGTAGCGCAATCGTGAGGCATTTCTACACGTTAGTTCATACATTCTTTGTGTGTTTCCCTTACATATTCTAGGCACGGACTCGTGTTGATGAGGGCTGAGTTGGCATCCCTTCGCTCACAGCTGCAAGCGGCGCTGACTTCGGTCGCGCAGCTTGAGGTTGTTGCCAATGGGAACCACTGTGGGGAGCCGGACATGGGTATCACGGGCATTTAAACCTCGTCCCGTCTGCCCCCAGATTGGTCTGCCACTGTGGTTGCCCCGGTTGCTGCCCGCAGTGGTGCTGAGCCCTCGCCTGTGGTTGTTTGTGAGGACGTTCCAACAGCGGGACAGGCAGTGAAGTCCCCGAAGGCTGATCAGAAAGCCTCCCTGGTGCGTCTGACAAACAGGTTTCAGGCACTGTCTCTGGCTGAGCCAGATGCAGCTGCCTGCCCTGTTTCAGAGGATGATTCTCAGCCTTCAAGGTCCGGGCAATTGCAGAGGGTGGGCTTATTGGTAGTTGGGAGCTCCAATGTTAGGCGCGTAATGGGGCCCCTTAGGGATATGGCGGCTAACGAGGGGAAGAAATCCAGTGTGCACTCCGTGTGCATTCCAGGTGGAGACATTATTGATGTGGAAAGGGTCCTTCCGGATGCCATGAAGAGCACAGGGTGCAGCCAGCTGCAGGTGGTGACACATGTCGGCACTAATGACGTGTGTCGCTTTGGATTTGAGGAAATTCTCTCTGGATTCCAGCAGCTATCTGATTTGGTGAAGGCTGCCGGTCTTGCTTACAAGATGAAGGCAGAGCTCACCATCTGCAGCATCGTTGACAGAACCGACTGCGGTCCTTTGGTGCAGAGCTGGGTGGAGGGTCTCAATCAGAGGCTCAGACAGTTTTGCGACCGTGTTGGCTGCAGATTCCTTGACTTGCACCATAGTGTGGTGGGGTTTCAGGTTCCGCTGAATAGGTAAGGAGTTCACTACACTCAGCTGGCGGCTACACGGATAGCGGAGGCTGTGTGGGGCGGACTGGGCGGTTTTTTAGGTTAGAAGGCCTCAGGAAAGTATGGGGTGGGCTGCAATCTCAAAGGGTGGATGGCAAATACAGGACGTGCTTGGATCAAGGAACAGTCGATAAATAGTCCAATACTCAAGGCTGTCAATTCAACTAAGTACCAGGTGTTAAAATTACGAACAACTTCAGTTGGAAAGACCACATGGATAATATTGTGGGGAAGGCGAGCCAAAGGTTGCGTTTCATTGGCAGGACACTTAGAAGATGCAACAAGTCCACTAAAGAGACAGCTTACACTAAACTCGTTCGTTCTCTGTTAGAATATTGCTGCGCGGTGTGGTATCCTTACTAGGTGGGATTGACAGAGGACATCGAAAGGGTGCAAAAAATGGCAGCTCGCTTTGTATTATCACGTAATAGGGGAGAGAGTGTGGCAGATATGATACGCGAGTTGGGATGGAAGTCATTTAAGCAAAGACGTTTTTCGTCGCGGCGAGATCTATTTACGAAATTTCAGTCGCCAACTTTCTCTTCCGAATGCGAAAATATTTTGTTGAGCCGAACCTACATAGGTGAGAATGATCATCAAACTAAAATAAGAGAAATCAGAGCTCGAACAGAAAGGTTTAGGTGTTCGTTTTTCCCGCGCGCTGTTCGGGAGTGGAATGGTAGAGAGATAGTATGATTGTGGTTCGATGAACCCTCTGCCAAGCACTTAACTGTGAATTGCAGAGTAGTCACGTAGACGTAGAAGATGGGTCATTACAAATAAAGTGTCTTAACATGACCGTAGGCTCATTTACAGATTTTATATCTTCAATTGATAAAGAATCCTATATTTAGAATGCTACATATTCGGCAAATATGTTTTTTTCTTACTGATAAAATATTAGGACTGTCGATGGTCCTCACAGATGTGGATTTAATGAATTTCCTAACGTTTACTAACATGCTTCAGATCAATAGTTTGTTCAACTTTACTCTGACATACATCCGTTCTTTCCGCCAAGGACCTCGTGTCATAACTACACTTCCTTTCAGACTGACTCGGTTAAGAAAATGAGCTTTTAAAGTCGTCAGCTGAGAGATATCGGAACAGCTACAGCACCAATAGGCGCTACATCAAAAGACGATGTGCTAACCGAAAACTTAAAGCATTCAGTCAACATTCAACTTCAATGAGTGAACGGCTTACAGAATAAGACAGGTAAATGCATAAAAAATTCAGTGGCCAGAGGAATGAAACAAATGAACGGCTCGTAAAGCTAGAATGAGACTTGTGTAAAGTAAACTCATTCATTATAGACCAGCACCCAGTGCGGTCTGGACGACTTGTAGGTCCCACAGTTACTCTTGCGTTGGCTTCAGACAGACGTGGAAGATTTAGCAATGATCTTGTTGGAGTGTATTAATTCACTGCATGCGGCAGATGTACATACTAAGCGGTGCGTAAGGAGCAGAGAACTGTTTCAAAGAAATATTTTCCTTCTTTCTGTTAATTCAATTTCACTTTCGACAGTAGACAGTTCCATCGTTTTTTGTGGGAGACTTCGACCTGTGCAAGCCCTCAGTAAGTGTCATGCAATACGGAAGCGTGAGTACAATTCATTTTGTAGGAAGTGAATCAACTGCTCAACCAAAAATTATGTATCGACTAGGTGACGATACACCCAAACTTTAATGCGTAGTAGTGAACAGCCAATTGTTTCGATCATATATAACACGAAACGTTCACAATTATTTAAAACTCTTGAATTGCGTTTTTCGACTGCGAGAGAAGAGAAGCTATCATCTCTTTCGGTGTAACAGTAAATGCAATTCTGATACCTTCAGACCATTAAATGAGAACAAAATACTGATAGTAAACGAGGAGTAAGTGGAAGACCAGCGTGCAACAGTTATCTAAATAATATTCCTGAATATATATTTTCACTCTGTAGTTGGTGTTAGTGTTCAGTGGCTATAATGTTAAAAATGTTCCTCTGTGTAATGTAATGTACGTA
The DNA here is from genome assembly GCF_021461385.2 of Schistocerca piceifrons. Taxonomy (NCBI): domain Eukaryota; kingdom Metazoa; phylum Arthropoda; class Insecta; order Orthoptera; family Acrididae; genus Schistocerca; species Schistocerca piceifrons. The sequence goes on from NC_060140.1 coordinate 138,458,498, forward strand.
CAATCTCCAGTACACTCCACGGTGGTTAGCTGAGTGCGTATTTAAATGGAGGTTTGTATGTAAATGATTCATGGTTCTAATAAGTAGGCCATTATTAGTATCCGACTCACTGATACAGTAAGTGAACAATGTTTGCACACAAGTTTTGCTGGAAGCTGGTCGGTTCCTTGTGGTTTGTTAATCTGAGCGTTTTTGAAATATTTCTGAACTGAATTTTGCGTTTTTATCATTTACACTTCTAGCATTGCCAGTAGTATCACTAGATGTTATATAGCTATGTTCAATACATACCAGTATTTAAGAATTATTGCACCTTTTTATATTTGTACGTTTCACTCAGGGTTTTCTTAACTGTTACACTGAGAAACGTCTCTAGAGCAATGTCTTTCAGCTTGCATGTTCTACTGTTGCGTTCAAAACTGTAAGTGCAGAAGATTGCACAACTGACGTAATAGTAATACGCAATCAATCTGTTCACACCGTGTTAACGCAGGAAGCCAAACCGAAAATGATAACTCATGTCTTCCACTTGGAATTTAACATTTCAGCTTCCAACGTAATATGCCTATTTCATTAACCTTCTGCTAAAACATGTCTGATCAGCATGTGTTTAGTAAGAACATTGGAGACAAAATCAGTCGCCATCATGCGACATCCAGCTAATGACACTTAACACCGCCTGGAGACGTCGTATTAGCCTCCAATGGTCTAAGGAGAGAGAGAGAGTCCAGAAGCTTCTGCAAGTTTCTTAGTCACGTTTTTCAGAAATAATAAAACAAGCAAAAGACTCACTATCAAAAACGATTTCTTCTATGCTTAATTCATAAATTTGGGGCGTATTATAGTATTTGAGAGTTGTAGCATCGCACTTTAGTGTTTACTTCGTAGATTCTTACTTAAATTGCGTGTGAGTTTCGTATAGGAGGTGTATTTTCGAGTTTTAATTACTGTAATCGTAAATTCAGGTCGATTGTAGCGCAATCGTGAGGCATTTCTACACGTTAGTTCATACATTCTTTGTGTGTTTCCCTTACATATTCTAGGCACGGACTCGTGTTGATGAGTGCTGAGTTGGCATCCCTTCGCTCACAGCTGCAAGTGGCGCTGACTTCGGTCGCGCAGCTTGAGGTTGTTGCCAATGGGCACCACTGTGGGGAGCCGGACATGGGTATCACGGGGATTTAAACCTCGTCCCGTCTGCCCCCAGATCGGTCAGCCACTGTGGTTGCCCTGGTTGCTGCCCGCATTGGCGCTGAGCCCTCGCCTGTGGTTGTTTGTGAGGATGTTCCAACAGCGTGACAGGCAGTGAAGTCCCCGAAGGCTGATCAGAAAGCCTCCCTGGTGCGTCTGACAAACAGGTTTCAGGCACTGTCTCTGGCTGAGCCAGATGCCGCTGCCTGCCCTGTTTCAGAGGATGATTCTCAGCCTTCAAGGTCCGGGCAATTGCAGAGGGTGGGCTTATTGGTAGTTGGGAGCTCCAATGTTAGGCGCGTAGTGGGGCCCCTTAGGGATATGGCGGCTAACGAGGGGAAGAAATCCAGTGTGCACTCCGTGTGCATTCCAGGTGGAGACATTCCTGATGTGGAAAGGGTCCTTCCGGATGCCATGAAGAGCACAGGGTGCAGCCAGCTGCAGGTGGTGACACATGTCGGGACTAATGACGTGTGTCGCTTTGGATTTGAGGAAATTCTCTCTGGATTCCAGCAGCTATCTGATTTGGTGAAGGCTGCCGGTCTTGCTTACAAGATGAAGGCAGAGCTCACCATCTGCAGCATCGTTGACAGAACCGACTGCGGTCCTTTGGTGCAGAGCTGGGTGGAGGGTCTCAATCAGAGGCTCAGACAGTTTTGCGACCGTGTTGGCTGCAGATTCCTTGACTTGCGCCATAGTGTGGTGGGGTTTCGGGTTCCGCTGATTAGCTAAGGAGTTCACTACACTCAGCTGGCGGCTACACGGATAGCGGAGGCTGTGTGGGGCGGACTGGGCGGTTTTTTAGGTTAGAAGGCCTCAGGAAAGTATGGGGTGGGCTGCAATCTCAAAGGGTGGATGGCAAATACAGGACGTGCTTGGATCAAGGAACAGTCGATTAATAGTCCAATACTCAAGGCTGTCAATTCAACTAAGTACCAGGTGTTAAAATTACGAACAACTTCAGTTGGAAAGACCACATGGATAATATTGTGGGGAAGGCGAGCCAAAGGTTGCGTTTCATTGGCAGGACACTTAGAAGATGCAACAAGTCCACTAAAGAGACAGCTTACACTAAACTCGTTCGTTCTCTGTTAGAATATTGCTGCGCGGTGTGGTATCCTTACTAGGTGGGATTGACAGAGGACATCGAAAGGGTGCAAAAAATGGCAGCTCGCTTTGTATTATCACGTAATAGGGGAGAGAGTGTGGCAGATATGATACGCGAGTTGGGATGGAAGTCATTTAAGCAAAGACGTTTTTCGTCGCGGCGAGATCTATTTACGAAATTTCAGTCGCCAACTTTCTCTTCCGAATGCGAAAATATTTTGTTGAGCCGAACCTACATAGGTAGGAATGATCATCAAACTAAAATAAGAGAAATCAGAGCTCGAACAGAAAGGTTTAGGTGTTCGTTTTTCCCGCGCGCTGTTCGGGAGTGGAATGGTAGAGAGATAGTATGATTGTGGTTCGATGAACCCTCAGCCAAGCACTTAACTGTGAATTGCAGAGTAGTCACGTAGACGTAGAAGATGGGTCATTACAAATAAAGTGTCTTAACATGACCGTAGGCTCATTTACAGATTTTATATCTTCAATTGATAAAGAATCCTATGTTTAGAATGCTACATATTCGGCAAATATGTTTTTTTCTTACTGAGAAAATATTAGGACTGTCGATGGTCCTCACAGATGTGGATTTAATGAATTTCCTAACGTTTACTAACATGCTTCAGATCAATAGTTTGTTCAACTTTACTCTGACATACATCCGTTCTTTCCGCCAAGGACCTCGTGTCATAACTACACTTCCTTTCAGACTGACTCGGTTAAGAAAATGAGCTTTTAAAGTCGTCAGCTGAGAGATATCGGAACAGCTACAGCACCAATAGGCGCTACATCAAAAGACGATGTGCTAACAGAAAACTTAAAGCATTCAGTCAACATTCAACTTCAATGAGTGAACGGCTTACAGAATAAGACAGGTAAATGCATAAAAAATTCAGTGGCCAGAGGAATGAAACAAATGAACGGCTCGTAAAGCTAGAATGAGACTTGTGTAAAGTAAACTCATTCATTATAGACCAGCACCCAGTGCGGTCTGGACGACTTGTAGGTTCCACAGTTACTCTTGCGTTGGCTTCAGACAGACGTGGAAGATTTAGCAATGATCTTGTTGGAGTGTATTAATTCACTGCATGCGGCAGATGTACATACTAAGCGGTGCGTAAGGAGCAGAGAACTGTTTCAAAGAAATATTTTCCTTCTTTCTGTTAATTCAATTTCACTTTCGACAGTAGACAGTTCCATCGTTTTTTGTGGGAGACTTCGACCTGTGCAAGCCCTCAGGAAGTGTCATGCAATACGGAAGTGTGAGTACAATTCATTTTGTAGGAAGTGAATCAACTGCTCAACCAAAAATTATGTATCGACTAGGTGACGATACACCCAAACTTTAATGCGTAGTAGTGAACAGCCAATTGTTTCGATCATATATAACACGAAACGTTCACAATTATTTAAAACTCTTGAATTGCGTTTTTCGACTGCGAGAGAAGAGAAGCTATCATCTCTTTCGGTGTAACAGTAAATGCAATTCTGATACCTTCAGACCATTAAATGAGAACAAAATACTGATAGTAAACGAGGAGTAAGTGGAAGACCAGCGTGCAACAGTTATCTAAATAATATTCCTGAATATATATTTTCACTCTGTAGTTGGTGTTAGTGTTCAGTGGCTATAATGTTAAAAATGTTCCTCTGTGTGATGTAATGTACGTACAATCTCCAGTACACTCCACGGTGGTTAGCTGAGTGCGTATTTAAATGGAGGTTTGTATGTAAATGATTCATGGTTCTAATAAGTAGGCCATTATTAGTATCCGACTCACTGATACAGTAAGTGAACAATGTTTGCACACAAGTTTTGCTGGAAGCTGGTCGGTTCCTTGTGGTTTGTTAATCTGAGCGTTTTTGAAATATTTCTGAACTGAATTTTACGTTTTTATCATTTACACTTCTAGCATTGCCAGTAGTATCACTAGATGTTATATAGCTATGTTCAATACATACCAGTATTTAAGAATTATTGCACCTTTTTATATTTGTACTTTTCACTCAGGGTTTTCTTAACTGTTACACTGAGAAACGTCTCTAGAGCAATGTCTTTCAGCTTGCATGTTCTACTGTTGCGTTCAAAACTGTAAATGCAGAAGATTGCACAACTGACGTAATAGTAATACGCAATCAATCTGTTCACACCATGTTAACGCAGGAAGCCAAACCGAAAATGATATCTCATGTTTTCCACTTGGAATGTAACATTTCAGCTTCCAACGCAATATGCCTATTTCATTAACCTTCTGCTAAAACATGTCTGATCAGCATGTGTTTAGTAAGAACATTGGAGACAAAATCAATCGCCATCATGCGACATCCAGCTAATGACACTTAACACCGCCTGGAGACGTCGTATTAGCCTTCAATGGTCTAAGGAGAGAGAGAGAGTCCAGAAGCTTCTGCAAGTTTCTTAGTCATGTTTTTCAGAAATAATAAAACAAGCAAAAGACACACTATCAAAAACGATTTCTTCTATGCTTAATTCATAAATTTGGGGCGTATTATAGTATTTGAGAGTTGTAGCATCGCACTTTAGTGTTTACTTCGTAGATTCTTACTTAAATTGCGTGTGAGTTTCGTATAGGAGGTGTAATTTCGAGTTTTAATTACTGTAATCGTAAATTCAGGTCGATTGTAGCGCAATCGTGAGGCATTTCTACACGTTAGTTCATACATTCTTTGTATGTTTCCCTTACATATTCTAGGTACGGACTCGTGTTGATGAGGGCTGAGTTGGCATCCCTTCGCTCACAGCTGCAAGCGGCGCTGACTTCGGTCGCGCAGCTTGAGGTTGTTGCCAATGGGCACCACTGTGGGGAGCCGGACATGGGTATCACGGGGATTTAAACCTCGTCCCGTCTGCCCCCAGATTGGTCTGCCACTGTGGTTGCCCCGGTTGCTGCCCGCAGTGGGGCTGAGCCCTCGCCTGTGGTTGTTTGTGAGGACGTTCCAACAGCGTGGCAGGCAGTGAAGTCCCCGGAGGCTGATCAGAAAGCCTCCCTGGTGCGTCTGACAAACAGGTTTCAGGCACTGTCTCTGGCTGAGCCAGATGCAGCTGCCTGCCCTGTTTCAGAGGATGATTCTCAGCCTTCAAGGTCCAGGCAATCGCAGAGGGTGGGCTTATTGGTAGTTGGGAGCTCCAATGTTAGGCACGTAATGGGGCCCCTTAGGGATATGGCGGCTAACGAGGGGAACAAATCCAGTGTGCACTCCGTGTGCATTCCAGGTGGAGTCATTCCTGATGTGGAAAGGGTCCTTCCGGATGCCATGAAGAGCACAGGGTGCAGCCAGCTGCAGGCGGTGACACATGTCGGCACTAATGACGTGTGTCGCTTTGGATCTGAGGAAATTCTCTCTGGATTCCAGCAGCTATCTGATTTGGTGAAGGCTGCCGGTCTTGCTTACAAGATGAAGGCAGAGCTCACCATCTGCAGCATCGTTGACAGAACCGACTGCGGTCCTTTGGTGCAGAGCTGGGTGGAGGGTCTCAATCAGAGGCTCAGACAGTTTTGCGACCGTGTTGGCTGCAGATTCCTTGACTTGCACCATAGTGTGGTGGGGTTTCAGGTTCCGCTGAATAGGTAAGGAGTTCACTACACTCAGCTGGCGGCTACACGGATAGCGGAGGCTGTGTGGGGCGGACTGGGCGGTTTTTTAGGTTAGAAGGCCTCAGGAAAGTATGGGGTGGGCTGCAATCTCAAAGGGTGGATGGCAAATACAGGACGTGCTTGGATCAAGGAACAGTCGATAAATAGTCCAATACTCAAGGCTGTCAATTCAACTAAGTACCAGGTGTTAAAATTACGAACAACTTCAGTTGGAAAGACCACATGGATAATATTGTGGGGAAGGCGAGCCAAAGGTTGCGTTTCATTGGCAGGACACGTAGAAGATGCAACAAGTCCACTAAAGAGACAGCTTACACTAAACTCGTTCGTTCTCTGTTAGAATATTGCTGCGCGGTGTGGTATCCTTACTAGGTGGGATTGACAGAGGACATCGAAAGGGTGCAAAAAATGGCAGCTCGCTTTGTATTATCACGTAATAGGGGAGAGAGTGTGGCAGATATGATACGCGAGTTGGGATGGAAGTCATTTAAGCAAAGACGTTTTTCGTCGCGGCGAGATCTATTTACGAAATTTCAGTCGCCAACTTTCTCTTCCGAATGCGAAAATATTTTGTTGAGCCGAACCTACATAGGTAGGAATGATCATCAAACTAAAATAAGAGAAATCAGAGCTCGAACAGAAAGGTTTAGGTGTTCGTTTTTCCCGCGCGCTGTTCGGGAGTGGAATGGTAGAGAGATAGTATGATTGTGGTTCGATGAACCCTCTGCCAAGCACTTAACTGTGAATTGCAAAGTAGTCACGTAGACGTAGAAGATGGGTCATTACAAATAAAGTGTCTTAACATGACCGTAGGCTCATTTACAGATTTTATATCTTCAATTGATAAAGAATCCTATGTTTAGAATGCTACATATTCGGCAAATATGTTTTTTTCTTACTGATAAAATATTAGGACTGTCGATGGTCCTCACAGATGTGGATTTAATGAATTTCCTAACGTTTACTAACATGCTTCAGATCAATAGTTTGTTCAACTTTACTCTGACATACATCCGTTCTTTCCGCCAAGGACCTCGTGTCATAACTACACTTCCTTTCAGACTGACTCGGTTAAGAAAATGAGCTTTTAAAGTCGTCAGCTGAGAGATATCGGAACAGCTACAGCACCAATAGGCGCTACATCAAAAGACGATGTGCTAACAGAAAACTTAAAGCATTCAGTCAACATTCAACTTCAATGAGTGAACGGCTTACAGAATAAGACAGGTAAATGCATAAAAAATTCAGTGGCCAGAGGAATGAAACAAATGAACGGCTCGTAAAGCTAGAATGAGACTTGTGTAAAGTAAACTCATTCATTATAGACCAGCACCCAGTGCGGTCTGGACGACTTGTAGGTTCCACAGTTACTCTTGCGTTGGCTTCAGACAGACGTGGAAGATTTAGCAATGATCTTGTTGGAGTGTATTAATTCACTGCATGCGGCAGATGTACATACTAAGCAGTGCGTAAGGAGCAGAGAACTGTTTCAAAGAAATATTTTCCTTCTTTCTGTTAATTCAATTTCACTTTCGACAGTAGACAGTTCCATCGTTTTTTGTGGGAGACTTCGACCTGTGCAAGCCCTCAGTAAGTGTCATGCAATACGAAAGTGTGAGTACAATTCATTTTGTAGGAAGTGAATCAACTGCTCAACCAAAAATTATGTATCGACTAGGTGACGATACACCCAAACTTTAATGCGTAGTAGTGAACAGCCAATTGTTTCGATCATATATAACACGAAACGTTCACAATTATTTAAAACTCTTGAATTGCGTTTTTCGACTGCGAGAGAAGAGAAGCTATCATCTCTTTCGGTGTAACAGTAAATGCAATTCTGATACTTTCAGACCATTAAATGAGAACAAAATACTGATAGTAAACGAGGAGTAAGTGGAAGACCAGCGTGCAACAGTTATCTAAATAATATTCCTGAATATATATTTTCACTCTGTAGTTGGTGTTAGTGTTCAGTGGCTATAATGTTAAAAATGTTCCTCTGTGTAATGTAATGTACGTACAATCTCCAGTACACTCCACGGTGGTTAGCTGAGTGCGTATTTAAATGGAGGTTTGTATGTAAATGATTCATGGTTCTAATAAGTAGGCCATTATTAGTATCCGACTCACTGATACAGTAAGTGAACAATGTTTGCACACAAGTTTTGCTGGAAGCTGGTCGGTTCCTTGTGGTTTGTTAATCTGAGCGTTTTTGAAATATTTCTGAACTGAATTTTACGTTTTTATCATTTACACTTCTAGCATTGCCAGTAGTATCACTAGATGTTATATAGCTATGTTCAATACATACCAGTATTTAAGAATTATTGCACCTTTTTATATTTGTACGTTTCACTCAGGGTTTTCTTAACTGTTACACTGAGAAACGTCTCTAGAGCAATGTCTTTCAGCTTGCATGTTCTACTGTTGCGTTCAAAACTGTAAATGCAGAAGATTGCACAACTGACGTAATAGTAATACGCAATCAATCTGTTCACACCATGTTAACGCAGGAAGCCAAACCGAAAATGATATCTCATGTTTTCCACTTGGAATGTAACATTTCAGCTTCCAACGCAATATGCCTATTTCATTAACCTTCTGCTGAAACATGTCTGATCAGCATGTGTTTAGTAAGAACTTCGGAGAGATAATCAGTCGCCATCATGTGACATCGCTCTAATGCAACTTACCACCGCCTGGAGACATGGTATTGGCCTCAAATGCTAAGACAGAGAAGAGTCCACAATCTCCTTCAATTTTCTTAGTCATGTTTTCAGAAATGACAAAACAAATAAAAGGCGCACTTTCAAAAACGATTTCTTCTGCGCTTTTAACTGTACATAAAATCAGTACCACAGTTTTAGTGTTATATATTCGGTAAGTCCTACAGGCAGATACCTTCGGTTGCTTCGTAATCTTCCTGCTCCTGTTTATTAAATTCTTTAACTGTTAACATGAATATTATACTGAATGTGACATGATACTTTATGCTACTCGAGGAACACTGGAGTAGAGGAGATGGGTTACCAACCATAAATATCTCTCCTGCTTAGAATCTCACAGGGCCCTCAATTCATCCAAATATTCATGACACTCTCTTCAGCGTCTAAAACAAGGGATGTGTTTACCTGTTTGGAATGACATATAGTACATAGCGCCTAACCATGTCTGTAAAAATGATCTTAGCCCATGAGTGCTCGTTGACTTGTATGAAAATCTTGAATCATTGTGAAAATTAATAGTCGCAAATGACATGCAAACAGCTGAGACCAATAAAACCTAATATTATGCTACATGTACGTTTTCCCAAACATGAAAATGCGGTATAAGGTGGTCCTCACTGTACTGTCGCACTTGGATGACTTTTCTCAATGTGTGAGGACTATGGCGACTGAGTTCTGCAAACTACGAAAGCTTCAAAATTTATTTTATGGAAGCTTGAAGACAAAACACGTTTTACGAGAAACGTCTAACTGAATAATTGGGCCTACAAATATATTTATGTCTATTGTTACCTTTTATCCAACTTAGATATGGGATAAGCTTAATAACACCTTCATTAACTGGTCTGATAGTTTATCATCTCCCACAACATCATATTTTTGAGGAGGTAGTTGGAGAGTTTACGAATCAATATTACTTTTCGTTTCGTTGTAAGTTCATTGAGCGAAAATGTTTCGCGCAACTAAATAACAGTAAAATGAAAAGAAATATTGGTTTTGTGAACTGGCCAAATACCTTTACAAAACTGTAACATTACTGCAGATGACAGACTGTATGGGCAGTTAACGAAGATCCTATAAAGATTACCCTAACCCTGCTAGTGAGAAACAAAACAACTTCAAAAGATAAAACGATTATTTCATAAAATTTGTGGTTTGAGTACCCAACGAAGACTCCACTATTGATTTCATATACGTATATGTTGGAACAAGTATGTATGTGAAACGTAATGCAAGAAGATTTGGTGGTTTATACACTGAAGCGCCAAAGAAACTGGTACAGGCATGCGTATTCAAATACAGAAATATGTAAACAGGCAGAATACGGCGCTGTCGTCGGCTACGCCTATATAAGACAACAAGTGTCCAGCGCAGTTGTTAGATTACTGTTGCTACAATGGCTGGTAGTCAATATTCTGAGTGAGTTTGAACGTTGTGTTATAGTTGGCGCACGAGCGATGGGACACGGCTTCTTCATGACCGCACAACACAAAGCTTTACGCGTTTCCTGGGCTTATCAACACTGATGTTATGTGTTGATGACTGGAAACATGTTGCCTGGTCGAACGAGTCTCGTTTTAAATTGTGTCAAGCGGATGGACGTGTGCGGGTATTGAGACAGCCTCATGAATCCATGAACCTTGCATGTCAGCAGGGAACTGTTCAAATTGGTTGAGGCTCTGTAAACGTGTGGGGCGTGTGCAGTTGGAGTGATATGGGACCAATGATACTTCTATATATGACTCTGGCGGGAGACACGTACGGAAGCATCCTGTCTGATCACCTGCATCCATTCATGTCCATAGTGCATTTCGACGAACTTAGGCAATTCCAAGAGGGCACTGCGACACCCCACACGTCCAGAATTGTTACAGAGCGGCTCCAGGAACCCTCTTCTACGTTTAAACACTTCCGTTGGCCACAAAACTCCACAGACATGACAATATCGAACATCTGGGATTGTTGCAATGTGCTGTTCCGAAGAGATCTTCACTCCCTTGTACTCTTACGGATTTATGGACAGCCCTGCAGGATGCATGGTGGCAATTCCCTCCAGCACTACTTCAGACATTAGTCGAGTCCATGACATTTCGTGCTGCGGTACTTCTGTGTGGTCACGATATTAGGCAGGTGTACCAGTTTCTTTGGTTCTTCAGTGCATAAACAGGCGGAAACAAATTCTCGCAATTTGTCTACAGTAGCAGATGGTCTTACAGCATCAAACTCAAAAGCTGATGTCTTTCTCGGTGTTTTAAAGTTTTGTACGTGTTAGGCACAAGAAGTTATGTTCGGTGGAGTATCTGGTTCATTTATTTTTCATCAAGTGAGCAGTCTGTCGAGTTCATCTGTAGTGTTTCATCTCTTGTCTCTTCTTAAGTTTTATTTCCTTTTGCACATTTTTCCCGTCGGTTTACTGAACATATGCCACTCCGTGCCGGGTTTGATGACATTATCGGCCGAGGTCTGGCGCGATTGATACATCTAGTGTCAGAACACGACACCTTACATTTTTTGGTTTCCATTGCAGATAAACACACATAATAGCGCTTTTACATAAAAGTTTTAAATATACTCTAAGACAAAGAAAAACGACGCACCTCGAAGGCGTTATCTGAATGGGACGGAGATCGGTAGATGTAGTGCACACGTACGCACAATCAAATGATCACAATTTCAGAGAAACTGCGTTCAAGAGAAAGGGCTTCACAAACTGAGTAAGTCAATAAGCCGCTGGTCCACCTCTGGCCCTTATGCAACCGGTTATTCGATTTGTCATTGACTGATAGAGTTGCTTGATGTCCTCCTGAGGAACATCACGTCGAATTTTGTCCTCCTGGGGCGATAGATTGCCAAAATCCCGAGCTGATCAGAAGGTTTTGCCCATAATACTCCCAATATTCCCGATTGAGGAGAGACCCGACGATATTTGTGGCCAAGGTATGGTTTGGCTAGCACGAAGACAAGCAGTAGAAACTATCGCCGAGTACAGGCGGGCATCATCTTGCTGAAATGTGGGCCCAGTACAGCTTTCCATGAAGGGCAACAGAACGGGGCGTAGAATATCTTCGGCATACTGCTTTGCTGGAAGGCTGCCACAGATGGCAAACAAAGGGGTCCTGCTTTGAAAAGAAACAGCACCCCAGATCATCACTCCTGGTTGTCAGGCAGTATGGCAGGTGACAGTCAGGTTGGTATCCCACTACAGTCTGGGACATCTCCAGGTCTTCCGCCTGGAATGTCACTGACTGGAGTAAAAGTGTCTTCAGTGATGAGCTCAGCTTCTAATTGTGTCACAGGCCTCATGCAAGAAGAGCTGTCTGGGTGGACCTGTATGTCCCCAGCTGCTCATGGGAACACCATGGTGAATCAGTTTAATACTTTCAGTCCCAAAGCAACAAGTGTACCATCTGAGAGTACTCACACCCAGTAATCCAAACGACTGAGGGAGGCTAGTCTTCCTGAAAACCAGAATGTATTTAGTAGCGGGGCTCAAGGAGAATAATCAGAGTGCGTTTCTGTTGATCAAGAGGAAGGAGGGGACGTTTGAAAAAGTGTCCCCTTCCAGTATTCACGAAATATTAAAATGGCTTGCTGGGACCTTGAAGTCTGCTAAACGACTGTGTAATGGTTCCTTTTTGGTCAAAACTAACAAATCAAATCAACTGGAACTTTCTAGAATATCTGTTTCCTGCCTTTTTTCTCTGAATTTTTCTCTGTTCGTTATTTCTTCTATGGAGATATTTAGTTTCTTGAGGTCTTCCATGGTTTCCTTTGCCCACTTAGTTTTCATCATATTACTCATCACTATGTTAAAAACCTTCTTGATCAGTCTATTTTCGTTCATCCTATAAATGTTCCCATAGAATTTAGCCCTTCTTTCTCTGATGTCCTTTGTAATTGTCTCTGTCTATTTGTACAGTTGTTTTGTCGGTCTTTTTATCCAGATCCTATGTCTCTGAACTGGCCGATAGATATTTCTCAGAATTTTCCTCTCTTGCTTTTGCATTTTCTTGATTTTCGTTCTTCCCCTCATTACTGTCGCTTTTGAGGTTTACAAGACTACTGTTTTGTAATATCTTAATTTGGCATTAACGAAAATACTTCTTTTGTTGTAATGGTTCCATGTAAGTCTGTAAGCTTTTTGTAGCTTTGCAACCCTTTTTTCATTGGTTGTCGAATTTAGTCCTGTTTTCTCTATAATCTATTCCAGGTATTTGATACTTTCTACTAGTACTATCTTTCTATACTTTGTTACCAATGGGTTTCTGTCTGTGGATTTTGTGTCCATGTACTCGGTTTTTTCATACGAAATTTGTAGTCGTGTTCTGGCTGAGATTTCATGTAGTGCCCCTAGGGCTTCTTTTCTGTTATTTGTTATGATGGCTATATCATCGGCAAAGGCCAGACATTTTATGTTGATGGTTCTATTTTTGTGTCTCCCCATCTTTACCCCATTTACTCCTTTGTCCCATGTCCTGATTATATTCTCAGAAACTGCTTTCAATAAAATGGGTGACAGGCCATCTCCCTGTCTCGCTCCTGTCTTGATTTCGAACGGTTCCGAGATCTCTCCCATGAACTTCACTTCGGATTTTGTATTTGTTAATATTTCCTGGATTAGTTTCCTGGTCTTGTTGCCTACCTTCTTTTTTTCCAGTGTACTGAAAAGCGTATCTCTGTCTATGGAGTCGTAAGCCTTCTTGAAATCAACAAATGTTATTGTGGTTCAAAAATGACTCTGAGCACTATGGGACTTAACTGCTGAGGTCATCACTCCCCTAGAACTTAGAACTACTTAAACCTCACTAACCTAAGGACATCACACACATCCATGCCCGAGGCAGGATTCGAACCTGCGACCGTAGCGGTCGCGCGGTTCCAGACTGTAGCGGTTGGAACCGCTCGGTCACTCCGGCCGCTCGTTATTGTGGTGTTTCTGGACTTCTCGTTGTTGATATTGTTCTCAGGCACCAGATCTGTTCACTGCACGATCATCCCTTCCTGAACCCTGCTTCGTATTCTCCAATATGTGGATCTATCTGATGTTCTAGGCGATTTAACAGAGCTTTGGATAGAATTTTGTATGTGGCAGGCAATAACGAAATTCCTCTATAGTTATTAGGGTGTGTTTTGTCTCCTTTCTTGTAGATGGCGTCTATTAGGGCTGACTTCCATTCTTCTGGCACCTTTTCTGTTTCCCAGATGTTTTTGATTATTCTGTGTATTTTGGGTGTAATGTTTTCATGGTCTAATTTCCATACTTCTGCAATCAGTCCATCTTCTCCTGGTGCTCTGTTATTTTTCAATAATTTTATTATTTTCACTATTTCTTCTTGTGCTGGGAGTTCAGACTCCTGGGTAGGTTCTGGTTTTGTAAACTGTAATCTCTGTTTTGTTTCATCGCAGTTGAGTAATGTGTTAAAATATCGAGCTAATATTTCATAGTTTTTCTTCGGATTTGTCCCCAGTGTTCCATCTTGTCTTTTGAAGCATGAGCTTGGAAGTTGATACCCTGTCATATTTTCTCGGAATATTCTGTAAACATTTCGTGTGTTGTTTCTGGCGAAGTCCTCTTCTGTCTCCTTCAACCTGCTGTTTTCTTAACCTCTTTTTTCTCTGCGGATTATTTTTGAAGTGTTTTTCTGCATCCTGTTGATTTCTTCCCATTTTTCTTGTGTTCTATGGCTGTTAAATTTTTTCCAAGCTCGTATTCTGTCTTCTGTTGCTCTTTCGCACGTGTTGTTCCACCATCGATGTTTCCTTTTTCTCGGTGGTTGCCCCAGTTTTATTAATTCTCTCATGTTTTCTGACAGTTCTGTCCAATTGTTGCTGTTGATTTTCGTAATTTCTTCTATTATTTTTTTCTTGTTTAGTTGCAGGTACTCTGGATCTGTTCTGAAAGGTCTGTTGGTTCTCTTGAAATGTCTGTTGGGTATAAATTTTGCTTTGATTTGGAGATGGTGATGATCAGACTAAAAAACTCCTTTCCTGATTCTTACATTCATTATTTCTCTAGCGTTTTTTACGGATATTGCTATGTGGTCTATCTGAAATTCCCCTAGAGCATTGTAGGGGGATTTCCAAGTTACTAGTTTTCTTTATGGTTTCTGGAAGCTCAAAATTCCTGCAGAAATTTATCAAGTTCTCTCCAGTTTTGTTTGTTGTTTTGTGTGCCGTACGTTTTCCTGTCGTGTCTCGAAATTTTCTTTCCTTGCCTAACAGGGCATTGAAATCACCTAGTAACACTTTTACGTGATTCTTGGGGATTTTGCTGGTAGTTTCTTCCAAATCTTCCCAGAATTCCTCTATCATCTCTGGGTTCTTCTTGATATAATTATTTGTGGGGGCATGTGCACTAATTAGTGTACAGGCCTTTTAACAGACCGTATCGTGAGTGATGAAATTTTTTCTGATTTTGAGGTGAAATCCAATTCAGAGTCCAGTATCGATTTATGTACTACAAATCCTGTTCCAAAGAGTTTGAGACTACTTCCTGGAATGGCTACGGATGGTTTCCGCTTCTATATTCTGTAATTCTCCGAATCAAAGTGGTTCTCATCTGCGAATCACATTTCCTGTATTGCCATAATTTTGATGTTGAATTTATCCATGGTGTTTCAATTTACCTGGCTACAGTATTGTCTTTGTGTTGAGTGTTCCCATGTAAAATGTTCTCTTTGTCTTGAGGGTTTTTAAGAAGCTCCGATTCTTCTCTTCATGACGTGCCTGAACCCTGGAATCCGATGAGCATGTCTATTACCAAGTGTTATTGACTGGGGCCCAGGGTAGTGGATGTTTCCCATTGTTCTGTCACGATTATTGGTTTGTGTTGAGGTTTTGGTGGTGAAATTACGAAGGATCTCACATAATTTTGACTGGAGTTTTGAGTTCCAGAAGATTCAAACACAGCCGAGCTCACAGAGCCAACAGACGCCGACCAGAGTACCGGTGGCTACCACTCAGACATGTCTGGATTTTGGGGCTTCACCTGTAACCCTAGGCAGGGGCCCTCACAGGGTGCTACCATCCGGAGACAGATAGACCCAGGTTTTTTATAAGGCGTTACTCCTCCCCCTCCTGCTTCCTCATCACTTGGGAGATGGGGCCCCGGGCTTGGGACCGGCAGTGGCGGAATTGCTAGCCTCTTTTCGTTTATTCGCTTGTAATTACGCAACTGGAGAGGAGCTGAATTAAAGTGGAGTCATGGTATCATAGTGACTGTATGAGCTGGTTTCAGTTTCTCTTCTTAACCTTTTGTAACCTAACATGCTTCTGAGTACATTAATTTGCTTAATGGGCTATCTATGAATGTGAGGAGTGCTAAAATGTGAGACAGGCGACTTCATCTACATCTACATCTACACGTATACTCCGCAAGCCACCCAACGGTGTGTGGCGGAGGGCACTTTACGTGCCACTGTCATTACCTCCATTTCCTGTCCCAGTCGCGTATGGTTCGCGGGAAGAACGACTGCCGGAAAGCCTCCGTGTGCGCTCGAATCTCTCTAATTTTACACTAGTGATCTCCTCGGGAGGTATGAGTATAAGTAGGGGAAGCAATATATTCGATACCTCATCCAGAAACGCACCCTGTCGAAATCTGGGCCGCGCAGGATTAGCCGAGCGGTCTCAGGTGCTGCAGTCATGGACTGTGCGGCTGGTCCCGGCGGAGGTTCGAGTCATCCCTCGGGCATGGGTGTGTGTGTTTGTCCTTAGGATACTTTAGGTTAAGTAGTGTGTAACCTTAGGGACTGATGACCTTAGCAGTTAAGTCCCATAAGATTTCACACACAGTTGAACATTTTCGAAACCTGGACAGCAAGCTACACCGCGATACAGAGCGCCTCTCTTGCAGAGTCTGCCACTTGAATTAGCTAAACATCTCCGTAATGCTATCACGCTTACCAAATAACCCTGTGACGAAACGCGCCGCTCTTCTTTGGATCTTCTCTATCTCCTCTGTCAACCCAACCTGGTACGGATCCCACAC
Source organism: Schistocerca piceifrons (assembly GCF_021461385.2). NCBI lineage: Eukaryota > Metazoa > Arthropoda > Insecta > Orthoptera > Acrididae > Schistocerca > Schistocerca piceifrons. The sequence goes on from NC_060140.1 coordinate 138,475,132, forward strand.
TGATGGCAATACTCAAGTACAGGTCGAACGAGTGTTTTGTTGATGGACTACATTTTCTAAGGACTCTACCAATGAATCTCGACCTGGCACCCACCTTACCAACAATTAATTTTATATGATCATTCCACTTCAAATCGTTCCGTACGCATACTCCCAGATATTTTACAGAAGTAACTGCTACCAGTGTTTATTCCGCAATTATATAATCATACAATAAAGGATCCTTCTTTCCATGTATTCGCAATACATTTGTCTATGTTAAGGGTCAGTTGCCACTCCCTTCACCAAGTGCCTATCCGCTGCAGATCTTCCTGCATTTCGCTGCAATTTTTTAATGCTGCAACTTCTCTGTATACTACAGCATCATCCGCGAAAAGCCGCATGGAACTTCCGACACTATCTACTACGTCATTTACATATATTGTGAAAAGCAATGGTCCCATAACACTCCCCTGTGGCACGCCAGAGGTTACTTTAACGTCTGTAGACGTCTCTCCATTGAGAACAACATGCTGTGTTCTGTTTGCTAAAAACTCTTCAATCCAGCCACACAGCTGGTCTGATATTCCGTAGGCTCTTACTTTGTTTATCAGGCGACAGTGCGGAACTGTATCGAACGACTTCCGGAAGTCAAGGAAAATGGCATCTACCTGGGAGCCTGTATCTAACATTTTCTGGGTCTCATGAACAAATAAAGCGAGTTGGGTCTCACACGATCGCTGTTTCCGGAATCCATGTTGATACCTCCAGAGTACATTCTGGGTTTCCAAAAATGACATGGTAGGGAGCGAAAACATGTTCTAAAATTCTACAACAGATCGATGTCGGAGATATGGGCCTATAGTTTTGTGCATCTGTTCGACGATCCTTCTTGAAAACTGGAACTACCTGTCCTCTTTTCCAATCATTTAGAATATTCCGCTCCTCAAGAGACTTGCGGTACAAGGCTGTTAGAAGCGGGGCAAGTTCTTTCGCGTACTCTGTGTAGAATCGAATTGGTATCCCGTCAGGTCCAGTGGACTTTCCTCTGTTGAGTGATTTCAGTTGCTTTTCTATTCCTTGGACACTTATTTCGATGTCAGCCATTTTTTCGTTCGTGCGCGGATTTAGAGAAGGAACTGCAGTGCGGTCTTCCTCTGTGAAACAGCTTTGGAAAAAGATGTTTAGTATTTCAGCTTTACGCGTGTCATCCTCTGTTTCAATGCCATCATCATCCCAGGGTGTATGGATACGCTGTTTCGATCCACTTACTGATTTAACGTAAGACCAGAACTTCCTAGGATTTTCTGTCAAGTCGGTACATAGAATTTTACTTTCGAATTCACTGAACGCTTCACGCATAGCCCTCCTTACGCTTTAACTTTGACATCGTTTAGCTTGTGTTTGTCTGAGAGGTTTTGGCGCGTTTAAATTTGCAGTGAAGCTCTCTTTGCTTTCGCAGTAGTTTCCTAACTTTGTTGTTGAACCACAGTGGGTTTTTCCGTTCCTCACAGTTTTACTCGGCACGTACCTGTCTAAAACGCGTCTTACGATTGCCTTGAACTTTTTCCATAAACACTCAACATTGTCAGTGTTGGAAAAGAAATTACGGAAAACTTATGTCAGGATGGTTGGACGCGGGTTTGAACCCTCGTCCTCCCGAATGCGAGTTCAGTGTGCTAACCACTTCGCTACCTCGCTCGGTAGAAACAGAAGGAGAAGAAATTGCAGGTGTGGCGCCATTACCCTATCGGGGGATGAAATTCGCTTTGCTGATCAGAGTGCAGGTGGAGAGCCCATTGTATACTCATAGGATGGCCTGCGTGTCGGCCGATATAAAAAAAAAACCTTCATTCCAGAAGATGGAACGCTGTCAGCGGAGGGCAGGCGCTAGGAGCTATACCTGGACAGATAAGCATCTCCTGGCTTTCCTAAAAACTTGGCAAAACAGCTCTGACCTACTTAACGTTTGGACGTGAGAGCAAAGCCAGCAACTAGCCTCGTAGAAAGCTATTTAAGATTTTCAGGAGCCCTGTAATATGAGGCTAGATGGCAGTTGAAAGAACACTGGTTGATGTGTTATAGGTGATGTCAGGAGGACACAACACTCTCGCAGCAACTTTTTCAGAAAAAAGGTGAAGGAATTCTGTTTATTAGCTCGTTGTCGTTTTGCCGTTTCTTGGCACGATATACTGTAAAAGAAAAAAATTAAACCATTGGCGGGCTTTAGTAACTTTTTGAGAGGATTGGTGGACGTGTTTTGATGACGGGAAGGCAGGAACAAGCTGCTCATCAGTGTGTTGAGAAAGAACAGAGTTGCACTCCGTGAGGAGACGTGGAAAGGAGAAGTTGAGAGATAGGTGCGGAGAGATGTAGGTGCAGAAGACAGACAGGAGTAGGTGGCTATGTTTTGCTGCAGTCTCTAGTCTCCACTCTGTTCCCATTACAATGGAAGTTATGGTAAGCATCGCTCACAGCTCCGACATGTTACGGCAAAAGAGACTACTGTACTTCAATTTCAAGATAGCCTTCATTGTCTCATATTCGTCAGTGCTACCTCAGATCCTTAGGAATATTGGGCTGCAGAAAAACACTGTAATGATTAAAGTCAGATTACAGTGCCTTCCATAGAATTAGATGCGAGATTTTTAAGCAACTCCGCCTCATTCGTTAATTTTTCCAACTCAGAGCTTTAGTTAACAGTTCTCATAGCAAAGTACAGCTTTGTAAAGTTCATCATATAATTCTTTTTTATTGCATTATATTTCATTTATCTTTTATAATAAACCATACGGTACACTTAAGTCTTGATTTTAGTATCACATCTATTTGCATTCAGTGATAAATATTATGTCAGTTGCTCAACTTCAGATTCACTACTAAGGAGTACAAAAATTAAAGTGTGTGTGATTTCGTCGATTACATTAAATACAGCATTGAATCTCAAGTGTTTGCCTGCCTGATTCATGATTAATTCGGATCCAGCTAGATTTCTCTTTCACATACGTTTTGCAAAGGTTAGTTCTATAACGTTTATTCATTCCTCATTCCCAGTCTCTGCACACACTATGCACACATTGTTTCTGAACACTAAACACACTATAGACCGACATTAGACCATTTTATGCACTGAAACTTCCCATTTGCTATCCTGAAAAACTGAGTCCTATCCTGCAGCGAGTGAGATGTTGTGCTCAGAAAGAGAATAAGTTTACACATTGAACAGCTACAGGAGTTAGTTTTTCTACACAATAAACAAAAAGGAAAAATAAAGGGTGGAAGTGGTCTGTGGAATGATAGGCTTTTTATTACCATTATTATTATTTATGTGTGTTACATTTCTTACAAAACCCTTAATCGGTGTTATCTAAGTAATTCAGCAATTGTAGAAACTAAAGGTAACAGGTACTAACTACCTTCTTAAATAAATTTCTTTTAGTAATTCCTGTAATCTGCTTTGTTAATTTATTGTAAAGTTTTATTCTTTGGCCGAAAATGCTGTTTCACGTTTTATGTTTCTTCGTTCTTGGTAAATGATATTCAGTCTAGATCTTGTTCGATGCTCATGCACAGAGCTGTTTGTCTAGTAATTATCAATGTTATTTATGATGTGTACAGTTGTTGGTAAATATTCTTATACAGTGCAGTTAAAATCCTCAATGTTTTGATTAGATCTTTACAATGAGCTAGCTAGACTGCTCTTTTCAGTTATTATGCTTATGAGCCTTTTCTGCAATTTGAAAACTGTGTTCATGTTTTGTGCATTTGTTCACCAGAAAATAATTTCGTAGCTAAGAACTGAGAGTACATATGAATATTAAGGAACTAAAAGATGCTAACTGTTACACTCTGATGACAGGACTCTAAGGGCATAGCATGCTGATGACATTCTATTTGCAAATATCTATATGTGTTCACAACACTTCAGCTGAGAATCAATATTCATTCTAGAAAGTTTCCATTTGTTGTACAGGCTTTAGAGGTACCATCTGAATTTAACTTTAAAGTGCTATTTTTCCTCTTCAAAGTGAAATTCATGGGATCTGTTTTCTTTAAGTTCAATACCACTTTATTTCTTGTTGACCAAACCTAGAGGGTTTCACTTGCTTTCTCTACAAGAGCTGGTCTTGTTTTCTCATTGGCTATAATATTGCTGTCATCACCAAAGAGAATTTTTCGTTCGTGACCAACGCTACTGAAAAGCCATTGATGTGTAGCAGGAACAGTACTGGTCCTGAGCAACTCCTTTACTAATGTATTTTGGTTCTGGTAGGTGTTTTACTAAAGGTTTAGACTTATTTGAGATACTATTTATCTTTACTATTTGGACCCTATCTACAGGATTGTCCAAAAAGATGTTACCACTCGTGTGGTACTACATAATTTTAAATTTTCTTTTGTTGCAAACAAGATATGTCCACCGAACTTGCTTTGGAAGAGAGAAGGAATGTAGCAGCTTGGATGGAATTTTTTGGGGCACTCTCAGCTAAAAGAAAAAAATTCAGCTATGATTTTGTAAGGATACTCCAAGCATTTAACTACCTCGACTGCATGATTTGGGTGCACCGAGTCTGTGACCAGTGACGGTTAACGAAACAGTGGAGGTCCAGGAAATGTTCGAGAGGAAGATAACCTGATAAATGACCGAGACATAATGGTTAGGAGCCAAGGAAAGTTAAGTACGAAATTATCACTGGAAACTGTAATCGTGCGGACAGGTATCTTAAGAAGTCCCACAGTCAGGCTCGATTTGGAAATGAAGCTGTACCACATTCAAATGACACAGGTACTATCCGATGCTGATAAAATTGCTCGTGTATGAGCTGAAAAAGAGTTATTAGAAATGACGCACCTAGTTCCTAGTGATGTGTTTTTTTATGTCGGATGAAGCCACATTTCGTATCATCAGCAACGTAAATAAGCAGAATTACGCCATTTGGAGTACAGTCAATCCCAATGAACTAAGAGAGCACACGCGATCTTCTCCGAAAAATTTCGTAGATTGGAATAAATGGCCCATGTTTACCTAATGACCATACTGTAAAGGGAGATTCTTACGTAGATATGTTGCAGAATTTTGTTGTTGATAATCTTCCCCTCCGTATTGAAACATCAGGTTACTTCCAGCAAGATGGTGCACCACTACATTATTCTTTAAAGTTTCGACATTACCTGGATGAAACATTTGGCAGGCGACGGATTGGAAGGGGTGGACCTTTGACACCATGTGATTTCTAGCTATGGGGAATGCCAAAAGAATGCGTGTATGCTACAACACCTTGTATGCTTAATGACCTTAAAGTACGCTTAACACGTGTTGTCCGCTCTATACTCACAGGAATGTGTGAACGAGCTGTATGGTGCAAAGAGTGCACATGCATTGAGAACCAAGGAGTACATGTCGAAGAAATGCACTAGCTTCATTTGGATCTGTGTACATAGTGTGTGTATTTATACTAAAATAAATAAAATGAAATAATAATAAACAATAAAATAAAGTAAGTCAGTGCCATATACTGTAACCGCTAACACCTTTCTGGACAACCCTGTAGCATGTGTGATCGGACACAGTGATTAGCTACCTCATGCATTCCTAATGGTCCTGGCTGTTTTAGTAGCATCTTCTTATCAACTGTACCAAAAGTCTCGAGGGGATCAAAAAATATGCCTATGACACGATCGTCTTAATCAACAGCATAAAGGGTCATTTTTGTGAATTCTACTGTGGCTGATTCTATACTTGTACCGCCGGCCCGGGTGGCCGAGCAGTTCTAGGCGCTGCAGTCCGGAACCGCGCGACCCCTACGATCGCAGGTTCGAATCCTGCCTCGGGCATGGATGTGCGTGATGTCCTTGGGTTAGTTAGGTTTAAGTAGTTCTAAGTTATAGGGGACTGATGACCTCAGAAGTTAAGTCCCATAGTGCTCAGAGCCATTTGAACCATTTGTACTTGTACCATTTCGGAAACTAAACCGTGATTCACTTAAATTATTGTATTTTTTCAAGTAACTCAATAAACTGTCATTTACAATTGATTCTATTACTTCTGAGCATGGCGACAGCAGGGAAATAGGCCAGTAATTTTCTACGTCTTCTGCGTTAAATATTTTGGAAATTTCCCTGTTTTTTTTCTTTATTGTTATTTTAAACACCTTGTACAAAGGCATAGTACGCTGCTCTTCAGCCGCGAGTGGTACAATATAAGACATAAAGGAGGTACAGATAATGCAATACAAATGGCGGGTACAAACTGTAGACACGGAAAACAATATACACGAAGCCGTTCACGCTGGACAAGAAAAAACACTAAAACTTGTTGACACGGCGCACAAAACACGGACGACTGCGACAGCACAGGTGAACGGTGGTGGGGTGACGGCGAAAGAACACTTAATACAAATACGAAGGCACACACACGAGACACTGATGGCGATGATCTCTGGGAAAATTCCCTGATGCAAGGAACTCATTTATCATGTCGTTAAGGTAGACTGTATACTGGCGGACCGCGGTACAGGTAATTTTATAAATCGATCTCTGACACAGGTAACGTATGAAGCCTCTTTCAATCGGAGGAGACACATTCATCTTAACACAGTTTTGGTGTTTATAACTAGAACGCGCGCTTAACGCCACTTTATTAGATGAGCGGCTCGGGGTAACACAATGGTAAGCGGGATCGCCGTGTATTTTGCGACAGACGGCTACTAATGCCACCTGTGAGGTGCACAATGCACTATACTTCTTAGTAGTTCTAAATTCACTCAACAGATAACAGGGCGAAGCTTATTGGTAAGCGCCAGTGTCCGCCTGTCGTGGAAACTTAATGGTAAGCGACAGAGAAAATAGCGGCTAGTAAAAACAACGCCTGTACTTTTTCTAAGATTATGACTACATTGAACATGACAGAAGATGAGTATACTTCCAGTGAGACCGCCCGGTTGGCCGTGCGGTCTAACGTACGGCTTTCCTGGCGGATTTGTGTCGAGGTCCGGTGAGCCAGCCAGTCTGTGGATGGTTTTTAGGCGGTTTTCCATCTGCCTTGGCAAATGCGGGCTGGTTCCCCTTATTCCGCCCCAGCTACACTATGTCGGCGATTACTGCGCAAACAAGTTCTCCATGTACGCGTACACCACCATAACTCTGCCACGCAAACCCATCTGGTGTGAGGCGTTCCTTGGAGGGTCCACCGGGGGCCGAACCACACAATAACCCTGGGTTCGGTGTGGGGCGGCGGTGGACTGCGGTAGTGGTCGTGGGTTGAGGACCACTGCGGCTGCGGCGGGGACGGAGCCTCTCCGTCGTTTCTAGGCCCCTAGTTAACATAACATACTTCCAGTGATACTGATATTTGCGAGAAGGATCCAAAATACATTCCTGATGACTCAATTGACTCAGAGGTATGTTAATTTGTAAATATATTGTATTCAGTGCGTTTCAGGAACATAATGGTGAGTACACGCACATACCGCTATGTTTCTGAAGTACATGAATCTTGAGGTTATATTAGAATCATGTAGGTTGCGTTAGGTGCTGGGAGATGAAGAAGCTTGCACAGGATAGAGTAGAATGGAAAGCTGCATCAAACCAGTCTCTGGACTGAAGACCACAACAACAACAACAATTAGAATCACTACTTCTTTTGATTAAGTGATGTGTGTATGCATATTTTTCATGTATATTGTTACGAGAAATGGTATCAATGGTAACAATAATAGTAATTTTTGTTGTTATACACGTTAACAGCGAATCAGATCATATTGCTCAAACCAATGAACGGTGTATTGCTGCTGCATAAACAAGTCAGGAAGGGGACTCGAAGAGACAAAGAAGTCGTCTCGGAAAAGGCTGAGGTTTGATTCTCAGCGCAAAATTAAACAGAAGAGGCGTAGTTTGGGCGAAGAATATGTTTCGCGTGCAGGAGAAACTGTAAGTAAAAACAGTGTGGGACCTAATTACCAGTGACCTAGTAAGTATTTCGATAAGGTAGGAGATTCAAATGTGATGAAAGCGTTCAAAACATTTTGGGAAATAGGTGATTTTAACGTTCAAAATGCGTTTTTATTCGGTGCAATGAAATGTAATGCTGTTGCACGTCGTCGAAAAGTAGTTGGTGAAACTCGGAGAAATTTTACTATGTCCTACTGTGTAAAAGTTGGCGGCAGTGATGTCAAAGTCTGCAAGGAAGCTTTTCTTGCCATTCATGGTCTGCATAATAATCGCGGTCGCGTGGAAAATATAGGGACGAAAATCTCATCGGGATTGAGCACGCCATCCCAGGACAAATGCGGCAAGCATTCCGTGCGTTCACATGCTTACTCTGAAACAACCATGTCACGGAACACATCGACAAAATTCCAAAATACGAGAGTCACTACAGACGCTCAAACAATGTGGCAGATTCTACCTTGGCGCAGACTTAACAATCGCCTCCTATTACGATCACTGTAAGAATGTCTTCTGCAAGGAGATGTCCTATGATCCTGTATCTGCAGACAAGAACATGCGAATTTTCACTGAAGAATATGACATGGGAGTAAAGTCACCAAAGAACGATACGTGTAAGACTTGTGACATGGCCGGCCGGGTTGGCCGAGCAGTTCTAGCCGCTACAGTCTGGCACCGCGCGACCGCTACGGTCGCAGGTTCGAATCCTTCCTCGGGCATGGATGTGTGTGATGTCCTTAGGTTAGTTAGGTTTAAGTAGTTCTAGGTTGTAGGGGACTGATGACCTCAGAAGTTAAGTCCCATAGTGCTCAGAGGCATTTGAGCCATTTTGAACTTGTGACATGCTAAAAGTGAAAATTGAGAGTGCTGTTGATCCCCAGCTGAAAGCAAGTCTTGACTGTCAGTTGGAATTACACCAACGTCGCAAAGAGGCCGGGCAGGCTAACATTGGAAGCCAGCAAAATGAGCAGAAGTAGACAGCAATCTTAATGTTGTGACTTTTGATTAGCAGCAGACTCTCCCAGTTCCAAAGTTAAGATGTGGGCCAGCTTTTCACAAAAAGAAAATTTGGTTATATAACCTGAATATTCAGGACTGTGGCAAGAACAGAGGGCACTGCTTCTTGTGGAATGAGACTACTGCTGCCTGTGGATCAGAGAAAATTTTAAGTTGCCTTTTACGTTACTTTGAGGAAAACGACATAAAAGGAGAGACTCTCATCGCGATATCTGATAACTGCAGTGACCAAAATAAGATCTGGGAAATGGTTCTGTTTTGGAAGTATCTAATATCAACTGAAAGATTTCGTGTGATTGAACACCACTTCCCCGTTAGTGGGCACGTGATGTTGCCCTCTGACAGGGATGTCGCGACAATTGAAAATTACTTTTGCCGGCAAGTACAAGTTGTGTACAGTCCAGATCAGTGGCTGGATATCATCCAGAAGTCAGCTAAGAAGAATTCATTTTTTGTGTGCAATATGAAAAGAGAGCACTTCTTTCAAATAGGGCACTCGAAAGAAGCATTTGTCTTGAGAAAGAAGACACATGATGGTCGACATGTCAACGTAAGTAATGTGTGCAGGTGGAAGGTTACCTCAAAATTTCTGTCATCTTTAGTCATAGGCGAGACATTCTGTCATGACGTCTGGCACGAAATAAATTTTAGAAAACGTGGGAGGCAATGCTCTGTTCCTACCCCTCGACTTAAATACAACCGGCGAAGACGTACTGAAAAGATGAAAGTTGCTGACGTCCTGTCGCTCGTAGATTACATACCTCCAGTCCACGGATTTTTCCTGACACAAAAGCCAACTGTTTCGTACAGAGAACACGTCATTGATGAGTGTGATGAATGACAATGTAGTTTGAGTAAAGTGTTGAATAGTTTCTGTAAATTTTCATAAGTAATTTTCTATCATCATGTATTTTTAATGATGTGTGGTTGGAAACACGTAATCGCATGTATACGACCATAATGTAATACTTTTTGTATATTTCATTTGTTTTAGTCAGTTGTCAGTTTTATTTATTTCTGCATAGAAGAAAACAGATGTTAAAAGCACTGCAGAATAAAACCAATGTTCGAAAAAAATTATTCAGATTTGTAGGTCAATTCTAACTTTAAGTGTACTGTATCTCGAAACTACAATTTTGGCGCTTACCATTGTGTTCCACCGAGCTGCTCAAATTGAAACAAGAATTTTATCTTTAGGGCGGTTGTACACTCCTGGAAATGGAAAAATGAACACATTGACACCGGTGTGTCAGACCCACCATACTTGCTCCGGACACTGCGAGAGGGCTGTACAAGCAATGATAACACGCACGGCACAGCGGACACACCAGGAACCGCGGTGTTGGCCGTCGAATGGCGCTAGCTGCGCAGCATTTGTGCACCGCCGCCGTCAGTGTCAGCCAGTTTGCCGTGGCATACGGAGCTCCACCGCAGTCTTTAACACTGGTAGCATGCCGCGACAGCGTGGACGTGAACCGTATGTGCAGTTGACGGACTTTGAGCGAGGGCGTATAGTGGGCATGCGGGAGGCCGGGTGAACGTACCGCCGAATTGCTCAACACGTGGGGCGTGAGGTCTCCACAGTACATCGATGTTGTCGCCAGTGGTCGGCGGAAGGTGCACGTGCCCGTCGACCTGGGACCGGACCGCAGCGACGCACGGATGCACGCCAACACCGTAGGATCCTACGCAGTGCCGTAGGGGACCGCACCGCCACTTCCCAGCAAATTAGGGACACTGTTGCTCCTGGGGTATCGGCGAGGACCATTCGCAACCGTCTCCATGAAGCTAGGCTACGGTCCCGCACACCGTTAGGCCGTCTTCCGCTCACGCCTCAACATCGTGCAGCCCGCCTCCAGTGGTGTCGCGACAGGCGTGAATGGAGGGACGAATGGAGACGTGTCGTCTTCAGGGATGAGAGTCGCTTCTGCCTAGGTGCCAATGATGGTCGTATGCGTGTTTGGCGCCGTGCAGGTGAGCGCCACAATCAGGACTGCATACGACCGAGGCACACAGGGCCAACACCCGGCATCATGGTGTGGGGAGCGATCTCCTACACTGGCCGTACACCACTGGTGATCGTCGAGGGGACACTGAATAGTGCACGGTACATCCAAACCGTCATCGAACCCATCGTTCTACCATTCCTAGACCGGCAAGGGAACTTGCTGTTCCAACAGGACAATGCACGTCCGCATGTATCCCGTGCCACCCAACGTGCTCTAGAAGGTGTAAGTCAACTACCCTGGCCAGCAAGATCTCCGGATCTGTCCCCCATTGAGCATGTTTGGGACTGGATGAAGCGTCGTCTCACGCGGTCTGCACGTCCAGCACGAACGCTGGTCCAACTGAGGCGCCAGGTGGAAATGGCATGGCAAGCCGTTCCACAGGACTACATCGAGCATCTCTACGATCGTCTCCATGGGAGAATAGCAGCCTGCATTGCTGCGAAAGGTGGATATACACTGTACTAGTGCCGACATTGTGCATGCTCTGTTGCCTGTGTCTATGTGCCTGTGGTTCTGTCAGTGTGATCATGTGATGTATCTGACCCCAGGAATGTGTCAATAAAGTTTCCCCTTCCTGGGACAATGAATTCACGGTGTTCTTATTTCAATTTCCAGGAGTGTATATGGCGGCCCCGATCTGTGACATGGAAGCAGCTCCTTTGTGGTGCAGCGCGTCGACGTAACACTTTGATACTGAAGCAGCTGCTCTGTGGTGCGTCGGCAATCACATTGTGCCGGGTTGCGCTAGTTTTATAAAGAATGAATCTAAACAAAATAGAAAGATTTTATTGTCACTCGTCAGAAGTTGTTGCGATCTCGTATGGAGCTGTTGTTAATTTGTTTTGTTATTGTATAGTCTTATAGCTTTTTTTTGCACTGATGTGGATCCTAAAAAACGTGAAGTTGGTAGTGAAATTAGGAAATTTTTGACTGAGCGGACTGTACAATACTGTTTTACGCTGCCTGATAGGCCTGAAGCTGTTCCAGCTTGCCTCTTATACAACAAAACTGTCATTCTTCTTACAAGTGCCAAGTTAAAGCGACGCCACGAAACAACCCATCAGCAGTCTCATAAAAATTTTCTTCTGGGTGGTGAAACTCGCCAAGGAAAACTCCAGACATGTGTATATGCATACTAAACAAAACCACGGCCTTACGACGTCACTCTATGAACGGACACGAAAAATCCGTTTCCTGTGCATTGGATGCTTAATAAACACCAGAAGCCATTTTCAGACTCATAGGTAGTGAAAAAATTTATGTTGGATGTGGGCGCAACCCTTTTTGAAGAGAAATAGGTCATAGCTGCTGCAGTTCAAGGTATTCTATTGCCGGCAAAAAGTGATACAAGAACAAGGGAAATTTTGACTGCAGACTATAAAAGTAGTTTGCTGGAACAGATGTAGAAGAAGCCATAGTACTTGATGAATAGTGTGACGTTGTTGAGAAAGAATAAATGTCTACTCTCTTCCGATTTTTGGATACTGAAGCTATAGCATTCAGAAAAGATCTGCTAGCAATTTTGCCGTTGTAAGGAAAGACTCAAGGAGAAGATTTATTCAAGAATTTTGATGACTTCATAACAAAATCAGACACTAGTTATGATAAAACTGTGTCTCTTTCAACTGACGGCACCCCCGCCATAATCAGCAAAGAAAAGGGACTAGTAAAGAGAATCAGGTAGAAGAAACCTGGGCTACTATCTTATTAGTGTATAATTCACTGGGCAGACCTTTGTGAAAAAGTTAGTAGCACTCTGAAAGAAGTAACGGACAACTTGATCAAGTTGATTAATATTATGAGATCTCGTTTTGCTCATCAGGACAGGCAGTTCAAAGAGTTTCTATCCGATTGTGATTCGGAGCATTCTGACTTACTGCAGGATAGCAATGTTCGTTGGCTAAGTAAAGATCAAGTAATTGAACGTTTTTGGCAAATAAAAGAAGAAATAAACTCCTTCTTAGTAGCTTGGGTACACAAGAAGCAAGTAGGCATCTGGAGTTCCTAGCAAACGAAGGCTTTACATAAGCTGTGGCTTTCCTGAAAGCCACTGTGAAACAGTTAAATGTGTTCAGTACCGAACTCCAAGGAAATGGGAAATTAATACGTGACTGACACAAAGTGTGTCTTCTTTTCGTCGCAAGCTGGATCTGGTCTTTGAAAAATAGATTGCAAAACAAGAATTTATTCACTTTCCAACAGTTCTTGAAAATAAAAATAATTCTTAAGTAGAAATTGCAGTAGCTTCAAATCTTGCGTCAGATCTGAGGAAGGATTTTGCATCAAATTTCCAAGACATTGCAGAGAAGAAGTTGTCGCAATTCTTAAAATTGCCTTCTGAAGCTTCTCCAGTTGCATAATGGACTGATGTGGCTGCTAAGATATCCTGCCTTTCAAAGCATTTACTCCAGTTGCATATAGTAAACTTGCAGGAAGGCCGTTCCTTGGTTACTCATCAGTATGATTTGGATGCATGGCTCGGAATGTTTACTCTCCCATCGACCATATTTAAACTTCAAGTGAGACATCACCTGCACTATAGTTAGCTATGAGAGGCACAAAAGTTAATACACATTCTTTCTTTTGGTGAGTACTTTCTTTTCATATATATTGTTCAAAATTTGATTCTGCATGTTGACTTAAGAACGATCTTTTTGATATATGAAATCTTGTAATATGTTGTTTTTTTGTGGTTACTGAGCAGGTTGTTTTGGCTGTATGGATGTGAACATTTACTCTCTGAAACATCATTTATTTTGGGAATGAGTCATCACCTGCACTATAGTTAACTCTGAATGGTGCTGAAGTTAATACATCTTCTTACTTTTGATAAAAACTTTTTTCTATTATACATATTTAATAATTAGGCCCTTCCATTTCAGACAAATGTTATCTTTTTGCTATACAATATGTAGTAACAATTTCATCATTCAGTGGTTATGAAGGAGGTTTACATGGCTGTGACCATTTACTCTCCCACTGACTGTGTTTTTGCTGCAAATGCGACACAGCCCTCACCATTGTTAGCTATGAGAAGTGCAGAAGTTAATTCATCCTCCTTCCCCCCCCCCCCGAGAACTTTTCTCTTTTATATGTGTTTTAAAAGTAGATTCTAGAAGTTCATGCACCAAATGAGTTAGCAAGTTCATCCTTCTGTTGTGGCTCATCTGGTTGATCTGGCTTCATATGTGTAAACATTTACTCTTCGACGTATTGCATTTTTCTTGCAAATAAGTCATTAGCTGCACCATAGTTAACTATGAGATATGCACAAGATAATATACACGGTGTTACAAAAAGGTACGGCCAAACTTTCAGGAAACATTCCTCACACGCAAATAAAGAAAAGATGTTATGTGGACATGTGTCTGGAAACGCTTAATTTCCATGTTAGAGCTCATTTTAGTTTCGTCAGCATGTACTGTACTTCCTCGATTCACCACCAGTTGGCCCAATTGAAGGAAGGTAATGTTGACTTCGGTGCTTGTGTTGACACGCGACTCATTGCTCTACAGTACTAGCATCAAGCACGTCAGTACGTAGCATCAGCCGGCCGCGGTGGTCTAGCGGTTCTAGGCGCGCAGTCCGGAACCGCGCGGCTGCTACGGTCGCAGGTTCGAATCCTGCCTCGGGCATGGATGTGTGTGATGTCCTTAGGTTAGTTAGGTTTAAGTAGTTCTAAGTTCTAGGGGCTGATGACCACAGATGTTAAGTCCCATAGTGCTCAGAGCCTTTTGAACCATTTGAACGTAGCATCAACAAGTTAGTAGTGTTCATCACAAACGTGGTTTTGCAGTCAGTGCAATGTTTACAAATGCGGAGTTGGCAGATGCCCATTGGATGTATGGATTAGCATGGGGTAATAGCCGTGGCGCGGTACGTTTGTATCGAGACAGATTTCCAGAACGAAGGTGTCCCGACAGGAAGACGTTCGAAGCAATTGATCGGCGTCTTAGGGAGCACGAAACATTCCAGCCTATGACTCGCGACTGGGGAAGACCTAGAACGACGAGGACACCTGCAATGGACGAGGCAATTCTTCATGCAGTTGACGATAACCCTAATGTCAGCGTCAGAGAAGTTGCTGCTGTACAAGGTAACGTTGACCACATCACTGTATGGAGAGTGCTACGGGAGAACCAGTTGTTTCCGTACCATGTACAGCGTGTGCAGGCACTATTAGCAGCGGATTGGCCTCCACGGGTACACTTCTGCTAATGGTTCATCCAACAATGTGTCAATCCTCATTTCAGTGCAAATGTTCTCTTTACAGATGTGGCTTCATCCCATCATCATCATCATCATCATCATCAGTCTGGAGCATAGTCCCCCTCATAAAATTCCTCCATGATCCCCTATTCAGTGATAACATTGGTGCCTCTTTTGATGTTAAGCCTATTACTTCAAAATCATTCTTAACCAAATCCAGGTACCTTCTCCTTGGTCTGCCCCGACTCCTCCTACCCCCTACTGCTGAACCCATGAGTCTCTTGGCTTCATTCCAACGTGATCAAATTGTAAATTTTCACAATCAACATGTGTGGGCTGACGAGAATCCGCACGCAATTGTGTAATCAAGTCATCAACACAGATTTTCTGTGAACGTTTGGGCAGGCATTGTTGGTGATGTCTTGATTGGGCCCCATGTTCTTCCACCTACGCTCAATGGAGCACGTTATCATGATTTCATACGGGATACTCTACCTGTGCTGTTAGAACATGTGCCTTTACAATTACGACACAACATGTGGTTCATGCATGATGGAGCTCCTGCACATTTCAGTCGAAGTGTTCGTACGCTTCTCAACAACAGATTCAGTGACCGATGGATTGGTAGAGGCGGACCAATTCCATGGCCTCCACGCTTTCCTGACCTCAACCCTCTTGACTTTCATTTATAGGGGCATTTGAAAGCTCTTGTCTACGCAACCCCGGTACCAAATGTAGAGACTCGTCGTACTCGTATTGTGGACGGCTGTGATACAATACGCCATTCTCCAGGGCTGCATCAGAGCATCAGGGATTCCATGCGACGGTGGGTGGATGCTTGTATCCTCTCTAACGGGGGACATTTTGAACATTTCCTGTAACAAAGTGTTTGAAGTCACACTGGTACGCTCTCTTGCTGTGTGTTTCCATTCCATGATTAATGTGATTTGAAGACTAGTAATAAAATGAGCTCTAACATGGAAAGTAAGCGTTTCCGGACACATGTCCACATAACATATTTTCTTTCTTTGTGTGTGAGGAATGTTTGCTGAAAGTGTGGCCATACCTTTTTGTAACACCTTGTATGTTCTTTCTTTTGGTAAGTGCTTTCTTCTCTTGTATATTTTTTTGAATTTGGTTTGTAGTGACACACAATAGTGAAATGTTTGTTTTATCTATGAGCAACTTTCTTAGGACCAGCCTGATGCTGGCTTTCTCATGTGCTGTAACACTCGTGTTTTCTGCTGTCTTTCTGCTGTATTAGTGTTTAATAAATGTATTTCCATCTTAATGTGTCTCATTAGTGATGAACGTTATATTATCTGCATTAATAACCACAGTGGTGACCCCAACAACAGTTAGTAACATTGGAAACTGTGAGTGTCTTTCACCTTTGTTGTGTGTGCCTTGCTTCCCACTGTTCGTGGCCAAAATGAACCATACTATTCCTTCTGATTTGGACTTCTCCATGTCTACAGTGGTGTTTGACCTACTTCATCACTCACGGCTAATGCAGAACTATGTGATTTTGTTTCATGTGTTTACGATGCCACCGAGCCAGGCTCATCCGGCACAAAATGGCTGTCCTTCCCTACTGCCGTCTATGCCAACCACATTGTGCTAAGCGGCCTGCCAAGGACTTTGCCAAGTTGTTCCACGCCATATCACCAGCCCACGGACATAGTTGGAGCTACAGAGCCCATTCGGTGAGTCCACAGCATGCTGCCTTGTTCCACTCAGCTCTTCATTCTGCAGTGTTATCATAATTAACATCAATGACACCTGATCCCCTGCCTCAGTGGGCTCTGTCACACAGCTCTTTTTTTTTTGCCTGTTTACTCAGCAATGCCGATAACCTCTGCCACGTCGGTTCACCTGTATGCTCATTAGGCATCACATTTCATCTTTTCGACATCAGCTTTACCACACGCTTTAGTGGCGACGCCGACCACCTCTGTCATGTCACATGCCTGCACCCATGTGCAACTTGCCTCCTACCCACATAGATTTTCAGTGATGCCAGTCACTTCTGCCTCACTGGACGCCTCTGGTCTCACCTCTTCCACACTTACTCCTGTTGCACCGACCTACAGCACCCATACTCTGCTCACGCCCGCTTCAAACACACCAGCCCATGGTCCCAGAGCATCCTTCATGCCCGCCTCACTAGTGCTCAGTCCTGCATCTATGGGTCACAGCATTCCTTCCGTGTCCACACCTGCACTTTTTGTGCCAACTGCCTCCGACTATGGCACTGCTGCCATGTCTGTAGCTACTTGGCTCGCTGGTGCTGTCCATATGCCTGGCACTGCTCTTATGAACTACAGTATACCTGCTCGGCCCACTCCTGCTTCTGCTTGCACCACCCTTCGATGCCCTAGGGCCGGTGCACCTGTTTCAACCGTGCCCATTGTGGACATTAGCAGACTTTACCATGCTTCTGACTACAAGCTAGCCCACCTTCCACTGCTTCAATCACCAGTTCAATAATGACTCTTGTGTGATGCTCGATCAAACTTTCACACCACAGGCCGGTACAGCTCCCCTGCCTCAGTGCATGTCAGCTGCTTCCTTGCCCACCCATTATACTACCCCTCTGGGTTTTCCCACGCAGAGGCCATACACTACATTATTCATGATGAACTATTAGGCATGTGCACACTGTTCAAGCTCTGGCGGAACCTTCATTCTCAAATCAACAGTGAAGTTATGCCTGACATTGTACTCTGGACCATTTGGCTTCTCGGGCTTCCTTACGAGCTACAGCTGCAATTGCTTTCACATGTCACGGCCCCTCTGGAGTCATGCCTACACTGACCAAGCATTCACTATTATTCACCACGACCAGTCTGTGCCTCGAGCACCGTCGCTGACCACGGTGGTGGGAGGAGAGTCCTCCCCCCACTACCCCCTTCCTCACACACCCACAGCTGTACCCATCTGGGACAGTCCACCATTTCTACATGGCTGCCACCTGATGACCTCTAGCATGCCCTGCCAGTGTCAACAAAACAACGCACACCAACTTCAGCCAGCCCTTGAGCGCTGAGCAATGACCCGGCCCATCTGTCTACACTGCCCCCCGCCTGCACTCCCTAACTTTCCACACTGTTGGTTTCACGCAATGTTTGGAATCACACTGGCAACTGCAAACCTCTGTGCAGTCACCTAAATGCTGAAGGTGGGCACATTTAGGCGGCATGTCCTGTTTCGGTGCTACACGGCCTTACCAACACAGTTGCAGCAGCATCTGCCACCAGTACACATTCACCGCCTCTACACGCATGACATAGCGTCCAGCCTCCACTTCCTCGTGGACACAAGAGCAGATGTCAGTGTCATCCTTGCCACTGTGATGCCTATTGATCCCTCTCCAGCTTTGTTACCTTTCGATGCTGCAAACATGTCACCGTTCATGGCTCTGTCAGGTTATCACTCTATTTTTCCTGCAGTAAGCTTTTCCCACAGACATTTTATGTGGCAGAATAAATGAACCCATGATAGGGTTAGACTTCCTCTGACACTATGATCCCTTTTCTGACCTTCAAGCTGCCACACTTTGCCATTCTTCAGGTGCCTTGATCTCCTGTAGTGACAACCATGTGCTGCACCTGACGCCTGTTCCTTCAAACCTGCAAGTGGCAGTGCTCACAAAATGCTCTTCACTGACCTCATAGATCATAGCCATTCTCTCCGAGCTCTCGTGTGAGTGGTCTCAGACAGCAGGGAGGGGGCTCCAATTCAACACAATGCTCGGCACCTTGACACGTTCAAGCTATGCTGTGCTAAAGACATTGTCAAAGACTCATTTGATGTGGGTATCCTGCAGCCCTCAGACAGCACCTGGTCCTTGCCAGTACACCTCATGTTAAAGAAATATGGTATATTCCGTATGTGCGGTGATTACGGAACACTAAATACTTGCACGACCATTGATAACTACCCTATTCCCCACATCCAGGACATCACACAGTTGCTGCATGGGGCCCAACTGTTTACAGTGCTTGACTGCCATAAGGCATTCCACCAACTTCCCATGCACCCACCCACACATCTAAGACTGCTGTCATTATGCCATTTGTGGTCTTTGAGAAATAATCATGCCTTAGGACCTTAAAAATGCCACCCAAAAGTGGCAATGTTTCATCAACTCAATGCTGTTTACTTTCTCTTTGCCTGTGCGTACCTTGAAATATTCTCGTGTTCTCATCATCTGTCAGTGAGCATCAGCA
The DNA here is from genome assembly GCF_021461385.2 of Schistocerca piceifrons. Classification (NCBI taxonomy): domain Eukaryota; kingdom Metazoa; phylum Arthropoda; class Insecta; order Orthoptera; family Acrididae; genus Schistocerca; species Schistocerca piceifrons. Next base: position 138,494,525 of record NC_060140.1, read on the forward strand.
GCACCTTGAACAAATTCACATAGCCTTGGAATCGAACAGTGTCGAGCTGAATCGTGAGAAGTTGCAGCACCATCAATTTTCTAGGTCATACTGTTTCACCTGACGGTATGTGCCCCACTTCAGACTGGGTGACCTCGTTCTCAGTCTGCCTCTCCTGGAAGATTATTCTGAACTAAGACACTTCCTACACATGGTCAGTTTTTATCACTGACACCTCCCCTACACAGCTTCCACACAGATACCTTTGACTGATGCATAGATCTGGAAGAACATGTCAGGCACACAGTATCTTCCTTGGCAAACAACATGATTGATGTTTTCAACTATCTGAAGACTGCGCTTTCCAAGGCTGTTAACTTGCTGACCCCATCCTGGGAGCACATGTGCCCTCACAGCAAAAACCAGTCACACTGCCATCACCACCATACAAGAGTACATGGGTAACACTATGGAACCGTCCACTTCTTCTCTAAGAAACTGACAATGTCTCAGTGCAAGTGGTCGGCGTTTGATCAAGAACTTTTAGTGGTTGATGAGGCAATCAGATACTTTTGTAACGATATCCGAGGGTGTCCCTTCACCATATACGTGGACCATAAACCTCTTGCTGACATCATTCGCAACCTGTCTCAGGATCTCCCTCCTCACTGGCTTCACCACGTCAGCGTCATCTACCGGTATTCCACAGATGCGTGATTCATCCACAGGGCAGAGAACATGGTGGTGGACTGCCTTTCATGGCTCAACATCATCACCATTCCTTGAAGACCTGGCATGCCAGCAGGCCACTGACACATCAATTCAACAGCTACGCACCAACCGATCAAGTTAACTCGCACTTGAAATGTGCAAACTTCCCAGAGTGATGACACCAGTGTTCTGTGACACATCAACAGGTACATTCTGACCAGTCACCTCGATGGAACTGTGATGTGACATCTTTGATTCCTTACTCACACAAATCCTGTATGGTGAGCCACAAATCCTGCCCACTGAGCTCCTGGACGATGTCCTACTTCCCTCTTGAGACTCTTTGCTTGCCCTGGTCAAGCATGTCTGCACGCACATCTCTCACCTTCAGACACCACTGCCAAAGCCTCACACCATTTGTTATGGGACAATTCCATCTGTGTGACTATTCAACCCCCCTGCTCGGGGCCACAAAGGGCTCACATGCAGCACCAATACTATGCGCACCACACTAAACCCACTTGAACCTGGAAGACTCACCTGAGGCACTGGGTCCCCCATCGCCCCAAAATGATGCCCCCTTGGATTTCCCCTCAGTGTGTGAACATGAAGGGAATGCTGCCACTGAACCGACACAAGCTGAGCCTCCTGTCTCCAGAGCCAGATGCCGTATTTAAGTGCTCCATTGGCATGAAAACTACTACGTTCCACTGCAGTCAGTCCCCTACGCACCACCACAGAGCCTCCGGACAACCTCTCCATCTTGCTCTGCACTTCCGGGACGGTGAAGTGGGAGGGGGAGGAGGTGGGAGGAAAGGCACCTGTCACAACTATAGATAAGTAAAAAATGTGTTTTATCTGTGAGCAACTTTCTTGGCACCAGTCCAGTGCTGGCATTCTCACATGCTGTAACACTCATGTTCTCTGCTGTGTTGTGTATAGTTGTTCAGTGTTTAATAAATGTATTGCCACCAAAATCTGTTGTTAGTGACATATGTAATCTTAACTGTGTAAATAACCAAAGATTCTTCAAGTTCCATAAACATTATCTTTTTTGTGGTTACCCAGCAGGTTGAGCTGGCTGCATCACTGCGAACATTTACTCTCCCATCGACTATGTTTTGCTACAAATGATGCATCAGCTACTCCACAAATAAGCAAGATAAGTGCACAAGATTGTACATTCACCTTCTTTTGGTAAGTCCTTTCCTCTGTTACACATTTTAAAAAATTAGGATCTATAATATCACATAAAAATGAAGTTTTTCATGTATGACGTAGCAGAAAGCTCATCCTTCTACGGTTATGCAGCAGCTTGATGTGACTGCATGACTGCAGCATTTACTGTCCCATCAACTGCAATTTTTCTGCAAATGAAACACCACCTGCACCTTAGTTAACTATGAAAGCTTCAGAGGTTAATACATCTTTCTTTTGGTAAGTACATTTCTCTCCTATATATATTTTAAAATTAGGTTCTGCAAGATCACATAAAAAGGATATTGATGATGTACTAGATGTAGTAACATGTTTGTCCTTCTGCAGTTACCCATCAGGTTGTTCTGACTGCATGGCTGTGAACATTTACTGCCCCATCAACTGTGGATATGTTGCAAATGAGGCATCACATGCACCATAGTTAACTATGCACCATAGTTAATTATGAGGAGTTAGTTAGTAACACGTTCCATGGATCATTCTGTATGATACATCATAATGATGTGGAATGAGTCATTGTGCATTCACATTTCACAGTCCGTTATCAAATTTTACTTTGCTTTCTGTCAGGCATTTTATATCTCTGGGTAAATGATCAAATATTTTTATTGTGCTAAATAGAGTCTTAATGTAATGATGTACCTCAGTGTTCCTCTTGAATTGTAGTAAATTATTGACAGCTAACTTCATGAGGGAATATATATACTGTTAAGCAGTAGTCAGACTGCCGAAATCCTTAAACAGATGTCTTGTTACCTCAGAACATCATTCCATATCACATTTTTTAATGAAACATGCAAAATATGTCAACTTACTGATATGTTTCTCCCCAAGATTTTCAATGATTCTAAGCAACAATATGGCTGAACTAAGATGCTTTAGGAGTTCCAAAACACATTTTTTCCTATTTAAATTCTCATCAATATGGACCTCTAAGAATTTTAAAGTTTCCACCCTATTTATTATTTCCTCACCATGTGTTACACTTATTATTGGTACAGTTCCTCCAGATGTGCAGAAGTGAATATGTAGGGTCTTTTTAAAATAGAGGGTGAGATCATTTTCAGAAAATGAGTCAATGATACTTTTAGGGATGTCTATCATTTCAGAGCTCTGTAAACTGTTCAAACAGACAAGAAGCACTTCTACATTATGATGCAATGCTCTAATATTTTGATAAAATAAGCTACTTACTTTTCTGTGCATTATTAAGCATTTTGTGGGACTCTTCTGTTATTTTTGTGTTCTTTCTAGCCTAAAAAAGTGCCCCTCTGACACAAGTAACCACAGGGATCTTGCTATGAGTGGTGGTGGTGGCCTCCCATATATTATCTGGAAGGAGGTCAATCAACCTATCTGCAGAAGTTAATGTATCTTCTTTCTTTTGATAAGTACTTTCCACTCTTATAAACTTTTAGAAATTAGGTTCAGCAATTTCACATAAAAATGAGCTTTTTGATATTCAAAATTTAGTAACAAGTTTGTCTTTCTATGGTTACTCAGCAGGGTGATCTGGCTGCATAGCTGTGAATACTTTACTCTCCCAACCACCACATCTTTGTTGCAAATGAGGCATCATGTGCATTGTAGTTAACTATGAGAGGTGCAGACGTTAATACATCTTCTTTCTTTTGGTAAGTACATTCTTGTTTTATGGATTTTTAAAAATTAGTTGCTTTCAAGTTCACATGAAATTGACCTTATTACTATACAATATGTAGTAACAAGTTTGTTCTTGCGCAGTTAACAGGTCTGCCCTTATGTGGTTACCCAGTAGGTGGATTTGTGTGGGTGGTTGCAAACATTCATTCTCCTATTGGCTGCATCTTTGCTGCAAATCAGACATCACTAGCATTACAGTTAACTGTGAGAGGTGGTTTTTTTTTTAATAAGAGGTGGAGCCCCGCCACGCCCACACCGGCATGATGGCCAACACAAAAGGTCTACTGCCATCTCTGCATAAGGGTTAGTATTCACTAAGGTGAGGTGTCGCAGGATGTGGGTACTGCGATGTTTGCGTACGTCTGGTTAGGATTAACCATTAATACGCGCTCATCTGGAGATAGATTGGTCGAAATCTGACGAAGGGTAGCGGTTTGAAGGGCAGAGGAAAAAAAGTGCCAAGGCAAGAGCCAAGGGAAAAAAACCTCTGCGAAAGTTAGGTCGGGCGGCAAGAGCAGTAGCGGTTGTCTTGCTGCCTGCGATAGGTTGTGCAAGGATAGGCTTTGTTAGTAGTGGGTATCATGCATGTCGATACCTTGACGTTGTGCGTTTGTGCTGCTCGGCGGCTGGCGCTGGGTGCTGGTACAGAGTCCTCGTTCAGCGTCCTGCAACCTGCAACAGTTATGTTTGTTATTGGTCTTGTGTCCGATAGGTCATATACCGGAGGCACAGTGTGAGGGAGTGTTGGGAGATTGTTCGTGCGTCTGTGGGCGAGCTCGTCGGTGTCCCTGCTGTGGCCTGTTGGTCGGCTCTAATAGCAGCTGGTAGTTGCCAGTCAGTATTGCTGATATGCAGGGGCTTACCGACGTTTGTCGCTGTTTGCGTATGTTAGTTTACCATAGGTGGTTATGCCCTAGCTAGCAGTGTCTTTGGTCGCTTGTGTTTCCACCTGTGGTTGTGATCGTAGTTTCCCAGAGTGAGGATGAAAGGATTGTTCGAGTGTCTCGAGTTCCTGTATAGTCGTGTAGCGTGTTTCTTGAATACTTCCTTGAGGGTATCAAGGCGGTATTCATGGTGAAGATCCACGGTGCGTGTGTAGCGTGGAGCATTGCTAATGATTCGTAGCACTTTGTTCTGTATGATCTGCTTTCTCTTCTGTTTCATGCGAGTACTGGTAAGTTTGTTTCTAAAAAAAATATAAAAGAATAATTAAATACCACTACAAGTATGCGTACTGCCCACTGCTCTAATTGGAATATGATATCATTGTCAGCTCACTCTCGAGTAGTGCATGGAGAGAAAATGAACAATGCTGTGATTAAACTTGAAATGTTTACCCTACTCTTACAGTGGCTTCAAAATGTTCTTGGTTTTGTGAAGCAGCTGCACCATTGTAAATTATTCCATGGATAGTGTGTCTTGGAAGCTCTGTAACACTGTTAGAATCGCATTATATTGGTATATTCCCATTTGAGAAAAAGAAAGGCTATGTATTTCTTGCAAAAACCTATGCCTTCAGTGGAGAATCTGATACCATTATGCCACCATATATCTAGCATAACAAGCATAGGAATATGATAAAGGAGATTAGGATGTGTACAGGAACATATTTATTGACACTCATTGAATACTGATGAATTGCAGGTCTTATGTCTCTGAATTTATTTATGAATTCCTCACACATTAAACATGTAATAGTAAGGCTTCCTTGGCCATTAAAAACTTAATCTTGCATAGCAAGATGCAGAACGATTTGAAGTGGAATGATCATATAAAATTAATTGTTGGTAAGGCGGGTACCAGGTTGAGATTCATTGGGAGAGTGCTTAGAAAATGTAGTCCAAAATGAACAATGCTGTGATTAAACTTGAAATGTTTACCCTACTCTTACAGTGGCTTCAAAATGTTCTTGGTTTTGTGAAGCAGCTGCACCATTGTAAATTATTCCATGGATAGTGTGTCTTGGAAGCTCTGTAACACTGTTAGAATCGCATTATATTGGTATATTCCCATTTGAGAAAAAGAAAGGCTATGTATTTCTTGCAAAAACCTATGCCTTCAGTGGAGAATCTGATACCATTATGCCACCATATATCTAGCATAACAAGCATAGGAATATGATAAAGGAGATTAGGATGTGTACAGGAACATATTTATTGACACTCATTGAATACTGATGAATTGCAGGTCTTATGTCTCTGAATTTATTTATGAATTCCTCACACATTAAACATGTAATAGTAAGGCTTCCTTGGCCATTAAAAACTTAATCTTGCATAGCAAGATGCAGAACGATTTGAAGTGGAATGATCATATAAAATTAATTGTTGGTAAGGCGGGTACCAGGTTGAGATTCATTGGGAGAGTGCTTAGAAAATGTAGTCCATCAACAAAGGAGGTGGCTTACAAAACACTCGTTCGACCTATACTTGAGTATTGCTCATCAGTGTGGGATCTGTACCAGATCGGTTTGACAGAAGAGATAGAGAAGATCCAAAGAAGAGCGGCGCGTTTCGTCACAGGGTTATTTGGTAACCGTGATAGCGTTACGGAGATGTTTAATAAACTCAAGTGGCAGACTCTGCAAGAGAGGCACTCTGCATCTCGGTGTAGATTGCTCGCCAGGTTTCGAGAGGGTGTGTTTCTGGATGAGGTATCGAATATATTGCTTCCCCCTACTTATACCTCCCGAGGAGATCACGAATGTAAAATTAGAGAGATTAGAGCGTGCACGGAGGCTTTCAGACAGTTGTTCTTCCCGCGAACCATACGCGACTGGAACAGGAAAGGGAGGTAATGACAGTGGCACGTAAAGTGCCCTCCGCCACACACCGTTGGGTGGCTTGCGGAGTATAAATGTAGATGTAGATGTAGCAATCATAGAGGAGATTAGCATGTTTGCAGAGGCATACAGACAATCATTTTTACTCAATCATTACACACGAGTGGAAGAGGAATGAAAATATCATTAATACAGCTACAACATAGTCCTCACCTTGCAGTAGGTTGCAGAATATGTATTTAGGTGTAGGCTCTTACCCCGAAGGCTCTGATGCTGGCAGACTATAGTAATCTGCAGAGGATTGACAGCTGGTGGAAGTTGGAAGGATTGACAGTTGGTGGAAGTTGGAAATGCATCTAAATAAATGTAGCTATTGAATCTAAACAGCTGAAGAGATCTGGTACTGTTCCAGTATGCCTTTGACCACAATCACTAGAAGCAGCACCAATCATAAAATACTTTAACATAAGCATCTGCTCAGTTGTGAATTTATTCCTGTACATTAGTGTGCTATTTTTCTCATTCCAATAGCTCTCTACTCACCCAGCAATGGTTGGAGGGCTAGACAGCCTTCTAACTAATGGAACATAGCTTTTGCAATGTGATGGGATTTTGAAAGAATTAACAGGGGTTTATGAACTATCTGAGGGCATTTTGAGCCAGCTTCCATTGTCAAAATCAGGTAGGTGCAAATGCCATATAGCAAAGGCTGGAAGAGTCGTGAATTGTGAGAATATGGAGGGTAAGTGATCCTCTGACAAAAAGGGAGCTGTCAGAAGAGTTCTATACCACATCATGTAAGTGTAGTAAGCAAACATATTACTTCCTGCTATGTACATCTCACAAAGTGACTACATTGAGAAAATTATGGGCCAATCTTTTGTGAGTTTTGTCTGTCTACAAATGGATAGACTGACATTTTAATAAGCAGACTAAATTTAATTTATTGACTTGTAGATAAAATCCATTAAATGAAGTTTTCGAATTACTCTGCAGTATAAAAATTCTGACCAATAGTCAGACATTCTTTCCACATGTAATGCACAGATGGTATTAACTGCAGATGAAAAACAAGTATGGATGATAACTCCTAGGAGTGACAAAATATATATCTGATCAGCACAATAGCGAAACATAAAACAAGGGGAGAGGAAGTGTGTTGTAACTGGAGCATAATTGGACCACGTTCTGTCAGAATAAGGAAAAATAAATAATAGAATTGTCAAACCACTACTGAACACGAATTTCGTAAGATATGTGGAGTCGTATAACTTAGGAAACATGTACAAGCTTGTGTCATGCAGAACTGATTATGTATTCAGCGTGAATGGTATACCATCATGCTGTTTAGGTGTATGCTGTGGACTACCACAAAGACAAAACATGTCTTGCCACAGAGAAAAAAATTGTCAGTGTAGTGAGTTATTGATATAGTCTCATTTATGGAACTAGAAGAGACATTATATTAAAAAATTCTTAGAGTATGTGCACAGGGTAAGTGTCTAGATTTTTATTAACACTACAAATGATTAGAAGGGGTGGAAATTAGTGCTAGGCAGGTGAGCAGGATGGGGGAGGGGTGTGGACCACACAGCCCCAATTAAGACAACCTAAGCTCTGTACTCATAACATGTTGTTTAACCATGGTGTGGGGACAAGCTGCCTTCAAGACTTGCTGCAGTGGTGGCGCTCCAGTTGATGACAACATAATGGCAGTGTACAGACAGACTGGAGCAGGATAGATCCTGTCACGTTCTTTCTTCCAGTTTTAAATAAAGAAGTAATAATAGCCCTTTTCCACAGCCTTGGTGATACCAAGACAAGCACTTTAGCACTTTGGAGCCTGCAGTGCAGTGTGGTAGGAAACACTGTGGAAAAATACGGAAATTTATTGTTTATTTGTACAGTTCATAGCTCTCCTATCCTTACTCTGGTGGTAGTGGCTCATGTGTGGAGCATATTAATGAAATATATACCTTCCAGCCATTTTTTTTTTTACAAGTCCACTATAATTATATAGTGTTGGGAGAGCTGATAATTACATCACAGAAATGTAGGCTTAGTGCACATTTTGTCATTAAATAAAAATTGCTACACTCTCTCACTCTCTCTCTCTCTCTCTCTCTCTCTCTCTCTCTCTCTCTCTCTCTCTCTCTCTCTCTTTTCCTACATTGTTGATATTCGTACCTGGAGTTTCATTGTTTGACTGTGTAATTTGTTAGATTATTGAGATGTGGCGATGTGGTGACTGTTTGACCAATATTTTATACTGTGTCTTCCTAAAAAAAGGAGCTATTTGTGGAGAAAATCTATAAAATTGTAGTTAAAAGCCCATGTTTTTGTGTGTTGTCTTAAGAAATTAGCAAAATTAGTTATGAAACCCATATTTTCATGTATCCTCTTCAAATAATTGTGAAAATAGCATCACCTATATTTACACTTTTTAAGTGTGGGGAAATCAGTAAAATAACAATGATATGTGCATCTTCATAAAAAAAAAAAATTGATAGAAATTGGGCAAAAAACCATAAATAGCGTCATATGTTGCAGAAAATACTGTTGGATGTCAAACATTCACAAAAACTAGGCCAATGCCAGTGGGTGCTATGCTATGTTGGAAATTTGCAATATCATCTGAATTTACTGATGCTGTTGCTGCTGCTCCATTGAGGTCCACAGTAAAAGTGCCAATCTCAGGATGATGCTGTGGAGCAGTAGGGCGCACTGGTGGTAGTGGTGCAACCAATAGAAGCTCGGTGGGGGGCAGGAAGATATCTTTTTGTTTATCGTAAATTACTATCACTAAAAATGACAGTTACCATTTTATGCTAAAAGCACTGAACGACTAGGTGAAAGATAAAGCCAACGGGGCCATCATGCCCATAAATTATGGCAACTATCATGACAGTAATTGCCCATTGATTAGGGCCTAGATAAACAAAATGTGCACCCCTATGAACAGTTTGTTTACATAAGGATCATTAAATTAGGTTAGCACAACTGGCTGGTTTGTTTACAACAATGCCCCCTATTGGCCAAAACTAGTACAGCCTCATTACTACTGAATAATTCTGTTTTCACAAAACCATGAAAAATGTTATAAATGATCATAAAATTCATTTATGTTCCCGCTGGGAGGGGCATTGAGGTACAAGAGATTACATCACCAGACCAAATTTTAAGCAGTTCACAATCTTCAGTCAAGGACTAGTCACTGTGGAGATGGTAAAATTATGGATGCACAGTGGCAGTAAGTGTATTCTGGATCTCTCCAATCTACTGATATCTCTACGAGTTTGTGAAGCCAGCCTTTACTGATCTCAAATTCCTTTATATGGATATAGTTTGTAGATTGCAACTGCTTTCACAGATAGCTCTGCCTTCAATTGGCTAGGTGATACCTGTGACCAGGCTGGAGTAAGTGATGGTGGGAGAATGTTTGGGATAGAGCTTGCATCTAGGCCTACTGCAGGAGCATGAGCCATGAGGCAAGGGGTTGGGAGTAGGGGTGGAGTAGGGATGGACAAGGATATTGTATAGATTTGGTGGGCAGGTGTTACTGTGCCCCCAATGGCAGTACCTCTGTTCTCATGGACCAGCACTTTCAGCCTATTACCTGTAACCTATGCTCACATATAAACAACAAAAACTATTTCCTCCATATACTCTCCATAGTTCCTGTTCCTTTATCACACAGCACCCTGTTCTACATGTACATGTACATCTACATTTACATCTACATCCATACTCTGCAAGCCACCTGACAGTGTGTGGCAGAGGGTACTTTCAGTACTTCTATCGGTTCTCCCTTCTATTCCAGTCTCGTATTGTTTGTGGAAAGAAAGATTGTCGGTATGCCTCTGTGTGGGCTCTAATCTCTCTGATTTTATCCTCATGGTCTCTTCGCGAGATATACGTAGGAGGGAGCAATATACTGCTTGATTCCTCGGTGAAGGTATGTTCTCGAAACGTCAACAAAAGCCTGTACCGAGCTACTGAGCATCTCTCCTGCAGTCTTCCACTGCAGTTTATCTGTCATCTCCGTAACGCTTTCGGGATTACTAAATGATCCTGTAACGAAGTGTGCTGCTCTCTGTTGGGTCTTCTCTATCTCTTCTATCAACCCTATATGGTACGGATCCCACACTGGTGAGCAATATTCAAGTAGTGGGCGAACAAGTGTACTGTAACCTACTTCCTTTGTTTTTGGATTGCATTTCCTTAGGATTCTTCCAATGAATCTTAGTCTGGCATCTGGTTTACTGACAATCAACTTTATATGATCATTCCATTTTAAAACACTCCTAATGCCTACTCCAAGATAATTTATGGAATTAACTGCTTCCAGTTGCTGACCTGCTGTATGGTAGCTAAATGATAAAGGATCTTTCTTTCTATGTATTCACAGTACATCACGCTTGTCTACATTGAGATTCAATTGCTATTCCCTGCACCATGCGTCAATTCGTTGCAGATCCTCCTGCATTTCAGTACAATTTTTCATTGTAACAACCTCTTGATATACCACAGCATCATCCGCAAAAAGCCTCAGCGAACTTCCGGTGATATCCACAAGGTCATTTATGTATATTGTGAATATCAACGGTCCTACGACACTCCCCAGCGGCACAACTGAAATCACTCTTTGGAAAACTTCTCTCCATTGAGAATGACATGCTGTGTTCTGTTATCTAGGAACTCTTCAATCCAATCACACAATTGGTCTGATAGTCCATATGCTCTTACTTTGTTCATGTCTGTTGATGCCACCTCTCTCTACACTAACCTTCCTCATGTCATTGCCATGATTCACAGCTACCTTTCCCAGTGCCTGACTGATTCCTAGCCTACAATCTCTTCTCTGGTCGCCATGACCAACTGAATTCTCACCCACAATTACTTCACCTCTGAAGGCATCACCTACAAACAAATCTGTGATCCACATTGATATCATCTGGCCATAAAGGAGCACCTCCTTGTGACTCAGTATCAGCCAGGACTGCAACAACTAAATCACATTGTCAGAGCTTTCAACCTCTTGCCATGACCTGAAATGAGGAATATCCTACTCGCTATCCTTCCCACTCCTCTCAAAGTGGTACTCTGTCATACACCAAACCTATGCAGTATTCTTGTCCAGTCCCACTCCATCCCCGCAATAGACCCAGATGAAAGATCTGTCCCATACATCCTCCTACCATCCCTTACTCGAATTCAGTTGTGTGCATGACCTATCCCATCAAAGGCAGGGCTACCTGTTAAAACAGTTATGCACTCTATGAACTAAGCTGCAGCCACTGTACTGCTTTCTACAAAGGCATCACAACCAACAAGCTGTCTGTCTGCATGAATTGCCATTGCCAAACTGTGGCCAAGAGACAGTTTGACCACCCACTTACTGAACATGCTGCCCAACACAATGTCCTTCACTTCAATGAGTGCTTCACAGCCTATGCCATCTAGATCCTTTCTACCAATGCCAGCTTTTCTGACTTGCACGGGTGAGAACTCTCCCTGCATTAATGATCATTTATTACCATAGCTTCATTGTTCATTCAAGGCTGGATAGACTGTCTCAATGGAGAACAAATTAACACAAATATGCATAATAATACAGAACAAATTTGCATAGCACTTAATGGCATATAGAGTTAGAGCTCTTAACAAGTACATATTTACTTCATTTCATATGGTGGTGCATTGTTTAGGGAGTCCAGTTTGCTGTTCCACTGTCAACCTCATTTAAACTGTACAGTGGTTTTTGGTACAGAGTTTGTTGCATCTTTCATCAAAATTTCACCAAGTCCAAGGACTGCATTTAGTATTTTTGATGGTTGAACGTTTTAATGGCTATTGATGGAATACTGTAGTGTATCATGGGGAGGTGACAGCTTCAGATGTCCATATCTTCTTTACTGTGCATGTTGTAATTGTGGACGTCACTCCTGTTGGTGAATGTTTCGCGATTTTCTTTCACATACACAAAACAGGTGAAGACATACTGAAAATTGTCATCACTCCTAGTAGACATGTGAAGATGGGTTTGCAGTGATACAGTTTCCTACATGATGTTATGATCCTTTTTGTCTCCTCCGCCCCCCCCCCCCCCCCCTCCCCTCCCTTATTTATTTATTTAATTATTTATTTATTTTTAGTAGAAGATATTTCTTGCAGCCTGTAGAGAAAACCCTGTAGTGACAGGTCATAGCTGATACGGCTGTGGAACAGTGAGTGATATACCGTATTTACTCGAATCTAAGCCGCACTTTTTTTCCAGTTTTTGTAATCCAAAAAACCGCCTGCGGCTTAGAATCGAGTACAAAGCAAGCGGAAGTTCTAAAAAATAAATGTTGGTAGGTGCCGCCGCAACTAACTTCTGCCGTCGAATATATGTAGCGCTACACAGGCATGCTTTGTAGGCACAAAGATAAATACTGGCTCAAAACCTCTGCGTCAGTAAATAAATTTAAAAAAAAGATGGAAGACGAGCTTTTTCTTCTCCGCCCTGAGTTTCGACCACTGCATTTTGATACATTATCCAATGAAGTAAATACAAATTCCGTATTGTTCATCTTCGAATGTAGCAGAATTTTAATGTACTACGAAAATCCGACAAGCAAGATTGTTTGGGATGTTTGTCAATATGGCCAACTCTACGTTCTGAATTTTTTCCTACCTGTGAGAAGAGATGGTTGCTAATAGGAACCTGATGAATTGTGAATCACTTGCAATATTCTCTTCACCATAAGAAAGAATACGGATATAAACATTTTGCCATGTATTCTTTCGTGTTTGCTGCTATCTCATTTAAATCCTGTCTACCTGATAAACCACGAAACTAGAGTGAGACAACAGCAAACGCGGAAGAATATACATATCGTGTCATGTTTATATTTGTATTATTCTTATGCCTAATAGTGATACAGTCAGAAATGAAGCACGGCAACTGACTAGATTTTTAAATCTAAGATGACTCTAATTTCTGTGCAGAATTTGATGTACTAAAGACGAGGCCGCAAAGATTTTCAAACGGAGAACAACTCTCGTTCAGAACATACGCAGTCTATTATTTGGTTCTTGTTAATCATTATCAAAGAAAGCAGCAGTGTAAGTAACAACAAATAGCAGTCTCTTGCCATTGTTTCACTAATGAGATGATTCCTCTCTCTTTTTTTTAATTGTAAGCGGAGGTAGCGCGCACAAAAGCAAGCCATGCCGCGAGCGGCGACAGGCCGTAAACATGCACTATCAGAATGCGACAAACAATGCATGACACAGTACGGTAATGCATTTTCAGCTTAGAGTGACGTAAACACCTATGACAAAGAAAACGGCACTTATCAGATCAAAGCAAAATAAGCAATTGATTCAAACCAGACGAAGCACGTGAGAAAGGAAGGGTACCCGTATAAATACGGGCGGAGCGCCTGACGCATAGCAATGGCTACCTGGTAAAGCTTAACTGCTAAGCTTACGACTCGAACCAAACTACTGTAGCTGCATCGTCATTCAATCGACCTAAATTGTGTCTCATATTACAGTGGACCAACTTTGTTTCGATTTGGAGGTGCGGCCTAAAACTTTTCTCCCCCTTGAATTTCAAGTCTCAAATTTCACGTGCGGCTTAGATTCGGGAAATTTTTTTCCTTTATTTCGAGTCTCATTTTTTAGGTGCGGCTTAGATTCAAGTGCGGCTTAGATTCGAGTGCGGCTTAGATTCGAGTAAATACGGTACCATTAGGAGAGACTGTTCAGTTCACATGCTTCAGTTTCCTCAAAAGCTGTATGACTCCTGACTGTTTGTCACACACATATGCAGTGTATTCTTGCCAAGTTGTTTACTATCCACCATAATGCCCAGAAGCTTCAGAGTCACCGAGTTCACATATCAATATTTGCATTTTTTCTTCATTTATTTTCATTTTGTTTATAAAAACCATTCCTTTATAGTAGCATACAAAGAATATACTACTTATTGAGCCTTGCTGGCATAAATACTTTTCCAGTACAGAATTATGTCATCTGCTAATTGCATGTACTGTCCATGAGAGTCAATTACAAATACTAGGAGCAGGAGGGAGCCCACTACTGATCCCTGTGGCATACCCTACTCCAACTTCCATTCTCATGATAGTGCTCCTTGGACTGATAAATCTTCCTTCTGTTTTCCAAATAAGATTTGTTGGGTTGCCAGAACAATGATTCCAAATCCATAGTTACTGAGATTATTTATGAGTACTTTGTGAGGAATGCAATCAAGTAACTGACTAAGGATGCAAAAGTCAGTGCTACCGATTCTTCTTTTTTCTCAAAACTCTGCTTTATCCTAGTAACCAGATATAGTGCTGCTGCTGGTGTTGGTGTTGTTTTAGCTGGCCAGAGTGGCCGAGCGGTTCTAGGCGCTAGTCTGGAACCGCGCGACCGCTACGGTCGCAGGTTCGAATCCTGCCTCGGGCATGGATGTGTGTGATGTCCTTAGGTTAGTTAGGTTTAAGTAGTTCTAAGTTCTAGGGGACTGATGACCTCAGAAGTTAAGTCCCATAGTGCTCAAAGACATTTGACCTTTTTTTTTTTTCCAGAAATCGCGTTGTGCATCTGCCAAGAGTTCATTAATTTCAAAGTAGTGTGACATTTGGTCCTTCACTGCAGTCTCAGTGACTTTAGTGAACATTGAGATAGGCCTGAAGTTTGCTACTGTGACTGTGTCACTGTTTTTATAAACTGACGCTGTCCATCCAGATTTCAGAAAGTCTGAAAAACCCCAGCAGTGAAACACTTATTAATTACCATAGTTAATAGTTCAGCAGCTTCATAGATAATTTTCCTGAGAACACTGGTAGCCATCCCATATATATTTTGACTATCAGAAGGTTTAAAATATTTTACAATATTATGCCCATTTGTTTGCAATTTCATCCAGTTCATCATTGTGCATCTTTCGTTATTTATTACAGCAGCTGCAGGGTCTATACTGATGTCTGGGATTGTACTTTTAATGTTTTCCACAACGTCAATGAAATAACATTAAAGCCATCTGGACTACACTTGCTTGAGGGAGAGATGGTTTTCTTCTGTGTTCATTGATCGGGTCAAAGGCTGCCTTGCAAGGGTTGTGAGCTCATTTGATGAACTGATCATTACTTTTCTTTTTGGCTTCTTCTACATCCTTCCTGTTATGTCTTTTTTCTTGTAACTGCCTGCTTTCAAAGACTTCCTTTGCACTTTGATCTGTTGCTGTTTTGTAGTGATCATGTAGTAGCAGTACTATGCATTTTAATTTTTTCATTTCATCAGTGTTCCACGTTCTTTCTTTCACACTGTGACTGTTGTGTCGTGCTCATATATCATATTTTGGTCTTCTGTGGATAGGTGTAGTCAAAATTTCCTTTGATGATCTGGAAAAACTCTTTAAATGCACCAGTTATGGCCATTCCCTGCCATCCAGGCTGCCACTTTACTGCAAATACTGCTGTCTGAAAAGCATTTAATGTTTCCTTATTTATTTATAACACTTTTTGTGAATGAATATTTAGAATGCCACATAATAGTTAATTGACTTTTATCTCTCTTTGTATATAGTTCCATTACTAATGCATAAGTCGCACAGTCAAGATTCCATTTAGTTGAGAAAATGTTCAAGATTGCCATTTGGAGAACAATATACTGCGACAACAATTACATTGGGATCTAATAACTCTTAAGCAGCTAACTCCAAATCTTGTTTCTCGGAGTAGCTTTTTGAATCTATTTCTTTAATACTGAATTTTCTGTTGGCATATATAGATACACCACAAAAGGAAGCAGTTTCTCTATACCATGGACTTAACAAGTTTAGGTATTCAATAGAGTTGCAGTACTCAGCTTCTTGTGATGATAACCAATGTTCACATAGACACAGTGTCTTCTGTAAAGAATGACAACATATTGAGTCTAGTCGCAAGACTTCGTACATTGCCACTGCTCGTAACTATAGGAGTGTGGGTAATGTGTGATCCGTTTTCACTTAGTTGCTCTTGATACCTCTTTGTCAAAGGGGAGCCTATTTAACAGGGATATTGGTCATTCTTTGGAACAAAAAACACTAACATATTTTTGGGCTATTTAGTGCTTTCCATTACTTCATATCTTAGCTCAAAGTCAACACTACATTTGTAACTGTTATTAAGACCCTTAGTTTCAAACTTCTCAGCTGTAAAGCTGTTATATTGAGGAAATATCTTTTGCAGGGAACTAATGGTATCTTCTGGCATCACTCCACTCCTGACTCTGCTCAGATGAAACCAAACCCTTTTTTCCTTCTTGTTCTCTTGTACTGACTATTGGTTGAGTGATGGTGATGAGTGTGCATTCTGGTTGGCACTCTGTATTGCACCTTTGTACGAATGCTTATGTTGCCTGAAAAGTTCAGTGCCTAAACTCTTTTGGCAGGCTTCACGATGAAACTTTGTTTTTTTTTAACATGTCACAGCATGAGCTTCACTGTTACTTAGGCCTGCACAATCACTATGGAACAGTTTACTACAGCAAAATCCATACAACTATTCCCATGCTTTAAACTGCTTTTTTGGCCTTTACACTTGATTTACTATCATCACTCACCACAATATTGGTCACATGTATCATACTTTCCCATAACTCCTCCCAATGGATTTTCCATTATTTGATTTCACAGGTACTAGAAGTAGAGATAATTGGACATACACAGAATGAGGCTCCATGTCTTAAGTCCCTGAGCATCTGAATACATAATGAACTGAGATGATATGAGCATGAGAATGAATTACTTAAAAAGCATCTTTCTGCCTACTTTGCACTTAGAAATCTCACTTGCTGCGCTGCCCTGCAGCACAGGATTGCTAACTAACTTTGCATACATAAACTAAGCACTATATTGTGCTATAATATTTTTAGTCAATCCAGCTAGGGTCAAAAAAGCATTTATTCTACATAAACATGCAGAAAGGACAGTATGTAAAATTGATAACCAATCTTCTTGCAGAAGGTGCCTCAGGGACCTAGTGATTCTTACACATACATGCCATGTATATTTACTCAAAGGTATTTTTGGTTAATAAGGATGAGCTGAGCTGTGCTATTTGCAGCCACAATATTAGAAGTAAAGATTTCCGTAAAGACTGACCTATCTAGGATTCAAAAGGGAGTTTTATATTCTGATGCAAAAATCCATAACAGGCTGCTGATAGCTGTTTTCTAGCAACACACAAACACACAAAGTTATTCCCTTAATTATCAGTATGAGTAGATTAGCACTAGTCATAATTGGTTGTTAGTATACTGTACAGAAATTACAACTGGAATTGGTCAGATCATATGTGGGGATGATATGAAATATAATTGTCATATAGGCTGTCCTGTATGTAGCCGACAAGAAGTATTCTAACTGCGTCAGCTATTTTTCCATCTTGGTGGAATTAATACAACATGATGTGCATTTGTGAATAAAAATAACTTTTGTATTGGACCTAATAAAGAAACATGCACTACCTAATTTCAGTATGATTTTTCCATTCCTAACTGAGAAATTTAAAAATATTATTGTGTCCCAAGGTAGAACCACCATTGTCCCAAGGTGAAAGCATAGGTTGTACCTTGGGACAAGTCTCACAGAAGTCTTTATTGGTGAGTAGTGATGTAATTATTGGAGCTAGCCTAAACTGCTGTTCATTCAACATTTTTACAATTGCTACATTTTCAGTTCTTTTATAGAAAATATAGTATATAAGAAATAAAAATGTAAAACTCCTCCCAAGGTACAACCCTTTCACCTGAGCTGAAACAGAAGCAAGTGCTTACTGCATGTAACAAATTTCAATGCTAATAGTTGTATTCATAAGTGGAGCCCATGAAAATTAAGATCTGGTTGAAAGGAAGGAAAATTATGATGAGAACATGCCATTTGTCATCACCCGATTCCCCAGAAACTTTACTGAGTGGAAAAGGAGTCAAAATGAGTGAACACATGTCTTGGCTTATTCATAGATACTCTATTCTTTCTCAAAAAACAAGTCAAAGTTTTCAATGTGCCTTTTACATTGCCATATCCTTGGAAGAAATGGTGGCATGGTGGTTAGCATTGCAGTTTTTTAATTCTGCACCCATGTGCAGTGTTAAATTTATTTTATTTTTATTGTTTTCATTTATCTGTTGATGTCTGTAGAATGTACCTACAGGATTGTTTATTAAATTAGGGGATACAAGGGCATTATATTAATTGCAAAATTAAAAATAGATTTCACAATAAATGTCACACACTTATATATGAGTATGTGATATATTAAGGGAATTGCAATCTTTTTAAATTCACTTATTCCAATATTTCTGTCTATATCAATTCTATCTGGTGCATTCACTTGGTGATACCAATCATAGAAACATTTGGAACAAAGTCATTGTGAACACTACAAGCATTGCACGAAGGCAGGTTTGCAACAGTGACTTCCTTCATATGAGTCACACCTTGACAATTTTTCAGCAAACCATGCACAACAGATCACTTTTCTGGAAACTGGCACTTGCAACCAATGTATACTACAGGAATTTCACTGAAAACAATTTCAAACTCCACCCCTTCCCCTTTATAAATTCATTCATCTGACATACAACTAATAGACAAATTAAGGACAACATTAATGTTTTAGTCCTCTGCAGACATTGATCTATAAATGAAAAACAAAAATAAAATTAATAATCGCATTTTGAATGCAGGGCACAAAATTATAAAGCTGCAGCACTAACCATTATGCCACCATTTCATCTGAGGATACTGCACAGTAAAAGGTGCATAAAATATCTCAAAAACTTTTCTCATTGTTTTTTCAGAAACTGTCGAGTGTCTATGAATAAGCTGAGACATGTTTGCTTATTTTAACACCTCTTCAACTAAGCAAAGTTTATGGAAAATCAGGTTATGGCACTGACTGTGTTCTCCTCATTAGTAACAAATGCATACAGGAACAAAGTTAGACATTATCATTGCTTCAGTGGATATGCCATTAACTGTCTTTTTAAGCTGGAGCTGTTATTCAATTCTCTGCTGTAATGAAGTTTATTCCAGAGTCATGTTTCTGCTACTGAACTGGAGTTGGAAGAAGTGGCCAAGTGATGACATGCGGGAAAGGAATTTGCTCTGATGGCATTGAGTGTTTCTCCCATGTTGTTCAGAAAAAGACTTAAGGTCAAGGAGAAATATCAATCAGTAAGTTGGTAGGGAAAACAAAGTATGCAGATCGCTGCACTTGTCTGCACATAGCCAGGATAGCTATTCTTAAGATGGTGAAGTATGATCAAAGAGTTTAACATCAGAGATGTATAAAAACAGGCATTCACCACAAGTTCCAGATGCTGTGAGCTTTCTTGAGAAAGACCTTGCAGAGTAGCATCACTATTATCTATTATCAATTATTTTAAGTATTTGAACAACTTTCTTTTTCAAGTCATGAGGGAAGAGCTTTATATATTGTTGTAGAGTACGGAGAGATTCTGAGGCCTTCTTGCAAACTGCAGTTACATGCTCAGCCCAATTTAGCTTTTCATCTACTATTACTCATCAACTCTGTGCCGAGATAGAGAAGTTGATATTTGTTCCATTTGGGATTAATGATAGTAGCAGTTCCCAGTATTTTGGGCTAATGAGCCTGGAATGACCAACCAGAATCATTTATGTTTTGGACAGATTGAGCTATAATCCTTCATTCCTAGCCCATTCTGATAGTACATACAGGCCAGCATTGAAATTCTCAATAATTATCTTCATGTTTATTGGCTGTGGATTTAGCTATAAACTAGATCACCGCCAAATATGTGGTATTTACAGTAGAATAGAACTGAAGACCTCACTGACATACAATGAAGAGAATATAGAACATAATACTGAACCCTGAGGAATGCCCCAATACGATTAAGGTGCTGGTCAAAGCACATTGTAGACAAGATGTCAGACAGGAGCAAAACCATTATCCTAAAGTTTTAGAGGAATTTAGACTGCTAGATTTAGCAAGTAAAATATCTACATCAACAGTATCAAGGGCTTTGCTCAAGTTACAGAAGCATAAGTGCGAACATTGTAAAGACTATTTATAAACCAACAAAGATGATCAAGGAGTGTCTCATATCTGCAAAGAAAAGGGACACTTGCAATGTCACGAAAACACTACATACCATGCATGTCCGGAAAAGTTTATGTTGGAATGACTGGACAATCAACCAACACCAGTAACACAGGACGTATGTGGCATTGCAGGTTGGGGCAGGTGGAGAAATTGGTCTTGGCAGAGCATGCTCTGTGTGATACTCACCACATAGCAAAATTTGCTGACATGGAAGTCCTGGCTGTAGAGAAGAGCTATCACACCCTCTTGTTCAGAGAAATACACAACATGAGAATAGCTTCAATATGAACAGAAATCCTAAAGGTGAATGGATCCTGGATTCCAATGCTGCAGTGAATGACCATTGCAGGTAGCAAGAGGAGAACCACACCAGAAATGATCACAGAAAAGCCCTTGGATGTTGGCACACTAGGTACATATAATCTGTGGTCACAAGCTCATCTCCCATCCACCACCATCAATGGAGGGTGAAGCTTTGAAAATACCAGCCACTTGTCTAGTGAAACATGAGAAAAATCATCAAACTAATGTTGGGGGCCAAAGAACCCCAGACAGAGGCCAACAGACACTTTGTCAAGCATATGTTAGTCATCTCTTGGGTATATGTGGCAATCTTCTGGTAATCTTTTACTTTCATTAAAGCAGATAATGTGCTGCAATGTTTGCAGAAACCTGACTGGTATTCTTTTAGTACATTGTAATGTAGTTGGTTGGCTGTTCATGGACCTTATATTATGAAAACAAGATGGTCACAAGAGCATGCTGTGGCGACATCCTTTTTGGGTAATAGCTTAACAAATCACAGCTTTTAGGTCTGAAGTAAAAAATATATCATAAATTCAGTAATTTACTTATCAAATTCAGAGTTACCTTGTTTATGATTTTATGTACAAAACAGTGTCTTCATCAAGAATTCACAGCCACGGATTTCCATCAGTTACCTTCTGATCGATGATACAAGAGGATGGTTATTATAACTGATGAGAGTTGGAACACACAGTTATTTCTGAACCATTCTGTTTTTCTTTTACAGTACAATGTCTGTTCTGTAAATGATACTTTGGTGGTTATCATCAAATTTAAAATCAAACAAGTACTATACACCGACTGCCACAGCATTAACAGAGTGTACAGTACTGTATTAATCCAGTTTGTTAGGAGTGTGAAGAGACATCAGAGAAAGACATAATTATATGCACTACATAGATGTATGAAGAAGAATTGTCAAACATATTACTAATTAGCCTGGTTTTGGAACCTCAGTGGTGTCAGGATAGAAGAATTGGAAAGAAATTGATTTTCTTAAAAATGGCAGGACAGTAATCACTAGACAACCAAAAAGCAGAGGATGAATTGCTGGATGTAACACTTTTCATGTGATTTACAGCGAAGATCTAGAGTGGTGTTCCAATGTCAGACCCAATATTTCAAGAAAATGTAATGAGTTCAAACAAGGTGCAATCTATGGATTTCTAGCATTGTGCATTAATTGCAGTATAGCAACTTCTGTTCATCATTTCAGTATAGAAACAGCCAAAGTTACAAGGTTCATTTTTTATTTAGTTGAAGATTAGTTTTGAATTACCTGAACCCATTTTCACATCATCCAGACAGACAAAACAGTATATAAATGATGTCAAGATAGGATGATGTCAAGTTTAACCATAAACAGGGACAGAAAAAAAGTAAAGTCTGTTATGTCATTTCACTGTTCATGGTTAAACTTGACATTGTTGCATGTTGTAATGTCACACAATTTAATACGAACATTTTTATTAGTGAATCTACTGACTGACACTGTACACTGTATGTAGGAATCAAAGACACTATAAACTAGCAGAGAGAGATGAACAATAAATCTCTGATTTATATAAAATTTCTATTGTTATCTGGAATGTTTATTACTCTGACTATTGTTCTCATTAAGATGATCTTGAAGCTACCACAGCTCTATAGATATATTGTATCAGAAGAAATAAAAGAGCTCATCTCAACTGATTAATAGGTGAGACTAATATTATGCTTCTACAATTATTATCTAGAGTGCTCCAGAATCTACTTTGACATACATTTGGAGAGAGACTGAATGATTCTTTACAGACTCAAGAACTCATTATCATATAGCGTTAACAACGCTTTACCAAGATATCGTCACTTAGCATGTTATGCAAGTGACTAATTTAGTTAACAGTACACTTTAAACTCAACAGTATAAATCAAAATGTTGTCCATATAATATTCCAACAAACCACCATGAAACACGACAACAATATAATGTACGAGGGCGGTTCAGAAAGTAACCTCCGATTGGTCACAGTGCGGCTTGTGGGGGGAGTAGCGACGCCATCTGTGCGTTCACGCACTCAACAGGTCAGTCGGCATCAAGCCGTGGTCGAGTGAACATCGTACCTGGGCTAGTTTAGTTTTTGTGGCAGTTTGAAATGTGTGCTGCAATAGAAAACCCCGCCAAATGTGAAGTGCGTGCTGTCATAAGGTTTTTTACAGCCAAAGGATATTCTGCAGCAGCTATTCATCGTGAGCTTTGTGCCATGTACGGACCAAGAGTTATGAGTGAAGGAGTTGTCCGTGAATAGGTACGTTTATTTAAAAGTGGATGAGAAAATGTTCATGATGAAGAGAGGAGTGGTAGACCATCATTGGTGACTGACGAACTCGTTCAGACAGTTGATGCAAAAGTTCGTGAAAATCGACGTTTCTCAATGTCGGAGTTGTCTACTGGTTTTCCACAGATTTCTAAGACTCTCTTGTACGAGATAGTGACAGCAAGATTGGGTTACCGTAAGTTCTGTGCACGATGGGTGCCCAAAATTCTTACCGACCACCACAAAACTCAAAGAATGGCCTCTGCATTAGACTTTCTGTCACGTTATGAGGACGAAGGAGAACCATTGTTAAACAGAATCGTGACCGGTGACGAAACCTGGATTAAGTACGTGAACCCTGAGACAAAAGAACAATCAAAGATGTGGGCACATTCAAATTCGCCTACCAAACCAAGAAAAGCCTCGCAAGATTTTTCTGCCAGAAAACTGATGGCAACGGTGTTTTGGGATGCCAAAGGGGTGTTGTTGGTTGAATTCATGGAACGTGGTACGACCATTAATCAAGACGTGTACTGTGAAACAATAAAAAAGTTACGACGGGCTATACAGAACAAACACCGTGGTATGCTGACTTCTGGTATCGTTTTTTTGCACGATAACGCCCGTCCTCACTCTGCTCGCAGAACAAGTCCTTCAAGTGGGACGTTATCAACCATCCACCTTACAGCCCAGACCTGGCGCCAAGTGATTATCACCTCTTCATGCATTTGAAGAAATGGCTCGGGTCACAGCGGTTTGATGACGACGAAGAGCTCAAAGATGCGGTCACAGGCTGGCTCCAGGCACAGGCGGGTGATTTTTATGCAGAAGGAATTTCAAAGCTTGTGAAGAGATACGATAAGTGCCTCAATCGCTATGGAGACTATGTAGAAAAATAGTGCAAAGATGTAGTTGTAAGATGTATATATTAAAATATTTTTATTTAACCTGGTGTATTTTTTAAAATCAACCGGAGGTTACTTTCTGAACGGCCCTCGTATATGTATAATCTCGACATGGTTTTTAAGGAAACACTGTTTTGACAAACTGCCTATTAGATCCAACGACGTACCGAAAACTAAGCACAGATCCAATGCAGCATATCACATGGAATATGAATTGATTAATCAAGGCATCATCTCTGCCGGTGGACATACAGAGAAACCTGTGCAACACAGAAGCCCTACCACCTCAGCTGTATGGATTACCCAAGATCCATAAGAACAATGCTCCGCTAAGACTGATTGTTAGCACTCCTGGCTCACCTATATTTAAACTGGCAAAACACTTGGTCCCTCTGCTCCAGGCACATATGGGGAAAACCAAAACATACATAAAGGACTCAGGACATTTCACTGAGAAACTGAAGAAACTGAAACTTGCACCAAACAACATCTTGGTCAGCTTTGATGATGTTTTTTTGTTTACGAAAGTGCCACTTAGTGTCACTCTGGAGCACATCAGCTCCATTTTCCCGCAAGACATCACAAAGCTCTTCCATGCATGTCTCACCAAGAGCTATTTCACGTGGAATGGCGATTTCTACTAACAGCTGGAAGACGTCGCCATGGGTAGTCCTCTTAGTCCAGTGGTAGCCAACTTCTTCATGGAACAATTCGAACCACGGACACTGGACTTGGCAACTAGCAAACCTAAGGTGTGGTACAGATACACCGACGATACTTTTGTTGTGTGGAGCCATGGTGAAGAACAGCTCGGTGACTTCCTAAGACGCTCGAACAGCCTCCATGCCAACATAAAATTTACCATGGAAGTAGAAAAGGACAAAAAGCTGCCATTTGTAGATGTGCTGGTCACAAGGGATGGCGAAAACATGTGACACAGCATCTATCGAAAACAGACACACACGGACTGATACCTGCACAAACTATCAAACCACCACCCAGAGCCAGAAAAGAGGCATGATCAATACACTCGTAATGCGAGCAGGACGAATACGTGAGCTGCAGCACCTCAGACGCAAAATGCAACACCTGGAAGTGTTCTGAGGAGCAATGGGTACTCTACAAATTATATTAGAAATGTAAGAGAGCCAAACGCTTGGTGAAGTAAGGAATCAGAAAAAGAAATGTAGGATACCGCCTTTCTGCCATACATGCCCAGAGTGACGGACAGAATTGGCCGTATATTGCGCAAACATGGTGGCAAGATGATTTTCAAACCGACAAGGAAGATCAAAGAGTGTCTTAGATCGGCAAAGGAGAAAAGGGACCCACTTGCAATGTCGGGAATATATTGTATACCATGCACATGCAGAAAAGTTTATGTCAGAATGACTGGACAATCGATCAACACCAGGATCAAAGAACATAAGCAACATTGCAGGTTGGGGCAAGTGGAGAAATCGGCCATGGTAGAGCATGCACTGAGTGAGACTGACCAAGTAATAAAATTCGCCGACACGGAAATTCTGGCTGTAGAGAAGCACTATCACATGCACTTGTTCAGAGAAGCTGTAGAAATACAAAAACACACGAACAGTTACAACAAGAAAGAGGAAAGCCTTCAGGTAAATGGATCCTGGCTTCCCGTACTGCAGCGAACGACCGCTGCAGGTAGCAAGATGAGAACCGCACCGGAAATGACCGCGGAGAAGCCTTCTCATGTTGGTGCACTAGGTACATATAGTCTGCGGCCACGAGCTTGACTCCATTTCACCACCGGCAATGGAGGGTGAAGCTTTGAGAATGCCAGCCACTCCTGCTAGCGAAACGTTAGTAAAATCATTAGATGAACATCGGCCGAAGAACCTGAGACAGAAGCCAATAGGTAGTTTGTCAACAAGTGGCCACGAAAGCCTTAATTTTGTAAACACTGTTTTGTCCATCTCAGTTGTTTGAAAATGGGTTCAGGTAGCCCAGAACTAGTCAAATTAAGTTAGAAGTGAATCTTGCAACTTTGACTGTTTCTATATTGAAGAATTATTCTAATGGTAAGCCTAATGTCACAGCCAGCTGGAATGGGTTACAAAGTGGAAAAATAAATGTGAAATATGAAAGCCTTCCAGAGGCACACTAGCTGATGAAAATTTTGCAAAAGAATTATAAAATTTGATTTTCTTTGACAAGATGACTCCAGATCAGTTCACAACATTGAAGATTCTGGTCTAAAAATCAGATGCTATCCAGCTAGACATTTGCTTCAAAGTTAGAGAATTCTGTAGAACATTTTATTTGAATTTTTTATTTATTTATACGTCAAGTTCAGCAGAACCAAATTCAGGAGCAAATCACCAAGGTCATGGAACGTGTCAGTACATGAAATTACAACATAAAAGTAATGACAGATAAAAATAAATGTTTATTAATCTGAAAAAAGTCACTACATAAGTTTAAGTAAACACACTCAGCGATATGACAAGAATCGGCTTAATTTTCAAGGAACTGCTCGACAGAAAAGAAGGAGTGACCCATGGGAATAAGCTAATACTGTTTACAAGAAATGACAGTAATTTTTCACTTATTGCCCGAGCCACCCATTTCTGAGCCAAAATTATCCTTTTAGAATGGGAAGAGTTACCCCAAAATATAATACCATACAACATAAGCGAATGAAAATAAGCAAAGTAGACTAATTTTCAAGTTGAACGATCACTCACTTCTGATACCGTGCGAATAGTAAAAAGGGCAGTATTAATTCTTTGAACAAGATCCTTAATGTGGGCTTTCCATGGCAGCTTACTATCTATCTGAACATCCAGAAATCTGAACTTCAGTTTCACTAATTGTACAGGTATGCCCATTCTGTGAAATTAAAACTTCAAGTTTTGTTGAATTGTGTGTTAGAAACTGTAAAAACTGAGTCTTACTGTGATTTAACATTAGTTTATGTTCTACAAGCCATGAACTTAGGTCATGTACTGCACTATTTGAAACCGAGCCAATGTTGCACACGACATCCTTTACTACCAAGCTAGTATCATCAGCAAACAGAAATATTTTAGAGTTACCTGCAGTACTAGAGGGAATATCAGTTGTATAAATAAGTAACAGGAGTGGCCCCAACACTGATCCCTGGGGCACCCCCACTTGACAGTACCCCATTCAGACTACACCACAGCCATTATCAACATTGTGAATAATGAACTTTTGCAGCCTGTTGCTAAAGTAAGAGGTGAACCAATTGTGAGCTACTCCCCATATTCTGTAATGGTCCAACTTCTGCAGCAATATTTTGTGATCAACACAATTAAATGCTTCAGTTAAATCAAAAAATATGTCAAGCATTCAACCTTTTGTTTAGCCCATCCAGTACCTCACAGAGGAAAGAGAATATAGCATTTTCAGTTGTTAAACGGCTTCTAAAGCCAAACTGTACATTTCTTAGCAAATCGGGTGTGATAAAAAATTATCAATTATTCTTACATACACAGCCTTTTCAATAACTTTTGTAAACACTGATGGCATAGAAATAGGTCTAAAATTATCTACATTATCCCTTTCTCCGTTTTTATAACGCGGCTTTACTACTGAGTACTTTAATAGCTCAGGAAACTAACCATTCCTAAAGGAAAAATTATAAATATGGCCAAATACAGGGCTAACATGTGCGGCACAGTACTTTAATATTCTGATAGACACTCCATAACCATGAGAGTCCTTAGTCTTCAGTGATTTAATTATTGAGTCAATCACCCTCTGGTCTGTATCACAGAGGAGTATTTCAGACATCAATCTCAGAAAGGCATTTGCTAAGGAAGTTATGATTTCCAGTAGAAACTAAAATTTTATTTAATCCACCAGCAATGCTCAGAAAATGATTGCTAAATACTGAACATATATCTGATTTATCATTAACAAAAATATTTTTACTGTGAATTGACTTTCTATCGTCGACCTTGTGCTGCTGACCTGACTTCATAACTTACCATGTGACTAATTTTATCCTGTGAATTAGCTATTCAATTTGCATACCACATACTCTGACTTCCTAATAACATTTTTAAGCACCTTACAATACTGTTTGTAATGAGCTACTGTAGCTTGATTGTGACTAACATTTTGGTATAATTCCTGCTTTGTTCTATAAGATATCCTTGTCCCACTAGTCAGGCACTCGGGCTGCCTATTACTGCTAGTACCCCATTTAGAATGTTCTAATGGAAAGTAAGTCTCAAAGACCATGAGAAATTAAGGAAAGCATTATATTTATCATCTATGTTATCGGCACTATAAACATCCTGCCACTTGTTCCTTGACAAGGTTTAAAAACTATTGCTCTTGGATTAACTTTCCTACATAGTTTGTTATTAAATATGACATTGGTTTGAGTACAAAAGCCTTTTAGTGTTAAAATTTCTGCATTGTGGTCTGAAAGGCCATTCACACTTTTACTAACGGAATGCCCATCTAGTAATGAAGAATGAATAAAAATATTGTCTATGGCTATGCTACTGTTCCCCTGCACCCTAGTTGGAAAAACCAAAGTCTGCCTCAGATCATATGAATTTAGGAGATCTACTAACATCCTTTTTCTTGCACCATCATATACAAAATTAATATTGAAGTCACCACACGTAACTAATTTCTGGTACTTCCTACTAAACCTAAGGACATCACACACAGCCATACCCAAGGCAGGATTCGACCCTCAGCCGCGAGAGAGAGAGAGAGAGAGAGAGAGAGAGAGAGAGAGAGAGAGAGAGATTAAATGCCTGTGTATATGCTATAATTAGTCTACTTTTGTCTTCATGATCCCAATGGGAGCAATACGTAGGGCAATGGAGGACATCTGTAGGTTATTCACTTAATATGGTTCCTGAAGATTCCTAAGTAGGCTTGTATAGGATAATTTCGTATTTAAAAGAATCTGCTGGTTCAGATTTTTCAACATGTCCATGAGAGAAAGGAACCTGTGGTTTGTGCCATCTTCCTTTGTACAACAGCTTGTTCAGAATCATCTTTAATTGTTTGATACAGATTCCACACACTTTAGCAGAATTGCAAGAATGCCTTGCAGTAACATATGGGAAATAAACCTTACTTCTGATAAAGGGGAAAATAAAATGTGTTTGTATTTATGGTCTTTAACTTGTCTCATCTGAAATTTTCCCTGAATTTTCAATTACCTGGATTTTTATAATCCTTATGACTTATAGTCCTACCTAGTCCAGATCAATGAAGTTCCACTCTTCTACATAAAATGAAAGTGCATTTGTCGATCCACTGAAGTGCAGTATTCAGATACAGTATACATAGACTGTGCCACAAAATTGTTTCTGAAATATTTCTTATTTGCTTGTGCTTAGCTGGAACAACTGTTGTCGAAGTACCACCTGGGACTGGAACAATTGAATCCCATTTCTGACAGTATTTCAACTACTTATCATTCCTCTCACTGCAGAATTCTGACAACTACCCTACCTTGTCCAACCCCACTCAGTCCCTGATCCCTAACTCAATGCCTCATATCCCTGCAATATACCTAGACGTAAGAGCTGTTCTATACATCATCCCCTACCACCTACTCCAATCCTGGCCCAGGCATCTCGTACCCCATCAAATGCAAGGCCACCTGTTAAAGCACCCATGTCTCAATATCTTTGGTGTGACATAAGCGAGTGACTGCGTGTGAGATCGCTCTCTCAGTTTTCATATATTTTTAGGTTTCAGATACATATTTTAACGGTTTTTGTGATAACATTTACTATATAAGTGACGTATTAGTGGTTTCTTCATTCTCCTCTGCCTTTCTTGTGTTGTGACCTGATATTTGTGAGTGTTTCGTATCGAGCAACTTAACCTCTTGCCTGTGTTTACATTCCGCGCTGACCAGTTGCAGCTGTAGCGGCGCATCGAAAGCTAAGTACTAATTAATTGTTTGTGTATAGTGGTTTATTTAGGAACTTTAGTAGTCTTCAACCAGTGTTCTTGGTGTTTTCTGGTGAAATAATTTCAGAAGAG
Organism: Schistocerca piceifrons; assembly: GCF_021461385.2. Taxonomy (NCBI): domain Eukaryota; kingdom Metazoa; phylum Arthropoda; class Insecta; order Orthoptera; family Acrididae; genus Schistocerca; species Schistocerca piceifrons. The sequence continues at coordinate 138,524,532 of NC_060140.1, forward strand.
CCTTTTGGGAACTGTTTTCAGCTTCGTTACTGTGTCATTAGACGTTTGATTCTCTTTCTGTATTAGTCTTTTGTTATATTCACATTTGTTGTTTATTAATACTGTTAATAAAAGTCGTTACTTCCCTTGTAGAGTAAGTTTGTGATTATTGTAGTCAGGTTTTTAACATCATCTTATTGTAGTAGCGGAACTTAGAAAAAGTAAAATTTTACCACGAGTGAGAAGTGTGGGCTTTGCCGTAGGTTCGTGAGTAGTGGATTGCGGTGTGAGACTTGTTCGAAGTATTTTCACTGGGGGGAATGCAGTGGGGAAGCCAGTGGACATTCTGGCGAGATCCTCTCCTGGAACTGCAGGTTATGTAGCAAGAGTAAGTAGATAGAGGAGCAGGAGCATAAGATCTGTGCCCTTCAGGTGCAGTTGAAAAATGCACAGGAGCAGCTAGATAGGATGAGGAGGGAGAAGGGGGTTGGGGAATGGGAGCTGGCTGTTGGCTCTGAGCACTATGGGACTCAACTGCTGAGGTCATTAGTCCCCTAGAACTTAGAACTACTTAAACCTAACTAACCTAAGGACATCACAAACATCCATGCCCGAGGCAGGATTCGAACCTGCGACCGTAGCGGTCCTGCGGTTCCAGACTGCAGCGCCTTTAACCGCACGGCCACTTCGGCCGGCGGCTGTTGGCAAGAGATCTTCTAGGAGAAGATGATTTTCAGATAGTTTTACTATTGGTGTTTACAATAGATATGACCAACTGTCAGAGTCTAGTGGAGAGGAATCTCTAGTAGCTGTAGATGTAGGAAGTATGCAGCAGACTTCAGTAGTTACTGTGCCTAGAACAGTTGCAAAGTCGATGAGGAAGAAGAAGGTTCTGCTGTTAGGTAGTTCTCATGGCAGAGGTGTAGGCCAGCAGTTGCAGGATGTGCTGGGAAGTGAGTACCAGGTCACCAGCATTGTGAAGCCTAATGCAAGGTTGGCTCAGGTGACTGTTAACATAGGGGTGTTATGTAGGGATTTTACTAAAGAGGATCAGGTAGTGATTGTGGGTGTGGCTGGTAATAGTATTGGTAGGGATGGGGAGTATAACATAGACGGTGACCTGGAAAAGATAGCCACTCAGACTGGCAACACGAATGTGCATTTCGTGGAACTGTTTCAGCCTCACGATCTGCCTCATCTTAATACAGCCGTCAGGCATAATAACATGAGACTTGCGGGTGCACTGATGACAGAAAGCATGGGTCACATTTCAGTGGTGTCGGTGGAGTCCATCAGCAGGACAGGTTTCACTAGACATTGCCTGCACCTCAACAGGTATGGGAAGGGGAGGTTGGCAAAGCTTGTAGGTGACAGCACAGGTGAGGTTGGTGGGATCACTCATGGGAAAATTCCTGCAGTAGTGGGTGTTAGAGCTGCACCTTTTTTAGATTGAAGTCAGCTGATAGGTATCCCTGCTTAAGGGAAGTCTCTCTAACAAGGGAATCACTTTTGACAAAGCTTAGGTATCCGAGTAATGAGGGTATTAGTATATTTCATCAAAATATACAAGGTATTAGAGATAAAGTTAGTGAACTGCTTATAGATGTTGACTCTGAAATTATTGGTATATCTGAACACTTCTTAAATAAGGAGATAATTCAGAGGCTTCCTTTACCAGGATACAGGTTGGCTGGCAGCTTTTTGAAGAGCTCTTTGCGGTGTGGGGGAGTAGCCATCTATGTGAAAAACGGCATCCCATTTGAGTCAATTGATGTTTCAAAGTACTGCACTGAAAAGGTGTTTGAATGTTGTGCAGGTGTGGTTAAATTTAACGGAGCTAAACTTCTAACTTGTTATTTATAGATCCCCAGACTCCAATTTCACAACATTTTTGTTAAAGTTAGAGGAGGTTCTTGGTTCACTTTATAGGAAATACAAAAAGTTAGTTATACGTGGTGACTTCAATATTAATTGTATAAGTGATTGTGCAAGGAAGAGGATGCTGGTAGACCTCTTTAATTCATTTAATCTTATGCAAACCGTATTCTTTCCAACAAGAGTGCAAGGGAACAGTAGAACAACCATAGACAACATTTTTGTTCATTCCTCATTACTAGAAGGGCATTCTGTTAGCAAAAAGGTGAATGGCCTTTCGGATCATGATGAACAAATTTTAACTTTAAAAGATTTTTGTGCTGCAACACGTCTTAAATATAGTCATCAGCTGTTCAGGAAAGCTGACCCAGTTGCTGTAGAGACCTTTGTAAACCTTATAAAGGAACAAAAGTGGCAAGATGTTTACAGCGCTGATACAGTAGACGATAAATATAATGCTTTTCTCAAGACTTTTCTCATGCTCTTTGAAAGTTGCTTTCCGTTAGAATGTTTAAAACAGGGTACTAGCACAAACAGGCAGCCTGGGTGGCTGACTTGTAGAACAAAGTGGCAATTATATCAAAACGTTAGAAACAGTCAAAATCTAAATGCAGCAGCCCATTACAAACAGTTTTGTAAGGTGCTTAAAAATGTTACTAGGAAGGCAAAAAGTATGTGGTATGCAGATAGAATAGCTAAGTCTCAGGATAAAATTAAAACCATATGGTCAGTCGTAAAGGAAGTTGCTGGTCTGCAGAGAGAGGTCGAGGATATAGAATCAGTGAGTAGTGGGAATGTCCGTGTTACTGATAAGTCGCATATATGTACAGTATTTAATAATCACTTTCTGAATATAGCAGGTGAACTAAATAGAAACCTAGTCCCAAAAGGGAATCATATAGTGCTCTTAGAAAAGTGTGTTCCGAGACTTACCTGGAATGCTCCTCCATGATACTGACAAGAGGGAGATTGAGTTAATAATTAAATCACTAAAGACCAAGAACTCATGGATATGACAGGGTATCTAGCAGAATACTGAAGTATTGTTCTATGTATGTTAGCCCAGTTCTCAGCCATATCTGTAACTTTTCCTTTAGGAGTGGTCGGTTTCCTGACAGATTAAAGTACTCGGTAGTGAAGCCACTTTATAAAAAGGGAGACATTGATAATGTTGACAATTTTAGACCTATTTCTATGCCATCTATGTTTGCTAAAGTTATCGAGAAGGTTGTATATACAAGGTAACTGGAGCATTTAAATTCACATAATTTGCTGTCAAATGTTCAGTTTGGTTTTAGAAATGGCTTAACAACTGAAAATGCTATATTCTCTTTTCTCTGTGAGGTTTTGGATGGATTAAATAAAAGGTTGCGAATGCTAGGTGTTTTCTTTGATTTAACAAAGGCTTTTGACTGTTGACCACAAAATATTACTGCAGAAGTTGGACCATTATGGAGTAAGGGGAGTAGCTGACAATTGGTTAGCCTCTTACTTTAAGAACAGAAAGCAGAGGGTAATTCTCTGCAATATTGAGAGTGATAGTGGTGTTCAGTCCCAATGGGGCACTGTTAAGTGGGGCGTTCCCCAAGGGTCGATGCTGGGGCCACTGCTGTTTCTTGATATACCTTCTAGTATTACAGGTGATTCAAAAATATTTCTGTTTGCTGATGACACCAGCTTGATAGTGAAGGATCTTGAGTGTAATATTGAAACAGTATCAAATAATGTAGTTCAAGATATAAGTTCGTGGCTTCTGGAAAATAATTTGATGCTAAATCACAGTAATACACAGTTTTTACAGTTTCTAACTCACAGTTCAACAAGAACTGATATTTTGATCAGACAGAATAGGCATATTATAAGTGAGACGGAACAGTTCAAGTTCCTAGGCAATCGGATAGATAGTAAGCTGTTGTGGAAAGCCCATGTCCAGGATCTTGTTCAGATGCTAAATGCTGCTTTATTTACCATTAGAACAGTATCTGAAATAAGTGACACTTCAACACGAAAAGTAGTCTACTTCGCATATTTTCATACACTTATGTCTTATGGTATTATTTTCTGGGGTAATTAGTCTGATTCAAAAAGGGTATTTTTGGCTCAAAAACGGGCTGTTCGAGCTATACGTGGTGTAAGTTTGAGAACGTCTTGTCGACCCCTATTCAAAAATCTGGGAATTCTGACATTGCCCTCACAGTATATATTTTCTTTAATGTCATTTGTTGTTAGCAACATTAGCCTATTCCCAAGAGTTAGCAGCTTTCACTCAGTTAATACTAGGCAAAAATCAAATCTGCATGTAGAATGCACTTCCTTGACTCTTGTGCAGAAAGGAGTGCAGTATTCTGCTGCATCCATTTTCAATAAGCTACCACAAGAACTCAATCTTAGCAGTAGCCCAAACTCTTAAGTCTAAACTGAACAGTTTCCTCATGGCTCACTACTCCTATTCTGTCGAGAAGCTCCTGGAAGAGCTAAAAAAATTAAGCAAATTCCAGTGTTACATTGTTGATTTTCTTCATTTAAACTTATGACTTGTCACCTGAATATGTTTTTTTTATATTTCATTTTATCTGTTTTTATATCGTGTTATAATTTCATGTATTGACTTGTTCCATGACCATGGAGACTTCTCCTTAATTTGGTCCCACGGAACAATAAATAAATAAATAAATAAAATGTGCTAACTTAGCAGCAACCACTGTGGCACTTTACATGGAAATGGCTGCTGTAGAACTGTCTGTCCACACAAATGGCCACTTCCAAACTGGCCATCCAACACCTGGACTACCCATTTGATGAACATGCCATCCAACACAAGGAGTTCCACACTAGTGACTGCATCACAGCCTGTGCTACCTGGATTCTCCCCATTAACACACATTTCTGAATCATGCAGGTGGGAGCTCCCCTGCAACATAATCCTTTGTTGCTGTAATCCTTCTGGCCTCAAGCACCTGCCTGTCACCTTCCCTGCTCCTTTCCCAGCACTACACACACTTTCTATCCCTACAATGAACCTACATATTGCTTTCCCCTCTCTCCTCCATTCTTTCCTTCTCCACCTTGCCCCACCCACCTCTCACACCCACCAGAAGCTGCACCAAGTACTCTTATCCTGTCTTCACAATGTCCCTGCATGCTTCCACAGGCAGCAGTAGCATTTTTTCCAACCCCTACCCTCCTAGTCCTCTACTGTACACCACTACCAAACCCAGCAGAGATTCCTGCTTACCTCAGATGCAGTCAGTTGGGCCTTAGCACCAAGACATGACAGTAGCCCTGTGAGCTTGTTTTGATTGTACACAAGTTTTCTTTGATAAACTTGGTCCAATAGCTGAATATACACTGCTTAAAAGTTACAGGATTATGTGTATCAGCATCAGGTATGTTAAATCCAGTTTGACACAAGTGGTACTTGTGGTCTTACTGCATAGCCTGTGATTTTTGCTTTCAACATATCCAACAACTAAAGTCATTTGCCATCTATCAGCTGTGTTATGCATTACCAGTGTAACAGTGTTCTCTATTGAGGCACACAGAGGGTAGTTGTCATTTGTGAGTGTTGTATTCAACCAAGCACATGCAATGTGATGTCTTAAAAATTCAGTGCAAGTTACAAGGGCAGTTTGATCCAAGAAGGATGGACTCTCCGTCTTGGTGCCGTAGATGCTAATTACACTCCTCCTGTCATCTATAGGTTGTGGACGTGCTACAGGGAGACAGATTGGTTCTCAAGGCAAGTTTGATAAGGTCAACACCACCTTAGAGCCCCATCTGAAGCCTGATGACTGGCCACCTTTGTATTACAGCATCATACAGCTACTGCCAGAGCACTGCAGGACAATCTCAGAAGTGGCACAGGAGGTGCCATGTCCAATCAGACTGTATGGAATAGAGTACGAGGAAGGATCTTATGACCCAAACATCCTGCTTAAGACCCCACTGCTTGACATTATATCTCTCAGCTCACCTGTAGTTCTACAGTTCCCATGTCAACTGGCAATTTTGTCACTGGCATGATGTGTTATTCAGAGATAAGTCCAGATAGCCAGTGTGACATGGTGACAGCTATGTTCATGAGTGGAGACTGTTGAGATGTAGCTGCCAAATGCTGTCCAGGAAATTGACAAATTCAGCCAAGGTTTTGTGGTGATGTGGGGAGGCATCAGTATTGACAGCCATATAGATCTTATTACCCTTCGTCATCTTACCACCAGGCAGGACATCAGACATATCTTGTTGGACTGTGTGGTGGCTGTTGCATATGGTACAAGGACTGAATTCCATCTTGTGAATGATAATGTGAGTGCCCATGGGTGGGCATCACCAGAGATGTCTTACGAAGCCTGGACATTGAAGTAATAGAATGGCCAGCAGTGAGTCCTGAGTTACACCCCAGCAAGCATGTATGGGACACACTTGACAGACATGTTTGAAAGCATGTTGTGGAACAGGGTGACTGCAAACTCAAGGGCTCTCACTGAAGAATGGGAATGAATACCACAGGGTGACATTCATAGACTTACACAGAGGATGCCACATAGCTGTCAGGCAGTGATAAACACTCACAGGGGACATACACATTACTGGAGCTGTTTAAGACCAACAAAAAGTATCCAACGTGATAGAATGAATGTTTCCACTTTGTTTTTGACACCTGTCAGACATTTGAGTTCTTGTTATGTAAATTATCAAGGATGTAATGAGTTGTGTACTTTATTTATGAAAGAAAGCTATACTTTGATAACACACCCAGTCCATGGTTACTGCTCAACAGTATGTGGCAGATGCCCAAAACAATATTCACCTAATTTGAGCAAATCCAACAATCTTTTACATTATGCCAGACTGTGGCTCAATGCCTTCTTTGTGGTAACAATTTAGCCTTTCCATGTTTTTATACCATTCTGTATTTTTTGAGGTTTATATCCAGATATATTTGTTAATTTTTATTGTGCAAATACAAAAAATTCGTGCACCGCTATGTATTGATATACAAGAAAAGAAAAATTACTGGCACAAGAGGAATTATTTAATGTCATTACATTTGTCAGTATCAAAAAGATAAAGTCCATTACATACACAGTCAACTTTACTTCAGAAAGCAGTGTTATCTCTGTCTGAATACATTACTACATAAAATATAATGTGATGGAACTTTGTTGCTACACAGTGTACAAATACACATTACACAAATTGTTATAATTTCAGGGACTAAGACAGGCCGTACTTCCCTTCTAGGTGCACCACCCTTAATACTGTTGTCTCAACAAACGAAAATGAACAACCATACTCCCAGCTTCTGGATTTGAGTACTTTCACTAATAAATTTTACTGAGTGAATAGCAAATATTGAGAGCCAAGAAACTGCTTGGAAATATTGATCCTTCAATTATGTGACCTATGGTGATTGTGAACACTGCCGAGTTGTGACTTTAGTTCATGTTCAATGAACATCACTGGAAAAAGCCCAGGAATCACAGGATGCAACAGCACCTCACCTATTATAAATAACAACATAATATTCATACAAACATTTATTAGACCATTTATTCATTTACAAAACTGCTCTTGCAAGACTCAGAACATGTGTAAAGTATAGTATAAAATGAATTCACTTAAACTGATGAAGGCACTGCACCCACTGAGCAACAGGCAACATGTTTAATGTAATATACAGTATTTGAAGAATAAAACTTTGGTGGAAGCCTTCAATTCATTCCATATTTTGCCACAAGCTCTTCCACTTTCTTTATGTAAGCTTCCTTTGCTTCCTCTTGTGACATTCCCTTCTTTCCATTCCATGCATCCCACTTGGCTTTGCCTTTAAAATCCAACATTCCTGGACGATCTGTGAAAAAATAAAAATTACAGACTGTTATACATGCTCTTTGCTAGAGGCAAGGAAGAAAAGCTCTAACATTTTTATTTCTTATGTTATGCTTGCTTATATATCATCTAAAATGTTTGTTAGCCAGACCATTCCACCAATAAAACTGATTATTGCAGGTTGTGGTGGGAATTGAGTTCTAAGATGTGTAAAATACATGAAAAACACTGTAATGCTGTAATTACTGCAAAACTTTGGTATCTGCTTACAAAATCCAAGCCTGGCAGCAGTTTCCTAACGGTTTTTCATCAATTTTCTGAATGAGTTTTTATAAATTTTTTAGTATTTCCATTACTACTATGTAAAATTTAGCAGTTTAGCTGTAATGTAAACAACTTTTCATGCTATCACTAAAAATCTATATTTTGTCACATACCATCACAGTAAAACAAGTATTATATTTTCAATGCAGATATGTTCTGTATGCAATAAATATTACTGAAAAACATAATACGCAAATAATCAAGAACTTATAATTGTAACCTTCAAATTATTTTTTATAATTTGTCCCCTTCTGCCACAGCTCAAACAACTGGTTTGTAGGTGCTCTGTAACTTCACGTTCATGTTTTAATAATAGATTCAAATTGTTTGTGTTTTAAGTAAAACAGCTGAAATTGTTACATTAAACCAAGCTCCAGGTGCCAATGGAATCCCTGTCAGATTCTATACTGAATTTGCAGCTAAATTAGCTCCTCTTTCAGTATAATCTAAGATCCCTCTAGCAAAAAACAGTGCCCTGTTCTTGGAAAAAGGCACAGGTCACACCCATCTACAAGAAGGTAGCAGAAGTGGTCCATGAAACAACCATCCAATAGCCTTGAAATCTATTTGCTGTGGGATAGTTCAACATATTCTGAGCTCAATCATGACGAGGTACCTTTGAACAGAATGACCTCCTCAACACCAACAAGCATGGTTTCCGAAAACATCAATCACGTGAAACCCAACTCTCACTTTTCTCACATGACCTATTGAAAGCTTTGGCTAAGGTAACCAGGTAAATGCGAGATTTCTCAATTTCCCAAAAACCACTTTTCTCAGATGCGCACCTATGCTTATTGCCAAAAGTAAAATCATGTGGGATATCAAGGGAAATCTGTGATTGGATTGAGGACTTTTTGTTGGAGAGAACACAGCCTGTTCCTTTGGATGGGGAGTAGTCAGATATACAAATAACTTCAGGTGTGCCCCAGGGAAGTGTGTTGGGACCCTGGTTGTTCATGTTTTATATTAATGATCTTGCAGACAATAATAGTAAAATCAGACTGAGATGATGCAGTTATCTATAATGAATTAATAGATGAGAGAAGCTGCATAAATATTCAGTCAGATCTTGATAAGATTTCGAAGTGGTGCAGAGATTAGCAACTTGTTCAGAAATGTAAAATTGTGCACTTCACAAAATGAAAAAGTGTCATATCCTATGACTACAATATCAGTGAGTCATGTTTGGAATCTGCTAACTCATACAAATACCTGAGTGAAACACATTTTAGGGATATGACATTGAATAATCCCATAGTTTCAGTTGTGGGTAAAGCAGGTGGTAGACTTCAGTTTATTGGTAGGCTGTAGGGGAAGTGCTTACAAATCACTCTTGTGACCCATCCTAAAATATTGCTCAAACGTATGGGACCCATATCAGATAGGATTAAGAGGGGATTTTGAACATATACAGAGGACAGCAGCACAAATGGCAACAGGTTTGTTTAATCTATGGGAGTATCACAGAGATACTGAAGGAACTGAAATGGCAGACTCTTGAAGACAAACTATTTGAAGAAAGTCTATTACAGTTTCAATGATTACTCTAGAGAGTTATTAGAACTCCCTTCATATTGCTCAAACAAGGATCATGAGGATAAGATTACAGCAAGTACTGCATGCACAGAGGCATTCAGTCAGTCATTCTTCCCACACACCATATGTGAAGAACAGGAATAAACTGCAATAACTTGTACAATGGGATGTACCCTCTGCCATGCACCTAACAGTGGTTTGTAAATATAGACACAGAACATTTAATATATATTAGGTTGGGTGTTTTTCTTAATATTTCATCAGTCAGGACTGGGCCTATACTGTGGCTGAAGTGATGACATTTTGTATCATATCAGCCTAATACATCTGGAAGTTCTCACATAGGAAAGAATGCTTATGACATTGATAGAGAAATCAGACAAGTAGAACACACACACAGTACTGGATGGGAAATATCAGATTAAAGATGATGTGTCCTTTTACCAGATTGGCAAACAGATTGTGATGGTATGTTGTCCAAAGGATGGAGGTTAACAGCTTTTAGTCTTCATTTGATGTAGCTATTCATGATATCCATGCATCCTGACCATGTACACCGTCAGGAAGCTTCAACTTATGTAATGGGGGGGGGGGGGGGGGGAGGAGAGGAGGAGGAGGAGGAGGAGGAGGAGGAGGAGGAGGAGGAGGAGGAAAGGAAGCAATTTTTGATATCAGCTGCATCACAACTTTATGCATAATCAGCAGTAATGAATGAATGAAAATGTGTGCCAGACCAGGACTGCACCATTCAGACACACTATCGCAAATGCATGGATTATCTTGGCAAACTCCCTGGCCAACCCCCCTTCCCAACTAGCACCATCTATCCACAGTTCCTGTCCATGTCCTCCATGCTCACCAATTTTAGATTCCTATGTGTGTTGTGTCATGTTCTTTTGGACATGTTCAAAAGTGCAGACCCCATGCTTACATATAAGTTTTTGAACTTAACTGTTTCAGGGAATGATTCTCACGGACAAATGAAATAATGGAGTCAGTAATCAAATGGGAGAAAAAAATAAAAGATACTCATGTGGGTTTCTTTGTTATTGAATTCACAGCCACAAGGTCAGTTAAGCAATTAATAGGAAAAGTTCTAACAGATGAACAAGAAGTAACCTTTTAGGAGAAGGACAGTGCGAGCAAATTTACATTTAAAGCTAATAAGATTGATTGGGTACCAAATTCTGATATTTTCCAAATTCTTGATATATCTGATATTTACTATCAACAGAGGTTTTTCTCCCTTTGCTTGGACATCAATGATATTTCATAGGATGATGTATTTTTTGTTAAAATATAAAATTTTTACATCTTTTGTATTTTCAAAACAATGTTTGGTTGTTGACTTAAGCACAAAAATTTATAATCTAGTTTATAATTTCAAGGAATTCTTCTACTATGTTACCACAGGTGGATTTTATACCCTGCTTGATATCCATTCTGTCATATGTCTGCCTTTATTTATTTACACACTATGAAATTTCACTAAAGGTATTTTTAAGTGTGTAACATTTTATGGCCAATAGAGTTCCTGTTTCAACAGAAATTTATTTCTGGAATGTGAAACATAGTGAAATGTTATGCAACCGTCCCATTCTATTACAGAATGGCTGAACCATAAATTTCATTTAAGAGTCTTGTAGTGGCACCTTCAGCAACAGTCCAAGTGCTTTTTGAAGATTATGCTGAAAACCATACCAATGTCAGATCAAGGACACAGAACAGGCAAGTCACAATCTGCCCATGAATGCAGCCAATTGTCATCAGCTGCAAGCTGCTGCAAGACCTAATGTGAAAGGACTTTAGAAGGATATGAGATTAGAGGTAGTGAATGTCACAGCTCATTTGAACTTTCTACAGGAGAGAAATGCATATGTAACCTAATCTGTTAGAACCTGATCCATTGTTTAAGCTGCCAAAAGTATTCAAGGGAGGAATGCCCTACATCCAATATTAAACACTATCAGCTCTGTGGTGCGGATGGTTGAGAGTTAAGGGACTAAACAGCAACATCAGTCCCTCGGGCAAATATTCATTCATCCATCCAAAATTTGGTATATCCACTAGGGAAGTTATCAGATGAGTAAAGTATGTAGGAGAGGTAAAATAAAGGCACTGAAGGCAATACTGATGTCATAGCTGAGAAATGATTTAAAGAGAAATGGAAGTATATGTTTTGGGCCACTACACAGGGCACATGGTCTCTCAGCTCTGGTGTGACAGAAACCTCACCTGCATCTGACCCCCTACCAACCATATTAAGGAAGACAGTAACAGAGCAAAGACTCTTGTAGTCAAGAAATTCAGAGCAGTAAGGATGAAAAAGTTTGAAAATGTTATGGATCTGCTGGACCATTAACAGTGAAAAAATACAATAGAAACAAAGGAACAGCTGGGTATCACCCAGTGCTCTGCATGCATAGGGAAAAGGCCAACCCTCAGCTACCCCACCCAATACATCGGTGGTGCTGAAGAAGAGCACCCACTATTCACTAGGGTGCTGCTCCTAAGAGAGAAAACAGTGAGGCATAAAAGTGGCAAACTGCATCTAAACACAATTGAAACAGAGGAAAAGAGGAATGACAGAGGCAGTTGGCTGAAAAAGGAGACTGTATCAAAGGATCTAAAGTCCAGCACGTAGCAAGAGTTGCCCCAGCCCCAACCATATCCGCACTCCCTCAGAAGATAGTTTAAACTAACTATTATGTCTGCAAATAAAAAACACTTTCACAACTGTTAATGAAAACACTTTCACAATGAAAAAGAGAACCAGTCCAACCCTCCCCCAAGTCATTTACCAATATGTGAGAGAATATCAAAGTATCAGACTTGGTATGGATAGCTGTGAGCAGGAAAGAATTCCATCAGGGTAGGCTTCACAACCCCAGTGTGGGGGTCACTAGTTTCATAAAATGAAACTATGGGTTAGTCTGGTATGATTGACACAGAGGCAACAACAGTGGATTCTGTAGGGGGAAATGGTAGGAGGCAAGCTATGCAGCAATAGTCTCGTTGATAGTATGAAGTTATTACAGGAGTAGTAGTTCATCACATGTTCCAGAGGCATTATTTGCACTCAAACCTAGAGCTGGTATCATCAAAGCAAATATAGAGTGAATAATTGCTTCTCTCATCAAACAGTGTCATTCCCTGGGATACCCACATGACTTGGGAATTAGAGGAAGACAACCAGTCACGCAACATGATTAAATTCAGAGGAAGACATGACTAGCAGGTATCACAGGGTGATGAAAATAACATCAGGCAGTGGCCTAGAGACTGCTCATTGAGTCACTACATGTTAGAATGTGGTCAAGGGGGGCCCCATTTAAGTGGAAGGCACTGTTAATGGCTATCACCTCCGTCATAAAAATACTGAATGTTCCCAGTAACAAATGATGTTCATGATCAGTAGTAGCTTTAAAAACATATTCCATCCTATCCATGGTTTTAGGGCCATCTGTGTGAAAGATGGTAGCACCTTGACACTCCTGAATAATATGAAGAATGTAAATTAAACAAAATTATGATTTAAATTGGGGAATGAAGCAGAAGCAGCCATGATTAACATCCTATGAGCATGTAAGATACAGTTTAGGAGTAAAATTGCAGCAGAGGAAAGTAACTACAGCAATGGCTTGGGGCACCATGATTGCCACAAATGTACTCACAGTAAGAGTTGTGAGGGGCAGGGGAAGGGGGCAGTGCATGGACTAGCCGAACACCCACCCACCCAGTTTTTGGAGGCATTATAAAGATGTGAAGTGTGCTACCCCAGAAAAAGCAATATACTCAACATGTTTTGAGGAGACTACTGTTGAGGCCACATAATTCAAACCTATGTATTTCAACAAACACATTGATAACTGAGGCCACATGGCAGGGAGGCCCTGGATGAATTTGGCTACACCATCCATGAGAATAACTCCACCATGGAAGTAGGAAAAAGGGTTGCCATCCAATCCTTAACACCTGAGTACAGAATAAGCAAGATGACAAGCAGCTCACTTTGTACATAGAAAACTTATGCAGACAGAGCACCATTTATGTATGTTGAGCTGCCACCACCCAACCCAACACAGCAATGTTTTTGAGAACTGTTAACAGTGACTAAGAGGTCCCCACCTATTGAGATGCAATGCTTTATTAATGTTTTCTGGGGGAATGGTTACAGTGATATGCAAATCAAAGCAATATAAATAATGCCCAATGTTCAAACAACACAGGGGGAACAACTAACATTTTTGCCATACATGGGACCACCAGCAGCCTAGATTTCAAGGATTTTGAAGAAACAAGGTGCCAATCTTCCAAACACTGCAACTGATTGAAGATCTACTTGGCCCAGGCAACACTTAAGGGGGATTTTTTTTTTGGTTGGGATTTAAGGGCGCTCAACTACTGAGGTCATTAGCACCCAGTCACAATTGTTAGAGCACATAGAATCTAGTAAAACTCAGGGGGCGGGGAGGGGGAGGGGAACCCAGAAAGTTCTTACAAAGATGCAGATAAAATAAGTGAAGGAGTTAGATGTCTTTGGACAAGCCAGTCAAAGTAATTAAACGAAGAACACGAGCAGCTGCTTGAGCGTCATCAGCTAAAATATCCTGTAAAGTAGATGGCAGAGACAGGACAACACGAGATTGACTAAAACGGGGACACGACAATAAAACATGGCGCACTGTTAATGCGTGACCACAAGGGCACTGTGGGGCTGGGTCAACGGAGAGCAGGTAGCGGTGGCTAAACCGGCAATGCCCAATCTGCAACCTGGTCAGAAGGACCTCTTCTCGCCGAGATGGTCGGGAGGAGGTTGTCCAAGCAGTTGGGAACGGTTTTACTGCCCGGAGCTTGTTTCCTTAAAGTGATGACCAAGTATCCCACCACAAAGACACAAGCCTCTTACAAACAACCTCACTAATGTCAGATGATGGGACAATGGGAGGCTGGCCGCGGCAGGAGGACTGCAGCCTTGGCTGCAGCATCAGCAGCCTCATTCCCAGACACTCCTACATGGCCGGGAACCCACAGAAAGCTGACAGGAGAGCCATCAGCAGCAGAAGAATGGAGGGACTGCTGGATCCGTTGCACCAAGGGATGGACCAGATATGGAGCTCCAAGGCTCTGAAGAGCACTGAGTGAATCAGAGCAGAGTACATACGATGAATGACAGTGGCAGCGGGCATACTGAACGGCCTGGTGGAGAGCAAAAAGCTCGGCCGTAAAGCTGGAACACTGGTCGAGGAGCCGGTATTTAAAGGTGGCGGCCCCGACGACAAAGGCACAGCCGACACCATCGTCAGTTTTGGAGCCATCAGTGTAAATAAAGGTGTGACTGGCAAGTTGCGCACGAAGTTCGACAAACCGTGAGCAATACACTGCAGCCGGAGTACCCTCCTTCGGGAGTGAGCTGAGGTCGAGATAAATAGGAACCGGAGCCTGGAGCCAAGGTGGTGTCGGGCTCTCACCCTCTCTGAAGGTGGTAGGGAGTGCAAAATCCAATTGTCGAAGCAGGCGACGAAAGCTGACTCCAGGGGGCAGCAGGGCAGACACATGCAACCCATACTGACGGTCGAGAGAATCGGCGAAGAAGGACTGGTAAGAGGGGTGGTCGGGCATTGACAACAGCCGGCAGGCATACCGACGAAGCAGTACGTCGCGCTGGTAGGTCAATGGTAATTCGGCAGCTTCAGCATAAAGACTCGACGGGACTCGTGTAGAATGCTCTGGTCCCAAGAGGTAACCCCCAATGGTGGATGGAGTTGAGACGGCGTAAGAGGGATGGCCGAGCAGACGAGTAGACGAGGCTCCCATAATCCAGCTTTGATCGGACTGTGGACCGATACAAACGAAGCAGGATAGTGCGATCTGTTCCCCAAGATGAACCACTAAGAACTCTGAGGACATTAAGGGAATGTGTACAACGGGCAGCCAAATAAGAGACGTGCGGAGACCAACAAAGTTTCCTGTCCAGCGTGAGCCCTAGAAACTCAGTTGTTTCTGCGAATGGGAGAACAATGGGACCGAGATGTAAGGATGGCGGAAGGAACGCTTTATATCGCCTAAAGTTGATGCAAACCGTCTTCTCTTCAGAGAACCAGAAGCCCTTTGCCACACTCCATGAGTATAGGCTGTCTAGACAATGCTGAAGGCAGCGCTCCAGGAGGCATGTTCTCTGGGCACTGCAGTAGATCGCGAAGTCATCGACAAAAAGAGAGCCGGAGACATTAGGTGGAATGCAATCCATAATTGGATTGATCGCTATGACAAAAAGGGCTACGCTCAAGATGGAGCCCTGAGGCACTCCGTTCTCCTGGAGGAAGACGTCGGACAATACGGAAACCACATGTACCCTAAACTTTTGATCTGTTAAAAAGGAATCAATAAAAAGGGGCAGGCGACCGCATAGACCCCACCTGTGCATAGTGTGGAGGATACCACCTCTCCAACAGGTATCATAAGCCTTCTCCAAATCGAAGAACACGGCTACTGTTTGGCGCTTTCACAAAAAGTTGTTCATGATGAATGTCGACAAGGTCACAAGGTGGTCAACAGCGGAGCGGCATTGACTAAAGCCGCATTGAACATTGGTAAGTAGCCGTCGAGATTCAAGAATCCAAACTAACCGAGCATTAACCATGCGCTCCATCACCTTACAGACACAGCTTGTAAGAGAAATGGGGTGGTAACTAGAAGGAAGGTGTCTATCCTTCCCGGGTTTGGGTATAGGAACAACGACGGCGTCACGCCAAAGCATGGGGACTTTACCTTCAGTCCAGATGAGATTGTAGGTACGGAGAAGGAAGTTTTTGCCTGCCGGAGAAAGGTGGGCAGCATCTAAACGTGAATGGCATCTGGCCCCGGAGCAGAGGACCGGGACAGTGCAAGTGCACGTTCGAGTTCCCGCATAGTAAAGGGGGCATTATAATTTTCCAGATTCAGCGAGTGGAAGGAAAGTCACCGAGCCTCTTCTGCCTTTTTCCTGGGAAGGAAGGCAGGGTGGTAATGGGCGGAGCTTGAAACCTCCGCAAAAAAGCGGCCGAAGGCATTGGAGACAGCCACAGGATCAACAAGGACCTCATTACCTGAAGTCAGGCCAGGTACCGAGGAGTGGGCCTTAATGTCCGACAGCCGGCGCAGGCCACCCCAGACGACAGAAGAGGGAGTAAAACTGTTAAAGGAGCTGGTGAAAGAGGCCCAACAAGCTTTTTTGCTGTCTTTGATGACTCTACGGCATTGCGCTTGGAGTCATTTGTATCCAATACAATTCACCAACGTAGGATGGCAGCGAAAGGTGTGTAAAGCACGTCGTCGAGCACGGATAGCCTCTCTACAAGCCGCATTCCACCAGGGGCCTGCAACGCGACGTGAAGAAGAGGTAGTACGAGGAATGGAATGTTCGGCAGCATTGATAACAGCCGTGAGGTATTCGACCTGACTGTCACAACTGAGAAAATCGTGGTCCGAAAAGGTCGCCAGGGAGGAGTAAAGGCCCCAGTCAGCTTTCAGTATGTTCCAGCTCTAAGGACGTGGGGATGGGGTGTGGTGCAGGAGATGAACGACACAGGGGAAGTGGTCGCTCTAATAGGTGTCAGAAAGGACATACCACTCGAACCGATGGGCAAGAGTGGTAGAACAGATCGAGAGGTCCAAGTGGGAGTAGGTATGAGTAGAGTCCGAGAGGAAAGTCGGGGCGCCAGTATTGAGGCAGACAGGATTGAGATGGTTGAAGACATCCGACAAGAGTGAGCCTCTGACAGGATGCAGGAGAGCCCCAAAGGGGATGATGGGCATTGAAGTCACCAAACAATAAAAACGGCGGGGGAAGCTGAACGATCAGATGCCTCATGTCAGCCCGACTAACAGCAGATGACGGTGGAGTGTAGATGGTACAAAATGAAAAAGTAAAAGCAGAAAGAGTAATACGGATAGCTATTGCTTGGAGTGGGGTGGTCAATGGGATGGAACAGTAATAGACATCGTCCCGAACGAGCAACATGACCCCACCATGAGCTGGGATACCGTCCACAGGGGTGAGGTCATACCGCTCCGAGGTATAGTGGGTAAAGACAATACGGTCAGTCGGGCGCAACTTGGTTTCCTGGAGACCAAGGACGAGCGGACAGTGCAGGCGGAGGAGCAGTTGTAATTCCTCCCGATTAGATCGAATACCTCTAATGTTCCAATGTAACAAGGCCATCGCTAGTCAAAAAGTTGGGGGAACGAGACGGGGGAAGAGCTGGTCACCTCAACGGCCGCGGAGGGCCAGGTTTCGAGGGAACAACACTACAACCGGCGGGAGGCGGATCCAGTTCCATCGAGTTGTCGCCAGCAGCGGCCGCTGTCCCTGGTTTTGTAGGAGGGGCATCCTCATTTGCCGACGAGAGGCCAGCTGAGCGCCTGGCAGCAGAGCATCCCGGTGAAACTGAGTACAGCTGGGAGCAGCGACTCACAGATGGAGCGTCAGACGAAACGCACCGGGGTGGAGAGGGGGAGAGAGACTTCTTCTTGGAGGCCTTCTTGGAAGGCCGAGGAGGCACAGGGATGGTGGGCTGGACCCGAAGAAGGTCCTCACGCACGGGGTCCATTTTGGAACGCTGGACCTCGGAAGCTGGGGTCCGGAACGTTTCCCCAATGGACGCTTGAGAAGAGGAACGCTTCTCAGGTGGTGGGGGGGAAGAGGAGGAGGAGGAGGAGGAGGAGGAGGAGGAGGAGGAGGAGGAAGGGTGGCCCCTGGGGCGGAGGGGGCGGGGGCCACTGGGGAGAATGATTTGGAAGGGAGGGATTTGGGAGGCGGAGGCAGAGCCCCCTGATGGGCGGAGGCAGTGGAGGGGGGACAGGATAGGGGTGAGGATACCGCGGAAGGAGTGGACACAACTGAGGTAAACGAAGTGGTCAATGGCACGGGATGGAGGCAGTCATACTTCTTCCTGGCCTCAGAATAAGAGCCGATCCAAAGTTTTGAGTTCTTGTATCTTCTTCTCCTTTTGATAGGCGGGGCAGTCTGAGGATCTAGGCGAGTGGATGCCAGGACAATTAATGCACCGAGGTGGTGGGGAGCATGTATGTTCCTCACGAAGAGGACGTCCACAATCGCCACAAAGGGGCTCAGCCTCACACCGTGACGACATGTGCCCAAAGCGCAAACACTGAAAACAGCGCATAGGAGGCGGGACGTAAGGTCGCACGTCACACCGGTAGCACATCACCTTTACCTTCTCCGGGAGAACGTCCCCCTCGAAGGAGAGGATAAAGGCCCCGGTGTCGATGCGACGGTCTTTGGGGCCGCGCTGGACTCGCCGGACGAAATGCACACCTTGGTGCTCCAGGTTGGCCCTGAGCTCCTCATCAGATTGTAGCAGGAGGTCATGATGAAAAATAACCCCCTGCGTCCTATTTAGTGCCAGATGCGGGACAATGGACACTGGGATGTCCCCTAGGCGGTCGCACGGCTGGAGCGCCGCCGACTGTGTGGCGGAGGTGGTCTTGATAAGAACGGACCCTGAACGCATCTTGCTGAGAGCCTCGATTTCCCCGAAGATGTCCTCAATGTGCTGAACAAAGAACATGGGCATGGAGGTGGCGAATATCCCCCCGTCAGTTCGAGAACAGACCAAATAGCGGGGGAAGTACTTCGCCCCAAGCCGGCGGGCCTGTCCCTCCTCCCAGGGAGTGGCCAAGGGGGAAAGGGCAGGAGAACCAGAACTAGAAACGGTACCTTTTCTTTTGAAAGACTCGGCCGCAGAACGACCTGATACGTGTTTACGTTTCATCTACGAAACGTCCGGCCCGATACCACCCACTCTGACCAGGGGCTCTCCCCACGGGCGCCACCCAGCCTCAGCAAGGGCCACCTGGCAGGATGACCGTTGCCGGGAGTCCTGATGCCCCAAGGAGACAGGCATCTACTCCTTGGCCGACGTGGGGAGGGTGCAGCTCAGGTATCGGCAGTATGATCCCTGTGTTGTCAGGGGGCTACAACTACAACCTAGAGGGTACATGACGACCCCACCACAACGGGCTGGCTACCGTGCTGGATTTCTGGTGCCATGGAAAGTCCATCATGATCGCTGGTGCAGATGGGGACGCACTATGGGTGTAACTTGTACAACCCATCAGGTGTTTAGGCCCAATTTGGGGAATAGTGGGTATGGTTACAACACCGGTACAATGCTGAGTGCCAAGGCCTTAGTGCACTTAGGACCAGTGGTACACCACGTAAAGTGTCCTTCCCCAAAAGGCTCTTACTTCTGTAGAATTTTGAAAAATGGAGGTCAAACCCCAAGGGGGACCATCACGTGGAAGGCCGAAACGGTTGAAACTCCTTTTAGTCGCCTCTTACGACAGGCAGGAATACCTCGGGCCTATTATTACCCCGGACCCACAGGGGGGTCTTCAGGGGGACTGCACATCTGCCTAGTATAGCCTTCAATATACACTATGTGATGAAAAGTATCCAGACACCCACAAAAACATGTGTTTTTCATATTAGGTGCATTGTGCTGCCATCTGCTGCCAGGTACTCCATACCAGCAACCTCAGTAGTCATTAGACATTGTGAGAACAGAATAGGGCACTCAGTGGGACTCATGGACTTCAAACATGGTCAGGTGATTGGGTCACTTATGTCCCATACCTGTATGTGAGATTTCCACACTCGCAAATTTCCCTTGGTCCACTGTTTCCAATGTGATAGTGGAGTGGAAATGTCAAGGGACATGTACAGCACAAAAGCATACAGGCCAACATCATCTGTTGACAGACTGCTGACAGTTGAAGAGAGCCATAATGTGTAATAGGCAGACACCTATCCAGACCATCACACAGGAAAAGCAAAGACGCTGATTCACAAACTTGGAGGAGACCCTTCCCACTACAAAGAAAACTCAACGGTCTCATGCAACTCAATCGCCAGTCACTTAGTGAGAGTTTCCAAGGTCCCAACCATAAAGCTAATCTTTGACAAATAGAAAGAGAGCTTACGGAAGTCAAGAAACCTCTGCAACATAGCCTGGAATTCTCCATTTACAATCACTGACCTGGAGACAGCCCTTAACCATACGAACTGTAGGAAGTGAATGAAGGCCAAGGTTAACATGGGCCACTTCACAAAGCCAAGGTGGTGAAGGGTTAACACCCATTGGGAAAGTTGCAGCTAGCGTGAAGTTATGCCGCTGTATCATGTGCCGAAAGCTGATGCCAGGAAGTAACAGAAGGGATACACCCCATACTGGCAATCAGAGGAATCATCGAAGGAGGCAACATAGGATGGGTGGCCACACATGGCAGACAAATGGTATGCATACCTTCTGAGGAGAAAGTCACAGTGCACAGTGGTAAGGCAGCGGTAGTACAGCAACTTCAGCATACAGACGCAACTGGGGTGGTGTAAAAGGCACCCGTGGGCAAACATGTCATGATCATGAATAGTGTTGAGATGGTGTAAGAGGGATGGGCATGCAGACACACAAACAAAGCACATCATCGAGTCTTGAACGGACAAGGGACCAGTACAAACAGAGGAAGGTGGTTTGATCAGCACCCCAGAAAGTACCATTGACGACACTTAGGACACTGAGGAACCAGATACAGCGGGCTGCCAGGCAAGATACATGGGAGAACCAAGGTTGTTTCGCATTTAGCACAAGCCCACGAATTTTGTAGTTTCAATGAACGGAAGGGCAACAGGCCCAAGATGTAAAGATGGTAGGAGAAACCACTTGCGTCGCTAGAAATTCGTAGAGACTTCTGTGAATGGAACAGCAAGAGCCATTGTTGATGCTCCAGGAGTAAAGGCGATCAAAACACTGCTGAAGACACTGCTCAGTGGGACAGTGTCCATGGAGAACTGCAATAGATGGCAAAATCTTCAACAAAAAGGGAGCCAGAGATGCCCGGTGGGAGGCAGGCCATGATAAGGTTAATAGTGATAAACAGGATGACGCTCCAGATGAAACCCTGAGCCACAACGGTTTCCTTGATAAAGGTGTCCAACAGGGCAGAACCCACACACACCTTGAAAACTAGATCTTGTAAAAATACAAGGAGGAAACAGGGCAAGCAGCCACAGAAGCCCCACGTGTAAAGAGTACAGAGGACACCAGTTCTCCAGTAGGTCTCTTAGGCCTTCTCCAAATCAAAAATCACGGCCAGACTGGGATTTCCACAGAAAACCAATTATGACATGGGTGGACAAAGTAACAGGAGAGTCAACTGCTGAACGCCGTGCTTGAAATCCACACTGTGCATTCGTCATTCAATTGTGAGATTTGAGCCACCATACCAGCCGGGCATGAATCTTATGTTCCATCACCTTGCAAACACAGCTGGTAAGAGATGGGGCAGTAGCTAGCAGGTAGGTTTTTGTCCTTACCAGGCTTAGGTATGGGCGTGACAGTGGCTTCACGCCAGCATCCAGGAAATGTGCCCTCTGCCCAGATGCGGTTGTACATGTTAAGCAGAAAGTGCTTGCCTGCAAGAGGAAGGTGCTGCAACATCTGAATGTTGAAGGCGTCCGGCCCTGGGGGAAGGATCAGAATGAACTGACAGCATGATCTAGCTCCTCATAGTAAAGGCAGCATTGTAGCACTCACTATTCAGAGAGAAAGGTATCGCCTGAGCTGCCTCCAATTGTGTCCGATGGAGGAAGGCAGAGTGATAGTGGGAAGAGCTCAAAACTTCTGCAAAATGATGACCCACCAAGGTGTTGGAAATAGCAATAGGGTCTACAATAACATCGTCTGCTCCTGTGAGGCCAGAAATGGGGGGGGGGGGGGGGTAGGGGGGGACGGGAACAGATCTTGGTCCCAGAGAGATTTTGGAGGTTGACCCGTAGAACAGAAGGGGTGAATCTGTTAAAAGAACTAGTGAATGAAATCGATCTAGCTCGTTTGCTGTCCCACAGAGCATGATGACACTTTGCATGCATCTGTTTATAATGCATGCAGGTTGCCATCGTAGGATGGCTGTTAAAAACACAGGGAGCATGTCTCCATGTGCGAATTGCATCACGGCATGCCCCAGTCCACCAAGGGATTGAGACAAGATGTGGTAAAGATGAAGTGCAAGGAATGGAACAATCTGCAGCAGTTAATATAACATTAGGGAGATAGTCCACCTGGTCATCACAACTGGGGAAATATTTTTCTTCAAAGGTTGCCAGGTAGGAGTAAAGCTGCCAGTCAGACGTAGTAAGCTGCTTTTTGGGTGTGCATGTGGGTGGGGGTGGGGTAGGAGTCAGCAAGCAGATAGCACAGGGGAAATGGTTGCCTGAGTAGGTGTCAGAATGAATGGATCACTCAAGATGGTGGGCAAGCTGGGCAGTGCAGAAGGATAGGTCCAAATGGGAATAGGTGTGCCACGAGTCTGAAATGAAACTGGGTGCTCCAGTGTTAAGGCAGAAGAGGTTAAGTTGGTTAAGAGGGTCAGCCAAGAGAGCACCTCTGACAGATCCTGGGAGAACAGAGTAGCAAAAATGGGGGAGGTAGTTGCCCAATAAGCTGAAGGAAGTCTGCCCTGGTGACAAAGACAGAGGCATAAATCGTACTAAGGAAAAGAGTCAGGTGGGGAAGAAAATGCCAAGTGCAACAGCTTGAAGACAGGTAGTCAGGGAGATGGGTTGACTGAATGTCATCCTGTATGAGCAGCATGACCCTCCATGAGAGGTAATGCAGACCTCAGGGGGAGTGTCAAAACAAATCTGTAAGTAATGTGAAAGCTCGAAATGGTCATGAGGGCCTGATTTTGTTTCCTGAAGGCACAGTACAAGGGGACACTGCTATGCTAAAAGCAGCCGTGAATCCTCTTTGTGGGAGCGAAGGACACAAACGTTCCATTGGAGGGCAATCATAAGGAGGAAGAGATGTAGGGGTGTCAACTCAACAATAGCTGAATGACAGCTGGTGTCGAGTTGCTACTACAGGGCACAGAAGCAGAAGTGTGCTGCTCCATGGGGTCAAGATAAGCATCAGCTTGCTTGTGTGTTCAGTCCATGAAGTCCAATGCTGAAAAACGGTTGGCGGTGTGCACTGGCATGACATACTGGCCGGGCTAAGGTACCACGTGGCGACACCGTCTAAGAGGATCTTAGAGTTGGTGAAGGTGAACACCGTTTTTCTTTAAGTGGAAAGGCTGGAAGAAGTCCACCAGAGGCAGACTGGTGTCCACTGGCAAGAGGTATATAGCAGGTCTTCACGGGTCTTCTACTCCTGTTACTTCCTGCCAACTGGTTGTGTAGCTGGTGGCTTTGCCACTTCAGACAAGAGTGAGTTTGTCACACAATGGGATGGGGGATGGTGATTCTATCTTGACACTGGGCGATTTCATGACTGCAGAGCTGAAATGTAGGTCTCATGTCTGCATAGAGGAAAGGGTAACAAAAACAGAACTATAGGTGCCAAACGGGAGAACACGGGTTTGTGACTAGCCAGTTACTTGCAAGCTACTGGGTAAAGCACTTTTTCCTTTACCCCAATCTCTGACAGCCCACTCATCAAGATATATGGGACAATCTCTAGAGGTGGCGGCATGGCCGCCACTGCAGTTGATACAGTGGGGTAAAGGAGGCAGACAATTGCCCTTGTGTGCACCATACTACAGGTTACATATTTGGCTGGGTGTCAACAAGAAGTTCTAGTGTGGTTGAAACAACACTGGTAGCGGCACTTCAGGTTCAGAATGTACAGCCGGACTGTGCCGTGCCGTGAGAGTGGAAGCTGTTATCAAGGCTAAGGGTAAGGGTAGGACACCACCATATTGAATTCTGGAATTATCGATGGAGGGTGCCACAAACTTTGAAGGTTTTTTCAGCCATATGTCCAGATACTTTTGATCACATAGTTTAAGTCTGAAAGTGGTACATCAAGCAACAAAAGCTATATTCTACAAAGCTGCTTTGAGCACTCCAGGTACATTCAGCCAATGCAACATTCCTGTTGTGCATCATGCTGTAGAAATTGTAAAAAATATGTTTTGCTGTTTAACTGCAGAGGACTGGTGTTAATTTGATAACACAATACTGGTTAGTCCTCAAATTTAAGCAGGATGTATCTCTTGCATGTATTTCTTTGCTATTAAATGATAAAGCCTTTGCACTTTAGTCCAAATTTAAGAGCAACAACTTCAGAAAAATTATGTTTTAACATCCATAGGTATGTTTTTAGGAAGGGATAACACTGTATACAGAGTATGTCATTTTTCATCCAGTGAAGCATAAAAAACTGCCACCCACATAGTATCTTACTCTGTTATATAGATTTGGTTTCATGACTTTCTGAACAGTGTCATACAGACAGTGTTTGTATCTTTGTCGGAAAAACCAATTTAGACATTAATCTAATACTCAAAATCAGTAATTAGGTGCCTTTAGTCAATATTACATGCTATAAAAGAAAAATAATGCCAATAGTTTTGTCAGTGAAGCCATTGTGTAACCACTTTTCATTGACCACCATACTTTCATGTGCCACAATCAAACACCAGAAAGGTTCTGGAAAATCATGCACAGGTTTGAGTGTTAACTGATTGAGGGTTTTAATCATTACTATCCTGTGTAACTGCAGTAGCTTAAGTTCAAGAATAAATCAATGATGTAAGCATACAATTCTAGTGACTTTTTGCCAGATTGTCTCAAGATACGGAGAGTTACTTTTCAGGCAAATGCATTTTGTAACATGTAATTGATCTCACCTGTGTTAACATCTCCCACAGAACCTTGTTTGAAAAGTGCATAAATCTCTAGGAGCTCTGCATCTGTGGGAGTAGACTTCAACTTCTTGACATCTTCAGCCGCTTTGTTGAATCTCTGAAATAATTATATATTTTGTCTTAAACTCATTTATTTCTCCAATGAAAAAATCTGAACTATTGAACAGATACATCTACACAGACATGTATTGTAATACTGTCAGCCTTGTGACAAGATATTTAACTAAAGTTAATTTAATATGATTATTTCCTGTAATTACTCTGAAAATTAAAGTGAACAGTATTATGCAGCAAGAACAATTTCCCCTCTTTGTACTGAATCAGACTTTTGCCATTCCTTATGTACATCAAAGGTTGCTGCTAACTTTTGTTATTGTATAGATTGTTCTCTTTTGAAACTGAGGTAGCCATGATTATGCACTCCATTTTGGTCAAGAATGGATGTGTGTTCAAATGCAGTGAGTTCTACTTACTTCCTGTCAGTCAGAAATAATAAATGTCAGAAATTATATAACAAAACCACAAATATATTACATTACATGCAACAATAGTAGCACTTTTAGACATTGAAGTCATCCAAGCTCATTCAAGTATTTTCAGCTCCACTTTAAACCTCACTGGCAATTGCTCCTGCTACTTATACAGAGAATCTATCCTCATTCACATCCATACAAATAAAATCTCTTTAACCATATGGTTTTGTTTTAGGGTGCAAAAACAACTGGGGTAATATGCACACAAGTGAAACTACAGAACACAACGACAGGAGTTAAACAACTATACGTCAGTTCCAACTGACATAAGACAGCTAAAAAGACGGACATGGAGAAAGGGCTACAGAAGACACCGTACAGAAACAGAGGTCCAAAACTAAAAATTAAATGGCCTTCGCCATATTGCTTTGATGGATAAAAAGTGAAACAGTCAACAGCCCGCACATTATTTCCTAGAACAGCTGATAACTGACAGCAAATGCAAGTGGGAACGTAAATAGTTAAAGATGGGCATTCTGTCTGGAAATAGCGGACAGTTAAAACTTGGGTGCAAAATGTACAAAGTGGTCAGCAAATGATGGCTAAAAATGCAGTGCCCAATATGCAACCTAGTTAAAATGAGCTGCTCCCAATGGGAGGACCGAGAGGTCACCCAAGCCGCTGGGAGAGGTTTAATAAGCTGGTGCTTATTCCCATGTAGGGAGGGCCAAGCGATGCCAAAGGGACACCACCTCCTGACAAATGGCAACACAGGTCATTGGAGGGAGTATAGGAACCAGTGGGCTGAAGTACGAGGACAGCAGCCTTGGTAGTAGCGTCAGCAGCCTTGATCCGGGCAGACTGACATGACAAGGAACCCATGTAAACATCACAGTGGCTCCACCAAGAGTGAGGAAGTGACAGTTTCCCTGGAGCAGTTGCACAAAGGTATGGGCAGTGTAAAGTGCACAGACTTTGAAAGGCACTGAGCGAGTGAGCAGAAGACAATTGGGAAGTCTCTGTAGCCGGAAGTCTCTGTAGCCGGATGTACTCTGTGGTCTGATACAGGGTGAAGAGCTCAGTTGTAAATACTGAGCAGTGTGCAAGCAGCTGATATCAAAAGACATGGTCACCAATGATTAAGGCACACTACACCACACACAGTCCGAGAGCCATCGGTATACACTAAAGGTACGTTGTCCAAGACGCGACGCACACTAGCGACTGCGACGGGACGCTACGTGACGTCAGAAGTTGCCTGCTGGCGCATGCGCAGTTAGAGTTTGGGATGCGACGCGCGACTGTTGCGGCAGCTGCCGCAGCACTGCTGGGGTGCAAATGGCTCTGAGCACTATGGGACTCAACTGCTGAGGTCATTAGTCCCCTAGAACTTAGAACTAGTGAAACCTAACTAACCTAAGGATATCACAAACATCCAGGCCCGAGGCAGGATTCGAACCTGCGACCGTAGCGGTCTTGCGGTTCCAGACTGCAGCGCCTTTAACCGCACGGCCACTTCGGCCGGCATCCGCAGCACTGCACCAGTGAGCAGTGTTGCGACGACACAAAGACGTACGGCTGCCAGAAAGAGGTCGATTCAGTCAAGGAAAACTGAAATGAGCCGCTCACAGGATGTGATGATCTGTGAGCTGGTCTCGCAACATCCTTGCCTTTACGATTTGAAGAACCCTAAATATAGGGACACTTAGTTCAGAGACAATTTGGGAAGAAATTGGTGCACAGTTGAAACTGGCAAGTGAGTGAAATATATATTTTCCCATTGACGCAAATTTTTCAGTCCTGTTATGAAAATCAGTATAATCCATGCAGATGTAGAATTAGAATGATGAAAATGAACTTGCAGGTCAATTTTCGCATTACTCTTTTTTGTGACGATAAAAACTGAAAACGGCAAGTACATTATAAAATGAACAATCTAAAGTACAACGAGAAAGTTACATTCTACAATACCTTCACTCAGAGTAAACGGTAGATTGGTGTCTTGATGATAACTTCCAGTTGTGAAAAACCACCAACAGATTGTTGTACAGCTTTCTGTAATCAATTTCGCTCTGTTGAAAAACGTAAATTTTTGACATTTGTTGGTTTTGTTAGGACGTCTACTTCTACTTGGGTATCCTCGTCCAGGTTCAGAAGGAAATACTAGAGGTGAGTAATTTATCATCTTCCCAAGAATGGGAAGAAAATATATTGAAGGTAGCATGTCTTTACTTTTAAGAAACCTACATATCGTGGCATTTTAAATGAAATTGTCAAGAGCATATGGAGAAATATTAGTAACTCATACCGGAGAAATATACGACATAAAATGGTTTCATTAGGTCCAAATGTGTCAGCGAAACAAAACAAATGCATTCTCTATCGTGTGATGACCACATGACTCACGTTGCGCATCGACAGAACTGGCGGCTAGTCGCGACCCTCCCGGAGATATGTTGTTGTTGTTGTTGTGGTCTTCAGTCCTGAGACTGGTTTGATGCAGCTCTCCATGCTACTCTATCCTGTGCAAGCATTTTCATCTCCCAGTACCTATAGCAACCTACATCCTTCTGAATCTGCTTAGTGTATTCATCTCTTGGTCTCCCTCTACGATTTTTACCCTCCACGCTGCCCTCCAATACTAAATTTGTGATCCCTTGATGCCTCAGAACATGTCCTACCAACCGATCCCTTCTTCTGGTCAAGTTGTGCCACAAACTTCTCTTCTCCCCAATCCTATTCAATACTTCCTCATTAGTTATGTGATCTACCCATCTAATCTTCAGCATTCTTCTGTAGCACCACATTTCGAAAGCTTCTATTCTCTTCTTGTCCAAACTATTTATCGTCCATGTTTCACTTCCATACATGGCTACACTCCATACAAATACTTTCAGAAATGACTTCCTGACACTTAAATCAATACTGGATGTTAACAAATTTCTCTTCTTCAGAAACGCTTTCCTTGCCATTGCCAGCCTACATTTTATATCCTCTCTACTTCGACCATCATCAGTTATTTTGCTCCCCAAATAGCAAAACTCCTTTACTACTTTAAGTGCCTCATTTCCTAATCTAATTCCCTCAGCATCACCCGACTTAATTAGACTACATTCCATTATCCTTGTTTTGCTTTTGTTGATGTTCATCTTATACCCTCCTTTCAAGACACTGTCCATTCCATTCAACTGCTCTTCCAAGTCCTTTGCTGTCTCTGACAGAATTACAATGTCATCGGCGAACCTCAAAGTTTTTATTTCTTCTCCATGAATTTTAATACCTACCCCGAATTTTTCTTTTGTTTCCCTTACTGCTTGCTCAATATACAGATTGAATAACATCGGGGAGAGGCTACAACCCTGTCTCACTCCCTTCCCAACCACTGCTTCCCTTTCATGTCCGTCGACTGTTATAACTGCCATCTGGTTTCTGTACAAATTGTAAATAGCCTTTCGCTCCCTGTATTTTACCCCTGCCACCTTCAGAATTTGAAAGAGAGTATTCCAGTCAACATTGTCAAAAGCTTTCTCTAAGTCTACAAATGCTAGAAACGTAGGTTTGCCTTTCCTTAATCTTTCTTCTAAGATAAGTCGTAAGGTCAGTATTGCCTCACGTGTTCCAGTGTTTCTACGGAATCCAAACTGATCTTCCCCGAGGTTGGCTTCTACTAGTTTTTCCATTCGTCTGTAAAGAATTCGTGTTAGTATTTTGCAGCTGTGGCTTATTAAACTGATTGTTCGGTAATTTTCACATCTGTCAACACCTGCTTTCTTTGGGATTGGAATTATTATATTCTTCTTGAAGTCTGAGGGTATTTCGCCTGTTTCATACATCTTGCTCACCAGATGGTAGAGTTTAGTCGGGACTGGCTCTTCCAAGGCCGTCAGTAGTTCCAGTGGAATGTTGTGTACTCCGGGGGGGCCTTGTTTCGACTCAGGTCTTTCAGTGCTCTGTCAAACTCTTCACGCAGTATCGTATCTCCCATTTCATCTTCATCTACATCCTCTTCCATTTCCATAATATTGTCCTCAGGTACATTGCCCTTGTATAGACCCTCTATATACTCCTTCCACCTTTCTGCTTTCCCTTCTTTGCTTAGAACTGGGTTTCCATCTGAGCTCTTGATATTCATACAAGTGGTTCTCTTATCTCCAAAGGTCTCTTTAATTTTCCTGTAGGCGGTATCTATCTTACCCCTAGTGAGATAGGCCGCTACATCCTTACATTTGTCCTCTAGCCATCCCTGTTTAGCCATTTTGCACTTCCTGTCGATCTCGTTTTTGAGACGTTTGTATTCCTTTTTGCCTGTTTCACTTACCGCATTTTTATATTTTCTCCTTTCATCAATTAAATTTAATATTTCTTCTGTTACCCAAGGATTTCTACTAGCCCTCGTCTTTTTACCTACTTGATCCTCTGCTGCCTTCACTACTTCATCCCTCAAAGCTACCCATTCTTCTTCTACTGTATTTATTTCCCCTATTTCTGTCAATTGCTCCCTTATGCTCTCCCTGAATCTCTGTACAACCTCTGGTTCTTTCAGTTTATCCAGGTCCCATCTCCTTAAATTCCCACCTTTTTGCAGTTTCTTCAGTTTTAATCTACAGGTCATAACCAATAGATTGTGGTCAGAGTCCACATCTGCCCCTGGAAATGTCTTACAATTTAAAACCTGGTTCCTAAATCTCTGTCTTACTATTATATAATCTATCTGATACCTTTTAGTATCTCCAGGGTTCTTCCATGTATACAACCTTCTTTCATGATTCTTAAACCAAGTGTTAGTTATGATTATGTTGTGCTCTGTGCAAAATTCTACCAGGCGGCTTCCTCTTTCATTTCTGTCCTCCAATCCATATTCACCTACTATGTTTCCTTCTCTCCCTTTTCCTACACTCGAATTCCAGTCACCCATGACTATTAAATTTTCGTCTCCCTTCACAATCTGAATAATTTCTTTTATTTCATCATACATTTCTTCAATTTCTTCGTCATCTGCAGAGCTAGTTGGCATATAAACTTGTACTACTGTAGTAGGTGTGGGCTTCGTATCTATCTTGGCCACAATAATGCGTTCAGTATGCTGTTTGTAGTAGCTTACCCGCATTCCTATTTTCCTATTCATTATTAAACCTACTCCTGCATTACCCCTATTTGATTTTGTGTTTATAACCCTGTAGTCACCTGACCAGAAGTCTTGTTCCTCCTGCCACCGAACTTCACTAATTCCCACTATATCTAACTTCAACCTATCCATTTCCCTTTTTAAATTTTCTAACCTACCTGCCCGATTAAGGGATCTGACATTCCACGCTCCGATCCGTAGAACGCCAGTTTTCTTTCTCCTGATAACGACATCCTCTTGAGTAGTCCCCGCCCGGAGATCCGAATGGGGGACTATTTTACCTCCGGAATATTTTACCCAAGAGGACGCCATCATCATGTAATCATACAGTAAAGCTGCATGCCCTCGGGAAAAATTACGGCTGTAGTTTCCCCTTGCTTTCAGCCGTTCGCAGTACCAGCACAGCAAGGCCGTTTTGGTTATTGTTACAAGGCCAGATCAGTCAATCATCCAGACTGTTGCCCTTGCAACTACTGAAAAGGCTGCTGCCCCTCTTCAGGAACCACATGTTTGTCTGGCCTCTCAACAGATACCCCTCCGTTGTGGTTGCACCTACGGTACGGCTATCTGTATCGCTGAGGCACGCAAGCCTCCCCACCATCGGCAAGGTCCATGGTTCATGGGGGGGGCCCGGAGATATACGAGTCCAAATCTCGGAAACGGAGATCGATATCATTCTGATCTCAACTTTAAAAATAATTTCGATATGTTAGCTTCGTTTCATCGGCAACGATGTATGACCTAACGTGAACCATACGCAAAGTAGCCAGCGACCACATTTTTCACTGTACAGAATTCAAATTTTATGTAGTAGGTTACTTGTAAATTAAGTATCGGAATAAATGATGAATATCGGAAAAATAGACACCTCATTATCAAGCTGTTATGTGAAACTGTAAGATACGAAAATATCAATTTTTTGTGCCTTTTACTTTCCTCACAATCGATAGAGAAGTAATATACAGCGAAAAAAACACGCATAACCGGGAGAGATACGTTTCAGTTTTTTTAAAGTAAAAGGAGAATCTGTATCGAAAAACAGACTGGGAGCCGATGTAACTTTGTTCCATTAACATACAGTATCTTTTACAGGAAGAAAATCGGAATTCTTATTTTTCTTATGTATTTGAATCCGCCGCCGCCGACCAGAGCTTGGGAAACAGCGACGACTCCTGTCTTGTTGCGGCCTTGTCGCCGTCTGCCAGGGTGGGAAAAGAGGAGGGGGCAGCGTCGCAGTCGCAGCCAACTGTCGCGTCTTGCTCAACGTAGCTTAGGGCACTATCGCGAAGTTTCATATGAAGGTTCATGCGAAGGTCGTGAAACTGAAGATGACCGTGCAAGGCTGGAGTGGTCTCCTTAGGAAGCGAATGAAGGTGAACATGGGACACTTCACTAAGCCAAGTTAGTAAAGGGTTCACACCCACTGGGAAAGTTGCAGGTAGTGTGAAGTTAAGCCAGTGGAGCATGTGGCAGAAGCTTACGCCACGAGATAACAGAAAAGGGACGCACCCCATACTGGCGATCAAAGGAGGCAGCATATGAAGGGTGGCCACACATGGCACAGAAATGGTATGCTGGGGAGAAAGTTACGGTGATAGGACAGTGGTAGTTCAGCAGCTTCAGCATACAGACTCAACTGGAATAGTGTAAAAGGCACCAGTGGCCAAATGGATGCCACAATCGTGGATAGTGTTGAGATGGCATAAAAGGGACCGACATGCAGATGCTTAAAGCAACCATAGTAAAGTTTCGAATGGAGCAGGGACTGGTACGAACAGGAGAGTAGTTTGATCTGGATCCCAGGAAGTACCATTGAGGACCCACAGGACATTGAGGGACTGCGTACAGTGTGCTGCCACTTAAGACCCATGGGAGGACCAAGAGAGTTTTCTATCAAGCATGAGGTCCAGGAATTTTGTAATTTCAACTAATCGAAGAGCAACAGACCTAAGATATAAAGATAGTGGGAGAAACCAATTGCACCACCAGAGATTCATACAGACAGTTTCTTCAGTGGAAGAACTAAAGCCATTGTCGATGCTCATGGAGTACAGATGATCAAGACAGCACTGAAGATGCTGCCCATTGGGGAAGGTCTGTGGAGAACTGTAGTAGATGGCAAAATCACCACCAAAAAGGGAGCCAGAGATGCCAGGTAAGAGACAAGCCATGATAGCATTAATGGTGATAGCAAAGAGGATGATGCGCAGGACAGAACCCTGAGGCACACCGGTTTCCTGGATAAAGGTGTGACAAGGCAGAAACCACATGCAACTTTAAAACTTAAAATTCCTGAAGGACACAGGGCAGGTGGCCATAGACACCCCATGTGTAAAGAGTATGGAGGATACCAGTTCTCCAGCAGGTGTCATAGGCCTTCTCCAAATGGAAAAACTTAGAGTCTGGGATTTCCACAGAAAACCATTCATGACATCAGCAGACAAAGTGACAAGAGGATGAAGTGCAGAACGCCGTGCTCAAAATCCACACTGTGCAGTCATTAGTAAATTTCGAAACTCGAGCCACCATACCAGCCGGACATGAATCACTCTCCATAACCTTGCAAACACAGCTGGTGAGATATGAGATGGTAGCTTGAAGGTTTATCCTTACTGGGCTTAGGTATGATTATGATGTTCAGGAAATGTGCCCTCTGAACAGATGCGGTTGAACGTATTAAGCAGAAAGTGCTTGCCCACAAGAGGAAGGTGCTGCAACATCTGAATGTTGACAGTGTGGCCCTGAGGCAGAGGATCGGGGTGAACTGAGAGCATGATCTAGCCTCCTCATACTGAAGGCAGCATTGTAGCACTAATGATTCTGAGAAGGGAAGGGTATTTCCCGAGCCGCTTCCACATTTTTTTTATGGAGAAAGGCAGGGTGATAGCGGGAAGAGACCGAAATTTCCGCAAAATGGCGGACCACAGTGTTGGAGAAATCCAGGTAGCTCGTTTGCTATCTCGAAGAACACAACTACACTTTGCATGCATATATTTATAATGATTGCAGTTTGGCATCATAGCACGATTGTTAAAAAAGCGGAGAGCATGCCTCCATGCGCAAATTCCATCACAACATGCCTCATTCCACCAAGGGACTGGGACACGGTGAGGCAAAGAGAAAGTGCGACGAATGGAACATTCTGCAGCAGTAAGGGTAACGTTTGTGAGATCCACCTGGTCATCGCAACTGGGGAAATCTTTGCCTTCAAAGGTCGCCAGGGAGGAGTAAAGCCACCAGTCAGCCTTTGTAAGCTGCCATTTGCGTTTGCACACAGGTGGGGTACGAGTGAGCATATGGATATCACATGGGAAATGGTCGTTTGAGTAGGTGTCAGAACAGACCACTCAAGGTGCTGGGAAAGCTGGGCAGTGCAGAAGCATTGGTCCAAATGGGAGTAGGTGTGTGAGGAGTCTAAAGGAATGTGGGTGCTCCAGTGTTTTAAGAAGATCAGCCAAGAGGGCACCTCCGACAGGTTCTGGGAGAACCCCAAAGGGAATGATGTGCATTACAGTCATTGAGTAGCAGAAATGACTGAGGTAGCTGTGTAATAAGCCGAAGGAAGTCCGCCTTGGGGACATTGAATGATTGAGGGATATAAATGGCACAAAGGGAAAATGTCAGGTGAGGAACAAAACGGAGAACTGCAACAGCTTGAAGATGGGTGGTCAGTGAGATGGGTTGACTATCAACAATATCCCCATTAGCAGTATAATGCCCCCACAAGATGGAATGCCGACCTCAGGGGAAGGACAAAACGAAACAGGAAGAAATGTGAAGAAATGTGAAGCTCAAAGTGGTCGTGATAACACAATATTGTTTCCTGAACACTGAGTACTAGGGAACGCTGCATTGCTAAAAGCAGCCGTAAATCCTTTGTGGGACCAAAGATCGTGAACATTCCATTGGAGGGTTTGTTGGTTAGTGGTATGAAGGGACCAAACTACAGGGTCATCAGTCCCTTTTTCCTGACACAAATAAGGCACAAGGTAACACCCAAATTTAGTTTGGGAAAGTGGGAAGGATTAAAAGAATGGGGAACCACAAAGAGAAAACGAAACTAACAAGAAATGGGGAAAACTCACACCACAAGGAGAAGCAGAAGAAGAAATTAAAACCAGGGAGCACATTGTCTGGGCTGTCTGATAGACTAGAATAAAAGTGGATGAGCCAGTCACTGCAACACACTAAAATGTCCAGTCCAAAAAGACAAGGCGATATGAAAATATAGGGGAAAGACGAACTCAGATAAATGCAAAGGAAGGGTGACAGTTAAAATGGAGGGAGGGTGGAGGCCTCAAAGGCGGCCAGGTGCCCACCCTCAGATGGTATGATAAACCCCCTCACAAAACTTAAAATCTGCTGTTGAGGCATTGTCACCCAATACCGTAGTAGGGTGCTGGGAAGGGTAAAAGCCTGGCAGTCTACACACACTATCAATACGAATCAAATCTGTGAAGGGGAAGTTCGTAAGGTGTCTCTTTCGAGAAGTCCACCATCATTTAAGTACGGCGCGCCCAGCGGATCACAAAGCTCCTTTGGGCCGACACATTTGACTCTTCAGGCAATCAACAATGCTCCGCGGCGTATCTGTCGATGTCAGCGACCGCCAGACGTCTGTTTCTAATGGAATATGAATTGCTGTTAAGACATTTCATTGAACTTAAGTTTTTATTTCAGTGGCTGGAATACCACTATATAGGTTCGACTGCAGTTTTTTAGAGAAATATATGCGTTAATATCTGCAAACTTTTAAATGTGTATTATTTCCGTCATACACGGATCTGCCTTACATCTAATTCCTGTTTCTTTTGCAGTAACAGAGCTAGTTAAACAATTTTGAAACAACCAACGTGATAATTAGGATCTTCTAGGACAACCTATTCTTTGGACTTTGCATATCATAACATCACTGATTTTTGTTAATCACATACGCCGTACATAATGTTTAAGATACAATTGGTAAAACTGTCAACGTTTGTGTTAAGCATCTTTAGAAGTACACGACGCAATGCTTATTACAATGACACTAGTAACACGTTGACGTAATTTAGCATTGTGGTAATTGATGTACGCACGATAAACCAACTGTTTAACGTAACATTTCACAGTATGCAACATGTAACCACTTTTGCCATGACTCCATTTGACATACCACGGCAGCGGAAATGACGCACAGAAAAATTCACAAAATCTGCTTCAGTAAAATTATGACAGTATGTTTTTCACCGAATTAAGAGGCTCGTGGGTGAAATATTAAAAATCGGATACGAAATTTTTTATCCCATAGCTTTCTACATAAATACGCTTTATACCACAATTATGTGAAATAACGTCGGTGTGAAGCTTCCCAGCCTCTTCCTCTTGTTTCCCCTGCTGCTTTATCTCCCCGTCGGGAGATGGGGAAGGAGGACGGTGCCACGTCCATGGGCGTTTCCCCGGTTTCCTGTATTTCTACAGGTTCCGGGGCGACGTCCGTTTGAGTGGGCACGTCCGTTTGCGGCGGAACGTCCGTCAGCGTCGCCACAGCCACCCCTGCTTGTCGACCGCCGTAGAGGTGGCGTCGGGGGGGGGGGGGGGGGGGGGGGGTGTGTCTTCTTCAGCACCATCCTCAATTCTTCTCGCAGCTGTTGAAGCTCCCGATGAACGGCGACGAGCTGCTTCTGCATGGCTGCCCTCTGCCTCCATTGCGGCTTTGAGAGCAGCCACTGCGTCGTCGGTGGCGGCGCTGGGCGGGACTCCAGCCAGCCTCGCCGACGACTTCGTGGCGCGGCTCTTTTCCCCTGTGGAGTGGGATTGCGGGGCCGCAACCTCTGTGTTAACCTTGACACTGCTATGCTTCGTAATACCACCACTACCACCACTGTAGCACTTTTGTGAGTTACTCTCAGACTAAGCAGTTCAACTACGCTATGTAGCCTCATTCAGTGCTCATCGCTGGATACCTCCAGTCCCACCTCCTGTTGCCATTATCAGTCAATATTGCGGCTGCATGGTAGACATCAAATGCCGTAAACAACATTGGGCTTTTGCGACCTAGCACTCAAGGGGTTCCATGTAAGTGTTGCGTCTCAAGATACTGGGTATGGGTGTGCTTTATTGTGCAGTACCTGTCTGTGCCTGGCAACCAAATACGTTTATTTTGTATTGTCAGCGATGTTACGACCACAACAAAATGACTAGACTGGCGAACCGTAACAAGGAATTTTCGTGCCTAATCGGTGGCGTCTTTACGGCAGTGGGACTGACTACGACGTTCGGCGTCGACGCTTCGGTGTCTGTGACATTCAGCGTAGTCACTATGACGTGATATCAACGCACATAAGTCATACGGAAAATAGTCACAAATTCATTCCGTTTATTTACTAGCGGCGGGACTACCAAAATATTAGGTTTACAATATGACTATTGCGAAATATAAAATTAAGGTTCGAAATCAAAGTTGGTGATCACCGACGAAGTGAAATGTATTATGACCAACGGCATAGTCACTTGGCCGGAAGGGGATGTCTCGCGTCGATGAAAATATAGCAGCCGTGCGGGATACTTCATGGTTGTGTTGACAATAGGGAGGCAAGAAAGTGTGAGACTCGCGCTCGATAATTTTTGGCAAGTAGTGATGCCAAACAAGTACGGTGTTTCCAGAGTTACGATTTTATCGCTTGGTTCACTACTGGAACATTTGTGTTTATCAATGTGTTCCGTTTAGGCAGCTCCGCGAATTTCAAATGCTACCCTATCATTCACGTGTGAACTACTAGGTTAGTGCATATGTTCGTGGAGTTTGTTTTCCAGCTTATTCCGGTTTGCTATTCGTTTATTCATTGGTGTTTATTTGTAGTTCACTGTTCCCACTTGAGTTTACATATTGTCATTTGGAGATACTGTGTGGAGTTATGGACGCTAGAAAATTGAGTGTCCAGTGGAGAAATCTGAACAGTTCAGGCATATTCTTCTGTTTGATATCCATAGATGGTTGACTGCAGCGGAGGCAGCTAGAAATATGTGCACCGTGTATGGGGATAATGCCGCTGGGCAGAGCACGACAAGAAATAGTTCTCTCATTTCGAGGAGGAACGTTTTGACAGTGACTCCACGTCCATGAAGACCTTCGGAGTTTGATGAGCGTTTAAACGCATTAGTCGACAATGACACATCAGTGTACTCGATAACTGAGAAATGTGACTTACTGATAATCCTACCATCGAGCGACATTTGCACGCCATGGAGAACGTTCAAAAATCGCGGGTATGCTCTAAGCCGAAATCCTGAGGAATAAGTGGGTGGGCATACGCGCATCTGTTTGCTCGTCATCACTTGGCTCGTGAACAACACCGACCATTCCTATCTTGTTTTTTACTAGCGACGGGAAATGTTGGCTTAATGCTGACATGAGGAGGAGAATGGTTGGGCCGAAACAGCTCCAACTCCCAGCACAAAGATCTTATGCGCACAAAGGAGTCATGCATCTGGTGGAATAACGAAGCTGTGATGTACTATGAATTGCTTCCCTGAGGTTTAACCATCACTTCTGCCATTTGTCAACAGCTGAGACCTCTTGCTACACGCAGTTCAAGCACGATTACCTGGAAGACTGCATAATGTGATGCTAATCCACGATAACGCCAGCCCGCATTGTGCTAAAAAACACTATACAGGCGATGGATTGGGAAGTCTACTACTACTACTACTACTACTACTACTACTACGTGATCAGGCCCAGTGGACCGCACGCATCTACAAGTTTCCTCCTCCACTGTATTCTGTCCATTGCTGCTATCCGCCGTCCGTTCACATCTATTGACACTTGGTTTAAATCTTCATGGAGTCCATCCCTCCAACGCTCCTTAGGTCTCCCTGGCGGTCTCTCTCCTGTCACTCAACACCCACCTTATTCGCCTTATCTTGCGCCCTCAGATTTTCACCTTTTCTGGGTGATATATAATAACTTTCAAGGAGCTCCCTTTCCGGATGAAATAGCGCTCCGAACATGGCTCCACGAGTTCTTCGCCTCAAAACCATGTGTATCGTACAGTCGCGGAGTCTGAAAGTTCAGTCCAGCGTGGGCAGTAGACTGTTTTAAATAGTCAAGGAGAATATTATTGACTGAAGTCTCACGTGTATATGTCGTAAACTTAAGGAAAAACGATACGAACTTACGCACCAAACCAATACTTTGTAGTTCTTCAGACTTGGGTCTGCACTACAAAAATGTAGCAATACGTCTATAAATATTGGGTAGTGAGAAATAGTACATGGATTTTCAGTTTCTTTCGCCATTATGTGTACGTCGTTTGATTTTCTGTATACGTCGAAAATTCAACCTGAAGTAACTAAGGGCAGCGTACCCTGAACAATACTGCTTGAATATATTTCCCAATCCGGAATGGAACAAGTATGCTGTCAACGTTTATAAAAAAAATCACAATGCAAAGGCAATGTGTCAGCTTTACTTTTCTGTGAGATGAGACAACGAAAGTCTTTTTACTAACCTAGCAAATTTGTCCAGGACTCGGAATTCAACAGAACATTAAAAACAAAATCCACGTATAAGACGATGCGGTCAGCAAGTGTCATTCATAAACAAGCTAGATACCTCGACGTAAAGACGAGGTGACATTTCTCCGCAATTTTCCTGGTTGAAAACCTTAATTTCCTAATAGTAGCTGAAAGGGGTACACCAACTCTTAGGTCGCATTGCTGTTGATGCCGAAGCTCCAGTGACTTCAGAAACGATTAGCTTGGGTGATGGAACGTTCGAGCTGAGTGTGTCAGTCATCTAAACTATTAGCCTGAAGCACAATAGCTGGACTAGAATGTGTACCCACTCCTCCAAACACGAGTTTTATTTCTTCACCGTATAGGCTGAAACTAAAACTTCGTTTGATCGAGTCTATAGTCAAATAGGTTTTATGTGACAACTCTAATAGCTGCTAATTTAACTGCGCTGCAGCCGCGCCTACTCACCTCGTCAAGGGACATGATTGCTCAGTGTCGTCTGCCTTCCTCTCAGCTCAGTCTTCCGCTGTAGTCCTGAAAGAAATAAAAATAAGATTGTCGCTGATTAATTTCAAGAGCTTATACCGGGTGTAAAAAATTACGCCTAGCACTCAAAATTTAGAGAACATGAAAAGGAACACATTCTTAAGTGACAATGTCACAGGAGCACCGTTTCCACGCATGAAGATTTGGACGCAAGGGATGTCCAGAGACTATTCAAACTGCCATCCGAGGTATACTATTTAACAGATATTGCTGAAAACGTCGACAGTTTACGTTAATGCACAACTATTTGTGTGCCAACGAAAGGCAGTTGGACGCTCCAGCCATTGTTTCGAGTGTGTTAGTCGTAAGCACTCAGATCGCAGTTGTGAATTAATATAAGTGGACGACGTTTTCAGCAATATCTCTTATAATATTCATCACACGGCAGTTCGAACACCGTCTCTGAGCATCACTAGCATCAAAACCTTCATGGATCCCTAGCAGAAAAACGGTGCACCTGTGACACTTGTTTGATATAAAAATGCTTTTTAGCTCTTCTATACACTCTGCATTCCTGACTAATTATTACAATTAAATATCGAATTTGAGAAAGGAATTTGAGAATGTAAGTTCGGGGCACTGCAATGTGTGATGAAAAGAAGAAAATCGGAAAGTTTGATGTATGGTGCTATAGGCGGATGTTAAAAACTAGAATAAGGAATGCGGTACTCCGCAGCCGAAGAAAGGAACATGTGGGAAAAAACTGATGAGGAGGGACTGGACAACAGGATTTGCGTTGAGGGGTGAAGGAGTAACTTCCATGGCACTACCGGGAGATGTAGCGTGTAAAAAGTGTAAGGGAAGATAGGTAGGAATGAAGAGGTTGACAAAAGGAATTTGTGACGAGTCGCCTCAAACGAGAGGGAAGACTTGAAAAAATTTTGTCTGCTCAGCTTTTTAACACTTCGTATAGGCCACAACAAAGTGAAAACGAAAAAGAATTATATAGGGCATTAATGTTTTAAGAAACTAAGAACTTAATCTATTAGAACAGCCTACATTTATGACAAATTTTGTATTAACACTTCATTAAATATAGGAAGCCCGTTTATTAAAAAATATATCTGTGCCAATAAAAATGTTAAAGCTGACTGCGACTCGCGAGGACTATCTTTGGTTTCAAAAATCTCTAACTGGCGAAACCATTTCAAATTTCTAAATATACAAAAAGCTAAGGAAACGTCACATGGTATTGTGTGGCTGTATATTGGCAGTACAGCTAGCCACTCTGAACAGCTTAAAGCCTCCTCTCGACACCTCTCTTGGAGAAGCAGCTTGAGACTTCAGAAAGCTGTGAAACATTCCACCTTTGCTCACGCTAATACCATTTGTCACAGTCTGGTCATATTCGACCGAAAGTGCTCATTCGTTATTGGATTCCGTAGACATTGATAGTACGGTTCACCAGCTGTTACAAATAGTCCCGAAGATTTTCTTTAGAATTAAGATTGGGTGATTTTGGAATAGTCAAGGTGAGATCCAACGCATAAATCTTCAAGCCAGGAAAGTGTGAGTGCTGCCTTGTTATCTTGGAAGACGGGAATGTCCACAGCGTATTTATCATGAAGACGTACCAGAAAGAGCAACAATGTGTTCGTGTTCACGTTCACGGTAATCTGAATGAGTGGGGTTAACTTATGGTACGAAAAAACACCAAAACATCTTGGAACCATCTCTGGGCTGAATTACACCACTAAGACAATGCGGTTTAAAGGGGGGCCTCATTGGGCCATTCGTACACCCGACGCCATACAGAATTTGAAGAGATGTCACATATGGATTCCTCAGATCACACTGTGCACTTCCACTCAGCTACTGCCCAGTTTGTTTTCCTTGGCCCTTGGAGAATTGCAGCTATCTGGCGGTATTAGGAATGACCTTTGGCGAGGTACAAAACTCGCCATGTCCAATGCATGTAGCTCAGCTGACTGAAATGGACTTTCATCCACATAACAGCATTTTCTTTTTTGAAATCGGCTGCCATCGACATGGCGCGAAAAGCTTCGGTCCCTGTCAGCTGGGATCATTCTGAAATTACATTCTTGCGTAGTATTACATGGCAGAATGTAGTTCACGATTCCCTGTGCACAATTTGGACACTTGGCGTTGACACACCAACAAATCGGGCAACTTCATTCACAGGCTTCTTTCTGCCGTGCTGTTACGACTTCGTGTCGATCCATCTTACAGCGCTGATGCAACCAACTGGCAAATCCCTCTGTCGACATCTACGTAAGTACTCCAGATCATCCTCAAGTGACTGGCAGAGGGTTCTAAATCGATTATACAGATCAGCACCAGCAGAGGGTGTGTAACACTTCCTTGGGGAATGCCAAATATTACTTTTGTTTTAGTGCATGACTTTCCATCAATGGCTACACACTGTCGCCTTGCTGACAAGCAATCACGAATCCAGCCGCACAACAGACGATACTCCGTATGCACGCAATCTGAAGTCCCTTTTAAGGAACGATGTCCATATCCTTTTGGAAATCTAGAAATATTTGAGGTCCCCTTCGATATCACTAATTACTTCATGACAAAGAGCTAGTTATGTTTCTCAAGGCCGATATTTTTTGAAACTGTGCAACCAATAGAGTTGTCCAAGAGGTAATTTATAATGTTGGAACACAGTGCATGTTCCGAAGTCCCACTGCAAATCGACGACATGGATACCAGTCTGTAATTCATCTGATTACTATCACTTCCTTTCTTTATTATTGGTCTTTAGGTATGGATCTTTGGTGTAGCGAGCAGTTGTATGTGACTTACATATGGAAATTTATATAGGCATACTCTGAAAGGAATTTGGTATTCAATCTGGTACAGAGAACTTTCTTCACTAAGTAATTTAAGACATTTTGCTACAGCGAGGACATCTACTTCAAAGTTACTCGTATTGGCAGCAGTTCTTGATTCGAAATCTGGAATTTTAACTTCGCCTTCTTTGGTGAAGGAATTTCGGGGAACGTATTAAGAAACTCCGCTTCATTGATACTCATCACTAACATTACCATGTGTGTGCCTGGTTAGGCGTGCCGGTCCTCAGCACGAATCCGCCCGGCAGATTGGTGTCCAGGTCCAGTGTGCCGTGCTGTCTATGGATGGTTTTTAAGCGGTTTTCCATCGGCGTCGGCAAATACGGGCTGGTTCCCGTTAGTCCGCCCCGGTTACACTATGTCGGCGACTGCTGCGCAAACACTCCATCCACGTACGCGTACACCATAATTACTCTACCACGCAAACATTGGGGTAACACTTGTCTGGTGTCGGTGGGGGAGGGGGAGGGGTCCCTAACAACTCCGGGTTCGGTGTGGGACGAAGCCTCTCCATCGTTTTTAAGTCCCCAATTCCTTACAACACAACACATTACCATGAAAGTAAGAACGGTACAGACCGCAAGGCACGCTTATTAAAAGATGACCGGTTTCTATCAAATTATCTTCAGACCTACATCCATACTGGTTGTCAATGGCTGTGCGTGGAGCAGGACCCGCTGAATGACAATAGCTGTTCCTGCTCCATTCGCAGTAATTGATAAATTTGGCTGAAGGTCTGAAGATGTGAAGATCAAAACCGGTCATCTTGATAAACGTGCCTTGCGGTCTAGACTTATAATTATTTAAAAAAATGTATCCTGATCGCTGATATCTCCAGTAATTTTATCAAAAACATTACCATTCCTATGGCTTTAGATACGACCAGACTGTTTTTGGATTTTCTGGCAGATTTCGAGACAGTTTCGTTGTGTAGTACATTACAAGCACCTCGCACAGAAGTTAACCCTAAATTTCAAACTTGGGTGAAATTTCTCCCATCTTAGGCATTTCCTTTAAATTCGGCATGCTTTTTGTCGTTGCTTCCACAATAGTGTACTGATTCGTTTTATCATGGTGGGTCAGTTTTGTCTCATTTTTATTTGGTTTAAATCAGCGATGAGATCCGTTGACTGCCGAGTACCAGTTCTACACCATTCACAAAACTCCAAATGGGCCAGTGTCTTAAGGGGTGACGAATGGGACTGGTGGAAACATCTTTAATTGGAAGCGGTATTCCAAAATCTTCACTCACTTTATTAGGAAACCTAGTGGCAATGACCTCTGCCCTATTCTCAGCCATAGTCGTGGATAACAGGACTGAAAGGGACGTGCCGCTACCAAGTCCGGTCGCAGCTTCTTGTTCGCTACTTCCGGCTGCTCCTTTTCTCGCTGACGTCATCCTTTCCACTACGACGAGACGATAGCGTGCTGCGAGTTGGCGCTGACAGCAGACTGCCGCCTCTAGCTGCCCCTGCTGAATTAATGCCCCGTACGTTTACGGATGGAACCACCTTCCCGTAAAAGCTTCCTGCTGTATATTTTTCTTGCACCACACGTATGCCACAGAACGTATCTGAGCATATTACGATATTTCTATGCTGGTGCTCTGTTAGAATTTCTATTTCGTGTGATGAATGGCAGCTTGCTCTAAATGTGAGAAAATTTAAAGTTACTGCAGATGAGTACGAAAACAATCTCGAAACATTCGGATACTGTTAGCAGCGCGCTGCTTGAAAATCACGACTATTAAATGTTTCGACGAAACGCTGGAAAGCGACATGAAATGGAACGAGCACGAAAGAGCAGTTGGAGGGAAGGCGAATGATCGACTTCAGTTAACTAGTTCTAAGACAGTGTGGCTCATGTGCAACGGAAACGGCGTACAGAACACTACTGCGACCCATCCTTGAGTACTGCTAGAAGGAAGACAACGAATCAGTTGAGATGCGTGCTGCTGGATGTTACCGAAGACATACTTATCGCGAGAAACTATACAGAAAGCATAGAGAACCGGCACTTTGGACAAACGTTAAGATTCCACTCACTGACAGGCATCTTTTGAGGACCATGAAGATAAAAAATCTTCTCATACGGAAGTATGTAGGCCGTCTTTCCCTGGCTCCATTCGTGGGTGGAACAGGGAAAAATGAATAGCAGTGGCAAAAGGTACCCTCCGCCTAGCACCAGATGATAGCTTGAGTAGTATGTATGTGTAATAAGAAATAGAAAGTGAGAGTCTAAAGAAACTAAATACCAAAGAATGC
Organism: Schistocerca piceifrons; assembly: GCF_021461385.2. Lineage (NCBI taxonomy): Eukaryota > Metazoa > Arthropoda > Insecta > Orthoptera > Acrididae > Schistocerca > Schistocerca piceifrons. The sequence goes on from NC_060140.1 coordinate 138,569,515, forward strand.
TGAACGGTACGGAACAATCGTCTCGACATCTGACTGAAGTGTTAAACGAATTTTAGAACGTCTTGTATATCAACCAGTCAGTCAGTCCTTGCCCACACTGTATAGGCCTACACTCCAGAAGGAAACGCTCCAGTGGCATGAAGATGTCAACCAAAGACTAATATTTTAACACTACTTCAGCTATTCTCATAATTCGCTGAAGTACATGGAAGAGGGTACCTTTTATTGTACCATATTATGTGTTTTCTTGCTGTGCCATTCACGCATGGAGTGAGTGACGAATAACTGCTTGAAGGCTGATTGGTTGCACTATTTTATATCTCTTAGATGTGTAGAATATTCCTTGTCTGCTCTTTGAAAGTCGGTTCTACAATATGGTTCTTTAGACGTCACACAATGAGCCTGTTGGCTTCAAATAGACGATAAACGGACAACAGATCGCAGAGTTCCACAAAAATGGGCCATCTGCTCCTGTGGGCACTCAGCAGAAAATATGTTGGCTGAAGAAACATCTACCACGAGGTGTGAAAGAAGTAAACAGCAATGGTTGAAGTTTTCCTTCAAGGGGGTAATATAAAATGTTCTGACCTTTTCAGAAAGCGAGGGCTTCGACCTCCTACATGATGTATGTCTCCAGAATGAGAGCGCAAATACACTTTTTCACCTCAGTGGAAGCGAGTACCACTTGCTTAGCGTAGCTCTTTGGGCTATGGCTTAAGAGGTACAGTAGTGTGTGGGATCTGGAGCTGATCCGAGGATTGGATTCACCGACATTGGTCCGACACACTGGCCGATCGTTTCTGGTCTTTTCGTTACGACCTGTTTTGGAAATGCCAGGCGTTTCTCCTCGCCCACCCATTTCCGCCTGATCTACACAATACGTACACAGCTCAAGCTCGCAAACAAAGTGCGGATATTACAGAATTCGTTCACAGATTGCGAACAAGACGCGGCTCCATAAGAAGTTGAGACGAAGTGAGACTACGTCCAACCACATCAACGTGGAATTCGGTATGAAGCGTACTGTGACATTTACTGCTCGTTTACAATGCGTTTTCCGTGCCTACAAATCAAATACTAAATGTAAAAAAAAAACGGCGTTCTGTCTTTTCCTGTTACATCTGTAGTAAGCACAGGATTTGCTCCAGGTCTCAGCTTCCGGCAGCATTGCAGGTTTGATACATTCTTGGAAGAATCGAACTATAAGAAGTGTTCCATTTATCTTATGATTTTCAATTCTTTACATGCACTGAAATAAATTGCCTTAACCTCACAACACGTTCATTCCGATGTAGTTTAAGAGGTATCCAAGTGTTATGGCAGGTCAAAACAAATGAGATTCAAACATTTGAGCTTATCGCCGTACTCATATGCAAAGCAGATTCTTCAAAATTTTAGTCTGGTCGTATAGTAAGTTGTGACTCATTTTCTATGTCAATCATTCGACAACGTATTAACAGAAATGGATATAATATGGCTTTCACAGCCGGTTTAGGCACATAGTTGTAAATACAACATGCTTTTAGTTAAATCTGACCTGATTACACACTGAAGCTTAAATGAGAGCGCTACGGTACTTTTCGAAGTTCAGAGCTCTTCCGTATGTGATATTTTACCTCTGCTGATTGAGATACTTTACGTGCTATTTTAATTGATGGTGGACGGCACTAGAATTTTTTCGCCAACTGAAATCACTTGCTCTCGGGAAGAGATTTAATAGTGGAAGAAACTTCAAACTGCACTGTGTTTTTGGTTCGACGTTGAAGCGTAGGTCATTTCACACCATCTAACTGGCTGAGCGAGCTTGTTCTCGAAGCAAAAGAACGTAAGTTTCTCTAGGATCTCTACATTCGGGGAAAGTTACGTAAAATCTAAACAAGAAAATATCTATTTCCTCAAAAATCAAATGTATTTTCAAAAGCAATATTCACCTCTTATTATACAGTGTTCATTACAAGTGAGTGTTCTTCACAGGGTGGTAATAAATACTAAAAATATTATCTGATATTGGCATTCTTCACTGCGCACGAATTATGTTAAGAATTTACCTAGAAAGCTATGAAGAACCTCGCAATCCACAATTCACTTTCAGAACTCTACTGAGGTCCACTGGCGTCCCTCTAAATTTATCCAAGGGTGGGTAAGATTCTAAAATCGACGTTTATATGTAAATTTCGACGAATTTTAGAACTTGTTGGGCTCTAAGAACTTTATTTGGACAGAAAGTAAACGTAATTCGTTGGGCCCTAAGATACTAATTTCACGAACTAAAGGTATCTTTAACTTTTGATAGCGATCCACGCAATATGTTTTTCAAGATTACTTTCATACATAACAGGCAACCATATATCATCTGCAAAGTTCACTTTTTTTAACAATATTAAATCCATCGAGATACGAAATAAAGCTAGAAATCATTTGCAAAATCTATTTTTGTTCATACCTCAATATTAGGTTGTTGATAAAAATAAATTTGAAACTCTTACTGGATATGAGCAAAAATAACCAGCAAAAATGCCCCTGTTTCATACTCCTTTTAGTTGAGAAACTAAAAATTAACGAAAGAGGCTTACTCGGCTTTCGTACTATATTTCGCTCATAAAACTCCACGTCTAATTATGCTAATGGATTTCTTTCGTTATTTTCATGACCATTTCAACACTGCCATAATAAAAGCTCAACAACGTTTTGAAAGCTGTATTTGGGTAATATGTAACCTTGGGCCAGTATTCGACGAGACAAATGCGTCAAATCTTACGAAACAATCCTCGAATTGACCGGTAGAACGAAAATTAAAAACTAACGACGGAGCCAATACCGCACTCGTCTCTTCCGTTTGATACGTCCTTGTGCATTCATATCGAATGAACAACACACCTGGTAACGCAATGGCCGTACGTCGCGCTATGTCTAAAGGATTGGTGACTGTTTTGGCAATGTTCTTCTGAGGTCCGTATCAGCCAAGCCAGAAGTAACGCTGAAACCGCCGCGGCGCTAAGGAAACGCTACGAATTACCATGAACATCCTGATAATCAAACTGATCTTTTGTAGTGCTTGCTAAAGGTGCAGCTTTTCCAGTCGTAATCGGGCAGTGCTGAATTTGGGGCTTAGTCGCATCACAGACAATTCTAGAAAAAGGCTGAGAATCTTACGATGCTTAATATTTCAGGAAAGTACCTTTACTTGCCCTCCCTTACGGGCGCCTGTACCGGAGACCTATTTTTAGCGGAAAAGTTATTTTTTAACTAGGAGTTTCATGAAAACCTGGCAGTTAAGCTGGAAGGCAGGTTCAGCAAAGAGTACCACCACTAAGATAACAATGGCGTCTTACCATAAAATCTAGCCTTGTTTCTCGACAAAACTTATCTCCTCGTGAACTGATCTCTCATACTGCTCCGCTTCGACAGACGTGTCAGTTTGAACAAAACCAGTACATGTTGCAAGTATAGACAGAGCTAGCTGTCGGGAACTTCTAAATTATTTCGTTAACCACCACCACCACCACCACCACCACCACCACCACCCCCCCACCCCTCTCTCCAACCACCACACAAAACCTACCGCAGACCGTGTGAGCGAAAAACGAAACCAACCGCGTACTTTTCATACGTATTTTCCTGTAATTTGCCTTAAGCGATTTAGGTAAACCACGAAGACACCAAATCTAAGAGTCCGGATGGGCAACTGAACGCAGCTCTTCGCGAATGCGAGTACAGTGTCTTAACCAACATGCCATCTAAATCAGTGCTGGATTTCTTTCTCGACATTCAATCATTGAACCATGGAACTTAACATATGTTCAGCTGTTTTATCTTCAAAATCTTGCATTATAATTAGTGTTGTGCTTCAAACGCTGCCTCGTATTGTTACAGTCTATTATCTGAAGTAATCGATAATCGGTTTACTCATCACTGAATATAATGACTTTTCATTTTTTTAATTAACTCAGTCTTCGACTAGACGTATCCAACGACAATCTTCACCTCTTCTTAATACAGGGTGTACATTAAATCTATGAACTAAACGTCGTACAGATGTCATACATATTTTATTTTGAATAGAAACTATTTTTGTGAACATTCGATATACGAACCATGAATGACCTGGCAGACGTCAATACGGTAATCTAATTCTTGGCATACCCGTCCCAGCATGGCATCGTCGACTGTGGCAGTCGCTTCCCGTATTCTCTCCCGGAGCTCTGCTACATCACGTGGTACAGGCGGTACATACACCAGATCTTTAAAGTGTCCCCACAGAAGTCACACGGAGTGAGATCTGGTGATCCAGGAGGCCATTTCATTTCATGAAATGAAACAGCTGTACCCTTCTGTAGCATTGATGCGGCAGCTCCGTGTTCAGGTACCCACGAACTTCACGATGAAAATTAGGTGAAAAATGAACGGAGAGTCCGATTGCATTTGAGGCATCAGCCATTGCTGCAGCATGTACAAGTAGGAATATCCAGTGAGTGCTCTCGGCGAAGAAGAATGGCCTACACAGTTTTCGACGTGACAAGGCACAAAAAACATTTACCTTTGGGGAATCACGCTCAAATTCAATGCATTCGTGTTGATGCTTTGTACCCCAGATTCGATAATTATGCCTGTTCACTTTCCCATTAGTGTGAAAAGTGGCTTCGTCACTAAAAATTAAGCGATCAACAATGCCATCCCCATCCAACTATTGCAACTGCGAATAGAACTCAAAACGCTTGTCTTTGTCGTCATTGAGCTCCAATTTGAATGGTTTCATAGGCAGCTTCTGTCGCCGGACTTTCCACACTGTCATTGGAGCCATTTAGAGTTGACGGGATGCACGACGCAGCAATTTCTTTGGACTCCTTATGAATGTATCTCGTACGCGCTCCACATTCACTTCACTCTCACTGGGACGTCCGCTTCTCTTTGCTGGGCCCAGGCAACCCGTCAAAACGAATTTGTTGGGCCAGTGGTAAATGGCCTTCCTTGTCGGTGGCTTCTTAACGTACTTTGTTCTAAACATCCGTTGAACAGTTTAAGCACACTGTCAACTCCAATACGCAGAAAGTAAGCTCTGCACCAGAACTGGCCATTTCTGCGACTGGCGCTGACTATCGGAACATTGCCAAACTACGATGGGGCGGTATACACGAAAAAGTTTCAAGGTTTCCTCTTCAAAATGACATGTGTATGAAATCTGTACAATGTTTGGTTCTTGCGCAATAAATAATTTACAGTGTTCCCGGACTTTATGGACACCCTGCATAATGTGAAGAGGTAAGCCTTTAATCTTCTTCGAAGTCTTCTGCATTTGATATTGCCTTGAAAGATCGTCTTTTTTAAATTACTCTTCTCAAAATGTGGAAAAGGAACTGCTGGTAGATCTGAGTGGCATTGGGAGGTAAACTGCTTTTGATAAGTTCTATACTGGAAACATTGATTTTTCTTTCCGGCACTTCTCTTGTCCATGGTACTCGAGACATCTTCCTTCAGCACATCTCTAAGACGCCTGTTCGGCTCTTGTCACTAGCTGGGACGGTCCAAGTCTCACAGGCCTTAGGTGAATACCGGTTTTCTTCACTGTACTTCAGTTATCACGATTTTAAATTGCAAGCATGACTTATGTCCTAACATATTAACTTCTGTTGATTGTTCCACGGTTTTTAAATGAAACCGTCGAAATCAGGAAAAAGCAGCGGAAATGTTTCAAGCTAAGATTACACTATTCTATGAGACGACTAAATCGCCCGTAACAGGTGGCTTATCACTTAGCACTCAGTTATCTTGCCGCCGTTAAGAGTAATGACCGACTCCTTGCCTCATCTGATCTTCTGGGAAGTAACACTTATTAACACCTACCATTAGGAACTCAGGCGCACAACCACACACGCTTGCATCTACGAGCAGTGCCTCAATCCTAGCAGTTATGTACAGTAAAACGCATCGCTGGAACACACACACACACACACACACACACACACACACACACACACACACACACACACACACACATTACATTACATTACATTTTCCAACTGGTCCCAATATGTTTGATCATTGAATGAGTCACGACGCAGTGCATACAAATAACGGCAGTACAAGAATTAAATATTGCATAAAGAAAATTCAGTCATTAAAAAGTGTCTCAGACTGAATCACCATGAAGGTATAGCGCATGTAGACAAATGTTTATTTTGATAACTGCACATATTTTACTGTTTAGTTCCTACTTCAAACTTTTTCACATTTTTATATTTCTACAGTGATTCAGGAAATTATAGGAAACTTTATTATTGTCCATTATCAGTAATTAAATAAAGCTGGGAAAATAGCGCTTTATATGAAAGTACGCAGCAAATGAGCATGGCTTACAAAACCTTTCGGATGCCAAATGCAAGTGCGCGACCTTGGGCTTATTTATACTATAAGTTAAAAACTTTTCCCAACCGATTCTTTCTTGTGAGCGCGTGGTTAGAACGCACTTGTTACCCTGTGTACCAGTCCCATTTACACTCCGTTTTTGTTGGTGATTGCACGCTGGAGGAATGTCGTACCCTTCTACATGAGCCTGAATTGCTCTAATTTTAGCGTCTTTAACATTACGTGCCTTGTTGTAAGTAATAGTGCGTATCTTTATTCGCATGTGTACTTGGGCCCTCAGCATTTTGTGAGTATGCCTATCTGATGTGTTCTAAGACTTCCTTGGAACGTTTCCCATTGGAGATCGAACATTTCTGTAACTTACAGTGACCAATCAAACCAGTGAAGAATCGTGAAGTCCTTATTTCAATCTCTTCTACCTCTTTCGTTTATCCAGTTTAAGGATCCCATATCTAAAAGCTTCACTGATAAATTGGTCGAACGAGCGTTTTTCCGGAGTGTGCTATGTACGAATTACGCTTTCGAGTTCTGACAGTAAATCCAAGAAATAAAAGTAATGAGAAGTAGCAGAAATGAGAACAGCGAGAAACTTGTGGTTGTTTATCACGAAGTACATGAAGTTAAGGAATTCTGATACCTAGGCAGCAAAACAACCCATGACGCACGGAGCAAGGACGGCATACGTAGACTAGCACTGACAAACAGGTTATTGCACGTCACGAGAAGTCTACTGCTACCAAACATAGGCCTTAATTTGAGGAAGAAACTTCTGAGAATGTACGTCTGGAACACTGCAGTGTATGGTAGTAAAACGGACTGTGGGAAAACAAACCGAAGAGAAAGCATTGGAGATCTGGTGCTACAGACTAATGTTGAAAATTATATGGACTGAAGGTAAAGAATGAGGTTCTCCGCAGGATCGGCGAGGAAAGGAACATGTGGAGAACATTGAAGAGGAACAAGATGGTAGGACGTTTGTTAAGCCATCGCGGAATACCTTCCATAGTACTAGAGGGAGCTGTAGAGGGCAGAAACTGTAGACGAAGACGGACTGGAATACTTCGACCAAATAATTTACCTATGTTGAAAGTGCTACCTAAGATGAAGAGGCTGGCGCAGAATAATTCGTGGCGCGCCGCATCAAACCAGTCAGAAGACAGACGACTATGAAAAAGTTTTGCCGATAAATCGGTATAGCATCTGCCCTCCCCACAGATTTATGTGGCTGCTAAACTTTAGATCACTCCAGACAACAACTCATACATCATGATGATTTCAGTAATTGTGTGGCTGCCCCACGTGTCTTCCACGACTCTTGCAATCTCAGGCCCAGTTGGCAGGCACGGTAAATGTTAACAGGCTGACATGATTTTAAATTGATTTGCTACTCAGTATTCGATCGTGTAACGCACCACCAACGTTTCTATTTGCAGAGTTGCCGATTTGGTTGGTTACAGGGAAAAGGTGGAAAGATGTCTACACCAGTAAGAAAGAAATAAATAAGAAGGAATAAAAATCTTTATATTCTGAAATAACATTAAGCAAAATACAAAATTTGGCTGAAGGCAGCCTTCACTGACATTATGCAATGTTAAAACACAGCGTACATGTATTTAACGCAAAGCTAGGTACACTACGCTCAAGCCGGGGAGAGTACTGGCCGTAGATAGCTGAGCAAGGTTACGAAGAGGGAGATTACAGAACTCTCTATCACGTGAGTGGCGGCGTTGGTTTGCGGTCAATGCACGATCTTCTTGCAACGGCGAGCGAGTTTACTGAGTTCTGTTGGTGATAAATAGCTCCACTGCTACCAAGGGAAGGCGGTAAATGTCTAACGAGAGGCGGTAGCTGCTGGCCCGACTCCAAACTAATGAACGTAGCGAGACGTACGCGCCACATTCCTGTACGCTTCCGACCGAAAAATAGAGCCGTTGTGAACTATGTGAGAGGGCAGAGGCCAAAGCCATTCTTCAGACATATATGCGCTGACCGCGTCTTTTGCAGCTAGAGGTTTCTTATTCCAGCTCAGTTCCAACCGACGAAAGGCTGTCCTCACTGAATCCCTACACCCTCACAAGGAAGAAGATTGTTTAAGATCACCTACTTTTGCTCTCCGTGTAACTGCTGTTCTTTGAAACTAATCTCCTGACATACTTCGCAATTTTCGCTCAGTGTCTTATCGAATAATTTTCTGTGGTAATTCCAAGGAAGTCTTGACCGCAGTAAAGCGAGCAGTAAGCATAATAATGAGCTGTTTACCCGTGGTCGTCATATAGATGTATCCCATCAAGAAGCTTGGCATTTTAATTGCACAATCAGAACACATGTATTCCCTAATGAAATTAGTCAAATAATTCATCACAATTTAATAATATTGATATCTACACATCTACATGGATTCTCTGCAAATCACATTTAAGAGACTGACAGAGGGTTCATCGAATAATCTTCACAATTCTCTATTATTCCAATCTCGTATACCGCGCGGAAACAACGAACACACATCTTTCCGTATGAGCTCTGGTTTCCCTTATTTTATCATGGTGATCGTTCCCTCCTACGTAGGTCGGTATCAAAATATTTTCTCATTCAGAGGAGAAAGTTAGGAATTTCGTGAGAAGATTCCGTCGCAAAGAAGAGCACCTAAGTTAATGATTGCCACTAATTCACGTATCATGTCTGTGGCACTATCTCCCCTATTTCGCGATAATACAAAACGTGCTGCCCTTCTTTGAACTTTTTCGATGTACACTGTCAATCCCATCTGGTAAGGATCCCACGCCGCGCAGGAGTATTCTAAAAGAGGACGGACAAGCGTACCGTAAGAAGTCTCCTTAGTAGATTCTTACATTTTCTAAGTGTCCTGCTAATAAAGCGCAGTCTCTGGTTCGCCTTCCGCACAACATTTTCTGTGTTCCTTCCAATTTAAGTCGTTCGTAATTGTAATTCCTGGGTATTTAGTAGAATTTACGGCCTTCAGATTTGATTATCGTGAAACCGAAGTTTAACGGATTCCTTTTAGCACTCATGTAGATGACCCCACATTGTGTTATTTAGGGTCAACTGTCAATTTTCGCACCAAACATATCTTTTCTAAATCGTTTTGCAATGACTTACTAGTCGAACGACAGTGTCATCTGCAAACAACCTGAGACTTTAGACTGTCTCCCAAATCGTTTATTTACATAATGAACAGCAAAGGGCTTATAACACTACCTTGGGGTTCGCCAGAAATCACGTTTGTTTTACTCTATGACTTTCCGTCAATTACTACAAAGTGTGACCTCTGCAGGAAACCATTAATCCAGTCACATAACAGACGATATTCAATAAGCACGCAATTTCACTACAAGCTGCTTGTGTGGTAAAGTGTCAAAAGCCTTCCGGAAATCCAGAAATACAGAATCAATCAAATCCCTAGACAAAAAGCACACACTTCATACGAATAAAGAGCTAGTAGTGTTCCACAAGAACAATGTTTTCTAAATCCATGTTGAATGTATGACAGTTTTCTTCGAGGTAATTCATAATGTTCGAACACACATGTTCCAAAATCCTGCTGCATTTCTACGTTAATGATATGGGACTAATTTAGAGAATTACTGCTACTACCTTTCTTGAATACTGGTGTGACCTGTATAACTTTCCAATCTTTGGGGACAGATCTTTCGTCGAGCGAACGGTTGTATATGGTAAGTATGGATTTATTGCAACGGCATACTCAAAGGAAGCTAATTGGTATTGTGTCTGGACCAGAAGACTAGCTTTTATTAAGTGATTTAAGTTGCTTCATTATTACGAGGGTACTTCTACGTTACTCAGGTTGGCAGCTGCTCTTCATTCGAATTCTAGAATATTTACTTCATCGTCTTCTGTGAAGGCATTTCGGAAGGCTGTGTTTAGTAACTCTGCTTTGGCAGCACTGTCTTCGGTAGTATCTCCATTGCTATCGCGCAGAGAAGGCACTGATTGTGTCTCGCCGCTATCATACTGCACATACGGCCAAAGCGGCAGGTGGATCAAAACAAAATGTCCAGACACACTGACCAAAATAATACTGAAACAGAGGATGACAGACTAAAGGCCGAAATACTAAATGAGTTTTTCCAAAGTTGTTTCACAGCGGAAGACTACACTGTAGTTCCTTCTCTAGATTGTTGCACAGATGACAAAATGGTAGATATCGAAATAGATGACAGGGTGATAGAAAAACAATTAAAATCGCTCGAAAGGGGAAAGGCCGCTGGACCTGATGGGATACCAGATAGATTTTACATAGAGTTGGCGAAGAAACTTGCCCCCTTCTTGCAGCGGTGTACCGTAGGTCACTAGAACAGCGTAGAGTTCCAAAAGATTTGAAAATGGCGCAGGTCCCCCGTTTTCAAGAAAGGACGTCGAACACATGTGTAGAACTATAAACCTATATCTCTAACGTCGATCAGTTTTAGAATTTTGGAACACGTATTATGTTCGAGTATAATGACTTTTCTGGAGACTAGGAATATACTCTGTAGGAATCAGCACGGGTTTCGAAAAAGACGATCGTGTGAAACCCAGCTCGCGCTATTCGTCCACGAGATTTAGAGGGCCATAGACACGGGTTCTCCGATAGATGCCGTGTTTCTTGACTTCCGCAATGCGTTCGATACAGTTCCCCACAGTCGTTTAATGAACAAAGTAAGAGCATATGGACTATCAGACCAATTGTGTGATTGGATTGAAGAGTTCCTAGATAACAGAACGCAGCATGTCATTCTCAATCGAGAGAAGTCTTCCGAAGAAAGAGTTATTTCAGGTGTACCGCAGGGAGTGTCGTAGGACCGTTGCTATTCACAATATACGTATATACATGACCTTGTGGATAACATCGGAAGCTCACCGATACTTTTTGCGGATGATGCTGTAGTATATCGAGAGCTTGCAACCATGGAAAATTGTACTGAAATGCAGGAGGATCTGCAACGAATTGACGCATGGTGCAGGGAATGGCAATTGAATCTCAATGTAGACAAGTGTAATGTGCTGCGAATACATAGAAAGATCCTTTATCATTTACCTACAATATAGCAGGTCAGCAACTGGAAGCAGTTAATTCCATAAATTATTTGGGAGTAGGCATTAGGAGTAATTTATAATGGAATGACTATATAAAATTAATCGTCGGTAAAACAGATGCCCGACAGACTCATTGGAAGAATCCTAAGGAAATGCGAAAACGAAGCAGGTTACAGTGAAGTACAGTATGGATGTAGATGTAGGATCACTTTGGATTTTCTGCCGAGTTTCGAGAAGTTTCGTTGTGGAAACTTTTGTAAGCATCTCGCATTGTAGTTCGCGCTAAATTTCGAGCTTCTGTAAAAAAATCGCCAATCTTGGGGATTTTACATCTGTTTAAAATTGGCATGTGTGTTTTGCTATTTCTACAACGATGTTCTGGCCCGTTCTGGGTACCAAGGAGTATCAGCTCCGTCGTTTGTTTATTTGGTATAAATATTTCAATTTCTGCCGATACTATTTCTTCGAATTCAAACCACATCTTGTCTACACTTATGATAATTTGGAAGGAGTAGATATTGTCTCAGGAAGACCTCAGGTGAATTTTTATCTGCTTTTTTGAATAGGTATATTTTTCGTTTATTTTTGGAGGATTTGGGAGTTACAGTATTCAGTCTCGCTACGACAACTCTGCGTTCACTAATCCCTGTACCCGTTTTGATGCTCGTTAACTCACGGTTATTTGTTGCTAAGAGGTCAACTGTGTTTTCAGAACCGTTTACTATTCTCGTCGGCTCTATCTGCTCGAAATAATTTTCAGAGACTGCGTTTAGCACTATTTCTGATGACGGTTGATACGTACCTCCGGAATTAAACATGTATTTTCGACAATATATCGAGGGTAAATTGAAGTCACCAATTATAATCGTTGGAGTCAAACTAGTTTTCTTTGAACCTTTCAGCAATTTTATCATCTGAATTAGGTCGGTAAAAGCATCCAATTACTCGTATTATTTTATTCCGGTTGCCAACAATGTCTGCCCATACTAATTCACAGGAACTATCTACTTCAATTTCGCGACAAGACAATCTACTAACAGCAACAAACACGCCACCGCCAATCGTGTTTAGCCTATCCTTTCGGAACACCGTTAGCTTCTTCGCAAAAATTTCGGCTGAGCTAATCTCCGGCTTTAGCCAGCTTTCAATGCCTGTAACAATTTGAGCATCAGTGCTTTCTATGAGCGCTTGGAGCTTTGGTAGTACTTTCCCAACACAGCTACGACAATTTACAACTGTTTATACCGATGTTGCCTGTATCTATGTTCTTCCTGTGTTCGGACTGCACACTGTGACTGAAGCCCTTCTTGTGTTTTCCAGAGAGCCTCTAACCTAAAAAACGCCTAGTCCACGCCACATAGCCCCTGCTACCCGTATAGCCGCCTCCTTCGTATAGTGGACACCTGATACACCTGATCTATTCAGCAGAACACGAAACCCAACCACCCTTTGGCCCAAGTTGAGGAATTTGTAGCCTCCACGGTCGCAGAACCCTCTGACCCTCCACTCAGCTACCAGAGGTCCACAATCGGTCCTGTCGACTATGCTGCAAATAGCCAGCCAGCTCTGCTTTCATTTCGCAAGCAAGACTGAAGACTGTGCGAAACTTAACTATCCAGATAAATGGACTATCGGCACATGCTGTGGAACTCTACACACTGGCGAAAATGTAGGAACTGTGTAATAGATTAATATGCAGAGATTCAAAAACCCAACTACTGAAGAACTCACGTGAAACTATAATTTGCCCTGATTAGGAACTTGTAATAAGCCACACAATCAGTTCACTTTCAGACACATACAAAAACCCGAGAACTGAGGCTATTAGATATTAAATTAACTTGCAGAAACTGAAGCAACTAAACGTAAAGAACACACAAAATTTGCTCCTGGTTAGGAAATCGTGAAAGTCACAATCTGTTACTTCCTGGTACCTGCATGTGTGTCGGCCAGCTGCTGCTGCTGCTGCCTGACAACAACACTAGAGGAAAAATGACCTGCTACCCATTATTAAAGCTATTGGTGGCTCCAAGGAGTTCAGTATGCAGCAACAAATGTTTCATAATTTGCCAATGCCATAAAATGCGTGACAGCGAAGCATGTTTTAAATTTAATATAAAATCATTTCTCCTGGACAACTATTCCCATGAACGAATTCCTGTTTAACAATTGGTAGCCAGTGAAAAAGACAGTTTTACTAGTTTAGGTGTGGAGAGATGAGTAGGATTAGAAAACAGTTAATACTAATGTACTATATATACCTGTACACTAGTTCCACATAATTTCAATGAAAGTCGTTCAAATTATTAAATGTATCACTAGCTGCAGTAACTTAGTAATTTATCAACTCCTCTCTAAATGATGGCCGGCAAAATATTTCCAGGTTTCGGTTCCTTGGTAGCTTAGGAATCATTTTCATGAACTTCCTTCTCTCAAATTTCGTCAACGCTATAAATCGCGACTGAATTTTCAAGGAAGTCTAAATAAAATGGAGGGATAAATTGATACATCGTTAGTTTATTAATTACTGAAGCGACCTGGATCTCATCTGCTCATCCGTTTCTGCCCCACTGTCTGCAGCCTTGAGTGACTGCCCACACTCCCGTCGCCTCACGTGGCGGTTGGGAAGTTTCGTCGTGTTACAACCGATCGCCGATGGTGGCATTAACGACGCGTCATCTTTTTGGCTGTGGGTGCACTTTAGATTACATGTATGCGTGTCAGAGTCACTTGTCCACCTAGGCACAACGCAGTGATCAGTTTTCCATGTGACTAAACTTCCTGTTACAATTATTAACGATGTCTTACCACGCAGCACGATTTAAGAAATGTAGTACCGCAACGAATGGCCTGATGATCATGGGTATTCGCTTTGAGCAATTGCAACTGCTAAAACAGAAGTTATTTTTGGCAAAGGGGTAACAGACCCATTCACTGAGTCACACACCATACAGGACAATTGAGTAAAACTGAACTAATACTTCACCCAAGTGGCAATCTATGTCAAGAGGAGGAGGACTTCATCTTCCTGCTAGACAAGAATCGCTTCATCCCAGGCAGCAGTAATGGTTTTCAATCCGAAGACTGGTTTGGATCACCTCTTCAAGCGGATTTATCTCCGACAACTCCATCTCTGCAAGAAGATTACACCCTGTACCTATCGGAACCACATCCCTACCTCTACCCTCATCCCACCACAGCCCCATTGTCTGAATACAGCACTGCCGCAACTTCACTGGAAACATTCACTTGAGAATGGGTATGAAGTGATTTAGAGTTAAACGGTATAAAACTAGTCTTAGGAAAGTAACATGCAAGATCACTCAGATTAATCAGGAAGCTTAGTCCACCCCTGAAGATGGTAGCTTACATGATATGTTTAAAGGGTCGTCAGCCCCTCCATTTAATGAGAGAAACAAAATGTTAAAAGTGAAAAGTGGGGACTTGGCTGCTCCAACCATTTAAGCAAGTCAGAGTTTAAAAAGGCCGTGACAGTAACTAACACGATAAGTAAGAAACTAGAGACCCAAGACACCATCTTGCACAAGAGGAACATCAAGGTGAGGCAGGAAAGTAACCGGCGGTTGCATGGAGATTTTTTTTGGGGGGGGGGGGGAGAGGGGGGTTGGCGTGTACCCGCCGCATGGAGAGGCTCTTCCCCTCACGAACACCTTCACATACTTCAGGAGAAGCAACACTTTGGTAGTGGCTGACTCACCATCCGCAAGCATCTGAGGTTGTGAGGTAGACAAAACTGACAGCATGCCACAGATCGGCCAGCAGGGCGCACTCAACAAAGAACACACGCTATCGTCAGTAGACTACCGCAGCTGCAGTGAGGAGAACTGTCCCAAGGCAGAAGGAACTCGTGGGTGAATGATGTGGCCGATGCCCAGTCGGCTCAACACAATGGCATCTTTTCGAGAGGCCTGGAAAGGTACATGCCACGTCTGGTAGCCTACAAAGCCCTTTACTTCCGCGTCAGTCTTGTCAGTCGCGAGACAAAACGTAGAAGATCCAAGGAAGAGTAGAGTTTTTCCTCACAGGTTCGATTAGTAAGGACGAAAGTGTGAACTCCAATGGCAGATGCTACAAGGGAGGCATTTGCGACACCGTGTGTTTTACTGTCAAAATTCAGGAAGCATACGTTCGTAGAACTGCCAACCAGTATATGGCGTCATGCGAGACATATGTCGCGAAAAGGCAATGAACACAATTAGGAAGATTCGAACTCAAACTGAGGCCTATCTACAATGGTCCTTCCCGCGCACCTCTTAATGGCTGGAGCAGGCAAGGGGTGGGGGGGGGGGGGGACGGAGGAGGGTGGCATATTGTATAAACGACCCTCCCCCACATATCGGAAGGTAGTGCGCGGATTATACGAGTAGATGTACATTCAGCTGTCAAATACGTAACATTTATCATTGCAATTTATCTTCCAAATTTTGGTCCACAAACAGGAGTCAGACCATGAAATGACACAGTGGATGGACTATCCTAGAGAAACACGTCGCCTTTGGTAATTTTTTCACGTAACCTCTCTTGCTCGAAGAAAAAAGATGGACACAAAGCTGGTACGACGGAAACAGACGCCTATGTAATTTACAAGGAAATCAAGGAACAAGCTTATGTCAGTATCTTTAGCCTGTGGAACATTCCTCCCAAAGACACTAAACACGGCAATACAGTTGGCACCCTGTTTCGAATACTCTAGAATAGGGATAAAACTTTTCGATGGCATGTAACGTAAAATGGTGAAGATTTCAATACTGAATCTTTCAATTTTTAACCACGAAGTATTTCCGTAGATATTGCAGCATATCAGGATCTGCGCAAACTTTTCTATTTAGATCAGTTATTACTGCCGATATCCGAATCCCGGAAAGGCCTCTGCTAATAGACAAGGGTAACAGCTATAAATCAACCGACAAATTGTCGAGGTGCAGATCGATCCTCGGTGTGAAGGACACTTAAAATCTGAGGAAAACAATTCCGGTTAAGATTTCTGTTTAAGTACGCGTGGATGAATCGTCCGTGTCCACTGCAACGTTTCCCATGGCTATGCTACAGAAAATATTTGCTATGTTAAACAACTTCTGCACCAGTAACAGATACAGAAAGGGCGAATAAAAATCTGACGTTTGCTCGCAATCCACGCGTGCCATGCAAGCACGAAGGTTAATTATGTTCAAGATACTAAACACACGTTCGAGAATTTTATTGATGTTAGTCGTTCGATGCCCGTCGATTATATGGGATGTCCCACAAGGACTGGTAGGTATTCAGGAATACGACAAATGATCATTCGAAGCGAAAACGTTGGTTCTAAAATGCGTAAGTACTACTTTTCGCTACTGTGAAACATCTACTGAAATGCTCATAGCCCTTCAGGTATCCACTTTAGAGCCCTTGTTTACTAGACTTTGCTTCAAATGATCGTGTCATGCCTGAATATTAACCATTCCTCCCGGGACACAACAGAAGAACTCGGGCCTCAATTGGAAATCATGGTCCATATTTAGTGTGGATCCATTGCATCACGGACAGGAAAGCAATCGCGTGACACTATTTGGGTTTCCTGGTACATCAACTTTATGGAAACTGAGCCAGTGAAACGAAGTTTCTAAGAGACGCATGGGGATGGGAACAGGATACACATTTTTGTTGCAGAATTACCAATCACGATGACTCATTAGCAAACTATTTTCTTGTTTCAATTACGGCAAGGTATTTTCTCACGGAAACTATTTTTCTTATAACAGCGGAATTATATGACACAGCTGAAAAGTTGGAAGCGATGAATATATCTACTACAAGACAATGAGCATTTCCTTTCCCTAAATGTTAATTTGGAAAGAACTGTTATCTTCCAGCGATATCATCTAATGACGTTGAATTGTCTTACAATCTAAAATAATTTTTCAGCTCACGTATCACAGCTTGGCAAGTAGTTCAAAAAAGTACGTCCATGCAGATAGTATTAAATTAACATGGATTCAAGACCCATTTAAAGCCAATATTTACAAACGATTTTACTACTTTAAAAGGAAACCTTATCTTGCGACAACATACAGAAGAGAAAATTTCGAAACATGGGATTTCATGACTTCTGAATATCGGCAAGAGATTTTTCTAACGCTCCGTGACGAAGTTGAAGGAACATGAATTACCTTTTCTAACATCCTATACGAGTGTATGCGGATCTTCGGTGGTCCCTGTAATAAAGAGTAAATACCACCTGGAAAGGAACATTAGATCAAAAAATGAGGGTAGCTGTATCTAGTTTGACTCCGAGCTTTGAGAAGGTGCTGTGGATAAGCTCCGCTACACCATTAATCGTATTATTGATAAAGGTGACACTGTGGAAATTTCAAGTCAGTCTCATTATTGTATTTGTAAACTAACCTAATCTCATCAAGAGCGCACTAGACTACGTTAGATAAGCCATATTTTGACTTAGGGCGCAGCAGAATATTTCCAATATTTTGTTGGTGATGGGAACCAGAAAAGGTTGGCAGCCACTGCTCTAAGGTTTCCCTTAGAATGTAGGAGACTAGACAAAGTTAAAACGGTCACGTCGGGTAATTCCCGGGTGTCTGGTAACTGCATATGAATGAAGTGATGCCCCGTCAGTCACCCAAGTTCCAGCGCAACCAAGTCCCGCCCCCTACAGAAACAGTTGTAAATTATTAAACGAGCACAGTGAGGGGGTCGATGCTGCGAGCAAACTTACCAGCGACGTGTAACAGGTGGGGGCGCACTCCAAGCGTAGCCGAGGCAGTTTCTGAACAAAACGGCGGAGAAATAGATGAACTAATGGGAGTTAGTGCAACTCTCCTGCATTTGGATTCCAGGAGGAAAAAGTTACCAAGAAAAAACTGGGCTGCGTGTGTACATTCCTTTTTAAGCAAGCTAACTGCTTCCGAAACTAGCTTATGAACTGATTCTGGCTATATAACTTATACAGCACGCCAAAACACGTTTTTGGATACATCATTGAAAAGCAATTTGTCCGAAAAATTACTAACACCAATACCAATATTAAAGTCTGTTTAACAGTTACAACCAGACTGGAAATCCCCATTTTTTCTCACCAGGTTTTGGCTACTGGTGTGTCATGCAGAAGTCTGATGTACATCTTTGAAGGGTAATTCTCATCGATATGTTTCGTGGTACCAGGTGATTGAAGGACTCAAGGAATTCATTAAGGCAATTTGAAATGAGAACGAAATGTTTATTTTAATATTTTATTGTAGTTAACCAGTTGCTAAGTTGCTGCCCACGAACAGGGAAACAAGTAATGAATCTTCAAACAATTTACAATTCGTAAGGACATACGGAGAAAAATTTTATGGCTCACAAGGGAACCTCCCCATCGCACCCCCCCCTAAGATTTATTTATAAGTAGGCACAGTGGATAGGCCTTGAAAAACTGAACACAGATCAATCGAGAAAACAGAAGTTCTGTGGAACTATGAAATAAATAAGCTAAATATACAAACTGAGTTGTCCACACGCAACATATGCATCATCACGGATAGCCTGAGCCATGGAGTGCCGTGATCTCATGGTTAGCGTGAGCAGCTGCGAAACGATATGTCCTTGGTTCAAGTCTTCCCTGCAGTGAAAAGTTTAATTTTTTATTTTCAGTTATCTGTCGGTCCGTCCGATCCGAGGTAACTGCGCCGTAGTATGAGGACGCTACACCTAAACAAACATCGAAACACGCGACGTCAGTCGACTACAGCGCACGGAAGAGAGTATTCATGCTAACGAGGCTCCCTGGCTGGCAGTTGACTGTTCGCTTCTTTGGACGAGAGTGCATTAAATAAGTGAGATGTATTCCGTGGGCAATATGAATCCAGCAAATATAACTCGCGACTTCAATAACAATCGCACGGTTGTGCGGTGCGGTCGCAAAACAGACACTAAACTTATTACAGTGAACAGAGACGTCAATGAACGGACAGATCATAACTTTGCGAAAATAAAAGAAAGTGAACTTTTCACTCGAGGGAAGACTTTAACCAAGGACCTCTCGTTCCGCAGCTGCTCACTCTAACCACGGGACCACGGCGCTCCTTAGCTCAAACGATCTTTGATGTTGCCTATGTTGCTCATGGACTACTCAGTTTGTATGTATGTTGTTTTAATCGGTCGAATATCAAGAGTTTGGTGTACGAGACACCGGTAGAGACTACAAGAGAACTGATTGCCCATTTGGTTGACACTGCAGCCATTATTCATAAAACACCTGGCTCAGAGTTAGTCGACAGGGCAGATGCCTTCTATGCATTAATGTTAACGAACGATTTCAGAGACACCTCTAAAATAACATTCATCAGACGGCAGTTTGAACACGGTCCCTGATCATGATAATTACCGCCAAAACTTTGCGGACTCTTAGCAGTTAACGGTGCACCTACGACATTTGTCACACGTTTCTTTTTATCTCCTCTAAGCACGCAAATATTACATTCGTGGTACTTTTACTCCCTGTATAATACTGTGTGTCTCCCATAGCTTTGACGAAGATATACGTATCAGATTCACATACTTCGTAATCTGTCATGTTTGCCCACTTTTACATTCTTGTAACCAAGAAACCTGGTGCTTGTACTCCTGCGTGCCATCTTTCAAAATGAAGACAAATGTTTGAACTTTGATAGGTTAATTACGTCTTTTGCAACTGTAGTAAGAGCAAACGCGTTTCGCTTTATTCTAAATCATCTCCAGTGTTCGCCATAACAATTTAGTTTCTTCCATCTTACAATTTCGTTTGCTGGGACCATGAACAGTTCGCGCGCGTTACTAATATAAATAGTTAATAATTGCTTACTTGATTCAACAGGTAACCGAGAGTAACGATGAGAATTAACAGCGTTTATAGTAGTGAGCAAAGCATGCTAACTGTTCATGATGCTAGAAAACAAAATTTTAACATACAAACATTGTTACAGTCAGCACTGAAGATGCTTTATAATAAAGCGAAACGCGTTTTATCTCAAGACTCATTCCAATTGCAAAAGACTAATCTGTACAATTGTATATCTGCAACTGCAGAAAAGAGGCCGAAAACAAAGACATTGTTTCTCTACTCTTATTTCGTTAGTTGGCACAGCAGCACTGTCGGTGTCAGAAACAGGAAGGAAGGGGGGGAAGAGATTATACTGACCATAATGT